>NC_140592.1:585281415-587781415 GCF_964204655.1 Triturus cristatus | reverse complement strand
CGTTGTGAATACGCTTTAATACGTATTCACAACGTTTCCTCCTGCGGCCATCGTCTCTGCATACTGCTTGCATCGGATTGGCCTGCCAGCCTCAGACGTGACACGGTTGGAGGGGGAAGGGTAGAATCCATTCCACTGTGAAGCTAAATGAATGCAGCCCAGTTCTCAAGTCTTTTGAGAGGAATTTTGTGGGCCACAGTGCAGTACGCTGTTAAAACGTCGATACATATGAGAGCTGTGTTGTTGTTTTTTTTCTACGGAGAACAGCACAAACAAAAACACTCGTTTCTGATGTTAGCCTGGGCCGAAATTGCCTCCTGCTTGCCTGAACCATCTCTCTTGATGGATGCAACGAAGAATAACGTTTAGTGTGGCATCTCCATGTATCAGTCTTTTAACATCCTTTTCCATGATCTTGCAGTGGTAGGGTAGGTGGGACACTGGCCAGTAGCTGCTGAAGATTTTCTGATTTCTTCAGCAGAGGTGTGAAGGAGTGGCCACCTTCCCACGATCTTTTGACTCTGTGTGTATCATGAACAAGCGCTCAGAATACAGAGGACATCCCAGGTGTAAAAACGTAAAATAGGCTTGTCACCATCAGCAAAGGCAGGTTCTGAATGGACTCTTATCGTCCGTCGGATGGCCTCAGCCATCGCCGTCAAAACGCTTATGTAGGCCACTAGATTTGTGGGAGAAGGGGGCCTCAGGACATCCTTGCATCGATATATTTTTCATCCATGCAGTGTTATACAATGCATCCATGCACGGATATACACTTTACTCCTCTATTAATGCATATATGAGAGCCCAGCGTGGAAGTGCTCAGCTCGTCCATCAGGTCTCTGTGCGCGAGACCTACGAACGTGCTTTTTAATATAGTGAAGCCATGCGACCAGGAAAATGTGTCATGTACATTTTCCTACAGTTACTCCATATGGCTCCTGCCCGCAGCCTCCCCAAGTCCCTATAACTGTGAGCGCATGCACCGGTGACGGCCTCTAAGCCTCCGAGTCTTCCCTCTCTTTCGGTCTCGCTCCTCAGTTAGTGCAAAACCAAGACTTCAGGAAACAGGTATTACCTTCTCTTTCCTCCTTTCCTTTATTTGCTCCCCTGTGAAATGGATCCAAAAAAGAAAACATTTTTGCTGGAAACGTCTTTTTCTGACACCAGTGCAGCCTCGGGGTGGATAGGAATAAAAGATTCCAAATGTCAAAAATAAATAACTAATTAAAGCAAGACAGTGGTTGCAAGGTGGCCAGATTGATTTATTTGCACCTAAACACATTAGCGCCACGTTACAGTGTTTGCCAATGCATCTGATTGTGAAATACAGCATTGTCTAATGCTTTGAAAGGTTTTTTTTTTTTACTCTAGCTCCGCCCCCACAGACTCCACCCCTATCAGTGCGGCCCTCGGCCACTAACCACACTGTAATTTTGGCCCCGACAGAAAGTTTGTGAGTACCCCTGCTCTAAATAGTGCCTCTGTACCCTGGACTTGCCAGTCTCTTGAACCCCAAATTGATTTTGAGTCAATTTCCTCTTTCCATAGGTTGAAACCCTGTTCAGACAATTGGGCCAAAAAGAAAGCAGAGTAAATCTGTTTAGTGCTTGTCAACATAATTTTCAGTGTTGATGTTGGTGCAACATTATAGTAAAATGAGGCTTGATCTGTTGTGTTAAATCCTGAAATGTATGCAAATTTCTGTGCAAACGCATGTGAACTGGAAAAGCGCGAGATTCGGAGAGCGCACCATTAGGGCCCGGCCCGCCCGGATGCTCGCAACGCCCACAAATTCTAACGGGGTAGCCTGATTGGCAACCGGCTAGGGGGGAAGTGCTTCCGGGTCAGCCCTTGACGTACTTCCGGCTGGGACCGGCGCTGGGAAAGGGTGGAGCTTGTGGCCTATTTAGGCCGTGGGCCCAATGTGGTAGTTCTCTTTCTCCCTGCACCGGCCCCAGGAGTTTATCTGGACACGAAATCTCCCACCCACCCATCCCTTAGATTAGGTTTTCGGGGGGATAGGGGTAGGGGTTGGCGGTAAAGAGGCCACAGAACATTGACTCCCAGGGTTAACGGGAGTCTTACTTACATACTCCCTAGGCCAGCACTGAGGGGGAGAGACGGTAAGCTCTCCGCAGGGAGAATGGGGACACTGGCTGGGGAAGCAAGGGCGCCAGGTCACGAGCTAGGGCATGGGGCAGCGGCCCCTGCTTATATGGTGTGGTACGGCCTACCGCCCCCTCCTCCCCTGACTGTGACACAAAACCAATATAACATTTTGTTTGGAATAGGGGGTCGTTGATCCCCGATCGTATTTATTAACATACAAAAATAAGTTATATTCATAATTACAATACGCAGAAATGACAAGACAGGATTCGGTACATTTGTTTCAATCCTAGCTTTAACAAAACTCTAATACATAAATGTTCCTATCCTAGTCTAAAACATTACTGATCATATTTCTGCGTATTCCGCTGGGCCTACGGCAAGGTCAAAATGCTGGCCCCTCCCTCTTTATACCGAATTGTCTCGCGCACCCCAACCGGGACGCGCATGCGCAGGAGGCCCAGCTGACCCAGAAGTACTTACCCCCAGGCAACCCCCAAACGTTCAGGACTTACTCCATAAAGGGGCCATGCAGACAGCGCAGCTTACTTACGCCCGCGTGCGGGGTGGCCAACCAGCCAATGGAAAGCGTAACCCCCCCTTTGCCCCCGCACCGTTCCAACCAACCGGTTGTAACTGCCCCTGGAGTCTGGTGAGAGCCAAATGTCCCTCCCCTCTGGGCGCCCCACGTAATAGGACGCCCAAAAAGATGAGTCAATTTAGTCTGTCCAACCTATGACCTTACCGCACAGGCCTGCATAGTAGACCGACTATCAGGCCCCCCCCCCAAAACCCCAGATGATACTTACCAGCGAAAACCCTCTAGCCACGCTAAGATGTTACCCAGGAATAACTCATTACCCAAGCGTGACAGGTGCACCCCGTCTTGCACATAGCACGTGTCCCCTTTAATGCATCCATGCGCGATTACCTGCAATCTGGGAGTCCTAAACAGTTTTTCCATGTTGTTATTGATCCTTCGGGTAGAGTGATTGAGAGCCTTCACAGATACCCCCCCACGCCACTGAAGTCTTGGTATCATGTGTGACCACACAATAACCGTCTCAGGGCAGCGCTTGGCCAGCCATGCCGACTCTGACAGCACCGTTTCTAACAGGACCCTCCGATTGAGATGCACCAAGTCATTGCCCCCCAGATGCAAAATAATAGCGTCGGGAGCGCTGTCCAAAGATGAGAGCATGTGGCCTACCCGTTCTCTAAACCTGTCAAAACGCAGGTCCCCATGGCCGAAAAAGGAAAGCCTCACACCTAATTGCTTTGCGCGCGCTGCCCCATCGCCTGCACTGAAAAACTTGCCTAACCGTGACACATAGGAATGACCAAAAACACATGCATGACGTTCCCGCTGTGCCTTCGGGGAAATCCTCGCCGTCTTGACTGTGCCATGCTCCTGGTGAGGTGTCGCCGTCTCTCTTCCTGCGTGACAGGCCGAGGGAACTGGTAATAGAACGGGAGAAAAGTGCCATCAGTACCGTTAACCCACGGGTCACAACATATCAACACGCACATAACGCTTAAAACAGTTTGAGGCCCACCGCCCAATCCTACGCACAGCCTCCTCCCCAAGACCTTGCGCAACCGCCTCGGTGGCGGCACCAATCCTGAAGGAATGTGTCCCAAAACTACCGGGGTCCAGTCTTGCCCTGACTATTGCCTTGTCTAAAACCCGTTTAAATTGGAATTTTGTCAATGGATCCCCTCCCACTCGGCCTGTGGGGCAGGAAAGCCTCCACATGAAAAACAGGACAGCAGGGATTGCCCGGTGCCCGTCTGAGAAATACTACCTGGCCTTTCCCCTGCTGATCTGTCTTTGAACGGCGGATTGTGACCTGCAATGCCCCGTTATGGAAGTGAATGTCACCCAACTGTAATCCACCCCCCAAGTCCCTTTTGTTCCTAGCCACCAATTCCCCTATTCGAAAGGCCCCATAGAAAGCCAGAGTAAAGGCTGCCCTGAATAACAGGCATTCAGAGAAATCGTCGCATGTCTGATCTAACGCTGCCATGACTGATGTCAAGGTAGTCAAACCTATCGGGCATCTAGTATCCGGTGTAGACCCCTGTAACCGCTGCCAACCCTTCAATGCCTTGCGCACCATGAATGACTGCGTAGGGTCCCGCCTGCCGCCCATCTGTGCAAAAAATGAAATGGCTGCAACGTGTTTCCTGGCCACCCCTACCGACTTCCCCTCGTCCCGCAGGGCTTGCAAGTACCAGCACACCCCGGCCGAATCAGCCCAATGTGTCCCACCCTGATCTGTTAAGAAATTACAATATGCCCCAAACGCCCCTTCGTATGCTTTTCTTGTTCCTGGCGCTAGACTCGCTGCCACCAAGTCTGGTAAGTGTGGGCACCAATCTGCCAGAGCTGTTTGGGAAAAGGCGTTGGGCATGGCGCTGCTCCGGGGAGATGAGCTCTGAAAACCTGCATCTTGAAACAAGATAGAGCGTCAGCAGCATGGTTCAACACCCCCGGGACATGTTTCGCCCTAAACAACAGATTCAACTGGAGGCATCTCAATACTATCTCCTTGACCAAGCACAAGATCATTTTACACTTTGCTGATTGTTTGTTTATGCACTCTACCACGGCCATGTTATCCGACCAGAACACTACTGCTTTGTTGCGTAGCTGCTCCGGCCAGACCCACAAAGTCACCCAAATGGGAAATAATTCCAGAAAACCAATGTTAGCGGTGAGCCCATTGTCCACCCACCATGCTGGCCAACGCTGCGCCACCCACTGAACGCCCAGAATGGCACCAAAACCCTCACTGCCCGCGGAGTCTGTCATTAAACCCAACTCCGCGGTAGAAGTGACCGGGCCGGGCCACAGGACAGAGCCATTGAAGTCCCGCAGGAATGCCAACCAAATCCGCATGTCCTGCTTCACCTCACTGCTCAATCTGGTGTGGTGGTGCTTCTGTTTAAGGCCTGACATCGCCTGTGCTATGGACCTTGAAAAGGGGCGTGCCAAAGGGATAATGCGTAGTGCAAAATTTAACTGCCCTACCATCTGTTGTAGCTGGTGCAACGTTACCCTTTTAGCTTCCAGACATTGCCTCAGTGTCTCCCCAAACCTAGTCAGCGGGAAGCCGTGAGCACCCCGCGACTGAGTCCAGTTCAATCCCCAAGAACTCTATAACCGGGGAGGGCCCCACAGTTTTACCTTGCGCTAGGGGTACACCAAAGCTCCTCATCAATGCACAGAACTGCTCCAGCGCCTGCCCACACCCTGCGCCCCCCGGTGGCCCCAGGAAGAGAAAGTCATCAAGGTAATGCAGCACATGCCCATGGCCTGTCACCTGTCTGAAAGCCCACTCTAAGAACGTACTAAACATTTCAAAGTAGGCGCATGACACCGAACACCCCATCGGCATGCACATGTCCATGAAAAACTTGCCCCCAAACTGGAAGCCCAGGAGGTGAAAATCGCTCGGGTGTACGGGCAGGAGCCTGAAGGCAGACTCTATGTCTGATTTCGCCATCAGTGCCCCCGGCCCCAGACCCCTCAACATGTCAATAGCCTGGTCAATAGATGCATAACGCACCGAGCAGCGATCATCTTCAATGGAGTCATTCACCGACTGTCCCCGTGGCGCAGATAAATTATGAATCAGCCTAAACTCGCCAGGTTCCTTCTTTGGGACCACCCCCAGGGGGGAACAAACAACGTTATGCACGGGTATGCTGTCAAAGGGCCCTGCCACCCTACCCAGTCTACATTCCTTTCCAATCTTGGCCGCTGCCACCCCAGCATTCTGGGTGACCGATACCTGATTCCTGCAAAACGAGGGACCCACAAAATTCTCCACAGGAATTCTAAAACCGTCTCTGAAACCCCCAATTAATGTTTTTGCTGAAGTCGCGCACCTATATCTATTTAACCAGGGCATCATGGCGTGGAGGAGGATGGGTGTCCTAGCTCTGATGGAAACCCCTTCCTTCTGGTTTCTTCCCCCCCCTATCTTTCTGCTTCTTAAGGCACTTTGCCTCGCCATGCCCTGCGTTGCCACAGAAACTGCACGCATGTCTAAATCTGCATGTCCCTGGTGCCCTTTCCGCCCCCCCTGCCCTGTGCAGCTGGGGGGAACGCCCGAAAAGGGCTGAGGTTTCGGCAGGTCACTGGCAGCCTCAGTTGAAAGGCTGCCCACATGATCTAACCAGGATATTCCCTCCACCTGATTCCACTTTAACGTAGGATCAGATGCCCTGATGCGCCTAAACTTCTTGTCATACTCCAACCACCCCGAGCCCCCTTTTGTCGCCTGCGCCGTGCTTATCCTAGACATATAGCAAGCCATCGCAGGTGCCTCCTCAGGGAAACGCTCTGTCACCACTGCCATGTAAATGTTGTAGACCAGCATCCAATGCCTAATGTTCTCCTCAACCCTGTATTTCAACATTTCATTCGCCCACTCACGTGCAGGCATATAATCCTTCTTCCTCTTCATTTCTTCCCTCTCAACCTCATCTATCAAAAGTGAAAAGATATCGAAATATGTCCCTTTCCAAATTCTCTCCTTAACCTCCTGCAACAGGTGGCGTGAGAGAGATTCGTAGGACGTGCGTGCCTCACCCATGCCCAACATTGGCAACGTCTGTGGCTGACCCTGTGAAGGTCCCGGGGTTTCCTTGGGTGCCCCGACCGCCGGCGCGTCCTTCGGCTTGGCTAGATCGATAAGCTGCTTCGCCCTTTTCAATGCGTCCGCCCCGACAACACCCGCCGCACTCACGTTCAAACCCATGCCCCCCAGCCAGGGAAGCACAGCTGCTAAACTGGAAACAAAATCGGGAGGCAGCGTTGGCACCCCCCCGGGTGCGGGGGGAAGAGGTACCGAAAGTGCAGGCACAGCCGGCGCTGGCATTGCTGGTGCGGGGGTAGGATTTGCAGGTGCAAGGGGAATAGGTAGCGAAAGATCAGGTACTGCTGGCACTGGAACTGCAGGTACCGGCCCCGCTGGCGCGGGGGTATGGATAGGGTGCACCGGTGCTGGTTGCGGGATAACGGGCGTCGCGGGGACCAAAGGAACAGACCCACCCACTGGGTCGACAGGAGCAGGCTCGCCCCCCGGTGCATCAGGGAATGCGGGAAGTACAGGCAAAATTGGGCCCCCACCACTCCCCGGGACAACCTGCGGGACTTTCTTCGCCCTACTCTTCCTTGGCAAGGGGGGAAAAACCTCCTTTGGTGGCAAAGCGTCCCTGCGCGGCCTCCCAGATGGCCCTTCCTGCGCATCCAGCCTCTCTGCCAGCTGCGCCATGGTTCTATCCATCTCCCCAATCTTTCTCATGAGCGCGTCTAAAACAGTCGCTATACCCGGGCGCCGCTCACCATGCTTAGCCTTAGGGGGCATGACTAATTTCCTGCTACCTGTACCAGCTTTTACCCAAGTTTTTTGATGGAGGAAACACGCCGGCCACTTCACCCCCGCTACTGGAGCCTCACTACTGGCTAGCCCAGCAAGGCAGATGGGCAATAGGCTCCAACCCGCTTGGCTCCCAGCAGCGCCGGTATGCAGACCCTAACCGTGGCCTCAGGCACCCTCTGCGCCGGTCCCCACGTCCTTGAACCGCCGCTGGTCACCGCCGTGTCACACCGGTGAGAAGGCACCTGCCAGCACTTGAAACTGCGTTCCGCGTAGAATCTGTAACCAAAGCTGTGATACAGTCACCGCCTACCTGTTATGTAAACAACAAAATAGTGATTAATACAATGCACCCTCTGTGCAAATCAATTTTTCAGGCTACCTGATGACACACTTCGCGCCCCAGCACTGGGAAAACAAATTTAACTAGTAGCCAAATAGGTCGATGGATGGGCAACAGCGCTGGTAACGTTACCCCACGCCCGATGTCCACTGATCACCTTGTTATCCCACCTGAAAACTTGCACACAAATGTTTCAAACAATTCTGCCCAAGGGGCTGGCACAACGCCTAAAACGCTCGCAGCGATCCGTCTGGTGGGCCGGTACAAAACGCCTCTCTATTACCCCCCCCCCGCTCGAGATGCAACAAGTCCGGACAGCGAAGCTTGTGCGTGGCGCCGGGCCTTTTTATATTTAATCCCCCACAGCTCACTGCAATCTACAACTTCAGTGACACGAGCTGCAGATTACCGTTTCTACAAATCACCCGTCGACCGGGAGGCCGCACGCACACCGCCCAAGCCCCCAACACCTTACCTCGTCAAAACGTGTGTCCGCCTCGAACTTGGCAACGAGCTAGAGCGCTAACCTCGCTCCGTCAGTGAAGCCGCCTGAGCAGATCGTGTAGCACTGCACCCGTGTCCCCACTGGGAGCCCGCACCGTCCGCAGTTCAAAAAGGGGCGCCAAAATGCAGACCCAGCCTCCCGCTCGCTTCCGATGCCCACGAAAAGCCTCCGGCTGCTGGGAAATTCGCCGGCGAGACGTCCGCGTTCCACACGAAGTACCTAAAAAACAGAGAAAAAAGATTAAGGGACCTCCCGAGGGAGGATGTGGCACATACGACGGATGTGCTGCCGAGGGGAGGAAGAGATCGTCTCTTGCGCTCCCCCCGGCTTTAAGGTCTCCAAGGGTCGCCCACGCCCCCGGAAGTGATCAGATCGCTTCCGGGGCGCGGGGGAGCCTCCCCTGACCCGGAAGTGATGCAATCACTTCCGGGGCAAGTCCCCTACCGCAGGCAGGGACAGTGAAAGGGGCACAGGTTCCGGGGGCACGGCCGACCCCCATAATGGCGGCGGGGCCTATGCTGGCCCCGCCTTCCTCTTCCCTAGGAGCCTCCTTGGCAGCCTGGTGGTAGTGGGATGGGCCCCATAAAAGGCGGACAAGGACCAGAGGGATGGTGCTCACCTCTCAAGGACGCAGGTGGGTTGCGCCTTGCGTGGTTCTCAATTAGGAGATGCGAGCTGAAGGGCTCCTTGGTGCTGGAGCAAATATAAGGTTTTAAAAAATTGTGTTTTTGATGCTTGATTGTGATTGTCAATATTAAAAGTGTAAAAATTGGTTATGCAATATGTAAGATATGTAATTTCAATTTTGTCATGTTTATGTGTTTTGATGATAGAAATTAAACATGGCCGTTTATACCCACTCTCTTAAGGTATCCGGTATTGATTGTGGGGTCTCAAGGGGGTGGGGCGGAGAGCATCCTGGGGGGGTCCGGGCTCTATAGTTTTTGGTGGTGTTGGGCAATGTTCCCACTGATGGTACTCAAATACATTCCTAGGTGAAATGGATTTGTGCAGGAAATGATGACCATAATGTTGGTAACAGTACAATTTTTCATAGTCTGAAGAACCCTCTAACATTTCATTATTAGAAATGCAGCAGTTTTCTCTAAATCAGACCCCATGTTATTTACTGTTTCAGTGTCCCAATCATCAGAAAATTTACTGGAGGTAATGATATCACTTAATGATATTTTAAATACATGATTCATTTTTAAAAGTTTGGTCGGTCCGAAAATGTTGAAATCAACCTTTTCCCATACTATACCATTGGGTATAGGAACTGCTATAATGTTCACTGATGACAAGTCTCTTTGTTCACGATGTGATGATGTATGTGACTTCAGCAGGATGTGGACCTTTTGGGCTGTGGCACTTTGTTGAAAATAGTGTCCATTGATAAGCATACTAAAAGTCAATACTAAGCCTAGCCAGAAAAGAAAAAATCAATATCCCAGAAATTACCCAGAGTTCAATCCAAGGTGATATCAGGTATGTCTTTTGACGAAAGAGAAGAAAGTTCTTTGCTTGTTGCTTGACACTTGTTTTGGCTGGCGTCGTTTCCGGCTCGCTTGGATCCAGAGAAAACGTATCAAAGTTAATGAAATAGCCAGAAGCAGTTCAATCAATTGTTGGAATTGCATCGCGATTAGTTGAAATGGTATTTTACTCTTGACGAGGCATATTGATGTAGACGTCTGTATTAGGTCTAATTGCAACTTATGAATTATTCTGATATTCATTTTGAATTTGAATGTATGGTTCAAGTGCAACACGTTCCATAGCATTGTTGCTTAGTCCTTTATTCCTTACAGGTGGCTCTTCAAACGTGATGAGTCTTTCTGTTTAAAATTCTTGGATTGTAGCTAGAGCAGGGCGTGTGCTACAGCGGAGTCCACTAGGCCTACTGTTTAGTATCGGCCTCATAGTGGGGTTTGATTAAGTTAATTGAGACAAATCTTTTCTCCTTTTTTCTGGCAAGAGGTGGGAGAGGCACAGTTCTTGTTCATTGTACTGCAAGGACTGGTACAGGTTATCTGTATGAAGGTCCAAATTCCTTTTTGTCTGCAATTTTCTCTCTGACCGGATCCCCGACTTTTGGGATCCAGACAGGTCTTGCCGTGACTACCTTGACTTCCTCAATGGCGGTCTGATTTAGATGGACATTGCTTTGTTTTGTCCTGGATTCATTGAGATCCTGTAAAACAACCAAACGATCATGGATATCAAATGGTTTTTCATCCGCCACTGCACATTCACAATCAAGATCAGGTACCCACATTTGTGTCCCAAAGAGGACTTCATATGGAGTGACACCCCCTAGAGAGTTTCGTGGCCGGTTGTTTAATGCCTGCTGAACCCCATAAAGGTGTGTGACCCAACTACTGCCCTTGCCTAATACCCTAGCTGTTAAAGATTGCTTTAAGTCCCGGTTTTTTCTCTCCACAACCGCATTTCCCTCAGGATGGTACAGAGATGAGAACTGCAATGCTACGCCCATTCCTTCTATGGCCTCTTTGTAAGCCCGAGAGCTAAACGCAGGGCTGCGGTCACAATGTAACGTGCTAACTGCATATTTGCCTATAAAGACTCGCAAATCTTTTCTAACAGTTCGAGCGTCAGCCGAGCGCTGAGGCCATACCCATAGGAATCTCGAATAGGAATCCACTGCAACCATGATATATCTTTTTTAAATTTTTTTATTCTTTTTATTGATTTTCAAGAAAAGGCACTTCGTAAAGCCGCCACACAGGGGAATATACAGTCAACCACAACAAACAAAACAATCATCCGAATGTGATCGATACTTTTGTACATTTACATATAGAAGACGAGATACCACTCATTGTTTACAATTCACAAGACAGGGAGTACACGTTACATTATACTGTCACCTAGTTAGCAGGTGTGGGCTCATGTTGATTTTTCACTTGTAAATAGTGCCGTAATGGTTCCCAGATGTCTTTAGGCTTAGAGGATGATGGAAGTTCTTCCCCATACAACTCAAGGGTCTCCTTACAATAAACCATGTCCTTTATCCAGTGGTCAGTGCGCGGAACCAGGGAGCTCTCCCAGTTCAATGCTATTCAATGTTTTTGCTAGTAATAAAGCACTCCACAGGAACTTCCCCAGGGCGCCTTTTACCTGAGGCATGAAGCTCAATAAGCAGACTGCAGGTGCACATTGTAACTGTTGATTGGACATGACCTGTAAACAGTGTATTACTTCTACCCAGAACTTTGCGACAGGAGCACCCTGCCATGCCAAATGCCAAAAGTCTGCGTCCGGTTGGCTACATCTTTTACAATCACTTGTATCTCGGAGGCCAATTTTGTACATTCTAAGTGGCGTGTGATAGTTTACCAGTTAGTGTACATATGTGCTCCCAGTCTGATGGAGTCAGGGGAGGATCTAATTTGCTATTCCACCGAACCAAGCTATCATCCCCCTCTCTCACCAGCTCAGCACGCACCGCTTTCTATAGTTTAGTTACCAATTTTCGCTTCAAGGGTGCGACCAATAAAAGCTACGAAGATTGCAAGGAAGGTGGTTCCACAGGGAACGATTTCCAATGTGCTTTGAGCACAAGTTTCAGGCGATGAATAGTGACTGATTGTTGATGTATTGAAGGTCCTCAGAGGTTAGAAACTGCCCTTCTGTAAAGAGATCCTGCATGTGTTGAATACCCACTGCTTGTAACAAACGGATCGCAACCGAGTCTTGTGTAACTGAGAGTGAGGCATGATGTGCAATCGGATGCGCCGGGGCATATTTTGGGAGCTTGGCCGCCATTTTACCAATAGTTTGCCAGGCGGCAATAGTAGTGTCTATAGTATTTATTTCCGTCTGGGGAGTGCCTCTGCATGTATGTGCAAGTATCCCAGCTAGGGGAATAGAATGCGCATCCCCATCTTCCACTGCAACATGGGGTGTGAAGGCATGCGGGTTGTGCCAGTAGTAGGCATACTGTGCCTGTGCACAGAGATAATACAAGTATAAATCTGGTGCGCAGAATCCACCCTGTGCATAATCCAGAGTGAGTGTATGCCAGCTTACCCTAGCTTGTTTGCCATTCCAAATAAGCCAAAGTAAATGGGTGCGGATAGAGTGAAAGAGCTGCTTCAGTAATTTCATCAGAATATTATTGAAAAGATAGAGAAACCATGGCAACACGATCATTTTAATAATGGTGATGCGATCGGCCAGGGAAAGAGGCAAAGAGGACCATCTGTCCACTTGAGATTCTAGTGCCGTGCAAGCTGTGCCATAGTTCTACCTTATGACAATCTCCGGGTCGCGGTGTACCCATACTCCTAAGTATTTCACAGGATCTGCTGGCCAGATCAGCGGGTATTCCATCTGTGGAGGTGTAGACAATCACTGACTTATCCCTGTTTATTGAGATCCCAGAAAACAACCTGAAGCGGATATATTCCTGCGGGATTGGGGATAGCTATTTATGTGGCTCACAGAGAAAAAGTACCATATCGTCAGCATATAAGGATATGCCAATAGGACGATGGTTGAAGTTTAGTGCCGATTCTCTGTGATGCTGATGGATCACACAAGCCAGAGGCTCAAGCATGAGGGCAAGTAAAAGCGGTGAAAATGGACAGCCCTGTCGGGTGCCTCTATTAATGGAGAAAGATTCGGAGGTGAACGTAAAGCCGCCACACAGGGGAATATACAGTCAACCACAACAAACAAAACAATCATCCGAATGTGATCGATACTTTTGTACATTTACATATAGAAGACGAGATACCACTCATTGTTTACAATTCACAAGACAGGGAGTACACGTTACATTATACTGTCACCTAGTTAGCAGGTGTGGGCTCATGTTGATTTTTCACTTGTAAATAGTGCCGTAATGGTTCCCAGATGTCTTTAGGCTTAGAGGATGATGGAAGTTCTTCCCCATACAACTCAAGGGTCTCCTTACAATAAACCATGTCCTTTATCCAGTGGTCAGTGCGCGGAACCAGGGAGCTCTCCCAGTTCAATGCTATTCAATGTTTTTGCTAGTAATAAAGCACTCCACAGGAACTTCCCCAGGGAGCCTTTTACCTGAGGCATGAAGCTCAATAAGCAGACTGCAGGTGCACATTGTAACTGTTGATTGGACATGACCTGTAAACAGTGTATTACTTCTACCCAGAACTTTGCGACAGGAGCACCCTGCCATGCCAAATGCCAAAAGTCTGCGTCCGGTTGGCTACATCTTTTACAATCACTTGTATCTCGGAGGCCAATTTTGTACATTCTAAGTGGCGTGTGATAGTTTACCAGTTAGTGTACATATGTACTCCCAGTCTGATGGAGTCAGCGGAGGATCTAATTTGCTATTCCACCGAACCAAGCTATCATCCCCCTCTCTCACCAGCTCAGCACGCACCGCTTTCTATAGTTTAGTTACCAATTTTCGCTTCAAGGGTGCGACCAATAAAATCTTCGAAGATTGCAAGGAAGGTGGTTCCACAGGGAACGATTTCCAATGTGCTTTGAGCACAAGTTTCAGGCGATGAATAGTGACTAATTGTTGATGTATTGAAGGTCCTCAGAGGTTAGAAACTGCCCTTCTGTAAAGAGATCCTGCATGTGTTGAATACCCACTGCTTGTAACAAACGGATCGCAACCGAGTCTTGTGTAACTGAGAGTGAGGCATGATGTGCAATCGGATGCGCCGGGTTATATTTTGGGAGCTTGGCCGCCATTTTACCAATAGTTTGCCAGGCGGCAATAGTAGTGTCTATAGTATTTATTTCCGTCTGGGGAGTGCCTCTGCATGTATGTGCAAGTATCCCAGCTAGGGGAATAGAATGCGCATCCCCATCTTCCACTGCAACATGGGGTGTGAAGGCATGCGGGTTGTGCCAGTAGTAGGCATACTGTGCCTGTGCACAGAGATAATACAAGTATAAATCTGGTGCGCAGAATCCACCCTGTGCATAATCCAGAGTGAGTGTATGCCAGCTTACCCTAGCTTGTTTGCCATTCCAAATAAGCCAAAGTAAATGGGTGCGGATAGAGTGAAAGAGCTGCTTCAGTAATTTCATCAGAATATTATTGAAAAGATAGAGATACCATGGCAACATGATCATTTTAATAATGGCGATGCGATCGGCCAGGGAAAGAGGCAAAGCGGACCATCTGTCCACTTGAGATTCTAGTGCCGTGCAAGCTGTGCCATAGTTCTACCTTATGACAATCTCCGGGTCGCGGTGTACCCATACTCCTAAGTATTTCACAGGATCTGCTGGCCAGATCAGCGGGTATTCCATCTGTGGAGGTGTAGACAATCACTGACTTATCCCTGTTTATTGAGATCCCAGAAAACAACCTGAAGCGGATATATTCCTGCGGGATTGGGGATAGCTATTTATGTGGCTCACAGAGAAAAAGTACCATATCGTCAGCATATAAGGATATGCCAATAGGACGATGGTTGAAGTTTAGTGCCGATTCTCTGTGATGCTGATGGATCACACAAGCCAGAGGCTCAAGCATGAGGGCAAGTAAAAGCGGTGAAAATGGACAGCCCTGTCGGGTGCCTCTATTAATGGAGAAAGATTCGGAGGTGAACGTAAAGCCGCCACACAGGGGAATATACAGTCAACCACAACAAACAAAACAATCATCCGAATGTGATCGATACTTTTGTACATTTACATATAGAAGACGAGATACCACTCATTGTTTACAATTCACAAGACAGGGAGTACACGTTACATTATACTGTCACCTAGTTAGCAGGTGTGGGCTCATGTTGATTTTTCACTTGTAAATAGTGCCGTAATGGTTCCCAGATGTCTTTAGGCTTAGAGGATGATGGAAGTTCTTCCCCATACAACTCAAGGGTCTCCTTACAATAAACCATGTCCTTTATCCAGTGGTCAGTGCGCGGAACCAGGGAGCTCTCCCAGTTCAATGCTATTCAATGTTTTTGCTAGTAATAAAGCACTCCACAGGAACTTCCCCAGGGCGCCTTTTACCTGAGGCATGAAGCTCAATAAGCAGACTGCAGGTGCACATTGTAACTGTTGATTGGACATGACCTGTAAACAGTGTATTACTTCTACCCAGAACTTTGCGACAGGAGCACCCTGCCATGCCAAATGCCAAAAGTCTGCGTCCGGTTGGCTACATCTTTTACAATCACTTGTATCTCGGAGGCCAATTTTGTACATTCTAAGTGGCGTGTGATAGTTTACCAGTTAGTGTACATATGTGCTCCCAGTCTGATGGAGTCAGCGGAGGATCTAATTTGCTATTCCACCGAACCAAGCTATCATCCCCCTCTCTCACCAGCCCAGCACGCACCGCTTTCTATAGTTTAGTTACCAATTTTCGCTTCAAGGGTGCGACCAATAAAATCTTCGAAGATTGCAAGGAAGGTGGTTCCACAGGGAACGATTTCCAATGTGCTTTGAGCACAAGTTTCAGGCGATGAATAGTGACTAATTGTTGATGTATTGAAGGTCCTCAGAGGTTAGAAACTGCCCTTCTGTAAAGAGATCCTGCATGTGTTGAGTACCCACTGCTTGTAACAAACGGATCGCAACCGAGTCTTGTGTAACTGAGAGTGAGGCATGATGTGCAATCGGATGCGCCGGGGCATATTTTGGGAGCTTGGCCGCCATTTTACCAATAGTTTGCCAGGCGGCAATAGTAGTGTCTATAGTATTTATTTCCATCTGGGGAGTGCCTCTGCATGTATGTGCAAGTATCCCAGCTAGGGGAATAGAATGCGCATCCCCATCTTCCACTGCAACATGGGGTGTGAAGGCATGCGGGTTGTGCCAGTAGTAGGCATACTGTGCCTGTGCACAGAGATAATACAAGTATAAATCTGGTGCGCAGAATCCACCCTGTGCATAATCCAGAGTGAGTGTATGCCAGCTTACCCTAGCTTGTTTGCCATTCCAAATAAGCCAAAGTAAATGGGTGCGGATAGAGTGAAAGAGCTGCTTCAGTAATTTCATCAGAATATTATTGAAAAGATAGAGAAACCATGGCAACACGATCATTTTAATAATGGTGATGCGATCGGCCAGGGAAAGAGGCAAAGAGGACCATCTGTCCACTTGAGATTCTAGTGCCGTGCAAGCTGTGCCATAGTTCTACCTTATGACAATCTCCGGGTCGCGGTGTACCCATACTCCTAAGTATTTCACAGGATCTGCTGGCCAGATCAGCGGGTATTCCATCTGTGGAGGTGTAGACAATCACTGACTTATCCCTGTTTATTGAGATCCCAGAAAACAACCTGAAGCGGATATATTCCTGCGGGATTGGGGATAGCTATTTATGTGGCTCACAGAGAAAAAGTACCATATCGTCAGCATATAAGGATATGCCAATAGGACGATGGTTGAAGTTTAGTGCCGATTCTCTGCGATGCTGATGGATCACACAAGCCAGAGGCTCAAGCATGAGGGCAAGTAAAAGTGGTGAAAATGGACAGCCCTGTCGGGTGCCTCTATTAATGGAGAAAGATTCGGAGGTGAGACCTCCTACTCAGACCCTTGCTGATGGACCAGTGTACAAAAGATGCACCCATCGCAGAAAAATGTGCGGAAACCCCATCCACCGTAGGATGTAAAACATATAGCGCCATTCAATGGAATCGAACGCTTTAGCTGCATCTGACATTACTACAGCAGCCGGGAGATCTGGGGTTAAAGCATGATACATGGCAAAAAGCGTTCTCAAATTCTGGGACGAAGAGCGCTCCGGTATAAAGCATCCAAATTAATTAGCGACAAAGGTCGATAGGAGTCACATTGGGAGGGGCGTTTATCCTTTTTAAGTAATGTAATAATTAAGGCCTGCCGTAGAGATGACGGTAGTTTGCCAGTTTCGTGGGCCTCTGCATGCACCTCTAAAAGGTAGGGCGTTAAAAGATCGGCGTACTCCTTATAAAACTCTGCTGTAAGTCCGTCCGGACCAGGGGCTTTTTTGTTTGGCAGAGATTGGATTGCTGCCTTAACATCCTCCGTGCCAATTGGTTGACTAAGGTATTCACAGCGGCCATCCGCCAGCCAGGTGCAAGCAATATCGGAGAAATATTCATCAAGTGCATCTTCATTTGCGCTCCCACGCGAGGTGTACAGCTCTGAGTAACTGGATTGAAATTGTTCAACTATCCCCTGGGTCTCGAAATGTCGCCCCGTGCGTATCCACTATTTTTGTATGGGACACTGTTCATTTCTAAATTTGAGTCTGTTGGCCAGCTGACGGCCAGGTCGGCCCCCTCGCCATATGTTCGTGCAACATGACAACACGATAGGTAACGGATTTCTGTTTCCGCCAATGTATTATATTCCAGTATCTGTTCCTGGATATGCGCCTATGTGGTAGTGTTTGGATCTGTCATGTAGTCCCAGTCCAGGCCTCCTAATGTAACCTCTATTTTGGAAAGTTGGCCTCTTATGTCCCGCAATATACCTGCTGCTGTGCTTATACAGACCCCTCTCACAATAACCTTAAAGGCCTCCCATAGTGTGGCGGCACTGTCTACCATGCCAACATTTATTTCAAAGAATTGTGCTATTGCTTGTCTTACGGTGGCATTGTAAATAGGGTCTAGTAGTGCCTCAGCTCAAAAACGCCATGTGAACGGTCGGTGTATAGAGGTGGGAATATTAAGACACAATCTCACCGGGTTATGATCTGATAAAGTACGGTAGAGCGGAATGACCTCTGTGACCCAACTGTTGCATTCTTCGCTTAAAAGCCAATAGTCCAGTCTGGACCAAGAGTTATGTGCAGGGGTGGCGTGTGTGCCCTCCCTATCTTCCTCATTGCGTAAACACCAAGCATCCACCAGCCCGATCTCCAGCATGGCATCATGTATACACTGAGCGACTTTTGTGGTACGTGCCCCAAGCGGGTTCGACCTGTCTCTGGCACGGTCCAACTGCGTATTGAAGTCACCCCCCATAGAATGCCTGCATCTGGCCATTCGCACAGTGTTGTAAGGATTCGAAAAAATACCTGTGGTTCATCCAAAATGGGGCCATAAATATTAATGACCGTAACCATAGATTGCTCTAGTTTCCCATGGACCATAGCGCAGCGCCCTTCATCATCAACGTATGTTTTGAGCGGTGTGAACTGCAATCATCTTTTAAACAGAACAAGAACCCCCCTTGCATACGTGGAGTATGAAGACGGCAATTTCTACCCAGCCCACTTAATTGCAATTCGAGTTTCTGAAGATTTGGGATGATGCGTTTCCTGTAAGAGAGCTATCTGAACCGTGTGTCTGTCCAGATATGCCAACACTCTACGGATTTTTTTGGGGGTGTTGAGCCCTCTGACATTCCACGTCAGACAGGTGTAACTATCGTACATAAGCTATAGTGACAAAATTAGGCTGAAGCGAGAATCGACTGAAAGCAGGCAGGACCATAATAGTAGTTGTACAACGTGATCAGCATATAAGTACAATCTCGTGAAACCAGTCCCCATTAAGAGCAGCAAAGCCTCACATCCCCACCCTTTGCAACAATCCCCAGTCACCAAAACCATATTAAAAAATGCATTAAATCCCAGTGTAAAGATTTTTTCTGTGTAAGCCATAGTAGGTGCGACCTCATCTCGTGCATCTGTACAATCACATTGGACTGAATTTAGAGCAACACTATAAAACCCCCTCCCACTTCAGCACCCCAACATTGCCAAAGCCATACCCAATACCCACAGAAGACCCCAACAACAAGAAAAACAATAGTACAGTAATGTGGGCTATACCCATTTAGGGGGCATTGCGACACAACCAACTCCCCAGTAGATAAGGGAGGTGGCCACCGCCTGCCCAGGTGTAATTCCCGAGCCATCACACCTATCACTGAAATGAAGGCATACATTCAACGAGTCACCATTGCGTGCATAGAAACGTTTGCATAGAAAACAATAACAGCAGTCAGAAAGGAATAGGAATAGCAGTCTATCGTAGTGCTGCTGTCATGGAACAATGGCATGAGTGAAGAGTCCAACAGGTCGAAGTCCGAAGCCAAAGACGCACGGAGGGACGCCAGGGGTCGGCCCTCCCAATAGCGCTTCAAAGAGACGCTGTCTTGTGTGTATAAGAGAGTGTCATTCAGTCTTCATCGTCTGTGGCAGCGGGAGATTGTTTCTTTTTGTGACGCAGAGTTTTGGCGAAGTCCAAGGCACGTTTGGGATTAGTAAAGATTTTAGCCTTATCTTCAGACCCTATACGGAGACGTGCTGGATAAAGCATAGCCTAAGGGACCTTCTCAGCAATCAGGATTTTCTTGGCCAATTGAAACTACTTTCACACTGCTTGCACTGCTGCCGTAAAATCAGGGTACCCTGATAGTTGATAGTGCCCTTTTGTCTAGAAGCACGGAGCACAGCGTCTCTGTCCCTGTAGTTGAGCAATCGGGCAATAATCAGCCTGCGTGGTGCTCCCGTGGGTGGTCGTGCTGCCAGTGAGCGACGAGCCCTCGCCACAATAAACATACTGGATAGTGTGTCGTCTCCACAAAGTTCTCGCAACAGGTTTTCCACATACGATTCCAGACGTCCAACATTGGTCGATTCGGGAAGTCCTAGGATACGCACGTTGTTGCATCGAGACCTTCATTCTTGGCTTGGATGACAGCCAGAAGTTGTTCCATATCGGATGTTTTCGTCTCGACCTTCTGTAGGCCATCCTCTGCGGTCGATATGCGTTGCTCTGCTTCCCCAATGCTTATACCCTGCTTGTCTAGTTTAATTGAGATGTTATCAATTCGACCATTGAGGGTTTCCATATTGTCATTTATAGATTGGAGACTCATTTGAATAGCGGCGAGGGACTTCTCCAGAGCGGTCGGGCCGGAGTGGCGTTGTCTAATTCTGAGTCCAAGGTATGCTGGGGTTTGCCAGATTTGCGCCAACTTGAAAGTGAGCCGTGGTTGGTGTTTGTCAGGTTTACCCATTGCAAGTAACAAGCGTGCGCGCAGCACAGCAGAAGAGAGACCAATGAGGCAGGGTAAGATGAGCGTCTCACGTTTGCTGAATTTGCCCAGGCAACCAGAGTAGTAGCATACAAAAAGGGACCTATAAGGACTAATGCAGCAGTGGAGCACGCCGCTGGACAAGCACTGTTTCGGAGAAGCCACGTAGGCCAGTGCGCCGCTAACCACAGAGAAACAGCAGGTGGCCTCCCTGTGGTGATTATTGTCTTGGACGCCCTCACGAATATGAGGTAAGGCAGGTCCTCCTCAAGCCCCGTAGCAGCAGATCCGACAGTAGCAAGAAAAGCAGGGGCCAGAAGCACCCCAAGCTATGTGAGACACACTAGCAATGGAGCAAATACTTAGGAGGAAATCCCAGCAGTATGGAACAGCACAGCGCAACAGTGACATCTCTCGCTGGAGTGAGGGCCAGCCTTTGTTACGTGATGGGGCGCCGCTATACAGTCGGGCCTGAGGGTCACAAGCAGTGCAATCAGAGCACCAGCGTGCACCACGACGTGATCCTCTATGCACACACGTCCCGGTCCCAGCAGTCACAATGAGCGTTTATATACTGTCACAATTCCTCATGGTTATAAAATAAGGGGAGCGCTCCCCGCGCTTAAACAGCACTATGTCTGCGCCCGCGGTGATGTTAAACGGCTCCACGGTGCCCAACCACACCGCGGCCCAGGTCACCAGTCCTCACTGCCTGCAACCGCCTTCAGCTCTCACCTCCTCGACGTTCACTACACTGTACAGGCATCCCCTGCAGCATCAACGAACACCGTACACCGTCTCACAGGGCTCACAGCTCACCTCAAGTGCCAGCGGTCATGGCACACAGACCTCCGATGTTCGCCAGCGGGCCCACCAGGCAGCAGTACGCCAATGCTCCCCACCTTGGGGCCACCACAGCAGGCGAGTAAAAGATGAAGTCGCCGGAGTACGCTCGGCCGACAGGGGCTGCAGCCAGGGGGTACTCGGTCATCGCTGCTGCCCCACCTCACCCGGGCTCCAGAGCACTATACCACAGGAGTGGGGGCCGTCATTTTGTCTTATGAGCGGCGTCGGCCGCAGCTGCAATTTCTCTTGTCCTGGGCCCTGGTTCACTCCACAAACGCCGCAGTCGAGTCACACAATGTTTAGACAGCAGGCGCCGTGGTTTTGGCAGGTGCGATGGCTACGAGGCGACAGGATTAATGCAGGATTATGTCAGTGGCCGGCAGTGCCACGTTATTATGCGGCCATCTTGCCGTGCATCAAGCCACGCCCCCCCTGCAACCATGATATATCTGTAAGCCCCGTACATTTGTAAGGGGCTGCAGTGGTCCAAGTACACACATGCGAGAGGTTTTTCTGATTTTAGTAACGGCGTTTGTGCCGGGCATGCAACAGTGGAACCTTTCATCTGCTGGCAGATGTCGCATTTCAAGACATAGTGTTTAGTTTGCTTAGTTAACCCTGGCCACCAATTGCAGTGTTTCAGTAAAGAAATAGTCGCTGTAACACCTGTGTTACCAGAGCCCAAACCCTTGTGTACAGCTAATATTAAACCTTTCGTACGATCCATATTTGGTATTACTCTATCCGCCACTCCAGGAATCTGAGCATATGGAATGTTTTGTGCATCTAACTGTAGGAGTATTTGAGTGGAAATCTTTTAGGTAATGCTGTGCTGCCTTTGCGTGATGTGATGACAGCTACCATAATATCTCCGTCTAGTCTCCGTTTTTGAATGAGTCAGCGCAGCTACGGAAGCTGTGCGAACAGCCCCCTTTGCGGCTTCATTAGCCAAAGAATTCCCTGAAACGTGAATGCCATCACGTTGATGACTCAGGGTATGGATCACGTGAGTCCTCGGCAGCTTGGTTTTCAACTCTGCTACCTGTTCCCATAGCATTTTATGTTTAATTGTGCCACCTTTTGCCTCTTTCAACCCGTTTTGTTCCCAATGCTGTAAGTACTCATTGTCCGACTGTACACAGTAAAAAGAATCACACACGATAAGTGTGGGGAATTCGTGATCCGTATTTACAAGTGCCAGTATCAGTGCTTTTAATTCTGCCAACTGAGCCGTGCAGTCTCCTAGAGATTGCGTCTTTGTGCAGCTAGGATGGAACTTGCCATCACGCATGCACATTCTGAAAAATATTGCTGCTTACTTCCTATCGCCGATTGAGCAGATTTGTCAGTGTAAATAATATATTCATAGTGATCTAAAGGCAAAATTTCATTTGGTAGAGGATATTCTTGTTCATATTGCAGGAATGCTTGAGTTTTTAAACTTGGATCAAATCTGTATTCAACGTCTGTTGCAGTAAGAGAATTAGCCCATTGTATCCATCTTGGATGTAACGCTTTCGCATTTGGGATGCTGGCCTTTGCAACAGCTTCTAAAGCCGGTACTGGAGTTACGACAATAATGCGTTTCCCCTGAGCCAGTGCTCTTTCTCTTGCTACGGCAATCTGAACGGCTGTCAGTATTTTTTCTGTTAAAGTGAAAAGCATTTCTGCATTTGTGTAAGGTGTGATTTGTATGCGATTGGTACAGTTTCTCCTTCATTGAAGGTCAAATAAGTGTACCCGCTTTGACCCGCAATTATTTGAATCACTAAGTGGTGTACGTTTACACGTGCTTGTAAGTGTTTGGAAGCAATCATGTCTTCCTGGAGTGAACGAAGAATATTAGTATGTTCTTGTGTCCAATTTCTGGCTGAAAAGTCAGGTTTTATTAAGTTGTAGAAAGGTTTTACCTTTTGTGCATAATCAAAAATGTATGTCCTGCCAACATTTATGAATCCTAGTATTGATTGTACATTTTTTAATGATTTTGGAGGCTGGAGCAGCGCACACTTTTCTAAAAAGTTAGCTGCCAGTCTTTTGCCTTCACTTGACAGCTCATATCCCAAAAATAGGACATTGAGGCGGGCTATTTTTTTGATTTTTTAAAGTTGAATTTGTAGCTCTCTGTGGTAAATCCCATAATAATGGTGCTTACCCTGGTCAAGTGCCTCTCCAAGTCGTCATCTGTCAGATAAATATCATCCACATAGGACAACGCTTCTTCATCAAAGTTTTGAAGTAACTCTGTTACCCTTCCTGAAAATACCCCGGGCCTATTTTTGTACTCTTGGGCAAGTCGACAAAATTGTCGCTGGGACCCTAATGCACTGAATGTGGTCAGATACCTGCTTTCAGGCGCTATATTTTGACAGAAAAATCCATTTGAGATGTCAAGTGTGGTTTTGTATTTTGTGCGCACAATGTTATTCATTAATGCGGCACTATGTGCATTTTGGACAGCAAATGTCTTTGTGCATGAGTTTAAATGTCTGTAATCTAAAACTAGACGATATGTATTGTCAGGTTTAGAGACGGGAAACAAAGGATTGTTCATTGGAGAGGTACATTTTTCTATGACCCCTGGTATTCAAGTTGATCTAAGATCTCCCTGACCTGTTTTTAGCTTCTTGCTTTATTGGATATTGTCTCTGAGCAATAGGTGAAACTTTTAATGGAATCACGTGGTAGGTTGGATTCTCATCCCACCCAGCGTGATTTTTGTACAATGCTGGAGCTTGGGCTACTAACCACTCCTGTGTATATGTATGTTTAAGGTGAACGGGAACGTGGTTGGAAAATGCAGGAAAAATTATACTTTCTCCCATGGGGCACTCAATCACGAATGCAGGCAGCCAATCTTGTTCTGCTAACAGGATGTCATAACCAGATGATAAGTTCTTCCAAAAAATACCTTTTACTTTCCTGGGCTTGTCCCCCTCCATCTGGAGTGCTATTTCACATAACTTATTTGGGACGCTTACCATGGTGTCTGGTGTTTCCACAGTGATGTAATCATTCAACTCCGCTGTCACCAGAAATTCCTTCAGGTTCTGGCGAGCTGTTGTTACTTCTGCCGCACTGTCTAGCATCGTCAGAGCCCATTCCCCGTTCAAAAGTTGTGTCCTCAGAATTCTGGGCATGTCTGATTTTCAGACCAGCAACTTTCTTTTTCCTAAATTGAATTTTTGAGATTTGCTTATCTTCTTTTTTAGAATTAAAGTCTTGAGCGTGCTGCTTGTCTCTGGACTGTATGCGCTCCTCTCTATTTTCTGACCGTCCTTCTCTTTCTGAGCTTTTCTTCGAGCCCTGAAAGGAACGAGAGGAACGTGCATCAGTATCCTGATACCTGTCAGGTTTCCTAATATTATCCCTATTCCTAAGGTTGTACCTCTTTTCAGAGGGCTCCTGTTGAGGAGAATTACCTTGGGACTGAGATCTCTTGTCTTTAGAGTTTTCTCTTTTATTATCCCACTTCTTTTTAGACGAAGTAGGTGTTTGCTTAGAATTGTCCTTTTCAGGACTGTCCTGTAGTTGAGGATTTAAAGCTTTTCCCCCCAAACTATCCCTGCCTAATTCTGCATATGCAGTTTAAATTATTTTGGGTAGTTCAGCCTCCTGTATTAATGGGCCGGCCTCCCTTAGGCGTTGGCGGATTGCCACTGATGCTGCTTCCTCTTTAATGTTAGCTAGTATTATGGCTGAAACCTGGTCGTAGTTATTTAATAACTTCATCCCTAAGTTTAGGGCAGGTTCTGCTCCATCGTCATTTTGTATTTGTCTTAATACATCTGGTATTACCACTAATAAAGGAATATCATGAGTTCTGATATCTATGGCAGCAAAGACTGTACCCCAAGATGTACAATCCTCTAACTGTGGTGTAATCCCCATGGGCAAACAGATTGTTAACATTCTGTGTTTTTCAAATAGTGTAGAATTTGGGAATACTGCTTCTAACTGGGTTATTTTCTGAGCTACCCAGAAAGGAATGTGTTCACTGTTGGACTTGGCCCTTTTGGCAGGTTCACCCCGAAACTTTTTGCATTCTCCTAGCCTTTTTCTGTAACTTGGTGTTGGTGATTTTAGGCCTCTAGGCACTTTTGCACTGTGGTCCAGTGTAAAGTGCGTGCGCTCTCTGTGTACATTAGTGAGATTGGCCTGCCCTCCCATAGGAATGCATTGGGGATTCCCTGATCAGTGTGTGTCAGTGGTAATTCATGGTATGGGAGGAGCAGAGTGGTCAAGTTTGGTATGTATGAAATTGTGAGAATAAATGCTGCGCAATGGTGTGCGCAGATTTATTATGATGATGGGAGAAATGCCACTTTTAGAAGTTGCCATTTCTGTGTGCTAAGTGTCTGCCTGCCTGATGTGAATTGCATGTCTGTCTTGTGAGTGACAGGGGCTGGGAGGTGTGTGTGGCTCCAGGAGGGGCAGGGTGAGTCAGTGCTAGGCTGAATGGGACATCTGTGCTGGGAGTAGTGGGAGGAGTAATCCCCTGACTCTGAATAGGAGTGTGCCTGCCCTGTACAATGCTGGCTCCCCCCCCTGTGGTGTGTCTGATCACCTAGCCCCCACCTGACAAAGGGTAAGAGGAGCTTGCAAAACAAAGTGCTCCAATTCCCCCCTGAACCAGTTGCATCTGGTTCCCCCATGCCCTGCACTAAAGACAAAGGAAATGTTGATATAAATATAGGGGCTGTGACCCCATGAGGTTGTTCAGTCTTTGTTCCTGAATCCTGCCAGGTGTGCTGCTGCTGGGGCCCAGAGGGGGCTGCCATGATGGCCTGCCTCCCTGGGCCCTGCATTGCCCCTTCATCTCTAAGGACTTTTGGGACCCTTCTGCTTCTCTTGCTAGAGTCCAGGACTTACTCTAGGATCTTTGTTGCCTCTAGCACCTCGTGAGCGCTATGCTTTATTTCCCCCAGAGAAGGAGATCGAGGGCTCTGCAGCGCTGAGCTGCTCATCTTGATAGGGGGAATCCCAGCATGAGGGATTCCCCCGTGATGCCCAAAGCGGCAGATGCCCACCCAGCTTATTTTTATATTTAAATTGTGGGTGCCCACCCCACATGGCCGCTTTATGTTTAATTTGAATGCGGGTGCCTACCCCGCGTCGTCTGCCATAGCGGGAGCCCACCCCGCGTTCTACTTCTGCGGTCCGGGCGAAAAGAGGAAGTCAGGCAAAAGTTGCCTGGCATTTGGCGGGACACGTACAGGATGTCCCGCCCGCCCGCCGCAGGGAAAGCCGCCTGGAGCCTCGCAGGCTCCACAGCCGAGTCCCGTGTCCCAGGAGGGGGACCGGGTGAAGAGCTGAGTCCCGCAGCGAGAGAGGAGCCCAGAGCCACACCGAGAGCCAGTGAGTGAGGGGGGCTTCTCCGCTGTGATGGGGCCGTCAAGGCACAGCACCGGTGCTGATGGACTCTGAGCGGCCCCGTCTGGCAGCGGGCCGCTACAACGATGGGGGCATATCTTTCCAAGAGTCCATGATGGAGGGGGGGCGCGTCGGGCATATTGTCGATGCCAGCCCTCTGTGGCCACAGTGTTGTTAGGAGGCCCAGAGGGGCCCGTACCCATGGTTTTTCAGTTGCCCCATTTGACAGTGGGCAACTGCAATGAGGTGGGGCCAATTTTATTTAAAGAAGCCCAGGGGGGCTGAAGAGGCACAGATGTGCCAGGGCCCCCATATTGCATATTCCCAGCTGCGCCCCACCAGCTGCAACGTTTTGCATAACTGTTTGGAGGGCACAGTGGTGCCAGGCCTGGTTTGCATCACAGCTGCGCAGCAATTAGGGCCAGCTGCAACGTTTAGGCCAACAGTTCTTTGGGGTCATTTTTAAAGAGAGGGATAGGAGTGAGATGCACTCCTACGCCCCAGCGCAATGGCGCACTTTGGATTCCGCTGCCTTGGCAGCAGCCCCGACATTTTGGACATAGGGCATTTGAGCCCCTTTGAGAAGGGCAGTTGGCCAGGGGGACTGTGGGGTTTGTAGGGCGCCAGGCCCTAATGTGATTTATGTGGTGCTAGGAAATGTGATTCATGTACTATGATTTACGCACCCTGTTTTATGCCTCTAACTGTGGTTTATGTATGAGGTTATTTGCATAACGTGAGTATGCTGATGAGGTTACTTCCTACTGTGAGTTTTACCCCTAATGTGAGTGATGTTTAGGAGGTTATGGTCTAAAAATGTTAGACTGGTGAGGTTGGCGTATAATGTATTTTGTGCCTAATGTGATACAGTGCATACTATGGTTTATGTTACAGGATAATGCTGAGTACAGTAATGGCCAGTGAGGACTGGGTGTGTACTACGTTTATTATATGTTCTACATTCGCTGTGTTCACTAAATGATGGTGCTGACAGTGGTCTAGGTGGCCCTGTCAGGTGTAAATAATCCCTTGTAGATATTACCTAGCGCCAGTAGGCACAATGTATATTATGTGATTACTATTCTAATGTGTTATGAGAATACAAAGGCTATTTTTGATATAACCTTGTGTGGAGTTTCTTTTGTGATGTGCCTAGTTTGTTGCTGCTGTGTGTGTGTGTTGCGCAAACGCTTTACACATTGCCTCTGAGATAAGCCTGACTGCTCGTGCCAAGCTACCAAGGGGGTGAGCAGGGGTTATCTTGAGCGTTTAATTCCCTTGCCCTGACTAGAGTGGTGGTGTCTGCCTGGCTTTGGCACAAGCCTTAGCCAACCAGAAATCCCATTTCTAACATTCACGTTTTGTTGGCACTTTGCCCATTACCGCGTGTAATGTTTGTGGAGTAATTTTAGTACTTGAGCTCTGTGTAAGAGCAGGATTTGGTGTAATTACTGTCGGTTGGACCACTAGTGTCCTCAAGACGAAGTGTGTCATGTTTCTGTAGAGTTTTATCAACTCTTTGTGTTAAACAAGCAGCTCATCATCTGGCATTGTGTCAATGTCAGCATGTGGTGCATAGGTCGCTAATATCAGGCATGTTGCTCCTGGTCTTCCTAAAGGACCAAGCCTTACTCTTGTTCTTATGTGGGGTAGGGCGCCATTAAACCAGAAAATATGTTCCTGGTAGGGAAGCGGAATCTCTAACTCCTCAAACGGAGTGTAGGCTGCTAGAACTTCTTCATGTGTGTAATAATGAAATGATTTTGTTACAGCATCTGCTCCTGGGAATGTAACCCATGAGTAGAATACCTCTGTTTTGAAATCTTCGTGTGCCTCTATCACGAATATTACTATACCTTCACTGGGTGATAACCCATGTTTGACGAGTTTAACTGTCAGAGTTTGTCTCACTTTGGCTGCAACTTGTATTGCATTGGCATCTTCCTCACCAGACTGATTACGTCCCTGGGCCAGATGATCTTTTGGGTTTAAGACTCCCTCTTCATCAGCCATTGTGTTCTAGACACCGAATAACTGTCCAAGGAAGTTATGTAAAGGTTTTATGCAAAGGTTTTATGCACAATTTTGGGAATATTTCCTTCAAGCTTGAATAACCAACAGCTAATAAATAGGATATTTTGCCTAATCAGCTGTGGCAGAGTGTTGTGCCTACCCACTCCAGACGTCTCTGGGTTTTGTAAGTAGGGTTTCTGAGAATAAGCACGACTGAGCTACTCAGATTCTACTGTGAAATAAGTACCAAACGTTGGTGGCACCATGTAGTGTAATTCCTATAGTACCCTTCATGCAGGACCTGCGCATTTGTGAATAACATAAACCATGGGTCTGGTGGCAGACTGACTCTGTACACCCCCGCCAAGTATGTTAGCCTCTTTTTGCATTAGCTAGCTCACAGTGCCACTAGAATCTCCTTTTATCTGAGAGATTCGTTTTTGACAACCTCAGAACACAACAAACCCTGATTTCTCAAACTTGTGGAAACAATATACTACTTTTCACCCAATCACTCGTGCTTGCTCGTTTTCTCTCAGAGAGATACACAGAAGAAACAGTTGGGCGTGTTTACAATAAGAATTTATTGTACCGTTGTTCTTCTCATGTAAAATATGTGTGTTGCTACAACTTTTGCACAGTAGCAGAGATATAGGATCATCAGTACAGTGAATAAAAAGGAATAGTACAGCTCTAGCATTATTCAATAGTCATGAACATATACATGAATATAAAATGCATTTATAAAATATAGTGCGTAGTCCTAAGATGCCTGTCTAGATGTACCTGAGTGTACCTAGCATGTGAGTAGGTGCGAAAGAGCCTAAGCCTAAGAGCCTAAGAGCCAAGAATCGTGCTAGGATTTAGTCGAACCCCATTACCTGAATAGTGAGAGTGTGGGACTTTGTCCTGGACTTGAGTTGGACACCTCGCAAGGGATAGTCAGACCACTGTCAGCTGGAGCGATTGCAAGTCAGAGCCGCAGCGTCTCTGGTCAGTTTGTCAGCCTTGAAGTCTCAGTTCCTCCTGACTACTGGTAGCAAGAGGTGCTGTATTTATACAGCCTATGTGCGTGTGTTAGCTATTGTTCAGTATGAGGATGACGTTGGGGATTAAACCTTTGTGCGTAGATAGGAGAGGTGAAGTATGCCCCCTGGAGAGTGTTCTCATAAATTATTCATATGTGCTATGGATGACATCTTAGCAATATCAACTGGGCAGAACCCACCCTCGTCATGGAACTAGGTGAAAGGTTTAGTCCTTAAAATGCGTCAGTCCTTATAAGGCATTCAGTCCCTATGAGGCAATCTGTCCTGATTTAGAGTTATGGCCTGCTAAGGCTCGTTCATATGAAATGAAGGGGAGATGGTGTGGGGAATATGTTCTCTAAATCTATATTAGGGTACGGATATGAAATATAAAACTACTAGCTGAGTAAATTAAATACATGCCTGATCTCTGCCCTGGGTTTGCCCTTTCGAAGTAGAGTACATATATGTCGCACCTTGACCGCATGGATCTGATTATTTCCCAAAATGTTGTAAATCTTCACCTACAGGTGCAAACTCTCCTGAAGTATGCCTTGGAAGCTGCTCCAGTAGCAGGCTTCCAGGCATACTTCAGGAAAATTTTTGTAAATTTGTATTTTCACCTGTGATATGGTATATCTGCCAGCATAATTATAGGTGCTCCACAATGACACCTGATGCAATGCAATTCCTTCTGTGTCTCCAAAGTCAAAATATAAATAAACTTGGAGAAACCAAGTGCTGTTAATTGGCTGGTACTCACTGGCACTGAGTACCTGGACTTCTGAATTTCTATTGTTTGAGTACCGGAATGGGGTCTTGTGGAGCAGCCGACCATCGGGAAGTTTAGCCCCCCCCCCCCGGGTCAATTTAGGAAATGGTACAGCACAGCCACAATAGTGAGTTTTGGGCTCCATTGGGCATTTAGGGTATATATTCAGCCATTTTAGTTTACCAGCCACCATTTTATAAGTGGTAACACAGTGGCTGGCATTTAGACAGAAAGCGTTCCTTTTCCCCGTCAGGTAGATAGGTGCGTCTGTTTGCGATGGCCTTGTCGGTGGATGAAAAGGTTGCTCAAGCGCTAAGGCTGCTACACGAGGTGGGCTGTATAGATTTACTGACCCACAGCCGTGATTATGCAGGCCGCCAAATAAGTCGGGCCTCAGCAGGGGTTGGAGCGCCGATAATTGTGTGTGTTCACCACCGCACCAGATACCCGCAGATGGTAGTAAGTGAGTGATGGAAATCTGTAGATCAGGATTTGCTCAAATTGATTTGCCCCATTTGGACAGACTTTGTTAGAACAGGTGTGCAAGAGTGATACAGAATATGTACATAGTCGCTTTGAAGTAGGTGCAGGGGCGGTTGACTGACAAGTTGGCCTGGGTTAGTCAAGTTTATTGTTGTTGTGGGTCAATATTGGCTGAAAGGGAACAGGTAGGCAAACGTACGCCTGGACGAGGCAAGAAGTTTAAGGTTCATTAACAAGTTAAGTTATTTAGATGTTAATAGTTGTATTAAAACTGTATGACAGGTTAAAGGCCTCAAATGAGGAAGTTTGGCCCAGGAGGAGGTAGAACCTTGCAGTTTTAAGTTTGTTGGGGGCAGAGACATTTTAGGCATAGGGGTAGTTTAAAATAGGTAACTCATTTGTATAGCGAGGTTTCGTTTTGTAAGGCGAAAGGGCCAGTGTCTATTATATGTGATGTACACCTGTTTCAATAAAGCGGCCTTTTTCACACAAACTTGGTGTTAGTACTTCCCCCTCCTAATCCCCAACGCCTCCTTGGCCTGAGAGAGTACCTTTTCTCTGGATGCAGTAAACAGAGGTATGTTCAACAATGTGAGACAGGTGCTGCTCTGCTTCTGCGAGACTGACTACCAGAAGAGCTGAGAAGCTATGCACTGACAGACGATCTCAGATGGGGCCCAGTACCGATTAGGTGATGGTCCTACGGCAAGCAAATCCTGATATGATTTTCTTTGAAGCTAACTTCACTCGCTCTTCTGCTGCACCACTTGAGGATCAGAGTGATTATTACAGAAGGGAACTTCGAGGTGGAACTGCCATCCTGCAGGGCATCTTGTCATGGGTAAGCATAAAAATACTAGTCAGGAGGTGCTTCAGAACCTTTGCTAGTGAAATAAAACAACATCCCAAGGAAGTCTCAGGTCAGCCCTTCTTTTAGTTAGCTTTGGGCAGTCAGCACAACCCAAATTTCCAATTCCAAGGCATCGTTACACACAACATCCAAATTTAGCATGAATTTGAGAGATGTCCATGCGCCATACAGTCTTACAAGTATTGTGGTGGGAAAACAGCCAAAGAAGACCGTCAACAACTCTTTCTTTTTTAAAGTGGCGAAAATGGATTCCACTAAGTTTGGCGAAGCGCATACTTTCGGAAAGCGTGCCATTAGGACATGGCACCCCGGGTCCCGGCCACGCCTCCATGACTTTCGGCTCCTGGATTGGCTGCGGCGCTCGGCTAGAGATCCCTTCCAGGTGAAGGGCAACGTCACTTCCGCCGGTGCCAATGGGGGGAGTGGTGGGGGTCTATTTAGGGCACTCTGCCCAGGCCCACGTCCTCTTTTCTTTGGCGCCGGCACCTCGTCCAGTGGAGTGTCGTCATTTTCTGGGAGCAGCTTTCTCTCCTTTTTGTCTCCCTTTACAGAGTTACAGAGTATCGGCAAAGAGGATCCTAGGATGGCGATCGGCGCACTTCGAGCAGAGGATTCACCCAGTTCAGATGCGCTGCCAGACCGGGAACTGCACGGGCTTGAGATTACTCACCCAGCCCAGGCTAGGCTCTGGTGGGGGTTCCGGACTCCAGTGGCGGGCGTGGGTAGCGGGGTAGTGCTTCCCCCTCAGTCAGAAGTTTGCGGAGGTGTGCTCTCCTCACACAGAGGTAAGGAGATGGGGGTCTTTGGTTCCATGTGTTGTGTGGTCGCGGGGGGAATTGCGAGATCGGCCTTGCACCGTCTATTGATTGCATTGTAATATAATTTTGGTATTTTACGGGGTGCCCCCCTGGCTGTACAGTGCAGGCAACCTGAGTGCACACTCGCGGTTGTGCGTGGGAAAAGTTTTCCCGCCCTCTCCCCGGTTAGTTTTTAGAATAACGCGGGGGTTAGCATGCATCAGCACAGGGGGTTAAGATATAGTTACTGGAAGGCTTCGCTCTAGAATGGGCCATTGCGACCTTCACAATTTTGGGGCATATCCCTCAGTTTCCTACCAATACTAGGATTCAGGGACATATACCTTTTCTTCCTATTATCAGCTTGTCCATTGGGTAGTGCAGGGAATTAGGCAATACTAGTATTCATTGGGGCGGAATTCGTTTTCCTCCAATTTTGTATTGAGAGTCATGCCTGCAAAAGGAAGAAGGGTGGGCAAAAGAAAGGATAGTAATCCAGAGTTGTCACAGTTACTGAAATTAGTGTTGGCTAAATTGGGCAATGGGGAGGATGTGGAGGATGTACAACCAGGGCCATCCCACGACCCTAAGCCAGCACCAGTGGGGGATGAGCGTCCTCGTCAGGCCAACGTGACCCCTTGGGCGGGCGTTCCCCCCAGTCCAAAAGAAGGCAAGGACATGCCCAAGCAAAGGAAAGGTCAGAAGTAATGGGGGCGAAGTGGTGGAGCTACCTTGTGGGGTCGGGCAGGCGGGCCAGTCCTCCTCAGGTGGGGGTACTCAGGGTCTGTCCAGCAATATGGTGTCGCCATTGCCTGGGGCTGTGACACAGCAGGTGGTACCTTTGTCGGTGGACGTTAGTTCAGTGTTGGCCGATATCCGTAGCGCACTGCAGGCGATTGCACCCCCGAAACAGGCCACATCGACTGGGGAGCAGGGGGGCCAGGCTGCTCCGCTTAGCTTAGGTGGGGTGGGCCCCTCTCCCCCCCCCAATTGCAGGTTGCAGCTGTGCAGGTGCCTACAGTGAATTCCCAGTCAGTGGGCTTGGGCTGTCGGGACAGAGAGCAGCCGCGGGGGCAGGACCCGCATTATCGTCAGCGATGCCTGGGGGGTTGTCTGGTGTGTCCCAGGGTACAACAATGAGCATACTTACTTCAGGGGCATCCCTGTTAGCTCAGTTGGCGGCGGGGGCCTGTTTAGTTGTGCATTAGTAGCGCCGTGGGCGCCTTAGCCAAATTTGGGGGATACGATCAGTGAATTGCAGAAGCAGGTGAAACTTATGGCTAGGCTGCAGGAAAAGGAAGGCACTAATGCAGCCCTTCGGTCAGCGGGTCAGTAGGCCCCTTCTCACCCCAATATAGCCACAGTTGTCTCAACAGGTAAGGGGTTGGGGTCCGCAGATAAGAATCCCAGTAGTGGGGGGAAGGCCCTCAGGGGCTAGGATATGCTGCTCTCTAAGCCTGGAAAGTTAGCTTCTCATGTTCCGGTGGAGGTAAAAGAAAAAATTTGGAAAGGCGAGTTCATTGACATTTTCTCGCTAAAAAGGCCTAAATGAAGGGATGTGGAGGCAAAAGAGAAGGAGGGGAAAGATAGCTCCTCCAAAGACAAAAAACAACAAAAGCAGAGGAGTCAATCACAAATTGGTTGTTTGGTTTTAATGTATTCGCAACTGTAATGCTAGAGAAAAGGCCTGAGTTGGCTGCACCAATGATATTTTATTCTAATAAGATTTTGAAAGCGCATGCCATGTATGGCGGGATGGCCCGGTTTGACTATGACAGGGATTTCAGGTGGGCAAAGGTTGGGGACCCTGAGATCGGTTGGGTTCAGACTGAGGTCAATGCATGGTTAGAAAATGTGAATAACAAAACGCCAATGAAGCAGTCCTTTCATACGCAGTGGGGATCAGGTGAATAAAAAGGGTCTTGCTGGGCATTCAATAGGAAAATCTGCATATTTCCAGCTGGATCGTGTAAATTTGGACACGCCTGTTCTTTCCGCAGCCACCCTTCCCATCCTGAATTCAAATGTATCAAGAAATCTAAAGATAAAGGTTGGGATCCCAAGTCATCATCTCAGTAGGACTTTGCCGAGCCCGGTAGCAAATGAGAGACTGGTGTTTTGGCTGAATCAGTATCCCAATAGGAATGCAGACCAATTGCTCTACAAAGGTTTTTCTATAAGCTTTCGCATACCAGCTAAAGGTGTCTTGCCAGTTTTGCATTGTGAGAACTTGCTGTCGGCACGGGCACATTCCACTGTTGTAGCTCAAAAATTGAAAAAGGAGGGTGCACTAGGTAGGATAGCGGGCCCTTCAAATACTGCGCCATGGCATGACTATGTCTGCTCTCCACTTGGGGTGGTGCCTAAGAAAGAGCCAGGCCAGTTCCGAATTATACACAATTTGTCCGCACCTAAGGGTGCCTCAGTCAATGACGCTATCGATCCTGCTCTTTGCTCCGTGACCTATTCCTCATTTGATGCAGCATTAGAAAAATTGCACAATCTTGGCCCAAATGCTTGCATGGCAAAGACCGATATTGAGTCAGCTTTCAGGCTTCTGCCAGTACACCTGGATGGTTATCATCTGCCTGGTTTCCAATTTAGAGGTCAATATTTTTATGACAAATTTATGCAGATGGGATGCGCAGAATCTTGCAAGTACTTTGAGCTTTTCAGCTCTTTGTTGCATTGGTTGTCCACCTTTAGAACAGGTCACACTGATATTATACATTACTTGGATGACTTCATGGTGATGGGCCCATAGGCTTCGGGGTCTGCAGGTGGGCTTTGAACGACCTAGTGTCGATGTTTGAGGAGTTTGGGGTACCTTTGGCACTAGGAAAGACAGTGGGCCCGGCCACGTGTATGGCATTCTTAGGGATTGAGATCGACACGGTTGCGGGCGAGTGTAGGTTGCCACTGGACAAGATGCAGGCGATTGACTCTGGTCTGGCGGGGCCTAAGGTGACTCTGCACCAGCCACAAGTGCTGGTTGGCCAGCTAAATTTTGCTTTGCACATCATTCCCATGGGCCGCCCCTTCTCCAGATCGATTGCAAGAGCAATGACCGGTCTTATGAAGAAACATCATCATACCAGGCTGCGGGCGGAAGTGAGGGATGATCTGAGGATATGGCACGAGTTTCTGCGGGACTTTAATGGGAAAGTGGTCTGGCCAAGGCATTTTGTAGTAGTAAACTTAGTTTCCTACTACTAAATGCCTTCTGTGAATACCAAAAGTAGTAAGTTTAACCAAAAGTGGTAAGTGTAACCAAAAGTAGTAAGTGCATTCTGTGAATGCCAAAAGTAGTAGTAAGGGCCTTCTGTGAATACCAAAAGTAGTAAGTTTAGGATTTTATCTCAGATTAGTTGTGTGAATCAGGCCTGTTGTGTTTAAAGTTGAATATAGTATTTAAAGCTGCTCATATCCCAGGTGTTTCTAGTCAGACAGCTGATGCTTTGTCTTGCTCCAAGTTATATGATTTCCGGAAGTTCAATCCACAAGCTGCGGACCAGATGAAAGTGTTAGCAAGATCTCTGTGGAAGATTGGATCCCCGCCATAGCGGGTCTTGTAGGGGCTTCGCTGAGCGAGCACACTCATAGAGCTTACCAACATCACTTTAAGGCATACAGGATCTTTGTGCAGCGGCAAGGGATTTTGGGCTTATTTTCAACCAAAGCCATATGTTGTTTTCTGCTGGGATGGATTGAGGGTACAGGGCAGACCACTATCATATGCCAGGGCTGACTTGGCGGCAATTGGCTTTTATGCTAAACTAAGAGGGGTGCATGATGTTGGTACTTCATTCTTAGTCAGAAAGGCCTGGGCAGGTTGGGCTAGGTTAGAGGATGCAAAGAAGAACGGCAGACGGCCCCTCAAACTGCAGACACTGGGGGACATGTTAAATGCTATCTGGTCGGTGTGCACATCAGATTATGAGACAACCTTATTTGTGGCAGCTTCACACTGGCGTTCTATGGGGCCTTCAGAGTGGGTGAATTAGTGGGGACTTCAAAGCTGGATACGGCAGGTGGTCTACAATTGCAGGATGTTAAATTGGGGCAGGGAGGGCTTTCCATCACATTGCGTAGATCTAAAACAGACACCTTGGGTAGGGGGACCACGATTTGGCATAGGCCTGCCACAGGAGATGTAGTGTGCCCAGTGGCACAGATTGGGACTTATTTGGCTGATTGCCCACAGGGGCTGGCCCGCCCACTATATATCCATGAGAACGGAAAGTGCTTTTCAAAGTATCAGTTCACAGCAGTTTCAGGTACTCCCTGTGAAGTATTGGAGTAGACCTCGCTGGCTATTCTCCCCATTCATTTAGGATCGGGCGGCAAGCTTGGCAGCAGGAGCTGTTGAAGAGGTCAAGCGCGTGGGTTCGGTGGTCCTCTTCATGTTTCAAGCGCTATGTGCTTCCCGACTTGTTGTAAGTTTTGTTAAATATGAGTTTGTGCGTATCCATTTCTATATGTGTCTCTTCTTTCTACAGTAGCATGCCCAGTAAGGTGATATGGGTTTTGGGACACTCGTTCGTGTGGCGGGCCGCTTGCTGTTTGCAGTCGAAACCAGCGTGTTTGGACGGGATGTTGTTCCATTGGCAGGGCGTTGGGGGTCTCCTAATCGGGCAGCTACGGCAGTTGGTGGAAGAGACGAAGGCGCACGAGGGACTCCAGTCCCTGGACTTAATCATCCTGCACGTGGGCGGGAACAACATGGTGAATTTGGGTCGACGGGCTGTCAGAGAAGCTTTGCCAGCAGAATTTGCTTGGTTGGGGAGGCTCTTCCCCTGGGCTCGGATCGCATGGTCTCACATGATCCCGCAGCGCAAGTAGGGGCTGGGGTGTGGTTAAGAGCATTGAACGTTTTAGTGAGGTGCCTGAATGCGGAATTGGCTGAGATGTGTGCAGGGCATGGCCGCCTGTGTCACATACCACACAAGTTTCTCAGGGGTGATCACATGTTCCATTCCGATGGCGTGTACTTGTTGGACATTGGCACGGACTTATGGCCTTTGGTCATTCGTTCAGAATTTGAATTGTGGTGGGGCGGGCGAAGGTCTGGTTGGCCCTGGTCGCCCTTGTGGAGGTGAGGGGGAGTCCTCCTGCATAATCCCAAGGCCAGCACTGAGGGGGAGAGACGGTAAGCTCACACCAGAGAGAATGGGTACACCGGCTGGGGGGCGAGGGTGCCAGGTTACAAATAGGGCATGGGGCTGTTGCCCCTGGTTATACCCTACAAGCCCCCTCCTTGGGGCATCCTGGTGGTGGAGGGGTGGGCCCCCAGGGTTGTGGACAAGGAGTAGATGGCAGGGTCTCACCTCTCAAGGACGCAGGTGGGTTGCACCTGTGTGGTTCTCATTTGGGGGGCGCGAGCCAGAAGGCCCCTTGGTGCCAGAGTGATAATTAACATGTCGTCTGTATAAAATTATATTCTGCCATTTCTTAGGTTTCGATCATGATGTGAAGAAGAACTTGCTTGTAAATATTATTTTGATAAAGTGTTTTTAATGTCAATTTCATATGGGAATTTGAATCTGCGAAAATATGTATTGTTATGTTTATTGGTGAGGATTATTTGTAATAAACATGGCCTCTTTTCACCCACAATGCTTGATGGGAAATCATTTATTTGTGGGATTTATGGGGGTGGGGCAGGGACAACCTGGGGAGTCCAGGTCCTATGACCAGGGCTTATGCACTTATGAGCAATAGCCATCCACTAGCCCCTGAACTGTAGGGCTTTTTGTTCTTCATCGAAGAACTTTCTGAGTTGCTGATGAATTATGTTCACGCATGCACCACACTGATTTATGGGCCAGGGTGCAATCAGGCTGTTCTTTTTCAAACATAATGTGATTAGGTAACGCATATGGGAAATGCTGACATTCGCCTGATACGTGTCTGTAGCCAGGCCGAGTGTTAGGGGATGCTACTAGTCATGAGACAGCATTGGCTATTCAGCCATACACATTATGAACAGGGCATGCATGATGGAAATATTGATAGTCCCTCATATATTAGCACCAAAACTCCTACACAAATAAATGAATAGGTGCTACTTACCATTGAAATGCAAACTATAATTAACTATGCATTGTATAACCAATATATTGATTCTCACAATCCACAAACCAAAATAGTTTTTTAAGAAAGCTATGTAGCTACCTGCTGTGTTAAAAAAAAAGCACCAGGCGCTAAGTTTGGTTACTTGAATTAACACATCTATGTAAGTCAGCCCAGGAGGGGTGGCTTTGAATTAAGAGTGGTTAGTTGTACGAATGCTCCACAAACGGCAATATTCCGTTTTTTCCCTACTGAATGCTGCTTGCTATAGAATATTTCATTATAGGACTGCACCATTTTTCTCTACCCACTCATGGTCTGATTCCAGTCATCACATCCTTCCACACAACTCCTGCAAGATTTGTTTAATTTCAAGTAACTTTACATTTGTAAGTGTGTTGATTTTTAACTTTACCCTTATGTGTGTCTGAAAAGGTGATTATTTAATGTGTGTACCCTTAAGAATTTCATTATAAATGCAATGACTGTAGTGGTGGTAAGTATGTATATCAGGTCTGAGAATGGAAATTATTTGAGAGGCGTCTGTGTGAAAGACCACCTTAATTCAGTTAGTGAAGTAGCCAGGATTCAAACAACATACAGTACGCCAAAAAAATACAAATAACTGATCACTGACATGTCCTCATAAGGTACTTGGAAGTGGAATAAGTAATCTAAAATTACGTACTGTGTCCTTTGGAAAAGCTGGGATGTTGCCACATCGCAGATTCTGCAGCCACGGCCTGTATTTTCCCTCCATATGGTATTCTGGTGCCAGTGTCAACAAAATATTCCACTCAATAGCTATCTGCGCATCAATATGCACAGATGTACACCAAAAATATCTTGATCTCATTGAATACTGACACCCTAGCCCTGCCCCTACCCCCACCCAAGGCCCCACCCAAAGTTTACAGCTCAATTTGATTAGCACCTGCACTGGATAAACACCTTCCTCTACACACTCCCACAAATATTTTATGGATTCTCCCTTTCCCATGCCACCAAAGGGGTAGACAAGAGTAAACCTCTGGCCATTTCTGGGATGGGGGCAGTTAAGTTGTTCAGTATCAGCATGGCCTTATAAGAAGACTGCCTCTCCAGTCACATGTAGTATTAATGCCAGTGGCGGCTCCTCCGCTTAGGCAGAGGAGCATCGTCCTACTGCTGTGCAGCAGTAAAATAAAGGAAAAATAAAATGATAACTCAAAATGATTTTCATTTTATTTTGTCCTGCTGCGGCAGCTTTGCAGGGCTGGCGGGGCTGCTTTGACAACAAGAGCAGGGGGAGTGGTCGGCCAAACATTCATCCGCACTTTGCATGTTCTCCACCTAGGCCGCATTACGGTCTGGGGGGAGAACATGCCCAGGCTCCCATTTCCTGACTGAGCACTGACGCACGGCGCTCAGACCAATCACAACGCTGAACTGCTGGGTTGTGATTGGCTTAGGGAAGCCTGGATGTGCTTCCTGTTCAGTTCCGATGGAACGGAGGAACGAGGAGGAGAGACGTGGCAGTAAAGTGAGATTATTGTTCTTATTTTTAATCCCCTTAGGCCCCCACTCCCCCCGCCCGCCGCCCCGATCCATTCCGACCACCACTGGTTAATGCCACAGACACCTTTGAGTGGGTACAGGGGATTTGAGACCTGTAAAGTTATTGTGAAACAAGGCTTGTGCTGGCCCAGATAGATTTTGTGGTCTCCCTTTAGAAACATAGCACCTCTTAAGGCACTGACCAACACAAAAACACAGGAAATAATCTCACGGCCAGGAAAGTACACAAGAAATACTTTTAGTCACCGGCACGTGGTTTACAAACATCTTTTTAAATATCTACCCCATACCTCTTCTCACTGCATGAGGAAATAGAGACTATGTTTCATTGTGTTTCCGTCCAAAAACCTCGTTTTAAAAAAGGTTTTCAATGAACATAGTTTGAGTAAAGATTTATGAACACTTACTGTAAAGAAATGAGACTTCTCTGTTGTCAACAGCGAATTAAAGACGGATTTTGCCTCTGTCGACTTTCAATGTTGTGTCCTCATGAAAGTGATCACAACCTCCACACAAAAGACGTCCCCAGGGCCTGGCCTCTAGAACCACTGAAAGAAAAAAAATATGAAAAGGAAGGGGCAGTCTTACCTGGGCATGATGCACAAGGGAATACTGCGATGGATGGTGTGGGACAGGCAAAACAAAACATTGATTTAACAAAGTGTGCTGCATGAAAAACATCTGGCGCTATAATCTGCCATTTCCTTCCTCATGAAACCGAGCCTATTTAGGAAGGTGGCACCCGGAGTTTCTATTGTGCGTATTCCATTCTGTTGGCACCATTTATTACAACACTGCTGTCTCAAGGGGAGGTTGGACAAACTGGGTGCAGCAGTTAACTTCTTTGACTTCTTGTAAGAGGAGTTTTATTCACTTAACTAGCACACTTACCAAAGAAGTCTGACCTTGGCAAGCCTGTGTTTTTTCTTTCTGTTTTTGAAACGTTCAATAGACATTAGGAGTGTGAAAATAATATAGTAAAACAGCTGCCATCTAAAAGTTGAAAAAAAGTTAAGTAAAATTTGACATGCCCAAAAAATAAACATATAAAAACCATGGAATTATAGCAGTAATAAACTAAGGGCCCGATTCACAGAACTAATCTGAGACAAAATCCTAAACTTACTACTTTTGGTATTCACAGAATGCACTTACTACTTTTGGTTAAACTTACTACTTTTGGTTAAATGTACTATTTTTGGTATTCACAGAAGGCATTTAGTAGTAGTAAACTTAGCCCTGGCACTGAAGGGGGCTAATTGCTAGGTAGAGGTACACAGGTGCAAGAGACAAAAATACCGTCTCGTACAGTGAAGATAGGCAGTGGTTGAAGTGGGCTGACCCATTGTCTCATTAAGTATCTATCTATCTATCTATCTATCTATCTATCTATCTATCTATCTATCTATCTATCTATCTATCTATCTATCTATCTATCTATCTATCTATCTATCTATCTATCTATCTATCTATACTCAATGAAAAAACTAATGGTTAAAGAGATGCTATAGTAAGGTGAAAATGTCAGCTAAAACATTCCATTTTGCCATTTTAACTAACAAAACCACTGAAATTCACCAGTTATAGTTATTTCAAGTAACTATAACTTGTGCCCTAAAGTAACTATAACTCGTGTCCCAAACAAGCACAGAATTTGGGGTATTGGTTGAGGGGCATGGAACACCCATTCAGGCAAGAACCACAATCTTTGTCAGGGAGAATTCCCAAAAGTCACTAAATAAGCTGTGCTTATCTCTCTGGTAGCTTGGCACAAAAGCAGTCAGGATTAACTTAGAGGCAAGGTGTAAAGTATTTTTGCAGCACACAAACAGTTATAAAGTTAAAACACACATAAGAAAAATTATGAAGCAATTTAGTAACACAGAGGACATTTTAATAAATACAATGATACCAGAAAGACAAAAACCCAAACAATGGAACCATTTTTAAAGTTTTAAGTGGAAATACCACCTAAAAGCACTACCCCGATCATCTGGTCGTGCTAAATTGAGGGACGACTCAAGCTGAGGCCAACTGCGATCGAGTGTGGGTCGGATACAGGAACCAGGTTAGTCCCACTGAAAAGTTAGCTTCAAAGTCCGGCATAAAGAGTTCCGTTCACATTGGAAGGGGTGGTGAGGAGGAGGTTAAGGGACACTGATGGTCATCGCTGAAGTGTGAAAAGCAAGTCGGGCGCCACGGGCAGTGCAAAGAAGCAATTGAGAGTCGCAGACAGTCATTGCTGTAGCTTTGCGTTGGCGGTCGTCGCAGACTGAAGTTGATGTAGCGCAAAGTGTAGCTCTCGCATTGCCCGTTGTCACTGTCAGTCGCTGTCAGCGCGAAGAGCAGGTCTCACTGGAACTTCACATTGCCACTGATCACAAATGACACAGTCTTGCTGGTTGCAAAGAGCCCAAAGAAGATTTTCACATTTTCCTTAGAAGAGGTTCACCCTGATGCCAGCTAAAGGTCTAGGGCTTGAGAAGGTACCTCTTGGGAATCAGCGACTCACTCCAGCAGAGTCCAGAAGGGCTCAGGGAGGTCCAGTTACAAGTCCAGGCAGGTCCAGATGCAGCAGGTCAGCAGGGCAGTTGCAGGGAGGTCTATGAAAAGTATTGTATCCCTGTAGCTCACACAGCCATCGGACCCTTAGAGTCACTCTGGTTAGCTTGGGATGAACATAAGCAGACCCTGTCTCCCTTCCTGGACAGCATGGTGCTCTCCAAGAAGCAGGGCAGTCCTCTTGCAGCCGGGCATTCCTTCTGTAACTTCAACAGGTCCAAGAATGTTCTTAAGAGTGGCTCAGAAAATCCAATATTTATATCTTTGCTAGCCTTCATGTGGGGGGATTCTGTGTCCTACCCACACATCAGCAACTGAAATGTTCTTCCTGTTCCCCTGTCAAAGTTCCAAACTGTCTCAGGCAGGGCAGGACTGTGGAAAATTCCTTTGAGCGTACAGGAGGCAAAGCCCATTAAAGTATAAGTAGAGCTGGGGACAACCCTTCTCCAGTCATCCTGCAAGGATGGCCCATTCTGTTCACACCTAAACCCCCTTTATGTTTTTGTCTGGAAGCAATACACAAACCCCAAGAGCAGAGCCATTCACAGTCATGTGACCCAGGACACTGGCAGAAGGCACAAATGGTTAGGACAAGAAAATGTCAACTTTCTAAAAGTTGCATTTTCAGAATTGTCACTTAAAATACAGCTCTAGAATTAAAGACATTTTAAATTACAATTCATTAGTACATAAACAACATGCCTCTACCTACTCCCAATCCAAAGTTAGCACTTATTAAATGTAATAAGGTAACCCAGTGTTAGCCAATAGGAGTGATAGGCCTTACAACAGTGAAATGTGACTTAAGGAGCTTTTCACTGCCAGGATACGTAAAACTTAAGTACACGTGTCCTATTTTGTAATAAAAATGCATCTTGCACCATGAGCCTGTAGGGCCTACCTTAGGAGTGACTTATAAGTACTAAAAACAAAGGTTTGGGTCTAGCAAAAGGTTTATTTTGCTACAGCAAAATGGTGTTTTAAAACTGCACTACCTGAGACATGTTTTAAAGTGCTACTTTAGTGGGCAGCACAATGACTGCTGCAGACCCACTAGTAGCATTTAATTTACAGTCCATGGACACATGTAGTACCAGATACTAGATAGTTACAAATAAAGTAAATGTACCAATCAGGCATATGCCGCCTGTACCATGTTTGTAGGTAGAGTGCACAAGCCCTTTATAACTGGTTAGCAGGGAACAAGTGCACAGAGTCCTAATGGCAACAAAAACGGGTTCAGCGACAGACGGCAAAAATGGCCAGGTGCAACAGTTGTCAATGATGGTAATTTGAGATGCTGCAGTGATGTTATCAATGATGTCATTGAACATTTCATGAGTGACGCATACCCCTGTCCCCTAAATTTAAAAGTTGACCCAGAAGGATGTGGTCCCCGAGGCCTCTCTGAGGCTCAAGGAGGGGCAATGCATTCACCCTCCACTAAATTTAAAAGCCGGCCCAGGGTGATGGGGTCCCTGGGGACTCTTTAAGGCTCGGGGAGGGAGCTGCCCTTCCCCTCCCCTACTTATCATTGTCAGCCCCGGGGAATGGGGCCCCCGGGGACTTCTAAATGCTTGATGAAAGGGCCACATGCTCCCCTCCTCCCCAAAAATAATTCTAATTGTGCCAACTGTCAAGACCTGTCCAACCCTGGGGGAATTTGTATGCCATTTCGAATTTTTAATGCCAGTACAACTGATCCAATGCGGATCCACAGTACCACAAAAAACTTGTTTTTGGCCCCATTGGCCCTCCTGGGCGTAGATGGGCAGGGTATTCCTACGCTGCCCCCTATATGTTTTTTATGTTCTTTTTGTAGTCCCTGAGCCCTAAAATGGCTGCCGCCACATCTTTGTTGTTGTTGTGGCTGCTAGTCAGATCTTATCTTTAAATTTGTCGGCTGCGGGGATCCTCTGCGGCATGATATAAACATACATTTTTTAGGTTCGTTTTTTAAAAACTACTGAACACAAATCAAAAAAAGCACTCTTTCTCACCCAAGATCTATCTTTTTGCCAAATTTGGTGTCATTGAATTCAGCCGGTTTGGCTGTAGCTGTGTCTAATTTTATTACATTGCACGGAGAAACTACTTTTAGGTGCCCCCTTTTTTCTCAGCCCTTGCTTAATGGATAATGGCCCTCGCTTGATGGATCACCCCGAAACTTTCCGGGAAGGAGCTGAGGTTAATTAGACTTTTTGGGGGGAAGTTTCATGAAGATTTGTCAAATGACGCTGAATGTATTAGCAAATTAAAAAAATCTATTCCCTAAAGAAACTTGGTCCTAACTATAACTACCCAGTGGTGACTGCCACTGGATAATTATTATGTATGTGTTTGTGTGTGCGTGTATTTTTATTATGATTTTTGGAAAATAACATATTACTGGGCATCTGAATTCCAGGTAAAATAATTGGTCGGAAGTCAAACTTAATATTAAAAAAAATAAAGCAAAAAACATACCGGGAACCAACTTTGCCACTGTAAAGAAGGGAACTGTTTTAGGTGGATATGAACAATGTACACAGGCTTTGTGAAGTCACACTAAGTGAAGGGAGCCAATGGGTTAAGGGGCAGATCTATTGCCACATGTTGTATGCTGTGGGTGGCAGAAGCAAAATGATTGTGTCAATTTAACTTATCAATGCATGAAGCTTGCTTTCCTAAAGTCGGCTGGCGAGACAGCTAAATCTGTTTCATAAGCCAGCCCTAAAGAGGCTTGCATGTTTCATTTGAAGCTGGTATCTTCCTTTGTTTTCAATCTTTCCTAGTACTTTATTTTTCATGAATGCAGAATAGGGCATACATTAATTTTAAAAATCTCTGATTCCAGTTCTTGGGTCTCCCGTCTTCTGGAATGTGGGACGTCTGTTAATGAGGACATACTTCCAGGGAAATTGATTCAGTTCAGCATGGCACTGAATCAATCACACTTAACATTAGACAGGGTTTCCAATTTATATCTAGGAGGGCAATAGTCCTGTGAGACATTTGGAATTTTTATGAAATACATTTATGTGCAGTTAATGTACATGTGAATCATTGATTGAGTGAGAGGTCATCATCTAGCTTTTATTATTACTTAGCCTCATTTCTATCTTTTGTGGAGTAAATCCCTGCATGTTCTAATTATGTTGTGAGGACATACAATATTTGAATACAATAGATTAGTCTTTCTACATGGTATATTTCAAACATCGAATTTCATCATTTATTATGATGTTCAATGTGACTGTGAATAGTTTTTTGAAATTTTGTACAATTATGTTACAAAATTGAAGTTGTTAACTTGTTATTTTACAGCTCTGAAGAAGCAGTGTTCTTACCGCGAAACACGTGTTGGCTGTATGTGCGCTGTTTTCTAATGAATTTTGAATAACAAGAATCATGCTGCTTAAAGACTACGTGGAGTTTGAGATCTTGTGACCTACATTTGATCAATTGCACATGATGACTTTTTTGCGGTATGATTTTATGTAATTTGTGTCACAAGATTTTCGTTTATTAAATAAGAAGAATAAATGTTAATTCAGGTTAAAAGGAATTACCTTGTTGGTTGAGTTGAATACAATACTACTCCCCACACCTCATAGTTGTGCTATTAATTTTCAGACTAGAGGGGAAACTGGCCTAGTGGGTGCAGTGTGCAGGATCAGTTGTTCAGTGATCCCCAAAATTGACCAGGAAAAATAATAAAAAGTACTGTGCTTTCATGTGAGTAGGTATGTTGTGTGTTTGAGGGGTGGTGAAGTGAGGGAGATGGGAGGAAGTGCATTCAAGAGAGAGTGGAAAAAGTGCTGAACTGTAAAAAGATGAGTTGTAAGATATGCAGATGGAGGAGATGATTAATACATTCTCAAGCCCACTAGTCCTTCAGCAGGCCTCAGTAAAGTTTAATTCACAATCTCACAATTTCAGTATTAAAACATTTTCAATATTATTGACAAGACAATATTGTTACAGATTTGTCTTAAACAGCTAACAACCATTGACAAAGTCAAACATCCTTGCTGGTTTTAGGTGTATATCAGTTGTTTTGTGGATGCAATAACTAACAGAAAGCTTAGATAAGAACCACAATAACGGTTGAGTGGCACACTATGGTAACCCCAAATATTTTGTATATATAGTTAAGCCACACCCTTAGTTAAATAGACAATCCCTGTTTTAGACCTCCCCGCTTTTTGCATTCCACTTAAAACCCTAGCAACATTTGTTGTATTTAAATCAAACAGGCATGCACAAATGTGCCTGATCGACACAACATAGGATTTGGAGCAAGGACAGAATTGTCTTTTAGATATCCTTAGGATTTGAGTGAGCCTTGGGTGTGTAAGGAGAGGCCAGGGCTAGATTGTGCAGACACTACAGCTTCCATCGGGCATGAAGAGGCTGGGGGTCCTTGCAGAGGCAGAGACGTTACTGGAGATGCTTGGGCTAGCCATTGAGGCTGTGTTGCCCTCCTGCTGGTTCAATGCACTCACAATTTGGAGCTTGAATCTGTATCCAACCACTTTCAGAGTTCACCAGCCGCCACTGATTCTCAGAGAAGATTTTGTTAAATGGAAGAACCTCTTCTTTTAGGCTTGAAAAGGGTAATGACTAACAGCTGAGGAAAAACATTTTAAAGACAGCAATAGCTTCCTGGATTTCCATTCTTAAATTAAATAATCGATTCTGCTGTTTTTTTCGTTTTTATGTCAGACTAGACTTCTCAAGAATCTTTCATAAACTCCTCATTAGAACCACTTTTTTGTCAGAATATTCTGTCTGGATCTGTGCATTCGACCAAGTCCAGTACTTTGGCCCACCAATTGCCAGGGCAATCCTAATGAGTGAGGAAACCACAGCTAACAATGTGGAAGTCATTCCAATTTTCTGAAGTTTAAATGCTTACATATTTGTAAGAAAATGTCTTCTATGAATAAAATGTAATTGAATAATAGTATAAGTGGGACCAACTATAATTAACTTATACTTGTTAAAAGGGAATTGTGGCCACATCACCCAATTTAATGTGTCTGGGATTAAGAGGACTGAATGAGAGTATTGATAGGAGTATTAACATGGGCTTCAGCATGACTCAGAATTTTATCATTGCTGGGTGTGAACCAAGCAGCAGTGGTGACTGAAGCCCAAAAGTAAGCTAACCATATGACTTGTTAGAAAGTTGCTTCTTAACCCCTTCGCCGCGGCACGAATTCCGCCGCGGCGCTGGGGGGGTTTGGGGGCATTGTGGCGCCGCCGTGCTCGTGACAGATCCACTCCGTCATGAGTCACGGGCGAGCTGTGCTCATGACGGAGTGGTTCCGTCACGACTCCGCCCACTGCGCTAATCGCCCACACAGGCGGGGAATTAGCGCCGCGTGGGCGGAGCGGCCGCCAACGGCCGCAGCATGACGGAACCACTCCGTCATGAGCACACGGCGCCCGTGGCTCATGACGGAGTGGTTCCGTCATGAGCACCGAACGGGTTAACTAGTGCTCTGACATTGGCTTCTCTCAGCTGTAGTGTCCCTAGTCTGCAAGAGAGCCTAACAGAAAATGAATGTGGAGATTAAAGTCGCATTGAGGATAAACAATGTTGCATTACATTTACTGAAAGTTATTTTAAAAGGCTAGATAAACTCTTAAACATATCACTCACAATTGTCAATATGTTTCAGCGCAAAATAACATTGTTGCTGCCTCAAAATAAATAATCATTATTACCTTTGTCGCTTCAGAATATTAACATAATCGTTATTGAGTAATTCAGGGCTCCACAGTTGAGTTGTTACATCATCCCCAGTGATCTCTGGTGGAAACACTGCATTTTGTGGTACTTTTGACACAGGTTTTCAAAGATAAACCTACCGAGATGATACAGGTTTTCAATTTCTCCAAGCATAAAGAGCATATCCAACAGACAGGTATCTATCGGAAAACAAGTTATCCAAATGTTTATCTGTTGAAGGTATCATGCGCGAATAAACATACAGTCTCATTCTCTGTGACATTGGTAATGAAGTCTTCATATGTATACCTTATAAAGTAGATAAAACAGCTTACAGTATAATGAATAACTTTCAGGGCCGCCATATACATCTAAATCTACCCACTCTTATGTATAAGAGGATAACCCACAATGTAGTGATGCCCACTGATGTACAAACAGAATTGGCTTACCACACAATAGAATCTAAAAGAAAGGGTTTGGCGTTTTCATCAAACTTTCAAGTTATAACTGTGAAACCAGTAAGTAGTGTTTTTTGTGCAATCCAGCTTGTGAGGCAGTGAAAAAAAGGGAGAAGTGAGGGCATGATGTGGCATATATTTACACCCTATAATATGCAGGGGCTTGGGTGGAATCCCCATTAAACAAAACAAATAAAGAAGGATCCAAAGCTTGACATCAAGGTTACCTCTTTGACCTATCACAGTATGTCTTTTCACTCTTCCTGTATTACAGAAAAGAGCTTGAGGGAAAAGCAGGTCCTACAGAGACAAGCTTTGTCAATGTCAATAGGCCTGGCTTTACAAGAATGTTATATGGTAATGTGAAACATTACAAGTGAATAGCATGGGGATTTAGATGTAATTGTGTGGAAGCAAAGTACTTTAGAATAGTATTTGTGTAGGTTAAAAGGCCAGGTGACAATTGCACTGTCAAGCTAGACCTAAACATCCATGTAAGTTAACAACTGCACTCCTAACATCTGTGCTGCTGCCAGAGAAATACACCATAATGTATTCAATTATCTAAGGCACTTTAAAGCATTACAGTGTCATATGTTTGCCCCTGAAAGTTCGAGCTCAGGCAGCTGTATAAACAAACAAAATAAGCACAGCTGCATGGAGGGCAAACCCTTTTTTGTGGAAGCACACATCTTCTGCCCAATCAAAACGTGTACTCCTGGCTCCTAGCAAGTGGGCGTGGCCAAAGCCCTCTCTAGCGGCGCTCACATAAGTATCTGGCGACGGCTGTGCTGACAGCCAGACTGTAACAAGCATTGGCAAAGCCAATAGGTCTTGCCATTGTGAGATTTATTTGCTTTGTTAATGTTTTATTTGCTACGTTGCAAACGGATGAAAGTAATATAAAAAAGCTGCATGACACAGCCAGCATTTTCTGTGTAATAGCACTTTTTTATTTTCTGTTATGCTGCACTGAAGCTAGCGCTACTGTAAATTATGGGTAAAAAAAAATTGACTAAGCCAATAGATCTCTAATAGGCTAGACTTATTGGCTTTGCCAATGCTTGGTATGGAATGCCATATGGTAAGTTATAAGTATGTATATAGTGTTTGAAGTACTAATGTTATGGAATGGAAAATGCCCTTGCCAACGTGTTAGTATGTCCAGATTCCGAAGCATTTTAGAACCACACAAAAACTGTGAAAATGTGCCAAATAAATGCGCTGAATGTACCATAAGTTGTAGGTAGACAGAAAAGTCCAATAGGTTGCAGCTTTTATTACAGTGATGCTTTAGGCTATGTGCTACTTTGGGAGCATTGGTTACAAAAGAACCAAAAAAGCACTCCTGACTTCTTGTTTAGTAGTAAAATATAGCAATAATCGATATTCAGTGGGTTTCCCAGACCATTGGGTTCCTGTGCCACTGCACCTATTCCACCATTCAAATCGTGACCCTAGTGTCTGCAACCTAATTGCACTTGTGACTACTTGTTTAACAGTAACACAGAGTAATTATCGGTGTTCAGTGGGTTTCCTAGAGCATTTGGCCCCTGTGCCACTGCACCTGATGCACCATTCAAATCTAAAACCCTTGTGCCTGTAAGGTAATTGCACTTGTGACTGCTTGTTTAGGAGTAAAATATAGCAATATACAGTGGGTTTCCTAGACCTTTTGACCTTTGTGCCACTGCACCTGCTGCACCATTCAAATCATGACCCTTGTGACTGCTTGTTTAACAGTAAAACACAGCAATTATCGATGTTCAGTGGGTTTCCTAGAGTTTTTGGCCCCTGTTCCACTGCACCTGCTGCACCATGCAAATCAAGACCCTTGTGCCTGCAAGGTAATTGTGCATGTGATTGCTTGCTTAGTAGTAAAATATAGCAATAATCTGTATTGAGTGGGTTTCCAAGAGTTGTTGTCCACCGTGCCACTACACCTGCTGCACTATTCAAATCATGACCCTGGTGCCTACAAGGTAACTGCATTTGTGACTGCTTCTTTAGTAGTAAAAAAGAATTGGTACCAGGAGCTTCAAATTAAAGCCAAGAAAATAAATAAAGATTACCAGAGGAACAGCTGGGAAGAGAAGTTAAAAACAAAACAAACCCGTTGGGCTAAGGCTTTGTTCTGGAGCAAAGAAAAAATTCAATGGCTTTTTGGATAATGATTAATACCATGAACCGAGATCCAGTGAAGATTGCAACTTCAACTATAAAATAATTTGCCTGGGTAGGGTTCTTAGCACTTTAATTGTTCAACTGAAATTAAACCACATCCTATTTGTGAAGTAGAAAGTAATATTGAGTTAGAACAATTAAACCCAGGGAAACAATCAATTGTAATCTCAGAAGTGCAAGTTCACAATCCAATCAAAAGCAGTAGACAGGAAGGGGCACCTGGCCCGAATGGTATCCCGCAAGTTCTGTATAAAACATTTGCACCTTTTTGGGCAGGGTACCTATCAACATTTTTTTAATAACGTTTTTGAATAACGTTCTGCAATCAAAAGCAATCCCTGAATCATGGCAAGGCTCTCTAATAACACTGATATATAAAGGAGGAGAGTGGTCACAACCAGAAAAGCAAAACGTTTTGCAAGGATACTTTTGAAAGAACTATTATATTGGGCAGAAGAGAAGCAGATTATTCCTTTAAATCAATCTGGGTGTCTTCAAGGATCAGGCACATCATCCAACATTTTAGCGCTCGCAGTTATAATAGATAAATATAAATTAAGGAAACAACCAATCTACCTTTGTTTTGTAGATTTTAAATCTGTGTTTGATTGTGTTCAGCGCCATCTTCTGTGGCAAAAGTTGATTAAACTACATCTCCCTCCTTGTCTCTTAAAAGCAATTCAAATGTTATACTCTGACAGATGGATAAGGGTGAAAATAGATGATTGTTCCCTTTTGTCAAGAAAAATCAAAACCTTCCAGGGACTGAAACAAGGCAGTGTTCTTGCGCAATACTTATTTAATCTGTTTTTGGCTGATTTAACGCAAGCGTTGGACAAAGGTAACACATATCCTCCAAGGTTAGGGGACAAACATATATCAAATCTCCTATACGCCGACAACGTGATTCTACTTAGCCGAACAAACGTCGGATTGCAGCGACTAATTAATAAAATATCAAAGTATTTATTACTTAATGGTATGGTATTGAATTAAAAAAAACAGTGATGGAAGTAAATAATAAGATTCATAAAAAATATAAGTGGTTCCTACAAGCACGGCAACTGGAACAGGTTATAAAAAATAAAAATATCTCAGAGTAATATTTGATCAGAAGGGTTCCTCCCAGCAACATAAGATGGATCTGCAGAGGAAAGGAAACACCTTACTCTTGGCATTCCATTTATTACAGAGGTCACTGGGTGGCTCTAACCACCAACCACTACTAAAAATAATACCTGCAAAACTTCTACCAACTATCTCGTATGGAAACGAATGGTAGCAGCAACGTTAAACACAACTGTGGTGAAAATATTTAGATCCCTTTTTAACCTTCCACGCAATGCCTCGCCAGCTCAGATAAGGTTAGAATTTGGTCTTCTAAATCAAATTATTGCACGGAAAGGATCATACGTCAAAACCTGAAAAAGAATACAATCAAATATCTCAAATCCGTTAGATCAAGCTCTTTGGCATTAAGTTCAAGCATACCTAAATTATCCAACATGGAAGTATTTAAATGAGGCAATAGAGGATTTGTCTGTTCATTCTTAATGGGAAAGGCCTTTGACTGCAGCAACTTTAAAAAAACAAAAGACACCAGTGGTTTAATGAAAAAAATGTCAATTGCTAAAGGGAAGGATTTATTTGCACCTTGGTTGCATGCCTGGATCGTTATAAATTAATATAAACTCCTAAATCACAGTACTACTTAGAGTCGGGATGGTCCCCGCTACAAAAAAGAAGTTTCAAAAAAGCGGGTTTTGGAATACTTCCAGGGCTTGCGCATGTGATGCCTTGGTTGCGACAAACAAATCCTACGTCTTGTATGCTGTGTAAACTTGGTGAAGAGAATATCATTCATTTAATTTGCATATGCCCGCCCTTATCAGAACTAAGGGGCTCATACGCCATCGTTTCAGATTTGGGACCGGCCGCCTATGAAGCCCACAATCCGAATTACAATGCGACTGCTAACACAACACAACATCTATACTTTGCATTTGGCGGGGATGCGGTCATCAGCCCCAGCCACAATGCAAAAAAAGAGGCACTTGTATTTCCCTGCACTGCCACATGGTGCAGGGCATGGTGCCTGCCACATAGTGCAGGGATATGTAGGGGGGGCCAGTGCCGTTGACCCAGCCCAGGGATGAAGGGAGGCCTGCTACGGGCCCCCAAATCTGTTTCCGTCTGCCTTTTCGTGGCGGGTTAACCACCGAAAAACAACCAACGGAAAGGGATATCATAATCCCAATGGCGGTGCCTGGCAGGGCAATGTGAGTACTCCTACAGGCGGTCAGAAAAGGACCACCTGTCAGAACTGTGGCGGTCAGTCTTTCTGACCACCATGCTTCCCCAACGCTCCCCCCTGCCATCATAATATAGCGGGTGGAAAAGCGCAGTGCGATGGCGGAGGGCCCACCACCGACAGGCTGTCGTGGTGGGTCTTCTGCCATCGTAATCAGGCCCTAAGACGAAGGTTATTAACCACATCGATGCGAGTGATGGTGCTGCAGATCGGAGCATATAAATTCTCCCTACTTCCACGGACAGAGTAAATCCACAGTCACACGCACATACTCTCATCATACGCTAGGGCCCATCACACTAACATTCATTCTATTACTCTATCCACACTGAATATATAGGAGAAATCCTAAACCATCTGCATCTAAAGTGAGGTCAATGCAACCTAAAGAAATTGTCCTGAGTCATGATTTTAAACATAGGAAATACATTTGAAACTCAATAAATGACAAAGAAATAACCACCCGACACTGAAATTCAAACAAAGGTTATCTTTTATCTAAATTAGTTCAAAAGGAAGTCAATCATTAGCAAAATCATTATTCTCATAGTTTCCGATTCTAGCTAAGTGTCATTTGGGTCAGGACAGGTCTCTCAGTAAAAGTCTCCCGAGTCGCCGTCCTTTCAATCAGCGTCGATCCTCACGAGCATAGGTTCGGGAAGAAGTGGCCTCAGACCCTCTCTAGTCTAACAATATTTATAGTGAAACTAACAAAATAAAAGTAACAAACAAAACTCTAAACGTCCGTTGAGCCGTTGAGCAGAGCGAGCAGGAAAGGATGTTGACTTGCAACTTTTAAAAAACCTCCGCTCACAAAAAATCACAAAAATGAAAACACGGAAGAAGGAAGCTCAAACTAAAAAATGATACATCCATGAATGCTCTTCCTCGGAATCATAGTGAAGCCAGCACAAGTTTATCAGAGTTCATTGTGGCTTTTATTCTTCTCCAAGGGCAGCTGGCAGCAAGCCTGGAGCTGCTGTCCTCACGGAAACTTTTAATACAGTCAGAGGCCGAAGTCAGGTGGTTTCCAACCATGTTCAGCGAGGCCTCTCGTCGTATTCTATTCACTCAAATGCAGGCTGTAAATAGCGGCCATCTTTATTTAGGCCAAAACGGACCATCTTAATTAAAAGAAACACAAAACAACGTTACTACATCATAATGATTAAACAGTGCTAATTCCCACTAACACCCTTATGTGTATGTAATTACCTAGCCATCTGCAACACAAAGAAGCATTAGAAGCACGTTATTTTAAAGCGCAATCACATTACAAATAGCACTTTAGTCACACATATTTAATTAATCCGCTCACCAATTTAGTTCACGTGTTAATAAAGCAACACAAATGCATTTCTGCGTGTATCTCTTTTATTAGCAATGTTGGTTAGTCAGAAACTTAAACAAAATTAATAATTAGCAATTAATTATCAGTAATTTTAATTATGACATATAAACATAAACTGGAGTTTAAATCTCAATAAATTTTCAATAGAAAACTATCCCCCCTTTGGTGATATATTATCACCACAAAAACCAACCCAAAAAAAAAATGTTGTCCCCATTTCTTAGGAGAAATTGAAATGTCTTTTTTTTTTAAACGACACTACACACCAGACTCTCTTTCATCATCCCTCTTCGACTCCAAGTAAACACTCTCCCTCAATTCTTCTAATTCTATTTCATGTGGGTCTCTCTTTGACCTCTTCTGTTTCTTTTCAGTATTCTGTCTTATTATTTTCTTTTTCCCTCCCCTGTTTTTACAACACAAACACCCTAATCTAAGCATCAATAAAGCAACAATTACACATGTCAAAGGAAATAATATTTTACCAATAATGGTACTACCTATCTTAGCAATAAAACTCTTAACAGCAACTATCTTATTAGCTATTTTAGTCCAGATACTTTCAGCTTCCAGTGGTACTAATTCTTCATGCAAATCAGTAATATTTTTGATATAGACCTTTAGATCTTTGCTTTCATCAGGAATGTAAGTGCAACAATGTTGAACTTTCAGCATTCCACAAACTCCACCCTCTTTGGCCAATAGAATATCAAGGGCAAGTCGATTTTGCATAGACATGGCGCGTACGGCAACCCTCTCCGTATTTACCAAAAGAAACCCTCCAGCGGTACTTGTCGATAAGCGATCCACCACTGTTGATAGTTTCCGGATTCCATATGCATTTAATGAAATTCCCACTGCTGGAATTAAAGCTCCAAAAATATCTCCTACAATTTCTGACCAAGATTCTCTCTTAAAACGTGTTAGTAGATTAATTTGTTCTACATCTTCTATTTTATCTATATGAAAAATCTTTGGAAAGACCAGGCCAACATAACACGTGCCATACCAATGGTCAGGCAACCTGTAATAAGCCTTATTCCCACAAATATAATACACTCCCGGGAAAACTGGATCTTCTCCTCCCTTGAATCCCCATTCTGTTGCAATAAAGTATGTATCATGGCACTCACTAGTCCCAACAAAATAGCTATCATATTGAGTCTTCCTTCTGGTAATGCATAGTTTACCCTTCTGTGGTGCATCTAAAGCCAAAGTTGGACTGTCCCCTTTCTTCAACTCCTTTCCCATCTCAATGTCCCAGATTGTCTCACTCATTTTATATTCCCCTGCCTTTACATGCATGCTCACTCTCCTTTTCTCTACCATGTCTAGGAAAGCCTTTTCTTCTTCTTTCAAACTGCAAGTTAAATTGTTTCTAAAAATGTAATCTAATGTTAATTCTTCTGTTTCAATAAAAATCTCACCAAAAATGTTAGCTTCTTTAGCAGGGTTCAGTTTCTTATCCATAGGCAATTGCCCAAAAATGTTATCTTTATTAGACATCTCATAATCTATTTTCCCTAACAAATAAAAAACACTACTCAACAAACTACATGAAATCCCATACGTAGCTGGTAGATGGTGATAAGTTACACCCTCTGAAACGGATGCAGGCAATTGCATACAGACGTAGCAATCCCTTACTTCCATTGTCTTTACGTATTTGTACAACAATTTTGAAAAAACATTGCTAGAAAAATCATTAATTGACCTATCTTTATGTATGTAAATGTTACTAATTCTAGTTGGAACTACTCTCTGTGAACTCTTCTCTGTGTTAGTCACATTCTCAGTATGTATTCCAAAAGTGTCTATTGTAACTCTAAACGTAACTAATAAAGCAAGTACACCCCATAGTAGCATTAATAATCCTGTACAGCAGCAGCACATTCTACACCATCTTTTCAAGAAGGCACATCTACTTTGATTATTTTCTGTGTTAGCCATCTTATTACTTTGGCAGTGTCTTTTGACTTAGCCTCTACTACTCCACTACTGAATCTCTAGAATACTAGATTGTTAAAATCTGTTAATTTTCAGAACTCTTCTCCACTCTTCTCCAAGTGACTCCTTTAGTTTACTCAATTTGGATTTTCATCACTTTTCACTTCTTCTTCAGCAACATCAAATTGTATCAGATCTTCAACATCCTGAGCATCCGACTCTTCTCCAATGTCAGTCAAGATAACTTCCAGGATTCCAACAGTTTTCTCCTCCTTAACCACTTCTCGTACGGTCCCCTCTGGATTTCCTTGACTCTCTGCCCCTTCTCCTTCAGACAGTGCCACGTACGTCCATTCCGGTGACCTATACTTCTGGTTAGGTTTTCTTATTCTCTTGATCTCCTCTGGTTCTTTTGTTACTTCTTGTTTTTCACCCTTCGCTTGATTCTGACTGGACACCTCGTTCACCTGTTCAGCTTTCGATGAATTTGCTCGTGTCAGTCTGTACCTTAGCCTCTTCATCCTGTTAGGCCAAAGATCTCCTCTTACACTCCTCTTTGGTCTCACTTCTTTATTATTCCTTTCTCCGATCCAAGTTCTCTTTCTCAGAACTCGACCCTCTGGTTTCTCATTCTCACTCTCATCTGATCCTGTTTCGTCTGCCTCTTGTTCATCAACGATTTTCTCTTTTTCCACAGACTTCTTCTCCACTGATTGAGATTTCCCTACTACTGTCCCTCCTCGGGTCTCCGACACGCAATCTTCTTGCTGTCTACTTGTCCCTTCACCTAGCTTATCAGGAATGTTCCCTACACCTCCTCGGGGGTCTTCCGCAATCTGTCCCTCTCTATCTTCTTCTGACCCTACTTCTTCAGGATTAATCTCAAGTGGATTCTCAACTTCATCACCTGACTCAGGTGTAGTCTCTGTGGAATTGCTTTTTTCACCTCTTTCTTCACCACTCGTTGTTGGAACTTCAGGCACTCTTACAGAATCCGATCTCTCCTCTGAGACTCTCAATGTTTCTCTTGAAGTCTCTCTCGGGAAGAAAAAAGAATCACCTGACTCTCTTTCTCCTTCACCCCTTTCAGGATTCTTTTTTCTCCTCACTAGTTCAGTGTCTGGATCATCACTGGAATCTGACTCTTCAAAATACTCTTTACCAGTCCCATCCTTTGGATTCGGAACTCTCAGAGTATGACTTGCATGAACCCAGTTTTTCACACCAGCATACTTTACTGCAGTTGTAGTCAGAATAACTTGTCTTGGCCTTCCCCACCTTGGAACCAAGCAATTTCTTCTTCTGTGCACTTTTATCCTCACCCAGTCCCCTGGACTCAGATCATGGGCTTGCTTCTTTTCAAGTGTGGTGGCGTCTTCTCCAACCTGGTGAAACACAGAATGAACTGCGTCAGCCAGGCCTTTACAGTAATCCAAAATCATGTCATCAGTTATTGTCATCAACTTGTTGACAGGCACGAAAGCATGTCTCATCGCACGTCCCATCAATATTTCATGTGGACTCAACCCTGTTGTTCTATCTGGAGTAGACCTAATAGTCATTAGCACTAGAGGCAAGACATCAGGCCATTTCATTCCAGTGGCTAAACACATCTTACCAATTCAGTTTTTAATTGTGCCATTCATCTGTTCAACAACACCAGAAGCCTCTGGTCTGTATGCACAATGTAGCTTCTGCTGTATGCTCAATGCTTCACAAATTAAACCTATGAGTTCATTGTAGAAGTGTCCACCTCTGTCTGATTCAATTGTCACTGGGAACCCGTACCTAGGAATCAACTCTCTTAACAGTAACTTTGCCACTGTTATTCCATCATTTCTCCTAGTCGGATAGGCCTCCACCCATCTTGAGAACAAACAGACTACCACTAGAACACACCTCAATCTATTCACTTGGGGCATTTCAATGAAATCAGTTTGCATTCTGGTAAAAGGACCTCCTTCTCTGCCTATTGTTCCTAAGCTCACCACTGTCTTTTTTCCAGTATTGAACTGCTGACAAATCAAACATCTTTGACAGATGCTCTCTGCAATCAGCCTGAACTTTGCATTGTACCAGGTTTGCTTAAAGGACCTAATCATTGCGTCCCTCCCCAGATGTCCCTGGCCATGATACATTCTTGCCATTGTTGATAGCATCGAGTTAGGCATGACTGGTCTTCCATCTCTATAGATCCAAACATGATCTGTCTCTCTTGGGGCATAACCTGCCTTGATCCAATCTCTCATTTCCTCATCTCCTGCTTCATCCTGCAACTGTTTCACTTCATCCCATGTTTCTAGGACATTAGTAAACATCACAGAACAAAAAGACATTTCCCTTTCTCGTCCCCGGTTAATCGAATGATTGTTCTTTGCACAGTACTGTGCTATGTCATTGGCAAAATGATTACCAAGAGTAACAAAATCATCTCCTTGTCCACGAGCAGCACATTTTACAACTGCAAGTTCTTTAGGCAGCTGTATCACCTCAAGCAACTTTCCAATCACTTCAGCATTCTTTATTGGAGTCCCACTCGACGTCAAGAAACCTCTCTGAAGCCAAAGTTGGCCAAAATCATGAACCACTCCAAATCCATACTGACTATCAGTCATCACAGTCACTCTCAGATTCTTCCCAATCTTGCAAGCTTTCGTCAATGCCACCAATTCAGCCACTTGAGCAGATCTTACTCCTTTCAAAGACGAAGCTTCCATAACTTCTGAAACCTTGCACACCGCATATGCTGCACTTAGCACACCATCATCAGTTCTCAGACATGATCCATCCACAAACAACACATGATCACTCTCAGGTAATGGCAAATCTCTTATGTCTGGTCTGGGTTTTGTGCAGTAATCAAGCACGTCCAAACAATCATGATCAACATCATCTCCCACATTCACGTTTTCAGCATCTGGCAACAAAGTTGCTGGATTCACATTCACACATCTCTCAAGAGTCACATTTGATGCTCCCAGAATGATTTTCTCATATTTAGTCAGCCGACTGTGTGACATATATTGAGTTCTGCTTCTTGTCAAAAGAATAGCCACATCATGAGGTACGAATACCCGTACAGGATATCCCATTATTATACCCTCACTCTGTTCCAAGCTTCTGCATGTAGCAGCTACTGCTTTCAGGCAACCTGGCAAACCCACAGCTACGGGGTCAAGTGTTGATGAGAAGTACGCAATTGGCCTCCTCAGTTGTCCATGCTTCTGGATTAACACTGAAAGTGCACAACCATTTCTCTCACTGCAATACAACTCAAACTCCTTTTCATAGTCTGGCATCCTCAAAGCAGGAGCTTCACACATTCTTCTCTTTAATTCTTCAAATGCTGCCATTTGTTCTGCATTCAGTTCCAATGGGTCTCTCACCTCACTTTTAGTCAATTTAATCAGTGGCTTTGCTATCAGGGAAAAATTACTTATCCACTGACGACAATAACCCACCATTCCCAGAAACATCCTCACTTCTCTCTGGGTCATTGGGGCTCTCATTCCTCTAATAATTTTAATCCTGTCATCAGTCACCTTTCTCAGACCCTTTTCAATATTGCGTCCAAGATAATGCACCTCTTTCTTACAAAATTGCAACTTGGCTGGAGATACCTTTAACCCTCCATCTGCCAGATGATTCAGTAAAGCTATGGTATCTACTTCACAAGCTTCACGTGTCTTCGATGCCACCAGTATGTCATCGATGTACTGCACTAGTACTGAGCTTTCAGGCATGATCAAACTCTCCAATGATTTCTTCAACAACTGATTGAATATCGAAGGACTCTCTGTATACCCCTGTGGGATACGACACCATGCTAAAATACGCTGTCCAAACCGAAATGCAAAAATCGGCTGGCTGTCATGATGCAAGGGAATTGAAAAGAAAGCATGACACAAATTAATTACCGTATACCACTCAGCATCATGAGGAATCTGATACAAAATCACTGATGGATTTGGCACAATGGGACAACATGCTACCACAATTTTGTTAACTTTTCTCAAATCTTGTACAATCCTGAACTTTCCATTAGGTTTCTTCAGCCCCATTATCGGTGAATTACACGGGCTACTCAGTAACTCTCTCAGAACACCCTGTTGAATCATCTTATCAATTATAGGGGTTATTCCCTCAATTATCTCTGCTGTCAATCTGTACTGTGGGATATTAGGATAAACGATTCCTTCTTTTACTGAAATCTTCACTGGATCTACATTATTCATCAATCCCACATCTTCTCCAGTAAAATCCCAAACTGCCGTTTTCACTGTGTGTCTCAACTCCTGAGGCAAATCATCTGGATTAAACACAGCATATGTACCAACAATCTCACTTTCTCTATTATCTAGAGTCATCCTGTACAAAACATCCTCATCTGGTGTCTCAAAAGCTATTCCATCCGGAGTACAGAAAATTGTGCAATTCATCTTACACAATAAGTCCCTACCTAACAAGTTCACTGGACTAGTGTCACAGACTACAAATCTGTGCATGTCTGAAAATTTCCCTATTCTTACCCTTACTGGTTCGGTAAGACGAGTCTTAATCTGTGTATTAGCTACACCAACCACTTGGATTGCTTCGTCCGAGAGTGGAAGATTTCTTATATCTGCTGACCTGACAGTTGATCTTGTCGCTCCTGTGTCTACCAAAAAAGTAACACTCTCCCCATTTATTTTCCCATCTACAAATGGTCCTGCCTGGTCTATTTCTAGAGTTGCACCAAGTATGCACTCTTCCTCCTCTCTTCGGCACCGCCAATAGTCCCCTTCAGACTCACTCCCCTCATTCTTTAACCAGTACTGCTGTACCGGGTTAGTACGTCTTGGTTTGTTTACCTGCTCATCATTGTAGAATCCTGAGTCCTGGTTATACTCTTGGGACCCTCTATTCTGCGGCAAGGGCGGTTTGGGCTCTTGACTCTGCTGTCTGACAACCTTCTGCTGTTGCTGCTGATGATTACACCCCTTAGTGTACTTAGCCCAGTTTTCTAACCATATACAGGTATGATATCCATATTTCGCAACCATGAAGGATGCAGGAGTTCTTGTCGGAGGTAGCAATTCACCTTCTCTAGTTATTATGTTCTTATCCTTGTCGAACCATCTTTTAATTTTACCGAACAAGGATTTTTTCTTCTTTTCCTCCGTTTGGTAATACATTTTAGCGTTTACCACTATTCTCTAGTCCCTTCCGCAACTGTACGATCTTTTGTCCAATAACAGCGCGACTCACACTAACGCACCAATCCTGGAGCGTCTACGTCACCCTGTACTCCTTCCAATCCCTGCGCGGCTCACACCAACGCACCAATCCCAGCGCGAGCACTGTTCTAATCCACTGTCCAATCACAGCGCGGTCTGTCTCTGACGTCAGTCGTCGCTGCAGTCGCTTCTACTCCTGTCTCCTGTCACTCGTCTACCCCTCCTTTACAAAGTCTTCTCAGTAGACTTCGTTTCAGATTCTACAAAATCTATTAGTTACAACATATAAACATCTCCATTGTCTGCTTCGCTAACCACAGAATAGTAAAGAAAAGTCTTTTTCACAAGAATCCCGCTTCTCTCGAGAACAGCGCTTGCCTCTGTTCTACCACGGAATTACTACTTTCGTTGACACAGTAGCACATCCCTCTACTCTGCCCTTCTAACATGCATCCATTAACTGTTTTCTCCAGGAATGCTCCAAAGAGTCTCACAATCAACTAAATGCTAATACATTCACACACTTTCATACCAGAAAATGTAGTACATCCACACAGAATCCTGCCTTTCCCGTGAACAGCGAACAGTCTGTCCCACTACAGAATTATAACACACGTTAACCAAGCAGCGCTTACCTCTGCCCAGTCCTTCAAACAAGCTCAGAGAATACCTATTACTTCTCCAGCAGTAAGCTTTAACGGCAAACCTTACGGATCCCTGGGACTTAAGACCAGAGTTTCACAGATAACCTTCGCTACCATACGCACTCCTTTTATACTGAAAATATGTCTCTAGTAGTAACACACGACGATGTCACTGATTCCGAACCCAGACAATGCGACGCGCAACTTCAATTGTCACACGTTTTTCCTGCATACGTACAGGTAATTCCAACAATTCCGTCTTTCCCGAGAGCAGCACTCACTTCCCTCTGCCCTACTACGAAACTGTCACCAGCTCCCCATGTTCCAGAAGCCGTACACACTACATAAAACTCAATACGACGACTTCAACATATAGTATTAGTACATATACCAACATCAATCAATAAATGAATGAATCCAAAAGCCTATGTACAAGCAATCTATCAGATCAAGACAATAATCTAAAACCATCCTCTGCTACCAGGAAACTGCTGCAGATCGGAGCATATAAATTCTCCCTACTTCCACGGACAGAGTAAATCCACAGTCACACGCACATACTCTCATCATACGCTAGGGCCCATCACACTAACATTCATTCTATTACTCTATCCACACTGAATATATAGGAGAAATCCTAAACCATCTGCATCTAAAGTGAGGTCAATGCAACCTAAAGAAATTGTCCTGAGTCATGATTTTAAACATAGGAAATACATTTGAAACTCAATAAATGACAAAGAAATAACCACCCGACACTTAAATTCAAACAAAGGTTATCTTTTATCTAAATTAGTTCAAAAGGAAGTCAATCATTAGCAAAATCATTATTCTCATAGTTACCTATTCTAGCTAAGTGTCATTTGGGTCAGGACAGGTCTCTCAGTAAAAGTCTCCCGAGTCGCCGTCCTTTCAATCAGCGTCGATCCTCACGAGCATAGGTTCGGGAAGAAGTGGCCTCAGACCCTCTCTAGTCTAACAATATTTATAGTGAAACTAACAAAATAAAAGTAACAAACAAACTCTAAACGTCCGTTGAGCCGTTGAGCAGAGCAAGCAGGAAAGGATGTTGACTTGCAACATTTAAAAAACCTCCGCTCACAAAAAATCACAAAAATAAAAACACGGAAGAAGGAAGCTCAAACTAAAAAATGATACATCCATGAATGCTCTTCCTCGGAATCATAGTGAAGCCAGCACAAGTTTATCAGAGTTCATTGTGGCTTTTATTCTTCTCCAAGGGCAGCTGGCAGCAAGCCTGGAGCTGCTGTCCTCACGGAAACTTTTAATACAGTCAGTGGCCGAAGTCAGGTGGTTTCCAACCATGTTCAGCGAGGCCTCTCGTCGTATTCTATTCACTCAAATGCAGGCTGTAAATAGCGGCCATCTTTATTTAGGCCAAAACGGACCATCTTAATTAAAAGAAACACAAAACAACGTTACTACATCATAATGATTAAACAGTGTTAATTCCCACTAACACCCTTATGTGTATGTAATTACCTAGCCATCTGCAACACAAAGAAGCATTAGAAGCACGTTATTTTAAAGCGCAATCACATTACAAATAGCACTTTAGTCACACATATTTAATTAATCCGCTCACCAATTTAGTTCACGTGTTAATAAAGCAACATAAATGCATTTCCGCGTGTATCTCTTTTATTAGCAATGTTGGTTAGTCAGAAACTTAAACAAAATGAATAATTAGCAATTAATTATCAGTAATTTTAATTATGACATATAAACATAAACTGGAGTTTAAATCTCAATAAATTTTCAATAGAAAACTCTGCTCCAGCAATGGAGCGGTTCCGTCATGCCCGTCGGTTGCGCTGTGCGTATGACGGAACTGCTCCATCATGGCCCTGCCCGCGCAATAGAACCTTCAGCACAGCGCGGTAATCCGCGCCGCGCTGAAGGGGTTAAGGATACCGTTTAACCAGAGGGTAATTCGCTCATGTAGACAAGCCGTGATAGCATGCTTCAAATCATCTTAGACAGCACTGACTTGTGTATTTGAAAAGGTGAAAGAAGAGTTAGGCAACAGTAAATCAATAGCTAACTTGTATCTTGGATGCACAATAACACTGACTTATCAGTTGTGATAAGAAGACTGACCTCAAAAGGGTCTAAAATATTGTAGGATATGTTGTGGTTACAATTTCATTAAGGATTATAAAACAGTTATGATTTAAATGTTCAGAGCTCTCTGAAAAGTAACAAACTAAAATCACAGGGCCAGATTTGTTCCCCTGTAAAATGACAAAAGTGGGAAACGTTTCTCTTAGGTCTCTGAGTTATTTGTACATCGAGATGTAGTGGTTTCACAGCATGCACAAATATGCACAACTACCACTCAATTTTTGCACATGAAAAATATAGAGGATAAAATCGAGTTGCATTAGAGCAGGTGTAAAAATCCCACAGGCGCATTAACTCAGATAAAGTACACCACTGTCTCTTCCTCAGGTGCTGTGTTGGAGCCCCAATGTGATCTTACACAGTTGGTACTCTTTTGCCTGTACCATAACTGAGTGACACACCGACTTCTTCACAATGCCATAAAAAAGGGAAAAGCAGCCGATTGCACAAGGGCAGCATCTAATCCTGTGCCATGCTTTCTTATAAATGTATCCAGGCATCAAGCAGCCAATTTACAATCTCCCAGGTTTACAAAGAAATGGCGCAGCACGGCGCAGCAAGCAATTTAGCTACACCGCATCATTTCAAAAACGCAGGGATGCGCTGTAGTTACGAGAATACCCTTGCACTGGCGCTTAAAAAAGCTGCCTAGTGCCAACACAGACACCCTTGCGCCATGGTGCAAGGGTGCCTGCGTTACCCTTGCACTGTGGTGCATTGGTCTCTGTGTTGCAGGGATGATAATTTATGTGCAGGAAGGGACACCTTCCAGCACATGAACACTCTTTAAAGGTGGTTTGCTCCTTCTATGTGTGCTGCAGAATGCAGCACGCATAAAAAAGAGGAAAATGAAGGGGAAATAAGTATTTCTCCTTGTTGTGCCACTCTAACGCCTGTTACAAAATGGCATTCGTTTTTGGCGCTGCGTCAGATTTACACATTCTTATGAATCTGTAGCAGAATTAAAAAGCAATGCTTGTTGCGGTGGAACACCCACAGCAACACCCATTGCACACCCCTTTCACACAGATACCTGCATCAAAGGGTACGATATCTACAAAGTTGTGTTAAGCCATGCAAAGTGACTTAACGCCGCTTTGTAAATATGGAGCAGTGCTTTACACCGCCAGAGCGTCCTGAAAAATTATGCTTCTGTGGTGCAATGACCTTGTAAAAATGCCCTTTGGTGTGAGGGAAAGGTTTAATGAGGCTGCTAAAATTGAAAGGGGCATTTTACAAGCCCCTTCCGCCACATTTCCATGTTAAAAGTGACACAAAAGTGATGCAAGGGGCTTGTAAATCTGCCCCTATGTCTCTAACCAAGAACTAGCTGTGATGGCAAAGGAAATGCTGAAGGAAAAGTCAGGCATTTTGGTCATCTCATGACAAAACAATCCCAAAGTCAAGCAAATTTCTGATGGAACACCACTGCTAAGGGTAAAACCAATTCTGGTTACCCTCCTGAAAGTGAAGACATTCAAATCTGGGGGGATGACCTGAATCTTAGGCTGGGGGGGGTAAGAGGGGGTCCACTGTGAAATACAGACTTTGGAGGAGACGTTCATGTGAGTCATGGATCTCTCAAGACTTGGTGGAGGATCTCGGGGTGCTGAGGCTGCAGGAACATGTCAGCTCATGAGAGGTTGATGCCCTTCAGCCTCATATAAATTCCCCCGTATCTACACATGAAATGATGTAGGATCAAAATAAACACATAATAATCATGCCATCCATCTGTAAGTGACACACAGAATGCAGAAGCCCAACCAGACATAGAAAAGAGGGACCTTCCGCTGCCCTGCCGGTAACATTAAGATCAACTTCAGCAAGTTGAGCCACGATCTACCACTTCAGATGGGCCTGCTCAAATTCACGCCTCATCGGACGCAATCCAACAGTTTGACCCATCATTACACTGTTGATGTCAGTCCAGCAGTTTGACATCATCAGTGTAATATGAATGGAGGACATTAACCCCTTCAGCGCTGCGCGGATTCCCCCGCGGTGCTGAAGGGTTCTAGCGCGGGCGTGGTCATGACGGAACGGTTCCGTCATGAGCACAGCTCAACCGATGCTCATGACGGAACCGTTCCGTCATGAGCATCGAAGGGGTTAATACATCCAGCTATCAGAAACAGAATAGCCATGAGCACAGCCTCGACCTAAACCATCAATACAACCTGCATCTGTGCCTGATAGGCCATTAGGGACTCCACTTAGCATTGCTCTGGAGCGCTGAAACCGTAGGGTGACCACTCTCGAGGCCGGACAGGAAGCATTGATGGGGAATGCATGTGAGAATCCAAGCCCCTTTGACTCTGCAGGGACACGAACAGAAATTCGAAACTTGACGATGGAGGAGGCCTTATATGCACACAAACACAGAGAAGAATGCTGGTGGCAAGGAAGGTCTTTGTGTCATTCTATTAACCTGCTCAGTGCATCAAACCCGACCATCAGCCTACAGACAGACAAATGCAATGACAAAATGGGATCTGCATTGGAGACCTCACTATAGTACTTCAATCAATCAATCAATCAGAGCATTTGTATAGCGCGCTACTCACCCGGAGGGTCTCAAGGCGCTAGGGGGAGGGGGGTCCGCTACTGCTCGAACAGCCAGGTCTTGAGTTGCTTCCTGAAGGAGAGGTGGTCTTGGGTCAGGCGGAGGTGGATGGGGAGGGAGTTCCACGTCTTAGCCGCCAGGTAGGAGAAGGATCTTCCTCCCGTTGTGGCTCTTCGGATGCGGGGGATGGCGGCGAGGGCGTGGCTGGTTGATCGTAGCTGGCGGGTGGGAGTGTAGAAGGTCAGGCGGTCGTTGAGGTATCTTGGGCCTTGGTTGTGGAGAGCTTTGTGTGCATGGGTGAGGAGTCGGAACGTGATTCTCTTGCTGACGGGGAGCCAGTGCAGGTGTCTCAGGTGTTCGGAGATGTGGCTGTGTCGGGGAATGTCCAGGATGAGGCGTGCTGAGGCGTTCTGGATGCGCTGGAGTCTTTTGTGTAGTTTGGCTGTGGTTCCGGCGTAGAGGGAGTTGCCGTAGTCCAGTCGGCTGGTGACAAGGGCCTGGGTGACCGTCTTCCTGGTATCGGTGGGGATCCACCAGAAGATCTTACGTAGCATGCGTAGGATGTTGAAGCACGACGAGGAGACGGCGTTGACTTGTCTGGTCATGGAGAGGGAGGAGTCCAGGATGAAGCCCAGGTTGCTTGCGTGGTCTGTAGGTTTGGGTGCGCTGCCCAGGGCAGGGGGCCACCAGGAGTTGTCCCAGGCGGAGGGCGAGGATCCCAGGATGAGGACTTCCGTCTTATCTGAGTTCAGTTTCAGGCGGCTGTTCATCATCCACTCGGCTACGTCTTTCATCCCTTCGTGTAGGTTGGTTCTGGCGGTGGCAGGATCGTTGGTGAGGGAGAGGATCAGCTGGGTGTCGTCTGCGTAGGAGACGATGTTGATATTGTGTTGGCGTGCGATGGCCGCAAGGGGGCTCATGTAGATGTTGAAAAATAAATTATTACTCCATTCAAAATTGTGGGGTTTTCTTGCAGGGACAGCAGATTCCCAGTGGACAGTTCTCTCAACTTCATCATCCCAGTATCATCTCCTCCGCGTTCTCTCAAACAAAGAGCATGAGCAGCACAACTTACACCTAGGTCTGCCAAACATGGTGATGGCTTTTCTAAAAAAAATATTATAGACAGTTTTGTTTATGTAAAGTGTGTACGGATGGCAGGAGGGGGGATACCCTGGACACAGGCGGTGTTGGGATCCGACAGAGGGTGTGGTATAGCAGTAAGGTACAGGGTACCACAAGGCAGGGAGGGGCAGGATATAGAAGGTAGGACACAGGGTGTATGAGAATATGGGAGTAGTTACTTTTTCACATTACAACATAAACTTAGATTTGAGAATACATTTCGAGTTTTGCTGCTTGTCAAGTTGTTTTAATCTCTCACATCAAAACTAATTCATTATCATTCCATACCTGATGACAGGATAATCAGCATCCTTTCGCTGCGAATCGTGTTCTGTTTGTTGTCAATATCATCATCATCATTAGGCGTGGGTCCCAGATTTTTCTGCGCAATGTTGTTTAGCCCACAACATTAGGACTATGCAGCCAACCCTATCTGGTTCATATAACAGGACTCTCCTAGTCCAGTGCGATACCGGAATCAGGCCCAATGCACTCCACAGTTTTGCAGGTCCAGATATGTGCCCTACCACTACCCATGCTCTTGTGCCTTGATTTGTATTCCCAAGAGTGATCATCAGCTGTGGTAGGCTGCCCAGAGTCACCTACACCGAATGCAGAAAAGTGTATTTCGAATATTGTTTCAATGCAGAGTTTTTTACCACTTTTAGTTTGTTAGGATTTCCAATGACTGAAATGAAAATAATACACATTGACATCAGCACTTACTCAGTAGAGCCTCATTTTTTTTTTTTTTTGAAAATATGTTTATTTGCATGAAAATCACTCAAATACAGTGCAATCAACACCCAACACTTGCCCGGAACATACCAGTATACAATTCCCTTTGCACCAACATCCTTATTATGACTCCACAATAGGCGGAACAATTCAGTGCCTCCCCAGCAGCCCTTGTGGGGTACCCCTTGGAAGTCCACCATCCAGTGCCCATACGTAGGTAGCTCGTATACCCGTAGGTCGCAGAGTCTCCACTCAGAAGATTCCGCCGTGAAATTGGAACAACTAAGCTAACGTAAAAACAGCTACCCCACGCTACATCCCTCCCCCCACCCACCTTCCTCAACCCCCACCCCCCTCCGGCATGACTTAATGACAGAATACATGGCAAGGCACTCAAGTCTGTAACTCTACGCCTCCGACTTGCCCAACACAGGACCACCAGCCGCCCAAGTGTGCTATTGTCCGCTCAGTAGAGCCTGATATTATATACTGGATGCAAGGTGCTGTGACAGAAATGTTGTTTATGGCTCTACGTCAGTTATTCACATACATTCAGACAGCATCAGGGGAGAGGTATACAGACCTGGGGATGTCTTCATTTTAATAGTATGTTGGGGTTCACATATAGAAATTCAACACTTGAATGATCTAGTAACACACAGGCTAGCACTTACATCCATCAGTAATGTTTCTGTTGTGCAATCTCTATACTTACTTTTGTGTAAAAGGCACAACATTGACAACTCTGCTGTGGAACACAGATACATATCCAAAGACATTACGCCGCATGACGTGAAATTAAAACATGCATTGAATATGGTAAAGTATCAGGATCTTAAAAGTGATGATGTTTCCAGACATACCAAGAAATCAAGGCCTACATCGGTGATCTGTCTCCATAGTGTACAAACTAGGCAATCTTACATGCCATTCTGGAGTCTCTAAATTGATAGGAGCATTTGATTGCATCCATATCACATTGGTCCCTCACAAGAAAGCCAGCGTACCTCCTAAGTATTATTCCTGGACTGTTTCTCTGCTCTTCTTAATGTTTCAGGGTAACCAGTGCTTGAAATGGAAAAATAGAAGTGCAGGTACTCTGTAGCAGAGTACCTGCTTGTTTCTGAGAAGTGCCGGTACTCTCAAATCAAAAGTATAGTATTTCTCTTGAGAAGTGCCGGTACTCTCCCTCCCAAAATAAAAAAGTGCCGGTACTCCGTACCGGACAGTACCGGCCCATTTAAAGCACTGAGGGTAACATTGCAAGTTCACACCTAGGGTAGCATTAAGATTTCTCAGCCAAGTGTGATTGTTCATAAAATTTTATCAGATTTGAATTGTTTCTCCATAATCTGAGGAACTGATCTGAGACTGGATTCTTCTGCAATGTCAAGGGATGAAAACTGCCAAGCATGTACTTCACTCTATCAGGGTAGTGTAGCAGAGCTGTCCGAAGCCTGCTAAGCCTGCTAAGGAGAGGTGCTGTGGGCAAATATCCGCGCTCGCTGTCCCACAACTACAATGCTCAATTAATCCTTCTCCAGTCAGTGCTTTTTCTTATAAAAATAAAAAGGTCATTCTTACACACCCATGCTACTAAATACTATTCATTTAATTACATTGGTAGATGGAAAAAACTTTGGTGACACCCTCAAAACATTTCACATCCCCAAAAAGCCTTCAACCCAGGGCCAGCTCCTCCATTAGGGCGGAGAAGCATCGCCCCACTGCTTTCCCACACTAAAATAAACTTCCATTTTATATTTCTGCTTCTCGCACTGGGTGAAAGCAGAAGGGTTTGGTTGGGGACGGGCGTATGGATGGGCACTGCTGGAGGGCAGGGGAGAAGTGGATAGCCCAATGCTGCGGGACCAAACCAGTCATGCGCACTCTCCATTTTCTCCATGAGAAAAGGGCCTCCCCATAGGCGCCTGGCTGGGCTCCGTCCCCGCCAATCACAACGCTGCCATTGTAGCGGTGTGATTGGCTTAGAGAAGGGGAGGGAGGCTGTCTGCTTCATGTTCCACGGGACGGCGCGGGGCCTGGGAAGGTACGTTTATTTTAATCAGTAAATGGAGATGCACTGACCCCCAGGGGTTAGGCCCCCCTGTATTAGGATTTAGTAGTGCCCCCGGGGGCAGAACTTCGAATGCAGTTTGTTTCCTGACCTATGGGGTTGGTTTTCTCAAGAAAGATGTTGTTTTACTCCTGGTGAAGCGCTCTAGCTTGATTTCCTGCCCACTTTGTAGAACCTGTCCTCTGTCTCTGCTCATGGCACATGCCTGATTCCGGAGAATTCCACAGCAGCCACTCCACAGTCTGTCAGCAAAATACCCTTCCTGCTGCACTCCCCAGACCACATAGCTTTAGACATCTTGCAAGGTAACTGTGTGTCAGCTGCAGAACCAGCCACCCTCCTCATGGGGGGCATATAGTTTCAGAACAAGTTCAGAGAAGATCCAGGGGAACTCTCCAGTTTCCTCCAAAACAGGTCGATCTCTCTACTGTTCCTTCGAGGGCATAAGGGGGCCAATGTCACTGTCCCTGGAGAAAGAATCTCAGTTCCTAGACTTGGACATTTATCTAACTTGGGCAATAATTTTACTTCCCTCCTAAGGTCAATGATCCATTAGTTGAACAGTTGATGGTCATATTAATAATCCTTAATCACCAAACTAATCAATAATGACCATCCTCTTGCTAACAAGTCAAAGTCCTTTCATTCCATTTTTGCAGTGGGTTCTCCCTACAACTGGGCGGTCCTTCACCATTGTCTACTTTCAGTAAAGTCCAAGGTGTCTCTCCTCTGTGCAGGAGTTTTTAAATAGTGGTTGAAAGTTCTGGAAGGTGGACACCTTTGCCCAATCTGGGGGTAGTCATTATAATTTCACCCATGATCTAACCCCCCTGTTTAACATTTGGGACATTTAAAGATGGCAACTTGAAGTGGTCTGGGGAAAGACTTCCCTTGAGCGCTTCAGCCCCGCTCCTACTGACACAGCTGCCTGATTCCTTCCTATGGACCCCTCCTGTGTTCACATGCAGAGGTCTGGCCGTCCTCCTTTGTTTCTGTGGGCTTGGGTTTGTGCAGGCCAAGTGTAGTGTGAAGAGCTAATTAGCCCAAGCAGATTTCCTTCCCATCCCTTCCTTTCCAAGTAACTAGGTCAAGCACTGTCAAATGGCTCTATTGTGGGGGAAGGTCTCTGCTCCTTCTGCTGGGCAGCAGAACACTTAACTTGGTCCATTGGTGGTGGGGGGGAGAAAGGCCTGGAATCTGTTTGTGTGCTGAACCAGGGAAATTTGTCGAGTCTCCAGATGTCTTAAGGACTGCAATTATGATGAACGTGACTGTGGACCTAAAATCAAGGTATATATTTACCCTAGGAATGAACTTTGACCGGTCTGTCTAGGCCTACATAGGGTGAACCTTTGCGGTGGTTTAGATTTTACCCATCATTTGTAATTAAGGTGCCAACTCGTTCATGCTACAGGCCTACACTGTTGATGCCCCCTCACATTATACAGCTTACAAAAGGCCAGCACCAATCCCTGAAAGATCCATTTTTCAACAAGCTACCTGTGCGTAGATTCCAGGGATGAGCTAGACGGTAGTCTCACATGCTCAGCCCGAACAAGTGTACACCAAGAGTGCTCAAGTGTTCATGTGTAACCATCCCAGAGCCTTTTACCCTAGATGCGTAGTAGCAGTCTTAATCCTAAAAGGTGGACACTCGTGACTAGCACTCTGAGTCCATTTCTGCAGAATATACTGAGAGTGAGACTCAGTTAGTGACACTCACTCACTGTAAAAGGAAAAATTCCAACGGAAATTAAATGGGCAGAATGAATTTACCCATCAAAGTGCCTTGGATCTGCAGAGACAAATTTGTTCATGTTAAAAAAAAACAATGAAATGCCCTGGCTCTTCAGAGAGAAATGTGTTCATCTTAAGAGACAATTTTCTTCATTGCCAGTTCAATAAGCCCATAACAGATCTTTGAGACATAGGGAGGTTCAATATTCTGTTTACTAAAGGTGTCTTCACCACTGCAAGTATCTTCACCTGATAGCCTGGAAGAAAGAAGTTAGAGAATTATTAAAGAGATTGGATCACTTAATCAATACACTATATCATTGGTTTTTTGAAGTGGCTGTTTAGTCTTGGGATTTTTAAAATAAATTCCCTCGCTAGAAAATGTCTGCCTCTGCATTAGACGTCTTCACATTTTCCATTGCTTTTGTGAGCAATTTTGCAAGTTCAGCAGTAGGTAACTGGGGGTTTGACTTGAAAGATTATTAACTAACTTTCTGTGTGTATCAAAATCAAAGATCTATGTTCCACCGGTCATGGGATGATGTAATTTTTCAACAATGAACTCTTAGTAGGGTTACCCTATGTCAATAAGGTAACCTGGCCAAGGGGTTACATACTTGAAGTGTACGTTTTGAAATCCACAAAAGAGAGTAGAAAGTGGAGGGTTTACATATCCCCATTGTGTGCTGGTCAGAAAATAAATACATTTGCAAAGTGTTGCTGTTGATGGATCTTACTCAATTGTTGGGTTAGTTATTTTTGAAATTCAATGAATCAGGATGAGTAATAGGTACAGAAATGAGCCCTTTGTTCAGAACATTTTCCTAAATAGCGGGTAATAGTCAATCAGACAGATGACCTACTAGTGGGGTTTCTGTCATGTGTTTCTTCCCACGCTACAATAGGGATGAATCATACTGCAAATTTATTTCCCCCGCCTTTGTCCAAAAATAATTAGTTATACAGTTTTTACATGTAATTTATAGTTATATATGGTCCGTTTTTCATGCTTTGCTATGAAACTTTACTGGATCCTCATCAGATTTCATCTTTTCACACTGCGTATAGCAAGGGGATTGACATCTATTATGTAAGTGTCTCAAAGGGATTGGATTGCACAGCCCCAAGTACCAGGGTCAAATACCACTGGAGAGCGAGTAATCAAAAAACTGCATTGCAACCTAGGAACCAGTGCATCAGAAGCTGCCAATTAACTAGGGCTGTTTCTACCATTAGGCAAGAATAGGCGGCTGCCTAGGGCAGCAAAATGGGGGGGGGGGAATTTAATTTGAAATGAAACAGCAAAAGAATTGAGCAAATTAGAGTAGCGGGGGTGGGCGGCATTTTTCAATTCTCGCCTAGGGCGGCAAAACACCTAGAAAGGACCCTGCAAATAACCAAAACGTCCTCTGAATGCTATGCTAGATTATGTTATAGGCCACTGTAGAGTGACATTGATCTAAATATTCAAAATAAGACCACCTACTATGCTAGAAAGTGTTGAACCTTGAGACACAACAGGTCAGAGGACAAGTCGATAATGAACTGGGTGGTACCATCGGTGTCTGTGAGCATGCTGTCTTGAAGGAGTTGCATCATGACTAGGTGACATCCCTGGTCTCAATCCCATCCAGGGAAGAGAGTAGTGTTGAATGGCTGGCTTTATTGAAGGAAAGTATTAATTCAAAGTTAAAAGAGGGCCAACAGGACTGCTGTCTAATTTGGTCTGGATATCATTTACTACTCTCAAAGCTACTGATTCTGCCTGTTTGCCCGCAAAATGTCTAGATTTGATGATGGTTTGGCTTTTTATTAGCTTCACCAAAAGGTTGAAATTGCTTGAGCACAATCATCTCTAACAACTGGCCCGAACTTTTGGTTTGTTGGTAATCAGATTTGTTTTTAGATTCTTTGGAATACAACGTCATCTACAACTTCTTTCTGAGGAATGACAGCTTTAGCTAATTCGTGAGCATGGAAATTCCTTTACAATATGTTATTGCTTGTTTCTACCATTATATGAATCAATTCTGTTTATGGCCACATCAATTCATAAATATAAACAATTGGTCGCCTACAACCCAGGTGGCCGGCAGCAATAAATGAGGCAGGTGTATCCTGGTTAACACAGCTATCCACCTATAACCCCGGGTCCGGCAGCATTCTTAGGCATTTTTAAATCTAAAACACAAACACCCAATCAAACAACTTACCTCCCCTCAAGCTCCTTCCCAAGATTTAGGTGGTCTATAGTGGTAGCATATCGAGGCAGTCCAGGGATATCTGCGTATGCGTAGTGGCCAGGGAAGTCAGGCTGGGCCCAGCTATCTGGAAGCAGGCGAAGCAGTTTCAAGTAAGTCGGGCATGTCAGTACATGAAATTCGGAGGAGAGAATGTGGATAAATGGTGCCCACAATTTGGAATAGGAATTACACTTCTGATCCACAATTAGAAACACATTTTCCATTCCTAGTAGAAACAAAAAATTGTGGGGCAAATCGACGTAGTCATGGATCCTGTTGGTATCCCACAGGTCGAGAATCACCTGGTGGGCTGCTCCCAGTGCTAAGGCCTTTTGCCTCCCTCTTATAGAATGAAGCGGGTAAGACAAGGGATTAGGAAGCCTCAGCATGGTGTAGGCCGGGAACCTCGTGACTGTAGTGTTCAAGGCTAGGCCTATGTCAGTTAGCATATGGTCCCAGAGACGGTCTAGTTTTCGGCATTGCCACAGAAGATGGATTAAAGTGCCAGTACTCCCACACCTCCTCCAGCACTCCTTTGAGCATTTCGGGCTTCATGCCTGAAGCTGGGGTCAAGCACTAGCATGACACTATGTTTTGTATGCCATTTCGGTGCTCGCCATGTTGAGTGCTGTGTGTCAGGCTCTTTGGTAAATGTCTTCCCATTATTTGGTAGCGAGAGTTTTGACAAGTTCCACCTCCCATCTAGTCTGCCCCGTGGTTTTGGTCAGTGATACCCCTTTACCCAGAACTGCATAGAGCTCTATAGTGAGGTGCTCATTGTCCTTTTTAAGGAGTACCCATTTCTCGAAGTGGGTCAGGAGCCTCCCTACTTGTTGCTTAATGTCCAGTTGCACCACACAGTGTCGCACTTGGGGGTATGGTATATGGTCTGCTTCTTATAGGGCATAATCAGATCTCAATTGTTCAAATAGGATAATCCCGTAGATATCGAACAATGTTTGCAACCGCCCTCCTGCCAGCTCCGGAACTGATCCTGTTGCATCCCCAGGGTAAAATCAGGATTGGATAGGATTGTGGTCAAAGGGGAGGGGAAGGTGGTCAAGCCAGCCTTGGTTGCTACTGCATACCATACTCTAAAAACTGAGTTAGTCACCAGTGAGGAATAAAGTCTCTAAGCCCGGTGCTTATAGAGAAGCCAGGCTTCTTTCCAAATGTGGGAGCACGCTACAGCTTGGTCCATGAAGCACCAGTGCTTTTCAGAAAGAGGTCGGCTCCATTCTACTAGAAAGTGAGGCTGGGAGGCCTGGTAATAGCGCATTAACATAAACACTGCCAGTCCATATTCATGCGTTGGTCGATATAGTAAGTGGTTGTGGAGGTGGAGTTTCTTCCCATTCCAAATAAACTAGTTGATTTCTAGTTATAGCGAACGCAGAGAATGTTTTGGTGGGGTCAGTGGGAGGGTCTGAAAGAGATAAAGAATGCATGGCAGAGTTGTCATTTTGACAGCCGAAATTCTGCCCAGTCATGAAAGGCGGAGGCGGCTCCAGGTGGTTAGGGGTGCAAATATTTGCAAGGTAAGGGCTACATAATTGATTGATATGGTTTTTGGAACAGATCGGGCCACCTTAATACCAAGGTAGGGTATGAAGTTTGTTGCCCATTCAAAAGTAAACAGTGAGCATAAATGCGCTTCATGAGGTGGTGTAACCAGGAGGTTTAAGATCTAGGTCTTTTGCATATTTACTGCAAATCCAGAGACATCCCCAAAAACATGGAGTTCTCCTACAAGGGCGGGGGAAATGACATTGGATCAGTGTTAAGATCACATTATCGGCTACGGGTTGATGAGATGGTGATCCCGCCAAAGGGGATAGTTTGGTTGGCTCTCAGCCTTTAGGCCAGGGGCTCCATGTACAAGGCAAAATGAAGTGGGGAGAGGGTATACCCTTGTTGTGAATAAGAAAGGAATGGTATCTCACCCGTTGACTCTCGCTGATGCCCTAGAAGCTCTGTAGGTACAGCAGACCTAACTTCAGAGGGTTTCGCCAAGGCCGAATCATCTCAGGGTTTCAAACAGTTAGGGACAGTGGACTCTATCAAGTGCTTTTTCAGCATTGATGGAGAAAAGAAGTCTCTCTTTGGGATCTATGTATCTTATCCACTAAGTGCAAAATGCGTTTTGTGGTGTTGCCGCCCTTGTGGGTGGGAATGAAGCCTGCTTGGTCCGGATCAATCATGCCAGGCATTAGGGGGTTGAGGCGGTGAGCCAGAATGTTAGTGAAAAGTTTTGTATCAATATTTAGAAGCGAGATGGGTGTATAGGACCCGCAGAGAGCCGCGGCCTTACTTCCCTGGCTCCGGAATTACAGAAATTGAGGCTTTGAGCATGGTGTCAGTGAGGGTGCCAGTTACGCCAAAGGAATTGAAAAGGCGTGTGAGCAATGGATCCAGGTCCTGGGCAAAGACTTTATAGAATTGTGTTGAGAAGCCGTCGGGCCCATGGGATTTCATCCATTTTAAGCAGGTTATGGCCGAAATCACTTCTTCGATCCAGATGGGTTTCTCCAGCTCTTTGGAGTCTCGGTTTGGGAGGAGGGTAAGTGGGACAGCACCAAGGTCATTCAAGGAGTCCTTGCCAGGGAGAGCACCATAGAAAGTTTGAAACGCTGACACTATTTGTGAGTCAGTATGTGCTTCAGTCGACTGGCGTGGTTGGATCACTTTAACCGATCCAGAATGGATTTGGGCCAGAGGTGGTGCGACAGCATTCAGCCACAGCCATTGCTCCCTAGAAAGAATTTATGTTTCAAGGGTGCCATTGCATATTCTGCTCTGTCGAGGTCTAAGTGTTAGAGGAATCAACATGCTTTTTCCAATTCTCTCCATACCCCTGGGACCCAGGTTTGTTTGTGTATAGCCTCAAGTTCTGTGACTGTCTGTTATCAGCTCTGTCACTTCTCCCTCAGGCGGAGATTGTCCCCAGCAGATATGGCTAAGAGTTCCCCCATACCACTAGCTTCATTGCCTCCCAAAGAGAGGCTAAGGTCGTCTCCCCATGTCATTATTGTGGAGGTAATCAGCGATCACCTTGCAGAGCGAGTCCACCGTGGACTGAGATGGAGAAGGGTGTCTCTGAGTCGTAGCACTAGGAACCGGGAATCATGGCCAGTTAGGGACCGGAGAGCAATGAAAGTTTCTGCACACAAGGGCCTTTATGGCTGGAGTCACTAGGAAATGATTGATATGGACGTAGATTTCGTGTGCTGCAGAATAGAATGTGTAACCTCTAGCGCCGAGGTAAAATTGTTGCCAGACGTCTTGTAACTAACAGTCAGCCAATCAACGTAGGCCCTGAGACGAAAAGGCCCCAGTTTGGTCAGAGTGTTGGCCAGATCGATCCATGTTGGTGTCCATTACTAGGTTCATGTCACCTCCGACCTGAATTGCAGTGCCAGGGGAGCGGAGCGCAGTGGCATGGGCGCCAGTAAGAAATGCCTCTTGGTGTTTGTTGGGTGCATAAATGTTGGCAAGAGTAAAATGGAAAGTGCCTACCCTAAACCTGTAGGCCATGAGCCATCCCTTAACTTCAGCTACCTTAGATCAGATCTCAACTTTCAAACCTTTCGATAAAAGATTTGCCACCCTGCCTCGTTTCGTGGATTCTGAAGACCAAAGCTGGGTTAAAACCATTGAGATTGCATTCTAGGGATATCCTTAGAGAGCAAATGGGTCTCTTATAAGAGACATATGTCCCTGCCTGAATGCTCTAGAAGGGAAAAGGCAGCCACTTGTTTAATGGGATTGTTGAGGCCTCAAACATTGAGGCTTATCACCTCAAGTTCCAGGAAAGCTGATAAGAGGGGTGGTACATAGTGGGCTATCCCGAGTCAGGATGAGGAGGCACAGAGCAGGGAAGCGGCCTATCAGTGTACCGACCATTACAGTATGCCCTGTGGTACCACAGGCAGACCAGGAGGAGAGAAGGAGTGAAAACCAACAAGAAGTGTCCCCTAGAAACAGTGGTAACCAAACTATAAACAGAGAAAGATCTCAGCCACTGGCAATTGCTCGGTCTGCATCCCAACCCATTGTTTTCCCCCACCATCTGAACTGCCACATAAATCCTCACGCCAACATGTTTTGCTTGGTGCCTTGAGATTTCCAGCTGAGCTTTTGAAGGCCTAGAACACCGGTTCTTGTTTCCTTGTAACACTGTTGTCCCCATTTCAGTTATATTACCTAAGTTACCATTGGAAATGCAACCAGCCAAAAACAAGTTGCTGGATACTGTTTTTGTGTGTTTATTAAGCAGGTAGTATGTTCTACTTCCCTTATGTTTTTGAAGTAAAGAATTGTTTTTACTGTACATAATTTTGTAGTTTAGGATCGCCAGTCGCTCATTTGTATTGTTGTGCATGGACCCACATAAGAAGGATTGGTTGATGTTGTCTAGGGATTATTTTGAATCTTGTATTAAAGAATCCGTGTGGATTGAGGATCATTTAGTTCTGCAAGACGACACTGCCATTTTTAGGTCTCGCCTGGTGTTGTAGCGCACATGCGCTGTCGCTCTGCGAGGCTTCTTGTAATCAAGCCAATTTCAGAAGTGGAGTCTAGGCTCCACCTATTCTTTCGGTTGGCTTACGTCGTCGTGCATGCTAAACCCTGGCTTTCCATTGTCAGTGAGGCTTTTTAGTCCCTCCTTGTTACTGCCCTGTCTCCTTTTGGCCCTGCCCACCCGGACTGGATCTTTTACTTACGGCAGTACCCGGAGTCTTTTAATTATTGGGCAAGCACTTTTTTTTACCATTCGTGTAATGGGTGTTTAACATTGCAGTACGGTGTTGTATTTCGACCAGTGCCATTGTGTTTTTTGCCTGGTTCCTTTGTCCATGGTTTTAAGTTTTAACATTTCTTTGTGCAGTTTTATATAGCGGGAACTAGACTGGAAGGTATTGGAGAGCTTTAGATGAGCACAAGTTTCATTATACAAGGTCACGTTAACTTTCTATTACTTTTTTTGTCTCCAGATTTATATAGCGTGAACTCGACCCGAAGGTTTCTGAGCGCTTTATATGAGCACAAGTTATGTTAGGCAAGGACACAGGATGTCGAGCTGACTTGAGCCGATGCCGAGACTTGCTTCCATAATCCCCGTGCAAAGGCGCGTTTTTGTGTGCCTGTGTGTATCCTTTACACAGCCTGTAGACCCCGTTTCTTTGGTTCTTGTTTTCCTAGTGCCCGTGGCACTGCATTTGTGTTTACTGTCCTGAGGGGGAGGGGTCCTCCCTTTCGTCTCAGGGTACAGCTGGAGTTAGGGGCGTGCTGCCCTTGCCGCTCGATCCTGGAGATGGGCGACAATGAGAAAGGCTCAGAGAGGGGGTCAGACCCAGAGTTGGCAGCTGAGAGCAGCCAGGAGAAGGTCCTGGAGAGGAGTGCAAACACAAAGGGGTTTGGAGAAGGCTGCAGGGAGGAGTGCAGAGAAAGGTTCGGAGAAGGGCCCAGGGAAAAGTTTGTAGAGGATTTGGAGTATGGAGAAGGGTCCAGCGAGGGGTTCAGAGAAGGGCCCAGCGAGGGGTCCAGAGTCCAGAGAAGAGTGCCGATAAACCCACGAAGATGAGTTTAGAGAAGGGCCCGCAAGGGTCTCTGAGAGGGGCAGGGCCCGCCGCGGGTCCTTCTTCAAACGGCAGCTCTCTGAGGATGTCGATTCTAGTTGGCAGATGCTCAGCCCGAACTACAAGCAATGGAACGAGGACTTCAGGGAGATTTTTAAGAAACTGCCTGACTCGGAGCGGCTGATCGTGGGTGAGTGCTGTCTGTGTGTTTTCTTTATGTCCGCTATCTTGTTTCCCTGGCTTCAAATGTCCCCCTCACCTGCCTCTGCTCTCTGTTTTCCGCCTGTAAGTCCCTTTCTGCCCCTGCCAAATTTGTTTCACTCATCCCTTACTGTTCTCCTTTACTTTTCTGACCCGTCCTGTTTATGTTCACTGCCACCTTCAAATCGTCCTCATCCGTACCCTGTCACTAGACCTCTCTTTTAGGCCTGGCATCAGCGAAGACCTTCTATTTTAATACAGTTACTCATATAAAATATAGTTATTCGTATGGACTTTAAGCCATCCCTCCTCCTCCACTGGTCTGTTGCCATGCGCCCGCCAGCAGCCAACACCCCCCTCCACCGCCCCTCATGTGGTGTTTGGACACACACATTGATTGCCTTTTGGCAGCGAAGAGAACGGGGGAGAAAGAAGACAGGAGGTTTTGCCCAGGATAATTCCCTTTATGTGGGAACGCCCAGATTGGAACTAGAGTGTTCCGGGTCCACAGCTCAAGTCAGCTTTCCGTTCAGCGCCACAAGCAGGGTAGAAGCACTTTAATGATCAGGGTTGGTCCTCCGTGCAATAGATCTGATCTGGTTTAAGTTTTTTTTTTTAAACGAACCAAGGGTAGATGCAACATTGTGAAAGAGGGATATTTTGAAAAAAAAGCATTTGGCAATGCAATAAATCTCGCATTTATGCGAGTTTAAGCTATTGGGATTGAAAACGACAATGCCTTTTATTTATGTTTTAAAAACAAAAATAAAAGGCATTGTTATTTGCAATGTCAATAGCTCAAACTCGCGTAAATGCAAGACCTATTGCATTGCAAATGCTTGTTGTTTTGGTTGCAAGGTGACAGTTCTGAGACTATCTCAACCATAGGGAATATTGCTGGCTGTGTATTGGCAATGTTTTCTCTTTGAATGCTTCCACTGTAGAGTGGATGAGATCCCTCATGCTTGATTGTGTCAGGGATTCTTGGTATTGATGGTGGTCCTAAAGAGCCGCATACCTTTACTGTTCTTCAGCGAGTCTTGGGATTGATAGTGGTCCTAAAGTGGCAACGCCATTTCAAGCTGTAGGGTCCTTCTTTGTATTACATGTGCCTTTTTCTTAACCTTTACTGGGACACTTTAACTCTCTTCGAGGTTCATCGGTTCCTGGCCGCTATCTTTTTCTCTTGTTCTGTGTCTGTCCTTCTCTCCCATCTCTTTTGTGGGACCTGGTTCGTGGTTACGGCAAACACAAGGGTTAGCTGGGTGCCAATAGCATCTATTTGTGCTTTTTACCTCTAATTGTAACAGGGGCGCGTTTCTTCTAATAGGCCCAAGGCTCAACATTAAGTTTTCCCTTTTATTATTTGAAACTCAGTGTTTCGAAGCAGAATGCTCCAAGACTTACTCAGGGTGTGGATATAGGGTTAGAGCATCATAATTCAGCACAGTGACAATAACATGCAAAAAATCAATGCCCAAAAGTGCTTTAGCTTTAAAAAGAAGTGCTTTCTTCTAGGTGGAACTGAATACTACACGTCTTACAACCATACAGAGATATGTACTTGCTTTTAGGCTTCACGACTCACCAGTCAACACTTGTAATGAAGGCAGATTATTGATAATGCACTTCAAGCTTTAGACAAATGTGAGACAAGTAATCTGGCTACCTCTATGTGTCTTTTAATACCATCAAGTATTACTACCTGGGATCCCGTTCGGGGATCTCTTACGTAGGCTTGAACAGGTTTTCCTTCTTTCTCCCCCAAGATATTAAATTGAAATGGACTCCTCTAAATTCAGTTGTCTTCCATTGAAGCATGGGGTCTTCTAATGCTCTCCTCTCTCTCTATTGCTATTTAGGGGCAGATTTACTTACATTTCACGCAACGCAGCGCAGCAAACAAAGATGCTTTGCTGTGTTGTGTGAATAGAAGACAGCAGAAATGCACCACATCACTAAGATATGGTGCCTTTCTTTTGTCTCCTAGTGCTGGCGCACTGCGTGCAGAATAGCGCTAACGCAGGCATCCTTGCACCATAGGTGTCTGAGTTGTTGGCAGGATTGCTTTTGTGCATGAAGGGACATCTTCCTGCACAAAAACGATCCTCAGAGGCGTGATCCCCTCTCTATGTACGTGTGCAGCAGTATGCACCACACACCTAACAAGGAAGTAACGAGGAGAAATAAAAAAAATTCTCTTTGTTACGCCAGCTTCAAGGAGAAGAAGCTTTTTGACGCATTTAAAGGTTTACTAGCTTTAGTAAATCTGGGAACATGCCAAAATCCATGGGTGGATGCATGGAACACCCACGCTCCACCCATGGAGCACCTTCTCAACATAAGATAACGCAAGGCAGCTCCAGGCGCTCCCTTGAGTTACTTGGTATTTACTAAACCACGCAAAGCCACGCAAAGGGGATTTGCCTGGCTTAGTAAATGCCAAATGTGATTTTGCGTTGGGGCAGCTCCATAAAAGTGACGCAACGCTGATGCAAAACCATAGTAAATCTTTCCCTTAATCTCTAAATAGAACCGTTAGGGACCTATTGGCTGAATACTTCACTGTACTACATCGGAGCTCATCTATACCTGTCATCCACTAGCTAGGGTTTTGGCTGGACGTCATGCATGACAGCAGCCTTTTCAAAGCGCCACACCACTAACATCAGATTATTTCTCCGAATAGTGGTCTGGTTTAACTCAATCAAACTTGACAGCTTCTTCCTGCTCTCGCATCTTCGGGCAACGTCTATTGGTTTTAACACTGATCCGTTTTCTCCCTTTACTGAACACAGTCCTCCTCTTGCCTTTTTATTGTATGGAAGTATTTCAGTGTTTTTACCTTTTGTTCATTTGTAGCCTTGTGCCCAGTGCTTGAAATGGAAAAATAAAGGTGCCGGTACTCTGTACCAGAGCACCTGCCTATTTCTCAGAAGTGCCGGCACTCTCCAATTAAAGGTATTGCATTTATCTCGAGAACTGCCGGTACTCTCCTCCTCAAAATGAAAAAGTGCCGGTACTCCGTACCGGACTGTACCGGCCCATTTAAAGCACTGCTTGTGCCTTTAAGATTTGGACTACTCTACGCTAAAATAACACCCCCATGAAATCCATGTAAAATAAATTCTTCCCAAATATATTCTTCTACACAACAAAACGACCTTCATCCCTGTAACTATAAGTCAGACAAATAAAACAAACGTCAGAGTGTTATTAGAATGATGATTAAAATTAAGTTAAGATTTCTAGCGCAAGCATTTTTTGTATTTTTGTAACAGCCATTTTTTGACTTTTCAAACATCATCCCTTGGAATCCTCGGTTGGGCATTTTCACCCTTCCCGTTATAAGTATGGCTCTTTGGTGCCAAGCATGGTTACTGCAGTTGGCTGCAGAAGCGGGTGCTTTTGACGCCTAGGCATTTTTTTATCAAGCTCGAATAGCGAAGGCACATGTGCCCCCCTGGAAAGAAATATAGGGGCAGATTTACAAGAACTGACGCATCTCTGCATATCAGCAGAGATGTGCCAGTTAATTTGCATCACGCAAAAAAAAACTTGCGCCACCATGGATGCGTTGTATTTACAATGAAGCGCACTGTGGCGCAAGGATTGACAGATGTGTGATGCATCTATTGGCGTAAAGGCAACGCATTGCTGGAGTTGTGTCGCAAGCACGATGCAACTCCAGTAATGGTTCGGAATGCCTATTTCTATTATGCTGCGTCACTCCTTACGCCTGCTACAAGCAGGCGTCAGGTTTTGACGCAGTGAAATCTTGTAGATTTCACTGCTTCTCTTTTACTAGGCTTTCCTGCGAGGGAACGCCCACTCTGCATACATTATACCTGACGCAGGCTTTACAACGTGATGCATCTCCCTAGCTGCATCACGTTGTAAATGTGTCGCAAGGTGGTTCATTGTTTACGATGCCGCTGCGTCACAAAAGTGACGCAAGCGCAGTGTAAAAGTGTTGCAAGGGGCTTCTAAATCTGCCACATAATCATCAGTGCGGGCACTCTCAAAGCTAGTGCACATGAGTTTAGACTAGAGCATACGGTCCTGCAACACTGGATTAGAGCAAGAACCGGCCGAATTCTGGTTCCGGCAGCTACTTTTGAACCTGAGTGGTGCTGTGCCAGGTGCAGTGTCACCAGATAACATGCAGTGGCGCCTGCGCACTTCCTGTGTGTGCATGAGGTCATTGCTTGCCTCGTCCTTTTTCCCTGCTATATCCTAACAAGCATGAGCTTTGTCCCAGTCCTGCCATCATTGCTGTCCAGAAACACTTCTAGTGACGTGTGCAGGTGGCGCTGAAACTCAGGGCTTTCTTTATCTTTACTGTTGTGTATGGCATACCTTTTCATCTGGAATATAAGGTTTTCATATTACTTGCAAGTGAGGCAGAGTGGCCAGCTGTAGCCGCCTGCTCAGATATTATTGTTGTTCAATGAGGTCCTGCTTAAGCCGCCTCGCCGTTTTGTGAACATTGCCTGATAGATTTCGGGAGACAGCCCCAACAGCTTTCTAATTATGCCCATTTTAATATCACCGTACAGTGTTTTGCGATGTGCCCGGCGTTAACTTCACTGAGAAATTAGGGGCACCGAGCAGGGTCACTCTGGGGCCAGGGCCGGACTGGGAACCAAAATCGGCCCTGGCAAAGTGCTGCCCCCCCAACCCCCCGCGGGAGGTTGGGGGTGCCGCCGAGCTCTTTGCCAGGGCCGGTTTTCGGCCGATTTTGTTACATGGCCGATTTTGCAGCTAAGCTGCAAAAACGTCCCTGTAACAAAAACGGCCCCCAGGGGCCCAAAACCGGCCCCCACCCGTGCGGCGCACCGGGGGATTGCCCGGTGCCCTCTACGGCCAGTCCGGCCCTGTCTGGGGCATATTTACAACTGAATGGAGAAGCGTTGCGTTAAGCAAACATTGCAAATGTCAGGCTTCTCCATTCTGAAAACGCAGGGATGCGCCATTTTCCCAAGAATGCGGCGCACCCCTGTGTGTCCCCTAGTGCTGGCGCTATGTTCAGCTGTCTAGCGCCAACGCAGGCACCTTTGCACCATAGGGAAAGGGTGTCTGTTGGGGGAAATGATTGTTTATGTGCAGGGACGTGTCCTTTGCTGCACATAAACAATCTTCAAATGCCGTTTTGAAACCTCTATGTGTTCTGCTTAATGCGGCACACATAGAAGTTTCAAAACGTAATTTTTTTAAAAATTGTTTATGTGCTGGAAGGGGGACCTTCCAGCACATAAACAATCATAGGCAATTTGCTGGTTCTATGTGTGCTGCACAAATGGAAACAGCCAAAACGAGGAGAAATAAAACATTTCGCCTGTTTAAGACCAAGTTTCCCCTTGTCTTAATTTTGGGAGGGCCTCCTATTCACGCTACCCTTGTAAATAGGGGGCAGCTTCAAAATCAAAGGGTGCTGTGGTGGAACGCCCACCGCAACACCCATTGCCCTTCCCTTTCACGCTAAACACTGCGTAAAAGGGGGCCTTATTTAGAAGGCAGCATTAAGCCACGTTAAGTGGCTTAACGCTGCCTTGTAAATAAGGCGAGGCCCCTATCACCACCCCAACGTCACTGAAAGTGACGTTATGGTGGCGATAGGGGCTTGTAAATATGCCCCTCTGTTTTTACATGCTTGCTGTGTGGTGTAGAGAGACATGCCTGATTTAGCAATGCCACTGGTCTGCAATGGCATTGGTCCGGCTTGGGTTACTATTGAAAATGGGAAGTTCCTGCTGTTCATTTAGTGACCAGAACTCGAACGCCTGCGTCTGTGTATTGAATGAGTCTTGCTGGAGGCATTTTTGCTGGGCTAACTTCGGAGCATAACGGAGAAAAGAACAAGGCCCAGAAAGAGGAGGCATTTGGAGTGTTTGTGGGAAGAAGTGCCCCATAATTCTAGGAATGCTGATCAATCTATCCAGCCTCCTTTAGAACACTGACAGTCTATGATTAAGAAATCTGTTGAGGCGACCTTCTTGGCAGAAAGGACACCCCCCAGAAATACCTAGAGCGGATCCGTCCTCATGTTCTGGACTGCACCATTGAGCCCTCTGAGGAAGAGATGGATCACAGGGGGAGATATGTTCAGGGGAACGAACTTACTGACGTGGTTCAGTATCTTTGAACAATGTTGTATCCTTCTGTAGCCTGTTGTATGGGACGAGGAAGAGGTCTTCTTGCAATACAGAAGCACAGAGTCTGTGTTTCTTCAAGTACGTAATTGGTGGCTAGGTATAACGCCCTATCATCCTTTGCTTTTTCTCTCAAGGGTCATGTAGTCCAAAAACGAATAGACAACCAGGTCACGAGGGCCTACGTAAATCATTTGGGGATTTCCAAAGTTCCAAGACTGGTACATCTAGCAGAGTTGATGGGACTTTGGGTAGAGAACAATCTTCTTCCCTTATTGGCGACCTATCTCCCGGGGATAGTGAATGGGCTTGTGGATAGGTTGAGCTGGGTGTTCCCATTGTCCTTGATCATGTACCTTTGGCCCTCTTCTTTTTCAAGAGCTTGTGAGGAGGGTCGGGTGTGATGGTTGGATATGTTTGCATCCCGGGAGAATACTTTTGTTTTCTGCAAACTTGTCCTCAGGCCTGGACGATGGATGCCCTATGGTTCCGATGGCAAGAAAGGCTGTTTTATACATTTTCCCCCTTTCCATTACTAAGTCCTTCGCAAGGTCTTGTTGATTGCCTTAGCATGATGTCAGAGAACTTGCTTTCCTCTATCACAACAGCTAGTGGTACAGTCCTCTTAACTATTTCCTATTTGTTCTTCTCCCCTGAGATTTTCTCTTCTTTCAAAAGAAACTATTCTATGCATGTCCCTTGGGGACTGGAAATTGAGAGGCAGAAGTTAGAAGCCTTTGCTGTTCTGCTGATGCAGCCCAGTCCATCTAAATCTCCAGGAGACAAAGTACATTAAGATTCCATGCAAGACACTGGAAAAACTTCGTTTTTGGGGTACATCTAAAGGTTTTTCTCCTCAATCATTTGAAGTAGGGAGGATCTTGGAGCTGATGCGCTATGGTATTCTTTTGGGTCTTACTGTTTCTACTTTTCGAGGTCAGTGGTTTGCTATTAAGACTTTTTAAGGGGGCAATGTTTCAGTCTTTTATCCTCTGACTTTTAGTCTTAGAAGTTTCTTTTTAAGAAGGCCCATACTTTTCCATCCTATTCCTTTGTGGGATCTGCCACTGGTTGTGAGTACTATAAAGGATGAACCATATTAACTTTTTGAGTCTGTCTCTTTAAAATTCCTTATCTTTAAGGTTTTCTTTTAGTTAAAATTTGCTGTGGGCACAGATTGGGCGAGATTAGTGCTCTGCTAGCCTTTGATCCCCTTATCAGTATCAGATTATTTGAAAACAAGGTGGTGTTAAAATTAGATCCTTCCTTTTTGCCTAGGGTGGCATCCTCTTTTCATCATTGCCTGGACATACTTTTGCTGCTGTTTTTCCCTCTTCTTCTTTGCAGCAGGAAACCTTGTGGCCTACTTTAGACCGCCATATGATGCTATTTATCTGAAGAGGACAGCTTCTTTGCAGAAAGTTCACTTTTCATTTGTCACTTCTGGCTTAGCCAGTGCGGGCCAGCATCCTTCTATTTCTACCTTAAGTAGATGGATTAACGACACTATGTCTGTGGCTTATCTGAATACTAATGCTTCTCTTCCTTTTGCAGTTCTGGGTCATTCTACGAGGTGTATGGCTTCCTCATGAATGGCTTTGAAGGTTGCCTCCCTTAAGGATATATGTGCAGTTGTTACCTAGGCCTCTCCCCATACCTTTATATCCAAGGGCATCTCCTCCTTAATGGCGGAGCGGTGCCCCCTATGGAAAAATGAAAAATAAAATGATAATAAAAGCGTTTTATTATCATTGAATTTTTGCCTAACAGCCGACGACGCAAGTCTTCAGTGGGGTGGGCCAGGCAATCCTGTTGGACAGGTAGGGCAGGAGTTGTGGGCACTTTTAAGTGTGCATGTTTGTTTGGGTGGCGGGCGTCCTAGCCGTCCAAACAGACATGCGCACTTAAGTTTCCCCAACCCAGGTGTGTTGTACAGCCGGGTTGGAAAAATACCCCAGGCTCCAATGCACTGTCTGAGCGGCTCACTCCCAAGCTGCTCAGACCAATCTGGGAAAACTATTCCAGCATGAGAGAAGCACTGGGATTTTGCATCTAGGAGCCTACACAGTTGGAGTCCGGGATCGGAGTATAGAAGTATGGCGGCGGCCGTAGCAGCAGCAGGTAAGTGTTATTTGAATTATTTTTAAATGTGCGTTAAGATTTGGTTGTATCCCCCCAACCCCCCACCCCCCCCCCACACCACCACTAAAGAATTATAGTAGCTGCTACTGTTTATGTCTCACTATAGGTTGTGGAAGTGAGAGGCTGTTTCTTCTTTTGGGACAGCAGTTTTCAATGCTGTTCAGCAATGCTTTTATATGTTTTTGTTCTGTGTGTGATAAAATCTCATTGGGTACAGCATGATTCAGTGTGTGTATTGGTATTGTGTCAATATTTACACATCTCTTTCTCTTTGCTTAGGCATACGCTCATGATTGTTAGGACTGGGATGAGGAAGGTGGGTGACGCAGGCCAGGCCTAGTTTACTTTCTTACTTTTGTCATTTTCAGTACTCTGACTCATAGTCTTCCTCGTCACAGTCCTATTTTTGTCCCGCTCCCTCCCTGGGAGCGGGAAGGAGGGAAACCAAGTTGATTTTTTACTCCCTCTGGGTTTTGAAGATCTTAATTATGTTTATAGTGTTATATTTATATTTTTTATAAAATAGGAAGTTTTGGGTTCAGCCCAACGTGGATGGGTCACATCAGTGGAAGTGTTACTGGACAGCCATAGTGGTAGGGGCTGGAACCTTCTTTGTTTTTCATATTTGTGAAAGCTGTACTTTGCGTTAGAGCTTGTGCTTGTTCGGCCTGTGACGAAGAAGACTACGACTTGGAGTAATGAACATTACTGGTACGTAATCCAGGCAGCACTATGCAGGGCTCTTGGTTAACTGTTTCCTCTGCCAATGTCACTTCACATGTTGATGAGAGATAAAGTGTGACCTTGCATATTTTTTGCCTTCCTCAAGCTCTTTATCTATGAATGACGCATAGGTCTACGTGTGTATGTGTGCATATGAGTTTAAATTAATTAATCATAAGCATTTGAATGGTAGAAAAACACAACCAGTTTTCTTGGCACTTAATATGTGTTTTTTGCTACTCAACACAATCACTGGTGCACAACACACTAAGCTCGTTTACGAGACCATTTGGCTATCTTACCAGTTTTATACCCTGAGACTTTATAGATACACAGAGATCTCTATAGCAGGTGCTTTATGTCCATCTGATATCTTACAGTGCATTGCGTTTGTGACCATCTTACAGTGCATTGCGTTTGTGACCGATTTAGTAAGCCGGATCAGCTTCACTTGTACTTAATGTAAAAAAAAAGTGCTGTGGCTCCAAATTTTTCTTCAGAACCCAATGCTGCTCCACTAAATGCCAGAGTTTCTAAAAACCAAGGCTGCTGAGCTTTGATTCTATCTCATGTCCCTTTATTCCACCACCCTACATCCCTGCTTTCTCCATTTGACTCTGTTGTCCTTTCTTGTTATTCTTTCTCCCTCTTGTACCTTTCTCTCTCTCTCTTGCTCTGACTCAAAATCTGATGGTGAAAAATAAGGCTAATTCCCAAAATATAGGTGCTGGTGCTCACCGCCTGATCAAACTATGCACTTACTGCGTCACTGTTTTCTTGTCTGTTTCTTTTGGACAGAGTTTGTGAAAAATAATAGCAGACCTAAGGTGGACTTTCTTTGGCTCTGCTCCTACTCGGGACTCTGCTCATGATTCGAACTCAGCATCCTCCACACCTGGCCGCCCAAGGCTACCATGGTTCGACCAGCCATTTTTTTCTAGGGACATGGAATACGATATGATCAAGGCACTCTGGGGCATATTTACAAGCTCCTATCGCCACCACAACGTCACTTTTTTGGACCTTATGGTGGCGATAGGGGATTCACCTTATTTACAAGGTGCCGTTAACCCACTTAACGTGGCTTAACGCTGCCTTGTAAATAAGGCACCCTTTCACGCTGTACTTAGCATGAAAGGGGAGGGCAATGGGTGTTGCAGTGGGCATTCCACCACAACACCCATTGATTTTGACACTGCCCCCTATTTACAAGGGTGGCGTAAATAGGAGACAGCGCCAACATTAAGACCAGGGAAAACCTGATCTTACCCTGGGGAAATGAGGAGAAATGTTTAAGTTCTCCTCATTTTTGCTGTTTCCATGTGTGCTGCGTTGTGCCGCACATATGAAAACGAAAACCAACACTGGAGGTGGGCCAAAGGCAGTAAAGCTGGGCCACTCATCTAATATAACAAAAAAACTGCTAGTACTGCAACTATACTTCAATCTCAACTTTTTTATGAGAAGACATTTTAAGATGAAACAAAAAATGTAGAAGATATTTGTTTTCTTTGAATTAATCAAAATGTTTTTTATTTTTCAATTATTTTAAACTTCCATCTAAAAGAACTAATTTGAAACTTCAGTCGTCTATTAATGACTAGTTTTTGAAGAATTTTTTCCACACCATTCAGTGAAACATATCAATCATACTTCTCAAACATCCCATTCATTCATGAAGTGTTATTGTGAAAAATAAAAAACATTTTGATTAATTCAAAGAAAACAAAGATCATCTACATTTTTTGTTTCATCTTAAAATGTCTTCTCATAAAAAAGTTGAGATTGAAGTATAGTTGCAGTACTAGCAGTTTTTTTGTTATAATAGCACATATGAAAACAGCATAACGCCATTGATTGTTTATATTCAGGAAAGTGACCCTTACCGACCATAACCAATAATTTAAAAAAATTATGTTTTGCAGCTTCTATATGTGCTGCATTAAGCAGCACACATAGAAGATACAAAACACCATTTAAAGATTGTTTATGAGCAGGAAGGAACACTTTCCTGCACATAAACAATCTTCCCCTGCAATGAAGACACCCTTGCACTATGGTGTTAGGGTGCTTGTGTTGGTGCTAGGCAGCTAAATTTAGCGCCAGCACAGGAGGAAACACAGGGCTGCACCATATTGTTGTAAATATGGTGCAGCCCTGCGTTTCAGAAGTGGCGGAGCGCTGCATTAAGCTAATCAGGATAACGCCGCGCTCCGCCACTATCTGTTAAATATGCCAATCCTTGAAGTAGGTCTTTGTGCCGAAATTTGGGTGGACGCAGTCAGACATTGTGCTAATCCTTCTAGGATCTCTCTGGTACCCCCCTCAAGAGCCATGGACCTGGATGTCCATGAACAGTTAATGTGAGAGTGCCCCTGCTTCAGGGTCAGCTTCTGTGCAGTAGTACCCCCTGCCTTCACTTCAAACGGGCTTGGGGACAATCTACATGTGCGTCTTTTTAGCCCCCTCTCTGAAATATGCATTTGCACCCCAACCCCTTTACTTGGGTGGTTCAGCTTTCCTGATCTGGTACCGAGTTCTAATTCCAGCTCTTTCATTGGATGAAAAACATATTGGGGCAGATTTACAAGAACTGATGCATCTCTGCATATCAGCAGAGATGCGTCAGTTAATTTGCGTCACGGAAAACAAATCTTGCGCCACCATGGATACATTGCATTTACAATGTGGTGCACTGTGGCACAAGGAATGACAGATGCATGATGCATCTGTTGGAGTAAAGGCAACGCATTGCTGGAGTTGTGTCGCAAGCACGACGCAACTCCAGCAATGCCCAGGAATGCCTATTCCTATTATGCTGCGTCACTCCTTATGCCTGCTTCAAGCAGGCATAAGGTTTTGACGCAGTGGCGTCGTAGAAGTGACGCAGTGAAATCTTGTAGATTTCACTGCGTCACTTTTACAAGGCTTTCTTACGTCAGAACGCCCACCCTGCATACATTCTACCTGACGCAGATATAATATGGCACAGGGCTTTCCAACGTGACACATCTCCCCAAATGCGTCACGTTGTAAATGTGTCGCAACGTGGCGCATTGTTTACAACGCCGCTGCAGACAAAAGTGACACAACAGCAGCGTAAATGTATCGCAAGGGGTTTGTAAATCTGCCCCATTGTCTTTGGCAGCCTTTACGTTGCTGTCTCATCGCACTTCCCTACCTGTCAAAAAGTGGAAGCACATAGAAAGAGACTGAAGTTTAGTGTTCCGTCTCTCATGTGGAAAAACTGGTTTGTTCTGCCATCTTGAAAGGATCCACGAGTGACTGAGTTTGCAATTTTTTGCTGCATAATTCTTGGTACTCACGTGTACTTTTGCGCACGTTTTATTTATTTATAAAATGTTTATTCCTGCATGTTTTCTTGTTATTCCGTTCCTCTCTGGCACATCACCCTCACAAATGAAATGCTTCTGCTCGTTTCCCATTGTCTCTGTGAAATAAAATGTGTCCTCCCTATTCGACCCGTCTGTCACCAGTAACACCTCCTGCCAATTCTTAGCGTACACGAAAGGAAATGTATGGCTGTCCACATTAAACGAAACTGTCCTGGCTTTACCCTTAACAGATTTTTGATTTTTGATTTACGATATAAAAAACACATCTGTGAGAAACAAGTAAAATGTTACCGAGATAAACGTACTTGGCCAAAGCCCACAGTGTCTGTCAGCCTGCAGGGCTCAGATGCCCTTGAAAACAACCCCTGGGTCTGAAACACGTGACTTGAATTCCCTGAGTTTCATCTGACAGTGAACTTACATTCTGGGTATAGCATATTTATCAATACCATGATGATTTAGCAGGTGTAACTTCATTCCTGTTCACAGATTAAGGGCGGTGATCTAGTGTTTATGTATCAGAAAGTCAAAAAAACAAATTGAAAACTTTAACAAGGCCCATTTCGAAGAGAAAAAATAAAATTAAGGAAAAAACCTGTTCAAGTACTAATTCATCCTAAAATTAACATTATTGAAATGGAGCCCGCTCCATGTCGTCACTGTCCGCGCTGTAACAAATGCATGTGCCTATCTTGCAACTAAACCCGTTTATTCTCTGCACTGTGGACGAGAAGGTGTTTTCATTCTTCTTCTGCTGAGCGCCTTCCCTGATGTGACCTCTGCATTCTGGCCCAGGCAGATGAAAGGGTGCTTCCTGCAGTGATGTGAAGAGAACGCCATTCCTGTCAATCAGGTTATAGGCACAACCCCTTCCTATCACTAGAACGTTATCACAGAAGGGTCGGAGCACGAGCCCTCGCGTCACCAAGGCCTTGCATTTCTAAGTAGGAGAGAGGGCAGAGATATGACCTGACCTGGCAGTCGTGGCGAGCGGCAACAGATGCAACCTCGCCATTCGAGCTGCACCCAATGGAGACGCAGGAGACAGGCCGCAGCAGCCTATGTTAGGGCATGCCCCAGGAGGGGATTCCCCAGCACGAACCCAGGTGTCAGCACAAAGGCTGCTCTCGACAGCATCGTGTGGGAACATCAAATTCCCGTGGGAATCTTAGACCGTCCGAGGAACCTGCGTCTAACGTTTTATCACTACTCCTCTTACATGTTTCTTTTTGCAACGAGGTTGGCCGGGCTGCACTGCTCCTTTAAGGAGCTTTGCAAGCTAGAATTATAATGCTGTCTTCACAGCTATCTGCAGGTCGTTTTAACAGCACGCGCGTATGCGAGCGCGCGCTCACGCACTACACAGCATACATTATTAATTAGCATGCTCGCATTTTGAGTATTGTAAGTTCTAAGCTCACGCTGTTTATAGTCACTGTCACACACAATACTGCATCACTGTAGACAGGTATAATGCTGATATCACATTTGTGTTATGGCCAAAGTCAGAGTCTTTTATTGCAGTTAATGAAAGCCATAATATTTTACACAGCTGGACCCAAACAAAATTACAAGCATCTTCCTTCCAGCATCAGATGATAATTTTGAACAATTTCAGTTAAAAAATACCATGGCTAAAAATATAAAAAGCTGATGCTTGCATTTTGGGAAAGTCATTAAAATAGCTCCAATATAATAGCTTTATCGATTTGTTTAAAGTCCATTCATTTTCCTGGCTATGTCCATTTTAAAGTGCAAGTGTGTTCGTGCAAAGTCACCTTGAGACTGAAAAGTTATTAATTCATTTAATAACACAGTGCCCCTCCTATTTCACCTGTTTCAAAATTTTCTACTGATATGACCATGTAAGGTCTCTTAAAGTGCAATTGTGATAGCATTAAACCAGGGTACAACTACAGGTGCAGACATCATGTCTAAATAGTTAATGGACTACATAATATTAATCAGTCCCATTGCTGTCAGTAACTGATCGGCTTTAAGGAAACTTTTTCATATTAAAGCTGTTATTATTTGAGGAGTCTCCCCTTTCAAGCAAAAGAGCAAGGCGTGTCAACATGTTCTGATGCCATGTGAAATAAAAATTATTTTCAGTAAAAGTCTGCACTTGCTATCCTGTGGTTTCGTCTGCCATTTAGGGATATTTTCAAATTATAGTGTAATGGACCAAGTAAAAAAAGGCAGCCTATTTGACAGATATAACAGATTTCTTTAATACACTTCCATAAATAAAAAAAATCTTTTTTATTAAATAACTAGACAAAGAACACTGCAGTGACAGCAAACATTTCAGATCAGAATATAAAGACAGGTGTATCCACCGACATACTCCCATCAGGATAATACACAGAAATTATTAGGTAAAAACACGTTTAGGATTCTTGCCTGTATTTTCTCGCGCGCCATAAAAACTTTCATACTTCAGTTCTCTGCCTTCTTTATTTTTGGGCTCTATACACTCCAGGATTGACTGCCCGACAGGATGGTGCCTCTGAAATATAGGTTTGGCTGGGGAAGATTCTGTCCCGAAGCCAGGCTCATACAGCTGCTTAACTGCACACTATCTTGCTGCAGTCAAGCACCAGATGTGCGGCTGAATCTGGCATCTTGACAAACCCAATAGGCTTTGTCTGTAATAATGCTTTTAAGCATAGTGTGTATCATGTGTTTAGTGTAGCTAAAAAACACACTAAAAGTCTCATGAGTACTGTACATTGTGTAGCTTTTTAGAGCTACCTGCCATGCAAGTTGTGCCCTCTCTGAAGAGTTGTCACTTCTCGTAGTCAGACCGAAAAAAGTCGCAGTGCCAACTCGGTTGAGTACTAGATGTACGACATACAGCTGGCAACTACAAGGACTCTGCAGTGCAGCATCAAACAAAAATGGACACTGTGAACCCTTTTCTCTTGTGCAACTCTTTCAAACATGCACACGCGTCAAGGTGTTGTCTTTTTAGTCAATAGTATGAAAAGTGAAGATTACCTTGGTGATAATCTTTACATCTTAAATTCAAAATGGCAGACCCCAGATTGTTGCAAGATCAACCACAAAATATGTAACGATAAAGGCCACAATGAAAGGGGAGCCCAGAAAGACCAGAGGGGCGTTCAAATGAAGAAATGTTCCTGACAGCTGTTACGACAGGCTCGGTGATGTTTGCCCACCGTGTGTGTGGTTGGATTTCAGTTAGGGCAGGCTACTCCAATGAGTAGCTCGTGAGCTACCAGTAGTTCTCCAGCTACCTATATGTAGCTCTCCTATGAGCAGTCCAGTCTAATAAATTAGAAGCTTTTGCTTGTCAGAATTAATATGTGTATACCAAAGTTGACAAGTGTGTACTCAATATGAAAATGTGTGTATTTCCTGAACTCATAAACTGATGTTTGGGGACAAATAGTTACATTTCCAAAATATATTTTAAGCTGATATTTGATTGATAAATCATATAGCGCTGCGGAGACTTATTACTAACAGGGGCATCACAACTATGGCTGTTGTGTATTACCTATGTAAAGGCATTTCAAATTGGTAAATCCTTTTTAGGTCCGACCTGAGTCATCGCACATGCGCTGCTCTGCGAGACTTGGTGTTGTGGAGTATGGAAGAGAAGCCCCGTACACTCTCCGCCCATATTTTTCAATGGCTTTGTGTTTTTGGCCTTCGTAAATGCTGCCTCCTGATTCAGTAATTGGCTTGTTAGTCCCTCCTTAGTAGAGCCTTGTCTTTGTTTATAACCTCTCATGGCTACTGGCCCCTGTACTTCGGTTGTTACACGGTACATCTTTTTAAATCTGTAAGCACTATTTTGTTTAATGTGTTCTTACTACTGCAGGCACAACATGCTGCCCTTCAGTATTTAGCGTGCCATTCGTGCTTTCATTTTACAAGCTGCCCCTCACTTGTTTAATATATGCACGGGCACCGTTCATGAGCACAACGTAACGTCTGCTTAATTTAATATGCACGGGTGCCGCATATTGGTCTGCATGACCGGGTGTGTTTAGGCCTTGTGTGTTTATGTATTTCATGGTCTGTTTCCTCTTCAGATGTTTCTAGATAGGATTGCTCTCTGTGGCATTCTTCACTCGTAGGCCGATGACATTTTTATCGGGTATGGTTTCTATGAATGCAATTCTATTTACTCGTGTTTACTCACCTTACATTGTGACCAGAGGAAAGGTCACGTCCTGACCGCTTGATTGCGTTTAGTGTACAGAAGTCACTAGCAGAAATTGAAAAACATAAAAGGGAAGGTGAATGGACAAGAAAACATCTTTAGTTTAAAATGAGCAATAAACCATCTTAAGTTTTGGAATAAGACTTTATTAGGGAACATAGAAGATGAAATATTGAGAGATGTTCTTCTCAATCTGTTAACTATATTCCCTCTAAGAAGAGGATGTAGCTCAGTGGTAGAGGTCATGCTTTGCATGTATTAGGCCCCAGGTTCAATCCCTGGCATCTCCAAAAGTATCCTTCCTTTTCACAGAATTAGAATAAAATGTTATAAGAAAAATCTCTTTTTCTATGTTGAGTAGAGAAACTCCCAAAATTGTTCGGACACTGCATCTGTTGACATAGGCATCGCACTAAGTGAAGAGCGCATGCTTCGGTGTCGGATTTCCTAACAGCAAATGAAGCCCTAGAAAGAAAGTAACAAGCATTTGCAATGCAATAGGTCTCGCATTTATATGAGTTTGAGCTATTGGCATTGTAAATGACAATGCCTTTTATTTTTGTTTTGAGTTTTAAAAAATAAATAAAAGGTATTGTCATTTACAATACTACTAGCTTAAACTCTCGCAAGTGCGAGACCTAATGCATTATAAATGCTTATTACATTACTGCAGGCAACCTTGCCTTACGCCGTGATGTGATTATTGCTGGTAAATGTGCATAGGTTTACCACTAAGATACTCTTGTCTCACATAGTAACTATTACAAGACAAATAATATTATGGGCTCAAGATGATTTTCAATTAAGAAGAAGCCCTTATTACAGAAAAGGTTGAAGACCGCTGAGTTATGGCGTCCTAGGTGCTGGTGACGTCACACTGTGGGAGAAAGTAAACTGTAGAAAAGCCTGTAACTCACCAGACTGAGGAAGTTGCTCCCAAGCTACTCTGTGACAGCCCACTTAAGAGTTCCAAATAGAGGAAAACACATATCAGGATTTGCAAAGAAACAAATAAGAAATTGGAACCACAGTGCAAAGCTGCTGTAAAGAGAATGCAAGGAAATGTATTGCCACAAAAGCAGCTACATTGGTAAACATGCGTTTGGGCTTCAGCATATAGGCTATTGATCCGAGGACTGGATGCAATTTTTTTGTAACAGAGTAACTGCAAAATGTAAAACTGCAAGGTTCATAGAGCAAGGACAGATTAGAGGAAGAGCAAAGAAATACACATAAGCTAATAAGTCTTCTTTACTGGAGTGCGGACATGTGTTGGGGTCAATTCACAAAGGTAAATTTTTTTAATTTACTTACGGTAAATCTACTCGTGCATCTACATGTAAATCTACACTTTTGTACTATTCACCATTTACAAGTGCAGATTTTACACCTGTGTGCAGACTTGCATGTCTCCACCCCACAGCTCTGGGTAGGAGATATCTAAGATTGAATTTATAAGTGTAAAATTACTACTAGTAAGTTTTTACAGGGTAGGGGACTGCTCCACCATAGTAGAAATCTCCCTATGAGAAAGCGTAGAAAAAATGGTGTATTACTGTTTAACAAAATATATTAAAAATATTGTAATGTAAAATGTAATTGTAAAATAATTAGAAATACTTATTTGTAACCCATAACTAATAAATTAAAATGATACAGCATATTAACTGATTACATTAAATGTGTAGTGCACAATTAAGTAAAACATATTTATTTTATATCTACATAATTCTAAAAAATGGCCACTCTAACTAACAATTTTATTTTTGTTTAATATGGATTACATGTTGTTCAAAGTTATGGGTTGAATTTATTTAAATGATTTTTCATTTTTTAACATAAGTTTAAAAGTTGAAATTAATTTTATTTTTAAAGTATGTATATTATTACATTTTAAAGTGATAACATAATTATATGATATTTATATGTAATTTTTAACATATATATGTGTGGATATAGATATAGTCATAGTTATAGATATCCAAATCATTTGTACTGCACTGTGGCTTCACCCAGCATATGGAGCCAGTGCACAGTGATGGTACAGATCCTGTCCACATTATATGATTTCCTTCAAACTGAAGGACACGCCTTCTCACCAGAAATCAATATGTTCTTTATTCAAATGCATTTCGACACAAACAGTCAATTAACCATTTGTGTGCCCCAATCCCCACAAAAATATTTATAGAAGTTTTATAAACATGAATAGTCTGTGGCAAGCATATGCATTCATACTTAATCATATAATGTTCAGAATAAATTATTTAATTGTCACCACAAATAATTCTTTATCATACCTGGGCATGCACGTTTTATAGTCACAATTCTGGGTAGCAGAATAAATGAAAGAGAAAATCGACAATACTCTTGTTCTCTCAGTCGGGGCAGCATATTCAAGGACTCGCTCATGTTTAATAAACGGAATGTCGCCATCATATTTTTTATGCCAATTCAATTTACCCCATATAAATCATACTAGGATTCCTGCACAGTGAGTCATATCAAGTAGAAATTGACTTATGCAGTATCAGTTGGCTACAGTCACATATGTTCATGAGTATAGATAGTGGACATTCGGTCCTTTCATCACTAACCAAGGGGCAGTAACTCATATAAGTGAATGTGCCATCGGCATCTCCTATTATCACGTGAATATGAAGTCGAACCTCATTCATAAAATGTATGTAAGACTAGTATGCTGTAATCTAAAACCACCTAGCTGTGCAATAATCCTATCCCTATAAAATATTGAGTCATTCCTACTCCCAGGGATACAAAGAGCTTATTTCTCACATGACTAGAATATCAGTATCCACCACCCTGCAAAGGATTTATTAGGCATAAATTCCAAGTCTCGTAATTATGTGTTGGAATTTATTGATGACACATTCACCTATATTAGTTACTCTCCCTTGATTAATAATGAAAGTTGTATATATAAAAAATAGTTGTGGTAGCTCAGTTTAAAGGACAAGCTCAGCTGTGAAAGTGGTGTGAGACGTATGTTAAAGAGGGGAGGGGGGATCCCTTAGGGACCCCCTTGGTAGACTGAAAAGCATCAGAGCACTACGCATGGAGTGATGGATTGAGGGATATGTTAGGAAGGAGCGTTTCCGGAGTAGGATGGTCCCTTGATTCCAGTCCCCAGAGGAGAGAGGATGGACCATGTCAAAAGTGGCAGACAGATATAGCTGATCTCCAGGGTGCAGCCAAAGCCCTCTTTCAAGTAGGGTGCATCTAATGACGCAATAATATTTCACCTAGAATTATGAATGCAGCGTGGACTGTCATTTTGGGAAACTGGAGTTACCAGATAAATCAGGATTTACCCTCAACTCAAAATGATGGCTTAAGGTTTGCTGGGAATGTTGCCAGTCTTCAGCTTCTTGATAACTAGTGGGCATGCCATCCGGAATTCCTTGCTCCATCAGTGTAGAAAAGGGCTCCTTCTCTAGCCATATTTATGGTAGACACTCTTTAGGTCTCACCAAACCCTCTGGTTACCACTCCTTCAACTATGCTATCATGCATGTTGGCATGTTTGGAAGAAGTCAGTGTATGTGATCTCGCCAAACAATGGTTGAAAATCTTTTTGTCTGACAGATCGCAAGCTGTACGCCTTCCTCAATTGACATCTAATTACAAGAATTTGGGACACGGTATCCTGCAGGGATCAGCCCTTAATTCCACCCTTTTTAATATATATGGCCCCTCTAGCAAAAGTGATCGAAACGTGGGTCTTCAGTATTGTGTCACTGGTCATTGATACTTTGTTGATGCTCTGTTTCCACCTGGTGAATGAAGCGTTGGTAGGGAGATTTCAAGGCCATTTGAGTACAGTGGCAAGTTGTATGGAGAGGAACTGCTTAAAGCTTCCTCAAAACAAGTCAGAGATACTATTCTTTGGCAACACTCCACCACGTGAGATACAGAGATGGCGGCTGAAGGACCTATGGGTATCCCCTACCTCATCCCCAGCATGAGGAACCTGGGGATAACATTTGACCAAGAGTTTTCTTTGAGCCCCAGATCCGAGCCATCACTGCTTCTTGTTTTGCACTGCTAAAATCCATAAAGAAGACCCTAAGATTCCTTCCAGCCCATCCCTGCAAGACAATAGTGCACGCACTGGTCACCTCTAGATTAGATTATGCAAATACTCATTATCCAGGGTTCCCATCTAGTCTCATCCGCAAGTTACAGATTGCTTAGAATGTGCCAGCAAGGTAGATTCTTAATCTGACTAGATGGCAGTCCATCTCTCCAGATTTAAAACAACTTCATTGGCTGTCTGTGGACCAAAAGATTAAATTTAAGGCCTTGCTCATCACTTATGGAGCAGTTCATTATAAGGGTCCTGCATACCTTAGTATCAGTTTTAGCGAATATGCTCCTACCAGATCGCTTTGATCGGCCAATAAGGACCTTTTACTAGTCCCTGGATTTGGATAGCCAGAAAGGATGGACACTCCTCTTTCTTGGCTGTGAACCTTTGGAATGAACTTCTTGTAGTCCTGAGATAGTCCACCTATGAAGATATTTAAGTAAAAAGGTCTGAAAACTTTCCATTTTAGGTAGAACCTTGCCGGAATCGAGCCACTTACTGGTAGCACCTGGATGCTTCTTAGGAAGCCGCTGTTGTGCTCTATAAATGAGAATCATTCATTTGCCCTCTTACTAAGATAAAGCCCAGAGAGCAGTAATGGGCTGATGGTCCTGAGTGTGGTTATGTGCAGTGCATGACGTGCCCTGTTCTTATAGATAGAGAGATAGATAGATAGATAGATAGATAGATAGATAGATAATATATAGTACTTCCTATCTAAACAGCACTTTAGAAGTCCCTACACCAGTGGCCTTCAAACATTTTAATGCCATGCCCTGTGAAAAAAATATCATCCCAACCCCCAGGTGCTTTCACAATAATTCTATTAAATTGACAAGGTTTAAATATGTCTAAACATATTTAGACATTGAAGTTAAGTCTGTTACCTTTTTTGAAAATGAAATCAAAACATGATTGCTAAACATACTATTCTGGTCAGCGTAAAAGTATCCAAAGTGTCATTAACAGAACAGAGGGGAGGGGAAAAGGTTTGAGAAATGTTTTGCATCCTTTTCCCTTTGACACCTACTCCTAGTAAGATTATAAATGACAAAAGATGGTGTTGATGGCCCATTACAGAGCGGCATACTGTCGCTCATTTTTTTCACCTATAACGAAGCACTGTTATCAGCATGATGCTTCCTTGGCAAGACCCTGGAACCCACCTGGGATCCACTAAGGTCCCCCACGGGGGGCCTGCCCTTCAGTTTGAAGACCTATTCCCTACACCTAATAATGTAGCTGTCAAGGAAGTAAATGACGCTATGGCACCTCTCTTAAAGACCTACTAACATAGAAACATATATGACAACTCCTCTTTGTTTAGGGGTCTACATTCTATGGCTAGCCTGAAATCCCTTAGTGAATTTGCGAATTGGATCTGTATCAAGTATATTAAGCCCAGTCAGACCTTCCAGACAAAGTTTTGGCTCTCACATCAACCACACCATGGCATAGAGAAGCAATGACTTTGCAGTGGCACTATATGAGATATTATATTGTGGAATCAGGGCACCCCCTGACTGCCTGGCTATATTCCCTTTGTTCTGTTGCATAATCTTGCTCCTGAAGCACCCCTAGCTCCTGGATGCCCCCAACTGTGGGAACACTTGCACCTTCATGGAGGTGATAGTGTTGGCCGGCGGATCACGACTGATGGAGAGGTCCTCCTGTACTCTTCCTAACTGAATAATATGGGGAATGAGCTAATGCAATATCAACCCTACAATATCTAAGCCCTGGGCTATCTTTTGCTTAAGGGAACACTCACCCAGGGCAAAAAGTGTGGGTACTGACATGTTGTCTGACTTACCCATGGGGTCAATTGCCCCAACAGTAGGGTGACCAGGCGTCCCGTATTTGCCAGACAGTCCCGGGATTTCACCCACTGTACCGGCAGATTCCGGGAAATGTAGCTCATGTCCCGGTTTTTAGAGAGGGTCGACTGAAAACGGTGGGTGGTGACTTTTTATGTTTTACGTAGCAGGGATAGTTGCCAGTTGTTACAAGAAAGCCATTTAATTAACAGGCATGATACTGGCTTTAGGAATTGCATTTTAATTATGTTCTTACTGCCTCTTCTGTAATTTTATGCTGATGAGTGCTGTCATTCTGTGCGCTTAGTTAAAGTAAAACTGTAGTCCTTCTTCTATTTTTGTGAAATGTCCCGGTTTTTGGCTTGAACATTGCGGTAACCCTACCTAACAGGGACTTGAGTTGTTGATCCACTTATAGCTCTACTGTTACACTTACAGCTCTAAACCCGCAACTTGGAAATGCATTAGGTACGTGGACATTCTATCCTCGTATATTGGTAAAAGGGGTATCAGGCCACTCCAAGGAATCAACCCCAGCACTTCAAAATGCACGTAATGCTAACCTGTCCCCAGGGGCGGCGCTAGGCATGGGCAGCTGCCCAGAGCCCCGCGCCTGCTCACAGCCGTGGGGCCTCACACCTTTACAGACTCTAGACTATTGAGGCCCCGGAGGGCCCCCTAAGAGTTTATATTTTTTCTTTGTCTCCCCTGCAGGCCTGTCTCTGTGGGCCTAATGGCTGTATCTGCAGGTTGCTGGCAGCAATTAGACAGTTTATTGAAGTGCCCTTGCCTGTGCAGGTTGCCCTGCCCCTGTATCAATGAAAAGCAGAATATCCTGCTGGGCACAGAACAAAAGATAGAACGGGGCATCACAATGGAAACTGCTCACCTAGGACAAGTGGAAAGAGAGCAGAGGGGGGATTAAAGGGTTAAGACACACTGACTAGAGTGCGGGGAGGGGGGGAGCAGATAGGTGTGCGTACAGCAGTGAGACAAGAGGTGCACGCAGAGGAGCAGAATCAGCATGTAAAAGTGGATGCAGAAGGGTTTCAAGTCTGCTGGGTCACTCAAGTCTCAGACCCAGTAGTGAATTAAAATGGACATTCAAAAGGGGCCCTATATTCATGTCCTTAAGTTCGCCTGCAAAAACATTGATCCAGTGTCTGTACAATGAATGAAAGTTCTGAAAAGCAGGTGATGAGACGGCCCGCTGTCCATTTTTACCCTCACCCCCAGAGTAAAAAAAACAAATCTAATCTTAACTCTTCAGCAGTGCCACCCTCTGCTACCTTCAATGAAACTTCAAAGAGACTCGTTATAGTTCTTTCACAGTCTCATCATGTCAGAACTGCGGCATTTTCAATATTATATACACGGAAGCCGTAGACGTTGCTTATTCCTCTTATGCAACTAATAACTAGGCCTGGGCAGTAAATTCCGTTCCGTTCGCGGAATTTGCGGAATTTGGGTAATTTCGCGTTCCGCGGAGAACGCGAAATTGCCCAAAAATCTGCGTTCCGCGACTTCGCGAAATTTTTTGCTTGTTCGCGTTCTCAATATGCGTGTTCGCGAGATATTTCACCCCGAGCACGCAAACAGCGATCGCGAACAGGAAAAAAGTATCGCGAACAAGCAATTCCGCGTGTTCGCGGAATTTCTTCGTGTTCGCTGAGATTTTTTACCGTTTCGCGGAGATTTGCGGAACGCGATTACGCAAATTCCGCCCACCCCTACTAATAACCACTGATAAAGCCAATAGTCCTGGCTTGTTCTAGGTATAATTGTACTTGTTGCAATATTTATCTGGAGGCAATGACAGAGGCAGCAAAATACCAGTCGGGCAGCGCACTATGCTAAGCACAGATTTATATAGCTTACATGTTTTTAAGACACACCCTTAATTACATCAGCAATGCCCCTATGAAAGACACCCTCAGTTTTTTTTTTCTTCCCACTTAAAGCCCCTCTGTCGGGTCAGTATGTAGGCGTTTATTTTGGCTAGTTGTTGACCTGCTTCATGGTCAGGTGAGCTGGTTTTTACCATTGGTTTTTATGATATTAAAGCAAACATTGCCTGCAGCAAACTCAAATCAGTTTAAAACTGTCCTAGTTTGCAAACATGGGAAACTTTCCTAGCTAACTAACTCACTAATGGGGGCCCCTTTTATTTTGGTACTGGGCCTATTTTCTTTCCCAGTCTGATGCTGCATGTTTGGCAGGGCCACTGGAATTATGCAATTGTGCGGCAGCGGCGACTTCTGCAGAGTTATGCATTAGACGCATTTGCCACATAATCCATCCTCTGCTGCATAATCTACAGATTTTAACAACAAAATTGCTTTCTGTCTCAAATGGTTCAAAAGTTACAAAAAATGCAGCGACACATCTTGCTGCATGTGGGAAGGCCCTTTGAAAAGCTGGAATAGTCAACTTTCTGTTTCCCACTGCTAAATTTGGGTGTTAAATTGGTACTAATGGGGTGCAACCAGTGCCCAAACAGTGTTACCAAGTTTAAAAATGGCAAAAAAATTAAGTTATACTATTTCAAAATGTGCCGGATTATGTAGCATAATTTACCTTTTCTTGCCACATAATTTACACACCCTGCCACATAATTTAGCCCTCTCCTGCCGCATAATTCCAGTGGTCCTGATGTTAGGGTAATCCATGGCAGTTATTTTGTTCCTGTTTATATTGCACATGTTTTACCTAATCTTGCATTCCCCAAGTGTGCTAGCTATTTCCAGCATGCGTGTTTCTGTATTTCATTTCACAGCATATTACTCTTGGGTGATAAACCCTTTGTACTGAGTCGCCTACAGGTGTTTATAACAAGGCTACAGTTGAGCACTTTGGAGTTGAGGGTGCAGGCAGTACAACTTTCACACTGTGCCTTTCTGTGGGTCAAAAAGGTGTTCAGATTATACATGATCATTCAAAATATGGCCTCTCTGCAGAGCACAATGTGCAATGGTCCTGCATTCCAGTTGTGATCCTTTGCAAATGTGTGTGAAGGAGCTACTTATTGGTCAAAAAACAAGGTGAAAGGAAAATAATTTATTTGTGTTACACATTTAGCTTAACAGCTAACAACCATTGACAAAACCCAGTCGTGGCCAGCATGATTCGTGGGTGTGGGGGTTGCAGGGGTTTGGTTTACTTCTAATTATAAAAAATTTAAAAAATGTTCCTTAGCTGGCCCGATCCGATCCCACGTCGTCTCTGCTTAGGGGCCTCACATGGTCCTATTCTGCCCTGGGCCCCACATATCCTATGACTGGCCTTGCCTGTCTCACTCTATGAATCCTCCCAAAGGTCTGTGCCACCTTGGGCACGGCCTCACTAGGGACGTATTGTGCATACTTATAAGCACCAGTATTCTTAGAGGCGTTTTCTCACCCTGCAGCTAAGTTCAAACTCCCACAACATGTCCCAGACAGGGTTCCAGACACGCCCATCCACTCACATGGCCAATCAGTTACACCTGTCACACTGGCAGCCAGGCACTGCCCTTGCTGTCTATGAACCCGCCCTCTTTTTACCAGGTGATACCTGTGTGTTGTCACACTCGGCCTTGCACAGCACTGTCTCTAAAGGGATTCACTGGAGCATTTATCCAGGTTTAATTCCCTCATCGAATAACAACATATGTGCCAGTAATCTAGTCGCGGCAGGCAGTCGCTCACCTCACTATATGCTGGAAGACCTGCATAACTTGTATGTTTTAGGGGCGTTGTTTCCCAAAATAAATACCACTTTAAAATGATGAGTTTTGATGCACAAGGAACTAAATGGTCTATTGGCGCTTAAATGCTAAGGGTATTATTTAGAGAGCGGCAGAAACATACTCTGCCAACAATGTGACTGAATACCCTGTCTGCCTAACTCTCATTCCCCTGCTGTCTAGAGTCAAGGGAGCTGCCACATTACTGCGAACGGTCCCTAAAATGGCGCCACTGGCAGATGCCTTTGAACAACGGCCCGACTAGATTGTGCCTTTGATCAATAGTAACCCTGGGCATAGTACTACGCTACGCTCACGGAGCGTGCGTAGTTTGCGCTACTACGCGAATTGCACGTAGCACAGTGCAAAACGCGTAGCATAGCGGGCATTTTTTGTTTGCTCGCAGTCCTTAACGTCTAGTTGACGACCGCGAGCGAACAAAATCAACATCCCAGTGAGACTTTTCCCTCGTTCTTGATCAGCAACATCAAGTTGCCGATCGCGAGCGTGGAAAATAAACCTCCCGGTGAGATTCTCAACTCGGGGAGGTCAGGTTTCTCATTGCGAGTGGTCGCGTATGCTCGCGACCGTTCGCGATGAGAAACTACCAGTCCGTGTTGAGAAAACTGCCGCTCGAGTACAAATCTGCTCGAGCGGCAGAAAACTACCGCTTGCACTGTGCAAGATGCCGTTAGCAATGATTGCACAGTGCGGACAAACATCCGGCACTGTGCAATCAGTGCGAACAGCATTTCCCTACCGCACTATGCAGTTCGCGTAGCTACGCGTAACATGCGTAGTGCGAAGTGCACTTCGCGTAGCTACGCGTAGCGCTACTACGCAAACTAAGCCCAGGGTTAATCAATAGATGACAGACCGCCGGTCCTATTGAGTGGAGACGTTCTGGGAAAGCCTGGTGGTCCCTAACAGGAAATATGATTAATTACCCCCCACATGCTGGGTAAAGAGTTCCAGCGTTTCAGAGCCATTAATGTTTTTTTTTCAACAAATCCGTACTTGGGAGTTTTTTTTAATCACGCAGGCACATTGAACATGGTGCCCTTTCAGCAAAGCATTAACGGCTTCAGTGGGGCCGCCATGCCGGTGGCTCTGCTGGATGCACATGCATCTCTGCCTGGCTGGAGAAGTTCTCTAAAAATATTGTGCTGGAGACCAACAGGCAGCATGTACCTCCCTCCACTGACCTTACTGAATTGAATACAGTCGGTCAAATCCTAAATAAGCCACTACAGGCCAGATTTGCTTAACTTTGTGCAGTCTGGAGTTAAATTCTGCAGGGCTGCGTTGCACTAAGGATAAATAATAGAGCAGAGCTATAGCAGCGAAGAGTCGTGTGCTGATGATGATAGGGGAAGTTTTCACGCAAATTGAGACACATTGTGTGATGGTAATTGTTGTATGGCCTACAGGGGAGCAGTGACTTTTGACTTTGACTTTTGCACGCGAAGTGTACCCTCCAGTGCAAATTTCAGTGTGCTGGGAGCCCCGCAAGGGGAAGCACTGTAAGAGGTGTGATTTTATGGAAATCACGTTAAGTTTGGGCACATTCTACTTGCCTCTTGTTTGTGCCTGAATTCATTTGGCTCCAAGCCAGGTCTTGCTATTTTAGAAGATCTGGCTTTGTGTCAAGTTGTCGTGGAGTTTGCTCTGTCCCTCATCTGTAACCACCCATTTGCATACATTAGAGGAGGGGTTGGCACTTTGCAATACAAATCAACTTTGGCTCAGCTTGAACATCCACTTTGAACGCGAGAACATTTGAGGGACAGAAAGTAGACCAACAGTGCTGTTTGCGTTGTTGTGCATCACAACGCGCCACTCACTGGAGCCCAGATGCCCACAATAAAGTAAATCTAGGCCTAAGCATTGTTACCAACTGAAAGGACTCATTTGATCAACCCTCATTAAGAACAAAGGATGAGTCAGCCCTGACAGTATCTGAATTTGTAACTTCCGGGTAACCGGGTCAGATCTCTGCTAAAAGTGGTCAGTTCACTGAGCAGCGTCCTCAACTGAGGATGAAGGAAGAATTAATACATCTGAGAGCGTCAAAATGGGTTTAGAATGTTCACTAAACAATCTTATTCCAAAAGTGTGCTGTAGCACAAAGACAGCATGGACAAGATGAATATTACTTAATATCAATGGTTGTAAACACCATATGCTGTTATTGCACTGCTGTGGGGAAACGAAGAAGCCCATGATTGGTACGTTGGCCATGCAGCCGTAACCCGTGCAGGTAAGAGCGGTGGGGCCGGGTGGGGGGTAGTAAACTATGGATTACGGAGGTTTACAGGTAAGTTACCATATACATTAATAAAACGAATTTCGTTGTGTGCACTGCATCGCATTTGGGAATGCAGGGCACGCAACGAAATTTGTTTTATTAATTTATATGTTAACTTACCTATAAAACCTCCGTAATCCGTAGTTTACTACCCCCCACCCTGCCCCTCCCCCTTCCCACGTCACCGCCCTGCAGTTACTCCTACTACCGACCGCGGCTGGAAAAAGCCCATGATTGGTACGTTGGCCATGCAGCCGCAACCCGTGCAGGTAAGAGCGGTGGGGCCGGGTGGGTAGGAATTTTGACAGACGATGACGAGGGAAAATGTAATAAATAATTCATTTTCACTTGTCATCGTCTGTCGAAATCCCCCACCATCTGGCCCCGCCGCTGTTACCTGCACGGGCCGCGGCTGTGGCCACGTGCTGTCAGGAGCCCTAGAAATGTAGGGGCAGATTTACAAGCCCCTTGCGCCACTTTTGCGTTACTTTTCACATGTTAAAAATGACGCAAAAGTGGTGCAAGGGGCTTGTAAATCTGGCCCTTAATGTAGAGTTTGGCAGGGATATAATCTTAGTGCAAGCCTGCTCAGCATCCACATTAACGACAAGACAACCCTTCCGGAAGAATTCGAGGTCCTAAGTCTACACTGCATGCATTTGAAGTAAAAATCATTTGCTTAACACATATGAACTTCATCTGCGGTCGGCCAACAAAATAGGAAATCAGTACACCCTAGACTTTCAGCTATAGTACTGCAATGCAAAGGCATTGGTGTTAAATCCAAAAAGGAAAAACAGCATTGGCAAAGTCAATAGGTCACATCTTTCGGACCTATTGGCCTTGCCAGTAATTTCTATTGACGCTGGACAGCATCCCCAGTGCCATGCAGCATGGCTAAAGGTGGCTGAAGATGAATAAAAAAAAAAGCATTTGACGTGACCGGCCCTGCCATTTTGTAGGCCACACCTACAGAATGACTCAAACTTTAAAAAAAAAATTAGATTTACTGTTTCAAGTTCGATTGGTACAAAAACGTGGGAAAACTTTTTTTTTGAAGTGGGTGAAGCAGCACAGGGGCAGGATCAACATGGGCAAAGAGGAGAAGCAAAACAGAGGGCGCGGGTGGGGGCACGTTAGAGGTAATGCTTAACTGGTGTTTAAAATTAGCATATCTAGGAAACTATTAAATCAGCAATAACAGCACTACTGACTGTGCATAACCTGGCTGCTAATACTATGTGAAAACTACATGCATACTTTAAGAGACCTGTGTGAGTATCATAGGACTCCCCCACACCCCACTTCAATAGGACCCGGACCCCCCAGGTTGCTCCCAGCCCGCCCCCATCCGAACCCACAAATCAATACTTGTCGACCAGAGCTGTGGGTAAAAGAGGCCATGTTTATTACAAACCATCACACAAACATGACAATATATAATTAATACAATTTCATACAATATGGATAAATTCAATCGCTAAACAATATTTACATTTAAGTTGATCATAAAATCATAATCCATCAGCAAGTCCCATGCCCTAGTTTGTAAACTGGCGCCCTTGCCCCCAGCCGGTGTCTCCATTCTCTCTGGGGTGAGCTTACTGTATCTCCCCCTCAGTGCTGGCCTAGGGAGTATTGCAGGAGGACCCCCCCTTTAACAATGTAAGGCAATTTATGTGGCCTCCTTACCGCCACTCTCCATTCAACTTCCAACACCTTCCCAAGCTCTACCTCTAGGGATGGGTGGGCGGGAGATTCACGAAGTTCCCTGCACACAGGGGCCGGCGCCGCAAGGAAGAGGGGGTGAGGACCTGGGCAAGTTTCCCTAAATAGGCCCCTGCCCTCTCCTCCCCCACATTGCCTGCCCTGGCCGGAATTGATGTCACGACGTTGCCCCGGAAGTAATTCCTGCTGTAGTCACGCCCAATCTCTTGATGAGTAACTACGAGGGCGTGTCCGGGTTCCCGGGGGGCCGTGTCCTAATGGCGCGGCTCCCTACAGTATGCGCTTTTACATAGGACCCAGACCCCCCAGGTTGCTCCCAGCCCCACCCCCATCCGAACCCACAAATCAATACTTGTCGACCAGAGCTGTGGGTAAAAGAGGCCATGTTTATTACAAACCATCACACAAACATAGCAATATATAATTAATACAATTTCATACGATATGGATTTATAAAATTCAATCGCTAAACAATATTTACATTTAAGTTGATCATAAAATCATAATCCATCAGCAAGTCTGACAGAACTCAATTATATACACAAAGAATGTTGTCTATTGCTCCAGCACTAAGGGGCCTTCTGGCTCGCGTCCCCCAACCAACTGAGAACCACGCAAGGTGCAACCCACCTGCGTCCTTGAGAGGTAAGCCCCTGCCATCTGGTCCTTGTCCGCCACCTGAGGGGCCCACCCCTCCACCACCAGGCTGCCCATAGGGACTCGTAGGGAATAACCAGGGGCGGATGCCCCATGCCCTAGTTTGTAAACTGGCGCCCTTGCCCCCAGCCGGTGTCTCCATTCTCTCTGGGGTGAGCTTACCGTATCTCTCCCTCAGTGCTGGCCTAGGGAGTATGCAGGAGGACTCCCCTTAACAATGTAAGGCAATTTATGTGGCCTCCTTACCGCCACAAGGGTGACCAGGGCCAACTGCCGTTCGCCCTCCCCACCACCAGGCAACTCTTGAACCCTCAAGTTCCATCAATCCCCAGGCTCGGAGCCATGTCGGATTCAAATGCCCGGATCCACCAGTCTGGGTCACAGGTACACATGTGCCCACCATTACAGTGCACCGTACGATCCCCATGCCTAATTTGTGGTGCATTACCAAGCAGGCCCCTGCCCCAGGGACCGCAAGGCCATACCGGCCTTCAAGGCACTAAACAACATTAAAAAGGCACTTGACCGTAGTCCTGGCCCTGAATTTTTTGCCACGGCACTATGAGACCACGCTATCCTGGGAACGTCCTATCCTAATCTGGCAAATCCAGACAACGGAGCCTCCCCTGCGGCCCTGTGTCCAGCCCAAACATATTATTACCTCCTAAATGTATGATAACCAACTCTGGGGACTACAGTCCCCCATGACACCTGGAATCTTCCACCAGCTGTGAATGTGTATGATCTGAGGGTCCCCCACGTCACTCCCATGAACGAGAGACCCTCTCCCAGCTCCCTGCTTCACTCCCGCCGGAGCAATAAGAGGCCCAACGCACGGGCAAGTGACCCAGCACCCATACAACTTTGGAAGACATACTACCTTACTCTCATCCGGTGAAATATCCGGCTTGCTGCGCATGTCGCAGTCCCAATTCTGATTAGAGTGAACAACTACATCAATCCCCCCCAGTCGCAATAGGTCGTCCCTTTCCCAGCAGAATCAGGCAAAGACCCCCCCCCCCCTTCCCCCCAGGGAGTGAGCCTGTCTGCGTAAGGACCCAGTGCCCCAGGAACTGAGGACCTCTCCAGTGCACCGAGTCGCAATGTTTTGCTCCCTCTGAGGACACGGGCCCCACACAATTTGGAAATACCTACTCTCTTAATCTCGTCCAGTAAATATCCGGCCTGCTGCACATGTTGCAGCCTCAATTCTATATTGAGTAACTGATTAGATCAAACCCCCAGCTGCCATATGTAGTCTAAACCCTGCTATGCATCCCCATGCTAGAGTTAGAACCTGAGGACGGATAGGCATGTATTCCGCCTTGAGCATCAACCGGCCTACTCTAACCCTTTATGCCAATTCGCTCTACTACCGTCCCCCTATCTAGTAGGGTCAGGCATGCACCTCCCCCTGGGAGTGAGCCTATCAGCCTCTCACCCAGTTTCCTGGAACTGCAGACCTCTAGAGTGGACCAAGTCGGGATGCCCCTAACAACTAGATCCCTCTGCAGGCCACCTAAAATGCCACCACACCTGCTACGGGAATTAAGGTAAGTTCATCGGAAAACTGCCCCCTTAAGTGGAGGTTAGCCAACATTAGTGCCCCGCACGACCAAGCAAAGTGTGTTAGTGCCGCTGAAAATGTCTCACTGTCCACAACTTACATCAGGACAAGTACGTTCTGCATATTACTATGGAGCTCCACGCCCTGGTCGGGTGAAACGCGTCCCCCCATTGCAACTAATGGGTAAACGCCCAATACCAGCGTGCCCCATCCACTTGTGCCCTGGTACTGGCTAGACACAGTGACTATCTCATCGGCTGAAAAGGAGACTAAAATCCCACCATGAGTGTACAACAACAAAGTGAGTTAATTGCATCAATGGAAGGTCTGATCCTGGAGTAGGCACAGGACTTACAGGAAACAGGAGAGGTGGGTTTAATCAAAATGAATTAAATACTGCTTAGGTGGGTGGCTAAGCACGACCTTTTCTTAACCCTAATTATCCAACGAAAAGCAGCACGGCCGCCCGGTGTTTCAGACAGGGGAGTTCGGGCATCATGTAACCTGAACATCCTGCCCAAGGCAGCTCCAGTCTCAGAAAGTATGTCCACTGTCAGCCGCTGCCACCCCTGCATGCCGGAAGATCCTGTGATAAGGGCGACTCTGACTCATGAATGCAAAGGACTGAGCATGTTCTATGTCAGCCTGCACACATGCGTGAAGTATACCTCACCTCCCTGGCACCTGAGCGTTCCTCGCTGGAGGGGCTAATGCCGAATGGGGCAGGGGTGGCAGGTGAGGGGACCCAGGGATGAAGATAGGACAGAGCAATCAGAAAGACACCACTTCCGTTACCCACAATGCTCTACTGACAACCTAGTGCCTATCAGAAACTGCCCCACTGCTACCCTCATGTTCCAAGCAGATAGAAGTACTTCCCCAAGATCATCGAGCACTTGTGTTAGCTCTGATTCCATTTACCACCACCCTGGGACAGAGAAAGAGGTTGTCTCACTGCATGAGTCATTTCTCAACACAGTCGGGCTGCGTGATTTTAGGCATCCGTTAATGTCTGTATTGTAAGAACACTAGGACAGTAAATCTAACATTACCATACTTTCGTCTCTCTCCAGACCGTGCATCATTATGTTTTACCCCATTAGACAAAACTGTCACCTCGCTTCCCCCCTCATAGGGTTCATGGCGCGCATGCTACTCCCATTCCCTGCTTACGGGCGTCAACCTATCAAAACCACACCACCGATAAGCCTTGGGAGAATCTGAGCACTGTACATAACCCCATTAGACCAAACTGTCGCCTCGCTTCCCCCCCCTCACAGGGTTCATGGCGCGCATGCTTCTCCCATTCCCTGCTTACTGGCGTCAACCTATCAAAACCACAACACCGATACACCTTGGGAGAATCTGAGCACTTTACATAATCCAATTGCGTTACGGAAAGACACATAGAAGGCGAAATAAAGTGATTTGCCGCCGAACCACAGAATGTTGAGCGACCTCGCGAAGCTCGGACCCAACCACGGGGGCCTCCACAATGGCTCATCTAAAACACTGTTGAGATGCAGCCAAGCACCCCGCATGCACCGCGCCCCAAGCAGCCCGCTGGGGCACCCCCTCATCGGCGTGCCCATTCCAACCTCCGCACAATGCACTTCGCTCCATCACCAAAAACTAAACCTGATTAGCGGTGCAGGCACCGAAACCCCCCGCATGAGCGCCCCAGATGGACACAACCAATGCGCAAACCAAGTGACCATTGCAGAATGGGAAACTCCTGAGCGTTCCCACGAAGCTCGTACCAGGCTCCACGCCGGGTTTACAGGAACCTGCATGCCCCCAACTCCTGATCCCAGCCAATGGCATCACCAATTGCCACATCCACCACGAAGATGCCAAGCCTGTACTCCACTTCATGGTTGCATCACGAAGGATCAAGTCATCAGCGCTAATAACCCATGGATGCCAAACTGGCGTTGGGAGCATCAGAACACTTCTGCTACCAATGCCCTGATATGACACCGATGTAACCGAGGTTCGAAATGGTAGCTCCAATGCAAAATTCACCACAACAATGCCGCAGACAAGTCGCTGCACCACGACCACCAGATTACTACACCAGATCACGTCTCAAACTGTCTACCACAGTGAGGAGCACAGCTGGATATAATACAGTGAGGAGCACAACTGGATATAATACAGTGAGGAGCCCAGCTGGATATATTATAACAAAGATGGGCACCTTTTATCCATGAAGGTCAAATCCATGTCCTTGTAGAAGGACACACACACAGACCATGTGCCTCAGAGTACAGGGTTTGGAGACACCCCCCGCATTAAAAACCATGTGTAACAAACAGGAAGATTTAAAGACCGGCTAACCCCAATATTACGAGGAAAGAACCCAACACACAGCTGAGCCCAATTAACAACCCTCCCGCATCAAACAGACCAAACGGAAAGACAACAGGAAGGAACCTCACACTCCACGCCAATACCCGCCAGCAGATTAACACAAGTCACTAATCGTTTAAAGAGACAATAAAATACCAAAGGACATCTGCGAAATTAAGTGATTTGCCCAGGATCGCAAATATGTCGAGCGTGGACGACTGTTCTGGCTGAGGTCCACTTGTCTGCCCGAGTGGTAGAATATGCCCTTCGTACCTTCGCTACTGCCTCACCCTGCCCATACAAATCTTGGACCACCCCCTTGAGTCCGTTGGCGCTGCCTGTGGAACCAGCAGCGCCTCAGGGGCGAGGACAGCATCCCCCCCCCCAGCGTACTGAATGGGTACAATGCAGTGATGCCTGGGCTAGCAGTCCCAACTAGCTCACAAGCGGCCCCGCGACTAAAGAGCGGCAGAACCTCCAACTTCCCGTGGCGGATAGACTGCCCTTGTACAGATTGTAACTACAAAAACCATCGAGTACCAGCTCAAAATACCGGAACCCCATCCGGTCCCTGCGGCATCTGCAGCGCACCCACCGGTGTAGCAGGAACGAGTCACATAGCGTCAGGATAAGGGCACTTGGCCCACCCGCCCCATTCCAACAACAGACCTGATCTGGCTGTCTCCCGACTCCCCTCCCGACTGGTGGAAATACTGCCCGGGGGCAAGGGGCACGTGGGCGTGTGCCTCCCCTTTGCCCAGGGATTAGTTTGGGCTCAGGCGCAGATGTTGTACAGCCAGAAACACACCCGTTCCCCAGCTTGTTCCCCACAAGCCTCACTAGCTGCACCAACTCAGGACCATTCTGAGTGGGGAGAAAACCGATTTGTGGACCAATATGCAAACGTACAGTGCTGTTCTCAGCGCCCCCCGCCGCAACATTGCCAAAACGGTGCTAACTGGTATACAACTCCCCTGAGGGAAAAATTCCACCATATCAACCCCCTAGATCAGTGCCTATCACCAAGCCGGTGTCTCGATCTACAAACCAGAGGGCCAGATCCCTAAAACTAGGCTAAAGGAGTGCCGCATTCCCACCCTGTGAAACCCGAGCGTGGCGTGTTTATAGCACAATGGCCAGCCATAAATAATCGGTGGCCGAACACTCTGCCTGGCCTTGGCCCATGCCAGCCACATAGGATAAGAAACTACTCACCAAAGATATCGGTGACCACCTTGCTTGGCATTGGCCCATACAACCAAATAGGACAATCAACTATGAACTAAAGGAATTGGTCACCCGCCTGCCTTAAAAATGCCGACCAAAAATCCCCGACTCAAACCATCTATCTCTCCGCTCCGGTAAAATAGGGGGGGGGGGCTCGCCACCCTCAACCAATGCTCGAGGCAACGCGGTCCCCCCAAGCCCGTTAGGCCCAACCCTAACTCACACCATGGAGCTCTATGTAACCAAAGGGGGCTGAACTATCGCATTCACCCCAGCCCAACATGTAACTACGGCCCGATGTCCCCCTTCATCATCACATTTACTGCATGCATATTTACCAGATGGGTAACGTCAAACCGGGCCGACCCGCCCCTTCTAGGGGCTGGACCGGACGACACACGACAAGCGCCGGCCCTCGCTCGTGCACCTCGAACCGTCGTCCACCACCCGCGGGAGAAAAAGGAAAGAAGAAAGCTCTCCAACCCGACGAGATTCATGAAGTCCCCTGCACACAGGGGCCGGCGCCGCAAGGAAGAGGGAGCGAGGACCTGGGCAAGTTTCTGTAAATAGGCCCCGCCCTCTCCTCCCCCCTCGTTGCCTGCCCGGGCCGGAAGTGACGTCACGACGTTGCCCCGGAAGTAATTCCTGCTGTAGTCACGCCCAATCTCTTCATGAGGAGCCACGAGGGCGTGGCCGGGTTCCCAGGGGGCCGTGTCCTAATGGCCTGCTTCCCTACAGTATGCGTTTTTCCATAGTATTTGACTTAGAACATTAGATTTCTGCTGCACTCTGTGTGGCTGTGAGATTCAGAGCTTTGCTCTTCCTTCAAGTACAGATAAGGGAACTTTAACACTGAAATTTGGTAACATTGGAGAAATCTAAAAGAAGCATTTTTATAGCTTCTGATTCACGTGGGAAAATTGGGGTTTTCTCTGATGACCCTCACAGCAGATGCAAATGCTGTCTCTACCCAGATCACAAAGTCAAAGACTGTAAAATCTGCAGAACTTTCTCTGCCAAGACTTTCAATGACCTAAACGGAGACTTCTGAGGTGGTTTAAGAAACATAAGGTATCTCAGCACCCCACTTCAGGGGATGAATCTGAGAGCAGCTCATTCAAATATGGTGAGAGGAAAGGAGAAAAAAGGAACCCTAATATACCTGAATCCTCAAAGGCCAAAACTGGGCCAAAGGAATCTTCTTCAAGTGAACCTGAGGAAAAAGGGCACAAACATTATTTGAAATTGTCAGCAGGCACATCTTCTCCAGGGAAAGAGTGAAGAAATATACATTGTCCAACTTCTATGTCTCCCCATCATCATTTCTGACTACAGAATTGGACGTTATCCCAACAAAGACGGTAAACCCATCTACTCTGTCGTCTCTGATAACCTTCAAGGTCAGAAAGCTACAGGTGAGCATACATAGAAAAAAGATACCATCAACGCCATAGTCGACAAAAGAGACATTGGCGAAGAAAGTGTTAACAGTCTCATCCATGAAGAAGGTACCAAGTACTGACCCATCGACAACTGACCAGTTGATGACTTGCCCACTGACAACTAACCTGTCGACTGTACCACCAACGACAACACCAGAATTGATTCTACTGTCAATGACTCCAGTGGGCATAACTTCACTATGACCAGAGCATACGCCCCCAATTAAAATTGCTCTTCAACCACCAGCTAAGCTTCTGGACACAGAAGCAGAAGCTGAATCTGATCCAGATGATGCCTTTGGGGTGGCCAATAGTCCAAGACAAGTGAACATTAAATATCAAGACAGAAGAACAGTCATATTTCTCAGAACCACAGCCTTAAACATTCCGACCACTCTTCGGCTCAGAGCATTGGGAAGAAAGGCAATACTAGGACACACCCTATGATCCATGCAAGTTTGTGTAGAAGAGCTATGAGAATCAGCCTATGGTGAAGGTTCCAGTAGACCCTACAAAGAATTTACCACATACAATTTTGGACTATTATGCACAATTTTAGTCAAGTTCACAGCAACCACCCACACCTGCTCCGCCCCTATAAGAGTTCTGCTGCACCATGAGTATCTACACAGAAAGGCGACCATCCTCCACCTCAAACCCCACGTCAACTGGTACAACGATACATAGATGTGTCTAAACCACTAATCCAAGTGCACAAATCTAATGACAAATATGTTGATGTCAAAGAGGGTAAATACCCTTATCAGGTCCGCCAAGGGGTGATGAGTGGGGTGATTATGCCCTCCATATCACAAATCCACCTACACCTATAGACTCACTACCAGCCAATATTAGTACATTTAATTCCTTGGTGGATAGGGCAGTGAAGAGATTTGACTTGCCTGCTACTGTCAAGGAAACTGATTGTTTGTTACATGATTTTAAGGAACCAGCTAGAAGATCAGTGAAAGCAACCCTTCTGATGTGAAAGCAACCCTTCTGGTGTATCATATCTAGTAAGAAGCAATTAAATAAATCCAAGCACCAGCTACAGAGGCCGCAGTCGAACCTCGAATAGTTAAGAAATGCAACATTCTTGAAAATTCAGCTCAGTGCTTACTGGGTTACCTACAAGCAGACTTAGTAATCATTCAATTAGCACAATGGCAATTCATTGCCTAATGGCACTATGCACATTGGCACCGGATACAGAATGGACAGGGTAGGTAAAATGTTTTCCCCAATAATGCCTATTAGAGCTACTGATGCCATGGTAATCATAGCGGTTAGAATGGACAGATGTGGTCAGATATAGACCCGATGCTAGACCTCTTGCTGGAAGATTAATATCAAGAGGTGAAAGCTTTTCACCCTGAGGGAGAGGAAGTATTGTCTGCACTCATAGCCTTGGCAATTGATTGTGTCAAATATTGACTTTTGACAACTTGTTGGAGCAGCTGTATTACACAGGCAAGGATGAGTAAGAGCCACTTCATTCAGCTGGTGGTCCAGAACAAAAGGATGGACGTGCCATTAGACAGGGAATGGCTCTTTGGCAAACATGTGCATGACACTCTTACGCAAGCATGGACCCACAGCCAGACTCGTGGGGAAATGCTCTTTTGATAGGGTGGTACAGGATATTTGCCTACGTTCCATACACCTCATACAAAAAATTGATTCCCAAGATGAAAAGGGAACCCTGCAGGTTGATGCACAGAGCCGACACCTGGCTGAGACAATATTGGTTATTGTATCTGCTACACCTAGCGCAAAAACCACCCAATCTGCTGAAGTCGATATTGGATCTTCTATCCGGATGCCAAGGTCAGATTCTTCACCACCAACCTGTAATCTCTCAAACTAGCAGGTTGGCTCCTGAATACCATGAGTTTGGAAAGACAGATATTAAGCAGGACTGTAAAGATATCTTGGCACAAGCCAGGGCTATTTCAACAAGAAGAAGGTATGTGCAAAATGGAAAAGGTTCTGTGTGGTGTTGTACTAGAGAATTACATCATTTTATTGTACAAGCCCATCAATTAATCCCATATCTTCAGGAGCAAGTGAAGTCGGTCCTCAAATACCTCAAATGGTGTTCACCTGGCAGCCATCCCATGTTTTAAATGAACACCTATTACACAGAATTGTAAAAGAGTTTCTGAAAGGCCTATTCAGAAGATTCTCACTGTCTAGAACACCACTAACAAACAGTTTGGGAGTTGAATACAGTGCTTTCATAGCTATTGTCACACCCTTACAAAACATTTCACAAATCGAGCCTCAAATATGTAACCTGCAAAACTGCACTCCTGGACGTTACATTGGTGAGAAGAGGTAGTGAGGTCCCGGCCTTTCCAATCACAGACCTTTTCATACAGTTCTTAAAAGACAAGGTCATACTAAGAACTAATCCCAAGTTCATACCTAAAGTACCAACCGAATTTCTTCTCAGTAAGCCGGTATCCTAAAGGCATTTTTTCAAAATCCGACAAATCCGATTTAAAGAGCTCTACTTTCATTGGCTGTCAGAAGATGTCTCGGATACTGTTGAGATACAACTAAAGATGGGTAGCTGCAAAAATAGCTTTTTCCCACACAAAAGCAAGAAAGCATCTTACACACAGTTGAGGCCAATTGTTCGAGGAGCCTGGAAACTTCATTAGCTCTGCATGCAGGAGAGCCATTAGTAGACATTTGCCAAGTCGCAACATGGAGGAACAGATACACCTTCAGAGGACACTAGTGCTTTAAAGCTTTTGCAGACAAAGATGCAGTGTAGGGATAGTCAGTTTTCTCTTATTTGTTCAAATAAGGTAAACCTGTCTATGTTATACAACCATCCTCTCTTAATGTACATAACACATTGATTTGTTAACATTGCTTGCTATTTTGATGTAAGCATGTGAATCGATGAAAGATCCAATGCTGGAGAAACATACAAATTACTTACCTGTAACTGAGGTTCTCCATCATTGGTATCTTTCATAGATTTACATGCAGTCCATCTACTACCTGGATAGAAGCTCACCTCAACCTTGGCATGTTTGCTTATATATTTCAACTTGTGTGCAAAGTAACCTGAGGTGGGTCCTTTAGAATGAGGTACTTGTCACATTTCCTCTCCTACTCAATGTTCAGATTCACATTTTAAAATTCTAGTGCCACAAGAAAAAGTAACCCAAATGTCCTAAGAAGCCATGTATTACTGTAACACTAAACAATTACATCAAGTCCTATGCCACAATGATACTGCATCTCATTGGCACCGCATGTGGTGCCAGCATCACACTAGGAAAAAGCACATACTCTAGACGGAATTTATTATTCAGCCTACTATGAGACACAGCTCGGGCAATGCAACAATCCAGAATGTTAACACATTTGCATGAGACATCAAGTCCCAGATTTACAAAGATCTGGCGTCAGGCTGCGTCAAGTTTGTGGCTCAGCCTGAACGTGAAATCACTTTTGGCATTTACTAATCTATGCAAACGCACTTTGCGTGGCTATGCATAGTTTAGTAAATTCAAAGTAACGCAAGGCAGCCATATCGCCTCCTTGCATTACTTTGTGTTGGGTAGACGTTACATGGGTGGAGAATGAGCATTGCTATGCATCCACCCATGGATTTTGATGCAAACCCAGATTTACAAAGATTTGTAAACCTGGGTTTGCGACAAAACTGTGCACCTATCCGACAGAGGCATAACGAGGAGAAATATCTTATTTTCTCCTCATTACTTTCTATTTCATGTGTGCTGTATTCTGCAGCACACATAGAAAGAGAATATGCCTCTAAGGAGTGTTTTTGTGCAGGGAGGTAGCCCTTCCTGTACAAAAACAATCCTGCCAGTAATGCAGGTACCTTTGCGCTATGGCGCAAGGATGCCTGCGTTGGCGCTAGGCAGCACACTGTGCACCAGAGCAAGGAGAGGCAGAAATGCTCCATACCTTTGTAAATATGGACATTTCTGCTGTCTCTCCCTTTCATGCAATGTAGCACAAGTTCCCTTGGAAAGGTTCACAGAATAACTGACTATAGCACGAAACGGAAATCTCAGGTTGCCAGTCAAACATTGCAAACAGAGTCTGGCTGATAGCTTCCAGCAATGGGACCTGAGTAGCCCCACTACTCAGGTTTTGCCAACGCTATCTGGCAAGCAAAGATATTTTGTTTGCTTAATGCTCCAAGTTCTGTCTGGGAAACGAAGTTTCTAAAGAAAACCGTAAGGACAAAATACTGCCTTGTTCTTGCTCCAAAACAGTGATGACGTTAGTAAAGTTTGTTTCTGCAATTGCCCATAAGAATGATGACACATAGCACTAACAAGACTTTACAAATTCAATGGGTTTTGCCTTTTACTGTATAGATGATTTTGTTCGTCAAATATAGTTGTTTTACTACAATCTGGCAGCTAAGCAGTACTGAAAACAAAGCGGGCTGCAAATATGCCAGTGCCTCCATTATGCCTGGTTGCAACCATCTTTTTAAGGAGGGTCACAATATGCCACGGTCACCTTAATGTCAGTGGTGAGCCACTTTAATATCAAGAAGAGTCGCAGTATGCCTAGGTCTTCATTATGGTACAAAAGGGGGTGGTGATGGACGGAGCATCAGAACCAATCAAACACTCACACCCAGTCAACAGATCTGGGTTTGATCCATCACCGTTCTTTAGCCCACTCTGCCACCCCAGTTCAGACATGGCCATATGCAAATCAGTCTGACCCTGTGCCTCATGGGAACAGTCCAGCCCGAACTGCCAAGCCATGCCTTCCCTGGACCGGAAACAAGCTTCCTAGGACCAATCAAACACTCACACCCAGTCAACAGATCTGGACTGTTCCCATGAGGCACAGGGTCAGACTGATTTGCATATGGCCATGTCTGAACTGGGGTGGCAGAGTGGGCTAAAGAACGGTGATGGATCAAACCCAGATCTGTTGACTGGGTGTGAGTGTTTGATTGGTTCTGATGCTCCATCCATCACCACCCCCTTTTGTACTGCTTTGTTCGCCATAAGTTGGCAGGGTATGCTCAGACGTGAGTCCCTTGCTCACTTTGCCACTGGATGCAAGCAAGCCTGGCTGAAGACGGCTGAAATGCCAGAAACCGGTCCTAGGAAGCTTGTTTCCGGTCCAGGGAAGGCATGGCATGGCAGTTCGGGCTGGACTATTCCCATGAGGCACAGGGTCAGACTGATTTGCATATGGCCATGTCTGAACTGGGGTGGCAGAGTGGGCTAAAGAACGGTGATGGATCAAACCCAGATCTGTTGACTGGGTGTGAGTGTTTGATTGGTTCTGATGCTCCGTCCATCACCACCCCCCCCCCCTTTTGTACTGCTAGGTCTTCATTATGCCAGGAATGGGGCAACACTATGTCAAGGAGGGGCAACACTGTGATACGCATGGTGCTCAATGTGCCAGGCCCACCATAACGCCAGGGGCTGGCCACCATGTTGTCAGGGAAGAGCGTCATTGTGGCAGCTCTGGTCTATAATATTCCAGGACCACCAGTGTCCTACCGGCAGACCACCCTAATAATATGGGGGCCATTCTGTGCGGGTTCACTATTAAGCCAGTGGAGGCCAACCAGTATGCCAATGGAGGGCCACCTTATGGTAGGGTTAACATTATACTGAAGTCCTCCTGACCAGTTCCCCTGTTACCACCGCTCCATACAAGCAAGCACACTTCCACATATAGACAGCAGCCCTGTATGTACTTAAACACATATATAGGCAAACACAGACATTCACACACACCCTCCCACATATAACCTCTGACTCTTTCTCTTACGCATGCGGGTGCACACACATCCACACACACACACACACACACAAACACAAAGTCATACATGCATACAGTTCACACCCATTCGCATATGTACACTCAATGATTGTTGGCCCCTGTCCCCAACTACTTGAAAACTAGATGGTGACGCAGACCGTTCATCCTCCATGGTTCCAAAATAGGTGTTGTCCAGTGTAAGGTGGGTTGGTGGGGATTGTGTCCTGGTAGGCTCTGGAGGCTGCTGGACCCATCAATTCTTTGGGCCGTCATGGCGCTTTATTTGTGGGCTCTGCTCCTTGACTGCCTCATGCTGCTGCTTTGGCTATGCAGTGTTCGCTCCTACCTGCGTCTGCTGTGTGAACCAGTTCGCAATCACGAATACTGCTGCATCTAAAAGTTTTAGCTCAGACTCCCTGTACTAGTAGCCAACACAATACAATAATAGGGATTCTGGGATGCCAGCATCTAAGCAGCAGGGTAGTTGGTTGTAAAATTTTGTGGGTAGAGTGGCACAGGCAAAGAAGACCAAGGTAAACAGGCAGACAGAAAGACCAAATATGAAGCAGGCACTTGAATCTGGGTAGAGTGAAAGGGGCATCAACGAATATAGAGGGATTAGAGAAACCATTAAGGGACTAAAACAGGAAACTATGGGACAATTTCCTGCACTATTTCCGTGCATGCAGCCAGTCCGATGACAATTGTTTTAGAATGTCAATGCATCCTCAATGCCTGTGTAAGCACACTGTGCATGCCAGTGAGGTATTTCGATTTCCCTTAGCGATGGCCATGCGGATGGTCACTTTACCCTAGGTCCACATTACACAATACATGCATCGAAACTTAATGTCACCATTAAATCTAAACCTAAAAAGCAACATCTTGGTGGAAACAGCCTAGTAAGTTAAGTAGCAATGTAAATGTCACCTACAATTACTTTACAAGTGCTTGCCATTCCCAATGAAAACATTTTTTTTCATTATATTGTGACTTTGAGGGATCCTAAGTGTTCGGTGCTGAGACGGTACGTAATAATTATTTCAAGTTAAGCCACTTAAAGAATAATATTGTGTGTTTTGAGTCTGGGTTTTGACAGCGCAGCTGTCAAACAGACCTATTGCTAACAATATACATAGAGTGGACTTTGAGTCTGTCCCTTACAACTGTTGGGTTTCTTTGAGCGTGCTCTTTCATCCATTGGCTTGAGACTTTGTCAATCACATCTTGGCTCAGCAAAGTGATGTATACCACTGTCACCTAATGCTATTGGCTGAGTATATACTTTGACCTCCACTTGACTGCTTGCATTGAAATGCATTATCAACTACTTCACAAAATGACCCCTCTTTATCTTCTCCTGCTAACTTCTTCCTGTGTATATTGCTCTAATTTGCTAACTGTGTATGGATTAGCACGTTAAACCCAGACCCTTTGGCTTTGTCAGATCTTGTATCACTATTGGCCCATACAGCTACATTAATACGGCATGATATGTAGTAGATGCAGCAGAGACTTTTCTGCAGCGTTAATTCCCAGATTTTTATACAACAGTTTTTACTGATATTTACCCTGTATATACACTAAGGGCGTAATTCCCAAACTGAACTTAGTAGTACATTTTGTATTACTACAGACATATGAAAAACATTACTACAAAGTGCTATTCACAAATTGCACTTTTGTAGCAATTTACACTTTTGAGTAAGTTTAGGACTTTTTGGTATTCACAAACTGCACATTTTCAGTAACTTACACTTTTATAGTGAGTCCCTAACTCCGTTAATTTTTATGGTAAGGTTTTGTAGTTCCAGTGGTTAGCTGTGTGTAATGATGGACTTACTACAAAAGTGTCAGGTACTTCAAAAGTGTAAGTTACTACAAAAGGGTAGTTTGTGAATACCAAAAAATAGCAAACCTACTCAAAAGTAAACTTACTCCAAAAATGCAAACATACTCAAAAATGTAAGTTACTTTTGTGAATCAGGCTCTAAGAGTTTCAGTTGTGTAGGAAGCTGAGGGACATAAACAGTGTGCTCAGGATACTAGCTATAGGACAAGATTTGTGGTGTCCAGGTTTCACAGTCAACAATATAACCACTAGACCACATCTCCTCCCAGGAAGCTGATAAATATGATTTGTAGACGTGCAGAGCGAGCCTGCAGCAGCAGCCCTGGCAGCTGGTCTGGGTACCATGGCGACCACATGCGGGCCGTGCGAGGGAATTTCCCAGTGAATATGGCTCCGTGACAGGCAGGGCAGCAGGGAGAAGAGGAGGCAGGCGGGTTTGTTCTTGAACGGTGGGCAGGTCAGGCATTCTTTGCATGCAGCCTGCTTAGGGTCGGAGGGTGTTTCTGCTTCAGTAACTCCCTGCTGCTGGCCGCAAATGTTTATTACCTCGGACTAAAAACGGCACTGCGTCACCACGTGGGCAGGTGGGACACGGATGCGAAAGGTGGGACCAGTCAAACGTTAACTGTAAATCCTTGCTCACCGGGAGGTTACGATTTTAAATGTAGACAATACTCAGAAGCATGTACTCTTTTCAAAGATGAAGTCGTTTATTTTGTAAAAAAAAAAAAAAACACAAATTTTAAAGTCAGACAGCATGGGGCAATCTTTTCAAACTTTACTCAAGCTACGTGAAGTTTCAGAGCCAGGCCTCTGATGACGGTGTTATTATGCAAGCCCAGATCTGCGATTTTCAAATTAAAATCAGAAAGAGCACACAACCAAAGATGTGTGATTTTTTATATAAATACTTGAGCAAGATTGTCGTGCACTTCTTCCTAGGTAGAAATCAGATTCAACAGCTCTTAGATAATTAGCGATACAAGTCGTTTGGAAATCGGAGAGGTGAAGACCATATGTGATTCGCACCATTTATTTTTCTGTATATATGCCTTTCGCTCTCTGATCCTTTAAGTTAGGGCGAGGAAGCCATTGCCAATTTAATTTGTCTTTCTAGTTACTTAATTAAAATATTCAAGAATCGAAGGGCGGCCTACCTTGAAGCTTCCTGCAACGAATAAAGGCATGATTTAGCAGGATTTGGATTCATCCTTTTTTATTTCATTCGATTCTGCTTTTCATCTTGGAATGTCTAAGCATTGCTGTGTCAAAAAGAAGAACCATGCAAAGATGATCCCTAGGGTTGTGTTTCACACAACCCATCACAAAAGGAGCGTGGCCTTTTTTGTTCAATGTTTTGAAAGTGATATGGAGTGGACAGGGCGAGTGCCTCTCACACCGGTAACCCCTCCCTCCACAAAGACATTGGATAACAGCCCGAGACCCACATAAGGGCTGCGGAAACAACTTCCAGTAAAAGACTTAAAATGCTTCAAACGCCCCCTTTAAGGTCCACGTGAAATTGTTGTTCTATGTGCCTTATTGCTTGTGAGATGCCAAGGTGACCAGAAGTGTCCCCATCAACCATGAGGTCACCCCGCCAAGCCCCAGAATGGTTCACCTTCCATCTGGCCTCCCCCAGAGACTCAAGATGAATTGAAAAGAAAATGAAAACAGTTTATTCACAAACATGTCATTACCTGCAGGGGAAAGCTGCACCCCATGAGGAAAGAAAATTGTGCCCCCCTGGTGCCGCCATGTGGGATACAGTTCGACACAGTGCCTTCAGGAGCCTGAGAATTGTTGTGTTCAGGAGATTCACGGATACGTTAAGGTCCAGGATAGAGAAACTGCCGCAACTGCCTTGGGACTGAGTGGGTTCACCCTATAAATGCCTCAAGGAAATGCATAGATAACCTTGACATTTCAGCAATTATTAATTCCATCAGGTCCCCATGACCATACCGAACCAGATCATTATCTCCCAAGTGGAGAATAACTAGAACCGGCGGCAGAAGCCCTCTTGGTACATCCTTCTTGATGACTGTTTCTATGGTCATGATGCACAGATGTCCGTGGCCAAACCACCTCATCCTGAGCCCAATTTTCTGGCGCACTAAGTGAAACCACCAACTCTATTTTCCAAGCCCTTCCCGGGTAGGACTGCTGCAGTACCAGGACTTCATGAAGAGGCGTAACACCTAGATGAATTAACATGGGAGGGAAAAACACAATTTTTTCTAGCTCCCATGGGTTTTACTATTTTGAGGGGAACATATCGCTTTAAGCAGTCCAGGTTTCACATCCTATTCCTCAGTACTAGTTGTGTAGGAAAACCAGAGTCTGCAGCTGAAGTGGCTGCACCAATGCAAAATGAGTGTGAGCTAAAATTAATTGCATCAGCCCCCACCACCCCGTGGCTGACCTTAGGATGTTTGAGATTTGAAACCTACAAAGCAGGACTCCTTCAGCATGGAGGAACAGAGCCCTCGCTGCCCCCTGTGTCCTATCTGCCAGGTACTGCCTCACAGCTTGCAACAGGAAACAATTACTCCCAGGGGGATATTGCTCCCAAGGGCACCATCACTCCCATGGGCACCATTGAGAATGATATGCTCACCCTGCCCTTTTTGATTCATCTTAGAGAAAGGCAAGGAAACAGCCCCCTCGGGCCAGTTATTAACGTTGAGCGGAAAGCCCTCATGAATGTCTTATTTTGACCTAACTACCAGCTCCTCTTCTGTGAAGGCCCTTAAAAGCCCAAGCAGAGGATAGGCTTGAAGAGACGTACCTAAAACTCTGAGGTGCCCTGCTACGATGATCCTTAGCTTGCCGATGCCAAGTAGCTGCTTGTATCCAGCCTAAGCCATCAAGCCTTTGCCAAGCACTCACGTCCCTGTAAATGAAAATCCGGACCCTGTCAATTTTGCAAAAAAAGGATAGCGCAGACTAATGCCTTCTTACGTATGCAGCTGATCGGCCATCCTGCTTCGGGAAAGAGAAAAAAGCAACACAACACTCTTAAGGAAAAAACACCCTTTAACCAACTCATCCATGAAATCCAAATAATACTGAAATGCCCCCTCAGCGTCTTTTTTAGGCTTAGGTGATAGACTGGCTGCCAAAAGGCCTGATAGTGTAGGGCACCAATCCTCTATAGCTGGTTGGGAAATGGTGTGTACTTCTGCTGCCTTTGGATGGAGGTGGCTGAATTCCCATATCATAAAGGTAGAGGGGGAGGAGAGAGCAACCACGTGTTCCTCCTGTACATGAATTAGTTATCACAAAAAGCAGGGTGCCAGTATCACGGATACACAAACAAGACTCCGTCCTGTGTACTAGAGGGGGTCTTATCCGTAGCAATTACATAAAAAAGGGTTGAATATCACATGAGGGAAGCCATCCTTAATGGAAAAAAGATGTCTCACACACATGTTAGTGTCATGCTTCATCAAAGACATCCTCTCCTCGCTGAATTCCCGCGGCTTGAAACGAACTAGAACATCAGCAGCATTATTCATCACTGCCGGTACATGATTAGCTTTAAGTGTCACATAATTTCCTTATGCACTGTAGAATGATCTCTTTCAGCACCTTCAATGCCATCTTGCACCTAGCATGTTGCTTGTTAATGGACTCAACCGCATCCATGATATCTGACCAGCACACCGCAGAGGGATAATGGAAATTATCAGACAACACTGTTAGGGCAACAAGAATGGGAAACAATTCAAAAGCCACATTCCTCACCAAGCCAGAAACAAACTATTTTGCCGGCCACTTCTGTGCACATTATTCTTGCTCCAAAATCTCTCCAAACCCTCACTTCCTGAAGGGGTTTATTGACAGAAACATGCATGGATAAACCACTTATGCCCTAACAATGTGGTCAGAACAATGAATGTGTCTTAACCATGCATTCCTGTACCACGCAAGTCTTTACAACGACTTCCCTTAGGGAAGCCCTGCACTTTGGAGCAGTATAATTTACTTTTCCAACTCCAATCTGTGCAACAGTGGGGCTCTACCTAAGGCATGTTGTTGTAATGACATGCGTGGTAAAGGAATGCTTGCTTAAGGTACATTTGTTGTTCCGACCATCGTTGTTGCTGGTTCCCTTCCTCGAGCATCATTGAATCGGCCCAGCTATTGCCTGGACTTAAGTGGCCCAGGCCAAAACACTCATCCGTTATTTATCTCCAGGAAAGACCCCCAGATTCTCGAATCCTGTTTTACCTTCACTGACATCTTGGTTTTGTGATATTTTAAGACCAGACATTGCTTGTGCGATGGATAGTAGAAAAGGGGTGGCCCATGGGTATGATGCACAACGCAAAACTCAACTGTTCTACCAACATCTGGAGCAGGTGCAACATCACGTTTCTAGCACCCACACACAATGGGATGGGATCCTTGTAAGCAGCCACTATTTCTTGAGGAAGCCTACACACACCTACCACTGAGTCCAACGAAACGCTAACAAATCAGGGTTGTGTTGGGGCCACAGGTTTTCTTCTGCACCAGTGGCACCACCAAACTGGCCAAACAGTCTCACAAAGGCTGCCACGGGCTCCCTGCAGTGCCCTGAAACTGGGTGATCGAGGAACAGAAAGCCTTCCAGGTAGTGCAAGGCCCATGGATAACCCATCCCAAAAATCTGCTACATTTCCCAAAGTAGGAGACGGTCATAGGGAAGCCTATCTGCATGCTTTTGTCAAAGTAAAACAATCCCCTTGACAGGAAACCCAAAAGGTGGAGAACATTTGGGTGAACTGGCAATACACTGGAAGCAGGTTCAATACCAGCCTTAGCCAACAGGGTCATTGGGCCCAAAGTAACAGCCTGATCCAGCGTAGCATACTTCACAGTGCAAAGAGTCTGATCTATGGCATCAATAACTGGGTTTTCCGCATAGGGTGGCAAGTTTGTTCATGAGAAGAAAATCTTTTTGTGGTCCCACAATTAGAGGAGAACACCCAAAATTTTCATATTCACCTGCTGGAACTCCTGATTCTTGTACATCGATACCCGACATTGCCCTACACTGGAGTCCGAAATCCAAATGTAAAGCCCTCTGTGACAGCTGTGCTGCCTGAACATTGTTGGATTTGCTCAACCAGGGGATCAAAGCCTGCACGTTGAATGGAGTGGGAGCCTTCTTAAACATATGTTGACGATCACTGCTTTTGGTAATATTTATCTGTTCCCTTGCTTTTATGCTCTTGTCATCAAGGGAGGCCAGGCCCTGTCAGACCAGTCGACAACACCCCTACCCTGGAAACCTATGGTAACATTTTCTCCAGGCTAACTACTAAGTAGGCTGAAGTTCAGGCGATGCCATAACTTGTTGAATGTCACCACTGGGTACCACTACTGGTGGAGGTATAGTCCCACTCACTGCCAGTCAGTTATTGCCACTCTGAACAATGCTTTGTCTAATGGATTATCTTTTTTTTTGGTAAATATTTTTATTTGCATTTAAACACTCAAAAAGCAGTACAATCAACAACTATCCCTTGCCTGGGCATGTCAACATACAACTCCCATCACATAAACGTCCCATTTATGAGTCCGCAATATATGGGGTAAAGCGTTGCCCCCCCAGCAACCTTGCAGGATAATCCTTAGAAGCCCACCACCCGGCGTCCACCCGTAGGCATACCATATACTCGCAGAGCGCGGAGTCCCCATGCAGGAGGTACCCCCGTGTAATTGGAGCAATCAAACAAGATTCAAACAACTACCCCATGCTACGACCCTCCCCCCGACCACCCCCCCTACACCCCCCCACCACCGGCATGACTGCTTGACAGGATACATGGCAAGACACTCAAGTCTTGGACTCTACATCCCTGACCTTCCCAACCCAGGACCACCGACCACCCAGTTGTGCTATTTCCTAATCCCAAAGCTCTTCCCTAATCAGATGCAGGGGAGGCCGGGGCCTGCCCGACCTCTGCATCAGAGGCCCCATCCCCAACAGGGTCAGCAACTTTCAAGAGTTCCACCAATACACCCCAAGCTCGGGCCGACTCCAACGCCCTATCACTATGAGCCCGGGTAGCCGCCTGCGTTCGAAGGACCGACTCGCAGTCTGCCCATCGAGTAAATTCTGCCCTCCACTTCTGCAAACGTGGTCCTCGTTGCAACTTCCAGTTAGCAGTTATTTCCCGCTTGGCTAATACCAGCCCTAGGTCAATAAATTTACTAGTCAGTTTATTCTTGGAGGTGTGGGGGAACCAATGCAATAAGCTCGGGCTGATACCAAAGTCAATCTCCCTGTCCGTGATAGTGCATAGCAATGTCCACACCCCCCGCCAGTAGTCCCTAATCTGAGGGCAACCCCAAAGCATGTGGCAGAGGTCAGCACCCTCCATCCGACAGCGGGGGCAGGGCGCCATGAGAGTATGGAAATAACTCTGAATCTTGGCTGCGGTAAGATAAGCCCGGTGCAAAATAAAGAATTGAATCTGCTGAAAACGAGCATTCCTAGAACATTTCCAAGGGCGCTCTAGCAATTCGGCCCACACTCTATCAGGAATAACCCATTCAAGATCCTCCTCCCAGCGCTGCTTTAACCTGTCAAGAGGGGTCAGTCTTTCCATCGTCATCCGCCGATATAAACACGTAACCGCTTTGAGTGTGCCCGTCGCCAATACCACATACTGGCAAGAGAAGGAGGTCTGTGGCTCCAACAAGCCACTCCGCCACCGACGCTGAATAGCCGACACCAGGGCCGAGTGAATAGATAATGCCCACATGGCAGTCCATAACGCTCACGAAAAGAGTCGTAAGGCAGAAGCACGCCATCCTCGTATAGATCCCCTATCGTCATCAACCCCGCGTCGCACCATCCCGACAATGCCGCCCAGTTGCCCCCATGCGGAAGCTGCTGGCACATCAATAGAGGTATCTCGGGCGCATAAGGACGGGCGATCCGCGCTCTCTGCTGACTCCTGGACCAACACTGCCGAAAAGTCTGTACCTCAGCAGGCAAATCTCCCACGCGGAGCGGCTGCTGCAGGATTATCTTTGCCAGGATAGGGGCCGGAATCCGCCCCCTCGCACCCTCACCGATTCCCCTGAACTCTCGAGCCACGGCCTGGGTCAGCCACTGCAATTGAGCAGCTAAGTAATAAGTCTCTAGATCGGGTACCGCCAGGCCGCCCTCCCCCCGCGGTCTCATCAGCTTGTGCAAAGCTACCCGACGTCGGCCAGAGTTCCATAAGAACCCCGTGATCATCTGCTGGAGCCGTTTAAACGTCAACGCCGGGACCCAGACTGGCAGCGTCCTGAAGTAATATAGCAGCCGAGGGAGTGCCACCATCTTGAGAAGAGCCACTCGTCCCATCAGGGAGAGTGGCAAGTCCATAGTACCTCGAAGGCCACGCCCTGCCGACGTTACCCTCCACTAGGTCCACGCGGTCATGATAAATGCGCGTCCCAAAATATGTTATGCAAGTATATTCCCAGCTGACCCCCTCCGTACAGCAGGGGCCTCCCGTCTTTCTGGAAGCGGGGAAGAGGCACGACTTAGCCCAATTCACCTTCAGGCCTGCCAAGTCCTCCAGACAACCCAGCAATCTCTTGGCTCCCTCCAGATCACCCTGGGAATTGCTTAAAAAGAGGAGGAGGTCATCCGCATATAACGCGATATAGTGGGTATCATCGTTCACCCGGAGGCCCTCGATCCAACCTCCCCTTCGGGCCTGAGCCGCCAGCGGCTCTATGGCTAGCGCGAACAGCAGTGGCGATAAGGGGCTCCCTTGGCACGTTCCCCTGCCCACTGCGCACGGGGGGGACACCAGTCCCCCCGTTCTAGTTCAGGCCGTGGATCCCCTGTATAACAGCTCCGTCCAAGACACAAAGCGATCCCCCAGGCCAAAGGCACGCAGAACCCGGTACAAATACGGCCATTCCAAGCTGTCAAAGGCCTTTTCCATGTCGACCGAGAAAATGGTGGCAGTTTGCGAACTATTCGACATAGCCTCTAGCACACGTAGGAGACGCCGTACATTACCGGCCGTATCACGCCTGGGGATGGACCCTGCTTGATCTCCGTGCACCAGCCGAGTCATGTAGGGCAGAAGTCGAGAGGCCAATATCCGACTTAAGATCTTATAATTGGCGGTAGGCATTGCCAGCGGGCGGTATGCGGCCACATCAGAGGGGGACTTCCCAGGCTTCAACAAAGGCACAATCAGCGCCTCCCGCATCATAGCAGGGAGCCTGCCCGCAGCCCGTGACTGATTATAGAGGGATACCAGCCGAGGCGCCAAGACCTCAGCATAGGCCGCGTAAAATTGAATAGGGAGCCCATCCACTCCGGGGGACTTCTTCCGTGCCATATGCTTAATCGCCCCTCGGACCTCCCCAAGTGTAACCTCCTGGCCCAAGATGTCCGCCTCCCCTTTGTTGAGGGCTGGCAAATCGCCACCAACCAGGAAATGCTCCAGCCGGTCGTCGTCCAAGGCTACTCTACTGGTATACAGTGTCTCGTAGTAGCCAGCGAATATGGAGTTTATACCTTGCTGGGTATAACACAATTCTCCTGTGGGGCACGTCAGCGCTAATATAGGGCCCGACTGCTTCAAGGGATTCGCAAGCCACGCCAACAACGCACCAGACTTATCTCGCTCCGCATGAGCTCTGGTCAGATATCGCTTATGGTCGTAAGAACGTAGCCTCTCCACCCTCACCGCTACCGCCTCGCGGGCCTCCAATAGGTCCCCCTGCCTCTCCGGGTGTTCCGGGCGATCACGCTCTAGGACGTGCAGGCGCTGGTCAGCGGCGTCAATGTCCTTAAGGAGGTCCCTCCGCACCCCTATTTTCTGCGCAATACAGAGCCCCCTCGCTACCACCTTGAAGGCGTCCCATTCCACCGCCAGTGTGGAGGCAGTGGCCTCATTCTCCCGGAAGTACCGAGACACCCCCTCGCCGATCGCATCGCGATAGACCGGATCGTCCAACAGCTCCGGATTGAGCCGCCACACAGACACGGGCGGACGCCGTGGGGCCCAACGCAGCCGCAACAACAGGGGATTATGATCTGACAAGGTTCTGGACAAATATTCGCTGTTCTGGACTGCCACGTGTATATCAGGGGAACAAAGCACTGCATCCAACCGCACATGCAAGTCATGAATCGGGGAGAAAAAGGAGTAATCCCTCTCATCCGGGTGGCGCTCCCTCCAAGTATCCACCAACCCCCAATTGGCCTGCCAGTCTAATGGATTATCTTGTTGAGTTGCCCAACAAAGGTTGTGCCAATGACAGGCCAGAAACCCCCTTTCTAGCTGCACTTTGCTCATTTTCAGGTAATATGTCAGCATTCACTCCACTGGCTCCAATGCAGGCCTGGTAGGGCTAGAGTGACCACCAGTTCCCCTGAGCCCACACCCATCATGGGCTTTTTTGATGTTGCTAGAAAATCAGCTTTCAGGGGAACTCCTGCCCTCCTAGGCCACTGTGGCTCCCCCGCAGTAACAGGCGGAGCACTATATTCCTCTGTACCCACAGTTTTAGGTCTCAATAATGCCAGCAGTTCCTCATTTGAGTCTAACCTGCCCATGACTCTTTCGATGTCTTGATCTTCCTGGTGCAGCTCATCGCCATTATACTTTCATTGGAAGACATACCAGCAAACTAGACTAACCACCACTTAAACAATTCAGTCCTGTGCCAAAGTGAACCAGCAAAACATTTATTTCCCCTTAAAGGACCACCAGGACACAATCCCAGCTTGAGGACTAAACAACTCTTGTTGCCAAAACACCCATGCCACCGTCAAACCTTTGTGACCACAAAATAGCCTTTCAACCAAAGAAGAATGCAAAGCAGCAACAATTCAGTCCCCCTGCATTCACAAACCACTTCCCCACTGTATCTATCCAGGCACATTAAAAACAATGTACAAAACACTGTAAAAAACATACCCGTCCACAGGATTATGCTGCAGCCCCTAGACAACAACCTAAAGCAGTGATTCTTAACCTGTGGTCCAGAACCCGTGGGGGTCCAGGAAGCCTACTCGGGGGGCCCACGACAGCTTAGAATGTTAAATAATGTTAACAGATTAATACAGTGTAGATAAATAAAAAAGCAAAAAGTGCAACTGCAAATGTTTAAACTTTCTGTAGATGTGAAGGAATTTGTAACAGGAGGCTACAAATTAAGTTAGCATCCTCAGATTGATTCATAGGAGCAGTGCAAGTGCATTAAACAGAATATAGTACGGACAATGAGTGTCCTCAATCGAATTTAGAAAAGCTCCAACCTTCCTATTAGAATTAAAATGTATATTTTTTCTATTTGTTCAGAAGTTAAATAAAATATTACATCATTTGTGTATTTGTTTAATGACTGCTTGTTTCTATAATTTTTGTGTTTTGCTTTGTGGTTCAAATCATTGGAAATGCTTAGGCCGGGGCCCTTAGCCTCCAGTAAGGACTCTGTGTTGTTTCCCAGATTCCAATAATGACTTAGTGGGGGTCCACAGAAGTGAAATGGTTAAGAACTACTACACTAAAGTATACAAAAAGATGATGGATGGAAATTCTTGACTCAATCTCAGCCACTGTTAATCACTCTGGCCACTTCCCAGTCCATCGTTATTTTGCACACCATGCCTCCTCAGTTTGGACTCAACCGTATGCAAATCAGTCTTGACCCTGCTTCAATGAGAACAGTTCAACCTGAACTGCCAGACTAGGCTATCCCTGAACCGGAACACAAGCAACCCAGGACCAGTTTCACCCTAGTTAGAAATAATCAGTCAGGTATACCTTGGTTCCATTGACACAGTGCACAGTCAAAGAAGGAGGGAAGCAAGGTTGCAATGTAAGGTAAATGGCCACAAAACCATGAAAAATTGCTAGCAGACCCCAGAGCTGCGCTGGAGCATTACTATAATGCTACAAATCAAAAGCCCACAGGAGTCACGGATGGAGCAGAAGACCCCAAGAGCCATGCTGAAACATGGCCGAAACTCCTCTAAGAGGTACTTATGAGCCACTGAATAGCAGAAGTGGTAGCCACAGGGATTGCAGGAGCACTGAATATCTGAAGAAGTAGCCCCCTAGAGCTGTGTTGGAGCCTCACAGAAAAGGCCTCAGAGGAGATGAACAGGAAGAACAGAGAACCCCTTAATTTTGACTGTGCACACACGAAGGCAGTTGGCGGTGACATGGTGAGCAGGAACAAAGTGACGGACTGTGCCCTGTCTTGCCGCCCCTTTTAAGGATGGTGCCACCCACCGACCCTAGCCCTTGTGAACATCTCAAAGTGACACGGGCACCAGATGCAAGATGGCAGGCCAGATGAAAATGGCTTGCTGTCTGCTGACCCACCATATTGCCTCTCCCAGCCCAGCTGTGCCATCCATATTGGCGGTGCACTCCATCCTGGGGAAGTGCCTTAGCAGAGAGGCTTGAATTTGAATCTAACAGGTATCACAATAGTTACAAAAAGTGTCTATTTGAGTTTCAAAGGAAATAATAGTGTACTGTGCAGGTAGTCTAGGGGCCTGTCTGTATGGTAAGAGTTTAGCCACAACACCGAGGTCACTACCCCGTTGAATTGCTGTCTAATTTAGGCAACAGTGGCCACATTAACTGATAGTATATCAACGTTTTGGGAAATTTACGGTAGAGAAGCTTCCTCTATCAAGTATTTTTCCAGTGGAGTCGATCTTTCAACAAATTGGAAGGTGCTGTACCCTTCTCTACACTATTTGTGTGACAGTTGTTGACTGTGAAACACATACAAGTCCTTGTGAAGTGAATCGAAGGGATATACATATATACATATATGATCTCTTACTTCGATCTCTGGATTATTTAAACTCCATTGAGGTTTTCCAGGAGGTTTTTTGCATGTGAAGAATAAAGAACAAATTGTGGCTGGGAGTTATCACTTTTCCTGAAGAAAGTTGTTGTCAAATTCTAGAACCCACTGAAACGCGTCGATGCTTTACAAGATTGATACACCAGAACTTTGGGACAGTTGTTAGTCTATGAGAATTAAATATATAAGAAACATTTTGACTTAACAAATGATCTTGTACAAACTGGTATTTCTTTGATGACATGATAAAACTGTCTAATGTACTCTACCACTTTGTTGCTTGTCCAATGAGGGTTTATTGATTGTATAATGTTGTGTTTTCGGTGACTTTTGAAAATTCAATATGAAGTGTGTTTTTTATGCTTTGTTTTAATTGTATTTTACAATATTGTGATTTTAATTTAAAGAAGAAAAAACATTTTGTACGCTGTTTTTAAAGGAATATATATTACATTGCTTAAAGAAATTTGGCCGACACTGTGTATATATATCTATGTAACTGAACTTATATTTTGGTGATATTATCTTTATAAATGTGTGTATGTATGGGAAGTTGAGTTAACTTGTTTTGCCAAAGGGGGTTTCATTTTCTCGACCTTGGTAAGAGTGAATATCCATTGAGTGTTCTTAGAATCTAGGTCTCAAGCATGATGTGTTTTCAGGGAAAGGGTAATACACCTGCAGGTCCTTTTGAAGGCTGCCACCGCGAGTGTGCCCGGCAAGCTGGGATGTACATGATAACTTTTTTGGAAGGAAGGATGAGGTTATCTGCTATGCCTGGGTTGAATATGGATGTGTGACAGGTCCTGCTGTCCGTTGTGGTGTGGATTGATTTGATTTGATTTATTATTTGTAGAAGCATCTTGGTGCTAGTAGTAAATGACAGGCCTAATCCGATTAAAACTCCGGTGGTCAATAACACTAAAACCACAGTGAATGCTAAAAGCTGTCAAATGAAATATCCCATGTCTGAGTACATAAGAAGAATGAGAAAATGTTTTAGACTTTCCTGAAGACCAGATATGAACAAATAGTTGTCATATGTGACACCAGGCGGTTCCACCATTGTGTACCCAATGCGCTGAGTGATCGCCTGTCCATAGGCTAGCTCTTAAAATAGGGAACCACTAGCAGGAGAATGGAGTTAGAGTGAAGGTCTTAACTTGGCACAAACCTTCTAAATTGGTCATGTTGGCACAATTTCTAAGTATTGTAAATGGTATATAGAAGGTGTGTCCAAGCATGGGGGATGTATGGAAGGAAGATCTTTTTGGGTAGGAGCCATGTTTGGAGGGGTCTCTCCTAGAAGATGAATCGGTTCCACTTGTTGGACGATGGAGGACAGGGTTGGTATGCAGCTACTGGCATTCTGATTTCCCAGGCGATTCTAATCCCAAAAGCTTTTTCTACTTGGCAGCAAAATGCAAGTGAAAAGAAGGAGTTACTGGGAGGTCAGTAAGTGGGCAGATGCTCTGTGGGTCACCACTTGATAAGGCCACCAACACTAGCGATTAACTTGGAGCACCATTCCATTGCTGCGCACTGCTTGAGATGTGGCGTCCATTTTAATCCAAAAGCCATGTTTCACAGCCACGGACACTTGGCGCGCTCAATTTTTTTGTGGACACTACTGCAGCTTGGAATGAAGAACCAGCTCACATGATACCATTGTGTTTCATTGCTTACTGTTCTTTACTCCTGGAGAAGTTGGTAGCACTCCTGTATTACTATGAACAGGGCCGGCTTTGGGGCAGTGCGACCGTTGCTGTTGCACTGGGAGCTGACCTGTGTAGGGGGACCCTGACATCAGAGGGCCGCTGTGTTTAGCAATAACTTGTGATTGGAGAGATGAGGGACAGTTTTTCCTGGTTGTAGTGACAGAATCAGAGGAGGCGGTCATAGGATGCGGGGCGCCAAAAATGGTTGTCGCACCAGGTGCCAACAGCACTAATGCCGGCCCTGACTATGACAGCTGTTGGCGGTTCTCCTAGGCAAAAATGAGTAAGATTAGTAAAATGCTTCAGATTTTATGGGAAAACTATATGGGACAGATTGAGGGATGAGTAACTGGAATATATTCCTCACTTGTTCACACTCTCTCTCTCTCTCTCTCTCTCTCTCTCTCTGGCCACCATGGTTTGAGAATAAATGCCAGAGTACAGTACCTGGTTGGTGATGTGTGAGGTTTTGCGTGTGGGGGGTTAAGTACATTAATAAGATTCTTGACCTCCGACAACCAGGTAGAGGCACGAACATACATCATTTATACACTAGGGTATTCTAGGAACAAATCATACCATCTCCCCACCATACCAGGATGTGATAAGTCTCCTCTCTACAGGTCATCACCACAGACCAATGCACTGCTAAGAGGTGCGTGTCACTAAACAGGGAAACCAGAACTACATTCATCTGTGTTACTTTTATGCCTAAAATGCCCACTTCTGATTTCTTTGTGCACGTCACGTTAAAAAAAACAAGTAAAATGCACTAAAAAAAGCTGCTGTCAAAGTACCGTCGTGTGAACTGAGAAGTCCTGAGGTAGTTATGGCCTGTAACAGCGTAGTGTTGAAGAATGCCAGTGTACATTGAACACTACACTTGCATCGCAATCTGCTCTGTGAGAGGTCATCTGTAAGTGCCAGAGAGCGAGGCACGGATTGCATTCTACACTCACATACATTCATGTATTAAAAGGCGTATACATTTGTCACTGTGACCTTAGTGCTACTATGAACATTTCAAACATCGATTTCTTTACAATACCTCCCCAACAACAGGGAGTGCCGTTACAAGTGGTGCGAAGTGTTTGTTAAGGCACCCAACTAATTACTGAGGCTCTGTGGCTCAGTGGTGGTGAGGGGTTTTTAAAGATGAAAACGATACCCGACGATCCGTATTTATTAGCGCTAATAAATAACTGCATATGTGATTTTTTTTCTACCGAAATGGGGAACAAAGTGTGGTTTGCTCTCTATAATTTTGATCGTTTATAATCCTCCGACATTCACCTAGGTAAAATGGCGGCTGATGTCCATAATTATTGCTAAAGTCGTTCTTCCGGTCTCGTGCAAACGCGTCTGCTCAATGACAAAAAAGACAACAAAAACATGCCATTCATAATGAGGGACGGGATGATAAGTCTGCTCCCCTCAAACCCCTAATAAATTTCGCCACTTCAAACCTGCTGAGGATTTAATGGAGAGAGAATGCCCGATAAATACCGCACTGCGTAGATTTTGGTGCAACAAGCACTAAAATGCTACATTAAAAAAAACGCATTTTGTGCTCATTTTGAGAGTGAACATCGGAATACATGGTTGTTATTGGGCGTGATAAAAAGGCTACACCCCTACGGGAATCTCTTTACAGGCACCTTACTGGATAAAGAGGAAGAATAAAATCATAAGAAAAAAAAGTGCTTCTGTATTTTATCACTAATGAGATTTGTATAAGCAATTTGCCATTTGATTGTGAACATTTTTAAACATATTTGGGATCTCTCGGAAACAAGATCACTCGATGGTGAGAAGCGGTTGGCAATTACGATGTCACATGTACAGAATCTGGAGCGCAATTAATGTGCAACTAGTTACCAGCAAGTTGAGCTAATTTATTTCACGTGTGAATGTCGATAAAAACGCATTGTCGGCGGCAACTCCGGAACAACAAGGCAACACTGACAGAGTGAATGGGCAAGAGCGACGCAGCAGCGCAATGAGCGTCCGGGCGTCAGACCGGGGCAGAAAATACGTCTGTGCACCAAAATAAAAGCGCCCTCTACTAGCAAATCCGCTATTTTTTTTAAAAAAAAGTGCCTCACATTTGTAAATTGGGGTGATTTTGAACTTGCAAAGACATGCTACGTAGTTGTTTAAAGTATGGGGGATTGCATGCCTCACATTTGTAAATTGGGGTGATTTTGAACTTGCAAAGACATGCTACGTAGTTGTTGTTTAAATTATTGCGGATTGCATGCATGTGTGCTTGCTCCAGGCAATATTTGTGTTACTTCCAGAGTAATCCGCAGTAAAAAAACAGGCCCACAGACTGCAAAAAAGAGTGCCCACACACTGCTCTGTCAGACCTGCCCACAGGGCACTGCCTGGTTGCTTTATAAGCCAGTCCGACCTTGGCCAGTGACTGAATGTTAATATTATTAGTTAATCTCAATTTGACCAAGTAAAGCCCCTGTCTTTGCTGTTCTAGGACGATGTAGCTGTACGTTTACATTTTAAATTAATGTGCTCTAAAACTGCTCATTATACCACCCCCCACTTCCTTCGTCTTTCCAGGAACTGGCCCTGGCATGTCGAGCCTTAACATACGGGGGAGGCGGCATAATTTATACTGATTTTTTTTTTTACTATATCAAGTCATGTACATTTGGTTAACATACTACAGTAACTAAAAAATGAGGCAAAAATACAGAGGCTAGTGTTCATTCAGAAGAGTGACAGCACAGTGCCGAGTGAGAGGGGCTTCACAGGGCATACATGCCCAGGCAGATCAGAGCACGAGACCTAATGCCTTTTTGCAATTTATAAATTTGCTGAGCATCCCCAAAAGAACCCTTTGTTCAGATTTTACATCAATGTTACTTGTCATTTGTTTTATTTTATGAATCGCCTCCACGAAATTATGAATTTCTTGGCACTAATAGCAGATGGTGCGATATCTGTATCCATCGTTTGAGCAGTGGGCACAGGGCACCATTGCCCAGGGGCATCACGGGCCCAATGCACCCTGATTGGCTGTTCTTTCCTACTCACCGGGGATGCTGCAGTAGGGACCATGCCAACCTCTTCTGACTGAAGACCAGCTAAAAGATAGGAGAAAGATTCCTTTGTTTATCTATATCAAATACCGTACTACCATATGTTACTTTAGATACGCAAAAGACGCCGCCACTAAACAAATACGCTTTGGGGCCTTGCAAAATGTGCCCAGTGGGGTCTGAAATATTAGCTTTTATGTAGCTGAAATAGCTCGTAAGTTTATTTCGCAACTGTGGCATCAGGGCGGCAAAGCTGTGGTTGCATTGTCAAACACACTTCAAACTTGGAAAACCACCAGCAGATTGGCTTCATTGAACCACAGCCGCCACGCTGTTTGATAGGGTGCCGCTTTCTGTCCCAAGTACATGACTCATATCTCATTTAAACACTGCATGGTACAGAGTATTGTGAAATTCACCCACCTATAAGTAGGAGCCAGTAAATGCTATTCACAGAGTCTGAGACTGGATTGCTTATCTGGGAAACAAAAATCAGGTGAGTTACTTTTGAGGCCTTTCCATCATCTCCCTTGGCAGTGTTTTTTATTTACATGAGGTACATCCTTGCGTGAAAAAAAAGTCAGATGAGATGTCTGCTAACGATAGTTCATGCTAAAACAATATTTCCCATTACACCATCTAGTTTCCCACTGGTGTCCTAAGGCCTTTGGTATTCCAATTGGATGAGCAGGGCACCCCCTTTGTAGACTTGACTCTCCCAGAGCAGTGGGTGCACAATATTCAACGGATTATGCACAAGAGTGCTGCAATGCTGCGACATCTGGTTGTGTGTTGAGGGAAGTGGTGGTGCGGCAGCGCTACACACACTCACTGGAGTTTGGAGCCAAGTAAGATTGATACAGTTGTATCTCAGGCCCTCTCCATCCATAGATGAGCTGTAAACATAACTGATAAACAAGGCCACTGGAATTATGTGGTAGGAGAGGGACTAAATTATGTAAAAAGAAAAGGCAAATTATGCGGCATAATTCGCCATATTTTCTAATTGTACCACTTCATTATTTTGTCATTTTTACACTTGTTTACAATATCTGGACATAGGTTGCACCTCAGTTTAAAGCGTAAACATAGCAATAAGCAACAAAAAGACAGAAAGTCAACCATTGCAAAGGACCTTCCACTGCGCTGCAGCACGTGCCGCTGCAATTTTACTAACTGTTGAACTGTTTGAGCTAAAAACTATTTTTTTGGGTCATAATCTGCAGATTATGCAGCACATAATGGGGCATATTATCAACAACGGCGTTAAAATTATATCCGCTTTAGCAGCAGGAAACTGCCGCTAAAGGGGCGATAATGGGCTTGATAATATGCCCTTGTGAATTCCAATAGAAGCCCATGTTCTGGTGTGAACCTGGGCTTCTATTGGAATTCTCAAGGGCTTATTATAAAGCCCATTATCGCCGTTTTAGTGGCAGTTTCCTGCCGCTAAAGCGACGATCATTTTAACGCCGTTCTTGATAATATGCCCCAATGAATTACGTGGCAAATGCCGCAGATCTATAATTATGCCAAAAAATGCCCGGCCGCACTATTGCATAATTCCAGTTGCCCTGCTAATAAAGTTATTTCAGTGTGTCGCAGCTGGGAGCATAGATAAGATTTGGTACGGTTCTATATTATTTAATTTATTCATTTTTTCTTTTATTCAGTCACCCCAATCCATCCATCTTTCCACCACTGAGTTGATCTGTCCATCCATCCAGCCATCCATACCCCACCCATCCATCCACTTGCTGACTATGCCTTTGCCTTGCACCCTATACAGTGCTTCACTTCCTTTTGACTAGGTTTGTGCAATATAAATATCCATCCATTCACCCACCCACCCATTCACCCAGCCCATCCATCCACCCACCAATCCATCCATCCACCCACCAATCCATCCACCCACGCAGCCCATCCATCCATCCATCCATCCACCCACCAATCCATCTGTCCACCCACACAAACCGTCCATCCAGCCGTCAATCCATCCATCCTTCTATCCATCCACCCAACCAACCCGTCCATCCATATGTCATTCCATCTAGCCGCTCAACTCCTCCATCCATCCGTCACTCTATCCATCCACCCAACCTACCTGTCCATTTATCCATCAATCCATCCATCCACTCAGTAGTGTCTTTGCTTTGGTCCCTGTACAGCGCCCAATTGCCTTTCAGCTAGGTTTGTACCAGCCACCCATCCATCCATGTCTCTCTATTTTATGTGTCGGCGGTATTTGTCATTATTTGGGCATCATTACTCTCAGAACATGCTTAGTGCACAAGACTCAAGAACACCAAATAGGTTAGAACAGAACATGTCTGTGGTCAGAACCATGCCAAATATTTTTTGCCACCTAGGCAAAATGACCTTTTGCTGTCTACCTCACAAGGCAGTGAGCCGTGTCTGCTGCTTTTTGGTGCAGCCCCCTGAAGGTATTGGTCTAGACTACTGTCAGGTATGACTGTGGTCCTATATAATCCCTATACATCTTTAAGAGAATTTCTTTGACTGCCTATCATGTTTAAGGTCCCTTATGTGGCACTATTTTGACTTGTGATGGGAATAATTGAAGCAGGTAAGCTGGTGTTTCCCAATGAAAACGTGCCTACAGCACAGCATGGGCTTATTTATGCTGTAGTTAAAATCCATGTTTTTTTTTGTAATAACGTTCCCAGTATTTTCTTATTTTACTTACAAACCATTGACTTGTTTAGCACTCCTTTTTCCCCAGTGCTCCAAGTGCATTAAAAAACAGTATGGGAACTGTGATGCTGTGCGCAAAGTGAGCGGGGTAAGCGAGCGTAGGGGCGGGGCAAAGTCATGGCTAGAAAACCACACTATTCTGTAACTGTTTTTGGTCTTTCACCTTCAGGTAACTACATATAAAATAAGGCACAACTTAAATGAAAAATAAATGCAGCTTAAGTTAATCAGTGGGAAATGCGCTATCGTAAATTAAGACACTTCTATTAGTTAATGCACTGCAGAGGCCTGGGTCTGTAATCAGAGAGCCATATAATTAAATCCTGGTTGGTGCACTGGAGAATAGGGACTTGTGTATGTTTGGTGCGATGAGTTCCCAGTCTATGACACAAAGCACAGAGAATATGTAAGTCATTATTTTAAACTTACATTACACACAGTACAAGACAGGCAGCTACAAAATGCACAAAAGAGTTTAAAATAAAAAAGTGTTCCAAAATATAGATTTTAGGAATACCCATGCTGTACATAGCGCATTTTTTAAAACTGTCCTTTAAAAGCATACACTTTACAGCTCAGCTGATAACTCCCTTGCAATGCCCATAGAAAAGAATAAATATGCGTCATCGGGAAGCTTCAAGGGTTTCTATCAGTTAAAACCAATACCAGCTTCCAAGTACCCTTTATATTTGCAGATTAACTACCTGTGCAGATTTACATGTTTTTCATGAAAGCAGGTACCCTAGCAAGAAGGCTTGTTTAGCTGTCTGCCCCTCCCTCGGTTTCACAGCTCAGGAAGCTCTCTGCCTTACACTTCAGCTGAAGCATTTTAGCTCTCGAAATAAACCTTCCATGACGGTTGTATTTTCACAAAAAAAAAGCGGGGGAAATGTTTTTATTGAATTCAAAAACTATGGGCACGCCGTGCCCCTCAGATCCCGCCCACTTCAACCACTGTTTTTTGCCAGTCTATGAGTAAAATGTTTGTCTCGGGTTTGTGCGCCACCAGCAAAATTGCACCATCTGAGACCAGAGTCATCTCAGCTTTATCACAATCTGTTTATTCTTAATGATTATATTGCAATATATTAAACATAGTGAGACAAGTATTTGATTTGTAAAAGAAATAGACGTGGGGCTGAAAGTTTTCAACTATGTCTCCCTCCCATCCAAAATTGTCTTCCAAGGTGGGCGAACAGATCAAAACCAAGGGGCTTATTTACAAGCCCCTTGCACCGTCCGTGCGTCACTTTTAATATGGGAAAAAGTGACATACTGGCGGCGCAAGGGGCTTGTAAATAAACTCGTGAGTTTTGAAGGAGCGTTGGATAGGTAGCAAACAGGACATCATTTGTAAAATAATAAGTGCTGGTGCCCAACAATTTCTTAAAAGCTCCCCTAATGTTGGGGTGGCTGAATACCAAGGCTGTGTAGTCTTGATTCAACCTCATGCCTCTTTCTTTCACCACAAGACAGTGAAAATCCCTTTATTTCACTCTTGCAGGATCCTTTTCGTTGCTGCTTTCTCACTTTGTCACTGTTTCCTGTCTTTCTTTTTCTTCTCTTTTCCTCTTCATTTTTTTCTCCAGCTCTGTGCCAAAACCTTACGAGGACACATAAGTACCAGTCCACAAAAATAAGGGTTTGTTGGGCACCCCTGCAAACACCGGCTAAAATTAAGCAATGCAAATAAGCACACTCACCCCGTGATACCTTGGGAGGCAAAGATAATTAGTGTTACCCCTGTCCCTGAATATTGCTTAGGCATGTATTTCTCGCAGGATTGTTTACAAATTAGGTAGTAGCAGTAATTAATTTGTAAAAAAAAAGAAGCGCATTTGGCAAAAGATTTTCTTAGGAACTCATTGCCCTCTCTGCAAAATTCCTGGTTGCCGAATACCAGGGCCGGACTGGCCATAGCGGGCACCGGGCAATCCCCGGTGCGCCGCACTGGTGGGGGCCGGTTTTGGGCCCCTGGGGGCCGTTTTTGTCACAGTGCCGTTTTTGCAGCCAAGCTGCAAAATCGGCCCTGTAACAAACACGGCTGAAAACCGGCCCTGGCAAAGAGCTCGGCGGCACCCCCAAGCCCTGGGGGGGGCTGGCCGAACACTTTGCCAGGGCCGGTTTTGGTTCCCAGTCCGGCCCTGCCGAATACCTATACTGCTTGGTCTCAGTAGCGTAGCAAAGGGGGGTGCGGGGGGAGGGTCCGCTCCGGGCAGTACGAGTTTTGCGGGCAGCGGCATCCCCCAACCCTCCCCCTCCTCTTACTGGCGGCTGTTGCAGGGTCGGCCGCCGCAGTAATCGCCTGCACCCCCGCTGTGTCATACATCCGCAGCGTGGCAGCAAACGCAGGTCTAGCTACGCCACTGCTTAGTCTTGATTCTACATGGTGTCTCCTTCTTTTGCCACCTTTCTCTTCCTGTCTATTTATCACAATCTTGCAGATTCTTTTTCATACCCGCTTTCTCCCTTTGTCACAGTTTTCCTATCTTTCCCCTTCTTCTGTGTCAGCCTTTCTCTCTCTTGAGCTGGTGCAGAGTCTGCTGAGGAAGCATGAGTTCTGGTCCCCAAAAATGAGCGCCAGTCCCCACCACTTGAAGCCACCGACCCACATTCGGTGCTTAATTTGTAAAAGAAAAAGTGTCAGCACCTAAAGTTTTGCTCAGAAGTCCGCAGCCAGCGCTGTTGAATGTGGTGTAAAGAATACCGAAGCTGCGTTGTGTTGTTTCCACCTTGAGGGGCATATTATCAAGGGCCATATCGCCGCCTTTGCAGCACTTTTTGCTGAAAAAGCAGCAATATTTTCATCGCCCTATTATCAAGCCTGCGCTAACATGCGTTAGCGCAAGCTTTCACGCGTTAGTTGTCCCTTTTACTATCGCCTTGCATGTCAGTGATATTTATCGCTAATGACATGCAAGGTAGGTGTTCCTAACCAAAATAACACGTAAAAAGGTGCTAACAGCACTTTGCTGTATTACCAATGTTGTCCCGCGATGACAAAATTTACGCTATACCACGATGAACGCAGGTTTTTAACCCCTGATTAAAACCTGACTTAGCCATCTTGTCAATGGCAGGTGGATTGTCAGGATAAGTCCACTATGGCTTAATAGCAACGATTTCCCTATCGCTGCTTTTTAATGGCTGGATTGTCAGCGAAATTCTGGCATTTCACCGCTATCGCTGGATTTTTTATCGCTTTGGAGTTGGGCGTTGATGATAATGCGCTAACTCGGCGACGTAATCCAGCGATATTTCAAATTGCGCTATGATTATCGTTGCCTGTTGATAATATGCCCCTATGACTCTTAAATCCACAACCAGACACTCCTTGCCCCTTTTAATCATTCTTGCAGGTTCCTGCTGTCTCCCTCTGTCGCTGCTTTTCAGCTTCTTTTCTCCCCTCGTATGTTTTTCACTGTCTTCCTCTGAGGCGAATTTTGATGAGGACAATATGTGCCGGTGCCCAAAAATGAGTGCCATTGAGCCCCACTTCCAACCACCGGCTCGAATTAAGCACTGAACACATTAAGCCCTGGGTGGTATGCTCTATGCATGCGTTATGCCAGGGAGATTGAAATGAATTACTGACAGAAAAAAAAACCACAATAAAGGCTCCCTACTCAGCTGGCTGATGGTTAATTAGTGGGGAAGGGTGAAGTGCCAGAGGCGTGGTTTGTTGTGGGATGGGAGAGCACGACCTATGGAGTTTAGAGGACTAAGCAGGCCGATGGGGTTGCACAGTGATTTTACTTTGTAGCTGTGCGGCAAGTTCACTCTTTGTAGCAACATTTGACAACAGGATTTTCTGAGACTCAGGCAAAATAACAGTTTGCCTTGTGGGTGCTCTCCTTCTCTCACCAATGAGACAATTTCTGAGGCCATTTTTTTTTATTTCGGTGTCCAATTGTGGCCGCCTGTAACCTCACCTTAAGGTTGTTTACTGTATAGGGACTTTGCCTAATTGCAGAAGTCACCACCGTGTGTAATCGAATGAAAAGTTTAAAAAGAAGGGTAACATTAAAAAATGGCCACAACAAAAGAGCAAAACATTGAGGGCCTCATTTATGAGAAGTGACGCATCGCTGCATGAAAGCAGCGATGCGTCACTTCTCAGTGCCCCCCCTTTGCAACATGATTGATGCGTCATATTTACTGTATGACGCATCATGTCGCAAGAAGTTACAGATACGTCAGTATTTTTGACATTGTAGGTGCAAAAGTGAAGCATTGCTGGAGTGTGTCACAAAAGGGACGCAACTACAGCAATGTGTCCTTTCACATGGGGCAAGCCCCATGTGAAAGCGCCTGTGTCAGTCTTACGCCTGCTGTGAGGCAGGCGTAAGATATTGACGTATTTGCACCCTAGAAGTGGTGCAGTGAAATCTCGTAGATTTCACTGCGTCACTTCCATGAGGCTTACTTACGTGGGAACGCCCACCCTGCATACATTATACCTGACGCAGGTATAATGTAGCGCAGGGGTTTACAAAGTGACGCATCTGCTTAGATGCGTCACTTTGTAAATAGGGCGCAACAGGAGGCATGTTTTACGCCGCCAATACGTCACAAAAAGTGACACAACGGAAGCACAAAACTGTCGCAAGGCCTCATAAATAAGGCCCAAAACCTTTAAGGCGGTATTCCCAAATGATCCTTTACAACAGTTTTTTTAATGCATTATGTTTCTACCAATTGATAGAGAACACCTGTAAAAATGCAGTTTTGATTAAAATGGAAAAAAACACAGCTTTCTTCTACAGGAATTCTAAGGAGTGTGAAAGTGGATTGAGAGTCTCCTAGTTTCATCTAAAAATAACATTATAGAAAGTAGGTAAGTGGATGCATTTTTAATAAGTTTATGAGTTTAACAGCACAGGGTTAGTGTTACTGCTTCAATGGATTTTACACGCAGACAGTCCTGCTGAATTTTTATCTTCATTAGCACTAGTCATCCCTGTCATCAAGAAGCCCACTCTATCGTGTCCCCCATCCCCCAAGGAACTTCCAGCCCAGTAATCCGATTTCTCCCTAGTGTGCAACTCCCAGGTCCCCAAATGCTGAATCTCCTACCTGAACTGGCTGGAAAGTCACCCGTCTGTCGGTCGGGCACGCCAGTGGCAGGATGTGTGCTATGCAAGTGCCAGTTACCTGAAATAACATTAAGCGTGAACCCACTCACCAATGGATTGCCCTCTCTCCCACCTTCAGAACGCCTCTCTCCAAAAAGAGAAAGGAGTAAACTAGGAAGTTGCGTCATTGGGCCTACCAGCAGCTTGAAACAGGCAGCATTCATCCGCCCAGTGTTTCTTAACTTGAAAATACATGTTTTCTGTCATTATTACTGGCACTAAAAGTGCACCTAATGGACACCGTTCACAGGAGCTTTCATCGACAAACAAGTTACTCTGCTGTGTTCTTATTCAGTGGAAGGAGCAGAAAGCGTGCTTTTATCCCTAATTGATGCTAACCTGAAATGACCATATACCAAGGCTTTTCCAACAACCCACGCTTTACTATTTTCTTTTTATTCTTCCAGTTATATACATTGTATCATATCCTCGTTTTGTATGAATGTCGTATATTGTATATTCACTATGTATATAATTGCTTGTAGATCTCCCCTGATGAAGGCAAATTCTGCCGAAATGCATTGGGAACGATTATGGGAATGATCATGTTATTGTGAATTACAACGGAACTTTCGTCAGTCAAGGAGTAAAAATGCTGTTCGTTTTTCTGTGAATGAATAGAAAACAATAAAAACTTTACCTTGAAAATATTTCAACTCGTGATGAACTATCTTCGCCCAACAAATTAAAAACCGCACCTGCGGCAATTAGCCAGTGCCTGGGGGACACACCCCATATCATTGGGGGTGCTTTTCAACATATACCAAGGCTTCTCAGGAACGTTTGCGGGGCTCTGGTCTCAAAGCTGATGTGGGGCCCATCTCTGGATTGATGGAGAACCCTATCAAGAATATAAACTGATTTTGTGGCAAAAAAATATGTATTTCTTATAATGCTGCGCCCTGAAAAAAAGCAGAGCCTGGGGACAGAAGCGTAGTGTGGATTGCCAGCGCCCGGGGCAAGGCAAGTCTCCTTCCCCTTTAAAGAAAAATGTTGCACCCCTATTAAAACTTTACATCCCTAAGAGTGCCCCTAATAATTTTACGCCCTGGGCAACTGCCCTGTGGCCCGCCCTTACTACACCACTGACTGGGGTAAATACCCCAGCTAATTCCCACTTCTGATGGCCCTTCTTCTAAAACCTTCACCAAAGCATCCCATCTCAAGTGGCAATGGCCCCACAACCTCACTCAAACTAAACTAGTCAGTACGCACCCATTGGATTATGGGGTCCCTCCACATGGCGGAAGCTGGTGAATAGATGGGACCTTCATTGTCACCAGGGACCAACAGCAAAATCAACATTTCGGTGGGATCCAGGGAGGGCAAGGTGTAAGCCAGGAAAAACCTAGCTCCTCTCCTGATTGGAGGGCTGGACTGCAGGGTAGGTGGGGAGGACTGCAGAGGCCCAGGTAACCAGCATTTAGGCAGACTAGTTTAGGCCATTGTCCTCTTTTCCTCTTGGACCCACTGCACCCCGCCCTCACTGTAGTTAATTAGCCGTTGTGTTTTTGTTCCCACCCTCCCGTCCCCTATGCCTGTGATTAGCAGGGGTCAGCCATTTTGCGAATAATGTGCTATAAGCTGTTTTGTTGTGTCCAGTGCTCCTTGTATGCTTCATGTATTTTGTCTTATTTTGTGGGTTAGACACGTGGTTAGCCATAAAACAAGTAGACACTTTGACATCAGCGAGTCAAAGTCAGGCCAACTCTGGATTTCACTTAAATTCTACCCCAAGCAAGGGCAGTCGTACCACAGTGGTCAAGGTGGGTTTCAGGGAGGGTGCTACAACCACTGTCCTTAGGTCCTTCACAGGGACTAGCTTACACTGCCCTGCGATGTGGGGGAGTTGGAGCCTGCGCCAGGAGAGACATGATGGTCCAGCTGCTAGAGCCCAAGTCCTCAAAGGGGGCCGGGGAACACCTTCTTAGGGTTGGCTCTGGCATGGGTTTAAATAGGGGCTCAGCTTACAAGTTGTCCTGGGCTCCCCTTAGACAGTGGAGCAGGTGAGTTCATACTGTGGAAAGAGAAACTGCCGTAGTGCCGCACAACCAAATTAATGACGCTGAAGGGCCAGCGTGGTGGTACACCATGACTCAGAATAATATTTCTGGTTAAGTGATACAAGGTCTAATATCTGTAAAAAATAAGTAATGTATATCTTGTTGTGCTATGTGATGGTTGCAGTAATGATTGGTGATTTATCATATGTTTTTTTTTGTAAATAATGACTTCTTCCTAACACTGTTTCTCAAAGTCCAATTCAGCGAGTCATATGTGAGTTCTTGTGTATGGTGGAAGGAATCTGGTGGGCTAATGTGTGAATATGGTTGGACTCCTTTGTCAGTGGTTCTTTCGTCCCGCCGCACATGTGGGTTTCTCACCAATACCCTTCTCATACTGCATTTGCACACATTTTGGTCTAACACAGTGCACTTCACATACTTTGGTAACACTGTGGTGTTCATGCTGTGCTCCCACCGGGCTGCTAACTGCACACTTCTCATCTACTGAACTGAATCGCCCGCCCTTCACTAACACTTACTGCTCCTTGCTCACAGTACGCTCACATGCTCATCCCATTGGGAAGAATGCCTGCAGGAAATTAGAGTTGTGCATGACATTGCAACAGATACATTTGTGGTTGTTTCAATCAATCAATGAAAACTTTATTCGGATCATTGACAATCCATAAAAGTGCAAGAAAAAAAAAAAAAGCAATTGTGAAATCATACAATTAAATAATAAAATAATGTTTACACATGGGGAATAGTCCATATAAACTTTAAGACATTGTTAACCGGGCACGAACCACGGTTTTTAAGAAAGAGCACACACGAAAGACAAGTTCATCGTCATCCGGGGACAAAATCATTGAAAATGCGACTTCCAGGGTGTGGTTGTTTCTTTTATTCTCTTAGTGGCCTGAGACCAATCATGAAGAGCAGTGTGACATAAGTTAAAAAGAATATATAGCATCCTGACAAAAGGGGTTTGGAGTACGATCTAAATGAAATAATACAAAAATAAAAAATATGTATTTCGAGATAGATACCTTTTACATAGATTTGGGCGAGCCAGCAAATTAACAGAGAGAGCCGAGCTGAGCCAGGGATATGGTTTGGCTCTAAGAGCCAGTGCACGAGCCAATCATTGAAAATGTTTGGAATTCAAACTGTGCAACGAAACATCATGCAAAAATATGATAACGTCTTCCAAAATTCAAAATAGTGCAATTCTTTAAAGTGCAGAAGTGTTTCACCTTAGTACATCAGATTATAGCACTGCACCGAGGAGTATTTATTACAATTGATAGATTTGCATCATTAAAGTAGAAAACTTTCACGCCCCTCCATCCTAATGGAAATGCCATTTGTGAACTCAGAGGCAAGACAGTTATCAAGTGCAGCCTAAATGTGGGCTAGATTCTTATCATATATTTAGAAACGTTATAGTCTATGGAATCAAATACAAGTTGTTTTTATACAGTGCTCACGTATTTCAAGGTGCTGCCATGTTCAATAATGAAATAAAAGGAGGTATGGTGAAATTAAATATTGCCTAGCATCACACCATTCATTCAAGCAGGGAAGCTGGTATTGATCTCAGTTGCAACGCCCTGTTTTTGGGCACCGACAAATTTCAGGTCAGAAAGCTCCAATCCTTGCAGAACGCTGCAGTTCGGGTTATTCTTAACTTACCCAGGGGCTGCTCCACCTCTGCGTGAAGGAACTCCCTCCACTGGCTCCCGGTTCAACAAAGAATCGAGTTCAAGGCACTTTGTTTGGTGCATCGGGCTCGTTTTGGCAGGGGCGTGAACGATGGGACTGACAGGTTTATACCCTACACTCCGCTCCGTGCTCTGCGATCGGCCAATCTTGGCCTTATGTGTATCTCCAGATTCAATCTTGCCAGATGGGGTGGGCGATCCTTCGCCATCTGTACAGCGTGATTATGGAACCAACTGCCTGTCGAGTTGCGACTCCAACCTAGCTATGTCCTCTTCAGAAAATTGCTCAAGCATCACCTATTCCAGGTCCAGCTGTAATTTATTCTCACCACAGCGCCAGGACACCATATGGTATTCGAGCGCTTTATAAGCCTTTTTTATACTTATACTTATACTTGTTCTGGTTTCATATTGTGAATTTCAGCCACTAGATGGCTATTACTTTCTCCTGTTTTAGATCACAGGTTAATGCTTGGTTTTTAATTCTTGTCGCATGTGAAAAGCCTCAAGCGAGCTTGGCCTATTTTGGGCATAATGGTCTAGGAGGACCCCGAGCTGAGCCAGAGTAAGGCATCTGTCTTGAGCCTGGCTTGAACCTTCAGTCTTTCAACAAACTCTGCTTTCACAGAAACCTAAAGCACGTTGGACATGGATTTGAGTTCAGATTACAACCTTACCCAGGGCCGGCTTTAGCGCTGGTGTACGCCCCCGCGTCCCATGACCACCTCCTCAGATTCTCTCCCTACCACCTGCTAAAGTGCCCCTCATCCATCCAATCATAAGATATTGCTAAACACAGCACCCCCCTGAGGTCACAGCGCCCCCTCCACAGGTCAGCGCCCAGTGCGGCCGCACCAGTCGCACTGCCCTAAAGCCGGCCCTGACCTTACCCTTTCATCCTTCTGGGATTCATAAAATAGCTAACGCCGAACATTTACAATCCTGCTAAACTATGAAATATCCTGTAGCTTGTGTAATCTAGACAACAAATTCATATATTTAAACTAAAAAGTTTTCAAGCAATGCTAAAGTTACAATGTGTTGCATACTAGAACCCCTATAAATAAAAGTCCCAAAAACACAGAGGGGCACAAGTTATGTTGCTTTTTAAAATCGCAGCACTTTACAGATATCTTAATTAAGTTGTGTGCAGTGGAGTAGTGCTCAGTCATTTAGAATTGGCTTTAAAATCACATCAATGACGCTTTTCAAAATCTTTTAAGATATCATTTTCACGTGCTGTCGTTTGTAGTGGACACCTTTGTACCATTCTTCAAACGTTGTGTTATATGAACTTAAGGGGTTATAACCCCCTATTCTGTTTGGCCTAGTTATTTTAAAAATGTATGGTAACTCCTGGTACAGCATATATCGGAAGTGCAAGCCCCACAGCCATAATATTTTTCCCCGGTAAATTTCAACAGGTCTGTCGTGCCAAAATGTAAAGGAAAAAAGTGTTGGGGGATAACCGCCTAGTAAATAACAGGGCATGCAATTTTTGGTAAAGACAACACTAAAATCCATATCTTATGTCCAATTTTCTGACAAAACTCATTATTTATTCTATTTATCATACCTGATACATTCAGATCCCCTTAGTATCTAATTTAACATATGCATTAGATATCACACTCTCCTCCAGGGCATTTGTAATCGAAGCCTAATTTGAATTATATAATGCACAGTTCAAAATTGTGCAGTCCTAATCAGCTTAACGTTCAATGTTTTTGGGGAAAGAGATATATGCATGCAATATTGTTTTTCTTGTATGACCATGGCTTTTTTATGCCCTGCTTACTTCATACTTTTTTAGTTGGCTCATACATTTGTGTTGCTGTGCTAGTATTTTTTGGAAGCATATTCTACCCTGAATGGGCATTCATGGATCTAAACTTTTGTTCTTTGAAGCAATTGATTAGTCACAGGTTCAAATCAACTATGTTAGCTCACATGGTCATTGCTTTGAATTAATCTACCTTTCCAAACAGACATTAGGTTGAGGAAACACACATTTAATTATGTTCCATTTGACTAGTAATAGATAAATTGCACTGTATTGTGGCCTGAAGTGCTTCTGTGTAGATAGGTAGCAAGCTATTTTATTCAGTTGGTTGGGCTTTGTTGAATAATTCTTGGTTTAATGTGTGACCTTAATGGAAAGAGTATACGTATGAGTCCTGGGGACTCCTTGGGTGCTCTTGCTGTGACGCTGCTTATATGTATGTGGAGTGAAACAACGATCAGTAAGACATATAGTTGGCAATGCTCATAGGTAAAATTATTGTGTTTTTCCCTTACAAGGGGGCATTTTGGTGTGGGGAATGATAACCAGAAGGTTGCTAAAATGGAAGCAATATTTCAGATGCACTTAAGCTTGGATAGGACCAGAGAAGCGTGAGAGAATTGAATACCTACTACCAGTACATAGGTGATTGACTCAACTTTGTGGGATTGTTAGGATCTGGGACTGCTTTGCAGTAGGGGTGCCACCTTTTGTGGAATACCATTCAATATAATGGGGTTGCCCTGTGTCTCTCAGAACCTGGTTATACAATTATAAACTAGAAAGAGTTCTGTTGGGTGACACAATTCTTCTCCAAGAATTGTGATATATGTTGTCCAATCATAATAGATGTTAAAGGGTCACCCTTTGACATCTATTTTGAAAGGTCAAAATATGTCACAATTCTTGAAGAATTGTGTCACCCGACAGAACTCTTTCTAGTTTATAACTGTACATGTTTTACAGAATAGCCAGATCTTTGTTGCATCCCTGAATCTGAGGCGGATTGGGATGTTTCTTATCTTTGTTAGGGGTGAGTTTTAAAATTTTGCTTTGTGGACAGAAAAAGATGTTCCATCAGTGTGTATCTTCCTGAAGGAGGGCTGGGATGTCAGTTTAAAGGCCAGGTTTCTATTTGTGTGACTCAGTGAAGCTCTGTTTAGATTCTCTTATGAGTAATGAAAAGTGCTTTGAAAGAGGAACATCTAACCAAGTATTCTGAGAGCAGAAGATACTGGGGCCGGCCAAGAAGAGCTCCTTGGAAGTAGGCGCTTCCTTTTGGGAGGGTTTGGTTCCCATAGATATTGGCCAATTCAATTCTCCCCAAAGCGAAGAGTTTTTGCCTAGTACTTGTACTTTGGTTTTATTTCCATTAAGCTTGAGACTGCTGGCTGCCATCCAGGTGACAACTTGATTTAGGCAATTATCCGGAAGTGCGGAGGAGAGTTCTGCATGATTTGAAAGACTTAATGGTGCACATGCATCAATATAGGCAATTGCGATTACTTAATTGTGATTATTATGGAATCGCAATTATAGAATTGCAATTGCCTATGCATGTAGGAATCGCTAAAAAATGTGCGATTCCTACACATTCCTTAATTGCGACTCGCAAATTACGAGTCGCAATTAAGGAATTGCTTCCCATTCATTCCTATGGGCCTAGAGGTCCATAGGAATGAATGGGAATTGCATGCGCAATTTGAGCATGCAATTTCAAGGGTGCAAGGGTGCCAAAAAGACCCCCTGTTGCCCCCCTGAAATTACTATTTTACCACATGTTGTACGCACACATGCCCCTAGGGTATATGTGTGTGTGTACCATGGAACTTTGAAAAAAATGCGCTTTGGTGCATTTTTCCAATTTTTCACAAATTACCATCAACATGAAATTGACAGTAATTAGCGATTCCTATTTGAGAAATCGCATTTTTTTTATTGGTAATGCATTGCATTCAAGAAATCACAATTTGCAATTCCTTAAATGCAATTGTAATTTCAGGACTCACAAATTTAGCAATTACTTAAATTGCGATTTTTGCATTTGGGATGATGCATCCCAAATGCAAAAATACTGGTCGCAAAAGAGCAGATTCTACGAATCTGCCTGTTTGCGATCTGTATTTTTGTTGATGCATGTGGCCCCATATGATTTGCATATTATCTGCATAGGCAATGGCTGTGAAGCTATATATATATTTTTTTGCAGAGTTTTATATAGAGCAAACTTCCAATCGGGTATCAGAGCGCTTTACATAGCACCAGTTACGTTACATGTGGACACACATTCATATTTTGTTAGGCACGGGGAGATTAAGTGATTTGCCCAGAATCACAGGGTGTCCAGCGTCATTACCTTTATAACCATGGCTAACTGTAACGCCCTGAACGTCTCAGGATCGTTTAACAGACACGATAATGAGAACGCAACCACTTGTGAAGGTTTAGTTATTTTAATGAAGGCAAAAATAATACAAGGGATAAACAAAGGTTATAGTCACTGGAATCCTCCAGGCTAAGTACGTTACCAGCCCACAGCATGGATGGTCCTAACCGTCCTCTGCATATACGCCGATCCCGGCGTATGCCAACAGAGGGCAGAAATGAAATGGCCGACAATGCCAATCGGTAGGCTGTGAGGGGCACGAAGAGTGTTGGGGAGAATCGAGGAGTCAGGGAAACACCCAGCCGGGGTCTCTACCTGAAGGGAGCAGCCGCTCAACCTCTTCCTCAGACTGCACCGGGACGCGGAGTCACCTCCTGGTGATGCGTCACCGATACCCCAATCACAAGCAAAGAAGACTGAACCGAGAGCAGCCGCTCGATCGATCCCGTGGACTTCTGAGTCTGTAACGCGGCAAACACCTCCTGGTGTGCGTTACAGCTGGCAGTCCCTGTATCTCTGGTCGGGCTGGGAGTTACGACTCCAACCAGCAAAAGCGCCACTGCGCTTTGACTCAGCCGAGTCAAAAAGCGTAGCTCAATGGTTATCCGGTAGAGCTTCCGGGTCCTTCACAGGTGACGATGGGGCAAGACACGGCCCAGGGAGTATCGACTCGACCTACCTCCGTTCTTGCCTTACTGGAGCACCACTCAGGAACACTGCTCTTCACTAAGCAGGTACGTCGGTGTAAACACAATATCCGACAGCGTTGTACCTCCCGGTTCCTCCCTTTATAGGGCGTGTTTTCCTTGAGTTATGTAACAGCTCTCCTGTTTACATAAGGGCGTGTTTTCCTTGAGTTATGTAACAGCTCTCCTGTTTACAGAAGGGCGTGTTTTCCTTGAGTTATGTAACAGCTCTCCTGTTTACATAAGGGCGTGTTTTCCTTGAGTGATGTAACAGCTCTCCTGTTTACATAAGGGCGTGTTTTCCTTGAGTTATGTAACAGCTCTCCTGTTTACATAACCTCTCAACCGCTAAGCATCCTGGGAGATGTAGTCCGTTTTCGCTGGTTACCGTTTTCCTCCCCTCGCATGACAGGAATTCTTGACAGTACATCCTCCCTCTCAGCGGCTCCCCCCGGGTCCAGCGCTGGCAGGAAAACGCCAATGGAACAAGGAGACCAAGCGCGGAGCATGAACCCCTTCAGCCGGTTCCCATGACTGCTCCTCCGGGCCATAGCCTTTCCACGCAACCAGGTACCACAGCTTCCCCCTGCGCCATTTGGACGCCCGTATGCCCGACACTTCATACTCCACCTCCGACTCCACGCATACCGGCCTAGGTGCCCCAGACGGCTTGGAGGGTGCTGGTTTGAGCAATGATACATGAAAGACAGGGTGTATCCGCAATGACTGGGGCAAGCACACCTTCACGTTCACGGGACCCATACACTTGGTAATTCGATAGGGGCCCATGTACTTGGGATGGAACACACTGTTCTTTCGAAACCTCATGTTTCTTGTGGATATCCAGACGTAGTCTTCAGTGCGGTACAGTGGCCCGGGCCTTCTCTTCCTGTCTGCCGCAGCCTTGTATCTTCTCTTGGCCTCTATTAGGACAGCCCTTGAGCGCATCAACGTGTCTTTTATGTGTGCCACCCTGTCCGCTGTGGCGGGAATCCTGTCCTCTCTGAACGGATGTAGAAATGGCAAGAACCTGGGATGTTGGCCATAGTTGCTATAGAACGGAGATGATTGTGTGGAGCTGTGAGTGGCGTTGTTATAGGCTATCTCTGCAACCCATAGCAAGTCGACCCATTCTTCCCTGCCCTGGTCCACAAAACATCGCAGATACTGTTTGAGCGTTTGGTTCAGACGCTCGGTTTGGCCGTCCGTTTGAGGGTGGTAGCTGGTGGACAGGGCGGTCTTAACATGCAGCGCAGTGCACCAAGTCTTCCAGAATTGCGCAGTAAACTGCGACCCCCGGTCCGACACGATCACCCCAGGTAATCCATGCAGCCGTACCACATTCTTTAGGAGTAGTGACGCCAATTCCCCGGCCGTAGGGACTCTCTTGCAGTGGATGAAGTGCCCCATTTTCGTCAAGTAATCCACCACCACCAGTATTGCCGTCATCCCCTGGTCTACCGGTAGGCCCACCACGAAGTCCAGTGATATGCTATCCCATGGTCTATCCGGGGTCGGAAGTGGATGTAAGAGCCCTTGGGTTCGGCCATGGTCGGCCTTCATGGTAGCACACGTAGGACACTCCTGTCCCCACCTCCTGACATCCACTCTCATGGTTGGCCACCAGAAATGCCGTTCCATGCTAGCCACCGTTTTTTCAAAGCCCAAATGACCTGCGCATGGAGAGTCATGGCACCAGATGAATGCTTGTTTCCTTAGCCTAGGCGTGGGTATCAATAGGCACCTGCCCTTCAGGGGTATCCCGTCCTTCAGCTGCCATTCTCTGTGACTGAGGAGCCACCTCCGCCATGCGAATGACCTGATCCCTCTTTTTATTCCCCTCAGGAAAGTATCCGGTTGGATAACCCCCAATACCATCCTCGGGGAAATGATGGAATGCTCGGTCGCAGGCAATGGTTCCTTAACTGCAGATTGACGGGACAGGGCGTCCGCCTTCCGGTTTTCCGTCCCCGGCCGATATGTGATGCGGAAGTTGAACCCCGCAAAGAAGATCATCCACCGCAGCTGTCTGGGAGAAAGGTGTCTTGCGGCCGTCATGAACTGTAGGTTCCGATGGTCCGTGTACACCGATACCACATGTCTTGCCCCCATCAACCAATGCCTCCATTCGGTGAAGGCGTCCTTGATTGCGAGAAGCTCCTTCTCCGCAATATGGTAGTTGCGTTCGGCGTCGTTGAGTTTGCGGGACATGTACGCAATGGAATGAAGCACCCCTGTGTCGTGGTTGCGTTGGGACAAGATAGCCCCCAGCGCCACATCCGATGCGTCCGCTTCCACCACGTAGGGGAGATCCGGATCGGGGTGAGCCAACACCGGCGCCTTACCAAAGGCGCTTTTCAGGGCCTCAAAGGCTTTGTTCGCTTCAGGGGACCAGACAAACTCCTTGGACTTCCTCAGTAGCTGTGTGATTGGGGCCACCAATCCTGAAAATCCATCTATAAACCGCCTGTAAAAGTTGGCGAAGCCAATGAAACTTTGGACGTCCTTCACGCTTTGGGGCACCGGCCATTCTTTCACCGCCTTGATCTTTCGTTCTGCCATCTCCTGTCCCTCTGGACTCAGCATCACTCCGAGGAATTCCACGGATGTGACGTGGAAGTCACACTTGCTGAGTTTACAAAACAGCATGTTTTCCCTCAGCTTTTGGAGCACAGCTTTGACGTGGTGTACGTGCTCCTCCACACTGGACGAATAGATGAGGATGTCGTCGATATATACGACCACGTAGATATCCAACTCCTCTCTGAATACCTCATTCAAAAAGTACTGAAAGGCTGCCGGGGCATTGCACAGACCGAACGGCATGACGAGGTACTCAAAAAGGCCGAACCTGGTCTTAAAGGCGGTCTTCCACTCGTCTCCGTCCCTCATGCGCACCAGATGGTATGCCCCTTTCAAAACCAACTTGGTGTAGATACGAGCTTTCTTGACCTGTTCCAGAAGTACACTGATGAGAGGCAAGGGGTACCGATTCTTTACGGTTATCGCATTCAATGCCCTAAAGTCCACACAGGCTCTCAGCTCCCCATTAGCCTTCGGGATGAAGAAGAGTGGCGAGGCGGCCGGAGACTTGGACGGGCGGATGAATCCTAGCTTGAGGAGTTTATCCAGGTACCCCCGGAGATGCACGTTTTCAGGCTCCGTCAGGGCATACAGCCTGCCGCTGGGAACGCTGGCCCCTGGTCGATCTGGCAGTCAAACTGTCTATGTGGTGGTAGCACTTCCGCCTTCACCTCATCAAATACATCCTCAAAACTGTGATAAGCCTGGGGGAGAGCCACATCTTTTTCTGCCGCTGTAGCCACCGTCTGACTCCCGCTCTCATCTGCGTCAAGGGATTCCGTTCTTATTCCACAATGCAGGATGCAATACGGTGACGTCAGTTCGATGCGATGTGTTGGCCAATCCACAGAGGGGTTGTGTTTCTGTAGCCACGGCAATCCCAATATGACGCCATATTGGGGCGCTCGGATGATGTTAAAATCGATTTGTTCCAAATGGTTCCTCCCACATCTCATCGGAAGGACCCCCGTGTGCTGCCCGATGGGCCCCGTCACCAATCGCCTTCCGTCTACAGCATAGACGTCTTCGGGTACAGCTTTGGGAAGAAGCACTAGCCCTAGCCTGCATGCCTCGTTGTGGTCCATAAACATGCCAGTGGCCCCTGAATCCACCATGGCCACAACGGGTATCCACTGGTCATGCACTCCCACGTGCACCGTGAGAAACAGGTGTCGTTGTCCCTTAGTGACCGAGTTGGAAAGTGAAGGGATGGATGAGTGACTCCGAGATGCCCCTTCTTTGGTCTGGGAGTCCTCTAGTTTTCCGCCGGTACGTCCACCACGGCTGTTACCGACCGGTTGGCCCGATAACGTGACGTCTTCGGTTTGGCAGGGCATTCACGTACGTAGTGGCCTTTTTTGCCACAATATAGGCACAATCCTTGTTTACGGCGTGACTCTTTCTCCGTGGCTGTGAGGCTCGCTCGTATTGCGCCGATGTCCATGGGTTCTCCCTTGGATGCGGTGGAAGTTTCAGGACTTCCCACTGTCACATAGGATGGAAGGGATTTTCCTTTTCTCCCATGATCCCCCTTTCTTTCACTTAGCCTATGTTCCAGCCGTAATACCAGGCTGATAAGGCCCTCACATGTCTTGGGTTGTGGGTCAATATGAGCCACGGCGTCCTTGAGCTCATCGCACAGCCCGTGATGGAAGAGCGCCGTCTGTTTAGCAACAGGCCACTTGGTTTCCGCAACCAGCCTTCGGAACGCGTTGAGATACTGCACCAGGTTGTTGGATCCCTGTCTCAACTCAAGCATTTCACGGTCCGCCGTGTACGAGTCAGCCCTTCTGTCGAAGACCTTCAGGAATTCCTCGCGAAAAGCACCCCAATCACATAAGATGGGGTCGTCCCTGCTCACCAGAGGTACGGCCCATTGTGCCGCGTTTCCAGCCAAATAGGATATAAGGAAAGCCACACGAGCCTGACTCGTGGGGAACGCCCTTGGTTTGCACGATAAATGTAGCGCCACTTGTGTGAGGAATACCTGCACTGTGTTAGGATCCCCACTGTACCTCTCTGGTGTTGCCAAGGGGACGGCTACCGGCATTTCCACTACTACCGCAGGGGTCTGGTTCGTGAGGGAGGTGCTGGGCGTGAGCGGGTCCAATTGGATAGCATCCAGTCTGGCTTTTACATCGGCTGTTTCTTGCCTGGAGGCAGCCAATTCAATTTGCACGGTCGCTAAAGCAGCCAGCACATCATCAAGTGTTGCCATGTCTGTTATCGACCGGGAGACAGTTAGTGTTATTAAGGTCGGATATTTTGTAACGCCCTGAACGTCTCAGGATCGTTTAACAGACACGATAATGAGAACGCAACCACTTGTGAAGGTTTAGTTATTTTAATGAAGGCAAAAATAATACAAGGAATAAACAAAGGTTATAGTCACTGGAATCCTCCAGGCTAAGTACGTTACCAGCCCACAGCACGGATGGTCCTAACCGTCCTCTGCATATACGCCGATCCCGGTGTATGCCAACAGAGGGCAGAAATGAAATGGCCGACAATGCCAATCGGTAGGCTGTGAGGGGCACGAAGAGTGTTGGGGTGAATCGAGGAGTCAGGGAAACACCCAGCCGGGGTCTCTACCTGAAGGGAGCAGCCGCTCAACCTCTTCCTCAGACTGCACCGGAACGCGGAGTCACCTCCTGGTGATGCGTCACCGATACCCCAATCACAAGCAAAGAAGACTGAACCGAGAGCAGCCGCTCGATCGATCCCGTGGACTTCCGAGTCTGTAACGCGGCAAACACCTCCTGGTGTGCGTTACAGCTGGCAGTCCCTGTATCTCTGGTCAGGCTGGGAGTTACGACTCCAGCCAGCAAAAGCGCCACTGCGCTTTGACTCAGCCGAGTCAAAAAGCGAAGCTCAATGGTTATCCGGTAGAGCTTCCGGGTCCTTCACAGGTGACGATGGGGCAAGACACGCCCCAGGGAGTAACGACTCGACCTACCTCCGTTCTTGCCTTACTGGAGCACCACTCCGGAACACTGCTCTTCACTAAGCAGGTACGTCGGTGTAAACACAATATCCGACAGCGTTGTACCTCCCGGTTCCTCCCTTTATAGGGCGTGTTTTCCTTGAGTTATGTAACAGCTCTCCTGTTTACATAAGGGCGTGTTTTCCTTGAGTTATGTAACAGCTCTCCTGTTTACATAACCTCTCAACCGCTAAGCATCCTGGGAGATGTAGTCCGTTTTCGCTGGTTACCGTTTTCCTCCCCTCGCATGACAGGAATTCTTGACACTAATAGACTAATATATACATTGAAAAGTGTAGGACTACGGGAGGATCCCTGTGGAACTCTGCAATTCAAGGAAAGAGTGTTGGTGTATTTATTGTCGTCCTTTACTTGGAAGGTTCTATTATTAAGGAAGGCTGCAAACCACTTCAGCAAGATTCCGGAGATCCCTATTTGTCCTAGTTTGTTAATAAGGATTGGGTGAGAGACCGTGTCAAAAGCGGCACTCAGGTCAAGGAGGATAAGGGCAGCTGTTCCTCCATTATCTAGCGAGACCTTGAGCGCAGAGCTGCATCTATCAATAATGCAGCAGCACTGAACCTGGGGTGCCGGCACTGTGCCCCGATTATAGCAATTTTTATTTAAACTGTGAAACTGGTTGATATAGGTCAATTTTCCCTGCTTGCATTAGGGCCAATGACAACCTCGGTGGGCCGTTGATTGAGAGTAAATTGTCAATAGCAGTGCCGGCTTGCAGAAGGAGTGCTGCGGGTGCTGAGGCGGGGAGGGGCAGTGTGGGGGGGGGGTAGTGGACTCTGACATACGGTGGAATGGAGTAAAGTAAATAAATATATAAAACAAAATACCTTGCCCGCACTGCATCGCCAAGTTGGCGATGCAGCGCACTCAAGGTAAATTGTTTTATTTGTGTTGGAGTCCACTACCTCCCCTACCTGCCTGTCCCCCACTTCACCGCCACGCAGCACTCCCTCTGCAAGCCGCCACTGGTCAATAGGTATTTACCACTTGAACTGACCTGATGGTAGGTAACCGTGCAAAATTAAAACAAGCATTTGCAATGCAACAGGTCTCGCATTTATGAGAGTTTGAACTATTGGCACTGTAAATGACAATGCTTTTTATGTGTTGTTTGTAAAACAGATAAATAAAAGACATTGTCATTTACAATGCCAATAGCTTAAACTCGCGCATATGCGAGACCTATTGCATTGCAAATGCGTGCAAAAGCATTAGGAAAGTGCTTGTCCTTTAAGAAAATAGTGCTCGGAGGCTGTAATTAAAGCCTACCGAGCAACAACAGACGTAACAGGGGGTGTCGCCATGGGAGGTAACAAAATGAGACAAGGCGGTACTAAGGCGGGACTACTAAGCCTTTTGACCAATGAACTGCAACAGTTTACAGTGGACAATGACACAAGCGAATGAAATGTGGGCGGAACTTCAAGTCACTACCTCAATACAGCATGCCTCGCAAAGCAGCGCATGCTGTGCCTAGGCTTGACCTAAAAATAGACTAGTAGCTCTGAACGAAACAAGTTAAGGTAGGTAAAGTTTCAAAAACGAAAAAACCAAACCATCATTCAGGATCACTTTATGATCAAAATGTGTTCTAATATTTGAGGTAGGTAGAAGAGACATTAGGTGCAGTATTCATAATCCCTATAGTGAAAGGTGGGTAAAAATGAAGATAAGGAAACCATGGTAATAAAGACTGCTTGAATGTGAAGTGTAGCAAAAACCAGACTGTGTATCCGCCGAAAGGAACTCTAATTCAAACCGTGCGGTCAACCATGTGTCAGGACTGTAGCAGGTGATGCTGGTTTTCCGAGATTCAACACACACCCGAGGGTTCAGGCAGGTAAGCGAAGACAGGTTTCAGTTAGATCGCTCACTGCCTTCATACGATCCCTTAGCGCTTAGGTATTAGGTTCCCCCCCCCCCTCCCAAGATGGCCGCTGGTAGGTTCCTCTGACCTCTACTATTTCAGTGGCGTGCAGCGGTGTAGTCTTTTCCCGAGTTGAAGTGCGCGAGCGCGTCCTCAGCTCGGCGCACTTCAACCGTCAAATTTTGATGTGACGAGACGGAATATTCTAGTGCTCCGTATTTCTTCAGGAGAATCTCTGTTTAGGTTTGGTTAGTCATTACGGAAGAGAGCCTCGCTCCCCACCTCGGCTCCGTTCCAGTCCTTTGTACTTTTGGGGTCCAGCATTCATTTTTTCCTCGCCACACACCTCAGGAGTCAGTTCCAGTTCCAGTGACATAAGGTGGTGTGGAAAGTCAACCCCTCTCGTTTCCTCAGCGCCTCAGCGAAAAGGAATAAGGTAGAAACAGATTTGGAACTTACTCCACAGAGAAGTAAGTGCTGCCAATCTTTTCCAGTAACCTCGTTAAAGTCAGAATTCCCGCTGTAGGCACTCAGTGACAATTTGCTAGAGAGAATAAAAGAAAAAGAAGAATGAGTCAAACTTCAGTGGTGAAGTAATTGCGAAAGAAAGAGAGACTCGCTATTGCAAGACTATACCTAGAGTACTATTCATTGCAGAAGAAGAACTTGAGAGAGAGAAGACATAAGAGTAGACTAAGGATTACATGAGACTTCGCTACAGATGCAGCTGTGCATATATAATATATATATATATACATATATGTTTAGAACTTACCCAACAACATTCCTCAGTACTGCTCAGAAGGTTGAAGAAAGAATTGTCAGCATTTGTTCTGGTGAACTTTTATGAAAATATATAATCGTCTGGGTGGAATCCAGGTAACGAAGGAACTCTTGGGGTGGTAGAGGGATTCCCGGAAGACTAGGATTACATGTGTTTCTATTTGCAGGAGTGAACTCACCTTCAACTCCACATCACACCCATTAGAAGGTTATCTACTAAGCGTGAACAGAGAGCGGCAACCACTGTGTCAGGACAGGTATAGTTGGGTAAAGCAAGGGTCTTATGAGCGTAGAGAGTATTAGAATTGTTGTTGAATAATTCTTGTTACAGGAATTCGGAAGAAGAAATCCCGAGTCCAGTCCAGGAAGAAGACGCAGTGTTGTCTCTCTTTTCTGTCCAATTCCCCTTTCCCCCTCACTGCTGCTCGCGAGCCTTCGAGCTCGTGGTAGCGGAGTGGGGGAGTGGAGATCAAGCATCGGCTCCTGTGGAAAAGGCACAAGCTACGCAGAAACGTGATAGATTGAAGTGCCCGCAAATTATTTCCACCCGAGCACGATGGCTTAGGGAATTGATGTAAAGGCCCTAGCTACGGTGTTAGATAGCATCCAGAAACAGCTCAGTGATACCTTGGAAGATAACAAGTCCCTTAGAGAAGAGGTTAGGAAGTCTGCCCAAGAAGCTAGCTATTTGCGCCAGCGTTTTGATGAGTTTTCCGGGGGTCCTCATTCCACAGTTAAGGAAGATAAGCCTTCCTCTTTTGCTCCGGCCCCGTCAGCTGCAGAACTCACTGCACAGGTAATTCATGCAATCTCCCCAACAATTCCATTGGTAGCTCCTGAAAGATTTAGTGGGGATCCACACAAGGCCCAAATTTTTCTCACACAATGTTCATTACACTACCTATGTAGGCCCATCATTTTTAAGGAAGATCAGTCTAAGGTGGCTTTCATGCTGTCGTACCTGAGTGGAGATGCAGCTGCCTGGTCCATGCCTTTGGTGAACAACAACGATCCCATTCTGTATGATTTTGAAGGATTCAAGAGAGAATTTTTGCGGATTTTTGACAGAAGATCCATCTCCCAGTCCACGGACAATGAGTTGTTAGATCTAAAGCAGGGGAATCGCGAATTAGTGGCATATTTAGCCCAATTCAACAAACTGATCGTGGAAACAAGTTGGCCAGAGGCAAAACGAGCTGCAATTTTCTATCGAGGTCTGAAAGATGAGCTTAAGGATGGCCTATCACAGATCCCAAGGCGTCCCACGGAGGTATCTGAATTAATTGACTTAGTACTACAGATTGACCAGCGACAAAGTGAAAGAAAGAATGAGAGACGCAAGGAATTTAGGAGCATTCCGCCTCGATTTGACAGAATAAAATCGGAAGGATCTAGGCAAAAGGAAGCAGCGTCAGAGATCGGCTCCACCAGTAGAAGGGGTTGCCCTGGTGGAAGCGAAGGAACAGTCAACTCCAGAACCAAAACTCGTGGCGAATACTCTGCAATCGTCGGCGCCACATTTGATTCTATCTGTTCAAATAAGATTTGGAGGTCGGATCAAGGATGGAATTTCTGTCATGATTGACTCTGGGGCTACAGGAAATTTTTGCGACATTGGATTTGCCAAGACACTGGGAATTGCCTTTGTGAAGAAGGAAAGGCCAGAGCCGGTCCGCGCTGTGGACGGGACGAGCCTGTCCTCTGGACCAATAGTTTTCGATTCTGAGGAAATCCAATTGTTTGGACCAGGTCAACATCGTAGTTCATTGCAATTTAGTTTGATCGACGCACCACAATTTCAGCTGATCTTAGGTCTGCCTTGGCTCACCGAGCATAATCCGTTAATTAACTGGGCCAGACGTTCGATTTGCATGAACTCTGAGTATTGTCTACATCATTGTTTTCGTGAGGATCCTGATCCACCAGAAGCTTCACAGTCCCAATACTTAGCAAGCTTCCCTAAGACAATTTGTGCGTTAAACACTCAAGAAATTCCTCGAGAATACGAAGATCTTGCCTCGGTGTTCGATGAGAGAGAAGCAGAACGTTTACCTCCTCATCGAGAGTATGACTGTTGAATTGAGTTGGAGCCTGGAGCCTCCCTTCCTTGTAGTCGAATTTACGCGCTGTCTGAAGCGGAAAATGTCCATCTCAAGGAATATCTGAACAGATACTTGGCCAACGGGTTTATTCGCCCCTCTCAGTCACCAGTTTCGTCTCCACTCTTTTTTATTCCCAAGAAAGATGGTCAATTAAGAACTTGCATCGACTACCGCGCCCTTAACTTGGTCACCAAGAAGAATCGTTATCCTCTTCCTTTGATTTCGGAGCTGCTGGACCAGGTAAAGGGAGCGAAGATTTATTCCAAGTTGGATTTGAGAGGAGCTTACCATTTGGTACGCATGGCTGAAGGCGAAGAATGGAAGACTGCTTTTCGTACCCGTTTTGGTTTGTTTGAGTACCAAGTCATGCCATTTGGCTTATGCAATGCTCCGGCAGCTTTCCAGCACTTTGTAAATGACGTACTGCGTGAATTTTTAGATCGTTTCGCAGTGGTTTACATAGATGACATCCTCATATTCTCAGCCAGCGAGGAAGAACATGTCCAGCACGTTAGATCCATTTTGAAGAAATTGCTTGAAAATCAACTTTTTGTCAAACTGGAGAAGTGTGTTTTTCATACGACACAAGTGGAGTTTCTGGGATTCGTTTTGTCATCAGATGGAGTCTCTATGGATGAATCCAAGGTGCGAGCAATCAAGGAGTGGCCCTCTCCGCGTTCAGTAAAGGAAGTACAGAGTTTCCTTGGCTTCGCCAATTTCTATAGGCGATTTATCATCAACTTTTCTGAGCGAGTTTGTCCACTCACGAGATTATTGAGAAAGAAGACCAAATTTGAGTGGAATGCGGAAACGGAACTTGCATTCAACGAGCTCAAGAGAATTTTTGTATCTTCACCAGTCTTGCTCCATCTTGATCCGGGAGAACCGTTTTTTGTGGAGGCCGATGCCTCCGATTTCGCCATTGGAGGGGTTTTGTCCCAGCGCCATAAGCGGACTGGTCAGCTACATCCCGTAGCTTTTCGTTCAAGGAAGTTATCTGCTGCAGAAATTAATTATTCCATTGCGGATAAGGAACTGTTGGCAGTAAAGGATGCCTTCTCTGAATGGAGACATTATTTGCTGGGAGCAAGGCATGTGGTGACGGTATTTACCGACCATCGGAATCTTCAGTTTTTGAAATCCGCCCGAACTCTTACCCCACGCCAATTGAGATGGTCCCTATTTTTTGCAGATTACGACTTTATTTTAACTTACAAACCTGGATCGGCAAATGCCTTATCTCGCCTCAATGTGAGCTCCGACATCAAGAATTCTGAAAAAGGGGTCATAATTCCAGTAGATCGGATAATCGGAACACTCTCCTACTCCGACTTAGAAAAGAAGTTACCCAACTTGCGGTCTCAAGAAGAAGTTAGAGATTGGACGGCAAAAGGGGAGGACTATCAAGTCAAGGATGGAAGACCCGTCTACCAAGACAAGTGGTTCGTGCCAAGTCAGAAGCTGCAAGAACAAATCATAGAACACTTTCATGATAATTTGCTGGCCGGACACAAGGGTGTGAAGAAGACTACAGAACTGATCCGAAGAGAGTTTTGGTGGCCTGCAATGGAAGCTCGGGTGCGGCAGTATGTAGCCACTTGCGAGTCATGTATCAAGGGGAAGACACTTAGAAGGGCTCCTCAGGGGTTGTTGCAGCCTTTGCCCCCAGCCCCGTATCCGTGGCATACCATTTCGATGGATTTCATAGTGGATCTTCCGTCCAGTGAGGGTCTTTCTGTCATTTGGGTGGTGGTGGACCATTTTTCCAAGATGAGTCATTTTATTCCTTTAAAGGCCCTCCCAAATGCTACACAGCTGTCCAAACTATTCACACAGCACATTGTAAAAGCCCATGGGATTCCAAAGGTCGTAATCTCTGACAGGGGGCCCCAGTTTGTCTCTCGTTTTTGGAGATCTTTTTTTAAAAGATTGGGTGTTGACTCCCGTCTGTCTACCAGTTTCCATCCTGAGACGGATGGACAGACGGAGAGAGTGAATCAGGAGCTGGAGCAGTTCCTGCGCTTGTTCTTGATGGATCAGGAAGGAGATTGGCCAGATTTGATTTGGGCGGCAGAGTTCGCTTATAACAATGCCCAGCATGCTTCCACAGGCTACTCCCCGTTCTATTTAAATTCTGGTCGTCATCCTAACGCTTGGGTAGAGAAAGAGACCAGTGATGTTCCTGCAGTGGAGACAGTGGTTCAGGATTTACATAAGGCTTTTCAATTAGCTTCCAGAAATCTGTCTAAGGCTAAAATTTCCTACAAGAAGCAGGCCGACAAAAAGAGGCGTCCCAACCCAGTTTATGAAAAGGGAGATCTAGTCTGGTTGTCTACTAGAAATTTATGCTTGAAGGGGAATAGAAAGTTTCAACCGAGGTACATGGGTCCCTTTCAGGTAGACAGAATGGTGAATCCAGTCAGTGTGAAGGTATGTCTTCCTCCTCGGTTGAGGATATATCCAGTTTTTCATGTTTCCCTGCTCCAGCGTAGTCCAAGAGGGTTCAGGTCCAGAAATTCACCTTCCCCAGTCTTGGTGCAGGGGCAGGGGCAGGAGGAATTTGAGGTGAAGAGAATACTAGATTCTAGATTTCAAAGAGGGAAAATTTACTATCTAGTTGACTGGAAGGGTTGCGGTCCTGAAGAGAGATCCTGGGAGCCCCAATCCCATATCCATGCTCCACGTTTGCTGAGAGATTTTCACCGTGCACACCCCACTAAGCCCAAGGGGGTTAGGGAGGGGGTTTTGGTGGGAGGTACTGTCAGGACTGTAGCAGGTGATGCTGGTTTTCCGAGATTCAACACACACTCGAGGGTTCAGGCAGGTAAGCGAAGACAGGTTTCAGTTAGATCGCTCACTGCCTTCATACGATCCCTTAGCGCTTAGGTATTAGGTTCCCCCCCCCCTCCCAAGATGGCCGCTGGTAGGTTCCTCTGACCTCTACTATTTCAGTGGCGTGCAGCGGTGTAGTCTTTTCCCGAGTTGAAGTGCGCGAGCGCGTCCTCAGCTCGGCGCACTTCAACCGTCAAATTTTGAGGTGACGAGACGGAGTATTCTAGTGCTCCGTATTTCTTCAGGAGAATCTCTGTTTAGGTTTGGTTAGTCATTACGGAAGAGAGCCTCGCTCCCCACCTCGGCTCCGTTCCAGTCCTTTGTACTTTTGGGGTCCAGCATTCATTTTTTCCTCGCCACACACCTCAGGAGTCAGTTCTATTTCCAGTGACATAAGGTGGTGTGGAAAGTCAACCCCTCTCGTTTCCTCAGCGCCTCAGCGAAAAGGAATAAGGTAGAAACAGATTTGGAACTTACTCCACAGAGAAGTAAGTGCTGCCAATCTTTTCCAGTAACCTCGTTAAAGTCAGAATTCCCGCTGTAGGCACTCAGTGACAATTTGCTAGAGAGAATAAAAGAAAAAGAAGAATGAGTCAAACTTCAGTGGTGAAGTAATTGCGAAAGAAAGAGAGACTCGCTATTGCAAGACTATACCTAGAGTACTATTCATTGCAGAAGAAGAACTTGAGAGAGAGAAGACATAAGAGTAGACTAAGGATTACATGAGACTTCGCTACAGATGCAGCTGTGCATATATAATATATATATATATACATATATGTTTAGAACTTACCCAACAACATTCCTCAGTACTGCTCAGAAGGTTGAAGAAAGAATTGTCAGCATTTGTTCTGGTGAACTTTTATGAAAATATATAATCCTCTGGGTGGAATCCAGGTAACGAAGGAACTCTTGGGGTGGTAGAGGGATTCCCGGAAGACTAGGATTACATGTGTTTCTATTTGCAGGAGTGAACTCACCTTCAACTCCACATCACACCCATTAGAAGGTTATCTACTAAGCGTGAACAGAGAGCGGCAACCACTGTGTCAGGACAGGTATAGTTGGGTAAAGCAAGGGTCTTATGAGCGTAGAGAGTATTAGAATTGTTGTTGAGTAATTCTTGTTACAGGAATTCGGAAGAAGAAATCCCGAGTCCAGTCCAGAAAGAAGACGCAGTGTTGTCTCTCTTTTCTGTCCAATTCCCCTTTCCCCCTCACTGCTGCTCGCGAGCCTTCGAGCTCGTGGTAGCGGAGTGGGGGAGTGGAGATCAAGCATCGGCTCCTGTGGAAAAGGCACAAGCTACGCAGAAACGTGATACCATGATTTAACCATTACTCAAATGTAAAATAGTAAGAATAGAGCATATTGATTAAATAGTTCATATTTATTGTTAAATCTCAAGTCGCCAAAAGTATAGAACAACATTTTACGATCCAAGATGTGAGTGGTGTGGAAAGTGTGGAAGAATGTATCAGTATTAGAATTGTCACTAGGTACATATGAGATGAAAAAACTTTTCAAGAGGAAAAAAAATCCTGTTTTACAATTTTCCTGCCCATGTTCATTCACAAACCACTCAATAATTAGATGACACAAGCCGCATAGGTTACACATACATGGTGCAGCAAAAAACACAGTGTTAATCGGTAATAGTATTGAATAAGGTACCATTTCTGCATAGAACCCATGACATTTAGAATTTGCACATTTTCACATAGCTGGCAAGAATAAGGTTTACTGCGCTCGAGGCAAAGTCCTCTTTTGCCTCCAGAGCTCTCCCCTTTAACAAAAAAGGGGCTCCTTTTCATAACTTTCGCTGCCATGGTTAACTTTAGTGCCAGTCCTGAGGACTAGGTACGAAAGTTATGTTAACCAGTCACTAACCTAAGATCATGCCCGATAGTTCTGTATTTCCGAATTCACAATTGTTTTTGCGAATTTGCTTGGTTTCGTTTTTTTCATTGGGTCCAGAGCAAATAAATGAAGGAAAACAGCGAAAAACTTGGAGGCATTTACCACTGACCTCGCTTCTCGAAGAGAGCGTGTTACCCTATATGTGCAGTGCATACATCTCTAGCATTTTACTTGCTATAGTTCCTGCACTCTCACAAGATCTGTAGCGCAACTCGACATCACAGCCATTCTTCACACTAGTAACTGTTTTTAACATTATCATCTTCATAAAAACTGCAAAGAGGCCAGACTATGGAGGCAAGGTTTAAAAGTCTAATGAATTCGCCTTGTCTGGATTAAAAAACCTGATACTCCTAGAGACGGTGAATTCAGGTCTCCCTCTATTTGAAAAAGGGATGTGATTGGAGTCTCCGAAGCTCAAACTCTCACAACCTCTAGGAAAAGGGACAGCAGAAAGTAAATGAAAACAAGCGTCACTGAGCAATTGCTTTCGCGATCGCTATTGTAAAAAAACACACGCCCGCGAGTGGTGCGCGCGCGTGCGCCACAGCAAGCCATATGGTTTCAATTATCGCGCCCGTGTCTGGGCACGATAATTGAAACCATATGGCAGAAATGCGCATGATAGACACCAATAGGCCATGGGCGGAGCTATGCGCCTGCCTCTGGCCAATTGTGTGCTATCTTTAAAATAAACACGCAGGCAAAGGCCAATAGCAGACCGCAAAAGTAAAAACACACGCACAAGCGTGTTAATTTCCAGGGTCCATTTCTGAACCCCGGACAAAAGGATTCTCGCCTGCGCGAGCACTGCTGCGCAGTGCAACGCAGGTCGCAAGACCTAAAAGCGGCACAAAATAATCTCCTCAATACTGTTTTCATGTGGTAGTACACATTGTTATCCCCCACTCTATAAACTGGCCTCCCTCACAAATGTAATTTTTGCCTAGGGACACCTATCGTAACGATATGGTTTTTTATTCTGCTTTCCCTTCATTGCTTCACAATCGCAAAGACCTGAGGCCTAAAAGAGGCCTCTGGAGCCCCTGCGGCTTAGGGAGGGCCCGGAGGTCCAGGGGGTGGCACCCTTCAAGGGCACCACACTCTTCGGAGGGGCCCCGCTCCCATTTGCTCAAGGACAATGTTGTGTTCCTTCCTATCTTTATCTTGCCTTCCTCCTATAGGCATCCGTCCCTCTTCCACGCGCGTCCCTGCCCTCGCGCGAACCTTGTTAGGTCATCAGCTGGAATGTTGACAGCTGGTACGTTCTAAATGTCACAGTTGATAGTGAAAGTTATGTTTTCACAGTTAGTGATTTATGTTCCAGCTAGCAACCTGCACGGAGCACTCCTGTTGTTCTGGTGTGTTGTCTTCTTTACTTAAATCAATTAACTCATTTTAACAACGCTGGTTCCAGACTTTACTTAGCAGACAATGACTTTTTGCGAGACATGGGAGACTGAGGGACCCCGTGTCACATTTTGCAGTGGGTGATTTTACGTTATGACACTTTAAAACATCCTCACTTTACACCTGTTGTACAAGAAATATGGTAATGTAAATTGCCATGTAATGTAATGTAAATTGACATGGTACAGCTCAAGGACAGCTCAAGGACAATGACTTTTTGTGAGATATGGGAGACTGAGGGGCCCCTCGTCACATTTTGGGGGGGGTGGTGATTTTACGTTATGACACTTTAAACGTCCTCACTTTACACCTGTTGTACAAGAAATACGGTACAAGAACAGCTCTATATTCCATATAGCTTGAAAGCTGTCCAAACTTTTTTTTAAAAAGCGACAAACAAACATCTAACACCGAGTTGCAACCTGACTGTTTAGGTGTTTCTCAGTAGATGCATTCTGCACCGATTCATATGTAGCTCCTCCTTTGTCCTATGCTTTAGTCTGATGCTTTTGTTGTTTATTTCTTTTTGTTGTTGTCTGTTTTTGTTTTTCTTGACTAAATCCACACAAGGTCGCAGCTTGCTTTTTTGCACATCATTGGATGAAGGTGTTGCTTGTGAGCAGACCTCCTTTATTTTTCTAATCCTGTATGTACATTTTGATCACCCCCCCACACATTGGCACAGTGCAAAGACCATGAATGACTATGTTATTCTGTTTAGCCTCTCGTGTCAATGGCTGCTCGAAGTCATTCGTGTCAGAGCAAGTCTCGAAATCAAGCTGGCTGGAGGCAGGGGAGACATTGGTATGGAAATACCTTGGGCAAAGGAAACCGTGTCACTGTTAACAAACCCCAACACGCCTCCCAACAATGGAGGCCAGGGAATCCATTAGGGCCTTTCAGCCGCCTGGGTGCACCCACTGTGCCGGGGGAATCGGACACTGTCCTACAGATTGCGCCTGTGTCGTGGAGACAAAGCCCCCGCCACGTGGGACACTCCACGTCTTTTGTGAAGTGAATGACAGGGGCCGAGGGGAGATGCGCGAGGAATCGCTCATCGCAGTTTGCGTTGAGATGCCGTCGCATGGAGGCTGTGTGATTGGCCAAAAAGGAATAGCTGTGTATGATTAAATGGCTGCACGACCTGTGTGTGGTGTAGTATCGCTAAGCCTTGTTTTCAGCGCGAATTCGACATTTGCTCCAACTATTTTTTTGCACCTGTAACAGTGTAACAATTACTTGTAACAGTAATCTTGTGCAAATTGGGCGCTGCATTTTTGTGCAGGATTACACCAGCTTCAATTAAAATCTGTTTAATCTGAAAATTGTGCAAAATCACACAGGTGAATACTCTATCAGTCTCTAGCAGAGCCATTGGAGTCGCAGCATTCCATACTTGTGTCCTTTCCTGCACAATTTTAGATTTACTTGAGTTATTACATAATTCAAAATCTGCCACATAATTTGCAGATTTCAAGACCAAAACATAGTTTTTCTAATTCAAAGGGCTCAAAAGTCACTTTAAAAGTGCCCTACACGATCCCTCGTATTGGGAGACGCTCAGCATTAATTAACTGGCTACATTTTAGTTGCTGAGTTTTTAACTGAATTGTTAAACTGGTTCTTATGAGGCAAAACCTGTGTCCAGATAGTGTTAATGTGTGTTCACAACACAAGATAGCAACATAATACTCCCACATAATGTGCTGCAATGTGGTGCATAATTTGGCTCTTATAGTCACATAATTTAGTCTTCCTTGCCACATAATTTGGTTGACCTTTGCCACATGAATCCAACGGCTCTAAAAACCCAGCATAAGGATATTGTTGCTTGGTAAGAGTGGCAATAAAGTGTCAGAGCAAATCTTCTCGTTCATAAGGTCAAAATGATCGAGGATAGTCCACCAGTGAATTATTTTTCAGATTTAACATTTCCTTAAAAATTGGAGTATTTTTTGTCAGCGCATTTCGGTAAGCGACTTGGTTTTCTAGGTTTTTTATCCGAACGGGGTAGTTGTTCCACGTTTTACTGACTCAGAGTAACGAAAAGCTACCTCCGAGTAGAGTTGGTGGAAAGTGGCACTTTGAGTTTTCGGAGTCTGTTGGGTCGGAAGCTTTTTCTAGGGTGTCAGGTCTGAAGTTATTGTTGAGGGAGTGTTTGTCCTTTTCCATGTGGTGTTCGGTGTGCTATGCATAGTGCTTTGAACGCAATCCGATTAAATTTGGGGGAACCAGTGGAAAGTTATATGGTCTAGTGTGAAGTGTTTTAAGGCTTCAAGTATAAAAGTAAAAGTAGCCTGGGCACTGAGTTTTGCACTCACAGTCATTCGTTTGGGATGCATTTCTGGCTTTTTTGTTGTAGACAGTTTGTGTAATCCAGGCAAGAGTGCATAACCTTAGCTGTTGCTTGAACTCTGTGGGGATATCCATTTTAGAATACTTTACCTCATCTATTTATTGTTCCAGAGTAATATCTTCATCTAGGAAGATTCCTATGCTCAGTGTCATTTTAAGGATTTTGGGGGCACTAGCAAAACATATTTTAGGGTCTTGTACACAACAAATTAGAATTGTAGCACCCATTTCAAGCCTACATTGTGCTAAACAATACTAAATTGCATGCAAAATTATTACAAGGTCATACTTAATCAGTTGAAATATGTCTTGGCCAGGACTCCAACATTTTTCAAGAGGACACTGATTTTGAGCGACAGAGTTAGAGGTAATGGTAGGCATAGAGGGAGAGAGGTTTAAATAGAGAAATAGAATAGGCAGAGGTCAAACAGAAAAAAATCAGTTTCCTATGTGGTTCCATAGAAGGTGGAGGAGCTGGGCAATTGCCCACTTTGCCATAAAACATCTCTGCCTATGCTGTGTTTGTTAAGCGGGGTGACTCCCCTAGGCCCGACAGGGCAGGTTAGGATCTCTTGTGCTGGTGGACAATTTTCATTTCTGGCGATTTCTATTTTGTCTGGATTGAGTTTAAGATGCTTGGCGGTCGTCCATTATTTCACCAAACCAAATCGTGGTGCCTTTCTGGATGTCATGGTATGGTTGGTGTTTTTATCCTTGAGCAAGCAGTGTGTCCCGAACTGTTGAACAAGTCCCTTAGAGGCCTGAGATGTTGAAAACAAAAGGAGGGATGTTTTTAAACATTTTATTTACATTTATAACAGCACACCAGTGTGCATATTTACTAGAAAATGATTCAGCGCGGCGCTGCAAGCCATCTTGCTGTGCTGAGCTGCATCATTAGGAAAGTGTAGGTATGCGTTGTCTTTACAGCAATACAATGCATCCCTGTGCTTTCCACTGCGCTGATGCACAATCGGCTGCCTAGTCCCAACACAGACACCCTTGTATCATGGTGCAAGGGTGTCTGCGTTTCAGGGATGAATGTTTTGTGCATTAAGGGACCCAATTCCTGCGGGGGGAGGCGGCGGCGGTGGTGCTGTGCTCGTGACGAGCCCAGCTCGTCATGAGGCACAGTGGAGCTGTGCTCATGACGAGCTGAGCTCGTCACGACCCCGCCCACTGATTGATTCTCCCGCACAGGCGGGGAATCAATCACGCGTGGGCGTGCCGCAACAGTTATGACGAGCCCAGCTCGTCATGAGCACAGCTCCACTGTGCCTCATGACGAGCTGGGCTCGTCATGAGCACCGAAGCGGTTAAGAAAACTTGCAAATCTGGGAATGTGTCAGAATCCATGGGTGTTGCTTGGGAACACCCACAGCAACACCCATGGAAAGCCCCTTTCGTGCAGAGTAATGCGTGAAAGGGGTCCATATTTACAAGGACAGGAAAAGCAAAGGGTGGCTTTGCGTGGCCTTGTAAATATGGCTCAGCATTGTGGAGCGTGAGGCTCCGGTGGTGCGGGGGCCTTTTAAATATGCCCATAAGAATGTTACTACTGAAGTCACACTATGCAAGCGACACAGATAAAGAAGAACCAACCTGAGTTTCTGATTTCTGCAGAGAATTATCTTGTAAACCAATCCACACATCACATTGTTATACTGCAATAGACATAATATTAAAAAAAAATACACATCAGGATAAAACACCAGCGTATGAGGCGGGTGCTGCAATGCTCAGCGCATTGTACACTATTCCTTCAAATCATCATTTAGTTTCACCACAATGCAAGTTCTGGACATGTAGAGTTCCTCTGCAATTGACCACTTGAACACATCTCTGTGCCACATGTCTAACTAGTGAGTGATGCCCTTTAGCCAATTTATCGCTTTTCGATATTGGACTGCTTCTAAACACAGTGCTACAAACTTGTTGCGTGTCTTTTCCGTAGGAGGATGCACATGCAAGCCCATCATGCAGTGCTTAAGGGTGCACTCACTGATTGGCCCTGTCACTATGGGGAGAGATAGTTGAGTCCTGGGGGTTCCTGGCATCTGGGTGTTAGGGAAATGTGAGGTTCCGTTTAGGGTTGGATTGGGATCAGAAATAGGCCCAGGAACCCTAAAAAATTGGCCCACTTTTACGGATTGTGCTTTTTTGCAAAACCTTGCTTCCGTGTTGTGAGTATTATGAAGGGGTGGGGGAGGGGAGTTCTCTAAAAGAGGCGTGTTCTCTTAACCTTCCTGAGATAAAAAAAAAACAATGCGAATGTTGCTAGGACATTTTGTGCACGGTGTGCTCTCAGTTGTGAACTACCCCTAAATATAAGCAAAGCCACTTCTGCTCAGGCCCCCTGCTCAATCTGCATACATTATAGGGCAGGCCCAGTGAGGGACTTGGAGTGACACTTTTGCCCCGCTGGTAAAAGGGAGTTAATAGAGGCCCATCAGCCTCTGAAAAGGCCGCACAGGCCCTCATTGGGCCACTGGCGGCATCTGAACAGCACAGACACAGCCCAAATCGGGCGGCACGCTGCCCAAAAAACGAGGCCCACAGCTTCAACTCAGATACCTGTCTATTGCCCATTTCAATAGTACCCGCATTACCAACCTGACCCGGGTTCTGGTTCTATAGGAAGGAGGAACTCCGGTTCAACAGGTTTTTTTGGATGCCCCCATTATTCAATTAGACCAGTAGTGTTGGATGACGGACAGTGTAGAATGCGTCAGAGAGGTCTTGTAGGATCAGAGTAGATGCTGCATTTGCACCAGCCTGTGTTCTTAGTTCATCCCCTGTAGAAACTAAGATACGTTCTGTCTGTCTGGAAGGCCAAAAACCTACCAGTGCATCTGAAATGCTGACAACTTTTCTATTAGTTGAGGCACGAAGATTCCTTTTGCCATTGCTTTTTGGTGTCAGTTATTTTCATAAATGAGCATTTGAGTTCATTTTGCAGGACACCTTTGCTAAGCACCTTTGGATGGGAATGATTCCACTACAGCCACAAATGGCGAGGGCGACAATGAAACCACCAGGCCCTGGCATCCTTCCAGCCAACCCTCTTTACTGGCGGGAGAGTCTAAATCAGATCAGGTCCCTGCGGCCCGAGATTTGGACTTGCTGCACCCCGATGACTTGTTACAGCCGCGGTCGGCGGAGTAGTCTCCAGCGCCAAAGGTAGCGCCTACATGGCAGGTCGTCTGCGGAAACCTTTAGGCAAAGAAGAAAAAGTCTGCAGCCGCCTTTGAGCTGAGTGCCCGCGCCCCTCCTTGGAGGTTAAAGTCGCCCTCACCCCTGACATTGATGGCAAGATGGCCAACTTCTTGGCCAAATTTGTAAAAGACTCCAAAAAGAAGGCGCTAAAGCATTCTTATCTCCCCAAGGACCCTATCTGGATGAGCTCAAAGAGCTATAATCTTTTTGGGAAATGTAAACTGTACCATTTCTACAGAAAAACTCAGGCCCTTGCTAATTAAGATAGACCCAAAACAGGGTGAATTGGTAACATTGGTGCCAGGTCCCAATACCCAAGGGGGTCCTTTCGGAGATCATTCCTGCGCTTTCCCTATCATGCAGCTAAGTGCAGCGCAGCAAGGTGATGTTTCAATAAATATGCCTCGATGTGTTTTAAACACATCACATTAGCCCTTTTCACTCTTAACTGGTTTCCAGTAGAAGCACAGTCTAAACAGCCTAGATAGCCCAAATATCTATGCACTGATGTTCCCGAGGTACTTGATAGAGCCCTTGATTCACTGGAGGGCGGCCACTCCTTACGAAGTGCTGAATCTATACTCCAGGACTCCACCAAGGTTTAAGAAACAAAGAACCATTTCTCATTTAAGTAAAGACAAAAAAGCATGCAATTCGATTCTCCCTACAATATCGACAAACCCATCAATTCTAGTCTGAAATAACCACAGCTCCAGGTTTACCTCTAAAGATAATTCCACAATTATTCAAAGCAGGTTCTCAGCATGGGCATTACCTCTTTGAGATGTATCACCCGCTCTTGTAAACAGGCTTATGGCTTGGTTCTTGCTTTGATTTGATCACCGAGAGTATATGATGTGAAAATGATTGTCAAATAGGGAATTGTGGGGTGAGAGTGATTTGCCTGATTAAAATTGATTACTCAGGTTGCAATTTGTGACCCCTCTGCAATTGGCTACAATAACAGTGATGGTGACCTTATAGTGACATCAGACCACCATCCCTGTAATTGCATTAAAAAATAGATAACCTTTTTTCCTTTAAATAGCCCAAGTTCCCTAAAGGAACCAGGACTGCTTTCAAAATCAAGGGGGGGGGGGGTGCGGTCTGCCGCAGGTGGCATGAGATTTGGGGGCAGAAGCCGGTGGCATGCCCCTTACCTGTGGCCGATACCCACGGCCACAGGATTCGCCAGCACCCCCTCCTCTCTGCCCATACGCTTTTACATTCGGCAGGCAGCACAGAGGCCGCCACTGCAGTAGGAAGTACAAATAAAAGAGATCTGGGTTGTTTAGGTCTCGCCTAACCCAGCGCATGCGCTGGTCTGGCGAGACTTATTGAGAGGGCTCCAAAAAGTGCTACCAGGCCAGCCTAGAGCCACAGTGCATGTGCGCGGGTGCGCGCGCCGTGCTTTACCGCGATTACTTTCACTTTTGCGGCCGCACGGCCGCTTGGCATAGCCAATAGGTCTCGCTTTTGGGACCTTATAAGTATTTAGTTATGCAACTGTTGCATGGCTAAACACTTATAAGGTCCCAAAGGCGAGACCTATTGGCTATGCCAATGCTTGTTTTGAATCGCTACTATTTTCAGTGCTTTAGCACCTGCGAAACAGGCAAATGTATTTTTTTTAAAAAAAAGGCAATATTATTAATGTACTGTGTGCAGCTCTGAACAGTGCATTGGGAAATTTTGCGATTGCGTAGTTAATTATATTGGCCCATGTAAGAACGTTTTAAATTTTGCATCACAAGCGCTTGCGTAGTTACATTTATTGGCACTTTTGAGAACGTTTTACATTTTGCATCACAAGCGATTGCGTAGTTAACTTTATTGGCACATGTAAGAACTTTTTAATTTTTTTATCACAAGCGATTGCGTAATTAACTTTATTGACACATGTAAAAACGTTTGAAGTTTTGCGTCACAAATTTAATGCTACACTAATCAGTTGAACTAGTCCATTTTTGGACTTTTGAGATTCTGAGTCAAAACCTCAATGTCCCTTAAAACTAAGATTCTAGGCCTTGTAAAAAATGTGCCCTGGTCTGCTGATGCAATCCTTATTTGCAAGAACTGACATGTCACGCTATGTAATCCATTTTAATGTACCTAATGCAGTCTGGCACAGTCCACGTCCCCCGTGTCATTTGGGCAAAATCAAACGATGATCTTGATCTTAGGGTAGGCTGGTGGCGCAGTTTAGTGTAGAAAACATAGACAGTGGCCTGTGCCACATTCTGTTTTTTTCTGGGCATATGAAACAAACACGGCCCTCGTCCTGTGACTCTATTTGGAATCTACTGCGCATGTGCTGCACACTCAGAGCATGGCCTGTGACTGGGTTTCGTGCTTCCTAGACCTATGTAGTAGCCTAACTGCAGTCTGCCCCATAAAGGTGTTTGTTTCTGTCCAAAAAGGCCTCGGGCAAATAGGCACCACAATAGCTGCCACTTGCAGAATGTGCTGAGACGCTAGTGCAACAAGACAGCTGACTTGGACAACATTGTATTCTGAAAATGGGGTTGGGACAAATCTGGCATAGGGCATACTTACAGTATATAAGGATAACGCAATAGGAGGGTATATCTACTACTATACCTAGGTGTAAATCCTCACATTTACTTATTCACTATATGTAGACTTAAGTGTCTCCACCTCCTCAAGCGAGGAGTTGGAGAGTCATACGACTAAACTTATGTGGGCAAAGTTACTCTAAGAATCTTTCCACCTGCTTTTAGAGATCTCTGCCACCGGGCAGAGATTTTTGTAGGGTACAATACAGAGAAATGTAATAAAATCTATTATGTTTTAAAAATAAAAAATGCAATCAATTAAAATAAATACATAGTTTTAAACATTAATATTAATATAGAAGCTTAAAGAAAAAGATACAACACACTACGTCATAAAATTAACTTTGTATTAAATTGTAAAATAATTTCAATATTTTAATACATTTTTTAAATATTCATTTTTGAACAAGACTTTAAAATTAAAATCACCCACTATCACTCACATTTTTATTTCCATTTAATTTATAACAAGCTTGGTTATAAGTTATGTTTATAATTCATTTCAATATATTTTTAAATAAGTTAACTATTTAATTTTATTTAATTCATTTTAAAATGTAAGTGTATTAAAGTAAGACAGTTAAACAGTAGCATTAATTAGATTTATACTTTTTAACTCTAAAAAAGTCTATATCTTACCACTGCGTATTTATAGTTAAGTTACAGTTTCCATAGGAAAAGCTTTTGTCCACCTCAGGTCCTTCAGGAAACTTTTTGAGCTGACTTACCTGATCAAGTGCCAGCCCTGAAAAAAGGACTCCCAAAAGTGCCATTTCCCCTCTCAAATCCCATAGGAAACTTTGGGGCATATTTACAAGCCCCTATCGCACAGGAATGTCACTTTTATTGACGTTCCTGTGGCGATAGGGGCTTCACCTTATTTACAAGTCGGCTGTTAGATTTGGGGGTCTCTAGTTGGCAGAGGTAGGTACCTTTGTCCAAGTAGGGGCCCTTGCGTCTAGTCAGAGTAAGGGGGTACACTCCTAAAATAACCCCTGCTCACCCCCTTGGTAGCTTGGCACAAGCAGACAGGCTTATCTCAGAGGCAGTGTGTAAAGCATTTGTGAACACATACAGTAATCAAGTGACAACACTACAGATGTTCACCACACAAGTTTTATATAAAAAATAAGTGTTCTTTATATAGACTTATCACAAGACCACAAACAACAAAAATCCACAATACTGTACTTAGAATGGTAGAATTAGCCTAGTTCTCTTAAGATGGTAAATGCGACACTCAGAGTTCAATGTACCTTAAGATGCGTAACGCAAGACAACGAAAGTGTTGCAAGGACGGTGATGCGTTGAAGATCTGGTTCAAAGAAACAAAGATGGCGCTTTCTTCTTGATGCGACACGCTTCCCGGTGATGCGGCAGTGTCTGCTGCAACGTCGATCCTCTTCTCCGGCGATGCGAGATGCTTCCACACGATGTGAGCCGCGACAGGCCCTGCAACACGCTTCCCAGTGATGTGGCGGCATCTGCTGCAACGTCGATCCTCTCCCCTGGCGATGTGAGGCGCTTCGATGGCCCTGCGATAACTCAACGATTCTTCTGCGATACGCTTCCCGGTGATGTGGCGGCGTCTGCTGCGACGTCGATCCACTTCTCCGGGGATGCGAGGAGCTTCGCGTTGTGAAGCGGCAGCGGCAGTGCGGCGAAACGCTTCTTGCTTGTGAGTCGTGCTTCCAGCTCCTTGCGACACGCAGTCCCTCAGAAAGCTTCGCAAAACAGCAGGCACTTGCAAAGAACTCTTGGAGAGCTGGTGGGTGAAGTCTGTTGTCCCTGAGACTTCAGCAGGAGGCAAGCTCTTTTCTCAAGCCTTTGGAGATCCTTCACAAGTTGAATAAAGTACACAAAGTTCCTTTTCTCCTCTCTTTGGCAGTCAGGCAACTACTGCAGGCCAATCCCTCAAGCTTAGGGATAGTCTTTCCTCAGTCTCTCTGGTTCCTCTCCTCAGAAAAGGTTTCTTCTTGTTTCCCAAAGTGATCTAAAGTTCTTGGGTTTGGGTCCCAATATTTACACCCAGTTTCTCTTTGTTCTCTGAAGGCAGAGAGGCCTTTGCCTAGTCCAAACCAGTTCTGGTCAGTCCTGGAGCACTTTGTTGACAAGACTCCTTTTTTCCTTTCAGAGTGCAGGGCAGAGACATCAGACGCACCACAGGAGGTGGAGCCAGCATTGTGGAGGGAAGGCACAGCCCTATTCAGGTCCCAGGTGCAACTCCTCCCACCCATCTGGATGCAGATCTCTCTATTCAGCCCCGTGCTGACTCACCCTGTCTCCTGGAATCTCCCAGCCCCTGTCACTCAAACTCCAGACAAGGAATACTCAACCTAGCATAGGCAGGTTTGGATGGTTAGACAAGAAAAGACCTACTTTCTAAAAGTGGTATTTTCAAACACAGAATGTTAAAACCAACTTCACTAAAAGATGTATTTTATCATTCTGGGTTCAGGCATACTAAACTCGAATTTCTACCATGTTCTTTGAGTCAGTTAGGATTACAAAATGTACTAATTAAACTGCCTTTTCTGGCCTTTGGGGAAAAGGTAGCCTTGCAATAGTGACAAACAAAAATGACTGTAATTCGCTATTAGGACATGCCACACACACCTGGGCTTGTCCTACTTTATACTTAAAATGCACCCTGCCCTTGGGCCTACCATAGAGGTGTCTGATATGAAGAAAAGAGAAGGTTCAGGGACTGGCAAGTGGTTGCACTTGCTCAGTCAGCATGGCAGTACCAGACTGCACACAGGCTCTGCAATGGCAAGCCTTAGACACACTTTTACAGCTGCTTCTGTGGGTGGCACAACCAGTGTTGCAAGCCCACCAGCAGCATTTGGATTACCAGCCCTGGACACTCCTGGTGCACTGTACCAGGGTCTGACAGGTAACCCAAACCAGCCAATCATGGAATCACTAATCCATACATCAATTTACAATAGGGAGCACTTGCACTGTGGCACTGGACAGCAGTGGCACAGTGCCCAAAGCATCTAACACCAGCAAAAACACATGAGGCAACAGCAAAAAATGGAAGGGAGACCCATGCCAAGGTGCCAGGTCTAACAGCGACGTTACAAGGCGGCATTAAATAAGGCACCCATTCGTGCTATACTTAGAGTGAAAGGGGTGGGCAATGGGTGTTGTGGTGGGTGTTCCACCGCAACGGCCATTGATTTTTATGCTCCCCCTATTTACAAGGGTGGCAAAAATAGGAGGCAACGCCAAAAATAAGACCAGGGAAAACCTGGTCTTAACATGGCAAAACGAGGAGAAATGCTTTATTTCTCCTTGTTTTTTGCTGTTTCTATGTGTGCTGGATTGTGCAGCACACATAGAAACAGCAAAATGCCATGAATGATTGTTTATGTACAGGAAGGTGTCCCTTCCTGCACATAAATATTCATTTAAAAACTGACGATTTGCAACTTCTAAGTGTGCTGCACAATGCAGCACACATAGAAGTTACAAATCGCCATTCTGGATTGTTTATGTGCAGGAAGGGACACCTTCCTGCATATAAACAATCATTCCCTCAACGCAGGCCCTCTTGCACTTTGGTGCAAGGGTGCTTGTGTTGGCGCTAGGCAGCTGAGTTCAGCGCCCGTGCTAGGAAAAACGCACGGATGCACCGTATTGTTGTAAATATGGTGCATTCCTGCATTTTCAGAATGGCGGAGCACAGCGTTAGCTATTTTGACCTAACGCCGTGCTCCACCATTCTTTTGTGAATATGCCTCTTTGCTCTCTGTTACAGCAAAAAATGGCTAAACGGGATTACACCAAATTTGCCAAAAAGTTTGAAAAGAAAGCACGCTTTTTGTATTTTGGTGTAGAACTGTTAGCTGTTTTTGAAAAATTTGTGTTTAAAGAAGGTCTTGGGTTGGGGATGAAAAGGTTATCGCTCAGAAGAAGTTTGGTATATCTAGACAGTTGATTCCCTGGTATTTCCACAGGAGTCCCATGGTAACAAGCTTTTTCTCCCTAGCGATCATTTTTGTACTGCGGTACTGATGCCCGTACCAAGTGATCTGATTGGTTGGTTGCGAATTTAAACAAAGTGTTAAACAAAGTATTATAGCACCATTACAGGTTTTCAAGTCCTGAAACCAAATTGAAAAAGCTCATAAATGAGTAGGATTAAGGCAATGTAGCAGGGTCTCAAGGAACCACTCCCATTAGGTCATATAAAAATAAAGAATGTTTTCAGGGTACTAGAATTGTGGTACCCAGTACAGTAACTTCTGTGGTGCCAAAGAAACCTTTAAAAAAATTACGAAAGTCTAGTCATAGACCACACCCTGCAACAAACTGTAACAAGCCGCCATTGTGCAGGCCATAGGTCGTGCGCAATGGTGGATTACTTTTCCATATGCGGAGGCGTTAGGCGCAGAGCCTAGCTGGAGGCCTAGCCGTGGTGCTAACCTCCTTCTACCAAAACCAGCTTCACAAGGCCAAAGGCTGTTCCAAGTGGCTAGTTGACTGCCTACAGGCAGGTTGAGCATAGGCCCTGGCCATGAGGCCACCTGCCTTCATCAGCTGTGCATAGTGGATGCCCTGACCCCTGGATCTTGTAGCTGGACTGTCCCGTGACCAAATAAAAAAAAAGATCTGGGCATTGCAATCTTGTGAGGCTCTTGCAAGAGCCAGAGCGACCCACTTACAGCGAGTGCTCTGGGGATAAAAAATAATGGGGTGGGGGTCCCTTGTGGTAGGTCAGGCCATGTGCCTAACTCCACTCACCATGGAAGGTTGTGCACTGTTGGATGGGGGAGTTGGCCGCCTGCAGGGGTGGGGTGGGGGCAGGGCCTAGCCTGGGGCCAGGACCTGCGACTAACCCCACGCCATACACTACCAAAGGCCATGTGCAGGGAGCTTAGTTTCCCATGTGGGGGGGCTTGTGGGCAGAGGTTGTCATAGTTACACACGCTAATAAAATCTTACTTTGCTTTAAAAAAAAAAACCTAGAAATTCACTGAAAGAAACAAAGATTAAAGTTACATTATAGTTAGGTTGATAATAATATGCTACTTTACAATAAAAAAACAAAAACCTTAAAAAAGTTACAGTGATGTTATATTTCAGTGAAAATGTAAATTCAAATGGAACATTTTAAACAGAAAAATACTGAAATTCACCAGCTATAGTTAACTGAAGTAGGTATAACTCACACCCTTGTTGTGCACTGCTTATGTTTTTCCTAAATAACCCATCCCACAAGGGCATTTTATGAGAAAGACACAGTTCACAGTGTCATACGTGGTGAATTGTTTTAATAGAATCTTATGCTCTGGGGTCGGATGTGTCACACAACTTCTTTTAAAATGTTATTACATTTTCCCCTGATCATTAATAATACCATCTTTTCCAAGTTCTTATATCTATTTAAGAGCTTTCTCAATTGAAAGACTCATGCAATCATTTAACTCACTGCAAGTTCACAGGAACAACTTTGGGTGGGCACAACCGAGTTTTCAATATTACTGTTGAGCAGCACTAGGTAGTATGATAGCAGATGGGATTTTGAGGTATACTGCGCTAGTGTTATATAGTGCCTCGAAAGTGTGAGGAGTTTAAATTGTGCTTGTTTGTGACTAGGGAGCCAGTGAATCTCCTTTCAGTTCAGTGTGGTGTGAAGTGAGTGCGACGTGGGAGGTTGAAAGTGATTCTTGGCCCCCTGTTCTGAATGGTCTGCAGCCTTCTGGTGAGTTTTTTGTTGATCACCTCATAGAGGGTGTTCCTGTAGTCTAGCTTGCTTGTGACCAAGGCATCATGAACAATTTGATCTAATGAACTATAGTGAACCAAAAATCAACCGCAAACATGTGCAGTGTATTGCCCTTAGTAACATGTAATATATTTAACTCCCAGGACATAAACAATAGCCTGGTAATAGGGATAAACCATCCATGCCCCTTTTTTGAAAATAAACGCAATAATGTACGGGCTAATTCTGCACTTTAGTCTGTGTACTAACTGCTTGACGTTGATGGTGTAAAACCATTTAAAGATCTACAGGAATAATATTTATGGATTTCTTTGTGTGTAGAGCACAGCTTACACCCTAGGGCAGAAAGAAAGAACAACAATGAGAAAAGGAAAGACAGAATTAGTGTAACAGCTGGCCTTTTAACCACTCTTTGAACAGTGTTTAGGTCTCAGGGATGCCCTAAGGACTCTGTTTAATGTGTGCCTCTGGGGAGACTATATCCCCAGAACACCTATATGAGGTGGATTGAGGGGAAAGTAGGAGGTGATTCACTCCCAGCATTCTTAGTGAGGTATTGCGCCACTATCAACTCTGCTGGACCGGACGCCCTAAGGACTTTGTTTGCTGTGTGCTGACTGGTGGGTTGGGTGGCTAAATCAACAAGAACAATAACGTGAAAAGGAAGGAGGGGGACGGAGGTGGTGGATCCCTCCCAGCATTCATAGCGCTAGGTAGCACAACCATCAACCCTTCTGTGTTGGCCGTGCTAGGAAAAAGCCCGGACCATAGACGGGCCTTGCAGGAAAAGGGAGGTCGTGGGGACCACCCTTTTCTGAGCCATCCAAGCATGGCTAAGGCATACTGAATGCGTAGGTGTTAACTCTGGATACCACTCAAGTTGATCTGAACCCCACCCCAAAGCTAGGTGGATTGTTGTGTGATATGAGATATTTTGAGACATTGATTTTATGGTCCTATATGGATTACTTTTTTGACCGAAAAGTTCACTTGGTTGTGTATTGTCCCTCTGTGACTAAAATCACTAGGTGCATTGCCCTTTGCAGTCGAAGTTTTCCAGCGGTAACAAACAGAATGTTTCCTTTCTTATAAAAAAATTCACTCCTCTTTAACTTTTTGATTTTAGGGAGCTGAGACTATCATGGGGAAGCAGAAAGTAGCTGAAATCCCATTAGGTGCTTCAAAAATTAAAAAGCACAGTAAACACGCTGCAGCAAATGGTACTCTGAATGAAGTCGATAACTTAATAAAGGAAGTTGAGACCTTACTTAATAAAATAAACAACAAGGGAGACATGAAAGAACACAGAAATCAGGCAAAGATATTTACAAAAAAAAGATCTAAGGGGCAGATCAATGGTGCCCTATGTAATCAGCTCCCTATAGTAGACACAACTACCACTAGTAACATTCCTTCTGCTTCAGCCTGCATAGATCTACGATCAACTGGACTTGTGTATGTTGAACCGAATGTCGTCTGTTCTAACAGATTTGATCCTATGTACAAATTTGATCCTCTGTTACAACTTGAGTCACAAGACGTCCTGAAGGACAATTTAGCTGCCACATCCTAAGGTTCACATACCCCTGAGGAGACTCTGTTAAATCCCTCTTGTAAATCCAGTGAAGAGTATTGTGTAATTCCTTCAGTGAGAGAGTTGATATGCGAATTAAGAAAAGAAGAGATTTAACAAAGTAGAGTGGAAAAGCCACGCCCCAGCAAAACACTGAAAGACTGTCCACTGCTTCTCTTGTAGAGTACTTTAATGCACTTGGGGCAGATTTGGGCTTAAAAAAATGCAAAAAAAGGATTGTGGTCAAACCAGAAATCCTGATTGGTAGAGATATAAAGTGTGCCAAACCAGGTGGAACAGAGAGTTTGGTTCCAGGCTGACAGAGTATCCTCAACCAGAAGTATATCAATTTCATCCACATTTAACTTAAGGAAAGTGTCTGCCATCCATTTGTGGACTATGGAGAGACAATACTGAAGGGGTATCAGGGGTCTATCAGCTTTGCAGAATGTGAGCAGAATTTAAGTGTCTTTCGTGAACGACAAGAGTTTAAAACCAAAACACCAAATAACTCTTCAAAAGACGGGACATGGATATCAAAATGGATGGGGGAAATAACAGACCCTTGTGGAACTCTGTTGTCACCTTCCACTTTTTAGACCGAAAAGGTGGAAGTGAGACAGAATCCTGTCTGAAAGGAAGAATGTGATTCAGTCCACAGACTGAGTCCTGTCGGAAATGAAGAATGTGATCCAGTCCAGTGCTTACCTGGAGAAGCTAATCCCCTGAGTCAGGTGATAAGATTTCAATGATCAACCATACTGAAGACTACAGAGAGGTCCAGAATCATGTGGCCAGCTGAAGGACCTTCATCTCCAGTGGAGTGAAGGGAGTCAAGTTCTGTCACTAAGACTTTCTCACTATTATGGCCTCTTCTAAAGCCAAACTGACACTGATCAAGCAGTTCATGATTTTCTAGCCTCTTGGCCAACCATTTTGCTGCCAAAGGTCCCATGATGTTATTGAGGGCCAGATGAGTATTCCTGAACTGTGATTTGTTTTGACATCTGATATCTTAAAACTATGAAACAAGAAGATTGGCACATGATGGGACGGAAGAGTCCCTTGCATGGTGATGTGTGTGAAATCCTGCCCTGAGTGCCATAACTGTAATGATGTCTTGTTCCCTGATGTGTTTTGTTGTCATGAGTGAACACAGACCATTCATGTGCACCATGACATAGGCTTGTCTTGTGGATTGCTTTGTTTTTTAAACTGGGAGAGGTGACCAAAGCGTTATCCTCATAGTGGTGAAAGGCTACTGCCTTTGCCAGGAGTTATGCAGCCCAAGCCTGGTGGTGGAAGCAACCAGTGTATTGATCAGTAGAAGTGAACAGTTCTTTTTACCTGTATCACTGGAGTGAGGCCTGCAGCTCACTCATTTAAAGTTCCTCTGCTGTGTGCTTAACTCACCCGCGGTGTGCAGTGCAGTGAATGGTGCAGTGCAGGGATGGTGCAGTGAAGTGCAGAGTCTGGATGTTATATGCTTGTGCTGGGTGTAGGTGTGCCCTTGAATGGGACAATACATTAAGGATGTAAGGCTGTGCAGTGCATGAATATTTTATGCATGAGCTTGTTGTAGTGGTGCGTATGAATGGCACAATACGTGGAAGATTCTGGGTTCCATTTTGGGAGTCCCAGGGCTAACAAGAGAAACATGAGGAGACAGAGGAAACCCCTCAGACAGATCGTGGATAGCTGCATTCCTGCGAGCAGGGTGGTACACACTGGAGGAAGGGTGAACCAGGCTCTTCAGTACACCTCAAAGGCTCAAAGGGTGCTCTTTGATTCAGAAAGAGGTCACTTGAAAGGACATGGGCACATATCAGGAAGGGGAGGAGGCTGGTAAGAGAATCATAAGCAGTGATCATGCCCTGGGGCAAACCTTTGATATACATATCACTGTGACTGACATCCAGGTGTAAACCTCTAGCCATACGCTATCACAAAGGAGGGGCTGAGAGCATTTTAGACAGGTCCAGCATATATGCCCTAACAATAATGAAGATACAAAAGGTTCCTAATATCGAAACAAGGGAAAACTGGTTTTATGTGGTCATGGAGTGTAGGAGAACGAGGATTCCTTCTCTTGGAATATAGGGCCCTCACACAACTGGCAAGGTGTCATGCTTCATCATATGGGCTGCTCCTCGTCAGGTCGGCACTGCAATACCTGACGGGCTCCTATTGAGGGGCTCTTTGGCGGAGATCTTTTATTCCAAATGCCGTTTGCTGCCGTGGGGGTGAGGGGCCTAATTATTGTAGATGAAAGTGTGGAGGTATATAACCTGAAAGAAATTTTAAAACAGGTAAGGGAGTACCAGCGAAGACTATTTTAATCAATGGGTCCCCCCCCCTGATTAAAAGAAACAAAGGCGCTTGTCTGAGATTATGTCTCAGGTAGGGCGCTCTTTTGTGTGGTCAACATGTTTCTCGTCTGGTAGTTAAACAATCTGGTGGTGATTCGTCAGAACCTAATAAAATCAAATCTATCTACACGTGGGTGGTTGTATGGCAGGGGTCTTCAAACTGTGGAGCGTGACCCCCAGGGGGACCGTGGAGCGATGCAAAGGGGGTCGCGCATTCCCAAGCACACGTCTGCCCAGGCCCAAGGGCTTCAGCCCCCCTCTTCCTCCATCCTGAGTCTCAGCCGGGCTGCTGCAGTGCAACTCGAGCTGCTGGAGGCTCAGCTCCGGCACGCCCGTCCGAGTTTTTCACAGGTCTTTAAAGACCATTTGCATGTCTTTGTGAACTGGTTACAAAGGCTTAGTGTCCCCTCCCCCCTTCCAGTACCCCCTGGGTCCTCACTCTGCCTATTCCTTACATTTGTATTTTAGATTTACTGCTGTAGTGTGAGAATGCATTTAATAAAAAGGAATATAAAGTAGGGTTGCCGAAAGAAAAATGCGAGCCATGTGTTATTTAAAGAGCCTACAATGACTTTCTCTTGACACCAAATAGATTTATAAATAAAAAAGTATGTATTCATTCGTTATGTGACTTTTCTGTCTTTGTTCTCTTTAATTATCAGTCATGGATCATTGTGGCAGCCCTAGAACACAATTAAAAGGGCTTTCTATTTATATTTGCTGTACAAAGTATGCACAGATACGTGCTTAAAATACTGTTTTAGGTGATTGCTTATTTTTGTACCAACTGGGCAATCAAAATAATCTGCTGGCTACCCTAACCATAGGACTGGAAGTTTGTTGCAGGATCAGCACATTATTTATTTCCTCCACCCTCGATCCCAGATTGATGCCATAATAGCAATAGTTTAACTTAGATCTTAAACCATACGCTGCCTCCAATAACATGCTGAGTTACTTCAAGTGCCTGGGAATAAACCCTGCATTCAGACAACTCACTCATCATTCTCGCCCTTCTCTTTCACGCTTACCCTGCACTCACAGCATTCACAATGCACTCACACTGATTATCATGCACTCACACCATTCACCTGCTCACCCTGCACTCACAGTGATCACTTTGCTTTCACAATGCACTTGCGCTGTTCACCCTATACCTCACCCTGCAGTCACACAAGCACACTACTCACCCTGCACTCATGTGACACTTCACTCACCTGTCCCCCTCACTGCTCAATATGCAACTCACTCAAACAAGCCCATCAGTAATCATACATTCATTCGTCCCATTCTGAACTTGCATCCACACTCAAATTCGTACGGCCACCTCACTCACCCTGCAGTCACTCCTCTCACCCTACTCTCACACTGTTGCATCTCTCACCGTGCACTCACATGGGCACTCTTGTCACCCACACAGTGTAGAGGGTTAATGTGCCTGCTACAAAGAATATGTACCATGCCGATCACAGAAATGAGTGTGACTAAAGGATGAGTAGCGCTATAAAAAATGAAATGTTTGTAAGAAAGCTGCTATAGAGAGATGAAGTGCATTGTTGGTGAGTGGTAGTGAGGGAATTCATGAAGAAGAAGGAAACGGGGGTGGGGCACCAAAAAAGACTGTTGCACAGAGTGTAACCAGTGTTAGAGCCAGCCGTGGCTAGGAGTGTTAGCCCCCACCCCCCGAAGTTCTGGTCTAGTGGCTCCCCTGCTTCTCCCTATTATTATTATTTACATTTGTAGTGCGCTACTGTTACCAAAAGATGTCCTGCGGCTAATAACCATCTGCTGCCGGAAGGACAATGAGAAACACACAGAAGGAGAAGGAGAACCAGCCAAATGGGGTGCCCTACAGAGCATAGAGCCAGGTTTTTATATCTTCCTAAAGGATAATAGATTCTTGGTGGAGTGAAGCAAAGGAGGGTGCAAGTTCCATAACTGCGCGGCCTGCACCAAAACAGCGCGACAGACAACTCATGCCTTCTTGAATTAGGGAACAAAAAGCAGATTGGCACAGGCCGAGAGGAGCATACAGGCCCGACCTGTATGCTTGGTGAGGAGTGATGAGAGAGGACAGCAAGGGAGTGAGAGAGTTAGATTGAAGAGGTCAGGGATGAGGAGAAATGTGAAGTGCCGAAGAGAAGTGTGGACACGCAAAAAGTGAGTGTGAGCCAAAGGTGAGTGCTTCTGTTAGAACAAAGGGTAGATGTGAAAGAGGAATGGGGGGACTGGAGAGGTGTAAGATACAAATAGACAAAAATTTGAATGGAGCGACGAGGTGAATGAGAAGTGGTGAGGGGCACGGGAGGTGACGGGGCCAGAGAGGCCATGAGATAAATGCGAGAGACTGTTCGAGATGAGGGCAGTGAAAAGACAGAATGGCAAGAGGCAATTAAAGGTGAAGTGAGAGGTTGAATGGGGAGAGTTCAGAGGTTGTAAAAAGGGGTGAAAGAAAATGGCCTGCAAAGTGAGAGAGGGATCCGGGTTTGGGAGTGGAGAGAGGGATGGAAGGGAGGGAGTGAGTGAATGAGAGGAAAGCTGCATGGATAAACTGCTTAACTCTGCACAAAACCGCCAGGGTTTTAAGGGACCCCTGCTTCTCCCAGCCCGGGCCAGGTGGGCTTCTAATGTGGCAGCACGTATTCGTGCGGAGTGGAAGCCCCTTCACAAAGGTTGACTAGAAATCTTTCTGATGTTAATTGCTGTATTTTGGTTATAAACAGGTACTGATGGGGTGGAATCTTTCCTCTGTGTTACTGTGTGCAAAAAATTAATTTCATAATATTGAACCAATGCTATCCCAAAATATGCTGCATCACATAACATCATTTACATTTTTTTCCCACACAATTTAGTCAAGCCTGTCGCGTAATTTGGTCCTCACCTGCCTCATAATTCCAGTAGCCCTGCCTACAGGTTTAGACATTTTTATCAGGAGGGGGTCCTTACACCTCAAAATGTTGACAAGGGGGTCTCGGCATCCAAAAGTTTCAAGACCTCTGTTGTATGGTGTGATCTACCCTTTTAAACCAACCTAACACATGCTATGTGTAGTACCTGATAGCATTTGATTTTATTAGGTCCTGACGAATTGCCACCAGTGCCTGGCAGCTTGCCAAGACCAGTGTGCCCTGTGAAGAGGAGGAAAGCCCTGGATGGAGCAAGGTCTATTGGAGGATCCCTGTAGTGAGATGTGAGGAGGCGTCTCCTGCACCGTTCGGGTTGTTTCTTGTGTGCTCTGCCACAAATTAAGCCATGAAAGTTACGGCACTTATGAGGTCATTGCTCGTATGCTGGTTCTAAGTCAGAGATCCCGTATGCCAGGTGGGGCCGCTGTGAGGAGTGCTGCCATGCTGATCCGACCATAGCCAATGATTGGAGCTAAGTGGATGACCCTGTATGCTAAGTAGGCGCGCTGTGAAGAGTGCTGCTGATCCGATTGGGCCCTAGTTTGTGTGCGGAGATAAGTTGGCAACTCCGTATGGCAGGTGGGGTTGCCGTGAAGATTGTTGCAGGGTCGTTCGGACAATAATCCTTATACAGTGTTGTGAGCCTGTGTTCACCCCGTGTCTACTTCCCCCAGAGACTGCTCGACATGCACTCTCACTGAAGTCAAGTGCTGAGGGGGTACTTGGAACAGCTAATCAACCCCACATTGGGCCCAGTAGCTCCTGCTTCCTCCTGGCCCTTTGAATGGGGTTCTGACAGCACAGCGATCCTGAAAGTTTTTATAAATTATGGGCCTCATTTCTTAAAAGTGTTACATCGCTGCATGAAAACAGTGATGCAGCACTTTTCAGTGAGCCCTCCTTGCGACACCATGGATGCGCCGTATCTATTGTATGGTGCTCCATGTCGCAAGGATTTACAGATACATCAGTATTCCTGACGTATCTGAAGTCGTACAAATTTACGTATTGATAGAGTGTGTCTGAAAACAGACGAAACTCCATCAATGTGTCCTTTCACATGAGGCAAGCCCCATGTTAAAGGGCCTGCGTCAGTCTTACACCTGCTGTGAGGCAGGCATAAAGATTTGACCCAGTGCTGTCCTAGAAGTGGCATAGTGACATTTGATAGATTTCACTGCGCCACTCCTACGACCCTTTTTTGTGGGGGAACACCCATTACCTGACACAGGTATAATGTAGCGCAGGGGTTTACAAAGTGACGCATCTGTTTAGATGCATCACTTTGTAAATATGTTGCAGTGCGGTGCATATTTTACGCAGCTGGTGCATAACAAAAAGTGAAAGACCGGCAACGCAAGGGGCTCATAAATAAGCCCCTATATATTGAACAAGATGATGTGAAGATTAAAGAGATATAAAATCTCTTTCTTCAAGGTATTGAAAACAACATACCAGAATGGTTAGATGAATACTCTAGAAGGGTGGGGATCTTGTGTCAAAGATCTGATTGCAGACTCAATTATGTTTATGTGTAACACTGTGTCCATTGTTAAATATCAAGTACAGCTCTATAAAACATTGTTCGATTTTTTTCATGTCACACCCCTTAACATTTCATTTTGAAAAAATGAGAACCCATTACTTGACATATACCCTAGATGCAAAGAGAAGGAGGCAGATCGTATACACATGTTGGATCCATGTGTACAAAAAGTGTTATTTTGTACAATGAATGTGGAAAGTATGATTATTGCCCGAGATTAGAAGGACTACCTAGTTAGTACAAATGAAATGCTTAACTATTGCACAACTATTTCTTTGAAAAATGGACTGTAGTGACACTGTCAACATATAAGAAATTCCAAAGAATTTAGAAATACGTTGATGCTATCTAGGTATTGCGCTACAATTGTAGCAGTAACATATACTAACTGACTTTTGTTAGGGGCATAGGAGTAGCCTTATTGTTTTTCTTTTCCTGCATCTTTCTTGAACATTTTTGATATTGTTAGTATTTAGGTATTTAGCTCAATTGAAAAAAGAGAAAACAACCATTAGTAAATGCATAAGGTTTCGCCTATGGGATTAATAATAAGCTGTTTTTTGTTGTAAGATGCTGCTTGCTGAGTAGTTGTACAATATAAGTTACAGAGAGTCTTTTAAAGTGTTATAACTTGTTAATGTACAAAAAGACAATATATTGTGCTGGTACTAGTAGTATAGTGCGGGTAGTTGATAGCAAACGTTTGAAAAATGAAAGAGGGAAATAATAGAACTAATTGATGTAATAGCAATGTATGTGCTTAGAGGAATTCTGACAACTTTTGGGCCAGGTGCCACTGCATCTGCTGCATCATTCAAATCATGCCCCTATTGCCTGTAAGGTAACTGCACTTGTGACTGCCTGTTTAGTAGTAAAATATTGCAATATTTGGTGTTAAGAGGGGTTCTTGGCTCCGGTGCCACTGCACCTGCAGCACCATTGAAATCATGACCCAAGTGCCTGCTACATAACTGCACTTGTCACTGCCTGTTTAGTAGCTAAAGATATCAGTTTTCTGCGTTTAGTGGTGTCCATAGAGCTTTTGGCCCCGGAGCCAATGCACCTGCTGCACCATTCAAATCAATTCCCTTTTAACTGCAAGGTAACTGCGATTGTGTCTGCCTGTATAGTAGTAAACAATAGCAATATTAGGTGTTTAGAGGAGTTTGGACACCTTTTGGGACTGGTGCCACTGCACCTGCTGCACCATTCATATCATGACCCTGTTGTCTGTAAAGTAACTGTACTTGTGACTGCCTGTTTAGTAGTAAAATATTGCAATATTAGGTGTTTAGTGGAGTGCCTAGAGCTTTTGGTCCTAGTGCTACTGCACTTGTTGCACCATTCAAATCATGACCCTATTGCCTACAAGATAAATGCAATTGTGATTGTCATGTTTAGTAGTAACATTTAGCAATAATCTGGGTTTAGTGGGGTCCCTAGAACTTTTGGCCCCAGTGCCACTGCACTTGCTGCACCATTCAAATCATGACCCTGTTGTCTGCAAGGTAATTGACTTGTGGCTGCCAGATTAGTAGCAAAATACAGCATAGCTCTTGTATATTAACTTTATTTTTTTTTGATAAACACATTTTTATTGTTTTTCCACATAAGGCAGCAAAGTCAGAAAGGACATGTAACAATATGAGTAACTCGGCATCAATAAAACCTGTCACACATTCATTGACAATCAGTCGTACGACCCTTCTCCCCCCACCCCCTCTCCCTGCCAATCCCATCCCCTGTAGCCTTCCTCCTATACTATTCCCCCCAGCCATTTTCCCCATATTTTGCTAAACATTTTGGGGCAACCCCGGGCAGCGTACAGAGCCCATTCCTGCGCAGCGCACCAATCCACCCCTCTCCTCCATCTAGCCCCACTGGGCGGGTCCGCCTGCTTCCAGGTAGCCGCGATGTCCCGTTTGGCCACCACCAGAGCCGTAGTTAGGAAGTATTTCTCATTACGGGAACCGTCTAGCCCGTCCGTTAGTCCCAGCAGTGCTAGTCTCGGGTCATGGGGAACCTCCCATCCCAGGACGTCAGTTAACTCAGTTTCGATCTCCACCCAGAAGTTCTCCAGGCGGGGGCAAGACCAGACCATGTGAAAGAAATCTGCTGGTACCCCCCCCGCAGCGTGCACATGAAGCCACTTGGCACAGGCCCGCCCGAAACAGACGCTCCGTGGTCAGATATGCCACGTGGAGATAATAAAGCTGGATAAGCCGCAGTCTCGCTGATATGGTGATCATCCTGGGTGCCATAAGGGCGTCTCTCCAGTCAGTTTCGTCTAGAGAGCCCACCCACGTCTCCCACCGCTGCCTCAACCCGTCCCAATCCACCGGGGTGTTATTAACCAGTGATCGGTAAATACGGGATATGCCCCCTCTCCCGAGACATCCCAGCATCACCTGAGCATCAGGCGGGCTATGGTAAGGGAGCCTGGAATCCAAAGGAAGGTGGACCTGGAGCACGTGGCGCAGCTGGAGATACTTATAGAATTGTGTGGGATGCAGAGAGAAGCAACTCTGGAGCTCCTGGAAGGAACACATATGGCCTCCCCGCCAGACGTCACCCAAGCTGGAGATCCCCAGAAGGTCCCAGTTGCGAAATCCCTCAAGCCCCGACACTTTCCGCATCCAAGTGTCATGCCAGAGTGGTGTAATCAAGGTCAGTACCTTTGACCAGCGGGTGTGCCGCAGCGCAGCACGCCAAGCCAGAAAGGGAGCCTGCACGATCTCCGGCAGCGACCGAGGGACCGATGCTCCATATAGCATGCTTTGAATAGACGGGAACCCGGTAAGCTGCACCTCCAGTCTATAAGCTGGGTCATCCCAGCCGCCCGAAAACCAATCATGGACCACTAGCAGTTGTGTGGCGAGATAATACAGATAAAGATTTGTCATGCTCAGGCCGCCGTCATAGGAAGGTACCCGGCAGCGGTCCAAGGCTAACCGGGGCCTACCAACACCCCAGAGAAATTTTGTCACGGCTTTGTCCAAGTCCCGAAACCAAGAACGGGGAAAGGAACAGGGTGTGTTTTGGAGCATGTAGAGAAACCTAGGGAGGATCATCATCTTATAGAGAGCAATCCTCCCCAGCGGGTTCAACGGGAGTGACTGCCATTTTGCCATGTCCGATCTGGCCTTATTGACCAAAGGGCCACATTAAGAGCCCAGCAGAGTTCCGGAAGAAGGGTAACCTAGATCCCCAGATACTTAAAGGACAGCCGCCGGATGGGAATGTCGGAATGCCAATCAAAACACTCCCTCGAGGGGTGTAGCGGAACCAATACAGATTTCCCGGAGTTCTGACGGAGACCAGAGGCCTGCCCGAACCGGTGGAGAATCCGGCGCAACCGCGGACCCGAGACCGCCGGATCCAAAAGATAAAGAAGGACGTCGTCCGCATATAAAGCTATTTTATCTGGAGCCATACCCGGCCAGTGCCAGCCACGGAGAACAGGATCCGATCGGATTAACACCGCCAGGGGCTCCATCGCTAGGGCGAAGAAAAGGGGCGAGAGCGGGCAGCTCTGCCGAGTCCCCCGTCCTATAGAAAACGCACGGGATAACGTCCCATTGACCAGCACTCGGGCCCGTGGGGCTGCATACAGAACCCGAACCATGGCACGGAATTGGGAGCCGAACCCCATTCGTTCCAAGGTTGCTTCAAGGTAGTCCCACCCCACCGAATCAAAGGCCTTTTCAAAGTCGACCAGCAGAAGGGCCAGACAAGGGGAAAGGCGCTCTCGGTGGGCCAGGGCAAGGTGCAGGCGCCGCAGGCAATGCCTAGTTCCTCGGTTCGGCATAAAGCCGCATTGGTCCGGGTGGACCAGCGAGACAAGAAGCGGGCGCAGCCGCTGTGCAAGAATGGTAGCGTACACCTTAAGCTCGGTGTTGATAAGGGATATCGGCCGATCATCGGAGCAGGACTGCGACGGGGGTTGGGTCTTCGGAAGGACGACTATAGTGGCAGTATCTGTTTCCCGCGGGAATGAACCCATCTTCACCACCTCCGCAAAGAGGTCCAAAAGCCGCGGCGCCAGGGTCTCACGGAAATGGGCGTAGTACTCCTTCGGGAAACCATCCGGTCCCGGGGTTTTTCCCGGCGCCAAGTGGCCGAATGCCGTTATAACCTCTTGCAGGGTAAAGGGCAGGTCCAAGGTCTCACTAACCTCCCGCCCCAGCCGTCCGAGGTCCGCCCCATTTTCACCCATCAATTCTGCAAGGGAGAGCCCCGGCGCACGCGCCCGGTAGAGCTGGGAGTAGTAATCTGCAAAGGTCTGGGCTATTGCCACCGAAACTGTATGGGACCCACCCGCCGAGTCCATGATGGCAGGAATAACCCGGCCGGCACGATGGTAGGTGGCCAGCCGGTGAAGAAGCGTACCGTTCTTATCCCCCCAGCCATAAATACGGGCCACCGAGGAACGCCAAAGAGTCCTCGCCGCCTCCAGAGAGTGCGTGTGTATCTCCTCTCGGAGAAAGGCTAGCCGTCGCGTCCGTGTGGCTTCTCCTAACGCTTCTTGGTCTCGCTCGAGCCCCAGGGCCTGCGCTTCGCAAGCCGTGAGCTGCTGGAGTCTACGCCGACGCTGCTGTTGCAGATGTCCCTTAGCTGCCCCTCTAATAGTCGCCTTACCAGCCTCCCAGAGGACGGCCGAGGACGAGACGGAGCCAACGTTGTGGATTAACATTATTTTTAACGTGCAATGTTTATTACAATATTTAGAATTCGATCAAATTGACCAAATAGATTAAGTTGAAAAAATCTATCCGATAATGCCTACATAGTGCAAAGAAAGGTACTGAGGCATGAATAGGAAAAGCGACAAATGTTCTAAAGCTAAAGAATCTACTTTACACAACAAAGTAACACAAAGCAAGCATTCCAGCATACTTTTAGAAGCAGCCTGCCTTCTCAGTGGGAAGAGATCTTATCTTGACAGTGACTGGTGTTTAAACAGTGTGAACAGCTTTTGTAGAAGTATTGCAAATGCCTGCAGCCAGGGGGGAAAAAAGTTCCACACAAAAGCCAATGGACACAGTAATTTGTCTATGGGAAATAATAAGAGCCCCCTTTTAAGATATATTAAATGCAAGAGATTTCACAAGGACAGCGCAAGCGCTGTGCTGGCCAAACCTAAAATGAATGTGGGATTGCAGGTTGAAGCTGTTGCCTAGTTTCAATGCAGAAGGACTTATAATCGGTGAAGCGTGTGATTAGCACTGGGACAACAGTGAGACCTTCAGCCAGGGGTGACCTTGACACACTTCTTCAGTTCATATGAGCCAAAGAATCAGGCCTAGATTTGCTATTCATTTGTGTCATCCCTTGCATGATACAAAAGGGCACTACGAGGAAATGCAAACAGTAACACTGATATATATTCGAATGCATTTCGCACCGAAAAGTTGAGACAAGCGCAAAGCCAAATAGCGTTGCACCGCTGAAGTCCTTGATAAAGAATGCAAAGACCCCTCCTCCCCCATCCCCCCCCACCATAGGATTACACACACAGTGTGATGTACAGCAGCATAATCTCACTCTGTATGAAATGTAATTGTTAAATGAAACCAGGTACAAACAGAGGGTATGCAGCATATAGCGTGATATATCTCACGCTTAACATGTGTAATTCCTGGACCGTATCTGGAGTCTGAAGTGGTTGCAACACATTGCTGAAGGAGAGTGGGATTGGTAGGGAATTTCAGTCTTGAAGGCAAAAGTAGCATTAAATGCCTGATATGGGAAGTATGGAGAGATCAGGTGCTTCAGGTATGGAAGGGGGCAATGGGTGCCATTCGTGAGTAGTAGCATATCAGACGGTGAAGCTGGGGGGAAGGTTCTTTAGGGGCTGAAGATATTTGGGGAAATAAGTCTGTAGAAGGGGGTGGGTGATGGCGTCGGGTTGAAAAATTACAACAGTGTATCGCTGGCTGAAGATGGGGGATCTTGGAAAGTTAAAAAAGTTTGGCGAGACATGTGGTAAGTAAGGGGATTAAGGGCTTTTGGGTACAAAGGATAGTGTGGTGAATCTGAGCTTTGATGATGATTTGGTGATCATTAGGTCGCAGAAGGGCCAGGTTGGCAGGGTGCACCGAAATGCTAGAAATGTTCATTGCCATTGTTACTGTTAATTAAAACATTGGAATGTTGAGCGCTCCATTAAAGACAATGGAGTGCCCTGTGCTTCTAATGGCTGGTAGAAGCCCGAAAGCATAATTTTCCTGTCACAGCAATTGCTGTGAGCAAAGGCTTCATGGATCCCGCGGGGATTTGAACCCCCTTCGGCTTCCGAAGGTCTTTGTTTTGTAATTTGAACATTCTGCCCTGATGGAGCGGGATGTTCTAATAGCCCTATAGCCCATCGTAGCTGGGCTAAAAGGCTATATTGGAACTTGTACAGCACACTGTCTCCTGACTACTGCATGGCCATTTTATATTTCAACTATTTTAATGGCTTTTCGCCATAGTCATAACAGAACCCGATGCTGACGGTGTAATACCAGCACTGCCTGCATCAAGGAAAAGAGAGTAAATCCCATTGAATTCCCACTTCACCTACTTCTTATAGAATAATATACGTTCTACTCTTTGTGTGTGTGTGTACTTGCCTCTGTACACGTGCACGTGTGTGCTGCCTCTGTGCCTGAGCACGTGTGTGTGGGCGTGTTTGTGTCTTTTTACCTGTGTGTGACTCTGAGGAGTCAGATTTATCTGTAGGCTTTATTAGTCTTTTTGTAAATTATGAAACGAGGACCTAAAAAGGAACATCAGCAATCTGAATGTAGCCATTGGGCTCCTGTACCTAAAAATAAAGAAAAAATCTATGCCCAAAACCAAATGCCTAATATTTATTTCCATCGGTTGGTACAGTGATTCCAAAATAGGCGAATTTAGTGTATTTTTGTTGCTCTTAAAGTGGCCAGGATGTTTAAATGCCACGCTATTGAAAACTCATGAATCCAAGAAAGTGTGTGGCCACAGGCAACAACTAACAATACCCCTAATTTGATGCAAATGTTAAGGACTTTGGCTTGTCAAAAATTCACCTCAGTCTCCATTACACAATTTAAAATCCAAAATATCATCCTTTTTGTTTTCAGGCTATTTCTATGAATGTGACATCTTCTCATTCCAAAGGTGCTCTGGTTACCGAGCTCAGAAGTAAATAAACCTTGTGGTCTCTGTGGTTCCCACATTATCGAGCTTCATTCATAATGTGAAAAAAAACACTGCATTGTGGAGTCTTAGTACTTAGCAATTCATAGAGCTAAACGAGGGGGATTCCCAACGGCACTAGACAAGTACCAGTCTAAATATATAAAAATGCCAAGTATTATTTTAAATACTTTTAAGCAGGCCCGGAGGCATTGGTAATAAATGGAAGGGGTCTAAATATTCTTGATTTTTCTGATGCTGGGTATACTATATAGCTAGTTGAGCTGTTTCATCTTTCAATAAATAAGTGACACAGTGGTGTTTGACATTAATATCTATTATTCAAACTCTCAAGACACTTAAGATTTTATTGTGCACTATATTTATCGCCAATATCATTAATACTCTTCTTTTCAGTGCACATCTGTTCGTTCTCAAAGTTAGTTGTGAGGAAAAAGGAGAACTTTATTCAAAGAAGGAAGGAGACCATTTAGGTTTCTGTAGGAAAGAACAGGAATACTGAGAATTCATTTCGAAGTCATTTAACTTTAGCTAGGAAAACAATTTCTATCCCCTTGAATTACTACTTTGCTACCAGTGATTTATCAAATGTCACTGCTGCTATCATTTAACTTGGCACAGTCTCAAGTTTTAGGTAACAATTCCTTAGAAAAATGTGCAGTAGCATATCATTAACATAACATTTCATACGAAGTCACTTCCAGTGATGTTAATAGAAAGTCCTAGAGACTGTGATGTCACTTCCACTGCCCATAGCATTTGCACCAAATATCACGCAGCAGATGGTAGACCTAGACTACCCATGCTGACAGCACAAGTCTCGATATCGTTAAGGGAGGTAAAAGTGACATAGTAACTGCTATTCCACCACTCTAGAGGAGGGTGTAGTAGAGCGAGTCTCCTTGAGACCTACTGGTGGACCGTGAGCCGATTTTTGGTGCATTATAAAAGTCCACACAATAAATAAAGATATCTTTAAATTCTGTATTTATCTTGTCACATTTGCTGCAGTTCAAAGACAGAGGTCAGATGTTTGGCTACGTCTTCTGACAAACTGCTGCTTTTTTTAACATGGGAATTGGTGTTTACAAACTCCTCTCACTTTGCAGTCAGAGAAAAAAAAGTAAAGTAATATATGTGACAATCTTGCTGGTCTACAGGGAGTGTGAAAGGAAAGGCTGTAGGATGTCATTTTTGTAACACACAACACAATGTAAATACTTGCAAAACTGTATACCTTCAGCGGTTAGGAAAGCAAAAATAAAGCTAATTTTTTGTAAGTCTAAAGTGTGACAGAAAGAAAGATTTTAATAGGCTTAAAACCAATCAAGACACTTCATTTGGAGCTGTACAAATTATAAATATTTATTGAAATCCGATATCCACACATTATCATTTGTGTGCAATAATAATCTGTCAGTAAAACTGTATGTTTCTGCAAATTTAGTAGCCATTTCAATGGAAAATGTGCTGTCTGTAAATAACAGTATGCTATAATATGATGCTTTATTTACATTTAAAAATTGCCTCCCTCATGTTCATTTAAGCTTGTTGGGTCACAAAAGTTTGTCAGTCTAAAATGTTGGTCACAGTTCTAAAAAGTTTGGAAACACGAGTCTAGGTCACTGGCGAAGAAGTGTTGTTGAAAGAGTGGGCTTCAACAAACAGAATACCTTCTAGCAGAGTTTGATGACATAATAGCAAGAGCAACAATATTGTGACACCACGATATGGTATCAAATGTATGGTTTACACAAATATCAAGTTTATTTACTTTGTATCTAAACTACCAAAATATTGGGTCAGAAATATAATGTAGCAGAATAATAGGTTAGTATATAGAAATATTCCTATATATGTTACCATTATATGTAATTTATCAAAAACTCAAAATACAAAATAACAATAAAATGAAAAATATATACTTTAAATTTGTAATACAAATTAAATATTAAAATATATATTGTATCTAAAATATAAAAGTAATGATTACACAATTTATAGAAAACATTACATTAAAATATAAAAAATAAAAAAAATAACTTGTATTTATGTAATAAAAACATATATTGAACTTAATTTTACAAATAAAATGTACCAGTTTAAGAACATAAAAAGTTAAAATTAACAAACACATTTTAACAAACACATATTTCACAATTATTAAAAAAAAATACAAAAGCAACATTTAAATTTAAAATGTAAAAAACACAAACATTAAAGAAAAAAGTAAAAAGTAATAATAAACATAACAATCAAAAATAAAGAACGCAAGTGTTGAACTTCAAAGGAGTCAGATATAATATTCAAATTTTCTAGCTCCACTTTACTATAGCACTCTAATCTAAGAATGTGTAGTACTTTGGAGGAGTTAGATGTACTATTCCCACTTCATATGTAAGCAAAATTGAGGACATATATCTATATCTGCCAGGAATAGCTTCAAAACGTCCTTCGACAGATGGTGATAAAGCTTTCTCGAAAAAGGCTTATCGCCGAAACGCGTCGTCTTGCTTTTTGTGTACAATAAAACTTTGTACATTCTCCTGTTGAAGCCGTTCCTCTGCTTTATCACCTTCTGTCGAAGGACGTTTTGAAGCTATTCCTGGCATACATTGCGGTTGCTGTAACCGCTGAACCAGCACCAACATCGTGGGACTGATGAGCCGCTAAGCACAGCAGTTTTTGGACATATATCTATATCTATATATATTCACTGAAAAAAACATAGGTTTCAGGGGCGTTATATTTAGCTGGACTTTTCACTCGTACAAAACCATTGAAATTCCCCCGTTATAGTTAGTTCAGCTAACTATATCTTGCGCGCCCGCAATGCACTGCTGATGACGTCACATATTACATCACTCATGACATGGTCAGTGACATCACTCATGACATCACTGATGACATCTCCAATGACATCACTGATTACATCATCCAGTGAATGTGTGTTTTTAGGAAAATTATATATGTTTTATATATGTTTATATCAAGGTCGATGCAAGAATAAATGGGTATATAGGTGTCTAAATAGATGATTTTTTTGGGAAAAATTGATTGTATAACTGACTGATTAAGTGTATCTTAGTGAATACATAGCTTAGTGAGTAATGTTTAAATATGTAAATATCTGTATCGGTCTCTCACTTGTGTATAAGTGGCTGTATGGGTTGGTGAATAGCTACATGAGTGTGTATACAGGTTATTAGTTATTTTTTTTGAGTATCAGTATGAGTGTCTGAGTGTCTGTATGGTACATAGTCCATAGATGAATGAATGAGTGACTCACTGTTTGTATGTGTTGAAGACAGCATGTGTGCAGGACTGTATGGGTGGATGAGTGTGTGTATGGGTGTGTTAGTGAGTGAATGACTGTCTCAATAGTGTCTTTATGAGTAACTACATATGTCTTAAACTAGTATATGTGACTATTGGTGTATATAAGTGAGTATATGTGAGAGTGAAAGATTGAAAGAGTTCCTGTATGAATAAGTATGTGTTTCTATAAGTGATTGTTTAAAAGACTAAGTATGTGTAAGTTTCTGTAGAAGTAAGTGTGGTGGTGTGTGTATAACTGTATATGCAAATAAATGGATGTTTGATTCTTTATTAGCATAAGTGACTATGTGTGTGGGTAACTCTATGGATGATTGGCGTTGTGTAACAGGATGTATAGGTGTATGAGTACATATGATGAGTGAGTACATGTATGAGTGACTGTATAGGACTGTTGGTAAATGAGTGGATGTGTATGTGTATCTTAGAATTAATGAATAGGTTGTTGTAACTGGTTTTGGTATGTCCATTGTTTTGAAATTTTTAGTTTCTATTTTTTAATGTGTGTATCAAAGGTTATATTAGAAGAAGAGGAGGTCTGCCAATCTATCACAAGGATGATGTCATCAGTGATGTCATCAGTGATGTCATTGGAGATGTCATCAGTGATGTCATGAGTGATGTCACTGACCATGTCATGAGTGATGTAATATGTGACGTCATCAGCAGTGCATTGCGGGCGCGCAAGTTATAGTTAGCTGAACTAACTATAACGGGGGAATTTCAATGGTTTTGTACGAGTGAAAAGTCCCGCTAACTATAACGCCCCTGAAGCCTATGGTTTTTTCAGTGAATTTCTAAAGTTTTTTAAATGCTAATTCCTAACTATAACGTGCCTAAAACCTACGTTTTTTTTAGTGAATTTCAAAGGTTTTTTAAATGCTAATTTCTAACTATGCCTACAGAAATAGGACATGTGAAGAAAGAAGAAAAAACGCACAGAAATAAATAAAAGAAATGCAGAAACAAGCAACAGAAGTCCTCAAAGACGTAGAAAAGTGCAGGAAGAAGGATAACGTGCAGAGAGAACAAACAGAAGTTTAATTCATCACTTGGAATGTCCGTTGCGGGAAGCAAGATGGCGGCGTAATCACAGCCGTTCCGCGAGATGCAGTGACGGCTCGCAGATCTAATTCAATCGGGGGGAAAATTACGGACCCGCTGTCCCGTCTCGTCTAGCGCTAATCATCTCCTGACAAGGCGCTTGGGGATGCCGAGAGTCACGTTTTCTTTGTACCTGGTATTCTGCTGCGCTGGAAGAAGGATCGTTCGAGTGCCGGTGTTTGCAGTAGCGGTAGCGGCAGGAGCAGCGGCAGCGGCTCTCACACCCGGACGAGTAAGGGGGCGGAGCTTGCCTTCTGGTTGGCGTCCTAGGCGGAGTTCTGCGGAGGTTCACATCGATTCGGAGGGCGCCTGCGGTGTAGTCCTGGCGCCCTCGAAGTGGCTTCACAGGAGGAGAAGTGTAATGGCACCAAAGGCAGCAGCAGGTGGGAAAAAGGCCATACAAAGGGAAAAAAAAGTTCAAGAAGGAGGAAATGTGGCAGGGAACGAGGAAGGGAGTGGAAAAGACGGCCGAGCAGGCTCATTAAAAAGCAGTCAACAAACCCTTGGGAGAACCAGACAAGCTACATCCTCTACAGCCTCAATAGCCGACATCTTTTCAAGAACTGGTAAGGAGCAGGGGGGACCAAAGCCCAAGGTACGGCAGACAGTAGGGATAGTGCTCCCTCGGAGATTATTGACATTGTCAATCTAAATGATTTAAAGGATAGATCCACCATTCGCGAGCAGGCATCATCCTTGGAACCTTGTCAGCACACTGTGGGGGAACTTAGCGAGGGCGTGTTTATTGGAGATGAGATTAATAAAGATCTCAGGTTGCAAGAGGCTGCAAGCGATAATAGGGGCCTTCCTGAGCAGGATCCTAAAAAATCCGAAGGGGAGCTGTGTCCGCAAGAGGCCGGGCAGCAAACTTTGTTGAGTGCGGCGGCTGACTTGGTTGTTGGCCCGGATATCGGCCTTGGCACTGGCCTTGGCACTGGCCTTGGCACTGGGGCTCATCAAGATGAAGGAGAGAAGGGTAGAGATAAAGATTCTAGTGAATGCTTTTTCTCTGTTTCAGAGGGGGCAGAGTGGTCCGACGATGATGATGTCGAATGCAGCTCTTTTTTGGACTCAGGAAGTGAATTAGAGCTAGACCCACCTGTAATTACATCTAGGCCCCCAGTGGGTCCTCCTGGGAAAAAGCAACCCCTAGCTCATGTTGGCCCTCAAGGTGAGCTTAGCTGGGATCACTCCTCTACTTTGGCATTACAGGGCTCCCCCAATCCGGACACTGCTCATATGACTATGTTGGAAACCATTCATAAAGAGATAATCTCACATCGTGAGGAGACCCGTCAGGACAACCGTAAGGCCCAAGCCGCTATGAGGAAAATCCAGGGGGTTGTTAGGAAACTGTCTAAGACATGTGCAAACATAGGGGATCGAGCATCTAACCTGGAGCAGAGAATTGTGTCAACGGAGGCAGAGTCAGCAGAGGCGATCAACCAAGTAAAGACCCAATCTGCACAAGTGGTTGACATGCAGTGGAAAATGGAGGAGATGGAGAACAGGCTACGACGGAATAATCTGAGAGTTTTGGGGATACCGGAAGGAGTCGAGGGTCAGGATATTAAGGCATATATGGTCAAACTTTTTGCGCAAGCATTCCCAGAGCTTTCGGAATGGAATTGGGCGAGCGAAATCCAACGGGTACACCGTACTCCCTTTACTGTTCGTAAAAAGCCCAAGGAAGGGGATAAGCCGAGAGCTGTGCTGGTTTTCTTTGGTAACTTTATTTTGAGGCAAGCCATCGCAGAAAAAGCCAGACCAGACTCCAAAAGAAGTGGTGAAGGGGTCTCTTTCTTTGTCCGTCCCGATTTCTGCCATGCGACAGTAGAGCGCAGGTGGAGACTTAGAGGGATGATAAGCCTATTCCAGGATAGAAAGTTACAAGCCTATCTGATAAACCCGGCGCAGCTGAAAATAATTAATGCAGGGAAGACGATCTTTTTCTCCTCAGAAATTAAGGCAAAAGAATACCTGGTCTCTCTTGACAAAATGGAATAGTATGTTAAGTAGGCCGGGGGAGGGATCATTATCCGGATTGTCTTCTATTATTCGACTTGTTCAAAATAAGATGATGGGGGTTCTCCCACGGCTATTATGAAGGTTACAATAATAGCGGGGTCTTGATGGGAACTAAGAGCAATTTCTTTTGCTGTTTTGCTGTTTAATTCTTGGTCTCAACAGCTAGCCGTCACTGCAAATCACGCGCACCATCCAAGCACAGACTAGGTCTGAGCGCTTCACTAGAAGGGGGGTGGCTCAGGGGGAGGGGGGGTAGGGAGGGTAAGGGTGGTAGGTCAACAGAAAATAGAAAATATGGATGCAATATGATGTGTATAGAAGTTTGTTATTTTTGTGGACAAGTAAGAGTGATTAAATACAGTGCTAAATCGCTAAAGGATCAGATGGTTTTTGTTATATGTATATATTTTAGGGATGTCAGGTATTAAAATATGTTCGGTCAATATTGGGGGGATGAATGATTGGAGGAAACGTAACAAACTTGCATTGTTTGTGAGGCTTAATAATTTCGATATTGTGTGCTTACAAGAAACTCACCTCCCTTGGGGTCGGAGAAGCCTAATGCACATCAATGGCTTTGAGCTATTAGCTTGTACTACCCAAACATCAACAATCAGAGGGGTCACTGTTTTAGCCAGGACCTCCATGGGGGGTGTTAGACGTATTAAAACTGACAGTAGTGGGAGATGGCTTTTGGTGGAGATGGTAATAGGCTTGACACTGTGTGTTGTCTATGGTTCAAACTGTGACGACCCGGAGATTTTTGATTTCCTAGAAGTAGAGTTGGTAAATTGGATACCCCCTATAATTATGTGTGGGGATATGAATATCTCGGCTGACTGGGTCAATAACATAACGTATACTGGACGGAAACCTAGAGTTTTCAGGGCTATAAAAGCTCTTATGGATTCACATGGGATGATTGATGTGTGGGGTGTGAAAGAACCTGCTAAATCTGGCTTCACTTATGTTTCGAATCCTTTTCGAAAATATTCGAAATTGGATTATTTCTTTACATCCTCCTCAGAAATTAACAAGGTAGAAATCTCTAAACTTCCCAAATTCCTGTCGGATCATAATCCTTTGGTATTGTCATTTCAAATGGTAGGAGTACCTAAAACTCGGACACGTTGGACGTTTGAAAGGAAGCTGTTATTGGATACCCGCTATGTTGGTCATATCAGGAAATGGTTGGTTGACTTTTTTGATGCCAATAGATATAGTGCATCACAAAATGGAGTTTGGGAGGCGTTTAAGGCCGCTTTTAGAGGGGAAACAATAAGCTGTGCAGCAAGGTTGAGAAAAGAGGACAGGAGAAAGGTTGAAAAATGTCTGGAGGATTTATCAGCTGCAGAGGAACAACATACCTTTGATATCGCTCAAAACAGGGCTAGTAATGAGAGCTATAGGCTACTATTGGTAGCCAGAGCTGAACTACAGAAGGAGATTACTCAGAGAGCAATGTTGGAGTATCTATCGTCTAGGGCTAAACGGTATGAAACAGGGGAACAGGCAGGCAGAATATTAGCCTTACAAATAAGGCAAGGCAAGTCTAAAAATATTATATCTCAGATGGAAGAAAATGGTATAGAATATTCAGACCCTCCAGATATTCTCCAGGTTTTTAAGAATTTTTATCAAAAATTATACACAGAAACAATATTAAATGAACCTGGGACAGAGGAGATTGCTGATAATGGCCCTCGTTTAGGGGATGCCGCAATAGAAGAGATAGAGAGGGAGATTTCCGGGGGGGATATAGCGGAAGCCCTGCAAGAGTCAGCTGTTGGCAAGGCAGCAGGCCCTGATGGAATACCTTTAGAAGTCTATCGGTGCTTTGAGGCAGAGATTACCCCGCTTCTCAGTGATCTTTTCAACGGGGTAATGGGTACAGGAGTGGCTCCGGAATCATGGAAAGAAACGAACATAGTGGTGTTCCATAAGAAAGGGAAGCCAAAGGATAAACCGGGCTCCTATCGCCCAATTTCGTTAATTAACTCAGACACGAAGTTATATTCTAAAATCTGGGCTAAAAGACTGGGCAGGTTCATTGGTGATCTAGTCTCCCCTTGGCAGCATGGATTTGTACCTGGGCGAGGTACCACAGATCATATTAGGAGGGCAATAACCTTATTTGACATTCAGTCTGCAGAGGGAGGAGAGATGGCCATGATCCTGCTCGATGCAGAGAAAGCCTTTGACCGTGTCTGTTGGAATTATTTATGGCGGATTTTAATCGGTAGAGGCTTTGGTACGAATTGTATTACAGCTCTGCGGGCAATGTATAGCGATCCAGTTGCCCGGGTTGTGGTCATGGGTGAGTGTTCTGAGAAAATCTATATAACGAGAGGTACGCGCCAAGGATGTCCTTGTTCCCCTATCCTCTTTGCTCTGTATATCGACCCTCTTATACGGAAGATCTTAGCTAGCCCCCGGATAGAACCAGTGATACATAATGGATTTGAAAACAAAATCATGGCATATGCCGATGATCTGGCTGTGATTACAACAAACCCACAACAGACACTTGGGGTTTTGGTTCAGATGGCCTACATATTTGGCATGAGGTCGGGGTATCTGTTAAACGAATCTAAAACCCAAATTATCTGTACAGCAAATATAGTTAAAGCCGACTCTAGATATGTGGATTCAGCAATTTATCTGGGAGTTAGAATTAATGCCGCGGTTAATAAGATCACAGCTGAGAATTTTATCCCACTTGGGAAAATGATAGAAGCGGATCTCAAAAGAATTGATGTTTTACATCTCTCATTGATAGGCAGGGTCAATGTTCTCAAGATGACAATGTTACCAAAAATCTTATATCTTTTTCGAGCGATACCTTTGTTAGTAGAGGAAAAAACTATTAAGTGGCTAGAGTCAATATTTATTAGATTTGTCTGGCAATATGGGAAACTTAGACGCTCCACCAACCTTTTGTCACTCCCATGGGATAGGGGGGGGCTCACCTTACCTAATTTAAGATTGTATCATTGGTCCTGTCTGCTGGCAGAAATGTATATTCTTTTTCAACCTACTCAACCTAATGATTCTGGGCAAGATGATCTACAGACCCCACCATCTATATATGAGCTATTAGTTGGAAGCAAGGCATATGGTCTCCTGATGTGTGAGGTTGAACGGAGGTATTATAAAAGACCACGTTTTAAGATACTGGAAGGAGTATGGGGACTCTGGAGAGCTATATCTTGTTTTTGTAAAATTCCCAAAATTCATGCGTATTTGCACCTTAGTAATTCGAGCTTATTTCGGGGTAGAGGTTTTGAGAGGAACATCCGGATCTGGCAGGAGCATGGAATTAGCACATTAGGCGATATAGTGGGGGCTGATGGGTTGATCGGCTTTGAAGCACTTCAGAGTAGAGCTGCCATCCCTTCAAGTCACTGGCTCTCCTATGTTCAGCTGGCCAGTGTCATTAAAGCTTTAAGAATCAGATGGCCAACAGGGTTTAAAGTTCCTCTGATTGATATGTTGGTAACAGGGGGTATAAGAATTAAAAATGTTTACTTGTCGTTGCTGGATGCTTTACAGAGCGATATTGAGAAAATGGAGAATACTCTTGTACGGAAATTGGATAACCCCGATGTGGATCTCGATAAGGCACTCTATTTAAATAAAAAAATCTTTCGTTCTACGAATTTGAGGGCCCAGCACTACAAAACCCTGTTTGATTTATATTTTACTCCAGCAAAGCTTTTTAGGTGGGGGGTTAAAGGTGATGACAGGTGCCCCAGATGCAATTTGGCTCAAGCAGACCTGACGCATATGTTTTATAACTGTAGCTCGTTATTAGCTATCCAGGGAGAGATAGCGAAATTTTGGGTGGAGGTGCTTGGTCGAAGGGTTGAATGGTCTTCCTCGTTGATGATATTGGGTCTAGATAATAGGTTAAAACTTGGGAAATCTGAGGAAGCTTTGGTCTTTTTAACTGTAGCAGTACTTCGGATATTAATCACCTCAGGGTGGAAAGATGTAAATGCCCCTTCTTTCCAGCTATGGTTATCTAGATTATTGGCTATATATAACATTGAAATTTCTTTATATGCTCAGAAAGGGAGGAAAAAACAGGACATGGGTAAAAAGATATGGTCTCCAATCTCTGACTGGATTGTTGGAAGATCAAGAGTTTGATGTATTTTGTATTGTATTTTTGAATGTATGTAAATAATGCCTCCCCGTCCCATGTTCTGATATGTTCTTACCGGGCCTTGGTGCCTCTTGAAGATTTAGCATCTGTTTAAATTGTTGATAATATTTGTTTTTGTCTAATGTATTATGTAACATCTAATTGCATCAATAAAAAAAAAAAAGAGAACAAACAGAAGAGCAGAAAGAAGCCTTTGCAAAATCATCCTGTACCCTCAACTTTTTAAGACGGATACTGGTGGTAACTGAGCCTGACTGACAGTCCTAGAGCCAGTGCTATGTTAAAAGACACTTAGAATGCAGTGAAAATACCTACATACACTAGGGAACACTATGCGTTGGGGTCCCCCTGTGATTAGCATGACCTCCTCTGTAAGCCCCTAGTATATAATAGGGCAGGGGGGTTAAAACTACCTCTTAAAACGCACCACAGGGCGTGTTTGCACACGTCACCTCAGGCCCCATCCCCTCCCTTCCCCACTGTGTAAACACGCCCTGTGGCCGTTTTAAGTTGGGAGATTAAGTCCCCTTGAATCCTGAGGGTCCCTAGGGTCCAACTAGCCCACTAGGTACCTCCAGTAAGTGCCACAGAGCTGCGTTGCAGAGATATGTATAAAGGGGCACGGCCTAGACCACTTCTCTGCAATGCAGTGCAGCGCAGTGGCGCTTACTGGAAGCACCTGGTGGGCTAGTTGGCCCCCAGGGTCCCTCAGGATTGAAGGTGAATTATTTCCTCAACTTAAAACGCGCCACAGGGTGTGTTTGCACACGTCACCTCTGGCCCCGTCCCCTCCCTTCACCACTGTGTAAACACACCCTGTGGCCAATTTTCATTGGGAGATTAAGTTCATTTGAATCCTGAGGGTCCCTAGGGTCCAACTAGCCCACTAGGTATCTCCAGTAAACGCCACAGAGCTGCGTTACAGAGAGGTGTAAAAAGTGGCACGGCCTGGACCACCTCTCTGCAACGCAGCGCAGTGGCGCTTACTGGAAGCACCTGGTGGGCTAGTTAGCCCCCAAGTGCCCTCAGGATTGAAGGGGAATTATTTAGACAACTTAAAACGCGCCATAGGGCGTGTTTGATCACGTCACCTCAGGCCCCGTCCCCTCCCTTCTCCACTGTGTAAACGCGCCATGTGGCCGTTCTAAGTTGAGAGATTAAGTCCCCTTGAATCCTAAGGGTCCCTAGGGTCAAACTAGCCCACAAGGTACCTCCAGTAAGCGCCACAGAGCTGCGTTGCAGAGAGGTGTAAAAAGGGGCGTGGCCTCAGAACACCTGTCTGCAACGCAGCTCCCTGGTGCATACTGGAGATACCTGTTGGGCTAGTTGGCCCTCAGGGACCCTCAATATTGAAGGGGAATTAATTCCCCAACTTACAACTCGCCAGGGGACGTGTTTGAAGAGTGCTGCAAGGAGGGGGCGTGGCCTCCGACGTGATGCCGATCTTTTTTTATTTTTTTTAAGAAGGGGGGCTGTGTGGCCCCCCTTCTTTTTCTAATTTATTGGCCCTGGGGACCCCATCCCCCAGGGCCTGCCCCCTCATTTTTTGGGGGGAAAAAGAAATTTGGAAGGGGCCCGCGAGGCCACCCTCCCGAGGCCTTAATCGGACCCGGGGGCTGGCCTTTTTAAAAAAAACTTCTTTAGGAGAGGGGCTGTGTGGACCCCCTCCTCAGGCCGCTTATGGCCCCGAGGACCCCATCCCCCGGGGCCGGCCTTTGTTTTTTATTATTATTTTTAAATATATTTATAGAAACGTACCTATCACCATGGCGATTTGCGTGATATTCATTAAAAGGCGACTATGCATACAATGAATCCACGTGGAATGTATTTACACCGCTAGTGAAGCTTTGACATGTCTGACGCCCTACCGTGCCTAATCCCGGCGCCCCCGCCGGGTGGGTACTCTCCAGGTAGACACCCTTGTTGTTTATTTCTACAAACATGGGTAGCTATTGACGGGGACATTTAATACACATGCATACCAAGCCATTCAAAGGGGATTCGACAAAAATTCGACCAAACTATGCAAGAAACCCCCCTCACGGTTAATAAAACACACATCCACCGCCGGATGTGTAATACTTTTTTATTTATTCTCTGGAAATGAGAAAAACCTCACTTGAGAGTCACAGCGCACTCCTGGCTGAGCCCAATGCTGTGTAACACCAACCAGTGCCCGTCGAGTGCCACACACCTCTGTGTTGTATTCCACCAGCTCGTGCGTATGCTATGACACTCTCTAGCCCATGTGCACTGTAACACCACCCCGTGAATATGTCATGCCACACTTGCCTTCGGACGGGTTATATTACCCCATCTAACGTGCCCTCCTCGATGCCTATGTTATAATACACAGCGCTATGCCATACATATTACAATCTGGGGTCCATATCTTTGTCACAGTGCATGTGCAACATTACACTCCCCAGCACATATTTTATATTACAACTTTAGAGACTAGTTAGGTTACACAACACTGCCCTGTGCATATTACACTCCAAGATGCATATCGCATAGCATGCACTAGTGCCTGTGCTATCTCGCGCTTACCAATGAATCTGTCATTGCGCACAATGTATTGCATATTATATTTCATGCCCGGTTCATCTTATATCACACATTTTGGTGCATAGTTTGTACCGTACACTATATCTCGTTTTCATTTTCAATCGTGCTCTCAGGACTATATTCTATATAACACTGCGTTCACCTGCCCTTTTCACGAGCATTACATTTTGCGATGGGGGATGGAGGGTCAGGGGGTGTTTCTGCCAAGTGAGCCCGGAGTCACAGTCAAAAACATCCTCTTCTTCCTGAATAAAAGTGAGATTATGCTGCATACTTGTTCATATTTTAAGTAGTTCGCACAGACACACCTTTTGAAAACAATAAAGTTCCTAATATCCGCCTTCTCTGAACAGTTAGCTTGCTGCCCCATCCACCTCCTCCCTATCCTCTGTTGTCTGAATCCATGGACTAGCCTACTCCCTCCTGCCATGCATGGTCTGATGTGCTGCCACTGCCCTCCATTTAGCATGATGTACCAGTCCACTCCTCCTGCCCTCCATTGCCCAATTCTATGCCCCATCATTGACCTCCTGCTTAGCCTCTGTGCTTAGCTTGCTGCTCCTTTTCTCCTTCCCCCTGCCCTCCGATGTCTTTGTGCATGCCCCGGCTCCATCCTTTTTGCCCACCATGTTCCATGGACCTGCCACTCCTATCTACTCTGAGTGTTCTGTTGAGCTGCCACTCCCCTCCCACCTGCCTAGCATTGTCAGATGACTGTAACCTGTCCATGCCACCTCCACCCTGCCTGTCCACATTCCATGCCCCTATCCCCTTTCTCCAGTCCTCCATGGTCCATTTTACTGCCACACCCTTCTGCCCTCCCTGGTCTGTTGTGCTGCAACTGCTCCTCCTGCCTGCCCCGCGTGGTCTGTTGTGAGGCCCCTTCCCCTGAACTCTCTTGTCTGTGCCCAGGTCCTGACCCTCCCTTCTATCCTCCATGGTCCTTTGTGCATGCCCCTGCACCCTCCTTCTTGCTCATCATAGCCATTGTGCTGCCACTAACCCTCCCGCTTGCCATACATGGTCTTCTGTGCTGCCACGGCCCCTCCTACCTTCCCTGTGTTGTCAGCTAGCTGCCACTGACCCCCTCCCACCTTCCCTCCATGGTCTGTGTGTATGGCATCATAGTCTCACTGTTGCTCTACATGGTGTGTCTTGTTTCTAGTGTCCATCCTGCCTGACCTCCATGGTCATCTTGCTGCTCCTGCCCTGCCCCCTTGCCCCCAGCCCTCTGTGTCCACGTGCAGACCCCTATTCCCTCCCTCCTGGCTTGTCTGTTCCATTGTAATGCTTGGTTAACTTCCATACCTATGCCCTCAAAGAGCAGATCCTCAACTTAGCCCTGAAACAAAAATCCCTCCTTGGAAAGGGATTTACTTTCCTCATTAGATCTGACCTTTCTGGGGTTATGTTAGAGAAGCAGTGGGAGTTTGGTAGGCGGCTTGAGGCATTTAGAAAATTGGGGGCAACGGCCCAGCTGGTGTTCCCCGCTGCCCTCAAGGTGATGTTCAACAATAAGATGTTTAACATCAGGTCAGTGCAAGCCGCTGACGAGCTCCTTTTGGAATTGGGCAATAAGGCAGCTGGCTGATATGTACCCTTTGTAAATTTTCAGACCAAAAAAAAAATAAAAAATGGGCTCCTGAGTGTTAAAATATATTAGTAGATTTGAAGGTATTGAATTTAGTCTTTGGTATTAGAGGAGGTAGTTATGGCTACAACATAATTATCATAGGGGAGGAAAGAGGATCGGGGAGACAGGCAAAAAAAAAAAAAATGAAAAAATAAAAAAAAATGGTAAAAGGGAATAAAAAAACTTTCGGTGAAGGGTAGGATTTCTAGTCTGTTTTCTCCTTTTCCTTGCTCTATCCTTGTTCTATCCATAAACTCCCATTCCCATATACCTGCAATTACAGATTTTGTTAGAATATGTGTGCAACTAGGTCACTTTTGGAGGGGAACTTGGTTCAGGGTCGGGGGGGTCACGGGAGCTTGAGATGGGGTGCTATCTACTGGATTTGTTCCGGTTAGATACACCAAGGGTTCTCCATGGGAGGGAGGGGGGTGTGGGGGGATATAGGGGTCACGGGGTAAAATGTTTCATAAAATTCCTCATGTGCCAACCTTGTGCTCTATTGTATTCTGCTGGGTGTAGGATAATTTCAGATATGCAACTATCAGACATTAGGTTAGGTCATACGAGAGATGTCCCAAGTCCCTGGGTGGGGTTGAGAGGCGTTAAAGTCAGATGGTTAATTTAAAGATAATATCTTGGAACGTAAATGGCCTGCGCACTAAATCTAGGGCCAGAAAAATACTACAATATCTTCGGGATTCAGAGGCACAGGTTATTATCCTGCAAGAGACGCACCTGGTTCAAGATGAAATGGACACGTTAGTTAAGGAGAATAAGTGGATCGACTTTTCAATTTCTACTTCTCAGTCTTTGACTTGTAGAGGGGTTTCACTTATCTTTAAAAAACAACTCAGGGCTAGAGTGTTAGATTTTAAGGTTGACCCAGCGGGTAGATGGGTTATTGCCTCCCTTTCTATTTTGGGCAGTCAGTTTACTATCGTGGGGTATTATGGTCCTAATCAGGATGATCCGTCATCTTTGGAGGTAATTTTTTCTCACCTTTTGTCTTTCCCAGAGCCTGTAATATTTGCAGGTGATTTTAATATTGTCCTAGACCCCACTCTGGATAAATCGCATAATAGTCGATCTCGAATTCCATCAAAATCTAGATCCTTTTTGCTTAATGAAATGAAGCAATATGGCTATGTGGATATTTGGAGGTTGAGGGCAGGTGAACAGCTGGGTATCTCTTATAGAAATCAAAAATATCGCCACCAATCCAGAATAGACTTTGTATTAATCAGCCATACATTAGTAGATTCTGTTAAAGATGTTAAATACCTCCCATTACATTTATCTGACCACTCTGCAGTAGCCATGGAGCTTATATCGATGTTAAGTTTGCCGGCTAGAAGTTGGTCCTTTGATCGCTCCTTACTCTCTCACCCAGACGATGTTCTTTTCTTTAAGTCTGAGGTGAGACACTTTTTAACAACAAATGTAGGATCGGCAAGCATCGGAGTGGTGTGGGACTCTCTTAAAGCTTTTGTGAGAGGTCTTATTACAAACAAAATGGCTTACAGGAGGAGGGAATACAAGGAGGCAGTGACATCAGTGGAAGCAAATATCGCTAAGACTCAGTTAGACCTAGACGCTGATTCCATTACACCAGAGGATCGCTCTCTTTTGTCTGGAAGATTAATTTCTTTAAAGGGCCACCTTGCATCTATCTTAAATCAGCGGATACAAGAAAGATGGGAGGCCAGTAAGCTCGCACATTTCCAGTATGGAGAAGGAGCAGGGAAGCTATTGGCATGGAAAACCAAAACAGACCAAGTTCGTAATAATATCGAGGCGATTAATGTCAATGGCTCCCAACTCTCCCGGGATGACGATATTAGATCCGCCTTCAGAGAATTCTTTCAAAATATCTACTGTGAGGATAAGAACATCAGTCCAGTTAGTATTAAAGATTGGCTCAGTAAGATTACACTTCCAGCACTTTCTGATGAGCAAAGTGAGAGAGGTTGGATAGTGAAATCTCGGAGGAGGAAGTTATTAAGGCTATACATAATGCCAAAAAGGGGAAGGCATCTGGTACAGATGGCCTACCGGCTGAAATTTATAAAGCCCTGGAGCGGGAACTTGTCTCCTTCTTGGTACTACTGTTTAACGATATTTTACTGGATGGTGGTCGGCCCCCGACATCATGGGACAGTGCGTCTATTACTGTAATCTTAAAACCAGGCAAACCGTCTACTGCATGTGGTTCCTATAGGCCAATCTCCATACTAAATGTCGATTATAAAATATTTGCCTCAATTCTGGCCAACAGATTAGCTCTTGTTGCCCCCAACATCTTACACCCGGATCAGAAAGGGTTTGTCAAGGGGCGACAGCTATATGAATTAACTTTTGATTTAATAGGGGCTATCGACTTGGCAGTTCTGGAGTCTCTCCCCCTGGCGGTTCTTACCTTGGATGCCACCAAGGCCTTCGACAGAGTTAATTGGTTATATCTGTCGGAGGCCTTGGCAGAGTTCAATGTGGGAGCAGGGTTTCGCCGGGCAATCAGTCTATTATATTAGATCCCAAGTGCCTGTATACTGATCAATGGCATCTTATCTGACCCCTTTAACATCTCGAGGGGTACGCGACAGGGCTGCCCCCTCTCCCCACTTCTTTTCGGTTTATACGTTGAACCATTCGCTCAAAATTTAAGGGATAATGTTGACATCAAGGCGTTCGCGTACAGGTGTTGGGAAAGGAAAGTGGCCCTGTACGCTGATGATATCCTCATTTTCACCTCTGATGCCCATACGGCTCTCCCGGAAATAGTCAAGCTAGCCTCGGAATTTGGGGTAGTGTCCGGGTATGAGATCAACGCTTCAAAAACCGAGAATTTAACCTGGGGTATGGATCAGAGCTTTTGTATCTCGGGTATTCGGCCAGGAAATAAATTGAGATACCTGGGCCTCGATATTGTGGAAGATATAGATCAGATCGTAAATATAAATTTTTCCAAGGTAGCTAAGGACTGCCGTAAGTTGCTTCAGTCTTGGTCCCATCTTCCATTGTCTTTATTAGGAAGGGCTAACTTGCTCAAGATGGCTGTCTTGCCAAAGATCTCCTTTCTTTTCAACACTATCCCACTGTATTTTGATCCAAACCCTATTAAAACTTTTCAGGCCGAGATTAACACCTTTATCTGGAATAAACATCTTCCAAGAATTTCGTGGAAAAAGTTAAGGAGGCGCAGGGAAAAGGGGGGGCTGGCTGCCCCGGACATCCAGGTCTATGCCTGGGCGTTCCAGTTATCTCATGCCAGGGTGTTGTTAAAAAAAACATTAGAGTATGGGGTGGGAACTCTATATACCACTCTGCTTAGGGGAGAGGGGATTAGCCAGTCTGGGTTCCTACTGAAATTTGGAGATCCCAAGTTCTTTAAAAAAATTAAATTGAAAATTCTTTTGGGAATGGCAAGGACTTGGGCCCAGGTTTCAAAATCCATTAAAATAGGGTACTATAGCTGTAGGACTCCCTTATGGGATCTGCCCGATAATCCACCCTGGTTGGGAGACTCACTTGCAGTACCTATTAGAGAGGCAGGGGTGGAGGTCTGGGGAGATCTATTTGTTGAGGGGGAACTGCTCTCCTGGGAGTGTTTGAGTAGAAAGATTGGTCCTGGCCGAGCTAGGCTAAAATATCTGCAGATGTCCAGCTGGTCTCGCTCCTATACTGCACAGCCCTCTCGAAAAAATAAATTCCCAGTAGGTGGTTATAGTACCCTTATTACTTTGTTAATTGATAGACCTCCTGCTAAGAAGGAGATCTCGTCTTGGTATAATCTGATTTTGGATGAGATGGATGGAGTATTCATGCTTCCAGATGAACTCTGGGGGGCTGATATAAGTAACACTGATTTGCAAGAGTTATGGAGAACATCTTGTAGATTGCTGTGGGATGTGGTGAAACCAGCGTGGTTGCGTAGGAAACACATCTTTACTATCCACTGAGCATATTATTCCCCCCTTCGACTTTCTAAATTTATTCAGGGGAATATAGTGGTGTGTGCTAGATGTGGATTCCTAGCAGCTTCTGACATTCACATGTTTTATGAATGCCCCCTTCTGTCTCAGTTTTGGGAAGCCATTTGTAAGATCCTGTCGTCTTCAATAGACTCCAAAATAACTTTAGATCCCCAGCTGGTGATTTTCGGAATCTTAGAGGGGGTTTCCAGCTTGGCGAAGAAGCTAGTATTTTACGCTATACTACTGGCTAGAAGGGAGATATGCAGAAAGTGGAAGGACCCTTCACCACCTTCTATCAATGAATGGTACGCCTCTGCCCTGCATGTTTCTAAGTTTGATTTGGCTAGAGCAGGGAATCCAGACAAAAGATCTTTTTGGCACCTTCTTAAATGGGATCAGTGAGACTCTGGGTTTTTTTTTTTTTTTTTCTTTTCCCCAGGTCCAATGATTAAGCCATCTATCCCACTGCTTGGTATAAGCGGTGCTCTGATTCCTTTTTCAGCACTTAGGTAGCACCCTGGCTGAACTCCTGAGGTTATGGTATGGTGATCGCTGGTATGTCAAGCCCTATTGCTGTGGGACGAGGCCCCCGTTCCATGTCTGTCCCTCCCAGTTGGTATGAACTGTGACAGCATATTGCTTGTAAGCCTTTTGATTGTGCATATAGAACCTTGGTGGCATATGAGGACAAAAAAAAATTATAAAAAAAAATATTTAAAAAAAAAGTAATGCTTCTGATCCGTCCCTCCTGCCCTTTATGGTCTGTTATGCTGCAGGTTTATCTCCTGTCTGTCCACTATGGTCAGCTAGCTACCATTGCTTCTTTCCCCTCTGTTCTCTGTTGTCCATGTGCATGGTCCTGTCCCCATCCCTATTGCTTTCTATGGATTGTTGTGCTGCACTCCCGTCCCGCATGCCCTGTGTGGTGTATTGTGCTGCTGCAAACCCAGATGCCTGCCCTGTAGGGTCAGTTTGGTGCACCTCTCCATGTCCCTCCTGTCCTCTGTTATCTGAGTCCATGTCCCTACCCTAATTCCTCCTGCCTTCCATGATACAATGTACCATACTTTCAAACATTTTGAACTTGGTAAGAGGGAGATTTTGAAAAAAATGGGGGTATTGATTTTCCCCTTTGAGATACATTGAAAAAGAGGAAATTGTAGACAGGAGACAGATCAAATAAAGCCCATTTGAGCTTAAAAACATTGGACGTTTCCTGGCTGAAACTGGTTTGTTGGCATGTATGGTTGTACTACCACTGCCTCTTCCTTCTGCCCACAATGGTCTATTATATTGCCACAGCCTCTCTTGCCAGTCCTGTATTGTTGGTTTGTTGCCCCTGCCCCCTCTTTCCACTGCCCTCCATAGTCTGTTGTGCTGCCACTGCCCTTCCTGCCTGCCCAGTGTGGTCAAATTGTTGCCTCTGCACCCTCCTACCTGCCTTCAAGTTTCAGAGTCGGTGCCCCTGGCCTCTGCCTCTCAACAGTATTCTAATGAACAACTAGATTGCTAACATTCTATATTTATTACAAAAGTGTGGAACGCCTGACGTCATCTTGATGTAATCAAAACTGTAATACCTAGAGCATTTCCTTTAGAAATTACATATATGACAGGGTCTTATTTGCATTAAAAGTATGGTTAGTGCTCTAAAAAACTAAAATGAGGACATATTTTCTGAGCTTTCAAATAGCAACAAAGCACTTTTAAATTATTTGTTATCTTTATGTTTTTTATCCAGTTGACCACTTGATTAAATGTTGCACTTAGGGGAGAGGATGTGGTGTTACTTCCAGAGCTGCAGACTTTGCAACTGGGGAACCAGGATGGAGTTTCTGCTTCAGCTCGACATTCTGTGATTCTGGTCAAATCACTTAATCTCCCCATGTCTACAACCAAAATGAATTTATTCTTGTGTGATGTAACCAATGCTCATGTAAAGCACTCCAATACCTGACAAGTCTGCACTATATAAAACTGCAAAAACACAAAAAATAAAAAGTGTTTTGCACACTTCTGTCATTGGGCTACATGTGGGTTACATCTGGGTGCTATTTGTGCTGCATTTGGGCTCTTTTGTCTCTGGTGCAAAAAGAACTATTGATGGACAAAATGCAGAACAATGTCATACATTCACCCGAGTACAGAGATATGGGCCTAAATCCATTGTTTTTTTGCTCACCATGCCATTCCAGTTTGGACCCAACCATATGCAAATCAGTCTTGACCCTGTGCCCAATGGGAACAGTCCAGCCCAAACTGCCAGGCCAGGTACTCCTGGACTGTAAACAAGCATCCTAGGACTGGTTTCGGGGTTTCACCCCTCTTCAACCAGGATAGCTTGATTCCAGTGGCATGGAGAGCATGGGACTCACGTCTGAGCATACCCGTCCCACTCGGGGTGACAAATGTAAAAAGAACTATTGATGGACAGAATGCAGAACAATGTCATACATTCACCCCAGTACAGAGATCTGGGCCTAAATCCATCGTTTTTTTTGCTCACCATGCCATTCCAGTTTGGACCCAACCATATGCAAATCAGTCTTGACCCTGTGCCCAATGGGAACAGTCCAGCCCGAACTTCCAGGCCAGGTCCTCCCTGGACTGGAAACAAGCATCCTAGGACCGGCTTCGGGGTTTCACCCCTCTTCAGCCAGGATAGCTTGATTGCAGTGGCATGGAGAGCACGGGACTCATGTCTGAGCATACCCGTCCCACTCGGGGTGACAAATTTAAAAAGAACTATTGATAGACAGAATGCAGAACAATGTCATACATTCACCCCAGTACAGAGATCTGGGAATAAATCCATTGATTTTTGCTCACCATGCCATTGCAGTTTGGACCCAACCATATGCAAATCAGTCTTGAACCTGTGCCCAATGGGAACAGTCCAGCCCGAACTGCCAGGCCAGGACCTCCTTGGACTGGAAACAAGCATCCTAGGACCGGTTTCGGGGTGTCACCCCTCTTCAGCCAGGATAGCTTGATTCCAGTGGCATGGAGAGCACGGGACTCACGTCTGAGCATACCCGTCCCACTCAGGGTGACAAATGCAAAAAGAACTATTGATGGACAGAATGCAGAACAATGTCATACATTCATCTCAGTACAGAGATCTGGGCCTAAATCCATCGTTGTTTTGCTCACCATGCCATTCCAGTTTGGACCCAGCCATATGCAAATCAGTCTTGACCCTGTGACCATTGGGAACAGTCCAGCCCGAACTGCCAGGCCAGGTCCTCCCTGGACTGCAAACAAGCATCCTAAGACCAGTTTCGGGGCTTCACCCCTGTTCAGCCGGGATAGCTTGATTCCAGTGGCATGGAGAGCACGGGACTCATGTCTGAGCATACCCGTCCCACTCGGGGTGTCAAATTTAAAAAGAACTATTGATAGACAGAATGCAGAACAATGTCATACATTCACCCCAGTACAGAGATCTGGGCCTAAATCCATTGATTTTTGCTCACCATGCCATTGCAGTTTGGACCCAACCATATGCAAATCAGTCTTGAACCTGTGCCCAATGGGAACAGTCCAGCCCGAACTGCCAGGCCAGGACCTCCCTGGACTGGAAACAAGCATCCTAGGACCGGTTTCGGGGTTTCACCCCTCTTCAGCAAGGATAGCTTGATTCCAGTGGCATGGAGAGCACGGGACTCACGTCTGAGCATACCCGTCCCACTCAGGGTGACAAATGCAAAAAGAACTATTGATGGACAGAATGCAGAACAATGTCATACATTCATCCCAGTACAGAGATATGGGCCTAAATCCATCGTTGTTTTGCTCACCATGCCATTCCAGTTTGGACCCAGCCATATGCAAATCAGTCTTGACCCTGTGCCCAATGGGAACAGTCCATCCCGAACTGCCAGGCCAGGTCCTCCCTGGACTGCAAACAAGCATCCTAAGACCAGTTTCGGGGTTTCACCCCTCTTCAGCCAGGATAGCTTGATTCCAGTAGCCATCTTGGGAAATATATTTGTTATGAAGTTTTCTAATTTCCTCATTTACTGCAGTCTCCTCAGTAGGAAATGGTTTCAGTTTTTTACTTTGATTCCATCAAGAAGGTATTCAGATATGTCACACATTTGCCATACATTCTGAATGTTAGCACTCTAGTTGCTCATTAGATCACTGTAGTAAAGCTACTGCTCACCACGAAAGTCTGCTGCTGGTATTAAAAGTGCATGTTTCAGTCTGCATGTCAGAATTGTTTTAATGAAATAGAAGAGGATTTGAGAAGTCACTCAAGATGTGCCCTAATTTTTCTTTCTTCAACACTAATCATAATTTCTATGGCACAATGAACCCCTTCATTGTGTTCCTTTTTAAATTAAATGTTTTAATTGTTACCAGTTTATTCCAATCAAGATGGCTTCAGGTGTGCCATACGTTTGTCATAAGTAAGACAGTAAGCGCTCTAGTTGTTCTTAAGAACACTCTGGGACATTCTGTCATTGGGCTATACTTGGGCTACATCTGGGTGATATTTGTACTACATTTGGGCTCTTTTTTCTCTGGTGGCCATCTTGGGAGACTTATTTGTTGTAAAGTTTCCTAATTTCCTCATTTACTGCAGTCTCCTCAGTAGGAAATACTTTCAGTTTTTTACTTTGGTTCCATCAAGAAGGCATTCAGATGTGTCACACATTTGCCTTAAATTCTGAATGTTAGCACTCTAGTTGCTCATTAGATCACTGTAGTAAAGCTACTGCTCACCAGAGAAGTCTGCTGCTGGTATTCAAAGTGCATATTTCAGCCTACATGTCAGAATGTTTTTAATGGAATAGAGGAGGATTTGAGAAGTCAAAATGTGCCCTAATTTTTCTTTCTGCAGCACTAATCATAATTTCTATGGCAAAATGAACCCCTTCATTTTGTTCCTTTGCAAATTAAATGTTTTAAGTGTTACCACATTATTCCAATCAAGATGGCTTCAGGTGTGCCATACTTTTGTCATAGGTAAGACTGTTAGCGCTCTAGTTGTTCTTTAGAACACTCTGGGACACTCTGTCATTGGGCTATACTTAGGCTACATCTGGTTGATATTTGTGCTACATTTGGTCTCTTTTGTCTCTGGTGGCCATCTTGTGAGACTTATTTGTTATGAAGTTTCCTAATTTACTCATTTAGTACAGTCTCCTCCGTAGGAAATACTTTCAGTTTTTTCTTTGATTCCATCAAGAAGGCATTCAGATGTGTCACACATTTGCCATAAATTCAGAATGTTAGCACTCTAGATGCTCATTAGATCACTATAGTAAATCTACTGCTCACCAGATAAGTCTGCTGCTGGTATTGAAAGTGCATGTTTCAGTCTGCATGTCAGAATTGTTTTATGAAATAGAAGAGGATGTGAGAAGTCACTCAAAATGTGCCCTAATTTTTCTTTCTGCAGCACTAATCATAGTGTCTATGCAAAATGAACCCCCTCATTTTGTTCCTTTTTAAATTAAATGTTTTAAGAGTTACCACTTTATTCCAATCAAGATGGCTTCAGGTGTGTAATACGTTTGTTATAAGTTGGACTGTTAGCGCTCTAGTTGTTCTTTAGAACACTCTGGGAAGCTGCAGTAGAACACAAAGGAATCAACTGACAGTCTCTGCCCTTGTTGGATGTACATGTTTTACTGAGAATGTCAGACTTCATTCTCACATGACTGAGAAAGATAATGTGAATTTACAGAAAATATGCTCTCAGTTTAGCTTATAGATCACCTTCCCAACCTCTGTGGGAAAAGCATGATAACATTGTTTTCTCTCAAACATGATTCATGATATCCCAGCAGAAGGCTTTTACACATGGTAAAATCACCTTAGAACACACCACAATTCCTAAAATGAGTATGGTACCATCAACAAATGATTTATAATGTAACTAAAGTCTTAAAACCTTCTATTAACTGCAATGCTTTTTAATGAGGTGCTATCATGTATATTGGTCCCAAGATGGCTGCCAACACTTCTTGGATGAAGTGCTGACAGCCAATCAGATATCACGATGAGATGTGTGGTTAGGCTCTGCCCAGATATAGATGTGATTTTACTTTTGATTTTCTCAGGAACTACCAAACGGATTTACACCATTTAACCAAAAGGCACGACTCTGAACCAAGGGCTACCTTTTTGCCAAATTTGGTGTAATTCCGTTCAGCAGTTTGGGCTGTAGCTGCGATTAAAGGTTCCTATGGAAAATTGCATGGGGAAACACGTTTTGGGACTCCCATTTTTTCTCGACCCCTGCTTAATGAATCATCCCGAGACTTTCAGGATAGGAGCGGACTGCAGCGCCCCACCAGTTTTGAAAATTTCGCAAAGATTCGTCAACCGGCGCCAAAGTTATTCCAAATGAAATGTTGCGGATTTCCTATTGATAATAGGTCCTAACTATAACTACCTACTGGCGACCGCCAGTAGGTAATATGTATATATATATATTATCTACTGGCGGTCGCCAGTAGATAGTTATAGTTAGGACCGTGTTTCCATAGGAAATCTCAAAATTCTATTTTGAATAACTTTGGCGCCGGTTGACGAATCCTCGCGAAATTTTCAAAACTAATGGGGCGCTTCGTTCAGCTCCTACCCTGAAAGTCTCGGGGTGATTCGTCAAGCGGGGGCCGAGAAAAAAGGGGGTCCCAAAACGCGTTTTCCCCATGCATTTTTCCATAGCACCTTTAGTCGCAGCTACAGCCCGAACGGCTGAACAGAATTACTTGAAATTCGGCAGAGAGGTAGCCATAAGGTCAAGGAAGTGCCTTTTGCAGGTCTGGTGTAAATCTGTTCAGTATTTCCGGAGAAAATAGCATTTAAAAGCATATATATATCTATACACGCGCAGGGTGCGCGCACTGTGCAAGCACCGTGCGAGCACCCTAACGTGCGCGAGCGTAATTCTGATTGGTGGTTACATGTTAGTCAACGTTCGAATCGGTCGAAATCAGGAAGTGTCGGCCGCCATTTTGTTTGTTTATAGTGCGAGAGTGAAAAAGGAAGGTGGCGAACGTGAAAAGGGGGCAGGGTAGAGAGTTCCTGACCCCCTAGCCTTTGTCAGGGGGTCCCTGAAGGACCCCGAAGGCAAAAAAAAAATATATATTTTTTTAAAATCGCGGGGGTGTGCGCACAGTGCGTGCACCCTGAAAACCCCCCCAAAAAAAAATTAAAAAAAAAAAAAAAAAAAAAATCGCAAGGTGAAAACCCCAAAAAAATAAATAAGAATTTTTAATACGTAGTTTATTGTAAAATAAATATATTAAAAAAATAATACATACATAACTTAGCATTTAAAAAACCTTGCAAATTCACTGAAAAAACCATAGGTTTCACACACACGTTATAGTTAGGAATTAGCATTTAAAAAACCTTGCAAATTCACTTAAAAAACCATAGGTTTCACACATGTTATAGTTAGGTGGATATTTCACTCGTGAAAAACCAATGAAATTCCCCCGTTATAGTTACTTTAGATAACTATAACTCGCGCGCCCGCAATCCTGTGCTCATGACGTCACATATTACATCACTCATGACATGGTCAGTGGCATCACTCTTGACATCACTGATGACATCATCCTTGTGATAGAGTAGCGGTCGCGCGAGTTATAGTTATCTGAAGTAACTATAACGGGGGAATTTCATTGGTTTTTCACGAGTGAAATATCCACCTAACTATAACATGTGGAAACCTATGGTTTTTTAAGTGAATATATATATATATATACATATTACCTAGACAAAGACCACTTCTTTTTAAAAGTAATCAGAGGACACAGCGGGGAGCTTCAGGAAGTCAGTTTTATTGACAGCTCTGGCATAATGCATTTTGGCTGTTTTCCTTCTTCAGATGCTGCTGACATAGGGAATACGCCCCTGCCCTCCTTTGTATGTCTTGCGGCACTCCCACTGGTGGGAGTTCAGCTGGCCCCAATTTTTTGATTTGAGGCTCAGCTGCAGTCTGAAGGTACAGACTACAACTCCCAGCAGGCAGTGAGTCCGGGTAAGTGAGTCTGACGGGGCCCAATTATACTCCTAAATGAGCGCTATTGTTCCTGACAAGGGTGGGGTTTGTGTAGATGGTAAAACCCGGATTGTTGACTGTCCTGGACTTCCTTGGGTCCCCAACGTCCTGCCCCAATTACAAGTATCAGCCGGGCCGTGAGACGCTGATGCAATTATTGCACCTCCATGTGTAGTCACAGACTGCTCCTGGCAGCAGCCACTTGCTTGGCTTTATCTCGAGGCGGTCCGAGGTGTTCCAATCCCTTGGGCTCCACACAGCCTCCCTCCAATTTATTTTTATAAATGGCCCTAGTGATGAAGGACCTAGGTACCCCTATTTACCTAATAAGACTTGGGGAGGGAGGGCCTCATGGCCCCTCTCTGCTTTACTTAAAAAACAAATGGCCCTGGGGTATAGGGTCACCAGAGCCAGGCTCTATGGCCAGCAGGGGGATGCATTTACGTATAGTAATTATTACTTAACGTTATAAAAACCCTTAGAAATGTACTGAAATAATCAAAGGTTAAAGTAACGTTATAATTAGGTAAATTTGTCAATGACAACAATAACGTTTTGAACTTAAAAACACATAAATTAACCAGTTTTATTTAGCAGCACTAACTTTAACTTTCACCCCCGCCATGCACTGCTTATGACCTCACACATGACATCACTCATTAAAATGTTCTATGACATCATTTAAGATATCACTGATAACATCTCAAATGACATCATTGATGACATCACAGATGACATCCCTGATGACATCATCCAATGAGTGTGCAAGTTAGTTTTATAGTTTACATAGTGGAGGGTAAGTATCATATTACTTGTCTATTTGATTTTGTACAGCCTGGGTCCAGCTAAAGGGTGTGTTTACAAACATGTGCTCCTAATGCCCCTTAGGTGTGCAGAGGTATCGACATGTTATAGATCTTTGTTTTCAAGAGTAACTCTGTATGCAGGTGACAGTTGACTTGTGTTCATTATGTTCCACCCATTTTTTCGTTATGCAGAAAAGTTTTCAACAGGCATAAGATTCTACGTAGTGTAGATACTAACTTTTATACGCAGCCTTAAGTTATTAGGCAGAATCATGTCAGCAGGACAATTTCTACATAACATAGAAGACTGTGCGCACCAGGTACTAACCTATGTACATGTGCTGGTTTTGCTTGAGAAGATAGGCTTTCTGTAAAGTTTTCACTGCAGTATGAAGGGTACAGGTAGTATGATGTTTAGCACCTCCAGATATTGGTTATTTTTTAGCAAACAGTGACTGTTGCATAGAGTGTACACTATTACTAGTAGATACTTTTTGATACTCTGTGGTGTAGTTCCCATGAAAGTTTCACTGTTTGCAAACAGTGTGGTAGAGAGTAAACTCTCTCCATAGAGTAAGCAGTGTTTACAGTACCCAGATCTCTACTGATATCAACTTAATTTCTCAATGTAGGTTAGGTGAGTTTCAGGGATTTGATACAGACAACAGCTGTCCGTAGTAGGGCATTTGATTTGGAACTTCACTTCACTATTTTTAGGAACTTGTCTTTCTGTGAACAGTTGAATACAGATAAAACACAGTGCTCCATGAGGCTTTCCTATATATCTGTGGTTGATTGATAATGTGAACTATGCTAGCTGTAAAGTGTTTGGTATAAGGTCAGTGTTGCATATAATGCATGCTTTCCACACCTAAGGGAGTTGTGTCTGTGATGGCAGTAATGATGGCTGATATTCTCCAGAGCTATTTTGTACTCACTCTCATGCCTCTAATGCCATAATAATATATAGAGCAATATGCTGAAAAATGAAGCTTGGATGATGTCATTAATTATGTCATAGAACATGTCATGAGGGATGTCATTGGTGAGGTCATAAGTGGTTTATAGCGGGGTGCATTTATAGTTAACGCTGCTAACTATAGCTGGCGAATGTCTTTGTTTTATTTAGTTCAAAACCTTAATGTTGCCATTGAGAAATTCACTTAACTATAATGTTACTTCACTTAACTATAATGTTACTTTAACCTTTGTTTTTTTCTGTGAATTTCTCAGTTTTGCTCTAACGAAAACAGATCTTTTTATGACATCTAGCTATACGATGCCTGTAACCTTTGTTTTTTCAGTGAATATCTCTATCTATCTATCTATCTATCTATCTATCTATCTATCTATCTATCTATCTATCTATCTATCTATCTATCTATCTATCTATCTATCTATCTATCTATCTATCTATCTATCTATCTATCTATCTATCTATCTATCTATCTATTCACTGAAAAAACATAGGTTTCAGGTCTGATATAGTTAGGAATTAGCATTTAAAAAACTTTAGAAATTCACTGAAAAAACAATAGGTTTTAGGGGTGTTATAGTTAGCTGGACATTTCACTCGAACAAAACCATTGAAATTCCTCCGATATAGTTAGTTGTACTAACTACATCTTGCGCGCCCGCAATCCACTGCTGATGATGTCACATATTACATCATTAATGACATGGTCAGTGACATCACTGATGACATCTCAAATGACATCACTGATGACATCACTGATGACATCATCCAGTGAATGTGGTTTGGTTCGTTATTTAAATATGTATGATATTTATAGCAATTTGCATTGAAGAATGAGTGGATATATAAATATAAATATCTGGATGGAGGATTTAGTAGCAGTGTGATTGACTGTTTACTTGACTAATTTATAGTGTCTCACTAAATATATTGGATAGTGAACAAACTGTGTGAATATCTGTATCACTTTGTCAGTTGTTGTGTTAACTGCTTATCCAGTTGGTTACTAGCTATGTGAAAGTCTATATTATTTATTGATTAGTTAACTGAGTATTTGTATGGGAGAGTGAATGTGTGTGTGGTTCGGTGGGGGGGGTGTGACTGCCCAAAGATGTGTGAGTAGTTGATTCAGTAGGTATATGAAGTTAAAACTACATGTTATAACAGTTGTTTGGGAGAGTGAATATGGGTGTGTGGTGATGAGCCAATATATGTCTCAATGGTACATGTCCAACAAACTAGAAAAATAAAAGCCAGTGTATGTGTCAGTTGTTGTATATAAATAAGTATACATAAGACTCAGTGATTGTATGAGTGACTGTATGGATAACTGTATACTTGTAATAGTGTTTTTGTAACACACTAAGTATGAGTTATTATCTATATGAATAGATGAAGTGATGTTTTTATAAGTGTATAGCTAAGTAAAAGTAAGTATGATCCATTGTTTGCATAAGTGAGTAGGATGACTTCCTAAGCGATTAGGATGTGTGCTAGTGTGTAATGTCGATATAGGTGTAGAAGTATACTTGATAGTGTACTATTGATCATTGACAGCATGTATGAGTGAATCTATAGGTAAGTGATTAGATGTGTGTATAGATCTAGGAATCACTGAGTGGGTGTTTAGAAACTTGTATTGGTGTGTCAATGGATTCAAATATGGCACTCTGTATTTTACAGTGAGTGATGAAAGGTTATACCAGTGTATGATGAGGTGTATCTGAATGTCACGTGGATGATGTCATCAGTGATGTCATCAGTGATGTCATTTGAGATGTCATCAGTGATGTCACTGACCATGTCATGAATGATGTAATATGTGACATCATCAGCAGTGGATTGCGCGCGGGAGATATAGTTAGTACAACTAACTATATCGGAGGAATTTGAATGGTTTTGTACGAGTGAAATGTCCAGCTAACAATAACACCTCTAAAACGTATGGTTTTTTCAGTGACTTTCTAAGGTTTTTTAAATGCTAATTCCTAATTATATCAGGCCTGAAACCTATGGTTTTTTCAGTGAATTGCAAAGGTTTTTTAAATGCTAATTCCTAACTATATCAGGCCTGAAGCCTATGGTTTTTTCAGTGAATTTCAAAGGATTTGTAAATGACAATTTTTAAATATGAATTGTTATATTTGTTTTTTTGATACTGATTTACTACATTTTTTAAACTATTTATTTTTAGATATTTTTTTTAACTACATTATAATTACATTATACATTACATTACAAAATATACTTTTTCAGAATGACTTACTTTAGTTTAAATACTTTGCAAATAGGCAATAGACTTTTAAGTACAGTAGTTACAGTTGTTGAAATGGGCAACACAATTTCAAGCACAATGCAACATTGAGCTCAACGTGAATTTCTAGTTAAATGCAGTTAGTTACTCTATGGATTACTTTTCTAACCACAGGACTGGATCCTAGATTCAGTCCTTAGACATCTCCTATAAACTGTTGATTTTGGTTACAGTAGTGATTTTTAAGGAATATTATTGTATTTTAAAAGTTGACACTTAGAAATCTTTTCACATAGAATCACCAATGTTATCCTATGGCAGAAAATTCACTTAGCAGGTAAGTAGTGTTATCGTTACTATTCCTTTCTCAGTGGTAGATCCCGAATCCAGCACTGGTGCATCTCCTGTAAACAGTTGAAAGAATGCGTTTAAGTCATACAGGCGCTTTTTTAGAAATATTTTTAGTTTGGGAAAATAGACACTTAGAAACTTTTCTGGTGAAAACCAGACAATGGATTCCTATGGAAGGAAATACAAGTTACTGGTAAGTACGGTTAGAATTACTTTTCAGGATCAGTGCTGGGCTAAAAGATGCAGCACTGGGTTCTGTCTTGATAACACGTGAGTAAATCAGAATTCATTGTTCGAATGATTTTAGGTGAATATTTAAAATTTCCAAAACTCCACACTTAGAACAATTTCCAAGTGAAACCAGTCAATGTTAGCCTATGGAAGGAAATTCAAGTTTCTGGTAAGTATGGTTAGAATTACTTTTCAGGATCAGTACTGGGCTCAAAGATGCAGCACTGAGGTCCCTCCTGATAACAGGTGAGTAAATTGGAATTCGTAGTATATCCAGTAAGTGCCACAGAGCTGTGTAGCTGAGAGATGTAAAAAGGGGCACGACCTGCACCGCCTCTCTGCAACGCAGCTCAGTGGCGCTTCCTGGAAGCACCTGGTGGGCTACTTGGCCCCCATGGTCCCTCAGGTTTGAAGTGGAATTTTTCCCCCAACTTAAAACGCGCCACAGGGCGTGTTTGCACACATCACGTCAGGCCCTGTCCCCTCCCTTCACCACTGTGTAAACATGCCCTGTCACCGTTCTAAGTTGAGAGATTAAGTCCCCTTCAATCCTAAGGGTCCCTAGGGTCATACTAGCCCACTAGGTACTTCCAGTAAGCGCCACAGAGCTGCGTTGCAGAGAGGTGTAAAAAGGGGCATGGCCTCTGAACACATGTCTGCAACGCAGCTCCCTGGCGCATACTGTAGATACCTGTTGGGCTATTTGGCCCTCAGGGACCCTCAGTATTGAAAGAGAATTAATTCCCTTACTTAAAACACACCACGGTGCGTGTTTGCACGGTGGTGAAGGAAGGGGGCATGGCCTGAGGTGACATGTCTGCAAACACGCCCTGTTGCACGTTTTAAGTTAGAGAATTAATTTCTCCACAATCATGTGGGTCCCTGGGGGCCAACTAGCCCACCAGGTACCTCCAGTATGCGCCAGGAGGCTGCGTTGCAGAGAGGTGTTCAGAGGTCACTCCCCTTTTTACAAAACTCTGCAACGCAGCTCCGTGGCTCTTACTGGAGGTACCTGGTGGGCTAGTTGGCCACCAGGGACCCTCAGAATTGAAAAGGAATTAATTCCCCAACTTAAACCGTGCCACAGGGTGTGTTTGCACACATGTGAACTCAGGCCCCGCCCCCTCCCTTCACCACTGTGCAAACACGCCCCGTGGCACGTTTTAAGTTGGGGGATTAACTCCCCTTGAATACTGAGGTTCCCTGGAGTGCAACTAGCCCACCAGCTACCTCCACTAAGCGCCACAGAGCTGCGTTGCAGAGAGGTGTAAAAAGGGGCGTGGCCTCAGAACACCTCTCTGCAATGCAGCCCCCTGGCACATACTTGAGGTTTCTGGTGGGCTAGTTGGCCCCCAGGGACCCCCAGTATTCAAGGGGAATTCGTTCCCCATCTGCAAACGTGCCAGGGGTGCGTTTGCAGAGCGCAGCAAGGAGGGGGCGTGGCCGCCGGCGCAATGCCGGTATTTTTTTCTTTCTTCTTTTTCTCATTTTTGGGCCCTGGGGACCCCATCCCCCAGGGCCTGCCCCCTAATTTTTTTTTTAAATTAAAGAAATTGGGAAGGGGCCACATGGCCCCCCTCCCGAGGCCTTAATCAGCCCCAGGGACCTCAACCCCCGGGGCATGGGCCTTTTTTTGATATTATGTTTTAGGAGGGGGGCTGCCTTGCACCCCTCCTTATGGCCCCGAGGACCCCATCCCCCGGGGCCAGCCTTTGTTATTTTTTTTTTTATAATTTGAGGAGTGGCCGTGTGGCCCCCCTCCCGGGCCACTAATAGCCCAGGGGACCCCAACCCCTGGGGCTGGCCCTCTCCGTTGGGGCCGTGGGGGGTCTCCAATCCCCCCACGGTCCCAGCCGGCGGCCACGTCCTGCGGGAGCCAGCATTGCTTTTCCACTGGGGGAGCAGCTAACATGCTGCTCCCCTTGTGGAAAAGCAATCTGCTTTCCTGTTTGGAAGAGAGAGCAGGTTTCCTGCTCTCTCTTCCAAATAGCAAAGCAGTTTGCAATGACAGGGTGGGAGCCGCGAGGCTCCGGCCCTGTCATTGCAAACTACAGTGTCCCAGGGGTAGGCACCCCGGGACACTGCAGGAACCAGCCCTGGGGGGTGGCGGTCCCCACGGCCCTCGAGGGCTCCAGGAGGGGGGGCCACGCGGCCCCCCTCCCATCTTCTTCAAAGCCCCGGTGGGTGGTGGTCCCCAGAGCTGGGGGGTCCATCACAGACCCCCAATTTACATATATAGAGCCCCAGGGAGGTGGCGGTCCCCGGGGCGTGTGGGGGGGTTCAAGCCCCCACACAGGTTTTTTTTTAATTTACAAAAAAATAAGCCCCAGGGGGTGGTGGTCCCGGGGGCTGCGGACGGGCATTGGCCCCCCGCAATGTTAATTACATAGAGCCCCGGGGGTGGCGGTCCCCGGGGCTCGGGGGGCCTTAGAGGCCCCCCAAAATTATCATATTAAGCCCTGGGGGTGGCGGTCCCCGGGGCTGCGGGGGGCCGTGAGCCCCCCGCACACATTAGCAAAAAGCCCCGGGGTGGCGGTCCCCGGGGCTGGGGGCCCCTTTGGTCCCCCCCTAACAATTAAAACATTGCCCCCGGGATTTGGCCCACCCAGGGGCTAAATGGCAACGAAGCGCGGGAGCCCGCGCTTCGTTTTTTTTATTTTTAATTTCGGCTGAAATTTGCGCTGGATGCGCGAATTTCGACTATTTATTTTTTAAAAAAATGCTTTTTTTGGCCCTGGGGGTCTTTGTGGGAACCCCTGAGCAGGCCTAGGGGGTCAGGGTGTTTCTACCCTGCCCCCTTTTCGCGTTTTGCACGTTTGTTTCTTAGGTTTCTTGTGCCTCGGTTCTACCCAGACACAAGATTGCTGCCAACACTTCCTGATTTGGAGTGTTGACAACCAATTAGAATACAGCTCGTGCACGGCAGGGTGCGCTTAGGCTGTGCTTAGGGTACGTAGACCCTCCGAGGCCATAGATATATATGTATTTTCAAATATCATTTTCTCAGGAACTACTGAACGGATTTACACAATTTAAGCAAAAGGCACGAGTCTGAACTAAGGACTACCTCTGTGCCTAATTTGGTGTAATTCCGTTCAGCAGTTCGGGCTGTAGCTGCGGCTAAAGGTCCTAAGGGAAATTGCATGGGGAAAACGCATTTTGGGACCCCCCATTTTTCTCAGCCCCCGCTTGACGAATCACCGTGAAACTTTCGGGATAGGAGCGGACCGGAACTGGCCAAAAGTTTTGAAAATTTCGCGAAGATTCGTCAATCGGCGCCAAAGTTATTCCAAATAGAATGTTGCGGATTTCCTACGGAAAATAGGTCCTAACTATATCTACCTACTGGCAACCGCCAGTAGGTAATATATATATGTATGTTATAGTTAGGAATTAGCCTTTAAAAAAACGTAGAAATTCACTGAAAAAACCATAGGTTTCAGGAACGTTATAGTTAGCTGGACATTTCACTCGTACAAAACCATTGAAATTCCCCCGTTATAGATAGTTCAGCTAACTATAACTCACGCCCCCGCAATGCACTGCTGATGATGTCACATATTACATCACTCATGACATGGTCAGTGACATCACTGATGACATCTCAAATGACATCACTGATGACGTCATTCAGTGTCTGTCTGTTTCTGTAAAGTTTAATTTTGGTTCATATATATGCCAAGCTGTATTGGGGAATGAGTGGGTGTATAAGTGTCTGTATGGAGGATTTAGTAGGTGTGTGACTGACTGTATAAGTGAGTGATTAAACGTATCTTACTGAATGCATGGGTTAGTGACTGTTGGAAACGCCCACTCCCACTCCGCAGGGTGGTGGTGGACTCCCCGAACACACTGTGGTAGCTTGGCTCGAGTGGTCAGGAAACAGGCGCAGTGCTAAGCATACAATATACCCATACAATAACCATGCGTGCATCCGTTCCAAAAACGACTCTACACCGTAAAAATTATGAAAATATTCTTTCTTTATCTTTTTCTCTTAGTTGCTGATTGGAAAAATAAATAGGTCAATCACAATATACAAGTTTCAATTAGTGCAGGTCAAATAAATATTGGCTGTTTGATGAAATAAATAGGGGTGATCATAAATAACAGGGCATAAATACAAGTGCAATATATACAGACAATTAAATACTTTGAGGCAATAAATACTGTACCAATAAATATTGTACACCAACAAGTCCTGTGGACCTATAAATATAGTGCAGCAATAAATAGGTAAAAACTCAATAAATACAGTATCCCCAATAAATAATTATAAGTATACAGCAACCCTCATATAATCAGATGACACTTCACTTCTTAAGGGCTGATTTGGCCCAGGCACAGCTTGTAGGGTTGTGGAAGGCTTGAGGGGGGAGGCTACTCCCTGGCTGGGACAAGGCTGAGGCCTAAACTGAGGTAGATCAAAGGGGGGAAATACCAATGCCCTGGCTTTCCTTCTCCACACAACCTCTCTAGGTTAGTCCCAGTTCACCCCAGGCGCAGTCAGGTTGGTTTCAGCACCTCCCTAGCCCCTTAGAGCAGTCTCTCAGGTCTCCACAGGGCCTTAGGCGCCCTCTACTCCACTTACTGCCCTTTTTCTGATGTTCCGACGCCGCTGGAGTCGTGTCGACGCCGTGAGGCGGTTCCGGTTTGGTCTCGGCGGCCTCGGCACAATGTCAGTTCTTTGACGACGCCGGCAGGCGGTTCCGGTCCGATGTCGGTGGCCTCGGTTCGATCTCGACCTCCGATTCGACGGCGTCAGGCAGTCTCTTCACGATGTCGACTTCGGGCGGCTCCGGTCCGATGGCGCTCTCGGCTCCGATGACGTCGGCCGGCCTGGCCTCGATGTCGACTTCCGGCGACTCCGGGGTGCGATCCTCACCCCCGACCTCCGGTGCTCCTCCTCACAGGTTCCGGGCGACTCCGGAGTGCGATCCTCACTCCCGACCTCCGGTGCTCCTCTACCTCGGTCTCCGACGACTCCGGAGGGCGGACTTCACTCCTCCGATGACGCCGCTCGCTCGACCTCGGTTCACTTCCTCCTCGACCTCTGGTATTCCTCTCGACCCCCGTCGGCGCCCTCTCACGACCTCAGGCGGCTCCGGGTACGACGTCTGCTACTTCAGTCAGCGCCGCTTCTCCACCTCGGGCTCCAGGTCTTCAGGCTACTCGACGCCGGACTCCAGGGAAACCAGTTCTCAGGTCAGAATCTTGCTGTTTTCTTGGTTCTAAGGCCTGTTCCTGCTGTCCAGGTCCTTAGGATGGTTTTCTTCTGTCTTCTTCCCACACAGGGCTATAGGCTGGGATCCATCAGTAGGGACAAGTATCAAGGGTGGGTTTATGGACCCCACTCCAGGCACAAGTTTCCACCCCTGCTGCTTCACTCCTTCCTCCTTCACTGTTGTGCTCCTCTCTCTTCACCAGTCAGGTGCCAACTGCCAGCTCCAACTGCCAACTGCCTCTCTTATCCTCCCAACATTCTAAACCGCCTCCAACTGTCACAGAGTTCTGGAATCTCCTGGAATGTTCTGGAAGGTGCTGGTAGGTTCCAGTGGATGCTGGTGATGTCACAGGTGGCCACCATTTTGTGCTCCAGGCCCTCAGACAGAAGTTTCAGGGGTAGATAACATGGCTCCCTGAATCTGTAGCAACACGAAAAATGAAAACAACTGAGGGAAAAAGGGCCAAGTCCTACATAACCCCCTTCCAGCCAAAAGCCAGGGTAGACCGATCAATGCCTTGATGGTCTTCCCTGCTTGGGGCGAGAAAAGGTGGACGCAGGCCCGCAACGGCAGGAGCACCCGCAAGTTCTCCTCCGCTCTGGAACCCAATGGCTCCCTAACAAACCTCCCTGGACCAACAAAACCACCCCACGGGGGCTCCCTAGCTAGTTGTGGCCAGGATCGGCCCCTGGGCCATCCAGATGTCTCTGGCCCGGGTGATCTCGCGGAGTGGGGGGCAGTAGCCCCAGGCCTGTAGTGCCCGTTGACCACTCCGGTCCTCCTCCTTGCAGTCCTAAACTGCCTCTGGTCCTTCTTCCTGGGGTTCACACCCTTAGGCTGACCAGCCTTCCGGGGCGAGGCTCTCCTCCCCCTAACTCTCCTTCTGGGGTTCCTCATCCTACCCTGCGAGGCACCCTCAGACCAACACTTCCTCCTCAGTCTAGGGCCTTGACCCCTCAACTGATCCTTCAACCTAGGGTCTAACCCCTTAGGCTGAGTCGGTGCCCGAGGCGAGACCTTCCTCCCTCTGCACCCCCTTCCAGATTTCAGCACCCTCCTACCGGGAAAAGTACCCCTGGAAGTCAATTTCGGGGGGACCCGGTTAACCGAGGCCCCACCCGCCAGGTCAGGCAACCCCTGAGCCTGGGATCCCAGCCCAGGACCTAAACCCTGAAACTGGGCCAACCCCAGAACCTCAGGCGCGCTGGTTACAGTCGCCCTGGGTCCTCCTGACACTAGGGGCTCCCCTGCACTGGATGGCACTTCGGGACAGCCTAGGCTCCCAACCTGGGGCTCCCTTGCGGAACTCTCCAGGCCCTGAGACTTCGGTTGGGGCACCTCGGGACACCTCCCCGTCTCACGCCTTCCTACAGATAGGTCGTGAGGCCCTACAACCCTCTCTCCCTGGGACCTAGCTGGGCTATCTGCCACTTCTCTCACCTCGCTGGGTTGGAAGATCCCTGCACTACCCCCTTCAGGTTCACACCCCAATGCCTCCTCAGACACCCTAGTGATGTCATCCTGGGGTAAATAAACTTCTAGCTCCTGTGAAGCTTCTGGTATGCTGCCACCAGTGTCCTCGCTGGACACACTCCTCTGGAGGGCACGCAGCTTCATCTCCTTCAGTCTTATCTCATGAGCCATCCTCTGTTTCTCCGTCTCATGAGCCATCCTTTTCTCCTCCATCTCTTTCTCCAGCCTTGCTAAGTCCCATGTGAGCTGTCTTTCCTCCCTCCGGTCTGTTAACTTCACTTTAGACAAGCCACCGCTAGAGGCACTGCTGCCCTTCCTAGAAAGTGTCCTGGGCCCTGCTGACAGGTTCCCCACCTCAGGTTGGTACATCTCGCCCACTCAGGTTAGAGGACAGGTTTTGTGCAGTAACAATGCAGGGGGGTACCTTTAATAATACCTCCTCCCACCACCAGAGTAAATTTGAAAAAAACAAAAACCCACAATTAGGAAGGCTGCTTTGAGAAAACTCCCGGTGTAGGCCTATGGACTACCCACAGTTATTGTTGAGTATATGTAGGCACAGCTCTATCCCACCACTGAACACCAATTTATGTTGGAAACGCCCACTCCCACTCCGCAGGGTGGTGGTGGACTCCCCGAACACACTGTGGTAGCTTGGCTCGAGTGGTCAGGAAACAGGCGCAGTGCTAAGCATACAATATACCCATACAATAACCATGCGTGCATCCGTTCCAAAAACGACTCTACACCGTAAAAATTATGAAAATATTCTTTCTTTATCTTTTTCTCTTAGTTGCTGATTGGAAAAATAAATAGGTCAATCACAATATACAAGTTTCAATTAGTGCAGGTCAAATAAATATTGGCTGTTTGATGAAATAAATAGGGGTGATCATAAATAACAGGGCATAAATACAAGTGCAATATATACAGACAATTAAATACTTTGAGGCAATAAATACTGTACCAATAAATATTGTACACCAACAAGTCCTGTGGACCTATAAATATAGTGCAGCAATAAATAGGTAAAAACTCAATAAATACAGTATCCCCAATAAATAATTATAAGTATACAGCAACCCTCATATAATCAGATGACACTTCACTTCTTAAGGGCTGATTTGGCCCAGGCACAGCTTGTAGGGTTGTGGAAGGCTTGAGGGGGGAGGCTACTCCCTGGCTGGGACAAGGCTGAGGCCTAAACTGAGGTAGATCAAAGGGGGGAAATACCAATGCCCTGGCTTTCCTTCTCCACACAACCTCTCTAGGTTAGTCCCAGTTCACCCCAGGCGCAGTCAGGTTGGTTTCAGCACCTCCCTAGCCCCTTAGAGCAGTCTCTCAGGTCTCCACAGGGCCTTAGGCGCCCTCTACTCCACTTACTGCCCTTTTTCTGATGTTCCGACGCCGCTGGAGTCGTGTCGACGCCGTGAGGCGGTTCCGGTTCGGTCTCGGCGGCCTCGGCACAATGTCAGTTCTTTGACGACGCCGCCAGGCGGTTCCGGTCCGATGTCGGTGGCCTCGGTTCGATCTCGACCTCCGATTCGACGGCGTCAGGCAGTCTCTTCACGATGTCGACTTCGGGCGGCTCCGGTCCGATGGCGCTCTCGGCTCCGATGACGTCGGCCGGCCTGGCCTCGATGTCGACTTCCGGCGACTCCGGGGTGCGATCCTCACCCCCGACCTCCGGTGCTCCTCCTCACAGGTTCCGGGCGACTCCGGAGTGCGATCCTCACTCCCGACCTCCGGTGCTCCTCTACCTCGGTCTCCGACGACTCCGGAGGGCGGACTTCACTCCTCCGATGACGCCGCTCGCTCGACCTCGGTTCACTTCCTCCTCGACCTCTGGTATTCCTCTCGACCCCCGTCGGCGCCCTCTCACGACCTCAGGCGGCTCCGGGTACGACGTCTGCTACTTCAGTCAGCGCCGCTTCTCCACCTCGGGCTCCAGGTCTTCAGGCTACTCGACGCCGGACTCCAGGGAAACCAGTTCTCAGGTCAGAATCTTGCTGTTTTCTTGGTTCTAAGGCCTGTTCCTGCTGTCCAGGTCCTTAGGATGGTTTTCTTCTGTCTTCTTCCCACACAGGGCTATAGGCTGGGATCCATCAGTAGGGACAAGTATCAAGGGTGGGTTTATGGACCCCACTCCAGGCACAAGTTTCCACCCCTGCTGCTTCACTCCTTCCTCCTTCACTGTTGTGCTCCTCTCTCTTCACCAGTCAGGTGCCAACTGCCAGCTCCAACTGCCAACTGCCTCTCTTATCCTCCCAACATTCTAAACCGCCTCCAACTGTCACAGAGTTCTGGAATCTCCTGGAATGTTCTGGAAGGTGCTGGTAGGTTCCAGTGGATGCTGGTGATGTCACAGGTGGCCACCATTTTGTGCTCCAGGCCCTCAGACAGAAGTTTCAGGGGTAGATAACATGGCTCCCTGAATCTGTAGCAACACGAAAAATGAAAACAACTGAGGGAAAAAGGGCCAAGTCCTACAGTGACTAAACAGTGTGAATGTCTGTATGCATCTGTCTGTTGATGTGTAAGCGGATGCATGGTTTTGTGAATAGGTACATGAGTGTCTATATAAGTTATTGATTGGTTGTCTGAATATCTGTATGGGTGCCTGAGTGTTTGTGTGGGTGGGATGTGTGTGACTCTGTGCATAGATGTGTCAGTGGGTGATTCACTGGGTGCATGGTTTCAACACTAGATCTGTAATGGACTGTATGGGTGGGTGAATATGTGTATGGTTGTGTTAGTGAGTGAATATATATTTCATTAGTACATGTGTAATTTACTACATATGTGAACGGCAGTATATATGTATGTTGGAGTACAGAAATTACTGTGTGTGATAGTGTGAGTGGCTGTATGGATGAGTGTGTGCTTGTATCATTGATTGTATAAGACCATAAGAATGTGCCAGTATTTGTATGAGTAATTGAGCTTGTGTGTGTATAACTGTATAGTGTTATTTTAAATGCTAATTCCTAACTGTAACATACCTGAAACCTATGGTTTTTTAAGTGAATTTCAAAGGTTTTTTAAATGCTAATTCCTATCTATAACTTATCTCTAAACCTAAAATGTTTTATGATTTTCATAGGATTTCTAAATCTTTATTTTTCAGTGTATCAATTCCTTTAATTATGTATTTTTTATATTGCTTTTTACCAGTTTAAGTTTTTTCCCACTTATTTCTTTTAAAAATTAAAAAATATTATTTGTTTTTAATGAATTTGAAAAAAAAATTGTAAATTTTTTAAAACTATTTTTTATATATTTGTAAAATATTTTTTAAACTATATTTTTAATACTTTGTTATTATTTTTTTTTGGAGTAGTGCACCCAACGCGCTACGAACCGCGCACCGTACGCGAGAGAAATCATGCACCCAACGCAATAGGTTGTGCGACTCCTAATTTTACCATAAAAAAAAAAATAGCCCCTATCACTAATTTTTATTATCCCGGGGACCCCATCCCCCGGGCTTATAAAAACACGTTGGGGATCGTGGGGGCAGCCCCAACACCCGATGGTCCCAGCCGGCTCCCCGCGTCCTCCGTAACCCGGCATTGCTTTTCCACACAGGGAGCTGCTGACATGCAGCTCCCTGTGTGGAAAAGCAATATGGTTTGGATTTTGAAAGAGAGAGCAGGTTTCCCTGCTCTCTCTTTCAAAATCCAAATGAAGTTTGCTATGGGAGGGCGGGAGACTCCCGCCCTCTCATAGCAAACAACAGTGTCCTGGGGTGGGCACCCCAGGACACTGTAGGAGCCGGCCCTGGGGGTGGTGGTTCCCAGGGCCCTCGAAGGCTTGAGGAGGGGGGCCACGCAGCCCCCCTCCCTCAATAAATAAAGCCCCTGGGGGTGGTGGTCCCCGGGGCTTGGGGGGCCGTTCAGCCCCCCCACCCTATTTATTTTCTAGCCCCGGAGGTAGCGGTCCCCGGGGCTGTGGGGCCCCCCCGGGCCCCCCTTTTAATTTTTTACGCATTTTGCCCCCGGGGGCACATTTTTAAGGAAGCGCAAAAGCCCGCGCTTTTTTTTTTTTTTTTTTTACAGTTGGATCCGCGCACCCTGCACGCATTTTGCCGTTTAAAAAAATAGAAATAAAAGTGGCCCTGGGAGTCCTTCTGGGACCCCCTAAGCAACACTAGAGGGTCAGAGTATTTCTACCCTGCCCCCTTTACATCTTTCACCCTTATTTCCCTTACTTCTTCAGCCTCGCTTCTACCGAGGCACAAAATGGCTGCCAACAGTTCCTGGTTTCGAATGTTGACAGACACTTGACAGCCAATTAGCATTCAGCGCGTGATTGGGAGGGTGCGCGTACGGTTCGCAGAGGGTGCGCTTAGGGTGCGCCTAGGGTGCACGGATCCTCCGAGGCCATAGATATATATGTTCTTTTAACTCTAATTTTCTCAGGAACTACTGAACGGATTTACACCATTTAAGCACAAGGCACGAGTCTGAACTGAGGACTACCTTTTTGCCAAATTTGGTGTAATTCCGTTCAGCAGTTCGGGCTGTAGCTGCGTCAAAAGGTCCTATGGGAAATTGCATGGGGAAAACGCGTTTTGGGACCCCCCTTTTTTCTCAGCCCCCACTTAACAAGTCAACTCGAAGCTTTCAGGATAGGAGCGGACCAGAGCTGGCCAAAAGTTTGGAAAATTTCACGAAGATTCGTCAACTGGTGCCAGTCTTATTGGGAATAGAATGTTGCGGATATCCTATGGAAAATAGGTCCTAACTATAACTACCTACTGGCGACCGCCAGTAGGTAATATATATATATATATGTATTCACAGAAGATACCATAGGTTTCAGGGGTGTTATAGTTAGCTGGACATTTCACTCATACAAAACCATAGAAATTCCTCCGTTATAGTTAGTTCTGCTAACTATAACTGACGTGCTCGCAATGCAAGGCTGATGATGTCACATATTATATCATTCATGACATGGTCAGTGACATCACTGATGACATCACTGATGACATCTCAAATGACATCACTGATGCAGAGTGTGCGGATCCCATGTGACCTAAAAAAAAAGATTTCATTGGTTCATAACATTTCTCACTGTAACTATTGAAGGACCCGACCCATTTTAATCATTCTTGTTGGAGCATCTTTAGAGAGACATCTCTTTTCCTACAAGAACCCTTTTTGCTTGTTTTTTTTGGTGTTTTTCAAAAAATATCTAACAAAATGGCCTCTGGACAGCAGCAGCAGCAGGAGGAGGTGTCATTTGAAGAAGAATTCTTCCTGGAGGCACCATGTCCACAGAGGCCGGAATCTGTTGTGTGGAAATTCTTCACTTTTCCACCTGGAGAGAAGAAAGTAAATGCGAGCAAGGTGACGTGCAAAATTTGTGACCGAGTCCTGTCAAGAGGTAGTGAAAAAAAATACTCTTGTGGCACTACTTCTATGTACAAGCATCTCCGGACCACATATCCTCTCAATCTTGCTCGGGAGGAAATGAGGTGAGCTGTTTTGAACCCCTCACCTGCTGTGGCAAGTACATCTGGAGCGTCCTCAGGAAAACCTGCAATGGACATTAGGCCAGAGTTCGCCTTTCTCGAGCAACACTGCGTGAAGTGTAAGAAACTTATATGCTTCGGTGAGCAGTCGGTGGATGCAGTTTGTACTGCGCAACGCAACCATCATTGTGTTAATTTTTTTGTTTTTGGAATGATAAGTAATTCCAAATGTTTTCTGTTTTATTTGTTCTTTTTTTTGTTCATTTTTTGAAAAAAAACTAAAAAATACAAAATTGTTCAAAAAAATACAAAAGAAAAAAGAAAAAAAAAAGTTCTTATCAGAACTACCTTATCTGGTTAAAGAAAGAACTATAATTGCATGGTAATGTTTGAAAGTTTGGTTGAATATATATGTACAGCATGATTGATTGAAAAAATGCATTAGTAATGTATGGTGAATTTATAGATGAAGATTTATGAGGAAGTACTGCAGCGTGACACTGCAAGCTCTTTAGCTGCACTGCACTGTGGCACTTCTGAAGCACAGGGATGTGACATATGTACATGAATGACGGAATGCAGAACAAATCTAAACATTCACCCCCAGTCAAGAGATCTGGGTTAATTCCATCATTCTTTTGCTCACCATGCCACCCCAGTTTAGACCTGGCTATATGCAAATCAGTCTCGACCCTGTGCCTCATGGGAACAGTCCAGCCCGAACTGCCAAGCCAGGTCCTCCCTGGACCGGAAACAAGCATCCAAGGACCGGTTTCGGGGTTTCACCCCTCTTCATCCAGGATAGCTTGATTCCAGTGGCACAGTGAGCCCAGGACTCACGTCTGAGCATACCTGGCACACTTAGGGTGAGAAAGCAAAAGGCACACAATTGATGGACGGAATGCAGAACAAATCTAAACATTCACCCCCAGTCAAGAGACTGCACAAACTGCAGCCATGCGGTGACACAGGCACCCTTGCACCATGGTGCAAGGATGTCTGTGTCGTGTGGAGATTGTTTTTATGCAGGAAGGGATACCTTCCTGCACAAAAACAATCATTAAAAGCATCTTCCTCTTTCAATGTATGCTGTGGAATGCAGAATGCATTGAAAGAGGAAAAAATGAGGAGAAATGAAAACAATTCTCCTCGTTACGCTTTGCTACACCAACTCTAGGATAGCACAGCATTCACACACATCTCCAGATTTACGATTTCTCATAAATCTGGAGATGTGTCTTGTTCTATAGGTGTTGCATGGGAACACCCACAGCAACACCTATGGGATGCCCCTTCAACGCAAAGTTCTTTGTATGAAGGGGTCGTATTTACAAGGAGAGGAAAAACCACGCAGGGTGGCTTTTCCTCTCCTTGTAAATATGAAGGAGTGCCTGGCGCCATCACTACGTTACAAAAAGTGACGTACTGGTGGCGCAGGGTGCTTGTATATCTGCCCCATAAGTGCTTAGGTATTGGCAGAGTGATACAATAAGAACATTGTGCTGAATGGGTGATTGAAGAATTGCATGAGACTGACAGGAGGTATCCTACGCTGCATGGGTACTACTTCAGTATTTAATTGAGTGGACGAATAGTATGTATCTGCTTAGAGATTTGTAGGGATTATGCACAGAATATTTTATGTGTACTTGTGTTGGTGCCTAGGCCATTTTATAAGAATACTACTAGTAACTGTAATGATGACAGTGCAGCAAACAGAGTGAACACTTAATTTATAAGTGCTTACGTATTGGTGGAGTGATAGGATAAGTAGATAGTAGTAGATAAGTTATTAAAGAAGTGCATGGGACAGACTGGACGATTCCTACACTAACTGGGTATTTAGAAGAGTGTTTCAATAGTATGTAGCTAGTTAGAGGTCTGCTTGGATAGTGCACAACATATTATAGATGTACTTGTGTTAGTAGCTAGGCCATTCCATAAGTTCATGACTAGTAACTAGGGGCCATATGTAGAAAGCAAAATTGCGATCGCAAACGCCGAAATTCGCCGAATTTCGGCGTTTGCGATCGCAATTTTGCTAAGTGGGATGTAGGAAGGCAAATCTGCATGCAAAATAAGGAATCGCAAAATTTGCGATTCCTTATTTTGCAAATGCATTTAAGGAATCCCAAATAGCGATTCCTTAAATGCAATGTAGAAAGCACCCAAGTTGTGCTATTTTGGCTTAAGGAATCGCAAATTACCACCAACTTCAGGTCGATGGTAATTTGCGATTTCTTTCAATAATGCAGTTTTTTGCATTATTCAAAGTGCCATGTGGCACACATACATGCCCCTAGGGCATGTATGTGCGCCACATGTGCACCCATGCTCATTACAGGGGTGCAAAAGGGTGTCATGTTGACACCCTTGCACCCTTGAAATTGCATTCTCAATTTGCGATTCTCTAATTGAGAATCGCAAATTGAGAATGTCTTCCTATTCATTCCTATGGGCCTTTTAGCCCATAGGAATAAATGGCAAGGTATTCCTTATTTGCGATTCTCAATTAGAGAATCGCAAATAAGGGATAGGTGGGATTCGCAAACAAAATTGCTAATCCTACCTACATAGCGTTTTGCTATTCTCTAATTGCGATTCCCTAAAAATTGCAATTAGAGAATCGCAAAACATAGCCTACCTACATATGGCCTTAGATTAATTACAGTATTACAAACAGAGTGTATAGTGAATTTATAAGTTCTTAGGTATTGGTGGAGTAATAGGATAAGTAGATAGTGCTGGATGGGTGTTTGGAGAAATGCATGGGACAGACAGGAGGATTCCTACACTGCATAGGTACTAACTGGATATTTAGAAGAGCGTATCAATAGTATGTAGCTGGTTAGAGGTCTGCATGCATAGGGTACAAAATATTGTACCTGCACTTGTGTTAGTGGCTAGGCCATTCCTTACGTATATGACTAATAACTGGAGTAATTTCAGTGCTGCAAAGAGAGTGCATGCTAAATTTATTAGTGCTTAGGTATTGGCAGAGTGATAGGATACATAGATAGTGCTGGATGGTTGAATGGAGAAGTGCATGGGACAGACAGAAGGATTCTTAGACTGCATAGGTACTAACTGAGTATTTAAAAGACTGTATCAAAGCTATGTAGCTGATTAGAGGTCTGCATGCATAGTGCACAGAATATTGTAGCTGTACTAGTATTGGTGTGTCTATGGTTTCGAGAATGGTAGTCTGTATTTTAGGGTGTGAGGAGGTGCATCAGATGATCACGTAGATGATGTCATCAGTGATGTCATTTGAGATGTCATCAGTGATGTCATCAGTGATGTCACTGACCATGTCATGAGTGATGTAAAATGTGACGTCATCTGCAGTGCATTACTTTAATCCAAAAAGCTGGCTGCCATATTGGCCTGGTCACGATGTGAAAATTCAGGAATTGATACAATAAAGAAAAGAAAACAAGTGTTAATATGCACACAATGTCATTTCAGCATATCTTGCCCCGTGACTGCCATACCTCTATGTTCGTCAACGTGACTTATTCATAGTAAACATACTTAGAATTGCAAACATCAACATAAACAATGGACTACACATTACTTTAAAGTGAAAGGCTATCGGCCATATTAATCTGGGCACGTTGCGTATTATAATGGTTGTTACACGAAAGAAAAGGAAAAAAAGGGGTGTTAATATACACACACTATCCCTAAATAAAGTTCTAGCGATTATAGTTCCATTCCATTCACAGCTCATTAGAGATGTCATGAGTGATGTCATGAGTGATGTAACTGACCATGCCATGAATGATGTAATGTCTGAGGTCATTAGCAGTACATTGCGGGGGCGTAAGTTATAGTTAGCTCAGGTAACTATACCTGCTGAATTTCACTGGTTGTGTATGAGTGAAATCTGAGTCTAACGATACCGTCCCTGTAATCTTTGTTTTTTTCAGCACATTTCTAGGTTTTTTTTAACGTTAAGTAAGATGCATATCATAATGGATGGTGGGGGGTTGGAAGCAGGGCCTGGCATTGTGCTGCCCCCACCCAAGATTGCTGCTCCTACCTTCCCTCCTCCTAGCCATCCATTTTCCAAGTCCATGTCCCTGCTCCCTTATTACAGCCCTGTGTGGCCGTTGTTCTGCCACTGGCCTTCCCACCTTCTCTGAACAGTTAGCTTCCTGCCCCACCCACCTCCTCCCTATCCTCTGTTGTCTGAATCTATGGACTAGCCTCCTCCCTCCTGCCATGCATGGTCTGATGTGCTGCCACTGCCTTCCATTTAGCATGATGTACCAGTCCACTTCTCCTGCCCTCCATTGCCCAATTCTATGCCCCATCATTGACCTCCTACTTAGCCTCTGTTCTTAGCTTGCTGCCCCTATTCTCCTTCCCCCTGCTCCATCCTTTTTGCCCACCATGTTCCATGGACCTGCCACTCCTATCTACTCTGAGTGTTCCTTTGAGCTGCCACTCCCCTCTCACCTGCCTAGCATTGTCAAATGACTGTAACCTGTCCCTGCCACCTCCTCCCTGCCTGTCCACATTCCATGCCCCTATCCCCTTCCTCCTGTCCTCCATGGTCTATCTTACTGCCACACCCTTCTGCCCTCCCTGGTCTGTTGTGCTGAAACTGCTCCTCCTGCCTGCCCCACGTGGTCTGTTGTGAGGCTCCTTCCCCTGAACTCTCTCATCTGTGCCCAGCTCCTGACACTCCCTTCTATCCTCCGTTGTCCTTTGTGCATGCCCCTGCACCCTCCTTCTTGCCCATCATAGCCATTGTGCTGCCACTAACCCTCCTGCTTGCCATGCATGGTCTTCTGTGCTGCCACGGCCCCTCCCACCTTCCCTGTGTGGTCAGCTAGCTGCCCTTGACCCCCTCCCACCTTCCCTCCATGGTCTGTGTGTATGCCATCATAGTCTCACTGTTTATCTCCATGGTGTGTCTTGCTTCTAGTGCCCATCCTGCCTGACCCCCGTGGTCATCTTGCTGCTCCTGCCCTTTCCCCTTGCCTCAGCCCTCTGTTTCCATGTGCAGACCCCTATTCCCTCCCTCCTGGCTTGTCTGATTCATTATAATGCCCCTGTCTGTCCCGCCTGCCCTTTTGGTCTTTATGCTTCAGCTTTCTCTCCTGTCAGTCCATTATGGTAAGCTAGCTACCATTGCCTCTTTCCCCTCTGTTCTCTGTTGTCCATGTGCATGGTTCTGTCCCCTCCCTATTGCTTTCTATGGATTGTTGTGCTGCACTCCCATCCCGCATGCCCTGTGTGGTGTATTGTGCTGCTGCAAACCCTGATGCCTGCGCTGTAGGGTCAGTTTGGTGCACCTCTCCATGTCCCTCCTGTCCTCTGTTATCCGAGTCCATGTCCCTACCCCAGTTACTCCTGCCTTCCTTGATCCAATATACCATACTTGCGAACATTTTGAACTTGGTAAGAGGGAGATTTTTAAATAAAACTGGGGTATTGATTTTCCCCTTTGAGTTACATTGAAAAAGAGGAGATTGTAGACAGGAGACAGATCAAATAAAGCCCATTTGAGCTTAAAAACATTGGACGTTTCCTGGCTGAATCGGGTCTGTTGGCGTGTATGGTTGTACTACCACTGCCTCTTCCTTCTGCCCACAATGTCTATTATATTGCCACAGCCTCTATTGCCAGTCCTGTATTGTTGGTTTGTTGTCCCTGCCCCCCTTTCCACTGCCCTCCATAGTCTGCTGTGCTGCCACTGCCCTTCCTGCCTGCCCAGTGTGGTCAGATTGTTGCCTCTGCACCCTCCTACCTGACTTCAATTTTCAGAGTCCGGGCCCCTGGCCTCTGCCTCTCAACAGTATCCTAATGAACAACTAGATTGCTAACATTCTATATTTATTACAAAAGTGTGGAACGCCTGACGTCATCTTGATGTAATCAAAACTGTAATACCTAGAGCATTTCCTTTAGAAATTACATATATGAGAGGGTCTTATTTGCATCAAAAGTATGGTTAGTGCTCTAAAAAACTAAAATGAGGACATATTTTCTGAGTTTTCAAATAGCGACAAAGCACTTTTAAATTATTTGTTATCGTTATGTTTTTTTATCCAGTTGAACACTTGATTAAATGTTGCACTTAGGGGAGATGATGTGGTGTTATTTCCAGAGCTGCAGACTTTGCAACTGGGGAACCAGGTTGGAGTTTCTGCTTCAGTTCAACTTTCTGTGATTCTGGTCAAATCACTTAATCTCCCCATGTCTACAACCAAAATGAATTTGTTCGTGTGTGATGTAACCAATGCTCATGTAAAGCACTCCAATACCTGACAAGTCTGCACCATATAAAACTGCAAAAACGCAAAAAATAAAAAGTGTTTTGCACACTTCTGTCATTGGGCTACATGTGGGCTACATCTGGGTGATATTTGTGCTGCATTTGGGCTCTTTTGTCTCTGGTGGCCATCTTGTGAGATTTATTTGTTATGAAGTTTCCTAATTTCCTCATTTACTGCAGTCTCCTCAGTAGGAAATACTTTCAGTTTTTTACTTTGATTCCATCAAGAAGGTATTCAGATATGTCACACATTTGCCATAAATTCTGAATGTTAGCACTCTAGTTGCTCATTAGATCACTGTAGTAAAGCTACTGCTCACCACGGAAGTCTGCTGTTGGTATTAAAAGGGCATGTTTCAGTCTGCATGTCAGAATTTTTAATGAAATAGAAGAGGATTTGAGAAGTCACTCGAAATGTGCCCTAATTTTTCTTTCTTCAGCACTAATCATAATTTCTATGGCAAAATGATTCCCCCTCATTGTGTTCCTTTTTAAATTAAATGTTTTAAGTGTTACCAGTTTATTCCAATCAAGATTGCTTCAGGTGTGCCATACTATTGTCATAAGTAAGACAGTAAGTGCTCTAGTTGTTCTTAAGAACACTCTGGGACATTCTGTCATTGGGCTATACTTGGGCTACATCTGGGTGATATTTGTGCTATATTTGGGCTCTTTTGCCTCTGGTGGCAATCTTGGGAGACTTATTTGTTATGAAGTTTCCTAATTTCCTCATTTACTGCAGTCTCCTCAGTAGGAAATACTTTCCGTTTTTTACTTTGGTTCCATCAAGAAGGCATTCAGATGTGTCACACATTTGCCATACATTCTGAATGTTAGCACTCTAGTTGCTCATTAGATCACTGTAGTAAAGCTACTGCTCACCAGGGAAGTCTGCTGCTGGTATTGAAAGTGCAGGATTTGAGAAGTCACTCAAAATGTGTCCTAATTTTTCTTTCTGCAGCACTAATCATAATTTCTATGGCAAAATGAACCACCTCATTTTGTTCCTTTGCAAATTAAATGTTTTAAGTGTTACCACTTTATTCCAATCAAGATGGCTTCAGGTGTGCCATACTTTTGTCATAAGTAAGACTGTTAGCGCTCTAGTTGTTCTTTAGAACACTCTGGGACATTCTGTCATTGGGCTATACTTGGGCTACATCTGGGTGATATTTGTGCTACATTTGAGCTTTTTTTGTCTCTGGTGGCCATCTTGGGAGACTTATTTGTTATGAAGTTTCCTAATTTCCACATTTACTACAGTCTCCTCAGTAGGAAATACTTTCAGTTTTTTATTTTGATTCTATCAAGAAGGCATTCAGATGTGTCACACAATTGCCATAAATTCAGAATGTTAGCACTCTAGTTGCTCATTAGATCACTGTAGTAAAGCTACTGCTCACCAGGGAAGTCTGCTGCTGGTATTGAAAGTACATGTTTCAGTCTGCATGTCAGATTTTTTAATGAAATAAGAGAGGATTTGAGAAGTCACTCAAAATGTGCCCTAATTTTTCTTTCTGTAGCACTAATCATACTTTCTATGGCAAAATGAACCCCCTCGTTTTGTTCCTTTTTAAATGAAATGTTTTAAGAGTTACCACTTTATTCCAATCAAGATGGCTTCAGGTGTGCAATACGTTTGTCATAAGTAGGACTGTTAGCGCTCTAGTTGTTCTTTAGAACACTCTGGGAAGCTGCAGTAGAACACAAAGGAATCAACTGACAGTCTCTGCCCTTGTTGGATGTACATGTTTTACTGAGAATGTCAGACTTCATTCTCACATGACTGAGAAAGATAATGTGAATTTACAGAAAATATGCTCTCAGTTTAGCTTATAGATCACCTTCCAAACCTCTGTGGGAAAAGCATGAGAAAATAGTTTTCTCTCAAGCATGATTCATGATATCCCAGCAGAAGGCTTTTTCACATGGTAAAATCACCTTAGAACACACCACAATTCCTAAAATGTGTATGGTACCATCAACAAATGATTTATAATGTAACTGAAGTCTTAAAACCTTCTATTAACTGCAATGCTTTTTAATGAGGTGCTGTCATGTATATTGGTCCCAAGATGGCTGCCAACACTTCTTGGATGAAGTGCTGACAGCCAATCAGATCGCACGATGAGATGTGTGGTTAGGCTCCGCCCAGATATATATGTGATTTTACTTTTGATTTTCTCAGGAACTAATGAATGGATTTACACTATTTAACCAAAAGGCATGACTCTGACCCAAGGGCTACCTTTTTGCCAAATTTGCTGTAATTCCGTTCAGCAGTTCGGGCTGTAGCTGCGACTAAAGGTTGGAAAATTGCATGGGGAAAACACGTTTTATATATATATTACCTACTGGCGGTCGCCAGTAGGTAGATATAGTTAGGACCTATTTTCCATAGGAAATCTGCAACATTCTATTTGGAATAACTTTGGCGCCGATTGACGAATCTTCGCGAAATATTCCAAACTTTTGGCCAGCTCCGGTCCGCTCCTATCCTCAAAGTTTCACAGAGATTCTACAAGCGGGGGCCGAGAAAAAAGGGGGGTCCCAAAACATGTTTTCCCAATGCATTTCCCCATAGGACCTTTAGCCGCAGCTACAGAGACCCTGAAAAGTCATTCTAAGCGTACTTACCAATAACTTGTATTTCCTTCCATAGGAATCCATTGTGTGATTTTCAGCAGAAAAGTTTCTGTGTGTCTATTTTCACAAACTAAAAATACTCCTAAAAAATCGTCTGTATGACTTCAACACATTCTTTCAACTGTTTACAGGCGATTCACCAGTGCTGGATCCAGGATCCACCACAGCGCCTGCCTCGGCCTGGTCGCCCCCACGCTCCTGGTGTCTCCTGCCTACCAGCTGACCCACCTGCTATCCTCACCAGCGCCGCTCGCTTCCTGCAAGCGCCCCAGCCGCCGTAGAGCCGCCCGACACCCGCACTCGATTTCCAGCCGCTGCCTCCCTGCGGCCCCGCCCCCCACCAGCCGATTGGTTCCCACGCTCCCACCACCCAGCAGACCCTCCCTCCCGGCTCCCTTCGTAAGGGTACCCTGCCTCCACTTGAGTAGCGACCACAGCGCCTGCCTCGGCCTGGTCGCCCCCATGCTCCTGGTGTCTCCTGCCTACCAGCTGACCCACCTGCTATCCTCACCAGCGCCGCTCGCTTCCTGCAAGCGCCCCAGCCGCCGTAGAGCTGCCCAACGCCCGCACTCGATTTCCCGCCGCTGCCTCCCTGCGGCCCCGCCCCCCGCCAGCCGATTGGTTCCCACGCTCCCGCCACCCAGCAGACCCTCCCTCCCGGCTCCCTTCTTAAGGGGACCCGGCCTCCACTTGAGTAGCGACCACAGCGCCTGCCTCGGCCTGGTCGCTCCCACGCTCCTGGTGTCTCCTGCCTACCAGCTGACCCACCTGCTATCCTCACCAGCGCCGCTCGCTTCCTGCAAGCGCCCCAGCCACCGTAGAGCCGCCCGACACCCGCACTCGATTTCCCGCCGCTGCCTCCCTGCGGCCCTGCCCCCCTGCCAGCCGATTGGTTCCCACGCTCCCGCCACCCAGCAGACCCTCCCTCCCGGCTCCCTTCTTAAGGGGACCCTGCCTCCACTTGAGTAGCGACCACAGCGCCTGCCTCGGCCTGGTCGCCCCCACGCTCCTGGTGTCTCCTGCCTACCAGCTGACCCACCTGCTATCCTCACCAGCGCCGCTCGCTTCCTGCAAGCGCCCCAGCCGCCGTAGAGCCGCCCGACGCCCGCACTCGATTTCCCACCGCTGCCTCCCTGCGGCCCCGCCCCCCCGCCAGCCGATTGGTTCCCACGCTCCCGCCACCCAGCAGACCCTCCCTCCCGGCTCCCTTCTTATGATGCACCCAGAGCGACCGCGCAGCAGACGCGTGCAGTGGGAGCACCGATTGAGCGCCGAAGGTGCGCCAAAGGTAAGTCCGTCTACGCCCGTCCGCGCCTGGACTGGCCCAATGCCAGGACCCCTGGCCCCTGCAGATCCCAGCCCACCCGCCGGACGTACGACGCTGCCACCCTCAACGCACTCAACGCCGGACGAATCCCGGGATGCCACCGAGCCACCCCGAGACGCACCCACGGACCCTTCTGCTGCCTCTCCTGAAAATTCACCTGCTTCCAGACCTGCACCGCTCCAGCACCGACCAAGACGAGCAACAGCAGCAGCCACCTGAAATGCATCCTGCTCAACACCCGCTCCATCCACAGACACGCCATCGAGCTCTGGAACCTGCTCGACACAACCTCACCAGACGTCGCCTTCCTCACGGAAACCTGGATGAACGCATCGTCAGCGCCCGACATCGCCATAGCCATTCCAGACGGCTACAAGATCATTCGAAGGGACCGCATCAACCAGACCGGAGGAGGCAACGCCATCATCCACAGGAACACCATCCGCATCACGACCTACACCGATGACACCCTCGCACCTGCCGAGCACCTGCACTTCCAGGTCCACATCAACCCCAAGACCACCCTCAGAGGCACCCTCGTCTACAGACCCCCGGGACCACGTACACAATTCTGCGAAGACATCGCCGACTTCATCAGCCCGCACGCCCTCCCCTCCGCAGACTACATCCTCCTCGGGGACCTCAACTTCCACCTGGAGAACAACAACGACCGCAACACCACCACCCTGCTGGACAACCTCGCAAACCTGGGACTCAAACAGCTGGTCACCACCCCCACCCACTACGCCGGACACACACTCGACCCCGTCTTCTCATCCAGCAAGGACATCGCCTTCAGCCACGCCACCGGACTCCACTGGACGGACCACAGCTGCGTCCACTTCAGCTTCAGAAGGACCACGATCCACCACCACCAGCAACAGGTTGCACGCAGAAGCTGGAACAAGATCACAGCCGACCAGCTCGCAATCTTCCTGAGCATGAACCCTCCCACCAGCGCAACGAACCCAAGCCAGGCGGCCACCAACCTCGCGAAGTGGATCAGCAACTGCGCAGACGACCTCGCCCCTCTGAAGACCCCGCCTAGCAGACCCGCGAGCAAGAAAGCCCCATGGTTCACCGACGAACTCAAGAGCTCCAAGAAGAACTGCCGAGCCCTCGAGAGAACATGGCGCAGAGAACCGACACCAGACAACATGACCACCCTCAAGCTCGCCACCCGAAAACACCACCAACTCATCCACGCCACCAAGAAAACCGCATTCAAGGAACGACTGGACAACAACGCACACAACAGCAAGGAACTCTTCACCATCGTCAAAGAGCTCTCCAACCCCAACGCCGGAAACAACGACATCACTCCTTCGCAAGACCTCTGCAACTCCCTCGCCTCCTACTTCCACAACAAGATCGCTGACATACACAACAGCTTCAGCACACAACCGATGCACGCCACGACCAAACCACCGCCCCCCACCACCACCCTCCGCGCCTGGACCCCGATCTGCACCGAAGACACCGCCCGCACGATGAACTCCATCCACTCCGGATCTCCTACCGACCCCTGCCCTCACCACGTCTTCAACAAAGCCGACGCTGTCATCGCACCCCACCTGCGGGACATCATCAACTCCTCCTTCGACACCGCCACCTTCCCGGAGAGCTGGAAGCACGCCAAACTCACAGCTTTACTAAAGAAGCCATCAGCCGACCCCACCGACCTCAAGAACTACCGCCCCATCTCGCTGCTCCCGTTTCCTGCAAAAGTCATCGAGAAGACCGTCAACAAGCAGCTGGCCGCCTTCCTCGAGACGAACGGTTCCCTCGACCTCTCGCAGTCTGGCTTCCGGGCCAACCACAGCACCAAGACCGCCCTGATCGCAGCCACCGATGACATCCGAACACTGCTTGACAACGGAGAAACAGCAGCCCTCATCCTCCTAGACCTCTCCGCGGCCTTCGACACTGTCTGCCTCCGTACACTAGTGCAGCGTCTCAGCAACGTCGGAATCCAGGAAAAAGCATTGGATTGGATCACCTCCTTCCTCGCAGGAAGGACACAGAGAGTCCGCCTTCCCCCGTTCAGATCTGAAGCCACCGAATTCATCTGCGGCGTTCCTCAAGGCTCTTCGCTCAGTCCAACCCTCTTCAACGTCTACATGAGCCCTCTCGCAGACATCGCACGCCAGCACAACCTCAACATCATCTCCTACGCCGACGACACCCAGCTGATTCTCTCCCTCACCAACGACCCCACCACCGCCAGAGCCAACCTTCACGAAGGGATGAAAGAGGTAGCCGAATGGATGAAGAACAGCCGCCTGAAACTGAACTCGGACAAGACGGAAGTCCTCATCCTGGGATCCTCACCCTCCGCCTGGGACGACTCCTGGTGGCCCCCCACCCTAGGCAGCGCACCCAAACCAACAGACCACGCACGCAACCTGGGCTTCATCCTGGACTCCTCCCTCTCCATGACCAGACAAGTCAACGCCGTCTCCTCGTCGTGCTTCAACATCCTGCGCATGCTACGTAAGATCTTCCGGTGGATCCCCACCGAGACCAGGAAGACGGTCACCCAGGCCCTCGTCACCAGCCGTCTAGACTACGGCAACTCCCTCTACGCCGGAACCACCGCCAAACTCCAGAAGAGACTCCAGCGGATCCAGAACGCCTCAGCACAACTCATCCTGGACATCCCCCGTCGCGACCACATCTCCGGACACCTGAGAGACCTGCACTGGCTCCTGGTCAACAAGAGAATCACCTTCCGACTCCTCACCCACGCACACAAAGCCCTACACAACCAAGGCCCAGGATACCTCAACAGCCGCCTCAACTTCTACGCTCCCAAACGCCAGCTTCGATCGACCGGCCACGCCCGTGCCACCGTCCCCCGCATCCGAAGAGCCACCACAGGGGAACGGTCCTTCTCCTACCTCGCCGCCAAGACATGGAACTCCCTCCCGACCCACCTCCGCCTGACCCAGGACCACCTCGCCTTCAGGAAGCAGCTCAAGACCTGGCTGTTCGAGCAGTAGCGGACCCCCCTCCCCCAGCGCCTTGAGACCCTCTGGGTGAGTAGTGCGCTATATAAATGCTTGATTGATTGATTGATTGAGTAAGAAAAAGTAAAGATAACACTACTTACCTGCTAAGTGAATTTTCTGCCATAGGATAATTTTGGTGATTCTATGTGAAAACATTTTTTTAAGTATCAACTTTTAAAATACAATAATATTCCTTAAAAATCACTACGGTAACAACAAAACGCTTTTACTCAACTGTTTACAGGAGATGTCCAAGGACTGAATCTAGGATCCAGTCCTGGGGTTAGAAAAGTAATCCATAAAGTAACTAATTGCATTTGACTAGAAATTCACATTGAGCTCAATGTTGCATTGTGTTTGAAATTGTGTTGCCCATTGCAACAACTGTAACTACTGTACTTAAAAGTCTATTGCCTATTTGCAAAGTATTTAAACTAAAGTAATTCATTCTGAGAAAGTATATTTTGTATTGTAATGTATAATGTAATTAAAAAAGAAATATCTAAAAATAAATAGTTTAAAAAATATAGAAAATCCGTATGAAAAAAATCAGTATAACAATTAATACATTAAAAATTGTCATTTACAAAACCTTTGAAATTCACTGAAAAATCCATAGGTTTCAGGCCTGATATAGTTAGGAATTAGCATTAAAAAACCTTAGAAATTCACTGAAAAAACCATAGGTTTTAGGGGTGTTATAGTTAGCTGGACATTTCACTTGTACAAAACCATTAAAATTCATCCGATATAGTTAGTTGTACTAACTATATCTTGCGCGCCTGCAATCCACTGCTGATGATGTCACATATGACATCATTCATGACATGGTCAGTGACATCACTGATGACATCTCAAATGCCAAATGGACTTTGAATATTGAGTGAAATCATTACTGTCTCTAGTTCAAATATCTTCCACCAGCAATTCCACCAGAGAAGTCACCGCCTATACATCAGAAACAACTTCAACAGGGAGTCTCCATCCCCTTGCAAAAGCAGACTGTGGAGAAGGTTTTTACTCCTCACAAAAGTAAAGGAATTTATTCTTGTTCTTTTTTTGTGATGAAAAAAGAAAAAAGAACAAATTCAGACCCATTCTAGAGTTCAAGATGGTGCACAAGTGGATTCACAAAGAACATTTCAGGATATTGGCTCTGCATCTAATCTATGCCAGTTCAAAATACCTTTATTTCGGTCTGTAAGACCTTGAAAGTTTGTATACAATATAATCGAAGTCATGACAATATAATCCAAATCGTAACAGTGTATGGTTAAAACACATCGAACAGAGATATAACAAGCATTTGCAATGCAATAGGTCTCGCATTTATAAGAGTTTGAGCTAATGGCATAGTAAAATTACAATGCCTTTTATTTATGTTTTGGTTTTAAAACAAATAAAAGGCATTGTCATTTACAATGTCAGTAGCATAAACTCGCATAAAAGCAGTGTGTGGAGTGCAGCAGTGTGCGGCGTGCAGCAGTGTGCGGCGTGCAGCAGTGTTTCGTGTAGCATTGTGCGGCGTGCAGCGGTGCGAGGCGTGCAGCGGTGCGAGGCGTGCAGCGGTGCGAGGCGTGCAGCAGCATGCGACGTGCAGCGGCGTGCTGCGGTGCGCAGCAGTGTGCGGCATGCAGCAGTGTGCGGCGTGCAGTGTGTGGCGTGCGGCAGTGCGCGGCGTGCAGCAGTGTGCGGCGTGCAGCAGTGTGCGGCGTGCAGCAGTGTGTGGCGTGCAGCAGTGTGCGGCGTGCAGCAGTGAGTAATGCAGTAGTGTGTGCCGTGCAGCAGTGTTTCGTGCAGCAGTGAGTAATGCATCAGTGTGCGGCGTGCAGCGGTGTGTGGCGTGCAGCGGCGTGTGGCGTGCAGCAGTATCATGCAGCATGCAGCAGTGAGTAATGCAGCAGTGAGTAATGCAGCAGTGAGTAATGCAGCAGTGTGTTGCGTGCAGCAGTGTGTTGCGTGCAGCAGTGTGCGGCGTGCAGCAGTGTTTCGTGTAGCATTGTGCGGCGTGCAGCGGTGCGAGGCGTGCAGCGGTGCGAGGCGTGCAGCTGTGCGAGCAGCGGCGCAAGCGCTGGGGCTCAGCGAGACCTAAAAACCACACTGTTCACTTTGTGTGCAGCACCTCCGGTATCAGTTCGTTGTACGACAATAAAAATATCCGTGTAGCGCTCCGTAGCTGTCTTGAGCCAGGCGGCGCTGCATCGGTAGCCTAAAACACATCCCAAAACTCCAGGCCCTCCAACATAGTCTGAGTTACTGAAGCCTACTTCCGCCCTGTCTGCCCCTTTTAAAGCCTGCAATGCCCGCCGTGCATGGAGTCATGGGGCTATTTTAAGGGAGCACGTGAACACTTGATCAAATGAAGGCGATCGAAACAGGAGCCTCGAACGCAGGCAGTATGGGGTGAAGCTAGCCTATGTGCTGTCTGAGTCCAACCCTCGTAACGTGCCTCGATGCTCTGTACTAAAAAGAAGCACATGCAGGCATTAATACATGTTTTTCTATAACCGACCTCTGTTCAGGGAGACTGCGCTCTGTCTGAGCAATGTGCAAGCTGAGAACTATTTCTCTGAATTTTAATCTGAATTTTTAGAGCTTTATATTTGAGCATGGTCGATGCTGGCAGCAGTTTCTGTGTTTTCTCTTCAGGTTTTACTTTATTTCACTTCAGGGTGACGCTGGGACGTATAATAAAACAACAGACGCATCTTTAGGAAGTCAGCCATACAGTGAAAACATGTACGGACGTCTGTTTATCGCTAAGCAGCCCTCTGCCCACACACTTTGGTTACTTTCACAATCTCCTAGTTATCAGTTGTAGATAAAACATTTACAAACACAATACTTCAATGATAGCCGCCCCCCCCCCCCCTTCCCATAAAATGTGAATACATTTTTGAATTTGAGCATAAGCTGTAGTCATTTTTTTTCCAGGGGTGGGAGGGTGATGGACCACAATGACAGGTCTGAGAATAGGAAACCTGTTCAATATTAGGGTTTATTCTGTTTTAAATTCAATTACACCTCAGTGTACAATTTGCGCAGACTACGAAGAAAAAATGGGGAAACTACAAGCCCGAATTCGGCATTTAGACAACACAATGAATTTCGGCTGATTTGGGAGTATTCTGAAAAACCATCGTCACAAGTGCGCTTCTAGAGAAATGTCGGTTCTCAGTATACCTCTACGCAGCGTTGCCTCTACAGCGGAAACGGCAAAATTACACATAGCGCTTGACGTAAATAGGTATACCATTACATGTTGCAGTTGATTCTAAAGGCCAATAATGGTATCCAGAAATACAAAGAGGTACGCCTTTATTAAAACACCAAATTGGAGAAATTTGATTGTACACGAGGAAAATGACACGATGATAAACACTGCATTTCAGTAACAGGCAAACCGATAGTATTGTGTGAGCTCAAATTCAAAGAATACGAGTGGAATTCATCTGCCCCTGTTTAATTCCGTATACCTAAAATTATAAAAATTATGATTATAAAAGAAAATGAAGTTAATAGCAACGAGAATAACTAACATAATGTTAACCATGATAATTCATACATAAATCTTTATTGTTCTGGGATTTCAATGGCTCTGTATAACAACATGTAAATACGCAAATATTTTCCAAACGCCACAAAATTTAATATCAGCAAAAATTGTGTTCCGTCGACATAATTCACACATAACATATATGCGAGGTTTTCACTCAATACAATTTTTTATTTGTGTTTTATAAAAAACATTTATGGAAATGGAGTGGAATGGCGGCACCGACCACGACTTTAGAGACGATAACTGCTACTCCTACTGTGTAAAAGAACTTGCGCCTAGAAGCGCAGTTGGACCGCAGGTTGACAGACATTTGCCTTCAACTATAACATGTCTCTTGCATTCCACGATGTTCGTAAGTGCTCGCATGCCACCCCCTCTTCCCGGACAGCCGAAGAGTCACGTGGGCCACACATATTTATTCCTCACTATTTATACCTTTTAAAACAAAATACACGCATTCAAGAATCGTTGACACTTAAATGCGGCCAATAAATAATTGTGTTAGATTATAACATGGAAAGATACAAGCAATGCTGAATGTAGTAATTCCACGCACTAGCGAGGAGTTCATATAAAACAAGCTTTGGCACCGCGGCCGTGAAAGTGAAAGTGATCGCGATTGCGATCGCGTGCTGCGGAGGAAAGAAACATGGCGCTGCGCGCGTGCACGTTCACGTGCACTGAAGCTTTAGGCCACGGCAGCACTTTGAAATTCCCAACTATAAAATGTCTCTCCGAGCCAGCGCAAGCGCTGGGGCTCAGCGAGACCTAAAAACCAAGGTGCTACATCTTCGGGTGTGGGAGAAGATTTAGCTGCACTGGCCAGTAAGCAAGCCTGTTAGTTCGAAAAAAGTGCAAGTGCAATAATGACAAAAATTAAAAAGCACAGGCATAAATACAATAACAAACAAGCCAATTGCAAATACCAACCAATGCGCAGAAAAATTGATAAAATCGGTACAATTAATGATATGTCTGGAGAGGGTTATACATAAAATATCTCAAGTAAAAATAATGATTTCATTGTTAAAAATCTAAAATAATTAAAAGAATGTCCATGTCCCTACCCCAGTTACTCCTGCCTTCCATGATCCAATATACCATACTTGCGAACATTTTGAACTTGGTAAGAGTGAGATTTTTAAATAAAACTGGGGTATTGATTTTCCCCTTTGAGTTACATTGAAAAAGAGGAGATTGTAGACAGGAGACAGATCAAATAAAGCCCATTTGAGCTTAAAAACATTGGACGTTTCCTGGCTGAATCGGGTCTGTTGGCATGTATGGTTGTACTACCACTGCCTCTTCCTTCTGCCCTCAATGGTCTATTATATTGCCACAGCCTCTATTGCCAGTCCTGTATTGTTGGTTTGTTATCCCTGCCCCCCTTTCCACTGCCCTCCATAGTCTGCTGTGCTGCCACTGCCCTTCCTGCCTGCCCAGTGTGGTCAGATTGTTGCCTCTGCACCCTCCTACCTGACTTCAATTTTCAGAGTCCGTGCCCCTGGCCTCTGCCTCTCAACAGTATCCTAATGAACAACTAGATTGCTAACATTCTATATTTATTACAAAAGTGTGGAACGCCTGACGTCATCTTGATGTAATCAAAACTGTAATACCTAGAGCATTTCCTTTAGAAATTACATATATGAGAGGGTCTTATTTGCATCAAAAGTATGGTTAGTGCTCTAAAAAACTAAAATGAGGACATATTTTCTGAGTTTTCAAATAGCGACAAAGCACTTTTAAATTATTTGTTATCGTTATGTTTTTTTATCCAGTTGAACACTTGATTAAATGTTGCACTTAGGGGAGATGATGTGGTGTTACTTCCAGAGCTGCAGACTTTGCAACTTGGGAACCAGGTTGGAGTTTCTGCTTCAGTTCAACTTTCTGTGATTCTGGTCAAATCACTTAATCTCCCCATGTCTATAACCAAAATGAATTTGTTTGTGTGTGATGTAACCAATGCTCATGTAAAGCACTCCAATACCTGACAAGTCTGCACCATATAAAACTGCAAAAACGCACAAAATAAAAAGTGTTTTGCACACTTCTATCATTGGGCTACATGTGGGCTACATCTGGGTGATATTTGTGCTGCATTTGGGCTCTTTTGTCTCTGGTGGCCATCTTGTGAGATTTATTTGTTATGAAGTTTCCTAATTTCCTCATTTACTGCAGTCTCCTCAGTAGGAAATACTTTCAGTTTTTTACTTTGGTTCCATCAAGAAGGCATTCAGATGTGTCACACATTTGCCATACATTCTGAATGTTAGCACTCTAGTTGCTCATTAGATCACAGTAGTAAAGCTACTGCTCACCAGGGAAGTCTGCTGCTGGTATTGAAAGTGCAGGATTTGAGAAGTCACTCAAAATGTGTCCTAATTTTTCTTTCTGCAGCACTAATCATAATTTCTATGACAAAAATGAACCACCTCATTTTGTTCCTTTGCAAATTAAATGTTTTAAGTGTTACCACTTTATTCCAATCAAGATGGCTTCAGGTGTGCCATACTTTTGTCATAAGTAAGACTGTTAGCGCTCTAGTTGTTCTTTAGAACACTCTGGGACATTCTGTCATTGGGCTATACTTGGGCTACATCTGGGTGATATTTGTGCTACATTTGAGCTTTTTTTTGTCTCTGGTGGCCATCTTGGGAGACTTATTTGTTATGAAGTTTCCTAATTCCTCATTTACTACAGTCTCCTCAGTAGGAAATACTTTCAGTTTTTTATTTTGATTCTATCAAGAAGGCATTCAGATGTGGCACACAATTGCCATACATTCAGAATGTTAGCACTCTAGTTGCTCATTAGATCACTGTAGTAAAGCTACTGCTCACCAGGGAAGTCTGCTGCTGGTATTGAAAGTACATGTTTCAGTCTGCATGTCAGATTTTTTTTATGAAATAGAAGAGGATTTGAGAAGTCACTCAAAATGTGCCCTAATTTTTCTTTCTGTAGCACTAATCATACTTTCTATGGCAAAATGAAACCCCTTGTTTTGTTCCTTTTTAAATGAAATGTTTTAAGAGTTACCACTTTATTCCAATGAAGATGGCTTCAGGTGTGCAATACGTTTGTCATAAGTAGGACTGTTAGCGCTCTAGTTGTTCTTTAGAACACTCTGGGAAGCTGCAGTAGAACACAAAGGAATCAACTGACAGTCTCTGCCCTTGTTGGATGTACATGTTTTACTGAGAATGGCAGACTTCATTCTCACATGACTGAGAAAGATAATGTGAATTTACAGAAAATATGCTCTCAGTTTAGCTTATAGATCACCTTCCAAACCTCTGTGGGAAAAGCATGAGAAAATAGTTTTCTCTCAAGCATGATTCATGATATCCCAGCAGAAGGCTTTTTCACATGGTAAAATCACCTTAGAACACACCACAATTCCTAAAATGTGTATGGTACCATCAACAAATGATTTATAAAGTAACTAAAGTCTTAAAACCTTCTATTAACTGCAATGCTTTTTAATGAGGTGCTGTCATGTATATTGGTCCCAAGATGGCTGCCAACACTTCTTGGATGAAGTGCTGACAACCAATCAGATCTCACGATGAGATATGTGGTTAGGCTCCGCCCAGATATATATGTGATTTTACTTTTGATTTTCTCAGGAACTAATGAACGGATTTACACTATTTAACCAAAAGGCATGACTCTGACCCAAGGGCTACCTTTTTGCCAAATTTGGTGTAATTCCGTTCAGCAGTTCGGGCTGTAGCTGCGACTAAAGGTTGGAAAATTGCATGGGGAATACACGTTTTATATATATATTACCTACTGGCGGTCGCCAGTAGGTAGATATAGTTAGGACCTATTTTCCATAGGAAATCTGCAACATTCTATTTGGAATAACTTTGGCGCCGATTGACGAATCTTCGCAAAATATTCCAAACTTTTGGCCAGCTCCGGTCCGCTCCTATCCTTCAAGTTTCACAGAGATTCTACAAGCGGGGGCCGAGAAAAAAGGGGGGTCCCAAAACACGTTTTCCCCATAGGACCTTTAGCCGCAGCTACAGAGACCCGGAAAAGTAATTCTAAGCGTACTTACCAATAACTTGTATTTCCTTCCATAGGAATCCATTGTGTGATTTTCAGCAGAAAAGTTTCTGTGTGTCTATTTTCACAAACTAAAAATACTCCTAAAAAATCGTCTGTATGACTTCAACACATTCTTTCAACTGTTTACAGGCGATTCACCAGTGCTGGATCCAGGATCCACCACTGAGTAAGAAAAAGTAAAGATAACACTACTTACCTGCTAAGTGAATTTTCTGCCATATGATAACTTTGGTGATTCTATCTGAAAACATTTTTTTAAGTGTCAACTTTAAAATACAATAATATTCCTTAAAAATCACTACTGTAACCACAAAACGCTTTTACTCAACTGTTTACAGGAGATGTCCAAGGACTGAATCTAGGATCCAGTCCTGTGGTTAGAAAAGTAATCAATAAAGTAACTAATTGCATTTGACTAGAAATTCACATTGAGCTCAATGTTGCATTGTGTTTGAAATTGTGTTGCCCATTGCAACAACTGTAACTACTGTACTTAAAAGTCTATTGCCTATTTGCAAAGTATTTAAACTAAAGTAATTCATTCTGAGAAAGTATATTTTGTATTGTAATGTATAATGTAATTAAAAAAGAAATATCTCAAAATAAATAGTTTAAAAAATATAGAAAATCAGTATAAAAAAAATCAGTATAACAATTAATACATTAAAAATTGTCATTTACAAAACCTTTGAAATTCACTGAAAAATCCATAGGTTTCAGGCCTGATATAGTTAGGGATTAGCATTAAAAAACCTTAGAAATTCACTGAAAAAACCATAGGTTTTAGGGGTGTTATAGTTAGCTGGACATTTCACTTGTACAAAACCATTAAAATTCCTCCGATATAGTTAGTTGTACTAACTATATCTTGCGCGCCTGCAATCCACTGCTGATGATGTCACATATTACATCATTCATTACATGGTCAGTGACATCACTGATGACATCTCAAATGCCAAATGGACTTTGAATATTGAGTGAAATCATTACTGTCTCTAGTTCAAATATCTTCCACCAGCAATTCCACCAGAGAAGTCACCGCCTATACATCAGGAACAACTTCAACAGGGAGTCTCCATCCCCTTGCAAAAGCAGATTGTGGAGAAGGTTATTACTCCTCACAAAAGTATAGGAATTTATTCTTGTTCTTTTCTTGTGATGAAAAAAGAACAAATTCAGACCCATTCTAGAGTTCAAGATGGTGCACAAGTGGATTCACAAAGAACATTTCAGGATATTGGCTCTGCATCTAATCTATGCCAGTTCAAAATACCTTTATTTCGGTCTGTAAGACCTTGAAAGTTTGTATACAATATAATCGAAGTCGTGACAATATAATCCAAATTGTAACAGTGTATGGTTAAAACACATCGAACAGAGATATAAAAACCAAGGTGCTACATCTTCGGGTGTGGGAGAAGATTTAGCTGCACTGGCCAGTAAGCAAGCCTGTTAGTTCGAAAAAAGTGCAAGTGCAATAATGACAAAAATTAAAAAGCACAGGCATAAATACAATAACAAACAAGCCAAATGCAAATACCAACCAATGCGCAGAAAATTTGATAAAATCGGTACAATTAATGATATGTCTGGAGAGGGTTATACATAAAATATCTCAATCTAAAATAATTAAAAGAATAAAATACATTTTTCCTCTCTCCTTATTATATGCAGTAGAATGGTGTATACGCTAGCAGCAGGGGTGGTTATTATTATCTTTTTTTCTTTTTCTAAGAAAGCCCAACGCCTGCGCCACATTACGTTTAAAAAACGGGAAACAGCAAAGACAATGAGCTTAGAGGTATCGTACTTCAAAACACTAAATGCCTCCTGACAACGCACGAACCCCATGTTCCTACACATCTGAATAAGCCAACATGCAGCTCGGTCTCCTCCTGATGGTTACAAGCGGGGCACCCACCATGGCCCGATATAGACCATTTGGAAGTGAAGGACCGCAAAGGGAGGGTACTGAATCTCAACTGAAGGTATAATTTTCTTGCTGGGAACGGTAAAATGTCATCCAAAAAGGGTTCTAATTTATACTCGTCTTTCACAGCGAGAAATTCTACTGTCAGAACGCCTGGGTTCGGATTCCCATATATGACTTCCAATTTGTGAGTTCGATAAGTTCTCACCAGTTCAGTTCGTGAAACTGTGGAGCAAGTTTCTTCAGGGTTGCTCTAGAGGGTTGGTTTGCCTTTCCTTATGCACTCTTTCCTTATATGTGCAAACCAGGCAATTTTTTTTTCTGCCCCGGGAAGGCCTAGTAGCTCTTTGGTTTCTACCTGATAATCTACCAGTTCCGGGGTCACCCACATCCTGCGCCAGAAAGCTAGAGGTCTAAAAGTAACCTCGTCTTCAATCGGCCTTATACCTAAATCTAGCCGCAGGGGGGTTAACGGGGTGCTAGGGGGGAGACCCAGAATTTGTCTTAAGAAACTGTTCTCAGCTTTACTCAGAAGGCTACATGAACAGTGTCCCCAAAGTTCATCCCCATACAACGTGGCTCCCCTTGCTTGTGCCCTATATATTTCAATAATAGGCCCAGTTGGTTTAAAGGTGGATTCCCTCATTAATTTAGCAATCCCACCGGCGGTCTGTGCCGGTTTAAGCTTAGCTTTGGCTATTTGTGGCCCCCAGTCCATATTTTCAGTAAGGGTGACACCCAAATAGTCAAATACAGGAACCCTTTCCAGTGCTATACCATCTAAGTGGGGATTTGGACGTGTTTTCTTGGCTGGGTTAACAACCATAAACTATTAGTATTAATCTCCAGCCCCCTGTTATTGCAAAAAATGACGAAACTGTCCAATATCCTCTGGATTCCCATTGGCGATTTAGACATCAAAAGGGTGTCGTCAGCACACATCAATGCTGGAACCTTTGAGTTTGCTAGCTTGGGGGCATCGTTGTCCTTAACCTCAGTTAGTTGGGCAATGAGTGCGTTGACAAAGAGGCAAAACAGGGTCGGTGCTAGCACACAGCCCTGCCTCACCCCTCTGCCAACTGGGAGTCTTGAAGTTAGTCCTCCCCCTCTACCACATCTTACTCGGGCATAATTAGCTTCATGCAGTTTAATAAGCATGCTTAGAAGGTAAAAGGGAATCCCCAGATCTCTTAGTACCCCCCATAATTTATCTCTGGGCACCAAATCAAAAGCCGTTTTCAGGTCCACAAAAATTAAATAGAGGCTGCCACCCTCCATTTTCACCGTTTTCCAAAGTTGGAGTCTATATATTTGGTCAATGGTGGAGGTGTTCTTCCTGAATCCAGGCTTGATAAGGGCTTATAATATCATTATCTTGCATCCATCCCTGGATTCGGTCTAGGAGTACCTGTGCAAACAATTTTTGGGTGACATCGATCAAACTGATCGGTCTATAGTTTGCAGGGAGTAGTGGAGAGCCCTTTTTAAAGACTGGGACAATTTCTGCCCCAACCCAGGTATCAGGGATCGACATGCCATTCATTATAGCATTGAATAATACCCACAAGTAGGGGCCCCAGATTGCTAGCTCTTCTCGAAACAAATCCCCTGGTAGCCTGTCTAATCCAGGTGCTTTGCCTGCAGGGAGTTTCTTGATTGCTTTGTAAACCTCCAGAAGGGTAATCCCAACAGGCACCCCATCAGAATACCTAGGTGAAGGAGTACTCACCTCAGCTACCCGGCCGCTGTCTGTACTCGAGACCCCTTGAGTGGTCATGTGGCTGCCAGTATGGGTGTCAGGATCGAATTCCATTTTGTATAGCGCCTGGAAATGATCTGCCCACTTTTCTGCTGGAATATTCGGCTCTAAAGCTGAATTGCCTTCCTGTGTACCTGTTCTAACTATGGTCCAGAATTCTTTCATGTCCCGGTTCAATAGGGCAGTTTTTATGTCCTCCCATTTATTCACTTCCCAGGAGTGCTTTGCTTGGCAGACAGCCTCTTTATATAAAGCCCTCCTAGCTTTCGTTAAAAGCTTATTTTTTGCTTTGATAGCCACTATCAATGCCCGTTTTGCCTTTCGGCATTTATCATTGAACCATGACTGGGTTACAACTTTTGTTTTTTTGGGGCGCACTATCGGGTAGAATATATCAGCTAGTTTAGTTGACAAGTTCTTATTGAGTTCTCTAACTTGATTGATGGGGGCTAGATTATCCCCATCAGCAGAAATGCTGCTAAGTTCTTGCAAAACTGGTATTACTACTTCGTAAAGAGCGCTCAGCTTCTCAGGTGTTTGCTTTATTATCCCCCACTTAACTCTTCTTCTGTTGTTGGTCAGTAATAGCCTGTTCTCGAGAAGTGGACTATCAGCTGGGGCAATGCCTGAGACCGGCACCTTCAAAAACAATGCCAAAGCGTTATGGTCACTATCATGCCGTGGTAAGACGGCAAAGTCGAGGACCCTGTGCCATGATCTGGTCTCCACAAAGATATAATCCAAAAGAGAGGCTTGGCCAATTCTATTAAATGTTTATTTCCCTGGCCTATCAGAGATTGTGCGGCCATTGCAGGCTCTCAACGAGTGGTTTAGCAGAATGGCATTTATTTGGAGAACCAGGGGGGACCAGGACTTAATCGGCTGGATTTGCGGGTCAGGAATAGTCCACTGGGAGTCCTCCTCATTAAAAATTAAATCATGAATGCCAGGAAGGGGCTCAAATTGGCAGTTAAAATCACCCCCAACGATCAACCTCGTATTCAGCAGGACAGTGGGAATAAAGGAGTTTAGTACATCGAGGGTTAGTGATTCCTTGCTCACACTTACAGGTCGGGAATAGACATTAATAAGGGCAAACTTCATCTTAGTAGAAAAACTGAGCATTACACATTGAATATCACTGGAGGAAGTGTACATGGGGCTAGCTATACAGCCCACATGTGAGCCGACCCAGATAGATAAACCCCCAGACGGTCTGCCCCTCTCTCTTGTGACAGCTGGTATATAAAATGTTGCAAATCCGACCCTTGTGCAGTCATCCCTTGCCCATGTTTCCTGGAACATACAAATGTCGTACTGGTCCACGAAAAGCCCCCAATCAGGGCAGGAGAGTTTACCCTTGATGCCAGCCACGTTCCAGGAGAGGATCTTCAGCTTACTAGCTGTATGTAGGATTTCTCTTGGAGGATCAATATAGTGTGCAGTTGCAATTGAGGAGTTTGCCCCATGTATGATATTATTAAGAGGGGCAGAAGGATTGGGAGATGTGGATCCAGGAAAATGACATGGACCCACATGGCCCTTAGTCCCGTGAGGGGTGTTTACTGCCAAAACTCGCGAGTCTGGTTGAGAGATCTGGCTTATACCCCCATGATCTGGCTCGACTCGTCCATTCAGATGCATCATAGTGCTCATTGGGTGGCCCAGTTCGACTGTCCCTGCTCGTCAGTCTACGTCTTCTAGTGCCCCAAATCGGTTGAGTACAGGCAAGTTAAAAAAAAGAGGTCTAAAAGTAGGGTGCCTGTAATCAGCGTTCTGATGGTCAATCGGCTGCCTATCTTGCCCTGTGGTTACCTCAGCCCTACCAGTATTAGAACAGTGAGAGTAGCAGCGGTCAAGCGATAGAGCTCTCACCTCTGTGTGGGGCTCTGTGGGGCTGGATTTATGGGTTATAAGCCTGCGTACAGTTTGGGGATTTTTAAAGTTGATAATCACACAATCCCCTTGGATTGTTTTTTTACTGGGTCCCACCCAATCAACTCTCCGCACCATTAAGATTTCCCCAGCCCTTTCATAGCGGAACTGTCTGTGCTTTGCTAACCAAAACAAACTCTTGTTCCTCAGTTCTAGTTGTGACTCCCTCTGGGTATTATTAAGTAGTGGGACCCCTGTCAAGATAATTACATAGGGTGCTGATGCTGGTGGAAGGTTTATGGTTGGGTGGGTAGCTGCTTCCAGCATACCCACTAGACCTTCTGCCCTCCTCAACTTTTCTCTGCTTGTGCGTGGCCCTGATACACTATTGGTGGTTTGATGAGGTCTCTGCGTGGTATCGGTTATGGCATTATTCTCAACCGTACAGTGAGATATCCTCGTCATTGTGTTCACTATCCGTTCTTGCGCTCCCAGTACATCAGGGTGCTGAATAGTACAACTAGTGTCTTGGGTGGTGGTCGGCCGTATATTGGGGTCATGAGTCCTAGATGTCACCTGATTGTCTAGGGAAGCCCGACTATTAGAATCTATCAGGCAATTGGAACCACCCCCCTCTAAGATTGTGTTGTTTTGGTGCTGACTTGCATTTGCCTTAGATCCCCCAAAGATGTCAAATTATTTAATTGGGCGACTAGAGGGGTAACTCTAAATTGAGTCAGCAGATCTGCCAATAGAGTCTGAGCCCAGGGTGGATATTTTGGATTTATACCAGTGGTAACAGTACATTCTAACATTGGGTTTAGCATGGGTGTACATTGTACGCTTGCCTCGATCCCTACTTTTGCTTTCTTACTATTAGGTACCCTCCCAACTGTTTGCTTACGTTTCCCATTTTTACGAGTGCCAACGCCCTCATCCCCCTTTCTAGTTACAATTGTCGAAACATTTGCTTGTTGTGAGGGGGGCGGGGAAGCATTACCAGTAGATAAAGATACTGCGGGAGTGATATTGGGAATAGGCAAATCTACTATTGGAAAGGAGAGTTCAGGGGTAATTGACAACTGCCTTTCAGTGCGTTCAATTTCAGTTGTAACAGTACCTATGGCCCTTTGTAACATTTTATCAATTGAAGTTGGAAGGGGCAGTGAAGAGGAGTTGGCTTGGGCTCGGGTCTTTTTATTCGCACAAGTGCGTTTCCCCATGGTGTAATTTTAAGAGACAATCCGCACTATAACCGCCCTTTGGACAAATCCAATCCGCCGGGCAATAGGCAAACAGGCAAACCTTTTAACAATATAATAATGACCCAGAAGAGTTCGTTATACTAGTAGGTAGAGATGACCGTTAGGCTAAAGCCCCTTAAAGTCCACATAAGTATAGTCAATCGACCATGAGCAAGCAGCATATACAGTTTATAATGATAGGGGGGGCGCCCAATGGGAAACAGTCTACTTGCCGAGGCGGGCTGATTTTCACAGTGATCCTTCCATTAGATATCGGGTACCACTCTGCCACATTCACTGGAGAAGATCCTCGGAGTCCACTGCTGGCTGGTTGAAACCAAGTGGGGTAGCCCTGTCTTGTCTCTTCCCGTAGATGACGGGCAAGGACGGGCCCGCCCTTGGCCCGGGCGCGGCCCGGGTGCGGCCCGCGCTGCGGAGAAGGCAGCAGCGCTGTTGAGCGCAAGTTAGGCTCCTCCTCCACACCTGAGGCCGTCGGACTGGACTGCAAGTCACCCTGGGACTTGGAGTCCCACCAGGGTCTGACGAGGCTCTGCAATGATGGAGATTACGGCGCTTGATGAGGATCGAGATGAAACACCCTGGAGCAGAGTTCCCACAAGGGTATTTGCTGTAGCCACAGGCTGACCCCCGCAGAAAAAAGAACAACTTTGCGCGTCCCGTGCTGCGGAGAATGCAGCAGCGCTTTTGAGCGCAAGTTAGGCTCCTCCCCCACACCTGAGGCCGTCGGACTGGACTGCAAGTCACCCTGGGACTTGGAGTCCCACCAGGGTCTGACGAGGCTCTGCAATGATGGAGATTACGGCGCTGGATGAGGATCGAGATGACACACCCTGGGACAGAGTTCCCACCAGGGTATTTGCTGTAGCCACAGGCTGACCCCCGCAGAAAAATACCAACTTCGCGCGTCCATGCCCATTTTCATCAGAGTAGACAGATTTTCAAGATGCCTTTTTTTTATATATCAATAGCCCCAAAAAATCTATAATTATAGTGGGACACAACCATTACCAGTACAAAGTACTCCCTTTGGTCTGAAGTTGGCACCCAGGATGTTTTTTAAATGCATGACAGTCGATGCAGCACATCTCAGGAATTTGAAGATTTTCATCTTTCCCTACCCTATGATTGTCTGATCAAGGTTTCAACATATTAGCAAGCATGCTATCATTATCAAATTACGGTTGTTACCCTAAACTGATTGAGGCTACATGTCAATCACGAAAAATCTATTTCCATCCCAGTATAATCCCTTCATTACCTATCGGGACTTCGTAAGGTATGAGAGAGACCACCATTTACCGCAATACCACCTGATTTACCTACCTATTAGTGAAAATTTAGGATAACAATGTGCCGTTGACACGCCAATTGTTTGTTTGTTCTGTTTGATCGTACGAAGGGACTGTTCAATTTTCTAAGAAATGCGCTCTCCATATACACGTAATGCTAGCACAACTTTCTCTTTATCCCTCCGTATAACACACAATTGTATTAGCGAAATAGAGAGCCATACACTCCCGTTGAGGATCATAATTACGACACCCCACTTCCCTCAATACCCGCACAGGCGTATCTATATCATACATACCTTAAGCATCCCACATAGACCGTGACCAGAGATAAAATCTCCCCATTTTTGAACATGACAATTCAAATATCTAAACACACGCTTTTGGGAACTACTGCTCTACAAGAATTAGAACAGGATATCTATCAAGTAAATGTAACCGATTTTACAAAGAACTTACATGTGCCACAATAACACAGCTACCATTACACTTTTGAGTATAACAAGCCGCTCTCAAACAAACTACAGATCACATAAATATAAAGATTTGCCATTCACGTACTTGCTTATGTATTTTAAAGATTTGCCATTTATTTTAGTCTGCTTAGCTTTTTAATCTGTACTTAAGAAAGTAAGTACTCACATTGTTGTTCGTCTCTTTCTTTCTTTTTAGGTACTGCCAACCTTAAGGTACTATCGACCTTAAATCTCAGAGTATTTACTCTGATATCCTTCAGAATCGGACATTACCTTTTCTCACAATTACTTTTTTAGGTCGTGAAGAAAGCCCATTGATCCTTCAGGGGCATCCCTAGGGCTGAAACATGTCGACCTTAGATCTGGACATAAACAGTGCAGCGGTTTCATGATTAGTCCTTTCTGCACAAATCTCACCTTTTTTAAGAGTCTTCCCATACACCAGATAGAATAAAAGTGTTACTTCTATGGGAGTATGAGAAAAACATTTTTAATATCATTTTTCACTAGAGCACCTTTTACTACTAATTTCTGATCACTACTGTGAAATCCAGTGGTTCCCTCAAGGTGGAGGAAGCATTCAGAAAGAGACCCAATGATAATGCTGTCACGTATTTAAAGAAAGGCGGAGAATCAAGATAAACCGCCCCGCGACCTGTTTACGTGAATGAGGGTTCTCTAGTACCGACTTTGGTGCCGATTACGATCCGGTAAAAAAATTCCCCGTACGACTCGTATCCGGTCTTTTTACCGTACGAATCGTACAAGTGCCGTACAAACTGCCAAGTACGATTCGCATGGGAAAAAGTCCATACGAATCGCATTGGGAATAATTCCCCACACGTCCTCGGGTCGGAAAATGTGTCCGACACGTCCTCGGACGATTTACCGTACGAATCGAAACAATGAAGTCCGACCGCGGAATTACGATCCATCCCGTGCGTCCGATGTTACAACCGTATGGTAAAAACACCGTCCGCACCAAACTCCCATAGCAACCATGGAGACATGTGCCCGCATACGCGCCCGACACTCCCCCCAGCCCCCGGATGTACGCGCCGACCCCCCCCAGCCCCCGCATGTACACGCCGACCCCCCCCAGCCCCCGCATGTACGTGCCGAGCCCCCACCCCAGCCCCCGTACGTTCGAGTCATACCCCCCCAGCCCCCGTACGTTCGAGTCGTACCCCCACCCGTGTATGTACACCCGTGTACGTGTCGAACCCCCGTGTATGTACACCCGTGTATGTTCGAGTCGTACCCCCACCCGTGTATGTACACCCGTGGACGTGTCGATCCCCCGTGTATGTACACCCGTGTACGTTCGAGTCGTACCCCCACCCGTGTATGTACACCCGTGTACGTGTCGAACCCCCCATGTATGTAAACCCGTGTACGTTCGAGTCGTACCCCCACCTGTGTATGTACACCAGTGTACGTTCGAGTCGTACCCCCACCCGTGTATGTACACCCGTGTACGTGTCGAACCCCCCGTGTATGTACACCCGTGTACGTTCGAGTCGTACCCCCACCCGTGTATGTACACCCGTGTACGTGTCGAACCCCCCGTGTATGTACACCCGTGTACGTTCGAGTCGTACCCCCACCCGTGTATGTACACCCATGTACGTGTCGAACCCCCCGTGTATGTTCACCCGTGTACGTTCGAGTCGTACCCCCACCCGTGTATGTACACGCGTGTACTTGTCGAACCCCCGTGTATGTACACCCGTGTACGTTCGAGTCGTACCCCCACCCGTGTATGTACACCCGTGTACGTGTCGAACCCCCGTGTATGTACACCCGTGTACGTGTTGAACCCCCCGTGTATGTACACCCGTGTACGTTCGAGTCGTACCCCCACCCGTGTATGTACACCCGTGTACGTGTTGAACCCCCGGTGTATGTACACCCGTGTACGTTCGAGTCGTACCCCCACCCGTGTATGTACACCCGTGTACGTGTCGAAACCCCCGTGTATGTACACCCGTGTACGTTTGAGTCGTACCCCCACCCGTGTATGTACACCCGTGTACGTTCGAGTCGTACCCCCACCCGTGTATGTACACCCGTGTACGTGTCGAACCCCCTGTGTATGTACACCCGTGTACGTTCGAGTCGTACCCCCACCCGTGTATGTACACCTGTGTACGTTCGAGTCGTACCCCCACCCGTGTATGTACGGTGCGCACCGTACATACACGGGTGGGGGTACGACTCGAACGTACACGGGTGTACATACACGGGGGTTCGACGCGTACACGGGTGTACATACACGGGTGGGGGTACGACTCGAACGTACACGGGTGTACATACACGGGTGGGGGTACGACTTGAACGTCCACGGGTGTACATACACAGGTGGGGGTACGACTCGAACGTACACGGGTGTACATACACGGGGGGTTTGACACGTACACGGGTGTACATACACGGGGGGTTCGACACGTACACGGGTGTACATACACGGTTGGGGGTACGACTCGAACGTACACGGGTGTACATACACGGGTGGGGGTACGACTCGAACGTACACGGGTGTACATACACGGGGGTTCGACACGTACACGGGTGTACATACACAGGTGGGGGTACGACTCGAACGTACACGGGTGTACATAGACGGGGGGGTTCGACACATACACGGGTGTACATACACGGGTGGGGGTACGACTCGAACGTACGGGGGCTGGGGGGGTGTACGACTCGAACATACGGGGGTTGGGGTGGGGGCTCGGCGCATACATGCGGGGGCTGGGGGGGTCGGCACGTACATTCGGGGGCTGGGGGGGGTCGGCGCGTACATGCGGGGGCTGGGGGGGGTCGGCGCGTACATGCGGGGGCTGGGGGGGTCGGCACGTACATGCGGGGGCTGGGGGGGGGTCGGCACATACCTGCGGGGGCTGGGGGGGGTACGGTGCGTACCGGGCTACCTACTCTGGTCGTTTCGCGGCGTACTTCGCTTTTCCGGCACTTTTTGGGTGCCGTGAAAATATTGCCGTCCGGACTGCTGTCGGTTCGAATCGTACTTCCTGGGTCGTGAAACGCTGCCTGACAGCGTCCCGACGTCACGTCGCAGCATTCCCGGATCACATTCGTATGTATATTTTCGTCGGTCGGTGTTTTTTACGATTCGTACGGAAATAGTGTTTCCGTGCGAATCGTAATTCCATGTTTGTAAAGTTGTACAACCGGGTACGAGTCGGACGGAGAAAACGCTCCGACCGACGGTTCGTACCCGGTTTTTACCGGATCGTAATCGGCACCTTTGTGTACTGACGGATAGAACAATCTGGACCCTGGTTGCAGGTACAAGTGATCCATTCCCTGTTGATTATGAATTCTTTCAGCTACTCCAAATCTGGGGCCTGTCTTCGGATATACAGTGCCCCTATCCCTTTTTTAAATTTTCCAAGCCAGCCTTTAAACTTTCAATGAGAGGACCCTCAGATGCTCAAACTCAAGCTGATCATTCATGGAGGGTCTTATTTTTATCGCCTGTTTCCATTCTGCCCAACGGCGTCCACACCACCTCTGTGCACATTTCTGTGGGACTTGGTATACTGTGTATATAAACAAAAACCCCCTTTCAGCTAAATCTTATTGCCCCTCAATCTCCACTACTATTCCTTTGTGCAGTCTCAGAACTATCCGCTTTCCCAACTCTGGAAAGGTTTGTCACCGCTTCAGCCCGTCCATTTCTTCCGGGTGTCCAATGGTAAAGTCCCATTGTTACATGTCATACACCACATTACTTGTTCCTGCTACCATCATATCTTCTCTAGATCACATGTTATTACAGTATCTTTGTTTGACAAGTGTTTGCCGGCTTTCCTTTGACTCCCCTCTATTGAAACTTCCATCAATTGATCCCTGATGGTATGTGCCTATGAGTCTTTCTCTTCAGTGCCTCTGACACTTTTGTTGAAGTCTACATGATGACTGCCTTACGGACCTGTCACAAACCTGGGAGGCTTGGTAGGTCTTTTTGCTTTACTGTGGATGCATTTGTTTTCATATTGTTGTGGACAGATTATGTTTCTCACCTACCCAGTCCCACTTGCTTTCCGTATTTAAAAAATGCTCCTTGCACCATCGGTGTGTCACTTTTTAGGATGCTCCGGCAGCGCAGAGTGCAGGCCCATATCTACGAGGCCACGCAAAGCCACTTTGTGTTGCTTTCATGGTCTTGCACATATGGTGTAAGGCAACTCAGCACAAGCCACTGCATTGCCTTACACTGCGTTAAGGAGGCATTCCATGGACTTTGCGGTCGGTGTTTCCATACAACACCCATGGGTTTTGATACATTCCCAGATTTACAAGGATCTAGAAACCTGAAAATTCGTCAAAACTGTATGCCTCCCCAGGGCAGGAATAAAGAGGAGATTTATGTTTATTTCACCTAGTTTTTTTCCTCTTTCTATGTATGCTGCATTCTGCAGCACACATAGATTCCATGGATTGTTTTTGTGCAGGAAGGTGTCCCTTCCTTCACAAAAACAATCCTGCCAACAATTCAGACAACCTTGCACTATGGTGCAAAGGTGCCTGCGTTGGTACTAGACACCATATTGTGCGCTGGCTCTGGCTGAAAGGACAGGAATGCACAGTATCTTGAAAATACGGTGCATTCCCGCCCTTTCGAATTGGCGTAGGGCAGTACAGCAAAAACACTTGCGGCACTGCCCTGCGCCAAATGATTATAAATGAGGCCCATAGTTTTGGAGTTTAGGATCATCATCAGCCCTGCTAGGAAGAGGAGCATTTTTTGAATGTTGATTGCCCGCCTCTTTCTTTTGACAATTTCAAAGGAGAGTTTCTTCTGTTGTACTGCTTTTGTATAGTCAGGGAAAGCATGATCTTCGATCCCTCAAAAGCAACTTCCTTGCACTCTTGGCTATTATAAAGATAGCATCCCTATTTCAATATTTAATAAAATTGGCAATGACTGGGGGAGCCGGAGCCCCCAGCAGCAGTTTCGGGGTCCTGGCACATTGTGCCCTCTTTATGATGAACGCATATCCTTGATTGCCTGTGAAATCACATCAGTATCCGCTATCGCTTATGAATGGGCCTCCTCATTCAAACCACCTCGACATGTGGTCTGTGTGGTTCTGTCTCTGCCTTCATGGGACTCTGGCGTGGCAAATATGGCCAATTTACTCTGTCACTGTGAATGACCATTATTTTCCCCATCCCAAGGTTTAATGTTATTGTCTTCTATGAGGTTGGCCCATGTGACCTATTTAGAGTTTCACGGCCCACTGTGACTCTATGCTCTATCTCAGCACTGGGTGTTTTGATTGCGTCCATATAGTTCACTTTGAGTCCCAGGTGATCCCCCGCTTCACCGGGCCTTCGGACATCACCCCAGGCCGCCGGTATAAGTCGCTCAGCCACTTTAAGGTGTGGGAGGACAAGGCGTGGGCACCTCTCAAGATTATCACAGTATAGTTTTACCAACACTTCCAGCCAGTACCCAGCAAGCATTCCTTACAAGTGGCTGTGTCTCTTCCTTTGACACCCAGGTCTAGGTTGGGTCTTTCCTGGCAGCACTTGTTTGCCTGGGTCTGTTTGGCCCCCAGCTTCCCAGGTCATGTGGCTTCCCTGCTTCAGGGCCTTTGGAAGCACAGCTATTTAGGTGGGGCCTCCAGCCCCCCAGCGGAACAGGGTCGGCAGATCATCGAAGTCAGGTCTTATTGGTTCACTGTTTTTTAGGCACTTCAAGGCCTCATGCAGCCCACTAAATACTCGCAGGGTGGCGATGGGGTGGGCTGCTCCTATCATCGCCCAGTCTCAGGTGCTTTCACCTTCTACTGACCATCCATTGCATGCTGGGCTTCACCTGCTCTTGTGCTGCTTTCTTATCGCTCCGCGGGCTTCTCTCTCCCTCTGCAGATCCTTACTGGCAGACAAGGCCGGACTGGGAGCAGGAACCAGCCCTGGCAGATTGCTGCTCGACTGGCCCTGGGAGGGAGGGGGGCTGCTAGTAAGAAGCACCGCTCCTGCTTTTGTTACAGGGGGTTGATATTTCCACATTGCTGCCCCCACAGCCACAAAACCGGCCTCCATCCCTGCAGCCCACCGGGGTAACGCCCGGTGCCCGCAAAGGCCAGTCCAGCCCTGCTGGCAGACTCAACCAAGGTCCGTGTCTTCCGCTTTGTCTCTGGGCTTGGCCGATTCCACTTTCGCTTAGGGCACAGTGCTGTCCTCTTAATTCATAGGCGCAATCCTAGGGCTTCAGCCTGGCCTCGCCTTTACTGGTTTATTATTGTGCACTGGCTTCAGCAGTTTTGGCTGAAAATGGCCGCCGTTGCATTGGGTACTTGAGTTGCTCGTCCTCCTCTAGGTAAGTGTGTACATGGTTCAGGATTATGACAGATTATAGGGACTGTGGCCTGCGCTGTACGAAAACACTCGGTTAGCCATGCTCACAGTTCACATCAAGATTAAACCTTCTGTCTACTACCACCCTTCAGCCACGTTCCTGCCAGCGTAAAGCCTGGGATCAACATTCACCAAGCCTGGGTAGGCCGGAAAGACTTTTCATACCATCTCTTTCTGTGAATTTACGAAAAAACAGACTAGGTGAGCTGGCCACTTTGCTCAACGCTCTATTCTTGTGTTGAGGTGTTCCTACTAATATTTTGTCACCCCTAGAAAACAAGAAACAAACAAGTAATAGTTTTAAAGTTTCTGTTCCAGACAGAGGGCCACACATGTAAACTCCCCTTATGATCACATACTTATCAACAGCATCTCGCCCAGCCTCAGGGGAAATTGCGCTCTTGTTAGAGAACACTGTATCCCGTATTCATTTCATCTTGGTACTGGCCAAACCAGAATTTCCAGTATGTTCATGTTTTTTCTGCCTTTGGCGCTGGAGACCAGGCACGCTCATCACAAGTGTTGTCTCGTGTCAGACACCAGGCTGCACTTCACCGGGTGGACAAGCCTGCACAAATGCAAAAATAATATGTTTTTGATGGTTTGTGGGGGTGGAGAAAGGGTAGGGGAGATTGTGGGATACAGGGGAACATTGTCTTGCAACATTTCCGTTTTTTTACTGTTTATATTCTGCCATGTGATTGCTATTTTGTATTAACCTGATTTAGGAAGGAACATTCAAGTTGAAAACTATTGCACAAACCGTGTGCTGTACTGATGGTTAGGATTTTTCAAATTATGGTCGTCTGACCACATACATTTATAATCGTTGATGGAAGACAACAGAGCAGGGCTGGACTGGGAACCCAAAGCAGTCCGGGCAAATTTAGTCAGACCAGCCCCGTACAGTGCGTAGCGAGCGAGTGTGATTGGCCAGAAGAGGCCACCCCCCAAGAAAATGTGGGGAAAAAAATGGCAAAAATTGTGCATTCATTAACACACCTTTCATTATATATTAAATTGTATTAGCTTTTAAAGCATAGTAAATGATGACCTAACAGAGGCTGCATGACTCGGACAGGAACTCGAGCACACTGGCCACTGAAACGAAAGCCCAATCTGAATTTAGGTCCAAACTAAGCCTGGAAGGGGGTACAACAATGATCCAGTACACAGACCCAGAAAAAAGACTGATTTCAAGGCAAATGGTAAACAATCATCGTAAAGCACCCACAGGGCGGTACCAGCACAACCTGAGTATAAGACAAGGCCCAGGAGAGAAGCCTTTTCAAGACAGGAAGCCACAACAGAGAAAATCACAAAATGGCAGCAGAGCAGGAGGCGCCACCTGCAAGGAAATAAGCTTATTCTTGAGGAAGGTGGACTCAGGAGGTAGTGGAGTCATATGGTATGGTCAAGTCAAGTCTCTTGTTTCATTACCTCTGAAAGATGAGCAACTAAGGGGACAATCCGCTGTGCTCTTTCCCGAGGGCGTCAATTCACCAAATTTCCAGGTGTAGCGAAAGTGACATCATGCATGCACCCTTTGACCTTAATGTAATCACAGGAAGCAACATCATGTGACCCTTGTCCCTGATTTTTTTCAGGAAGGCATGTCACATGAACCTAACATCACAATAATAGACATCACTGACGTTCCATAATAACTGCATAATTAGTATAGCAGCATAACACAGACCAATGTCTATTTTAGATACAGCCTATGTTATGCTGCTGATTTGATCTTTGAAAGTTCTGAGGCATAATAATTGTCCTGAATTGTAGTGGGCAGGCAAAGCTAGTAAGCCAGACTCCTACTAGGGCGTTTCTCCCCACGAGACAAATCTGAAAAGAATGGGGTGAAATAGTGCATTTTAAAAACAATCTAATTTTTGCCAGGGCTAGCAGTTTTGTAATGGGTGACCTCATATTCCATGAGTTCCCCCTTACGACAAAAATAACATAAAATATGCCAGTGCCATAATTTTGCAATTTATGCTGTCCACAGTGACCCTTATTTCATAAACTACCTCAGGATGTCAGGCCCAGCATTCTCTCTTGATTGCCACCCTCCAAGATGCCAGTTTGCCCATATTTATGCCAAGAATGCTTGTACCAACTAATATAACAGAAGATACCTCTCTCACCACAAATCAAACAATAATCTTAATACCATCAGAAGTCATATATATTAACTCTGAGCTTGTTTTTTTTATATAAAGCTCTTCTTTTCATTGAGTTTTTTCCTTTTTTAAACATTTAAAACATACACCTTATTATCGTTTTTCACAGACAGTGTAGACACACATTACAATATTTACAAATCACAGATATAATACATCCTAATGTTCTCAAGACAAGATTAATACATGAAAATATATATACATTTAATGTGATAAGAATGCTAGTATCAGCATTTTGACACTGGTGTCTGCATTCCAAGAATTTTAAGTATGGCAGCAAATTTCTATAGGTGCTCTATATGCCACAAATGATATCTTCCATTAGTGCCCTTTATGCCAAGAACTACCCCTTTGTGCCAGTGCCAGTATTTTGTCATGTCTCTGTCATGCTAAGTATTGCTGAAAGTGTGACAGCCCCAGTATTTTACCTTGGGTGTCTCTATAAGACAATAATTCCCTTCAGTATGCCAGGCCAACACCAAACTCATAAGCATCACATCACATTCTTGCTCATACTCACATTCCTGCCTTCATCACTTTTGTGAAGCAAGCCTGGGGCAAAGCATTGGGGTGGGAATTACTATCCAATGCAGATCAGGATATGTGTTGGATACTATCTCAAAGTAATACAAAGTTGCTCTATGCACTGCTATGCATCACGGTGGCGTTCCCATGGAACCATTCATGGATTTTGATGTAAATCCCTATCTACAAACACTGGTAGACAGGAATTTGCACCAAAATCTTATGCCTCCTCCTTGAGGCAGGTGTAGCAAGGAGAAATGTTTTCTTTACTCCTCATTTTCCAAATGTCTATCTGTGCTGCATTGTACAGCACACATTCAAAGTGGGAAACGCCATTAGGCATTGTTTTTGTTCTGGAAGGAATCCCTTCCAGTACAAAACCTATACTTCAGAGTACACACATGCTTACACATACAGACACACATGCTCACATATACATACTCCCTGTCACACATAAGCAGACTGACGCATACACAAAACACACATAGGGCCCGATTCACAGAACTAACTTAAGACAAAATCCTAAACTTACTACCATTTTGGTATTCACAGAAGGCACTTACTCATTTCGGTATTCACAGAAGTTAGGAGTCCTAACTTTAGGACTCCTAAATGCCTTCTGTGAATACCGAAAGTCTTAAAATTAGGATTTTTCTCAGTTTAGTAGTAGTATAGTTAGGACTCCTAACTTTAGGACTCCTAAATGCCTTCTGTGAATACCGAAAGTCTTAAAATTAGGATTTTTCTCAATTTAGTAGTCCTAAATCTAAATTTAGGACTACTAAATTGAGAAAAATCCCAATTTTAAGACTTTCGGTATTCACAGAAGGCATTTAGGAATCCTAAAGTTAGGAGTCCTAACTATACTACTACTAAACTGAGAAAAATCCTAATTTTAAGGCTTTCGGTATTCACAGAAGGCATTTAGGAGTCCTAAAGTTAGGAGTCCTAAACTTAGGACTACTAAATTGAGAAAAATCCTAATTTTAAGACTTTCGGTATTCACAGAAGGCATTTAGGAGTCCTAAAGTTAGGAGTCCTAACTATACTACTACTAAACTGAGAAAAATCCTAATTTTAAGACTTTCGGTATTCACAGAAGGCATTTAGGAGTCCTAAAGTTAGGACTCCTAACTTCTGTGAATACCGAAATGAGTAAGTGCCTTCTGTGAATACCAAAATGAGTAAGTGCCTTCTGTGAATACCAAAATGGTAGTAAGTTTAGGATTTTGTCTTAAGTTAGTTCTGTGAATCGGGCCCATGCAGTGTACTCCATTTTTTTATTACACTAACAGTGAATATTATGCACTCACATTGAAATGAAAAAAAGGGCAGAAAATAAGGAATGCGGAGCTGCCCCTCTGTTCTTGACACTGATTTTCCACCTGTGAGTCCCGGGACACAAAGGCAGTGACAAAGGCTCCCAATGGGCAAACCAGGTGTCGTATTTGTGACCCCTGGCGACCCCTAATTGCTGCGGTACAAAAGGGGGTGGTGATGGACGGAGCATCAGAACCAATCAAACACTCACACCCAGTCAACAGATCTGGGTTTGATCCATCACCGTTCTTTAGCCCACTCTGCCACCCCAGTTCAGACATGGCCATATGCAAATCAGTCTGACCCTGTGCCTCATGGGAACAGTCCAGCCCGAACTGCCAAGCCATGCCTTCCCTGGACCGGAAACAAGCTTCCTAGGACTGGTTTCTGGCATTTCAGCCGTCTTCAGCCAGGCTTGCTTGAATCCAGTGGCAAAGTGAGCAAGGGACTCACGTCTGAGCATACCCTGCCAACTTATGGCGAACAAAGCGGTACAAAAGGGGGTGGTGATGGACGGAGCATCAGAACCAATCAAACACTCACACCCAGTCAACAGATCTGGGTTTGATCCATCACCGTTCTTTAGCCCACTCTGCCACCCCAGTTCAGACATGGCCATATGCAAATCAGTCTGACCCTATGCCTCATGGGAACAGTCCAGCCCGAACTGCCAAGCCATGCCTTCCCTGGAACGGAAACAAGCTTCCTAGGACCGGTTTTGGCATTTCAGCTGTCTTCAGCCAGGCTTGCTTGAATCCAGTGGCAAAGGGAGCAAGGGACTCACGTCTGAGCATACCCTGCCAACTTATGGCGAACAAAGCGGTACAAAAGGGGGTGTTGATGGACGGAGCATCAGAACGTGAGTCCCTTGCTCACTTTGCCACTGGATTCAAGCAAGCCTGGCTGAAGACGGCTGAAATGCCAGAAACCGGTCCTAGGAAGCTTGTTTCCGGTCCAGGGAAGGCATGGCGTTGCAGTTCGGGCTGGACTGTTCCCACGAGGCACAGGGTCAGACTGATTTGCATATGGCCATGTCTGAACTGGGGTGGCAGAGTGGGCTAAAGAACGGTGATGGATCAAACCCAGATCTGATGACTGGGTGTGAGTGTTTGATTGGTTCTGATGCTCCGTCCATCGCCACCCCCTTTTGTACCGCTTTGGACTCCTAATTGATGTCCATGCTTTTTTTCTCTGTATCTTTCATGGGATCCCTCCCAGGTTAGAAAAGAGGCAAAAGGCAAACAAGCATTGGCATAGCCAATAGGTCATGCCTTTGGTACATAATAAGTGTTTAGCCATGCAACAGTTGATGTTGCACCAAGGATATTGTGCTGCATAATTAAATACTTATAAGGTCCCAAAGGCAAGACCTGTTGGCTATGCCAATGCTTGTTAATTTATGACATCTTATTTAAAATTGGGCTCTACTTCTAGGAAAAGCCAGGCTTCCCTGGCACACCATGAAAGTGCTGGCATATTTCATGAATGGCCTTTCGAGGTCTGTGGTGTTTTAGCAAATTTGCCACCACATTTTTCAAATATTCTCAGGGGAGAAGCCTACTCTCCACGAAACCACCTACAAGAATTCTGTTTATTCATTTTTTTTCTGGAATTCAGGCCAAGTATTACACCCCACCCCTTGCAAAAATCTTTAGCCAGCACTGATAATCAGAAACAGCAGGGTGTCGAGGGGGGGCAGTGTAAGAGTTGTGTGCACACTGTATCTGCAGAAAGGACAGGAGAAGGGATATGGCAATGAAGTGACAGCATTGTCTAATCTTAAAATGGATATAATTGCTTACATTTCAAAAGTGCTAAGCTTGTCGTTTTCTTCTCCTACCTGTAAATGTTTCTGATTTAAAGTCAAAATTGGGTCATGCGGTCCAGGCTGTCCCAATAACTCTCTGAATCCGGTTCCTATGGCTGAGGGGAGCAGACCGTGTGCGGGCTACTGCAGTAGGGCAGAGCGAATTGGGACAGTGGGCTGCTGCAGGAGGGGAGAGCGAGCTGGGATAGAGGGCTGCTGCGTGAGGGGAGAGCGAACTGGGACAGTGGGCTGCTGCAGGAGGGGAGAGCGAGCGGGGACAGTGGGCTTCTGCATGAGGGGAGAGCGAACTGGGACAGTGGGCTGCTGCAGGAGGGTAGAGCGAACTGGGACAGTGGTCTGGTCCAGGAGGGGAGAGCGAGCTGGGACAGTGGGCTGCTACAGTAGGGGGAGAGCAAGCTGGGACAGTGGGCTGGTGCAGGAAGGCAGAGCGAGCTGGGACAGTGTGCTGGTGCAGGAGGGGAGAGCGAGCTGGGACAGTGGGCTGCTGCAGCAGGGCAGAGCAAGGTGGGACAGTGGGCTGCTGCGGGAGGAAGGATGGGCATGAGGCTGTTGGGACTTCATCAAATGGCCTGTCCGCCGGCACACTTGTATGGGAGAGTAGAACAAACTGCTTATCCTGCACGGCACAAATGGAAATGGTGAAGGGAAAAAACCTGCACAGAGGCCTCTGCAGAGTTACGGTGAGTGCCAGGACCATTGTGGACGAGAGCACGTCCTTACTGAGAAGCTCTGTTCGTCAGTACCATTGGCCTATCAATAACAAGTGGCAGAGAAGCAGGGAACGCGCCTACACAAGCAAACAGATGCCCCTGGGCACAGGTCATCATTTCCTTCACGGGGTATGCACGGGAGCCAGGGCTTGGGCTCCGGGGAGGGGCTGGCACAAGTCGTGATGCTCTCAGTCCTCTGCTGATCAAGCAGGAACCTGACCCCGGTTCAAGGGGAGCCATCTGCTTCTCACAGCGCCTCAGCTTCCGCATGCATCTGCAGTGCCTCACCCTTTAGGCTCCGGGGATGCCGGTAGGCCCTAAGCCTCTGCAGGTGGCAGCACCCCTAGTGCATCAGGACTCACCGATCATCTCTTGCAGCTCATAGTCATCCCTGCAGATGGGCCACCCGGAAGCGGCGGATGTCACTGCCGGGGACTGCGGCTGGGGCAAAGGCGGGAGCTGGGGAGGCAGGCAGGGCGGCGGGGACTTGCTGCTGGGCTCCGCCACATCGATGCTGCTGCCACTGATGCTGGCGGACTACACGACCTTCCTGAAACTTCACTTCAGCAGCACCTTTCACCTCGCGCAGAGGATATTTGGTATCCCAGGGAAAATGTGTATCCCGGCTCTACGGCTCTCTTTGGGGCTCTTCCCTATTGGCTGGCTCTGACGGCTCCGCCGAAGGCCCGCCCACCCAAGGAGAGGCAAACTCAGCCCTGCCTCACCCCGAGCAGACAAAGCAGCAGCGTCCGAGATGAGCCGGTCTGTCAGTGCCCCCGTCACTGTCTTGATCAGTACACCGAGCCAGGGTGTTACCGTTGGAGTGCGGAACGGGTTTGGTTTGTTTACCTTATCTTCAGCACTGACTACGAGCATGACTGCCTTATGACAGAGCCTCACCTTGTAAAATAAATAGAGAAAATAAACGGGGATCTGGAGTGTGAAAGAAAAATAAAGAAATGGAAACAAATAAACACGAAGTGAAGAGGATGAAAGGGAAGGAAACAGTAACAGTGATAGGAAGGAAATAATGCGATAAGAGAGCGAACCGAGTTTAGGGTGTGATAATGAGAAAGAGAATGTGAGCGGACGCACGAGAGAACAAGCGTGCGCGCCTAAAAAAGTGTTGGCAAAAGTGAAAGTGTTTCGCTTGCGGGAGCAAGCCATGGACACCATGTGTTTGCAAGTTAATTACAAACATATGGTGTCAAGCTCGCTTCCGCAAGGGAATCGCCAAACGTGCACGTGTTGCCATTGAAGGCAATGCAACGCGTGCACGTTTTTGGGATAAAAACCGTAGCGATTGCTACAGTTCTTTTTCCTATGCAGCGCATGCGCGTTGCGTGGGCGAGACCTAAAAAGTAAAACCTCTTTCTAATCTTAGCAGCCAAGGCAACATTTCCCTTCCTGCTTTGGCTGCAAGACCCCATGATTGAGGACGTCAAGATGAATGTAAAGTCTTTTAAGCGTGCAGAGAAATAAATGCATCAAAGGCTGGGAAGAGCATTTTGGATCTAGGTGGGTGAGCCAACAAGTTAACAGGGAGAGCCAAACCAAGGGTCCGGCTTGGCTCCTAGAGCTCGCACATGAGGTGAGCCCAGAAAATGTTTGCCATGTAAATCACACAACAAATATGATGTGAAATATGATTAAGTCTCTGAAAAGTTCAAAAAAGTGTATTTTATTTAACACGTGAAAGCCTGTCATTAATACGTCACATTATACCCATGCAATGAGAAGTACGTATTAAAAGTGATAGTTTTAGCCATGAGTGAACTAAGAAGGCAAGATACGTGATATGTAAACCCTGTGGTGGCCCAGATTATTATAGAGCCACAAAATTAGATAATAAATCAAACACAAAAGATTTTTGTACAACTGATATTCTGAACTCACATCTTTGAAAGTGCTGTCATACATGATAATGAAGAAAAAGGAGTTTGGGTGAAATAAAATATGCGCCGAAAATCACACGATTATAGTGGCGAAGTTGCGAATTATCAAGGTTTTCTGGTTTCACTTTGTACAAATAAGTCACCTATTTCTCTCACCTTTTAATGTTAACACTTTGTTTTTACTTCTTTGTGCATTTTATACCGTTTTTACACAGTGCAAACTTGACCAGAAGGTATTGGAGCACTTTACATGAGCACCATTCAGTGGTGGCTCCTTGAGAGAGTGCTGCGGGGCGGGGAAGGGGCAGGTTGGGGGGGTAGTAAACTCCAGCATACGGCCGAATGGAGTTAAGTAAATAAATAAATTAATAAAACGTTTTACATTGGCGATGCAGCACGCGCAATGTAAATTATATTTATTTATTTATTTATTTACTTAACTCGGTTCGGCTGTATGCCGGAGTTTACTACACCCCACCCTGCCCTGCTAATGAAGGGCTCAATATCCAGTTTCATTTGGTCTGTGGTGATTCCTGTGCAGCTTTTTTTATGCATGGTGTCCGGCAGAAGTATTATCATTTTCCTCCCTTCGACACTGCGTGATTAACAACGCGCACTGCAAAAAACCTGGCTCCCGCTATATGAGTCGGGCAGGTAGAGGGAGTGGAAATATAGCTTTGGGTGGAGTTAGGGTGCTCTTGGGTGTGACTGTATGTCAATTTTAAGGGTAAATATTCCACGTGTTTCTTACATGATTTCTCTTTTCCACCATATGACTTTGCTGACAGCGATACCCCACTATTATTGTTCTTATGGAGGATAGACACCTCATTAGAAATGCACACAGATTTACAGGCAGGGCCACATGAATTATGCAATTCTGTGGCTGTACTGTTTTCCGTATAATTATGTTTTTTTTGCCACATTTGCCACATTATCCTTCATCTACTGCATAAATGTCGATTTAAACAAAAAAATTGCTACTTGCACAAACGGATCAAAAGGCACTAAAAATATGCAGGAGCATTTCTCCACAGTGAATGGCCCTGCAAATGCTGACTGGTCACCTTTCAGTTGTTTATTGCTGTAGCTGGGCGTTACACTGGAACTAATGAATTGAACTCTTTACCCAGACTGTGTTAACTTATGGAAAATTAAAATAATGAATACTATCACAAAATGTGCACCATTATGCTGCATAAGCTCCATTTTCTTGAGCATAAATTAGTCAACCTTGCCGCATAATTTACATAATTCCAGTGGCCCTGCTACAGGTTACACACAGACCTTCTCCTCTTCTTATTGCGTTTGTCCCTCTCTTGCAGGTTGTGTCAAAAACATTTTTCACTATGCAAACTCAAAACTATTGGCTCTGTCAATTTTTGCTGGTATATGCTTTGCTTTCCTTGTGTGTCACACTTCTCACCCTATTATTTTTTATTCAGTTCCTCTCGGTTAGCTCCGAGCCAGTTCTGCAAAATGTTCCATCTACTATTATCTCTCCCCCTTTGTTTTTCTTTGTGTTGTTTTCTTTCTCATTCCATCATGTCTCCACTTTGATCCCTTCTTTTCTAACTGCTATTTTGCAGTTCTGTCTTTCCCTTCCTGTCATTTTCTTTCCATTGTGAGTCAGGGTCGGACTAGTCCGGGCCCCAAAATAAAAGTGGCTGAATTAGCGAGTCAGATAGCTTAGAAGTGTATCAAATTTGCAAATCGGAGAGTTTTTGTACTTGCAAAGACACACTGCATAGGTGTTTCACAAGGAATGGAAGACTGCTTGCATTTGTGTATGCTGCAGGTAATGTTTGTGGTAATTTCAGGGTAATCCACAGTAAAAACAGGCTCATCAGACCATAAAGCAGGCCCACAAACAGCCACAAAACCTGCCCACACACTGAGGTGTCAGAAAAACCCTTCAGGCACCGCCAGGTTAACCAGCGCGACCCTGACTGTCGGTATTTTCTCTGCGCCCGTAGCCTTTTCTTATTATTACGTCTCACTCTCTGTCTTGGTCTTTCTTTTTCCCCTCTTTTGCTTTCTTTTTGCACTGCACTCCGTGAACAAATTATCCTGACCCAAAAAGCGTGTTTACTTTCACAGTGACCTTAAGTGGAGGTAAAAGTGACAGGCCAATAAAAATCATTATGCTGCCAGCTCTGCTGCAAAGATATTTTGGAGCTTCTGACAAACATATTTTTTGCAGCTCGATAGCTCCCTTTCCACTAGCAGCAAAGGCTTTTTTGAGGTAACTTGGTTCGTGGCCATTTGGGGTGGCGCATCAGGAAGTTGCTTGCAGTGACCGCTGTGTATCTTTAGCCGTGCGCGTGGCACAGGGACAGCAGACGTCATTGGAGCAAAGAACCAATGGCCAGGGTGTGCTAGCGCTGAGGTTTCACGAGGCTTGATTCTTTCTTACCTCAAATAACCCATCGTTGTTACAATTTTGCCGATTAGTTAGAAATGAAACGTGTACAGCAGCGATCAGTTAATTGTTCTGAGATTTTTTTGTGGGTAGCACTTAACTGATGCACGCGACGGTCTTTGAGACTTTACATAATCACCAGTTGCATCACTTACCTTTAGGTACGGTTGCCTAGAATCGCAGGATGTTTGGGCCTCACGCCAGACTCGAACCTGGTTCCCTAGCTTCAAAGTCAGCCGCCCTAGCCGTTAGGCTACAGCCTCTCTTTGCTGGCAGGATCCACCTTTCACCTACTGTAGATGTTGTTCAATAATGTCTGTTTAGCTCAGATCCGGCCATAGGCTGATAGTCAACTACATATTGATGATGTTTGATTTGCTAACGCAAGAATAGGATATTTTACAGGTACTTGTAAAAGCACCAATAAAAGATTGTTTATTTTGCAGTGCGAACCTGGCCCAAGAGAACCAGACTACGTCACACATTTTCTTATGCACGGGTAGATTAAAGGTCTTATTTAGGGTTGTATGGCAGAGGCACGAATGGTTAAACCACACATGCCTCTACTACACTGTCTCAACCATGAATGCGTCTAAACCATGCATCCCTTTCCCATGCATGCCTTTACTATGCAGTTTCCTGGCAAAGGCATGGTTAGTAAAGGGATATGCATGGTAAAGATGACCACTACACCGACCCCCCCCCAGCCCTAAGCAGTAAAAATCCTAACCCGTACCTCGCCCCACTGCACTGAGGCCTAAAACATACCCTGCCCTGCCCTGCGCTTAAAACTCCTCCTTCCCCCTGCTCTGAGGTCTAAATCCCAGCCCCCTACTGTAAACTACCCGGACACCGGCCCCCCTGCCTTGAGTTCTAAAACATACCGCAGCGCTGTCCTTTACACTACCCCAACCCCTTCCACTGCCCTGACACCTAAAACCCCGCGTCCCATTAAAAAAACTACCATGACCTGAGCCCTAATACCTACCTGCCCTACCCAGAAAGCTACTTATTCCCCTCCCCATCCCTGAGGCCCACAACCCTGCCCCTACCGTAACTACCCAGACCCAGGCTCCCTGCCCTGAGTACTAAAACATACCCTAGAGCTGTCCTTTACACTACCCCAACCACTTCCACTGCCCTGAGGCCACAACCTTCTCACCATTAAACAAAACCGACCACAACCCCCCCAAGCCCTAAAACCTACCCGCTCTGCCCTTAGAACTAATGCTTCCCCTCCCCTCTCCCTGAGGCCTAAAACCCTGCCCCCCTACCATAAACTACCCATTCCCCAGCCACCCTCCCCTGAGTCCTAAAACATATCCTAGTGCTGTCCTTTACACTACTTCAACCCCTTCCACTGCTCTATGGCCTAAAATCTTGTCACCCAATGAAAAAACTCCCCCCACGCCAGCACTTTAAAGTACCCCAAACCCGAACCATGTTCACCTTTCAAACAATACCCCGATCGCCCTCAGACCTAAAACCGACCCGCCCCTAAAGTCAACCCCCTCTAAGCCCAGCCCTACTTACCACTCCTCGTCTGGATCTTCCTGATCCGATGCTTCTCACCACCCATCTGAACACTAAAGCGCTATCTGCCTAACCACGCATGGTTAAGGCAGATACGTGGTTCAGGCAAGCGTGGTTACGCTTGCGGGGAAATGGTACGCGTGGCTCAGCCTGCGTTGCATAGGTCGTTTCCCTCTATTTAGAGTATTACACACAATACTCCATTAAAATGCGGTGGATATCTTGTCTGCTGTATTAAAAGTGCCATTGGCCACAATGCACTTGAAATATAGTGGATGGATATATGCCACATTTTTACAGAGTATCCCAACCGCCAAACTCTAAATAAAACCAGAAGTGATTTGAAGAGAATCTCAAGATGTTGAGCCAGGTCCGGGATTCAAGACTGGCTGGCTCCCCATGTTCCAAGATTAGCAGTTCTAGCCACTATGCCACATCTGCTCCTTCTTGAGCCTGCCAAACCGAAGAACCTCCAATGCCTAGAAAAAAGGTAGCTCCAAAACTGTCCTCTTGGTAACAACCTCTTTTATGATCGTCAATCCTATGAAGGGTTTACCTTCATGGCTTATAACTGGGTGACTGGGTGAACTGGGAGTGATCTGAAACCAAAACTCAGTTGCATGGCTGGTGCAGATAGCCTACCCAGCTGCTCATCTAAGATCTTCAGCTAGGTGCTCGGGTCTAAGCAGCAGACTGATCCAATGGCTTCTCTTGGGAAACATGAGAATAAAAAAGTAGTATAAACTAATATACCTCAGAAAATAAAATAACAGAAATTCAGAATTAGATATATTAACAAGCAAAAGGGTGTATTTATCACAGTACTTGCATTGGTTAAAAGGGGAATTTAAAGGACATAAAGCATAACTGGCATTATGAGAACATTAACATGAATCTAAATTATGATGGCAAAAATACATGTGAAGCAGAAAAATAACAAATTGGTGACATCCACTGTCTTAAAATGTTAAAGGTTAACTGAGACTCACTGTTAATAGACATCGACATGGACAATACCTTAACTGGCTGGCTTTTGTGATCTCACTTTGTTGAAAAGCTATGGGGTGCAGGGTCCAGATTTTGAATTAGGTGGTAAAAGAACATTCTTCATTTTGCAAAAGTGCTATTTCCTCTTCTGGAGAACTCTCCACCAGCAAATTCTCTAGTGGAGAATTTTCAGTATCCTCAACCAAATCTGAGAGACTGTTTTAGAGTCTGATGGATGGGTTACACTGTCACAAACATGACAGATATCCTTTCAGCCTTAATACAAGTGTCACAGGGTGTGATCCGGACAGGATATCCTTCACATTTGTTACAGACTAACCTGTCCTCCAAACTCTTAATCAGGTCCTAAATAAGGTGGTTGCTCCCTGACAGGACCACTGGCAAATGCTTGCAGAGGCCCTGTCATCATAGTTTGTAATGGTCGAGCTCTTCCAGGTGCAGCATGGGGAAGACCGGTCAAGTGGACGTGACTCTAGTGGAACTGGGACTGAACCAGTTTAGGGTGGCTGGCCCTCTACTATTTCTGGAGGAGTGACATCTATGAAAGACCACCATGTGAACCTTGGCGGTCCTTGGCATAAAATGCTGAAAAAGCCGACATGCACTGAGAACTCCAAACGCGTCAAGCACATTTTTAACGTTGGACATGGAAATATCTCTCCACGTTGCAAGCATATTTTCAGGATCCACATTCAGGCCATCCGAAGGGCAGAGATACAGAGGGTTAGAGGTTCCCGGAAACAGTAGGTGAGGCAGAAGATTCAGACTCAGAGATAAAAGTTGCCGAATAATGGAGTGGGTCAACAAGGACTAGATATAACAGCGCGAAAATGGAGGTATGTCACAACAGCATCCTCTTAGATTTCCACCTGTAGTGGCTCCAACAGTGCAGGACCGGGTGGGCTGTCTATATCCGGTGTGACACAGGTATATCCCCGACCACACAGGAAGCTTTACAGGCAATCTGCCAGATCCCAAATAAAGGGGTGTTCTGAATCTGTGAGAATCAACCTGTAAGAACTTCAGCTGGAGCCTTGCTGCAATGTCAGCTTAGGTGATATCCAGCACGGTGCGTCCATTGGGGCGTTGCCCCCCCGCACCCACCCGCAGCTCCCTCGGTGTCTCTGAACTTAGTTTACTTAAGTTCAGAGACGCCGAGGGTGGGGAGAACTGACAATGCATGTCAGTCAGCATGACGTCGGACCGTGGGCGGTCCGGTGTCATGTTGACTGACATGCATTGTCAGACCAGACAGAACTGCAGCACAAGTGCGCATGAGTGGGCATGGTGAGCTAATTTTTAGCCTGTGCCCAGTCATGCGCACTTGTGTTTTCACTGACTTGCGCATGCCCATTAGGAGCCCCTCGGTCTCCTAATGGGCAGGCGGCGGGCAAAGAGTAGGCTGTGCCCTCAGCCAATACTGGTGCTGCAGCAGCACCAGGATTGGCTGAGGGGTTGCTACTGCAGTGCTGATGTGCTGTTCCAGTTTGAAGAGGACAGAGGCGCCAACGCGGACCAGGAGCAGAGGCGGTCAGGTAAGTTTTCCTCTTAATTTTAAATGTATTCTCCCGTGTGACCCCCCCCCCCCCACCCCCGCACGTGACCCCCCACTCGCGACCCCCCCCCCCCTCGTGACTGCTCATGTAGTAAAAACCGGTCCTTTCGTTTATTTGCTTCCTTTGCAATCATTTTACGCCCGCCACTTTCAAATGTCACCAGCCGCCCCTGAGTGATATTGAAGTATATTCGTTCTGAACTAGTGGCAGGAAAAGTGACGTAACAGTATGAAGAATGCGGCGTGAGAGTGTTTCTTTCCCCCTATTACTCTGATTTCATTTTGTTTTTAATCATCTTTATTTGTTTTTCAAAGAGTAATGCCTCAGTTTGAGCATTGTGCTAACACTAGGCAATATGACATTTGACATATATCAGTAGGTTATTTCTTAAATTGTACTGGTGCTGCATGAGGTAATCATCAGTGAACTTCTTTCACACTGGATGAAAGAGGAAAAAGAAGAGAGACACAATGTAAACACAACAGCATGCAACAACAACAGAGCCAGGAAATGAAATTAATTACAGTACTTATTTCACTTTGAGTCAAGATTTGCCAAACCAGTACACAATGTACATGCAATTTAGTGACTCAGAAGAGCTAATTCTGCTCGGACAGCATGGGCTTGTGAGTAGGAGTGGTTGTGAACGCGTGTATGGGTGGGGGAGCCTCTGGACGGATGCCCCCACCAGAGTACTTTCTACCATCAGCATATCCCATCACTTATTTTGTGAGAGAGAGAGAGAGATGTTTTAAAAACAAAAACAAAAATAATGTCATGAGCAATGCCAATAGCTCTAACTTTAACAATGCCGAGACCATTGCATTGTAAATGCTTGTTCTGTTAATTTGTGGTGGGATGTTTGACTCTTTTCATCTGCAAGAGCCCATCAGAGGTGGTGAAGAAAAGGGGCAGGGACTGGAGCAGTTGGTGGCACTGGCTGAGGGGGTACAAATTATTGAGAAATTACAGACCACATTTTTTAGGCACGTCACCTCAGTAATCCCATGTCATATGTGGCACTTTAAACTTGCCCGCCCATTTATGCCCACAGCACTTTGCATTCTGGGACTTGTAGGTTTGCCCTTCCCTTTTGTCAGTTTTATATAGCTTGAACATGTCCTAAGAGCATTGGAGTGCTTTACGCGAGCACCAGATCACATTATGCGAGGTCTGTTTCATTTTTTTCATTTTATTTTACTTTTTTTTTTTAAAGTGAAACCAGGGACACTGTTCAGAAATATATATATCAGATTTTTAAAACTGTGGAGCCAGGCTTCGGTCACGGTATCAGCAAAGGGAGTTTCCTGAGGGAAACGGGGGTGGAATTTCCGTAGTTTCGGGAGATGCCCCAGATAAGGTATTTTTTCAAAGTTTTGTGTCTACCATTGTAACTTCGAGTCAGGACTGACATATGCATCCCAGGAGGCAAAGCGAAGTCGCTTAAAAATGACAACGAGTTCAAGGTGTGACGTCATTGCAGCTCCAGAGCGGCCCTAGGCGAGGGTTTGGCGTCACGGCCAGGGCTGTCGCCTTTGGAACTGCGGTCGCAGGTTCTAGTCTATCTCAGCGTCCTGATCTGAGCAAATCATTTAATCCCCATGCCAGATATATGAATATGTCTATGTGTAAGGTAACAAAAAGTCACCTAAAGCGCTCCAATACATTCGGGTCGAGTATGCACTATATACAATTGCAAATAAAGCAAGGAGCTAGAGACACACATATACGTGTGGTGAAACTGGGAGACCCAAGAGGAAGCTAAAGAGCAGGGACAGCGGGAGCAACAGCAACTTCCTGAAGCTTTATGTGCAGCGCTACGAGACTGCCAACATAGCAATCGGTGTGCTATACTAGAACAAAGTGTGACTCGACCGTCCAGTCACCCCCCTCCTCCATGAGCTGTAAGAGGACACCAGCGGGGACGCCCAGCTTTGAGTTTAGGAAGTTTCGGGCTCGTAAATGGTGGTTTCGTTCGCCGGGGTTTGCATCACAATGTAAATTGGGGGTGGGCGAGGTAAGGAGGGGCCTGGGGAGATGCAGAGGCGTGTGAAAGTCCCAGGAGATTCCACGGACTCCCCACCCCCTACTGGGGGTAATCAAGCAGGAGAGCGCTTCCAATTAAACATACTTCAAAATCAGAGTGCTGTCATCACAGAGGGCATACACAGTGCCCAGTGTGTATGGGGACCCTCAGTATGAGAGTGGTGAGCCTGGTAGGTTCTTCTGTCTGTGTGTGGGCTGTCTGTACCCTGCAGTCCCTCAGTATGAGTAACGCCTGTGCAGCTCGTCCTATTCATGGTTTGCACGTGGCCGCCTCAGTTACGGCCGTGGCCCACCGGCCTGTGCCAAGGGGGGCCAGCCGCCTCAATCTTGGTAACTAAAGACACTGTCCCCGGACCTGATCGTGTCATCTATACATCTGTGATTTCAGGTTTGTTAGCCTAGTTCAATGGATGCAACACATGACTACAACACCCAGAATGCACTAGGCTATCACACACAAATCCAGGACTCGACACAGGTGATGTGGCCTTACTATGACATGAAATGAAAAGGAACTTCCGTGCACTTTACTCTCGCTGTGGATGGAAGAAAGGAGCAAACCAGCTAATCTGTTAAGTGTTCGATATCTGCGGTTTAACATCAACAACAGCATAAACACGTGGGCATGGCCGCAATCTTGTTTAACCCAGCATACAGACCCAGAGATAAAATGCGGACAGTGAGCGCAAGGTTAAGCGATGAACAAAGGGAAGGTCCTGCTGGCTCCCCGATAAAATATCACCCTGGTAGAAAGGGATGCGAATTACCTCCATTGGCTTCTTTAGAAGACCCAAACCAAAGGCAAAAACATCTAACTATTCATCTCATACAAGAGGAGGGACGGAAAGAATGCATTTTCACTAAGTGCTGCTGAGAGATGGAGCGCTTTTCTCCTGGACTTCAGTCACTTACCTAACAATGGGTATTCTGTTCTTTGGGCCAGTTGAAAAGTTAAGTTGAAGGTTAAAAAAAAGGCGTGGTTACAAAAACTTCCGACAAACCACTCCAATGGGACGAAATGTTGCCAAACTGCAAGCACAAGCATGTACATCTTAACAAGCCGAGGGCACCGGAAGACACCACCGCCTTTCTCCGAGGCGAAGCAGAAATGCCTCGGAGAAAGGCAGCGGCGTTTCCGGATTTGGGGGCGTGTTTTGCTTTTCTCTCCTCTTGCCATTGGCTGGAGGAGATAATTAGAAAAGTTGAAAAAAACACGCCCCCGAATCCGAAAAGGACGGGGCCTGTTCGGAGTAACGGACCTCTTCTCCAATGGATGGCCAGCATTCAAGAGGCCAGCCAATGGAGAACAGGGGAGAAGAGGGGCGGGTTCAAGCCCCTCTTCTCCAAGTCATTATCTCTCGCGAGCGAGACTGCGCAAGCGCAGCCTTCGCTAGCCGAGACCTAAAAAGACAAGAATGCAATATTCCCTGGTTTGGCTAGTCCTAATATAGCAGGTAATGCGTCCGTAACTCCCAGTACCTGCCCACCAGGGAACACTGACACAGCCTGCTTGAACCCCACTTGTGCGGTATGACATCTGGGGCATTCGGGACTGGTTTCAGGAAATATGCTGCTGAGTTGCCTTGGGGTCAGTTAGGCCCTGTGAGGTATGTTTAATTAGATGTATTTGAACCTTTTGTTGTGGGGCACCTTGTGTGGAACACTAATGCTTTTCCTCATTCATTACCATGAAGAGCTCTGCTTGCATCTGTTTCCCAGCAGTACATTAACCTATTGTCCCCCGCATCCGCAGAAACAGAACTGGCGGGGGAGCTTTCTCCTACATCACGGCCAAGACCTGGGACAAGCTCTCTGTGAACATCAGACGCTCCCCGACCCTGCAAACGTTCAGGAAGGACCTCAAGACCTGGCTCTTCGACTGATCCGGAGCCGCTCTCCCCACCTCAACGCCTTGAGACCCCCACGGGTGAGAAACGTACTATACAAACCCCTGATTGTTTGATTGATTGATTGATATGTAGCATTTTATTGTAAATATGATACGTATGAATTCATTGTTCTCAGTGTGGCAAAATTCTTTTTTAATGTAGTGACTGGTATATTTGGAGGAAGCAGGTAAAAAGATGATCACATAGATGTACCTATTTAGCATTTTATTCTAAGTTGTGGATCTCTGCCACATGGATGCTTCCTGCCTGTGTCTTTTTGAATGTGATGGCATGCCTTGAAGTACGATTTATAGTTTAGATGTAAATGAATTCATTGATGAGATCTTGGATCCTATCTGTTAACCTATAATGTTTTATCATTGTTTCATTATATTTACCAAATTATTCCTTTTAAGTTGTTGTGTTTTAAGGGTTATAGCTCCAATTTTTCATTTGTTTCTGTATAACGACTGGAGGATGGATTAACTCTTTTATTTATGCTTTTTAAAGGTCTTATTTAGCTAAAATGAAGATTTTTGGAGTTATGGAAAATTAAAATGTATGTACATTTAATATAATTAAATATTTCATTGAATATTAATAATGTAAATTACTTAATTTTGCAAAATGTTTAATTTTGTAAGTGTTTTTATGTGTATTTTAATTTTTATATGTTTATTATGCGTATATTATTTTAATATAAGTGTCATTTTTTAGTAAAGGGAATGGGGTAGAAAGATTTAGGGCCTGATTATGTCGGTCGGAGTTGCCTACGATCGACATCTCTGCAGTTTCAGAACCGACTGACCTCAGGTCAGAAGTCCCAAACTGCAATTACGATGCGACCGCACAAGGCCGCAGCACAAGCTCCCATAGAGAAATGGGAGTTTCTGTAAATGCCTGCACTTTGTGGCAGGGACCGCGACAGTGCAGGGATTTACAGGGGGGCATCAGAGGTGCCCCACGGCCCACAACCAGAGATCGCAGAAAAAGAGGGGCCCTCCTAGGGTCTCCCAAAGTCCCTTTCCGATAGGCCTTTCATGTCGGAAAGACCAACATGGAAAGCCTGTCGGAAACCTACATCATAATCCCGATGGCGGAAATGCCATTCACTATCATTGTCTTTTACGTGAATTATTGATTAATTCAATTTCAATTGCTGGTGTTTTTAAAAAAAATTCCGTGGGATGATTTTTGTTTTTATAATTTGTTTGTTTTTTACTATTAATTTAAATTGAATAATTTTGTGTTCATTTAAAATTTTGAATTTTACTGTAGTTAGGCAAGTGAATGTTATAAGTTTTTTTAACTTTTAATTTATATTTAGATTGTTTTCATATTTGTTTTATAGAATATAGTATTCTTTTTTCTATGTACCATAATTTATTCATTTTTTATTAGGTATTGTAATATTTTTAGCAAATGGACAGGTCTTATATTCTTATAAGTAATGCCTTTGAAGTCTGCACTTTCACTTCTGCTGCTTAGACTGGAGTGTGAAGAGTTAATTTGACGCTTCCAAAGTCCAACACTTTCCCTACTGTTGTCTATATTGTAGAGGGAATAGTATATCCCTCTGAAGTCCAATGCTCTCCCTACTGTTGCTTAGGGTGGAGTGGGAATAGTAAATGTATCCCTTCCAAAGTCCAACGCTTTCCCTAACATTGCTTAGACTGGAGTGGGACTAGTAAATTTCACTCCTCCAAAGTCCAACACTTTCCCATTGTTGATTGCACTTGAGCGCGAATAATACTGTTACCCCTTCTGACGTCCAGTGCTTCGCATACTGTTGCTCATACTGGAGTGTCAAAAGTAAATCTAACCCCTCCAAGTCCAACGCTTCTTAGAGCGGATATTTTATTATTTTAATATTGTTTGTTTGTATTTCTTCTTTTTCCTCTTAACAGTTTTGGTTTAGAAATGTTTGTATGATTTTTAGGGAAATGTTTTATAATAATTTTTTATGTTTAATATATTAGTTTTGCTAATACATTTTAAATACATATATATGTATATATGTATATATATATATATATATATATATATATATATATATTACCTACTGGCGGTCGCCAGTAGGTAGTTATAGTTAGGACCACGTTTCCATAGGAAATCCGCAACATTCTATTTTAAATAACTTTTGCGCCGGTCGACGAATCCTCGCGAATTTTTCAAAATAGGTGGGGCGCTCCGCTCCGCTCCTACCCTGAAAGTCTCGGGGGGATTCGTCAAGCGGGGGCTGAGATAAAAGGGGGGTCCCAAAACGCGTTTTTCCCATGCATTTTTCCATAGGACCTTTAGACAGGGCTACAGCCCGAACGGCTGAACAGAATTACTAGAAATTTGGCAGAGAGGTAGTCCTCAGGTCAAGGAAGTGCCTTTTGTAGGTTTGGTGTAAATCTGTTCAGTAGATTCTGAGAAAATAGCCTTTAAATCAATATATATATCTGAGCCAGCTTACGGTGCGCTTACGGTACGCTTACCGTACGCGTACGGTGGCGTGCGCGAGCGCGATTCTGATTGGCTCTTAGATCTTAGTAAGCATTCGAATCGGCCGAAACCAGGAAGCTGCGGCCACCATTTTCTCTCTCGCACTGAGAGCGATTTTTAAAATTTAAAGCCCAAAAACATGTAAAGGGGCTGTTTAGACAGCTCCCACACACATAGGCATGTTGAGGGAGTCCCCAAAGATACTCCAAGGCCAAAAACTGAATTTTTATTTTTTCGGTAATTTCGCCGATTACGCTTACCGTACGCGTACGGTAAAAAATAATTAAAAAAAAAAACATCATCCACACTCTCTGCACCCCGTGTGCAATTGGTTGTTGAAGGCCACCAATTGTGCATGGCTCATCACTGCTGAAAAAAACTAAAATTTTTTAAAATAAAAATAAAAATTCTCCACACTCTCTCCACCCCGTGTGCAAATGGTGCCCGAAGGGCACCATTTGTGCATGGCTTATAAAATATACGAAAAATTAAAATATTACCTTTCAAAACGAAGTGCATCATATGTCCTCCATGTGCGCACGGTGCGTGAAGCGCATCGTGCGTACATGGCCCATCTAGCGTAACGTGGGCACGCGGTGCGTGTAGCGCACCGCGTGCCCACCGTGCGTGCATGGCACTAACTGCGTAAAGTGGGCGCGCGGTGCGCGAAGCGCACCGCGTGCTCACTGTGCGCGCACGGTGCGCGAAGCGCACCGTGCGCGCACAGAACGAACTGCGTTAAGTGGGCGCGCACGCCACGAATGGCGTAAAGTAACTTAGCATTTAAAAAACCGTACAAATTCACTGAAAAAACCATAGGTTTCACACACGTTATAGTTAGGAATTAGCATTTAAAAAACCTTGCAAATTCACTGAAAAAACCATAGGTTTCACACATGTTATAGTTAGCGGAAATTTTACTGATAAAAAACCAATGAAATTCCCCCGTTATAGTTACTGCAGGCAACTATAACTCACGCGACCGCAATCTTCTGCTGATGACATATGTGTCTTTATGAAAAAAAAATATTTGTAATATATGTATAGCTAAAAATGTATGGAAGAAGACATGGGCAAATAAGTGTCTAAATACAGTATTAGCATCAGCAGAGGATTGCGGTCGCGTGAGTTATAGTTGCCTGCAGTAACTATAACGGGGGAATTTCATTGGTTTTTTATCAGTAAAATTTCCGCTAACTATAACATGTGTGAAACCTATGGTTTTTTCAGTGAATATATATATATATCACATCCACAAATCCCAGAAGTGCGGGGCTTCAAACACGGCGGTCCTGGATGGGCTCCGGTGGCCCCAAATATTCAAGACGCAGCTTTCCGAAAATAACGAAAAGAAATCCAGGACACCCAGGGATGCTATTGACAAAGTTTTAATCCAGGCAAAGTGTTAGCCTTCACCAACGCGTTTCGCAATAAGCTTGTTCACGGTGTGGTTTACAATACAAACATGTTCTCTTTACATATGCGCGTTCAGTAAAATAGAAATGGGCCTGACGGAAGAGTATGCTTGCAAAATCAGGGCGCCATTTTACAATGGTATAATGTAACGAGTTTGTTTTACTGTATCATTAATTCTGAACAGTAGCTCGAGTTTCAAAAAACAAAATTTATCCATTTTATGAACTTCTCGTCATCTAAATAACAATACATTTATACTCGTAGTTTGAGATACAGGCGTAAAAAGCCCTGGTGGGCAGAAGCAGAAAGCATATTAGCGTGAAAAATGTACCCAAATAACATGATTGAATTTAAGGCATCTTATTATAGTTAATCATGTAAATCGTCATATTAGCCCAAGTGGGCTTTCTATGTTCTTTAATCCATAGCATGCCTGAAGAGTTGGTAAACTAGTCCATAAGATAGGGACTGTTCCCATAATTGTATGATAAATATATAAGCAATACACACGAAAATTTCATCATGTAAATCAACAGGTTTAGCCCAAGTGGGCAAACTCTATTTTGCCACCCGTGGCATGCCATATTCAGGATTTCAGAAAAGATGGTAGACATGATTCACTTGACGTTTCTTCACGTACAGTCACTTCACATCAGATGTGTTTTTTGAAAATGCTACATCAAGAAGAACAAAAAAAGAATAGGAAGGGAAACAACTGAAAAGGGAATGGGAAAGGAAAAAAGTAGGGAGAGGAGAAAAAGAAAGACATTACATTTAATAAGTCGTTCAACTACTCATCTCATATTAAACTTCTCCTGTCTGTAATATACCTCTCACAATAGGCTGTATAAAACATTCTTAAAATCGTAAGCAACATCAATAAAAGATATAATCCACTAGTAGTAAAAATCCCAATACTTCACAAGTGTACAGACATCTCTTCACTTGAATTCAACCCTGTAGGTGTAAGTGTATCAAAATTTATTATAAATCTTGATTCCATCCGTCGTAATTCACGCTGTCTGTCACCACCCCTCTCGAGTCTTGGAATAGTGTAGAATACTGCAAAGGACAACAATTTTTCATTTTGGTTGTGTTCCCTAAAGAAGTGTCGTGCTACTGGATATTGCACGTCATTTTTCTTAATTGCACGTAAATGTTCCAAGACTCTTTTTTTCGCTCGATGGATGGAGCTCCCTATGTACAATTTGCCACAAGGACAGCGAAGGCAGTAGATACAATAATCTGTTTCACAGGAGAAATTCCCTCTGATTTGATACTCTCTGTTGTCATTAGGGAAAACTAAGGACTTACAATCTCTACTGTTAGCACATGCTTTGCAATGTTTGCAAGTTTTACAACCAACAAAATTTGTACTACTGATCACATTTATGGTAGAGATGGCATTTTTACATAATTCATCTCTTAGAGATCTGTTTCTGCGAAATGTTATCTGTGGGGTTTCATTGAGACATTTTTTCAAGGTCGCATCACTTAACAAAATGTGCCAGTTATGATTAAACAGTTTCCTAATTTTAAAGGCACTGTTAGAGAAGGTGGTAATAAATCTAACATTATCTTCCTGTTCATCAACTACTGGTTTAGGTCTCAGGAGTTCAGCTCTAACAAGCATGTCAGCCTTCTTCTCAGCTTGTTTGATTGATTTATGACTGTAACCACGTTCGCGGAAACGATCATACATAACCAACTTCTCTTTTTCATATTCAACCAATGTACTGCAATTACGTTTAGCACGTATAAGATCTCCATAAGGGATGCTTTGAATTAAGCTTGATGGGTGGGCACTTTGTGCGTACAAGAGACCATTACCAGCGGTTTCCTTCCTGTGTAATTTTGTGACGAGGGTTAGATCTTTAACTTGCATTTCCACATCTAAAAATACAATATGTGTTTTACTGATGTGTGATGTACATTTTAAATTCAACTCATTGTCATTTAGCGTCTCGATGAATCGATTAACTGATGCTGTATCACCTTTCCAGATCAGGAAGATGTCATCGATAAATCTGGCCCATGTTATTATGTTATTTCCTTGCATGTCCCACTTGTGGGACACCTGCTCCTCCCACCAGCCCATGAATAAATTCGCATAGCTGGGGGCGAAGCAGGTGCCCATCGCAGTCCCTTGGGTTTGCTTGTAGATGTTATCGTTGATGAGGAAATAGTTGTTGGTCAGACAATATTGTGTCATTTCAATCACCATTTGTGTGTGCAATAATAGCGAAATATGTCTCGCTCTTAGAAAGTGTCTCATAGCCTGGAGCCCCAGGCTATGTGGGATACTGGTATATAGACTGGTTACATCTAATGTAACCAGTAACAAATCTGCTTCCCATACTATCCCATCAATTAATGTCAAGAAATGTGTGGTATCTTTAATGTAGGCAGGAAGCGCCGCAACAAAAGGTCTCAGATAGTGATCAATACATTTAGAAGTTGTTTCTAGTTGTGAGCCCATTGAAGACACAATTGGTCTGCCGGGGGGTTTCTTGCTATTTTTGTGTAGTTTGGGAAGTAAATACATGATAGGTATTTTAGGGTGTTTACAGTATAGTGCTTGAAATTCATCCCATTCAAGTAATCCTTGATCTTTCCAATTGACTAACATTTCATTGTATGTAGAGTATGATTGAAAAACCTCTGAATAGCTACTTAAACTGTAGCACAATGGGTCGTTAAGTTGGCGTATACCTTCATTTAAATATTCTAGTTTACTCCAAACTACAACACCGTGAACAAGCTTATTGCGAAACGCGTTGGTGAAGGCTAACACTTTGCCTGGATTAAAACTTTGTCAATAGCATCCTTGGGTGTCCTGGATTTCTTTTCGTTATTTTCGGAAAGCTGCGTCTTGAATATATATATATATATATATGTATATATATATTCACTGAAAAAACCATAGGTTTCACACATGTTATAGTTAGCGGAAATTTTACTGATAAAAAACCAATGAAATTGCCCCGTTATAGTTAGTGCTGGCAACTATAACTCACGCGACCGCAATCCTCTGCTGATGCTAATACTGTATTTAGACACTTATTTGCCCATGTCTTCTTCCATACATTTTTAGCTATACATATATTACAAATATTTTTTTTTATAAAGACACATATGTCATCAGCAGAAGATTGCGGTCGCGTGAGTTATAGTTGCCAGCACTAACTATAACGGGGCAATTTCATTGGTTTTTTATCAGTAAAATTTCCGCTAACTATAACATGTGTGAAACCTATGGTTTTTTCAGTGAATTTGCAAGGTTTTTTAAATGCTAATTCCTAACTATAACGTGTGTGAAACCTATGGTTTTTTCAGTGAATTTGTACGGTTTTTTAAATGCTAAGTTACTTTACGCCATTCGAGGCGTGCGCGCCCACTTAACGCAGTGCGTTCCGTGCACGGTTTTTATCAACTTCGGCCACCAAAAGCACAGGGGGTGGGGTCAATGAGGATAGTGTTTTTTTTATTTCGATTTTATAATTTCATGTTGCCAAAATATAGTTTTTTTAACGAGGTAATAAGCCATGTACATTTGGTGGCCTACGGCCACCAAAAGCACAGGGGGTGGGGTAAGTGTGGATAGTGTTTTTTTTATTTCTATTTTTTACCGTACGCTTACGGTAAGCGTACGGTAAGCGTACTCGGCGAAATTGCCGAAAAAAAAATAAAACCGTTTTTGCTCTTGGGGGATGTTTGGGGACTCCCTCAACATGACTATGTGGGAGGGAGTTGTCAAAACAGCCCCGTAACATGTTTTTGGGCATCATGTTTGATAAATAACACTCAGTGCGAGAGACAAAATGGCGGACGGGGTCCATATATTACCTACTGGCGGTCGCCAGTAGGTAGTTATAGTTAGGACCCCTTTTCCATAGGAAATCCGCAACATTCTATTTTGAATAACTTTGGCGCCGGTCGACGATTCCTCGCGAATTTCTCAAAATAGGTGGGGCGCTACGCTCCGCTCCTACCCTGAAAGTCTCGGGGGGATTCGTCAAGCGGGGGCTGAGATAAAAGGGGGGTCCCAAAACGCGTTTTTCCCATGCATTTTTCCATAGGACCTTTAGACAGGGCTACAGCCCGAACGGCTGAACAGAATTACTAGAAATTTGGCAGAGAGGTAGTCCTCAGGTCAAGGAAGTGCCTTTTGTAGGTTTGGTGTAAATCTGTTCAGTAGATTCTGAGAAAATAGCCTTTAAATCAAAATATATATCTGAGCCAGCTTACGGTGCGCTTACGGTACGCTTACCGTACGCGTACGGTGGCGTGCGCGAGCGCGATTCTGATTGGCTCTTAGATCTAAGTAAACATTCGAATCGGCCGAAACCAGGAAGCGGCGGCCGCCATTTTCTCTCTCGCACTGAGAGTGATTTATAAAATATAAAGACTAAAAACATGTAAAGGGGCTGTTTAGACAGCTCCCACACACATAGCCATGTTGAGGGAGTCCCCAAAGATCCCCCAAGGCCAAAAACGGAATTTTAATTTTTTCGATAATTTCGCCGATTACGCTTACCGTACGCGTACGGTAAAAAATAAAAAAAAATAAAAAATTATCCACACTCTCTCCACCCCGTGTGCAATTGGTGCCTGAAGGGCACCAATTGCGCATGGATTATTACACCTGAGATAAACTAAAATATAAAAAAAAATAATAATTAAAAAAAAAATTATCCACACTCTCTCCACCCCGTGTGCAAATGGTGCCCGAAGGGCACCATTTGTGCATGGCTTATAAAATATACAAAAAATTAAAATATTACCTTTCAAAACGAAGTGCATCATATGTCCTCCATGTGCGCACGGTGCGCGAAGCGCATCGTGCGTACATGGCCCATCTAGCGTAACGTGGGCACGCAGTGCGCGTAGCGCACCGCGTGCCCACCGTGCGTGCACGGCACTAACTGCGTAAAGTGGGCGCTCGGTGCGCGAAGCGCACCGCGTGCTCACTGTGAGCGCACGGTGCGCGAAGCGCACCGTGCGTGCACGGAACAAACTGCGTTAAGTGGGCGCGCACGCCACGAATGGCGTAAAGTAACTTAGCATTTAAAAAACCGTACAAATGCACTGAAAAAACCATAGGTTTCACACACGTTATAGTTAGGAATTAGCATTTAAAAAACCTTGCAAATTCACTGAAAAAACCATAGGTTTCACACATGTTATAGTTAGCGGAAATTTTACTGATAAAAAAACAGTGAAATTCCCCCGTTATAGTTAGTGCAGGCAACTATAACTCACGCGACCGCAATCTTCTGCTGATGACATATGTGTCTTTATGAAAAAAAAATATTTGTAATATATGTATAGCTAAAAATGTATGGAAGAAGACATGGGCAAATAAGTGTCTAAATACAGTATTAGCATCAGCAGAGGATTGCGGTCGCGTGAGTTATAGTTGCCTGCACTAACTATAACGGGGGAATTTCATTGGTTTTTTATCAGTAAAATTTCCGCTAACTATAACATGTGTGAAACCTATGGTTTTTTCAGTGAATATATATATATATATATATATATATATATATATATATATAATCAAGAAATCACCAAACTTCCCATCCGGCAGCAACAGGTATCCACAGCACCCCAATCAGGACTCGAGGCAGGTTTTGAATTATTTTTAAGTTTTATTTCATCATCATGGTAGGGGATACAGACGCCCTACGCGTTTCGGCGATGAGCCTTCAACTGGACCATAGAGTTTTCTTCGTCTGGAATTTCTTTTTTAAAGGGGTAAGTGCAATTATAAGTCCATTTTCTTTTTTTACTGTTTTTACATTTTTTTGGGATTTTTTTACATACAAAACTTTATTTGACATTCACTATTGTCTTTAGACGTATCGCTATCACAATCTACATGAGATTTTATCATTATTGGCTAATTTAAAGTTCATAATTGTAAAGTACTCAAAACAATTCATGTGTAAAGACTGCATATAATTTATAAAGTGCATAAGTGTCTGTGCAAAAATTTGCATAGTCTTAAAGATTGTGCTAGAGGTCTGTGCAAAATAGGCGCTGATCAGTGCAAAGTCACAATATAAACTTCATTTAGAGTTTCATTTTAAAAAAGAGGATCGATGAGAGTGATAAAGCAGGTTACATTGACAATATTATAAGTGGAGTATTTTCCATATTTCATCTTGTTGATTTGATAGTCTTATGGCAATAAATTTTCATTTTGGATCTTATACCATTTCCTAACTTCTTCTATGTAGTGTAAATCAATATACCATTGGTTTGGGGTTTTCTAAATTTGTGCAAATTGACAAAATTTCGTTTTAGTAAATTTAGGGACACATTTGACATATTTCAACAATTTCTATGTAAAGTACAATTCTATCGAAATTGTTTATACTTTTCAATATTTTCTATGTCTGATTATTATGGTCCACTAATGGTTATTAACAATTTGTGCAAATTCTGCAATTATAAATATGTATATAATTTATAAAGAAACTCTCCCAATTAATAAAAGAAGGGAAAAGAAAAAAGAAAAGGAAAAAGAAAAAGAAATATATAGAACTATCTAGTTTATAAATATTGTTTTTTGCTTGTTTTGCTTTTGATATTATTTCTTAAAAGTTGTAAAATTATTCAAATATTAATAAATGTAAAAAAAATGTATTTCAAAATTTCTAAATTTAGAGTATTGTATAAATAAATATAACACATTTGAATATGTTTATTTTAATTAGGTTAAATATTTTTAGTTTATATTTTTACTCGTTCTGGTTGATAACCTTGTAAACGATATTTTTGACACAATATTTTTTAAATTTTCATTATACGCAGTACTTAATTTGAGCCAGTGGTTTCCAGTGCTCAGCACCGGCAGTTAATCATCAACACACAGCACTTTCCATGAGCACCAGTTAAGGACACATTCATTTACGGGGAGATTAAGTGATCTGCCCAGCATCACAGGATGTTGAGCTGACACAGAGACTTGAACCTCGTTTTCCAGTTCTGAAGTCCGCAGCTCTGGCCATTAAGCCCCATCCTCTCACCACTTTCACAGTTAGTAGTTGGTTCCGTTTTAGGTGGCGCTAACAGGAGAAATGGGCTGGTGCTAGTTGCCTCCTGCCGAGATCCCCGGCACTTATTTCTTTACAAATTAACCACTGATTATAAGACCACAATATTTTTGTCAACGATATTTTTCACACAAAATTTATGTTACTTGATATTAATGTTCACAGTATTGTGTCAGTGAATCTCTGGAGGGGGGCAGGTTTCGATCCTAGGCAACCGCTGCACATATTGCGGTCAATTTAGATACCAGCTGTTCCATGTAATGTTATACAATTCAATGGAAAGCCTGTCTGAACCGGGGCATAGATTTATGTAAGAGTCCCACAATGGGTAAAATGCTGCTTTGCTTGAAAGAATGAAAGCAGAGCAGCTCCATATCTACTAAGATGTGATGCTGCTCTGCTCTCTACCTTCATTGGCACAATCTTGGCTTTCATGCACCAACACACACACCCTTGCAACATAGTGCAAGGCTGTTTGTCTTTTTGGAAGCATAAGTGTTTTGCTGGAAGGCACTGGTGTAACGGACGTTGAGGGGGCCTCCCTGCAAGGCACCTGAAGGGGACCCCTCCGGGCTCAATCAGGAGCCCTGCAGCCAGAGTGCTGTGGGGGCACCCTGGAGCTTGGGCCCCCCCCGAACCGCGGGGGCTGCGGGGGCCTGTGTTACGCCCCTGCTGGAAGGGGTCTCTTCCATTACAAAAACGAAAGTCTATTCTCTAAGGTGTTTCCTACTCTGCATGTGTGCTGTACAGAGCAGTACACGTGCAAAGTTGGAAAAACAGGGAGAAATTACATTTTTTTTCCTCTTTACGTCTGCCTCGAGGAAGTGCAGTATTTTGGCACAAATCAATGTTTACAATTCTTTGTAGATAGGGACTCGCATGAAAACCCATGTGTGGTTGCATGGAGCACCCATGCAGCATCCACGGAACACCCCCTTGACACAGAGTAACACAAGACAGTGCATTGCGCTGCTTTGCATTACTTTGGGTGACAATCCAACACAAATCGCAATGTGCATTGGATTGTAAATCCCATCAAAACACTTTGCCTCGGGTGTGCGTTAAAAACTTGATGCAAACCTGTTGCAAAAAGTTTGCAAATCTGGGCCCTGGTGTTTTTCCCAAACGCGTGCTAACTTAGTGCTCCCCTTACTTCTTACACGTGACCGGCCCTTCCATTGCCTCTCTCTGCTCAGGGTAAACCAGGGTAACCTCGCTCCACCTAAGAAATCTCTCCACTTTCTCCTCAGAAATCCCTGCTTCAGCACTGTACATCCTAAAATAATACTCATATAGGGTCAATTTATGTCCTCCTGAGTGTATACTGTGGTGTTGTGAGTTGACCGAATTGCTGGCATAGGGACACTTATGTGTTACTTCTTAATGAGGCATGGAAGCAACCTGCCGGCTCCCCCTCAGCATGCGTTTTCGATTTGTATGCAGTATAGTCCATGCATCTTAATCTTTTCATCAGGGATGCATGTTTTTCGCTAGCCTCAGTGAAGGCATCTCTATGGGTATTGTTATTGATGGAGGCATTCTCTAATTGTGACAAGGAATCTGATATTCCATTCAGTTCATGTTCTGTGACTCAGAAGAACCACACTGTTGCCTGGATGCAGTACCCCATAATAACTACTTTGAATGCCTCCCTTTTGACCATTAGAAAGGAGGTGGTAAAGTCCATTCTCATTGAAATATTTCACTGTAGTCTCATGTTCTCACCTATGGGCCAGTGGCGGCCGCCACAAACAAAGGGTGGTGAGGCAGGAGGAGGGAGCATGGGATGGGCAGCGCGGGGGGTATTAGTAATAATATATATATTTTTTAAAGAACTTACCTAAAGCCGCTGCTCGCCTTCCGCATTGCGCCTCCTGTCCTCTTCCTGATCCCAGCAGCCTGGGGACAGACTTCCATCCAATCCCTGTGCTGCAGAGCAGTGTGGGGATTGGCCTGAGTAGGTTGGAAAGATGCTATGCTCAGACCAGGGAGTCTGTGGGATTTTACCAGCCGGGCTGGAGGAGTGCGCATGTGTGTTTGGCCGGCCTGAGAGGGCTGGCCAAACACATGTGCACACTTAGGTAGTGCACATAGCACTCCTCCTTCCCCTCCCATGCCTCGGCCCGGCCCTCCCTAAAGCGCTGGCTCAGAGCTGATAAATGAAAAATAAAATGATGCTAGAACATCATTTTATTTTTCATTTACTGGCTCTGAGCCAGGCAGTGGGGCGACGCGCCTCCACCATTGCAGAGGAGCCACCGCTGCTATGGTTCCCCTGGTAGCTAGGCCTCTGAGCATTGCAGGTTGTAGCTGCCATATCAGAATGGGGGTAGTGACCCTTTCCCTTGACTGTCTTATCACTCAGGGGTTATGGTCTGATACATCCCACATATTCAGACTGGACCACTAGTGGTTATGATGAAACAGAACAGAGTATACCCTTTAACCGCACATGGAGGTTGTACGTGGACAAGTACAAGGAATATTCTTTGACCCCTAGGATTCTAGAGTACCAGGTATCAGATAGCGATCAGTGTAATCCCTATGCAAAAGTGCTGTAGCTCATGAAGGTTTAATGTGCAGGGACTGAGACCTGATCTGTAGAGGTCGATATCTGGTATGCTTTTAAAGACTCTGTGGGAGAGTAGGGTCTGCTTCTTATGGTTACCCCCACTTTTTGCTGATGTATCACTGTTTTCGACTTAGACTGATTGGGATCCTGCTATTCAGGACCCCAGTCTATCTGCTTTATCCTCTAAATTGATTGCCTGTACTTTAGGTACAATCCAGACTGGATACTGGGGTACCCTTATCAGTCCCTAGTACCAGAGGCCTCCCAGGTGCTGAAGCATGTATTGTGCCACCCCTGAGAGGCCATTCAAAATGACACCGCAGGTCTGCTTCTGCAGGCTATGTAAGGTGGTGCATGCACCCCTTACTTAGATATAGGTTACCTATATCTATTCTAAATCACTGCACATATACACCCATCAGTCACCCCTATGGCAGACCTTATCAACCCTGAAGGCAGGGTGCTGGGTTTTATGTGAGAGGTTGCTTCTGCATGAGCAGAGCCCCTCTACAGCCTATGGAAACCTATTTTCCGGGATTGTCTGTGATGCAGCCAACCATATATATTTAAGTGCATTATAACCTCACGGTAAATGCTAACTTTAAAACGGCTGCTTAGAAACATGTCGTGTTTGGTGTCAAACACTTTGGAACCATACCTCCCTGCCAGTAACTGATTGGGAAGGTATGATTCCACCCTTCTAGAGGGACTTATGTGAAACACCGGTACACCCGGTACCAGCTTTCTTGACCTGGGCATCATAAAATTGATGCTGCCAGCCACAGACACAAGTCTGCCCTTATGCTGTTGAGCCGAGCTTGAGCACAGGAAGGCCTGACGATACGTTTCCTGTCACAGGGAGGTGTGACCACCTCCCAGACAGGCTTTATTGTATTGGGGCTGGATGGGTGCACTCTGAGAGTGCCAGAAAGTCTGCACTGGGGGCACATTTGGTGTCCCTGTGCATAGTCCAGCTCAAACAGGTTGCAGGAACCATTTGCTCCTGCTCTGGCACAAAACTGGACAAAGGACATGGGTGTGGCCAACCCTCTGTCCTGACCCTCCCATAGGTGGGTCCCCAGAGTTTGTCCAACCCCTTCCCTGGGTATAAAGTAGGAACACTGACTACAGGACTTTAGATTTTACCTGGACTAAACTTTGCAAGCAGAAACCATGTACTTCAACGGTCTTCACTTCACTGGAGGACAGGAGAATCTCCCTTAGAGTAAAGGAGTTACTCCTCTGCAGCAGCAGGCACCTTAACACATCTGACCGGTTTGCATCTCCCAAGCTCCTCAGGACCCCGAAGATTTCATCAACACAGGAGGTGGGTTCCCGAGCATCTGTCTCTGAGGTCGATCTGCTCTCTCAGCAATCCTGTGACCAGTATACCTCGTGGGGACCGTGCAACCCGAACCCCTGTGCACCGTGTACTTTTGCAGCGGCATATGCTTTTTGGCAATCCTTGAGGCTGAGCTTTGGACTACATGTAAAAACAACAGTTGATGGACAGAATGCAGAACAATGTCATACATTCACCCCAGTACAGAGATCTGGGCTGAAATCCATAGTTTATTTGCTCACCATGCCATTCCAGTTTGAACCCAGCCATATGCAAATCAGTCTTAACCCTGTGCCTCATGGGAACAGTCCAGTCCGAACTGCCAAGCCAGGTCCTCCCTGGCCTGGAAACAATCATCCTAGGACCGGTTTCGGGGTTTCACCCCTCTTCAGCCAGGATAGCTTGATTCCAGTGGCATGGAGAGCATAGGACTCACGTCTGAGCATACCCGTCCCACTCGGGGTGACAAATGCAAAAACAACAGTTGATGGACAGAATGCAGAACAATGTCATACATTCACCCCAGTACAGAGATCTGGGCCTACATCCATCGTTTTTTTGCTCAGCATGCCATTCTAGTTTGAACCCAGCCATATGCAAATCAGTCTTGACTCTGTGCCTCATGGGAACAGTCCAGCCCGAACTGCCAAGCCAGGTCCTCCCTGGACTGGAAACAAGCATCCTAGGACCGGTTTCGGGGTTTCACCCCTCTTCAGCCAGGATAGCTTGATTCCAGTGGCATGGAGAGCACAGGAATGACGTCTGAGCTTACCCGTCCCACTCTGGGTGACAAATGCAAAAACAACAGTTGATGGACAGAATGCAGAACAATGTCATACATTCACCCCAGTACAGTGATCTGGGCCTAAATCCATAGTTTTTTTGCTCACCATGCCATTCCAGTTTGAACCCAGCCATATGCAAATCAGTCTTGACCCTGTGCCTCATGGGAACAGTCCAGCCCGAACTGCCAAGCCAGGTCCTCCCTGGACTGGAAACAATCATCCTAGGACCGGCTTCGGAGTTTCACCCCTCTTCAGCCAGGATAGCTTGATTCCAGTGGCATGGAGAGCACAGGACTCACATCTGAGCATACCCGTCCCACTAGGGGTGACAAATGCAAAAACAACAGTTGATGGACAGAATGCAGAACAATGTCATACATTCACCCCAGTACAGAGATCTGGGCCTAAATCCATCGTTTTTTTGATCACCATGCCATTCCAGTTTGAACCCAGCCATATGCAAATTAGTCTTGACCCTGTGCCTCATGGGAACAGTCCAGCCCGAACTGCCAAGCCAGGTCCTCCCTGGACTGGAAACAAGCATCCTAGGACTGGTTTCGGGGTTTCACCCCTCTTCAGCCAGGATAGCTTGATTCTAGTGGCATGGAGAGCACGGGACTCACGTCTGAGCATACCCGTCCCACTCGGGGTGACAAATGCAAAAACAACAGTTGATGGACAGAATGCAGAACAATGTCATACATTCACCCCAGTACAGAGATCTGGGCCTAAATCCATCGTTTTTTTGCTCACCATGCCATTCCAATTTGAACACAGCCATATGCAAATTATTCTTGACTCTGTGCCTCATGGGAACAGTCCAGCCCGAACTGCCAAGTCAGGTCCTCCCCGGACTGGAAACAGGCATCCTAGGACCGGTTTCGGGGTTTCACCCCTCTTCATCCAGGATAGCTTGATTCCAGTGGCTTGGAGAGGACGGGACTCACGTCTGAGCATACCCGCCCCACTCGGGGTGACAAATGCAAAAACAACAGTTGATGGACAGAATACAGACCAATGTCATTCATTCACCCCAGTACAGAGATCTGGGCCTAAATCTATCGTTTTTTTGCTCATCATGCCATTCCAATTTGAACCCAGCCATATGCAAATTATTCTTGACCCTGTGCCTCATGGGAACAGTCCAGCCCGAAATGCCAAGTCAGGTCCTCCCTGGACTGAAAAGAAGCATCCTAGGACCAGTTTCGGGGTTTCACCCCTCTTCAGCCAGGATAGCTTGATTCCAGTGGCATGAGAGGACGGGACTCACGTCTGAGCATACCCGTCCCACTTGGGGTGACAAATGCAAAAACAACAGTTGATGGACAGAATGCAGAACAATGTCATACATTCAGCCCAGTACAGAGATCTGGGCCTAAATCCATCGTTTTTTTGCTCACCATGCCATTCCAGTTTGTGCTACATGTAGTCCTGACCCCGAGCAGTATTTCCACCAAAGATTTCCGGCCTCCACTTCACGAGTACTCCGTGGGCTGGTACTTCGTAATTCAGCTCGAGGTCCCTTTGCGATCCCTGGTCCGTTGGCCTGTGGGTCCTAGCGAGGGTCACCTTGGGCTCCCATGGTTGCTCCAGACATGCCCTGACTCCCCATAGCTTGGAGAGTCTCCAGGATATTACTGGTCCTCACCGTAACTTGTTTCCTCTGCCCGCATGGGTTGCCGTTGCCAAGGCTTGTTGGTGTTCAATCCGGACACTGACCTCTCAGCACTTGACATCCTTTGTGGGACAGCTCACCTCCTGACTTTGGTCAATGTCGACCTCTCCTGGTCCCAGTGGCTGCAGAGTCAAGCATCCTATCTTCTCACCTGAAGCACCCGACATCGGTGGGCATTCGTCTACCGAGCCCCTGGTCACCCTGAAGTGACCCAGACTTTGTCCCCTCTGCTTTCAGGTTCTTCTCACCTCGGATCCAGGCTTGGATTGCACCGGACACTTTCATCTTCCCGACAGCAGCACTTCTTTGCATCACGCCATTGAAAACAACAAGGGTTTCCGATACCACTTGACCCCTATGCACCCGGCTCCTCTGGGATAGGTAACACGGGTACCTCAGTACTCACAAAGGTGCTGGCCTTAGAAACTTCTATGTTCCAAAGGGTTTGCTTAATGTCCTCTCTGAAGTGTCCTTAAACTCTAATTTTCCAACCGCGACTTTCCCATAGAGTTGTACGGAGCTCGCATCTGTGTTCTCACACTGCACCCGTCCTCCTTGGGCTCCCTGTGTCACTCCTTTGGATGGTTACGTGGGGTCCCAGTGATTCTACTTGCTCTAGGCACTGTGACAAAAGATCTTGTGGCCCCTGAACAAATTAGACAGTACAGAGCAAGAATATCGATGTATAAATATCGATCTACAGAAATATCGAGGTAAAAATATCGTGGGTAAGAAATATCGATGTAAAAATACCATGGTAAAGAATATCGATTGTTAGGTAATTAATATCGATTGCCAAAATATTGTTGTTAAATATCGTTAACAAAAATATAGTTGTTATAAATATCGATTCATTTTTAATGTTATGTATTTTAGTATTTTGTATGAGAATTGTTAGTATTTTTATTATATGTGTTAAAATTTTAGAAGTTAATATTTTTTTTTAACTTGAATTTTGCGTTTTTAGTTCCGTGGCGGGTTGTGGGTTTATAGGGGAATAGGGTGGGAAGTAATTTAGTTATATAGATTTTAATTATTATTTATAGTATTTAATAATTATTTTTAAATTGAATTTTGCGTTTTTAGTTCCGTAGTGGGTTGTGGGTTTATAGGGGTATAGGGTGGGAAGTAATTTAATTATATGAAATGTATTTAATAATTTATATTTATTCATAATTGTATAATTGTGATGTTATAGAGTTATACATGTGTAAATTAATTTATTAATAATTGTTTGATAATTAGTTGTTAATTATTTTAAATTAATTAATAAATTAATTATGTTAATTGTTTCATTACTTTTAGGTGTGTGTTGTTGTTTTTATAGGTGTAAATGGTAGGAAGTAATTTATTTGTTATTGATGATTTATTAATTTGTTAATTAATTTGTATTAATGTATTTGAATTAATTAATTAGTAATTATTAATTGTAATTGTGTAATTTATTTTAGATGTGTGTTGTGGATATTATAGTGTTAAACAATGTGTAATTAATGAATGTTTATTAATATTTTTCAATGATAATATATTTAAATTTCAATATTAATTATGATAATAATGAAAATAAAATGTGCAAGGGACGGTAACTTATGGTGCACTGAGATAGGGCCACGAAAGCTGAGCGGGTCCTCGTTGATGTCCAAGGAGAATGTCGCGGAGTGTTACGGGGGACAGTGGAAGGTGTCCATCCAGGGCATGATGCAGAGAGCAGAAGCAAGCAGAAACAGGCATTATGGAGGAGTTGAATGCTACAGTCTCCTTTTTCCCACCATGTCAGTATCCACTAGATGATGAAGACAACCCTCAGGCCATAGACTCAGATACCAATAAAGTTCAACAGGAGATTTTTCATGACTCCCGTGGCACAGAGTCAGTGGCACCAGAGGTGGAAGGGGATGCAGTCTACGATGAGGCCTGTACAATGATATCAACTCTGCAATGAACAAATCAAGACTCTGTTCCAATTGTGTGTCCTACTCGACCGCAGTGTGTGCCGGAGGCAGTGGTCAGCGTGGGGCAACCGCTGTGCAGCCAGCTCCTCCTGGATCTATAACACACGGCGTTGAAATGGCATGTGGAGTAGATTCCTGGTTAACGGAGGTGGAGGCACCAGAGCTGAGCGGGTGCACATCCTGCAACAATGCCGTGTCCTGCCTGGGACGAACTGGATTGGATTTGTCTGAGACCTGCTGGACCGGTGTGTAGGCTTAAGGCAGAAGCCAGCAAGGGCCCACAGACACGTGTGGCATCACATTGTAGGGAGTACAGGGATTTAAACGATGCCATGAATATGTACTCTGCCATCGTGTAATCAAGACTCAGTTCCAAATGTGTAACCTACATGTCCGCTGTGTATGCCAGTGGGGTGTGTCAACGGGAAGGGAGTACTGCGGGCCTTGCTCGCGGAGGCTGCGATGCTCTGAGGAGGCTGCCAAGGTCGCAGGCATCTGACTTGGAGCAAGCACAGGTACGTGGTGGGCACTCTTGGAGACACGCCGGTGTCGGCTGGTGAGCAGTGAGGCCTGGATGCGCAGGGGTGGATGAGGCTGGTTTGGGGAGCAGCGGCCTGGGCTGCGGCACACAGGATCGCTGGCACTGCCGCACACTGCGTCGGCCATGTGGCAGGGTGAGAGGCGCCTGCCTGGCAGACATGTTGGCTATTCCAGAAGAGAACCACGCCCAGGGCTACGTGCTTTTTATTCATGCCCCTACACTGGCCTGGCGCACGCCGAGTTAGCCCACTCTGCACACGCTTACAGGGGGGACATAAGCTACATTTCCGTGATCTTCCCCACTGGCTGGGATAACATGACTTTGTCCACTGTCCACAACACTCCCAACACGAGCATTATATGTCGACATAGATATGTCTGTGGTCTGCATACTGCAGTCTGTCCAGCACATCCACGCCACACTTGGCAATGTGTGCATTCTCATTCATGGGTCACTTGCCGCCTTCGCACATGCCTGGTTGCCACCTACCTCCACATTCTGCTGGTGTGTGGCTGATGTGCCATGACGTTGGTGACTCAAGTACATGGCTAGCCCAGGTTGCCACAGTAAGTAGTGCTGTTGTGTCAGGTGGGTGGGCCTGTTGTTTGGCATGTTGTATGTGAGTTTGTAGCATGTGCATTCCCAGAGTTTTGAGTTTCATGACTGTGGAGTTGAGGTGTGTGGTGTGTTCATTTGGTACTTACTAACGAGCAGTGCATTTCGGTTGATGATGGACTGTCGGAAGATGCATGAGTCATGCACACTGCCTGGGTAGTTGGCGATGACATTGGTGAAGAGCCCCCGGTGGTCCACTATTGCCTGCACATTGATGGAATGCATGTGCTTTATGTTGCAGTAATTGTGTGCAGTGTCGGCAGAGTGCACAAGTAGGACATGTGTGCAGTCAATTGCCCCCAACACATGCGGGAGCCAGCTATGGCGTAGAAGCCTTGCTTGGTTTCCAGCTGTTCCTGCACAGTGTGGGGGAAGTATAGGTACTGGGGCACCAAGCTGATGATGGCCTACAGGACAGGTTTGAGGAACTTAGATAGGGCTGGCTGTGAGACTCCTCCAACTCTGGCGGTTGTTGGTTGGAATGTCCCAGAGGCCAACAGGTGCAGCACAGCCAGCAGCTTTGTCTGAGGAGGGATGTTGGTTGTCTGCTGTGTTGGTACCGTCTGCCCGTGGGCAATGATGTTCAGGATGCGGAGGATGGTTGTCCTTTTGAGCCTGTAGTGGCAATGACATACTCTGGTGTTAAGTCTGTGAGGCTGGTGCATTTCCTGAAGGTCTGCTGTCTTTGTCTGCGCTGCATCTGTGGTGGTCCGGGGGGGTGCGGTGGGGGCCCAGGGGGGGTGGCGGTCCTGGGGTGGTGGCGGTGGGTGTTGTGGCCCTGTTGGGGCTCCGAGCTGCATGATAAGTAGCTCCATGGGATCTGTTGTTCTTCAGGTGTGGCTCTGGGTTGGGCTCCCTTTATGCTGTAGGTTGTCGTCCGGCTTTGCACCAGGTCAGAGCAGGTGGTAATTTCCTGCTGCTAACGCGCCTTATTGCATGTTTTGTGATCTTATTGCCCTCTGCAGCCTTTGGAACCTATTTTACGGGGTTGTCTGTGATGCAGCCAACCATATATAGTTAAGTGCATTATAAACTCGCGGTAAATGCTAACTTTAGAACGGCTGCTTAGAAACATGTTGTGTTTGGTGTCAAACACCTTGGAATCATACCTCCCCACCAGTAACTGGCGGTGAGGTATGATTCCACCCTTATAGAGGGACTTATATGAAACACTGGTACACCCTGTATCAGCTTTCTCGACCTGGGCATCTGTGGTAAATATTCTTTTTACCGAAACTGAATTTCATACGGAATCTTTAAAATAAAGTAAAATAGCTCAGAATAACAAGAGGCAGAATCCGTGGTATAAGAGGTTTCTAAATGGGCTTTATTCCATCCAAAATGGCCGACTCGAGTCGCGGCCTTCAGGTTCCGTCACCACGAGGGTTCAGGAAGTGAAGTACAATACTTTATTGACAAGAAGTAACTTTTATAGGTCATACATTTACAATGAAACAAGTGCAAAAAGGCGTAACAATTGATAAGATAAATTAACATAGTGATACGTAATTGAAACTAGGCGTAATAAGGAGCAAAAAGAAACATGATTGGCTCTCATTATCTTACATAGGTGGATCTATACGATAATACTTAACATGGATGCGTGCGCAGCAGCATGACGTGTGATTGACGTGCAACTAGGGGGTGAAGGGGACTTGACATTTAGCTCTACATGTGGAGACGAGAAGTCTAGGGGGTCATGTCAACCTAATCCCAAATCATATCTAACATCCTATGTTTAGAGAACTATGTTATCCACAAGGAAGGACTCTCGGACAGAATCTATTCTATACTAACTGTATGTGCGTGTACAAGCGTCTAAGTGTCTATATGAGAAGCGAGGGGCAGAAAACTTTCCATGGCAACAGGGCTATGAATCACTTGCAGGAGGACGGAAAGGCTGAGTCCTTTGCTTGTGAGCTAAAGGAAATGTTTACCTAAATCACTAGACAGGAATGCATCGGCTGAAGAGCAAACTAGATAATTCGAAGGTGAAATACAGCTTCTTGGCAGGCAGGCGAAAACTGGCCGAGGCAGGCACCGTTAGCTGCACAGGGAGTAGGACAAAGTTCATGGATACAGATGCGAGCTCAAGCTGAAACTGTCAGAGACAGAGAGCAGGGAAAGGCTTTGAGGAAAGAATCGGGCCTACTTGCCTGAACTGTAAAAATGGAGTACCTTAGCCATATAAAGTCGGTGGCTTTTCATACTTAGGAATTGAATATCCAGCCCATTGATGGCGGATCTGACAGAGAACATGTCGACGGTAGACACACATATGTTTGCGTCTTGGAAACTGGAACTGGAGGGAACACACATGTACTTGTGACATGCACATAGAATCGTTGGGGTCCAAGATAGGGGACATAACTGATCAGGAAAATCCACATTTCCACATTCCCTCCTTGTCCCCTACTTGCCCTTCAAGAGATATCAATCTTCATTATTCCATCGATTTGCTCATGGAGCATCATTTCTTCTTCCTTCCTTTTCCGGCATTTTGAACGAGAACTTTGATATGGAATGCATGATGTGGCACACAGACCACAAATCGCTGGTCCACATTGCAGGCATAAACAACAACTGAAGAGCATAAGAAGGCCAATACCTAGGAAGGATAGAACTCTCCATCCCCAGGCTGATATCACACTCCAAAACCACCCGGACCACGTCCAAGTGCCTGGATTCTCGTGTATCTGGCTTACAATCTTATGAAGGCGTGTTATAGCTTTATATACAGATGGCGAATTTTCTGGTATGAATATGCAGCAGCTGGATCCGATGACCCTGCAAGCTCCGCCCCTATCGGCCAGGATGACGTCAAGGACAAGACGATTCTGGAGAACAACAATTCTCATCACTGATTGTTCCTCTGTCAGATTGCCTAGGGCGGCTATAGTCTCGTTTACTACAGCTTCAAGAGTCTTGGTGAGTCTGCGTATCAGCTTACTATTTGATATTGTACCTATATAGGGAAAGATACCTTTATTGAAATCTACATACTTGTCCCATGCCGTCTCAGTATAATCGACAACTGGGAGATCTCTACGCTCTCTTTTGTGTACTAAATGAACATTTCGATAATAATCAGGGGGAGCTAGGAAAACAGGTGGCAAAAGGAATGCTATGTAACAGGTACCATCCCAATCTAGAGGCAGACGCATATATGCCGTCTGACCACATATAAAGTAAGAATGGCGAGAAGCTCTAAATGAAGATTTCCCTTGATCACTATATTCTACTGTAGTAACGCATTTGCTATGGCCCATGTGTATGGAACCAACTTTTCTCACACATAATTCACCCTTAACTAGAAATACTGACATAGTGGGCAGAATTAATTCAACTTCGGATTTGACGTTCAAAATCATGAGGTTAGGCGTAAAATTACCTAATTTATACACTTCATTTTCTAAATCAGTTCCTGTTCTACTGGGGTGACCCTCCTTATTAGGGTGACAGACTTTGAATAAAACTAGATTCAGATTTCCCCATATCCAATGTTGTTGATAAACTGCTGTGTCTGGGTCTATGGAATTTAGTAAACTAAACCATGCTCCACAGGAGCCATTGTGTGTGAACGGATGTGGAAAGAAAGGCAGAACTCCTTTGTTATTCTGATAGGGAGGGAGTCGGCCACACACCCAACAATTGGTGGCATTACTAGTCTGATGGGAATGATGTAACATACTAATGAAGGTGTTATTGCGCAGCGCAAGTCTATAAGATAATTCATGTGGCGGTAGGTCAATAAAAGAATGTTCAGCAGTAATATTATAAACATGTCTAGAAATAGGATGATATATGTGCAAAATCACACTCGTAATGATTATTAAAACACTCAATAAAAACAGAATTAATAATGTCCTCACACAGTAGCTACGCAGTGATTTACAATACGCCTGTCGTTTCAACATTTCTCTGGTATTTTCTCTACTCAGGTCCAAGGGATACATGTCCGAGACAATTCAACCGCTTCACCTTGGAGAGGACTTAAACAATCAAATTGCTCGACTGTTTGGGCCTAAGTTTTAATTTATAGTTCTGAGAGTCATTTCTTTCAACAAAGGGAAGTTTTGAATCAGTCTGTGAGGGAGTGCAGGGCACAGTGTCTATATCCGAGGATAGTCCATGAAATTTCTTAACGTGGCTGGAATGTATCCATCCTTTGCGGCCCTCCACTTTCACGGCTGTTCTTGTGGTCAGCAGGACTAGCTTCGGTGTTTTCCACCTGGGCTCCAATTGGGTTTTCCGATCGAAATTCCTCACAAACACCAGATCCCCCGGAGCAACGTCATGGGGTTTCACCTCAGTGTTGTCAGGAAAAGCTGCAGCTACCTGTGAACGACAAGATTGTAGTGCAGACATCAAGGAAGCCAGGTAATCTGTCAGCATATTACAATTAACATCAGTTATTTTACGTGGTACAGGCGTCCCCCACATATTTGGTGGCCTTCCGAAGATCACCTCATACGGGGATAGCCCTGTTCGAGAGTGTGCTACCATTCTTATGTAAAATAGTGCAACTGGTAAGGCTACTATCCAGTCAACACCTTTCTCCTTACATATTTTAGACAATCTGATTTTCAAAATTTGATTATGTCGTTCCACGAGACCTGCTGCCTCGGGGTGTCGGACACAGTGGAACTTCCACTGATATCCCAACAAAAGTGAGACATGTTTCATTAATTCGGATGAGAAAGGCTGGCCGTTATCTGAATATACAACACGTGGTAGCCCGTACCGTGGGAAGAATTCTCGAACTAACTGTTTGGCAGTAGTCGGGGCCGTGTAATCTGATACTGGGTACGCCTCAGTCCATCGGGAGAGAGCGCAGACAACTACAAGAACATATTTGAATCCTCGACATCGTTCCATCTGGATATAATCCATTTGGAGCACTTCAAAAGGATGATCAGGAGTCTGGAATCCACCCTGTTCTACGGGAACACTTTTTCCCGGGTTGAACTGACAACATATCATACAGGTACGGACCTTTTGTTTAGCTGCTGCTCGTAAATGTTTATTGAACCAAATGTGTTGAATGCTATCTAGCATAGCTTTTTCTCCTAAATGCGCCGGGCTGTGAATTGTAGCTATAATGGCTTGGACCATAGAGTCAGGAAGAAACCATACAGATTTCTCCTTCGTCATCCATCCCTGATCTGTCTGGATCCCTCCTAGTTCAGTCCATTTCTTTAATTCTTCTGCAGTAGCATGTGTCTGTATGTCAATTTACGTCAAGTGCGGGATCCTTAATTGTCATACACTGTGTTGGTGTCTGAACTATTGGCTTTGTCATGTCTAATGTGCGATTCTGAGCAGTCTGTTTAGCTGTTCTGTCAGCTAAATCATTGCCTTGAGAAATGATATCAGTAACCTTCGTGTGTGCTTTACATTTCATAATCGATATAGCAGTGGGTAGATGTATTGCGTCTAACAAGGCATGAATGAGGGGTCCGTGCTGAATGTGGGCACCATGGGAGGTTAAATAACCTCTCTCTCGCCACAGTACGCCGAAGTCGTGTACAACTCCGAATGCATAACGTGAGTCAGTGTATACATTAACTTTCTTATTTGTGGCTTGAATACAGGCTTGTGTTAGAGCAATAAGTTCTGCTGCTTGGGCTGACAAAGTATCTATACAATTTGTCTCAATAACTTCAGTGTCTGTTGTGACTGCATACGCGGCCACTAAATCTCCTGTACTTGTTCTCATGCACGATCCGTCTACATACAACGTCAGGTCTGGATCTAACAATGGAACGTCTGTCAAGTCTTGTCTAGGTTTCGTCTTTATTTCAATGATTTCAACACAATCATGAGCTAGTGGGTCTGTTCCAATTACAGGTAATAGTGTAGCAGGATTCAATGTATTACACCGTCGGATCTCTATGTGTGGTTGAAACAATGTCAGTTCATAACCGGTAAGTCTTGCTATGGTCAAGTGTTGTGTTTGTGTTCGGTTCACAAGAACCTCTACTGCATGTGGTACTTGTACTGTCAATGGATGTCCTAATACTATGGCATCGCTTTGTCTGATTGCTAAAGCTGTCGCCGCCACTGATTTCAGGCATGCAGGCAAAGCCTGAGCTACGGGATCTAATGTACTGGAAAAATAAGCACATGGCTTGCGTGATCCTGCTTGATCCTGAGTGAGTACTGACAAGGCAGTACCTTCACGTTCTGTAACAAAGAGTGTAAAATGTTTGCTATAACATGGTGTTGCTAAAACAGGTGCTTGACATAAAGCTTCCTTTAGGCTTTCAAAAGCTTGTGTATGTTCCTGAGTCCAAGGGAGAACAGTCGATGTGGCTGCCTCCTGTGTGGTTAGCTGAATGAGTGGTTTTGCTAGAAATGCGTACTGAGGGATCCACTGCCTACAATATGAAGTGAGGCCTATAAAAGCCCGCACTTCCTTTTGTGTCTGGGGTATTGACATGTTAGCAATTAACTGGATGCGATCTGGTGTAAGCTGCCTTCCCTCCTTGGACAGCGAGTGACCAAGATTAATAACTCGCTGGACACAGAATTGCAGCTTAGAAGGAGACACCTTATGCCCCTTGTCGGCTAGAAAATGTAAAACTGTCAGAGAAGCCTTTTCACATTCAGGTTCGCTTCTCGCGGTGATCAGCAGATCATCGACATATTGAAGCAGTGCAGTATTGACTGGCATGTGGATACTGTCAAGTTCTCGTTTCAGTGCTTGGCTGTAGATGCTGGGGCTTTCTGTGAATCCTTGGGGAGCGCGTGAGAATTTAAAGCTGCGCCCATTTAAACTGAATCCGAACAAATATTGGCTTTCCGGATCTATTGGGACGCTGAAAAAGGCATTCTTGAGATCAATTACAGTAAAGAATGTTGCTTCGGAATCAATTGCTGTCAATAATGATGATATATCAGGGACCACAGGAAATTGTGGTACAATGCACTTGTTTAGTTCACGCAAATCAATAACCAATCGGTATACTGGTGGGGCAGTAGGATCAGTTCGTTTAAGAATCGGAATTATCGGTGAATTACATACATTGGAGTCTGTTTCTACAACTACTCCCTGGGCAATTAGCTCATCAATGATTTTCAGCAAAGCCACTACAGCATCATGTGGTAACTTGTATTGTCGCATTCGTGGTAGTACCACTCCTGCTTTCAATGTGACTCGGTATGGTGTAATGTTCATGCAGCCAACATCCGTAGGGCCTTGTGCCCATAGATGTACTGGTAAAGTCTGTAGTCGGGGATCCATGTCCCTAGACACATAGTGACCTTTAAAATCACGTAGAAACAACCTTACTCCTTCCGGAGAACAACATATTATGGCTCCTAGTGCTTTCAGAGTTTTAATTCCTAACAGATTTTCTGGGCATGATTTAGTAAGCAATAAATCTGTAGTTCGTGTCAAAGGTCCTATCGTAAGTGGGAGAGGCTGTGATACTTCATTAACAATAGGTTTTCCTGAAAAACCAAGGGAAACATTTTGAGAGCCTGAGAGGGGTGCCCCTGGAACTTCACTACGTTTTATAGTTGTTCGACTTGCCCCTGTATCGAGTAAGAATTTTCTATCTTGACCTAACAATTCACTATGTACATACGGTCCTTCTTGATCTACAGGAATCTCGATGAGCGGTAAGTCAACTTCCCTCTCTAGGCTTGTTCATGCGTAACGCTGATACTCAGGATATTCATATTGTGCAGTCTGATACATTTGTCGTGTTGTGGTTTGTGTGGCAGTAGCAGGCAACGGTGGTGCAGCTGGCACAAACTGTATGGGCTGCTGTGAGGCTGGCATGGACTGTTGCTGAACTGGCATGGACTGTTGCTGAACTGGCATGGACTGTCCATGCTGCATAGCTCCTTGTTCATTCTGATCTTGTCTAACTAATCGTGGTCTCTCTTTTGCAATACCTGTAGCTATATTACGTTTCAGGACTGGACAATCGTGTACATAATGGCCTAGTTGTTTACAGTAATTGCAGGTTCCTCTTACAGGAGCTGTAGAATCACCAGAATGTGTCACACCCTTTTTGTGACCCTCTGCTGGTACTGTCTGAGAAACTAGCATTTTCATTTTTGTATCCTTCATGCGTCTATGCTCGTGTTCTTGTTCATCCCTAATTCTATTGTGATGATACTGTAACATTTGTAGCCTTTGTGACGGAGTGTTACTTTGCCAGGTACTCTCGAATTTCAATATTCTATTCTTCACTGGAGGCAATGCATTTTCCACTAATTTTGTCACAAATAAATGTGGATATGAGTCACTACTTGCTTTTATACCACTGTTTATACCAAAACATTTTTCAAATCGAGCATAATAATCGCTTGTGTCTTCATCTTGCTTTTGTTTGCAGGCTGTGATTGCACCCCAATCTTCCTTTTTTGTAGTTAATAGACGTGGCAGTACCTGTACTAGTAAACCTGGTAACAGTTTAACTTTATCCCCGAGCCCTGAACCTGCAGTTCGGGCCCTTTCTTCCTCTGCTAATGCTGTCCAGTCTATCTTTTGGTCTCCCACTTCCCACTCTTTTTCTTTCAGTTTTTCATAGATGCCAGCAGGCAAAAGCACCTTTAATATCGTCATAATATCAGGAAAGGTGTACTCTCCCATTAGTAACATGTCTTTAATTTCTCGGTGGAAACCCGCTGGGTCTTTGTCATGACTAGGTACTACTTTCTTCATTTCTAATAATTCCATTTTTGATATGGGTGTGTAAACAAATACACGGTGAAACTCATTGTCTTCGCCTTTTATTGGGTGCACTTCTCGTAAAGGATTTTGTCTATCCATATAGTACGGCGTTCTTTCTCTGTGGGGCAGCGAGAGAGAATCCGGATTTACAAAAAGGACATACTGTTTACGTGACACTAATATCTCTTTAATTAGCTTGTTACTAGAACCTCTCCATCTGTTCGTGAGTAGTTCCGTTAATATATCAGGTAAAGGACCAGGGTCAGCATGTTGGCTCTTATATAATATAAGGAGTTGCTGAATCATATAGATTCCAGCTAAACGTTGTTCATCTGCACTGAGATTAAAAAACGTGTGTGCTACGGTCTCATCACCGTATTTTTCAGGACTGTCAATCCAGTGAACAGCTGATCTGGCTAATTCTTGCTCATCCTTGGAATCGAGGAGGTGGTAACCCCTTCGTTCTCGTAGTATTTTATCTGCGGCTTGAAACAAATGTTCAGGAGACTTCAGATTTATTACGGGCGTCGGATACGTTCTGCTATTATTTGGGCATACAGAGTGTATGGGATCAGAAAAACATCCAGCATTATCACAGGATCTTCCTCTGCCTACATAGGCTATGGTCTCTGACTGTCTTGCGGAATTCCCTGATTCGGACACTTCATCTTGCTCGAACTCGTCTGTTCCCAATCTTTCTTCATGAATACGCTCTATTTCTCTACGGATTTTTCGGCACATGGCTATTATACAATTTTGCTTATCGTGTCTCCCTTCTGATATATTCTGGCTCCATCTTGTAAGAATAAGCATTGCATTCGGGTCTACCCCCGGACGGTCTTGATTTCTGATCACACAGTTTATGAGGAAACGTAACAGTTCCCCCTGTATCTCTACTTTCTGGAATTCCATAGCTCTGTTAATACATCCTGGATCTCGTCCTGTTTGAACAAAATGGTATATGTTATCTAGATGCGTAGTCATTCCTGGTAACCTTGCTAAATACTCTGCGGCTCGCCTGATGCGTAATGATGCCAGGACCATTTCGTCCTCTTTACCAACCACCGGGTCATATCTACAATTTACAAGGAGTTCCTTAAGCGTACGTTCACTTACGAATTTAGGTGTACGTGAATGCGCTGATTCTTGAAAGACAAGTTTATTTATTCTGGGTGGTGTAAAGGTATTGCTAGCACCTCCCGTGGCCCCATCTGGGGCGTCGGGTGTGAATGGGTTCGTTGAACGTGACACAGCAACTATGGGTGTCGATACCACTGTAGAATCGACTGCGGGGACAGATGTGCTTGCCGAAGCTTGTATCGGGACTTGCTGTTGCACGGGGTCGGATACCTGATCCTGACGTTGAACCCCTCCGCCAGACGGTCTATGTAGTGTGGCGTTAGCATACTCGGGAGCTGTGTCGTCTAGATATGAGGAAAGAAAAACATCTTCTGCGGTTCTGGGATGCCCTTTTTGATGTACCTTAATTGGAAATAACGGGGGTGGCAAGTCTTTTGGCATCCCTGGAACAGCCTTTGGTAGTCCTTCGGCTAGAAGGGGATACATACCATTCATAAGAGCATTTCTTTGTCTATTTACTTGTTCTGACTTCACTCGGATACCTTCCTCAATTAATAGATTTTCTTGAACTTTATTTGAACTTTCTTTACTCCTCTCTTCTTGTCTACGTGCTTTTTCTATACGTCTATGAGATTCTTTACGCCATAACTCAACAGCGTCTTTCTGTGACTGTCTGACCTTTCTTTTCCATAACTCTTCCTCCACTTTCATGATGCACTCTGCATCCCAGGTTCCCGCTGCGGGCCACCTTTGACTTTCCGGCAATCCCTTGGTATAATCTACCCATAGATCAAGAAACAATATGGCATCTAAGCCATGCTTGTGGTACATAAAATGCCCTGGAGTGTCCCTAGGAGGAATAGGAACTGCTTCTTCGAGCACCCCTTTTTTGGTAGTAATCTGTCTTAACTTCGAGAAGAGCGGCATATTGACAACTGATCTGATACTTACTCTTGAATTCACTTAATACGAAAAACACAATAATGAACAGCGAACAAAGAACAATCATTCATACCACAATATGCAAGACATTTGAACACTTTAAACATTGAACATTAAACATTTTAACAATAACCGACAATGATGACAGTCTGCCTAACTAATCACCACGCTGAATTCTTGACAATAACTGAATACTTCGGAATACTTGATATACTGCTAAACAGTACATATACACTGCTAAACAGTGCAGACCGGATTTGTGTACCCAAATCCGTCTTGACCGGCACAACCTATGTGCGCGTCAACACGCCTCCTCGGCGATGGTACTCACCGAGTAGCTCCTTGAAACGGAAGGCCTCAGAGAATGGACAGGACTCGATGACTGCGGATAGCGGACCCTCTGGACATCGGGATTTCGAAAAACCTGGTGGGCTTCTGTATACCTCGGATCTTGCTCTCTCAGCTAGGCTCTGGTCGGGATACTTCGCACTTCTCACCGCCTCGTCTGGGTTGATCGCAGCCTCAGTCGCCCCCGCTTGACCGGAGGGAGCTTACAGGAAATCCTGCTGGTACGCGTTTATGGTCCGTCCAGCTGTGGCAGGAGACCGGGCCTGCAACGCACCGCCGGCGCGTGAGATGAGAAAGTGTCCCTGTTCGGGCGCCATTATGTGGTAAATATTCTTTTTACCGAAACTGAATTTCATACGGAATCTTTAAAATAAAGTAAAATAGCTCAGAATAACAAGAGGCAGAATCCGTGGTATAAGAGGTTTCTAAATGGGCTTTATTCCATCCAAAATGGCCGACTCGAGTCGCGGCCTTCAGGTTCCGTCACCACGAGGGTTCAGGAAGTGAAGTACAATACTTTATTGACAAGAAGTAACTTTTATAGGTCATACATTTACAATGAAACAAGTGCAAAAAGGCGTAACAATTGATAAGATAAATTAACATAGTGATACGTAATTGAAACTAGGCGTAATAAGGAGCAAAAAGAAACATGATTGGCTCTCATTATCTTACATAGGTGGATCTATACGATAATACTTAACATGGATGCGTGCGCAGCAGCATGACGTGTGATTGACGTGCAACTAGGGGGTGAAGGGGACTTGACATTTAGCTCTACATGTGGAGACGAGAAGTCTAGGGGGTCATGTCAACCTAATCCCAAATCATATCTAACATCCTATGTTTAGAGAACTATGTTATCCACAAGGAAGGACTCTCGGACAGAATCTATTCTATACTAACTGTATGTGCGTGTACAAGCGTCTAAGTGTCTATATGAGAAGCGAGGGGCAGAAAACTTTCCATGGCAACAGGGCTATGAATCACTTGCAGGAGGACGGAAAGGCTGAGTCCTTTGCTTGTGAGCTAAAGGAAATGTTTACCTAAATCACTAGACAGGAATGCATCGGCTGAAGAGCAAACTAGATAATTCGAAGGTGAAATACAGCTTCTTGGCAGGCAGGCGAAAACTGGCCGAGGCAGGCACCGTTAGCTGCACAGGGAGTAGGACAAAGTTCATGGATACAGATGCGAGCTCAAGCTGAAACTGTCAGAGACAGAGAGCAGGGAAAGGCTTTGAGGAAAGAATCGGGCCTACTTGCCTGAACTGTAAAAATGGAGTACCTTAGCCATATAAAGTCGGTGGCTTTTCATACTTAGGAATTGAATATCCAGCCCATTGATGGCGGATCTGACAGAGAACATGTCGACGGTAGACACACATATGTTTGCGTCTTGGAAACTGGAACTGGAGGGAACACACATGTACTTGTGACATGCACATAGAATCGTTGGGGTCCAAGATAGGGGACATAACTGATCAGGAAAATCCACATTTCCACACATCCCAAAATGGATACTGCCAGTCACAGATACGAGCCTACCCTCATGCTGCTGAGCCGAGCTCGAGCAGAGGAAGGCCTGACGATACGTTTCCTGTCACAGGGAGGTGTGACCACCTCCCAGACAGGCTTTAATGTATTGGGGCTGGATGGGTGCACTCTGAGAGTGCCAGAAAGTCTGCACTGGGGGCACATTTGGTGTCCCTGTGCATAGTCCAGCTCAAACCGGTTGCAGGAGCCATTTGCTCCTGCTCTGCCGCAAAACTGGACAAAGGACGTGGGTGTAGCTACCCCTCAGTCCTGATCCTCCCATAGGTGTGTCCCCAGAGTTTGTCCAACCCCTTCCTTGAGTATAAAGTAGGAACCATGACTACAGGACTTTAGATTTTACCTGGACTAAACTCTGCAAGCAGAAACCATGTACTTCGACGGTCTTCACTTCGCTGGACGGCAGAAGAATCTCCCTTGGAGTAAAGGAGTTACTCCCCTGCAGCAGCAGGCACCTTAACGCATCTGACCGGTTTGCATCTCCTGAGCTCCTGAGGACTCTGAAGATTTCTGCAACACAGGAGGTGGGTTCCTGAGCATCTCTGAGGTTGATCTGCTCTCTTAGCAATCCTGAGACCAGTATCCCTCGTGGGGACCGTGCAACCCGAACCCCTGTGCACCGTGTACTTTTGCAGCAGCATATGCTTTTTGGTGATCCCTGAGGCTGTGCTTTGGACTACGTATAGTCCTGACCCCGAGCATTATTTCTACTGAAGATTTCCGGCCTCCACTCCACGAGTGCTCCGTGGGCTGGTACTTCGTAATTCAGCTCGAGGTGCCTTTGTGATCCCCAATCTGTTGGCCTGTGGGTCCTAGCGAGGGTCACCTTGAATTTCCTTGGGCTTCCCTTATTGCTCCAGATGTGCCCTGACTCCCCATAGCTTGGAGAGTCTCCAGAACCTTGCTGGTACTCACCGTAACTTGTTTCCTCTGCCCGCGAGGGTTGCCGTTGCCAAGGCTTGCTGGTGTTCAATCCGGACACTGACCCCCCAGCACTCGACACCCTTCGTGGAACATCTTACCTCCAGACTTTGGTTGTCGTCGACATCTCCTGGTCCCTGTGGCTGCAGAGTCAAGCATCCTATCTTCTCACCTGAAGCACCCGACATAGGTGTACATTCGTCTACCGAGCCCCTGGTCACCCTGAAGTGACCCAGACTCTGTCCCCTCTGCTCAGGTTCTTCTCACCTCGGATCCAGGCTTGGATTCCACCAGACACTTTTCATCTTCCCGCCAGCAGCACTTCTTCGCATCACGCCATTGAAAACGATGAGGGTTTCCGACTCCTACTTGACCCCTATGCTCCCGGGTTTGCTTAAAGTCCTCTCTGAAGTGTCCTTAAACTGTAATTTTCCAACCGCAATTTTCCCATAGAGTTGTACGGAGCTCACGTCTGTGTTGTCAGACTGCACCCGTCCTCAGTGGGCTCCCTGTGTTACTCCTTTGGGTGGTTCCTTGAGTCCCAGGGGTCCCAGCAATTCTACGTGCTCTAGGCACTGTGTCAAGTGAAGTCATTGTTGTTATACCATTTCTTTAGTATATGGTTCGGTCTCCCCCTGGAGCCCGCTGTGTATTGTGCTATTTACTGTTGTTCTATTGATTCAGTATTGTGTGCCTTGTGCTCTAATCTCATAAAGAGGTTAGTAGAGAGTGTTTAGTAATAAATACATATATTTTATATAACTCTTGTGTGGTTCTCCTTTCATTTGGTCATTCAGGAGGTTCTTATCTGGTAAAACACGCTGCTTTACATTCCTTCAAGACTTAGCCTGAAGGCTGCTCTCCATAGCTCACTAGGATAGCTTTCATAAAGGTCATCTTTAACCTAATCACCATAAGGGTCGTTTGGACTGGTACAGGGTGCCCACCTTAATTAGTGGACAGCATATACCAGGCCAACTTCTCACAGACTCCACCTATTATCCATGGCAGGTATACCTGTTTGGATAGTAATGTGACCACCTGGTGAGGAAGGACGGTTGGTCTGTGTTGGGGGCATAAATGTTACCCACCAGTATTATGGTAGCATTTAAATTGCCTTCCATCAGGAGGTTTCTCCCTTCTTTTCAGTTTCAATAGTCAGGGGAGGTTCTCCGCTAAGGCAGAGGAGCATCGCCCCACTGAGCAGCTCAAAAAGGAAAAAATAAAATGATAATAACTCATTCTTATAATTTTTCCCTTTGTTGCTCAGCTGGGTAGGGGCGGAAAGGGCAGGGTTCTCTCAGGAGTGGTTCGCACTCTCTTAAGTGTGCATGACTGTTTGGCCAGCCGTCTTGCATTACAGCCTGGGCGGAGAACATGCCTAGGCTCCCTGTCTCATCTAAGCGCCGAACCGTGGCACTCAGACCCATCACAATGTTGCATTGCAGTGTTGTGATTGGCTTAGGGGCACTTGGAAGCCTGGGTGCTTCCTGTTCCTGCTTCCTGCCATGGAGTCCTGGAATTGGGTGAAGAGTACTGAAGAGTCCTGAGAGGCAGTGGCAGCACACAGGTAAGTGAATGTTTAGTTTGTTTTTTTCATTCCCGCCCCCCATGGCCCGCCCCCCCCCCCCCACGTTAAATAGCAGCTACCACTATCAGTAGTGCATGATACAAAGGGAATCCTCAGTCTTACCTCCGGTATTTGCCAAACAACTCAAGTAGAAGATCTGTCTCCTCCACCTCTTCAATAACCTCGCCTCTTTCAAAGCTGTCATGTGGGATTCTTGAATGAAGGACATATGGCCATATGTGCCCTCTACATTTAAGGAATGAGTGAATATTATGTGTCTTATTTATTGTATTTTTGCCCAGGACATTCCAGGATATGAATGTGACATTACATGGCAGTCCCATGAGAATTGTTACATGTAACATTGCTAATACTCTAGCTGGCATTCACAAGTTTGTATAGTTACATGGCCCGCACGAGTGATACCGATGGGAGTGTCCTCCCTGTGTATCCTGTGGTTTCCTTATTGGTCTCAAATTAGTTCCCAACTCCCCACCCCTGGATGCACTGTAAACTTCCAAAGGCTTAACCGTGAACTGAAATTGGTGAAACCTACACTCTTTTCAGTCATCATCATAGGCTTAGAGGAGAGAGGGGGTGGTGTTTGTGTTTCATTTTGAACCAGAGGTCCTTGTCTTCGCCCATTATTCTATGATATGTGTGCCTGTGGAACCCATCGCCTTGTTTTAGCATCCGTTGTCCTCAGTCACTTTCCCGCAAGGCTGCATGGACTGGAGGGTATCATTCACAAGTGTCCAATACAACCCATTCTTGGGGAGCAAGTTTCCTCACTCTGGGACAGACCTAATGATAACCACCGAGCCTCACCACACAGCCTACCAATGAGCGTCCTACCCTTGGCTATGGCAGGACAGATTTAGTTCTTCTTAATGTGGCGCCTTACAGCCAACCCGCTTCTCTTTCATGCACGGCCTTTGACCACCCCTCCTCAGCAGTCAGTTGGCTCCTTCCAGCAACATAGGGTTAATGGAAGTATTCTTAGCATGATGCAGAACTTCCACGTTTCTGTTTCTGACCTGGAAATGGAATTGGTAGCCTGCAAAGTACAGAAGCCTTTCAATTTTCACTACTGTGGGACCCATGGCAGTGATCTATGAGAAATGTGCTGCATTGACTGGGGGTTTTGGTGCTACCAAGTTTGCAAAGATTGTGTATTTCACTTGTTCAGCTCTGGGAATAATTTCAGCCGATTACTGACATTAGTACACTACTCCTATACTACTCAAGACAAAGGTATTTTCTCTAGTGGCAGCTGGAAAGAAGGGTGGTATTGGGAAGCTCTGTGCCAGGGAAAACCAAAAGTAAGGCACAAAAGAGGGAGAGGCTTCCTCTCTCAGCTTCCGCTCAACATTTTGTGGTAACATCTTTGGGCAAGAGGGGGCCTGGAAGAGGCCAAGGAAGTCCTACTCTTCATTTTAGTTGCCCACACCCTTGAACCTGGTGCACTACTAAGGACCTCCAGAATGGTTTGTAGAAGCCCTGCAATTCACATTTCTCTCGGGCAGTCTCTCTCTCCAACATCTATCTTATGAGCCGCTCACACACAGGAAATCCTAAATGGATTATTGGTTGTCACAGTCATGCACAGTACATATGTCCATATCTATCCTAACACACCTAAATAGTGTAAACATACATGTGCCAACCATGTTCCATATGAATATAGTGCAGGGCCCAGATGCAGGGAACTGAAACACAAATTGAAAAAGAGAGGGCAGAAGGCAACTACCCCTTAGAAGGAAACATAAACGCCCTGTTCTTCAGGTACAAGCAGTTGCTTCCACAGCCAAGTGAACTGACTGCAGTCACAATCAGTAAATGGTAATACCTGAGCCTACATGTTTATGGTCAAACTCCCACACTGCACTCACATCCGCACACACCTCAAAGACCTTCCCTGACTCCCAGTTCACAAACGTGCAGTCTTCAAGCTCCTCACGCGCACCTACAAAGCCCTACACAATCCAGGCCACACTTCCTGAAACAGCTGCAATAGATTGTAAGCCCCAACCTGAAACCTCCCCTCAGTCAGCCTCCTGCTTTCCCACGTCCCCTGTATCTGAAGAGCTGGAGATAGCAATCGCTCTTTCTCGTTCCTGGCCCCTGAAGCGGCCCCTGAAGCCTGAAACGACCTCACCCTGCATGTCAGAGGAGCCAGCTCAGTCTGTGAATTGTGCAAGAAACTGGAAACCTGGCTCTACCAATAGGCTCCCGCCAGGGTCGCATCGCTCCCCTTTTGGCACCAATATTCCCTCCTGGTGAGATGTGCACCTTACAAATACTCATAACATGATAAAACAAATATGACTTTTTTTGTATGTGTTTATATTTACATGTATAAAGACATATATAGATTTTTTTTGCATTTTAAACAAATATGAACATAAATTAATTTATTTACATGTATATATGCATTTAGTTCAGTGGTGTCATCAATATCATTTGAGATGTGATCAGTGATGTCATAAATGATGACATTTAACATGATGTGACATGAGTTATAAGCAGTGCATAGTAGGGTCGCAAGTTACAGTTAGCTAAGTAAACTATAACTGGTGAATTCCAGTGTTTTTGAACGTTTGTGTGTTATTTCAACCCCTAAAGGAAGCATCGCTTTAACCTTTATTTTTTTCAGTGAGTATGTGTATGTATAAACAGAAACACACATACACTTTCATGGTTGCCCTATAGCGGTGGTCCCCACCAGATTTACATGTGACTCGATGCGTCCCCCCAAAAAATTCACTTCGAGAGAGGTCACTCAATGCAGGGAATATATCAACAACATATGTACACACAGGCCTCCTGAGCAAGAGCTGATGGCGCCTGTTGAGCACAGACACATCACTCACATGGTTCATAATATGGACATATAGAGCCTTTCTGGAAATCCCCTCACTTTAGCATAGGCCAGTACGCTTTCCGACTCTATACTTCGCTGGCCACGTGAAGGCGAAGAACTGCGCAACGTGAGAACATGACGAAGGAGATGAGGTAACCTGTGCACCTGTTGCCCCACAGCCCACTTCCTTATAAGCAGCGAAAAAGGAATGTCAATCAACAACAAGCAACCATCACTGTTTATTTTGCGTCTGGTGAGCTAATCTCCCCTGAACACTGCAGGCTGCCTGAGGTAATTGACGTAACCAGGTAACCCTGGAGCCTCCCAGACAAACTTAAGCGCTGCACCTGAACTCGCCTCTCTCCTGCGCCACTGGCTGGGGAGCGCGCCAGTGGGAGGAAAGGGAGGCAGAGCGGCGCGCGGGGCAATTCTCGGCTGACTTCGAGGAAAACTTTCCATGACGGGCAGAGGACGAAGCTTCAAGCCTCGTGGTCCCCCACCCCAGGCCACAGGTGTGGTAGGACTAGAGAACGGGCGAGGATGTTATTGTACACCGAAGCTCCCCTCCTGCATACACGCACGCATTGCGGTGCACGCACGGCTCCCCTCCCAGAATCATAACGTAATGGGCCCTGGAGGGAACTCCGCTTACCAGCAGGGAGAGCATTAGAGTTCCAGGCGTACCACAGTCCGCTCCCATGGGTCCACGGAAATTAGATGGCTCAGTTCGCCGAAGAGGTGAATCTATGTGCGTAATCAGGCCGATTGCTTTGAGAAACCTGAAATGAAGACCAAAACAAAAACAAAAAATAGGCCTCGTGCTTGGAGTGCCCTTCAGAAGGGTTATCCACTGGTTCCAGGACTGCTGTTGACTTACATCTTCAACTGGGGGATTGCAGGTTAAAGTTAAAAGATACCTTCATGACATCGGGGACACCGTGTCCCAGCCCAGTCTTTCCGTTGTCAGACCAGTGTAATCTGCAAGTAGGCTCAATTGCTTCAGTTGAGGTGAATCAACAATTCCCAGTCTATATTTGATTATTTTAAGTGAGCATTCCAACCAGTTCTTTAAATGGGAAAAAATAAGTGCAGGTACTCATTAACCCCTTCGCTGCGGCGGGAATTCCGCCGCAGTGCTGGGGGGTGCGGGGGGGGGGGGGCAGCGCGGTGGCGCTGTGCTCATGACGGAGCCACTCCGTCATGAGCCACGGTTGAGCTGTGCTCATGACGGAGCGGTTCCGTCATGACTCCGCCCAGTTGCGTTGTCCCCCCGCACAGGCGGGGAAACAGCGCCACGTGGGCGGAGCGGCCACCAACGGTCGTGGCATGACAGAACCGCTCCGTCATGAGCACACGGCAACCGTGACTCATGACGGAGCGGTTCCGTCATGAGCGGGGAAGGGGTTAAAATGAGCTAGAGGTGTAGTGAGGGGGCGGGGATAAGGGCAAGACATGATGATACTTAACAACTTCTATATTAGTTGCAGCACATACCAAAACACATGAGAAATGTGTTTATATAATTAAAGCAGGTTAACTCATTACACAAAATGAAAGAGAAATGCGATACTATGTTAACATTTCCTTTTTTTGCAATAGTTGCACCTTCTTAATGTCATACTGTTAATTGCTGTTCGGCACAATACTATATATTTTTGAGCACGCGAGTAGGAAGAAACTGAAAATACCCCCACGTCGCACCAAAGCTCTTATGGCACCAAAGCAAATGAAGTCACTCATCATGACCCCCCAGAAGATACCTCTTGTCTCTTCCATCGATCTATCCATTCATCCTTTCATCCTACCATTTACCTGCTGATGTCCACCATTTAACCTTTACATTCTATCGTCTATTCAGTCTTTCATCAATCATTCAGTTTTTCACCATTCCATCTATCCATCCTTCATATCCAAACCTATCCATCCATCAATCCATCTCCAAACCTATCCATTCATCCTTTCACTCATCCATCTCTTTATCCACCCTTTCCCTCATCCATCAATCCTTTCGCTCATCCATCCATCAACCCTTTCACTCCTTTATTCCATCCACCCTTTCACTCAATCCCTCCTTTCACTCATCCATCATCCACCCTTTCATCCATCCTCCCTACCTTTCATTCAACCATCCAATCTTTCACTTATCCACCCATTATCACACTTTAATCCAATCATCCTCCCTCTTTCACCCATACATGCTTTTACTCATCCATCCATCTATTCATCCATCTATACATCCACCCTTGCTCACTCATCCATCCATACACTCATCCACTTACCCACCCACCAACCCTCCCTTTTACCTTATTTATGAATCTTTGTCGCAGAGCAGACATGTACAAACAAAGTGCCACACATTTTCTTTAAAATACCTCCTGAGAGTGTCTTGATTCTCTCTCTTTCTTTCACTTTTTTTCTTACATAAACAGGCATACAAATGCTGGCAAACACACAAACATAGCAGACACACAAAAGACTCAGATATGATAAAAGCCATCTTTTCTCTTAACCTACCATGGCTTTTTTAATTGCCATCAGGGCCGGACTGGCCGTTGCCTGATTGCCACTGCCAGGGGACTGCCATGATTCCTGTGTTTTCACAAATGCACAGGATAGTGTGAATGTGATGGACAGCACAGGGCCTGAAAAGACCCTGCTCTGTCAACCACAGTGTGATGGTGAGCACCCAGACATTATTCAAATGAGCCCTGCTGAATAGCTCAACTGGGGCTCAGATCGGAGCTACAGAAGCGGCGCCTTGGCTGCCAGAGACACGTTCCACTGCCAATGATTCTACCTTTTTATGAGTACCGGTACTCTCCAGGGCAGTAGAGAAGTGCCGGTACTCAGAGTGATAAATCAAAGAAGTGCCGGTACTCAGTACCGGTGAGTACGGGCCCATTTAAAGCACTGATTCTAACCATAGGGCCTAATTACGAGTCTGGCGGTCCTCGGATCACCAGACTCTTGGTGTGGCTGCAGTGGCGGTCCACATTACTACCTTGGCAGTTGTGCCACCCTGAGACCGCCGACTCCACCAGGGAACCGCCATTCCCTGGCAGTGGCGTGGTGGGTTTGAGGCAGTAATATGCTTGGCAGGAACGCCGCGGTCCCGCCAAGCATATTATGACTTACCTCACTGCCACTGATTTCATGGAGGGTTACCTCCATGAAAACAGTGGTGGTGAGGAAAGAAAGCCTCACTCCATGTGGATGCACACAAGGGGCACAATATGTGCACCCTGTGTGCATGCACATCCAGTTCCAGCATGGCATGGACTTCACAGTCCATGACATGCTGGAACTATGGCCCAGCCTTGGCATTGCCAAAGAAACCACCCGCCAGTGACTAAAAAAGTCATAATACGGCGGGGCAGTTCTCACGCGGGTATGAAGGTGTGGCAGCGGGGTGGACCGCTGCCGCACCGCTGAAGTCCTAATTGGGCCCATAGTCTTTTGATGCACTTTTGCTACTCGTTTTGTTCTATAGGCAACGTAATATTTTATTTTATTTGATATACATATTTTCCTAATAAAGTCTGTGCATACTTTCGCAATGTAAATGATAAACTTTCCCTCTGAGGATATCACCTGATGCATATGGGCAACTTCATAGTATTACTGTGTTAGGTTGGCATGATCATAGCATTCCAACGTGGAATGTCCCACCCTGCATGAATTCTCATATGCATAAAACACTTCTATCTCCCAGGGCACATCTTCAGATTCTCAGGGAAAAGACTAGACTTAGCTTTGCGACTGAGTTTTTGGAAATGAATCTGTGCCACAGAGACATTTTCTAACTTTCTCTCAGGCCTGGGTACAAGTATGTGTAAGGCCACTTTAAAGATTGAATGTTGAATGTGTAATTCAGTCAGCATTCCGTCCATCATTTGTGCTGCAGCACTTTTGGCCCTAAGTGGGATGGGTATGCCCAGACATGGGTCGATTGCTCGCTTTGCCACTGGATTCAAGCTAGCCTGGCTGATGAGGGGTGGTACCCCAAAACCGGTCCCAGGATGCCTGTTTCTGGTCCAGGGAGGACCCAGCTTGGCAGTTTGAGCTGGACAGTTTCCATGAGGATCAGGATCAAGAGTGATTTGCATATAGCTGGGTCCAAACTGTCATGGCCTAGTGAGCAAAAGAACAATGGATTTAGCCCAGATCTCATGACAGAGGGTGCATTTTTGATTCATTAAGCATTCCGCCCATCATTTGTTGCTGCATCTCTTTTCACCCTAAGTGGGATGGGTATGCCCAGAAGTGGGTCCCTTGCTCGCTGTACCACTGGATTCAAACTAGCCTGGGTAATGAGGGGTGTTACCTCGAAACTGGTCCGAGGATGCTTGTTTCTGGTCCACGGAGGGCCCAGATTGGCAGTTCGGACTGAACAGATTCCATGAGAAGCAGGGTCAAGATGGATTTGCATATGGCTGGGTCCAAACTGGGGTGGCATTGTTAGCAAAAGAACGATGGACATAACACAGATCTCTTGACAAGAGGGAGCAATATGTGGGGCTTTTCCCCCTTTTTTACAGAGAGGGGCAGACAGCTTGCTTTGGGGCTTTGTACTAGGAGTGATGGCCTAGTGGAATGGGAAGAGGAGACAAGGCTATAGGTATCATTGGTGCTGCAGGTGCAGTGGAACTAGGGCCCAGTGGTGTGAGGGACCAACCAAACCCTTATTATGGCTGTGTTACTATCATTTCTTGCTCGCATTCGGGCCCAATAAACCCTTGCTGTGCCAATGCTGCTTTTAGCCCCAGTGCAATGGCCCAAGGTAGGGGAAGATGTAAGCAGAAGAGACACCTTAGCTTGGTCTCAGAAATATGGTGAGGGGCAGGTGGAACAAGACAGCATCCATCTTTTTAACAATGGGCAGACAGAGCAAACTTGCTAAGGCTGTAGCTTTCATAGCTATCATTAGTGAAGCAGATGCCGTGTCACTGGTGCTCAGAGGCATGAAACGTCCACTATATCACAGTTATGATTGTCCTACTTTACAAAAGGGGCATGGGAGGTCATACTCCTTGCTACCATTAGGGCTGAAGGCACCCTTGCTTCACAGAAGGCGGTCACACGTGGGAGCCATTTTTTTCTGAAAGGGACAGAGAGTCTGTCTCATTATTGGAGTGATAACCAAGCATGATGGGGAAAGGGTAAAAGAAGCACAGGAGACAGGCTTCTACTCAGATCTGCTGCTATAATTTGTGCACCAGGTACAATTCCACTGGGAGCAAGGAATGTGTGAGGCTCACATCCACCCCATGATCATGGGAAGCAGTGTTTTCAGTAAGTTTCTGCTTTTCTTTCATGCATTTGCTCCTTTATGTCTCACATTTATTATGGATTAAGAGTTGCAGAAAAACTCCCCTTGAAATGATCTCGTAAGCCCCACCCTATATGCTCATCCATGCCTCTCCTGTGCCCCCAATCTTTACCATTACACTTTAGAGGGAGCCCAACTTCAAAACATTGTATATATTGGGGACTTGGAGCAAAAAAAGTTTGAAAACCTCTGGTAGTCTCAACTGGATATCCAAGTGCTACAAATGGTTCTATGATGGATCCACACATGCCATTACCACCCATGCCTCTACTACTCCATCATTACAAAGCATGCATCTTTAACAAGCACGCCTTCACCACGCAAGTCTTTACCATTCATATGCCTTTCTTATGCATGCCTTTGCAATAAAAAGTTTTGTTGTCAAGGCATGTATGGGAAGGGCATATGCATGGTAAATATATGTGTATATTACCTACTGGCGGTCACCAGTAGGTAGTTATAGTTAGGACCTATTATCCATAGGAAATCCGCAACATTCTATTTGGAATAACTTTGACGCCGGTTGACGAATCTTCGCAAAAGTCTCGGGGTGATTCGTCAAGCGGGGGCTGAGAAAAAAGGGGGTCCCAAAACATGTTTTCCCCATGCAATTTTCCATAGGAACCTTTAATCGCAGCTACAGCCTGAACTGCTGAACGGAATTATACCAAATTTGGCAAAGAGATAGCCCTTGGTTCACACTCGTGCCTTTTGGTTAAATGATGCAAATCCGTTCAGTAGTTGCTGAGAAAATCGAAAGTAAAATCACATATATATCTGGGCGGAGCCTAACCACACATCTCATCGTGAGATCTGATTGGCTGTCAGCACTTCATCCAAGAAGTGTTGGGAGCCATCTTGGGACCAATATACATGATAGCACCTCATTAAAAAGCATTGCCGTTAATAGAAGGTTTTAAGACTTTAGTTACATTATAAATCATTTGTTGATGGTACCATACTCATTTTAGGAATTGTGGTGTGTTTTAAGGTGATTTTACCATGTGAAAAAACCTTCTGCTGGGATATCATGAATCATGTTTGAGAGAAAACTATTTTCTCATGCTTTTCATCACTCAATGTAAAATATAGAGTACCATCTTTGAAACCATTGACACACCAATACCAGTTACTACGTACCCACTCACTGATTCCTAAGTCTACACACACAACTGCCCATTCAACAACAGAATCACTTATACATGCAGTCACTAATTAATAGAACACTATCAAATGCTCTTATACACATATATAGACTTTGACACATCAGCAGTCATCTTAGTCGGTTATGCAGTCATCCTACTCACTCATGAATAAAATGAATCACATTTTCATTTACTCACTTACACAATAATACACACAACACCTCATTTATTCAAACACATAGTAACTCATAGTTAATATGTTAAAAAATCAACATTACAATTATACACTCATTCATATAGTTGCTCTCACAATCACTGACTCTTATCTATACTTCTTTACAAACACCAACTCTCCCATACAATGCCTTTTATTTTTTTACTTTGTTGAAGATGTACAACTAAAACATATATTCGCTAAGCAACACACAAATAAATACACTCAGTCACCCAAACAACTGTTTCCACATGCACTCTTAAACCTATACACCTAGACAATCAACCATTCACACATCTATGCATAGAGTTACACACACCCCATCCAACCACACACAAACTCAGTGTCCCATTCAAATACTCACCCAACTAATCAATAACTAATATACACACTCACGTAGTTAGTGACCAACTGATGCAGCATGTTATACAACAACAGAGACAGTGATGCACACATTCACATAGTTTAGTTACTAATCCATGTATTAAGTGAGACACTTTAAATTACTCACTTAAACAGATAGTCAGACAGCTACTAAATCCTCAATCCAGACAGTTTTATATCCACTCAATCTTCAATACAAATTGGTATATATAGATTTAATACACATTTATATTTCAAACAAAACCACATTCACTGGATGATGCCATCAGTGATGTCATTAGTGATGTCATTTGAGATGTCATCAGTGATGTCACTGACCATGTCATGAATGATGTAATATGTGACATCATCAGCAGTGCATGGCGGGCACGTGAGTTATAGTTAGCAGAACTAACTATAACAGAGGAATTTCTATGGTTTTGTACGAGTGAAATGTCCAGCTAGCTATAACACCCCTGAAACCTATGGGTTTTTCTGTGAATTTCTAAGGTTTTTTAAATGCTAATTTCTAAGTATAACGTCTCTGAAACCTACTTTTTTTCAGTATATATTACCTACTGGCAGTCGCCAGTAGGTAGTTATAGTTAGGACCTATTTTCCATAGGAAATCCGCAACATTCTATTTGGAATAACGTTGGCTCCGATTGACGAATCTTCGCGAAATTTTCCAAACTCTTGGCCAGCTCCGGCCCGCTCCTATTCTGAAAATTTCATGGTGATTCGTCAAGCGGGGGCCGAGAAAAAGGGGGGTCCCAAAACATGTTTTCCCCATGCATTTTCCCATAGGACCTGTTGACGCAGCTACAGCCTGAACTGCTGAACGGAATTAAGCCAAATTTGGCAAAGAGGTAGTCCTCAGTTCAGACTCGTGCCTTTCGCTTAAATGGTGTAAATCCGTTCAGTAGTTCCTGAGAAAATTAGAGTTAAAAAGATAGATATATCTGGGCGGAGCCTAACCACACATCTCATAGTGAAATCTGATTCGCTGTCAGTACTACATCCAAGAAGTGTTCGCAGTCACCTTGGGACCAATATACATGATAGTCCCTCATTAAAAAGCATTGCAGTTAATAGAAGGTTTTAAGACTTTAGTTACATTATAAATCATTTGTTGATGGTACCATACTCATTTTAGGAATTGTGGTGTGTTCTAAGGTGATTTTACCATGTGAAAAAGCCTTCTGCTGTGATATCATGAATCATGTTTGAGAGAAAACTATTTTCTCATGCTTTTCCCACAGAGGTTTGGAAGGTGATCTATAAGCTAAACTGAGAACATATTTTCTGTAAATTCACATTATCTTTCTCAGTCATCTGAGAATGAAGTCTGACATTCTCAGTAAAACATGTACATCCAACAAGGGCAGAGACTGTCATTTGATTCCTTTGTGTTCTACTGCAGCTTCCCAGACTGTTCCAAAGAACAACTAGAGCGCTAGCAGTCCTACTTATGACAAACGTATGGCACACCTGAAGCCATCTTGATTGGAATAAAGTGGTAACTCTTAAAACATTTAATTTAAAAAGGAACAAAATGAGAGGGTTCATTTTGCCATAGAAAGTATGATTAGTGCTGCAGAAAGAAATATTAGGGGACGTTTTGAATGACTTCTCAAATCCTCTTCTATTTCATGAAAAACTTCTGACATTCAGACTGAAACATGCACTTTCAATACCAGCAGCAGACTTCCCTGGTGAGCAGTAGCTTTACTACAGTGATCTAATAAGCAACTAGAGTGCTAACATTCTGAATTTATGGCAAATGTGTGACACATCTGAATGCCTTCTTGATGGAATCAAAGTAAAAAACTGAAAGTATTTCCTACTGAGGAGACTGTAGTAAATGAGGAAATTAGGAAACTTCATAACAAATAAGTCTCCCAAAATGGCCACCAGAGACAAAAGAGCCCAAATGTAGCACAAATATTACCCAGATGTAGCCCAAGTATAGCCCAATGACAGAATGTCCCATAGTGTTCTACGAACAACTAGAGTGCTAACAGTCTTACTTATGACAAAAGTATGGCACACCTGAAGCCATCTTGATTGGAATAAAGTGGGAACACTTAAAACATTTAATTTACAAAGGAACAAAATGAGGGGGTTCATTTTGCCATAGAAATTATGATTAGTGCTGCAGAAAGAAAAATTAGGGCACATTTTGACTTCTCAAATCCTCTTCTATTTCATAAAAAAATTCTGACATGCAGACTGAAACATGCACTATGAATACCAGCAGCAGACTTCCCTGGTGAGCAGTAGCTTTACTACAGTGATCTAATGAGCAACTAGAGTGCTAACATTCAGAATTTATGGCAAATGTGTGACACATCTGAATGCCTTCTTGATGGAACCAAATAAAAAACTCAAAGTATTTCCTACTGAGGAGACTGCAGTAAATGAGGAAATTAGGAAACTTCATAACAAATAAATCTCCCAAGATGGCCACCAGAGACAAAAGAGCCCAAATGCAGCACAAATATCACCCAGATGTAGCCCAATGACAGAAGTGTGCAAAACACTTATTTGTTGCGTATTTGCAGTTTTATATAGTGCAGACTTGTCAGGTATTGGAGTGCTTTACATGAGCATTGGTTACATCACACAGATAAAATTCATTTTGGTTGTAGACATGTGGAGATTAAGTGATTTGACCAGAATCACAGAATGTTGAGCTGAAGCAGAAACTCCAACCTGGTTTCCCAGTTGCAAGTCTGCAGCTCTGGAAGTAACACCACATCCTCTCCCCTAGGTGCAACATTTAATCAAGTGGTCAACTGGATAAAAAAACATAAAGATTACAAATAATTTAAAAGTTCTTTGTCGCTATTTGAAAACGCAGAAAATATGTCCTCATTTTAGTTTTTTAGAGCACTAACCATAATTTTGATGCAAATAAGACCCTCTCATATATGTAATTTCTAAAGGAAATGCTCTAGGTATTACAGTTTTGATTACATCAAGATGACGTCAGGCGTTCCACACTTTTGTAATATAGAATGTTAGCAATCTAGTTGTTCATTGGGATACTGTTGAGAGGCAGAGGCCAGGGGCACGGACTCTGAAAATTGAAGGCAGGTAGGAGAGTGCAGAGGCAACATTTTTACCACACTGGGCAGGCAGGAAGGGCAGTGGCAGCACAACAGACTATGGAGGGCAGTGGAAAGGGGGGCAGGGGCAACAAACCAACAATACAGGACTGGCAAGAGAGGCTGTGGCAATATAATAGACCATTGTGGGCAGAAGGAAGAGGCAGTGGTAGTACAACCATACATGCCAACAGACCCATTTCAGCCAGGAAACGTCCAATGTTTTTAAGCTCAAATGGGCTTTATTTGATCTGTCTCCTGTCTACAAACTCCTCTTTTTCAATGTAACTCAAAGGGGAAAATCAATACCCCAGTTTTTTTTCAAAATCTCCCTCTCACCAAGTTCAAAATGTTCGCAAGTATGGTGCATTGGATCATGGTAGGTAGGAGGAATTGGGGTAGGGACATGGACTCGGATAACAGAGGACAGGAGGGACATGGAGAGGTGCACTAAACTGACCCTACAGGGCAGGCGTCAGGGTTTGCAGCAGCACAATACACCACACAGGGCATGCGGGACGGGAGTGCAGCACAACAATCCATAGAAAGCAATAGGGAGGGGACAGGACCATGCACATGGACAACAGAGGGGAAAGAGGCAATGGTAGCTAGCTGACCATAATGGACAGACAGGAGAGAAAGCTGCAGCATAACAGACCATAAAGGGCAGGAGGGACAGATCAGGGGCATTGCAATGGAACAGACAAGCCAGGAGGGAGGGAATAGGGGTCTGCACATGGAAACAGAGGGCTGGGGGCAAGGGGGCAGGGCAGGAGCAGCAAGATGACTATGGAGGTCAGGCGGGATGGGCACTAGAAACAAGACACACCATGTAGAGCAACAGTGAGACTATGATGGCATACACACAGACCATGGAGGGAAGGTGGGAGGGGGTCAGGGGCAGCTAGCTGACCACACAGGGAAGGTGGGAGGGGCCATGGCAGCACAGAAGACCATGCATGGCAAGCGGGAGGGTTATTGGCAGCACAATGGCTATGATGGGCAAGAAGGAGGGTGCAGGGGCATGCACAAAGGACCATGGAGGATAGAAGGGAGGGTTAGGACCTCGGCACAGACAAGAGAGTTCAGGGGAAGGGACCTCACAACAGACTGCGCGGGGCAGGCAGGAGGAGCAGTTGCAGCACAACAGACCAGGGAGGGCAGAAGGGTGTGGCAGTAAAATGGACCATGGAGGACAGGAGGAAGGGGATAGGGGCATGGCATGAGGACAGGCAGGGTCGAGGTGGCAGGGACAGGTTACAGTCATCTGACAATGTTAGGCAGGTGGGAGGGGAGTGGCAGCTCAACAGAACACTCAGAGTACATGGGCAAAAAGGATGGAGCAGGGTCATGCACAAAGACATCGGAGGGCAGGGGGAAGGAGAATAGGGGCAGCAAGGTAAGCACAGAGGCTAAGCAGGAGGTCAATGATAGGCCATAGAATTGGGCAATGGAGGGCAGGAGGAGTGGACTGGTACATCATGCTAAATGGAGGGCAGTGGCAGCACATCAGACCATGCATGGCAGGAGGGAGGAGGCTAGTCCATGGATTCAGACAACAGAGGATAGGGTGGAGGTAGATGGGGCAGCAAGCTAATTGTTCAGAGAAGGTGGGTATTAGGAACTTTATTGTTTTTAAAATGTGTGTCTGTGCGAACTACTTAAAATATGAACAGTATGCAGCATAATCTCACTTTTATTCAGGAAGAAGAGGACGTTTGTGACTGTGACTCCGGGCTCACTTGGCAGAAACACCCCCTGACCATCCACCCCGCATCGCAAAATGTAATACCCGTGAAAAGGGTAGGTGGATGCAGTGTTATATAGAACATAGTCCTGAGAGCACGATTGAAAATGAAAACTAGATATAGTATATGGTATAAACTATGCACCAAAAAGAGTGATATAAGATGAACCGGGGCGTGAAATATAATATGCAATACATTGTGCGCAATGACAGATTCATTGGAGAGCGCGAGATAGCACAGGCACTAGCGCATGCTATGCGATATGCACCTTGGAGTGTAATTTGCACAGGGCAGTGAAAATATGTGCTGGGGAGTGTAACGTTGCATATGCACTGTGACAAAGATATGAATCCCAGATTGTAATATGTATGGCATAGCGCTGTGCGTTATAACATAGGCATCGAGGAAGGCACGTTAGATGGGGCAATATAACCCGCGCGAAGGCAAGTGTGGCATGACATATTCACGGGGTGGTGTTACAGTGCACATGGGCTAGAGAGTGTCATAGCATACGCACTAGCTGGTGGAATACAACACAGAGGTATGTGTCACTCGGCGGGCACTGGTGGGTGTAAAACAGCATTGGGCTCAGCCAGGAGCACGCTGTGACTCTCAAGTGAGGTTAGTCTCCTTTCCAGAGAGTAAAATAAAAAGTATTACACATCCGGCGGTGGATGTGTGTTTTATTAACCATGAGGGGGGTTTCTTGCATAGTTTGGTTGAATTTTTGTCGAATCCCCTTTAATGGACAAACTTGATATTCTATCAGAAGAAATTAAGAGACTGGGGGGGCTTCTAGAATCCCATTCGGGGACCAAGGTTAATATAGTAGATCCACTAGATCCTGTAACAGTTATGGTATCAGAACCGACAACTCTTAACATTCCTAATAAGAGCCTCTGTCCTAACCCCACAGTTGTATCGAACTTAGCGGCAGGTTCTAATATTCCACCTTTATCTAAGGTAGTGGATAATCCTTGGAAGTTCGCCATTAAGCCTAAAAATTATCGTTATTCCTGTCCTAATTTACCCCCGGAATGTGCACCATACGTGGTGGTTTTAACTAACGTTCCCCCACTTTTGGACAATGGGCCTCATGGTAACCATGAGAGTCACGAGTCCCTTAAGAATAAAACAGTGGCTTGGTTAAATCGAGAGTGTGGCTACCCAGTGGCTCTATCTCATCAAATTTTAACTACTACCAGAGCCAATTGGATAGGGAATTCTCCCAAAAGTATTAGTGGCGATTGTGTGATCGTCAATTTTAGCGACCCACAATTAGCTACTACTACTTTGCTCAGAGCCACCTCTCGACTTACGAATGAACAGGGTATTTCACTTAGACCACTTGGGTTTTTCTACCAACACGTTATCAGCTAACCTTTTAATGTTCCTATTAGGGGTGGGGGCAGTGCCCCAAATGTGTCTAATAGGTTTGAGCTAGTTAACTCCAATCGGTTTCAGTGCTTGAGCGGTCTAGATTGTAATGACTGACTGATCTCTGATGTAGCGCACCATGAAGACGGGGTTGTACACTGTGACGCAGCATCAGTAAGAGATACTCCGGGGTTGTTAAGAAACGTTAGTTCCCCCCATGACCACTGCCCGTTAATCGATTCTGTTAATGCTTTTGAGGGGGCTAAAGGAGTATCCCATATAACCAACAACGATAGCAAGTGTCCATGCTTTTCTCCCCCGGATGAAGGCACTGAAATATCCACAAGAAGCCATTTTGTCAGTTGGAATATTGCTGGCTTAATTTCGAAAGAAGTGAGCTTGGGTTGGCCAGAGTTTATTAATCTTTTTGATGTCTGCTGTTTTCAGGAAACTTGGTGTAAAATTTTTTTGGGGTATAATGGTTTTGTTTCTTACCAGCTACCTGCAACTGCATCCAATTCTGGTAGAGCCAAGGGAGGGCTTTTGATCCTGATTTCTATCAAAATCCCCATTACTGTTAAGAAGCATGTTTTAGTGGGGACCCATGCACAAATCTTGTGGCTGTACGAGAAGGATGGTAGAAATAGTCTTTTAATTAATTTTTATAATAATATTTTTGATAGCACCAGGTTTGCGGTGGTAGATTCATTGTTTAGTGCTCTAGAAGATATTATTAATGGTTCTAAAGTTGTTTTTGAATTTATTTTCGCAGGGGATTTTAATACCATAGTTTGCCCCCTCTCTAGTCATTGTCCGTGCGGAACTTCCAACCGCTTTGGGGATGTGGATCTCCATTTTCCCCATAATAAATATGGGGACTCTCTGAACCATCTTTTAGCGGCTTTCGACATGGAAATTTTGGATACCAAAAATAATGACACTGAAGAAAGTATCCCGACATTTACAGGGATGGGGGCTAACACTGTCATTGATTTTATATGCATGTCTTCAAGCCTTGTCCCATGGAGTTTGGCTCCTAAGGTCGTGGACATCGCGCTTAGCGATCATAATTGTATAGTTTTAGAGGTTGTTTTCTGGAACAAAATATCTGTAGCTCCATCTGGGATTATCGATAGCATTGAACCACATAGACCTAATGGTACTAGGTTGAGATGGAAAGGCGACAAATCAGTAATGACGTCCGATAGTATTATTAATAGCTGTCTACCTGAAATTACCGAGATCCTTGAGCAGGTTGACGTCAATGCCGATCTTGTCCAACATTTTGTGCGAATCAATACCATTATTGACCAAAAATTTACTAAATCAAGTGATGGTAAGTTAAAACAGCAAAGAGGATGGTTTGATCGTGCCTGTACCTGCGCACTTAAAGAGCTTAAAGATGCTCTGGCAACCAAACCTAGAGATAAGAAGCAGGTGTGTCAGCTCAGATCTAACTATAAGAATATAGTTAAGCGCAGGAAGACAGAATTACAACACGAGGCTTGGGACAAATTGACGCAGGCCGCCGAACTGAAAGATTGTTCGCTTTTCTGGGCCACGGTTAACTGCCCTTTCTTAAAAGATGAGAAGGTTCCGGAGCTAACCTCTGTGGTTGGCATGGATACTTGGATTTCCCATTTTTCTATTATTTTTGATTCAGCAAACTCACTGTTAAATTTTAGTGATCGCTGGCCAATAGTGCCCCTGAACATTAGTCTCTCGGAGGTCTTAGGTAGCATTGCCACAAGTAAAGGCGGTAAGGCCCAGGGCCCTGATGGAGTACCCATTGATGTCTACAAGGTAGTCCCGGAGATTTGGGGTCCTGTTCTGGTTAAAGTTTTTAATGCAGCAGTCAGTCATGGGATACCCCCAACCTGGGAGGAATCAATTATCATACCTATTCATAAGAAAGGAGACAAGGGGGATGTGAAGAATTATCGCCCCATTTCCCTGTTGGACTCCTCTGTTAAAATTATGAGTAGGATTCTCCTGGTCAGGCTGGAAGAATGGGCGGAGACCAATGGCATTTTGGCTAATTGCCAGTATGGGTTCAGAAAGGGCCGTGGGACGATCGAGCAATGCCTGAATCTCGAACTTTTGATAGGGAAATATACCCAGGCCAGAAAGGGCTCTATTTATCTCTGCTTCGCAGACTTAAGTAGTGCCTTTGATCTGGTGGATCACGCTATTCTCTGGGCCAAGCTGATCGATATGGGGGCTCCAGAGGGCATCATTTTCTTTTTGGCCCGACTGTATGAAAAACTTCGAACTAGTGTTAGATATGGTTCCAATGGGGAGTGCACCACTAAATTTGGGATTGGGCGGGGAATAAGGCAGGGGTGTGTTTTAGCCCCCCTGCTTTTCACCCTTTTTATTAATGAAGTGGACACTGTGCTACAGTCAGTCGTGGCCGACGCCCCCAGAGTTAATAACATCACTGTCCCGGTTCTACTTTATGCGGACGATGCCGTATTACTGTCTAGGACCCCGATAGGCCTCCAACGTCTGATGGATAGGTTTTCACAGTTTATTACATCGAGAAAGCTTGTGATTAACAAAACCAAAACCTATACCATGGAATGCGGTACCGGAAAGAATAAGCCTCACTCTTATTACATTGATCAACATAGGGTCAAAGTAGTTGATAACTTTAGTTATCTCGGAATTAATTTCTCCAAGAACTGTACATGGGCTAGCGAACTTACCAGTGTCAGAGCCAAGATGGTCAGAAGCTCTAATGGGGTGTTCACCTTTGCTACTAAACTAGGTGATAAGTGAATAAGTGATATGCTCAAGATCTTCCAGTCACGATGCCTCTCTACTGCGCTTTATGGAGCAGGGATCTGGGGTTTTACCCAGGCAGGGGGTTTACAGGTGGAGGAGAACATCTTTTTGAAAAAATTGTTGAATTTACCCAAATCTGCCTCTAATGACTTAGTCCACAGCGAACTTGGTATCCCTTTTCTAAATGATTTGATTCTCTTAAGGCCATTATTGTTGTGGCGGTCAATTTGGCTCAAAGAAGAGACGTCACTAAATAGAGCCATTATTAATGACTGTCTCTCTGCTGATAATCATTTAAAGATACCATGGATTAAGTATATTGTTAACAGTTTCCAAGAATTCTATGGGATTAACATTAAATCTGATAGATATGGGGCCGCAGCAATTTCTAAGGCTGAAATGAAGTATATCTTTCTGCTGTGTAAATCCGAGTGTCGGAATGGGAAATGTGAATCTCTCTCTACCTGTGTGCAATATAACACCTTGAATGACCTGAAGGGATATCAGCCATATCTCACCATGGTGAACAGAGTTTCCCACAAGTTTGTTTTAACCAGATTTAGAATGGGGATTGTGCATAAATTGGTCGCATTCCCATCTGTAAACAAGCAGCCCATTGGTCTTTGTCCCTGTGACAATTTGTCTGCACAAAGCACGATGCACTTTCTTCTGATGTGCCCACTGTATGGGAATCTTCGTGTAGCTTTTTTAAAACCCATTTTTATAAAATTCGGCGTTAGAACAGTACATGATTCTTTTAAATTGCTTTTTAATTTGCATCATCCTGATATTTGCTTTTTTACTGCAACTTTCTTACTTAAAGCAATTAATATCAGGAAAAGTATGAGCTTTTAAATATTTTATTCTCCCCTGTTTGTAATACTTTCTTGTTTTTTAATCATATGTTGACCATTGTGGTAATCTGTTATGCTATTATGTTATTTTATGTATGTGCTTATATGGACATTTTTCTTTGCTCCGAATAAAGCCTTATGAAATGAATGATTGTCCAGATAACATTAGGCCCAAAACTAAGGCCTTAGTTAAGGAAAGATTTATAGCAATAAATGATGAGATCAGAATCGCAAGGTCAAGCCATTTAGTTTCAGTCCTTAACTATTTGCCAATTTCAACAATGCCTGAGTTAGAAGAGTATTTAACCTGAATGGGAAAACCAGAACATAGATTTTATCTCCCAAGGCTCATGTTACATTCAATTCATTATTCAGGTGCTTTCCCTAATTGTGCTTCCTGGTATGAATCCCTTCCAGGCTACTCATGTGATAATTCTTTACCATATATGACAGTGCATTTTATACTTTTTTTTTCATTTTATATAGCAGCTTGGGAAGACACTTCTTACGACAACTTTTAAAGCACAAGAACTTTACATCGCTTTAAGAGGGGATGATCTTTTCAAAAAGTCTAAATTCCCCTACAATTTGTTTCTTTGTCCTTAACTATATCATATCCACAATAGAATTGAGGAGGAGGTATGCTCTTGAAAAATATTCATTTTTACACCTGATAAGACTGTTAATAGTTTTACATGAATGCCAATTTCAAATGTATATATACATTTTATGCATTGATGGTTTAAATTTATTTTAATCAATGGGTGAAGTTTTCTCAATAATCTCTGAATTAGAAAAAATATTTGATATACATGTATCTTGGAATCTGTGTTTTTATGGTCATTGTTATGACCGAAAAAAGACCATAGAACTGAACTGAACTGAAATGGAATTAAAATGAAATTGAGATTATAAATTACGCAAACAGTTGAAATGTCACAGGCTCTCAGTCACCCATACAAATATATCCCCTTCATACACACACATTTTCGTACATCCTCAAAGACCAAACGGTCACTGACACACATGGCAGCCCTTTCATAGTGCCCTTAGTCATGGAATTTATTTCAAACCGTAGTCTCTGGCTCAAAGGACAATTGTCTTCAAGTCAATGTAGTTGGGCATTGGGGTGTTTGATTACAATGCACAAGTTGTTTAGCCTTTACTATTTCACAATGATATTCACTGACGAAACGTAGCTCTCATTACAGAAAATGTTGGAACCCGTGGTCTAGATGATGTCACTGGCCTGGATTGTTGAATGTAGGGAATGGCAAGGAATAAGGGCACTCAACAGGTTACAACAAAGTATTATTTGTTGTCGTATTTTTGCAAAATTAAAGACATAAATATATTGTCTAGTAACTCTTGTGATTGCTGTATTAAAATTGTGTTCCATCAATACAAACAAACAACAAGTCACAAACCAATTCTTTTTTCTGTCATATCTTGTATCCATACAGGTCAACAACCATCAGAAAAAAGAGATATGGAAGGCCATGCCAAGAAGCTGGGGACCTTGGGGGTCTTCCAACGGTACAGCATTCACTGTTGTAAGAGGTGGGAGGACCCACGACACTGGACCACGAAGCCATCAGAAGTCCAGTTCAGCAAGTCCTTCAAACATAGGAACCACCTGTGCCATACCCTGACCCCCTCAATGGCCTGCATACGTGCGGTGGCCAATCCAGACCTTGATGGGCAGGTGAGAACCCAATAGCAGCATCAAGGGGGTAAGTTCTAGTGTGAGTTCAACATGTTAAATAACTAATTTTTGTTACAACAACTAAGTTTGCCATCAACATTAAAGTTGACACATGTCCAATGAAGATGAAGAGCTCTTGAAGGTGTAAGTCTTGCACAAGGTGTATAATGATATGTTTTGTAGATTACATTTTGGTAAAAGGTGTTACCTGATATGTGTTCACTACCAAAGGACTGGTTTGAGCAGACACATGCCTGAACAACACATATACATTAGGTTGTTTGATGTTATAAGGGACAGTTGTACCAAACTAGTCTTTATTGTGTCAGGTGTGCTGCTCCATCACTATTGTGAAAAAGGTTATGTTAACCCCATTACAGGTGACCTAGCATAAAATGCTATTATGAAACAATGGATGTTCCAAACATAAACATTGGTAAATTGGTTTTATACAGAAACAAGAGTGAGCATATGAACCAAAATGACTAGTAACATCAGATTAAATGGCTACATTTTGTATTCAAAACATATCCCAAATGTGTTTTAAATCAAAAATACTATTTCATTCATGTTAAAAGTGACAGATTTGCATGAAGACTTACTCCTTCACAAATATGCATGTAAGCCAGTCTGATTTTGTAAACATAATTGTGCTAGGCATAATATTTTAGTACAACACAGACAGGAAGTACCACATATCCCCAACCATTTTGCAATGCCCTTTGTTATCTCCAGGTGATAAATCAGTGTTAGAAATGGGGTCTCTAATTGGCAAGGGTTTGCACCTTTGTCCAAGTAGGGACCCTTCCTTCTACTCAGGATAAGGGAGTTACACTCCTAAAATAACCCCTGCTCACCCCCTTGTTAGCCTGGCATGAGCAGTCAGGCTTATCTTAGAGGCAGTGTGTAAAGCATTTGCACATAACCAACAGTCATACAGTGTAAGCACTACAAAAGGACACCACACCAGTTTAGAAAAATATCCAATATTTTTCTATACTTAAGACAAGTCCAAAAACAATAAAAATCCACAATACAGTATTTAGAAATCTTCAGTTATCAAAATAACCTTGAAAAACAGTTCTGGGAAGTCGATAGCTCCCTCTGGGGCTATCACGGCATTGTGAACAAACAAATCCAAACAGTTCTGCCTGACCGCGGCATCGCAGGCCAGCTACGGTGTCGGGAAGACCCTCAAAACAGTACCTTTAGAAATGCAGGATGTCGGCAACCTCTCGTTGAGCTTCCGAAAGCACGGCGTCTGCAGGCGTCGGTAGGCCAAGGCTTCTGTGCGGGATGAGGGCGGTGTGTCGTGTAACTTTACGAGCAGTGCCCTCTAACAACGGTGCAGGCATTGGCGTCAATTTTGGCGTGGAGCGGCGTTGTCAGGGATACCAACGTGGCGTCGTGAAGCGAGACGGTGTGGAATGCAGTGCCTACAGATCGCGGTGCAAGCAGCTGCTCGGTGGCAGCGTCAGCAGGCGTCGTCGGTGAGACCAGGGTTGCGTTGCGGCAGTGCCCTCTGCAATGCCTTCAGGACACGAAGTCGGCAGTGGGGTCAAAAACAGCATCAGTTTGCTTTTTCTTCTTTTTCAGCACACAACACACAGTCCCCAGTGCTGAGGGCAGAAGAACATGAAGTCTTTGCTGTTTCTGAGACTTCTTGAACAGGGGGCAAGTGCTACCTCAAGCCCTTGGAAATACTCAAAGAAAGAAGTTGTAGAATTGTTTAGTCCTTTCACTGACCAAGACAGAAGCAGCCACTGCAGACCAACACAGCAAAACACTCAGCAAAGTGGTAGTGCTAATGTTGAACCAAAGTTTGAGAGCCTTGAAGCAGGTAAAATATAAAAACTTTGAAAATGTTTTGTGATCAAAGTTCAAGATCAGTTTTATTTTGAAAGATACAATGAAACGAATGTATATGTCATTTTCAGCATCATCAGGAGCAGGTGGGGGAGACATCGGCCACATAGGCAGGGAAGCAGCTGGCCACTGTTTCGATTGCTGTGATCCAGCGCGAAACTACTGGGGTAAAACTTACATAACCTCCCTGCGTCGCAGACCCGTCATCACGCTAACACATTCACACTCTCATTCATTGGTGGGGCCCATAACACCAACACTCATACGTTTTCTCCCACAAGTCTGCGCACAGGAGGACGATGTATCCGCTGGACATGTGGGGGGTACCTTATTACCTATAGGGAAAGAACATTTATTACAAAATATACATATTTACATCAACCCCTTTAGGATCCTAACCTTAATATCAAGGCACTCCACCACTTGGTCGATGGACCAATTAGTTGGACTGGTTGATGGCGATTTAGAACCAGCTAAAACAAATATTAAAGCTTCAGAATCCTCTAATAACCTACTGGAAGAACCACAAACTCATTATTACTGTTAATCAATAATTTGTTTATCTAAATTTTGTTTGTAATCATATAATTAGCATTTCGGTCAATCAAATTTGAATTTAGTCAATCAATACAAATTGCATGACATTTTATATTTACCTAGTCTTGCTATCAGGGTCTATTCTAAGTCAATTGGCTCTGCATAAACCAAATTCTTTGCTCAATTGTCCCAATAAAAAGCAGGCCAAGACTCAAAGTCCGGGAAAGTTCTTTGCTCAGCACGACACAGTCTCAAAGATCTCCAAAAGACCAAAGATCGTGCAAGCATGTCAGTCTGTAACTCGTCTATCGTCGTCTGTAAGTAATAGTCTGGGGTAGAAGGTAGCGGTGTAGATGGAAATAGATGACTTCTCCTTATTCTACTACCCTTTTTATAATAAAATTCTGGGTAACATGAAACATTTCTTAGGCTATGATGGATGTGATTGGTCCATTTGGTGAAATTTGCAATATGGTCCTGTTTTCCCATCGATTTGGGTTCTCAGAAATTTTGCTGGTTCACTTCCTCGGTCTATGTCATACTCATGCAACATTGTTGATTCCCGGTTGTGTGTGACTATTGTTTCCTCACTGACTGAAGTTTGGCAGTCTTCCATGTTCCTATCCTTGACCAGGAACACTGTGCTCTGATTTGAGGATGCCTGGAGATTTTCGGAGCCATCCGAGTCTGCGCAGAAGACATCGCGCTCACAAGACGGTGGCCACTTCCGAACTCCATTTTGGATGTCATGGCTTGGTAGGCCCGAATGCCAACTTAAGCAAAACAAACACAAAAGAATAATTAATATATGGAAATTAAGATTCTAATGTTAAAACCACACTAATCCCTTTAGGTATTAGTATTTTCCTAGCTTATAGCGACATTTAAAGCAATAATACTCACCATTTGGCATCAACAGGAACGCAAATGTCACCAAAGCAACATAAATCATGCAATATTCAACACACATACTATTGTTAATAGGCGTACCTCAATTAGTTATTAGAGTTATTCTGCCATGCAAATGGCAATGAGTCCTGCGTGTAATTTGTGTTTACCAAAAATGCAAGTTGTTGGTTAGTATAACACAGCACACAGTTAATTCAAATTAAAATATAAATCGATTACATAATTAGTATTTTCATGCAAAATAGAGAAGGTATACAAAATGTTACTTTACCTGCTCCATCAATCCCCCCTTTGGTGATTTATAATATCACCATAAATTCCCATAAATTTAGAAAAGATTTATAATAGAAATGAATTCAGTTCTCTTAGATTTTGTTAGGTCACATGATTGTTTCCCCTGTTTCATCCTCTCTTGTCTTTTCATACACATTCTCTTTCCATTCTTCTAATTCTATATCTTCCATTTCTCTTTCCTTTCTTTCTTTGTCTCTTCTCTTAGTAGTTTCTCTTTTTATATGATTTTGTAATTTTTTTCTTTTGCAACATAAACATCCTAGTCTTAAAATTAATACTAAAAATATCACACATGTTACTGGAATTAGAATCTTACCAATAAAGGTACTACCTAATTTTAGTAAAAAGTCTTTGATAGTAGAAAACCCTTTTCCAATCTTTTCCCAAACACTTTCAACCTCCAATGGAACAATCTCCTCATGCAAATCCGTTATATTCTTAATGTATGTTTTTAAATCTTGACTTTCGTCAGGTATATAAGTACAACAATGTTGTACCTTCAGCATTCCACAGACTCCACCCTCTTTGGCCAAAATAATATCAAGGGCAAGTCGATTTTGCATCACCATGGCTCGCATGGCAACCATTTCTGTATTTACTAGCAAAAATCCTCCAGCAGTGCTTGTCGATAAGAGATCCACTACTGTAGACAATTTTCTAATTTTGTGTGCATTCAGAGATATTCCAATGGCTGGTATCAATGCTCCAAAAATGTCCCCAACAATTTCTGTCCAAGTCTCCCTCCTTCTACGTGTTAGTTGTCTACCTATCTCATGTGCACCATCTTTTCCCCTTCCCACGTGAAATATCTTTGGGAAGACCAGGCCTAGATAACATGTGCCATACCAATGGTCCAGTAATCGATAATAAGCTTTGTTCCCACAGATAAAATATAATCCAGGGAATACCGGATCATTTCCTCCTTTAAATTCCCATCCACCCATGATTCTATAAGTATCATGGCAATCACTCGCACCTATGAAATAGTTATCATACACAATTTCCCTTTCTGAGGCCAATCTAAAGCCATAGCCGGACTAGTTTCTCCTTTCAAATGTTTATCTCTTCCAACGTCCCAGACTGTCTTTTCTCCCTTTCCCTCAGGTATCTTCTTTTGCATTTTTATTCTCCTTTCTTCTACCATATCTAGAAAAGTATTTTCTTCTTTCTTCAAACTACAAGTGAGATTATTTCTAAATACTAATTCTAAAGTCAATTCTCTAGTTTCTAAGAAAAATTCACCTAAAACTTTACCAGGTTTTACTCTATTCAGTTCAGGAACTACAGGTACTTGTGAAAACATGTTATCTACATCAGAAAATATTCTAGCTTCCCTGTTTTATAAAACAAACTTGCTAATACACTACATGTTATTCCATATGTTACGGGAAGGTGATGGTAAGTGACTCCCTCAGACACTGATGCAGGTAACTGCATGCAGACATAGCAGTCTCTCACATTCATGGTTTTTACATATTCGTACAACAACTTTGAGAAAACATTGTTAGAAAAATAATTTATGGACCTATCTTTATGTAAGTAAGTTCTATCTATTTCTTTAGTCAGATGAATATAATGAATCTTTTCTCACTATGACCTTCTATCGTTTCAAATGTTACTTTAAAGTCAACACTTCTAAGACGTATATCATGGCCTGTGGGCACGGTTCCAAGAAAGTACCCTGTTCTATATACCTTGAGGGTAAGAGGTTGGAGACCACCGATAAATTTCCCTACCTTGGAATAACCTTTGACAGGAAATGCACCTGGCACACAGCGGTAAAAGCGAGAAAATTAGCCTTCTCAAGAGCGGTTGGCGCACTGCACAATTTCGCGGCTAAACTTGGTGGCAGACCAGTCAAAGAACTAATTACACTATATCAGGCAAAGGGTACATCCACGGCCATCTATGGATCGGGTGTCTGGGGTATTGAAAATATAACACCTATTCAATTAATTGAAAATCAATACCTCAGATATCTGCTGGGAGCCCCAAAATCCTCAGCCACTTATCGTACCCACATTGAATTAGGTATCCCTTTTATTTCTGACACCATTAAAATTGCACCTATTCTTTTATGACACAAGGTGTGGGTCACCCCGGAGACAACTTTTAACCGCAACTTAATTATTGACTGTCTCACCTTGGATGGAGTTAGACATATTAAATGGTTGTCCCACGTGCAAGACCTGTTGACTGAGTGTGGCCATCCCGAGTTTTTCTCTACCCCATCTACTATGGAATTGATTTCTAGAAAATCATTGAAACAACTGGCCATGAAACATCTAGCTAACAAAAGATGGTATATAGAAAAACTAAAAATCACAGTGTTGACATATCAGGAAATTACCATCAAACCTGGGCCGCAAATGTACCTCATTGGTGACCTAACCTGTTTCTAAAGAATGTTGCTAACACGCTTTAGATTTGGTACTTTCTTCCGTATTGTTACTTTTCCATCTTGCAATAATTGGTCGAGGGACTTGCCCACCTGCCCCTGTGATGATTCATCGCCCCAATCTAATTTGCACTGTCTCTTATTTTGTAAATTTTATTCTGTTCCACGAAGAATTATTTTGAGACCAATCCTTAAAGAGTGGGGCCTCCGCTCTTGTAGAGCTGCTTATGTGAGATTGCAACAGCTAGAGAACCACTCTGTGGCTCACGCTATATCCAGCTTTTTAAAACTCCTGATAAAATTCAGAAAGTCTATGTAATGCACTTTACTCATGTACACATCAGTTATTATATGGTTTTTATTATATCTGTTTTTACCAAATACGATATGCTCGATCTGTATCAACACTGTTTTTTAATCCAGTTCTTCATCTTGGTGATTTTTTGGTGTGTGTCTGTTTTTTAATTTGTATGCTTTTATGAATTCAATACAGAATATCGAATAAAGCTTTGAAATTTGAATTTGAAATTTACTTTAAATGAAACTATTAAAGCTAACGCACTCCACAGAAGTATTAGTAATCCTGTACAACAGCAACACACCTTGCACCATCTTCGAAGGAACACACATGTAGATTTTGTACTTTCTGTGTTTGCCATTTCGGAAAATGATCAGTGTCTTTTGACTTAGCCTCGTCTACACACAACTAGTTTTGTCTAAACCCAAGGCTCTAGGCGCCTACTTGGTTCTTTTCGGTTATGTCTCTTATTTCGGTAATTTTTCAAATTTCTCCTTTGGGAACGCCTTTGTTTCCTCAATTTGGCATTTGATCATCTTTCACTTTACTCTCACAGTCTTGATTCAGAATTTCCTGAACATCCGTCTCTTCCCCGATGTCGGACAAGATAGCTCTTAGGATTTCCGATTCTTTATCTTCCTCAACCACTTCTGGTATAATCACCCCTAGATCCCGTTGGCTGTCTGCTTCCTCTTGTACTTCAGAAAGTGCCACATATGACCATTCTGGTGACTTATACTTCTGGTTGGGTTTCTTAGTCCGTTTTCCTCTCTCTGACGGTGTCTGTTCAATATCTTTTGATTTCTCTTTGCTAGACACCTCATTCACTTGTTCAGCTCTAGATGATTTTACTCGGGTCAATCGATATCTTAATCTCTTTATCTTGTTTGGCCAAACTTCCTCCTTTGCTGGCCTTTTTAACTTATTTCCTTTTTCACTTCTCTCAGTTCTCCATGCTCTTTTTCTCAGAACCCGACCTTCCGGTACTTCTTCGTCACTGTCCTCAGATTCAGTTCCACCTTGACTCTTACTTTCAGTAGTTTTTCTTTCCGCAACTTCCTTTTTCTTATCTAATTCTGTCCCTCCTCGTGTTTCTTCCACACAATCTTCCTGCTGACCGACTGTCCCTTCATCTACCTGGATGTGTTATTTCCCTACACCTCCTCGGGGATCTTCCGCAACAATCTTTCCCTCTCTTTCTGTATCTGGTACCTCACCATCAACCTCTGTGATTTCAGGTGGAATTTCTATGGTTTTTTCATGTGGAGCTTCTTTATCAAGAATTTCTTTGACAGTCTCCTCACTATTTCCGTTTACTCTTTCATGTACTTGTACAGGTTCAGTTTCTGACTCTGAGCTAGTGTCAGAAATCTGCAATCTCCTTCTTAATGGTAGATTTTCTGGTGCTATTACTGGACTTGTTTCCAACTCCGCCCTTTCAGGAGCTGGTCTTTTTCTTGTTTCTTCTGAATCCGACTCAGAACTGGTATCAGATTCTTCAAAATACTCCTCTTCACTGTTATCCACTGGATTTGGAATTCGCAAGGTATGACTAGGATGAATCCAATTCTTCACTCCTGCACATTTCACGGCTATCGTCGTAGTCAAGATTACCTGACGTGGTTTACCCCACTGTGGGACAGACATTTTCTTCTTCTATGCACTTTAACTCTCACCCAGTCACCTGGGCTTAGATCATGAGCTGGCTTCTTTTCAAGAGTGGTTGCATCCGATTCAACCTGATGAAACACAGAATGAATGGAATCAGCCAACCCCTTGCAATAATCCATCACCAAGTCATCAGGTATAGGCAATAGTTTGTTGACAGGAATGAAAACATGTCTCATTGCCCTCCCCATTGCTATTCATGGGGACTCAATCCGATATTCCTATCAGGGATAGATCTAATAGTCATGAGCACTAGAGGCAAGACATCAGGCCATTTCAAACCTGTGGCTAAACACATTTTTCCCAATCTATTTTTAATGGTGCCATTCACTTGTTCCACCACACCAGAAGCCTCTGGGCGATAAGCACAATGCAGTTTCTGTTGTACATTCAATGCTTCACAAATCAGTTTCATGATTTCATTATGAAAATATTTCCCTCTATCTGATTCAATCGTGACTGGAAAATCAAATCTAGGAATGAACTCTATCAATAGTAGTTTTGCTACAGTAATTCCATCACTCCTTCTAGTCGGGTATGCTTCCACCCAACATGAACATAGGCAAACTACCACTAGAACATACCTCAGTCTGTTGCAGGGGGCATTTCAATGAAGTCAATTTGCATTCTGGTGAAAGGCCCTCCTTCTCGTCCTATTGTTCCTAGGCTCTCCACTGTTTTTCTTCCAGGATTATATTGCTGACATATAAGGCATCTCTGACATAGGCTCTCAGCTACAAGTCTAATCTTGGTATTTAACCATGTCTGTTTGAAAAGTCTGATCATAGCATCCCTTCCTACATGTGCTTGTCCATGATACATCCGTGCCATGGTAGAGACCATGCTATCAGGCATGACTGGCCTTCCATCCCGATAAACCCAAACGTGATCTGTCTCTCGGGGTGCACATCCTGCTTTTATCCACTGTTTCCTTTCCTCATCTTCTGCTTCTTCTTGTGATTGCCTTACCTCCTCCCATGTATTCACAGTGTTAGTAACAAGCAAGGGACATGAATTCATTTCTTTTTCCCTTCCACGATTCACTGAATTCTGATTTTGTGCACAATATTGTGTCATGTCATTAGCAAACTCATTTCCCGCTGATATATAGTCAGCAGTTTTGGTGTTTGCAGCACATTTAACTACTGCTAATTGCTTAGGCAGCTGTATCGCCTCAAGCCATTTTCCAACCACTTCAGCATTCCTTATAGGAGTTCCACTCGATGTCAAAAATCCTCTTGTGGACCAAATTTGCCCAAAGTCATGCACCACACCAAAGCCATACTGGCTATCGGTAATCACAGTGACTCTCAGATTCTTTCCCAACTTGCACGCTCTTGTTAATGCAAATAGTTCGGCAACCTGGGCTGATTTCACTCCTTTCAAACAAGATACTTCCAATACAGTTGCTACAGTACACACTGCGTATGCTGCACTCAAAATCCCTTCATCTGTTCTCAAGCATGACCCATCCACAAACATCACATAGTAACTTTCTTTCAAAGGTATGTCTTTTATATCAGGGCGTGGCTTAGTACAAAAATCAAGCACTTCCAAACAGTCATGATCCACATCATCCCTGACTTCCACATTCTCAGCATCAGGTAACAATGTTGAAGGGTTCACATTAAGACACCTCACAAGGCTCACATTTGTTGCACCTAAAATGCGTTTCTCATACTTAGTTAGACGACTATGCGTCATAAACCGAGTGCAGCTCCTAGTTAAAAGGATCGCCACGTCATGAGGCACAAACACTCTCACAGGATATCCCATCACAATTCCTTCACTCTGTTCCAGGCTCTTACAAGTAGCTGCTACAGCTTTCAAACAACCTGGCAATGCCACAGCTACAGGATCTAATATAGCTGAAAAATATGCAATTGGTCTTCTCAATTTTCCATGTTTCTGTACTAGTACGGAAAGCACTGCAATATAGCTCAAACTCTTTTTTATAGTCAGGCATGCCAAGAGCTGGGGCTTCACACAAACCATCTCTCAATTGTTTAAAAGCCTTCAACCCCTCCTTATTCAATTCAATGGGGTCTTTTACATCACTCTTTGTCAAATGTACCAGAGGTTTTGCAATCAGTGAGAAATTACTGATCCACTGACAGCAGTATCCAACCATTCCAATAAACATTCTCACCTCTCTTTGAGTCATTGGGGCTCTCATTCCTTTGATTATCCTGATTCTATTTGCAGTCACTTTTCTCAGTCCTTTTTCAATTTTATGGCCCAAATACTGTACTTCTTTTTGACAAAATTGCAACTTTGATGGGGATACTTTAAGTCCTCCATCTGCTAAATGATTCAGCAATGCAACAGTATCCACTACGCAGGCTTCTCGAGTTCTCAATGCCACAAATAGGTCATCGATATACTGGAGTAGTACCGAACTTTCGGGCATTTTTAAATCTTCTAGGGACTTCTTCAGAATCTGATTAAATATCGATGGACTTTCTGTATACCCCTGTGGGATTCGGCACCATGCCAAAATACGTTCGCCAAACCGGAACGCAAAAATCTGCTGGCTATCAGGGTGCAATGGAATAGAAAAGAAAGCATGACACAAGTCAATGACTGTGTACCATTCTGCACCATGAGGAATCTGATATAAAATCACAGAAGGATTTGGTACGATGGGACAACATGATACAGCAATTTTATTCACTTTTCTCAGGTCTTGTACTATCCTGAAAGTTCCGTTTTTCAGACCCATAATCAGTGAATTACATGGGCTGCTCATTATTTCTCTCCAAATACCTTGTTCAATCATTTTGTCTATTATGGGAGTAGCTCCTGCAATTATCTCGGGTGTCAATTTATACTGTGAAATATTTGGGTAACTTACTCCTTCCTTTACAGTAATTTTTACGGGATCTATATTTCTCATTAATCACACATCTTCTCCCGTGAAATCACATACCTTCGTTTTCACAGTGTTCTTCAGTTCCTGAGGTAATTCCTCTGGGTCAAATACAGCAAATGCCTAGGTAACCTTAGGTTCCATGTTAGCTATAGTCATTTTGTACAGTACATCCTCATCAGGAGTCTCAAAGGCTATGCCATCAGGAGTACAGAAAATTGTGCAGTTCATCTTGCACAACAAGTCCCGTCCTAGCAAATTTACAGGGCTGGTATCGCACACGACAACATTTCCCTATTTTAACCTTAACTGGTTCAGTAAGATAAGTTTTTATCTGTCTGTTTGAAACTCCAACTACTTGGGTTATCTCATTCGAGAGAGGAAGATTTTTTAACATCAGCTGATCTAACAGTTGAACGAATAGCACCAGTATCTACTAGGAAACTAATGTTTTAATCATTTACCTTTCCATCCACAAAAGGGCCTGTCTGCTCTACTTCCAGAGTTGCGCCAAGTACACACTCTTCTTCCTCTGTTCGGCACCGCAATAACTCTCTTCTGACTCACTCTCATCGCGTTGGAGCCAATACTGCGAAACAGCACTAGCGCGCGGCAGCTTAGTTACCTGTTCTTCGGTGTAGAATCCTGTCTCATTACTGTATCTCTGAGGGTTAACGCTCTGTGGAAAAGGTGGTTTTGGCACCTGACACTATCTGGCAACAACATGCTGCTGTCGCTGTGGTTGACAACTCACCTCATTCTGCACCTGTGGATTTAATGATGCATTATCGCCATTAGCACTTGGGGGTAATTTACACTCGGATTTCCAATGCCCTATCTTTCTGCAGTTATGACATGGCCACTTCTTTTTGGCTTCTTCTATACTAATCTGTCCTTTTCCTTTCCCAATATTGGGTTTTTGTTTCATATTGGTCATGCCATTTGCCTGTTCAATCAGTTGGGCTTCTTGTCTTTCTGCCACTTTTACTGGAGCCCACATGGCTTTTTCTTTTAACTTACGTTGCTTGGCTTCAATCTCATCGCTAAAATATTTTGCATACCTTAATACTTCATCTATCTTTTTATTTTGCCAATCCACGGTATGCTGTTTAATCATTTCACTTACTTCATGTCGCAACCCGTACACAAATCGATATACAAAATGACTTAAATCTTTCTCACTCAAATTTTCATTACCACTGTATTGTTTAAAAGCCAATAACAACCTCTCATAATAGGCATGTACAGATTCTTTTACTTCTTGATGAGTTCTATCAATTTTTACCCAATCAGTTTCTTTTGGAGGTACTTTATTTTTCCAGAAGGTAACTACCTGTTCGTATTTTCTCATTACTTCTGGATCAGGGGCACCTGTTTTAGGATCTCTAGGGTATTCCTGAGTAGGCCAACCTATTGTAATTTTACATTCTGCCCATAAATCTGCTGGCACAATTATGCCAAATAGGCTGTTCAAATCAATCCACCGTACTTTTGATAATTTGACAAACCTGTCTACCTGCCTATACCACTCCACTGGCTTCTAGCGCAAACGGGGAAAGTCATTTGTAAATGATAAACAATTAGGTCTTTAATTTGCGTCATTCTTCCTGCAGTATTCAAATTCTCAATATCTTTTTCAGAAAAATCTGCTCTGTATGGTTTCTGTAATGACTTTATTTTCTCAAAATCGATACCCATTTCACTTGCCACTTCTTCCAGTTTTTCATGCAAGTTTCTCGCTCTCCATGTTATACTTTTACATAGAAACATTAGTTCTTCATCCTGATATGTTTTTAGCTTTTCAGTGGGAATAGTCCCTACTATCTATTCTTCCAAAGTTATTTTTAATGTTGCCACATCTAACGGTCGAAGTTCAGCATTTGTTTGCTGTAAACTCCTTAACCATTCACTTAGTTCATCAGAAGTGGGACCTACAGGAAAATTTCACTCTTTGGTGATCCTGGTACTGATTCTGTCGTCATTACTGTTTTATTTATTAGGCTCTGATTCACTGTCAAATTTTTAGGAGTACTTAATCCAGAAGTTCCTACCACTTTTCCCCGTGGATTTTCTCCTGAATCTCTTTTTCCCATTTCTGCTTGCTTATTACTATTATAAGGGATCGTCAGACAATGTTCACTATCTTTTTGTTTATCAAAAATAGGCATCGCTGGTCCTATTGTTACAGGAACAGTTACAGCTTCCATATTTTTGGTCAATTTCCTAATCTTTTCAGTTAACTCTAAAGTAGTTCTGGCTAATTCAGCTGAGTTTTGATTTGTCATTCTACCAGGTTGTGTATTTTCTGATTCTCTAAAGGGATTATTTTTCCCTACCTCAGGTGGCGTTGACTCAAATTTTATATTCTGTGGTGCCTCTTTCACTGGCGCACATGGTGTCAACAACGTAGAATTTGGTTGGTACGGGGGAGGATTTTTATAAAACATGTCCTCGAGTACATCATCCTCCGACTCATTCACACCATACTTGTAGCCTTCTGACCTTGTATTGTTTCTCTTATCTGTACATTTTCTACTACTAGTCTCTTCAGCATTTCTCATAGGGAACATCCCATCAGCCATATTTGCACTCCGCCATCTTCTCATTCTGTCATCATGATTTTCCTGTCCACACGGTCTACCAAACAAGCATTTATACCTTCCGCCACACCGCTGTCGCTCTCTTTCATGCATCTCATCTTCCCATTCTGTCAATGCTTCAAACTGAGTAGGTCTAGGTCTCGGTTCTAGTCTCATCATCCTTTCTCTTAAGTTCCTTAGTACCGCTAAATTAAATGAACCATGTTCTGGAAACGCTAAAACTCCATCATCGTTTGTATACTTTGCCCAATTATCTAGCCAAATACATGTATGATACCCATATTTTGCAACCATGAAGGATGCAGGCGATTTTGGTGGATGAAGCAACTGTCCCTCTCTAGTTATAATCGGTTTATCCTTTTTGAATAAATTCTTAATCTTTCCAAACCAGGACTTTTTCTCTTTTTCTGGTGGATCGTAATACATAATTTTCCTTATTCTGTATTGCTATATTTCCTCTACGACTATTCTGTGGTCTTATCCAATCGTAGCGCGACTCACACCAACGCACCAATCCAGAGCGTCTATGTCACTTTTACAATTCTCCAATCCCAACGCGACTCACACTAACGCACCAATCCGGAGCGTCTTCGTCACCCTGTCACTTCTCCACTCTTAGCGCGGCGTACACTAATGCACCAATCCTGTGCAGCTATGTCACTTCACAGCTGGCCAATCCCAGCGCGGTCTTTCTGACGTCAGCTTTCTTGCTACTCCTGCTGACCCCTCCTTTACAAAATTTATCGGCAACTTTCTCTTACGCTCTCTTTTACTCAAAATCTGTGAATTACAACATAAAAACACCACCATTGTCCACTTCGCTAAATCAAAGTAATAGTTTTGACCTTTTACACAAGAATTCCGTATTTCTCGAGAACAGCGCTTACCTCTGCCCTTCCACGGAATTATTTAATTTGCCGATAACCTTACCCTTCTAACAAGCATTAGCTAACCGTTTCTCTGGAGATAAAACACATGTGGAGACTACACTGCTGCTGAGAATTAAGGCCAGAGTTTCACAATAAAGCTGAATGCTATTTCACTTACACACATTCATACGGAAAATGTAGTCCATTTACAAAAGAATCCTGTATTTCTCGAGAGCAGCGCTTACCTCTGCCCTTCCACAGAATTATTTCATTCGTTGATAAAGTAGCACTTCCCTCTACTTTACCCTTCTATCAAGCTTAGGGGAGACCTAGTACCTTTCCAGTGATAAGCGTAATCAGAGCTCACAATTGACTCCTGTTACTTAAGACCAAAATTTCACAGGTGGCCTTCGCTACCCATACACCTCTTTCATACAGAAATGTCCCTATCACTAACACACGACAATGTTACCAATTCGAACCCAGACAATGCGTTGTGCGACTCCAGTCGTCACGTTTTCCCCGTGTACCTACAGGGCAACAGACAATACACCATGTGACTTCACTAGCGACACGTTTTCCCCGTGTACCTACAGGGCATCCAACTTCCTCGTCCCAGAAGTCTTCAAAAACAACATAGAACGCAACGCGACTCAACATAGAATGTTAGAGCATAAATCAATAATCAATCATTCAATCGTAAAAACCAATAATCAATAATCACCAAACCAATGCAATAAAACTATAACTCTGCTACCAGAAAAACTGATCCAGCGCAAAACTACTGGGGTAAAATTTACATAACCTCCCTGCTTCGCAGACCCGTCGTCACGCTAACACATTCACACTCTCATTTATTGGTGGGGCCCATAACACCAACACTCATACGTTTTCTCCCTCTAGTCTGCGCACAGGAGGACAATGTATCTGCTGGACATGTGGGGGGGTACCTTATTACCCATAGGGAAAGAAAATGTATTACAAAATATCCATATTTACATCAACCCCTTTAGGATCCTAACCTTAACATCAAGGCACTCCACCACTTGGTCGATGGACCAATTAGTTGGACTGGTTGATGGTGATTTAGAACCAGCTAAAACAAATTTTAAAGCTTCAGAATCCTCTAATAACCTACTGGAAGAACCACAAACTCATTATTTCTGTTAATGAATAATTTGTTTATCTAAATTTTGTTTGTAATCATATAATTAGCATTTCGGTCAATCAAATTTGAATTTAGTCAATCAATACAAATCGCATGACATTTTATATTTACCTAGTCTTGCTATCAGGGTCTTTTCTAAGTCAATTGGCTCTGCATAAACCAAATTCTTTGCTCAATTGTCCCAATAAATAACAGGCCAAGACTCAAAGTCCGGGAAAGTTCTTTGCTCAGCACAACACAGTCTCAAAGATCTCCAAAAGACCAAAGATCGTGCAAGCATGTCAGTTTGTATCTCGTCTATCGTCGTCTGTAAGTAATGGTCTGGGGTAGAAGGTAGCGGCGTAGATGGAAATAGATGACTCCTCCGTATTCTACTACTCTTTTTATAATAAAATTCTGGGTAACATGAAACATTTCTTAGGCTATGATGATGGACGTGATTGGTCCATTTGGTGAAATTTGCAATATGGTCCTGTTTTCCCATCGATTTGGGTTCTCAGATATTTTGCTGGGTCACTTCCTCGGTCTATCTCATACTCATGCAACATTGTTGATTCCCGGTTGTGTGTGACTATTGTTTCCTCACTGACTGAAGTTTGGCAGTCCTCCATGTTCCTATCCTTGACCAGGAACACTGTGCTCTGAATTGAGGATGGCTGGAGATTTTCGGAGCCATCCGAGTCTCCACAGAAGACATCGCGCTCACAGGACGGTGGCCACTTCCGAACTCCATTTTGGATGTCATGGCTTGGTAGGCCCGAATGCCAACTTAAGCAAAACAAACACAAAAGAATACTTAAAATATGGAAATGAAGATTCTAATGTTAAACCCACACTAATCCCTTTAGGTATTAGTATTTTCCTAGCTTATAGCGACATTTAAAGCAATAATACTCACCATTTGGCATCAACAGGAACGCAAATGTCACCAAAGCAGCATAAATCATGCAATATTCTATCAACACACATACTATTGTTAATAGGCGTACCTCAATTAGTTATTAGAGTTATTCTGCCATGCAAATGGCAATGAGTCCTGCGTGTAATTTGTGTTTACCAAAAATGCAAGTTGTTGGTTAGTATAACACAGCACACAGTTAATTCAAATTAAAATATAAATGGATTACGTAATTAGTATTTTCATGCAAAATAGAGAAGGTCGGCGTGTTATGGTGCTGGCTTACCTTTGAAAAAGTTCCAGGCAGGAACGAAAAGCATCAGGACTGCGCCTCATGCTGTTTTACCATTGAATAAATATGCAAATCAAAAGTTTCGAGTGCGGCTCAACCTCTTTCCCGAGAGGGAAGAATTTGTGAACATAGCATCGGCTTGGTTCTGCCGAAGAGCGACGCACCACCACAAGAGCGCCATCATTTCCCGACACTGAACCAACTCTGTAGCCCGTGAAAACGAAAAAGGGAAATGTGGTGCCGCCGAAGATTGTCTTCGGTATTGGACCCGAGTCAGGCATGAAAAGTGGGCTTGACACGGGGAAACTGATTGTGGAAATAAATAAATAACTTAAAATTGAGTTTGTTACTCTCAACAGCATGAACAAGCACCGCCCACCAGAGGGAAGAAATCTTACACTGCCAATTGGACCACAGACTCCACAATGCAACTAGAAAAGCTGTCAACCAGAGGATGTGCATTTGAAATTTGGACATCAGCCTGTGGAGAAAATCGGCGTGTTATGGTGCTGGCTTACCTTTGAAAAAGTTCCAGGCAGGAACGAAACGCGTCAGGACTGCGCCTCATGCTGTTTTACCATTGAATAAATATGCAAATCAAAAGGTTAGAGTGCGGCTCAACCTCTTTCCCGTGAGGGAAGAATTTGTGAACATAGCATCGGCTTGGTTCTGCTGAAGAGCGACGCACCACCACAAGAGCGCCATCATTTCCCGACACTGAACCAACTCTGTAGCCCGTGAAAACAAAAAAGGGAAATGTGGTGCCGCCGAAGACTGTCTTCGGTATTGGACCTGAGTCAGGCTTGAAAAGTGAGCTTGACACGGGGAAACTGATTGCAGAAATAAATAAATAACTTAAAATTGAGTTTGTTACTCTCAACAGCATGAACAAGCACCGCCCACCAGAGGGAAGAAATCCTACACTGCCAATTGGACCACAGACTCCACAATGCAACTAGAAAAGCTGTCAACCAGAGGATGTGCATTTGAAATGAGGACATCAGCCTGTTGAGAAAATCGGCGTGTTATGGTGCTGGCTTACCTTTGAAAAAGTTCCAGGCAGGAACGAAACGCGTCAGGACTGCGCCTCATGCTGTTTTACCATTGAATACATTTGCAAATCAAAAGTTTCGAGTGCGGCTCAACCTCTTTCCCGTGAGGGAAGAATTTGTGAACATAGCATCGGCTCGGTTCTGCCGAAGAGCGACGCACCACCACAAGAGCGCCATCATTTCCCGACACTGAACCAACTCTGTAGCCCGTGAAAACGAAAAAGGGAAATGTGGTGCCGCCGAAGACTGTCTTCGGTATTGGACCCGAGTCAGGCATGAAAAGTGGGCTTGACATGGGGAAACTGATTGCGGAAATAAATAAATAACTTACAATTGAGTTTGTTACTCTCAACAGCATGAACAAGCACCGCCCACCAGAGGGAAGAAATCCTACACTGCCAATTGGACCACAGACTCCACAATGCAACAAAAAAAAGCTGTCAACCAGAGGATGTGCATTTGAAATGAGGACATCAGCCTGTGGAGAAAATCGGCGTGTTATGGTGCTGGCTTACCTTTGAAAAAGTTCCAGGCAGGAACGAAACGCGTCAGGACTGCCCCTCATGCTGTTTTACCATTGAATAAATATGCAAATCAAAAGTTTCGAGTGCGGCTCAACCTCTTTCCCGCGAGGGAAGAATTTGTGAAAATAGAGAAGGTATACACAATTTTGCTTTACCTGCTCCATCACTGAGACCACCGACACTGAGGGACCCAGTGACACGGAGGGTGAGGGGAGTGCAACGGAGGCTGCCATCTCTACAACATCATCTTCAGAGGGCTCCACAAGTGAGTGCTCCCTGGTGGTAGCAGACCCTATAGGAACTCTACCAACTGCAACCTGGTCTGCCACCCAGAGAGCCATCTCCACCCTCCCTCTTGCCCCACCCAGTTGGCCAACCTGTCCCCTAAATGGAGTCGTGTCTCCTCTGCTGCAGGCAGCTCACCCCCTGCCCCATCCCCCTGGCTGTGCTGAGTGAGGAGGCTATTGGCCTACTACGGAACATCTCTGTGGCCAGACTGCACTCCTGAATGCCATCCAGGGGCTTAGTTGCCACATGCAACAAATGGTAGCTTACCTGGAAGGTATTTATAGTGCACTGTCTGGTCTATAGAGAGTATTTACAGGCCTAGCCTCCTCACTGGCCGCAGCCTCCCAACTAGCCCAACCTTGTGCCCCAACTCAGGCACTGTCCCAATTCCCTAGTCTCAACCCTGTCCCAAGCATACTCAATCCTTTGCATGCACCCACTCCAACACACACAAACAGCACACCCACACATAAACACAAACATACCAAAAAACACAGGCACAAACCTAAACAACATACGGACACCACACCAATACCCACCAGCCTCACTACCACACCCACAACCACTACCGCCAGCACATGCACAGGCACCTCTCCACTACCACACTCACAATCACCACCGCCAGCACACCCACAGACACTACCCCACCACTACACCCACATTCACCACCACAAGCACATCCACAGACAACACACCCTCAACCACAACCACATGCAACACCACCAGCACACCCACAAACACCACCACACCCACATGCACCACCACATCCACAAGCACCACAACCACACCCAGCACCTCATCCACACACACATACACATTAGAAACTACACCCACAAAACACAAACGCCCACACTCACCTGAACAATATACACCTAGGAAGAAACACACACCCAAATGTACATGACATACACCAGATCCACAGGCAACTGCAATCTCAACAGACACATGCACATCACTCACTGCCACTCCCTCTACTTTCCAAACCCTACTCCCTGAGGACAATCCTACACATTTTCCCTTTGAATATGTATTATTTGACCTTGCCTTGACCCCTTCCAAAGTCCAACCCACCCCTCCCAAACGCAAGGTTACCACTTCCAAAACCCAACCCATCCTGCCCATACCCAAGACCACCCCTCCAACAGCCAAAACTACCCCTCCCAAACCCAACCCCGCCAAGAAAGATATCTGAAGTGCCTGCTCTGTGTCCACTAGATGCCCCTTCTTGTGGAGGTTCCCTATGGCAGTTATTTAGAAGGCACGCTTAATGCTATAGCACAACAGTGCACTGGACATTACATCATAAGGGGCTGCTAGTTAAGGCAATTTTTATTTGAGAGACATATCTTTTTAGTGTAGTAAACCATCATTTTATTTTCACCAAGTTTGTCCTGACATTAATTTTCCTTGGCAATTGTTTGATTCCTAACAATGTTTCTGACTAAAATGTGAAGCACATATTTTTATTTACCATTTATGGCAGGAAATACAACCTGTTTTTTAATGTTTACTGTGTTAAGTGCATACACTGGTTAAAGTAGTATGTGATGATCATTTGGATTTAGGTGAAGGCATTCATCATGATGATGGGTACCTGCACCAACAAATAGATGTTTGAAATTATATTTTAAAGTGGTATAACAGGTGTGTTTATTTCTCCTTGATTACTGATATTAATACACACATATGCATTATACCTAAATAAATAATGTGAAAACTGCAATTGGATAAACTACAGGAATTGCACTAGACAAAGGGAAATGTTACATGGATGAATATGTTGAATGATTCAAATTTGGGATTCACATTGATTTTTCAGGAAATTAATGAGGTAAAGGTTACACCTTGTCTAGTGAATGGTATGATTCAATTTGAATACCTTTATTCGGCATATTAAAAAATAGCCATAAAAGTATATACAATACATTAACATTTGATAAAAATATATTGATAAAATACATTAAAAAAGGCAGCCACACATCTCCCCAACATCATCCCTAATACATGATTCTTATCCTAGATTGTATAGCACTCCTTATAAAGAGGGAAACGTTAACACATACAAGGGGATCTCCCAATGCAGCCAGATATCACAGTGCGGTTATATGATCTCTAATATTTTGTGAAAGAAGAATTGGTTTGAGGTAATAACTTTTGACATTCTTAGAAAAGGCACAGAACAACATAAAGTGCTGTGTGCTTTGCCTGGACACACCGTCACAAGGGCAGGGGGATAATTTCTGTCGGGCGTCTTCATCTCAGGGAAGGCAACTAAATGATGAACTGATCCAGCTCGCAGTCTAGTCAAAACATATAGATGCGGAATAATGATTACACAAGACAAATAAAATTGGCAGCCTTCCTGTGGCTAAAGCGACATATAAAAGGCAACAGTAGATTTCTTCTACTCATCGTGCATTCTGTGATCACATCTATATTTGAGAAAAGTTGCTTTTATAATCCTCTCATCAAGTGTAAAAGTTATTAACGGATCTTGCGATGCAGACTTATTAAACAAAGTTCTAAACGTTTTGTTAATGTAGATAAGCCAGGGGATATTTAAAACATAATCCAGTTTAAAACAACCTGTAATGAGCAACATCCTAAGACTGCTTTCGTCTTTAGACCAGATCGAGTACCAAAGTAATAGGGGTTCTCATTAGGAGCAGGTCCTCCAGATATTGTAAATCAAGGGGTATATTTACAAGAATTGGTGCTAACCAGTTTTTGCGGTAGTTAGCAGCACTTTTTTATAGTGGTCTATCGCCGAAAACTATCGCCCTGTTAGCAAGGTATTTACAATACGTCGCCACATGGCGATAGTGTTAGCTAGCCGCGGTGAAAACTGCCGCTAACACTAGCATCAAGGTGATAAAGAAATTGACGTTAGCAAGAGAAAAGTGACAAAGGCCAATTAGCGGCAAAAAAAATCAAGTTATTCGGCCTAACGTCACATTTCAGCCTCCAGAGGCAAAAATAGCCTATAAGTACACCCTTAATGAAAAAAATTAAATAAAAACAATGGAATGCAGAATGGAGCAGCCAGGGTCAAGTTCAGCAGAGGTCAACAACCCCCCCCAAACCCCCCAACAGCCAGGATGACCAGCCAGAGTCCCAGGGGAAGAGCAAATGCAGAATCAGGGTGGTGCATCGCTGGGGAAAAATAGTGATGCAGCACTTTTCATAGCGCCATCCTTGCGACACCATGGCAGCTGATGCCTGGATAGTCTCAGGACCCTGAAGGCCTCCTTGGGCCCCGTCTGAGACCCAGAATGGGAGGCGGCAGGGCAGTGGTGTTGCTGCGGCCAGTCAGTGGAGGCGGGCTACATCGAGCCCAAGCCTGTGGGTCATGGCGGTAGACATTGAGGTGTCGGCGATCCCCCTTACCTGGTGGCGAAGTCTGGCAGGTCATATGGAAACACGTTTCTGACCTGCGTGAGAAGACCGTCTGGTGCCCCTTGGAGCTGTGATCGGTAGAGGCGTTCCTGGGCACCAATGTAGGACGGTCGGCATTGCATAACACGCACCACGACTACACTGGGGTGCACAGAGGAGATTGCCAATGTTGGGCCTCGCCGCTCTGCATCACAGGCCAGAGGATGTGTCAATGACCGGACGTTGTTGAGGGTGGAGCCCCTGAACCTATGTGGTGGGAGCGTTGTAACTTCACGCTTAAGGGGGCCCAGTTGCATCACCTGCATCGGTAGGTTCCTCAGTGGACTTGGCACCGACTGCTGTACTCAGGCTTGTGAAATACCACCTGGCTGAGGCTCCTGCTGGCTGAGTCACAGATTCTGAAACAGGTCCCAGGATGCTTGTTTCGGTTCAGGAAGGACCTGGCTTGGCAGTTCGGTCTAGACTGTTTCCATGAGGCATAGGGTCAAGATTGATTTGCATGTGGCTGGGTCTAAACTGGTGTGGCATGGTGAGCAAAAGAACAATGGATTTAACCCAGATCTCTTGACTGGGCGTGAATGTATGATTCATTCAGCATTCCATCCATCATTTGTTTGCGTAGCACTTTTCTCTCTAAGTGGGATGGGTAAGACCAGGTGTGGGTCCCTTGCTCACTCTGCCACTGGATTCAAGCTAAGCGGTACAAAAGGGGGTGGTGATGGACGAAGCATCAGAACCAATCAAAGACTCACACCCAGTCAACAGATCTGGGTTTGATCCATCACCGTTCTTTAGCCCACTCTGCCACCCCAGTTCAGACATGGCCATATGCAAATCAGTCTGACCCTGTGCCTCATGGGAACAGTCCAGCCCGAACTGCCAAGCCATGCCTTCCCTGGACCGGAAACAAGCTTCCTAGGACCGGTTTCTGGCATTTCAGCCGTCTTCAGCCAGGCTTGCTTGAATCCAGTGGCAAAGTGAGCAAGGGACTCACGTCTGAGCATACCCTGCCAACTTATGGCGAGCAAAGCGGTACAAAAGGGGGTGGTGATGGACGAAGCATCAGAACCAATCAAACACTCACACCCAGTCAACAGATCTGGGTTTGATCCATCACCGTTCTTTAGCCCACTCTGCCACCCCAGTTCAGACATGGCCATATGCAAATAAGTCTGACTCTGTGCCTCATGGGAACAGTCCAGCCCGAACTGCCATGTCTAAACTGGGGTGGCGTAGTGGGCAAAAGAACGATGGATTTAACCCAGATCTCTTGACTGGGGGAGAATGTCTGCATTGTCAGCATTCCGTCCATCATTTGTTTGTTGTAACACTGGATTCAAGCTAGCCTGGCTGATGAGGGGTAATTCCTCGAAACCGGTCCCAGGGTGTGTATTTCCGGTCCAGGGAGAACCTGGCTTGGCAGTTCGGTCTGGTCTGTTCCCATGAAGCACAGGGTCAAGACTGATTTGCATATGGCTGGGTCTAAACTGGGGTGGCAAGGTGAGCAAAAGAACAATGGATTTAACCCAGATCTCTTGACTGGGGGTGAATGTATGATTCTTTTAGCATTCCGTCCATCATTTGTTTGTGTAGCACAGATTGAAGAGAGCACGGCGGATTGAGTCCTAGTGTCGATGTCCAGTTGAGGAGAAGGTGAGACACAGAGCGGAGGAGGCCCAGGGGTTGAGTCGGGCCCAGGCCTAGTGACAGTGGGTGGCGCACACCGTACTCCGAGCAATCCCTGCACAGCGGCTGACCAATATCACCGAAGGCACTGCGCAAGACTGATGGGGGACTCTACTAACTGGCTCTTGTCACTGATATTGGGCGTTGGTGGCAGCGGATGCCAAGGGTATGGGGGTTGGTGAGGCCCAGGCCCTTGGGTGCACCTCTAGATCTACCATCACTCACTGGGGCACTGGGGAACAAGGAATCTGTTTGCCACTATTAGATCGGAGGAGGTGACCGGGTGGTGATGCCTTTCCTTGCCCCAGGTAGCGAGCTCTTGGGTGTAAGGGGGTTTTCCATTGGTGCCGCCCGAACGTAGATTCCTGGCTAGCATACACCTACACCGGCTGACCTCCCTTCACTGTACCACATTTAATACATAGTGCCTGAGCGTCTGGGGCAACGATAGCCGGCCTGCAGACCGGGGCATCGTTGACATTTGGCTGCTCCCCCGTGTTGGTGAACTGAGCAGCTGGGGATTGCTGGCCACCATGGCAGGTGACAGTGGACAGCTGGACTCCAAACAAGACTCTGTACTCACAGCGGGTACCTCCCTCAAACAAACAGGCACTGCCTTTAATTTTACTGTGGTTTCACGGATCCTCTGCAAATGTGCAAATAATTTTCTTTTTTAAGTTTTTGACCCAGGCAGGGTCCTTGTGGGACCCCACCACCAGGCTTAGAGGGTAAGGGTATTTCGATCCTGCCCCATTGCTTTTTTAAAAAGTGTTTTCTTGGGACTCGGCTGAGTCCCAAGATGGCTTACGTTGAAGTGCTGACAGTCAATCAGATCTCACCATAATATCTGTCTGATACGAGGAGGCTTCGCGTCCCTAGATATCTATAAATCTTTTTTGCTTTAATAATACATATCAGAAATTGCATGGGGAAAATGCATTTTGCCCCCCCCCCCCGTTTTCTCAGCCCCGCTTGCCGATTCACCCCAAAACATTCCAGACAGCAGCTGAAGTGACTGGAAGGCTAGTTTTGAAAATTGAATACAGTCAATGATACGTCCAGTCAGAGACCCAGAGAACCACTCAAGCACCCATTCATAGACCCAGAAACCCCTTACACACCCACTGACACCCATACAGTAAATATTGTGCTGAACCCTGGAGGATGGGGTCCCATGGTAAAAATTGGTCTTAGGAAGGGGGCCTTATGCCCCCCTCCCCTGAAATATGTTGCCGGGCCCTGGGGAAAAGCAGCACATAAAAGGTGACCCAGTGACCCCTGCCTCAAACAAATTTGCTGGGGCCAAAGGGGTGGGGTACCCGGGTCCCAAAAAATCCCTAGGAAGGGGCTCCTAGGTCAGCTGCCTTTGTGGCCTACTCCCTGCTGCGCACGGCCTTTTGCGGAGTACATGAAGGTGCTGGCTGCCTGCAGAGAAGTTGGCTTCGGCCAGGCCCTGCTGCCAACCCTAGCCATGGCCAGCAGTGGTTGGAGTAAAGTATGGTATAGTAGGAAATAGCATTAAAAAACACTGAAATATACTGGAAAGAAAGCCAAAGGTTACGGGGGCGTTATAGCTACTAAATAGATTTTTTTTAAATTTGAAATTCACTAAAAAAATAAGAACTATACTTGTGACCTACGGTAAATATAACTTGTGCCCATGCAATGCTTTTCTAATTTCCCCACATATTAAATCAGGCATGACCTCTTCTATGACATCATAGATAATATCATTGCAACATTTGCTGTAAAATTATTGATGATGGAGACACTAGTTAATTTTACCTTAGGGCACAAGTTATAGTTTCTTGAGATAACTATAGCCAAAACTGCTGAATTTCTATTGTTTTATGTGTGTTAAATCTGAACCTAGCTATAATGTCCCTGCACCCATTGGTTATTTAGTGAATTTCCAAAATAAAATTCAATTCTCTTCCCTAACTGTAATGTCCCTGTAACCTTTGTTTTTTTCAGTGCATTTGTATGTTTTTTAATGCCATTTCCTAACTATAGTGACCCTGTAACCTTTGGTTTTTGCAGTGAATTTCTACTGTTTTCAATAAAATTTCATAATTTTAACATCTCTGTAATCTTTGGTGTTTTTCAGTGAATTTCTACGTCTTTTTAATGCTATTTCCTAACTATGATGTCCCTCTAACCTTTGGTTTTTCAATGAATTTCTAGTTTTTCTTTTTACATAATGTAATATTTAATTACCATATGTTAATCCAACGGCCCTGTATCCAACCCATCAAAGGCAGCCAACCGGCAGGCCCTCTCCTCAGTCATTTCAGTCCCAGGGAACCCATCCCAGGGACTGACACATTTTTTAGGGGGATGGGCCCCCTCCCAGGAACTATTTCGGCCTCAGGAACCGCATCCTTCTGGCGACCACCATTATATTCATAGGCGGGGGTGTTAGACTTGGGGGTCTCTAGTTGGCACAGGTATGCACTTGTGACAAATAGGGACCCTCTCCTCTAGTCAGGGTAGGGGGGTACACTCCTAAAATAACCCCTGCTCACCCCCTTGGTAGCTTGGCACGAGCAGACAGGCTTATCTCAGAGGCAGTGTGTAAAGCATTTGTGAACACATACAGTAACAAAGTGACAACACCACAAATGGACACCACACAGGTTTTATATCAAAAATAAGTATTCTTTATATAGATTTACCACAAGACCATTAAACGACAAAAACACACAATACTGTTACTTTTAGATGGTAGGATTTTGCTTAGTTCTCTTAAGTTCTTAAATGCGACACTTTAAGTCAATGTACCTTTTAGATGCGACACACAGGGCAACGAAAGTGTTGCAACGATGTTGATGCGATGAAGTTTTGGGTGCAAAGAAATAAAGACGTGAAGATCTTCTAGATGCGTTACGCTTCTCCGATGTTGCGAGAAGACTCGACTCGATGCTTCAGCTGCAGCGGCGACACACTTTACGCGATGCGACGACAGCAGCCTTGGCAGCGACACTCTCCTCCGACGTTGCGAGACGCTTCTGCTCGATGCGATGTTGCAGCGGTGATACCCCTTTACGCGATGCGACGACAGCAGCTCTGACGGTGGCATGCTTCTCCGTGGATGCGAGGCACTTTTCTTGATGCGGTGCAATGCGACAACCACGATGGCTGCGATGGCGACACGCTTCTTCCTCGATGCGAGACTCTTCTCTGGATGCGGTGCAATGCGTCAGCTACGATGACTGCGATGGTGACACGCTTCTTCGGCGTTGCGAGACACTTCCTGGGTGATGCAAGACGCTTCCGCTCGATGCGATACTGCAGTGGCGACACACTTTACGAGATGCGACGACAACAGCTCCGACGGCAGCACGCTTCTCCTTCTTGAGTCGCGCTTCCAGCTCCTTGCGACATGCAGTCCCTCAGAAGGCCCAACAACAGCAGCAGGCACTTCCAAAGAACTCTGGGGAGCTGGGGGGTGAAGTCTGTTGTTCCTGAGACTTCAGCAGGAGGCAAGCTCTTTTCCAAGCCCTTGGAGATCCTTCACAAGTTGAGCAAAAGTACACACAAAGTTCCTTTCTCCTCTCTTTGGCAGTAAGGCAACCACTGCAGGCCAATCCCCCAGTTTCAGGGATAGTTTCCTCCTCAGCTTCTTCTGGTTCCTCCCTCAGCAGAGGTTCTTCTTGTTTTCCCAAAGTGATCTAAATTCTTGGGATCAGGGTCCCAATATTTATACCCAGAAATCCTTTGTCCTCTGAAGGCAGAGGGGCCTTTGCCCAGTCCAAACCAGTTCCTGAGCACCTTGTTTACCAGACTTCTCCTTTCCTTTCACAGTGCAGGGCAGAAACATTTGACGCCCCACAGGAGGTGGAGTCAGCATTGTGGAAGGCAAGTACAGCTCTGGAGCAATTTGTTGACAGGATTCCTTCTCTTCATTCACTGTGCAGGGCAGAGACATCAGCTGCTCCCCAGGAGGTGGAGCCAGCATTGTGGAAGGCAGGCACAGCCCTATTCAGGTCCCAGGTGCAACTCCTCCCACCCATCTGGATGCAGATCTCTCTATTCACCACTGGGACACCTCACCCTGTCTCCTGGAATTCCCCAGCACTGTCACTCAAACTCCAGACAAAGGAATACACAGCCTAGCAGAGGCAGGTTTGAATGGTTAGACAAGAAAATGCCTACTTTCTAAAAGTGGCATTTTCAAACACAGAATGTTAAAACCAACTTCACTAAAAGATGTATTTTATCATCCTGAGTTCAGGCATACTAAATTCGAATTTCTACCATGTTCTCTGAGTCAGTTAAGATTATAAGATGTAATAACCAAAACTGCCCATTCAGGCCTATGGAGAACAGGTAGCCTTGCAATAGTGAAAAACGAAAATGGCTGTAATTCACTATTGGAACATGCCACACACACCAGGGCATGTCCTACCTTATCCTTACAATGCACCCTGCCCTTGGGCCTACCATAGGGGTGTCTGATATGAAGAAAAGGGAAGGTTTAGGGACTGGCAAGTGAGTGCACTTGCCCAGTCAGCATGACAGTACGAGACTGCACGCAGGCTCTGCAATGGCAGACCTTAGACACATGTTTACAGGCTGCTTCTGTGGGTGGCACAACCAGTGCTGCAGGCCCACCAGCAGTATTTGGATTACAAGCCCTGGGCACTCCTGGTGCACAGTACTAGGGTCTGACAAGTAAACCAAACCAACCAATCATGGGATCACAAATCATACATTAATTTACAATAGGGAGCACTTGCACTGTGGCACTGGACAGAAGTGGCACAGTGCCCTGAGCAACTAGCACCAGCAAAAAATACATGAGGCACAGCGAAAAATGGAAGGGAGACTCACGCCAATATGCCAGGTCTAACACGTGTCCCCTCCAGCTGAAATGTGGGGAGAACTACCCTACCTCCTGGGAGTTCTCATCACTAAGGCGGAAAAATCTGGACAGACCATCAGCATTGGCGTGTTCTGTACCGGGACGATGTTCCACCGTGAAATCCATCCCCTGTAGGGAAATGGACCACCTTAACAGCTTTGGGTTCTCACCCCTCATCTGCATCAACCATCTGAGGGGCCTGTGGTCTGTCTGAACCCGGAAGTGATTTCCAAACAGGTAGGGTCTCAGCTTCTTCAGTGCCCAGACCACAGCAAAAGTCTCACGCTCAATAGCACTCCACCTCTGTTCCCGTGGAAGTAACCTCCTACTGATGAAGTCTACAGGTTAATCTAGGCCCTCCTCATTTATCTGTGATAGAACAGCCCCCACACCATGCTCTGAAGCGTCTTTTTGCACTATGAACTCCTTGGAGAAGTTGGGTGCCAAGATCACGGGCGTTGTGCACATAGCAGTTTTTAAGGCCTCAAAAGCTTCCTGACAGGTGTCAGTCCAAATCACTTTCCTTGGTTGCTTCCTGGAAGTCAGCGCTGTCAAGGGTGCATCAATCTTGGGCTGTAGGGGCGGCACCTGGCCGCTCCCTACCTGGTGTCCCAAGTACACCACGGAACCCTGCCCAATCTGGCACTTACTCGCCTTGATCGTGAGGCCTGCCCTCCGCAGCGCCATCAACACTTCCCAGAGGTGGTGCAGGTGTTCTTCCCAACTGGCGCTGAACACTGCGATGTCATCCAGGGAGGCGGCACTGAACGAGTCCAGTCCAGCCAACACCTGGTTGACCAACTCTGAAAGGTGGCAGGGGCATTCTTCATCCCAAAGGGCATAATCCGGAACTGGTAGTGGCCATCCGGTGTGGAGAATGCTGACCTCTCCTTTGCCCCATCGGTCAAGGCAATCTGCCAGTACCCAGATGTTAAGTCAAACATGCTGAGGTACCGTGCAGCCCCTAGCCGATCTATAAGCTCATCAGCTCTGGGGATGGGGTGTGCATCAGTCCTGGTGACTGCATTGAGCCCTCTGTAGTCCACACAGAACCGGAGTTCGGGTGTGGCATCCGGCACGGCAGCCTTTGGGACCAAGACCCATTATCATGCCTTTGAGGGTTCGGTTGAATCTCTCAACCAACCCGTTTCCTTGGGGGTGGTAAGGTGTGGTAAACTTGTAGATTACACCACAGTCTTGCCACAGGGACTTCATATACTTGGAAATGAAGTTGGTCCCCGGGTCAGACACTACCTCGCGAGGGAATCCCACTCGGGAGAAAATTCCCATCAGTGCTCGTCCCACCACGGGGGCCATCACTGTCCTCAGAGGTATGGCTTCCGGGTACCTGATGGCATGGTCCACCAAGACCAGGATTAACCTGTTGCCCATGGCTGTCTTGGGGTCCAGTGGACCCACAATGTCAATACCCACCCGTTCAAAGGGGGTGCTGACTACAGGGAAGGGCTGGAGAGGAGCCTTGCGCTTCCTCCCACTCTTACCACTTGCCTGGCAAGTCTGGCATGTCCTGCAGTGAGTGTCTGAACTCCTGCGCATTTGGGGACAATAAAAATGGGTGACAAGTCTTTCAAAGGTCTTGTGCTGCCCCAAATGTCCTGCCAATGGAACATCATGAGCCAGCCCGAGTAGGAAGGCTCTGAAGCGCTGGGGTACCACCAGCACACGGGCTGACCCAGGCTCAGCAACCTTAGGCTCTGTATACAGGAGGTCATTCTCCCAGTAGATCCAATGTGATCCAGACTGATCACCTGCTGCCTGGTCTGCAGCCTGTTGCCGCAGACCCACAAGAGAAGGGCATTCTTTCTGCTCCTTGCAGAATTCCTCCCTGGAGGGTCCACTTCTTGCTGCCAATGGGTCAGCTCAGGCAGGTCCCCCAGTTTGGCTACCTGTTCCCCTGTAGGCTCCAGGGCATCGCCCTCAGGGTCTGCTCCCTCCTGGACCGTGGAAACATCGGGGGCCAGTTTCCCGTGCCCCCTGCCTCTACTCTTGACGGCCGGTACCTGGGCCTCCCTCTCAGGCTCCAGGTTCTCTTGAGCATCTTTACTCGCTGCCATTGACCGGGTGGTCACACACGCCCAGTCAGGCATACCCAACATTTCTAAATGTGCATTCCGCTCCACCTTTGCCAAGGTGAGCTCTTCAAGTCATTCCCTAACAAACAGTCAACAGGCATGGCGGGCCTCACAGCTACCTGAAGAGTACCAGAGACCACCCCCCACTCAAATGGAACCTGAGCCACCTTGCAGTGACTCTCTGCGTTGTCAGTGGCAACAACTGGGTAGAATGCTCCAGGGACAACCTGCTCTTGAGACACCAGGTGACATTTGACAGCTGTCACACTGGCCTCTGTATCTCTCAGAGCCTCCACTCTGTGTCCATTGATGGTCACCCCCTGCCTGTATTTTTTTGTGTTATCAGGCAGCTGGGTCCTAGGGACCACCTCACAGTCTCCTAATGAGACAAGGGACATTTCTGCGGGACCCCACCCACCTTGGGCACCCATCTCCTCACCCAGGGCTACACTAGCCAGCTGCCGGGGGCTGCACCAGTGGGTGCTGGTTTTCCAGACAGGCAACACTTGGTATCATTGGCAAAATGACCCAGTTCTCCACATTCGTAGCATCTTGGGGGCCCTTTTTGAACAGGTGGACCTGTTGGGGCCCTGACGGTTTCTGGGGGGGAGGCTGGGAACCTTTCCCTTGGTTCCCTTGGGGATTACTTTGGGGCCTCTTATGGAACTCCCTCTGTTTACCCTTGTCCCCCCCACTCCTCTGCTGGGGACCCTGCCCACTCTTGGCTGGGTCTCCCACGTGACCCTTGTGGACCCTGGTACTGACCCAGTGGTCTGCCTCCTCAGCAAGCTTCCTAGGATTAGTCAGCCTACTATCAATCAAGTGCTGGCGTAGCTCAGGAAAACAGTTACTTGACAAGTGCTCCCATGCAATCAAATCAAGCAATCCCTGAAAATCATTGACTTTGCTACCCTTCACCCAACCATCAAATGCTCTGCAGAAAAAAGTAACATATTCAACATAGGTACTGTTTGCTAACTTTGTGCAACCCCTGAACCTCTGTCTATACATCTCAGGGGTCAAACCATATCTAGACATCAATGCATCTTTCATGTGGGGATAGGAATTATAGACATCAGAAGGCAAGTCTAGCAGTGTGTCCCGCCCCTCACTAAGGAACCGTCCCCACAACCCTGCTCCCCAATCCTTCTCAGGGACCCGGTTGGAAGACATGGCTACCTCATAGGCCTTGAACCACTGCCCAATATCATCGTTTAAAAAAAATTCCTTCACTACATCTTTAGGGATATAAACTCTAGATTCTACAGGCATTGACGGTGTGCTGCCACCAGAGGGAGCAATTTCTAAACTCTGGGCTTTCAACTCCAATTCCCTCAAAACCTTTTCATGTTCATACTGTAGCTTTTTCTCTTCTAGGGCTAACTTTCTACTTTGCATTTCAAATTCTAACTGCCCACTTAACTTGAGCTTGGTCAGCTCCAATTCATGCATCCTACACTCTTTTCTATCTGCCAACTCCTCTGGAGATAGACTTTTACCAGAAACACTGCTACCGGCAGGGGAAGGGGTTCTCCTTCCTCTTGGACCCACTGGCCCTTCCAGCTGCTCCCCTGCATTATCATCATCAGTCTCATTCCTTGCTTCTACCCAGGCCCTCAGCGCCTTGTAGGACTCTGGCTTATTTTTGCATCCGGTAGTGCAAACATTGAATTTCCTGCAGAAGAACTTTAGCTGTTTAACTAGGTAGCTGTCCAGTTTCTCTTCTTCCCATTCCCATTCATTATCAACAGAGACTATGGATGCTGCTTTCTCCACCATGGTTAAGCTTGGCAGTACTCAAAAATAGAAAGTCCCAAAAAGAATCTACCAACAAGTATTGGTTGCGTTAAGGTCTGCACTCACTAAGTAGTGTTCATCAATCACTGTACAAGGGTCACAAATGCAAGTCCAGAATCCTCACCGCTGACCACCAATGTTAGACTTGGGGGTCTCTAGTTGGCCCAGGTAGGTACTTGTGACAAATAGGGACCCTCTCCTCTAGTCAGGGTAGGGGGGTACACTCCTAAAATAACCCCTGCTCACCTCCTTGGTAGCTTGGCACGAGCAGACAGGCTTATCTCAGACGCAGTGTGTAAAGCATTTGTGAACACATACAGTAACCAAGTGACAACACTACAAATGGACACCACACAGGTTTTATATAACAAATAAGTATTCTTTATATAGATTTACCACAAGACCATTAAAAAACAAAAACACACAATACTGTTACTTTTAGATGGTAGGATTTTGCTTAGTTCTCTTAAGTTCTTAAATGCGACACTTTAAGTCAATGTACCTTTTAGATGCGACACGCAGGGCAACGAAAGTGTTGCAACGATGTTGATGCGATGAAGTTTTTGGTTCAATAAAATAAAGATGTGAAGATCTTCCAGATTCGTTACGCTTCTCTGATGTTGCGAGAAGACTCGACTCTATGCTTCAGCTGCAGCGGCGACACACTTTACGCAATGCGACGACAGCAGCCTTGGCAGCGACACTCTTCTCCGACGTTGCGAGACGCTTCCGCTCGATCCGATGTTGCAGCGGTGACACCCCTTCATGCGATGCGACGACAGCAGCTCCGACGGCGTCACGCTTCTCCATGGATGCGAGGCGCTTTTCTTGATGCGGTGCAAGGCGACAACTACGATGGCTGCGATGGCGACACGCTTCTTCCTCGATGCGAGACTCTTCTCTGGATGCGGTGCAATGCGTCAGCTACGATGGCTGCGATGGCGACACGCTTCTTCCGCGTTGCGAGAGACTTCCTGGATGATGCGAGACGCTTCCGCTCGATGCGATGCTGCAGCTGCGACACACTTTACGAGATGCGACAACAACAGCTCTGACGGCGGCACGCTTCTCCTTCTTGAGTCGCGCTTCCAGCTCCTTGTGACACGCAGTCCCTCAGAAGGCCCAACAACAGCAGCAGGCCCTTCCAAAGAACTCTGGATAGCTGGGGGGTGAAGTCTGTTGTTGACTTCAGAAGGAGGCAAGCTCTTTTCCAAGCCCTTGGAGATCCTTCACAAGTTGAGCAAAAGTACACACAAAGTTCCTTTCTCCTCTCTTTGGCAGTAAGGCAACCACTGCAGGCCAATCCCCCAGTTTCAGGGATAGTCTCCTCCTCAGCTTCTTCTGGTTCCTCCCTCAGCAGAGGTTCTTCTTGTTTTCCCAAAGTGATCTAAATTCTTGGGATCAGGGTCCCAATATTTATACCCAGAAATCCTTTGTCCTCTGAAGGCAGAGGGGCCTTTGCCCAGTCCAAACCAGTTCCTGAGCACTTTGTTTACCAGACTTCTCCTTTCCTTTCACAGTGCAGGGCAGAAACATTAGACGCACCACAGAAGGTGGAGCTAGCATTGTGGAAGGCAAGTACAGCTCTGGAGTACTTTGTTGACAGGATTCCTTCTATTCAGGTCCCAGGTGCAACTCCTCCCACCCATCTGGATGCAGATCTCTCTATTCACCACTGGGACACCTCACCTTGTCTCCTGGAATTCCCCAGCCCTCTCACTCAAACTCCAGGCAAAGGAATACACAGCCTAGCAGAGGCAGGTTTGAATGGTTAGACAAGAAAATGCCTACTTTCTAAAAGTTTCTTATATTTACAGTGAATGGTGAGCCCCAGTGAAACAAACCATAACCTTATACAATGTGACAGAACAAAAAAGATTGGTGAAAGGTTATTGGAAAAAACATATATAAGGACAGTTTATATACAATATACAGTGATTCAGTCTAGGCTGTCTCTTATTTTGTTGTCGACGGCGTTTCGACCCACTTTGAAATACCGGGTCTCATCAGGACTGTAATTCTAGGGGCGGTTTAAAACATACAGTTGTCCATGTAGGATCCAGTATGTATAAAGATGAGATGGATGACAATTGTATCCAGACTTAGGTTCTTTTCTATCCTCCAAAGATAAGAGGCAGTACTACTCCAGGTATAATGGGAGATTTAGAGTGTTGGTATGACACTTATATTCAGTGTCAGAGGAACTCATATACTCAATAACGGTTCTTCTGTATAATCACTAAGGCAGTGTTATCCCATTGATAGCACCACGGACGATAAGTGTTCTCCACGCAGGCTCGATTAACTCAGCTGAGCACACTGCGTGGAGAACACTTATCGTCCGTGGTGCTATCAATGGGATAACACTGCCTTAGTGATTATACAGAAGAACCGTTATTGAGTATATGAGTTCCTCTGACACTGAATATAAGTGTCATACCAACACTCTAAATCTCCCATTATACCTGGAGTAGTACTGCCTCTTATCTTTGGAGGATAGAAAAGAACCTAAGTCTGGATACAATTGTCATCCATCTCATCTTTATACATACTGGATCCTACATGGACAACTGTATGTTTTAAACCGCCCCTAGAATTACAGTCCTGATGAGACCCGGTATTTCAAAGTGGGTCGAAACGCCGTCGACAACAAAATAAGAGACAGCCTAGACTGAATCACTGTATATTGTATATAAACTGTCCTTATATATGTTTTTTCCAATAACCTTTCACCAATCTTTTTTGTTCTGTCACATTGTATAAGGTTATGGTTTGTTTCACTGGGGCTCACCATTCACTGTAAATATAAGAGAGTTTCTGTGTATATATAAAATGTGGTTTTATTTGTGATATAAAAAAGTGGTTAATAAATAAAGACCTCGGCTGAGGCTTAGTAGATTTCAGTAGTGTAAAAAGGTTTTTGTGCAGACTTACTGTGTTGATTAATGATTTGTTCTCTTTTGAAATAATTGAGGTTTTTCATTTCTTGACTTCTTGGTTTGAGATTAATTTCAAGGCAATCATTGACATTGTATATTATTGAAAAAATTGGTAAATGAGTTCCTTGTGAACATTGTCTTACAGTACATTGTACTTACCCGGTTCGCAGGGACACAAGGGTCGCTCTTGTAAACTCCAAATATAATATAAATACTTTCTAAAAGTGGCATTTTCAAACACAGAATGTTAAAACCAACTTCACTAAAAGATGTATTTTATCATCCTGAGTTCAGGCATACTAAATTCGAATTTCTACCATGTTCTCTGAGTCAGTTAAGATTATAAGATGTAATAACCAAACTGCCCATTCTGGCCTATGGAGAACAGGTAGCCTTGCAATACTGAAAAACGAAAATGGCTGTAATTCACTATTAGAACATGCCACACACACCAGGGCATGTCCTACCTTATCCTTACAATGCACCCTGCCCTTGGGCCTACAATAGGGTGTCTGATATGAAGTAAAGGGAAGGTTTAGGGACTGGTAAGTGGGTGCACTTGCCCAGTCAGCATGACAGTACCAGACTGCAGGCAGGCTCTGCAATGGCAGACCTTAGACACATGTTTACAGGCTGCTTCTGTGGGTGGCACAACCAGTGCTGCAAGCCCACCAGCAGTATTTGGATTTCAAGCCCTGGGCACTCCTGGTGCACTGTACTAGGGTCTGATAAGTAAACCAAACCAACCAATCATGGGATCACAAATCATACATTAATTTACAATAGGGAGCACTTGCACTGTGGCACTGGACAGCAGTGGCACAGTGCCCTGAGCAACTAGCACCAGCAAAAAATACATGAGGCACAGCGAAATATGGAAGGGAGACTCACGCCAATGTGCCAGGTCTAACAGGGGGCATGCAGCCCAATCCCCAGGTTGATTTCGGCCATGGGGACCACATCCCCCAGGTCCCTGCCTTATTAAAATGTGGGAGGAGGCACACAGCCCCCCTCCCCGGGCCTATGTTGGCCCTGGGGCCTGACCCCCTGGGGCCTGGTACTGGGCCAATATCGGACGGGAGTGCGCCATCCACAAGTCCAGCCTATGTTTAAAGGGGGAGAGGGGCCACGCGCCCCCCCAGGCCAATTTTTACCTCTGGGACCCCAAGGAAGACCAATGTTTAAAGGGAAGGAGCATGCAGCACCCGTCCCCGGACTGATATTGGCCGGGACCCCATCCCCCATGTCCCAGCCAATGATTAAAGGGGGGAGGCACGCAGCCCAGTTCCCAACACAGTCTCGCCTCCGGTGACACCATCACCCCATTGGCCAACTAAGGGTGGGTGTCTTGGTGTCCACCTAGTCCACCCACCATATCCTCAGTAGAGTAACGTCCCTGAGGCTCACCTGGGCGGGGGGGGGGGGGGGCGGGGGGGGGGCAGGATAAAAACAGAGCGCGGATGCCAAAGCTTATTTTTTAAAAGAATTTCGCCAAAGATTCACAGATCCTCCACAAATGCATGGAAAAAAATAAAAAGGTGTCAGGGTTTTCCTATCCTGCCTCCTTCTGCTTTTCTTTGCCTTTTTTGGGGATCAAAGTCCCACGACGGTTGTCACAACTTCCAAGTGGTGGCTGTCAATCAGATCTCAACATGAGATCTGTTGGATCCGCAGATATAAATAAATATTTTTTCTTTAATAACTTAAAAACTACTAAATAGATTTGCACCAAATTGCAAAAAGTACTCTTTCTGAACCAAGTTCTAGCTTTATGCAAAATTTAGTATAATTCTATTCAGTAGTTCAGGCAGTAGGTGTTTTCACCGTCCCTATGGGAAATTGCATTGGTAAAACATGTTTTGGTACCCTCCTTTTTTTTGGCCCCCACTCGACGAATCCCCCCAAAACTTTATTAACAGCCGCTGAAGTGAGTGGCAAATTAGTTTTGGAAATGTCTGCAGAATTTTGTGAAGATTGGTCAAATTGCACCAAAGTTAATTGAAAATGGATTCTCTATTCCTCCATAACAAAAGCCTTTTACCATTCCAGGCACAGTATTACAGCTTTGAACTGGTAAAATACCAACCTGAAATGAATGAAAGAAACCCCTGCTTTTTTTTTTGCATGATTTATGCATCACTCAATGCCTGAAAGGGTATTGTTTTGACTTATACTGGGTGCTATCTTGTGTCTGGACAAAACTATACCTCTATGAAGAGCTCTAATGAGAGCCAAACACGTGTCATGGGTTGCTTTTATTAATTTTTGGTTGGCTTGGTTGGTATTTTAAAGCTGTAACTCTGTGCCTGGAGTGGTAAAAGGCTTTTATTATTTTACAGCTCGGCATGGACAGCACTGTGCTAGCCCTATGCTTGAACACTTTGCTGTAGAAATGGCAAAAGATTTTGTCCGTTTCTATCTCAGCATGGATGGCACTGGCTAAGGCTATGCTTAAAGACATATATATATATATATATATATATATGTATTGTCTACTGGCGGTCGCCAGTAGATAGTTATAGTTAGGACCTATTTTCCATAGGAAATCCGCAACATTCTATTTGGAATAATGTTGGCACCGATTGACGAATCCTCGCGAAAATTTCCAAACTTTTGGCCAGCTCCGCTCTGTTCCTACCCTGAAAGTTTTGCAGTGATCCGTCAAGCGGGGGCCGAGAAAAAAGGGGGGTCCCAAAATGCGTTTTCCCCATGCTATTTCCAATAGGATCTGTTGTCGCAGATACAGCCCGAACTGCTGAACGGCATGACACCAAATTTGGCAAAGAGGTAGTCCTCAGTTCGGACTCGTGCCTTTTGCATATATGGTGTAAATCTGTTTAGTAGTTCCTGAGAAAATTAGGGTAAAAAAGTTAGTGATATCTATGGCCGGGGAGGATCCGCGCACCCTACCCACACCGTAAGCGAACCCTCCCCGAACCGAGCACGCACCCTCCCGATCGCGCGCTGAATGCTAATTGGCTGTTGAGTGTTTCTCTACATTCGAAACCAGGAACTGTTGGCGGCCATTTTCTGCCTCGGTAGAAGCGAGGCTGAAGATGCAAGGGGAATAAGTGTGTAAAACATATAAAAGGGGAGAGTGGAAATACTCTGACCCTCTAGAGGTGCTTAGGGGGTCCCAGAAGGACCCCCTGGGGCTCCCTTTAAAAAAAAAAAAAACACGGGAAAATGCGCGCGCGGTGCGCGCATCCTATCGCGTTGGATGCACGGATTATCTCGTGGTGGGTGCGCGGATCCACGGCAACGTTTTTTGAAAAACGACAAGAAATCATTGGTTGTATGACAACTTTCTACACTGAAAGGTAGGGTGTATATTTCTGTTTTTTAAAGGTATGATTGTTATTGGTTAACAAAAACAGATTGTAAGGAACATTATATATGATAAGCTGATATGTTGAAAAGTCAAGCACACTTCCTGTCTTGTGTAGGAACATTGTGTGCTGAACTTGTGATATGTGAGCTCAGTGCAGTGTTCCATGACCTGTGTCTATGGTAACAGGCAGAAGGCAGATTGGGGGAAGGGTTGAAATGTATTTCAGTTGGAAAGGGTTGAAATGTTTAACCAATAGAAATGTGTGTTTGCTTTTGAGTTTATGTGCGACGGATTGTGATTTGATGTTTACATGTATATGTGTGGAAAATGAAAGGGAAACTTTTTCATACTTTGCTTTTGCTGAGAGGTGCACAGTGCAGAGATTCTGTAAAAGAAAATATGGTGAGTGATTGATATACTCCTTAATCTACAAAAGAACTTTTTCTGCTAAAGTGTAAGGAGTACTTTTTTCTCTACAATGTGTGTGCATGTAGAAACCATTCTGTGATTTGCATTTGTGTTTTTCATGTGTTTGTAGACAGAGAACTGTGCAGTTTTTATATTTTGGTAGAATTAGAAACCAGTCATTGTTTATGAATTTGTCTAATGAGTTATGTTATGTTTCTATACTAAAATGTAGTACTACTTCTATATGAAGAAATGTGTTTTGATATAATGCAAGGGATAGTGTTGTTTGTCTATAATCACACAGTGAGTCTGTGTGCATTTGGGAACCACTGTGAGAGAAGCATTTGGTAACATCATGTATTTGCTGACAGATAACTGTTTTAAAACCAGTCAGGTTGACAAGTGTTAGTAGCATTAGAAGACAGTTATGGCTTATGCTTTCATTAAATGAGTCAGGCATTGACAGTAAATTGCAGTCGTGAAATATGTAGATTGTGTGCAGTTTCCTTACCACTTGCACTGTAGTGAATGAGTTTTGGTAAACTCATAGGGATAGTGGTGCTTGTCTAGAATCACACTGTGAGTTAGTGTGTATTTGGGATCAGTGTGAGAGAATCATTTGGTAACATCATGTATTTGCTGACAGATAACTGTTTTAAAATCTGTCATGTTGTGAAGTTTTAGTAGCAGTAGAATCCAGTCATGCTTTGACACTGATGTGCTGTACTGAAATATGTAGATTGTGTGCAGTCCCCTTACCCCTTCCACAGTAGTGAATGAGTTTTGGTAAAGTCCTAGGATAGTGTTGATTGTCTAAAATCACACTGTGAGTCTGTGTGCATTTGGGTAAGGATTGTGAGAGAAGCATTTGGTAACATCGTGTATTTACTGACAGATAACTATTTTTAAAACCTGTCATGTTGTCAAGTTTTAGTAGCATTAGAAGCCAGTCTTTGCTTATGCGTTGATTAAATTAGTCAGGCATTGCCATTAAAGTGTAGTCGTGAAATATGTAGATTGTGTGCAGTTCCTTTACCACTTCCCCAGTAGTGAATGAGTTTTGGTAAACTCCTAGGGATAGTGTTGTTTGTCTAGAATCACACTGTGAGTCTGTGTGCATTTGGGAACCACTGTGAGAGAAGTGTTTGGTAACATTGTGTATTTTCTGACAGATAAGTGTTGTAAAACATGTCATGTTGTCAAGTTTTAGTAGCATTAGAAGACAGTTATGGCTTATGCTTTCATTATATGAGTCAGGCATTGACAGTAAATTGCAGTTTTGAAATATGTAGATTGTGTGCAGTTCCCTTACCACTTGCAGTGTAGTGAATGAGTTTGGTAAACTCATAGGGATAGTTGTGCTTGTCTAGAATCACACTGTGAGTTAGTGTGTATTTGGGATCACTGTGAGAGAAGCATTTGGTAACATCATGTATTTGCTGACAGATAACTGTTTAAAACCTGTCATGTTGTGAAGTTTTAGTAGGATTAGAATCCAGTCTTTGCTTATGCGTTGATTAAATGAGCCATCCTTTGACACTGATGTGGTGTACTTAAATATGTAGATTGTGTGTAGTACCATTAACTCTTCCAGAGTAGTGAATGAGTTTTGGTAAACTCCTAGGATAGTGTTGCTTGTCTAAAATCACACTGTGAGTCTGTGTGCATTTGGGTAAGGATTGTGAGAGAAGCATTTGGTAACATCGTGTATTTGCTGACATATACCTGTTTTAAAACCGGTCACGTTGTGAAGTTTTAGTAGCATTAGAAGTCAGTCTTTGCTTATGCTTTGATTAAATGAGTCAGGCTTTGACACAAAAGTGCAGTCCTGAAATATGAAGATTGTGTGCAGTTTGCTTACCACTTCCACAGTAGTGAATGATTTTTGGTAAACTCCTAGGTATAGTGGTTGTTGTCTAAAATTACACTGTGAGTCTGTGTGCATTTGAGAACCACTGTGAGAGAAGCATTTGGTAACATCGTGTATTTGCTGACAGATAACTAATTTAAAACCTCTCATGTTGTCAGGTTTTAGTAGCATTAGAAGCTAGTCTTTGCTTATGCATTGATAAAATGAGTCAGGGTTTGAAACTAAGGTGCAGTACCATGTACTATTCTGTTCACTGTGGCAGAACTGAAAATTTAAAAGTTTTACCTAAGCACTGTCCTAGAAGTAGTCTGATTATTTAGTCAGTTTCTAAGTACCAAATAGACTGCTTCAAATGTCTCTGCAGTACGCATGTAGTGTTCTAACATACTATACACCTTCAATTCCCTAGTCAGTATCCATACATTTCCAGGAAACATCCTGTCACTTCCTTTGCAGTCCTCTAGTGACCCATTCAGCACCATTTACTAATCCATTCACTGTGCTAAAACCCAAACACTTATAAATTCACCAAGATACTCTCTTTCCAGTACTCTTATGATTCAGTCACTGCCTAAGTATTCATGCACTGAGCCAGGTCTTAGCACATGGACTTCTTCAAACCCCTATCCACTATGCATGCAGTCCTCTAAGCACCTACACACTTGTCTTTCACACCTTCAATTCCCCAGTCAGTATCCGTTCACTTCCAGCAAACACCCTGTCACTCCATTTGTACTCCTCTAGTGACCCATTCAGCATCATGTACTAATCCATTCACTGCGCCAAACCCTAATAAATTCACCCAGGCACTCTCCTTGCAGTACTCTAATCATTCAGTCAGTACCCAAGTACTCATCCAGTGACCCAGGCCTTAGTATATGGACTGCTGCAAACCCTTATCCACTATGCATGCAGTCCTCTAACCACCTACACAATTGTCTTTCTCACCTTCAATTCCCTAGTCAGTATCCATACACTTCCAGGAAATACCCTGTCACTCCCTTTGCAGTCCTCTAGTGACCCATTCAGCACCATTTACTAATCCATTCACTGTGCTAAAACCCAAACACTTATAAATTCACCAAGATACTATCTTTGCAGTACTCTAATCATTCAGTCACTGCCTAAGTATTCATACTCTGAGCCAGGCCTTAGCACAGGGACTGTTTCAAACCCCTATGCACTATGCATGCAATCTTCTAACCACCTAGACACTTGTCTTTCACACTTTAAATTTCCTAGTCAGTATCCATACAGTCCAGCACTTGTGACTGCTTTTGCACTCCTCTAGTGACCCATTCAGTACCAAGTACTAATCCATTCCCTGTGCGAAAAGCCTAGCACTTATAAATTCACCTAGGCACACTCCTTGCTGTACTCTAATCAGTCAGTACCCAAGTAGTTATGCAGTGAGCCAGGCCTTAGCACATGGACTGCTTTAAATGCCTATGCAGTATGGGTGCAGTCCTCTAATCACCTACACAGTTGTGTTTCACACCTTCAATTCCCTAGTTAGTATTCGTACTCTTCTAGCAAACACCCTGTCACTCACCCAGTGTGTCTCCTTATAGTACTGTAATCATTTAGTCAGTTGGCATGTAGTCTTTTAGTGAGGTAGGCTTTAGGGCATGAACTGCTTCAAAGTAGTATGCCCTATGCATGTAGTGTTTTAACGATCGTCACACTTGTGGCTCAGGGCTATAGTTTCTTAGTCAGTTTTTATATAAAATGTGTTTGTACAGTAGTGGAATAGTATAAATTTGAAAGTTATTAATATACATTTATTTGTGATTCTTTTTTACAGATACAGAACAGGAGTGTTTCTCATCTGTTTGCACTCTTCTCGTGCAAGATTTTTTGGATGAAGGGTCCTTAGGTGTTTCATCATATTTGCTGTGCCGCACGAGTATTTTTTGTTAGGATCCCCTCGTAACAGAACTCTTTGGCAAATCTTGCGAATGAAGAAGGTGGCATTGGTCTTTGTTTGCCCCTTGGAAAAAGTTAAAAATTTCTTTACCACTGAAGAAAAACGTTGTGGGCGTGGTGCCTTCTGCAAAAAAAATTCCTCAGATTCGGTAAACAGTTTTTGTAAGTTAAACTTATAAAATTTTGTTAGCTGTATACATTTTAAATATCTGTTATTTTTTTCTTGTGGTATTTTGTTGAGAATACCATGTTGTTGTTTTTTTAACAATCTTTCTGAAATTTCTGGTCTGTCGTCGACATCCGTGGTTCCTACAGGAGTGTTCCGCCTTGTTGTTTTGTATTATTGTTGTTACATTTTGTTTATTAGTTTATTGTTGATATTTATGTTAATAGAAAAATAAAGTTTGAAAATAGTTTATTGTTTATATATTTATTATTATAAAAAATAAAGTTTGAAAACAAAATTAATAATGTTTTTGGTTCTTCTCTTAACTGCTGTGTGACTCTTTCTTGTTCTTATTACTGTTATTTGATGGAGTCCACCATGGTGTTAAATTTTGGGGCACTTATCACTGGAATACTGGTGATATCTGCAGTTTGCAACAACTTCTGATTAGTGTGTTAGATTTATCTCAACTTTACTTCCGTTAAAGTGCTGATAATGAAATGGAGAGTAGCCGTTCACGTGCAAAAAGACACGAGGTGCACCTTTGCGATTTATTCTAAATACTAAAATCCTGTATTGTATTGCACTGAGGTATTGGCTGCACTTACAGTGTACACACGAAATCTATTAAGAAATCTCATTGTATTTATATTGATTGGGAATAGTGCGTCAGGTGCTGGATCTTGACGAGATACACTGCTCAGTTCGTATATTGTTGTGCACATGAAAAAAATCACATCACAAATTTCACACCAATTGCAATGCGAAACAAATTCCGGCAATAAGACACGTTAGCACCAGGGATTTTACACCTGCTTTCTGCTGGTGTTAAGCAGGACAACTACCTGCACCATGAAAGGGAACACAGCCAAGAGCCACACCAGAACACCCACAGGTGCCATAGAGTCAATGAGCATGATACAGGGATACCCATGAGCTCCAGAAGACTCATCTCAACAACTGCAGGACTGCCAATTCCCCCCCCAAACCCACATCTTAGTAAGTGTGTCCCTGTGGTCATTGTCTTAGCATGATAGGCACGAGCCCTGCAACATCACAGTGTGCTGTCACCTCAGCGTTGGCAGTGAGCCTGGATGTGTAGCTACGTACGCATCCTCCTGCATGCACAACTGGCGTGTGCTGGTCTGTCGTTCACAGGTCAGTGCAGGGGTGTGCCTATCCGGCAAGGGGAACGGGGTATCTCGGACATGTCCGTGTACAGGAAGTGCGGTAAGTGTGTCTCTGTGTTCTGGTGTGGCCTGTTACAAGAGCCGCAGCAGTCGATGCTGTAAAGTGGCATGTACCACCTCCAAACGGCACTGTGATGTTGTAGTTGGAATGCAGCAGGAGATGCGCAAATAGGCATTACAATGGCGTGCCGTACGAGTGCACGAGATACAACAGCTCACCGTTAAAAAGTGTGGGGGCTTGTGGGAGGGAGGAGCAGCCGTTTGGCAACATAACACACAGTGAACTCGACCATGTGCCACATGCTGGGCATCTCATCCATGATGACCACGGTCGCAGACATCCCACAACACCAACGACTGGCCTTTGTACATATCCTCTATGAATGCAGCGTGGTTTTCACTTCTATGCTCGTTCAGTGGTGTGATGTTGGCAGGTTGTGTGACTTGTGCTCCTTGTCGGTGTGTTTCATTTTGGCCATTGTTAGTCTATATGTGTGTTGTTCTTAATTGTGCATGTGTGCCATTCTGCCCATCTCCCCCCCTCCCCCCACTCCCTGCTTCTTCCTTTTCCTAGTGCTGTTGTGTCTATAATTTTGTTGCTGCACACATAAATACATGTAAAGAGTAAATTAGAATAGTTCCTTGATTCTTTTAGGTTTCAAAACTTCTCTATTGGTTTCTTTTTCATTTTCCATATGAATCGTTTTTTTTAATATTCAACAACACATAGAAGTCAGAAGTGCAACGTATTCTATCAACACACTTTCTAGAACATTCTACAATAAGTGCAGGTTAAAAGTTCATCAATTTTTTAAAACTTTACGATATTTTTTTGTAACATTTTCTTGAACATTTAACGACATGTGCAGGTAAAAAGTTGACGATTGTTTTAAGTTCGAACAGTGCCTTCCAAATGCAAGTAGAAGGTGTGGTTGAACTGAGCAAATTTTATCCTATGATATGTACTCCACGTTGAAACTGCTTTTTCTTAACCAATCACAAAGATGCTTTTCCACAAAACTAATGTGCACCCTACTTTTAAAAAAGAATGCTTTTCATGATATCTTCAGAGAAAAGTTATAGATAGGTATTAGCATTTGAGATGTCATCAGTGATGTCATCAGTGATGTCACTGACCATGGCATGAGTGATGTAATATGTGACGTCATCAGCAGTGCATTGCGGGGGCGCGAGTTATAGTTAGCTGAACTAAGTATAACAGGGGAATTTCTAGGGTGTTGTACGAGGGAAATGTCCAGCTAACTATAATGCCCCTGAAACCTATTGTTTTTTCAGTGAATTTCTAAGGTTTTTTAAATGCCAATTCCTAACTATAACGCCCCTGAAACCTTTGGTTTTTTCAGTGAATTTCAAAGGTTTTTTAAATGCCAATTCCTACCTATAACGAGCATGAAACCTATGGTTTTTTCAGTGAATATATATATATATATATATATATATATATATATATATATATATATATATATATATATATATATATATATATATATAAAGGTAAAATCGTCTTAGTTGCTGTCTCTGTAGAAAAGACGAGGAATGAACCCAAAATCAGTGCCAATCAAAGTTAATTTATTAGAATTGCATCGAGCCTGTCCGACATGACGCGTTTCAGCCCCCACTTGGGCCTTGATTACATGACGCGTTGCAAAGGGAAATAGCAGCTTTTAAAGGTGAAGTACATCCGGGTGTGACCTTAGTGCAAAGCAAACATGGACAGTGAAGTATTACTCAACTGAGAAACTCCTCACAAGTATGTTCTCCTATTTACATAGCTGGTAAAAGAAATATATTGTACAATATGGAACAAAATATATCTCGACTCATTTATACATCTATAAATATATAAATATATCAATAAATATACACGTGTACATAAATAAATATTCACATTGAAATAAATATTTCAGATATATAAAATCTCATAAAAACAGTAATATCCGTAAAATACCAATGGTAAAGAATTTAAACCACATGAGTCTGTAAATTAAGACTAAATTAGAAAATCTAATGTGCAAATATGCTAATTCGTAACAGTATTGGCCACAAATAAAGGCAGGAGTTAACATGCAAGCTGTCCTTTTGTTAGCTAAATCAAAAGTTATATTAGGGTGTGAGAAGGTGTACTAATTTATCACATAGATGATGTCATCAGTGATGTCATCAGTGATGTAATTTGAGATGTCATCAGTGATGTCATCAGTGATGTCACTGACCATGTCATGAGTGATGTAATATGTGACGTCATCAGCAGTGCATTGCGGGGGCGCGAGTTATAGTTAGCTGAACTAACTATAACAGGGGAATTTCTAGGGTGTTGTACGAGGGAAATGTCCAGCTAACTATAATGCCCCTGAAACCTATTGTTTTTTCAGTGAATTTCTAAGGTTTTTTAAATGCCAATTCCTAACTATAACGCCCCTGAAACCTTTGGTTTTTTCTGTGAATTTCTAAGGTTTTTTAAATGCCAATTCCTAACTATAACGCCCCTGAAACCTTTGGTTTTTCAGTGAATTTCAAAGGTTTTTTAAATGCCAATTCCTACCTATAAACGTGCATGAAACCTATGGTTTTTTCAGTGAATATATATATATATATACATATATATATATATGGTAGCAAACAAAAGACACTGAGGCATTTCGGAAGGGCTCACCATGTCACTCCAACCATCCGGCCTTCCTTGGCCCCGCAGGCAGCCTCACAGCCTCTCTCCACATTAAACAAGGTTCGACGCGTTTCGCGGCCAGAACGCCCCCTCCTCATGAACACAGCACAAATGGATGCACAGCTCACCTCCTTAATTCAAAAAACATTTTATTGAATTAGTCCGCCCTAAGTGGGTGTGGCTTTCATGGCTTCAATCTTCAGGAATGCTGGTTGCTGTAGTCCTTCGAGGTGAGTATAATTATTGCCTTAAGTAGGTTGCATGCCAATGTGCACAATTGTCAACAAAATTAGAATCCTTTAGTAGGGAATGAGAGCAGATTATAAGGCCACAAGTTCCAACGGAGTGTCGCGCTGCCATGCGAGAAAGGGTGATCTCAGTGCAGTCTTCTCCCATGCAGTGTCTGTAGCCGCACGTAGAAGCGGAGCTCCTTCCCATGACCAGAGCCAGCCGTGTAATTTATGGTAGCAAACAAAAGACACTGAGGCATTTCGGAAGGGCTCACCATGTCACTCCAACCATCCGGCCTTCCTTGGCCCCGCAGGCAGCCTCACAACCTCTCTCCACATTAAACAAGGTTCGACGCGTTTCGGGGCCAGAACGCCCCCTCCTCATGAACACAGCACAAATGGATGCACAGCTCACCTCCTTAATTCAAAAAACATTTTATTGAATTAGTCCGCCCTAAGTGGGTGTGGCTTTCATGGCTTCAATCTTCAGGAATGCTGGTTGCTGTAGTCCTTCGAGGTGAGTATAATTATACCGCTGGACTCCAGGAGAACTGCATGATGGTACTTGCAGTCCAACATGGTACCTCATACAGTGATGGAGACGTCCAGACACCTAATAATGCCCCACAGTTCATGGCGCTGGACTGTATACTGTATATTTCACCTGGATATGTTAATTCAGCTCGCATCCTTGTCCGAATCCTTATCAGGCAACCACTCGCTGCCTCCTCTCTCCCCTCGCAAACATAACAGCCCAGTGGCAGTAGTTTTCGCTCGGGGGGGCACCGCGTTTGTACTCGTCGTACTCCACCATAAGATTTGCTGAAAATCGCGGTGCTCCTGACCGAAAGGGCGTGTCCAAAGCCGGTATCAGCAAAACCGGCTATATATCCACTCCAATGCTCACCTTATTTAAAAAGCAAGCAGGACACAGCTCCGGATAAAGTCAAGGATTTATTGAGCAAATTCCCAGCTTTCGCTAAACAGTCCGTGGAACGTTGTGGCAGATGCGTTTCTGGCCATCATGGCCGTCATCAGTGCCGGTCTCACAGGCTGGTAGATTCATCTGTTGGCTCAGAGATCACTCCTGATAAGCAGTCTCTTGGCTCCTCCTACTGAAGTCAGGTGGTTGACATTATACCGCTGGACTCCAGGTGAACTGCATGATGGGATGGTACTTGCAGTCCAACGTGGTACCTCATACAGTGATGGGGACTTCCAGACACCTAATAATGCCCCACAGTTCATGGCGCTGGACTGTATACTGCATATTTCACCTGGATATGTTAATTCAGCTCGCATCCTTGTCCGTATCCTTATCAGGCAACCACTCGCTGCCTCCTCTCTCCCCTCGCAAACATAATATATATATATATTTACACTGAAAAAACCATAGGTTTCAGGCACGTTATAGTTAGGAATTAGCATTTAAAAAACCTTAGAAATTCACTGAAAAAACCATAGGTTTCAGGGGCGTTATAGTTAGCTGGACTTTTCACTCGTACAAAACCATTGAAATTCCCCCGTTATAGTTAGTTCAGCTAACTATAACTCGCATCACAAAAGAACAAATTCATTTTGGTTGTAGACATTGGGAGACTAAGTGATTTGACCAGAATCACAGAATGTTGAGCTGAAGCAGAAACTTCAACCTGGTTCCCCAGTTGCAAAGTCTGCAGCTCTGGAAGTAACACCACATCCTCTCGTCAAGGTGCAACATTTAATCAAGTGGTCAACTGGATAAAAAAACATAAAGATTACAAATAATTTTAAAGTTCTTTGTCGCTATTTGAAAACTCAGAAAATATGGCCTCATTTTAGTTTTTTAGAGCACTAACCATAATTTTGATGCAAATAAGACCCTCTCATATATGTAATTTCTAAAGGAAATACTCTAGGTATTACAGTTTTGATTACATCAAGATGACGTCAGGCGTTCCACACTTTTGTAATAAATATAGAATGTTAGCAATCTAATTGTTCATTGGGATACTGTTGAGAGGCAGAGGCCAGGGGCACAGACTCTGAAAATTGAAGGCAGGTAGGAGAGTGCAGTGGCAACAATTTGACCACACTGGGCAGGCAGGAAGGGCAGTGGCAGCACAACAGACTATGGAGGGCAGTGGAAAGGGGGGCAGGGGCAACAAACCAACAATACAGGACTGGCAAGAGAGGCTGTGGCAATATAATAGACCATTGTGGGCAGAAGGAAGAGGCAGTGGTAGTACAACCATACATGCCAACAGACCCGTTTCAGCCACGAAACGTCCAATATTTTTAAGCTCAAATGGGCTTTATTTGATCTGTCTCCTGTCTACAATCTCCTCTTTTCCAATGTAACTCAAAGGGGAAAATCAATACCCCAGTTTTTTTTCAAAATCTCCCTCTTACCAAGTTCAAAATGTTCGCAAGTATGGTACAATGAATCATGGTAGGCAGGAGGAATTGGGGTAGGGACATGAACTCAGATAACAGAGGACAGGAGGGACATGGAGAGGTGCACCAAACTGACCCTACAGGGCAGGCATCAGGGTTTGCAGCAGCACAATACACCACACAGCGCATGCGGGACGGGAGTGCAGCACAACAATCCATAGAAAGCAATAGGGAGGGGACCGGACCATGCACATGAACAACAGAGAACAGATGGGAAAGAGGCAATGGTAGCTAGCTGACCATAATGGACAGACAGGAGACAAAGCTGCAGCATAACAGACCATAAAGGACAAGAGGGACGGATCAGGGGCATTACAATGGAAGAGACAAGCCTGGAGGGAGGGAATAGGGGGTCTGCACATGGAAACAGAGGGCTGGGGGCAAGGTGGCAGGGCAGGAGCAGCAAGGTGACCATGGAGGTCAGGCAGGATGGGCACTAGAAACAAGACACACCATGGAGAGCAACAATGAGACTATGGTGGCATACACACAGACCATGGAGGGAAGGTGGGAGGGGGCCAGGGGCAGCTAGCTGACCACACAGGGAAGGTGGGAGGGGCCATGGCAGCACAGAAGACCATGCATGGCAAGCGGAAGGGTTAGTGGCAGCACAATGGCTATGATGGGCAAGAAGGAGGGTGCAGGGGCATGCACAAAGGACCATGGAGGATAGAAGGGAGGGTCAGGACCGGTGCACAGACAAGAGAGTTCAGGGGAAGGGGCCTCACAACAGACCGCGCGGGGCAGGCAGGATGAGCAGTTGCAGCACAACAGAGCAGGGAGGGCAGAAGGGTGTGTCAGTAAAATGGACCATGGAGGACAGGAGGAAGGGGATAGGGGCATGGCATGCGGACAGGCAGGGTGGAGGTGGAAGGGACAGATTACAGTCATCTGACAATGCTAGGCAGGTGGGAGGGGAGTGGCAGCTCAACAGAACACTCAGAGTAGATAGGAGTGGCAGGTCCATGGAACATAGTGGGCAAAAAGGATGGAGCAGGGGTATGCACAAAGACATCGGAGGGCAGGGGGAAGGAGAATAGGGGCAGCAAGCAAAGCACAGAGGCTAAGCAGGAGGTCAATGATGGGCCATAGAATTGGGCAATGGAGGGCAGGAGGAGTGGACTGGTACATCATGCTAAATGGAGGGCAGTGGCAGCACATCAGACCATGCATGGCAGGAGGGAGGAGGCTAGTCCATTGATTCAGACAACAGAGGATAGGGAGGAGGTGGATGGGGCAGCAAGCTAACTGTTCAGAGAAGGTGGGTATTAGGAGCTTTATTGTTTTTAAAATGTGTGTCTGTGCGAACTACTTAAAATATGAACAAGTATGCAGCATAATCTCACTTTTATTCAGGAAGAAGAGGACGTTTGTGACTGTGCTCACTTGGCAGAAACACCCCCTGACCCTCCAACCCCATCGCAAAATGTAATGCCCGTGAAAAGGGTAGGTGGACGCAGTGTTATATAGAACATAGTCCTCATCCGCTGCTCACGCCGGTCGCGTAGCTGATCGACTAGGCGCCCTGCGATGCAACGATGCTCAGTTCGACGTACCGACTGACAGCGGGAGGATCGCCAGTGCTCGGCTCGCGGTCTCATAGAAACACTGTCACGCTGTTTACAATTTGCTTCCTAAACTCCGCGAACCACCGGGTGCTGTCTGCCTGGAGCCTGCTAGCTCGGCTCCAGTGGTTTATTTTACTTTTGGCCTTTGATCCACCTGTGCCCACTGCCTCAATTCTCATAACGCTCAACATCCCAGGACGCGAGGGAAATAGCCGGTGGCAGCAGCAGCATCATCGAAGCTCCCTAACCATGAGCAGCAGGGGAGCCAAAAAGGGAACCAAATCGAAAGCTGCCATTAACATCGACTCTAAAGACATGGATCCTGAAAGCACTTCTAGGTCCAGACTTGAGGTTAGTGGCAATAAAAAAACGCTGGGGCGGCCAGGGGGGGCAGGGGTATCTAGAGATGTAGCTGGTGCTCAGCCACCACTCGCAAAAATGTTTTTGTGCGCCAAGGGACAACCATCCACCGCAAGCGCCAAGACCCCTTTATATGCCCCGTCCCTAGAGACCCCCCCCTGGACCCACTAACCTCCCAACCGCCCGTGCTAAAACAACATCAAGAGACCGGCCTGGCAAAATCAGATACAGCGGACGTGCTGCAACCTGGTGCAGGAACTATTGTGGCTTCACCAGGCTCAGTCAAAGTATTGAGCAATTCCCTTTGTCTGTCTAAAGTTAACAGTGATAAAAAGGCGATCGAACTGGAAAGCCAGCCAATTCCAGCTGGCATAGTGTCAAACAACGAAGACTGCCCCCATCTGAGCTGTCTTGATACTCCCTCTATAGCCCCAGAAACCGATGTCGCTAATTACATTCAGGGCCTGGAAGCTGCGATCGGTGCACAAGCACCTTGGACCCCGGAAACTGGGCCAGAGAACTTCTACTCGGTATCCGATGGTACAGAAACCACCTCCGATGAGAGAAGGACTGATTCCAGTGAAGATGGCAGCGAGGAATCAATCAAAGACACCGGTACGGTGCAGCTGCCCAAGAGAGCAAGAAGCAAGGGGAAGAGACGTGGTCAACTCAAATGGGATTATTCTGACTCACAGATGTCTTATCCCTTGGATGAAGACGACTCCCATCCAGCAACCTGGGAAAAGACAAAGACAAAGAATCTACCAACGGTCGCTACAGAGCCCTCATTAGCATCAATCCTAGCCTCAATTAAAGAATTCCAGGAAGAGGTTTGGGCAGACAACCGAGCAGCTAAAGGGGCTGCTAAAAAGCTACAAGGAGGCCTGAGACGATTGAATAAGACATGCACCGACATAAGTGATCGCGTCTCCATGGTTGAGGGGCATACTGAATACTTAGAAACAGAGTCCACAGCTACTAAAATACAAAGCGAGAGCAATGTCGCCTGTCTAGTGGATATCATGTCAAAAATGGAGGAGCAGTAAAACCGCCAACGCAGGAACAACCTTCGCTTACTTGGTATTTCAGAAGGGAAAGAAGGTGAAGACCCCAGGCGGTTCATTGTAAAACTCCTTCAAGAATCTTTCCCCGAACACCCAGGCTGGGACTGGGACCGCGAGGTGCAGAGGGCACATCGCTACCCTTTCAACATAAGGAGACAACATGACGGCAACAACGCAGCAGACGGACAACCAAGAGTATTCCTGGTATACTTCGGTAACTTCCTACTGAGGGAACTGATTTATGACCAGGCTCACCCAAACTCTAAGAAGGGGGCCAACGGAATAACCTTTTTTGCAAAACCCGACTTCTGCCATCAGACAGTGGAGCGCAGATGGCGCTTAAGGCAGTTAATCTCCCCATTTCAGCAGTTAGGAGCAGAAGTCTTACCTCATGAACCCTGCCAGACTTAAAGTAATTTTTAATGGGGGATTTAAAATATTTCTGAAATTAAGGCTGGGGAATACTTGGAAGAAATTAAGTCCAAGAAGGGCCCAAGATAGAGAGTTTACCACAGGCACAAGCACAGGCACATGCACGGATATGGGTAATGCAGTGGAAGGACGGGGGGGCTAAATAAATAGGGATTCCCATGTCTTTTGGCTCCTCCATCCCTTCTTTACCTTCTCATCTTTAATTTTTGGGAGTTCTTAATACTAGCCTAGCTTCAGGCGAAGTACAAATTCTGTCGATGTAGTAATGTTCTACTTTAAATTCTCAAAGAGCAGACCAGTCGAACATACACTTACATTTTTAAGGCGTGATTAGCGGCGGAGTCTCACTATTGACCACCACCATTCAGGTTTTTCCTGATCGCTCCAAGGAAGGAAGGGGGGGGTGGGGTGGTAGGGGGAGGGTTTCTTTCAGAATAACACAGAGCAATCAAGGACACCGTTTCTCACACAATCTTTTATTCACTTATATAATGAACACGACTAAAGAATTCACCAAGGAAGAATATCTAATGAGTCAAGAAATTTCTGGCCTAGTTTATTCAAAACACCCAAATGGCTAAAATAAATACTCTCAGGTTTATTTCCGCCAATATCTGTGGGCTAAACGATGCCTTAAAAAGGCAAAAAGTCTCGCAAGGTATACGTTCTTTAGGGGGCGATATCATCTGTCTCCAGGAGACACACATAGAGAGATCACAAAAACACCTATTAGACTCACCAGGGCTTAAGGTTATAGGGGCTACTACATAAGGAGACAAAATAAAAGGGGTAGGAATTAAGGTTGATAGGAGACTTCCTTTAAAAAATCCACGTGTTAAATCCGATTCACTGGGTAGATGGGTAATCTCCGAATGCCATCTCTTCCCTAATCCCCCTTTCACTCTATGCTCTATCTATGGTAGCAACTCTGATGACCCAGGGGTCATTAATTTGATCTCTGGAGAATTAGCTCACTGGCCCACTCCAATAATTATCTGTGGTGATTTCAACATTAATTTGCCCTGCGACTGGAAAATAGACAACAAGTGGAAATATAAAGGTAGAAAACCCTTAGTGTTTCAAGCAATAACTAATTTAGCCCAAACCCATGGGTTGAGTGATGTCTGGTCTAAACTTAACTCCAATCAACCTGGATATACCTATTGTTCTGCACCGCACCAGTCATTTGCTAGACTAGACTATTTTCTGATTTCTTCATCCCTATTAGGCAAATGCACCATAGACACGGCACCGCGTTTTATGTCAGACCACAACCCACTTATTTTGAACATCGAGGGGCTAGAGAACTGGAAAGAATCCCCAAGATGGAGTTTCGAGAAAGCACTTTTGCAAGACATAGGCTATCGGACTCATATGCAAACCTGGATTCAGGAGTTTCTGGAGATAAACACCGGAACGGCCTCAACCATGGTAGTCTGGGATACACTAAAAGCGGGTATTCGGGGAGAAACCTTAAGGTTCTCGATCAGGAAAAATAAGAAAGATAAACTACTAATGATCGATCTCCAGAAAAAGCTCAAAGATTCAGAAACTAAACTAGTCCAAATGGTTCACACCGGTCAGGATGTTGAGAACTTACAAAATGAAGTAATACTAATCAAGGCTGAAATAGGGGCGATATTTGCTGAAAAAAACGCAGCCAAGTGGGCAGTGATGCGAGAAAAAACTATGAATGTAGCGACCGCATCGGTCATCACCTTGCTGTCAAAACCAGACAACAGGCCACAGACAGCGAAATACTCTCGATTCAATTACCAACAGGAGTTGAAACCAGTGATCCTAGTAAAATACAAAAGGGCTTTCAAGATTATTACACCTGGCTATATTCAGAGGAGAATAGCAGGTCAGTCGATTTAGAAGATCCTGAAACTACCAAATATTTAAAGGAGGTAGAGTTAAGACAGCTCAACCAGGATAATCGTGAGCAACTGGAAATTATTCTGAACTGGGATGATATCCTGGAAGCCCTAACCAGTCTTCCAGACGGGAAAGCCACGGGAATGGATGGCATTCCCGTGGAGTTCTATAAAACATTCGCACCCCAAATTAAGCCCATCTTTCTTGCTGTAGTAACCACCATATTTAACGGGGCTTCTCCTCCTGCCTCCTGGTCCAATGCCAAAATCTCTATATTTCTTAAAAAAGGCAAATCACCTCTAGAGATGGGCTCCTATAGGCCAATCACACTTATAAATTGCGATTCTAAAGTATACTCCAAAATACTTGCAACAAGAATATCTACTGTAGTTGAATCCCTGGTGTCAGAATGGCAACACAGATTCATTCCAAAGAAGGGCACCACTGAACACATTAGGCGGGCCATTACTCTGTTTGACGCAGCACAGGTGACAGGAGACCCAATGTCTTTGATCTTACTAGATGCTGAAAAAGCATTTGATCGGGTCTCCTGGCGGTTCCTGTGGTGTGTCATGAAGAGGATGGGATTTGGGCCAAATATCACGCAGGCTGTACGAGCTCTGTACCAGGGCCCGACCGCCTGTGTGTTGGTTAATGGGAGGTTGACCGAGCAATTTAACATCTCTCGGGGCACTAGGCAAGGCTGCCCCTGCTCCCCTCTGCTCTTTGCCCTCTACATAGACCCCCTAATCAAGAAGATCGAAAAGAATCCAGCAATTTTGGCAATAAGTATGCAGGGAATCGATACTAAAATTATGGCTTACGCTGACGACCTGGCCATAACCACTTCTGAATCTAAGAGCGCTATTTTGGCATTGGAACTGGAGGCACAAAAATTTGGAAAAATTTCGGGATATGCGTTGAATAAAAACAAAACCCAAATAATAACAAACAGAGAAATCAATTGGATCGATACCCGGATTGTTACACAGGCCAAATATCTGGGGGTCATTATTACGGCTAACATAGATGAAATTGTAACCGAGAATCTATCCCCCTTGATTACCAAAACAAGAAAAGCCCTTAAACAAATAGACAACCTACACTTGACTCTTGTAGGCAGATGCAACGTAATTAAAATGACCTATTTCCCGAAATTGCTATATTACTTTCGCTCCATCCCATTGGAATTTAGCAAGGCCAAGCTCCAGAAACTTCAACAACTTTTTACGCAATTTATTTGGGCTTACTCACAACCTAGACAGGCACTAAAACAATTGTCTCTTCCCCGGGAGCGGGGTGGCTGGGCTTTTCCTAATATAGCACTTTATTATTGGGCCTCGGTTCTGCAATACAGCACTGAATTGTTGAAGGAACACTCCCTCCCTCTCTCAACCGTTCTTCCTTCACCATTTCGGCTTTTATTGGGAGAAGAGACTCGCGGCTGTCTGTTTAGGCAAGTATCCTTCGGATACTATAAGCGTGTTAGGTTCAAGACGCTGATGAACTACTTTAAGGTCTTTCGCGATATCCGTAAAACCTACGGGCTAGGAATATTCAATTATTATACTCCTATTAGTGAGAACCCCAATCTTCCTGCCATTTTTGGCAGGTCTTATTTACTGGATTGGTATAAGGCTGGTATCACTAAGCTAGGAGACCTAATTTCCAACAAAGAGTTAAATCCTTTCCAGAGTTACAAAGCAAATATGGACTAAAAAACCATGACACCTTCAAATACCTTACTATTCACGACTTTCTCTCCCGAAAAGCCGGGGGACCTGCAGGATTTTCGGAGAGTGAATTTATTAAAACACTGCGGGCCCCAACGACCCCCCGGATAGGTCTCATCTTCTCTGCTCTAAACAGCCAAACCCCAGATGACCTGCTTAAGATAGCAGACAAGTGGCGTATTAAACTAGAGGCCCCGCATAATATGTTCTACAATTCATTGGCACTTTCCCAACGTGACTTACTGTCAGCAAAATTACAGGCGCAACACTTCAAAACCATCTTTTTCCTGTATATTACACCCAGTAAAATTGCGAAATGGGGAGCAGGCAAAGGGACATTGTGCTCCCGGTGCTCGGAGTTTGGTGCCGATGCAGTACATATGTTTGCCGCCTGCCCAAAACTTACTCCAGTTCTTCTCAGAATACAGGATTTTCTTGGGAGGGTCATTACACAGACTGTAGTTCTGACTCCCATAACCATACTACTGGGGACTCAGGAAGAGGTCAAAAGGGAAAAAGGTGGAGCGCTTATCTATGTTGCTATGACAATATGGAGGATTTGCGTTGCGTCAGCATGGATTGAGATCGATCCACCTTCCTTCCCCCAATGGCTGGCTAGGCTAGTTGCAACTTACCATCTTGAAAAGGCTGTGTACGCTAAAAAAGGGCGCAAAGGGCAAAAGAAGGGGCTAGATATCTGGGGACCTTTCACCACCTGGCTGGAACAATCGGAACAGTCGGGATCATATGGCTAATCTGACTTCTTTTTTCTTCTTCTGTATTTCTTTTGCTCCTTTTTTTTTCAGCTTGTTCAAATTTTCCTTGGCGATTCTGAACTCAATATTTCCTAACTGCACATTTCTTCGTGTCCTTGAAATTCAGTATATTTACAGCAAGAGGGGACGGGGGGGGGGGGCTGTTATAAAGTTAAATCTATGTATTTCCTGCATTGAAAAAAAAAAAAAAAAAGGTGAACCGGGGCGTGAAATATAATATGCAATACATTGTGCGCAATGACAGATTCATTGGAGAGTGTGAGATAGCACAGGCACTAGCGCGTGCTATGCGATATGCGCCTTGGAGTGTAATATGCACAGGGCAGTGTAACATAACTAGTCTCTAAAGTTGTAATATAAAATATGTGCTGGGGAGTGTAACGTTGCATATGCACTGTGACAAAGATATGGATCCCAGATTGTAATATGTATGGCATAGCGCTGTGCGTTATAACATACACATCGAGGAAGGCACGTTAGATGGGGAAATATAACCCGTGCGAAGGCAAGTGTGGCATGACATATTCACGGGGTGGTGTTACAGTGCACATGGGCTAGAGAGTGTCATAGCATACGCACTAGCTGGTGGAATACAACACAGAGGTGTGAGGCAATCGGCGGGCACTGGTGGGTGTAACACAGCATTGGGCTCAGCCAGGAGCACGCTGTGACTCTCAAGTGAGGTTTGTCTCCTTTCCAGAGAGTAAAATAAAAAGTATTACACATCCGGCGGTGGATGTGTTTTTTATTAACCGTGATGGGGGTTTCTTGCATAGTTTGGTCGAATTTTTGTCGAATCCCCTTTGAATGGCTTGGTGTGCGTGTATATTAAATGTGCCCGTCAATAGCTACCCATGTTTGTATAAATAAACGACAAGGGTGTCTACTTGGAGAGCACCCACCGGCGGGGGCGCCGGGATTAGACACGGTAGGGTGTCAGACACGTCAGAGCTTCACTAGCGGTGTAAATACATTCCATGTGGATTCATTCTATGCATAGTTGCCTTTTAATGAATATCACGCAAATCGTCATGGTGATAGGTACATACGGTTTGTCCAGCATGTCCTAGGTGTTTCTATAAATATATATTTTTAAAATAATAGAAAACAAAGGCCGGCCCCCGGGGATGGGGTCCCTGGAGCCATAAGTGGCCTGAGGAGGGGAGCAACGCAGCCCCCTCCTAAAGAATTTAAATTAAAAAAAGGCCATGACCCGGGGGTTGGGGTCCCCGGGGCCGATTAAGGCCTTGGGAGGGCCAAATGAATTTTTTTCAACAAAAAAAATTAGGGTGCAGGCCCTGGGGGATGGTGTCCCCAGGGCCAGTAAATTAGAAAAAGAAAGGGGGCCACACAGCCCTCCTTCTTAAAAAAATAAAATAAATAAAAGACCGGCATCGCGCTGGAGGCCACGCCCCCTCCTTGCAGCACTCTGCAAACGCGTCCCCTGGCCAGTTGTAAGTTGGGGAATCAATTCCCCTTCAATACTGAGGGTCCCTGAGGGCCAACTAGCCCAACAGGTATCTCCAGTGTGCGCCAGGGAGCTGCGTTGCAGACAGGTGTTCTGAGGCCACGCCCCTTTTTACACCTCTATGCAACACAGCTCTGTGGCGCTTACTGGAGGTACCTAGTGGGCTAGTTTGACCCTAGGGACCCTTAGGATTCAAGGGGACAGTGGTGAAGGGAGGGGACGGGGCCTGAGTTAACGTGTGCAAACAAGTCCTGTGGCGCATTTTAAGATGGGGAAATAATTCCCCTTCAATCCTGAGGGCCCCTGGGGGCTAACTAGCCCACCAGGTGCTTCCAGTAAGCGCCACTGAGCTGCGTTGCAGAGAGGTGGACCAGGCCGTGCCACTTTTTACACCTCTCTGCAATGGCGCTTTCTGGACGTACCTAGTGAGCTATTTTGCCCCTAGGGATCCTCAGGATTCAAGGGGACTTAATCTCCCAACTTAAAACAGGGCATGTTTACACAGTGGGGAAGGAAGGGGATGGGGCCTGAGGTGACGTGTGCAAACACGCCCTATGGCGCGTTTTAAGTTGGGGAAATAATTCCCCTTCAATCCTGAGGGCCCCTGGGGGCTAACTAGCCCACCAGGTGCTTCCAGTAAGCGCCACTGAGCTGCATTGCAGAGAGGTGGTCCAGGCCGTGCCATTTTTTACACCTCTCTGCAAAGCAGTTCTGTGGCGCATACTGGAGGTACCTAGTGGGCTAGTTGGACCCTAGGGACCCTCAGGATTCAAATTAACTTAATCTCCCAACTAAAAACGGCCACAGGGCTTGTTTACACAGTGGTGAAGGGAGGGGACGGGGCCTGAGTTAACGTGTGCAAACAAGCCCTGTGGCGCGTTTTAAGATGGGGAAATAATTCCCCTTCAATCCTGAGGGCCCCTGGGGGCTAACTAGCCCACCAGGTGCTTCCAGTAAGCGCCACTGAGCTGCGTTGCAGAGAGGTGGACCAGGCCGTGCCACTTTTTACACCTCTCTGCAATGGCGCTTTCTGGACGTACCTAGTGAGCTATTTTGCCCCTAGGGATCCTCAGGATTCAAGGGGACTTAATCTCCCAACTTAAAACAGGGCATGTTTACACAGTGGGGAAGGAAGGGGATGGGGCCTGAGGTGACGTGTGCAAACACGCCCTATGGCGCGTTTTAAGTTGGGGAAATAATTCCCCTTCAATCCTGAGGGCCCCTGGGGGCTAACTAGCCCACCAGGTGCTTCCAGTAAGCGCCACTGAGCTGCATTGCAGAGAGGTGGTCCAGGCCGTGCCATTTTTTACACCTCTCTGCAAAGCAGTTCTGTGGTGCATACTGGAGGTACCTAGTGGGCTAGTTGGACCCTAGGGACCCTCAGGATTCAAATTAACTTAATCTCCCAACTAAAAACGGCCACAGGGCTTGTTTACACAGTGGTGAAGGGAGGAGACGGGGCCTGAGTTAACGTGTGCAAACAAGCCCTGTGGCGCGTTTTAAGATGGGGAAATAATTCCCCTTCAATCCTGAGGGCCCCTGGGGGCTAACTAGCCCACCAGGTGCTTCCAGTAAGCGCCACTGAGCTGCGTTGCGGAGAGGTGGACCAGGCCGTGCCACTTTTTAAACCTCTCTGCAACGCAGCTCTGTGGCGCTTACTGGAAGCACCTGGTGGGCTAGTTAGCCCCCAGGGGCCCTCAGGATTGAAGAGGAATTATTTCCCCAACTTAAAACGGCCACAGGGCGTGTTTACACAGTGGGGAAGTGAGGGGACGGGGCCTGTGGTGACGTGTGCAGACACGCCCTGTGGCGCGTTTTAAGAGGTAGTTTTAATCCCCTGCCCTATTATATACTAGGGGCTTACAGAGGAGGTCATGCTGATCACTGGGGGACCCCAACGCATAGTGTTTCCTAGTGTATGTAGGTGTTTTCACTGTATTCTGAGTGTCTTTTAACATAGCACTGGCTCTAGGACTGGTTAGTCAGACTCAGTTACCACCAGTATCCGTCTGAAAAAGTTGAGGGTACAGGATGATTTTGCAACAAGGCTTCTTTCTGCTCTTCTGTTTGTTCTTTCTGCACGTTATCCTTCTTCCTGCACTTTTCTTCGTCTTTGAGGACTTCTGTTGCTTCTTTCTGCATTTCTTTTTTTTCTTTCTGTGCGTTTTTTCTTCTTTCTTCACATGTCCTATCTCTGTAGGCATAGTTAGAAATTAGCATTTAAAAAACCTTTGAAATTCACTGAAAAAACCATAGGTTTCAGGCACGTTATAGTTAGGAATTAGCATTTAAAAAACCTTAGATATTCACTGAAAAAACCTTAGGTTTCAGGGGCGTTAAGGTTAGCTGGACTTTTCACTCGTGCAAAACCATTGAAATTCCCCCGTTATAGTTAGTTCAGCTAACTATAACTCGCGCGCCCGCAATGCACTGCTGATGACGTCACATATTACATCACTCATGACATGGTATGTCCATTGTTTTGAACATTGTAGTTTCTATTTTTGAATGTGTGTATCAAAGGTTATATTAGGGGAAGAGGAGGTCTGCCACTCTATCACAAGGATGATGTCATCAGTGATGTCATTAGTGATGTTATTTGAGATGTCATCAGTGATGTCATGAGTGATGTCACTGACCATGTCATGAGTGATGTAATATGTGACGTCATCAGCAGTGCATTGCGGGCGCGCGAGTTATAGTTAGCTGAACTAACTATAACGGGGGAATTTCAATGGTTTTGTACGAGTGAAAAGTCCAGCTAACTATAACGCCCCTGAAACCTATGGTTTTTTCAGTGAATTTCTAAGGTTTTTTAAATGCTAATTCCTAACTATAACGTGCCTGAAACCTATGTTTTATTCAGTGAATATATATAGATAGATAGATAGATAGATAGATAGATAGATAGATAGATAGATAGATAGATAGATAGATAGATAGATAGATAGATAGATAGATATTACCTACTGGCCGTCGCCAGTAGGTAGTTATAGTTAGGACCTATTATCCATAGGAAATCCGCAACATTCTATTTGGAATAACTTTGACGCCGGTTGACGAATCTTCACAAAATTTTCAAAACTGGTGGGGCGCTCTGGTCCACATCTATCCTGTAAGTCTCGGGGTGATTCGTCAAGTGGGGACCGAGAAAAAAGGGGGGTCCCAAAACATGTTTGCCCCATGCAATTTTCCATAGGAACCTTTAATCGCAGCTACAGCCCGAACTGCTGAACGTAATTCCACCACATTTGGCAAAAAGGTAGCCCTTGGTTCAGAGTCGTGCCTTTTGGTTAAATGGTGTAAATCTGTTCAGTAGTTCCTGAGAAAATCGAAAGTAAAATCACATATATATCTGGGCGGAGCCTAACCACACATCTCATCGTGAGATCTGATTGGCTGTCAGCACTTCATCCAAGAAGTGTTGGTAGCCATCTTGGGACCAATATACATGATAGCACCTCATTAAAAAGCATTGCAGTTAATAGAAGGTTTTAAGACTTTAGTTACATTATAAATCATTTGTTGATGGTACCATATTCATTTTAGGAATTGTGGTGTGTTCTAAGGTGATTTTACCATGTGAAAAAGCCTTCTGCTGGGATATCATGAATCATGTTTGAGAGAAAACTATTTTCTCATGGTTTTCCCACAGAGGTTTGGAAGGTGACCTATGAGCTAAACTGAGAGCATATTTTCTGTAAATTCACATTATCTTTCTCAGTCATGTGAGAATGAAGTCTGACATTCTCAGTAAAACATGTACATCCAACAAGGGCAGAGAGTGTCAGTTGATTCCTTTGTGTTCTACTGCAGCTTCCCAGAGTGTTCCAAAGAACAACTAGAGCGCTAACAGTCTTACTTATGACAAAAGTATGGCACACCTGAAGCCATCTTGATTGGAATAAAGTGGTAACACTCAAAACATTTAATTTGCAAAGGAACAAAATGAGGGGAGTCATTTTGCTATAGAAATTATGATCAGTGCTGCAGAAAGAAAAATGAAGGCACATTTTGTATTCTCAAATCCTCTTCTATTTCATTAAAAAATTCTGACATGCAGACTGAAACATGCATTTTCAATACCAGCAGCAGACTTCCCTGGTGAGCAGTAGCTTTACTACAGTGATTTAATGAGCAACTAGAGTGCTAAAATTCTGAATGTATGACAAATGTGTGACACATCTGAATGCCTTCTCGATGGAACCAAAGTAAAAAACTGAAAGTATTTCCTACTGAGGAGACTGCAGTAAATAAGGAAACTTCATAACAAATAAGTCTCCTAAGATGGCCACCAGAGACAAAAGAGCCCAAATGTAGCACATATATCACCCAGATGTAGCCCAAGTATAACCCAATGACAGAATGTCCCAGAGTGTTCTTAAGAACAACTAGAGCGCTTACTGTCTTACTTATGACAAAAGTATGGCACACCTGAAGCCATCTTGATTGGAATAAACTGGTAACACTTAAAACATTTAATTTAAAAAGGAACACAATGAGGGGGTTCATTTTGCCATATAAATTATGATTAGTGCTGGAGAAAGAAAAATTATGGCAAGTTTTGAGTGACTTCTCAAATCCTCTTCTATTTCATTAAAAAAAATTGACATGCAGACTCAAACATGCACTTTTAATACCAGCAGCAGACTTCTGTGGTGAGCAGTAGCTTTACTACAGTGGTCTAATGAGCAACTAGAGTGCTAAAATTCTGAATGTATGACAAATGTGTTACACATCTGAATGCCTTCTCGATGGAACCAAAGTAAAAAACTGAAAGTATTTCCTACTGAGTAGACTGCAGTAAATAAGGAAACTTCATAACAAATAAGTCTCCTAAGATGGCCACCAGAGACAAAAGAGCCCAAATGTAGCACATATATCACCCAGATGTAGCCCAAGTATAACCCAATGACAGAATGTCCCAGAGTGTTCTTAAGAACAACTAGAGCGCTTACTGTCTTACTTATGACAAAAGTATGGCACACCTGAAGCCATCTTGATTGGAATAAACTGGTAACACTTAAAACATTTAATTTAAAAAGGAACACAATGAGGGGGTTCATTTTGCCATATAAATTATGATTAGTGCTGGAGAAAGAAAAATTATGGCAAGTTTTGAGTGACTTCTCAAATCCTCTTCTATTTCATTAAAAAAAATTGACATGCAGACTCAAACATGCACTTTTAATACCAGCAGCAGACTTCTGTGGTGAGCAGTAGCTTTACTACAGTGGTCTAATGAGCAACTAGAGTGCTAACATTCAGAATTTATGGCAAATGTGTGACATATCTGAATACCTTCTTGATGGAAGTAAAAACTGAAAGCATTTCCTACTGAGGAGACTGCAGTAAATGAGGAAATTAGGAAACTTCATAACAAATAAATCTCCCAAGATGGCCACCAGAGACAAAAGAGCCCAAATGCAGCACAAATATCACACAGATGTAGCCCACATGTAGCCCAATGACAGTAGTGTGCAAAACACTTTTTATTTTTTGTGTTTTTGCAGTTTTATATAGTGCAGACTTGTCAGGTATTGGAGTGCTTTACATGAGCATTGGTTACATCACACAAGAACAAATTAATTTTGATTGTAGACATGGGGAGATTAAGTGATTTGACCAGAATCACAGAATGTCGAGCTGAAGCAGAAACTCCAACCTGGTTCCCCAGTTGCAAAGTCTGCAGCTCTGGAAGTAACACCACATCCTCTCGCCTATGTGCAACATTTAATCAAGTGGTCAACTGGATAAAAAAACATAAAGATAACAAATAATTTCAAAGTGCTTTGTCGCTATTTGAAAACTCAGAAAATATGTCCTCATTTTAGTTTTTTAGAGCACTAACCATAATTTTGATGCAAATAAGACCCTCTCATATATGTAATTTCTAAAGGAAATGCTCTAGGTATTACAGTTTTGATTACATCAAGATGACATCAGGCGTTCCACACTTTTGTAATAAATATAGAATGTTAGCTCTAGTTGTTCATTAGGATACTGTTGAGAGGCAGAGGCCAGGAGCACGGACTCTGAAAATTGAAGGCAGGTAGGAGGGTGCAGAGGCAACAATTTGACCACACTGGACAGGCAGGAAGGGCAATGGCAGCACAACAGACTATGGAGGGCAGTGGAAAAGGGGGCAGGGGCAACAAACCAACAATACAGAACTGGCAAGAGAGGCTGTGGCAATATAATAGACCATTGTGTGCAGAAGGAAGAGGCAGTTGTAGTACAACCATACATGCCAACAGGAAACGTCCAATGTTTTTAAGCTCAAATGGGCTTTATTTGATCTGTCACCTGTCTACAATCTTCTCTTTTTCAATGTAACTCACAGGGGAAAATCAATACCCCAGTTTATTTTCAAAATCTCCCTCTTACCAAGTTTAAAATGTTCGCAAGTATGGTACATTGTATCATGGAAGGCAGGAGGAATTGGGGTAGGGACATGGACTCGGATAACAGAGGACAGGAGGGACATGGAGAGGTGCACTAAACTGACCCAGAGAAGTGTGGCTCAATGATTAGAGCGGCAGACCCGATGCAGAGGTCTGGCCCGGGACCAGGGTTCAATTCCCCGCCTCGGCGGGTCTTGGGCTCAAAATTCCATGGACCTGACAATTCTCACCTCGGTGCCTATTCCAATCACGGAGTCCCACTCTGCAACTCTGGGCAATAGCTTGCTTAATCTCCACAACGGCCCCCACAACGCTAAGGATGCCTGGCCTCCACCTTGGGGGTGCCCAGGAGTGGACACCTCACAGGGAAAGCCAGGATGGGTTCCACAGCGGTATTCGTACAAGCGCCTTGAGACCCTTGCGGGTGAGTAGTGCGCTATACAAGTATCAATTTACATTTAATTTACATTTACCCTACAGGGTAGGCATCAGTGTTTGCAGCAGCACAATACACCACACAGGGAATGCGAGACGGGAGTGCAGCACAACAATCCATAGAAAGCAATAGGGAGGGGACAGGACCATGCACATGGACAACAGAGAACAGAGGGGAAAGAGGCAATGGTAGCTAGCTGACCATAATGGACAGACAGGCGAGAAAGCTGCAGCATAACAGACCATAAAGGGCAGGAGAGACGGATCAGGGGCATTACAATGGAACAGACAAGCTAGGAAGGAGGGAATAGGGGTCTGCACATGGAAACAGAGGGCTGGGGGCAAGGGGGCAGGGCAGGAGCAGCAAGATGACCATGGAGGTCAGGCAGGATGGGCACTAGAAGCAAGACACACCATGGAGTGCAAAAGTGAGACTATGATGGCATACACACAGCCCATGGAGGGAAGGTGGGAGGGGGTCAGGGGCAACTAGCTGACCACACGGAAGGTGGGAGGGGCCGTGGCAGCACAGAAGACCATGCATGGCCAGCGGGAGGGTTAGTGGCAGCACCATGGATATGATGGGCAAGAAGGAGGGTGCACGGGCATGCACAAAGGACCATGGAGGATAGAAGAGAGGGTCAGGACCTGGGCACAGACAAGAGAGTTCAGGGGCAGGAGCCTCACAACAGACCACGAGGGGCAGGCAGGAGGAGCAGTTGCAGCACAACAGACCAGGGAGGGCAGAACGGTGTGGCAGTAAAATGGACCATGGAGGACAGGAGATAGGGGATAGAGGCATGGAATGTGGACAGGCAGGGTGGAGGTGGCAGGGACAGGTTACAGTCATCTGACAATGCTAGGCAGGTGGGAGGGGAGTGGCAGCTCAACAGAACACTCAGAGTAGATAGGAGTGGCAGGTCCATGGAACATGGTGGGCAAAAAGGATGGAGCAGGGGCATGCACAAAGACATCGGAGGGCAGGGGGAAGGAGAATAGGGGCAGCAAGCTAAGCACAGAGGCTAAGCAGGAGGTCAATGATGGGGCATAGAATTTGGGCAATGGAGGGCAGGAGGAGTGGACTGGTACATCATGCTAAATGGAGGGCAGTGGCAGCACATAAGACCATGCATGGCAGGAGGGAGGAGGCTAGTCCACGGATTCAGACAACAGAGGATAGGGAGGAGTTGGATGGGGCAGCAAGCTAACTGTTCAGAGAAGGCGGGTATTAGGAACTTTATTGTTTTTAAAATGTGTGTCTGTGCGAACTACTTAAAATATGAACAAGTATGCAGCATAATCTCACTTTTATTCAGGAAGAAAAGGACGTTTGTGACTGTGACTCCTGGCTCACTTGGCAGAACCACCCCTTGACCCTCCACCCCCCATCGCAAAATGTAATGCCCGTGAAAAGGGTAGGTGAATGCAGTGTTATATAGAATATAATCCTGAGAGCACGATTGAAAATGAAAACTAAATATAGTGTATGGTATAAACTATGCACCAAAAAGTGTGATATAAGATGAACCGGGGCGTGAAATATAATATGCAATACATTGTGCGCAATGACAGATTCATTGGAGAGCGCAAGATAACACAGGCACTAGCGCGTGCTATGCGATATGCACCTTGGAGTGTAATATGCACAGGGCAGTGTTGTGTAACCTAATTAGTCTCTAAAGTTGTAATACAAAATATGTCCTGGGGAGTGTAACGTTGCATATGCACTGTGACAAAGATATGGATCCCAGATTGTAATATGTATGGCATAGCGCTGTGCGTTATAACATAGGCATCGAGGAAGGCACGTTAGATGGGGCAATATAACCCGTGCGAAGGCAAGTGTGGCATGACATTCACGGGGTGGTGTTACAGTGCACATGGGTTAGAGAGTGTCATAGCATACACACTAGCTGGTGGAATACAACACAGAGGTGTGTGGCACTCAGCGGGCACTGGTGGGTGTAACACAGCATTAGGGTCAGCCAGGAGCGCGCTGGGACTCTCAAGTGAGGTTCATCTCCTTTCCAGAGAGTAAAATAAAAAGTATTACACATCCGGCGGTGGATGAGTGTTTTATTAACCGTGAGGGGGGTTTCTTGCATGGTTTTGGTCGAATTTTTGTTGACTCCCCTTTGAATGGCTTGGTGTGCGTGTGTCTTAAATGTGCCCATCAATAGCTATCCATGTTTGTATAAATAAACGACAAGGGTGTCTACTTGGAGAACACCCACCGGCGGGGGCGCCGGGATTAGGCACGGTAGGGCGTCAGACACGTCAGAGCTTCACTAGCGGTGTAAATACATTCCACGTGGATTCATTGTATGCATAGTCGCCTTTTAATGAATATCACACAAATCGTCATGGTGATAGGTATTGTGAGGAGTCCCCTCTACACACCGTGACACCCGAGAAATGTATGATGGCGGCCGCGACAAGGCAAACAGGAAGTCAGGTTAGCAGTCTAGTAGACCAACCGGACTTTCCTAACGAGCCACCAATCAGAGCCAACTCGGGCGGAGCTATGGGGGATTTAAAGGCGGATCAGGGAATACCAGGAAGTGCAGCAGCAAAAGAAGAAGACACAGACGCGGAGAAGGAGACGAACATCGGAGGAACAAGCAAGGAAGAGGCGGAGAAGGAGACGGTGTCCGGGGACGAACAGCACCCAACCCAGGAGAAGCAGTACACCGACGGCCGCTCCAGGAGCAACGCGCTTGAGTCCAGCCCTCCAACGGTTGGAGAAGAAGCTGGAACTCCCTTCCCCGCGGCCCAGGAGGGTCGTGGGTTAAGGCAAGTACCCGAGGCTGAGTTCTTTTCTCTGCGGGGCTTGTGGGCAGGAGTCAAAGCTCACAACCCCTTCCTACACTAAGCCTCCCCTTGCACTTAGGCACAGCACGACAGGGACACCGGTGAAGGGTGCACCCCCCCTTAAAGTATGATGTAAACCTCAGATCAGAGATCTGATTCTTGTTTTCTTTCTCTTCTGTTGTTTCTCTACCACGCCCGTGACGTCCACTGACAAGCCACAGACTCCCATCACCTCCCGAGGACGCCCAGTGATTCCAGGCAACATCTCTGTAGCAAGAGAAGAAAAGAACCCCAACCGGACTTGAACTGAGCTTTACCCTATTCATTACCCTATGCGCCAATTCAGCCCTGAATCCGGACCAGGAGGGCATTAAGCAGGACGCTATCATTTTTTTTTGTTTGTATTACTTACATCTCCTTAAAATAAAACAGAAACCTCCTCATAGGAGACCGCAAGAAAGAAATCTCCCCAGTGTGTTTTTTTTTACATAACCCTGAGTGGCCTGCCCCTACCAGTAACAGTCTTACAGGTATGTACGGTTTGTCCAGCATGTCCTAGGTGTTTTTATAAATATATATAAAAAAAATGATAAAAAACATAAGTGGCCTGAAGAGGGGGGCAAAAAAAAGGCCATGCCCCGCGGTTGGGATCCCCGCGGCCCCCTTCCAATTTTTTTTTTTCCTAGAAAAAAAATTAGGGGGCAGGCCCTGGGGGATGGGGTCCCCAGGGCCAATACATTAGAAAAAGAAGGGGGGCCACATAGCCTTCCTTCTTAAATAAATAAATAAATAAAAGACCGGCATCGCGCCGGAGGCCACGCCCCCTCCTTCCAGCACTCTGCAAACGCGTCCCCAGGCGAGTTGTAAGTTGGGGAATTAATTCCCCTTCAATACAGAGGGTCCCTGAGGGCCAACTAGCCCAACATGTATCTCCAGTGTGCGCCAGGAAGCTGCGTTGCAGACAGGTGTTCTGAGGCCACGCCCCTTTTTACACCTCTCTGCAACGCAGCTCTGTGGCGCTTACTGGAGGTACCTAGTGGGCTAGTTTGACCCTAGGGACCCTTAGGATTCAAGGGGACTTAATTTCCCAACTTAGAATGGACACAGGGCGCGTTTACACAGTGGTGAAGGGAGGGGACGGGGCCTGAGGTGACATGTGCAAACACGCCCTGTGGCTTGCTTTAAGTTGGGGAATTAATTCCCCTTCAATCCAGAGGGCCCCTGAGGGCCAACTAGCCCACCAGGTGCTTCCAGTAAGTGACACTGCACTGCGTTGCAGAGAGGTGGTGCAGGCCGTGCTCCTTTTTACACCTCTCTGCAACGGCGCTTACTGGAGGTACCTAGTGGGCTAGTTTGACCCTAGGGACCCTCAGGATTCAAGGGGACTTAATCTCCCAATTTAAAACAGCCACAGGGCGCGTTTACACAATGGTGAAGGGAGGGAATGGGGCCTGAGGTAATGTGTGAAAACACGCCCTGTGGCGCGTTTTAAGTTGGGGAAATAATTCCCCTTCAATCCTGAGAGCCCCACGGGGCCAACTAGCCCACCAGGTGCTTCCAGTAAGCGCCACTGAGCTGTGTTTCAGAGAGACGGCCCAGGCCGTGTCCCTTTTTACACCTCTCTGCAAAGCAGAACTGTGGCGCTTACTGGAGGTACCTAGTGGGCTAGTTTGCTAGTTGGATCCAAGGGACACTCAGGATTCAAGGGGACTTTATCTCCCAACTTAAAATGGCCACAGGGCTCGTTTACACAGTGGTGAAGGGAGGGGATGGGGCCTGAGGTGACGTGTGAAAACACGCCTTGTGGCACGTTTTAAGTTGGGGAAATAATTCACCTTCAATCCTGAGAGCCCCAGGGGGCCAACTAGCCCACCAGGTGCTTCCAGTAAGCACCACTGCTCTGTGTTTCAGAGAGGTGGCCCAGGCTGTGCCCCTTTCTACACCTCTCTGCAACGCAGCTCTGTGGCGCTTACTGGAGGTACCTAGTGGGATACTTGGACCCTATGGACACTCAGGATTCAAGGGGACTTAATCTCCCAAATAAAAACGGATACAGGGCACGTTTACACAGTGGTGAAGGGAGGGGATGGGGCCTGAGGTGACGTGTGCAAACACGCCCTGAGGAAGGTTTTAAGATGGGGAAATAATTCCCCTTCAATCCTGAGGGACCCTGGGGGCCAACTAGTCCACCAGGTGCTTCCAGTAAGCGCCACTGCTCTGCGTTGCACAGAGGTGGTCCAGGCCTTGCCCTTTTTTACACCTCTCTGCAATGCAGCTCTGTGGCGCTTAATGGAGGTACCTAGTGGGCTACTTGGACCGTAGGGACCCTCAGGATTCAAGGGGACTTAATCTCACAAATTAATGCGGCCACAGGGCATGTTTACACAGTGGTGAAGGGAGGGGATGGGGCCTGAAGTGACGTGTGCAAACATGCCCTGTGGCACGTTTTAAGATGGGGAAATAATTCGCCTTCAATCCTGAGGGCCCCTGGGGGCCAACTAGTCCACCAGGTGCTTCCAGTAAGCCCCACTGCGCTGCGTTGCAGAGAGGTGGTCCAGGCTGTGCCACTTTTTACACCTCTCTGCAAGGCAGCTCTGTGGCACTAACTGGAGGTACCTGGTGGGCTAGTTGGAACCAAGGGACACTAAGGATTCAAGGGAACTTTATCTCCTAAAATAAAACGGCCACATTGCGTGTTTGCACACGTCAGTTTAGCCCCCCCCCTCCCGTCACCAGTGTGCAAACGTGCCCTGTGGCGCATTTTTTGAGGTAGTTCTAATCCCCCTGCCCTATTATGTACTAGGAACTTACAGAGGAGGTCATTCTAATCACAGGGGTACCCCAACGCATAGTGTTCCCTAGTGTAGGTATGTGTTTTAACTGTATTCTAAGTGACTTTTAGCATAACACTGGCTCTAGGACTCACTAACCCTTGCACTCCTCTAGTGACCCATTCAGCACCATGTACTAATTCATTCACTGCGCCAAAACCCAAACACTTATAAATTCACCCAGGCACTCTCCTTGCAGTACTCTAATCATTCAGTCAGTACCCAAGTACTCATGCAGTGAGCCAGGCCTTAGCACATGGATTGCTTCAAACGCCTATCCACTATGCAAGCAGTCCTCTAACCACCTACACACTTGTCTTTCACACCTTCAATTCCCCAGTCAGTATATATACACTCCATTAAACACCCTGTCACTCCCCTTGCACTCCTCCAGTGACACATTCAGCACCATATACTAATCCATTCACTGTGCCAGAACCCAAGCACTTAAAAATACACCCAGGCACTCTCCTTGCAGTAGTCTAATCATTCATTTAGTACCCAAGTACTCATGCACTGAGCCAGGCCTTAGCACATTGACTGCTTCAAACGCCTATCCACTATGCATCCAGTCCTCTAACCACCTACACACTTGTCTTTCACACCTTCAATTCCCAAGTCAGTATCCATACACTCCAGCAAACACGCTGTCAGTCCCCTTGCACTCCTCCAGTGACCCATTTAGCACCATATACTAATCCATTCACTGCGCCAAAACCCAAACACTTATAAATTCACCCAGGCACTCTCCTTGCAGTTCTCTAATCATTCAGTCAGTCCCCAAGTACTCATCCAGTGAGCCAGGGGTTTGAAGCACATGGACTGTTTCAATCCCCTATCCACCATGCATGCAGTCCCCTAACTAACCAACACACTTATAGTTCTGCACTTATACATTCAACAACAACTCCAAAAAATCAGTTTCAATATTTTCAAAAAATTTTTTTTTTCCATTTATATTAAAAATATATAATGCAAATTAAAAAATAAAATATGTAAAAATAAACAGTTAAAAACAGTAGAAAATCAGTATAAAAAATACATATAACTATTATTACATTTAAAAATTATCATTTAAAAAAACTTCGAAATTCACTAAAAAACCATAGGTTTCAGACATTTTATAGTTAGGAATTAGCATTTAAAAAACCTTAAAAATTCACTGAAAAAACCATAGGTTTCAGGGCTGTTATAGTTAGCTAGACATTTCACTTGTAGAAAACCATTGAAATTCCTCCGTTATAGTTAGTTCTGCTAACTATAACTCGCGTGCCCGCAATCCACTGCTGCTGATGTCACATATTACATCATTCATGACATTGTCAGTGACATCACTGATGACATCTCTAATGACATCACTGATGACATCATCCATGTGACAATCAGATACACCTCATCATACACTAGTATAACCTTTCGTCACTCTCTGTAAAATACAGAGTACCATATTTGAATCCATTGACACACCAATACAACTTTCTAAAAACTTACTCAGTGATTCCTAGATCTACACACACATCTAATCACTTACCCTTAGATTCACTCATACATGCTGTCAATGATCAATAGAACACTATCAAATATACTTATACACCTATATCGACATTACACACCAGCACACATCCTATTCACTTATGCAGTCATCCTACTCAGTTATGCAAACAATGGATCATACTTACATTTAGTCAGCTACACACTTATACAAACACCACTTCATTTATTCATATTGCTAGTAACTCATACTTAGTGTGTTATAAAATCACTATTACAAGTATACAGTTATCCATACAGTCACTCATACAATCACTGAGTCTTATGTATACTTATTTATATACAACAACTGTCACATACACTGCCTTTTATTTTTCTAGTTTGTTGGACATGTACCATTGAGAGATATATTTGCTCATCACCACACCCATAAAGATTTTCACTCATCCAAACAACTGTTATAACATGTAGTTTTAACCTCATATACCTACTGAATCAACTATTCACATATCTTTGGGCAGTTACACTCTCCCCCACTGAACCACACACACATTCACTCTCCCATACAAATACTCAGTTACCTAATCAATAACTAATATAGACTTTCACGTAGCTAGTAACCAACTTTTGCAGCAGTTTACACAACAACTAACAAAGTAATACAGATATTCACACAGTTTAGTCACTATCCAATGTATTTAGTGAGACACTATAAATTAGTCAAGTAAACAGTCAATCACACTGCTACTAAATCCTCCATATATATATATGTGTGTATTTTTCCATTAATTATTACTATTCATTTTTATTATTTAATTATTTTCGATGTATTCATGGTTTTATTTTCTTAAGCAATAAGTGTATTGAATAGTTAACATCTACATATACATTTTGTATAATAATGTTTATATGTTGTGATATGAGAAATTATAATAAATATGCAATAATATATATACATTGTAAGCAGGAATATAAGGAGTGTATATATTTTAACCATAAGTAACGTATACATTTGTAAAGCATAAATATACGAAAGTGTATGTATTATTATTTAGAAGCAATATATATTTTAGTAAAAAAGAAATGCACATATCTGAATACATACATACAATCAAAGTATACATGTTTCAAACACACGTATATGCACCATTGCTGACTTGTGCATACTGTTGTGAACCATATGTTGCAAGCCTTTTAAAACGCAAATCACAATGTGTGATTTAAACAAGGACAGCTGGTCTGGTAAATGTGAAAAGACTGAAAGAGCCAACAAAAACCCTCTAGCCGTGCCCACAGCAAGTACTTGCTGAGTCAAAGACAAAACAAACCGCAATACAGCTGATATCTGGCCTGCAATAGATCAGTTTGCTGTAGGCCGCACCAAGCCACAAACTTATCCTAGTGTCTAGGGTAGAGTGATTTTGTGGATGGATGCATGGATGCTAGAATGACATCAACAACTTCAGGAGGAAGGTTAAAGGAGATCAAATATCGATCCTCAATCTCCGTGAATGAAGGTGCAGATTACATATGCCCAGGTGCTAGACTCTGCCATGTTGCTGCAACAGAAGATCCACCCAAAGTAGCAGCCTGATTGAAGGACGAATGTTTTGGCCTAGACATTCCAGGTACCAGACTCTCCTGGCCCAATCCAGAGCCACTAGGATGACTTGGGATCAATTGTTTCTGATATTGTTCAAAACTCAGGGCAGGAGAGGCAGCGGCTGGAAGGTGTATAGGAGTCCCATGCTCCTCTACATGAGGAATAAGTATCCTAGGGAGAGCATTATTGGTGCAAGTGTTGACACTGGGCATTTTTGGTAGTGGCAAAGAGATTGACCCAGGGTTCTCTACATTGCTGGAAGACACCCATCTACATCTATGTGCATAGCCGCCATTCATTATCTGCTAGACGTCAGCTGTTGAACTCGTCCGTCCTGGCAAATTGAAGATCCTACTATGTGGTGTACCACAAGGCAAATGCCTTGAAAGCTCATCCAACTACAGAGGTGCAGAGCCTCCTGGTACAGGACCCACAACCCCACTCCACCTGCTTTTTGGTGTACCACATGGCTGTGGTGTTATCCATGAGAACTTGAGCCAGCCCATCCTTGAAGCTCAGCAGGAAGGCCTTCAACCCCAAGCCTTTACAAAGACTGGGCAGATACTCAAATTGCCTGTTATCCGCAGGATACAATGTACTGATGACAAAGTTAGAGCATCATAAACCATTTCCTTCCCCTCAATGACATCAGATATAACACCCACTCCATCATTTTCAGGCTTTAGTGGCCTACCGATGCATAAACCTAATGCATAATCACTCAATCTACAATGTATACCCCAAACAGATTGACCCACTATCAAAGGCACAGATTATGTACAAAAGGTTACTTTGAAGGGGACATAAGGCAACATGCATGGCTCTATAATATTCAACACCAAACCTAAGAGAATGCTACTGACGCTCATATTTACCAATATTTTACAACAGTTTTCAAGTGCAGTTTTTATTTCAGGAATAAACTACAAATTCAACGAAATATAAGCAGTCCCTGTCAGTCATTGGATTAATTTAAAATATTCACATTTTGACTGTAATTCTGTTGTAATAGTCCATTGGTTCATCAATTGTCTCTGGACCTCTGATCACTCAAACAAAATCACTTGAGTGATAATAATTAGGTAACACTGAAAGTGCTTTAAATGTGTAACAAGCTAACTCTGTATGGGCGAAGTTAGTGGTCGTTGCATTATCATGTTCTAGTACAATGCTTTTTTTGCACCTCTTCTACATTTGTGCCTATAAAACCAACTTTGTACTAAAACAATCATTAGTAGTTTATAAATTATAACAGAATAACAAAGCTAAATCCTTTTCAATATGGTTGAGTCAACGTAGGAAAACAAGAAGAACAATCTCTACGAAAACAAAGAAAATCACAATCTCTATATTAAACAAATATAGTAACGATTTTTATACTTAACACATATCTTGTGCTAAATTATGTGCTGTCTATAAAAATGGCGGACAGGATACGACTTGTCAATTGCAGAGAGGACTTTTATAGCCATTTTACCTGATCTGTACACGTCACTTTTCTATTTCACCCCACTATGGTTAACAACTGTGGTCAGCATTTGGAGTTGTTACAAGGAGGAAGCCATGCCTATAGAAAAGGAAGAATTAATGGGCCATCCTCATGGAGACTGTTATGTTCAGTCTCAACACAGATGCTGAACTATACTCATCATTGCTTGGAAACAGAGTTTCTAATCTGGCATCTGATTCAAGATTGTTTATTCTATTCAAACTGTAAAATATCAGACCCTTTGGATGTTATTAATACCATGTAGTACCAGAGCCACCATCTGTTAAACCTCATTTCTCCTTTTAAAATTAGAATGATTTGACAATACAATTAATCCTCACGTTTGGATATTGGTTTTGAACTGGTGCAATGATGACTTTACTGAACCACTACTGTATACTAAACTTTAACAAGAGCAATCACACTTTGTTGAATATGATATCTTCAACTGTAAATGTATCTGTATAGTACTTACAACCCAGACAAGGCATTGAAGCACTTTTTTGGCAAGTAGCACGCTGCTCTGGAACCCAAGATTAGTAGTTAACAGGTTAGTACCAATTTATTTTGTCTTATTGTGCATTGATTGAGGTAGATTTGTCCTCTTGATTTCATGTGGATTTAGTAGATGAAAGAGACCAGAAATGTTCAATCCCAATTTAGAATCAATTCTATTTTCCTCACGTAAGAAATGACACTTTACCAGCAGAAAGAATTGAGGGGTAACCATCAGATCAGTGGACAATACCCTTCGACTATCTTTCGGCCTAGTGGGTGGTCTTTCTGTACTTACTATTACTTTTCATGCTCTTAAAGTATTTCAGCAGGTCTGTGTTTGCACCAAGGGTGTTTTCTGCTGGAGAAATTCAAAAGTTAGTTGGAAGGAATAATACCATGAGTATAAGGGAAGGCAAGGTGCCTACGGGTGAAGGTTTGCTTGCTGCCCCTCCAGTTCTTGAAAGAAATATGCATGTTTGTCCACTTTCAATGAGATACACTGAAGTGTTGTATGTATGTGATATGGTATGAATAGCAGTTAGTCCCTCTCACACACAAGCGGTAACTTAACACTCAGCCACACAAACATGTCAGTTAATGTCAACAACCACCAACAACCTGGCCTGAATCAATACATTCATCCATTTCTTCCTATGTTTGAGATTTGAAGGTTAAAAACATTTCACAAGTTAAATGGTGTATTTTCCTCAAAAAGGAATCAAATCGTTGAACAACTATGGCATTGCATCACTGCACATTTCAAAGATGTCAGAAGTGCAGCTGCATGCTTTCGTTATGGGTGGTGTTTTAGACTTTCTTTGCTCTTCAAAATGAAAACACAAAGTGGGTATTTTCATTTTGTAAAAAAATAATAGCATTCTTGTGCATTTTGGGACTTTTAGTTGCACATTTTCCAAGAATGGAATAGGTGTCAGTAACCACGTATGATTAGAAAATACAGAATCGCCTACAACACAATTGTGAAAGAAGGACAACCGGCAGTCATATAAAAGTTTTGTAAGGCATGAAAATTGTGTTTTTTAAAATAAATTTTAGGAAATAAAATATTATGTTCATGTTATCTTACCAACAAGGAAGGTCCTCGGGTGTGCCAGGTCTGCCATTTTCTGTGCTATGGCCATATGGTAAATCATGGGTTGATCCAGGAAATCTAGCACACACACTTGAGACTCATCAATTTGATAAGCAAAGAACTTGACTGTTGATGGAGTTGAAGTGCTTGCAGTTGTGATATATCTGGTCTCGCTCTTGAGCTGGAATCAGTGCTGTGTGCTTTTCATCAGTGGCACCAACCACATGTGGGATGGCTCCCAAAGCATGGGAGTCTGTCTTGATGCCGTTTAATGTTTGAGATTGTATGTAGTCATTCATAGCTTGCAGCAATACCTTCAAAAGTTGACTGAGCACAGCACTCTCTAATTCCACACGAAAAATGAAAAAACAATCAACATTAACACAAACAAACAGGACTTGCCCAAATCCACTCATTGGACAACCTCTGACAAATGCAGTCACACATGCATCAACACTCACCCCATCTATGCAATCCTCCCCTGTTCCTAAAACTACCCTAAAACCTCAAACCAGTACCCATCCTGCTCTCTCCAAAACCGCTATACCTTCCCCTGCAACTAAACCTACCCTCACCCTTAAACCCAGTACCGACGCTACTTCATCCAAAACAACTAAACCCTCCCCGCTACTAACCTTCCCCTCACCCTAAACCCAGTAACTATCTTGCTTCCTCTAAATCCTGTACTATCACTCAAGTCCTTAAAATGACCCATACCCCGAAACCCAACATCCATCCTGCCTCATCGCATACCCCTGAACCCTTCCCCATTCCTAAATCTAACCTTAGCCACCCACTTCTGACACACAGACAACAGATAACACAACTAGATCAAAGATGCACCCATCCACGCATACATCAAAAAAACACAACAGTATACACCCAAACACACATCCAAAAAGCAGAAACACACACCACAATAGCATATACATTCAAATCAACACACAGCCAAGCTCAACCACATAGAGAGGAAACACAAATAACACACACGCCTCAACAACAACAAACAGAAACACACACCCAACAATCGTCAGCCACTGTTCCTAAACACACTCTGGATGATCCTTACCTAATCCATAAAACAGTCTACAGCCACCCTTCCGCAGAATAAACTTGATGCCTGGATACCACCACTCCAGAATAGACACCATGCCCTTGAGGAAGTAAACTGTTGGCAAGAAGAGAAAAGACTGCAATCTGCAAATTACAATGGCTTAGAAATCCACAAAATGAACTTGATGTATATATTTTATTAATTTATTTTATAATGTATTACCTTTGGGTGAACAAAATACAAACAATGTGTTTTGGTCTTGCTTTATGAGTAGCTATTTATAATAATCTATTTAAAATGGATGTGAAAAGAAATTACTTTTCTTATAAAAAAAAATGTTTTGAGATGTTTAAACATCAATGCCAAACCTTTAAATGTTTAGCATATTTCTGACATTCATATGTAAAATACTTATACAGCATGGAGTAAGGTTATAGCAATCTAAAACTAAATGGGTCTGATTCACAAACTGCACTTTGTAGTACAACAATAATACTACAAAACGTTATACAATATGCAACTCACAAACTGCACTTTTGTAGTAACTTACACTTTTGAGTATGTTTACTACTTTTTGGTATTCACAAACTGCACTTTGTAGCAATTTACACTTTTATAGCAAGTCCCTACCTCCATTATTTTCAATCGGAGAGTGTTGCAGTACTAGTGATTGGCCTTGTGTAGTGATGGACTTACGACAAAAGTGTAAGTTAATACAAAAGTGCAGTTTGTGAATACCAAATAGTAGTAAAATTATTCAAAAGTGTAAACTTACTCAACAGTGTATGTTACTACAGCAGTGTCTTGCAACAGACAACATACACGTGCATAAGTGACTGTTGGTAACACACTTATTACACACTTATGGGACAAATAAACATTAGTATATAAAAGTAGGGAAATAGGATTCTGAAAAGGTTAGCTAGGGAATTAGGTTTCTGAAAAGGTAAGCAGCATCTTTTATTTGCAATTTTACAGCCATTCTAGAGTGCATATGTCATGAAAATATGTTACTCTACAAGCAATGCTTTCATTTTTATATTGTACAACATGTGTAAAAACATGAATGTAGTATTATCTAATCAGCTCTTTACTAATGAGTAAGTCCACTGTTAAAAATAATGTATTAAGTGTAGGCAACAGGAAATGACTGCAATTATGTATTATAATATGTAAGAAAAAATGCTTCAGCAGATACTTCACAGTAAAATACAAATAATTGTAAAAGTGTTAGAAATGTGGATAGAAATCCAGAGCATACACAGAAAAATTACTGTTGCATCAGACCACAAAGATATTGAGGTCAGCAAGAAGGTGAGGCTGTTGCCAGCAAAAAAAGCAGAATGTTAAAATATCTATTCACACACAACGTACCCTGATTTTAAGATGAATTGACTTGCTCTTCCTCCTCAGCCAATCCGAGGTACATTCCAAAGCATTGCAGAAACACGCACACGATTCCTGAATTGTAATGTTAGTTTTTGGATAAATGTGCCTTTTTAGGTCGAGCCTGGGCAGAGCATGCGCTGCTCTGCGAGGCATACTGTAGTGAGATGGGGACTTGAAGCTCCACCCACATTTTTCATGGGATTGTGTCATTGTCCACTGTAAACTGTAACTGTTCATTGGTCAAAAGGCCTAGTAGTCCCTCCTTAGTACCGCCTTGTCTCATTTTGTAACCTCCCATGGGGACACGCCTGTTACGTGTGTTGTTGCTTGGCAGGCTTTAATTACAGCCTCAGAGCACTATTTTCTTAAATAGGTTTATCCTGCCTGCTGTTGCATACTTGATTCCCGCCATTTCAGGTGAGGAGGTGTAACTACAATGGTTACATCAATGGAAAAGGATATTTCAATACGGCAGGCTTTGATGTGACTGATGTTACTCCATCTGCGGCATTTGGTGGTTGACTCTGTCAATGGAGGATAAAAAACGTCTTTGACGGTGGAGGAGTGATTCAGTTTCATCAAACTGCCAAACCAGAAATTGAGCGAATGGCCCTCCATGACAGTGTTTTAAATGATTTTTGACAGAGTTACTGCATCCGCCAAACTCTAAATCAGGATATAAGAGTCTTCAATAGCAAAATTAAATGTATAAAAGTAAACGAGCGATAACATTCACAAAAAGAGAAAGTCTGGGATGAATTCTCAATGCCCGGGCAGCAACAAATAATTTTGGAGCTAAAAGAAAGATAACCTTGAATTCAGTCTAGTCTAAATCCAAAAAGGAGAGCATTCTCCCAAGGCTGGGTGACAATAGATAGATACTTCTCAAAACAGTAGCCCCATATGCCTGTACCATATGACAAATTCGAGAAACACTTCATTTTACTTTTCTCCATCAGGGGAAGAACTGGCTTGCTGCCAATATTGGTTGCAAATATGAATAGAGCGCCCACCGACTGTTAATATTTGTGGCGTCTAAATGTAAGACAGGAAACCCAAGAACTATTAGAGCTAAATATAACCCCTAAATAAGGAAAATGATGCACTTTCTCAATTAACTTTTCTTTCACAGACAAAATCCTGGATTTTGAGGATCTATGCCCATACCATGAGTGTTAGAGAGATTCGTGTCTAGATTTAGATCCTCCAACACAAAATCGAGGCATCAAATAAACGTTTGAGATGATTAGAGGTGTGTGACAACAAACCACCCTTGTCAGCATAGGGCAAGGCGAGAATGGTTCTTTGTTTTTCAAGGGCATGTCTTCAAAGAGCCACCTCGACTTTACACCTAGGGCACATTGTCAGCGTGCAATGAAGCCTTATATTAGATGATGAGCAAATTAAATCAAACCATTTGGGTGCTGTCAGGTTATTCCTCTTAATCGGTTTACTCACAATCATGCTACTGTTAATGATAGATATGAATAAAAATCAGCTACGTTGTTTCTTATTGAGGTTATCAAAAATGTAATGGTGTCAGAAAACTCCTAATTAAGTCTTACTCTTCAGCCATTGCTCTTAATATAAGCACTTGTTCCACCCGTTTGTGATAATCGTATATGGCAGACAGGTAGTTCGAGAATTACTGTAAGAGAATTGTGATAGCTGTAACAACTCCTCTGAATGGTGCCATCACCAATAAAATAGTTCAGGAACCGGCAGACAAAGATTTAAAATTCATATCATATTATTGATGGTAGAAGAACAATCTTGTCCACTAAATATAGGAATGAGCTTGTCGTTCCTGTATTGTGAAGGCCAGATCTGATGATGAAAATTACATTGGCCAGACAGAAAAGGATGTTGTGAATTAAAGTTTCATGAACATTGAGAATGTCGAGCTCAATCAGAAAATTGAAAGGCACTGAGACGGGTGGATCAACTGGTAATATAGGAAAGACATCCACATTAGATGCAGGAAAAGAGCTGAATGACTTGGAGCCAGTTTAGGTGTTTAAATCTCCCCAAAAATAATATTGGAACTTGGTGAATTAGCTTGAAAGAATGCACAAGAACATCAATAAAAACTTAATGATGTACAAAAATTATGATTATCGGATGAAGAGAAAGCGTTGTTCTAAAATATGAATTAAAAAAATTGAAAATTCTTGTCTTAGGTAACAAGTAAAACCTGAATACACCCATGTTTAGATTTAAAGGGTATAGTGTGACATTTCAGAGAAACTGTAAATGAAATAAAGAGTCCCTCCCTAAAGAGGACAGAACTGCAGATATTGAATAGCAAGTAAAACCGTCACCTACAAGATCTGTCAAAGCCCAGGTCTCCTGAAACATCATTACATCAATAGATTTGGCAAATAAGCACCATCCAATCCTTATTAAATTTGGAGGATAAAAAGGCAATATTCTAGCTAATTATACTTAGAGTGCCCATATTCCTAGCCAGCAGCCATAACAGGACAGTCACATTTGCATCCACCTCGGAATTAAAGGTGTGAGAGGAAGAAGCTTCAGGATGTGATCTTGAAATATACTGGGAAGGGATGGATTACCCCACAGTGGGGAATAGTGGTTGACTGTTGAAATACTTCAAAAGTTGACCCATTATACAAGAAAGCCATGACCGCTCACATAGTTTTGAAACAGACTCTTTTTTGGTTTGGGTCAGCATGTGTTAGACAGAATTGCTTTACATCAAATCCAAGTCCCAACATAAACCTCAAGGAAAACCGGTTACAGAAATCATTTGCGAAGGTAAATGTTTGTTCAGCCTTGGTTGCCAAACAGTAAACCTTAAAATATGGGGGAGTAGCCACGCAAGATGGCAGACAGAACGTGCTTTTAAGGTGTTCCCAACCGGCCCCATATTATTCCGTGGAATCCTGCCAAACACAGGGGAATTCGGCGATGGCACTGTGGGGCACCCTCCTGACAAGCCCCTGCATCCCGAAATATAAACTGGTGAGCTGCTGTGAACTGAAGAGTGCAGCTGACTGCTTCTGGCCATACTGTCTCGCACTCTTGGGGTTAGCAGGGGCCCCTGAGATCGCTGCTACAGGGGCTTGGGTGCAAATGCGCATTGGGGTTCTTGCTCCTGTGTACTCATGGGGAGGAATAAGCAGGTGGGGGCCACCCAGGGGAACACAATGGAGCACTATATGACTACGGCTCACCTTGTGGCGCACTACCCGGCATACCTCTGGCCGGGGTGACCAGGACTCTGAGCCGTCCCTGGGGAAGCCCTCATGAGCCGAGGTGCTGAAAGCCATTCAGGGCTCCAGGGTGGGCCTGGAGAACAAGACAGTGTGGGTGTTTAGACGGTGTCAGAACTTTCTTGTATGGCGATTTTGAGATGGACATTCTGGGAGGCGGGGTGGGGTTTTGCACGAGAATCTGCTATGCCTATGGTTGATCTATTTAACTTTGTCTTGTGGAATGTCCGCGGGCTGCAAGAGTACTCCAAGCGTTACAGCGTCCACTCATTTCTTAGGCGCCATAAGATCCAAATTGCTTGTTTCCAGAAGACTCACCTTGTGGGGGAGGAGACACGGAAGTTGCAAAAAAATTGGAGGGGTCAACTGTTCTCTACTTCTTATTCTTCTTACGCCATAGGGTGGCCATCTGGGTGGCTTCTGGTGTCCCCTTCAAACACACCTACAGCGAGGCGGATGTGAAGGGGCATTATGTCCTGGCTCAAGGCACTCTGGATAGTAGGGAGATCACATTACTAAACATGTACACCTGCAATGTTGATGATTGACATTTCTTTGAAGAGATGCAGCAAATGTTGGCAGACCCATAACCTAGGTGGGAGATTTTAATTGTGTTCTGGATGAGGTTGGGTATCGCTATCCGCCAAAAGAGGGTACCAAACCACTAATGGTGATGCGTTGAGGAGGGTGATGCATAATTTGGATCTATTGGATGGGTGGCGATTACTGCACCCAGGTGGTTGCAAATATGCATATCACTCTCAGACCCATAATACTTGCAGTTGATTGGACCAGTTCTTGGTGGGAGGTTTGGATCATACACTGATAGACACAGTTACACACATGGTCAGGTTCCTCTCTGATCCTGGCCCGACGTTGTTGACACTGGCCAGGGGCGAGAAGCCGAATGGGGTCTGGGCATAGTGTATGCCCTCTGATCTCCTCACTAATGTAACTTGTAGGGCAGACTTGCATACCGCTCTGGAGAATTACCTAACTGAGAACTGGGGAACCATGGACACCAGGACGATTGAGTGGGAGGCACTAAAGGCTTTAGTTCGTGGAGAATGCATTGGGACTGTCCGTGGGATTCGTAGGCACCTCATAGCAGACCTGAAGACACAGGAAGGCTGGCTAGCCGACCTACAGAAACAGTAGGTACACTCAGCTGATGTGTGCACAACTACTTTAGAGGTCCATAGGGAGCTGCACTCCCTCTGGAATACACTGGATAAAACTGCACTGAAATCCTACCGTCAATTGTTACACAGAGATGGTGATAAATCTGGTAAGCTTCTGGCAATGGTCCTCTGGTGAGAAATGGAGGCCCCCCATTTCATCTATACTAAATACACAGGGTCAATTCCTAAACCAGCGGTAAGAAATTCTATCAGCCTTGCTGGAACACTTCAAGTTGGGGTACAGAGCTAACCCACCGTACACTATGAGAGGGACAGATAGGTTTTTAGCCAGAATAGGCATTCCTCAGTTGCGGAGGGCAGTCATGCAGGAACTGGAGGAGGACCTCTCTTTAAAGGAGGTGGATGCTGCCATTAAGGCGCTTAACAGGTTCAAAACTCTGGTTAGAGATGTGTTCCGAGCAGAGTTCTATCACACCTTCTCTTCTGTCCTCAAAGAAAAACTGCAGGAGGTCTATCTGTAGGTGAAGGAGAAACGTCTTCGCCTGTTGAATATGCGAGAAGGGATAGTGTGTTTGATGCTAAAGCCTGGAGGAAACTCTGATAATCCTCTGCTTCCAGATCCCTCACTATGCCCAATAGTAATCTTAAAGTACAGTGAAAAATATTGGCAGCCAGGCTGCGGGGAGTGGTGTGGGAACTGGTCTATGAGGACCATCGTGGCTTAATGCCGGCTTGTAGACACCATGTAGGCCCATGTACTACATGACACTTTGGGGCACATGTACAAGCCCCTATCGCCATCACAACGTCACTTTCAGTGATGTTGTGGTGGCAATAGGGGCCTCGCCTTATTTACAAAGACAGTGTTAAGCCACTTAACGTATTGCTTAGCGCTGTCTTGTAAATAAGGCCCTCTTACACGCAATACTTAGCGAGGTGGACAGTGGTTGTTGTGGTGGGCGTTCCCCCGCAACACCCATTGTTTTTTAACGCTGCCCCCTATTTACAAGGGCAGCGTAAATAGAAGGTAACTCCAAAATTAAGACCAGGGAAAACCTGGAATTAACTCGGGGAAACGAGGAGATATGCTTTATTTCACATTGGTTTTGCTTTTTCCATGTGTGCTGCCCTGTGCAGCACACATGGAAAAAGCATAACACATTGGATTGCTTATGTGTAGGAAGGTGACCCTTGCTGCACATAAACAAACCTTTAAAAAATACATTTTGTAGCTTTCATGTGTGCTGCATTAAGCAGCACATATAGAAGTGACAAAATGGCATTTCAACATTGTTTATTTGCAGGAAGGGACACCGTTTCTCAAGTGGCTGATTGAGGTGTTGAGCCATGACGGCTAACGCACCATTCCACCACTTGCTTGTACATATGCCTCTTTGGATGGAGAGAGGGAGATGGCTTTGGTATCCCTCTATCTTGAAAAAGTGTTTGATACAGTGGAGTGGGCCTATCTAATGCTAGTCTTGTGGGGCATTGGGTTCGGCAAAAGCTTCTGCACCAGGTACAACTTCTGTCTACTGACCGTTCTAAACGTATCAGGGTGGGTGGTGAGCTTTCTGAAGCCTGGCCATTGGGGAAGGGTACTCATCAGGGGTGCCCTCTCTCGTCCGTTTTATTTGCATTAGAAATCGAACCCCTTGCGCTGTTGCTATACACGGAGCTAGAACCATAGGGGATCAAGGTGGGGGGCTCTACTCACATTATTTCATTGTATGTGGATGATGCCCTGGTGTATGTGCGAACAACCGGGGAGACAGTTCCAATCCTGAAGCAGTTACTGGGCTCCTTTTGGTGAGGCCTCGGGTCTTAGGATCAATGTCTGCAAGTCGCTCTTGTTCCGCTTAGGTGGCTTAATTTGGAGGCAGTTGGATCAACTGCCGGATGTGGGTCTCCAATGGGAATTAGAGGAGTTTCGGTACTTTGGGATTTGCGTTACACACAATGAGGCCCAGCATCAATGCAAAAACATGGACAGGGTGTTGACGGGTCTAGAGAATTCCATTAAATTCTGGAATAGGCTTCCTCTCTCGGTGATGGGACAGGTGACTGTGGCTAAAATAGTTTTTCTTCTGCACCGCCTATGTCTTGTTCAGAACTCTCTCCCGCTGCAGGACTGGTTCCTCTGCAGGCTGGATAGCCTGTTGGTGAATCTGATATTGGTGGGAAAGCGCAGCAGGGTGGCGCTGGTATTGCTCAAGAAGGACTTGGAGGACGGGGAATTAGTGGTACCAGATATACAGTTGTACCATTATGCACACTTGCAGCATGCCACAAGATGGGTCACAGAGTCAAAGAATTGAGAGAAACGGCTCCGGGGGACAAAGTTCAGAGGCAATACTTTGCCTCAGTTGTTGATGCGAGGGGGTTGGTTGGAACATCTGGCTCCATATCTAATTAAAATCACTGCGGAACTTTGGGAGAAGGTAGTCCAAAAAGTTCTCCATAGGGCCCCATTCAGCAGGGAGTTATGATTGTGGAATCGGGCTCCCTTTAGGAATATAGATATGGACATGTCTATGGAACAATGGAGTGTAGGGAGGGAGTTGTCTGGTAGTGGGTGATATATATACACCTGAGACACCTTCAATACTTTCCAAGATGCTCAGGACTATTTTGGGGATGGACGGCAACCGTGATTAGAATGCCATTGACGCCGCTGGTCTACTTGTTGGAAGTAGTGATGCGCCCTAAAGGACGTAAAATCCTTACAGACTTGCCCAATTGGCCTTTTATTGTTGAAGAGGCAGTGGCCATTGGGTGGATAGGTATGAGGGTCACCCTGTTGGACCATTGGTTGCAAGATCTCTTGGATTCGGGAGCGGCAGAAGAACACATGAGAGTGGCGCGTGCTGATGAAGGAGCAGCTGATGCCATAATGTTGTGGGGATTAATTGCTGGGTATGCTCCAGGATGATAGTGATTCGTGCTCACAGAGCCATTCTGAGACAGAGGGCTGATTATGTGCAGGGTTAATGCCCACAACAATTTTCTGGGGAAGTGTGTACGGGTGCTTCCTTGTATAATGCCTGACTCGTGGACTTGGTTACCTACACAAACCGCTTTTATTTTGGTTGGGCTGGTAGATGTTCCCTCTTGAGAATACCATATCCTATTTGCAAGTCACTGCCTCTGCTCTATAATTGCCGTGAGAGTGGGTGACACTGTATGTTCGTTGGTACTTTGTACTTTGCTTAAAATCACAAAAATACAGTGTTTAAAAAAAAAAATTAAATTTGGGAGTGTTAACCCCTCTCTAAGACTGGGCAGTTCCATAGATCAATTAGCTCTCTGTGAGGAGGTACATGCTGCTAAGAACTTGGCATGAGGACAAACACTCACACAGACACTATTATAAGCACGGAGACATGGTGTGAAGAATTCTAGGTGGCATACATTTGTACACCACAACCTATTTGTGTAAAAACCTAAAATAAAAATCACCTATACACGTCATCTCAAACACACTGCACAAGAAAAATGAAACTGAGAAACAATCAAACTATAAATTGCAGTTAAAACAACCAGATACAATGCACAACAGGGATGTGAAATGAATATATCTTAATTACAAATGAAACTACTAGCCACATGACATTGCACATCATAGACACTCATAATCTCAAACACACAGATTTACACTGAAACTAATTTAAGTAAAAGTTAAATTGATAATGTATACAATCAATATGTTGCATATATGCATCATATAGACAATAGGTGTATTTAAAAATCTAATAATAACTAAGCCTCTAGCTAAAAATAATTGAAGAAAAGAAAAAAAACGTATGCAGCATGGGAGCTGCATAATAAAAATAGTTAACATAGTCTGTGTCTCTAGATGTAGTTTAGAATCTTAAAGTGTCTTGGTATATCACTCATGTAACATTAGAGTGAACATCGTCAGATATCTTTCTTACTTTAGCCTTATTAAAGGACCCATAATGAACTTATAAACTAGTGTTCTATATGCAACAGTAAATAAAGAGAAACAGGAAGTATTGAAACTAGTGAAACAACAAACAGCAACACAATATTCATACATTTCTAGGACACCATACATTAAAAGCTTTAATAAGATGACTAAGCTAACATACAATTAGTTCATTATTGATCAGGACCACATAACATACAACAACAAATTAACAAGGAAAGTAAAAGAATAATAGACAATCACTGACATGTAGGGTGACAGAAGCACACTCCATGTCAAAACATGGAAAATATATTGTTCCTTGTATTATAAATGCCATAGGCTATGATGCACTACTAGTATGTGTGATGTCATTTGCAATGCACAGAAAAAAGTTTAAGTTATGGTTTGCACCGTGAACCATATCTGGTGAATTTAAGTGGTTTGATGAGTTTGAGACTTGAAAAAGTTACTTACCTGGAGTACTGATCTATCTGGTGGATACTCTATCTGCCTGCAGATGACCTGTAAAATAATCCCAGGTGCCAGACTGGATCCAAAAACTTCAAAGCTCTCAGGTCACCTGTAGGGGGAGCTGGCTTCTTATTAACGTTGTAAGTGGCATCAGATGACATCACTAAAGCCATATAGTACCCACCCGGTGTCAATCAATTTTTTCCCAACCTTCGATGCAAGAGGATGAATTGACATTGATAAAGTAGTGCAGTGCTAAAATGTATGTATATTTAGGATCTTATTAATTTTCCCTATAACTATCCATCAAACGGGAGGTGTGCAGGTCATGAGGAATCTGCTGGTAGATAGAGTATCCACCATTAAGATTGTTACCACAGGTAAGTAAGGTTTTCTTCTGATAGATACTTTTACCTGCAGATTCCTCACCTGTACACTAGACTTCATAGCCATCCCCACCTAGGATGTGGATTGATGGATGGCTACAACAGAAAATCCTGCAAGATGCATCTGGCAAAATGATGATCGCTACATGCCTTGGAAACCAGGCAGTAGTGCTTGGTGAATGTGTCAGAGATACCCACGTGGCTGCTTTGCATATCTCTGCAATCGGAACTCTTCTTGCACGTACTGAAGTGGTGGTTTTGGCCATGGTATAATGGGCCCTGATTTCTTCTCCTGCTTGGCCAGTGCATAGCAGGTTTTGATGCAGAGGATGATCCATCTTAAACGAGTTCATTTCTGCACCACCTTGTGTTTTTTGGCACAACAGTACCCTACGAAGAGCTGGGCATCCAGTTGTGTATCCTTGGTGCGGTTCAGGAATTAGTTCACCATCTGCCTAGGATATAATCTATGCAACCACTCCTCCTCATTCGAGGGATGGGGTCAGGTATAGAAGGTCAGAAGGGAGATGGACTGACTCGGGAGGAATGGAGTTATGGCCTTAGGAAGGAAAGTAGCCCTGGTTCTCAACACCAACCTTGTCAGGGTAAAAGGCTGTAAAAGGTAGATGTAACAAAGAACATACAACTCACTCACTCATCTGGCTAAAGTTATCCCTACTAGAAAAAGTGTTTTCAAGGTCAATATCCTTAAGGGATAACTGTGTAGCGGCTCAAACTGAGTCTGCATCAGAAAAGTTAACACTAAATTAAGGTCTCACTAGGGAACAACAAAGGAGGTTGGAGTATGCCGATTTATCAGTCCTTTCATAAAAAACACCATAACGGGAGATTTGGCGATGGACTCCTGATCTGACAGAGAGAGGACAATCCCGTTAAATACCTGTTTACAACTACAATGACACAACCCCTCTGGCCAAGGGAAAATGCAAGTTGCAAAACCTGGGCTAACTTGGCCCACACAGGGTGTATGTTGCTTTCTGTGCACCATGCAGCAAAGTTATTCCGTCAGCCAGAGTAAGCCAATTTGGTGGATGCACCAGTAAAATGACATCAAACACCTCCTATGGTAGCTGAAAGGAACACAGATGTCTCCCGCTCAATCTCCAGCCATGTAGGTGGAGCTCCATTCCCTCCTCCGCCTGGGAGAGAAGGTCTCATCTGAATAGTAGCTTGAACGGGGAACAGGAAAAGAAGTGCATAAAGTCTGCACACCACGCTCTCCTTGGCCATTCCAGGGCAATGAAAATTACTTGATCCCAGTCTTGGCTCATCTTCCTCACAATCCAAGGAATTAAGGGTATAGGGGGGAAGGCATAGTACAGTTAAAAATTTAATTTCAACTGAAACATGTCCCCCAATGCTTTCCTCAATATACTGGAGGGCAAAGAACATCTGTCATTGACCGTTTAGGCGAACAGGTAAACATGAGGAGTGAACAACAACAACACCAAATAGTGGAGGGTCCAAGGGACGTATTTTTAAAGACCAGCAGAAAGGGTGTCCCCTATTAACATTGTTTTATAACACCAAGCCTATCTGGGTCTAGACTACCAAAGTGTGTCTAGAATAACAGACTATAAGAGGGTTTATTGACTATCAATGAAGGAGAGAGATCCCTTTAGGACGATTAACCTCACTCACCAAAGGTGACATGCTTCAATATTTGGGAATCTCCTCTCAGTGGAAAAACCTAGTTCCCCCGAGGGCTACAACCCCCTCACTGTGAGGGAGGATCTAAGGGATGTTTTAAGAGATGAAGCTTCTAATTTCAGGGATCCTAAAGTCCTGTGATAAGTGATAAAATAACAGAAAAACCGCAGCGCAAATAATAATAAAAGTGATTTAAAACTACCTAGTGAGCTACAAAAGGAACTAACTGTATTGGTTTGTTCCCACTATCAGGAATAAAAAGCAGTGCAACAACAGTATGGGAATTAAACTGCTGGTTGTATACAAACGGTCAACATGTTTCAGCCCTTCCGATCAAAGAGTATCTGGGCTTTCGCCAGGACCATAAGAGAATGCAAAGCGATTGCTGAAGTGAAAAAAACATAAAAGTGCAATGTAACACAAAATTATTGTGATACTGAACCATCCTCCATTGTATCCATCAGTGATACTGGAAATACTTAGAAAACAGAAATTAGGTATTTTGTAAAGTCAATATCCCATAGTAAGCAAACAAGACTCACGGAAATAAATTACAATACAAGGGCATCATTACTAGTCCCTTACTTCAACAAAATCAAACAGGTGGAAATTAACTCACCCAATCTGTTGGATATTAAGAGCCTCACCTCAACCGGGCAACAGCTCAGGGAAAGGGGTCCCGCTCTACAAAAAAGAAGTATAAAACTGTGTGTCATATAACCATTTCAACACACAGATTACTGCAAATCAACATAGGAAAACACTAACTGCTCACATGTCCAAAGTAAAACAATAATGTAAACCAAAGAATTAAAATTGCTACTATATTCTAGTAATGCGTGTAACTTGTTGTAAGATAACATTCTTTGCATCATGTATAAAAATACAAACAAAATAATCATTTCGATCTAATCACATCCTTGTACTACTACAGTATCTTGGCAGGTAATGTTCATAGTCACCCATCAAATATTGTCCCCCATCAAATATTGGGTAATGGCACACTTGAAACTGCGTGCTAAAAAACAGATTATAGCCAAACTCGAAGAATATCTCTCTTAATCCTGTATATGAGCCGTTAATAGTTAACAGGCTCCGATAAAAATACCGGAGAGAAATGGTCTTAATTGCACTCTCCAAATAGCTATCTCAGCATGTATGCTAAAAAACATCCAGAACCCTTAAAAAACTGCCAGAACCCTTAAAAAACTAAGAAAGCACACAGAGGCGGGGGTAACATGTACTCACCTATCCGACGGTATACCGTCGCAGACTGAGCTTGTGATCGGAGGCACCGAACGGAAGGCGCCACTGAAATTTAAGACCCTCCGCTCTTCGTCCACAGATCCCGCGAAGGACCCATAGTGGACCAAGGCTCGCCTGATCAGCGGGGGGACGGAATTAGCGTGCCTGCGCAGTTCCCGCACACTGATCAGCGCGATACCCATGCTGGCATTACTTATGTTTAAGGTCCAATTTTGAATTTCCTCTTAGAAAGCAGGACTGAGAATATAAAGATCTAAAAACAGATACTCGAAAATTTGAGATTAGAGTGAGTTATCACTCAGTACACATGAAGTGCAAACAAAAGAGGAAATCTCTCTGTAGTGAAATGTGACATGAGTTAGCCTCTTTCTTTCGGAAAATACGTATCCATTCCTTTTTTCAAACCAAGCCCCTGAGTGATACCAATGAGGTTATTACCAATACGGGACTCAGACCCCGCTCCACATTTAATCCTAAGGATCATATGGTTCCGGTTGAAATCATTACTTTTGAGAAAGCAGTGCTCAAGGATGTTTCCAATCTTTGTCAGACTGACAGACGACAGTTTCATAATCTGTCCAAATTAGAACACCATGCGCTGCAACGATTAGCTGAGGACGTGTCTATCACCATCAAGCCAGCAGATAAGGGTGGAGCAATTGTCATTTTAGACACCGAGACTTATAGAGCAGAATGCAGGTGTCACCTCGATAATTCTAGATTTTATCGAGCATTGAAAAGGGATCCGACCGCACGACTATCTTTGACTATCAAGAGAATGACAGATGAAGCAAAAGAAAAAGTTGGGTTACTGATCATGAGGCTTCTTTTTTAGTTACCTGAGATAGCTATTTGGAGGGTGCAATTGAGACCATTTCTCTCCGGTATTTTTATCGGACCCTGTTAACTATTAACGGCTCATATACAGGATTAGGAGAGATATTCTTCGAGTTTGGCTATAATCTGTCTTTTAGCATGCAGTCTCAAGTGTGCCGTTACCCAATATTTGATGGGGGACAATATTTGATGGGTGACTATGAACATTACCTGCCAAGATTCTGTAATAGTACAAGGATGTGATTAGATCGAAATTATTATTTCGTTTGTATTTTTATACATGATGCAAAGAATTTTATCTTACAACAAGTTACACGCATTACTAGAATATAGTAGCAATTTTAATTCTCTGGTTTACATTACTGTCTTCCTTTGGACATGTGAGCAGTTAGTGTTTTCCTATGTTGATTTGCAGAAATCTGTGTGTTGAAATGGTTATATGACACACAGTTTTATACTTCTTTTTTGTAGAGCGGACCTCTTTCCCTGAGCTGATGCCAGGTTGAGGTGAGGCTCTTAATATCCAACAGTTTGGGTGAGTTAATTTCCACCTTTTTGAAGTAAGGGACTAGTAATGATGCCCTTGTACTGTAATTTATTTCTGTGAGTCTTGTTTGCTTAGTATGGGATATTGACTTTACAAAATACCTAATTTCTGTTTTCTAAGTATTTCCAGTATCACTGATGGGTACAATGGAGGATGGTTCAGTATCACAATAATTTTGTGTTACATTGCACTTTTATGGTTTTTTCAATTCAGCAGCAGCTTTGCATTCTCTTATGGTCCTGACGAAAGCCCAGATACTCTTTGATCGGAAGGGCTGAAACATGTTGACCGTTTGTGTACAACCAGCAGTTTAATTCCCATACTGTTGTTGCACTGCTTTTTATTCCTGACAGTGGGAACAAACCAATCAAGTTAGTTCCATTTGTAGCTCACTAGGTAGTTTTAAATCACTTTTATTATTATTTGCGCTGTGGTTTTTCTGTTATTTTATCAGACTTATCACGGGCCTTTAGGATCCCTGAAATTAGAAGCTTCATCTCTTAAAACATCGCCTAGCTCCTCCCTCATAGTGAGGGGGTTGTAGCCCTCGGTGGAACTAGGTTTTTCCACTGAGAGGAAATTCCCAAATGATGAAGCATGTCACCTTTGGTGAGTGAGGGTAATCGTCCTAAAGGGATCTCTCTCCTTCATTGATAGTCAATAAACCCTCTTATAGTCTGTTATTCTAGACAAACTTTGGTAGTCTAGACCCAGAGAGGCATGGTGTTATAAAACATGAGGAGTGCCCCACTTGGAAAAGATGTCATGGAGTACCTCTTACAGAAGCCACCTTTTGTGAGTGGCAAGATAACGCCAGCTCAGGCTGTGGCTTTGACATTCAGAGATCCCGCTAGGTGATTGGTGGTAAATCAGACCTTTGGCAATGTGCCTGAGACCCGACTCCCCCTTGATTGTTGACATACCACATCACCGCTGTTTTGCCTGCCAGATCTGGACTGACTGGCCTTGAATGGAAGGGAAGAATGCTTTGATTGCCAGCCGAACTGCCCGCAGGTTGATGTGAAAAACCTGTTTCCCCAGAGGTCACTGAGTGCCAGATTCTGCACATGAACTCCGCACCCTAAGGTGGAGGCATCCATCACTATCATAGTCTGTTGTGAAAACTCACAGAGTCACGGTGTGATTCTTCCAATATCTTTATTGTATCTGTGAATGAACCACCTAGTGCAAATCTCGGGCAGAGTCTCAGAACCAACTGCCACAGCGATATTCAATAGTTAACATGGAACTCCCACGCAGTGATGTTCCAAACTCTAAATTCTACCATAACAACTACATGGGTTTCCCTTTTTAAATAAAACAAAACATGACTTATAAATACCAACTAAAGATAAAGATAAAACAAATAAACTCAGATTAAACACAAAAATAAATCAAAGTATGATTATCCAAACAACTTACAACAGACGTACCAAGGAACACCTTAATCCCTCAAAACGGAGGGGAAAGTTCCTTATTCTTCGACTGCATCTCATACCACCCTGTTCGTAAATGTCTGCCATCCTCATAGTGACCACCACATTCTTCTTCTGCACCTTTCGTCTTTACTAACCAACAGCTGTTCCACCATTGGCCATTCTCCAAATTTACTAAATCACCATTCACCTTTACAACCATGGTGGGTGGACTAAACTTGGATCCACCCTTCCTCACATGTGTAGGTTTTTTCACTCGAACAAATTCTCCAACCACAACCTTAATGTCCTTGACCTTTTTCTTCCTATCAAAATACTCTTTCTGTCTGTCTTGTGTAATACTCACTAGTCTCCTCACACTTACATGTGTCCATTCACCACGTTTAACGCATTTACGCATCCAACTAGAGCAAAAATTGGAAGTGGCTCTGCGACCTCTAAACAACTCAAATGGTGACACCCCAGTGGTTGCATGGGGCATGGTACTATAAAACCACAGCATAGTTTTAGCAGCATTAGCTAAAACACAATTGTTAGAGATAGCCCACTGTAAACACTCTACCAACATTCTGTTCATTCTCTCCACTAAACCATTGGTTTGAGGGTGGTACAGTAAGCTTTTCAAATGTTTGATTCCACTAGCTTGCAAAAACATTTCTACTTCACTAGACACAAACTGTGTACCATTATCTGTAACCAGGGTCTCTGGAAAACCTTCCTTCATAAACACATCCTTCAAAAGCACAACTACTGCCCTCGACGTAACCTCCTCCACAAACTTCAGCTCTGGCCATTTATTGTAGTAGTCCATCATGACAAAAGCACACCTTGAAGAAAGATCAAGTGTATTGAATTGGTCCGACAATGTCGATACCCAACTTTACCCATGGTGTTGATGGCAACTCTATGGGACAGAAAGGAGGTGTGCGTAATTTCACCGATTTATCGCAGCTTGGACAAATGATACATTCCTTGATAAAATCATCAAACTCCCTGTCCATAGAGGGCCACAAAAAGACAATCTCACCCTTTTTCTGTCAAGGTCACTGCAAGATGTCCCTCATGAGCTCACACAATAATGTCTTTTCTTAAGCTAACTGGAGCTACCAACTTGTCAGTCCTCATTGTCAATCCATCCTCTAGTGGTAAATCATCTGCCACTTTCACATACACCTTGAATTCAAAATTTAGATTTCTCTCTCTCGGCCAACCCATCTTCATATATTTAATAACAGACAACATAGAGGAAACATTGTTCACAGCTTGGCGCCACTCACTTTCACATATCGCACACATTTGTGGTAGGTCTACAGCTGCCACAATAAACTCTTACTTAGCTTCATCATTCTCATCAGTGTTCAATTCAACAAATTCTGATGAACTTGACAAATAATCTGCACATCCATTTTTACTGCCAGGGATACACTCTGGGTCAAAATCAAATTGCAACAATTTAGATGATAAGCGTGCAATACGTGGTGTAAATCCCCAAGCAGTCTTCCCACTTAAAATGAAAATTAATTGTTTATGGTCAGTCTAAAGGTGAAATTTAGTGCCCCACACATAATTTATGAATTTCTTTATAGCCCACCAACAGGCTAGTAGCTCCTTTTCAATAAAAGAAAATTGTTTTTATGCTCCTTATAACACTCTTAAAGCATACCCAATGGTTCTCACCTCCCCACCATTAGTTTGGCTAAGAACACCTCAAATATCAACATTGCTTGCATCAACAGTTAATGTACATTGACGCTCAGGATTATAATGTTTCAGCACTTTAAGTGAAACTAGTTGTTCCTTCACCCAATCAAACACCTCTTGACATTCAGCACTCCACTCAAATGCAACTCCTCACATAAGCACATGTGACAGCGGCCTTACTTTCATAGCAAAATCCTGGACAACCCGTGAACAGAATTCACATAAACCTAAAAATGACTTCAGACCAGACTTGTCTGTGGGTGCTTTGGTCTGAGTTATAGGGTAACCAGACTCAATTTTGATAAAACTCCTTGACTGGTAACTAAATGCCCCAAGTATTCAACTTCATTTATGAGGTAAACACATTTATCTTTCCTTAAAACCACACCATTTGACTGAAATCTGCTTAGAGGTTCCTCCAAAATCGCATCATGAGTTTGCCTATCTTCTGCAAATATTAAGACATCATCTTGGAATATAGACATACCCCTGATACCCTTTAGCATATTATTCATCACACGCTGGAAAACCGAAGCTGCAGATGCCAGTCCAAATGGAATTTGAACATACTGTTAAGTGCCAAAAGGAGAAATAAATGCTGTCAGATGCCTAGACTCAGGGGCAAGCTCAACTTGAGGGTACGCCAAGGCCAGATCTAATTTAGAGAAAACCTTGGCATCCTTCAACCCAGCTAACAGTTCATTGATATTGGACAAAGGGTGTGAGTCCACCCAGATCTCCTTCTTTAAACAGCAAAAATCAACACAGAACTTCGGTTCTCCATTTTGCTTGCGTTCAACTACCAGAGGCGATAACCAAAAGGATGAATCAATAGGTTCAATGATACCTCTTTTGCACAAATATTCTAATTGTTTCTCCAAATCATGTCTTATGCTAAAAGGGACATTTCTTAACTTATGCTTTACAGGTCTTGCTCCATCTTTTACTATAATTCTGTGTTTGTATTTTTTAACTTTTTCTAACTCACCTGAGAATACTTGCGGGTATTTGTTTATCACACCTCCCAAATCCAAATTATCTCTAACAACCAACACTTGTTCTTTAGTTCGGATTTGAACACCATCCCAAATAATCCTTGGTGAAACCACCCTAGAATATTCAAACCCTTGTGTGCAACATACACCTTCCCTGCTATTTTCCTTCCCTTAAACTCCATTATGTCTCTATATAACCAGAAAAGTTAATTTCCCGTACCTCATAGGACACCGCTCTGCGATCAGGAGGTAACAGTGGTCTTGTAGGCCATGTAATGTCATACAGTTCTAGAGTAATCATTGAGATACACGCCACTGAATCCACCAATAATTTCAAAACCTTGTTCCCCACCATGATCTCTACATATGGATCTACACACAATTCATGATTCCCCACCTTAATTTTCTCCTCTGCACCACCATAACCATCTCTCTAAGGTCCTTGCTGATATTTATGTCTCCTTCTTCAAAAAGGTCATCATCAGTAATGCACTTGACCAAAGACGATTGTTCATTGCAGATTGACACACCTTTGCAAAGTGACCCAGTCTATTACAAACTCTGCATGTTACAAACCTTGCTGGGCACTGTTTGTCTCCCATCACATGTGCTCTGTACCCACATCTAAAACAAATAATCTGATGAGAGAAAATGAATTCTGCTTGTCAACATAACCAGCACATGACCTGTCAACAAGTTTCTTATCTTTACCATCCTTCCCAGCTTTCACTTTAACAACAGGTATCGATTCAATGTTTTTTGCTTCTAGTTCTTTAGCTGAAAACTGTGAGGTTTCAATACTCTTAGCCATTTTAATTGTTTCCTCTAAGGTTAAATTTCCCATAGACAACACCGTCTGCTTTATCATTTTATCATTGCAATGACATATGTATTGGTCTCTTACCGGTAGATCAGCAAAATTCTCAAACTGACACTCTGCGACTAACCTCCTCAATGCAGTAATGTAAGTGTCTACATCCTAATTTGCATTTTGTGTCCATAGAAAAAACGTATGTAGTAAGACTACCAAACTTGTTTGAACATGAAACCTAACTTTGTGCCTTATTACTGTGTCTTGATATTCGTCCAGAATTTCATCTCCTTCAACAGCAGGCTCAGGTAAATGCTTGAAATGGCTCTCCCTTCAAACCCCAGGCAATGAATAAGAAGATATTTCCTTCTTTCTGCTCGGAAACGATTTGCACCAATCACGGCTTAATACGTTTCAAAACCATTAAACCATTGTATCTACTTGATATGTGGTTCGCCGGGTGTTTCTAAAAATGGTGGTGGTCGTGCCACAGCCTGCATCTTTTCGGCCAATACAACGATAGAATAGGATGATCCTGTGAATGAAATATGACAAGCCCGCAAGAAAACTAAAAATGTACAATTCAAAATATTAGTATGTCATAACTGTCACCCCGCTGAAACATATGTATGAGTGATAAAAAACTATCTCATGTATAAGAGCATATGCACATAACAATTCTGCAATTTTATTACACCAACTTGCCAATTACTGTGTAGATCAGCGCTGAATAGACCCTGAACTTCAAAACAATATATGTTAATTACACTGACAAGACCTTATGTCCCATGTAAAGAAGAGCTGTGCAGATCGGAGTAATATGAATATGCACATAACAGTCCTGCATTATTATTACACCAGCTTGTCAATTGCTGTGCAGATCAGCGCTGAATAGACCCTGCACTTCAAAAGAAAATGTTTTAATTACACTGACGAAACCTTACGTCCCATGTAGAGAGCTGTGCAGGTCAGTGTAATATGGCTGTGCAGATCAGTGATGCACAGAACCTGCACATAAGAAGAATGTATTGTGAAAAAACCCACAGTAAGAACCTTACGTTTTATGAAGGGTGTGCCACCCTCGAAATGGCTTTGGCTGTGCGGAAGAGCATGAACAAAGGCCACACTTCATTTTAATAGGCCCCTAACAGCGTTCCATTTACCAGGCGTCTTGACCTTGGCTTTCCACTGAATGAACTGAACGGCAGTTTGCGTTTTGCATGCACAGCACACAGCGAGCTGAAATTGACTGCACAACCACTCTCCGTAAACTAGAGTGCAAACCTTAGTCAGTCTACGCTGTCTGCCTTAATATCCTTTGTGAATACTTCCGCTGTACTCACAAAATGATTCCCACGCGTTGCGTCACTGCGTATTTTCAGGGGCTGAAACGCACCGCCCTTACTGTGTTTCATGATCGTTGAAGATCGATATGTTTCAAACTCCGCTCCTCAACATAGCATCGCATATCTATTTGGCTGCCAACCACGCATTTTCCGAATGGCCTCCACAGGAAACTACTGACAAAAGCCGGTAGAGAACAGCAAAATGCCCCATAACACACAAGTCGTGCTGGCGCCGCAAGCGGGTCCAGGTAGGTGGTTCAACGCTAGTCGCCATGAAAAATGTTGTGAAAACTCACAGAGTCACAGTGAGATTCTTCCTATATATTTATTGTACCTGTGAATGAACCACTTTGGGCAAATCTTGGGCAGCGTCTCAGAACCAACTGCCACAGCAACATTCAATACTTAACTTGTAACTCCCACGCAGTGAGGTTCCAAACTATAAATTCTACCATAACTACTATATAGTCACAGTCGGAGGGAGACTGAAGACCACCCTGCAGCTGAGGTTTGCCTCTTTCCCTCACAAAGCCACTTCCGCCACAGCGCCGGGGGAGGTCACTATGGAACTCGACAGGTCTCCCCGTACTGTAACCACCTCCTGCGGAGGCACCAATGCAGGGCCCTCATGTGCCAAACTGCACTACATTACTAGGAGTATGCAGGGAGCTGGAAGACCTAGGAATCTCAGGGCCCTTAGGACTGGAATTCCTGCATTTTGTTTAAAGAATGGGGCCATTTCTTGGATGTTGGCAATCCTCTGAGGTGGAGAAAAGGCTGGTACCCAGGGCTTAACCCATGAACTGGAGTGGTTGACAGGGCCTTAGGTGAAATTTGGACTGTTGATCGAAAAGCCCAGGGCAAACAGCAGGGAAAGTGTTGACCTCAGATGGCATGACACCACCTGTGGTGACCTGGCTTTGATTATCCAATCTTTCAGGTTTGGAAAAATGAGGATGCCAGAGCCCCTTTGGGATGAGCTGCACCCACTGCCATAACCTTGGTGAAGACTCAAGGTGCTGATTTCAAGCCAAAGTACTGTAAACTAATATGGCATGGAACCCACCACACAGGGCAAATACCTCTGATGTGAATGTAGGATGGGTTGAGTGACACAATCCAGTCTCCAGCTTCCAATGTTAGCAACACTTGGGCTAGAGTCGGCACCCTAAATGTATCCTTTTAGACTAAGAAGTTCAACTACCTAAGGTCCAGGATTGTACGCAGACTGCCGCCGTTCTTGGGCACAAGGACATAACAGATGTAGCATCCTTGTCCTTTTTCCTGCTCCAGTACTAACTCCACTCCTCCTTTCTAGAGGAGGAGTGCTGACACTTCTTGCTGAAGGATGGGAAGATGGTCTAGAGTGGGAGCATGGGTGAAGTTGGCGCTGGGATGAGGGTTAGAACCTGAAGGAAAGGAAGAGTGGAGGCTCTTTCCAATATCAGAAGGATCCATCATCAGAAGTAATGGCCTTGCAGGCTGGCAGAAAGGAGTACATTCACCCTCCCACAGGGGATCAATTACATGATATTGTTGTTGTTGTTGTAATTGCATTTTTATAGAGCTTACTACCCCTGACGAGGCATCAAAGTGCTTTTTCGGCAAGTAGCAATCCAGAACCAATAAAGGATTAGTGGTGAATTAGTATATTGAAATATGAAAGTAATTTGAGTGGTGGATATGTTAGTTATTTGGATTGAGAAGGATAGCAGAGGGAAAGAAGAGGGGAAAAAGGTTTGCATTTATATAGCGCTTGCTACCCCTGATGGGGTGTTGAAGCGTTTTCTCGGCGAGTAGCACCCTACTCCTAAACCCATAAAGGATTAGTGGTGAATTAGTATAGTGAAATATGAAAGTAAATTGAGTGGTGGATATGTTAGTTATTTGGATCGAGAAGAATAGAGGAGGGATAAAAGAGGGGAAAAAGGTTTGCATTTATAAAGCGCTTGCTACCCCTGATAAAATGTTGAAGCACTTTTTCGGGACACTCTACTCTGGTACCCATACAGGATTAGTGGTGCATTAGTATAGTGAAATATTAAATTAATTGGCTGATTGTAGGTTTTTGTGAGGGATCTAGTGGGGAGCCAGGGTTTAAAGATGTATGCCCTTGTCCCAATAAGCCTTTTGGATGATAAAGAACATCTTGGAAGTTATCCTCAACACTACCAGAAGTCACTGGAGAGCTCTTAAGTGGTGGTATCGCAATGTCAACTTTTAAATATCATCCTGCAACAATGCTTACCGCAAGATATAGGCTTGAACAATATTGTCACGCAGTGCTTCAAGTGGGATGAACAGCATTTATGGGATATGGGGTCTCTAAAAGGGGCGTGGTCAGAATAGAATGACTAGGAATCCTTTACAAGATGCATGACCTATGCAATTAAGGGTGTGGCTTAAAAATGTTTAATAAAATCCTGTGCTCAACAAAGTGTGCCATGTGAGCAGTATTTGGGTGCTTATTGAGTTTTCTGTTATTATACCCAGCCATATCACACAAAAACAAACATTTGCCAGAAAACAAGCCAGACCTATTGGCTTTGCCAATGCATGTTAGCAATAGCAGATAAATGAGTAACAGCGATTTTGTTGTGAATAATTAGAACGGAAAATGTTTTAAGACTATAAAAATGAGACTGAGGAGGGTGAAGGGGTCTTCAGAGTATCAGTGACTCGTTCTCTCTTTCGCATTTCTTTTGTGCAGTCCCTCTGTTAGACACTTATCTTAGCACTGGATGAAAGCTGTTGCTGGTTTTGAGTTGGGTTATTTGACCCATCAATTAAAGTCTCCTGTGAACAAAGTTTTTGTATTTTGGCCATTAGGCATAAGGCCAAATAAAGAATTATTGAAGCTTGTGCTCTCCCGTGACGCACTCCCTTCCATTATTTTGACAACTTAGTCCATTTTACCACTACTGTTTTTTGTTACTTCTCAAACATAAGTAGCAAAGACACAAAAGAAGCAGTCAGAAGTCCAGAAAACATCAACCAAACAATACAATATCAGCAAGGGAAAAAGAGGTGGGTGCTGGGGAGAGACTGGGAATGAACACAAAGAGTCACTGAGAGGGTCAGACACTCAGGCATACCTTCTTTGTTCTCCCAAGATCCCTGTACAAAATGCAGGTGGTACTGTTTATTGGGGAAGTTCTCTGGCCAAAATCTGTAAATAATAGGGCTGATGGTGTGTGATAACGCCACGCTGGTGCACAACATGGCTAAAACATATTGCCAATTGCTCTCTTATAGGTGAGACCTATTGGCTTTGCCAATGATTGTATAGATCTCCTTGTATGTTGTTTGCAATAACGGATTTCAAAATACTCTGGAAAAATAAGATCAAGTGGTGATTTACATTACAGTACTATGTACAAAAAACAGGCCTTCAAGCTCCGAATTTATAAACTACAGTTAAGTGAGCGCGAGCATGACTGATGCAGGCAGCTGCATAGATAACGTCCCAGGTCATGGAGTTTCTGTTCGAAAAATGTCGAAATAACCTGATAACTACTTATTTGGAGCGTCTATTTTGGTTCTCGGCATGGAATACAAATCAGCTCCTCTATTTGAGCATTGCGATCTAAAGACCGCAGAACCTCCAAAGAAACAGAGGGGGTGGGGGGGGGGGGGGGGGGTTGGGGGTCGGGGGAGGCTGCGGAGCAATGTGTCCGTTCTTCCGCATGGATCTGTCAGATTTTGAGACGGTAGCACAGTCCGTCCGCTACTGGAGCAACCCCGATTACAGACTCACAGCATGACTACAAGCCCCAGGTCACACAGATACCACAGGCTCTGACAGCAGAACTATGTTTGACTTACAGGAGCTGGGGTTTTAGGAGATGGTCGGAATGTTACCATCTTGGAGAGTGATAAATAATATCACTGTAACATTAAGAAATGCGCTGCTTTTAGGGTGGAAACGTAGCAGTATTTGCTGATGTCTCTAAAGTAAACACAAAGCAAAAATAACATAAAGCAAAATAACTAATACACAACCGGGGCATAATAAAACAAAGAAAACAAAACAGGGCACAACACACCAATCACAGTACAGAGGAGCAAGAACAAAATACACTGAGGCGACAAAAAACACCAATGCAAAACAAGACTCCACATATGATAACTACAACAAAATGCAACATAGTGACAAAAGAACAACACACTACCAACAACTCAATCTAAAAGCACAACACTAACATGCAGCACAGTACAAAACAACACAATAGCACAATGCAAAAAAACTCAGTAAGAACAGAATATCAACACAACATAACACAGTAACACAACGAATGCACCAAAACCATACCTAACAAAACAAGAATTTACTTTATAACCCGCACAAACTTTTCCACAAAGCAAAACAGAAAAGCACCACCAAACATAACACACCAGGTCACAGCGCCACAACACAACAAAAGATAACACAACACAATTGCAATTTTGTGCCTATATGTTTATTTGCGTTGGTGTATAATTGTGTTTTTGTTTCTGTTGGTGTGTTGTGCTGGCATGATCTGCTGTGTTGGTGTGCTGTATTTTTGAGTTGTGCTTTTCCTTGCTATGGTATCTTCGCTGTGTTGCTGTTTTGTAGCATTTAGCTGCTGTGTTGTGTTAATGCTGTGTCTATGTTGCCTTGAGTTGTGGAGTTTTATTGCTCCTATTGTGGTGGCTTAGAGTTGTTGTACAGTATTGCTCTTATAGTGGTGGCTTATTGGGATATGTTGCTGCATTGATGTACCTCACCTGCAGTCAATTGCTTAACTATCCGCACGTATTTTTGTCACCCTTTACCACCATCGATAGTCTGCTTTCATAATTCTGGGGTGAAATATGTGTGCACCAAGTGCTGCCTAACTTACCACCAAGGACAACTAATAGCACCAGTAAAAATGTTTAGTGATCTCAGCTATCCTATTGCTTGGTTATACATGATCTCAGTAGATATGTGGACTGCAGGAGGTAATACTTCTGTGTATCAGCTGACAGGCCAAGGTGATGTATGTAAATCAGCATGCAGGTGATGGATCTTTGTCAGCAGATACAGGTGCTGCTTTCCTGTGTCTCAGCAGGCCAGGAAGATGCTTTCGTGTGGGTCAGCATCGTTGACTGATGGTGTGCCCCATACAAAGTAATCTGCGAAGAATTGTTTCCAGAGAAAGGTGTGGTTGTAACTGCTGCTACACTGAGAATGTGCAGCACACTGCCCCCAGGAGTCATTCATCTGTGGTGAAAGGGTTTAGTAAGGCTAAAAGGGCTGGTGCAGCAGTTGTCTGCCCGTACTTGCTCCCACTATGCTGTGTGGTCACTCTGCTGCTTGATTTGAGGGCCTTGCCTAGTTTAATTATTCCAGAAGAACTTCTCTCCTTGGTATTCCAGGTTCAGGCCAGTTACCTCAGCAGGACCCACAATAGTTGGTATGATAGAGTGAGCGAGTGGGGGGAGCTTAGCCATCTAGTGGCCACTTACAGCCAGAAGAACCGGCTGTGAAGTGCCTTACGGAGTTAAGTATCTTTCTGGTATCCTAAGGGTCACTGTGATTGGCTAGGAATCCAAGCCTCTATCTTCCCATGACCTAAACCGGTAGTGGGAGGTGGTGTGCAAAAGGTTAGACCTCACTAACATGAATACATGTGCTGAAATGTGTTTGTTAGGGTTCTCTGACAGAATACCAACCACTAATATATTGGTCACAAAACATTTTGTTGCAAAAATAATGAGCACAATAATATGACTTACTTTAAAGTCTACACATAAAACAAGAATATCAACAAAAATATCAGCTTTAGAAATGCACAAAATAAACAATATAAAACACAAAAATATAAGAAACAAAAATATTGACAGCACAATGTAGTAAATGAAACACCACAATGAAACACCACAAGTATTGTGTACTAAAACTGATGAAATGTACTGTCACGTGGTCACATTAGGGCCAGGCAGAAACACCACCATTTTACGTGTTCACATTTAAAGTTGACATCTTTCTTGAACGCTAACATTTGACACACATTTGCTTGCGTTCCTCTTTGGGATAATATTCTCTGAAATGAATTTAGTTACATTTACACTTCCTCGTAAGCACATTATCAGAGCCTAGAACATTCTGCACGAGAGTTACGTTCACTGTGCAAAATGTTGTTGACTGTAATTGTCGCTCAGCGACAGCTATGTCAGGATAGAATTAATAATGGCAGCCTAACTGGGGCTTCAGCATGGCAACAAGGATAAAGAATTTCCAGCACTGCTGAATCTTGTTTACCTCCTGGGATGGACAGTGTCCAGCTCTACACCAAGATTGGCTCCAGGATGACACACTGGTAATTGGGGAGCTGGATCTCCCTAAAGGATTTTGGCAGATTCACACACCAGAGGCACACTATTATAGTGAGCTCTAGGTAGGAGCATAACTATAACTGTACTTATATACAAAGATGTAATCTATGTAACAGCACAATGGTTGAACTGTTCATTTTATTTACCATTCTTGTGATGCTGATTACTCTGTCTTGTTTCCTGCTATTGATAATTGAAGCACACGTGTTTTACACAAACATTCTATTGCTTCAATAAATATTTGAAATGCCGTTTCAAGTATTTCTTGTGTTTCCTTTTGGGCATGCATTAGTTACCAAATGAAAGGGCTTAAGATCTGTTTCCATGATTTCCTTGGGCAGTCAGGGTTGTCGTGTTCAGAAGTCGCACGTACCACCTGTTACCTTGGTAGGTTAGGGGTACAGATGGTGCTCTGTAAGTTAGCCAGGACTGAGGCCAACATATCCTGATGGAGTGCATGAACTGAGTCTCATGTAGTTTTGATGTTTAAGTTGCCCAACAAACGCACAGTTTTACTTAGAAAGTATGAACCGTACGACAGAACAATAAACAGAGAAGTAAAAAGTAAAACAAATTAGTGCACTTGAACCTACCACACCAGGACAGCGTTACTCTGTCCGAGGAAAAATCAACAGAAAAGGACTGCAACAAAGACACACGGAAAACATATGAAGCTCCACAAAAGTAAGTAAATAAAAAATTATGTAGACTAAAAACAACCCAAACTAAATTCAAAATAGTGATAAAATGATTAAACATCTCAAGTAATTGCTTTTTAAATTATATAACAAAACTACAGATACTAACACTGAAAGAAAAAGCCTAAAAATCGAGAGAAAATACCACCAACCAAAAAGGTACAAATAAAATGTAATTATAATGAAGTAATGTACAAAAACAACATAAAGAGCTATGGTTAAAAGACAAAATAGTTTTTCAATATTAAAAATACAACCAGTAATAACATTGATATAATTTAACTAAAACAAGAATGTTTAAATCAACATGTTTCCTTATCTACAGTAAACCACAAAAAAGAGGAAAAACAAAAAAAACATAAAAAGTGCCAATAGACCCAAAAGCATAAAAGAAAATACTGCGATGTGAAATTAAGTATAATAACAGCCATAAATAGAAGAAAATAATTATACATCCTATATTTTCGTTGATATAATGATCCACACATCCCAAAATGTCTGGAACTGCTACATATTTAACATCCCAGAAAGTTACATGAGGTTACACTCATTGCGAAGAAAGTAGCACTATGGAAAAACGCATTGATCTTCTATAAAATACTTCTCCTCTGGCTGGCATAGCAAAGCAACAACAATAAGTGATAAAGTCAGAAAATGCAACCATCCTCCTACTATTACTGAGGTGCAAGTAAGAAACATTGCACATTATACAAGACCTAAAGAAACAATAACAAATTATATAATTACCCAAGTTCCGGGGGAAACACTATGACAATTACCTGCAAGAGCTAATCTAAAAAGGCTAATCAGCAGAACAAGAATAATAGCAAGATAAACAAGGGCTGCAAGAACATGCCAGAACTAGAGACCCCCAACACATAACAGTAATCCATACTAACCAGGTTTTATATGAGATAATAGTGAAGATCATAAAAACTAATTGTTTATTTTTGTACTACTAACAATTTACAAACTCTCTCCCAACACACAAACTTGGTTATATATGGGACTTTTAAATCATTCCCCCCACCATTCACAGAAATGTATGTTGTTCCCATCTAACAGCACACCATTAACATTCACCTAATATATGCACTACTCCCTAATAAAACAAGCATTTGCAATGCAATAGGTCTCGCATTTGTGAGAGTTTAAGCTATTGGCATTGTAAATCACAATGCTTTTTATTTTATGTTTTGATAATTAACACATAAATAAAAGGCATTGTCATTTACAGTGCCAATGGCTCGTCCAACATCTCACGTACCAGTGCAATTTTGTCATTTACCAGCATAGGATTTTCTAAATGTATCAAATAATTTTTTATTAGTATCTTGGCTAACACCAGCAGTTAAGCCACGCATAGCAAGTGGCAGCGTACAAATAAAAATAATTTGTAGAAACCTTCAAAAAGCACCAGCTTCTGGGAGTCCGTTTTTTAAACTTAAAACAATAATAATAATACTGCCTGCTCCGTGGTGCAGCTGTGAAGTAATGGGTTACTCTGAGAACCTGGTGTTATTAAGACAGTACTTAATGTTATTCATTGTATCTACTAGGGAACCATGGAAGGCTGAGAAGAGCTTGAAGCTATGAACACTAAGCAGAGACTTCCGCAGTCAATGCATTAACCTACTGAGCAATGTTCCAGAGAGCACCCCTGGTTTGTCTCGCTGCTTTAATATCCTATAGTCACGAAAAGTGATGCCATTTTCTCAATATATCTGTGCAATTTCTTGTTATAAATGTAGTTTAATGATGCAATTCTGTCTTAACTGTGAGTGGCTGTATTTCCTCCATTCCCTAACCCAATTAGGACTAGGTCATTTGCTATCCTAGAAGACATTTCAGCCACGCAGCCCAAATAAGGTCACCCCTATGTTATTTCATGGGTCACATGGCGGCCATGTTGCTGGTTCTCTCACCAGAACCACCTCTGCAGAAACCATTGTGCTTACTCCCGTAGAACAACCGCCCACCTCTAGGTCAAACAGAACAATATTCTTCCAGTGTGCTCCAGATATGCAGTGTGACACATGTCTCCCAGCGGACAGAAGAAACAGGGCGGAAATGAAACCACAAACCACAACAAAGACAGCCCACTAACCCGAACGGCCATTAGAAAGCTTTAAAAGCACCCTCGGTGCATCAGAGGAGACATAACACAGCTCAAGGCTTGCCTCGCTGCTTCACTGCCAAATGGGATCTCTCCTCAGCCTCCCCCAGCACCAGTCACAGGACAAGGCCACACCTGAAATAACACATGCAGAAGAAGGGTGTCCAAGTTTAACTTTAGTAATGGTTTGTTACCAAATAGTCGTCAGGAATTACAGACAATAAAAGCTCTACCTGCCATACAGACTGACAAGCGCTGAGAAGCCTAAAATAAACATGGCTTGCATGGAGAGCCCGGGGGCATCATTGTACTGAATAAAAGATTGTCAGCAGGGGAGAGGGGAATCCAGTGCTCCCTGGTTTTGTTAATTGTGCAAGGCCGAGACCGGGTGGGGGAGGGTGAGGGGGGGCGGTGGGTTGTGCTTCAGCACGTGCAAAATAACAAAGTGTTAGGAGAGCGCTGGATTAATTTCAGAAAATTGCCATCTGAATAACCTGCATTTCACAAAATATACATGCGCACGTATTAGAAAAATTTCCGTTTTTAAAGAACCTGACTGGCTATATAGTATATGTGCAGATTGTAATATAATGTTTATTAGCTTGCATTCTCCTTTGTTACGTCATTATGACAGGTAGTCTGAGACAATTAAAGCCCTTTCTCATGCCAATGCTTTACTGCTGTAATAACACGGAATCTGACCTGACGCTTTAAGTCCTAATGTGTGGGTGGGTGAGCTTGTACACTTAACAGCATTCACCCGGATTCAGGCTTCTGTGTTTTTGGGCCACAACTATTTTCACTGGCACTGCAGAACTGGGTTAATGTTTGTGTTCCCACTACACAAAATGTAGAGCCACATAAAGCCACATTCACGGGTCTCTGTGACATAGCAGCTTCATCACCGTCAGCCTGGAACCCGGACGAAAAATTATTTATTTTGCAGATGACAGCAGCAACACTGTGATTACTGTCAGACTTAAAGGAAAAGGGCTCTGAATGACATGATGGGATGGCAAGGAAAGCAAGATGGCGGTCAGCTGAGGCGTTCGTTTTCAGCACTATGACCTGCTGAGATTCCGACAACCCCCTGTATTGGTAGGAAAATGCTATCCGGTATTTTAAATGCCCTAAGACGCTGCTGGCTAAGGAAGCTATTGTTTGTAACCCTAAGTGCGATATAGCGACAGGACAACAGGAACTGTTACTTGCCTGTCGGAAACTGTACCTCGCTCTGGATTGCCCCAACGGCTGCTACTACGGGTTCCATCTACCCGCCGCAATGAAACAAAAGGCAAATGTTGGGGCAGCGAGAGGAAAGGCGAGTCTGGCAGTAGATGCAGCCCCTTCGTTGAGCCGCTCTCTGGCCAATATCATGGGAGGAGAGGCTGCTATGCGGCAGCCTGGACACCGAGGGCAGACAGTCACCCAGACAAGGAATGCTCCAGAGAGGAAAGGGAAGGGCAGGGCTGTGCCCCAGCAGTGCCTGCCCTACCCCACTGTAGCGGAGATGTTCAAGGCAGCTAAACCACGCTACTGACATGCAAATATGATGGACCTTGAAGCTACAGCTGGCAGAGAGGGCTCAGTGTGCAGCAAGCATACTAAACAAGCGCGATCCTCTTTGCGGTCCCGAAAGTGAAAGAGGATCGCGCTGCAGCAGAGGATGGGGATTTCTTGTCTTTATGGGCCATGTGTTTCAAACACATGGCCCCATAAAGATAAGAAAGTGCTTCACGACAGCCTTGAAGCAGGCGACCCAGTCCGGATCGCAGGCCAAAGGGCGGCAACCAAAATCCCTCATTTCCAATGGCAGGCCACTGTTTAGCATAAACGGTGATGCCGGCAAATGGAAATGAGGGGCGGGGCTTCAAGCCCTCCACAGAAACTCCTCATTAGCAATAAATCTCGCCGAGCGAGCTACGTATGTGCGCAGCAACGCTAGGCGAGACCTAAAAATTGCAACACATCAAGAAATTCTAACATGAGTCAAACAAAAAACAAACAACTACTATCCCCAAAAATGTATAATAAACTTTGAGCAAGCAATGATGAGCGGAATCATTAAAATCTACCCACACACATACATATACGAGTGCTATTTCCAATTTAGGCAGGCCTTACGGAGGTACTTCCAAAGGTCAACATTAAGCATTTGCTCAGCAAATACACAATTTGCATTAGAATTTGAAAAAAAGAATCGCCCTGAACATATACTCCAACTACAGAGGAAACAAACCACTTTGATTTATTCGTAGATGCTCCTCTATCCAAATACTGTGCTGCATGGTGCTATTAGAAGTGTGACATCTGGAGGAAGGTATGGCCACATTCTAATTGTTATTGGTGCATCCCATCTTTTATCCCTGATCCTTGCTCATTTCTGGAGTCCAGGACATAGTGTCTCTGTAGAGAGAGTATGTGATTGTGTGCCAGCCCAAGCCATCACTATCGACACCCTCAACACTCCAGGAAAACGTTCACATGTGTTTGGGGCACAATCTATTCTCCCACAATCCTGCCACCATATTACAGGCCTATGGTTGACCTGGCCTCGCCCACTGCAGTGGGTGCAGCTACAAATGTACAGAATAATTTACTTTTGTCTGTGGTTTGCAGAAGAGGATCACTGGGCGAATTTCCCTTTTCTGAGATCCACCTATGGATCCAGAGACAGAAAATAATTGCAAGTAGTATTGGGGTGGTACCCTGCCGTGGTCCAAAGGCTGCTGTTAGATTCACAGCCACCCCACCAAGTGAAGCACAGTCAAGGTTCCTGGGTGCAGTATTTGTAATTGCACTAGGTACTTATAGAGCGCACAACTCATCCTCAAAGGAATATCTTGGCACTAGACATTATCATTACCAATTCTTATTGTGAACCTAAAGTGGGTATAACCATGTTTTCAACATTTTCTGAAATGTCACCAGATCTGAAAATGCACGTAGATTTTGGGGCAGCTTGTACCGGTGAATGGAAACAATGGCCCCTTATCTGAGATATTTTGATTCTTCTGCAGGCTCTTAGAGCCTTGTTGGCTGACTTGAGGTTCCGTATGGGTTTGTGGAAGTTGACTCTATTCAACAATAACATTGGGTCATTATTGTAAAGTGCTCTATGCGTATGGCACATAAACTTGAAAATAGCTCACTTACGGACCGAAAGCCAATGGAGCTGATTGAGCCATGCTGATGCTGAGCTCCTATTGCTTTTACTACAAATATATTTTGGAGCTGTGTTCCAAATAGTATGGAGCCGTGTGAACAAGTACTCAGCCCAGCCCACATACAGTGCATTTCCATATTCCCACCTGCTCACAATTAAGGTTGGACTATGTTTCTTCTCTATAGTACTGAAATCCATCTGAACAATTTCTGAAGGATACGTAACTGCCCAGAACAATTCCCTCAACCCCTAGTTACCCCTAGTCATCAATAATAAATCCCACGTTTTTGACCACCTTCCTAGGTTCTGGAGCCGGGCCTGACATTGTTGGCCAACACAGTCAATTAGAATAGCCACAAAGTGGCTATTCTAATTGACTGCTCAAGAGCCAGACTTGCCTTCCCTCATAGATCAGTCCAGATTGTCTGAAAGGAAACACAATCAACTTTGCTGAAACAACCTGCTGTTTCAGGAACCCTATTTTGCTACCCTTTAACCAATCAGAATAGTTTGCCCTTTTTACTTCCCCTAACCCAGTTGGAGACCATCTGCAGATAGGGTTTTGTTGGTTTTGCTAACTAAAACCAGCTTCGCAGGGCATATTGACATATTCTTTCATTTTGTTTTGGCAGACAATTTCAGTCGGCTCTACCTACATCTCTACCATATCATGGTCTTCACTAACCCTGCAAACTGTAACACACACCAGGCCGGTGGTAAGGGGAGATGGGAAAAGGAAATTGTCAATTGGAGAGATTGACCCTGAAATGGTGGACCTTCCTCTTATTAGGGAACCAATATTGAGGTGGTTTTAAAATGTTCATTGAAAGGTGATGCTCACTTATTTGATGCACATTTTGTAGTGACTCTTACTTCCCAATAGCAACTAGTTCCCAAATCTGTACAGTCTGTTTGACATTCTGCATAGTTACAGTTCATCTGATGCACTGCAAAACCCCTAGCTAGTTCATGTCCACTGGTTAACATTATTCTTTGTATGTATGTTTGCATACAGTATTTCTATATTGCAAACCTTGCTAAAAGGCAGTGATGCGCTGTACAGGGTCAAAGACAATCAAAGTCAACGAACGAGTGATAGGAGAGGTAGCTTGGTTGTGGATGGTTATTGTATTGTATTCTGATCTAGTGTTCTTTAATGAGGTGTGTCTTCAACCTTTTTCTAAATTAGAGCAGCGTTGAGGCAGTCCAGATGGACAGGGGATGTTGAACCAGATCCAAGGTGCATAAATGGAAAAGGCCTGCTTTCTTGTATTTTCTTTTTTATTCTTCTTTGTCTGCAGTCTGGTGATGTCCTAGCTATGGGTATGCCAAGGACAAGCCAGAGATGATGAGCATGTTTACAAGATAAGCAGGGGTGCTGACTATTATGGCTTTGTAAATGTTGGAGCTGGTTTTGAAAATGTGTGGGAGCAAGGGAGCCTATGCAGTTCCATAACGGTTCATGTGATATGTTATTTCAGGCCCTATATTAGGCACACTGATATTTAGGATATCCTTAAGGGGTGTCTGTGTGGATTCTCTGCATAGCCCATGGAGCAGTGTGTTACCACTATCCATGTGCAATAGTACAAGAACTTGGAACATCAGTTCTGAAGTTGCTTTCTGGAAGAAACTGTTTCCACTTCTTTGGAAGAGAGAGCTGATACCAGGCCATGTGTGTCTTTTGGCAGAATGATTCTTAAGGGTGGAGTTGGGGTCAAGGGTGAATCCAAGTGACTTGGCCGTTTATTGATAGACAGGGTTCAAAGTCATCAAGGTTCACGTCATTGAGCCAAGTTTGTACTGTTTTTTGTCTGTTGTACTTAGCAGATAAGAGAAATTCTATCTTGTTTGGGTAAATCTCCAGGTGGGCACTGGACATCTAAGTCTGGATGATGTGCAGCAGTTGTAACACATAAAATATCAGAAGCGGAGGAGATTTAAAAGTAGAGGTGTTTCACCGTCCTGTTGGTGTATCTTGATGGTGTTATTTGTGAGTGGAATACCAAGCGGCTCCATGTACACGTTGCAGATAACAAGATACAGTATGGAACCTTGGTATACTCTGTAGGTGATAGGGAGGTGTCCATATGAACACACTGGAATCGACTGAAAACAAGTGAAAGACATTGCCAGTGAATCCTTTTGAGGTCCTAGGGTGCATATGAGTGTTGGATGGTAGATTATGTTGACGGCAGCTGAGAGGTTCAGCAATATCAGGAGGCAGTGGCCCTCTTCATTGGTGGTCAAGAGGGCATTGTTTACAATGTGTAAGGTAAAAGTCTTTGTGCTGCAGCATGATCTGAAACCAGACTAGTCATCATGCTGGAGATGGTGAGCACTGATGTGGTCTTGGAGTTGAACATAGACTATTTTTTCAATAATCTTGCAGATAAATAGTAGGTAAGTGATAGGTCGGTAGTTGGTCAGGTCATCAGGGTCTGGCGTCGGTTTCTTTAAGAGTGGGGGGATCTGGACTGTGGTGAGAAGTGGTTTCCAGAGCTTCTGTGAGTCAGGGAGACATTAAGAATGGTGAGTAGGAGTGAGAGAGCATCCTTAGAGAGAGCAATAGAGTAATACATCCTCTTCATAAGGAAAGGCTTTGAGGGATTTGAGTATGTCTACGAGATCTGTGAGGGATAGCGTTTTGAAGGCAGATCGTCCTGGGATTCTTTTGGAAGAGATGGGCGCAAAAGATGAAGCAGACTTGGTGTTGTTGATGTGCTGTTGGATCTTCTGTATTTTTTCACTGAAGAGGCACTTTTCTGTGCAGTGGAGAATATGTGGGACTGGCATGGATATGATGGAGTGATTGATTGTTTTGAAAAGTGTTATACTTCAGTTGGTGGCTTCATTGGTGTTGTTGGTATAGCACTTTGGTTTGGGTTAACTAAACACCAGCAGTATTCTATATTAATTGCCATAGCTGTCACAAGATCACTAGTCCTACAAAATTGGAAAATAGAAAAACAACCCAGGATTGGCCACTGGCTTAATAAAATGAACAGAACTTTTAAATTTGAGGAGGCCTATGCGAGACGGGTAGGAGCAATCAAAAGATTTAGAGCTATTTGGCACGAGTACTTCGTGCAGGCTGAGAGGGAAGGAGAAGGATCATAAAAGGCAAGGTACTCCAGAGTCTCCAACCTTCTTATAGCCAAATAAGTCGGGTCAGATTATATATATTAGTATTATGCTTGAGATAGTAGAGGAGCAAGGCGATTAAAATAGAGCTCTAATATTATGCACTTTATTTAACAACTGCTGCTATTCTGCATTTTTGCACTTTAAATTGCTTCTTTATGACATTTTATTTAAGAACTGCTGCTATTAGCACTATGCACTTTAAACTGCTTTATGCTTCTCTATTTACCAAATACAAGAGTTATGATACTTCCAGGTTGTTTTAATTAAGGTCTAAATATTAAGCACACTATTTAAGAACTGCTGCTAAGTATCCGAAGGTCTTCATGATGTACATAAGGCTTTAATGCTAGCTCGGTATGGCACTTTAATAACGAATTGCTGCTATTTCCATTACGTATTTTAATATAGCTCTTGTCTGTATCTAATTTAAGCACGGTATACTAGTCTATATCTTTTTGGGTCGAAGATGCACTCTCAATATTCACTTTCTCTGTTTGTATTATGGTTATAATATAGTATACTAATTAGATAAATGTTATTACTGATTATTACGTGTAATTTAGATGACGTCATGTGTTATGAATGTATAATCGCTGTCTTACAACTTTGTTGTTCAAATTAAAAATTTTAAAAAATAAAAGAATGGTGAGTAGGAGTGAGAGAGCATCCTTAGAGAGAGCAATAGAGTAATACATCCTCTTCATAAGGAAAGGCTTTGAGGGATTTGAGTATGTCTACGAGATCTGTGAGGGATAGCGTTTTGAAGGCTGATCGTCCTGGGATTCTTTTGGAAGAGATGGGCGCAAAAGATGAAGCAGACTTGGTGTTGTTGATGTGCTGTTGGATCTTCTGTATTTTTTCACTGAAGAGGCACTTTTCTGTGCAGTGGAGAATATGTGGGACTGGCATGGATATGATGGAGTGATTGATTGTTTCGAAAAGTGTTCTACTTCAGTTGGTGGCTTTATTGGTGGTGTTGGTATAGCACTTTGTTTTGGCAGATGTTATGAGCTATGTGCATGCTACTCAGAGAGACTTCGAAATCATGTGGTCATCAGAAATTCACTTTTTCTTCCATTTTATTTCCTATCTTCAGATTGATTGTTCATTGTCAGGTTTTGGAGTACCAGGGTGCTGAAGGCTTTGGCTTGTATTTGCATGTTTTAATTGTCACACACTGAAAGACTGAACTCAGACCAATTTGTTTGCATAAAAACTATTATTTAGTTTTATTTTATTTTGTAGAACCAAGTCAGGCCTGGTACAGGTAAATGTAAATGTACAAGAATAATGCAGTTAAGTACAGTTTGAACACACTTGAATGCAATTGGATTGGTTACAGGTAAGTCATTTGGTTGTAAAGCAGTTTAAATTACTTTTCAGTTACTTTTCAGATTTCTTTGTACTTTACTTTTCAGATTACTTTTTAAGTTACTTTCTCTATTCAGTGTGATATGTCTAGATATCACACTGGGGCATTTCCTATAAGAAAGGTAAGTACATCAGTTTTGGTACATTTGCAGTCTCCTAGGGTTTTATACAAACCAACTCCACACTTAAAACAATTTTCACAAGAAAGCAGTTCAATGCAGTCTTATGGGAGAAACCAATGTCATCAACTTAACCGTAAGTACTTAGGTTTAGGAGTTGGTTTTCTGGAGCTAGACCCATGGTTCCCCAAGGGTCAAGGATGCACTTTTAAAGCACCCTCAGCAGCACTAGGGCAGCTGGGTGCAGAGTGCTGAGGCCCAATGTTATCCAATGGGGGATAGGAGGACTCCGGTTGGTGGCTGCTCTCGAGCAGGTCACAAGGTTGTGGGAGCAAAGCTCCTGGTGTTAGGCTCAGGGTAAAGGGGGACCCGGTTTAGCACACACGGTGCACCAACAGCAGCGGCCAAGTGCAGGGTGCTGGTTTGGCGTTGGGAGCCCTGTTGATTTCAATGGGGATTCTTCGGTTGCAACAAACACTGCAGGCTCGGGAACGAAGTTCATCTGGAGGCAACCACTGGTTGGAGAGGTAAGCCGGGATGTCTGGGATGCCGGGACACCGTCGGTTGGGCCACCCAAGGCCGTGGGATGTCGGGTGCAGGGGTGTCTTTTGGCATCGGGTTTCTCTTACCAGCTCCAGTAGCAGTCGGGGGAGCCTCCAGAAAAGGGCTGCAGGTGTCTATTGGAGACTTGAGGCCAGATACCAGGTCGGATCTCAGGGAAGAGCTCCTTAGGGGTATTGGGCGACTCGAACGTGGGCCAGGGGCGTCGGATGCAGAGTGGAGCAGACTCACGGATTTGGCTGGAGCCAGAGTCTGTGAGTGAGCAAATCCGGTTCTCATGGGAGACAAAGTCTTGGTTTGGGAAGGCAGGGCAGGTCCTCTGGGTTCTTGGGGGCTGCTGGCTGCAGGACACGCTGGGATTTTGCTGGAGCAGGTCAAGGTCAGGACAGGCCGGTAGGGCTGGGGCCAATGCAGTTGGTGTCCTCCTCTTCTTCTTTTTCAGCATGCCTCTTCTGCCCTTCTTCTTCTTGTTTCTTCTTGTCCTCAGCAGACTTAGAGTCTTTCTTTGGTGCTTCTGTTCATAGGAGATCTGGTCTTTGTTGAAGGCAGTCAGTCCTCCCAGGGGTTCTGGAGGTTGCTGGCAGCAGGACAAGGTGACTTTGGGCGCAGGATCTCTGGAAACTGCATACGGGCCGGTAGGGCTGGGGCCAAGTCAGTTCTTCTCTGCAGTCTCCTCTGTTGTGCATCCTCTTTCGTCCTTCTTCTTCTTAGATTGCCGGAATCTGTCTTCTTAGGGGTCTCGAGGTCAGTGCTAAAAGGGCTACTGACCTTAGGGTGACATCACCCTTGGTGTGCTCACCCCACGTGGGGGAGTGGGCACAATCCCTAATCCTGATTGGAGAGTACCTGCCATCTGAAAGGTGGCTGGCACTGAATAGTGGGCTTCACCTCGCCTCTTCCACCAGAGGGGTGGAGTTGGCAAAGTTGGCCACACCTGCTGGGCTGTTCTAATTTTTCACGCCTGTCTTCCCACAGAAAAGGAGGGGAGAGAGCAAGGGAGCCTGCTCCTGATAGCAGGAGAGGCTGGGGGCCGCATTACAAAGGTGGCAAGGCCTTTGAATCTCCCCGCCACTGATGGGTTACCTGACCTGGAGGAGGTGTGAACACCTCCGCCCAGGAAACTCTTTGTTTCTGGGCTCAGGGAGTGAAGACTCCCACCCCAGGGGTCCAGAAACTTGTCTTGTGGTAGCAGGCTGGTGTTTACTGTCATGGAACCCACCAGAGGCTGGTCGTTTTTCAGAGGGCATCTCTACAATGCCCCCTGAATGCATTGCAAAATAAATCCCACACTGGCATCAGTGTGGGTTTATTATGCTGAGAAGTTTGGTATCAAACTTCCCAGAATCCAGAAGGGCCATTATGGTGCGGGTGAGTTCGTAATGACGAACTCCCAGACAATATACTCTTAATGGCTTTACTGCACTTATAATATCTAAGACTGGACATAGACACTGTAGGGGTACAGTGCTCAGGCAACTGTACCCTCACCAGTGGTATGGTGCACACAGCTAGAGTGGTGTCTTACCTATATCATAGGCAGTGGGTTGCAGGTTGTCGCCTCTTCACTTTTCTCTGCACCAAAACATGCAGCCTGCTGTGGCAGTGTGTGTGTTAAGGTACAGGGCCTCTATGGGTGGTACAATATGTGCTTTGCCCTTAGAGGCCTTCCCTAGTCACAGTGCCCTTCGAACCCATGGTACCTTTTAACCCCTTCCCCGCTCATGACGGAACCGTTCCGTCATGAGCCACGGTTGCCGTGTGCTCATGACGGAACGGTTCCGTCATGACACGACCGTTGGCGGCTGCTCCGCCTACGCGGCGCTGTTTCCCCGCCTGTGCGGGGGGACAACGCAAATGGGCGGAGTCATGACGGAACCGTTCCGTCATGAGCACAGCTCAACCATGGCTCATGACGGAGCGGCTCCGTCATGAGCACAGGCCCACCGCGCTGCCCCCCTGCCCCCCCCAGCGCTGCAGCGGAATGTCCGCAGCAGCGAAGGGGTTAAAAGGGATTTACATGTGGCCACAGAGGTGGCAATTGGGTGTACAAAGGTACAGTTTTGGGAAAGAACACAGGCCCGGGGAACCTGATATGCAGGTACCCAGGGCACATCAAGTCAAAGTGCCTCAGACGTCTGGGAAAATGTGGTGGGGTTACTGCAACAGAAACCCAGCTTCCTACAGAAGCCTATTGTTGAACCTCTGTTGAGTCATTTGTCCTAATGACTGTTATGGATCCAATAATCTTGCTGTCAGTTGAGCAAGGCCTTAGCCTGGTCTCAGTTGTGGGCATCTTATGTATTGATGGTAGATTTGAATTATGATTTTTTGTCTGGTATTTGTGTTTGGAGATAATGTGGATGAGCCAGGTGGCAGTGATATTGTTAGGCTACATGAGGACAAGAAAATATCACCTTTGCCCAGCAAGCTTACAGACAGCCTCTTCAAAAGACCATAAGTTGTTGATGAGTTGTATCATGACTGCTCCGAAATTGTAAAGGATGATTGTCTGTTTTCTGTGTTTAATAAAGGTGCCTTATGGGTTGAGTGTGTCAATTCTGAAAATATTTTCATGTTTTGTGTTTGTGGATGAACATTTAGATGCATCTCACAGTTATACGGATTGTCTATTTGTCTATGATGAAGTTCTCTGGGAATTGTTTCAACATAGTGTATACTTTAATTCTTTTTCCCTTTATGTAACTGAAAGTTGCAGGATAGATTATGAAATACCATTCTGGTCCTGAAATTCCAGGATTGTGTCTAAGGTTTGCTGCTGATCTTCTGAGCCTTGCTACGGTAGAGAGGAGCTTTGTTGTCGGCAATCAGTAGTAGGTCATCTGTGTTTGACACAACTTCATAATTTTCTTTTGATTACTTAGCTCCTCTTACCCACAACAGAGTTTGCCACTGGCCCATGTTCAGATTGTGAAGAATTCAGGATAGCCAGGGTGTATTCCCTGAACAGGTAGATTAAAACATTTTGACTGTTTTAAGCTTTGTTGGGTCATAGTCAAATCTGACCACTAAGAGAGCCAAAACCCACCCCACAGATCCCTGGCACACAGTTGTTGTCAGAACAGAAAAGCCCCCTGCAATATAATGGATGTGCACCCCAGCCCTCAGTGGCCCAGCTGCAGGGATATCTGGATCATTAGCACCAATTTTTTGTCATGGGCAAACATGCATCATAAGTGTGTGCCATGACTTATACCCATCTAGTGTACTGCGATCTTGCTAAACCAGGAGTGGTGCACAAAGCATTACCCTGGAAATGGTAAAGGTCTACTGCCTTATCCAGAGTTATGAGTGCGGTGTTAGCAGAATAGCATTTTTTGTAACAGCGGTCAGTAAAGTGAATAGGACACTTTTACCAGTGTCACAGGAGTGAGGCCTACCGGCCCACTCATGTAAGGTTCCACTGCATGGTACCTAACTTGCCCTTGGCCTACCTCATGTTAGCATGTAGCACTGTGCACCACACATGTGCATGCTGTAATCTATAGATGCCTGTTTATGATAAAGTACATGGTAGCCTGTAGGTTCATTATTAGAAGCCCAGGGTAATGGAAAAGGCATGTGGAGGCGGAAGAGCCATTCCAAGCAGATTTGCGGATTGTCTGCATTCTTGAGAGCTGGGTGGAACATGCACGCTGGAGGAAGGGAGAGCCAGGCTCCCTTCTACACTTACAAAAAGGGTTATTTGATTCTGAAAAGGTCACTGGTCAGTGGAACCTCAAAACATTTCAGAAAGAAGAGGGAACTGATGCGGCAATCATAAAGAATGGGGCTGTGGGCATTGGCCACCTTTTGAGTGAGGTTAAGCTCCAGGGGTTATCCACTAGTCATTCCCATGGCGTGTGTGTGGGGTTATCAAGTTTGGAGTCCCTCCTGCTATGTCAGACTTCTTCTGGGCAAAGGACAGGACAGACCATTGGGCACTCCAAATAAGGCGACCCTATATCACAAACTTCAAAGACTAAGGGCCTGATTTAGAGTTGGGCAGACAGGTTACTTTGTCACAAACATGGCAGATTAATCGACCACTGTATTACAAATGCATTATATTCAATGGCGCTTGCAATACGGCGGACAGGATATCTGTCACTTTTGTGAAGGAGTACCCCGTCTGCCGAACTCTAAACTGGGCCTTAGCACACTAACTCAAATTTTTGCCTGGAAATTGGTTATAAAAACAGGAGCTTGAGCCTTCCAAAAGTTTTCAAACTGGAGCTATACATTAGCGTGGAGAAGCTCAGCACGACTTCTGCTATTGTGACCAGGACTGGGGACTAAGGTCTGCTAGTCTTCCTAGTTGGTGATGGGACATCACTTTGGAGAATGAAGACCACTCACCCTGAAATTTGAAGCACTAGCATCTGCCTGCCAAGACCAGAGGATCCTATGAGGAGGAGGAGAGCATCTGAAGGGAGAGAGGTCCAGTGGCAATCCTTTTGAGTGGATCCCTGAAGCACAGTGCTAGATTATGCGTCCACTTCGAGGACCATTGTACAGATTGGGCAGTCCACCCAATCACTGCTGTTCGTAACCCGTGTATGCCAGGTGGGGATCGCAGTGAAGATTGACTAACATTGCACTGATTGGGATGTCCCAATATGAACAAAAACCTCTTCTCAAAAGGGCGCTAACCTGTTAGGTTTTGTCACTCTTACCCTTCCACCCTTATCCTTTTTAGTTTCTACTGGCGTACTAGCTAGACGCTTTGATTTGTACCGTGTTTATAGCACCTTACATAGCTTCATCTCCTTATTCAAATTATGACAGTCGGATACTTTTCATTATTGCTATATATTTTTTAATTGTAACTCTTTCGATTCATAGTCCATTGTGCATAGCTGTGGAACTACCTCCAGTCATTCTATTTCTTTACTTGACTTGGTTTTGTATGAATCCTCTCCTATTAAGATTGGACAGTATATTCTGCTTTTCTCCTTATTTCAGCCCGCAGCAGTGAGGCTATACTCCACCAAGTAATTTGTGGGCCCTATTCTCTAGAGGAAGCGGTGCGCCTATCATACTGGTTATGAAGTAGGTCCAGTTTTCATGACCTCCTTTTCTTCTATTAACATACTTTCTTTTTCTCTTTATTTTGGTTATCGTTTTCGTATTGGTGGATACACTTATTCTTTCCTTTCACGTGGTGTTAGCTTTCTATACATTTCTTATCATTGGGCTGTATTGGCTTTTCACTGGTGCTGTAGGCTCCTTCACAGATTATATTTAGCTGTGTGCATTGTATTTATTAGGTTATTTTACAACATGTTTTCCTTGTTTCCACAGAATGTTTAAACAAGTACTAATACATACCCGCTAAGCAATTGTTTAATAAATTTCCCGTCTGAACAAGACCTTGGAATAAGTTGGGAATTAAATTGACACGAACCCCCAAAGGATTATTGCGCCCTGACGAAGGAACTGTGGGTCTTTTGATCCTTCTCCGAAACGCGCGTCGGCGCTTCTTTCTGCTCCAATTGTCATCCTTTGTGGCGACATCTCTATTTTATGTGTATATATTAGGAGTGTATCATTATATGTTTTTATAAGTGACTCTTTGTTGCATAGAATGTTTTGTATTGTTTATGTGTTTTGTTATGTAATATGCAATTTGTGCTCACTTTAAATGTTGAGTTTGTGTCTCACACTTGTATTTTGATTCCCCTCTTTTAGCCAATCAACACATGACCAAATTTGTGTTTGCAAATGTATAAAAAGGAAAAAAAATATGAATATAAAAATAATGACATATAAATAATGCTTAAACTTTTTGATTAATAAAACTGTGAATTATAAATCCATTTCTGTGGTACATGGTTGTTGTTGTATATTGATTGTGGAGATATTCCCCGTAGCTTGACTATTTTTTGAGAAGAGGTTTTTGTTCATATTGTGTTTCCCTTCCCTGCTTCCCTCTTCTCATATTCGTACATCAGGGACCCTCTTGTTGTTTAATACTGATTGGGATGTCCCCCCAAATGCTGCTGTTTGTGACCCCGGTATGCCAGGCGGGGCCCGCAATGACAGCTGAGGATTATTGTACTGATATGGGCCATCCATTCGAGTGCTGCTCACCATTACCTCCGTATGCTGGGTGGGGGGCCACAGTGAAGATAAGGGCCGTCACCCTGGTGCATCTCTGTGACAAGGAGTGGGTCACTGCATGTGTGGTGTGGTGACCCGAAATGGCTGTCATCCTATGTGTGATGTCCACAACTTTGGTTTACCAGGTGAGGGCTGTGGTGAAGAAAAGGGCTGTCACCTTGGTGCAGTGTTGTGACCTGAAGGAGCTGTCACCCTGAGTTTGCGACCCCGGTGTGCCAGTAGGGGGCCATGGCAAAGATAAGGGCCCTCACCTTTGTGCAGTGCTATGACAAAAATAAGACATCAACCCCATTTAGTGTTGGGACCAGAGATTGCCATTGCCCTGTGTGTGCTACTCGCAACCCAGTATGCCCAGAGAGGGTGGTGGTGAAGATAAGGGCTGTTGCCCTGGAGCAGCATATGCCAGAGAAGCATAGCGGATTGTGGTCCATTGGAGCAGAGGATCGAGTCAGTCACATGAACCCAGGAGCACCCGAGACCAGCTGCCAGACTCAAGATAACTTACCGCATGCTTAGTGGAGCATCGGAATGCCTGTTGCCTCTCCCACAGCATACAGACTTCTGCTCACTGCCAGGCAGTTGATGCACACCAGGGCCTGCCGAACTGCAGTTCCAGCGAGAGGGGTAACACTGACTGCTGGCCACCCATCTTCTGGGGGAAATTGCGCTGACAAAAAAAGCACTGCAGGGCTAGGACACTTCGACTTTTAAGAAACTATTGTGGAACTTCTAAGACCTGCACTTACAAGCAGGGCCTAACCTGTATTTACTAGCAGGGCCTAACCTGAATGATCACCTCACATGAATGGGGGACAACCTCCGATCTTAGAAAGGGAGCAGGACTCAGGGACTTACCCAGACAAAGCTAGAGTGCCGGCCTTATGAAGACTATGTGTTTTCTTTTTCGTGTACCATAGTTCCCTTTGTATTCATATGTAAATGCTACTTTTCCATAAAAGCAACTAACCAGATGGGCATTCATTCATTGGGGTGTTGAGCATGCTTTCAGTTGGGAGTCTGTGTACACCTTTCTTTCCTTGGAGTGTCCGACCCCCACTACCACTGACAGTTAGGTGCTAAAGGGGTAGTACTTTGTCCAGTTACTCAGGGCCCATAGTAGGTCAGGCCCTAGGACATCAGGAGTGAAAAGGCTCAATGCCCAAGATTGGGCCCAGTAACCCCTTTTTGCCTCCTGGCCCTTTGAAAAGGGTTCGGAAAATTAGGCTGCCAGAGTCATGGAAGTTCTTTTGAATGCCGTTCTACACGTTCTTCAAGTTCTTCAAGCCTCAAACTACCACCATTGAGAAAACGGAGAGGTTGCTCCCCGTCAGCAGCAAACCTTATAGATAATAGTCTATTCTAGTACAGAACAGAGCCATTCAGAGACAGAGAAACTATACTCAGTGGCTGGGGACTTTGGGCCTCATTTACAAGGCTTTTGCGTAGGTCAGTGCAGCAAGTCTTTTTGTTGCGCTGCCCTATGCCAAATCAAAAAGGCAGGAATTCAGCATATTTATGAGATATGGTGCTTTCCTGTCCTTTCAGCCAATGCACAATTTGGTGCCTGACGCCAGTACAGGCACCGTTGCACCATGGTGCAAGACTGTCTGCATTTTTGGCAGGATTGTTTTTGTGCAGGAAGTGACACCTTCCTGCGCAAAAACAATCAATGGAGGCATATTCCTCTTTCTATGTGTGCTGCAGAAAGTAGCAGACATCGAAAGAGGAAAAAAAAGAGGACAAATAAAGAAATTTCTCCTCATTACATCTGCCCTGGTGAGATGTACAGTTGTGATACATTTCCAGGTTTAGAAAACACCCACTGCAACACCCATGGAATTCCTCCCTGACACAACGTAAGATAATGCAGAGACTTGTGCTGCATTGCCTTACGCCAGTGATACTCAAAGTATGGCCCGGGGGGCGCATGCGACCCTCCTGACCTTTACATGCGACCCCTGGTCAAGAGCAGCACTGGGCTAAGGTTTGCATGACTCAACACTAACATAAAACATATGTTAAATAAACTGGCAAGCATTTGTTTAAAGGTTAATTAAAATTAAAGAAAGGAAGTAACTAGGGTGCCCTAAACCACTTACCTTTAGGAACACCTTCATTTATAAAGACATCCTGCAGTAAAAGTATGATAAAGTCGGTTAATAATTCATTAACATTCAGAATCGTTTCACCTTAGTACATCAGGCAAACGCCTCCGGGTACCACGTCCTGCACAAAAACAATCCTGCCAACAACGCAAACACCCTTGCATCTTGATGTAAGGGTGCCTGCGTTGGCGCAAAGCACCATATTGTGTGTCAATGCTGGCTGAAAGAACAGAGTGCACGGTATCTCAAAAATAGGGTGCATTCCTGCCCTTTCGATTTGGCATAAGGCAGCACAGCAAAAACATTAGTGGCACTGCCTTACGACAAATCATTGTAAATTAGGCCCCTAGTGTTTCTTCATAACATACTAAGTCTAATGAAGTCAATGAACTTGCCCTACACCGAGGAGCAGATTTACGTTTTTTTTTCACACAAAGCAGATCAACACCAAATGTTCTGCACTGGATTATACAACAGGGAAAACGCAGCGCAGAGCCATATGTACTAAGATTCACCTGCTGCTGCCATCATACCTGGCACTCAAGTAGGGCTGTCTTAGGCAATGCACAGCCTTGCACCTTGGTCCAGAGGTGAATATTTGCTGTCTAGCATGAGATTTGTATTGGAAGCATACCCTTCCAGTACAATTTACGATGCACAGGCAAGCTCAGAAGTATCCCACACATTCAGGGCCTGCTTTAGGGCAGTGCGACCGGTGCGGCCGCACTGACGGCTGACCTGGAATGGGGCGCCACTGACCTCAAGTGGGGGCACCGTGTTCAGCTAAATCTTACAATTTAAAAGCAGCCAATGCAGAGTTCTTGTGCATCCAGATTTCAGGCAGCAATAAAAATGTCAAGATAACTTATGATTAATGTTCCTACTAGAGAAAGATAGTGGAGGTTTTTTCTAGTGGCAATTAAGACTTGTCATAAAGTAGTTCAGAGGGTTAGCATGCCTGCTGCAAAGAACAGATCTGTATTGAAAGTAGATATCTGAGCAGCTTTGTAAAGCCAACCTTTACCAGTGCTTTACATTTTTTAAATATATGCTAGAAAGGTGCTGTGAAGAGATGAGGGGCCCTTTTGCCGGGTGGAAGTGAGGAAATCCGAGGAGGAGGTCATGGGGGGGTGCTAAAAAAGATTGTCGCACCGGGCGCCACCAGCGCTAAAGCCGGCCCTGCACACATTGGATATGTGCGGTGCACTTCAGCACACTTACAATGTACGCTTGGCTTGGAAAAATGCAAACATTTCTTCTTGTTAACACTTGCGACAAGGTGGCATTTGTTTTTAATGCAAAGTCTGGCCTGACTTTCTTAGCAGATTGGGTCTGCTGTCAAAACCTATGAGATTTTTAGGTGAACCAACACAGAAACATCATAATAATGCCCTTTTGACACAAAAAGACACAAAGCAGCACACATCCGTTTTCCTGCTGAGAAAAAAAAAACACTTTCTAACGCAAAATACTATTTATGCTGGAAGGAAAACACCAATGTGTCACTTTGTGACACCTCACAGTGGCACAAAGCCAGTGCTTAATTTGAGCCGTTGGTTGCAGGTGGGGCCCTCGGCACTCATTTCTGAGGACAGGCACTTATGTTTTCACCACAGTCGGTAATCCAGAGCTAAAGAGAAAAATGTAAAAGTGGAAAGAAAGGAAGAGGAAAAAGTAAAAACAGAGGCAAAAGGGAAAACTGGGGATTAAAAAGTACCTGCATGAGGGAGATAAAGAGGTAAGGAGTGTCTGGTGGTGGATTAAAGAGGCATGAGGTGAAATCAAGACTACAAAACCTTGGCATTCCACCCCAGACCTTTCATAGCGCTGGCTGTGGGCTTCTGAGAAAAACCTTGCCCCTCCCCCCCGCACTTATTGATTTACAAACTGAGTACTGTGCACAGATTTAGAAAATCTGAGCCAAATTAAGAAGAATTTATGTAGAGAAAGAGTTTACTACTAAACAAACCGCTGCAAACTTCTTACACTGAGAACAATTCTGTCTCGAAAAAAATAAAGTGCACCCAACCGCAGGCACTGACCTTGAACACATCACGGAGCTCTAACAGAAAACTTGTATCTTTGATGAAAACCGGCTGCACCAGCCACGCTCCAAGGACTTCTTGCACTTACCACAGTACTGACTAGGAGAAACTGTGACGCTGAGCCAAACGACATTTCCTTCATTTTAACTTAGAAGGCTTCCTCACCCTCCATGCCCTTCAAAGGGTCACTGGATTTCAGAACTTTATAGGCCCTGCTCCTGGCTTACCTCCTACCTGGGAGAACGTTGTCCCAGTTTGATGTCTAACAGAAAAAGTACCCACCTTCAACTAGCCCAACTCTTACCGCAAAGTGATCCTCGGCCCATTATTTACAAGCGCTTAGGCATTTTCATGTATATGTTTAACACACACATACGTTTAACACAAAGATGATCTCAGTGTGCCCACCTGGACTTAAGGTGTTTTCGTAAGGTAGGTCTTTTCATGGGCATTCTTCTTCCGGTATTCAAGACGGTCGGGATAGATCCTCGATCCGCATTAGACGATTGTCTCTATTTTCATCTGATTTGGGCTAGTGCTTGTATTTGCATCAATCAAGCAATCAGTCAACCAAGCATTTGTAAAGCGCAAACTCTCACCCTTGGGGGTATCTGGGCGCTGTGCCTGTGTCGAAGAGCCAGGTCTTGAGTCCCTTTCTGAAGTCTGCCAGCGAGGGGGCCGTACGGAGCTGCAGAGGAAGGTCGTTCCAGGCCTTGGCAGCGATGAAGGAAAAGGAGCGGCCACCGCTGCGGCAGCGCCAGTTGCAGGGGGTGGGTGCGAGGGCGATTGATTAGGAGCGCAGGTGTCTGGAGGGTTGGTGGAAGCTCAATCAATGAACAATGGTAGGTTTCAATTAATACAGTCATATTATTTTAGGAATTCCACTCACCTGGACTTTATATACTGTATCTATTGAATTGATCTACATTGCACGTTGTTTCATGCAAAACCTGTTCTGTCTTGCAATCTTTATCCCTGACCTAGGCCAAAACTACCGAAAGGAGAGGAAAAAATAACCTACCGGCCTGCTTGTATCTGACAGACTAGTGAATAGTTGACACTGATTGGCTATAGAATTCTGTCTCCTCTCAGTCAACTCTACCACGACTGCAGAAAAAAATTGTACCATGCACAGATCTTATATCTGGTTGTGTGCAAGATCTCTCCTGCACCTCTAGCAGCTACATATCCCAGTGATTCACCAGTAATACACCACAGAAAAATCCAGCAGATGTTAACAAGGATTTCTTCCCAGAATCCAAAGATCGGATGATATGGACGCTTTCAGTGCCTCGTTGAAAATCACATACCCATTATTTCTTCTTGAGCGTTGCTTCTCGGGTTAAAACCATTCTTAACGCCAGCAGGAGACAGGGCAAGGTTATTGTTGTGTAAATAACCATAACGAAAATTCAGATTTCTTGTATGTTTTTATCAGTAGGAAACTCTATGTATTCAAAATCGCATTTTTCACGACATTATGCAAATGGCGGGAAATGTAAACTTTTTAGTTTTAAAAGTTACGTGAAATACCGGCGAGATATTATCTCATTGATCCCATTATCCAGAGTATAAAATGGGCTGAAATTCTCAAATTTCTCACATTTTGCGTGCTTAATTGATCTTTAACCTGAACCTATATAAAGCACGCCTATGTGTACCTTTACCTTTATGAATGTCGCTCCTAGCCTAATGTCTCTGTTGTACCCACCTTTGAACAATTGGAGGGTTACTAATTAGCTAGAGAATATCTATGTTGCTTGTTTATTTGGGTATAAAACATCGGACAGAGTGGTATTGCAAGGGGGGTGGGGTGGGGGGGGGGGTGGTCAGCAGAAGCAACACCCAGCGCATAGGAGCAAGTGTATGGTGTCACAGTGGATTTATATCGTTAGAGCTCCTCATTCACCAACAGTTACAGCACAACTTTTCAAAGAGTCTTCACTAAGATTTAATCACAAACACATTTAGACTCTCCTTATTACGTATACCATTGCAGACGCCGCATTACTGTAAGCTCTCAAACCAACACCTAAGAAAACCACATATCTTTAGTTTTCACCTGAGACAGCGCACGCGCTATTGTTGGAAAATCTCTTGTAAAAAAAATAAAAGCTTAAAACGGAATTACAGCCGTCCATTACTTACCATTATTTACCATTTGGTTAGCTTCAAAATCACTCTCATTACCTTACTTATCATTGGTCAGCACCGCCTGCTACCACTTTCTCTTCTCACCTTCAATCAATCAATTAATCAATCAATCAGGGGCTTGTAAAGTGCAGCTAGTCACCCGTGAGGGTCTGAAGGTGTTGGGTGGCGGGGGGGGCTGTGAATTGGGTCAGTGACGCTGATTGTCTGAGGTGGAGAGGCAGGGTGTTCCAGGTCTTGGTGGCAAGGTAGGAGAAAAAACTTTCTCCGCTTCTGGTCTTGTGGATCTTGGGAACGTAGGCTAGGGCGAGTTGGGTCGAAGGAAGTTGTCTGGCGGGTATGTGGAATGTGAGGCGGAAGTTCAGGTATGTTGGTGCGGCTGTCTTAGTCAAATCCAGTGGCACAGTGAGACCGGGACCCACGTCTGGTCATACCCGGCGCACATAGGGCTAGAAAGAAAATACACACAAATGATGGACGGAATGCAGAACAATTCAAAACATTTACCTCCAGTCAAGAGATCTGGGTTAAATCCATTGTTCTTTTGCTCACCATGCCACCCCAGTTTAGACGCAGGCCTGGCAGTTCGGGCTGGACTGTTCCCATAGGGGAAAGGGTCAAGACTGATTTTCATATGGCTAGCTCTGAACTGGAAAGGCACGGGGAGCAAAAGAACGATGGGTTTAGGCCCAGATCTCTGTACTGGGGTGAATGTTTGACATTGTGCAGCATTCTATCCATCAATTGTTCTTTTTGCATTAGTCACCCTGAGTGCAACGGGTATGCCCAGACGTTGGTCCCGTGCCCTCCATGCCACTGGAGTCAAGCTAACCTGGCTGATGAGGCGTGATACCCCGAAACCGGTCCCAGGATGCTTGTTTCCAGACCAGGGAGGACCTGGCCTGGTAGTGCAGGCTGAACTGTTCCCCTGGGGAACAGGGTCAAGACTGATTTGCATATGGCTAGGTCTGAACTAGAAAGGCATGGGGAGCAAAAAACGAAGGATTTAGGCCCAGACCTCTGTACTGGGGTGAATGTTTGACATTGTGCAGCATTCTGTCCATCAATTGTTCTTTTTAGACACTTCCTGTCCTCTATCCCTCAAAAAGCATGCTAGCCAGTTCAAAGCCAATCCACCCAATCCTATCAATTGGAGGCATGCTCGGAGCATAGAGTGAAGGACTGTATCAAAGGCTTCTGACAGGTCTAACATAATCAGGACGGTTTCCCCCTCACGTCTAAGGTACCTCTAATATGTTTGGTGATCTCAATCAATGCTGTCTCAGTACTGAAGTTTGGCGTAAAGCTAGACTGGCTAGGATGGAGCGAATTATTGCTTTCGAGATACTGAGAGAGTTGTTGATTGACAAATTGATACAGTACCTTAGATAATTTTGGTAGTAGGGAGATTGTCCTTTAGTTTGATTACTCAATAGGGCCCACTGTGGGCTTTTTTAGGAAGGGCAGAATTTTACTCTGTTTCCATGACACAGGGACTGTTGCTGAGGACAACGACACATTGAGCATCTTGAAAATAGTAATGGAAGGAGCGTCTGTTTCAAAAAACAATAAATCAAATGTTGAAATCCATATAAGTTTATTTCTATATTATTTAATAATCCAAAGCAAAAGAGTTCAGGAAGTCCAAATCCAAATTCCAACAAAAAAGTTTGTTTAATACATGGATCCAGTCAATACGATAATTATTCCATTCAAATAATTGATTCCACAAAAAAACAGCTTTTTGTTAAGAGCAGCCTACGCGTTTCGTCCTCCTTACGACATCATCAGGGGTGCAAAGTAAAGAACAAAAAATCACAATCCATTTTAATAATAAACAAGACAGAGATATAAATAAAACTATGTTTATAGGCAAAGTTAAAATCTTTGTTCAAAAACCCCTTTCGGTCCTGCCTATATAACAATCTAAAATTACAATGCGTCCACCCACCTTTAAATAACATGTTTTTTTATTTATATTCCTAAACAATTAAATCCAAATTCATTATACTCTTCAATCTGAAATACACGTACTTCATTAGATTATGTCTTTTCAGAGTTGAATACTACTCATCATTATTCACTGCTTATTCAACGCCCTTGAGCAATATGAAACGATGATGTCCCAAGGAGGACGAAACGCGTAGGCTGCTCTTAACAAAAAGCTGTATTTTTCTGGAATCAATGATTTGAATAGAATAATTATCGTATCGACTGGATCCATATATTAAACTTTTTTGTTGGAATTTGGATTTGGACTTCTTGAACTCTTTTGCTTTGGATTATTGAATAATAACGAAGAAAGAAACTCATATGGATTTCAACATTTGATTTATTGTTTTTTGAAACAGACGCTCTTTTCATTACTATTTTCATTGTTGGCACGTGATTGGTCACAACGGTGAGCCATTGGAAGTGGAGCGCCGCAACTAATAACATTCTATTGGACTACTACAAAAATATCTCACCAGTGCATACGAAGTGCTTCCCTCATCGTTGTTGATTTCCATTGAGCACCTTATTAGCCAGTGGATTCATGTAGATAATTATTTGAATGGCGGTTTCAGCTGGAGATCTTGATTTGAGGCAACATATGACTACCAGTGAGTTCTTCAAAGGGATAGGTTGGAAATTTAAGAACGAAGCTGTAGTGGAAGAGGCCATACTGCAGCAAACTGTCTCCAACTGACTCTCCTCTGTCTGGATATCCGACATGAGACTGGCTTGAATGGCTGTGATCTTGTCACGGAAATATGAGACCAGCTGATCACACCATTCTACAGAGGGTTGGTGCAACCTAGCCAGGCCTCAGGGGGCATGACGTTTTGACAACTCAGAAGATTTCCCTGGATTTATTGCCTGCCTCCTTCTATGCTCTCCTCGAAATTTACTTTTTTTGCTGTCCTAACACCTGCATAATATTTTTTTAGAGCTGCCTTATAGATGATTTTCTCACCGGCCGTGTACTTTTTTTCACCATTGTCTCTCTAAAAGTTTGCAGTATTTCTTCAGAGTCCTGAGATTATCTTTAAACCAGGGGTCAGAAGGTTTGTTACTTCTGGGTGTATGTGAGGAGACAGGTACTATCTTAATGGAGGTGTTCTGGATCCAGCTGTCAAACGTGCTGCATCTTCCTCCACTAGAACCGTGAGAGGGGGGATGCTCTCAAAGGTTGGATTTTATTAAATGTTCTCGTGACCGATGGAATTTCATTTGTCATGGGTTGGTATTTTACTAATATAGGCCAGCAAAATTTAATTAAGTAATGGTTTGTCCAGACTAGTGGTGAAGGATTGTCAAAATGCAGCCTAATATTAGAAACAAATTGATCAAGCTGATGATTCTCTTTATGCATGGGGCTAACCACATGTTGGATGAGCTCTAAGGATGACATAGTGTCTATTAGTGCAGTCACCTCACAGTTACCGTATTTTGTCCATATACAACTTAAGGTCCCCTAGTACTATCAAATGTGCAGATCTTAAGGCCCAGTGAGCAATATCATTACCCAGGGATTTAAGAAAGGGGCCTGCATTACCAGGGGTCTGTAAATTAGTATCCTGGCTATTGATTAGTGGGGCGTCATTGAGAGGCGGAAGCCCAACACCTCCACACCTTCCAATTCCTCAATAGGGATAGGGGTCCATTTATACACCTCCTTACGCCCCGTCCACTCCTTACTTGTCCCCCACCATCCGTCAGAAAAAAAATTGAACATTTTAGGTCTGCCTATACTGCAGTACTAGGGTAACAAATGTATTAGTTCTGAACTGGTCTGCTACCCTAGGATATTGCCCTCACTATTAAAAGGCTGGTAAGTTTGTCAAAAATATGACCTTTTCTCATTTCTAATGTAATAATAGCCGCCATCCTTGTTGTAGCAGAGTCAGACATTTTGCTCTGGGAATTGAGCAAAGCAGAGGATTTCAACGAAAAAAATGGTGTCAAAATGTGGTGCACATGTTAGTGTTTGATCCTGGAAAGCGAGCATGTTGTCAGCTTTTTTCACCAATATCAGCAGCAGTGGTAATAATTTTGCTTTTGGGTGAGTGTAGTGTTGAAAGTGCCACTGATGGAGTGCCCCACTCGTGTGTTGTCAGTTTGGCCCATGCACTGGTTAGATCGAGCCAAGTATTGCTCCCTCTGAGGTGGTTTGCCCAGTGCATTTGTCATATTATAGTTTTGTGAAAGTGACCATTAGCCATCCTGCTTGTTATATAAAATAACCAACAAAGAAAACAAACAACAAAGTAGAATTGCAAAATAAACAATCATGCCCTGGGAAGGGCAGTTGTGAATGGGAACTGCTGAAGGAAGGTCGCAAATAAAGAGAGGTACTAGAATCCTGGCCCTGCGTCTGTGTCCTCTGTGTCCAGGACACTACAGCTGGCGACGAGGTTGGTCAAGGCCCATGCGGTGTGGGTGCGTGCCCTGTGAGTGCGGGGGCTGTGCGAGCGTGTGGAGCACTACTTAATTATTCCTGTGGCGTTGTTCGGGAGCCTACCCCGATCGCGCTCGTTTTGGAACGCTACGATCCGGGTGCCCACCCCGGTCGTGTCTGGTTCGCCGAAGAACTGAGGGGTAGTGGAGAGCCCCCCCCGACGTGGGAAGTGGCGCAGACGGAGTGAAGGACACCTGTGAGCCCCCCCCCGACGTTGGAGCAGCGTGGAAGTCCCACGCGTGCTGCATGCAGAAGCGATCTGGGTGCCCACCCCAGTCGCGTGTTGCCGAGCCCCGGTACCTGTAGGTGAGTGCCTTCCTTCGTGTTCGGCTGCCGAGTGAGGTCCGGTTGCTTGAGCAGCTGCTGCCGGTGTGTGAAAGGCCAAATCCTGTGGGGCGCGAGAGTTCATGGCGGCCATTTTGAAGTCAGGCGCCTGCACCAATCCCCTGCGAGTAAGTTCCGACGGCCATTTTGCAGTCAGGCGAAGTTCATGAAAAAGCATCAAGCACTGGTAAATGCAACTGAAAAGTGCCTAAAAGACATCAAGCATTGGTAAATGTCACTGAATAATCTGAAATTCGTCAAGCATTGGTAAATTCACCTCAAAGAGCCTAAAAGACTTCAAGCATTGGTAAATGTAACTGAATAACCTGAAAGTCATCAAGTACTGATAAATTCATCTGAAAAGTCTGGAAAAATCATCAAGCATTGGTAAAGTCAACTGAAAGGCCGCTTCATCATCATGTCGACTTCACCAACTCGTCAAGCAGGTCCGGCGCAAGCCAATGGTGGACGTATGGGGGTGCTTGGAGTGTCGTTTCTGCGTCCACCTGAACCTTTGGTCCTCAAAACGGGTGGAGGTATGGGTCTTCGGTGGAAGGAGTGGCTTGAGGATTTTGAAGACTTCATGAAGGGTTCGCACGTGACGGACGCCGGTCAACAGCTGATAGCACTACGTAACTTAATAGGAAAAGACGTCAGCCACATTATAAAGGAACTACCTGCAGCCAATGTGGCATCCTATGCTGATGTGTGTGCAGCTTTGAACTGGAAATTCTTGCACAAAAAGAAGATTGATTATGAGAGATACACGTTTAACCTGGCGGCTCAAGAAAAAGAAGAGCCCATGTGCGCTTTCATCACACGCCTTAGACGTCTGGCACGCTATTGCGAGTTTGACTCTTTCTCAACCGAAGATGCCCTTCGTCTGAGGGAAACTGTTAAAGAAAAGCTATTCGCTGGACGAAATTGAGGAGATTACAAGGGTGCATGATCAGGCTGAAGAGCATGCCAAAAAGATGGAAGCAGGGAGAAATGAAAAGCGTGAACAAGCCTTCAGGCTTCAATCTCGCAACACACGCAGATATTCTCCAGTGAAGCAGAGGTCATCCCGGTCCAAGATACAGCAGCAACCTGTGAACCGACGACGTCGTAGCTCCAGTCCAAATAACAGACGGCAGGAGCGTCATCTCAGATGTTATCGATGTGGCTATGATTTTCCTCACACGGACGGGTGCCCCGCTATGGGTCAGAAATGCAGGAAGTGTGGAGGGGAGAACCATTTCGAGAACGTATGTGGAACCTACAGAAAAGACAAACAGAGAGGTCAGGAAAGGTCATCTCGACCTTCGAGCACGCGTCACCAGCATCCAAATCGGCACGCACTGGACCAAATTTGCGATGGACAGCGAAGCTTCTCTCAATTATATACCAGTGCCGGAATATCAGAGGATGAAGTCACCCCCGCAACTAAGCCCGGCTCATGTGAGATGTGAGAAGTTGGCCTGGCATATGCTGTTCCTAATTATAGGGACACCTTGCACCAGTCCAATTCGACTCTTATTGATGATAGGTTTAAGACAACCTTCAAAGAAAGCTATCCTAGTGGTAGCTGTGGAGAGCAGCCTTCAGGCTAAGTCTTGAAGGAGTGTTAAGCTTATTGTTTTACCATAATAACCACTTGAATAACCAAATGAAAGAGTAGCCCACACAGGTATATATATAAAATATATGTATTTATTCTAGACAGAATCCCACAGTCGCTTTATGTGACTAGTGGCAAAGTTACACTTCAAACAAGCATTTCTAAACACAATAAATAGAACAGAAATCAATGGGCCCCAGGGGGGGACCAAACCATATACTAAAATAGTGGTATAAGAACCACGACAATTCTATAGCCAATGCCTAGGGCAATCAGGATCGCTTGCCCCTTCAGAATCCACCCACAGTTATGAGGAAGGGGACCCACGGGAGACGCGTGCAGTGCAAAAAGCTGCTATCGGGATCTCAATGTTAGCCTATGGAGAATGTTGCGGTTTGAAATAAACAGATTAAAAATACTTCTAGCAGGAGTACAAAGTTAAAACATTAGACTTAAGCTTTAGAGATACCCACAACCCCGAGAGGACCGAGGTACCACTGTTACCTGCCCCAGGGAAGCCAGGTGCATAGGTCGTTTCTGCTGTCGGGTCGCGGGCTGATTTTCAATGGGAAAATAGTCAAAAGTTCTGCTAGCCAAAAGCGTTGATGATGCCGTGAAGATCAAAGATATGAAGAATGTAGAGAAGAACCTGAAAGCAGAAGGGACAGAGTCTGGGTCACGGCAAAGTGACCAGGAGGCTCAAAGCAAAGAGCCCTTCGATGTCGGGTGCATTAGGTGAGAGGTGCTGTTGCTTGGATCTGCAGCCACGGGGTCCAGGAGGCTTCAAGGAAGGCCAGCTTCCGGAGAGCGACTGTCCCATGTCGGGTGAGGGTCGCTGCGTTGTTAGTGTCCGGATTGAATCCACTAAGCCTTGGGAACCGCAACCCACGAAGAATAAACCAATCAGCTACAGTGCAGACCCACGAGGTCAGGGAGAGGTCTCCTTCAAGGAGACTGTAGAGCAGGCCTGGAGCAACCAGGGGAACTCTTGTTTTCAAAGATAGATCTCCGCTAGGGCCCACAAGTCGAGAGACAAGGGACCGCAGGAGGCGGCAATTTGGCATGCGTAAAAGGGCACCCACGGGCCACTGGAGGGAACTAGGGCGCTGATCTTTGGCACAATTGCTGTAGAATGGTTGGCTCGTGAAAGGGCCAAAGCACAACTTCCCCACTGGTCAGGGTCGTGTGCTATGCAAGAGGTGGCTGGGGTCTGGGGGTATTGGGGATCTCGGCACCCACGCGGTCCATGGTGCCCAACCTCGTTGAGCACACTCACTGGCTTCTGGGATGCGCTGGAAACCCACCTCAAGGGTTCTGGAAGTCGTCGAAGTTCGTGAGAGCAGCAAAGTTCCAACCTGGTCACTTGCAGTGTTTCAGGTGCCTGCCAAGCAGGGGGATAACTCCTTTATCCCAAGGGAGATTTCTTCAGTCAGCTGGGCAGCAGCTCGTCGAAGGTCGGTTCTGTAAAGTTCCAAATTAATCTGAGGCTCTGGGGCCACGTTATTCACCTTTATCCCCAAGATTAGGGGAGTGTCCAGAGTAGTGTCCACCAATGGCTGGTGAGGCGGGAAAGGGTGGCTACACCCTCTCCCCTTTGGGTGTTTCCCACCTGGGCGAGGGGCAGGATGCCCCTGAACCGGTTCCAAGTGGTGTATGCAGGATTAGGTCTCTGCAGCTGCCTACGTGCAACTCTGAAAGGACATTTGGTGCACCCACCCTGTTCCAATCCACATTATCCTGTCTGGGGAGATGCTAGCACCTCCCTGCCACAGGAGCCCTATTGTCCAGCTGGCGAGGCTGGGGTTTTCCCCAGCAACAGCCAGCCAGGGTCGTGTAGGTGGCGGGCAGTAGCCATTTTGTGAAACTTGTGCACTTTTAAATTGGTGTCTAAATTCTACCGCTTTTCCCATATCGCCCTTCTAGCAAGGGGGAATCATAACCTCATGCCCATGGCTGGACTGGGGGTATGATTCCTACATGTTTGACACCAAACAGGATATGGTTCTGTGAAGCCATTCCCAAGTTATCGCGATATCGCAATAGACTTATAATGTGGTTAAGAGTATATGATATGGCTACACTACAAACAACCCAGTAACGATTTTACGAAGGTTGCAGAGAGGCCCTACTCATGTAGGGTCCCCCCTCACACATACCTCAGCACCCTGCCCTGTAGGATTACCAAGGCCTGCTATAGGGGTGACCTATGAGAGTATATGTGTTGTAATGGGGTGGGATATAGGGTACCTATATCCCTGTAAGGGGTGCCAGCACCACCTTACCCAGACTACAGTAGTGGTCTGGTGGTGTCAGTTTGTATGGCTGTCCCAGGGTGGCACAATAAGTGCTGCAGCCCTGGTAGGCCTACTGGGGGACCCATGCCCTGGGTACCTAGGGTACCATCTACAAGGGACTGGTAGGGCATGCCCAGCATCCAATTAGGTTTGTTAGGTTTGATAGGCTGGGGTCCTGGATAGCAGGATCCCAGCCAGACTAGTCAAAAACCACTCAAATACCAGGCAAAAAGTTGGGGGCAACCATTAGTCAGATTCCACCTTCCTACATAATCCCCCCCACCCCCAAACGAAAGGAGATAAGGCTAACCTTGTCCAGATAAGCCTTTATTTCCTGAGTGGCCATATAAGGAAGAACCTGCACTAGCATGGTTGCTCCCTGTCTCATGGTCCACTTGGGAAATTCTACCCCAAGGGGTTCTAGAGTTTCTCCAAAGTCTAGGGAAATTACCTGTATTGGTTTTTGGGTCAGAGGTGGGCTGGTGGGGTGTCTGAGTCTGGAAGTGAGGCCCTACTTGGGTTGGTCTCAACCTCCTCAGATCACTGGCCACTATGGAAGCCTTTCTGCCCACGACTGTGTCATATCTGGCCCTAAGGGTTAACCTCTGGCTGCCTACAGCTGGGGGTCGGGTCCCTTTGGCTGGAATAGCGGAGGGCACTGGGAGGTTTGGGGCAGCTATGCCCCAGGTTTCCCTGTGCTCAACAACATCCATTTGAGGGGTGCCTATACCTAAGGGTAAGGGGGATCCCTCAGTTTGTAGAGGAATATTCATCTGGCTGAAACTACTCTGCTGGGTGTCCCTAATCTGCTGATGAGGGGGTTCCTCTGGACAGGGGCCCCTTAAGGGTCCACTGACCTCCCTGACCTCTGCAGCCCTGGGCTGACTGAGGCAGGGTAGAGAGGGGCAGGGTACCTGCTCCAGACTGGGTACCACCTTGGAAGGATCCCCTGCCATCAGAGAGGTGGGCAGGCCAGGCCTGTCCACTTCTGGGGCAGTTACTTCCCAAGGGGCAGGATCAGTTCCCTGAGAAACTTGACCCTTACCTTTAGTCTGGTGGGGAGAGGACTGTTCCTCTTCCCCTATGCTCTCTGTTTGGGTAGAGTGATCCATAGTTTCAGGCTTCACTCTTTTTACTTTCTCCTGGGGTGGAGGGGAGGCCCTCAGGGTCTCATCCACTCTCTCAGGGATTCCTACCATTTTCAAATGGGCCTTGTGGTCAACCTCAGCCCAGGCTGAGATTTCCAGATCATTCCCCAGTAGACAATCTACAGGCAAGTTTGGGGACACTGCCACTCTCTTTGGGCCAGTGACCCCTCCCCAGCTGAGATTTACCACTGCCATGGGATGGTCTGTCCTGATTAAATCTATATTGGTCACCTGGTAGCTAAACCCAGGTAAAAGCTGTTCTAGGGGCACTAGCCTCTTGGTCACCATGGTGACACTGGCCCCTGTGTCCTTATAGGCCACAGCCTTCTGACCATTGATCATGGACTCTTGTCTGTACCTGCCCAGAATACTGGGGCTCATGGTAAAGTTGGCAAATCCCATGCCACCATCACAGACTAGAGTTGCTTGTGCAGGGGACCTGGTTAGGCCAGAGTCCACCTGCGTTCCCCAAGAAAACCCAACTACGTTTTTGGGTGCACTCCCACCACCTGGGGGATTACTACTAGTAGCAACAGGAGGTGTTGGAGCTGCAACTGAAGGAACATTCTCTTTATTGCCATTCTTTGGACAACTGGAGTCAGATTTCCAGTGGCCAGGCTTCTGACACACATGGCAATATGGTTTCTTTTTTGAAGAGGAAGGATTTTGGGACCCACCCCCAGCACTGGGTTTTTGTGGCTCTTCAGGGGACTTTTCTGTTTTATTATCCCCACCTTTCTCTTTGGGTTTGGTAGAATCTTTCTTCTGGTCGCCACCTTGGTTCTTGGGCCTGGTTCTGACCCATTTGTCTGCCTTCTTTCCCAATTCTTGGGGAGAGGTCAGATCAGAGTCCACCAGGTGCTGGTGTTAGAGTTGGTTATGACAATTATTAAGAATCTGCTCCCTCATTATGAGATTATACAATCCTTTATAATCATTAACTTTACTGCCATTTAACCAACCTCCCAATGCCTTGGTAGCACAATCAACAAAGTCTACCCAATCCTGATCCTGTGCTTTTTGGGTGTCTCTGAACTTAAGTCTGTATTGATCAGTGGTTAAGCCAAACCCATCTATTAAAGCATCTCTCAGGATATAGTAATCATCAGCATCCTCTTCTCTTACAGTGAGGAGCTTGTCTCTTCCTCTGTCTGCAAAGGAGAGCCACAGGATTGCTGCCCACTGCTCTACTGGGACACTTTGTACTTTACAGGCCCTCTCAAGAGCAGAGATCCATTTGTGGATATCATCCCCTGTCTTATAGGGGGGCACAATCTTGTGGAGGTTCCTATTGTCAGGGACTTTCTCTCTAACTCTAGGGGTTTCATTACTGCCACCAGGGGTCTTTAGACCCCACTTTCTTGAAGCTTTCTGAAGCTCCAGGGCTTCCCTGTCCAATGCTAACTGTTCTCTTTTAAGCTGTAGCTTAGCCTGCTCAAATTTGATCAGTCTGCATTTCCTCTCATGAGAGGATTCTCTTCTCTGAGAAGAGGCAGAGGACCCTTTGGATCTCCCAGAATGGTTGGATCCCACTGAGGGGGATCTGTTCCTTCTTGGATCCACCGCTCTCCCTTTAGGGATGGAGGGAGTGCCTCCTGGGCCATCACCTCCATGTTGTGAGTGGTTTGTTTCTTCCAGGTCAGGATCTTCATCCTCTTCCTGGTCCTCATCAGAGTCCACTCTGGGAGTGTCCTCTTCTGATGGATGCCCACCCAACCTGTCTACCCCACCAGACCCTAAAGTCTGCATAAAGTCTGCTATGAGCAGGATTTCCCTGAGACGTTGGGTATTGGCACCTTTGTTTGTCTTAAGTTTCCTAAGGGTGCACATCTCCCTGAGATCAGCAAAGGAGAGATGATCATACTTGTCGACTGGGACCCTTTGGGGTCCTTCCAGAGCCTTATGGGCACCTGAACCTAAAGACATTTCTAGTGTAGTGATAGTGGTGTATCTACCTACACTAAGTGTGACCTACTGAACCCTCTCTTCAGTTGTAGTCAAGGTGTGCTAAACCCTCTACACACAACTCTAAGTTCAGTAGAACTTATTGTATTCTAGCTTGAATTTATATGTACCTTTGGTACCAAGTGGCTTTCACTTTAGAAATTCAATTTGTTATCAATGGCAAGCTTGAATCCAACCGCTGCACACCAATGTGAGAAGTTGGCCTGGCATATGCTGTTCCTAGTAATAGGGACACCTTGCACCAGTCCAATTCGACTCTTATTGATGATAGGTTTAAGACAACCTTTAAAGAAAGCTATCCTAGTGGTAGCTGTGGAGAGCAGCCTTCAGGCTAAGTCTTGAAGGAGTGTTAAGCTTATTGTTTTACCATAATAACCTCTTGAATAACCAAATGAAAGAGTAGCCCACACAGGTATATATATAAAATATATGTATTTATTCTAGACAGGATCCCACAGTCGCTTTATGTGACTAGTGGCAAAGTTACACTTCAAACAAGCATTTATAAACACAATAAATAGCACAGAAATCAATGGGCCCCACGGGGGGACCAAACCATATACTAAAATAGTGGTGTAAGAACCACGACAATTCTACAGGCAATGCCTAGGGCATTCAGGATCGCTTGCCCCTTCAGAATCCACCCACAGTTATGAGGAAGGGGACCCACGGGAGACGCGTGCAGTGCAAAGAGCTGCTATCGGGATCTCAATGTTAGCCTATGGAGAATGTCGCGGTTTGAAATAAACAGATTAAAAATACTTCTAGCAGGAGTACAAAGTTAAAACTTTAGACTTAAGCTTTTGAGATGCCCACAACCCCGAGAGTACCGAGGTACCTCTGTTACCTGCCCCAGGGAAGCCGGGTGCATAGGTCGTTTCTGCTGTCGGTTCGCGGGCTGATTTTCAATGGGAAAATAGTCAAAAGTTCTGCTAGCCAAAAGCGTCGATGATGCCGTGAAGATCAAAGATGTGAAGAATGTAGAGAAGAACCTGAAAGCAGAGGGGACAGAGTCTGGGTCACGGCAAAGTGACCAGGAGGCTCAAAGCAAAGAGCCCTTCGATGTCGGGTGCTTCAGGTGCGAGGTGCTGTTGCCTGGATCTGCAGCCACGGGTCCGGGAGGCTTCAAGGAAGGCCAGCTTCTGGAGGGCAACTGTCCCACATTGGATGAGGGTCACTGCGGTATTAGTGTCCGGATTGGATCCACTAAGCCATGGCAACCGCAACCCACGAAGAATAAACAAATCAGCTACAGTGCAGACCCACGAGGTCTGGGAGAGGTCTCCTTCAAGGAGACTGTAGAGCAGGCCTGGAGCAACCAGGGAAACTCTTGTTTTCAAAGATAGACCTCTGCTAGGGCCCACAAGTCGAGAGACAAGGGACCGCTGGAGGCGGCAATTTGGCGTGCGTAAAAGGGCACCCACGGGCCACCGGAGGGGACTAGGGCGCTGATCTTTGGCACAATTGCTGTAGAGTGGTTGGCTCGTGAACGGGCCAAAGCACAACTTCCCCACTGGTCAGAGTCGTGTGCTATGCAAGAGGTGGCCGGGGTCTCGGGGTATTGGGGATCTCGGCACCCACGCGGTCCACGGTGCCCAACCTCGTTGGGCACACTCACTGGCCTCTGGGATGCGCTGGAAACCCACCTCAAGGGTTCTGGAAGTCGTCAAAGTTCGTGAGAGCAGCAAAGTTCAAACCGGGTCACTTGCAGTGTTTCAGGTGCCTGCCAAGCAGGGGGATAACTCCTTTATCCCAAGGGAGATTTCTTCAGTCAGCTGGGCAGCAGCTCGTCAAAGGTCGGTTTTGTAAAGTTCCAAATTAATCTGAGGCTCTGGGGCCACGTTATTCTCCTTTATCCCCAAGATTAGGGGAGTGTCCAGAGTAGTGTCCACCAATGGCTGGTGAGACGGGAAAGGGTGGCTACACCCTCTCCCCTTTGTGTGTTTCCCACCTGGGCGAGGGGCAGGATGCCCCTGAACCGGTTCCAAGCGGTGTATGCAGGATTAGGTCTCTGCAGCTGCCTACGTGCAACTCTGAAAGGACATTTGGTGCACCCACCCTGTTCCAATCCACATTATCCTGTCTGGGGAGATGCTAGCACCTCCCTGCCACAGGAGCCCTATTGTCCAGCTGGCGAGGCTGGGGTTTTCCCCAGCAACAGCCAGCCAGGGTCGTGTAGCTGGCGGGCAGTAGCCATTTTGTGAAACTTGTGCACTTTTAAATTGGTGTCTAAATTCTACCGCTTTTCCCATATCGCCCTTCTAGCAAGGGGGAATCGTACCCTCATGCCCATGGCTGGACTGGGGGTATGATTCCTACATGTTTGACATCAAACACGATATGGTTCTGTGTAGCCATTCTCAAGTTATCGCGATATCGCAATAGACTTATAATGCGGTGAAGAGTATATGGTATGGCTACACTACAAACAACCCAGTAACGATTTTACGAAGGTTGCAGAGAGGCCCTACTCATGTAGGGGTCCCCCTCACACATACCTCAGCACCCTGCCCTGTAGGATTACCAAGGCCTGCTATAGGGGTGACCTATGAGAGTATATGTGTTGTAATGGGGTGGGATATAGGGTACCTATATCCCTGTCAGGGGTGCCAGCACCACCTTACCCAGACTACAGTAGTGGTCTGGTGGTGTCAGTTTGTATGGCTGTCCCAGGGTGGCACAATAAGTGCTGCAGCCCTGGTAGGCCTACTGGGGGACCCATGCCCTGGGTACCTAGGGTACCATCTACAAGGGACTGGTAGGGCATGCCCAGCATCCAATTAGGTTTGTACCTAGAGTACTCACATCAATTTTAGGGAGAAAGCAGATAGGCTGGGGTCCTGGATAGCAGGATCCGAGCCAGACTAGTCAAAAACCACTCAAATACCAGGCAAAAAGTTGGGGGCAACCATTAGTCAGATTACACCTTCCTACATGAGAGTTTACACTTGGATGTCCAAAAATCCACTCCCTTGCTTGGGAAAGTTCTCAACGCACCGCACGTATCAAGATCGCACAATTCCTGCCTACATCCATGTCATTAAAGGGCCAGAGGCTGACTGCCTTTTGAGTCTTCCGACTGCTGAGCGGCTAAGACTAGTGGACATCTTGTACAAGGTGGATGGCGAACTTGATGTGGCTCAAAAATTTCCAAAGCTATTTGCTGGCCTGGGAAAGATGGTTCATTGCAAAATTCGACTACACATTAACGAACAAATAACTCCTGTAGCTCAACACCATCGGCGGATCCCCTTTCATCTCCAACAAGCAGTCGAACAGGAGCTACAGGATCTGCTCAAAGCCGACATCATTGAAAGGACAGATGGACCTACACCCTGGGTTTCTCCAGTAGTCGTCGTGCCGAAAAAAGGTGAACCTGACAAAGTCCGTCGGTGTGTTGATATGAGGGCTCCCAACACCGCCATTGAAAGAGAAAGACACCCCGGGCCCCACATCAGTGACATGATTGCTTCACTCAACGGAGCAAAGATATTCTCCAAACTGGATCTCAATAAAGGTTACCACAAACTGGAGTTACACGAGCAGTCGCGCTACATCACAACTTTTTCAACCCACATTGGTCTCTTCCGGTACAAGAGACTCAGTTTTGGAGTGTCTTCTGCTGCTGAAATCTTTCTAGAAGCAATTAGAAAGACGATTCATCACATCCCCAATACACTAAACTACAGTGATGACATCTTGGTTTATGGGTCCACAACGCAAGAACACAACACCGCCCTAGAATGAGTCTGTCATGCACTAATGGAAGCCAACCTCACGTTAAATAAAGCCAAGTGTGAGTTCCATAAGCCCACGCTGAAGTTCTTTGGCCATATCTTCTCCCAGGCGGGAATGAGACCAGATCCAGACAAAGTGGCTGCGTTGAAGGACACCCCCAGCTCTCGGGATGCAGGAGATGTTCGGTCTTTCTTAGGGATGGCCAGCTACTGTGCCCGGTATATCCAAGGCTATGCCACCATCAGCTATCCCCTGAGGCAACTCACAAAACAAGGTTGTCCGTTCCAGTGGTCGGCGGGATGTGAACATGCCTTCAACGAAATTAAAGCGGCTGTGGAGTCCGCCGACAACATGGCTTATTTTGATCCGAAGAAAAAGACAGAAATCACCGTAGACGCCAGTCTCGTGGGGCTGTGAGCCATTCTAGCTCAATATGACTCTGAAAGTGGCCAGCGATACATTATTGCCTATGCCAGCAGAAGCCTGACTGAGACGGAGAAAGCATATTCACAGCCCGAGAAAGAAAGCTTGGCTGTCGTTTGGGCCTGTGAACATTTTCACATCTTCATATACGGAAAACATTTCACACTAATCACCGATCATCAGGCCCTCATCACCATCTTTGGCAATCCTCGAGCTAAGATGCCACAGAGAATAGAACGCTGGGGCCATCGCCTCCAAGAATACACCTATACAATTGTGCACAAGCCCGGAAAAGCAGAAAACCCTGCTGACTACATGTCAAGGCACCCCAAAGAGACAACCAGGTGCAGATCGTCTGTAGCCGAGGAATACATATGTTTTGTGGTGGATCAGGCTCGACCGCCAGCAGTCCCGCTGGAAGCCATCTTAGATGCCACTCGTGAAGATGTCACTCTGCAAGACGTAAAGTGTTGTATACAAAACAATGACTGGAGACACTTAGATGTCAACACTTCAAACAGCGTAGTTGACAGACATGAACTTGCCACTTTGAGGCACGTGAAGGAGGAACTGTCAGTAGCCACGAATGGCCTGCTCTTACGAAACAATCGAATAGTCATCCCGAAGCATTTACGGCAAGGCATTATTAATCTGGCCCATGAAGACCACAGAGGCATTGTGGCCACCAAGAGAGCCCTGAGGGAGCGAGTATGGTTTCCAGCGCTGGATCAAATGGTAGAGCTCACACTGAAGGACTGTCCCCAATGTCAACTGGTAAGTCGACCTGATCCTCCCGCACCACTACAAATGTCACGTTTGTCGGAGGGTGTGTGGCAGCATATTGCTGTAGACTTCTTTGGGCCATTTAAATCTGGACAATATATCCTGGTTATCATGGATGAGTACTCACGTTTTCCGATCGCACAACTCATTGCGTCAACCAAAGCGTCCAGCACAATACCTGTCTTGGATGAAGTGTTCGCCGCCTGGGGCATTCCTAAAATAGTGAAAACGGATAATGGACCTCCGTTCAACGGTCAAGATTTTGCGGACTTTGCCAATCATCTCAATTTCAAGCATCGCAAAATTACACCTCTGTGGCCACAGGCCAACGGAATGGTTGAGAAATTTATGTCTATCTTAAAGAAAGCCGTTCAACAGTCTGAAGTGTCGCGGCAAGACACTCAAATGGTCCTAAATGAAGTCCTGTGAGCGTACAGAAACACGCCTCATTCCACTACTGGTAAGTGCCCCGCGACTCTAATGCTGGGTCGGCCAGTGCGCACCAGAATACCCATGGTTGACTGGAATGAGAGAACAGTATCCCATGACTCTGATTCAGATGAGATAGCTGTCACTGACCGACTCAAGAAGGAGAAAATGAAGACGTATGCAGATCGTCGTAGAGAAGCTGCACCGTCCTCGATTCACGAAGGTGAGTGGGTACTAGTGAAACAAGAACAGCAAAAGAAAACTGATTGTCGTTATCATAAAGCTCCACTAGTAGTCACCCAACAAAAGGGAACCATGATTACTGCTGAATCTGATGAGAAGAGAATCACCCGAAATGTGGCGCACTTCCAGAAGTGCAGTCCTAAAGTTAAAGAATTGCTCAATGGTCCTGTCACTGGAGAGACGAGACCTAGTGTAACTGAAACCAGTCACCAGCCGTCGAGAGTGACCCCTAATGGAAGAGAACCCGACTGTCCAGACGTCTATATCCGTCCCCGCCAAACCATTAAGAGACCGAGTCGTCTGATTGAAGAACTGTAACTATGTGACATTTTTTTTTGGTTATCTATTAGAGAGATTGAACTAACTCATTTGTTAAGAAAGGGGGAGATGTAGTACTTGCATTCAAGTACTGGGCGCTAGGACCTCCTCGGCTGAGGAGGCTGGTTGAGGGTGGGATGAGGGTGGGATAAGGGAGGAGGCGGAGTCATGCCCTGGGAAGGGCAGTTGTGAATGGGAACTGCTGAAGGAAGGTCGCAAATAAAGAGAGGTACTAGAATCCTGGCCCTGCGTCTGTGGCCTCTGTGTCCAGGACACTACAATGTGGATGTTGGTGTTTAACACACAAAAATCTGCATGGGACAGTAAACCCTATATGATTTTCCCCTGTCAAATTTTGTCAGGTTTAACCTGCCGAAATTTAGCATGAGTTGAGGTATTTACCGCATCCCATAATTATCGGAGCCGTGTAATACCTACCAACTCGTCCTTTCAACCCGTGAATAACCAGGGGCTTACACGTGGGTTGGAATACACCAACTACCTCATAATCAGGTCCTTAGTCTTTCAGATGTTTTGGGTTCTTTCTCTTTCTTGAAGAACAGGGCAGTATTTGCACACTATCAATATGATGCAACATTTTCTTTTTGTTTCCTTTTAGTTTCAGATTTCATATTCTCTTCATTAGAAACACTATTAGCATTGACAAAGGGAGATACCCTGCTAAAGTTCTATTTGCACCCATCATTTCACTGCATTATTGAACTGTTTTACCAATCTCAAATGACAAAACAAGTTGAGCCACTACATGCCTCACAGCTTCCTTCACCACAGCATCGTCACATTCACCTTAATTAAGCATACACGTGTGGGCACATCACATCTCAGTTACCACTCAGACTCCTACACCAATTACCTTTTCCGAAATTCATCATCACTCAACCAATATCCATTTTATTAATCCACAAAGGGCACTCTTGAGAGGTTGTCTTTATCCTCTTGTACAGATCAAAAGGTGTTTTTCCCGTAGTGGCCTATAGGGTTAACCCACCCATATTTAATTCTCCCTTTCACATCCTCTCTCCAACTTCTCCTTATTCTTTTTGCAATTTGAATACCTTTTTTCAATGTTTTGACATACACTTTTCCACCATTCCATTTGTCTTGAGATGATATAATGCACATTTTTTGTCAGAACTTTTTCTACCTGACAGATTATCATCTGCTTCCCTTGAAACAAACTGAACTCCATTGTCAGTCAACAGCGTTTAATGACTCCCTTCTCTCTGAAATATATGTTCTATAAATTGGATGGCAGTTAATATCACTAACTATAGATAATTCTTGCCATGTAGAGCGAGATCCACAGCCATATATTTTCTGGTGATGCCAACTCAGCATACTATCCCCTTCACTGAGACACAGACTTCTCATTTCCTAGTTTTTCCATGAAATTCAATTCCTGAATTGAAATAGCTCTTCAATTTAATGGGTCTGCAGCTATAACTCTAAAATCTTACATCAGCTGTCTTGAGAATCGCATTCTCTTTACACTTCTTGTCCAAAACATCACATAACACAAAATGTAAACGTGCACCCACGAGCATCATCATTTCCACCTCTTTATCATTCACCTTTACAACTACAGGAGACTCACTTCTGCTTCTTGTTTGACTTGCAACACAATCTCATCACTCTCCTCCTTAGTTTCAAACACAGTGCCTGCATAGTTTCCACTCATATACCTCTTACACTGTAGTAAAACATGTTTTGCACAATGTTCCCATGGCAATGCGTTCTTTATCATTGGCCATGTGCCACATACCTCATACAGATGACTTTTAACTTTAATTTTTGTGCATGTTTCCTTTTAGTCACAACTCTGTGCTTCACATCCCAAAATGTACTGAAAGGTTTGCTGAAACTATTCTTTCAAATTTTTTCCACATATGCCAACAAGTGTTCCATTTTCATAGTACAAATAAAACCTTATTTAGATATGGGCACCGGCCATTATGTTCGCGGACGATACCCTCCTGCTGTCCAAATCCCCGATGGGGATACAACGGATTTTAGATGGCTTTGGCCTTTTCTGTAGCCAACATGGCTTGGAAATAAACACAGGGAAGACCAAATTTATGATATTCAACCCCTCAGCCAAAACTAGACCTAACCCATCCCTGAGTTCAGTTACACTGGAGAGAGTAAAAACCTTTCAGTACCTAGGGGTAACGCTGCATGAGAACCTATCATGGGAACCTCACGTAGCAATCAGTCGTATGAAACTTGCACAACTGTCTGGGGGAATTTTGAAGGTAGCAAATTCCTCCACCTACAAACCAATTAGCCCGGCAGTTGTAATGTACAAGTCACAAGCTAAAGCAGCCGCATCCTACGGTGGAGAACTCTGGGTCTACAAGGCGGGTACAGGAATTATTAATGCAGAAAACAATTTTTTAAGGCGTCTCCTGGCCCTCCCCCGAGGCACACCCCTTCTTCCTCTAAGAATGGATATGGGTTTACCCTCTATAAAAGAGGACCTGGAACTTATGCCATTAAGGTTCTGGCATAGGCTCTGGTCCACTGTTGAGCTTCTACACTATAGGCAAGAGCTTGTACATGTTATGAATCTGAACTCCTGCGACAAAATTACCTGGCTAGCCTCGATAAAGAAAGAACTCTATAGGCTGGGACTCCCCGAACTATGGGACTCGCCAGAGCAAGGCTGCCTTGGGGTCTCCCGCAAACGCCTTGTGGGTATATATAGGGAACAACGTTATGCCTCCCTGGTCTCGGCATCTAACAAAGAGTCCTTGACTGACCGATTTTTGACTTTCAAGGACCATTATCAGTTTGAGGGATTTATGGACATTATTTTTCCCATCCTATCTAGAAAATTGTTTATACAATGGAGGCTAGGGACTCTCCCTATTAAAACTTTTACCCACAACTGGACAACAAAGAATGATAAAATTTGTCCAGGGTGCTGCAACCATGATGAGGTAGAAACCCACATTTTGTTTTTTTGCCCAGCTTACAATAGACCAAGAAGATACTGGCTAGTCCCACTATGCAGAAATCTGGGCATTAGGAGTCATCAGCAGGTGTACAGAATACTGAAAACGAACACTGATCCGCATATAGTGTTTGCAGTTGCAAAATTTTTAACGGCTATGTGGCATATAAGGTCTAACATAAATAAGAACTGTGTTGTTTAATGAATTCCATTTTCTAGATGCCCGTAACATTTGTACATTGATTTTACTGCTTTTATCATGCTTGTATTTTTAGTGATGTTTTAAATGTATTGTGTGATTCTATCTTTTATGGCCTAATCGGCCGAAATAATGAAATTTTGGATTGGATTGGATTGGATATGGGCAATCTTTTAGTCAAAGCAACTGTTACTTCAGACTGCTGGGAGTTTTCTCCCAGTTTGTAGGGTCATTTATTTAATTTCCAGCTCAGTATCACCTTGATTTTCCTGGTGGCTCCAAACAAGAAAAAACAATATCAAAACATCCAACCTTAATAGGGCAGGTGGTCGATGGTGCTTAGACTGAAGGCCTGATGTCTGTGGGGCCACTAGTTTAATGTTTCCATCGGCAGAGCCAGAGGAGTCTCTACCAGTAGGAGCATGACATTCAACTCGACTCTAAAAAAAAACCAGCGTAGCAGGAGTTTGGTGGGGAATGTAGAGGCACTCTAAATAAGGCCCTGAATCTCTATGCACTGTGTGGTAGTAGGGACCTTGGCTAAATGCTTTATAGGAAGAATTATGTTAAAGTTTGCAGAGAACTATGGATTTGTTTACGAGTTTGATGATGTTGAGCCGGCTCTCCGCCGACACAGTTGCGCCAAACCTGCGCAAGGACCGCTCACTGTATTACGAGTTGAACTTGTGTCCGGCGGATTGTCTTCGGCCTTTCCCATGGAAGTGCCTGGAAAACAGGCACCGCAATGGGAATGGCAAAAAAGTTTCAACATGTCATGGACGGTGACGTCCATGTTGTTCTGGAACTCTGGGGGAATACAGACAGGGGGGCACATGTTGTACCCCCCAAATGTATCCCCATGGCGGGGGGGTCATGGGGAGCCCTGCAGGGCCCCCTTTATTCCTCCATTGTCAGCCTTTTCATAGGGGGTCCCGCCATGAAATGGCTGGTGGTGGTGGAACTTCTACTATGCTCAGCGATAGTCGTAATACTACAGACGATGGACCGCCGCCGCAAGTCTGGCGGTCGGAAGACCACGAGACTCGAATTCAGGCCCTATGTATTTTGGATCTTGTCTATATGCCTGAAGAAATGCACTGAATGAGGTCTTCAGTACAGATTTACTAAATTGATGCAGCACACTTATGCTTGAAAATCTGCTGTGCTACATTCAACAAAGAGGAAATAATTATGCAGCACCATAGTTCAAAGAGTAGCAAGCTGATGATGAAAGAGGTGTGGCGCAGCAGCCAGGGTGCCTGACTCTGGACTACGGGGTCCATGGTTCGATTCCTGGTGCTGGAGGGAGGTCAGCCCAGCACCATGTGACTCTGGGCAATAGCTTGCTTAATCTTCCCGAGGGCCCCCAGCGCCGGGACACCACATCGGATGTAGCTGTGGACTTTACAAATACTGGGATTTCATTTACTGTCTGCGCTCTTAATACAAATGCAGTGTTACTGGACCGCTAAGATTCGCCTCACAGTGCAAACGTGAAGAAGCATTGTCTTGCATGAGATTTGAACTGGAATCTAAACCTCCAGTTCACATTTTCGTGCACACAGAAATGACCTCGTAAAATGTGTGATTTCACAGAATTTACCTAGGCTACAGCGTAGGAATATCGCACTGCGTTCCACCTTTCCAGTTTTTGTCAGGTTCCATTTTGCACTAGGATTCCATACCGACCGATTCTGCAGCACACTTGTAGATCGGATGTTGCACTGAATTCTGCCATGTAAGACTTTTGGCGCTGCACAAAATGTACTTTTGCATGTGAGGGTTGATCAGCCCTGCAATGTATACCACTTGGCATCACGCGAGTGGCCACACTAATCAAAAGTGTATCTGAGCCTTGAAAGTTGGCCAGTGAATGTGTTACTCAGACAGCTGTCAAGTATGCCTCTAGCAATGTGGAGCCATTTTGTGCCATTCTGACATTTTTTCAGAGGGTCCAATCAAACCTCTAGTGTTCTTTATGGAATATAGCACCCCAACACTTGAGAGGTGCAGGCTTTTTTAATCAATTCATACAGTCATCGTCTCAAGAAAACAGAGATTGAGTATGCAAGAATGGAACATGACATAGCATTACACTTGTATGCCATTTGCCAGACGTCACGTCTAGACACAAATTAATAATTAATCTTTTATTGCTCTGCAAATATAGATTTTCCTACCATGGGTAACCTGTACTTCAGCAGGCACTGCCCTTGTGGTATACATGTCTACGTAAAAACAAAAGAAATGCAATTTTTTTTTATCTGCCTTGTCTAATAATGTTTTCATTGAGATTTTTAGCCAAGCGTCATTCTTGAAAATAATGTTCGACATTGCTTTTGAGATCATGTTAACCCTGAGTCAACCTTGAATCAAATCTAAAAACGTCCAGCCATTTCCACCTTCATGTATACCTGGGACAGTCTAGAATTTCTTAACTACAGTCATTACATCTAGAAAAAAGTCCATCATCGAGTCTCTCTTCCTTGCCTTTATTATTGACTTTTAGTCTATGCGGTTGAAGGGCTCATGGGGATATCCTTTAAAAGCCCCTCATTTACCCAAACCCCCCTCGGAAAGGTTTTGAAATGTTGCAACCTTTTTATTCCTCTTTACTACCCCGTGTCTACACTACTACTACTCACTACTTCAATTTAATTACAACCGATTGGATGTATAGTGCGCTTCTGCCAAGGTAACTACAATAAATGGTAAATGCAACCAATGTAAGATACAATTAAGTAACATCATGACAGGGAATGGAGTCTGGAAAGTGCCAAATGAATTTTTCTTGGAAATATGAATAAAGATTTCTTAACATGAAAAGAAAACTAAAGAGTTCCAAAGTTTGGGGGATAAAAGAGAGAAGGAACCTAACAGAGACTGAGCACAGTCTAAAGAGGAGTATTGTGCCTCCTTAAATCTGCGAGACCAACGACATAATTGGTCTTTCGTCCTCCAAATGCATTATTTATATTTATTATTATTCTTTTTATCATGTTATTCAGCGAGAACATCGCCCACGATCTCGTTACAGCGCTTGATAAGGGAATAGTTGGATTACATGCTTGAGTATAACAACTAGCACAGCCCACAAAATAAATTACAGAGCAACAAAACTGAATAACTTAGGGGAAGCAATGAGGATACATAAAACTGTAACAAAGACAGTCAATCATGTACTGGAATAAATTGATATTGTAAACTGCTTAAAAGCAGAAATGTAAGAGGCGGAAGAATTAGAAGGTAGGTGGTAAGGACGACAAGAGAAGAAACATAAGCCAAGCCCTGAACAGGTCAAGCCAGAATGACAAGGTATACCTGAACTTGCACCAGCACTGACTCTACCCAGGCCAAGCACCTACTGGAGGTTTTGACCGGCGGATTTCTAGCGGGGCACCCACGCTGTTTGTCTCCCCCGCTGCCCTGACGACATCGAGGGCCGCGGTGGGGGGAGACTACAGCTCCCGTGATCCTTTATCGTCACGCCCCCTTCCGGCTCATTGCGCGCCCAGAGGCGCTTCATAATCGGCGGCTCCCTCGGTGGAGCGGGGGTTACCTGAACTTGCACCAGCACTGACTCTACCCAGGCCAAGCACCTACCGGAGGTTTTGACCGGCGGATTTCTAGCGGGGCACCCACGCTGTTTGTCTCCCCCGCTGCCCTGATGACATCGAGGGCCGCGGTGGGGGGAGACTACAGCTCCCGTGATCCTTCATCGTCACGCCCCCTTCCGGCTCATTGCGCGCCCGGAGGCGCTTCATAATCGGCGGCTCCCTCGGTGGAGCGGGGGTTACCTGAACTTGCACCAGCACTGACTCTACCCAGGCCAAGCACCTACCGGAGGTTTTGACCGGCGGATTTCTAGCGGGGCACCCACGCTGTTTGTCTCCCCCGCTGCCCTGACGACATCGAGGGCCGCGGTGGGGGGAGACTACAGCTCCCGTGATCCTTCATCGTCACGCCCCCTTCCGGCTCATTGCGCGCCCGGAGGCGCTTCATAATCGGCGGCTCCCTCCGCGTCGCGGGACGCGCGCGGGCTGAGCCCGGGCAGAGGGCGGGCCGTCTGTGGCCGTCAGGGGCCAGAAGAGGCCGGGCTGGGCCACCCCCTTTGGATTTTGCAAGTAAGATACACCATAAGACTTGCCACGCATTGTGCGGTAAACACTATATTTCGAACTCTGTAATCCCTGTGTTCATAGTACGAGTTTATTTGTGCCCCCCTACTGTCTGTGCCTATATTTAAAGTATGCCTGAAACACCGCCTATACAACCACTTAAAGGCAAGACAACACTAGTGGGAGGCCCACGGAAAGGGACCCTTGATCATTTTCTGGCCAAAGCTGTTTCTAAGTTGGACAACGAAATAGCGGACACGGAACGTCGTCTGTCCCATGGTCTACCCCTTGATAAACGTTCCTCTCTGGGTACCATTCAACTGATTCTGTCTCCTACACCTGTAACACACAATTTGGTCAATATTTCTGCTTCAACTAGTGACCCGGGTATTCCGCTACTCCTTCAGGATCTGCCGCCGACAGCAGATTCTCAGAGGGATTCAATCATTGCAGGTGCGAAGGCTCCCCCACACCTCGACACGGAAGGGGTTCTACCGAATACGCCTTCTAAAATAAAACCAAAGTCCATTAGGAAAATGAATTCCTCAAAAAAATCCAGACCTGTGGCAGCTCTGAAAAGAAAGAGGGGCGGTGCAGGAACAACAGGCAGTTGCTCTAAAGCACCGAGGTTACTCCCAGGTCCTTCAAAATGCAAAGACACTGCGCTACCTTCTGTGCCTGACCCCAATGACTGTCTATCCCAGAGACTCGAACAACTTGTGAAGTCACTTCTTCTACCTCTCACTGAGAGAATAAAAAGGTTAGCTGAGCAACTAGACACCCTAACAGCTATTGAGTTCAAAAGATTTTTATTGGATAAGTAAAGGTGTCAATACATAAGAAAAAATACAAACATATCTTCAATAAAAGAGAGGAGTAAAACATGGTGATGAAAGTATACAATTAATCATAGGATAACAAAGACTTGAGGCTAAATAACAAAAGACAGTGCTGATAATAATGAGCAATATAGTAGCTTATATAAAAAGAGTAATGCAAATGAAAAGCCATGTGAATCAAGAAGGTTTGGAGACCTCTTGCTGAATAGGGGACATATGCGAGGAGCGTTTAGCACAGGTATCTAGGTACAAGGTAACAGGAAGCCATAAATCATGCCTTTTAGCCGTTAAGCTAAGGGGGTATACGAAAACAGTATCTAGCCTGTGATTATGACAAACATTGTACCACCATGCTTTGAAAGAAATATTCGCAAAATGTTTCCAATTGACAGTGATTTGCTGGAATGCAACAGCTAACAACAAATCAACAATCTGCGTATTGAGATCAGTATCATCCCAGCAAGGAGAGAGGCTTCCTAAAAAAATATTGACATAAGAGAAGGGGGATGTAGTGCGGAATATGGCATTGATTTGGGCCCAAACTAGTGTCCAAAAATTATGCGTAAGAGTGCAAGAAAAAAGCATGTGGTAAAGAGTGGCCTTAGGAGTCGAACAGGACCAACAGAGATCCGGGGTAGAAGAAAACCTCTTATTCAACACCTGAGGAGAAAAGAGAAGCCTGTTGTAAATAAAGAAAAGGGTTTGTGTGAGAGAGGCTGCTCTAGATGTCTTGCGAAGTTTGGTCCATAATTTGTCCCAAAGAGAGGTGGGCCAAGAGATGGCAAGATCAGATTCCCACTGTTCCTCAACTTTGGATTTTGGTCTAGGAGTGAGGATCGTATGAAATGAGTGATATATTGAGGAGGCTGTAGGGTGAGTACGGAGGAAGGAATGAAGCTGTGAGGTAGGATTAGAAGGGTGAGGATGCATAAGGGGGTTAGAGAGAAGAGCATAGGTGGACATAACTGCATTTTTAAGCACAAGATATTTGCTAGCAAAAGAACGAGGGAGATGGAAGTTTTGGCTAAGAACAGAGAAGGATAAGAAATCAGAATTAGAAAAGAGTTGAGATACCCAGATCAAACCCCTCTGTCTCCAAGTTTTCCAATAAAAGGGCTTACGATTGATGGATATACTGTTATTGTGCCAAATAGTGGAATTGAGAAACTCTGCCACAGAGGAGGGGGGATCTGGAGAGGTGGAAAGAAGCAGTTTGGCTGTAAACTTATGGACGGGAATGGAGGAGAAGTGGGGCTTACGAGAAAATGAAAGGTATTCAGCAAAAGTAAAAGGGGATAAAGAAAGACGTTCAATGACAACCCATAGGGGGGACGGCTTATCAGGGTCTTGCAACCAATGGGAAGCTTGCCGCAAAAGGAATGCCTTGTGGTAAGAGGGAAAATTCGGAAAGTTAACTCCACCCTCAGACTTGGGGAGTTGCAATCTGAACAAGGACATACGTGCTTTTTTGCCGGACCAAAGAAAGGAAGAGAGAATAGTATTGATTTTCTTAAAAAACTTAGCAGGGATAGGGATTGGAATGTTGGAAATGGTGTAAAGGACTAATGGGGAGAGCATCATTTTAATCGTGTCAAGACGGCCCCACCAGGAAAGGTACAATGGGTGCCATCTGGAAGTAAGGTCGGATAGTTTCTGGATGCACTTATTAAGGCATAACGAAACAGTGTCGGAAAGGGAGGGGGTAATGTGCAAACCAAGATATTTGATGTGCGAGGGGCTCCAAGTAAATTTGGACGCCATAAAATCCGGTTTAAAAGTGAACTTAGTGAGGGGTAAAATCTCACACTTGTCATTATTTAGCTTATATCCTGAGATCTGAGAATAATCATGAACTTCAGCTAGGAACGCGGGGATAGAAGTGGCGGGATGAGACATGAATAATAGAATATCGTCCGCGTAGGCAGCAAGTTTAATATTAGTTTGGGAAATTTGGAACCCATGTAAGTTAGGATTTTGGCGAAGTTTTGAGAGAAAGGGTTCCAAGGCCAGATTGAAAAGGAAGGGGGAGAGAGGGCAACCCTGACGAACACCTCTGCCTAGATTGAAAAAAGGGGAGACTAGACCATTGGCGCAAACCGCCGCTCTAGGGCTGGAGTAAAGGAAGGAGATAAAAGAAATGAAATGCGGACCGAACCCAAACCACTTAAGGGCGGAGAAAAGGAAAGTCCACTCCACCCTATCAAACGCTTTTTCCGCGTCTAGGGCAATGGCTGCTAATGAGTCTTGGAACTGTGGAGATTTGGAAAGAACATTAAACAAAAGTCTGGTGTTATCTGTGATGAAACGACCCTTAACGAAACCAGATTATTCAGGGCCTAGCAGTTCGGGAAGAAAAGGGTCTAGTCTTATGGCGAGAGATTTGGCATATAATTTATAATCAATGTTAACCAAAGAAATTGGTCTGTAATTCTTACAATGCTGGGTATCTTTTCCTTCTTTGGGTATAACACAAATGTGGGCGTCTGAAAATGTACCTGAAGAAGAGCCACTTAATATGAAGGAGTCAATAAGGGAATGTAGCCTGGGTAGTAACAGTTTAGAAAAATGCAAATAAAATTCAACTGTGAATCCATCTGTGCCAGGGGCCTTGTCTTTCTTGAGTGACTGAAGTGCGGTAAGTAATTCATCGCTAGAGGTTGGTGATTCAAGGCCAGATAGGTCAACAGGGAAATTGGAAGGTGGTTGAATACTGGCAAAAAAAGTAGCAAGAGAGTGAGCAGTGGGGTGCGTTTCAGAAGAGTAGAGTTTGGAATAAAACTGGGAGAATTGCTCTAAAATATCGACATCTGTATGCTTTAAAACAGAATTAACATCGTAGACAGATTCAATATTCAGTTTGTTTTGCTTGACTTTTAGATAATTGGCTAAAACCTTCCCCGCTTTATTTTTACCCCCATAGAATTTTGAACTGGATTTCAACAAATACAATGAAGCATCTTCAGTGGATTGTTTGTTAAATTGCAACTTGGCATCAATGAGAGCAGTCAAACTTTCTTGCGAGTGGGAAGTATAGAAAGAATGCTCTAATTTTTTAATTGTAGAAAGGAGGTCACTGGTGCGTTTACGAGCATTCTTACGTTTACTAGTCACAAAGCTGATAATAAAGCCCCTGGTAGCTGCTTTATAGGCGTCCCAGATAACATGGTTGGGCATGGTGGGTGTGTCATTAATGTTGAAAAATTCTGTAGTGAAATCAACAAAGGAGGTGGAGAATTTGGGATCGAGGAGTAAGGCGTTGTTAAAACGCCACCTCTTTGGTCCAGTGGACTTGGGTAAAATGTCAATGTTAATCAAAACGGGGGCATGGTCAGAAAATAAGATGGGACCGATGTCAGCATGGGAGAGGGATTGGGTCATGTGATGGGAAAGAAAAATATAGTCAATACGCGATTGCGAATGATGGGTTGGGGAGTAGAAGGTGAATTCTTTAGAAGTAGGGTTACAAAGACGCCAAGCATCAATGAGTTTATGTTGGGATATCGCTTGAGCAAAGAGCTTGTGGGACTTATTAGGGACAAAAGATGCCTTGGAGTTTCTGTCTAAAAAAGGATCAAAGGGTAAGTTACAGTCACCTGCTAGGATAAAATTATCATCAATATATTCAGTGATGCGGGAGGCCATTGCGCGCCAAAAGACAGGATCACCACCAGTGGGGGCATAAACATTAAGTAGGGAAAGAGGGACACCCTTCGAGGAAAGTTTGACATACAACCATCTACCTTCGGGATCTGATTCAGAAACCAAGAGCAAATGAGCAAGAGATTTGCGGACTAGTACAACCACACCGTTTCTCTTACCATCACCCGGAGATGAAAATACAGCACCCACCCATCCTCTTTTAAGTTTAGCAGCTTCAGCATCAGACAAATGGGTTTCTTGTAAAAAGGCAATGTCTACATTTAATTTGGCTAAATGAGAGAGAATTTTTTGTCTCTTGATAGGAGAATGCAGACCTTTAACATTCCAGGAAACAATTTGAACTGACATTAAGGGTTAATCAAAGAGTGGACCAAATAGGGAATAGGACAACGAGGAAAAGCCTCGGACCGAGAAAGGGCACGAGAAAAAGAGAGGATGAGGTGAGAACAAACATGATGAAACATGAGCGAAAGAAAAAATGAGAGAGGGATCAGAGAAGCCATGTAAATAGGAAAAAGCCAAGAGAATAATAAGAATGATAAGAAGACACAACAATTCTCAGAGATAATGGTAAGTAAGGACCCAGGGAGAGAAAGATAAGTAAAGAGAGATAAACACAAGCAAGAGATCCAATATACAATGGGGAGAAAAAAAAAATGAAGAAAGAGAAGAGAAGAAGAACCATGGAAAAGGTAATGACACCAATAAACCTGAGAGCATCGGGGGAAAGGGTAAGTTAAGAGAATACAGAACAAAGAGAGACATGATAAATAAGGAATGAAGAGTACTTACGGGGGATAGCACGGGAGAAATACAATCAGGAACTGGGAACAAGCGAAGACATACGTAGAGACGAGGGGATGGAGGTAGGGCCAACTGGGAGAAGCAAGGCATTCGGGGTGAAGGAGACGTCCAACCAGAGGAAACAAAACGGAACGCAAAACAATGATCTGTGAAGGGAGGAAAAGAACAAAGTTAGGCAATCAAATACAGTGAAGATAAAAAACAAACATATGATCAGCTGAGGAACCAGAACAACAATATCGGAAGCATAGTAAATTGGGGAATCAAACTGCAACTACAGAAAAAAGTCATGGTGGGTGGGAAGAGGGACCAGAGAGCTCCATATCAGCTTGACCGCAGGAATTCAGGAAGCTTCGAAGTCGCGCAGGATCCTCATATGTTGTAGTCTTATTATTATGAGTGACCTTAAATAGACAAGGATGAAAGAGCCCATATCTGGCACCGATGGAGCGAAGGTCAGGTCTCATGTCTAGGAAGGCCTTGCGACGATTTGCAGTGGTCCTGGCATAATCCTGTGCAAAGAACAGAGTGGAACCTGACCATGTGAGACGAGGAGAGGCTCTGGCGGCTGAGAGAACTTTCAACAAGTCTGTGTACTCTAAAAAGTACATTATTACACCTCTAGGCTTCGATGACGCGGACAGTGAGGAGGATGCTCGACCAAGCCTATGAGCACGTTGGATATTCAGTGAGGTGTCATCAGGCAGGTGCAGAAGCTTAGGAAGAAAGGACTTGAAGAAACTGATGGGATTATTCCCCTCACAACCCTCCACCAGGCCATAAAGACGAAGATTATTGCGTCTGTTGCGATTTTCAAGGTCCTCCACCTGCTTCTGGAGAGAGGAAATCTGCGCATGCATGTGAGAGACCTTGGTCGCAGAATCCTGAAGAGAGGAGACGTCGCGCTCCACTGACGACACTCTTTCATCCATCGAAGCCCAATTGTCAGTGAGAATCTGCAACTTAGCATTAGTCTCTTCCATGTAAGGGCGCAAGGCCCGTATCTCTTCGAGGAGTAACTCCATAGAGATGGGCGAAGAGGACTTAGGAGGCGAAGGCGGGTCCTTTTTTAACCTCTTAGAGTTCGCTTTTGCAGAAGATTGTGAGGAGGTGTCCGCAATCGACGTCATCTCAGTTGAAGCTTCCAAATGGGCCAGTGCCGTGAATAACTTGGAATTTTTAATGAAATTACGCTTTTGAACTTTGCTGGAGCAATCCGCCATCAGCACGCCTATGGAGCGTGAGGTCTTAAGATATCCTATTGCCCGACTCAAAGAGGACCAGAAAGCAAATTAATACAGAAATATGCCAGGCCGAAAAATTGGAGTCATGAGTGTTGGAAAACTGGAGTCATGAAAATGGCCGCCGTATATGAGGAGAGTTGAAAATTCCAGTCATATCATGTAAGGTGATTATTATCTCAGCGCCTGACTAAAAAAGCTCCAAAGGACAGATTAACGTAGAGGTGTGCCAGATAAAAAAAACTGGAGACGTAAGTATCAGAGAGTAAAGTCATAAAATGGCCGCCGTGTATGAGGGGAGCAAAAAATTCCAGTCAAAACAATGAAAAAGATCACCATTACAAAAGAAAAATAAAGAAGAGTCACCTTAGAGTATTGGTCCGCCACATTTGTGCCTCAGGGGGTGCTGGGGTCATTTGAGTGCGAACGAGGCATCCAGGAATCCTATGCGCGTTAGGACGCGCTGCTGAGGCGTTCGCGGGCAAAAATAAACAAAATGGCGGTCGCGGCCGATGACAAGCCGCGACCGGAGGTAAAATGAGCTATAAAACCTAGAATAGCTGTGCCTTAGGAGCGAAAAGGGAGTGAAAGTGAGCCTGGCATTTTCCGGTTCGAAGGGCTTCCCTCCGTTACTGGAAACAAGTACGTGAACCGCCGATATCCTCCGGTTCGGACGGAGCTGTCACCCAGACGCCGCCATCTCCCATGGGCGCCTAGCCACGCCCATCCACCCTAACAGCTATAACTGCCTCAAATGGTTCTTTATTGAAAGATCTGGTTATTTTTCAAACAACTGTTGACCAGAGGAAACAACCAGTTATGACACTTGGAAGAGATGTATCATTGCCTAATGAAACAAACATTCAGCCCCCAGTCACTTTTGCTGTCTCTGAAACTGTGCCTATTCCCTTAGAAGAGAGGGAAAAAGTAGCCCCGCAAAATACATTAGAAGGGAAAAACACCAGAACCTCCAGGGCTCCAAATTCACGACAGTCTTCTGATAGAATGGACGAATATATTGACTTACCACCCGAGTCTGCCCCCTATGTTATTATACTTACGGGTGTGCCAAAATTAAGTCCAGGAAAGAAGGAGGGGTTCGTGGAACTCAAAAACAAAGTAATATATTGGTTAAGCAAGAATAGACCTCTACCCTCAGATCTTAATGGTGAGATTCTATTTGTGCGAAGGCTGACCTGGCTTGGTTGCAGGCCTAAAGATATAGAGGGTGATATTGTGACTATAAACTTTAAAGATCAGAAAGTAGTCACCTATATAGCGGATTGGTTTCTAGAAAGAGGAGTGGAAGGAATATCTACTCGTGTTTTGAGTTATTTCTATCCTCAATCCCTTCTCACTCTTCAAGGTAACAGTTCCACCCGTAGGCCGCCTAGATATACAAGAATAGTTCCAGCGCCTCAATATCCAAGATCTATTAATTTTGTCGCTTTGATTCAACACCCTAGAAATCCTAGTCGCTGGAATGTTTCTCCTTCTCTTTCACCCTTTCCAGACAGGCCTTTCCTTTATCAACATCAGCACATACATAGCCTACCTCAGTACCCAACCTGGCCCGTACCAGTCACAAACCGCTTTGAGGCACTCACAGATTTAGAAGACCCTGATTGACAGATGGAACCCAGTTTGGAATTTGACCTACGTGGAGCTCCCACTTCGACTGTTAATATCCATGCTGCCACCTCTTACCCTGGAACGGATACTGTTAACACTTGTAATATGGGTATCCCAATTTGTGTGGCACTTATTGATCAGCCACAAGCCAGTGGCGATAAATTACACCCTGCGACTATTTCTAATTGCGATTGTCCATCTCTTTTCAGTCCCCCTTTCCCCCAAACTTTAAAAATTAGAGCCAAAAATAAAAATGCTCCTTCTATGAGGGAAATAAGGGAGGCTGATAACATCATTTCATGGAACGTTGCAGGCCTTTCTAATAAAATATCACACCAACCTTGGCTAGATATAGTAACATGTTATAGCTTTATCTGTCTCCAGGAAACGTGGGCTACAGACGAACTTCATATCCCAGGATACCAGACCTTCCACGCTCCTGCACAAATAACCTCTCAGTGGAGAAATAAAGGAGGTTTGACCACATATGTTCTAATAACGCAGGGCATAAAGGTTCTGAGACATACATTCACTGAGTATTATCAGATTTTAAATGTTAGTTGGGGGCGGGAAAGATCTCTAACCCTCATAAACTTTTATAATAATATCCCCAGTAGCAATCTAGAAAGCCAGATCGATAATCTTATGTCGAGTGTCAATGCTATCAAGACCCAGAAAAGAGATGAGTCGGTGCTGATCTGGTTGGGCGACTTCAATTGCACTATTTGCCCACATGTTTCCAATGGCATTTGCGGCCTTGGCAAACATAAGGACGACAACCCCACTCATTTTGTTCATTCAAAACTGGGCGATACTCTTAATTACATGCTTTTCCATTTTAACTTGTCTTTTATTAACGAACTCTGCATCCCAAATATTCCCTTTAAACCAACTTTTCATGGGCGGGGATGCAATTCGACCATTGATTTTACCCTTATATCTCCACCCAGTGAAGGATTAGTCATCGCCTGGGAAACACTCAACGTTTTCTTTAGTGATCATTACCCAATTGCTTTTAATCTTAAAATTAGAAAGACTCAGGAGATCTCGGTAGATACGCCCAAATACCATCCCAATATAAATTTAGCCACAAAAAATGGCTATTCTATAAAATGGGATAGGGTTAATCCCGCCGTTTTTCTACATACTTTAATGGGATCCAGCCTTCCCGATATACTTGCCTGTCTGACAGATACAGAGGAGTCATCAGTACTTCTGACTCCCTTCTTAAAAATTCAATCTGAACTTAAAAATCTACTAACTAGAGAGCATCAATCCAACACTAAAATTGGCCATGGTTGGTTTGATAAAAATTGCACTAAAGCTCTTCAAGCCCTAAAAAGGGCCTTGCATAAAACCATCAAATCACCTGCTGAGATCAGCAAAGCCAGAAAACTGTACAATTTGGCCATAAAAACTAGGAAACAGACTCTAAAGAAAGAGGCTTGGTCGGCCTTAATTGAAGCCTCTAAATCCAGGGACAATACAGCTTTCTGGAAAGCGGTCAATGCTCCCTATTTACAGCAAAACCAGACAGATGTTATAGATATGGCCATTAACGGGGAAACTTGGGTAAACCACTTTAAAAATTTATATGATAAATTAGAAAACCCCAACTACGGTAACCCCCTGACTGATGGGGTGATCATTCAACCATTTACAATGTTACCGAGCATATTCCCAATAGGCATATCCTTCAACTGTACGGAGATTATTAAAGCAATTAAAGACAGTCCTTCAGGTAAAGCCCCCGGCCCTGACGGCGTCCCGATTGATGTCTACAAGGCAGAAATCGATCTTTGGGCTCCCCTGTTAACGAATGTTTTAAATAATTTTAATCGACATGGGCTCCCACCATCTTGGTCTGAAGCTATAGTCGTCCCTATGTTTAAAAAGGGAGACAGAAATGTCCCAACCTGCTACCGCCCAATTTCACTCTTGGATGCCCTAATGAAGGTAGCAGCAAGGGCAATTTTAAATAGAATTCAACTTTGGGCAGAGGAAAATAACGTATTATCCCACTTACAGTATGGTTTTAGTCCAGGAAAAGGGACCATAGAACAGAGCTTAAACTTGGCCTTAGTCTTATCAAAATATACGCAGGCTAAAAAGGGAAATCTTTTCGTTACATTCGTGGACCTGAGTTCCGCATTTGATTGCGTGAACCATGAGATACTATGGTCCATATTATCTGAAATGGGCTTAGATTCTAACATTCTAGCATTTATAAGAACTCTGTATTGCGATGCAGATCCTAGAGTCCGTTACGGAAACAAAGGCGAGTGTTCTGATAAATTCCCTATCAAGAGAGGGGTACGACAGGGGTGCATTTTAGCCCCCCTTCTCTTTACCCTATACATTAATTCTATTGGCCAACATTTAATAGTATCACAGCATGATTACCCAAAAATTCTAGGAGCTCCGACCCCAATACTCCTTTATGCTGATGATGCCGCCATTATGTCCCGGAACAAGATAGGCCTTCAGAGGGCTGTCTTGAAGTTTGCAACTTATATGAATGAACGAGGGTTAAAAATTAATATTGCAAAAACATACACGATGGCTTGTGGTCCGGGAACAAAGAAAGTGCCTTGCTCCATCTTTTTAGATAGCAGCAGGATCGAGACCACGGACAATTTCTCCTACCTAGGAATACATTTTGATAGGAAGGGAAATTGGCACACAGCGGTAAATGCCAGAAATGTGGCCCTCACCCGAGCTATTGGCGCCCTTAAACAGTTCTCAGCTAAAATAGGTGGCAGATCAGTGAAAGAGCTGATTGTTCTTTACAAGGCTAAATGCATTTCTACTGCCACCTATGGAGCTGGTCTTTGGGGTATTGAAAATGCACAAATATTACAAAAAACAGAAAACCAATTTTTGTACTATTTATTAGGAGTTTCAAAATCTACATCGACCTATTTTATACATATTGAATTGGGTTTGCTGTACATCTTAGATATTATTAAAATTGCGCCCATACTCTTGTGGCACAAGATTTGGGTTACTCCGGAGACCAAACTTAACAGAGACTTGATCACCGACTGTCTCAACCTCGACGGATTAACCAACATAAAATGGCTCACATATGTAAAAAACATGATGATTGACCTTGGCCACCCTGAGTTTTTCACGAGGCCTTCTACCATGGAAATGGTTTCTAGGAAGACCCTAAGAGAGCTGGCCTTAAACCATCTTATAACTAAAAGATGGAATTTGGAAAAAACAAAAAATACAGTTCTCAACTACCAAAAAATAACCATGCAAGAAGGCCTCCAAAACTACTTATTAACTCAGCCTTCTTGTTACGCCCGAATGCTTCTCACTCGCCTTAGATTTGGGAATTTTTATCGTATGATTGCTTTCCCTCTCTGCAACTCTTGGTCGAATGAACTCCCACTTTGTCCTTGTGATGATACCTCTGCCCAATCCAATATTCATTGTGTTCTTTTTTGTAAATTTTACCAGCTGCCCAGGAGGTCATTTCTGAAACCACTTTTAAAGTCCTGGGGAATTCGCACTTGTAGACTGGCTATGATTAGGTTATTACAGCTGGACAATGATTGTACTATTATTGCATTAACGAGTTTTTTAAAGCTGGCTGTCAAGTTTCGGAGCTCAATGTATCAATTTTAATATGTATCCTTTGCAACTTGATAAACTTTTTTTAACAGGGGACTATACTGATTGACTTGTATTATGTATAAACAAATTATTTATAAACTTTTTATCTGTATATATATGCATGAATACTTTTGATGTACGCTTTTATGATTTTAAATCTCAAAATCGAATAAAGCTTTCTTGATTGATTGATTGATTGATTGACAAGGTATAGTTTAGAACTTCAGGAGAAGCAGAGGACGTGTCAATGCAATCTAACAAGAAGAGAACTGAGAAGCCACGGTCCCGCGTTTAATCTCCTCGCAGCCGTACAAGAAGAACATGCAAGCAGTCTCATGGAGATTCAGCATGATACAAAAATATCTATAAGGGGGTCGTGGCTAGCAGCCGAGTAATATGGCCGCATCCTGAACGAGCTCTGTCACCATGGGAGCCTTCCCAGCAAAATCTGTTTAATAATCCGGAGATCTGACACCCGACTCCAAGGGGTGCTAAAACCGGAGTGTCTCTGCACCAGATCGAGCGCTTCCTGGAGTCTGTGGGACCGGCTGATCCCAAGATACACAGAGTGACGCATGGTGGGCTACCTCAAAGACCTAAAGCTGGGGGCTCGCGTGCGTCCCCAAACTGCGACTGAAGCTGAGCAGGAGGCGCCGAGAGTAACATCGTAAGAAGCGGCCGGACCGAAGCGTCGGACCTACGGCAGCAACAATGATCACGGCGGACAGAGAGGTGCTGCGGCTTGCTCCGGCATAGGGCCTCACATTTCGACCAGCAATCAGCTGCCACCTGCGGTGAGGAGCGGCCGGGGAGGTAGACGAGTCCGTGGCTCCCGCACGGCGGCACTGTGGCGCGCACAAGCACTGGGGGGCCATAACGTGCCTATAGGAAAACACTGCCATTGACGACGGAGTGCTCTGCGATCACTAGGCTGCGACAGCTGCACTGCCCGCCTGTCAGTGACAGTGAGGAGGACGGTGCAGGGTGGGCGCGTCCAGGTGCCCGGTGTGATGCAGCAGAGGCACCGCAGGTGGAAATATAGGGCAGACAAGCCTGCACATGCCCTATGATAGAGACTGATTGCCACGGGGGGAGATATGGCCAGGCGCCCCCTACATCGCTGTGCATGACTGTAATAGGGCCTACCTCAGGTGGTTGGAGGGCACGCGCTGGACCGGCTGCACCTACCGCTTAAATAGCATCTCCCAAGTATATACAGGGCTGGAGCCTGCACCTCCCACAGTGCACTAAATGTCTGCGACTGGCATTGGCCAGCACCGCAGGTAAGGAGGGTGAGAAACCCAAAAGGCCGCACGTGACAACACTGCACGTGGCAGGCAGCGGTGACTATTGCCCTCCCCCAGAGACCTTGGTGCATCACCCTGGGCCGAGTGGTGTGAAATGGGGGGCTATGGACCGAGGGGTGCGCCGGCTGGCAGACTGGATACATTTATGTACAGCAAGGACCAGGGCGAAAAGGTCAACACCGAAGCGGCTCAAGCAGAGGCCCCGGCATCTAAGGATCCCAACACAATCATGCTGGTAGATCTCATGACTGCCCTACAACAAGTGCAATCCTCCATTGGCACCATATCCACAGACATTTCACTAATAAGGGTGGATTTCTCCAAACTGTCGCACCGACTCACTGAGGTTGAGTCCACGATGTCGACCCTCGCCACAGATACGACCGCACTACAGCGACAAGTCCGTAGCCTGGAAGCTGACAAACTCCTTTAGGCCAAACTCAACGACCAGGAAGGCCGCTCCAGACGCAATAATGTCCGTATCATTAGTGTGCCCGAGACAACAGGGGGACCAGCCTTGGACCTCTTTGTGGAGGACCTAGTTAAGAACCAACTACAGCCACGGGGGCTGTCCAGTTTCTTTTCCGTAGAAAGAGTTCATCGTATACCTGGGGGAGACCACGACCCAGTGCCCCCCCCCCCCCCAGCCAATACTGGGGCGTATTTTCAATTTTCGAGATCAGGACGCCATCCTACAGGCAGCAAGGGTGGCCCCACCACTCCGACTAGACAACAGTACCATCACGCTCTTCCCAGACTATACAGCATCAGTAACCAATCAAAGGCGTAGCTTCCTAGATGTCAAGAAAAAGAGCTTTGAACCAGAGAACTTAAATATTCTATGCTCTTCCCGGCGAAACTCTGCATTGAAGCAGAAGGAAAAACATGGTTCTTTACCACGCCCGGGGAATCCCAAGACTGGCTGGAGGGCTGGCGCCCAACGATGAGATCCGGCAAACAGAGAACGCAACAACAGAACCAACTCCACGAGTCCCAAAGATCAAGATCTCCCACAACCAGCGAAACAGGGGACTGATTGACACTGACTTGATATTGTAGACCTATGCCGCCTATGACCCAAGCTGCAGCTTCACTGTCTTTGGATAGGGAGCGGTATAACGATACGTCAGACAACACGGACCGAGACTATACTATATGTAGAAACGCACGTTAAATTCCAAAATATGGACCTTCGGGAAGGTTGGGAACCGCAGAAGAAGACATGCTCTTGGGAAGGGGGGGCTCCCGAGGACTGCTGACGGACTCTCCCCCTAGTACAAGTTATGGGGAACAAGCACTCTGCTCAGTTGGGGTGGCGGGTAGTTGGGGTTCCGCCGGGCAGGGAGGCAGGGAGGGGTGAGGGGGAGGCAGGGAGGGGTGAGGGGGAGACAGGGAGGGAGAGGGGGATACAGGGATGTTTTGCAGGAATGTTGTTTGTTTTAAGTTGCAATTGTGCTGAACGCCTATACAGTAAGCATACGTGTGTACAGACCAATACACTCAAAGATGCCACATGCCTAGGCCCACGATAATGACGGCACACCATATGACTACAACACCGGTATCAGACCCGAACTCGGGTTACCCAACACTACACACACCGCACACGCCCTTTTCGGTACTCTCATGGAATGCAAATGGGCTGGGGGGCAAAATAAAGAGATGTCTGGTCCTGCAATATATAAAACGTAAAGTATCAACGATAGCTCTTATACAAGAAACCCATCTGGTGGGTTCCGCTTGCAAGGCGTTAGATAGATGGGGCTACAACATGGTGGTTCACTCGGATTTTACCTCAGGGTCGCGGGGAGTAGGTATTCTATGCAGTAAACGTTTCCCAGTAATACTACGGGGTTCCTGGACAGACGACCAGGAACATTTTGCGGCCGTGGCTTTCCAATGGTAAGGTCACGCATACAACTTGGTGTCGGTATATATCCCCCCAGCCCTGCACCACACGGCCCTACCAGCCCTAGGAAAATTTCTCCTTTCACTTCCAGATGTAGAACTAATCTTGGGAGGGGATTTCAACACCACGATGGACACATCAGTAGATAGACGGCCCCCCAGGGTGGCTGAGAGGCCAAGTTACAGACTGTCGGACTTCACAGAGACGACGGGCCTCATAGATATGTGGAGAACCATACATCCGGCAGCAAGAGAATACACGTATCTTTCAGGGGAACGTGGCAGTCTTTCGAGAATTGACTACATATTTACCCTGGCAACCGGGGTGGAAAGGGTGGGGGAGATTATACACCTCCCAAGAGGCATCTCTGATCACTCACCTATTTTACTCACATTCCTCTCGCACTCCCAGGGTAGACGGTGCAACCTTCCCACTATCTCCAGGCTATTTGAAAAAACGGAAAATCGTCAAAGCACTGATAAAGGCCACAAACCAATATTTTAGTGAAAACTAACACACAGTATCGTCGCCGGTGACCCTATGGGAAGCCTACAAGGTGGTCATAAGGGGGCAGGCCATATCACAGATTGCTAATCATAAACATGAGAAACGTCACAAGACTGAATCCCTGGAACAGGAAGTGTCGCGAGTAGAAGCCGAATGTGTTGGGGGGACGGACGCACCTACATCACGCAGGATGCAACTAGCCCAACAAGCATACCGAACATACGCATGGGAGGAAGCAAAGGCTAAAAATGTTAATACTCAAAACACTATATATGAGATGGGAGACAAGGCTGGAAAACTACTGGCATGGCTTGATAAAAAGGAACGGGCGTGTAGATGGGTAGGGGAGATCATGACTCAGATGGGTGAACTCACTACAGACCCACAGGAAATAGTTGAGGCACTGGCGGCACATTTCCAGCACGTATACACACCCCTTGCAACAGGCACGGTTGAGGAACACGTAGCATTCCTCAAAGATATTCAAATGCCAATACTTACGCCGGAAGACGCCCGGCAGCTAGAAGTAGACATTACTAGTGAGGAACTCATGCGTGCAGTGGGAGCTTTGCACTCAGGGAAGGCACTAGGGCCCTATGGACTGCCAGTGGAACTTTATAAAAAGACAGCAACACAGCTCATGCCCCACATGCTCCGGATGTTTACACATAGTCTCCAACTGGGGGCTTTACCGAAAATCCGTCAATGGGATCTAATTGGGATAACGAAGATGGGGGATCTTTGGAAAAGGGGGGATATCATTCCCTTTGACCAATTACAAAGCACATACAGCCTAGCACCCACGGAAAGTTTTAGATATCTACAGGTGAAACACGCATTGAAAACTGCATTGCCACGCGACACGACATTACCAGAAGCCCCTCGAAACTTTGTCTATTGCAACTGAAGATCCTGCACAGAATATACTACACACGCACTTTATTACATAAACTGGGAACCGCTGACACCCCACTTTGTTTGGCCTCCTGGGTACGTTTCTACACACTGTCTGGGAGTGCCCAGACATTCAGTCATATTGGGCATCAATTATGACCACCATGTCACAAGTCACAGGGATAGAAGTTCGCCCAGAGCCAAAATGCTGCCTACTTAACATTTGGGAGCCGACAGACCTCACTCATTCAGATCAGGACTGGGTAACCCTTGGTCTGGCCCTGGCCAAAAGGAATATAGCGCTTCACTGGGGATCCCGGCAGACCCCGACTCTACGAAAATGGTGCCAATATATGGACGTATCAATGGTGACTGTACGACCTGTGTACGTTCACAGAGGCTGCCCTAAAAAATGGAACCGCATTTGGGGAAAATGGAACGCTTACCGCGGTAACATATGCGAACCCCCACAAAAAGACACAAGCTCTGATGTTAGTGACTGAATTAATGAGAAGGAGGGGGAACTGTGTACCTAGCATATAGTCCACTCACTGGATATGACTTGTGTCTCTGTAGTACTATACATGGCGCCAATTAATTCCAGACCTGCTATATTTGAATACACATATGTAACGAAATGCTGCCAAACTGTGGTTGTATGACTAGCACCGATTGTTATTTGTTGAAAATAAAAACAAATAAAAAAAAATATATATATATATATCTATAAAACGATGGGAAGGCACAAGACCATGGAAACACTAAAAGGAGATCCAGAGATAGCACAATTTCCGGGGAGAGGGAAATATTAACCAACAGAGAGAGCCAAAGGTAAGAAAGAGGGTCTTCATTGTCTGGGAAGTGAAGAGAGGGTAGATTTTGTGTATATTAAGCAACTGAATTCTGCAGGTACATGCAACTATACTGACACAGCGAAAGCTATCATAAGTGCAGGAGGCTTAGCTTTTTACTACTCGGTGGGGAGATGGGACTCACTTTTATGTTTTAGGTACAGTCCGCTTTCTTGATTTCAACTCATTACATATACATAGAATGGGCTTTGGGTCAGCTCCTTGTTCATGATTGTATGGCTTTGTTGTCTATCTCAATTATCTGCTTTTGATTCAATGGCTTTCCTCACCTTTCTGGTTATTATCCCATCAAGGTGCATTTCGGTCTCATAGTGTCTTGATTGGTTGGGATATCCTTCTGATTCTGATATCAGATCTTGCTTTGCTGTGCATTGAATGAACTGTTTTATCCCCCATCTGTGCACCCCCATTTCCCTCTCTTTTTCCCCTATTCAACTCTCATTTACCACCCCCTCTCCTTTACGCCTGTCACCCTAAAATGTTTTTTGATCATTTCGAGATGGTCAACCGAAAGTGTGCATGCAAAAGCATGTGCTCTAGGCATTTTTTTGTTGTATTTTTACTAATCACCTGTAAAGATGGATGACATGGTTGTGCACATATCCATGGCAGCCATCTTCGACCTAGTCTGGCAAAAATAGATTGCTTTCAAACGGGGCCACTACAGATATGTGCGTATCCAGTTTGGCTATCTTTAATTCAAATTTATTTTATCTTTTCAAATCTCATTCAAAGATGCCTGCCTCAGATGTGCTCACACTTGCAGCAACAATCTACCATAAAACAAAATGCTTCAATTACTTAACGGTAATTACATTACTCTGATTATTATTTTGTGCCTGGTGAGGCAGGAATGCATCAATGTTGTAATGAAGGGAAGCACGGGAGGGGGCAATGAGGTAATGCATTATCAAAGTGTTGTGATCTGAGCATATTTATGACCTTGTCATCTAGAATGTAATGATGTCAGGGTTTAGAATGTGTAGTTTGGAAGAGAGACAGTTGGAGAAGGAAGCATAAGGGAGAGGGGCCTTTGACGATTGTTTGTGGCAGCTTCCCACTTATGTACTGTTGAATAAAGCTTCCTACTTGAATCTGTCTTGGCTTTCTTATTACAGAGACCACTACATTTGTTTGGGAATGAGAGAAGTAGTGGAGCTGCCATGGAACCCACATACTCAAAATCGTTTGCCATCCATCCTGTTTCAAGTACTACTATTTGGTTTGGATCATCGTATATTTGTAAATTAAAACATTGTGTATCGACATGCGTCTGTTGTTTCATTTTGACCACAGATGGTGTTTTCGTCTTACTAAATTTAGGAGAAGTGCCGTTTTATTGGGCTTCGGCTCGTTCAACCTCCCTGGGCATGCGCTTTCCTCTCAGTTCGCAGATAGCTGTGATGTGATCTAGGGATACGCGTTGTTCTTGTGACATCAACATGTGTGTGCTATCCCTGAAACGCTGTTGGTCGTCATCTTGGATTGGAAAGACGCTTTCAAGTAGTTGGTGGCCATCGTTGGACAACGCCGCGGCTCTGGGACCTGTGAAGGGTCATTCTATTCCTGGTGCTCTACATTTCATTTTTGCGATGACAGGCACACCTGTATACTCTGTTACTCCCTTAGTCAAGGGGTACGGACACATTTCATCACCAGGTACTAACAGATTCAGTGATATACACACTGTTGTGTTGAGCTTGCATTCAATCCTCCATGCAGTTTATACTGTGTCACGCACATAATCCTATTTTGCCTTGAGTTAAAAAAATCAGTGACATGCACACTGCCATGTCAAGCGTGCCTTCAAGTTAAGAAACAGTATTTTAACGGCTCTTGGGGAAGAGTGCATCCCTTAGGGTTAAATTTGATCAGTTGTGCTTGAACTTTCTAGGTTCATAGTACCAAAACCATTATTGTACTTTTTTTTTCTTCTTATGGTTGTATTTATTTATTAATTGTTTTGTTTCATCATGCAATCTGTCAGTCTACCTCTGTCATTCTTGGAAAATCCTGGGGAACCACTCATAAAGTGAAAGTGTTGGTATGAAGCTTTTGAAACAAATCTGGGAGCTATAGGAGCATCTAGGTTCATAGCAGAGAGATGACAATGTTTATTACTACATTCTCTTGATTTTTAAGGTTTCTCTGTGTTAAAGCATTTACCCGATATTGTGTTGGGGGAAGAAGAATTGGATGAATACATGGAAGCTATAAGGAAAATGGAGAAAAGATGTTATATTCAGACCAGTTTGGTTGTTATACACCACAAGCTTTTTGTGAGAAGACAACTTCCTGGAGAAAATGTCGATATTTATGTGTCTGCTCTCAGGCGATTGGTTTGGTGAATGTCAGTTTTCATTGATCAGTTGGTAAGTGAGCAAATTTTCGGATATTGTTCTGATAAGTCGTTTCAGTAAAAGCTCTTGTTGTTTGGAAAGCCTACCTTAGAAGATACGTCACATATTGCTAAGAGTATTGAACCATCTCAGATTTCAGTTAAAGAGTTAGATCACAATCATTTGAAAAGTGTCAATGTGGTTGAACAAAAGGAGGTGAGTAGTTCCAGGGATACTAATAGTTCTAAAGAGTTTGGCAAACCAGCCAGAACTTTCTTTAGTAAAACACATCTCTGTTTTAGGTGTGGTAATGCTGCTCATATGAAAGGGGGGAAACGTGTCTGGCCAAAAATGGGGTATATAGAAATTGACGTAAAGTGGGCCATTATGCCAAAGTATGCAAATGACAAAGGAAACACATTAATAAAGTTGTCAATGTAGTCACAAAGAGTTCAGATGATGAGTCAGATAAGTATTTTTTTGATAACCAATTTTATAGATTTTTGCAATGATAATAACACACAGTAAGACTGGTTTCACATGTCTATGCAGTAGGCACAAATGACCATGATAGTCCCACCACTTGCCCCAGATCTTGTCATATTTTCAAAGGCATCCTGTGCCTCGTAAATTGGCCATTCCTGACAGGCATACCAGTCAACCCCCTTCCTCTATTCTGCCATCGAGGTGGTGTTCTGGGGACTTTCATTTTCGAACAATGTCAAGCTTGGTCATCAGTGTGGTCAGCCCAATAAAGGTCCGTTCCATCCTCTGTCCACCAACCTCTTCTAATAGGCCCAACAATGCGACCCTGGGGGTATGGTCAATCTAGCAAGCCAGAACCATAGGAGCCTCTCCATCTTCTCCCAGAAGGGGTCAATGCGGGATATGTCCAGACCATGCGGAAGAAGTCAACCTCTGCCAGGGAGCATCACCCTCATTGGGCTTGAAAAACTCTGCCAGCTCGGTGCAGGTGCCAAGGAGTTAAACAGGTAAGACGTAGGTAGTTAAGTTGGATCATTCGAAGGCACAAGGGGATATCCATTTCCCTAGGAGCTAGTCTGGCGTCATATCAGTCATCGTTACCGAGGTCCCCCACCCATGCCTCCCACTGCAGAGTCATCTCTGGGAAGCAGTTTGGAGAATTAATGACTAGAGAGCGATAGATCCTAGAGATGGCTCCCTTGCCCAGCCTTCCCAACAAGATCTTAGCTTGAAGAGGGTTAAATCCTAGATTTTGTGTGCCCATCGGAAGGTGCGCCAATAGGGCGTGGTGCAGTTGCAGATAATTATGAAACTGTATGTGGGAGAACTGGTATGATAGCATGGCATCACCTCGCCAGACGTCCCCAAGGTGATTAATCCCTACTCTGTCCGACCACACAAAGTCTTGTGGGACAGCAGTATGATGTAGCCACATTCCTGCCACAATGGGGTCATCCCAGTGAACTTGCACTCCCATTTTAAAAATCGAAGCCCCATCCTCCAGCACAGCAAGATCACCCCTGTACAGTCAGTGAGTGTTTGGGTATTGGGGCCACATAGTGGTGGCCCAGGAGTCCATCAAGACCCAACAGGTTCAATTATGCCCGATAAACAGAGCCATCCCATCCCCCGTTAAACCAATTGATGTTTGTCACCAGTTGACTCACTAAGTAATAACCACAGAGGTCTGCCATCCATCGTGGGGAGCCATTGACAAAATCAACGCAATGGCAACTGGAGTTTCGTAAGACTGCATTCTAGGACTCTTGCAGTTATGGGCGGACTCAACAAGGGATTGCGTAACTATCTGGGAGGTGTTAAGGTGTGGTCAATAATGGTTATGACGTAATGAGATTGCAGAATGTGATTATATGCTGAGGAATAAAGATGTACAATGTAGGCCTCTGTGTGTGGCATATTCCATTGGATGCTCCCATGGCTGTGGATGACACTACAACTGGCAACAAGGGTGAGATCTGTGCCCCGAAGAAATGAGACTGCTCTCCTTGAGAGTTTGCAACACTACAGCAGACTGCTCATGCATGACACATGAGCCCAAGTTGATGAGAAGCAGTTCGACGTTGGCTTGTGTGGAGTCAAAGCACTGCCCCAGGCCATGTACAGCCCTCAAAGAATTTGTAGGCCCTGTGGAGGGGCGCATTCAAAAAGCCCACCAGAAAACCCTGGTAAAGCCAAAAGAAGAGACATTGTGCCACAGCATAACACATAGCCATAATTGATACAAAGCGTAATGCTAAAGGCAGTGATACCAAGTACAAAAGTGCAAGCATGCATCAATGTGAGTTGGAAGAAAACTGCAGGTACATCACCACTTTTTCGACTCATGATGGTTTGTTCAGGAACAAAAGGTTGAGTTTTGGAGTGTCTTCAGCTGCATAAATATTTCAGTATGTAAAACGTCAAATAATTCAACCTGTCGCACATGCTTTTAATTACAGCAATGACATATTGGTATGGGGACAATGCAAAAGGAACATGACAAGACTCTTACGTAAGTGTGCCAGTTTCAAGGATAATACAGCGGTGAAAGTAGATACCATAGTTTCAGTAGACGATTGGACCATGCACTTTGAGAGTATTTTTAATACAGAAGCTGCTACGGTTATGAAAAGTGATAACAGTAACCCTATTCTAGAGGAAACTGTTAAGACACCCCTAATAACGCTGGACAAAATTAAAATTGCCTTAAATAAAAGTGCAAACGGCAAAGCCGCAGGACCAGATGGGGCACCTATTGACGTTTTTAAACATAACATTGATTTTTGGTCACTTATTCTCTTATATGTTTTTAATGCTACTTTAGGAGGAGTGCTACCAGCATCATGGGAAGAAAGCATAATAGTACCTATTTTTTAAAAAGAGGACAGAGGAAAAGCCAAATGCTACCGTCCCATATCCCTTCTTGATTCCACATCCAAATTGATGGGCAGAATCATGTTAGGAAGACTAGAAAACTTGGTCATCGAGAATAACATCCTAAATGAGGTTCAGTATGGATTTAGAAGGGGTATTGGGACGGTGGAACAATGTGTAAACTTGTAGCTACTAATAGGGAAATATACCCTCGCTAAGGAAGGTCTTTTACACCTTTGTTTTGTTGACCTCACCAGTGCCTTCAACCTAGTTAACTATGCCAAACTATGGCAAACATTGAAAGGGCTAGGTGCTCCAAATGATATTATTATTTATTTATCTCAGATTTATACTCTTTTCACCTCCAGAATACGGTTTGGTACCAAGGGCGAATGTACCTCTGATTTCATGGTCACACGTGGGATACACAACCTCTTTGGGTCAAAGGAGCACGAGTCTGCTGACTCAAAACAACGCTTTATGTTGTTAAGGGGAAAGAAACCTACATAGATTTTATAGGTTTTATATAAAGCCCTCACTCGCCAACCTGGTTGGTGACATGCTTCATCATCGGGCTCCACTGGGTCTGGCCGAATGCCAGCCCAGTGAATTACTCGCTATGGGCGAATGTCAGACTTTCATCCCCAATAAAGTTTTGTTATAACAAAAAAATCCTGCCTCTCACGCGATCAGGTTCCCTTTAATACACGGTTTCTTCCGTGTATTAACTACGATTTGATTGGCTTTTCAGCCTCTATGATATCCAATCACGCAGTAGCATGGGCAAGGCTGGTCCAACCAATGTGCCGGTCTCTTTGCTACGTCGCTTCACGCGACGCACATCATGCCCGCCTCCACATGTACGAGCCCCTCTCCCCGGACACTGATATCCTGGACCCGGGTGCGAGAGGCTCTTTAGGTACTGAACGGGTGCCGAGCAACGAGGGCGTGAGTAGAACTCTGTCTCGCTCCCCCCTCCCCTTCTCCCTCCATTCGGACGGTAAGCGTTTCTCTTAGAGACATCACTCTCTTGGTTTCTCAACCATTGTTCCCTCCTTCTCTTCAATTCCAGGGTGTGCCATATGCTCCCACCCTTCTCCCGGGATCCCTGAGGCTTCACACGGATATGCCTCCGAGTAAGATTGGGTTGTTACATTTTCTGTTAAGTCGCTTGACCGCCACAGGGGTACGTTTCTCCATCCCCCTTACCCATATGCAATATAAGTGTTGAGCACATTGTACAACAGTCATGTGTGTCTCGATATATCTAATTAGACACGTTATTCAGGACAAGTGTCAACTCACTTGCCTGACACCTGAGCCCTGGTACTTTTAGGTGCACAGATCTCACAACTAGTGCACCTGTGGTACTACCTAATGGCACATCACCGATTGAGCACTTTTTTGTCTGCTTGGCTTAACGGGCAGCGATTGATTTCGAGTTTGTACATCAATACTTACAATTCTTTTATGTTTTGTCTTTTGTTGTATGTCTGTTAACTACCAGAATAAACTCGTTTCTCTCCACCACTATAATTACTGGCGGATTTTTCACTATTATTTTTCACACATAGTCCTCGGCAGGGTGAGCCTTAGCGCGCTCATACCACCGGGACTCTGCACTGTATACCATACAACAAGGCAGAAACATGTTGACCGCCACAGAGTGAATCTGGTCTTTTATTTTTTGACCCTCACTCTCCCTTTTAATATTTCCAATTAGCAAAACAAATAAAACTGCTTTTTTGACTTAATTGGAAGTTTTTAAATTCACTGTCACCTCACACGAACCCCGCTCCGCAGTAGCCTGGCGTTGTAACAATTTATAGCACCCTATCAAACAAAATGAAAAAAGTCATCAACAAGCACTGGAGCATAATCAATATCGACAACCGCAAATGGGAGAATGTAGATGCCCCTAGAGTTGGCACATGCCCCACTCCAGTACTTTTATATGCAGAAGACACGGTTTTCTTGTCGAGGACTGCGAACGGTCTACAATGTTTAATAGAAAAATTCACGCACTACATGACCGAAAAAGATTTACAGTTAAATCTTAGTAAAACCTTTGTCATAACATGCGGGATAAGCAGAGTGAAGAATAGACTACACCATGTGGGAGGTGCCGAAATTAACAGAGTTACATGTTTTACTTATCTGGGATTGCTTTTTAACAGGAATGGTACTAGGGCACACATATTGAATTATGTAACTTGAAACTTTTGCGTTCAACCGAGGGTATCTTTCGATTTTCTACAAAAATATGCAATAAACCAATACAGGAAATTCTTGCCCTGTACATGAGTAAATGTACTACAGGTGATTGTTATGGGGCAGCCATATGGGGGCGGGCCAACACAACTTCTTTACAAACACAAGAAAATAAGGGGCATGTTCACAAGAAACTATCACCGAACTAACGTCACTTTATCGCAGCCAAAGTAGTGATAAAAATACCTCCCCATTCACAAGCCTGTGTAACAGCCCACAGCACCAGTTTACCCACGATAGCAGCTGCAGCAAACATCGCCACAGAGGCCCACCGCAACTATCGCTAATGAGATGCAGAGTGGGCGTTCCCGTGCCAAAAGCCACAACAACATCACACCTCAATATTCTCAACGACCAGACAGAACTGCGATAAAAACACAAAACAGGCGATAAGGCGCGTTAGCACCAGGAAATCTACACCTGCTCTGACCTAGTGTAAAGTCAGACGGCAGCCTGCACCACAAAAGGGAGATCAGCCCAGGGCCACATCGGAAGGGCAACAGATGCCATGGAGACACCCATCATGCGGCCCGGACACCCAAGAGGGCCACAACACCCACCCACATCACCCCAGGACCACAACCCACACCTGGAACCCCAACCCACACCCGGAGCACCAACCCCCCGGACCACCACAGACGCAGTGCAGACAAAGACAGCGGACCCCCAGGAAGCGTACCAGCCTCACAGACCCAACCCCTGACAATGTCATCATCCACCACAGGCTAAAAGGGACAACCATCCCAGTTATCCCGACCATCATCGCCCAACAGGCCTACGGCACCAACACAGCGGACAACCAACATCCCTCCCCACACCAGGCTGCTGGCTTGGCTGCACCTGTTGACCCCTGGAACCCCCAACCAACACCCACCAGAGTCGGAGGAGTCTCACTGACAGCCACATCCAAGTCCCTCACACCTGTCCTGGACATCACCATCACCATGGTACCCCAGTCCCCATTTGTCCAACACAATGTGCAGGTCATGCTGGAAACCAAGCAAGGATCATACACCATAGCAGGATGCACGCACGTGTTGGGGGCAATACACAGCACACATGTCCCACCTGTGCTCCCTGGTGACACAGCACACAATCACCGCAACAGAAAGCACACGTCCCACCCCGATGTGCAGGCAACAACAGAACACCGTGGAATCTCCAACAATGTCGCCTTCAAATACACAGCCAGTGTGCATGATTCCTTCATCCTCCGACCGTCCATCACCAACCAGCGTACCCAAGATGCCAACAAGGGAAATGCACAGCCCCTTGGCAAGTTCCAAATGAACACCCCACTCACCTCAACTCCACAATCATGCAAATCACAACTCTGGCAATGCACACCTCACAAAATCACAACCAACATGCACAACAACATGCCCACCCACCAGACATGACAGAACAACTCACAATGGTTACCTGGCCAAGCCATGAACATGAGCCGTCAACGGCATGGCACCTCAGCCACACAACAGCTGAATGTGGGGAGAGGTGGCAAACAGGCATGTGTGAAGGATGCAGTAGTACCATGATTGGGAAAGTACACAATGCCAAGAGTGGTTGATATGTGCTGGACAGACCACAGTATGCAGCACACACCCATATCTATGGCGACGTACACCTCTGGTGTATGGAGTGTAGTGGACAGTGGATGCAACCATGTCAACACAGCCAGCGGAGGACCTCGTGGAAATCTTGCCTGTTATGCCCCCCCAAGCGTGCTCGGAGTGGGATGGCCCAGCGTACGCCACGCCAGCGTAGGGGTGTGAATAAGAAGCACGTAGCCCTGGGCGAGGTCCTCTTCCGGAAAGCCCAACGTCTCTGCCAGGGCGGCGCCTCTCACTCTGCCACGAGGCCAATGCCGTCCTCTAGAGCGGAGTTGCCTGCGATGCTGTGTGCCTGCAGGACCACAAACCCGTCAGGCCTGCCCCTGCGCAGCCAGGCCTCACTGATCACCCACCGAGATGTGTCAAGGAAAGCCCACCACATTCCAGCGCAAGCTCCAGGCCCGAGTCCCGCGACCTCGATGGCCTCCTCAGACCATCAAGGCCTCCTCGACACGGGCATGCTTTAGTCCTTTTTCGTTGACGTACTCTACTGCTGCCTCAGGCCTGCTCCTCGGCCCAGTAGGTCCCATGTGTGAAACTGTGTCCTGAGTCATTAATGGCAGTGACCTCAAATCTGGGCCAACAGCAACAGCACCAGACTCCCTTCGATCAGTGAAGCATAGTTCCAAATGGGCTTCTTGCGATACGTGGTGCCACTAACCCTGTTCAACGCCAGCCTGCGACACGTGGTGCCACTAACCCTGTAAAAACACCAGCCTGCGACACGTGGTGCCACTAACCCTGTTCAACACCTGCTGGCGATACGCGGATGAGAGACCAGTACTACCCTGCGGACCGGTAGGTCCCACCTCCAGCACCTAGGTGCAAAGCACGAATGGTAGAGTCCACACCAGTGGTCGCATGGAGAGGAATAAGAGGAAGATGCGGCTCAGTCCAGACGAAACCCAGGTCACATACACAGAGGTGTCCCAACAGGTGGTGCCACTGAACCTGAACTACGCAGGCCGGTGGGGCCATCCAACCTCTGTCGGTGACACTCGGTGAATGGGCTTTGCTGACCGCTGCCTCAGGCCTACACCACGGTCAGGTAGGTCACAGATTTAGAACTAACATCGTTTATTCAAAAGGCAGAATACAGGTCATCACACACACGGAGAGGCGTAAGAGGATGACGCGTTGCAGTCCGGAGGGAACAAGATCATCGTTACGGAGGTGATCGAACACTACCGACAAATGCCCTTGTGTCACTAACTCTGTACCTTGCCAGCCAATGACACGTGGCTGTGGACCACTGCTGACCGCTCCCTCCGGCCTACACTGCGATCCAGTAGGTCACAGACTCTTTTGCAATGGCTGAGTTCATATCAGTCATATCAGCGTACCAGCATCATCGCAGACAGCATCCCCTCTCAGCCCCGGTGACACTAAGTCTGTTCCCCGACAATCATGGACATTCTCTGGTCGAACTTTGGTGGCGTCTGAGTCTATGGACCAGGGAGCAGTTTTCATGCTCATTGTTAGACCTGGCACCTTGGCGTGAGTTTCCCTTCCACTTTTTGCTGATATGCCTCATGTGTTTTGTTGGTGTTAGCTGCTCAGGGCACTGTGCCACTGCTAATCAGTGCTACAGTGCAAGTGCTCCCTATGGTAAAATGTATACATTGATTGGTGTCCATGTTTGGCTTATTTGGTTTACTATCAGCCCCTAGTAAAGTGCACCAGGAGTGCCAGGGCTTGCAAATGCAAATGCTGCTGGTGGGCTTGCAGCACTGGTTGTGCCACCCAAAGAAGCGGCCTAGCAAAATGTGTCTAAGGTCTGCCACTGCAGAACCTGCGTGCAGTCTGGTACTGTCACGCTGATTGCGCAAGTGCACCTACTTGCCAGTGCCTAAACCCTCCCTTAACTACATATTAGTCACCCCTCTGGTAGGCCCAAGGGCAGGGTGCATTGTAGGCACAAGGAAGGACATGCCCTGGTGTGTGTGGCATGTCCTAATAGTGAATTACAGCCATTTTCGTTTTTCACTATGGAAGGCTACCTGCTCTCCATAGGCCAGAATGGGCTGCTGGAATTACTACACGCTGTAATCCCAGCGTACTCAGAGAGCATGATAGAAAGTCAAGTTTAGTATGCCTGAACTCAGAATAATAAAATACTTCTTTTAGAAAAGTTTATTTTAATATCCTGTGTTTGTAAATACTACTTTTAGAAAGTTAATATTTACTTGCTTAGCCATTTCAGTCCGCCTCTGCTTTGTGTGTGTGTGTGCTGCCTAGTTTCAGTGAGGGGCAGGGCTGGGGAATTCCAGGAGACAGGCTGGCTGCCAGGTGGTGGGTAGAGAGATTACACCAGGATGGGTGGGAGGAGTACACCTTGACTCTGAATAGACCTGTGCTCTGCCATCACAATGCTGGCTCCGCCCCCGTGGAGCGACTGATGTCTCTGCCCTCTGCGCTGAAAGGAAAGAGCAGAGTCGCCATAACAAAGTGCTCCAGAACTGGACTGAGCCAGGCACAGGCCCCCTGGCGACAAAGAACAAAAGAAACTTGGTATAAAAGAAGGAGCCCTGCTCCTAAGAAATTAGATCCTGTTTGCGCCAAGAAGAACCTCTGCCCGAAGAGAAGGACCTGGGAAAGCTGCATGGAGGAGTACTGTCTCTAAGCCTGAGAGACTGCCCTGTGGTGGGTGCCTTGCTGCTGAAGGAGAGGAGGAAAAGACTGAGAAAGACTTTGAATTCAATTTGTGCTTTTAAAACAATCTCCAAGGGCTTGCTTGTGAACTTGCCCCCTGAACTGCGCCCCAGGAACAGTGTGCTCTACCCCTCCCTCGAAGAAGAGGAATCTGCTGTGGGTGGATTGCTAACGCTGACCCCAGAGAACCTGTGTGCCCCCATCTCGCTGAGCAACGCAACTCCTGAATCGACTGTGCTGCTGTGAGCACCGTGAAGGCCTGCCCTGCCTGGCCTGAACAGAGTAAACAACTGCCCCCTCGAGCCAGAGCTCGCAACGTAAGGAGAGACTGCCTGTGCCCAAGCGCCGAGCCTCTGCGACCCCCTGGCCGTAGAGACCACTGTGAGGACTGGCGGCGCACTGGCTCGCCGATTCTGGACGAAGGCGACAGCGCGCCGTGCTGAAAAATCACCACAGAGCTGCCCCTCCTGCTTCCAAACATCGAGGTGTGCTGCGACGTCCTGAGGCGCCCCACGAAGCTTCGCCGTCCACTGACCAGCGGGACTGCAACGCGACGCGGGACACCCCTCAAGCGCCTCTGTACGACACGTACTTCCCTTTGTACGGTCCGTACGGCGCTGTCGTCCCGCTACGCTAATCACGCGGGAAGCGTGAGTCTTGGCACGATTCGCACCAGCCCCGTACAAAGCGTCCCGGCAAAGGTACGGCCCGTACCGCTTGAAATATATACACGCTGCTCACGAGGGAGGCGTGAGGAGTGGCAAGAGGCGTACCGGACTCGTACGACGCGTACCTACGAAGGTACGGCTCGTACGGCTTGAGTCCCAGTACGCGAGAAGTGTGAGAAACAGCACGAGGCGTACCAACACCAGTACGACGCGTACAGAAGGCCCTATGACGCGCACAGACCCCCAGAAAGTGAAGATTGCACTAAAAGTGACCATTTAAAGAACTGTGGCCCCCTAAAAAGTGATAACAAGTAACTGGAACCCTCATTTGAAGTGAAACACTGTATTTTAAAGCCTGCTTAAAGAACCTTTACATAAAGAACCTTTATTTTTATAAATACAGCCTTGTGTCTCTGTGTGGTGGGTTGGTGGTTATTGTGGGACGCCTTAAATGCTTAACCTAATGCCCTCTGGAATCTAGTCTGACTGCTCGCGCCACGTTACCTAGAGGGTGAGCAGGGGTTATTTTCTTAGAGTAATCCTTCGCCCTGACTTAGAGGAAAGGGTCCCTGCTTGTCGCAAGTGCATACCTGCGCCAACCAGAGACCCCGGATTCTAACACTCATGTAGCTGATACCTAATTGTGGTGGCAACGAGGCTGTCGCATTCCACTCGTCGATTTGCTGCTTCCCGATAAAATCAAACCTTTCGACGTCATGCCCTGGAGGACACCTTCCACTGTCCCCCAATACCCTCTGCAACATACACCTCGGACACTGATGGTGACCCGCTCAGGTCGCATGGCCCATCTGACTGCACCGGAAGTCACCGTCACGTGGCTGGGTGCCTGTGCCGGCCGCTGTGCATCCGGGGCCACTAACTCTGTGCGGGTCAGGTCCGGGACCCCTTCTTCTGAGATATTGGATGGCCCATGAAGATTAGGCCTTGGGGTCATCAACGCCATGTGTCTGTGGCCCTGTGCTGTCCGCAGCCTCCGGCCTCAACTGCGGGCCAATAGGGCCCACACATAGATTTGGGTCTTGACCAGCCCGGACGTCGCATCACCACAGGAGGCACATGCCACCACCGCAAGGACCACCTTCAACCGCCATCTGCCAGAGTTGATACGGTGGTCCTGACAGACCTACGGAGTTGCTCAGACCTGTCGTGGATGCCATCATCGGCCTGATACCCTGCTCAGCACTCCAGGTGCCAGTGACTCAGTGCACCGCAAGCCATTGTCCGTTAGTGATTGTGTCTTGTGCTGTGGAGATGTTGCGCAGATATGTCACCTCATGCAGTGTGGAAGACCTGGGAATATGATGGGGAAGATGTGTCAAGTGTGCGTACGGGGGATGGCACAGACAATGGGAGGGCAGGAGGCAACATCCCCAAGGCAGGAATGCAGACTGGAGGTGTTAGTCGAGCCACACACCCGGAACCATTACTGGGTATTGCGCTGTGGACTGCGGACGCAACAGTCACCTCAGGCAGTGTTGGAGACCTGAGACGTTGATGAGAAAGTTGATGCAGTTGTAACAGACCCCACTGCATCTGCATCCGGACTAACCCGAAGGGACACAATCTTAGCAATTCCTTCACATGAGCGCGCTCATCTCTAGTGCCCCTACCTCAGTGCACTGCAACTCACGGAACCTCCTGACTGAATATTGGGTGACCTCTGTCCTTACTCCGGCTCCCACCATGTTGCTGTGCAGTTGACTCTGTTATGCATGTGTTTTCTGTTTCCGTTGCACTGGTGTCCTATGTTCAAGTTGTTGCCAGCACCAAACATTCCGTGCGGACTGGCTTACACTCACCCCACACACATCCAGCACAGGCATCCCTGTACATGTGGCCCTGCCAATAAAAGGGCGGGGCGCACGTGCCCATAGCCAGTTCGACATATCTACGTGTGTCTCTGTGGTCTTGTTGTATGCACGAGGGCCCTGGGCCCTAGGACATTACGCTGCACTGTGTACATCGGATGCAGACATGTCACCAAAGGCAGCGGGTTGGAGCTTGGACATGTAGCTTTGTCGTCACCCACTCAATTCGTAAGGGGAGTGGCCAGGGCTGTCGTACGCAGTGCCAACATGGGTGTGTGACTGCAATTTGAGCGCCCCTGCCGGTGGTTCTGTATGGTGAATGTGCAACTGCATGTGTCTCTATGGCAGTTTGGGTCTCTTTAGTGGGGTGTTGGTGGCCCCTAAAGGGTGATAGACACCTACGTATGTGTCCTGGTTTGCATTCCATGGGTTCGGCCCCCACCCACACCTGTTGAGCCACCTCCTTTCTGGCATGCAGGAACATGGCATTGGGGTGCGATGTGTGGGTGGGTGAAGTGTCGTGGGCCAGCTGTGCTTGCGGGTGCTTCCTGCTGTGTGGTCTGTTGCAGGCTGGGTGTTCTCCTCTGAGTAGCTTGGCTGTATGGGTCCTGGTGGGGGGGTTGTGTGGGATATCCAGGTGCTGTTGTAGGGCATCGGTGTCGACGGTGTGGTGGGCCTCTCCGGCATCACTGATGTGTTGTATTCTGTGCTCTGCTGAAGGTGTTGTGTGCTCCTCTGCGATGTGAAGGGGAGGTGCGTATTGACTTTGCATTGACATGTATGTTGGCGCATTGTGCAGGTTTGCATGTAGACTGTATGACAATGTACATTGTGACTGTTTGGGGCGGTGCTGAATTCTTCAGCGGGGCAATGTACATTTGGTCTACATGACGGATGTGATGTCGTACGCGTACATTTCTATTTCACAGTCTCCGGGTCCGTCAGATGTAGTAGGCATGTTTCTGTGCATGTGCGGAGCCAGTTGTGTCCTCTGTTCTGCAGTGTCGGCTATGCGCGTTGTTCCTCGTTGTCGTCAATGTGGGTGTGCTGTTCGTGCTATGTATGTGTGCTGCAGTGTGCCAAGGCAGTCGGGCCCATGGACCTGGGTGATTGTGTGTGTGCAGTGTGCTTCACCTCGTTGTGCATGTGTGCCATTGTGCCCATCTCCCCCCATGCCCCCAGTCCCTGTTGATGTTGTGTCAGGTCTTCTCGAGCTGTGTTCGTACTCCCTACTACATGCACCATCTCCAAACTGATGACTGTGGCCTGGGTTTCCTGCATCTCCCCAGCTGGTGCTGGACTGCCACCCACTGTCGCCGTTGCTGCCTTCCTGTTGGCAGATGGTTTGTACCTGGTTTAGGTAGTCACGTCATGCCGGTGCCTATTGGCCTCCTGGATTGGCCTCCTCGGCACTCCGACTGCAATCCAGGTAGTCTGCTAGTGGGTCAGTCGCTGGTGGTGTTCTGTATTATTAATTGTGCAATAATTTATCCTTTTGACGTCCCCCCCCCCTCCAGTCCCCATTTGCTGTTTGTATTGATGTTGTGGAGATTAAATGTTTTTAAAAGTCCAAGGGCCCGATTCACAGAACTAACTTAAGACAAAATCCTAAACTTACTACCATTTTCATATTCACAGAAGGCACTTGCTCAATTTGGTATTCACAGAAGTTAGTAGTCCTAACTTTAGGACTCCTAAATGCCTTCTGTGAATACCGAAAGTCTTAAAATTAGGATTTTTCTCAGTTTAGGAGTCCTAAAGTTAGGACTCCTAACTTTACTACTACTAAACTGAGAAAAATCCTACTTTTAAGGCTTTCGGTATTCACAGAAGGCATTTAGGAGTCCTAAAGTTAGGAGTCCTAACTTTACTACTACTAAATTGAGAAAAATCCTAATTTTAAGACTTTCGGTACTCAAAGAAGGCATTTAGGAGTCCTAAAGTTAGGAGTCCTAGCTATACTACTACTAAACTGAGAAAAATCCTAACTTTAAGACTTTCGGTATTCACAGAAGGCATTTAGGAGACCTAAAGTTAGGACTCCTAACTTCTGTGAATACCGAAATGAGTAAGTGCCTTCTGTGAATACCAAAATGAGTAAGTGCCTTCTGTGAATACCAAAATGGTAGTAAGTTTAGGATTTTGTCTTAAGTTAGTTCTGTGAATCGGGCCCCAAGAAAGGGACTATAATAGGGGTTGTTTTTAATAGGATGAAACATATGTTTTGTACACAATAAATGTAAAAATTTGTTTTAATGAGTTTTATTTAGTTGTGATATTTGGTCATCGAAGATTATTCCAGTGTAAATTGATTCAAGGGACTGCTAGTTGATATGGTGTTCTGTCACATCAATGACGCTGGTCGTTTTCCTGCAGACTGCACCCTGTCTTCCTCTCCCTCTTCTCCTTGGCCTTCCCCGACCCCGTTGTTCCTTGCTGGCAGTCTGCGGGGGTTGAGGGGTTCGAGTTGGCCCCTGCGCTGTGTCAGGGTGCATCCATGTTGCTACGCGCTTTGGATTGTTTTTGGTCTGTTTTTTCTGTGGTTTTTATGGTGTATTGTTCCGCCAGACTCATGGGATTTGCAGGCCTGTGGCAGGTTTTTGCTACTTTTTGTACCACGGTTGGTCTCATCGCATGTTTTTTTGCGTTCGCGTATCGCATTTATGCGGCGTGGCATTGATTCTCACGCGGCTATTTGGTGGGTTATCTGGTGACTATCGCATGCTACCACCTTGTTGTGAATTCCACGTTGGCACTGGGTTATTTTCCCGCGATAGGCTGCAATATTGAAAGTTGCGTTGCGCTACTCTTGCGGTAGTTATCACACGTTCTTGTGAATATACCCCAAAGTTTTTAAAAAGACTGTTGGCGGTCCCAAGTTCCACTGCCACTTAAATAGTACATAAAGAGTTGTCCGTACCATACATTAGCGAATTTATAAGTACAGCAGGACTTACTTTTTGGCATGGGATCTGGACGAAAGATGAGACCAAGTTCACTAAGGACATAATCATGGATTGCCTTGCCCTTGACCATAGTAGGAATATCCCCTGGTTAGAGTATATTTATAACCTTTTAAAATATTGTAATGTAGACTCTGACCAAAAGGAGCCATCGTCTATCCAGGATCATAGTAAAAGTGAGTTAAAGACAAGGCTTGTTACCACTAGTGAATGCGCAAGAGACTTGAAGTTAGCTTAAAACAGAGTGTTACTGCTTACTGTGAGCTCCCACTATTAATGGGAACCCAATTATATCTTATTTCGGTAAGAAATATCCAGCATAGATTTTATTTAATGAGGCTAAGGTTTGGCACCCTACACTTCATAATAGCTTTACCTAGAGTAGGAAGGTGGAGTCATAATCTTCCAAACTGTCCGTGTGATGGTAAATTCCCTCAGTCTACGCTGCATTTTATACTTTTTTGTAGATTTTATCGGAAACTTGTGTTAAAACCACTCTTTTTAGTCAATAAGTTTTATCATTATAAACACGCTTTTAAATGCATTTGTAGCCTGGAAAAAGAAAAAATTATGAATGCAGTTACTGTTTTTACACAAATGGCAATCAGGAGAAGAAAGGTTAACTCTCATTTAGAGGCACTAATGCATGAAAAACCTGACGTCTGAATTTCAGAAGTATTATTATTTTTATCCTGACATAAGTTGTTATTTCGCACTTTATGAGCTTTAGGAAAACTTATCTTGTCTAACTGACATCTGAATTTCAGAAGGTCTATTATTTCTCACCCTGCTATAAATCATAATCCCGCACTTTATGAAAACGCACTTTATCTAACTGAGATAAATGACTATGAAATATGTTTTTATAATATTTGTAATGATTCTAAATGTTTTTAAATGCTTGTTTTACATTTTAATTTAGTAATGATTATTGGTCCTTGTATTATCAATTGTATATGGCATGACTGTATGAAAGTAAGACTCCTTCTCCTTCTTTAGCATATTTTTTCGATTTATTAGGAATGTTAACTATTTTTTTTAGTAGAATGCTTTTATGGATGTATATTATGCACGGCTAAAGCGTATTTGACTTGACTTGACTCTTACATAAGTGTGCCAGTTACTTGCTAATGCTGGCCCCACTCTAAATGTATCAAAGTGTTTGTTTCACAAGTTCAAACTCAATTCTTTGTACATATAAGGGCAGATTTACAAGAAACTGGCATGTCAGTTTCCCTGAGCCCCCATGCGAAACCCTTGTGCCACCATGAATGTGTCGCATTTGCAATTCGACGCACCATGGCGCAAGGATTAACAGATTCGGCCAAAATTCTGACGCATCTGTTGCCGCAAAAGTCACGCACTGCTGGAGTCGTGTCGCAAGCACAACGCAACTTCAGCAATGCATGGGAGGCCTATTCCCAATACACTGCATCACTCCTTACTCCTGCTCCAAGCAGGTGTAAGGTTTTGACGCAGTGGCATCCTAAAATTGGTGCAGTGAAATCTTGTAGATTTCACTGCGTCACTTCTACAAGGATTTCCTGCATGGGAACGCCCCCCCTGCATACATTATTACTGATGCAGGTATAATGGGATGCAGGGCTTTACAAGGTGACGTATCTCCCTAGATGCGTCACATTGTAAATTGGCCGAACGTGGCACATTTTTTACGCTGCATCTGCGTCATAAAACTGACGCAACTGGGGCATAAAAATGTTGCAAGGGGCGTGTAAATCTGCCCCATAGTCTCTGATGGGGGAATGACTCCTGATCCAGATAAAGTTTGAGCACTGTCAGCTACCTGCCCCCCCCCACAAGTTGTCACCATGCTACGGTCCTTCTTAGGCATGACCAGTTATTGCTTAGGGTACATTTGTGACTTTGCTACTATGAGCGTCTCATGGAGAAACTTGACAAAACAAGATGTCCCTTTCCAGTGGTCTCCTAAATGTGATCAAAGTATCAAAAGAATAAAACAAGTGATTGAAAATGCAACAGAGATGGCCTATTTTGAACACAAGTCACATACTGAGATCACAATCAATGCGAGTTTGGTATGGATGGAAGCAATCCTTGCTCAACATAATGGTCATCAGAATGCTCAGAGACACATTGTGGCCTATGCTATTCAAGCCAATCTTGTTCTGACTTATCTAACACAGAGGACGTGCTCCGACTCACCCCACGGGCCTCCCGTTACGAATCCGACTGACCCGAATTTCACCGAACATACGGAACCTTCTGTGAGGGAATAACTCTTCTGATACCATGCTCACACGCTGCTCCCGGCAAGCCCCAACTTCTTCGTACCCTAAGGCTTTACTCCTTCTCTGCGGGTTCCCAGACACGTCTACTCTCTGCGGACCCTGATTCTTCTTACTCACACTCTTGTTGTCCTGATGATGATCTCTAACGAATGAGATCAAAACACCGTCAACTTCTTTCTACAACCTAAACTCCTTCATTACATTGAATTAATTGGAGTTTTGCTTTTTTGTTGTCAATGTGATGTATTTTTAAATGTCACCAACCCTTCACTCACCTTCACTATTTTGTGTGAGCATCTGAACTGTACCCTGTAAATAAGTGATACTCCATTTATACCATTAATAAATGTGAGATCATTTCAACTATGTGTCCCTGCATATATTGCGCAGCAAGTCCTTTTTGGACTTATTTACTGTTGTTGTTTCTTTTGACTAATGCGTTTCGAAATAGTGTTAGCCTAGGCTACCCGAGGACCCAAGTGGCCTTTTTGAGTACCATTGTTCTTTTCATTAATTTAAAGCCAATCTGACACAGAACATGCCTATTCTCAGCTGGAGAAGGAGAGTCTGTCTGTAGTGTGGGCCTGCAAACATTCCCAGATGTTTCTATACGGAAAAAAATCTGATGATCATTACAGATCACCCAGCGCTGCTCACTATTTTTGGAAACCCAAAAACCAAGATGCCCCCTTGCATTGACAGGTGGTGGTTGGGACTGCAGGTGTATGAATATGCAATTGTACACAAGCCGGGTAAAGACCAGAACCCTGCTGATTACTTTTCACAAGTACCATTACAGCGGCACAGTTCGACATCCAAAACAGCTAAGTAGTGTATTAACTTAATTGTGAGGTCCAGCTCGTCAGCAGCCCTGTCTAATGAACAGTTCTTCGCTGCTACTAATGCTGATGAGAACAAGCTTATCCTCAAGGACATTTTTTCAACTCAATCGTGGAAGAAGCATGCTCGATCTTTTGATGAAGAAGTAAAATTAAAAAAATTCAGCAATGTACAGGATGAACTGTCCATTACCAAGGAAGGTGTTGTATTGAGAGGCTCACAAATTGTCATACTTGATAGCCTTAGACAGCAAATCATTGTACTAGCCCATGAAGGACATTGTGGCATTATAGCTACCAAAGGAGCCCTAAGAGACCAAGGGCCATATGTATCAAGCCTTTTTCCTGTTCGCAAATAGGCCGATTCTCAGAATCTGCCTGTTTGCGAATGGGAAAAAGCCTTTTGGGATGTATTATCCCAAAAGGCCATCGCAAAAAAGAGAATCGCAAAATTTGAGATTCTCTATTTTGTGAATGCAATTAAGGAATTGCAAATTACGATTCCTTTGCAATTCTGAAAGCACCAGAAATTTGCTATTTGGCCTTAAAGAATCTCAAATTACACCAACTTCAAATTAGTGGTAATTTGCGATTTACTATAAAAAGCAGTTTTTTGCTTTTTTCAAAGTTCCATTTGGTGCACATACATGCCTTTAGGGCATGTATGTGCGCAAAATGGGCACACATGCATATTTCAGGGGTGCAACAGGGTGTCCCTTTGGCACCCTTGCAACCTTGAAATTACATTCTCAATTTGCGATTCTCTAATAGGTGATCGCAAATTGAGAATGTCTTCCCATTCATTCCTAGGGCCTCCTAGCCCATAGGAATGAATGGGAAGGTATTCCTTATTTGCGAATCTCAATTTGCGATTCGCAAATAAGGAATATGTAGGATTCGCAACATTTTTAGAAAATCCTACAGACATTTCATTTTGCGATTCTCTAATTGCGATTCACTAAAAATCGCAATTTGAGAATCGCAAAACTCTTTTTTGATACATATGGCCCCAAATGTGGATCCCACACTTAGATGAATGAGAGAAGATGGAATTACAGGTTGCCATCTTTATAACTGTCTTTCTTCCAAAGTTATTCAGCACCCATTGACAATGTATGACCTTCCTACACTTGTGTGGGAAAGAATAGGAGTCCACTTCTTTGGACCTTTAGAAAATGGACATCATCTCATGGTAGTCATTGATGAGTATTCATGTTTGCCTTTAGTAGAGTAGTTATCGTCAACTACCAATGACAAGGTCATCGTGCGGCTAGATGGCATCTTTGCAGCATTGGGAATTCTCACCATTCTCAAATCTGGCAATTGTCTGCTGCTCAGTAGCAAAGAATTCAAGGAATTTCTGGTCAGGCTGAATGTCAAACATCAAAAGAGCACACCTCTGTGGCACCAAGCTAATGGTGGTGTGTAACGATTTATGGGTACCCTCAAATGGGTAATTCAACGATGCTTGACAGAGGGAATAAAGTTAAAACAGGCCCTGTGTTGAGCCCTCCGTGTCTATCATTCTACTCCACAACTGGTGTGAATCCTGCTACCTTGCTATTTTGGAGAGTTAATGGAACCAAACTGCCATAGTGGACAGTAGACCTATCCTTGAATGTTGATAAAGTTTGTGTCCTGGACACTTTTTGGAAGTGCCAGATGAAAACATATGCCTATTGTCATCGATGAGCTCAGGAAACAGCCTTCGATGAAGGTGACTGCATCCTGGTCAAGCAGTAACGAAAGCAGAAAATAGGAACTCTATTTGATGTCGATACTCTGAGGGTTGTGATGTGCAAAGGACATATGGTGATGGCGCATCGTCCTGGAAAGTCCATCACACAGGACTCATCACACTTTAAGCAACTACCTCAAAGGTCGTCAGCTCCTGCAAACATGAATGAGGCAACCTTGTCTGACAATCCAGATCAAGCATCAGAACCTGTGCCATCTGTCCTTAAACATGGTGTTTCTCAACCATCTCATACCACTGGATCTGGCTGACTAGTGCAAGCGCTTCAATACCTTATAGAAAAAATATAATGTGACTATTGTTTGCACTTTTATTTAACAAGGGGGAGATGTAGTGCTGTGAGACTGCATAAATTGCTGGGAGGTGTTAAGGCGTGGTTATTGACGGTTATGATGTAATTAGAGTGTAGTATGTGATTGTATGCTGAGGAATGATGACATGCAATCAAGAGCTCCATGTGTGGCGTATTCCACTATATGCTCCCAGGGCTCCGGAGGATGCTAAAGTGAACCCCCACTCAGAGAAAGATGGTAACGTTCAAGGCCAATGTCTGAAACCACTTCCTAGGGATCGGGTGGGGGAAGTTTAAAAAGATATACAAGAGGCGTGGAAGACTCATCATTTTAAAAAGGGCTCCCCACCCCAAAGGATTCAAGGGTAGTCAGCCCTAATGTTGCAGGTTTGTATTCAGCCCAGCTATCGAGGGATGTAGATTAAAACTCCATGCCAATGCCAGGAGATGGGAGATATAGACGCCCAAATATGTTCAGGATAAACAGAGCTATGGGATCATGGCACACCAAGAATATATACCCACATCTCCCTCAACTGGAACAAACAGGAATTTAGATTCATTACCTCGGAGCCCAGAGGCCTCTCCATAAAGAGGAAAAATCTCTAACCATTGAAGGCCCAAGGATTGTAGGTTCTCCAGGAGAGTATAGGGCTATACGCTCCTCCGGACCCCCTCCCCAGGATCATCCCCACACCAAAGTGTCACAACGAAGGAGGAGTGCTAGAAGCTCAATCCTTAAGGCCAATGCCCCTGCGGCTTGGAAAGGGTGGTGAGAGGGTCCCATTAACCCAAACCTGTGTGGTTGGGCTTGCATTGAGGAGGCCAACAAGTTTGTGGAAAAAAGGCCCAAAACCTGCCCTCTGCAGCACCGCCTCCAAAATGGCCTAAGCAACAGTGTCAAAGGCCTTCTCAAACTCTATTAGATGCAGAGCTATAGGGTTGTTGATATGATGGGCCTGGGGTAGGGCCATTTGTACTCTGCAGATACAGTGGTGGGTGCTCCTTTTTACCATAAATCATGTGGGGGCGTGGGTGTTGCGACATAGAGGATTTGGTAATAATCTGCAAAGACTTGTGCCACATCTGTGGTATGCTCGTGTAGGCAGTCTGCGGCATTAAGGATGCATGTAGTATTCTGGACTTTGTATCCCCTAAAGGCTGTCCAATAGAGGAGCTTGCCAGAGTTGTCCCCATATTCATACAGACGTTGGGTCAAGGCCCTCCAATACTGGCTGGCTTCCTCCAAGGAAACCTGCCTCAGCTTAAACCTTACCATTGTCAGTTTGTGGTCCAGGTGAGCCGTGGGCCGGCGGCGCATCTGCCGCTTCATCTAAAGGATCTGGGTCTCCAGGTCTGTCATCTGCGACAGTCTGCATGCCTCTTTGCCCCAGATGTACCACTTGATCAATCCGCTAAGGGTGGGTTTGCTGGCCGCTCAGAGGGTCCAGGCGGATGCAACTGTGTTGTGGTTTAGTTCAAAGAATGATTAGATCTCTGCTTTGATGCAATCTGCACACTCCTGATCCGTGAGATCCCAGGCATTTCAAGAAGGTGGTGGGCATGATCGGATATGTCTCAGAGAAGAATCTGTACTTTTGTTAGATGAACAATGTCACGGCTGGGAGCCTGATCTGGTCGATGCAAAGTAGAGGATGCATGGGTATATACACGCATGCAGGGGTGTCATTTTCTACATGCATCACAGAGACACATCAAGTCTGCCGGTAGGGAAAGCTGTGTGAAGCGTGTTCAATGGTTCAGTCGGGGGGGGGGGGGCTTGAAGTTGTTCCAAACGGGGTCAGGGACAGCATTAAAACCACCCTTATCAGTTTGACACCCGAAGGAAGGGTCAGCATGAGATCTCGAATCATCCGAGTTGCTGCTGGGGGACATAGATCAATAGAAAATTGTATTTTCTGCCCTCACGTCGACCCTCAATCCCCACATAATGCCCTTGGGGGTCGTCATGGGAGGCAGAAACCAGTAATGGAAACCCCCTATGTAGTAAAATTACCACCCCTCAGCACCCTCCGAAGAACCCAGCATGGAACACCTGGTTGTAGCTGAAGCGACCAAAAAAGGAACATTGCATGCCCAACAGGTGAGTCTATTGAAGCAAGACTACCTCTGGCTGGAAACATTTCACATACCGTCAAACGACCGATCTTTTGTTACAATCCAGCAGGCCATTATCATTCTGTAATAAAACCTTAACCATCATTGAAAGGATGGGAGACCAACTGGGTGGCTAGGAGCTCAAGTGGGAGAACGTCACAGTGGGACTGTGGAAAATGGTGTTCCATAACGTGCATATGCAAGGAATGTATCAACCGTGTTTGTGGTCAAACCTAAACAAGCAAACAAAACAACCCATCCCCTCAGCTGCCCCCTCCCCACACTTCCGATCCAGCAAGAGTCAAAAAGGGCCTAGAGCTGTCTGGAGGGTTCGGATGCGCCATTCTCCCCCAGAAGGAATACAGTGCCCAACAGCAAATCTCAGTATACCCTGCTACAATATAACAAGCAGTCAAACAAAACAACCAACCCCAAATGGTATGTAAAAAAGTATGCATAGCAGGGAGGCAAAGCCTCTGCAATGTACTGCCTTGTCTGGTTACCAGAACAGCTGCGCTCAAAGTGTAGATCCACATGTCATGGGAGTGCCTCGGTGTCATCATCTCAGGATAGGAAAGGCCCGGGATGTCCGAAAGCAGGGCTTCTGGGTCAGAGGCTGCAGTACCGACTGAGTAGTCTTCAAAGTCAATCCAGGATTGGTTTGGGGTTTTGTGAGCCCCCTGAATCTAATTCTATATTCCTCAGTTGTGAGTCTAAATCTCTCAATCAGGGTTCTCTTCATGAGGTCAGAAGATCCAGAATTTGCCCCAGAAAGGTTCAGGAGTCTGTCTCTGCAGTTACCAGAGAACAGTTCCCAAAGGAGTGCCCCCCAGTGTGACTTCTTTACTTTTCTTATTTCACAAGCCCTCTCAAAGGCTGTGAACCCTTTTGTGTTTCCATCACGTTCTGTATATTTAGGGACAATCCCTTTGGGGATTTTAGGATCATAAGATTGCTCTTTATCCTTTTTTAGTAAATTGCTGCTAGGCCCATCTCTGCTCTCTCTTTTTCTAGAGCCAGCAAACTGGTATCTAGATACAGTCTTTTGGTCAGCCTTACTAAAAGGCTGTCCTCAATGTCCTTGCTGGAGCGGGTAATATTTTGTATGTACCCACTTCATTTCCGCATGTTTATATTAAAATGAATAATAATTAATAATAAAATAATTAATAGTTTGATGTGTAGTGTATAACCAACTTTATTAACAGAAGAATACACGTGGGAATGCACTTTGCATGGCTAAATAATACGTGAACTAAGTTGTACGCATATTATTATGATAAATGTTGTTTTGTGAAATTGTGCTTAAATAATTAAGAATTAACGGCTTTAAATGTTGCTTATTGCTAGATAAATGCATACACATAGGGGTATTAGTAGAGGGATAACACTGTTTGAATCATATCAATGTATTAATTAAGTTTTGTGTCTCCTATACTTAAGTTGACCATTTTGGCCTGCCAGAAAATGGCCGCTGACTGAATCCGACTGTATTGTATGACAGCAGTGGCGAACCAGGAGAAGTGCGCCTGCGCAAACTACAGCAGTCGTGCCCCTTCGCTGACCTGATTACAACTGTACCCAGCAAGGACATCCTGGGCGATGCGCCAGTTCCCCTGGATATGCAACAAAAATATATGCACAAATAAATTGACAATGGACCTTTGCATATGAAACTTTTCCCACATGGGAACTACATTGAATGTTTCCTGATGAACCAAGACGGATTTTGATGGACCAATGAGAGCTTTTGAATTTTGTGGAAGATACTTTTTGCAATGTAAATTCACTATAAATATTAGTAGACTAGAGAGGGTAGGTCGTCGTCATTCCCAGTTTCCTGATGTTATGCTGACGGAGAGGACGGTGACTCTGCATGACTGAAAGAACTTTGACGAATTGACTGAGGACCAGATTCTGACATAGAAAACGACAATTAGCCAGAATAGGTAAATATGACAAAGAGATCGAATTATTGAGATTTAACCTGCATTTAATTAGATAAAGATATACATTTAAAGTTACACATGTATTGGGTTGTCATTTCATTGAAAGTATTGTGTGTTTATTATTGAAGTAGAAATGTATCATTAAAATCAATTCAACTAAATTGATCCGATTGACCTTTTAGATGGAAGGGATGCTAAGTGTGATATAGGGAGAGTAATAGATCCTTCCAATCAGTAGCCTTGATTCGGGAAACCAATGTCCTCTTGTTAGGTACGGATAGTTTGATAGAATGAATGTTGGTGTTATGGGCCCCACCAGTGTATGTGTTGTGTGATGTGTGTGACTGAGAAATCATTCCGTCCGTGGTAATAGAGAGGAATTGAAGACCCGGAACTGGAGCAGTTTTCTGGTAGCAGGAGGATGGTTTTTATTGTTTGGTTTAATGATTTTGCTTGTATATAGCTTATTGTTTATTGATTTTGTGGTATTGGTTTATGTACTAACACTTCATGTTGAGTTGCGTCGAGTTATATATTGTTTGCACGACTTCTGGGATGTAGGAGGTCGGTGACAGTTCTGTAGTAGAGCAGAGGTAAGCGCTGCTTTCGGGAAAAGCGGAATTGTTGGCCCTGTATGCACACAGGGGAAACGTGTAACAATTGAAGTTGCGCGTCGCATTGTCTGGGTTCGATTCGGTGACATCGTCGTGTGTTGCCATTAGAGACATTTTCTGTGTAAGAGAAGTGTGTATGATAGCGAAGGTTACCTGTGAAATTCTGGTCTTAGGTACCAGGGATCCTATTGGCATTCCGATAACGCTTATCACTGGAAAGGTAATGTGTACTCTCTGAGCTCGTAAGAAGGACAGGGCAGAGGTAAGCGCTGCTTTGTTAACGAATATAATAATTCTGTAATAGAACGGACTGTTCGCTGTTCTCGAAAAAGGCAGAATTCTGTGTGAATGTACTACATTTTCTTGTGTGAACGTGCGTGAATGGAAAGGCATTCCGGTTAATTGCGAAACTCTGGTTTTATTTCTCAGGAGCATTACGTCTCCAACTATGTGTCTTAATTCTGGAGAAACAGTTAATTGATGCTAGATAGAAGGGTGAAGTAGAGGGATGTGCTACTTTATCAACGGAAGTAACAATTCCGTGGTAGGGCAGAGGTAAGCGCTGCTCTCGGGAAAAACGGAATTCTCGTGAGAAAGGTCTATTGCTATTCTGTGGTTAGCGAAGCAGACAATGGAGATGTTTATATGTTGTAACTAACTGAATTGTAGAAATTGAAACAAAGTCTATCGAGTAGTTTTGCAAAGGAGGGGTAGACAGGAGATAGGAGTGAGGAGCAGGAGCTGCTGCAGCGACTGCTGACGTCAGGAAGACCGCACTAGGATTGGACAGTGGGTCAGAACAGCAGGAACGTCCTCATTGGTGCGTTAGAGTGTGCCGTGCAAGGATTGGAAGAAATGCAGGGTGACGTAGGCGCTCCAAGATTGGTGCGTTAGTGTGAGTCGCGCTGGGATTTGAGACTGTGACAGTGACGTATACGCTCCGGATTGGTGCGTTAGTGTGAGTCGTGCTGCAATTGGACAAAAGATCGTACAGTTGTAGAGAGGACTAGGGATTCACGGAAGTCATGAAAAATGTATTATCATTCAGCCGAAAAGAAGAAAAAATCTTTGTTTAGTAAAATAAAAGGATGGTTTGTGAAGGACAAAAAGATTGTGACGAGAGAAGGACAGTTACTTCCTCCGACGAAAACACCCGCATCCTTTATGGTTGCGAAATATGGATATCATACTTGCATTTGGTTAGACAATTGGATGATGAGTTTAGAACTAAGACCTAGACCGACACAGTTTGAGGCACTGACTGAGTGGGAAGATGAGATGCATGAGCGAGAAAAACACAGAAGCGGCAATAGATACAGTTATATGTTTGGACGACAGTATGATCGCGAAACTCATAGTGATCGAATGAGAAGGTGGCGAGACGCAAGTATGACTGAGGGACTATTTCCCGTAAGAACAGCAGGAGAAACTGAAGGGAGAAAATGTGTGGAAAAAAGACATAATGTAGAATCAAAAAGGTATGGAGCAAATGAATCAGAAGATGACATTCTAGATGACATGTTTTATAAAAATCCACCACCCTACAGACAAGAACGAGATGCATTAACCCAAAGTGCCCCAATGAGAGAAACCCTGCGAATGATCAAGACGGAAGTTGCGACCCCAGAGGTGAAAGGAAGTAATTCCGTTAGGGAAAGAGAGAAAGAAATAGAAAATAAGTCTGATAGTGAAAATTCTATAGAATTAGCAAAAACAACATTAGAATTAACTGAAAAAATAAGGGAATTGACCAAGAATCTAGAAGCAGTCACAGTTCCTGTAACAATAGGTCCAGTAATGCCCATGTTTGAGAAACCGAAAGAAAGTGAACATTGTCTAACAGTTCCTTATGTGAGCCATAGACAGACAGAACAACCTCAAATGAGAGCAAGAGAGAATCCCTGGAGACATACCGTGAGCGAAATTTAACCGAATGTATCAAATAATCCATTTTTAAATCCAGATTGTATAGAAAGAAACAGAATGGCAACAGAATCAATATTAGAACCACAAAGACTGTCAGAAGGAGGGACTCATAGGAGATTGCCGGTGTGTTTCACGTGTAATGTGTGTTGGTAGCGCTGCTTTTTAAAAGTTTTACAAAACGTAAACTCTGTACTGTAAGTTGTGCACTGACCTGCTATTTGCACAGTTTAAACTTTTACATGCCCCGGTCCATCCCGGCTGAGTGCCGTTGCGTGGAGGGCGTGGCTAGGCTGCACAGGCTGTCACTTCCGGTTGGGGAGGCGGGACTTCGCCCACGATCCACCTCAAAAGACCGAGGGGCATGCGAGCGCACTGAGGGACTCATAGGAGATTGCCGGTGTGTTTCACGTTTAATGTGTGTTGGTAGCGCTGCTTTCTAAAAGTTTTACAAAACGTAAACTCTGTACTGTAAATTGTGCACTGACCTGCTATTTGCACAGTTTAAACTTTTACCCGCCCCGGTCCATCCCGGCTGAGTGCCGTTGCGTGGAGGGCGTGGCTAGGCTGCACAGGCTGTCACTTCCAGTTGGGGAGGCGGGACTTCGCCCACGATCCACCTCAAAAGACCGAGGGGCATGCGAGCGCTCTGAGGGACTCATAGGAGATTGCCGGTGTGTTTCACGTGTAATGTGTGTTGGTAGCGCTGCTTTTTAAAAGTTTTACAAAACGTAAACTCTGTACTGTAAATTGTGCACTGACCTGCTATTTGCACAGTTTAAACTTTTACCCGCCCCGGTCCATCCCGGCTGAGTGCCGTTGAGTGGAGGGCGTGGCTAGGCTGCACAGGCTGTCACTTCCGGTCGGGGAGGCGGGACTTCGCCCACGATCCACCTCAAAAGACCGAGGGGCATGCGAGCGCACTGAGGGACTCATAGGAGATTGCCGGTGTGTTTCACGTGTAATGTGTGTTGGTAGCGCTGCTTTTTAAAAGTTTTACAAAACGTAAACTCTGTACTGTAAATTGTGCACTGACCTGCTATTTGCACAGTTTAAACTTTTACCCGCCCGGTCCATCCCAGCTGAGTGCCGTTGCGTGGAGGGCGTGGCTAGGCTGCACAGGCTGTCACTTCCGGTCGGGGAGACGGGACTTCGCCCACGATCCCCCTCAAAAGACCGAGGAGCATGCGAGCGCACTGAGGGATTCATAGGAGATTGCCGGTGTGTTTCACGTGTAATGTGTGTTGGTAGCGCTGCTTTTTAAAAGTTTTACAAAACGTAAACTCTGTACTGTAAATTGTGCACTGACCCGCTATTTGCACAGTTTAAACTTTTACCCGCCCCGGTCCATCCCGGCTGAGTGCCGTTGCGTGGAGGGCGTGGCAAGGCTGCACAGGCTGTCACTTCCAGTCGGAGAGGCGGGACTTCGCCCACGATCCACCTCAAAAGACCGAGGGGCATGCGAGCGCACTGAGGGACTCATAGGAGATTGCCGGTGTGTTTCACGTGTAATGTGTGTTGGTAGCTCTGCTTTTTAAAAGTTTTACAAAACGTAAACTCTGTACTGTAAATTGTGCACTGACCTGCTATTTGCACAGTTTAAACTTTTACCCGCTCCGGTCCATCCTGGCTGAGTGCCGTTGCGTGGAGGGCGTGGCTAGGCTGCACAGGCTGTCACTTCCGGTCAGGGAGGCGGGACTTCGCCACGATCCACCTCATAAGACAGTTGGGCATGCGCGCCCAAGGCAAGCCCGTCTGCGCCCGTCCACGCCCGACTGGGCCCTGGGGCCAGAAGCCCTGGTGCTATGAAACCTCTGGGGTTCATTAGATACTCAGCAGAGGAAATACGAAAACTATCTAAGCCAGTTGAATCACTATGCAAACATACTATACTTGCAGAGAGAAATGAAAGAAAATGCAATCACTGTAACATGAGCCTAAATTTAAAACACAAAAAAACAAATCATAGTGAGGAGGATAAACTACACCTAGCAGTATTAAACTGTAGGTCTTTAGTTAAACATAAATACGAGATTCACGACCTCCTCAGGGAGCAGGCACTGGATGCTCTCTTCTTGACCGAAACATGGCTCAATGAGTGTTCCACCCCAGATGTCCTGGATGCAGTACCCGATGAATACAGGATAGAAAGGCAGGAACGTGATGGTCAGACAGGTGGCGGTATCGCGATAATCTATAAATCTACACTTAAATGTAAAATAATAGGAATGGATTTAACAGACTGCGAAGCCTTTCTTTTCACACTAGCTGCTACGGAGGATAACACCATAGCTGGCCTTTTAATGTATCGCCCTCCAGGTCCACTAACCAATTTTATCACAAGCCTAGAAGAAATTATAGTACACCCAGCTCTACGATACAAAAACTTTCTGGTCCTAGGTGACCTGAACATACATTTTGAAGATAAACGGAACAAAGATGCTAACACTATATGTAAAGATCTTCTAACTTTTAACTTAGAACAAAAAGTGAAGACACCTACGCACCAAGGTGGCCACACTCTTGACCCCATTTTCTCTAATATCATGGAGATAAAAGTTGATACACCCTGGCCTATTCCATGGTCCGACCACTATCGGTTCCAGTTTACTTTACCATCCCATAGAAGGAGGCAAAAACAGCAGAATAGGGAGATTACTACGAGAAAATTGAATAATTTTAACACAACTTCCTTCACCCAGGCACTGTGGGAAGAAATACCCTTGTCAGATACAGATATTAATCTAACCAACTCTAACCTGGAAACGTGGATCACAGAGGCACTAGATAAAACTGCACCTTGGAGTACAAGAACCCCTAAGAGACAAAAAAAAACAGCACCTTGGTTCAATGACAAACTGAAAATGGCTAAAGGAAAATGCAAATCGTTTGAATGAGCATGGAGCAAGGAGTATTGTAGTAAGGCGAAAGAGGAGTACAAAAAAGAACTAAAGCAATATCATGCTCTTATAAAAAAATCCAGAAGTACTTTTTATACTGAAAAAATTGAAGGAGCCAGTAACTCTTTCAAAGAAATGTTTACTTTACTTAAGTCCCTTAGAACACACATAGCTAGAGACGACTCGAGCGCCTCTATTGAGAACTGTAACAAGATAGCAGAGTTCTTCTCGAATAAGGTGTCAAAAATTTACGAAACCTTCCCGGCAGAAGCTCGCCAGGGTATAGGCCTAACGCACGGAAGCCAGGAAATTTTTGCAGGGGTGACTCTGGACTCCTTTGATGTTTTGGAAATCGACGAAATTACCACCTTAGCCAAAGGGATAAAATCTGGTTCCCCGCTTGATCCAGCCCAACCTAAAATAATAATGGATGGAGCCAGTGTTATTATGCCGTACATAGCGGATCTTATCCAGCGCTCCTTCCAAACAGGCATGGTCCCTGCAAAATGGAAGCAGGCCATTGTCAAGCCATTAAAGAAGAAGCCTTCATTAGATATAAACATTTTGGATAATCTTCGCCCGATTTCACTTTTGCCATTCGTGGCAAAAATTGCTGAGAAGATAGCGAACAAACAGCTGGTAGAACACATAAATAGGAATGACCTATTGCACCCCTCACAATCAGGTTTTAGGAGTGCTCATTCCACTGAGTCCGCGTTACCCATGGCCTCTGAAACTCTGAGAAAATATGCTGACGAGGGACAAACAGCCGCATTGATCCTGCTGGATCTCAGCGCGGCGTTTGACGCCGTTTCCCACAAATTGTTCCTACATAGGCTAGAGACGTGCGGTGTCAGGCACAGTGTGCTGAAGTGGCTAGCATCGTTCCTCTCGTCAAGAAGTTTTCAAGTCTCACAACAATCACATCGCTCCAAGAGTATTCCCTTGTCTCAGGGAGTACCACAGGGATCAGCATTGAGCCCTACTCTTTTCAATGTTTACGTGGGACCACTTGCAGAAAAAGTGGAGAAATATGAGGTATCAATAGTGTCTTACGCGGACGACACGCAGTTGATTGTTCTGCTCTCTCAAAACAAGAACCAAGCAGCTGTTCGTTTTTCTGAATGTCTAAAGGAAATAGCACTCTGGATGACAAATCAGTGCCTCAAACTAAATGGTAGCAAGACAGAGGTACTGATTGTAGGGAAAACGCCATCCATTTGGTCAAGCGCATGGTGGCCTGACTCTCTGGGCATACTACCTACACCTAAGGCTGAAGTAAAAAAACCTCGGAATGTGGTTCGACTCAGATTTGACATTCGAGAGCCAAATCAGGAAGGTAGTCGGAAAATGCTATGGCACAATAAAAACTTTGCAAAAAATACTAGATTTATTACCGTCTAATACCAGGAAGACCATTGTTCATTCAGTGGTGACTTCCCAACTGGATTACGGAAATGTATTATACCTCGAAGCCACCAAGAGGGACATGGCCAGACTACAGAGAGTACAGAATGCGGCAGCTCGGTTGGTACTGGGGCTGCTAAGAAGAGCCAATGCAAAAAAATCCCTGACAGCTCTCCGCTGGCTTCCAGTGGAGAAGCGAGTAGTATTTAAGGCAATGTGCCATTGCCATCGAATTCTTCTAAAGAAAGGTCCTAGGTATCTGCAACCGTTAATCACAAAATACATACCAGGGCGTTGTCTAAGATCAATAGATAAGGACTTGGTGAACATACCAAGAATCTTTAGAGCCAGAATGGGCGAACGTTCGTTCAGGTACCGAGCTGCAAAACTATGGAATAGCCTTCCTGTTAACCTAAGAAGAGAGCCATGCGAAATCAAGTTTTGTAGGCTACTTAAAACATGGCTATTTGTACATCCACCTCTTGGATAATTCCGTTGTGCCCCTCTCAACGGACATGCGTGCAGACACCCAACATATCTCTTAGAACTCTCTCTAAGCGCGGGGACACACCGGCTGGTGTAACCAGGCGCTCTATAAATGAATAAATAAATAAATAAATAAAAGAACAAGGGAATGTAGAAAAATCAGTAGGAATAACTACAGACGAATTGAGTGAATGGCTGAAGGGCTTGCAGGGAAAAGAAAAAGAATCCCAAACAATTGATGTGGCCAAGCTACGCATGGTACTAGAAGAATTAATAGTAGGAACCATCCCCACAGATAAGTTGAAAAATTACCAGGATGAGGAGCTGTTGTTTTTTTGTAAAAGTGTCACTTGGAGAGCAGAAACCCTACATGACAGGTTAGAAGAAGTAGCAAGTGAAATGGGAATTGACATGGACAAGGTAAAAGCTTTACAAAAGCCTTACCGAGTAGATTTCCCTGAAAAGGATATTGAAAACATGAATACTACAGGACGAATAGGACAAATCAAGGATATAATCATTTTGTTGAGAAAATGGGGAGATGTGGATAAATGGAGAAGTAGGTGGTATAGAAAACGAGATGATGCCTCAGATAGAACTTTCCCAGCATTTCCCGTGAGAGAAAAAGAAAAGGTGGTGACAGAATGTCCAATGAGAGAGATTCCAGGAGGGGGATATGTACACGTCCCCTGGACAAGACAGGATATTTTGTCATTTACAAATGACTTCCCTCGATTGCGAGAAAAGCCCGTCGAGTGGTACAGACAAGTAGACAGATTTGTTAAACTGTCAAAAGTGTTATGGATTGATTTGAATAGCCTATTTGATATAATAGTACCAGCAGATTTATGGACAGAATGTAAAATAGTCATAGATTGGCCAACCAAGGAATACCCAAGAGATCCAAAAACAGGAGCACCAGACCCTGAGGTAATGAAGAAATATGAACAAGTTATGGTATTTCTGAAAAACAAGGTACCTCCCAAAGAAACAGACTGGGTAAAAATAGATCGAACACATCAGGAAGCAAAAGAATCAGTCCATGCTTATTATGAAAGACTAATATTAGCTTTCAAACAGTTCAGTGGAGATGAGAATCTTGGTGAAAAGGACCTAAGTCATTTTGTATACAGATTTGTATATGGTTTACATCCTGAAATTAGTGATATGATAAAACAGCACACAGTTGACTGGCAAAGCAAGAAAATTGACGAAATATTGAGACATGCAAAATATTTTAGTGATGAGATTGAGGCGAAGCAGCGAAAACTAAAGGAAAAGGCAATGTGGGCACAAGTGAAAGTTGCAGAAAGACAGGAAGCTCAGTTAGTTGAACAAGCAAATAACCCAGGAATCAAACCGAGATTTGGCCCAGGAAAGGGGAAAGGTAATATAGAAGAAGCTAAAAAGAAGTTTCCATGCCACAATTGCGGTAGGTTAGGGCATTGGAAAACTGAGTGTAAATATCCACCAAGTACTAATAATGAAAATCCATCATTGAATCCACAGGTGCAGAATGAGGTGAGTGACCAACAGCAGCAACAGCAGAAGGCTGTTAATCTACAGAATCAGTTGCCAAAACCGCCTTTACCACAGAGCAGAAACGTCCAGAAGTTTAGTAACGAATCGGGATTCTACAATGAAGAACAGGTAAACAAAAATCCACGCGCAAGCGCTGTTTCACAGTATTGGCTGCGGAATGATGGGAGTGATTCAGAGGAGAACTATTGGTGGTGTCGTAGGGAGGAAGAAGAGTGCGTGCTTGGCGCAACTCTAGAAATAGACCAGACAGGACCATTTGTAGATGGGAAGGTAAATGATGAAAATATTACTTTTCTAGTCGACACTGGGGCTACGCGATCAACTGTCAGGTCAGCTGACATTAAGAATCTTCCTCTTTCGGATGAAACAATCCAAGTAGTTGGTGTATCTAACACACAGATTAGAACGTACCTTACCGAACCGGTAAAGGTCAAAATAGGGAAATTTTCAGACATGCATCGCTTTGTGGTGTGTGACACCATTCCTGTGAACCTGCTAGGAAGGGACTTGTTGTGTAAAATGAACTGCACCATATTTTGTACTCCAGATGGAATAGCATTTGAAACACCAGACGAGGATGTTTTGTATAAAATGACCATAGCTAACAGAGAGAATGATGTCACTGAGACATATGCCATATTTAATCCTGATGAATTACCGACAGAATTGAGACAGACAGTAAAAACAGAAGTCTGGGATTTCACTGGAGAAGATGTAGGACTTATGAAAAATGTAGATCCGGCAAAAATTACTGTAAAAGAAGGAGTAGTTTATCCCAATATTCCACAATACAGGCTGTCACCTGAAATAATTGAAGGAGTTACTCCAGTAATTGAGAAAATGATCAAGCAGGGAATTTTGAGGGAAATAATGAGCAGTCCATGCAACTCACCCATAATGGGAATAAAGAAGCCTAATGGAAAGTTCAGAATAGTGCAGGATTTGAGAAAAGTGAATAAAATCGTTGTATCATGCTGTCCCATCCTACCAAATCCATCAGAGATTTTGTATCAGATTCCCCAAGACGCAGAATGGTACACAGTAATTGATTTGTGCCATGCTTTCTTTTCAATTCCTTTGCATCATGACAGTCAGCAAATTTTTGCATTTCAGTTTGGAGAGCATATTTTGGCATGGTGCCGAATCCCACAGGGGTATACAGAGAGCCCCTCAATATTTAATCAGTTATTGAAGAAATCTCTGGAGAGTCTGGCAATGCCTGAAAATTCAGTCTTGGTCCAGTATATCGATGACCTGCTTGTGGCATCAAAAACACGTGAAGCCTGTGAGACAGACACAATAGCTTTATTGAATCATTTGGCAGATGGAGGACTAAAAGTGTCTCCGGCAAAGTTACAATTCTGAAAGAAAGAAGTACAATACCTAGGACATAATATTGAGAAAGGACTGAGAAAAGTGACAATAGATAGAATAAGAATCATCAAAGGAATGAGAGCTCCTATGACCCAAAGAGAAGTAAGAATGTTCTTAGGAATGGTTGGCTATTTTCGTCAGTGGATCAGTAATTTTTCCCTGATTGCCAAACCATTGATAAAATTGACAAAAAGTGAGGTAAAAGACCCTATTGAATTGAATAAGAAAGAATTGGCAGCATTTAAGAAACTCAAGGACAGTCTATGTGAAGCACCTGCCCTGGGTATGCCAGACTATGAGAAAGAGTTTGAGTTGTATTGCAGTGAGAGAAACGGATGTGCACTCGCAGTGTTAATACAGAAACATGGAAGATTGAGGAGACCGGTTGCATATTTCTCATCAATGCTTGACCCAGTAGCTGTAGGGTTGCCAGGATGTCTAAAAGCAGTAGCTGCTACATGCTGAAGCTTAGAGCAAAGTGAAGGAATCGTAATGGGATATCCATTAAGAGTTTGTACCCCATGATGTGGCGATCCTTTTAACAAGGAGTCGAACACAATACATGTCACATAGTCGCCTGACTAAGTATGAGAAGGTCATTCTAGGCGCAAGCAATGTGAGCCTTGAGAGATGTGTGAATGTGAATCCAGCCACACTATTACCAGATGCTGAAAAAGTGGAGCTAAGAGATGAAGTTGATCATGATTGTTTGGATGTGCTTTACTTTTGTACAAAACCCAGACCAGACATAAAAGATTTGCCATTGCCAGAAAGTGATTATGTGATGTTTGTGGATGGATCTTGTTTGAGAACGGATGAAGGATTGCTGAGTGCAGCATATGCCATTTGCACAGTTGCGGCAGTCCTGGAAGCATCCAACTTGAAAGGAGTTAAATCCGCTCAAGTAGCAGAATTAGTGGCATTGACAAAGGCATGTAAGATTGGGAAGAATCTGAGAGTGACTGTGATAATTGACAGCCAGTATGGCTTTGGAGTTGTCCACGACTTTGGCCAACTTTGACTACAGAGAGGTTTCCTGACCTCAAGTAGAACTCCTATAAAGAATGCAGAAGTGGTTGGAAAATTGCTTGAGGCAATACAGCTGCCTAAAGAATTGGTTGTTGTAAAATGTGCTGCTCATGGTCAAAGTAGTGATTATATCACTACAGGGAACCGCTATGCCAACGACATGGCTCAATATTGTGCATGAAAACAGTTCTCAATCAATTGGGCAAAGGAAAAGGAAATGTCTTCTTGCTCCTTAATGTTTACTAACGTTGTGGGAACATGGGAAGAAGTGAGGCAGTTGCAGGACGAAGCAGGAGATGAGGAAATGAAACAGTGGGTAAAAGCAGGATGTGCACCCAGAGAGAAAGATCATGTGTGGGTCTATCGGTATGGAAGACCAGTAATGCCTGATAGCATGATGGTAACCATGGCACGGATGTATCATGGCCAAGGACACATAGGGAGAGATGCTATGATAAGGGCTTTTAAACAAACCTGGTACAATGCCAAATTCAGGTTGGTAGCAGAGAGTCATTGTCAAAGATGCTTGATATGTCAGCAATACAATCCTGGAAGGAAGACAGTGGTGAGCCTAGGAACAATAGGCCGAGAAGGAGGACCTTTCACTAGAATGCAAATAGACTTCATTGAAATGCCCCTTTGTAACAGGTTGAGGTATGTTTTGGTGATAGTCTGTTTGTTCTCCAGGTGGGTGGAGGCATGCCCAACAAGAAGAAATGATGGAATAACAGTGGCTAAGCTATTGTTAAGAGAATTCATCCCAAGGTTTGGGTTCCCAGTGACCATTGAATCAGACAGAGGAGGACACTTTTATAATGAAGTCATGAGATTGATCTGTGAAGCATTGAGTGTGCAACAAAAACTACATTGTGCCTACCGACCAGAGGCTTCTGGTGTGGTTGAACAAATGAATGGTACTATCAAAAACAGAATAGGGAAGATGTGTTTAGCCACAGGTATGAAATGGCCTGATGTCTTGCCTCTAGTCCTGATGACGATCAGGTCCACCCCAGACAGAACTACAGGTTTGAGTGCCCACGAAATCATCATGGGACGGGCCATGAGACACGTATTTGTACCGGTCAACAAATTGATGACTATAACTGATGACATGGCCCGTACCACGCGTACCCCTACATCACCGCTACAATGGTGGTACGGGCCATACCCACGTCCTCAGAGCATGGGTACGGCCCGTACCACCATTGTAGTGGTGATGTAGGAGTACGCGCCGCACCTACGCCCTCAGAGCGTGTGTACGGCCCGTACCACGTGTACCCCTACATCACCATTACAGTGGTGGTACGGGCCGTACCCACGCTCTGAGGATGTGGGTATGGCCCGTACCACCATTGCAGTGGTGATGTAGGTGTACGCGCCGTACCCACGCCCTCAAAGCGTGTGTACGGCCCGTACCACGTGTACCCCTACATCACCATTACAATGGTGGTACGGGCCGTACCCACGCGCTCAGAGCGTGGGTACGGCCCGTACCACACGTACCCCTACATCACCACTACAATGGTGGTACGGGCCGTACCCACGCCCTCAGAGCGTGTGTATGGCCCGTACCACGCGTACCCCTACATCACCACTACAATGGTGGTACGGGCCGTACCCATGCCCTCAGAGCGTGGGTACGGCCCGTACCACGCATACCCCTACATCACCACTCCAATGGTGGTACGGGCCGTACCCACGCCCTCAGAGCGTGTGTACGGCCTGTACCACGCGCACCCCTACATCACCATTACAATGCAGGTACAGACCGTACCCACACCCTCAGAGCGTGGGTACGGCCCGTACCACCATTGTAGTGGTGATGTAGGTGTACGCGCCGTACCCACGCCCTCAGAGTGTGTGTACGGCCCGTACCACGCGTACCCCTACATCACCACTACAATGGTGGTACGGGCCGTACCCACGCCCTCAGAGCGTGGGTACGGCCCGTCCCACCATTGTAGTGGTGATGTAGGAGTACGCGCCGTACCCACGCCCTCAGAGCATGTGTACGGCCCGTTCCACGCGTACCCCTACATCACCACTACAATGGTGGTACGGGCCGTACCCACGCTTTGAGGGCGTGGGTACGGCCCGTACAACCATTGTAGTGGTGATGTAGGTGTACGCGCCGTACCCACTCCCTCACAGCGTGTGTACGGCCTGTACCACGTGTACCCCTACATCACCACTACAATGGCGGTACGGGCCATACCCACGCCCTCAGAGCGTGGGTATGGCCCGTACCACGTATACCCCTACATCACCACTACAATGGTGGTACGGGCCGTACCCACGCTTTGAGGGCGTGGTTACGGGCCGTACCACCATTGTAGTGGTGACGGGTACGCGTACGCGGGGATTGGTGGACGCGCCCCCCGAAGTGACCAGACCCTGGAGGTAATGTATGGCCAGTATATGGTATTTTTAAAATTAGGTGGAGGTTATGTTTTCTGCCCCTCGTCCCCCCTTTGCCCCTGGGTGTTGTGCTGACCTTCTGCGGCGTGCGCGGCGGTTTCGGTGCACCAGGTCGTAGGCTAGGAGGGCCAGGATGACACGTAGGATGGGGTCCATGGCTGTCCGTCGTATACCGCTGCTCCTTCTTCGCGTCGTCCTCAATTTCACGGGAGTTTTTGGCTGCCGTAAAAAATGATCTGTGCGGAGTGACGTTGGCAACAATCGTACTTGCTGGTCCGTAGAACGCTGCCTGACTCCGTCCGGCCGTCACGTACGCGATGTCCCGGATCGGAATTGTGGGCATTTTTTCCTCGTACTTAGTTTTTTTATGAATCGTACGGAAATGGTATTTCTGTACGAATCGTACTTGCTGGTTTGTAAGGAGCATTTCCCGGGTACGAGTCGTACGGAGAATACGCTCCGTACGACCATTTGTAACCGGGTTTTACCCGATCGGAAACGGCATCCAAATGTTAATGTTATTCATTAAGTAAGAAAAAATCTACATTTATATGTAGTGCATTACTGTGGTTTGATGAGATAGTTGCTCGATGTTGATTATACTTCCGTAGATCGTAGTGTTTGAAACAAATTACAAAAAATAATGTGTAAATAATACATTTAAAATGTATTATTTACACATTCTTTTTGTTTAAATCAATTGACTTGTAAAAAATTATAATTGTTAAAAATATACACCGATTTTACATGTTGTGTTAAGATATGTTAAGAAACTCTTTTTATGTTTTTTCTAAACATGACATTTATTTCATTCATCTAAAAAAGGAATTAGTAAATGATTTAAAATGTTGTACATTTTTTTCATGCAGACATATAACCCCATGGAGAGTGAAGAGACAGCAGCCTCAGGTGTTCCAGCCATTTCCAGACCTTGCCACCATGGAAGCACGGGATATTATCAAAAAGATCAGATTGAATAGGCACACTAAACTAGATTTATGTCATCAGCTGGAGCCAGATCTTCTGCCACGCAATAGAAAGCCCACATCTATTACACCAGATGTCAAACTAATGGCCAATACACTGTGGCAGTATCTGGTGGAATGCCTCAGCCAACTTTCAGTGGTGTGCTACAAGAAGTTCTTTATTCAATGATGAGACACAACAACAGCTTCATCCAGTTTCCACAACATGAGGATTTTGCCAATATGAAGGGCGATTTTTATGGTTTGGTTGCCTACCACATGTGGTGGGAGCAAATTATGGCACTCATATTGTCTGAGTGCCATCTCACACCAGGGAACAAGTCTACCGGAATCGGAAAAACTTTCATTTAATCAATGTGCTAGTTGTCTGCTTACCTGTTTTGTACATCACAAGTGTCGGTGCGCATTTCCCGGGATCAACCCATGATTCCTTTGTACTACGGAACAGCAGCATACCCCTGCAAATGTCACAACTTGGACCTGTGCGGTCCTGGGTTGTTGGCAAATGCAATCTGGGTAATTTCAAGGTGAATAATATGAAATTGTGTTACATACTGTGGCTCTTTTTGTTTGTTTCCACTGAGGAGGCTCAGCTTATCCTTACCGGCCATGTTTGTGGCACCGCGGAGGAATCCAATAATGTCAGGGAAGTCCGCTTCAATGAGGCCCATGGAAGATCATGGAAGCGAGAGGAGCGGACTTTTGAACTCCTAAAGTCCAGATTTCCCTGTCTGGACAAGACTGGTGGAGCCCTCCTCTACTCATCTGATAAGGTGTGCCATATCACCATGGCCTGATGCATGTTACATATCATAGCCCTACAATGGAACATACCGTACATCCCAGAGGATGGAGACCATGAAGAGCCACCGGGTGAGGATTTTTAAATCCTAAATGAAGGTGCTAGTGGTGAGGAGGAAGTAATTTACGTATTTCAAGATGTTATAGACAACTTTGTGACCTGAGTGTAAGTAGGCATTTACATTATATGACATTAAGGTTAAACCAACTTTTAACTTCATGAGGACATTATTCGGAAAGGGCAAGTTTATGAAATCCAGGCTAAGTATGTTTGTTGATCAAGTGTTGACACATTGACTACTGGGTTCATTTAGAATGTTTTTCTTTGCTTGTTCTTAGAAAATGTGTCCTCAAAATTACTCATTTGTAATGTGTCTAATGTGTACTGTGATTAAGGGATTTTTTGGGGATCTGTTTTAGGATCCTTCACCATGCTATCTTCATTTTGGACATTTCAACTTTGTGGCATTTGATGTTATATGCTGCTGTTACGAAGTACAAAAGGAAAATGGGTTGATCTGTGGAAGACACACAGAGACTTTGGGTGTATATATCTTGTATTGAGGCTACTTGTACAGTGATTTAATGGTAGTTTTGAAAATTGCATTGGACTTGTTTTCTGTTGAGTGCTGGCACCAAGCCAATAGGTGCTGCTTGAATTGCAGTAACCACATGTGAAAGTCAACACTAAGATTTGTAATCTCTCTTCATATTGGCAAAATGCCAATATTGTGTTAAGTGTATGAAGCTGTTGATGTGACTCATCATTGTAGGAAGGAATCCTTGTAGCACACCACTTAAAGATGTGTGTGACATTCCAACAGTGTATTGGAAAACTCCTGTGGCCACCAAATTGAGTACTGCCAGGATTGTAGACCCTTGGAGGGAGTTTTACAAACATTTTACACAGGGTTAGCATCACAAAAGTGACGCTAACCAGCACAAAATGTTTGTTTTGCTATTTACTTTCCAGTGCAAAGCATTTTTTGCACTAGAATGCACCCTCAAAGTAGCGCAAAGCAGCGTGAAGCACTGCTTTGCATTACTTAGCGCCGAGAGGGAGTTACATGGGTGGAACATGCGCGTTCCCATGCAACCACCCATGCCTTTTGACACAAAACCATATTTACAAAGATTTGTAGACATGGTTTTGCCCAAAAGTTAATGCCCCTTCAAAGGAGGAGCGTGCTTAACCTGACTTTTTATGTGTGCTGCACTATGCAGTACACATACAAAGTGATAAAAGCTTTCCATCGTGTCTAGGCTTAGTATTTTGTACAAGACGGGTACCCATCCTGTACAAAACCTATGCTGACTCATGCACACACCCTAGTGCTATGGCGCTAAGGTGTGTGCATGGCGCACGGCAGCTGAAATGAATGCAGGTGCAAGGGTAAGGGGAGGAGAGAGCCATATCTCCATAGCGCCATATCTCTGAAGATATGGCGCTCTCCTGCTCCCACCCTGCCGCGCAACGCAGCGCAGCGCAGCCTCGCTGAAGGCTGCGCTGCATTTCATGACTTGTTTTGTAAATCTCCTCTTTGGTGTAATTGTTGTGCAATTCCTATTGTGAGGCAGAAGATCGCGCTCCAGCTGATGTTATAATTTAATAATATTTTGCCTATGTAATCTGATTGTTTTCATTATATCCCCTTCTTCCATGGTGGCAAGGCTTGGAACTGGAAATGTAAACATGGCACTGAGTATTTGTGTTATGTAGGGTTGGTTATGTTTAAGAAAATAATTTACAAATATTTTTCAAATTTAATAAAATACTAGTTGATGAGTTTTTGTTATTTGTATTTTGCTGTCATGGTTGCAAATTGAGAGAAACAGTATCTACTTGCAGTTCATTTATGATATAACTAACATTTGCTCTTTTACATTGTACAATGTATGATGGAAGGAAAAAAAATTAAAAAATAGAGTTATTAAAAGTCTGAATTACTCATCAAATGTGTTTGAAGCCGAAAAAGTAGCAACCTAAAAGTAAAAAGATATTTAACATAATGATTGTGCTTTTCAGTGGTATTATAATCAACAACTGAAACTGTTTAAATGCCAGACAGAAGAAAATCAGAAAAACTGGCAAAAACGTACAGTGAATTTGCATACAGTGGAATAGCGTAGGCTGAAGTGATGTAGAATGGAGTGGTATAGAGTGGAATGTACAATGGAGTGGCATACAGTGGAGTGATAGGAGAGTGGAGTGGAGTGGCATAGAGTTAAATAGTGTAGAGTGGGATGGTGTTGAGTGGAGTTGCATACAGTTGAATAACATAGCATGCAGTGGCATAGAGTGGAGCAGCGTACAGTAGAGGGGCATACAGTGGAGTGGTTTACAGTAGAGTGGCATACAGTGTAATAGCATACACTGGAGTGGCAGAGTGGAGTGGGAGAGAGTGGAGCGGGTTAGAGGTTTAGATATTGGTCAGCATTAGGTTCTATAGTTCCACCTTGCCTATTACCACTTTATTAAAGATATAGAGTAGAGTGGTATAGAGTGGAGTGGTGAAGAGTGGCATAGAGTGCTACAGAATAGAGCGGAGTAGGTTAAAGTAGAGTTGAGTGGCGTAGAGCGTAATAGCATAGAGTGGAGTGGTGTAAGGTGGAGTGGCATAGAGTGGAGAGGCATACAGTGGAATAGGGTAGAGTGGAGTGATGTACAGTGGCGTATAGTGGCGTGGCATTGAGTTAAGTGTCGCATCGTGGAGTGGCGCACAGTGGTGTAACATAGACTGTAGTGGTACAAAGTGGAATAGCGTAGGGTGCCATAAAATGGAGTCACATAGAGTGGAATGGCGTAGAGTGGAATAGCATAGAGTGGAGCGGCATAGAGTGGAGTAGTGTAGAGTGTCATAGCATAGAATGGAGTGGGACAAAATGGAGTGGTGTACAGTAGATTGGCGTACAGTGGAATAGCATGCAGTGGAGTGATATACAGTGGGGGAACCACCTTTACAACGCAACTTTTACAACGCTATGCTATTACAACGCATTTTTTACAACGCAAAAACTTTTACAACGCATGCTTTTACAACGCGTGCCATTATATGGTAAGTACTGTTACAACGCATATACCTTTACAACGCATTATGTGAAAATGCCTTTACAACGCATTCATTTACAATGCATGGCTTTACAACGCAAGATGTTATATGGTAAGTACTTTTACAACGCATATACTATTACAACGCATTTTTTTTTCTTTGTGTTTCCATTTAAATAAATATTTATCTTGTTTAATTATTTTTAAAAAAGCATTTGTAATTTGACAAAAGTTATTTGTTTTTCAAAATATTAATACTAGAGTATTTTGTCTAGTAGAAATGTTTGGATGTATAGTAGTTAAATTAATACTTGAGTATTTTAATTATTTATAATAAAGCAATATTAATTTTTAAAAAGTGAGTAGTTAATTAAAATATTAAGGCTTGAGTATTTTGTCTAGTAGTAATGTTTGGTTGGATAGCAGTTAAATTAATACTTGAGTATTTTAATATTTATACTTGGCCATTTAGTTTAGTAGGAATGTTTTGTTGGATAGTTAAAAAACTAAAAGATTTTTAAAATATTAAAAGATGATACTTAATAATTACCAAATTTAAGAGTTGAGTATTTTTCTAAATTGAATGTGTTTTTAAAAAAAAATAATGGAGTATTTAATATTATAATTTAAATAAATATGAGTGAGTACCTAATTTAAAATACTAGAGTATTTTTATCACATATGAAAAGACTAGAGTATTTATAAGTACAAAAGACAGTGCCCTTTTTTAAAGTAATGGAAGAGTATTTTTGGTTTAATTATTATAAAAATAATATAATTTTATTTTTAAAATAAAAAAAAATAATATAAAAATTAAAAGAGTAATATATTTACAAATTTATCATTAATAAAGTTTTAAAATTAGAAAAAACATTTATAACTTACTTTTTGTAATAAATTCCCACGCTTTTCCATTGTAGTCTATGAGCGTCTTTGTCCTTCATTTATTTTGGCAGCCTTAGAATATACAACCCGCGGATCAAGAAAAGAAGGTACAGAAAGTGAAGTAAGAGAAAGTTTTGAAGGGAAAAGAAAATAGAGTCAAGGTAAGGAACATATTTAGTTAATTTACATTTATTTAATTACAATATTGGTGTTTAGAAAAATTAATTTAAAATAATGACAGTAAACAATTTTTGATTTCACATTTTTATTTGTTTTAAAAATCATGAAAAAAATAAGCATATTTTTAATAAATTTTTCAAAGTAAGTTTGATTTTTATTACAAAATATATATATTTTATTTACAGATATTAACATTTATTTACAGTAGAATTAAAAAAAGTAGTCCGCCATAAATTGAGATGCACGCGATGACGTAAGGACGTGAGCGTCGACGTAATGCGCCATTTTGCAGAGCATCGGAGGAGGAAGCAGCAGGAAGCTGATCTGCGTCCAGGTAGGAAATGTTTTCAGTTGATATTATAGATTAAACATTTAAAAGGGATACATATATACTAAGGAAAGAATAAGGGGAGGTTGCTGGAAAACTAATAGATGTCTTAAATGTTGTTAAACATGTCCACATTAATGTCATTAATACATGACTATGTCGGGTCGCTTAAAGTAAGTTAGTTATTTAAAAAAAGTATGTAACTCTTACAAAATTAAAAGTTACTGTTCAGACAGGTGATTTGTTTATTTACGAAGTAAAATACGTACTGTCGAACTTCATTTCTAAGTTCAAAAATTGTGCGTACTTGTAAATTTTGTAAATGAAAAACTGAAATACAAATGATGATTCAGCTGCAAAGTGCATTTCGGAATATGGTTTGATTTGTATATTATACATCTGTTTGAAATTTGGTGATTGGTTTTGACGGGATTTAAATTGGATTTTTTCGGTAATTTGAGAAAATGGAGTTCCGATAATGAAAAGTGGTTCAAATTCGATGGAACAGTTAATTTGTACTAATTGGTTTATTATGGTGGAAATGAAGATTTGTATTAAATAAAAAAAAAAACCCGATTTGTTTGTTTGAAAAAATTATTAGAAAAAAAAAATTTGTATGCCAATTGAATTTTAAAAATTACTATAATTTAAAGCAAAGCAGGAAAGTAAGTACATTCATTGTTTTAAAAAGAATGTTAGATAGATTTTCCAGGTAGTCTATAGCCACACACAACGAAAACTGTTGCAGAATTGCCAATAGTCTCTCAGACATTTCCCTTGTTTTGACTGTTACTCGTGGGTTTAGACTACCTGCGAGTGTTTGTGCTATTCTCATTTCTTGGAAACTTTGCTCCTTCTTCAAAGTTTCCAAAAATGAGTAGAAGTTAGGATGTGGTTTTCCAATTGTATGATTGAAGGAGTTATGCCACCCCTCAATGGCATTGTTTGTTTTGGCCTCTCCCTCTAAACAACTCGTGTAGCAGTTCCACCACTCCACATGGAATCGTGGCTTCCTCCTGCGACCCGATCTGCTTAGGTGTCCAATCCATGTGTCCTCAAAATAATTTAGAATGGGTGCCAATTTATCCTCGTTACTCGTATAATAAACAGATTCTATAATTGCAGTGTAGTACTCGTCCACACTATCGGGAGGAACAAAACAAAGTGCAGTTAATTTTTTAAGTTCAAACTGTAGTTTGCTATCCCGAGAATATTCTGCAACTAGGGATGTTTTCTGTAGTTTACGCCAAAATGCCTGCGAAAAATGGAAGAAACATCCCTGAATTTGGGTATCCGTGTACGTTTTGGTGATCACATTGATCATGCTCAATTCGAAATCAATAATTATTTTTCGAGGACTTGCAGATGTTTTGCTTTTAATCACTGATAAAAGTTCAGTGTATGTTGCAGAAGTCTTATCAGGTAGCAAACTATACACTAAGGGAATTACACTATTGTTAATTTTAGCATGTATAGTGTAAATTTGAGTGAAAGGATGGGGTGTACTTTTAAACGTCCCATCCATCATCCAAATTTCACTACTTTCTAACTTAGCAAGGTTACGTGGGGTACTAAAAATTAGAATACGTTTCTGAGGGTTTTCGTTGTCATGCAGAAGGAAAGGTTCATCAGAAAAAGAAATAGAAAGATCATGAGGTATTCTAATGTCAGAGAATGTATGTGGTGTAGACAATTGAATATTACTTGCCTGCTTTTGTCTCTGAATAATTCTTCTCAAATTGGGTATTATAGGCATGTTACTAGCAACATGACTGGGGACATGCTGTGCAACCTCCCTTAAAATTGATCCTGTAGAATCATTGGAGGTGCTTGCAATTGCTTTCATCTCATTTATTGTCTCTCTGATTTCTACATCCATTGCAGAGGCAGAGTGGTTATGTTCAGTGGTTTTCACAACAAAATTATCAACAGTAACCGCTCTGCCACTGCAATGGGTAGTGTAGTATTGCACGCACCTCCAATGATTTCTAGTTAAACTTATTCTTTCCTTACTATATATGTATCCACCATGGTTTAACAAATTTTTGCCCTTCCTGGATTTAAGGTAGTTGGCTGCTCCAAGGCTAGACATTATCTGAAAAAAGGAGAAAAGTTAAAAAAATTAGCATGATATAATTTACGATTTTTTGACAACATAACTTTTACTCTATCCATTATTTTGCCTACTGATGCACCTTCATGGAGTAAAAATAGTAAATTGTTACCCCTACACTATCCAACACTTTCCCTACTGATGCACCTTCTTGGAGTTAGAATAGGAAATTGATACCCCTACACTATCCAACACTTTCCCTACTGATGCACCTTCCTGGAGTTAGAATAGTAAATAGATACCCCTGCACTATCCAACACTTTCCCTACTGCTGCACCTTCCTGGAGTTAGAATAGTAAATTGATACCCCTACACTATCCAACACTTTCCCTACTGATTCACCTTCCTGGAGTTAGAATAGTAAATTGATACCCCTACACTATCCAACACTTTCCCTACTGATGCACCTTCCTGGAGTTAGAATAGTAAATTGATACCCCTACACTATCCAACACTTTCCCTACTGCTGCACCTTCCTGGAGTTAGAATAGTAAATAGATACCCCTACACTATCCAACATTTTCCCTACTGATGCACCTTCCTGGAGTTAGAATAGTAAATTGATACCCCTACACTATCCAACACTTTCCCTACTGCAGCACCTTCCTGGAGTTAGAATAGTAAATTGATACCCCTACACTATCCAACATTTTCCCTACTGATGCACCTTCCTGGAGTTAGAATAGTAAATCGATACCCCTACACTATCCAACACTTTCCCTACTGCTGCACCTTCCTGGAGTTAGAATAGTAAATTGATACCCCTACACTATCCAACACTTTCCCTACTGCAGCACCTTCCTGGAGTTAGAATAGTAAATTGATACCCCTACACTATCCAACACTTTCCCTACTGATGCACCTTCCTGGAGTTAGAATAGTAAATTGATACCCCTACACTCTCCAACACTTTCCCTACTGATGCACCTTCCTGGAGTTAGAATAGTAAATTGATACCCCTACACTATCCAACACTTTCCCTACTGCTGCACCTTCCTGGAGGTAGAATAGTAAATTGATACCCCTACACTATCCAACACTTTCCCTACTGCAGCACCTTCCTGGAGTTAGAATAGTAAATTGATACCCCTACACTATCCAACACTTTCCCTACTGATGCACCTTCCTGGAGTTAGAATAGTAAATTGATACCCCTACACTCTCCAACACTTTCCCTACTGATGCACCTTCCTGGAGTTAGAATAGTAAATTGATACCCCTACACTATCCAACACTTTCCCTACTGCTGCACCTTCCTGGAGTTAGAATAGTAAATTGATACCCCTACACTATCCAACACTTTCCCTACTGATGCACCTTCCTGGAGTTAGAATAGTAAATTGATACCCCTACACTATCCAACATTTTCCCTACTGATGCACCTTCCTGGAGTTAGGATAGTACATTGATACCCCTACACTATCCAACACTTTCCCTACTGATGCACCTTCCTGGAGTTAGAATAGTAAATTGATACCCCTACACTATCCAACACTTTCCCTACTGATGCACCTTCCTGGAGTTAGGATAGTAAATTGATACCCCTACACTATCCAACACTTTCCCTACTGATGCACCTTCCTGGAGTTAGAATAGTAAATTGATACCCCTACACTATCCAACATTTTCCCTACTGATGCACCTTCCTGGAGTTAGAATAGTACATTGATACCCCTACACTATCCAACACTTTCCCTACTGATGCACCTTCCTGGAGTTAGAATAGTAAATTGATACCCCTACACTATCCAACACTTTCCCTACTGATGCACCTTCCTGGAGTTAGGATAGTAAATTGATACCCCTACACTATCCAACACTTTCCCTACTGATGCACCTTCATGGAGTTAGAATAGTAAATTGATACCCCTACACTATCCAACACTTTCCCTACTGCTGCACCTTCCTGGATTTTGAATAGTTAATTGTTACCTCTAAAGCATGGTACATTTTAAAATCTGCTGCACCTTACAATGTTGCTTGAAATTACCTTTTTCTTTTAAAAATTGCTTTTCTTGCTGACTCTTGTTCAGTGGTATTGGTGTGTAGGCTTGTGTAGACACTTACAAGGTGATTTGTTGTGGAATCGATAAATAAATGTCTGGAAAAGTGAAAAAAGAAAAAAATTTGGAAACAGAACGATGTTGAGAAATGTGTTTTTTAAAAATTTCCTTTAAAAATCGCACATGTGATATAAGTTGCAGCACATAACAATTTCCGTAATGCTAAACCATCCTTTAGACATAAAATATAATTCTGAAATGGGGAAATGTAATCATAACTGCATTTTTTTTTTTTTTGAAAACTTTAGCAATGTTATAGTTAGTGTAGTATTTTTAAGGTTAAGAATCCGTGCTGACAATAAATACCTTGTTTCGTAGAACTCGCTTTTCTGGATGAGGTGGCTGAAGATGATTTCCTTTGTTGGCTCAAGATTTTAGTTGTGATTTAAAGTTGTTTTCTTTGGGAAAAAAAAGAGGAAAGAAAAATAATTAACGGTGGTTACAAATGTTGAAACTGAGTATCTTTAAAATTATACTGACATACAATATAACTAGTACTACATGACACTGTCCTAATCAATGCACCTTACTGCTGTAGAAATAGAGATATGTATCCCTACACTACACAGAAATATCCCTAATGTTGCTCCTTCCTAGAGTAGAAATAGTAAATTATTTCTCTAAACTATCCATTAGTTTTCAAATTTGGTCCGTTAGAGGAGGAATAATTGCAAAAGGAAGGATTAATAATGTATAGTACTAAAAAAATGGAAAAGGTTACATACCTTTTCCAGTGGTTTTTTTGTTATCGTCCCTTTAACCTTATGCTTGTAGGAGGTTGAAATTTTTTGGGGGAAAAGATGTTCTCTGGTGGAAAAAAAAGAAAAATAATTGTTCCTTTGTCAACGTTGGTTAGGAAAAAAAAAAAAAAATAACACACTTTGGTAATATGAAAAAGGAGTATGAGTAACAATTGGTGAGAGTAAACATACTAGACATTTGATGCATTTTTCAACTAAAACATAACAGGTAATTTCGAAACTGTTACTAAATTAGTAAAAAGCAGAACATTCATGGACTTAGAATACAAATATTTGCCCTAGTAATATGAAACGCTGTTGCAGATGTGGTAACTAACTGAAGTCTTATTAGAAATTGTTACTCCAGCATCATGGTAATTTTTCGTTTACTATGTGGTGAGATTGAGTAATAAAAAAAAAACACCTTTGCCAAACATGACTTTAGAAAATTTATAAAAATAAATTTTACAAGTAAAACCATTATACATAAATAACATTTACCTGAACAATTGAGTTTGACAATCGTTAACGTGGTGAGGATGCCAAAATAGGTGCAGCTAATGAGGAATGTCAAAATCTTCCGATTTTCTGGTTGTGGAAAATAAAAAACTTCTTTTAATTTTGAGTTTAATTTTGTTGATAATATATTGAAACATTAGATTTGTAAAGTTTTTATTATTAATTAAAATTATATTTTTTGTGGGTTATGAAAATATATTTTTCTAAAAACTAACGTTTAGAAATATATTAATAACTTACTAGTAGTTGTTCTGCTGTTATGCTTTCACGAGTGAATTCTGTGCTCTCTCTGAGGAGGTCGCAGTGCAGGTGACAGAGGGTCAGCTTATTACGTCTGCTCTCTCTGCTAGTTGATAATCAACTGAGTGCAAAATGGTGTCTCCCTTGTATTTATAAGTTTTACTCTGTGTCACTATTAATTTTTTAAAAAACTGCGTTCGATGTGTTTTTTTTAATGCTTTGTTTTACTGTGGAAAATGATAATTTACAAAATGCTTTTTAACAAATATTGTTTTCATTCATTTGCTCCGTTTTGGCATCCATTTTGGAACATGTCTTTTGGTATTGTTTACATAGAAACTGTGGTAGGACAAGTTTTACAAGTGAGATGGGTAAAATGGCGCCTATGTGTATGTGTGTTATGTTTCAGTTGGTTTACTTACTTTGCGATCTAATCATGTTAAAAATGTGTTTGTTCTGTTATTTATTGTTTCGTTATTTTTTAAAAGCTTAGTAATGTGTGAAAACGGATTTTTTGGGGAATTTTGAGTATTAATTTTAATACTCCAGTATTAATTTTAATACCCGAGTATTAATTTGGTAATGCGTTTCAGGCGGTTTACGTACAGTTATTCCCCACGTTTTAATACACTTCCCCACCCTAAAACCCCTAATTTCCCTGCATCCCGTGCCAGATTTTATTGTACTTTTAATTAAAAAAAAAAAAATATCGCGTTGTAATGGTATGCGTTGTAATATACTTCGTTGTAACAGCTGTTTTCAGTATTTATATAGGTTTGGCGTTGTAAGAGAATTCGTTGTAAAGTAATGCGTTGTAGTAGTACTAGCGTTGTAAAAAATGCGTTGTAAAGGTATGCGTTGTAATAGCATGCGTTGTAACGTCATACATCCTATACAGTGGGGTAGAGTGAAGTGGATTAGAAGGGAGTGGCAGAGCATGGAGAGGTGCACAGTGGCGTGGCTTAGAGTGGAGTGGATTCTAGTGGAGTAGCATACACTGGAGCTACTTGGAGTGGGGTGGCATAGAGTGGAATAGCATAGAGTTGAGTGACCTAGAGTTCAGTGGTGTACAGTGGAATGGCATACACTGGAACAGCATAGACTGAAGTGGCGTAGAGTGGAATAGCATAGACTACAGAGGAGTGGTGTACAGTAGGATAGCATACAGTGGAGTGGCATAAAGTGGAGAGGCATAGAGTGGAATAATGTAGAGTGGTGTGGTGCAGAGTGGAGTTGCATACAATGGAATAACATAGGGTGCAGTAGTGTACAGTGAAGTTGAGTAGTATAAAGTGCTGTACAGTGGAGTGGCATAGAGCAGAGATACATATAGTGGAATAGTGTACAGTGAAGTAATATAGAGGGGAGTTCCATACAATGGAATAGTGTTGAGCGGTGTGGCGGAGAGTGAGGTGACCAAGAGTGAAGTGGCATACAGTGGAATAGCATAGAATGGAGTGGCAGACAGTAGAGTGGCGTACAGTCTACTAGCATACAGTGGAGGGGCATACAATAGAGTGGCGTATGGTAAAATAACATAGAGTACAGTGGCACAGAGGATAGTGGTGTGGTGGCGTACAGTGGAGTGACATAAAGTGGAGTAGCATACACTGGAATAGCGTACAGTGGAATAACGTACAGAGGAATAGCGTACAGTGGAGTTTCTCAAAGTGGAATGCGATTTTTGAAAAAAATAGGGGTGCCCCTGAGATTAATTCCTAAATCAGGGTGCTGATAACATTCGTTAGCAAAAACAATTTAGTAACAAAGTTTAAAAAACATAAGGACCTACAGAACGGACAAAATAAATAGATATATGTGCCATAAGGTACAAAATTGTAAGGTATACTTTATTTTTATCACTTTATATATAGGTTGTAAAAGGATTACATGTCATATTCATGTTTCTTAATACCTTCAAAATAAAGACAGAAAAAGGAACATTTGTTTCATACAATTATTTGAGCTAATAGTTTTTTTTTAGGACAAATCAGAAATCAAACATAATGAATAGACTCAGGTATATGTCTACAATGAATATGTACAGAGTAACAAATTGCAACTTCATGTGGTCATGGCTGGGTCGGTGTTAAATCCTACGCGTGTTTCGGCTAGAAGCCTTCATCAGGACGCCATGTAGCTGTACCTTCCTTATCCTAAACAAGGTGTATACAAATCACAGTGAATAATAAAGTCCGCAAGTAGATTCTGTTTATACTAGCAGGTCTCTGAATTAAGAAAATAAAGGCTGAATATTACATGCTAGTAATGTCATAGAGTTAAATATCATAAAAAACCTTTTCGTCCATCCATTATATACAGTTCTAAAAACAACACAGAGGCAAAAAATATTTTTGCGTGATACCTTATAGCCCCAGACCCTTATGTGATTTCGTAAAGCTATGAAACCAAGGAGGAGAGAAAGAATATTGTTTGGTCAACCAAAAAGTTTAGTGTGTTTGTGCTGTAACCTATAGTAGGCTTAAATGAGGCAATGAAGATATGGGCCCTCCACAAACCAAAAAAGCGGTGCAAATTGTCTATCGAGCCTATTCAAGACAGTGGAGGTGCACCACGAACTAGCGACAGAATGATCGTGGATCAAACTGTCTATTACCTCAAGAGGATAGCGGTATCCCACGAGAAAAGGTGTTGATTAGATGCGCCGGAGTCAGTCTTAGGATTGGGTCCAAGATGGAGAAGAGGAAAAGTGCCTAAACAGAGGGAACAATAAAAGAGTACCTTGAATGTGACAGCGCCGTTATGCGTTTAGGCCAGTTACCAATCTAGAAGTAACGGATTGTGATACCTTGAATTTATGGCTTATTGATGTATCCTTCAATATATATGTTTAGAGATGGACATCCGGGGCTGAAAGTTTATCCAATGTGGTAGGTACTATAGATCAAGAGAGAGCATGTTAGCCTACTTATATTGTTGGCTCACAAAAACATTTTGATTTTTAAGTCTAGAAGAATATATGTGAAAAGAAAATGTACCTCAGTAATAATCTGAAATGCAGTAGTACTCGGCTCACTGATAAAAAAAATGGTAAAGGGCCGCCACTGTAGTTTTGTATGCTGGAGAGAGAGTTTATATATTAAACCGTCTTTTCTAGCTATGTAAGGGAATTATGGTGTTATGTAACAATTATGTGCTTATCTATGCGTGTAAGCGGACTTCCGAAATAAGTGGATCCTACCGACTTTCGTAAAATCCCTTAAAGAATGAGAGAATGAAAAACTCTTAGTTCTATGGTCATGGGGTCAAAAGAGAAATGAAAAGTACTAAACTGTGGAAAGCTGTCTATGCACGGGGACTAATAATGGACATGATAATGCTCCGATATCAGTACTTACTGTTTCTGGACCCACTGCCTTCCGTAATGAGCTGGGGAGCCGAGTATTTGGGAACCGAAGTCACGGCTGGGTGATGTAGCCACAATGGTGCCGTCAACTGCGGTTCTATTTATGTGGTGGTAAAGAGACGGTCTAAGTCGTTCCTAGTTGAACCGGATATAGATGGTAATCTGTCGTAAATGTGAGATTTCGGGTGTTATCCTAGCTGTCGTGCTGGTTGGTGCCTGAATGGCAGCCATGTTGGAGTGATACATCCAAAATTGAGGAAAGGGTCTATAATCGTATTACGTAAGATATCGGGGTGGGAGATAGAAATCTTACATATACTTTTAGAACGATATGGACAAATAACTCTGCTGTGTAAGGATACCGACCTGTCTATTGGAAAATATCGGTCTTCCGGAAAGCCAATCGTTCCGGGAATCAAGTTATGGGTGTGTTCGCTTATGATGGAATTGCCGCCATCTTGGAATGGTTAATGCGCAATTGATATGTAGGTAAATAATGATTTGTGCCCGATAGTCCAATGGTAAGACCACAGAAATGGAATGAAATAGTGGCAGTCTTACTCATAGTTGGGGTGACTAATGGGGTGGACCATCCTTAAAAAAAAAGAGAAGACATCTGAAGGGTCAAAATAAAGAACTCTTGCGAGTGAGGGGTAACTACTATGTCAGAGTGGTAATTCTTTATACATGATCAGATCTGGGAGCGAGTGTGAGTAAAGGTAAGTAATCACGTGAGGTAGAATGCTAGCCTTCTAAGAATAGTTGCTAAGGGCCTGCGCAAATGATTTCGGAGGGTTCTGGGATTTTACTGGAGGGATTGATCTAATAATTAATCACAGTTATGTTTTAGCACCTAGTCCCATGGAATGTCACTGTTCATTCCCTTCTGATATGTGTTGAGAGAGAAAATCCAATACACCTCTCTGCACTTACGTATATTTGTACTCGCGATGCCTGTATTGATGTTAATTTTCTCTAAGATTAACCATCTTATTTGGTGCTCACTGTGTTTTGCTTCCATGTAATGTCGAACAAGGGGCGCTTGGATTTTGTGAGTACAAATGGCCGACCTGTGTTCTGTGAGCCGTGTGGCCATAGATCGTGCCGTTTCCCCCACGTATCCTTTATCGCATGGGCACAGAAGTAGATAAATGATGTTAGTCGTTTTGCAATTGGTTAAGGTTTTCAACTGTAGATGTATTTTATTGAAAGTGAATGTTGATGATTTGCAGGCAAAGTGGAATGCGTACAATGGTGTGTACAGTGGTGTTGTGTAAAGTTAAGTGGAGTAGAGTGGTATGGTGTACAGTGGAGTGGCATAGAGTGTAGTAGCGTAGAGTGTAGTAGCGCAGAGTGGAGTGGTGTACAATGGAATACCATAGAGTTGAGTGGCATCCAGTGGAGTTGCGTACAGTGGGTTAGCATACAGTGGTGTGGCATAGAGTGGAGTGGTGTGGCATACAGTGGAATAGCATAGAGTGAAGTGGCATAGAGTCGAGTAGTGTAGAATAGAATAGCGTTGAGTGAAGTGCCATAGATTGAAGTGTCATACAGTAGAGTAGTATACAATGGAGGGAGTGGGGTAAAGTGGAGTGATGTACAGCAGAGTGGCAAAGAGTGAAGTGGCATACAGTGCAATAGTGTAGAATGGAGTGGCATACAGTAGAACGGCATAGAGTGGAGTGGCACAGTGTGGCCTAGAGTGAGGTGGCATAGAGTGGGATAGCATTGAGTAGGGTGGTGTATACTGGAGTGGTGTAGAGTGGATTGGTGGGGAGTGGATTGGCATGGAGTTGAGTGGCATATAGTGGAATTTCGTAGAGTGGAGTGGCGCACATTGAGATGGCCTGTTGGAGAGTTGTGTATAGTGGAGTGCATAAAGTGGAGTCGAGTGCTCTGGGTGGCATGTTGTAGAGTAGAGTGGAGTGGTGTATAGTGGGGTGGCGCAGACTGAGGTGTGATAAAGTTGTATACCTTGTCATACAGTACACTGGAGTGCCGTAGTGTGGAATGCTGTAGAGTGGTGTACATATAGTGGAGGGGCATACTGTGGAGTGGAATAGAGTAGAGTGGCATAGACTGGAGTGGCATAGAACGGAGTGACATAGGGTGGAGTGCCATATAGTGTAGTGGTGTAGAGTGGAGTGGCATAGAGTGGAGAAGCATACACTGCAATAGCGTACAGTGGGGTGGCATACAGTGGAGTTGCATATAGTGGAATGAGTGGAGTGGCTTACAGTGGTGTGCTGTGCACTAGTGTGGCATAGAGTTAAGTGGCATAGAATGAGTGGCATAGAGTGGAATAGTGTATAGTGGAGTGGGGTAGAGTGGAGCGGCGTAGAGTAGAGTGCAGTAGAGTGGAATAGCGTGGAGTGGAATGGCACACAGTGATGTGGCGTAGAGTGGAGTGGTGTACAGTGGAATAGCATAGAGTAGAGTGGCAAACAATGTAGTAAAATACAGTGGAATAGCCTAAGGTGGAGTGGCACACAGTGGAATTGCATACACTGGAATGGCATATAGTGGAGTGGCATACAGTCAAGTGGCATAGAGTGGAATGGCATAGAATGGTGTGGCTTAGAGCGGAACAGAGTACAATGGAGTGGCATGCAGTGTAGTGGTGTACAGTGTAGTGGTGTAGAGTGTAGTCGGGTAGAGTGGAGAGGCGTACCATGAAATAGCACCCAATGGAGTGGTGTAGAGTGGAGGGGCATTCAGTGGAAGAGCATAGAGTGAAGTGGTGTAGAGTGGAGTTGCATACAGTGGAATAGTGTAGAGTGGAGTGGTGTAGAGCGGAGTGGCGGACCGTGGAATAGCCTACAAGTAAAGTGGAGTGGCCTACAGTGCAGTGGCTTATGGTGGAATCATGTAGAGTGGATTGCCGTTGATTGCAGTGGTATAGAGTGGAGTGGGGTACATTGGACTGCCGTACAGTGGAGTGGCGTACAGAGGAGTGGCGTACACTGAAGTGGCAAAGAATGGAGTGCCATTCAGTAGAATAGCATAGAGTGCAGTCCATACAGTGGAGTTGCATACAGTGAAATAGAGTAGAGTTGAGTGGCATATAGTGTAGTGGCATAGAGTGGAGTGACGTAATGTAACAGCTTAGAGTGGAGTGCTGTATAGTAAAGTGGCATACAATAGAATAGCATACAGTGGAATGCCGTACTGTGTAGTGGTGTACAGTAGAGTGGCATAGAGTGATGTGGCATAGAGTGGAATACCATAGAGTTGAGTGTCATACAATGGAGTGACACAGACTGGAATTGCGTTGAGTAGAGTGGTTTACAGTGGAGAGGAGCAGAGTGGAGCGGCATGGAGTGGATTGGCATAGAGTTGAGTGATGTAGAGTGGAATAATGTACACTAGAGTGATGAGGATGGAGTGGTGTGTAGGAGAGTAGAATCTGCTTCTTATAGTCACCACCACATTTTGCTGATGTTTCACTGTTTTTGACTTAGTCTGGCTGGTATCCTGCTATCCAGGACCCCAGCTGCTTTCTCTCTAAATTGATTGCATGTACTTTAGGTACACCAGATTGGATTCTGGGGTACCCTTATAAGTCCCTAGTATATGGTATACTATGTACCTAGGGCATAGGTACCCCAGAGACCTCTCAGGGGCTGCAGCATGTATTATGCCACCCCGGGGATACTATTCAAAATGACACAACAGGTCTGCTACAACAACCTGTATAAGGTGGTGCATGCACCCCTTACTTAGATATAGGTGCAATATATCTACTCAATATCACTGCATATATAAACCTATCAGTCACCCCTGTGGCAGGCCTTATCAATCCTGAAGGCAGGGTGCTGGGTGTTATGTGAGAGGGTGCACCTACATGAGCAGAGCCCCTCTGCAGCCTTCGGAACCTCTGTTCCGGGGTTGTTTGTGATGCAGCCTACCACATACCCTTAAGTGCATTATAACCTCGCGGTAAATGCAAACTTTAAAACGGCTGCATGGAAACATGTTGCGTTTGGTATCATACACCTTGGAATCATACCCCCACACCAGTAACTGATGTGAGAGGTATGATTCCACCCTACTAGAGGGAGAAATATGACAACACTGGTACACCCGGTACCAGCTTTCTCGACCCTGGCATCACAAACTGGATGCTGCTAGCCACAGACACGAGTCTGCCCTCCTGCTGCTGGATGAAACTCCGGCAGGGGACGGCTGGACAGTAGGTTTACTGTCACAGGAAGGTGTGACCACCTCCCAGACAGGCTTTAGTGTATTGGGGCTGGGTGGGTGCACTCAAAGAGTGCTTTGATGTCTGCACTGGGGGCACATTTGGTGTCCCTGTGCATAGACCAGCTCAAACCGGTTGCAGGAGCCATTTGCTCCTGCTCTGGCGCAAAACTGGACACAGGACATCGGTGTAGCCACCCCTCTGTCCTGACCCTCCCATAGGTGGGTCCCCAGAGTTTGTCCCACCCCTTCCTTGGGTATAAAGTAGGAACCACTGGCTACAGGACTTGAGATTTATCTGGATGAAACTCTGCTACAGAAACCAAGTACTTCGACTATCTACACTTCGTTGTATGACTGAAGAATCTTCCTTGGAAGGAGTTACTCCCCTGCAAGGCAGGCACCTGAAACGCACCTGACCGGTTTGCATCTACGTAGCTCCTGAAGGACTCCGAAGATTTTACAACACAGGAGATGGGTTCCCAAGCTTCCCAAGTTTGACTAGTGCTCTCAGCAAACCTGAGACCCGCAGCCCTCGTGGGGACCATGCAACCAGTACCCTTGGACACCGTGCACATTTGCAGCAGCATATGCTTTTTGGCAATCCCTGAGGCTGTGCTTTGGGCTACTTATAGTCCTAACCCCGAGCAGTGTTTTCACTGAAGATTACCGGCCTACACTCCACGAGTGTTCCGTGGGCTGGTATTTTGTGATTCCTGTCGAGGTTCCTTCGCAATCCCTGGTCCGTCAACCTGTGGGTCCCTGTGAAGGCAACTTTAACTTTCAGTGGGCTTTCCTGGTTGCTCCAGATGTGCCCTGACTTTCCATTGCTTGGAGAGTCCCCAGGACCTTGCTGGTCCTCACCGAAGCATCTTTTCTTTGACCGCGTGGGTTGCAGTTGCCAAGGCTTATTGGTCTCCAATCTGGACACTGACCCCCCAGCAATCGACATCCTTTGTGGGACAGCTCACCTGCGGACTTTGGTTATCGTCGACGTCTCCTGGTCCCCGTGGCTGCAGAGTCAAGCTTCACCTCATCTCACCTGAAACACACTGACATCAGTGGGCATTCGTCTACTGAGCCCCTGGTCACCCTGAAGTGACCCAGACTCTGTCCCCTCTGCTTTCGGGTTCTTCTCAGCTCTGATCCAGGCTTGGATCACACTGGACACTTCTCATCTTCCCGGCAGCAGCACTTCTTCGTAACACGCCATTGAAATCAACGAGCGTTTCCAACACCACTTGGCCCCTATGCACCCGGCTCTCCTGGGATAGGTAACATGGGTACCCCAGTACTCTTAAGGGTGCTGGCCTTAGAACCTTCTATGTTCCAAAGGGTTTGCTTGAAGTCCTCTCCTAAGTATCCTTAATCTTTAAAATTCCGACCGCGGATTTCCCATAGGATTGTACGGAGCTCGCGGCTGTGTTCTCACCCTGCACGTGTACCCTGTGGGTCCCCTGTGTCACTACCTTGGGTGGTTCCTTGGGGTCCTAGCAATTCTACGTGCTCTAGGCACTGTGTCTAGTCAAGTTTTGGTTGTTAGACCACTTTCTTAGTATATGGTTCGGTCTCCCCCTGGAGCTCGCTGTGTATTGTGCTATTTACTGTTGTTCTAGTACTGTAATATTGTGTGCCTTGTTCTCTAATCTCATAAAGAGGTTAGTAGAGAGTGTTTAGAAATAAATACATATATTTTATATATACCTTGTGTGGTTCTCCTTTCATTTGGTCATTCAGGAGGTTATAATCTGGTAAACCAAGCTGCTTTACATTCCTTCGAGATTTAGCCCGAAGGCTGCTCTCCGTAGCTACCACTAGGATAGATTATAATAAAGGTTGTCTTTAACCTAATCATCAATAAGGGTTGTTTGGACTGGTGCAAGGTACCCACTATAACTAGTGACAGCATATACCAGGCCACCTTCTCACATGGTGTACCGTGGAGTGGCATGTCGTAGAGTAGAGTGGAGTGGGGTACAGTGGTTTGGCATATAGTGGAGTGCGATACAGTTGGGTGTCTTGTCCTACAGTAGAATGGAGTGCCATAGAGTGGAATGCTGTAGAGTGGAGTGGCATAGAGTAGAGTGGCATAGACTGGAGTGGTGTGGAGTAGAGTTGTGTAGAGTGGAGTTGAGTGGTGTAAAGTGGAGGCCCATAAATAGCGTCAGTGTCGTGGCATACAGTGAAATTGGGTATAGTGGAATAGCATAGAGTGGAGTGACATACAGTGGAGTGGCACAGACTGGAATAGCGTTAAGTAGAGTGGTTTACAGGGGAGTGGCGTAGAGTGGAGTGGCATAGAATGGAGTGGCGTGGAGTGGCAAATAGTGTAGTGCGGGCAGGGAAACAGATCAAATGTCTTCTGCCAGTCGGCAGGAGCATTTCTGAAGCTCATAGACAGTGCTTTAAGCTGGATGAAACATGCTGGGGGTCTCTCAAGGAGGTGTGTCCAACAAAGCATGATTAGGAATAATTTCCTGTTATGAAGGGAATTGCTTAAAACGTGAACTAAATCCTATTCTTTAAACAGCACGTCCCCGACCAGTATTTGAGCATCTCTCTGTGAGTTCTCTATTATTACATCCAGATGTATCACACAAGATTGTACAAATACACCTAAATCAATATAGACCTATTGGCTTTACTAGTACTTTTCAGAACGTTAGCAATATCAAACACAGGAGTAAAGGCAATTATGTTTTTTGATCAATTAGAAATAAAAAAAATTCAATTCTGAAAAGATGAGGGTGTGAATTCAATACTACAAAGGATTGTTGAAGAAAGGGGGGTGATAGTCTGAGTGTTTCTGTCACTCATGTTCTCCTTTTCAAGTCACATTCCTTCTCAATCTCTCTCTCTCTGAGCCAGACCCTTATTCTCACATCCCTTTCTGAAATCCTCCATGTCTCGCTGTTCATCCCATTAATTTTCATGTCTGTCTTTTTACTCGCACATACTCCCACATGTCACCTCTCCTTCATCATCTCCTTTCTCTTTATCTGTCTCTCTCTCAAACACACACACACATGCACACATACATGCATGCAGTGCTTGAAATGGAAATATAGAAGTGCAGGCGCTCTGTACCAGAGTACCTTCGTGTTTCTGAGAAGTGATGGTACTCTCCAATTAAAAGTGTTACATTTTTGTTGAGAAGTGCCGGGACTCTCCCTCTCAAAATCAAAAAGTGATTGTACCAGACAGTACCGGCCCATTTAAAGCACTGCATGCATGCATGTACACACACGCACATACATACACGCACACACTGTCCTCACCTGAAAACATTTTCCTTTTCTGTAGGGCTACCAATATTTCAACAGCTGTATATACCTCCTTTACACACTTTTCCGTAGAATGGCAATTACAATTATAACTGACTGACATCTGAGTGCTCTACAGAGAAGCCAAGGACTGGCTGATCATGCAATATGCAAAAAAAACAGTTGATGGACAGAATGCAGAACAATGTTATACATTCACCCCAGTACAGCGATCTTGGCCTAAATCCATCGTTTTTTTGCTCACCATGCCGTTCCAGTTTGAACCCAGCCACAAGCAAATCAGTCTTGACCCTGTGCCTCATGGGAACAGTCCAGACCGAACTGCCAGGCCAGGTCCTCCCTGGACTGGAAACAAGCATCCTAGGACCGGTTTTGGGGTTTTACCCCTCTTCAGCCAGGATAGCTTGATTCCAGTGGCAGGGAAAGCACGGGACCCATGTCTGGGCATACCCGTCCCACTCGGGGTGACAAATGCAAAAACAACAGTTGATAGACAGAATGCAAAAACAATGTCATACTTTCACCCCAGTACAGAGATCTGGGTCTAAAATCCATTGTTTCTTTGCTCCCCATGCCATTCTAGTTTGAACCCAGCCACATGCAAATCAGTCTTGACCCTGTGCCTCATGGGAACAGTCCAGACCGAACTGCCAGGCCAGGTCCTCCCTGGACTGAAAACAAGCATCCTAGGACCGGCATGGAGAGCAAGGGACCCATGTCTGGGCATACCCGTCCCACTCGGGGAGACAAATGCAAAAACAACAGTTGATGGACAGAATGCAGAACAATGTCATAAATTCACCCCAGTACAGAGATCTGGGCCTAAATCCATCGTTTTTTTGCTCACCATGCCATTCCAATTTGAACCCAGCCATATGCAAATCAGTCTTGACCCTGTGCCTCCTGGGAACAGTCCAGACCGAACTGCCAGGCCAGGTCCTCCCTGGACTGGAAACAAGCATCCTAGGACTGGTTTCAGGGTTTCACCCCTCTTCAGCCAGGATAGCTTGATTCCAGTGGCATGGAGAGCATGGGACCCATGTCTGGGCATACCCGTCCCACTCGGGGTGACAAATGCAAAAACAACAGTTGATGGACAGAATGCAGAACAATGTCATACATTCAATGATGGATTTAACCCAGATCTCTTGACTGGGGGTGAATGTTTTGATTTGTTCTGCATTCCGTCCATCAATTGTGTGTCTTTTGCTTTCTCTCCCTTAGTGCGCCAGGTATGCCCAGATGTGGGTCCTGGGCTCACTGTGCCACTGGAATTAAGCTATCCTGGCTGAAGAGGGGTGAGACTCCGAAACTGGTCCTAGGATGCTTGTTTCCGGTCCAGGGAGGACCTGGCTTGGCAGTTCGGGCTGGACTGTTCCCATGAGGCACAGGGTCAAGACTGATTTGCATATGACCATGTCTGAACTGGGGTGGCAGAGTGGGCTAAAGAACGGTGATGGATTTAACCCAGATCTTTTGACTTGGGATGAATGTTTTGATTTGTTCTGCATTCCGTCCATCAATTGTGTGTCTTTTGCTTTCTCTCCCTCAGTGCGCCAGGTATGCCCAGATGTTGGCCCTGGGCTCACTGTGCCCCTGGATTCAAGCTTTCCTGGCTGAAGAGGGGTGAAACCCCGAAACCGGTCCTAGGATGCTTGTTTCCAGTCCAGAGAGGACCTGGCTTGGCAGTTCGGGCTGGACTGTCCCATGAGGCACAAGGTCAAGACTGATTTGCATATGGCCAAGTCTAAACTGGGGTGGCATGGTGAGCAAAAAAACGATGGATTTAACCCAGACCTCTTGACTGGGGGTGAATGTTTTGATTTATTCTGCATTCCGTCCATCAATTGTGTGTCTTTTGATCATGCAATAGGCACCTTAGGACTCACTGTCATGCACTCTGATAAACTCAATTTGCCTTTGGTCTAAGCTCCACGCTGTCAATCGTGCCCCATCACGAACCCCCCACCCACCGAATTTCCCCAGATACCCAGTGCTGATTAATTTTAGAGTATGCACAGTAAAACAGTCACATGTCGCATTAAAAACAAAAAAGCAGAAACACAACGTCTGGAAAAAGCAAATACTCTTCTTCAGTGGTGCAAGAGGAAGTAAAACATACGAAACGTATACAGGGACTGCTTCCTGTCATGAAATACTAGGGTTATTACAGTCATTGTTGAGAAATCGAAATATAGGCCTTGTATGGCTCGTTTGAATTTCAGATTTTAATTTCTACCATTGCTCAGTCCCGACAAAATCTGACTTCCTTAAAGCCTTGTAGCTCCTGAGTTATGTGCACGAGGAACCTTACTCTTTATTATCCTCTCCCCTCGTTTTAAGGGCAAAGGGTGTGGCGTAACGGTCAGCGCTGCCTCTATGGTTCCAGTCTCGTCGTGTCTGGTCTCAACATGATTCTGGGCAAGTCACGTAATCTACAACAAAAATGAATTAATCCGTGTGTAATGTAACTAGTGCTCGATTAAAGCCTCTAATACCTTAGGTTCGAGATCACGCTTTATAAAAGTGCATAAAAAAGGTCCGGTTCCAAGTGCGTGGAGGGCACGCGGGCCCCTGTAGGTGTTGCGCAAATAGGCAATTACAGGGCTCTGTCAGAGGCCTCCGGAATTCTTAACCCTGCTCCGGGGAAGCGGTGACAGAACGCCACGAGGGCTTAGTGCATGCTTACACATCACTGCTCGGCCTTTGTTACCCGCCGAGGTTGGAACCCGCGATAATAGGCACAGATGTCCGAGGCTCGGAGCGAGCGCGCACTTGTCTTTCATCCCTCCGGGGTTCACTTAAGCGGCAGCGAGGCACTTGAGCGAACGGGGGGCGGCCAGTCAGCAATTTACAGTTGCCAGGCAATTTCTTTGACACCTGTAACAGACTCGCAAAGTTATCCTCTCATTTTTACCCCCGCTGGCGTTTTGTGACGTGTATTGTTTTAACGACTAAGGCTCTCTTAAGGAGTTCCTAGAAAGCGCAATAGGTTTGCTCAGCTGGTGTATAAACATGTTTCTGGGGAAGCCGGGGACTGGAGTGGCCTGCAAGAATATGAGAGCGATTTTGATGATGATGATGATGAATATTGTTATTATTTATATTATTTCAGACCCGCCAGAGCTTTGGGATGAGGGTGTGGGTAGCTGTACTACAACTCAGTGGGCTAAACAGCCTATAACGCCTGTAATGTCGTGACGGTGACGCGATACGCCAAATGCGTACGCGTCCAGTCACGTGGGTTGCGCAAATAAAAGACGGTCACGCGCGAACGTACGCCACTTAGGCTACGACGGCGGACCAAGTAAAGTACACACTGTTTCTCCGTGTATTTGTATCGTAGGCCTACAGTCGCGACCTCCAGCGGTCGCAGTCCCGTCTACAGACGGGGGCCGGAGAACACAACACAAACTGGCGAGGAGGGCGGGCGTGCCCTCGCTGACGCGTGGTGCGCTGGTGTGGCGGCCGCGAGCGCTGCCCTTGGCTCGCGGTGCTCGTGCCCCTGCGCGGAGGGCGGATCACTGTGCCCCTCGTGGTGTGCCTGGTGCGCGGTGTGCCCGCGCCGCCCGGCGGAGGCGCTGTGGTGTTCGCACTCGAGACGGGAGATCCATCGGCCTGCCGGCCACATGGTCCAGGTTTTACAGAGTGCCGGTTGTGGTGCTCCAAGGCGAGTACGCCCTACAGGTGCCTGCTGATCGTGTCGCTGAAAGGGGGGCAGCCTCTGGAACATCCTGTGAGTACCTGGAGCTGAGTGTCTGTGGCCCTGAATGCTGGGAAGTCTGAAACACTCATCTTTAAATACAGAGGCCTAGTCAGTCACAACCTCACCTAGGAGGGAGGCCCACCAGTCAGGAGCAGGCACACTGCGCAGTGCAAGACCCCAATCGCACGAGCACAAGGACATAAGGGGAGTGCTCCAGAGAAGGGGAAGGCCCGAGAGGACTAGAGGCACATTAGGCAGTGCGCACACACCCGCAGAGGCCAGGGAGGACCACGCCCAGCGCTGAGCACTGGCCATGGCCACGATACTGCCAATTGAACCCTTCATAGTAGAGGGGTCACCTTCAACGATTGCGGCCAAGTGGAAGGACTGGGAGGATGGGCTGCGTATATTTTTCGAGGCCACCAAGGCCCATAGGGACCAGAAAAGGCAAATGATTATACCCCTGGGTGGAAAAGACATTCACAACATCGTCAAAACACTAGCGGAGGCCACTCCTAGAACTCACCTGACACTGATAGCCGCCCTTAATGAACACTTCGAACCAATGGCCAACCGCGATTATGAGAGGTTCATCTTCCGGCAAGCGCGCCAGCTTCCGGAAGAATCACTAGACACGTATCACGCCCGTCTGAAGAACCTTGCAGCCACGTGCTGGTTCCGGGATGAGACTGAGGAAATCAGAGGGCAGATCATCCAGGGCTGTGCCTCAGCCAAGCTGCAAGAGCACATACTTGAAGAGTCCGGGAAGCCATTGGCGGAGATCCTAACGATGGGTCGGACTAAAGAGCTGTCGAAAGCGCGGGCGGCGCACATGGAAGCAGTTCTTCAAGCGCCAGTGAAGACAGAACCTGTAAACGCGGTGTCGACCAGACCCACACAGAGGTGGAGCAAGAAAGGAGCAGGAACCCAGTCCCCAGGATCGCCGCATGCAGCAGCGGAGTGTCCCGCGAAAGGCAAAAGGTGCTCGGGGTGCGGAAGGACCAATCACTTCGAAAAGGTATGCCGGTCAAAAAAGTACCGCAGGCCGCGACAAACGGCGAACACTCTCAAGGAAGAAGATCCAGCACCCAGTGACATGGATGACGATGAAGAGGAGGAGAGAGTGGTGCACAAGATCCACATGATTGGCACTACCACCCGCAAGGCACGACGCCTAAGTTCTGGGGGAAAGAAATCCATCTCCACATCGACCCAACGGTCCAGCCTGTCGCTCTACGACATAGGCGGATAGCATTTCACCTGAGGCCATTAGTGGAGGAGGAACTCAAGAAGCTAAAAGCAGCAGGAATAATCGAAAAAGTGTCCGGTCCCACGCCGTGGGTTTCTCCCATCGTTGTTGCCCGGAAGCCCAAACAGCCGGGCGCGGTGAGATTCTGTGTCGACATGCGACTGCCCAACGTCGCGATCAAGCGGGAATGCCAGATCACTCCCACGATAGATGACCTCATCGGAGAAATGGCTGGGGCCTGTTGTTTTTCAAAACTGGACCTCAGGTCCGGATATCACCAGCTGGTATTGGATGAAGCCTCCCGCAACATCACCACCTTTTCCACACACGTGGGACTCCGGAGATACACCAGGTTGAGTTTTGGGGTATCCAGTGCCGTGGAAGTCTTCCAAAATGTGATACAGGAGTTAATTACAGGTGTCCCAGGGTTAATCAATGTCAGCGATGACATCATGATTCACGCCAAAACTATCCAAGAGCACAATGAGCGACTGCTCCAAGTTCTATACCGGATCCAAAATGCTGGCCTCACTCTTCATCGAGAGAAATGTGAGTTCTTATGCACAAACCTGCAATTTTTCGGCTATACCTTCTCAGTGGAAGGGGTCAACCCAGATCCTGAGAAAGTGCGGGACGTTAAAGAAGCTGTCGCCCCCACCAATGTCTCGGAGCTTCCTTGGAATGGTCAATTACTGTGGAAGATTTATCCAAGATTTGGACAACCTGACGGCGCCGCTGAGGGAGCTGACCAAGGAGTCCACCACCTGGAAGTGGGGCGAGGAACAGGCCCAGGCCTTCGAGAAAATCAAGGAGTCTCTCTCTGAAGCCACTACCCTGGCGTTCTTTGACCCCACCAAGTTAACATTGGTCGCCGTGGATGCTGGTCTGGTCGGGTTAGGAGCCGTCCTCCTGCTGGGGGTGCCACCACTTCCATTTGTATTTGTATGGAAAATTGTTTGTAGTAGCAACAGACCACAAACCGCTGGTAGCACTTTTCTCAGGGACCTCGACTAAGCCGCCGCCGCGGATTGAGAAGTGGATGCTCCAACTCCAGAACTATAATTGTAAAATAGAGGATCAGCCCGGATCCAAGAATCCAGCCGACTACCTGTCCTCGGAAAGCCACGGCCCAGGAAATGGAGGAGGCCGCTGACACTGAGGAATATGTTAGGTGTGTCACCGCTCGATCGTGCCCTATACCCATTTCCATGGCCAGTCTACGGGAAGCCACAGGCCAAGATGAATGTCTGCAGCGCGCCAAGGGAGCCATCTGGAACAACAGCTGGCACAAAGCAAAGGAGGAGTGGAAGAGTTTGACAACCACAGCACAATGAATAATGGACGGTTTGTACCATGACCGGGGTGAACTCACCGAGGATGACACCGGGTGCTTGCTACGAGGACACCGGCTAGTTATTCCTACTTCTCTAACACAGAGGGTGGTGGACCTCGCCCATGTAGGACACCAGGGCATGGTTAAATCAAAATCGAGACTTCGCACAAAGGTTTGGTTCCCGTTAATGGACGACTTGGTAGAGGCCACGGTCCGCACGTGCCCCTTGTGCCAGGTCACTGGGGAGGCACCCCGACCCTGTCATCGTGGAACCTTGGCCCAGGGTCCCTTGGTCCCGAGTGAGTGTAGATTTTGGCAGCCTTCCAGACGGACGCCATACCCTGGTAGCCATTGACGACCACTCTAAGTATCCTGAAGTGGAGATACTGTCGTCCCTCAGCGCGACTGAAGTCATACCAAAAATTGAGAAGATCATGGCTGCCCATGGACTCGTGAAAGAAATAGGAACTGACAATGGATCCCCTTTCCAAAGTCAATAATTTGCCTCATAACTACAAGAGCTGGGCATACATCATCGCCGGATCACCCCCCGTTGGCCGCAAGCGAATGGGGAGGCTGAAAGATTCATGCGAACACTTAACAAGGTAATACGCATTGCACATGACAAAGCCCAATCAGTAGAATTGACCATATTCACCTTTCTACGGAGTTATCGCCAGACACCCCACACGACCACCGGGGTGGCTCCTCCACATCTACTAATGGGAAGAATAGTTACTGACACCATTCCTCATCCCCCTGAGTGGAGACCAGAACTTCCTGTGGACAGTACCATTGATGCCAGGCGACGAAAAGCACATGCCCATATCAGTGTCAGGCGGAGAGCCATTGTACCAGACATCCTCCGAGGGGACACTGTACTGCTCAAGAACTGAGCCCAAGGAAGTAAATTCCGTCTGACTTTTGAAAAGGAACCCTGGACGGTGGTGTCCGTCAAGGGAACTTGTATCACTGCTACTCGCGGGAGAGAGAAAATAACCCGAAATGTGTCGCATTTCAAAAGGTATCATCCACAGCGAGCAGAGTCAATTCCCGACCAGGTGGGCGACACCCGGAACACCAGGCGAGTGGAAGATGTCGAGACTGGTGGCGGAGAAATGGAACCGGCCAGGGAGGACACGGGAGAGTCTGACATTCCCTGGTAATCTCCACAGAGAGAGTCATCTGGTATGGCTGCAAGTCCTGGGCGACAGTGCATCGAAGCTATAACTCCCGTCGAGGAGCACGGAGGGGATACCGGAGGCACACAAGGCCGGGGCGCGTCGCAGTACAGCTTGCGGAACAATCCTGAGCCCTCCTGTGACCTCAAAGACTACCTCACGTAAGACTGTTCCACATTTTGTTATTTGGGATGTTGGAATGTGGTGCTAAAGGTGGACACAGAGCGGGGAGTCCAATGTCGAGAGTATTATAGTTAAAGTTGGTGTTTCTTGTTTGTTGGGGAGGAATGTAATGTCGTGACGGTGACGCGATACGCCAAATGCGTACGCGTCCAGTCACGTGGGTTGCGCAAATAAAAGACGGTCACGTGCGTACGTACACCACTTAGGCTACGACGGTACACCAAGTAAAGTACACACTGTGTCTCTGTGTATTTGTATCGTAGGCCTACAGGCGCGACCTCCCGGCGGTCGCAGTCCCGTCTACAGTCGGAGAACACAACAAACGCCTACGCATAGTCCTGTATATCATAGCCATGAAGCAGCATGGCTGACTTCTCATTTCATCCTTCTGAGCATCAAATTATGTAGTGGGGTTACTATATTATGCGGTAAGAAAAGGCAAATTATGCATCATAATGCGGCCCATTTTTTTATAGTGATTTTTTCACATAATAATTGTGTCTGGGAAAAGATTTCACCTCATTAGTACCAATTTAACAACCAAATACAGAAATAAGTAGCTGAAAGACGACCATTTAATCCTTACAGAAGGCCTTCCACTGCGCACAAAAATGTCGCCACGTTTTTAGTAACTTTTGATCCGTTTGAGCTAGAAACAATTTTTTCTTGTTAAAATTTGCAGAATATGCAGCAGATGATGGATCATGTGGCAAATGCGGCAATTACATATTTTTTGTGAACAAAGCCACAGAATCACATAATTCCAGTGGACCTGGGTAACAGTCATATTTCTATTGCAATTAGGTCACTTATGCCCACTACAGATTACAGGCTCAATTGTTGCACCCCTGTTGTTGTGATGACTGTGTCCACTACAGGGCACACGTGGGAATCTTCCAGTCAGATCAACTAAGTTTTTCATTCGAGGTTAATAAAACAAGTTACGTTTAGGTACGTAAAAGCACCAAGAACCTATCCATCAACCAAGAGAGTCGTTTTGCAATCCAGTGTTTAATTTGTTTTTAAAAAAATACAAAATTAAGTGCAGGGGTCCAGAGCTTTTCTTAGCAAACAACTGCCAAATACCGAGACCACCACTAGCAGGGCAGTAGAGTGAAAATTCCACCTCATGCCTCTTTCTTCTACCACAATCTCTTCCTTACTCATTGTCCCACTTTTGTAAGTTCTTATTCCTCCTTGCTTTGCCCCTTTGTTGCTGTTTCTTATCTTTATTTTACTCCATTTTCTCCTTTTTACCGACTCTCTCTCTTGCTCAAAATCTGAAGTTTGGGTACCCAAAATGACTGCTAGGTAAAAACTATCTAAAGATGAAATGACTGAACCCAGTTATACCGATTATGGCACAGTGATTTCATCTATACATTGCATAGAAAGGATGACAGTGATAATCCTGAAGGGACCTCTGTACTCTTTGCTGTCTGGTTGGCTGACAATTTGCCATACCCCTCTGTCATAATTCTGAAATTAGAAACTGTAGGTTAAAATTAAATTAGTATCCTCAGATTGATTAGTGGGAGCAGTGCAAGTGCATCCAACAGAATATAATATGGATAGTGAGTGGCCTTAATTGAATTTAGAAAACCTCCAACCTTTCTATTAAAATTAAACATTTATTAATTTTATTTATATGTGTTTTCGAATCAAATAAAATGTGTCATCGTTTGCGTATTTGTTTGATGAATGTTTTTTTTCTTTATATTTTCTGTATTGTTTTGCGGTTCAAATCATCTACAATGCTTAAGTCGAGGTCGCCGGCTTCTAGTAATGATTCGTGGGGTGTCCCCAGATTCCAATAATGATTCCGTGGGGGTCCCCAGGTTTCAGTAATAATTAAGAGGGGGTCCCCGGGAGTCAACAGTTTGGGAACCACTGCTCTAGCAGATTAAATTCAGTGCTGCGGCTCCTCAAATGTAAGGTAAGCCGCAGCTGGAAAACTACTGAGGAGTTAAGGATCGAGGGTGGGAGGTGGTCTCAATGGTGATATGTCTGTGTTTTGCCTTGCTTGATGTTGGCTGTATGCTTGTGACTTAATAGAGTGAGGATCAAGCTTTGTCGCAATGGAGCACTGCACAGGAGAGGCCAGTTGCGCTGCAGAGCGGGTAAAAATGCTTGAAGGAAGGAGGTATAGTAATGGAGGGGAAGGGGAGGTGAGAAAATAAAGAACAAAGGGAGGGACTGATAAATTGCCGGGGGCCTGGGGACCTGCTTGCAAAACAATGCAAATAAGTACATGTTGAGAAAAGTCTGATTTTGGCATTCATCTGGCAGTGTTGCATTTGTAAGGGCGGCCCAATGAATTTTGAATTTCATGTGGTATAGAGGGGTACCATTGCACCAACTGATTGTGATATACATTGCTAGATTTTTTCTCCAGGAAAAATAGCTGCAGTTTGAAATTTACCACTAGAGTTTTCTGCAAGTCATTAGTGAAGTGAAACTTTTAGTTTCGACAAATTAATACCAAAATTAATTAATTGGCAATATTTTGGCCTATTTGGAGGAACATATTGCCAGCACATCTGTACTAGTTCTCGTTGATACAGTTCACAGTAGCTTAAGCACCCCCAAGTAGAGAGCCTTCCCTATCACTGCTAGTGATATAGGGCTGGGAATCTTTTGATTCTGTTTCTGGGTCATTGCTATTTATCAGGAAAGAGTAGTCATCCTTAATGGCCTACTTGAAATGATGCTATTAGTTTTTCGAGGAAAGTGGTGCTCCAACCATGCACTTGCATGCAATGCAGGCACTGTACTCCATATACCCTGTTACATTTCTAATATGCAGCTCAGTTGGGAAAGTAGAGAGGATGTGGTCTGACGGCTAGACTGCCGACTTTGGAGCTGGGAGACCAAGGTTCAAGCTTTGGGGTTGACTCCACATCCTGTGATTCTGGGCAAAACACTTAATCTCCCCGTGCCTACCCAAAAAATGAATGTGTTCTTGTGAAACGTAACTGGCGTTCATGTAAAGCACTCCGATACCTCCGGGTCGAGTTCGCACTATATAAATCTGCAAGAAAAAAAAAATGTCATCACCATAGACCAGTGATAACAAGGATTGGATTAAAGACGTCTATGATGTTGATACTAAAAAAACTATAACTGGTGAATTTCAATGTTTTATTTTTAGTTTAAAATGTTGCTTAATAACTCAGCTAACTATAATGTCACTTTAACCTGTCTTCCCACTGAATATATATATTCACTGAAAAAACCAAAGGTTACAGAGGCGTTATAGTTAGGCTCACATTTCACTCTTACGAAACCATTGAAATTCAACGGATATAGTTACCTGAGCTAACTATAACTTACGCCCGTAGTGCACTGCTTATGATCTCACATATGACATCACTCATGACACGGTCAGTGACATCACACAAATCAGAACAACAATTTGCCTTGCTGCACAGCGTTGAGTGAATACTTAGTAAATCTACTCCTGTATGTCACGGGTCAACTGCCTGATGGGCAGGAGTGGCTTTTGCAGGTTAGAGCAGTGGGGCCGGGTTGGGGGGGATTCGACAGACGACCACAAGGGACAATTAAATAAATAATAAATTTTCCCTAGTTGTCGTCTGTTGAAATCCCCCCCACCCGGTCCCACCACCCCACCGTTCTTACTTGCACAGACCGTGCCTGCTGATGAGCCAGTCAGTCAGAAGATACTGTGTCAGTAAGCACTGCCTTTCCCTTGCTTATCTCGTGTCAACAGTGAACTACTGGAAGGTGTGGCTTGTATCTACCATATTTCTGGAGAATTGCGATTATACCTTGTTGCTTTTGAAAGTACCTGTCTAAGAATGTCAATAACTTTTTTGTATTTGTAGTAGTTATAAACAGCTACAGCCTGAGCATATTACTTGCTTAACAAGTAACGTTCACATGATTACTCTGCAAGAGTGTTAAACATGCAAATTCCGTCTACCTCTTTATTCCATCATTGAGGGCTTGGCTTGGTTGTTAAGTAAGAATCATCCAAACTAGGGAATCCCTGGTGTCTTGGCACTGGAACATTATCCTTGGCTCTCATCTTTAGCAGGAAGCTTCTGAGTTAAAGGACAATAACCCATTCTAGGGCAGTCACTGTACATCTTGAATTTTTTTAACTTTCAGATTGCTTTATCAAAAGTAGAAAATGGTGTACATTGCATTCTTCAATGTAGGCCCACAGCGAATGGCCTGATAATTTTGAGTTGGGGCCAATAACAGGAATTACCATTAGAATTATACTTTTGTTATGGATAGGGGGACTTATTTACAAGCTCAGTATGCTGCCAGAATGTCACTTTTTATGATGTTCTGGCAGCTCACTGGGCTTATCCATATTTATGAGGCCACGTAAACCCACCCTGAGTGACTTTTCATGCCTGCGTGGATATGATGTGAGGGAACGCAGTGCAAGTCACTGCGTTGCCTCACACTGTGATGGGGAGGTGTGCCCTAGGTGTTACGGTGAGTATTGGACATATTCCCAGATTTACAAGATGCTATAAACCCGCGAATGTGTCAAAAGCTTACGCCCCCCAGGGACAGAGTTAGGGCTGTTTTTGTGAAGGAAGGTGTCCCTTTCCCCACAAAAATAACATGATTTCAACGCAGGTGGAAGGGTGCCTGCATTGGCACATGGCAGTCATTTGTGCACCAGTGATGTGAAAGAGGACAAGAATGCGCCATATCTCATAGAAACAGCAAATTCCTGTCCTTTTCTTTTGACATAGGGCAGCACAGCAGGAAGGCTTGCAGCGCTGCCCTACTACAAAATATTGTAAATGAGGGCCTGTATGTCTGTAATATTTCACTTGTTGGAGTCTCCGGCTGGCAAAAAAAAATGTTTCCTGCATGTATTCTCCAAGAAGTATGAATACCCCTTAATCCTCCTAACCCGGATTTACTGGGATCCCTTGTAACAGTACCTCTGGGGAGGGGCAGGGAGCAGGCATGTGATAAAGAGGACCTTAGTTGGGGAGCCATGGTGGTTTGTTACTCAGTGGATGGCTTATTAGTCTCCCCTAATGTCTGAACTTGCCTGACAGTCAGTTACGAGACTAGTAAAAAGGGGGAAATAAGAAGTGGCTATTATCACAACTCCTCTCACTCTGGCACAGCAGGGCACCTAGAAAAACACTTTACTGAAATAAAGACGACCACTGTCAGCTCCCATAACAAGTTAATTAGGAAGGAGAAAGATTTGTCAGCCTCTCAGAGGAGAACATCGATTTCCCAGGAAAAAGAGCATTGGTGGTTATATTTGTTTTCTTAGTGCTTTGAGACTATTGAGGGCATGTGTTGCAACATAAAGCTAAAAATGAAATAATACTAAAACCAAAGAGGTGACAGACAGACAGACACACACTCGCGCGCGCGTGCACAAACACTCTCTCTCTCTCTCTCTTTCTTTCTCGACCACGATTTGTTTATTTTTTATTGAAATTTAAATATTCAGCTTCAAACTAATTACATAACTATGGTAATTTAACAAAATTATCAAAAACAATGAAAGCTCCTAAAAACCTCACAGAGAAGTCGTGCTTATGATGCCAAGTTAAAAAAACCACAGAGGTTTTCCATTTGTGGTTAGCAACTCAACAAAACTCCCCCTACGCACTGCTCATTACCTCACACGATGACACAGCTGGCAGTTGTGTGATGCACTGCGGTCAGTAACTAACTGCTGGTGTAAGAATGTATAGATAAGAGAGCCCAGAGGCTGAAAATCCCTTGCCAAACATAACAACTTCGTAATCTGCTAGCAGCCCTGTATTTTCATGATAGAGAAATACATTTAGCTAAAAGCAATAATTTGTGGGTTCAGGGATGTTGGTCACCCTTAACATTGTAGTGTGCTCACCATGATCCCACATGTCACTAAGGGGCATCTGTACAAGCCCCTATCGCCAACGGAACGTCACTTTTTGTGACGTTCCCGTGGAAATAGGGGCCTTGCCTTATGTACAAGGCAGCGTTAAGCCACTTAACGTGGCTTAACGCTGCCTTGTACATAAGACACCCTTTTATGCTATGTTTAGCGTGAAAGGGGCGTGCAGTTGGTGTTGTGGTGGGTGTTCCACCACAACACCCATTGTATTTGACGCTGCCCCCTATGTACAAGGGTGACGTAAATAGGAGGCCGCGCCAAAATTTAGACTGGGAAAACCCTGGTCTTAAGTTGGCGAAACGAGGAGAAATGCATTATTTCACCTCGTTTTGCTTTTTCTATGTGTGCTGCCTTGTGCAGCACACATGGAAAAAGTAAAAGGCCTTGGTTTGTTTATGTACAGGAAGGTGACCCTTCCTGTACATAAACAAACCTTTTAAAAAAATGCCATTTTGTAACTTTCATGTGTGCTGCATGAAGCAGCACACATGAAAGTGACAGAATGGCATTTTAGGATTGTTTATGTGCAGGAAGGGAAACCTGCCTACACATAACCAATCCTCCCGTGCACAAAGACATTCTTGCACTCGGTGCAAGGGTGCCTGCGTTGGCACTAAGGGCCATATGTAGGTAAATGTGAAATACCGATTCGTTAATACCGAATTTTACCGATTCCGTATTAAGAAATTCGGTAAAGATTCGGTATAAATTACCGAATCGGTAAAAATCGTTAAGAAATACCGAATCGGAATGAATCCAATAAAAAAAAACGAATCCCCATTACTGAACAGTAAATACCGATTCGGTAAATACTGAATCGGTAAATACCGATTCGGTAATTTTATAAATCGCAATTTGTGGAATCAGCCAATCCTGTGCATCCTCATTGCCTCCCAAACAGGAAGTGGCCACACCCATGCAGCTGCACTGAACCTGGAGCTGACTGTGCAACTCCACAGACTTTGACATCCAATTGCCATCCAAATGGAAAAACCAGGAGAGGGAGAATGAGGCACCAAAGAGGAAAAGAAAGCAGAAATTCAGTGGGAGAGAGCTGGAGGTCATCATTGAAGATGTCACCAAGGACCATGACCACTTATTCGGGAAGCAGTCCCTGCAGGTGCCAGAGTCCCAGAAAAGAAAGATCTGGCTTGATATCCAGGACAAAATTAACGACATTGGAGTTACCCACCCCTCCATTAATGACCTCAAGAAAAGGTGGTATGACCTGAGGAAGGCTGCAAAGGCGAGGCTTGCAGAGAGGCGGAAGCAGGCAGAGCGCACAGGTGGAGGTAGGAATACAGCACCTGCACCAACTGCTCTGGATCTGCTGGTTGAGTCCACCCTCCAGCCGGAGAGTGTGAGTGGGGTCGGCGATGCAGACAACTCAGCCAGAGCTGCCAACAAATAGGTAAGATACATTCACAGCATGCTGTGCACCCCCCACCCTACCCCCAATCCCCAGAGAGCCGTAGGGACTCCGACTCCAGTTCATATTTTACCCCTAACCTGCAATGCATCATGGGAGATGTAGTCAAACGTAACACATGTCAGAACAGTCTGTCCAGCAAACCCAAAGGCATGTGAAAGCAATTAGCAATTAGCAGGCAGAGGACAGTCAGTGTGATTGGCAGGCATTACATTTATTACTATGCAAATGCTGTCAGAAAAGTGAGCATATGTCCATTCTGTCTCCACAGGCGAGCCATCTCGCAGGGCAGCAGAGGGGAGCAGAGGAAGGGCACCCAGGACAGAGAGGAGAGAGGAGGAGGACCAGTCGCCTGCAGGCCACACCACCCCACCACCACCACAACAACACCCACCATCAACGCCGCCACCAGCCCCATCACCACAGCTACCATCAACGCCACCACCACCATCACCAATGCCACAATCAACGCCAGCACCACCTCCAGGCAGGAGGCATGCAGTGGCCACCCTCCAGCCGAAGGAGGTGTTCGAGGCGGACAGCGCGGGTGGACAACAGTCTACAGTGGCTGAGGTTGACACCAGGGCAGGATCACAGTCCCCCACGGAGCGCACCCACACATCTTCCAGGCGCCGCAGGGCAAGGGCAGCCAGTCCTCAGGTCCAGGCCGAAGATGACAGTGTATTTGCTGGCCTCGAAGGTAACATGCTGAAGGTCCAGCGCCTGCAAGGGAGAACAATTAGGTCAGTGCAGCGGGACATGGCACACATGAATGCCCACATGCACCGCATTGAGAACGGCATCGGTGCCATGAACAACACCATGGCTAAGGGCATGAATGATGTGGCGGAGGCTGTGAGGCTGCTGTGCAGCAAGTTAGACGAGGACCGTCTTTCAAGGCGCAGGGAACGGCAGAAGCTGGACAATTACACCAAGGCAGTGAACCGCCTGTCCACTGCAACCTCTCTCATGCGCAGACGCTCTGTGGCCATGCAAGAGGAGATGGCACACTGCAGTCGTGTTGTGGCTAGGGGGCTGGTCACAGTGACCACTGCACTTGAAGCGCTCCAGACAGACAAGGTGGCCACAACAGGCGATGGGGGTGAAAGTGAGGAGGCTACTAGCCATAGTAGCATCACACCCCCTCCCACAGAGTCCAGGAGGCGCAGCGAACGCCACAGCACTGGCTCTGGACAAACCGGCAGTGCAGACAGTGGGGCAAGGGAACGTGGCAGTGCAGCGCGTGGGCGGAAGAAGTAGAGGCAGCCATGCTATGGTTGTACTGACATGGGTGACGTAACCCATGTTTGTGTGGACACTGCTTTTGATCTTGGTGGTGTGCTATGGTCATTAAACACCATCACTAAAATACAGTAACTGGCTAAGTCTCCTTACTCACTCAGAAGTAGTTGCGTGTTATCTCAGCCCGTCTGTGTCTCCCATCCGGTGCTACTGCCACACCTGCTGCGCTGTGCTCTGGCTGTCGTCCTCAGAGTCAGTTAGTTCCACTGCTGTTCCTTTCTTTGTGGCAAGGTTATGCAGCATTGCACTTGTTGCTATTATTTTGCAGCAGGTGATGGGGCGGTACTGACGTGCACCTCCACTTTTGTGGAGGCAACGGAATCTGCTTTTTAGTAGTCCAAAGGTGCACTCCACAACGTTGTGCGTGCTTTTATGTGCCACATTGTATCTCCTCTCACTTGGGGTGGATAGATTGAGAAATGGATAAATGACCGCACAGCATATGCGCTGTCACCTATATGGGAAAGAAAGTGCCATTAATCTGAGTCACCAATACATTCCTTCAAGGTATACATCAGGGTGTGTCACATTGATTTACCTAGCAGGTATCCTTCTCCAAATTCTCCCCCAGTCAGACGTCTGTATATCCCACTGTTGCGGAATATGTAGGAGTCATGGGTGCTCCCAGGGAATTTTGCCACGATGTTGGTGATGATGTTGGCCGCATCGCAGATGACCTGCACGTTGATGGAGTGGGTGGATTTTCTGTTGCGGTAGATGTACTCGCTGGCTGCAGGTGGGCAGATAGGTATGTGTTTCCCATCAATGCACCCTATGACATGCGGGAACTGTGCCTTTTGGTAGAAGTCTGTTTTTGTTTTCTGCAGTTCGGCCTGTGTGTTGGGGAAGCGTATATAGTGATGCATCCTTTGCATCATGGCATCCAGGAAATTGTTAAGGAACCGAGACAGGCAGCTCTGCGACACTCCACCTGCTGCAGTTATCACCCCCTGGTAACTTCCTGATGCTAATAGGTGGAGGCAACAGAGCACCTGGACATGTGGTGGTATGGCGTGCGCCCTTGGTGTAGGATGCTCCAGGAGTGGGTGCAGGTCCTGTATCAGGTCCAGGATAGTTTGGGGGTGTAGCCTGTACCTTTCATGTATTTCTGCCTCAGTGAGTTGGAAAAGTGTGATACGCCGTCTGTATATGCGCTCCTCCCTTCTCCAGATCCTCATTCCTGCTGCCCGTAGTCGTAGCCGCCTTGCAATAACGTAGAGGGCCGCCATTGTGTTGAGACTGTTGCATTTTGGAGCTGGTTAAATGCTGTGCACATGATTACCACCTGCTTTGAGTCAGTGGTAATTACCGACTCTTAAATAGCGAATTTCATTAAATTCGGTATTACCGATTTTTGGTACATCTCTTTTACCGATTCTTATTTACCAATTTGGTATTTGAGGTTTTCGGTATCTCGGTAATAAGGAATCGGTACCTAATTTTGCTTATTTTACCGATTCCTTATTACCGAATCCATTCGGTATTACGTACATTGCAATTGGCTAAATACCGGTGAGTAACGGTGATATTTACTGAATTTCACCGTTACCGATCGGTATTTAGCCACCTACATCGGGCCCTAAGTTGTTAAACTTAGCGCCATTGCAGGGGAAAACGCAAGGCTGCACCACATTCTTGTAAATATGGTGCAGCCTTGCGTTTCCGAAGAGGCGGAGCATGTCGTTAAGCCCAGGAGGCTAACGACACGCTTCACCACTTCTATTGTACATATCCCCCTAAGATTTTTTTTTTAGTTTAGCAGTACAAGGTACTCAAACTTCATAATGTGCGAGATTGCAAATGTATCAATTCTTCTCGGCCACTAACTTTGTATCTCCTCTTGGCTAAACATATGCCAAACTTTCTTGAGACCTGCTATGGCTAACAGGATATTTTGTATCTCTGCCAAATCAAATGTATTTTTCAATGAAATATTGGTGCTCAACTGGGTTCCCAAATCAACCTGCCAACAGTGCCATTTGTACCGTTTTAAAAGTTAGTGTAGAGATTAACACCAAACCACAGAAGGAATTCAGTCCGAACTACGGGCCCCATTACGATGGCGCACCGTAACGGTAAACGGGACCGACCGCTAGAGGTGCGGCGGTCCCGCCATTAGGATGCGACCCCCACCCTGGCAGTCTTATCCCGCATATTTTACATTGTGGCGGGCGGTGCAATGTGAAATATGCATGTTTTGCATTGCCTGCCACCTTGTGTATGCCAATGTAGGGAGGTACCATAGGTTCCCCCCCAAGTGCAGCCCTTCCCCCCCAGGCCCCAAAAGCCTTTTCCGCAGGCCTTTCAAGCTATCCTGGCTGAAGAGGGGTGAAACCCCGAAACCGGTCCTAGGATGCTTGTTTCCCGTCCAGGGAAGACCTGGCTTGGCAGTTCGGGCTGGACTGTTCTCATGAGGCACAGGGTCAAGACTGATTAGCATATGTCCAGGTCTAAACTGGGGTGGCATGGTGAGCAAAAGAATGATGGATTTAACCCAGATCTCTTGACTGGTGGAGAATGTTTTGATTTGTTCTGCATTCCGTACATCAATTGTGTGTCTTTGGCCTTTCCATGGCGGCATCGCCGCCGAGGAAAGGCCTTTTTAAAAGCATGCACCGCCACCATATTATCTGCATTTTCTGCCCGGCCGGCAATCCGACCAGTGGCAAAGTGGTGGACGGTCTTTCCGCGTACGGTCTTTCCATCCGCCGCAGTGCCCATCGCCATACTAATATGGCGGGGGTGTCACAGCGAGATTTGGTGGGCGGATTGCCACCGCCGCCCCGGCGGTGACGATCCGCCCGATATCATAATAGGCCCCAAGGTCCTTATTTCCTGCCACGGTTGGTGTAAATCCATCAAGTAATTTTGTAATGCACTTGAGTAAACATTCATTCTGAATTTCAATGGGATACATGGTTTGAGTTCCTGTTTAATGTCTACCTTGCCTACCCATGACTAAGCTGCAATAAATGTCCCCAAAAATTCTAATGTGGCCAAAAACATTTGTTGCTGTCTTTCGTGCAGTTTTGTAAAAAAGGGACTAATGTATTAGCTATCAACTAAACATTTCTCTCATGAAAAGTATGCAACCATACCTGCAACGTCGCTACTATGGACTCTATGATAAGCACTGTATGGAAATGCATCTTTTTGTACGGTCACCTACACGTGTTTGGACTGATGCTGCTGTTTTTTTTCAGAGAGTGCACGGAGACCTGCTAATTATACCTCAGTTCAGAGCCTTGACCTCAAAATGTGTATGTCAAATTGGTTTATGTCAGGTTGGCATAAGTTAGCCTATGTGTAAGCCCCTAGTATATACAAGGGTATCCATGGCATATAACTTAGAAGGTAACCCCAGGGATTGGAGCTCTGGTTATGACACCATGGGTGTGACACAGGTAAGCAAGTCTTCTGGTCCTCCATTGCAGACTGGATGAACTGCTAGCCTGACCTTGCCATCAGAAGCAATGACAAAGCCAAGCCTTCCCCAGCGATATGTGTAAGTCATCTCTATGGCAGGCCTACTGAGCCCTAATGCAGGGTGCCGCATATTGCATGGGCAGAACATGTATTTTGCATATTCTGACAATTGTAACCCAAAACAGTAATTTTTTTACTGTAGAAGAACTTAGTCGCCCCATTGGGGAGTGCAGGGTTAAATGCTGACCCCTCAGCTGTGATAACTCCTGAACGGTGCGACCAGAGTTGATACTCCAAGGGATCAAACACATTTTTACATTAAGCCTGAATAGATTAACTTGTCAAAATTAATATAACAGGCTGTAGTGGTCATATTTTGCAAAGTTGCCACTTTGTTGCCTTTAGTCTTCTTTGCCATGAATGGTTAAAAAAAGGAGCCTGTCCCTGAGACAGCTTTCTGCCCTTCTGGGGAATCGTACTAATGACTCCCAGGAGACAAAAGAAGCTTGCACTGGAAAGAGGTGTTGTCTCCCTTCTGCACGAATACATGTGTGTTGGTCCAAAAAGCGAGCTTCAAAGGAGAAGCCGTCTATGATAGGCAAATGGGTAACACTTAGGAGAGGGGTTGCTTCATTGTCTAGGTAGACAGGCTCGCACTAGGAACAGAGAAGGGGAAACCAGTTTCCAAAACGGTTTCTTAGGGGCGTGGAGCCCCCTTGGTAGCCACACCTTTGGGTTGTCTAAGGAGCTCTGGACACCGAGAGAGAGGGGTTCTGCCATGTTGGGAGTAGGCAGAATGTTGCATCATGGGATAGCCAGATGCCATACTACCCACAAAGTGGTCATCAGGAGGGAGGGAATCTAGTAGCCCATTTGGTACTGACAACATCTACCCTGATGGCAGTTTCCGAGCATAAAAAGGGCACCCCTGCCACCCAGAACTCAGATCTCAATTGGATTGAAAGAAAGATCGAAGAAGGACTGTCCTTCTGCTGCACTTTGGAACCGCCAAAGAGAGGCTGTACTGGCGTGGACTGCACCTACTGAACCTGGTGGCTGACAATGGAGAAGGGACTGTGCCTGCTGTGTCTTGCTTGTGGAGAAGTCATCTCCGGAGTCCAGCAGAAGCAAGAAACTCCAAGAATCAGTTTGCTGACCTCCTGTTCGTAGCACAAGGCCACAATAGCAGAGAAAAACTGCTGGGGCAAGTTGGTAGCCCAGAATCTTCATACAGATACCGGCCGCCATGCAGCACCAAAGACCAGAATCTGAAGCTCAAAGTTGCACTGAGTCTGTAGGACCTGGGAGAGTCATTGGGTGCAGCTCGGTCACCCAGAAGACAAGTTTTCACCCAGGAAAGGTTTTGGCTTTGACCGCGATACCGGATGACTGGTAGTCCAGAAGTGACCGGTCTCCTACTGAACCGAGAGGACATCCTGGGACGTCAACACACTGGCCAGGACCACCTCGGCCCCCTCCATGGAAAGAGGAGTAGCCACAGGTAGACCCCTGTTGAACGCATCATATCCACAAAATCCTTGAGCATCTTCAGCATCCTGTATCCCTTGGAATGTCTGACAGAATATCGACGGACAGAAAATCGACCTACAAAAATATCGACACAAAAATATCGATGACAAGAATATCGAGATCCTATCTACAACATGGTAAGTACAAAAATATCGAAAATAAAATATAGAATGTCAAAAATATCGTTATTAAAAATATAAAGTATTTTTTAGTTAAAAAAAAATATGTAAAATAAACCAAATAATACTTATAACTAAAATAAACATAATTAAATATATTTTATAATGTTTAAAATTAATAATTAATATATATAATGTAATAAAACATTAATTAAACATATATATATAATATATATACTTACTTAATAATCAATTTTAATAATTGTTTTAATAACTTATAACTCGTTAAAAAGTATTATAAATTACAAATACATCATACACATAAAACAATAACATGAATACAAATTAAATAATTATATATAACACATTTAAAAAATTACATTTAATTTGAATATTGTCAAAATTAATTATATATTACATTAGCTAAAATAATACAAAAAATATTAAATAGCACCGACAATTAAACTACTACTCCAGCTCCAAAAAAAAACAGTAAAGAAAATGTTGGATAGCGTAGAGCTAAAAATTACTATTCCAACTCCACAGAGTGCAACAGAGGGAAAGTGTTGGATAGCGTAGGGCTAGAAATTACTATTCCCACTCCAGAGAGTGCAACAGTAGGGAAAGTGTTGGATAGCGTAGGGGTAAAAATTACTATTCCCACTCCAGAGAGTGCAACAGTATGGAAAGTGTTGGATAGCGTAGGGGTAAAAATTACTATTCCAACTCCACAGAGTGCAACAGTAGGGAAAGTGTTGGATAGCGTAGGGGTAAAAATTACTATTTCCACTCCAGAGAGTGCAACAGTAGGGAAAGTGTTGGATAGTGTAGGGGTAAAAACTTACTATTCCAACTCCAGAGAGTGCAACAGTAGGGAAAATGTTGGATAGCGAAGGGGAAAAAATTACTATTCCCACTCCAGAGAGTGCAACAGTAGGGAAAGTGTTGGATAGCGTAGGGGTACAAATTTCTATTCCAACTCCAGAGAGTGCAACAGTAGGGAAAGTGTTGGATAGCGTAAGGGTAAAAATTACTATTCCAACTCCAGAGAGTGCAACAGTAGGGAAAGTGTTGGATAGCGTAGGGGTAAAAATTACTATTCCAACTCCAGAGAGTGCAACAGTAGGGAAAGTGTTGGATAGCGAAGGGGTAAAAATTACTATTCCCACTCCAGAGAGTGCAACAGTAGGGAAAGTGTCGGATAGCGTAGGGGTAAAAATTACTATTCCAACTCCACACAGTGCAACAGTAGGGAAAGTGTTGGATAGCGAAGGGGTAAAAATTACTATTCCAACTCCAGAGAGTGCAACAGAAGGGAAAGTGTTGGATAGCGTAGGGGTAAAAATTACTATTCCCACTCCAGAGAGTGCAACAGTAGGGAAAGTGTTGGATAGCGTAGGGGTAAAAATTACTATTCCAACTCCAGAGAGTGCAACAGTAGGGAAAGTGTTGGATAGCGTAGGGGTAAAAATTACTATTCCAACTCCAGAGAATGCAACAGTACGGAAAGTGTTGGATAGCGTAGAAGTTAAAAATAACATCGTTATAAATAAAATAATTATTTAAAATAATTATTGATTTAATTATTAAATAACTCAAAATTATTTACAAATACCAATAAATAATTATTACAAACATAACTACCAAATAATAATTAATTAACAATACATTAATAATAAATACCAATAAATAATAATTAATAAATATTAATTACCAAATAATAAATATTAAACGATAAAATATTTTTCCTAACCAAAAACATATGAATTATTAAAAAGTAAATACCAATTAAAATATATTTAACAATTTAAAAAAATATATACCGCAAAATAATAATTATGAAACATTAATTGCCAATTAAAAAATATTGAACTATTAAATATTTTTCATACGCCAAAATAATAAATATTACACATTAATTACCAATTAATAATTACTTATTAATATATTAATTAGAAATATCAATGCATAATATTTAATTATATTTAATTCACAATTAAGGATTAATCAACAATTAATTATTTTTCATAACCAAAATATTATAATTTAAATTGTTTACCAATTAATAATTATTGTCCAATTAATTAATTATCAATACCCAACAACTAATTTAATAATTACTTAATTAGATTTCAATTACTTCCAACACTATTCCCCTAGAAACGCACGACACACTCCACTAATAAAATAATACACTTAACATAATTATGAATTAATCAACTAATTAAAACTAATTGCCAATTAATAAAAATTAATTACCAAGTAATACTTAATTAACAATAATATAATTATCAATACCAATAAATGAAAATAAATTATTAATTAATTACAATTAAATTACTTCCCACCCTATTCCCCTATAAACCCACAACCCGCTACAGAACTTTAACGCAAAAATTTATTAAAATCAATTTATAATTCCTAAAAATGTATAATTAATTCCATATAATTCAATTACTTCCCACCCTATTCCCCTATAAACCCACAACCCGCTACGGTACTAAAACACAAAATTGTCTTAAAAAACCATTGTTAACATATAAAAATTGTATACATATATGTTAAAACCAGTAGAACACTTAACTAAAAACATATAACACATACATATTAAATACATAATAAAATACATAACAATAATATAAATATCGATATTAGTAATATCATTATTAGTAAAATCGATATATTTGATGTCGATATTACTAATTTCGATATTACTAACATCGATATTAAAATACTTACCTTAGGATCGATATTCTGTCCATAGATATTATTGACATCGATATTCTGTCCCTTCGATATTTAAAACTCGATATTAGTGTAGGTAGATATTTTAGTTTCGATATTTTGGCTGCTCACCATCCCTTGTACCAGAACCACTTGCATAGGAACTATAGTAAGGGACAAAAGTGCCTGGAATTGACTGAAGACTGTTGTAGTAACTGTTTCTGAGGGGCCTTAATTGTCCCCTGACTGGATCCCTCTCAGAGTTGGTCACCTAAAGTAAATCTATCTGACCACAATACAATTAGCCAACGTTTTTGATACAAATGTTTCTAAGGGCCTGATTTAGATCTCGGCAGACAGGTAACTCTGCCACAACAGTGACAGATATCACGTCTGCTGAAATATAAATCCCATTGGATATAATAGGATTTATATTTTGGTAGATGTGCTATGCGTAACTGTTGTGACTGAGTAACCCATCCTCTGAAATCTAAATCAGGCCTTATGTGCCAAATTTGTTAAATTTGCCCATGCTTGTTTGTGATTGAGTAAAAAGTGCATATTTTTGAAGGCTTGCAAAGGCATTTTGCGTGGCTCTACAAATATGGAGAAACACAAAGCAGCGCAAATCACTGTGCTGCTCTGCACTAGGTAGGTGTTCCATGAATGTCACATGGGTGTTCCCATGCAACCCCATGGTTGTTGACGCATTCCCAGATTTACAAGACCTTGTAAACCTGGGGATGTGCCAAAAAGATATGCCTCCTCAAGGGAGGCGTAACGAGGAGAAACATCTTTATGTTTCCTAATTGTTTCCTCTTTGTATGTGTGCTGCATGCAATGCACATAGAAAGAGGAATGCGCCTCTCATGATTGTTTTTGTGCAGGAAGGTGCCCCCATGTTGCAAGGGTGCCTGCTTTGGCACTAGGTTGCCAAAACTGCAAAAGCGCAAATGGTGCCAGTCCAGTCCTGGGCCCGTGGAAGTGGGTGTAAAGCACTGCAACTGCTAAAAAATCCACACATGGACAATATTGCACCAATTGGATCCACTGCATCTCCCTTGATGCATTGTTGCTGCTGCACGGACCGTGGATCTCGCATTGCCGACTGTGCGGCTCATTGCCTCCAGTTCCCAACACATTGCCTACATCCTGCAGCACGACGATGATGCAGCTCCGATTTGCTCAGTGATGACACAGCTAGGCCTAGGCCAAAATACCGTTCCGCTCGCGGAAATTGCAATAATTTGGCATTTTGGCGTTCCGTGGAAAGCGCGAAAGTGTCAAAATTTCCGCAATCCGCATCTTAGCGGTAATTTGTTTCTTGCTCGCGCTGTAAAAAAATACATTCTCGCATGCGCGCGATCGCCTTACCTGAATCCCCGCGTTTGCCGATAAGTTTTCCCGACCCGGTCGCATTCTCCACGAGATGTTGGATTGTTGGTAGCCATTTTACGCTGTCACGCGACAGTTCACACCTGCATTAACGTCATTTGTCGCACGATCATGTCATTTGTCGCGCGTTCACGTCTTTCTTCTCGCGATCATGCACCGTGAGAGTATGAGAAGATTGCGATCTCGAACACGTCATTCTTCACCGCGAGCGAGAGCGTGAGGACGCGGGCACGTCTAATCGAACGCGAAAAGGAGAAAGAGACCCCGAACACGTCATATCCAACGCATCAGGGAGCGAGAGAACGCGATCAAGTCATTTTGGACACGCCATCGACATCCGGCGGAAGTAATGTGAAGCTCGAGAACTCGAACATGTAAAATTTTCAATTTGGAGAAGAATATCAGCTCTAGCAGCATGAAACCTTCTGCAAATGATGATTTTGGATGAAAACAACTCCTCAGATTGACATTTGGCTGTCTTTTTTTGTGCAAGGAGTCCCTTTTTAAAAAGGTGGGGAGAGGGAGGAAGTGCCACATAATCACCAACTTCCTGTTCCTGTCCAGCAGGCTCCTCCCAGTGCTTTGTCCATATCCTGCTCATTCTGCCTTTGGATTTTGAGCTGGAAAGATCACTCTTTTTTGTCTGCTGCATCATTGCAATTGGATTTGAGGATTTTTTATTTGGGTATTTTACAAGTAAGTGGTTGTTGTGTCTGTTTGATTGTGGGCATTGCAGTTGTTGTAACAACAATTTATTATTGGTAACTATCATCATTCCTTTTTTTAAAAATGTTGTGGGTAGTAGTAGTCAGTAGTAGGCCCGAGCTAGTCATGGCCTCATGGGTGTGTGCATGATGAAGCAACTGTTCCTTTGGCGTTTTTTTTTAATGTATTTCATTTTCAAGCATAATTTAGGGCCTGGATGGCATTGGAATTAGTTGGGAAAAGTGTTTTTTTGGGGTGGGCTTTCTGATGTTGTTGGGCCTGGCCATGTGGCTGGTGGCCATTTGAATCCTAGGCCTGCAAGCTTGCCGGGCCTTGTCTGCCAACAGGCCTTCTTTCATCCAGTAGGATCAGAGCAGGTAGCCACAGCTTTATTAATCAAGTGTTTTCTGTGTGGTCTGTTGAATTTAGACATCATTTAGGGCATGGATGGCATTGGATTGAGTTGGGGAAGTGTGCTTTTTTGGGGTGGGCTTTCTGATGTTGTTGGGCCTGACCATGTGGCTGGTGGCCATTTTGAAGCTTAGGCCTGCAAGCTTGTCTGGCCTTGTCTGCCAACAGGCCTGCTTTCATCCAGTAGGATCAGAGCAGGTAGCCACAGCTTTATTAATCAAGTGTTTTCTGTGTGGTCTGTTGAATTTAGACATCATTTAGGGCATGGATGGCATTGGATTGAGTTGGGGAAGTGTGTTTTTTTGGGGTGGGCTTTCTGATGTTGATGGGCCTGGCCACGTGGCTGGTGGCCATTTTGAAGCCTAGGCCTGCAAGCTTGCCTGGCCTTGTCTGCCAACAGGCCTGCTTTCATCCAGTAGGATCAGAGCAGGTAGCCACAGCTTTATTATTCAAGTGTTTTCTGTGTGGTCTGTTGAATTTAGACATCATTGAGGGCATGGATGGCATTGGATTGATTTGGGGAAGTGTGTTTTTTTGGGGTGGGCTTTCTGATGTTGTTGGGCCGGGCCATGTGGCTGGTGGCCATTTTGAAGCCTAGGCCTGCAAGCTTGCCTGGCCTTGTCTGCCAACAGGCCTGCTTTCATCCAGTATGATCAGAGCAGGTAGCCACAGCTTTAATAATCAAATGTTTTCTGTGTGGTCTGTTGAATTTAGACATCATTTAGGGCATGGATGGCATTGGATTGATTTGGGGAAGTGTGTTTTTTTGGGGTGGGCTTTCTGATGTTGTTGGGCCTGGCCATGTGGCTGGTGGCCATTTTGAAGCCTAGACCTGCAAGTTTGCCTGGCCTTGTCTGCCAACAGCACTGCTTTCATCCAGTAGGATCAGAGCAGGTAGCCACAGCTTTATTAATAAGTGTTTTCTGTGTGGACTGTTGAATTTAGACATCATTTAGGGCATGGATGGCATTGGATTGATTTGGGGAAGTGTGTTTTTTTGGGGTGGGCTTTCTGATGTTGTTAGGCCTGGCCATGTGGCTGGTGGCCATTTTGATGCCTAGGCCTGCAAGTTTGCCTGGCCTTGTCTGCCAACAGTCCTGCTTTCATTCAGTAGGATCAGAGCAGGTAGCCACAGATGTATTAATCAAGTGTTTTCTGTGTGGTCTGTTGAATTTAGACATCATTTAGGGCATGGATGGCATTGGATTGAGTTGGGGAAGTGTGTTTTTGTGGGGTGGGTTTTCTGATGTTGTTGGGTCTGGCCATGTGGCTGGTGGCCATTTTGAAGCCTAGGCCTGCAAGCTTGCCTGGCCTTGTCTGCCAACAGGCCTGCTTTCATCCAGTAGGATCCGAGCAGGTAGCCACAGCTTTATTAATCAAGTGTTTTCTGTGTGGTCTGTTGAATTTAGACATCATTTAGGGCATGGATGGCATTGGATTGAGTTGGGGAAGTGTGCTTTTTTGGGGTGGGCTTTCTGATGTTGTTGGGTCTGGCCATGTGGCTGGTGGCCATTTTGAAGCCTAGGCCTGCAAGCTTGCCTGGCCTTGTCTGCCAACAGGCCTGCTTTCATCCAGTAGGATCAGAGCAGGTAGCCACAGCTTTATTAATCAAGTGTTTTCTGTGTAGTCTGTTGAATTTAGACATCATTTAGGGCATGGATTGATTTGGGGAAGTGTGTTTTTTGGGGTGGGCTTTCTGATGTTGTTGGGCCTGGCCATGTGGCTGGTGGCCATTTTGAAGCCTAGGCCTGCAAGCTTGCCTGGCCTTGTCTGCCAACAGGCCTGCTTTCATCCAGTAGGATCAGAGTAGGTAGCCACAGCTTTATTAATCAAGTGTTTTCTGTGTGGTCTGTTGAATTTAGACATCATTTAGGGCATGGATGGCATTGGATTGATTTGGGGAAGTGTGTTTTTTTGGGGTGGGCTTTCTGATGTTGTTGGGCCTGGCCATGTGGCTGGTGGCCATTTTGAAGCCTAGGCCTGCACGTTTGCTTGGCCTTGTCTGCCAACAGGCCTGCTTTCATCCAGTAGGATCAGAGCAGGTAGCCACAGCTTTATTAATCAAGTGTTTTCTGTGTGGTCTATTGAATTTAGACATCATTTAGGGCATGGATGGCATTGGATTGAGTTGGGGAAGTGTGTTATTTTGGGGTGGGCTTTCTGATGTTGGGCCTGGTCATGTGGCTGGTGGCCATTTTGAAGCCTAGGCCTGCAAGCTTGCCTGGCGTTGTCTGCCAACAGGCTTGCTTTCATCCAGTAGGATCCGAGCAGGTAGCCACAGCTTTATTAATCAAGTGTTTTCTGTTTGGTCTGTTGAATTTAGACATCATTTAGGGCATGGATGGCATTGGATTGATTTGGGGAAGTGTGTTTTTTTGGGGTGGGCTTTCTCATGTTGTTGGGCCTGGCCATGTGGCTGGTGGCCATTTTGAAGCCTAGGCCTGCAAGTATGCCTGGCCTTGTCTGCCAACAGGCCTGCTTTCATCCAGTAGGATCAGAGCAGGTAGCCACATCTTTATTAATCAAGTGTTTTCTGTGTGGTCTGTTGAATTTAGACATCATTTAGGGCATGGAGGGCATTGGATTGAGTTGGGGAAGTGTGTTTTTTTGGGGTGCGCTTTCTGATGTTGGTTGTCTTAAAGACATGCTTTTATTGTGTGTGTCTGGTGTGTGTTGTGTGCAATGCATGCACCCTGCAGACCTTTTTGGGGCCTGTGAATGTTCATATTTGCATTTTGTTGCATTAAAAAGGCAGAGCAGTGTGCTTTAGCATGCATCCTTTACTTGGCTTTTATAGGCCTTTTATCAGCTCCTGGTGTTTCCCAGGCCCCCTGCTTGTTTGTGATTTGTGAGTGTCCATGTGGCTGGTGGCCATTTTTTGTGTTGGGAGTTATTTGGTTCCTGCTTTTGCCATATAGGCCTGCATGGTTTTCCGATTGGCTTACTGCTTCCATCCATCCACCCCCTTTGCCAGCAGCAGCTCCATGGATGCTGAGATGCTCAAATAATTTAATGGCAAATAGGGTCCACCCCACTTCCATTACATTTTTATTTTGGTGGTTCTTATTAACTTTCCTATCCTTCCTGAGAGTGTAGTGTGTGACTGACTATACACAGCAGTATAACATAGCCCTTGGTAAAAAAAAGTCATAAATGGCTAGACTATATCTTTTGTTTGTACTAGTACAGTAGTAAGTAACTGAACCACAACAACAAATGCAACTTTTCACTGATGTTCTTCTCCTGGCTTATTTGCTTTTAGGTGCACAAAAAGCCAGAGGAGGAGGTGTCATCAGCATCACCCGGCTACCCGTTGTAGTACCAGCCAGACAGAAGTCCTGCTGCGCATCACGTCCATGTGTGACCAAAACTTGTTGTGCATCCGCATCCTGCCTGACATCTGAAGAAGATGGCCCCAAAGAAAGGTACCAGGTTCAGTACCAAGAAAGTTGCCGGTGAGAAGAAGGAACAGAAAAAGGAAGTGCCATTAACCACGACTGGTGGTGTGTCGGCCAATGTTTTTTTTGGCACCAAAAAAGTTACGCCTGCAGCAGCGTTGTTCAGGAACCAAGCTGGGAGCAGCACCTCAGCACCAGCGGTCCAACCCCACCAACCTAGGCCCAAGGGCTTTAGTGTCGCAGAGGTAACCAGTCTACTAACGAGCAGCGATGTTGAAGAAATATCATTATCGCAAAGTAGTACACAATCAACACAGGCGCAAACTCAGCAGATAAGTGTGCAGCCGCAACAAGAACAGCAGCAGCCGCAACAAGAACAGCAGCAGCCGCAACAAGAACAGCAGCAGCCGCAACAAGAACAGCAGCAGCCGCAACAGCCCACCATAGTAGTTGTTGCTCCTGACGTAGGGGCATTTCAGGAAATCGAGCTTCCTGCAGACAAAGTGGAGCACAGTCAAACCACTGTTTCAGAAGATCTATTGTCTTCCAGACCACCAGCAAGGAAAAGGAGGCTTAGTCCATCCTCTTCTTCTTCAAGCCCCGTTTCTGATGATCATGATGCCACTTGGCACCCACCAGCTCAGTCTGAGAGTGATATACGCCACAAGACAATGCTTCTGAAAAGGAAGGTCCCAGAAAAACTTAGAGTTATGGAGGTAGATGTAGAAGAGGGGGGTGATGCTGATGTTGATGAAGACGAGCCAGTCATCACGCACATTACTCCCGCCCCAAAGGGATTGGAGACCAACATTCTTACACTATCCAGAAAGGCTGCTACTGAGTGGGATGTAGCACGGATATCACCAACACAGGTTACACCACCACTACCTCCAGCTGCCATATTTTCCAAGGCCTGGCCGGGACCTACATCCAGCTCAACCATCTCAGTAGGTAGTGGTAGTAAAAGTCACAGTCTAGGTTCACAGGGTCACATTTCAAGCACACCCTCCAGTTCATCTGGTATTGAAAGTGGCACATCCAGCAGTGCCAGAAAGTTCTCCTCCCCAGTTTGGGACTTCTTTTCTGTTAGCACCAAGGAGGAGAACGTTTGTCGGCAAGGTGTTCGGCTGGGTAAGCTAGGTACAAACTATGGTACCGGAGCCCAAGCAAGTCATCTCAGAATACACCACACTATTGTGTGGGAGAATCACCTACTTCAGTTAAAAGAAAGTAGAAAAACTCAACCCATTGAAGTTGGTCAGGAAGAATCAGGGAGCGATATTATTGCGGTGGAAGGTGAAGAAGAGGGAGGCATTTCTAGCCCTGTCCCCAGTAGTGCAGTGGTACCGCCCACATCATTCTCAGTAACATCTGAGTGGCACCGCAGTAAGAGCCATACTCAGAGTCAGGCTGAGACACCAAGGTGACCGAGTACCGCAATGAGACAAACTGTGTTGTTGAGCCTAAGTGGGTTAATGAAAACAGCCCCACAAAGGAAAATAATCCAGCCTACCATTGAGAGCATGTTTAGGTTGGAGGGGCAGTTCCAACGCAACCACCCAACGGCACGGTTGTACAATGCGAAGCTGGCTAAATTGTTAGCGCTGGACCTTCTTCCTTTTTCATTTGTGGAAGGGGTGGGTTTCCTTGAATTTGTGTCAGCCATCTGCCCTAAATGGAAGGTTCCCAGCTGGTCCTATTTCACAAGAATTGCTGTTCCGGCACTACATCATGATGTGCTGGAATTGGTTGGACAAGCTTTGCAACAGAGTGCTGTTCACAATATCCACCTGACAACAGACATGTGGACCAGTTGCCAAGCCACAGATTACATGTGCATCACTGCACACTGGGTCTCTTTTGGAGGGGTTAGAGATAAGCTATCTGCACGAGGTGCTGTTGACACAGCTGAGATTTTTAAAGGTACTCGGAAACATGCAACTGTAGCCATGTTCGCCATGGAGAAATCTCATACGGCTGAAAACATTTTAGACGAGTTTCGCAGCAAGGTTTTGGAATGGCTGCGGCCAAGAGGGCTTAGTATTGGTTTTGTTGCCACAGACAATGGCAGTAATGTACTTAAGGCCATGGAACTTGGTTCCTATTTCAGGGTTCCGTGTTTGGCGCACTGCATAAACATTATAGTTCAAGACTTTCTGAAAAAAGAACCCATAGTCAGCAATTTACTGGCCAACTGCCGAAGAATATGCACTAATTTCAGCCATTCTTTTAAAGCTCGGAAGCAGCTGAGGATCATCCAACATGAACATAGGATGCCAGTCAAGGCACTCTTCCAGGAGGTGGCAACTAGTTGGAACTCAACGTATTACATGCTTGATCGTCTGTATGAGCAGTACAGGTCACTCCATGAATATGTCTGGAAAAGAAGAGGGGATGCTACTTTTAAAGGCATGATCCTTGAGATGGAGCAATGGAGCCTAATTAAATGCCTGACTGAGATGCTTTGTCCTTTTGAGGTCTTCACACGTGAAGTCAGCAAGGAGGACTGTACAATGGGCCAAGCTATCCCATTATTGCAAATGCTAGAGCATCAGCTGAAGAATGTGTCTGAATCATACAAAGGTGTAGAGGACAAAAGGGAAGCCTATCACTTGGTGGTGAGCTTAGCCCGTCGCTTAGCTGAAAATGTAAGGATACAAAATAAGATTTTGTCACAAGAACATTACATTTGTGCCACAATTCTGGATCCACGTGCAAAATTTGGACTGAAGACATTCTTTGCTTTTTCCGAGATTGATGTTGCCCGCTACAAAACTTGTATATCTGAAGCAGCCAGTAAGTTGGAAAACGAACGGCTGCTAATTAAAAGCCCGCAAGATCACCCCACAAGAAGTACTGCAGCAGGGCATGCAGGATCAAGTGCAACTTCGTCGGCTGAGGGCAGTGCGTTTGGATCACAACACTCACCATCACTATCGACAACAGCAACAATAACTGGATCATTAGGCCCAGTACAATTGTTAGACGATTGGTATGTACAGTTAGGCATTAATAAGCACAGTGCTGATGCACAGAGAAAAGAGCACGAAAGCTTACCAGCAGCACCCCTGAACATTGAGCGGATGGTCCAGGCCTATCTGGACGACCCAACAGAGGTATACATTGATCAAAACCCATTGCAGTATTGGTATAGGAAAAGGTCTGAATGGCCACTGCTCAGCAGGCTGGCGATAAGCTATCTGGCTTGCCCTGTCACAAGTGTCTCTTCCGAACGTGTTTTCAGTGCTGCTGGTTCCATTGTTACATTGAGAAGGACCAGTCTCTTGCCCAAAAACGTGGAGATGTTAACAATGATCAAAATGAATCAGCACTTCATACCACCGAATTACACAATACATGAAGCAATGGAGGAAGATGAGGACAGCGGCTCAGGTGATGGAAGTAGTGTGTCACATGATGATTACCTACTACTGGCTGACCCCCCAGAGTTTGAAGACGAGCTATACTCCCAAGTTACACCTCCAAAAGTCACCATGCCTCCCCTCAGCCACAAGTAAACACCGCCCCTGCACTCCTGACTCACTCTTCCCTCAACATACAGCGCCGATCTGTACCACTCCCTACCCCTGGTGCACGGTGACCACCTCTCCGACCCGCGCCCTCTCAGAGATGAATCGTGAGAGAGAGGCTCTCTCTCACGATTTATCATGCCCTCCCTTCCCATGACCACCAGAATACCTCCAGCTCGCCACCTCACATGGCTTACCTCAACCCAGACCCAAAGCACACACCATCTACAATAACATCCTCACCCAACCTTCCCCACGCCCCCAGCTCCTCACCCCCACGGGCTGGGATACATTCTTATGCCTGATCTGCCCTCCTCCCCAGGGCTCCCCACACCCTCGTCCAATGGCTCACCTTACCTCGGGTTCACTCAGCAGTGGCACACGCTGACCTCCTCACTCCCCCTCCCCATGCCCTGACCCTCGGGCTGCTCACCTCGCAGCTGGCACCAAAGGTTGCACACTGGCATGCTATCCTCTGAAAGGAGGCCTTTTTTGCCCAGGGTCTCTAGGCGCGCCGGTGCATGGCCTCGGCCGGTCTTGGTGCTGCTCACTGCATGCCGGGCATGGGTGCTGCCACCCCTCCTGCTGCCAGTGATGCGTGGTGCTTCTGTAACCCCTTCGCTGCAGGACTCGCGGGCACTGCGCATGCACGCGCATGCGAACCTCCGGAGGTGCCAGATCTGGACTATTAAAACAAGCTCGATTCTCCTGGAAAAAAAGTTCTAAACAAGCACTCTCCTGGAAAAAAAGTTCTTAACAAGCACAAGACCTACCAGAAGAGCCCGAGACAAGGCCGACCCCACACAAAGACGAGACTGGGTTAGAAAGGAAAAGAGTATAAGAACAACCATTCAGCGTGCATCACATTGGATTTAGCACGCCTCAGTCGTTCATGCGCCAAATCCCTGCCAGGGGCCGCCACGAATATGTATTGTATCCGATTCCTCGTGGTGGCCCCTGGGGTTTGGTGGCCCTGTGCAGGTGCACAGCTTGCACATGCCTAAGGCCGCCCCTGCTAGTGTGAACAGAAGGGTGGAATGCTACCCCCACCTCCAAAATTGGCGGGGGGTAGTATTCCAAAGTGTTTGACACCAAACATGACATGGTTTGATGCAGCCATTCCAAAGTTAGCATTTACCGCGAGGTTATAATGCACTTAAGAGTATATGGTATGGCTGTATCACAGAACAGCCATAAGGAAGGATTTCGGAAATCTGCAGAGGGGCTCAGCTCATGCTTGGGCACCCTCTCACACAAAACCAAGCACCCTACCTTCAGGATTGTCAAGGCCTGCCATAGGAGTGGCTTATAGGTTTATATGTGTCTGTATATATATATGTGGATATAGGTAGCCTATACCACAGTAAGGGGTGCAAGCACACCCTTACCCACGCTGCAGTAGCAGACCTGTGGTGCCATTTTGGAGTGCTTCCCAGGGGTGGCATAATACATGCTTCAGCCCCTGGTAGGCCTCTGAGGTACCTATGCCCTAGGTACATAGTATACCATATACTAGGGGTTTATTAGGCACTCCAGAATTAAATTAGATATTTACCTAATGTACATGCAAACCATTTTAGAGGGGAAGCAGCTAGGCTGGGGTCCTGATTGGCAGGGCCACAGCCAGACTAAGGTCGAAAAACAGTGAAACACCAGCAAAAAGTGGGGGTACCCATGTGAAGCAGATCCTACTCTCCTACACCAACTTTTTGATTAAATGCAGTTATATTATCAACAGAGGCATAGAATTATGCTTTATGGGTTATAATGTAGCACTAAGTATGCTTTTAGAATGTGCACTAAGTGTAAGTGAACACCAGTGACGGCCGGCAAAGGTGACAGCGGTGAGGCGGAGGGTTGGGGGCGAGGCAGAGTCGGGGTCTGGGAAGTCGACATGGGATTAGTTCCATTTTGTTTCAAAAAACCACTTTCCTTGTGTTTGTTGTATCGGCAAAACAGTGATGCGGTAAGCGCAAGGTAAGTGGTTTTATTTGTTTTTTAAATTTATTTTAACTTATCCCATCATCTGTTGACTTCCCCGCCCCACCGCTCTTACCTGTGCCGGCCGCAACTGGTGACCACATTGTGCTCCTGAAGAAATATTTAAATGGCGCAAGTGAAACACTTCAGAGTAAAAGTAGACAAGTGTATTGACAATAATTTGGAAGACAGTAATGCATGAGATGTTTTCAATACAATAAAAATAATGCAAAATCATGTCATAATTCTAGATCCAAATTTAGCTGATGCAGTAAATTGAGGTGGATGGAGAAGGAGTTGTGCAGCCACATTCTGTACAATCTGAAGCCGTTTAAGCTGAGAAGTAGCAGCACATAGGTACAGAACATGTTTGTAGCTCATTCTAGACATTACAAGGACCTGAACTACTGTTCTTTGGGCAGGGGCTGGAAGGCACACCAAGATTTTCCATAGCCAATTCAGGATACCGAAGCAGGTGGATGCTACTTTGTTGATCTGATGGCTCATAGACAGCTTTCCATTAAGCCATGCTCCCAGAGTTTGTACCACCTGGTCTGGTAAAGGAGTCATACCCATAGCATATGGCCACAAATGAGGGCCCAAAAGGTGGGGTTGATTGCCCACAAGTAGAACCTCCATCTAGTCCCCATTTAGTGAATTTCCATTCATCCAAAATGAAACTTGGGCAAGACAGCTGTTAAGAGATTCTGCCTTGTGGTTATCCTGAGATGATAAGGATACCATAATTTGTGTATCATCTGCATACAAGAACAATGTCAGCTCATAGGATTCTACAATCTCTGCTAAACGTCTCACATAAAGGCTGAAAAGAAGGCGGCTCATGGTCGAGACCTGTGGCATTCCAGCAGCTAGGTGATGAGGGTTCGACCTATCATGACTTGAATGGACTTGAAAGGTGCGGTCTTGTAAGAAGGAGCTCGGCTACATCAGTTCTGCAACCCGCACACCCATATCTCTCAACCTGGTCAATAAGATGAAATGGCTCACAGTGTTGAAAGCAGCACTACCGTCCAAACGGATCAGGGCAGCAGCACTCCCTTTATCTAATTAACAATGTACAGTCCTATGCCTCTGGTGATAATATCACTGCATTTAATCAAAAAGTTGGGACTACGTGTTTGTTTCTTGTGTAATTCATTAACTTTTTCAATAATGCCCTTCTATTGACACCCATTGAGACATTGTAGCATGATCCTATATTCACCCAGGTATCAACTGGGCTACGGGTCTCTCCTGTGAGTTGTAATACTGTTTGAAGTATTGCACAGATACTTATACATTGCCTCCTAAGGTAAGCCTGACTACTGTGTGCCAAGCTGACAGAGGTTGAGCACAGGTCAATTAATGGTGTTTATCTAACTTACCATAATTAGGCTTGTGGTTCCAGCTTGGACAGGGTGCATACCTCTGCCAACCAGAAACCCAATTTCTAACAATGGGTATGAAGGAAACATATGCACTTCTGAAATGAGCACATGATACTGAGTTTAGGAATAATGTTATTTCTACACCTCTAAATCTGGGGTTATAAGGTGATTCAGAGTGCATTTTTTAATATGTCTATTTTCTTGTACATGTATTTATATTTGGAAGCCACTAATGCAGAGGAATCCAATTGTAAATAACACATTTTCTACTGGTCTGTGTTTCCAGATATCTCTCGATTAAAATTGTACCCCACTTGTGTAGCGGCCTAGTGGTTTTGACACAAAATACCACAATATGTGACCTGGAGACATCACATTTTACTGTGCAAAAATCAACTCTTTTTTTACAATGTGGGTGGCTGGAGATTTTCTGGATGTGGGAAACAACAGGCCCGCTCCCCGAAAGCAACTTAGTATCCTTAAGGGACCCCAACCCAACACCCCTAATCCACCCTCACTTACCTCTTTCATCTTAGCCTGGCAAACTGCTCTGACTGCTCCTTCCCTGTAAAAAAGAGCACGAAGATATTAACCCATACATTGAGGCCCCTCTGACGGAAAAGGAAGGCAGGCCTACAGACGTTAGCGACCAATCACGGAGAGAGGAGGAGAATTTGGAAAAGACAAAGGGATTGGTGGATAGGGAGAGTGCACCCGGAAGAGGCTGGAAAAGAGAGCGTGAACCCAAATTGCATGAGAGGAGTAAAGGACCAGCCCAGTTCCACCAAGGATGTCCGAGGCACTGAGTGAGGAAATGAAGACAGGAATCCGTCTCCCGCTGCAAAGGAACAGAGGACAGCACGTGATGATGACGAGGCTCCAGAAACCTGGTGCAAAGAGTGGTGGTTGCCCTGGGAAGCCTGACTCCCCCGCTGCAACTCAGAAGAGTTGCGACTTTCCTGGTACGTGATTGGGAAGGGAAGGGAGGCCTCAGGGGCAGTGTGGGTAAAGGAAAAGAAGGACAGGAAAGAACTGAGACAGGTGGGGATTAAAGGGCCAGGGAGCAACAATATCCCAACCACAGGAATAGCAGAGTTCAGAAGAAACACAAGCCTCCCTAGTGATTTATAATTTTGGACCATTTCCTTTTTCTGGAGTTCCGTTAATTTTTTCGTTTTTGTGTGTGGAGAAAGATTACCATAAAAGAAACCACGATGAGAGTGAGGTCTGACATTGGGCTCGAGAGAAAGCCCAATCAACCAAAAAAGATAGGGAGAGTGTTTAAGGAGACACTCGCACGAGGGGCGCAGTTAGCTTAAAAACCACAGAGAGAACAGTGGAATAGGTTGAACATGATCGCACACTTTTATTTTTGTTTTCCTTGAACACCTTCACCCCCCCCCTTCTTCCCCAAAGACTCAGAAGTAAAATAAAAGGTCTAACATACAAGTAACTAACAACTAAAGAGGTAACTGAAGAGTAGAAGAGCTTTTCCCCAACACCCCTGCGTGTGGTGATGGTCCCTCTCCCTCTCAACCGAATACCCCAGAACATTTTTACTTACTTTGCTCTCCTTGTCTTTTCTCCAGGCAAGCCACTGAAGCCCGGACCTAGAACCAATAAAAAAGGAACGATGAAAGAAGATTACCAGTAAAAGGAGAAGAATTCAAAGACCAAAATCAGCAACCACAAATGAAGTTGTCCCCCCCGTGAATTTCTTTTTGCATTATATTCTCCTAAATAAAACGCCAAAATTGAGAAGCACATCCGGCCTCTTAGATTTATTTTTCACCCATCCCTCACACTGCCCTAACTTTACCACTACACTAGGAAACCTACTAAACCCGGACATTTTTGAAAGGGGAGTCCAGGGTGGTGTGACTCATGAGGAATCTGTCATTTTGTTATCCCAGAAGGTCTTGCAAAGCTCAAACTTTGGCTAAAAAACACTAATTACCCTTCCACTTCTGTGGAAGGAAAGTTCTGAAACCTGAGGGGATCCACAAACTTTTTACCACCCAGAATTTCCACACTTCTGATAAAAATGGTTCCCACGTGTATGGATATCCCTAGTGTATGTTACACAAAATGCTCCAAAACAAGACAAGATTTAAAAATAAATGAGAGATTAATGACACAGTTAGGCGATGTGGGTAGCTGTGGGTTTTGTGCCCTGGCTCGCCTGCCACTTAGAAAAACCTAGCAAGACCATACATTTCTGAGGCAGCATGGTATGACTTGTGTGAATGTCATTATGTTTTGTTACCCAGTATCTCTTGCAAATCTCAAGACATGCATTTTCTTCACATTTATGTGAGGCAAAAACCAAAATGTCCTACTACCCAGCGTCTCCACAAATCTCTTGATAAAAACTGTACCCAACTTATGTTGGTGGGCCCAGCACCCACAAAAGGAAAGGACCCAAACATGGAAAGATCACATTTTTCCACTCAAAGCCAACATCTTTTTTAAATATTGGTAGCTGTGAATTTTGGAACTGGGCACAGCCACCATCAAGGGTTAACTTATCAAGTCCTGACATTTCTGAAAACTAGACACTCTTTGATGTGACTAATGTGAATTTCATAGCATGTTTTTACCTCGAAACACTAACAAACCTCAAACTTTGGCTAAAAACACACATTTTCCTCAAATTTCTGTGAGGGAAAGGTCTGGAATCTGCAGCGATCCACACAATTTCCTACCACCTAGAATTTCCAAACTTGCAATAGTAAAAACTGTACCCTACTTGTGGTTTGTGACCGGTGCCTCCAATGGGAAAGGCTCAAAAATTCAACATGGATAGATCAAATATTTTTACTCAAAACCAACTCTTTTTTTGCAATGTGAATAGCTGTGGATTTTGGTTTTGGGCTCAACCGCCACCCAGGGAAACCTATCAACTCAAAATATATCTGGAAAATAGAGGTCCTAGGGAGTCCAAGGTGGTTTGATTTACATGGATCTCAAAATGTATTTCTACCCAGAAGCCCTTACAAACCTCACACATTGGCTAAACACATATCTTTCTCACATTTCTGTGAGGCAAAGTTCCAGATCCTGCAGGGATCCACAAATTCCTACCACCCAGCATTCCCACACTTCTCCCAATGGTACCCCACGTTTGTGGGTGGGCTCCTCACCTGCAACAAGAAAGATCCCAAAACGAAACATAGCTCTGACAGTACCCACCTCCCAAAGACCTCCTCCTTTTAGGCCTGTGCTTGTGAGGACACTTTCTATGAAGAATCTTTACCAGTTTCAGGGCATGAACAAAAGATGCTTGTTTTCAGGAGGTATCTGCTACACCATACTCCTTCAACGCTACTATACACTGTTGATTCCCTTAATGGTATTTTAGGCAAAGTACTTCCTACATTTCATGCTCAGGTGTTCCATCTATTAAATTAGGCAGAGTGCACTGCGCCAGCGTCTCCTCCAGAATACAACGAAACTGTAGCAATCACTCTCCGGTGCATCTCTCTAGAAATTAAACAGCCGCTTCACAAAACAATGTCTACTGCACACAGTAAGAACACAGGCAGCCTCTGCTACGCAAAATGCACAGACGTACTGGAAATTACAACCTATCAAACAGGAGAGGCCTACGCAAACATAACTGTTGGTGCACCTTTGCGCATGTCATCTCTCTTCGCGAAAAGATGGTGCCACCGTGCCCTGGCACGTCGCCCATTGCTCAGATTCACCTCACCTGAATGCCTAAAGCACACAGACGCCAGTCCCGACCTTATTTCTGAGGCCTGTCTTTCTTCAGCCCACAGTCTTGTGTATATCCTCTCCAATAAGAGTGGAGTTTCACAATTTTCCAACAACTATAGTTTTGAAAGGCACGTGGGAGTGATTTTAAACCTTCACGCACACTAAATTGGAGCTCGTGGTGCATTCCACAGGGCACCAACGACCCTCCGTGCTGCAATGACCTGCTGGGGCACGGGAGGCCTCGCGCCACAGGACAGGTCCACAAACGTGCGTCAGTCTGGAGCCAGACTCTGGATTTTAGTAAGGGTCGCGAGCGTGACGCAAACAGGCTTTGTGCATTAGCAGACATTATGGCGTCTCGCTTTTTCAAATCATTTTTAAGTAGACTGGACAGATGCATCTTCCGAATCACAGCCCGGGACCCCCATGGTCTAGTCTAGTGCAAAAATTTAGAGAAGAAAACAAATCTGAGTTGTAAAATTGTCTTTTCAACGTAACCAAGTACTGTAGCTGCCAGGTGCATAGATACTTTAAGGTGTCTGCTGCTGGTGGAAGCACGTGCAATCTCAAGAGAGGTCTGTCACTTATGGGAACACATACACCCCAGCGAGAGCTGTCATCAGTCATTTGTAGCAAAGCATACAGTCTACTCTCGGATATGAGCACATCTCACATGCACCCTAACAAGAGGTGCCTCGCACTGACAGGAACACAAACACACTAACGAGAAGTGCAAGTTGTCGGTAGGAATATGCACGCTCTATCAAGAGGCGCTTATCACGTGCGCATAAAGAGAGGTGCGTGACACTAGTGTACTATTGTGCGGTCTAGTAGCGGGCAGGGCGGAGCAAGGGAGGAAGAGGAAGGGGAGGCGCCAGGAAAGGAAAGGGCAGTTAGAGTAGGGACACCGAGAGAAGAGGTGAGATAATAAAGAGCTGTCCCCATAGAAGACACGGTGTCCGTGATTGTTGTGGGGGGCTGCAGGGGGACACGACAGCTGGCGACGAGGGTGGGATGAGCAACAGGCTCTCCCGAACCCCAACGAGCACTCGAGCCCATCCGAACGCAGCACAAGAGAGTGATCTCCCACGTGAGAGCCCCCCCCGCGCACAAAGAGGAAGGCGCGTGTGCGAGTCCAAGCGGCAACAGCAGCGGCAAAGCCTACCTGTCCGGTACCTGCTGTGACCCCGGAGCTGGTGAGTGAAGCTCTGATGACAGCGCTGCAGTAGACAGAAAGCAGCAGTGTGAGCCTCGTGTGAAGCAGCCCGGTGCGAACGTGACTCCGGCGGCCATCTTGAAGTCAGGCGACTCTCCTGGGACTCCCCCATTAAAGTGAGTTGGCGGCCATTTTGAAGTCAGGCGCCTGGGAAGAACAAACAAGCACAAGCAAAGCCACGGAACAAAGAACAAACAAGCACGAGCAAAGTCAAGGCAAAGAGCCAAACAAGCACGAGCAAATTAAAAAAAAAAAAAAAAAGAACATACAAGCACGAGCAAAATCAAGACAAAGGAATAAACAAGCACGAGCAACACCAAGATAAAGGAATAAACAAGCACGAGCAAAGCCAAGACAAAGGAACAAACAAGCACAAGCAAATACAAAGAATCAAACAAGCACGAGCAAACTCGAGCCAGTTGTGCAGCAAAACGCAGGTGCAAACACGCAAGCTGACAGAAGTGCACTGATCCGAGCGCACGGGATCCACAATGTCGAACCAAGGTTCGCCGACACGACAGGAGGCAAAGCCCATCGTCATGGGCCTATCTCACCTGCGCCCTCCGGAGCCCCTGACGCTGGTAGTCGGTAGCAGCATGGGCCCTCGATGGGAAGAGTGGATCGAGGATTTCGAGGACTACATCAAAGGCTCCAAGGTGCTCGGAGATGAGGATCAGCTAATTGCGCTCCGCAACCTCGTGGGAAATGATGTCAGCAAAATGATCAAAGAAATCCCCGCTGCAGATGCAGGAACGTACGCCAAAGTGCGAGAAGCCCTGGATAAGAAGTTCATACACAAGAAGAATGTGGACTATGAGAGGTATGTGTTCCAGCGAGCGCGTCAAGAGAAAGATGAAATTATGGGCGCCTATATAACACGACTACGGCGGCTGGCGCGGCACTGCAACTTTGAATCGTTCTCGACAGACGACGCTATACGCTTGCGTGTCATCGACGGCTGTCAGTCGGAGACCCTCCGAAGGAAACTCCTAAAGAAAAGCCACACCCTGGACGAAATCGAAGAACTAATGAGGGTACACGACCAGGCCGAGGAGCAGGCAAAGTCCATGGAATCAGGGTGTACGGAGCGCAAGGAACTTGTATGCCAAGTACGCACCAGTCGCCCCCGCCGAGGGTCGAAAGAGCGCGAACGGCCCACCCGGCCATCGTCGCACCGCCGCCACCCAGGACATAGGCAGCCGGACTCCGGGAGGAGGAGCGGACGGAATGATCACGTGAAGAAGGCGCCTGCGCGACGATGTTACAGGTGTGGGTATGACTTCCCACACAGCGGAGCGTGTCCGGCCATGGGCCAACAGTGCCGCAAGTGTGGCCGAAGCCATCATTTTGAAGCCATGTGCGGGGAGTATCGCCGTGAGAAAGATAGGACCGCACCTGAGTCTTCACGAACTGGCACCCGCCGGCACCATGTGCGAGCCGTGCATGATCACCGCAAGTCATCATCGAGGTCCTCCCATTCCAGCAGGGAGTCGCGGTCATCAAGGTGGTCAAGGAGATCTTCGTCTCGGGACTCTGGATCAGCCTCGGACGAACGAGAGTACTCGGTGGAGTACGCGAACATGATTGCTGACCCAGACCAACTTAAAAAATACCCCCGACTGGACATCAGTGTAGGTGATCATAGTACGAAGTTTGTAATGGATAGTGGGGCATCTCTGAATTACATCCCAGTGACCGAGTACAGGAAGATGAACCCTCGCCCCAGACTGAGCCCTGCACACGTCCGTGTCTACACCTGGATGTCCAGGAAGCCACTTCCATGCCTGGGGAAGTTTCCAACCATACTGAGACACCAAACGACATCAGTCCCAGCGGTGATACATGTCATAGAGGGGCCGGAGGCGGACTGTCTCCTCAGCCTGCCAACTGCTGAACGATTAAGACTGGTAGAAATCCTTTACCGCGTCACCAATGACAGCGACATCGTCCACAAATTCCCGAAACTGTTCACAGGACTTGGGAAAATGAACAGAAGCCAGATCCGCCTTCATATCAATGACCAGGTCCGACCCGTAGCTCAACATCCTCGGAAGGTCCCCTTCCACCTACAGCAGGCCGTGGAAGACGAACTGCAGGATCTCCTGGCAGCCGACATCATCGAGCGTACCGAGGGCCCCACGCCGTGGGTGTCACCAGTGGTGATTGTCCCAAAGAAAGGAACCCCGGGGAAAGTCCGGCTATGTGTGGACATGCGCATGCCCAACACAGCTATCGAGAGAGAGCGCCACCCAGGACCCCACTTGAGTGACATGATAGCCGCCCTAAACAAACAAAGGGTATCATCAACTGGAACTCCACGAAGACTCTCGATACATTACAACATTTGCAACGCACCTGGGGTTATTCAGATATAAAAGGCTAAACTTTGGCATATCATCAGCCGCCGAGATATTTCAAGAAGCCATCCGGCAAACCATCCATCATATCCCCAACACACTGAACTACAGTGACGACATCTTGGTGTACGGGGCAAACATTCAGGCTCATGACACAGCCTTGGACCGAGTCTGCCACGCACTCTTGGAGGCCAATCTAACACTCAACAAAGAGAAATGCGAATTCCACCAAGCAAAGCTGAAGTTCTTTGGACATATTTTCTCTGGGGCGGGGATGAAGCCTGACCCAGAGAAAGTGAGCTCGTTGAACGACACCAAGAGCCCACGGGATGTCAGCGACGTGCTGTCTTTCCTGGGAATGGCGAGCTATTGCTCACGGTACATCGAAGATTACGCCACCCTCAGTCACCCCCTCCGGAGGTTGACCAAACAAGGCCAGGCATTTGAGTGGACTCCACAGTGCGAGCGAGCCTTTCAGGACATCAAACAGGCCGTAGGAAAAGCTAACAGCTTGGCATATTTTAGCCCAGACCGCAAGACCGAAATCACAGTGGACGCTAGCCCCCTTGGTCTAGGTGCCATCCTGGCTCAATACGATAAGGACACTGACCAGCGTCACATCGTGGCACATGCCAGCCGAAGCCTTTCCGATACAGAGAGGGCCTACTCGCAACCTGAAAAGGAGAGTCTCGCGGTAGTGTGGGCCTGTGAACACTTCCACGTGTTCATATATGGGAAACACTTCACCATGGTGACGGACCATCAAGCACTCGTCACCATCTTTGGGAACCCGCGTTCCAAAATGCCACCTCGCATCGAACGCTGGGGACTACGTCTGCAAGAATACACATTCACCATCGTCCACAAACCAGGGAAGTCGGCCAACCCAGCTGACTACATGTCAAGACACCCCGAAGCCTCCCAACGCCCTGTTTCATCTGTAGCCGAAGAGTACATCCACTTCGTAGTGGATCAGGCACGGCCGCCGGCTGTTCCTCTAGAAGTCATCCAACAAGCCACCTCGCAGGATGAACTGCTACAAAGAGTGATCCAGAGGATACAAGCACATCGGTGGCGACAGGACGACACACCTGAAGAGAGTGACCCGCTGAAGCGTCAAGAGCTACAGGCGTTCAGGCACGTGAGCGAGGAACTGTCCATCACGGCGGAGGGCCTGCTCCTGAGAGACAACAGGATTGTCATCCCACAACAACTGCGCCAGGGAGTCATCAATCTGGCGCATGAGAGCCACCGTGGGGTGGTTGCGACCAAGAGAGCTCTTCGTGAGCGTGTTTGGTTCCCGTTCCTAGACAAAATGGTGGAACTTACACTTAAGGACTGTCCGCAGTGCCAATTAGTAGGGCACAGTGACCCCCCAGCCCCGCTCCAAATGACACCACTACCATCGGGAGTGTGGCAAGATCTAGCCATGGATTTTTACGGCCCCATGCAGTCGGGCAAGTACGTGCTGGTGATCGTTGATGAATATTCGAGATTCCCCATTGCCAGATTTGTCCCTTCCACTGGAGCAGCTACCACACTCGCTGTCCTAGATGAAGTGTTCGCAGCCTGGGGAGTACCCAAAGTGTTGAAAACGGACAATGGTCCTCCATTCAACGGGCAGGAGTTCAGTGAATTCATGAAACTGATGGATGTCCGACACCGGCGGATAACACCATTGTGGCCACAAGCCAATGGCACTGTCGAGAGATTCATGGCCACCCTCAAGAAAACATTCCAGCAGGCAGTGCTTGACAGACGAGACTTGCAAACAGCCCTCAATGATGTGCTCCGCTCATACCGAACGACGCCCCATGCCACCACAGGCAAATGTCCAGCGACACTCATGCTGGGGCGCCCCGTTCGGACACGAATACCCACCTGGAAAGGAGCCTTACGACCAGTGTCTCCAGAACGCATTCATCGAGAAATAGTGGCTACCGATAGGGCTCGCAAAGAAGGCATGAAAACGTATGCTGACGGCTGGAGGCGAGCTCGGTCGCTCTCTTTCCGAGAAGGAGACTGTGTAGTGGTTAAACAGGAACAATGTAAGAAAACGGACAGTAGGTTTCGAGCAGAGCCCCTGACAGTCACTCGACAGAAAGGAACAATGTTAACCGCAGAATCAGACAGTAGGCGCATCACCCGGAATGTGTCCCACTTTCGAAAATGTAGCTCGGCTCTGCAGGAAGCGCTGGAGTCGCGGCTAGAGTCACCCAGAACTGAACAGCCTGTGCAGCGACGTGAAACTGCCGCTTACCCGGAGGGGGAAAGTGGAGGCAATCCCACTGTGGCAGCAGAAGGCCAGTCTCTCAGACCGCGACGAACAATTCGCCAGCCCCGACGGCTAATTGAGGAGATGTAAATATTTTGTGAGTTTTGTTCTGTTAACAAAGGGGGAGATGTACTATTGTGCGGTCTAGTAGCGGGCAGGGCGGAGCAAGGGAGGAAGAGGAAGGGGAGGCGCCAGGAAAGGAAAGGGCAGTTAGAGTAGGGACACCAAGAGAAGAGGTGAGATAATAAAGAGCTGTCCCCATAGAAGACACGGTGTCCGTGATTGTTGTGGGGGGCTGCAGGGGGACACGACAACTAGTAGGGTGACTCCCATTGTAATTTAACCCGTCTCTCCTGACTGAATAGGAAAATATTCATTCTAATAAAATGTGTCTCCCAGGAAACATGCATTCTCCAATGAGAGGCGCCGATATGAATATATCCACCCGAGAGACTGAGGCGGCGGAGCAACCAGGGAGGACCACGAGGATCTGAGACCAGGAGAGAAGAGCAGGCACCTCACACTGAAGCCGGCTTCCTGGGTGTGTCTTGTTGCTGTGCGGAGGACTTCGGAACAGGCCACTGCAAAGACAGTGAAGGTGAGAGAGAGAGAACATTCAAAGAGATCTGGAACGGAGGACTTTTTGCTGTCAGTAAGATCGTAAGAACTGAGAGCGTGCTGTGCCAATAGACTGCAATACTTACAGCACGCTCGGAGCAGGCTGGGAGGATGTAGTTTACCAGGACATCAGCTTGTTTTAAAAGCAATGGGTGGAGTGCCGTGTTGAATTTTAACAAATATGAACAGGTAATTATGACACTTACCTGCACGCAAAAAATTCCAGATTGAAAAAGGCATAAAGATGTTTAAACGCGTCTCTGGTGTATTAAAGCAGTTTTAAATAAAACTCACATTCGTGGCCCTTCCCTCCTTTGAATGACAGGTCTGTTTGGGAAAAGGAGTGTGTGTTTATATTTATAGCTTTTTCATATATATATATATATATCAGTGAAAAAACCATAGGTTTCACACATGCTATAGTTAGCTGGAGATTTTACTCATAAAAAACCAATGAAATTCCCCCGTTATAGTTAGTGCAGGCAACTATAACTCACGCGACCGCAATCCTCTGCTGATGCTAATACTGTATTTAGACACTTATTTGCCCATGTCTTCTTCCATTAAATTTTAGCTATACATATATTACAAATAATTTTTTTTTCATAAAGACACATATGTCATCAGCAGAGGATTGCGGTCGCGTGAGTTATAGTTGCCTGCACTAACTATAACGGGGGAATTTCATTGGTTTTTTATGAGTAAAATCTCCAGCTAACTATAGCATGTGTGAAACCTATGGTTTTTTCACTGAATTTGCAAGGTTTTTTAAATGCTAATTCCTAACTATAACGTGTGTGAAACCTATGGTTTTTTCAGTGAATTTGTACGTTTTTTTAAATGCTAAGTTACTTTACGCCGTTCGTGGCGTGCGCGCCCACTTAACGCAGTTCGTTCCGTGCGCGCACAGTGAGCACGCGGTGCGCTTTGCGCACCGCCCGCCCACTTTACGCAGTTAGTGCCGTGCACGCACGGTGGGCACGCGGTGCGCTGCGCGCACCACGTGCCCACGTTACGCTGGATGGGCAATGTACGCACGATGCGCTTCGCGCACCGTCCGCTCACGGAGGACATATTATGCACTTCGTTATGATAGGTAATCAATTAAAAGTTCTTTTGAAATATATGTCATGCAAAAAAGGTGCCCTGCGGGCACCTTTTGCACACGGGGGTGGGAAATTGTGGATACTGTTTTTTTTATAATTAATTTTTACCGTACGCGTACGGTAAGCGTAATCGGCTTTTTTCGAAAAAAAAATAAATTAAATTTTTTGCCTAGGGGGTTCTTCTGGGACACCATAATCAAGGCAAGGTGGTTGGGAGCTGTCAAACCTGCCTCTTTATATGTTTTCACCCTTTGTTTTTCCTCCCCCCCTCAGAGTGCGAGAGAGAAAATGGCGGCCGCCGCTTCCTGGTTTCGACCGATTCGAATGTTTACTAAGATCTAACAGCCAATCAGAATCGCGCTCGCGCACGGCACCGTACGCGTACGGTAAGCTTACCGTAAGCGCACGGTAAGCGCACCGTAAGCTGCCACAGATATATATATTGATTTAAATGCTATTTTCTCAGGAACTACTGAACAGATTTACACCAGACCTACAAAAGGCACTTCCTTGACCTGTAGACTACCTCTCTGCCAAATTTCAAGTAACTCTGTTCAGCCGTTCGGGCTGTAGCTGTGTCTAAAGGTCCTATGGAAAAATGCATGGGAAAAACGCGTTTTGGGACCCCCCTTTTTTCTCAGCCCCCGCTTGACGAATCCCCCCGAGACTTTCAGGGTAGGAGCGGAGCGTAGCGCCCCATTAGTTTTGAAAAATTCGCGAGGATTCGTCGACCGGCGCCAAAGTTATTCCAAATAGAATGTTGCGGTTTTCCTATGGAAACAGGGTCCTAACTATAACTACCTACTGGCGACCGCCAGTAGGTAATATATATATATATATATATATATATATATATATATATATATATATATATGCCACTGCAGCACTCCAGGGTCCAGGAAGGACCACATCAACCAGCCTGCCCCTCTTGCTGGCGCCACATACAGCGTCACGCCGTAGCGCCTGGAGGCGCTTTAAAACAGGGCGCGAACTCACGCAGTGTGGGAAGCGCGCGGGCGTGCCCAGGCCAAGGGCGGGTCTGTCTGCGCCCGTCAGCGGCCGGCAACGGCAGGGCGGCTGTCAGTGACTAAATATCGAGGGACATAATATAGAATGCCCAAAATATCGACGCCAGAATATAGAAGGACAGAATATCGACTCCCTATCTACAAACAGGTAAGTTCTAAAATATCGATTCCAAAATATAGAATGTTAAAATATAGTTTGCTAAAATATCGAATTTTTAAAATATATACAAAATTATTTAAAAGTAATTAAATATTAAAAACAATTAGTTAAAACATACATAATATAATATAATATAAAAAAGCTTAAAATTTAAACATAATCAAAGTAATGTAAAAAAAGTAGAGCTTTTGTTGGATAGTGAGAGCGTACAAATTACTATTCCCACTCCAGTGAGTGCAACAGTAGGGAAAGCGTTGGCTAGCGTAGGGGTAAAAATTACTATTCCCACTCCAGAGAGTGCAACAGTAGGGAAAGCATTGGATAGCGGGAGGATAACATTTACTATTCCCACTCCAGAGAGTGCAACAGTAGGGAAAGCGTTGGATAGCGGGAAGGGAAAAATTACTATTCCCACTCCAGTGAGTGCAACAGTAGGGAAAGCGTTGGCTAGCGTAGGGGTACAAATTACTATTCCCACTCCTGTGAATGCAACAGTAGGGAAAACGCTGGATAGTGTAGGGGTAAAAATTACTATTCCCACTCCAAAGAGTGTAACAGTAGGGAAAGCGTTGGATAGCAGGAGGGTAAAAAAGACTATTCCCACTCCAGTGAGTGCAACAGTAGGGAAAGAGTTGGATAGCGGAGGGTAAAAAATACTATTCCCACTCCTGAGAGTGCAAAAGTAGGGAAAGTAATGATTTAAATTTAAAATAAGATTACATTATTTATCAATACCAATAAAAAGTTAATTAAAAATAATTACCAATTAATAACAATTAATTACCATTGAAAAATATTAATAAGTAATTAATAAAAATTAATTACCAATGAATACAAATTAATTACCAATTAATAATTATCAATTATCAATACACATAAATAAAAAATTTAATATTTACTTTATTACAATTAATTTACTTCCCACCCAATTCCCCTATAAACCCACAACCCACTCCCAATAATAAAAAATACAATTAACATTATTATCAATTAATCAATTAATAAAAATAATTTTGCAATTAATAAAAATTAATTAGCAATTCATACAAATTATTTACCCATTAATACAAATTAATTACCAATTAATAATTAATTAGCAATTAATTAGCAAATCACATAAATAAAAAAATAATTATTTACTTTATTACAATTAAATTACTTCCCACCCAATTCCCCTACAAACCCACAACCCGCTCCTAATAATAAAATACAATTAACATACTTATCAATTAATCAATTAATAGAAATTAATTACCAATTAATACAAATTAATTACCAATTAATAATCAATCAATTAAGTATCAAAACATATAAATATAATTAATATTTAATTAACCATAATTAAATTACTTCCCACCCTATTCCCCTATAAACCCACAACCCGCTACGGAATTAAATTACGCAAAAATATAATTACATAACATTCATTAGTTTAAATAAATTAAACATACATTACAAAAATAATACATCTTTTTAACACATATACTACCATACATAACACTAAAAAAAAATCGATATTATAGATAGCTATATTTTTAAATTCAGTATTACGGTGATCTATATTTTAAAGTTCGATATTATGGAATTCTATATTTTTAAATTCTATATTATGGAAATCGATATTTTGTACCCCAATTTCGATATTCAGACCTATCTATATTTTGATAATTCGATATTCTGTCCACTCTATATTTTAACTTCGATATTCTGGGCAGTCGATATTTTGGAATCGATATTTAGGGTGTTCACCCAGGGCAGGGCCAGGTCTCTTCGGTCCTGGTTCTTTGGGTGCCTATACTGTCTCGCCCTCTGGAATACAACAGGACATCAAGATCCTCATCTGTGACCTTGCAGCGCTCAAGTGAGCTTTCATCAGGTCCTAAGTAAACCTTTTGGGATGGCGGGTAGTTTGAAATCAGGGGATGGGAAGATGGCTACTCCAAAAATCCCTGCAAACTCGACACTTGACTGCTTTCTTCTTTGAGCTGCCAAAGCCATAGACTAAGAGATACAGGTCACGGAGCGTCGCCTGTCGGTGGGAGGTGTGCTGACTAGTATCACTACTGACCCATTGACTGTGGCTGGAACTCAAGTGAGTGACATTGAAGGCAACAATTCCCCTGTGTTAAGAACCCCAGACATTGTACATATCACCCACAACCCCTGTTTAACATCACCAGTTCTCTCAGTGTGTGAAGTAGCTGCTAAAAGGAAAAAGAAGGTTAAACAGCCAGACCCTATCCGCTGTGCACGGACTAGATCTAATAAAAAGGCCCAAGATATAACCACAGAAGTTACCACTGCTGTATCAGGAGGTCAATCCCCCACTACAGGCACAATTGGCCCAAACTTAACTGTAAATCAAGATAGTGTTGTATTTCCCACTGAGTTTGGTGTGGCATTGACAGCCTGTTTTGAAGAAATTATAGTTAAAAACTTTCTTCCTATACTCACCAGACTTGAGAAATTGGAGTCAACAGTGACATTACTGAGGGAGGAGCCTAGCGCGCAACCAAGATGGCCGCGTAGGTGCGAGGCTCCCGAGGACCTCCGCGACCTCCTGAATTAATCCTGGCTATATCCTGTCCTTTTTGAGGGGACTGTGTCGGTGAACCCGAGCTGAGGCGCCACCCGTTTTCCGTGTTCGAATCGGACCCCGAACACCGGCGGGAGCGCCGATCGAAGGTTGCGGCCTTCCCCGCGCCGGCCCCCCGGATTGGAGTAGTGGGGCGATCCGGGGACAAAGTGAACAACAGCGGCGGGCACGGCTGGGCGACTCGCGTACCCCGCGCTTTCACTTTCACTTTTGCACCCTCCTCGCCTCCAGCGAGGTAGGGTCGCGAGGCGGGGTGCGGTGGTGTGGTCTTGTCCAGGTGCCCGGCTGACCCGCCAGCTGTGGATCGTCCTGCGGTGCGGTGGCCGCCCTCCCCCCCCCCCGGACCCCGTAAACGGGTTTATCGGCCCTTTTGAGGAGATTGGCACGACGGTGGGAGAGCAAGCATGTCCACCAAACAAGATGGCGACCGGGCGAAGGTGAAGACGACCCGCCGTGGCCCGGCGCACCAAGCCAACAGTATGGACCGCTACACGCTCCAGAAGGGATCTCCGGAGACATCGCGCACGTCCCCGGCGGGCCTGACGGAGACGCCTGCCCAGCCGGTGGACCTGACCCTCCGGGACGTCATGGGCGCCATCGCGGAGATGAAGGCCTCGGTGGACCAGCGCTTCGACACCCTAGCGCAAAAAATAGACTCGGTCCTTGTGGATGTGAGCCTGGTGAGGGCCGACCTGTCTAAGACGAACGACCGGGTCGATTCCCTGACCCACACCACAACGGGCCTCGAGACAGATGTGGCGGCCCTCCAAAAGGAGGTGCGCCGGCTTGGCCAGGCGAGCGCCCTGATGGACCGGCGACTGGAGGATTCCGAGGGTCGTGCCAGGAGGAATAATGTTCGTATTGTGGGGGTGCCGGAGGGACGAGAGGCGGAGGCCGCCGACCTTTTTGTGGAAGATCTAATCCTTACCCATCTGCAGCCCCGGGGCCTGAGTAAGCTTTTTGCGGTGGAGCGTGCTCACCGGGTCCCTGGGGGTAGGCCGAAGCCCGGTGCCCCGCCGCGGCCTCTCATTGCCCGGGTTTTTAACTTCCGGGACAGGGACGCTATCCTGCAGACCTCCAGGCAACAGGGACCGGTCAAGCTTGACAACATGGATGTGCGTTTCTACCCAGACTTTACTCCGGCGGTCCAAAAGCAGAGACTGAGTTTTCTCGGTGTTAAACGTCGCCTGCGGGACCTGAACCTAAAGTACTCAATGCTCTTTCCAGCTAAGCTAAGGGTGGAGGTGGAAGGTCGCACACACTTCTTTGATCGACCCGAGGCGGCTGGGGACTGGTTGGACACTCTGCCTGATGATCGGGGCCGGGGGGGTGGGGGGGTGCGGGCGGTGGAGAGGGCCTGCCGGATCAGAATTAAGGGGTGAATAATAGACCCTGCTCGGGACAATACTTCTTTACCATTTCTCGATCGTGTATGTTCCCCTCCTATGGAGGTCGTACGGGGTCTGTTGGGGGCTTCCCTCCTCCTCTGGGGTACTAGTTAGTCTTTCTCTATGGGGCGACAGGCACACTGCACTTTGGGGGGGCTGACTGGGCTCATGCAGGGGTGCAGGGAGGGGGGAGTTCTGTTGGGATGGGGGGGCGGGGGGGGGTGTGTTGTTTGTTCGCACCGCAAGGCAAACCCTTTACCGTATTGCTGTTCTCGAAATGCTCTGTGGGGGACGACTGATTGCTTCTACGTATGATGGGGGGTAGGGACTTGGCTGTGTTGTCCTGGAATGTTAACGGCCTGGGGGATCGGATTAAGCGTGGTGTGGTCCTGCAGTTCCTGAAGCGTATATCGCCAGATGTTGTCTTCTTGCAGGAGACACACCTTATAGGTAACTCCTTCCATGCCATGAATCGGCGAGGCTATCGTTTGGTGGCCCACTCGGGCTTCACTTCGGGGTCGCGGGGGGTGGGTATCATGATCAAGAACTCGCTCCCGCTGGAGATTGATGAGGTGCGCCATGACGAGAGGGGACGCTACACTGTCCTGGTGGGTAGAATGGAGGGTAGAGTGTTTGTTTTCATGTCAGTGTACGTCCCGCCTGGGTTACAAGCTACTACATTTGCGGACCTGGGGCGCCTCCTCCTGGACCTCCCGGGTGGCCTGCTGGTGGTTGGGGGGGACTTCAATGCGGTAGTTTCTGGGTCTATGGATCGTCACCCCCCTAGGGACCTCCCCCGGGCACAGGCGTGGCTGTCCGGCCTTTTAGACACACTGGGCCTGGTGGATTGCTGGCGACTAAAGCACCCTACGCAGCTGCAATACACTTTCCACTCGGGTGCCCATGGTAGCCTCTCGCGACTTGACTACATCCTGGTCCCGGCGGCCCACGCTGGGAGGGTAGGAGAGGTGTGCCATCTGGCGCGGGGTATTTCGGATCATTCCCCATTACTGTTACATTTTGATGTCTTCCCGAGGGGGGAGGGCAGGGTGGCCCCAATCAATGCATGGTACTTGCGAGACCCCACTATTCGTGCCGACTTGATCAAATCCTTACAGCGATATTTTGACGAGAATGTGGGGTCTGTCCCTTCGGCCATCTCCCTGTGGGAGGCCTTTAAGGTAGTCCTCAGAGGGGAGGCCCTCTCCTTTATCTCCCATGCCCGGAGGCGTGAGCGGGAGGAGGTGACCCGGGTGGAGGCCGAGATTGTGGAACTGGAGGGTGACCTGGGGAGCGGGGTAACGGATGCCAAGTTGCATGTTTTGCACCTCAAGCAGGCGGCTTATGGGGCCCTCGTCACGGAGGCGGCCAGGGGCCTCAGTAGAGAGCAACAGGGACGATTGTATGATGTGGGCGATAAGGCGGGTAAATTGATTGCGTGGTTGGATAAGAGGGAGAGAGCGAGTCGTGTGGTTCCTTTGATTGAGAGGATGGATGGTGCGCGTGTCACCGAGCCGGAAGCCATTGTCTCCTGCTTCGCGGATTACTTCCGCGAGGTGTACTCCCCGGTTTCCCCCTGTTCGGAGGAAGATTCCCATTCCCTGCTTCGGGACATAGCGCTGCCCTCCCTTTCGGTGGAGGACAGGGATTCGCTGGACGCTCCTCCCACCTCGGACGAAATTGCCCTGGCTATTCGCTCGGTCGCGTCCGGCAAGGCCATGGGCCCTAATGGTCTCCCCATCGAGCTTTACAAGCTGCGCCCGGATGTACTAGCGCCCCACCTGCGCGCGATGTTCCTGGCGGCCCACTCGCAGGGTTCCCTCCCGCCGGACCAGCGTCTGGCCACGATCGTGGTGATACACAAGGAGGGGAGACCCCGTGAGCGGGTCACATCCTACAGGCCAATTTCGCTCTTGAACGCGGAACCCAAAATCCTCGCCAAGGTGTTGGCCAACCGGTTGGTCGGTGTGGTGGGCGACCTGGTCCACCAAGACCAATCTGGATTTATACCCCATCGCAACACGGCTCTTAATCTGCGACGCTTGCACGGGGTGCTCGCGCGTGTCCCGGTTGTGCGGGAGCCGGCCATCTTGGCATCCTTAGACGCCACCATGGCGTTTGACACGCTTGAATGGCCATACATCTGGGCGATGCTGGCGAAATTCGGATTTGGCCCGGGGTTCATTAGCTGGGTCAAATTGTTGTATTCGGGCCCATTGGCTCAGGTGGTGGTGAATGGGCGAGTCTCGGCCCCATTCGAGCTGGGGCGGGGCACGCGTCAGGGTTGCCCCTTGTCGCCGCTCCTGTTTGCACTGGCCTTGGAGCCCTTGGCGGAGTGGCTACGGTGGCACCCTTCTATCCGTGGTCTCCGCTGGACCCCTGAGTATGAGGACCGCGTGTCCCTCTACGCCGATGATATCCTTTTGTATCTCGCCTCCCCGCGCAAATCGCTGGTTGTCCTAGTTGATGTTTTGCGCTCCTTCGGGCGTAACTCAGGCCTTGTCATCAACTGGGCGAAATCCTGCTTATATGTGCTTTCCGGGGAGGCTCCGGCCCTACCGCGTGACTGCCCGATCCAGATTGCCTCCCAGGGGTTCCGGTACCTGGGTATATATATCACTCTAGACCCGGAGGCCCGCTATGAGCGGAACTTGTTGCCCCCCCTCCAGCGCTTGCGAGAGGATGTCGCCCGCTGGCGGCGTCTTCCGCTCTCACCACTTGGCCGAGCGGCCTTGTTTAAGATGATGTCCTTGCCGCGCTTCCTGTACGCCCTCCAGAACACTATGGACTTGGTACCAGCGCGCTACTTCCGCGAGGTGGAGGGCCTGCAGCGGCGCCTGTTCTGGGACGGGAGGCCGCGTATTGCTCTGGCCAAATTGACGCTCCCGTGGTACGATGGGGGGGTCGCCCTCCCGGACATTAAACGGTATTACTGGGCCTCCCAGCTAGCTGCAATCAATCATGGCCTTTACGGGCCCGCCTTGAACCCGGCATTTGAAATGGACAAGATGCTCCTGCCCGGTGGCGATTATAATCGAGCGCTCTACTCTGGCACGCCCGACTCCCGTCTGACGGGACCGACGCGTGTCATGGTGCGTGTATGGCACGCGGCTAATGCAGCTATGGGGTGGAAGGACCGTTTGACCCGGGCATCACCGCTATATGCGTCTGAGAGGTTGGGCTCCCTGTGGACATCGAAGGGCTTCGAGAAGTGGGACACGATCGGAATCAGCACGGTGGGAGATCTCTGGACGAGGGGGGGTTTCAAGACTTTTGAGACGCTGCAGACGGAGTTTCAGCTGCAAGGCAGTGAGTACTTTCGATACTTACAAGTCCGCCACGCGCTGGCCTCCGTCTTCCCGGATGTTGCGTCCATTCCGGAGTCTTCCCCCCTAGAGGACAGAGTGCTGGATGGCCATGTACCAGACAGCACGATCTCCCTTATATATAAAAAACTGATCAATGACAGATCGTGCCTGCTGACTGGCCTCCGCGAGGCCTGGGTTGCCGATGGGCTGGAGCTGGACGACGAGGACTGGATCTCCGCGGTGGCCTCTCCGAAGGAGGTGGCCATCCCGGCTCGCCTTCGCTTCGTCCAGCTTAAGATCCTTCACCGGGTTTACGTCACGGGGCCGAGGCTTCTACGTATGGGCTTTGCTGCTGACGGATTGTGTAAGCGCGGCTGTGGTGCTTTGGCAACTTTCATGCATATACTGTGGGAGTGCCCGAAAGTGGAGCGATTCTGGCGTGGTGTGCATGAGGTTTTGCGTGTGGTTACGCGTGTCGCACTGCTGCCTGAAGCGAGGAGATGCTTGCTGAATGTGTGGGAACCAAATGATTATTCGGTCCCGCAGACGCGGTGGGTGACTCTGGGATACATGATAGCGAAGCGTGACATTGCCCAATTGTGGGGATCCCAGAGGCCCCCGGCGGTGTTGGCCTGGAAAGAACATATGGATTGGTGTATGTTTCGTGAAAAAGTAGTGTATGTGGCGAGGGGTAAGCCTGGGGCGTGGGTGAAAATCTGGGGCCCCTGGAACGCTTACCGTGGGGGTATTTGTGAGCCGCCACTGCTACCGGCAGCCTCGCCAGCCCCATCTCCTTAGCCGACCCCCTCCCTCAGCCGTGGGCACGTGGCTCCCCAGTCCCTGCTATACTCCCATTCCCCTCTTCAGAGTTCTGCTGCTGGTTAGGATCCCCCATTTACGGAGCACGTACTGTCACTTGGATCGCGGGTTGCCTTGCGGGTGTGTTTTTTTTTTTTTTTTTTTTTTGTGTTGTTTTGTTTGACAAAAGGAAACCGTATTGTGGGCTAGGTGTTATGCGGCCTACGCTATTGATATCACCTGATTTGCCAATCTGCTCCGCCAAGAGACTCTCACTGTATGTATGTTGTATGCCTTTTGCTACTCTAGCGGCCGGCCGGATGGTTGTAGGCCCATGCCTGTAACTTCTTCATTGTGTAATAAACGGTTTCAAAAAAAAAAAAAAAAAAAAAAAAACAGTGACATTACTTTGCAACCTAGTCTAGGACAATCCCCCAGGGACAGGAGCGAGGAGTGGTGATACATGCGAGGGGGTAGTTGGAGGTAGGGTCCCCCAAGGAGGCCTGAACATGGGGCCCCCGACATCGGGTGCTGTTCAGTCTACTCGTGCAGTAGGCATAGGACAACAAAGTAGTGCTACTAGTGCCACTAGAGCAGAGCAACAGAAACAAGCAGGGCCTACGCATATAAATCGCACAAATTACGCAGGGAACCTAAATCTGCCTTCTGGATCTTCAAGGCTAAGAACATCACATGTAACCTCGTGGGGGGGGTTGGTAGATTGCAACACTATAACACCCGCTATAGCGCAATCAAACTTGCAGCCCAAAAATAATTTACCTAGCCGCCATGAATGGATGACATTGCACCTTCCTCCGGAGTGTTGCCCTTATGTGGCAATCATCACCAATGTTCCCCCGCTGCAAGATGGTCAAAAGGAATCACACACTGAGCTGAAAAACAAAGTTTGCTATTGGCTAACACAGCATACACATTTTTCTAACACCCATTATCGGGCTATTCTGTTCTTAAGGCGGGGAGGCTGGCTTGGTCCATTGGCAAAGTCTTTTGATGGAGACTGTATTGTTATAAACTGCAGATCCCCATCTATGGCAGCATATCTGGGTGGTAGGGGGACACAATCAGCAAGTCAGAAGCTGGGCCTGGGAATTAAAATTCTACCTCTTGGGTTCTTTTACAAACATCTTGATTATAGAGGAGTGGGTATCCCAGTTAGCAGGCCCACCACACAAATGACTGCCACACATAGGGAGGCCCCCTTTTTGGAACTTAGCAATAGATATCAAGCATTGTCTGATATAGATTCCCAAGATTGACCATTAGTAGCATTGCTTACATCACCAATAACTCCAGAGGAGCCACATGCCACGCAGTTAGAGGCAACCCCAGTCTATTCTTGTAATAATGCTGTTCCACCAAGGGACCCAAATGGAAAGAATCGATCTCATCAGCAACAAACTGATTCCCTGGAACAAATTAACAGGGTTCACGTAAGGCACTCTCTTTTAATCCCCAAGATATGAAAATCCTATCATGGAATGTGGCAGGTATAAAAACTAAGTTAATTCATCCTGGCTGGTGCAATCTAGTAGATGATTTCCACATATGCCTACTGCAGGAGACATGGGCTGTAGTGCAAGTGCACAAGGTAGGGTTTACCACATATAGGGGTCGATTCCGATCCGTTAAAAAAATTTCCCGTACGAATCGTATCCGGATTTTTTTACGTACAAATCGTACAAGTCCCGTACAAACTGGCAAGTACGATTCATATGTTAAAAAATCCATACGAATCGCATTGGGAAAATTCCCCGACACGTCCTCGGGTCGGAAAAAGTGTCCGACACGTCCCCGGGCATTATACGTACGAATCGGGAAACTGAAGTCCGAGCGCGCAAGTACGATCCGTCCCGTCCGTCCGAATGCACAACTGTATGTAAAAAACACCGTCCGGAGCGAACTCCCATGGCAAGCATGGAGACGTCCAAACATGTGCCCGCATACGTGCCGAACAGCCCCCCAGCCCACCCCTCCAAGTACCCGCCGTACCCCCAGCCCCCCCATGTATGCACCGTACCCCCACCCCCCCGTAGGTTAGGTACGGAGCGTACCCCCACCCCCATATGGTGGTATGCCCCGTACATACGGGGGCTACGCTCCGTACCTACGGGGGTGGGGGTATGCTCCGTACCTACACTACAGGGGCTGGGGGTACGGCGCGTACATGGGGGGGCTGGGGGACGATGCGTACATGGGAGGGCTGGGGGACGGTGTGGACATGGGGGGGATGCTGGGGTACGGTGCGGACGTGTAGGGATGGGGGTACAGTGCGTACCAGGCCCCCTTTTCGTCATGCATCGCGGAGTACTTAGCTTTTCCGGCACTTTTTGGGTCCCGTAAAAATGTAGCCGTCCGAAGTGCTGTGGGTACGAATCGTACTTGCTGATCCGTAAAATGCTGCCTGACTCCGTGCGAATGTCGCGTACGCTGTGTTCCGGATCTGATTTGTATGTGTTTTTTTGCCGGTCGGTGTTTTTTACGATTCGTACGGAAATGGTGTTTCTGTACGAATCGTACTTGCGGGTTTGTAAGGTGTTTTTCCCGGGTACGAGTCGGACGGAGAAAACGCTCCGTCCGACGGTTCGTACCCGGTTTTTCCAGGATCGGAATCGGCACCATAGTATCCAAGCTAAGCAGTCAACAGTTGGTCGCCCTGCTGGCATCCTTCTGATATGGGTAAAACACACACTGGCGTGTAAAATTAAGATGTTAAACATCTGTTCAGACGACATACTTGGGCTTGAACTGTGCTCCCTGAAAGGGAACACTCAAATCAGGTTATTTAATATATATAACCGCTTTAGTAGTGCACATAAGCTTTCCGGGACTATAACCACACTCACTAATTACCTTGACACCCTCAAGGGGAACCATCGACTGATAGTGACAGGTGATTTTAATACAACATACGAACCTGTTGACTATATACAGGACTTACTAGCAGAAGGAGATGAAGTTAGAGGGATTGCTAAGCTCCAGATATTGCCAGTCAAGAAGCGTACCAGGGTTGGAGAACAGATTCTTTCATTTACTATTGGCTATGGGGTACGTGCCTGCAATGGCAGGACACGCTCTGATAAAGAAGCATGTCACACCTTTAAGAGGGGTGACAGAAAAAGTAGAATCGATTATATCCTTGTTGATCTCCAATTATGGGCAAACGTCAATGACATGGTCATTTTAAACCGGGAGGACAGTGACCATAACGCTTTGGCACTTACACTGTCTGGCTTATCACTACTCCAAGGCCAGTCACAGTACAAAGAGTACCCCAGTTATTACCAGTAATAATGATAAAAGGGTCAAATGGCCAATGATACTCGCCGATCAAACCGCTCTGCCAAAAATATACTCAGAAGTAGAGCAGGTCTTCCCTAGCTTGAGCAACAGTGATAATAGTAAAGATGACATTCTGCCGATATTCTTACAACTAAATGCCACACTTAGACCCTTCTTTTACAGACAATGTAGTTAAGCCCAACCTGCTCGTAGAACCGCACCATGGTTCAACGAGGCTTGTAAATCAGCAAGGCATGATCTTTTCACAGCAGTGAAGTTAAGACTCCATTCAGACATTAGTGATTGTAGGAAGCTCTATAAAGTTGCCCAAAACAAGGCCAAAAGAGAATGGGAATCTAAAAATTGGAGAATGCTTGTGGAGGCATCAAGACAAAAGAGTAGCCAACTGTTCTGGCATCTTCTGTCAAAGGGGTCACCTAGATTAGAAGCAGCAAACGATTTCCACATACAGGCCCATGTGTGGGAAGAGTAATTCGAACACTTATATGCAGGACAGGGTGAGGCCTCTGATCTAGGTTTACAACATAGATTGGTAAACCCTTCATCAATGGAGGAGACTGCCATTACTCTAGAGGAAACGATAACAGCAATAAAGTCACTACAGCTAGGGAAAGCTCCAGGACTGGACAAGCTTCCGGGAGACCTGTATAGGGCTGAGCCGGTAATATGGCGACCCCTACTACAAGTGGTTTTTAATTCCATTTTGAGTGGAGGAGAGATACCGGCGTCCTGGCGAGGCACCGAAATCATCCCCATTTAAAAAAAGGGGACAAATGTTCTCCTGAAAACTACAAGCCAATCAGCCTTATTGATGTCTCCCAAAAGCTTTTCTGTAAAATTGTCCTGAATAGGATCCAAAATTGGATTGAGGACAACAATGTCCTGTCAGATCTACAGGCAGGCTTTAGGGCATTCACCAGCACAATTGATCAAGTCTTCAGAGTTCTTATGCTCATATGGAAAGAAGTGACTGTGGGCAGAGGTCATCTGTATGTTGTGTTCGAGGATTTAAAAACAGCTTTTGATTCGCTCGATCATACCCAACTGTGGTCCACTCTGAAAGATATTGGCCTCCCACCATACCTACTTAACACTCTGATCCGACTGCACCACAATACCTTTGCCATGGTTAGGTGGAATCTGGATGGAAGTCTCTCCAAGGATATAAGGATAAATAAAGGTGTTCGACAAGGCTGTGTTCTGGCCCCAACATTATTCACTCTTTTTATTAATGGGTTGATAGGGAAGTTGTTTAATTGTGGTGGTGATACTCCAAAATTAGCAGCCAGTGTGTTGCCCTGTCTGCTTTTTGCGGATGGTACCCTACTCATTGCCAGGACACCTATTGGGATTCAGAACCTCCTGAACAAATTTGACAAAGCCTGCAAAGACAGGGGGTTAGTCATAAATTGCTCAAAGACCAAATATATGTCATTTAATCCATACAATTCACACAAAGGTAAAATAATGCTACAAAGTCAGGCCCTGGAGCAGGTAAGGGCATTCGACTACCTAGGTGTGCGTATCAGTGATAAGCTGGCATGGGCACCACAAATTGAAAAAAGCACCTTGGCCCTCCAACAGGCCGACTGTGCTATAGTGCGAAGGGCTAGAGCTTCCCCGTTCCAGCCCCTCGCCCCCATTCTAGAACTCCATAGGGCAAAAGGTTTAGGTGCAGCCCTTTATGGGGCGGAGTTTTGCGGGCTGGAAAATGTGAAAGATTTGGCCCTTGCCGAAAATAAATTTATTCGGGCAACACTAAACCTGCCTTAAACACTCCCCTACCTTGAACCACAGCCTACACAGCGCCACGCAGCAGTTTGTACCTGGCTCCTGGTCTTGGGGGCAGAGTCCCTCTTACCTCTTGGTACTGTTGCTGGTAGTCTCCCTCGCCGCCTCTTGTTGCACCAAGGCCGCTGTAGAGGAGGACTACAGCCCCCAGCAGCCATTCTGTGATCCGCCCACATCCGGCGGAAAGCGCGCCCGGAGGCGCTACTTCAATCGAGGCTCCCCCGGCGGAACGGGGGAACCATACCTTGAACCACAGCCTACACAGCGCCACGCAGCAGTTTGTACCTGGCTCCTGGGCTTGGGGGCAGAGTCCCTCTTACCTCTTGGTACTGTTGCTGGTAGTCTCCCTCGCCACCTCTTGTTGCACCGAGGCCGCTGTAGAGGAGGACTACAGCCCGCAGCAGCCATTCTGTGATCCGCCCACATCCGGCGGAAAGCTCGCCCGGAGGCGCTACTTCAATCGAGGCTCCCCCCGCGTCGCGGGACGCGCGCGGGCGTCGCCGGGCTGAGCCCGGGCAGAGGGCGGGCCGTCTGTGGCCGTCAGAGGCAGGAAGAAGCAGAGCAGAGCCACGTCCCTTGTCATTGGCCTGGAGGTACTGCAAAACGACACTAATTCCTACTTGCCCAATGTCAGTAAGAAGCCCGATGTAAAGAAATTACCCTATTACTGTGGACACTAGTTGTGCGCTTTTTCAGGAGACGGAAAGTGACAGTCCCGCTGCTATCTGATAACACGTGACCTGTGATCACTAACTTGTGTCCACCATCCCCACTTCTCGCAAGGGCGGGGTCCACTCCGGATCGGTTAACCTAGGGAGTGATCCTGTTCCTAATTGATTGTATGCAGGCCAGCTAAGTCATTACTGTCCGTAATTCACTGACTTTTGTGATAACTTTCTGTTTGCTATTACCACATCAGCTAGCTGCCCTATTCGGCTTCGTACATCATTAAGTCATTATGACCAACCGCGTAAGTCACACTAAGAAACCAGCGGTGGGGGGGGTCAGTCAGGGGGACTTTAGACCATTTTATCACCAGGGCTGCTTCTGTCCTGGAGCAGGAGATAGCTATTACTGAGCGTCGCTTATCTATGGAGCCCCTTTTTCAAAAACGCTCGTCGTTAGGACACATTGTAAACGCTCCTTCAAACCCCTACGACTTCCATACCTATCTCCACTATAGTCCCCGCTTCCGATGAAATTTCCATCCCCCAGACCTCTGGTGCCACAGACACATCACAAACGCTGAACGATATTACAGGGCATATTTCTGACACCCTATACACAACTGACAATTCAATAACGGAACAGATCCCGATCAAAAATGCAAAGAAAGTAAAAAAAAAACACGCCCCCAGTAATACTTCTTTTAATCACTCCCCAACCTCACCTGATCGAACTAGACTTCGGCTGAATGCCGACGCATCACAATCAAAGGGCCCCTTAACACGAGGGAAAGGTAAAACTCAAACGAGTACTGGGATGGGGACACACAAAAAAGGCCAGCCATGCAAAGGGGGAAAGTCCACATCAACTCCAACCACCCGTGACATAGGCATACAAACAGAGGAAATCGACCCAACCCCTCAAGACCAACTATCTACCCTTGGCGAGAAAATTAAGCTATCAGTGGAAAGTAGCGCAAAGACATTACAGTTAGCTGTTAGTCAGGACATTGAAATAAAACTAGGGGAAATGATCTCCTTACTTTCCTCGGTATTCGAGGATAAATTTGTCCAACTGACTAAAACGCTACTTGACGGTATAACCAAACAAAACTCGACTAATACATCGCTGGCAACCAGTCACCTCAATCCACAACCAAATCGGAACTCATTACTCCCAACTAACCACTCCAACAATCCCAGTGCAAACACTCCTACTTTCCATTCGACAACCAGACCGATGAAGACCCATGTAACAAAGGGAACTTTAAGATCAAACACTGAACCTGATCCATCTCCGAGTTCTAATGCAGTTTCAAGCCAAAGCAAGAGGGCAGACCACACTACTATCCCTAACAACGATCATTTGCACTTACCACCAGCTGCCCTGCCATATGTTTTGGTCCTGACAAACGTCCCCTTTCTACAAAAAGATTCCATTGAATCTTGGGCCTCGTTAAGGAACAAGGTCACCCACTGGCTCGCTAAAAACACCCACTTCAACCCAAGCCACACAAATCAGATCTTGATGGTGAGGAGAGTGGGCTGGATCGGTGACTCCATAAAAAAAAGTCCTGGCGACTGCATAGTCGTAAATTTCAGATCACCAGGTTTAGTCCGCTCCCTACTGAGAACCAATAGGACAACAATATATGAAACCAACCATATTGATATGGTGTCACTTGACTATTTCTATCAGAGCGAGCAAATAAATACTTACAATGGGAATGGGTGCATCCTTACCCAAAATCGATTTGAACAGCTCAACACACTAGAAGAGGTGGATTGACAGCTATCATCAATGAGTAACTCTGAAACTCTGACTACTGCCCCTTCTCTATTTCTACCAACTGTTCAATCCGAGTTACACCTAAGGAAACAACAGATTTTCCCTTCCTCAACCCACTTAACACCTACAAAACACCAAGGGATCACACCCAACGCTGAACAGATCAACATTCCCGAAATTATTTCCCCCCTGACAGTTATATCTCACAGGGAGGGTGACACCAGTACCATTATGTATCCTATTGCACATAATCAAAACATTCGCAGGACAAACCCTAAATGCAAAAAAAACAAACTCACTCTTAAAAATAACTTTTTGGAATATATCAGGCCTTCGCTCAAAGACCCAAAATGAAGAATGGATAAAACTCATTAAAGGATCTGAAATTATCGCTCTCCAAGAGACATGGTCAATAATTCCTTTACAATATATGTCACAAACTTAATACCAACCCTGGAGTCCCATACCCTTAAAATTGAACCACAATACCAGATTATACGTATCACTATAAGCAGAATGCCACCCATTTTAATTGTTAATTTCTATAATAATCTCCCGGAAGATAGATTCCCAGGGGTTATAAAAGAAATCCGTGTCTCCTTACAAAAACAACTAACCTCTGTTAAAGGTAGGGAACCAATAATAATCTGGGGGGGAGACTTTAACTCAGCACTATGCAAGAACGCTTTAAACGGTAACTGTGGCAACCTGGATCACACACAAAACAACATTCCCCATTTTTCACATTCGCAAAATGGGTCTGTCTTGAATGAGAACATGATCCATTTACAACTGGCCTTTGCAAATGAATTCACCACTCCTATAACTCCTTTTGCCTCAACTTTCCACGGCAGAGGCCTATCCTCTTGCATCGACTTAATCTTAGTAGGGAATACCCTCCCCAACTTGATCACTGACGTCCATACCCACGACAGTGCATTCAGTGATCACTTCCCACTGACAGTCACAATCCAAACCACTGCTCCAAAAAAAAAACAGAAACACTACTCCGTGCAGAACTCATCTCTATGCCCCGTTCAAACGGTTATGCATTGAAATGGTCAAAAATCAGTCCCACTGTTATCCTTGAAACTATAATTAATGCAGCCCGCCCTGCTTCTGAAGCTTGTTTAACTGAGACAACTAACCCCAACGAGATTGTGGCTAACTACGACCTAATAACATTTCATGTCAAGAATGCCCTGACAGTCCAATCCCGGGCACAGAAAACACCTCAGGATAAACCCAAGTTCAGGTGGTTTAATTCAGCATGCTCAAGAGCCCACAAAATCCTCAAGATTGCCCTTAAAAAATCCCCAAGAAATGTTTCCGAAATTTTAACAGCTAGACAAAATTACAACAAGGCAGTAGCATCCAGGAAAAGAGGACTTAAAGAAGAACACTGGACTGCTCTACATAGCAGCTGCCAAAATAAAGACTCGGTAACATTCTGGGAGATTGTAAACTCCTCTTTTCTGTCAGGACCGAAAGCAACCGGCACACTTGAGACTACCATCTTAGAACAAGAGTGGGTCACCCATTTTTCAAAAATCTTTTCAAAACCGGACGGGCTCCAATCACATAATCATTACGCATCTACACCCCGAATCATCCCCCCAAATATGAACTTTGAGCTTGCAGAGGTTGAGCAAGCCCTGAATGCTAGCAGATCAGGAAAGGCCCCGGGTCCTGATGCGGTCCCTATGGACCTATATAAATCAAACATCGACCTCTGGGCCCCCCTGTTACTAAACGTCTTAAACGCACTGGGTTACGTAGGACTACCAACCTCCTGGTCTGACTCGATCTTAGTGCCCATATTCAAAAAGGGTAATAGGAATGACCCTACGTGCTATAGACCCATCTCATTATTGGATTCTTTCGGCAAAGTAGTAGGTAGAATTCTCTTAGCACGTTTACAAAACTGGGCCAAATCGAATAATACTCTATCCGACCTTCAGTTCGGGTTTAGGGAAGGCAGAGGCACCATAGAGCAGGTCCTCAATCTTACACTCTTGAGAGGGAAGTATGTCCACGTAAAGGGTGGCAGTCTTTACATGGCATACGTTGACCTATCCGCAGCCTTCGACTGCGTAGATCACACCAAGCTCTGGGCCGTAATGACACAACTGGGTATTGATCTCAATCTGGTTAACTATATAAGGGAAATCTACTCGAATACCACCACTAGAGTAAGATATGGCATCGGGGGGCAGCTAACATCATCATTTGCAATTGAACGGGGAGTAAGGCAAGGCTGTGTCCTGGCCCCCTTCCTTTTTAACATTTACACTAATGGACTAGAAGCAGCTTTGCTAAAAGGCAGCCAGGACCAGCCACATATTAAACAACGCCCAATCCCCGCACTCCTATACGCGGACGACGCAGTCATACTCGCCCGCACCCCCCTAGAGCTACAACGGGCCCTGATCAGATATACAGATTTTATGAAACAACTGGATCTAAACATTAACACCAAAAAAACCTTTGTGATGGCATCAGGGAAACACCTACGTAACAAGAAAAACATCTATCTACACGACACCAAAATAGAGGACACCACCACCTATCCCTATCTAGGAGTCGTGATAGACAATAAATCTACCTGGAAAAGCGCAATAGAGAGCAGAAATTTGCAGTGTCTAAAAGCAACAACGGCCCTGAAAGTGTTTGCTCGGAGGCTGGGCAAAAGAGCATCAAAGGAAATGTTAGATATTTATAACTCAAAATGCCTTAGTACAGCTATCTACGGGGCCGGAATTTGGGGAAATGCACACGTCACTTTACTCCAAAAGACAGAAAATTCCTTTATGAAATTCCTGTTGGGAGTCCCATCGTCCACCTCAACTTTTAACATTCACAATGAACTGGGCCTTCCATACATAACGGACGTGATTCGTATGCAGCCTATCCTTCTATGGCATCGTATCTGGACGACACCAGAACTAAAATTTACCCAGGAACTTATAAATGATTGCAGGAACTTGGACCACGGAACATCAATCACTTGGCTAGCATACGTCAAAAAGTTTTTAACGGACTTAGAACTTGAGCATCTCTTCTTAAATCCCCAAAACAACACATCCATCCCCAGAAAAAGGCTGCGAGACATTTGTTTAACCCATCTAACTGATCTGCGCCTGGCTCTCGAACTAAATAAAAACTCTGTCCAACTGTTCTCCTCAATACAGACAACAGATCAAATCGAGCCATATTTGAACTCCAACCTGAGCAACTACGAGAAATTTTTACTGACCAGAATGCGACTGAACATGTTCCATCGTCTAATCACTTTCCCTGGGCAAAACGATTGGAGTACCCAATTGATGCCGTGTCCTTGTGATGACCTTTCCCCCCAAACTACCATTCACGCGATAATGTTTTGCAAATTTTATGCTGAGCCAAGAAAGCTATACTTGATTCCCTTTCTGAAACACTTGGGCTTAAATCAGTGCCGCCCAGCTTTTATGGCCCTTCAACTGCTAGAAACAGAATCATTGGCAAAAAATATGGCAATGTTTTTAAAATTTTGTGTACGACATAGAGCTAACCTTTAGATGGAGATCTCTGTTCAAATAACACCCTGACAGATTCTTTCTGCGAATCCACTTAAACATACCCTACGATGAACTGGGATTAGCCCCCATATGCATCTTAAAACTGCCACCGGGGGGTTTGTTTTTGCACTGTCATACATTGCCCCAATTCTCTTAATTTATTTTACCATTTTTAAATTAATGTTACATTATCTTTTTTAACTTGCTCTTGCCATCTTTGCACTTATCTCCACTTGTTTAAACTAAGCAAATTAATTTTGTAAAAATGATACACGTACAAATATCAATGTATTCTTATGTGTAAACACTTTTATGGTATGTCATTCTCTTACCGAATAAAGTTTTTCAATCACTCCCCTCCTGCCACTTAGACTCGATCTTGGCCTTAGACCTATCAGCCATTTTGCTATTCTTAGGGCACTCCTGTTCAGGGTTAGGATTTGGACTAGTGACACTCGGGTCCTGCTTAGGAAGGCCCGGGCAGAATTAATTACTCTGCAAATACAAACAGGTAGCATTAAATGGCTTAATAGGATTAAGGATTGGTTTCTAAGGCTAGGATTAGGGCCCTTATGGGAGGACCCGGGGTCCATTAGAAAATCAATGGTTCCTCTGCTTAAAAAAAGGTTCTGGAAGTACACAGATTGTCAAAGTTTAGAAATTCACACGCATGCCATTTTAACCTCTAGTTTTCTTGATTTTAAAGGATATGTTGGTTTTGACCCGTTTATGGATATCATTGAACCACCCCAGGCAAGAGCCTTATATATCCAATTTCGGTATGGTTCATTGCCTCAAAATTCTAGAAGTGTCTGTGAAAACGCATCCATATTGCCAGTATGTCCCACCTGTCAAGATTCCCCTGAGACCCTTATACATTTTTTATTCTTTTGCCTGTCTTATGTTGATCATCGGAAAAAATTGATTTTGCCTGTATGTCCCTCCTTAAGCTTCACACGCCCAAATGATGCACTAAGAATTTTTGTATCTGACTCCACTAGTTGGTTGGTCTTTGCAATCTCAAGATACTTATTGTTTGCTTGGTGGAAAAGATCCAAACTAATCAAAAATGCATCCGTGATCAACTTACAACCTTAACAAACGATTTTTATTGAATTGTCCTATGAATTGTTTTTAATATGGCAAAATTTTCACTGTTTTAAAAAAAAGCTATAATGCTGTTATCTATGTTACGGGATGCTTTAAATCAATTTTATTTTAAAAATGATGTATTGTACTGTAATTTTAATTGTTTTACTCATATGATGTGTTTTGATTTTACGATGTAAATGATCATACATTTGATCGAAATAAAATATATATATATATCCACCCTACTGAGAGGGAGCAATCATCCATTAAGATCAATTTAAGAGATGGCATGTCAATTATCAGAAACAAACACTCTGGAAATTTCACAATTCAATAATGAAAACTCGATTTTATCTGGTGAGGCACCAAGACCCTAGTTCAACACCCCACACCTTTCGAAACAAAGACATCTTCAACTGTCATTTGTGAAATGGAGTAAAGCGTCCCTCGTAACTGCCGATCTCTCACGTTTCCCAGGTGCTCGGACGAGTAGCTCATCAAGTCAAAATGTGTTCTTTGCTTTCTGGGACCTGTAGTCCAGGTTAGTAATAAGATGACGAGGACTTCAAATCCCAGAACGCAGAGATAGCCCCCGGCCCAAACTGTTTCATTAGCCAAGAAAACAACATAAATGTGATAATGGATTTTTTTTAAACGATATTTCCTTAAAGAAACAACCATATGTGCACGGAGTGGAAGACGATCGGTTAACTAGCCCGGTAGCAAAAACTTGAAGTGAGTTTGATTAGTGATTGCATTTGATTACACTTGTACATATTATGTTTTTATACTTTTGTAGAGCACTGTGGCATCAGCATGACGTAGCCTGTGCTACATAAAACTTCTAATACATTTAAAAAACTTGGTTCTGGGCTTGCATACTCTCAACCAGGCCCCAGCCCCACTGGCCTCCTGTGCTTCAGGCAATTGGTTCGGTTGGTGGCTCACTGACTGTTTATTTGCAGACATTTAGTTGAGCTGATGGCTCACTTTGCTTCTGTCTGCGCTTGCTTTGTTCGGAACGCGGCTCACAGACTTTATAGACTAATAGCTCCCTCAATGCTTCTTAATTGTGCGTCGCTGGCATCACCACTGAACGCCGAAAAGACGTATCTACTTGAATTGTCGAAGCTTGTTTTGAAATACACTGGAGAAATCTCAGCTATTGAGCTGGAGACCCCTGCGAATTCAGGGAGACCCCTTGTGTGCTCCTCATTCCCAGGGAGGCTGCTGGCCCTACTCACGCCATCCTCACGGGAGGGAGGGGGGGAGCGCGGGGGAATAAAAATAAACAAAAATTACCAATCAGACCTGGGGTCCCGACTCCCCGCTGGTGCCGGCCCGGCCGCTGCTGCAGATTCAGCCAGTTCCCGTCACCGTCACCCGTGGTAGCAGTGAACACGAGGCGTGTCTGCCTCCACGAGGAGGCTCTGACGTCACGCTCGCTCCTGGCTGGCTGGCTGGCAAGTACCGCCTGCGTCTTAGCCAATCCAGACGCTGCTCCAGCAGCAGCGCCAGGATTGGCTTGAGCACTAGGCTGCTCATTAGAAGAGCGGCATGGAACAACCCTCGCTCTTCTAATGAGCAGCCTAGTGCGCATGTTCGGGCTGGTCGCAAAATTTTTAAGCCCTAAACAGAACATGTGCACTCTTGCTGACCACCTGATACGAATTATCGTCGAACGTCGATGCACTTGCACTGAACTCCTGCTGCCCCGCCCCCTTCTGAGCCGACTGCCTCCAGCGGCCTGGGATTGTAATTTGCAAATGTTAATGTGAGTGAGAGACTGAGAGTGACGGCACGCACGCTTGTTACTCATCTCGACTTGTGCGTCGTGCCTCAAATTAATTAGTGGGGCAACGCCCAAATGCCCTAATGGACGCACCGCCCCTGTTAGACCGCCACCTCAGTACTTGCGCTGCATGTGTAGTGGGTGTAAAAACGCAGTTTAGAATTTAATCCAATGGTGAAGACACGGTGTGGAGAGATTAGTCCCCACCTCAGAAACACGACGTGAAGAAACACTGCTGCCACAATTGGTACCACTCCATAGGAATTTTAAGCAGGATGTGCTCAGGATCATACCATGTAGGCGGCAAACAAGAACATGCCAAACAGGGGTAATTTGAATGGGTAAAAGCATCGGCGAAACTTTAAAGTCTATGCTATTCTCATAATGAGGTAATGATTCAAGACAAAAGTGTAAGCCAAAGTTGACTGAGGGGGAAGACACGGGTGTAGAGGATGAGAAGAAACAGACATCCCCAACTTTCTTCCAGCATGTAGCCTCAAGTAACTTCGATGGGGTCACTGTTACACGAAACGTGATAACCATAATCCCATTTTATTCTGGTTGTAGCCTTTATGGGATTACCTTGCGTTACCAATTCACTGGTTGTAAATGTCAAAGTACGAAGTATGTAGTTCAGATGAGCATAGCGTGCCTGGGCTAGGGCTGTCCGGTGCTGTGGACACTGGTGGGGCTGAAAGGTGTAGTGCTTCATCCTTACTTGTTTCTTGTAGTCTTCTTTTCTTTTCTGTGTAAGACTTGTTTCTTCTTTGTTGACTGCATTGTTGTTCTGTGTAGAACATCCTTGTATCATGTGCGCTGATTTTCCTTTATTGTGGATACCTCCTCTTCTGAAAATTGTGGTTGTTGCCACTGTAGATTCTGTAGGTGGCACCATCTCCAGGTCCTTTTTTGTTTGCCAGGTTCCTGAGATCCACTTGTAACACGTAGGTTCGCCACCAGCTCGTCGCCAAAACAAATGTAGTGAGGAGGTCCACGCAGGTAGGATATAATTAAAGATGTTTTATTCAAGTAGGTAACATGTAGAATATTTCCAGACAACAGGTAGTTAAGTAGTGAAGAGGAAGCCCACCCGGAGCAGCCTGTCTGCTGCTCAGCCCATGCTCAACTGTCACTTCACCTCTCTGTGGCCCAACATTGCAAGGCACATCATGACTCCAACATTCTATTGAGCACAGAGCACAAGAACTGGCTGAGCAGGAGGTGTAAAACAAATTACATTACAAATTCAGGATACTACACACTTCTACAAGCCTGTTTTACGGGGGAACACCCACCCTGTATACATTATACCTGACAAAGGTAATATGTAGCACAGGGGGTTACAAAGTGACGCATCTGCCTAGATGCGTTTCTTTATAAATATGGCACAGTGTGGTGCATTGTTTACACCGCAGCAGCGTCACAAAAAAGTGACGCGACAACAGCGTAAGGCCTCATAAATAGGGCCCTTGGTTAGCTTATTTTTTTCAGCCATATACTAGAGAAATGTGAAGTGCAGTCAATTGTTAATCTTACCTTGAGCACGATAAACTCTGAGGCATAAAGTTTTTGCATTTGATTACTAAATACATGCGATAGACGTAATAGAAAAAATGACAGCATGTACTGTTTGACATATCTTTATCTCACAACTGCATATATGCACATGTGCAAGAACAGCTGTCAAGTTTGCTTCAGCATGACAACTTAATTGCATACCATATGATAGAGCAGTCAACTGATAAACTTCTTTAACAGGATGTGAACTGATTATATCTGGTGCAAATAACCAGACAAGGTCCTCCGTAGTCAAACCTGATCACAGGCCTGCCAGCACATGAGGACGCTATGATATGAGCAACCCCACTGTAGAGATAAACGGTGAAGCCCGCCTTCAGGCCACCCTTCACCTTAAGGCAACCCCAAATCCACATTCAAGTCAGCTTAAAAGAGCTTCAAATGTACCTCAGGTGACAAAAGCTTGTCTATCCAGTGCGGGTACACAACCAGTGTGCACGCTGTCCCCCAAATGCAATGTGGCTGCTTTTCTTGGGCCAACAACTAACCCTGTATCGCAATAACCAAGAAATGCTTTCCAGTGAGTGCCCTGCATTGTATCAGTGAAGCAGCATAACAAAGAGCCAAATTAACCTGGCAGTACACAAGGCAGATGACTCTTTCTGTGCCTCAAGAAAATAGCTTTTCAAAATGGCTGAACAAGACTCCGTCCTGCCGGTGGCCCCGGTGACAGCTCAGAACTAACACCCAACCATTCATTTCAAGTGCAACGCACATCTGACTTCAATTGGAGCAAAGCCCATTCTTCTGTGAGATATGACCATTACTATGGAGGCTGCGCCGGAGCCTTCTCCGGACCCCAGTAGCTTCTTTATCTTCACTGTCTTTGATGGTTTGGCCAAGCTGCCTTAAGCTAGGCCAAGGGTGTTCTTGACTACTGACCCTTTGTGAAGGATCTTCTTGTTGGTAATTCAGTTTGGTGCTCAGAGAGCTTTTTCTCCCTCAACCCCACACCAGTGAAAGTGTGAAGGGGTACTCCCCAATACAATTCCAGTACTCCAGCCCAGTGATTGAACAGCCATTCAAAAAATTAATTAAGGGCCTTATTTATGAAGGCCTTGCGCCACCGGTGCATCACTTTTAAAATGGGAAAAATTGACGCACCGGCGGCGCAAGGCCTTCATAAATAAGGCCCCAAGTATGCAATGATATAACTGTCTTCTTAAGACAGAGCCTTCCCAGGGCCTTCTTTTGCTCCGAACAAAACCAGATCTTTTGCCTTTAGTAGCTTTGAAGGTTGGACCGAATTGCCTTAAGCTAGGAGAAGGATGTACTTGGCCCTTGACATCTCACTTGTTGGATTATATGTGTGTAACAAGCCACACCTATTTTTGTGGAGAACATTACCATGATAGGTCAAGTCGACCCTTTGCAGACATTGTGTCCTGTCCCTCCCATACTCGTTAACAGGAGTGCGCTCCCTAACCCTGTTTCAGTACTTTCGCCAAAGTCATTGAGTACCCAAGTTCAAATTAAGTGCAAGTAATTGTGTAGATGCTATACATGACCTTCTTGGGGCAGAATACCTGCTGCCACTGTCTAGAGGAATGTTCTGCGCTCACAAAATGCCCACTGAGCGGTGACCATGAGTTCCACTTGACCCTTTAGTTTTTAGATCGAAGAGTGAACCGACTCACCCCCTTGCTCCCGGCATTGGTTTTTGATCCTGGCTGCCAACCGCACATCAACTGTTAACATCTTGGGGTGAGATGACAAGGTGCCTTTTTCGCCTTTGATTAAGAAAATTCCAAACAATACCTTATATACTGACCTCCACTTGACAAAGACTACTCTTATGTGTGAAATGTTGTTTTGTTCTTTTACTGCTAGGAACCGTGGTTAGTGGACCTGCGATGCTATGAAAATGGCTGGCTTGACTTTGATAATAAGGCAGTGCATGTTGCATTACTATCCTCCCCCTATGATGAGGTCTGTAACTTGCACCTCATCACCGCATACACAATTAACAGCTCTGAAGAAGCCGCACCACTTCTTCAACCTAAATCAGACCATGACACATCGTGTTAGAGTTATCTCAAGGTGCCTTGTTAAATATTTAACTTTTTTTGCCCACTCTAAGATGTCCCCTCTCTTATACATATTTTGTCTCACCAAAACAAAATGTGCCTTCCCCCTATTGCATGCAAGGCTTGTATTGACCTATTTAGAGGGCCGGACCTGTAGAAAAATACAAATTGTCTGTGTAACAAATCTGACTTCATAAAATACTTCAAATCAATTCTCGAGTCGGACAAAAAAAATCACACTCTGCTATAGTCATGCCTGTGGTAGTTAGGTCTGCTCCGTGCCAACCTGCTTACTTCCAGATATCGTTCATCGTGTGGTTGTTTTCCCACCCCGAACCACCTGGGACACTATACTATCCACACATGTCATTGAGGGACCGCAATAAACTCCCCCTTACGCGTGTTTACTGTTGGACTGCTCTGCTTAGACATGCTGTCGACACGATATTGAAGCCCTCTTCCCGGCGCACACCATGAGGTGCCTCTTGTATTCCTACTTTTTGATTGACTGTCCACCTCTTGATGACGTTTGAAAGGAGACTTTGCTGCTTCCCCAAGATAACACCCCTGAATACCATCTTAAGCTAATAATACTACAACCTGCATGAGTTGAGTCACCTCAGGACAGGTTCAACGTGAGCAGCCGTGGGGTCTGCTGTCTGGAGCGCACGTGACTGGAAACGGCCGCTGCCTTTCTCCCCCTTGGCGCTGACGTCGCACACTGGTGCTGTCGCCGTTTGCTCCAGGCCCCGCCCCTCCTTTGCTGCCTCTGGCTGTCTCTGCCATGATTTTCACGGATGAGTTCATCGTCGTCTCGTCAGTGGACGCCAAAAAACAAAAGAAAATTATCGTCAGTAATTATCTGAAGCAGCACTTAATGGCTCTTTAAAGCAATTTAGCAGTTACCCTTTCTCCTAACTTCAGAGGGAATCATCCTTGGCACTTGAAAGAAAATGTGTACATATTTTTTTTAAAAACCTCTGTTGCTTTCTACCAGGAGAAAAAGAAGCCCATATTTATCATGCATTGGCGACGCAAAACCTTGAATGACATTTACTAAGCCACCCAAGGCTGCCTTGCCCGGCCCTGCGGGGCTTGGTAAATGTGGAGTAAAGCAAAGCAGGGCAAGCCGCTGCCTTGCATTACTCTATGTCAGGGAGGTGTGCCATGGGTGGAGAGTGGGTGTTCCCATGCCTCCAACCATGCATTACCTCCTCGTCCAGTCTTCCTCGCCACAGTATTCACATATGAGCCTCAGGCACCACACAGAACTCCAAGTTAAATTAAAAGAGCAGCGCTCTAGTCTCCCCTCCCTCCTCCAATATGGCCCCCAGTGTCTTCAGCCAATCCCATAAAGGGATACATATCAAACATCACAACCTGTTCTTTTTTTCTGCACTTCTCCGAGTGCTGTGTTGCCTGTGTTGGTCAAGTGAGTGGGGCTGGGTTCCTGCTTCAGCGGTCCCGTTATGCCCTTGGGTATCTAGTTTGGGGGTAGTAGTGTGTTTTTGCACGATCGTTTGTTTGTATTTTCATGTATTGTATTTTGCCTCCTGCTACTGCCTTTGAGCCTCTGGTCCTGCTTTAGCGGACTTTCAGTGGCGTTCGTTTTGTTTTGCCTGTGTCGTAAGGTGACACTGTCGATCCCTCGTGGTCTGTTTCATTTCCCGGCCGTGCGTCCTGCTGAGCGGACGTAGCGCGGCCGGGTGCGTTTGATCTGGGGGCCCGAGGCTGCCGGTATCATTCTTACCTCCTGTGGGTGCCGCATGTGCGTGCTGTGGGGGCGGGTGAATCCCGTTTGAATTTCATTGTGCTGTTTCTTCGTTGCGCGTTCCTTGATGTTCCGATCTGTCTCGGCCCTCGTTTTCACTGTATGTGGGCATGCGCACGGCTGTTTTTCCTCCGGTCATTTATGATTGGATTTTCTGATTACAGGTGCTGGCTTGTTTGGTTGCCTAGCAACTCGGGGCCTTTTATGCCAGGCGTGTTGTCTTCTTACCTGCCTGTGTTTCTCTTCCTGCGTTCACTAGTGTGTGGCTGTGATGGAGAGTGGTTCTGTGCCTGATTCTGCTCCTGAGGCTTCTGGTTCTGGTATCCAGATTCCCTCTATGGACGTTTTGCAGCAGATGATAAATTCTGCTGTGGCTGCTGCTATGCGAGGTCAGATGCCTGTTCCTCCTGCGAAGCGGGCTAAGGTTGATGGCGCTGCGGCTGATGTTTCTGACGTTGAGGAGGAGGTTGATATCAGAGGTCGTTTTGTGCAAGGTGCCGACCTGAAGGAGGTGCTGGGTCACATTAGAGAGAACTTGGTGTTTCCTGCTTCTATTGTTCCTCTGGAAGAAGATCTGTTTGCGCAATACCAGCGTCCTGAACCTGATTCTTTGCCTCTGCACTCTTCAGTCTTGAGGGTCCTGGAGAATGAATAGAAAGATGTAGACAAGGGTTCCTTTCCACGCTTTTTGAATAAAAGGTACCCGCTTCTGGACTTTGATGTGAAATTTCCTTCCTCGGTGAAGGTTGATTCATTGTTGGCCAGCATGGCGTCTCATGGAACTGTAGTGTCTGAGGATTCTTCTCCTGCTGACCCGGTTGACCGAAAAGTGGATGGTGCGGTGAAGCGCACTTTTGCGGCTGCTAATTTCTCTATCAGGGCGGCTGCCTATGCTTCTTACACTATCCAATCCTTGCTAAAGGATTTTCAGTCTCTTTCTGAATTGTTGGACCAGGGGGAGGATGTTTCTTCTACCCTGGCTATAATGGAGCAACAAGTTCGGTTGCTTTCGGATGTCTCCTTTGACTCTTTGGGTGCAGCGGCTTCCGCGGCTGGATCTTCGGTGGCTGCGAGACGCCAGTTGTGGCTTCGTTCATGGAAGGCTGATGCTGCGCAGAAGAATCTTCTGATGAAGATTCCTTTTTCTGGGGTTAAACTGTTTGGGTCGCCTCTGGATGACATGGTTAAGAAAACGGCGGAGGACCGTAAACTCCTGGCTCCTGAGAGGTCGGGTAACTTCCGTTCCTTTGGGTCTCAGAGGGCTTTTGGCCCTTCTCGGAGGGGTAGAGCTGGTCCGCCCTTTCGTGGGAGGGGGCGTGGCCGGGGTGCTCCTTCCTTTGGTAAAACCCGGTTCTCCGGTGCTTCTTCCTCCTCCAACCCTGCACCAAAATCGTGACTGGATCGTTCCTGGTATGGGTCCGGTTGGGGGTCGCCTCAGTTTCTTCCTGGAATCTTGGAACCTGACTGTTTCGGACAAATGGGTGCTGCAGGTGGTTTCAGAGGGCTTGCGTATTGGATTTATCCAGACACCCCCAGACTGTTTCAGGGCCACTCCTTATCCCAGGGATCCTGTACAGAGATTGGCGCTTTTGGAAGGCATCAAATCCCTGATGGTCAAGGGTGCGGTGATTCCTGTTCCCGTCGATCAGTTGGGGTTGGGGGTGTATTCCATACTATTCCTGGTGTCAAAGCGAACTGGGGATCTTCGACCTGTGATGGACCTGAAGTGGGTGAATACTTACATCCCTCACCAGAAATTCAAGATGGTTTCCCTTCAGTTGATCCTTCCTCTGATATCTCAGGGCGACTTCCTTGCTTCGATAGACTTGAGGGATGCTTATCTCCATATTCCTGTTCATCCTGACTCTCAGAAGTTTCTCCGGTTTTGCGTACTGGGTCGGCATTACCAATTCCAGGTAATGCCCTTTGGACTCTGCTCTGCTCCCAGGGTCTTTACTAAGGTTCTGGCTCCTCTTATTGGCCTTTTGCATGGGGAGGGCATTAGTGTGTTTCCTTATCTGGACGACATTTTAATTTCTGCTTCTTCTCTTCCCAAGGCAGAGTTGCATGTCCAGAGGGTATGCCATGTCCTGGAACATCATGGGTTCCTAGTGAATGTACCGAAGTCCTCCCTGGTTCCTGCACAGGAATTGACTTTCATTGGGGCTCTGTTCAGGACTCAGTTGGGTATGGTGTTCCTACCTCCTCCCAGGATTCTGTCCCTGATGGCTGCTGTTCGTGCCCTGTTGGTGGAACATTCTCATCCTGTGAGCCTGTGGCTGAGGGTTCAGGGTCTGATGTCGGCGTCGTTGTTGACGGTGCCGTGGGCTCGACTACACATGTACCCGGTGGTGTCACACGTTTTGTCGCATTGGGACCCCTGTTCCCTAGATATGACTGTTTTGATTCCTATGTCGGAGGAAGTTCGGGTGGTCCTGGGTTGGTGGTTGGACGAGGGTCATCTGTCCAAAGGCCGTCCCTTTCTGATTATTCCCACCCGCGTGGTCACTACCGATGCCAGCCTGCTGGGGTGGGGTGCTACTCTGGGGGATTCAACGACTCAGGGGGTTTGGCCTCAGTCGGTTTTGTCATGCTCCTCCAACTACAAGGAGCTGAAAGCCGTCCTTCTGGGTTTGTTGGATTTCTCGAATCTGGTTCAGGGTCACCATGTGCAAATTCGAACGGACAATCAAGTGGTGATGTCATATATAAACCATCAGGGTGGGTGCAGGGTTCAATCCCTCAGTTGCCTCAGCCGTCGGATTTGTTGTTGGGCGGAGTTGAATCTGGAGTCCCTATCTGCCATTTATCTTCCTGGCGTGGAGAACACTGTGGCGGATTGTCTGAGCCGGGTGTTTCCCTCCATGGGCTCTTTGTCCCTGACACATGTGATGTTCAGGAGGTTGCAGCGGATGTTTGGTTGTCCGATTGTCGACCTCTTTGCTTCCCAGGACAATTTCAAGATCCGTTGCTTTTGCACAATTATGCCTTGCCGGGATGCATGGAGGGTGGATGCCCTGTCGTTTCCTTGGCCGAAGGGTCTATTGTATGCATTTCCTCCTGTTCCCCTGATTCCGGCGGTCTTGCAGAAGGTCAAGAGGGAGGGGTCCTTTGTACTTCTCATTGCTCCGGGTTGGATGCGTCGCCCTTGGTATCCCCTGATGTTGGAATTAGCTGTGTCTCCGGGGTGGGCCTTGCCATTCAGTCCTTATCCTCTGTTGGGTCCTCTTCTTCCTCTGCCTGTGTTCCGTTCTTTGGGTCTGCGGGCCTGGCTCTTGAAAGGGATTCGTTGATGCGAACTGGCTGTTCATTGACTGTGGCTGGGGTCATTCAACGATCCAGGAGACCTTCTACTCTTAAATCCTATGCAAAACACTGGGATAAATTTGTTTCTTGGTGTCTGGGTCGCGATCTGTCTGTGGCTTCTTTGGATCCGGCTCGCATTTTGGATTTTTTGAATGATGGATTTGTGCTGGGCTTGGCCATTTCGACTCTTCGGGCTCAGTGGGCTGCGATCCAGGCGTTCCATGTCCTCCCTTTAATCTCTGTTTCGCCTTTGGTTGCTAGACTTTTTAAGTCTCTATCTTTCCAACGCCCCCGTCCTATTATGTGTCCTCCACCTTGGGACCTGCCTTTGGTTTTGCGCTCCTTGCAGTTGGCTCCCTTCGAGCCTTTGGAGTCGGTGGAGTTGAAGTTTTTAACACTCAAGGTGGTGTTTCTTGTGGCGATTGCTTCTGCCAGACGTATGGGTGAGTTGGGTGCCTTCCTCCGTTCTGCTCCCTTTTTGTTGGTTTTGGCGGACAGGGTGGTGTTGCGCCCTCATCCTACGTTCATTCCGAAAGTGGATTCTTATTTTCACAGGTCTTCTGAGGTGGTGCTTCCATGTCTTTGTCCTGATCCTTCCTCGGATGAGGAATCCCTGTTGCACCTCTTAGATGTTCGTCGTGCTTTATTGATATATTTGTCACGCACGTCTTCATTTTGCAAAGTGGACAACTTGTTTGTCAATTATGCTTTGTCACGTCAGGGTCTGAAACCCTCCCTCTCGACGATCAGTCGATGGATTAAGGAGGCCATTTTGTTGGCGTATGCTTCGGTTTCTGAAGTTTCCTCCCTTCCTGTTCAGGGACGTTCCACCCGCTCTGTTGTGGTGTCTTGGGCCTCCTTCAAAGGGGTGTCCATGGAGGATGTTTGCCGGGCTGCTACTTGGTCTTCACCTCATACATTCATGTCCCATTACCGCCTCCAGGTTGGGGGTGGGGGTTCTGTTTCATTTGCATCTTCTGTTCTGACTGCGGGGATGCCTTGAGAGGTGTCTTTGATTACTGTACCTCTGTTTATTAAATTTTGTTTTTCACTGCACTTTGGTGTGGTCTTTTCCTTACATGAAGCTGTTTGCTTTGGTATCGGCTCATATGTGAATACTGTGGCGAGGAAGACTGGACGAGGAGGTAATGCCCCGATTACTTACCGGTAATCTTCATTACTCCGAGTCCTAGTCTTCCTCGCCACAGTATAGTTTCCCTTCCCTCCCGGCCCTGGTGGTGGCTTCATGTCTGCGGCTTTGTGTATCAGGTCGTGATGTTTGATATGTATCCCTTTATGGGATTGGCTGAAGACACTGGGGGCCATATTGGAGGAGGGAGGGGAGACTAGAGTGCTGCTCTTTTAATTTAACTTGGAGTTCTGTGTGGAGCCTGAGGCTCATATGTGAATACTATGGCGAGGAAGACTAGGACTTGGAGTAATGAAGATTACCGGTAAGTAATCGGGGCATTACTCTATGTCAGGGAGGTGTGCCATGGGTGGAGAGTGGGTGTTCCCATGCCTTCAACCATGCATTCTGACACATTCCCAGGTTTACCAATGCTGGTTGACCGGGGAATACGTCTAAATTGTATGCCTCCCCACCAGAGGTGCAACGAGGAGAAATATATTTATTTCTCCTTGCTGTTTCCTATTTCTAAGTGTGCTGCATTCTGTGCCAAGAAACCGCTTGTAGCGGCAAGAAACCGCTCGGTGTACGTGCGCTTAACTGCTTGAGTGCCCATGACGAGCTCAGCTCGTCATGAGTCACAGTGGAGCTGTGCTCATGACGAGCTGAGCTCGTCATAACGGTCGTGGCCCGCCCACGTGCAATTGATTCCCCGCCTGTGCGGGAGAATTAATCAGTGGGCGGGGTCGTGACGAGCTCAGCTCGTCATGAGCACAGCTCCACTGTGAGTCATGACGAGCTGAGCTCGTCACGAGCACAGTGCTGCCGCGGCCCCCCACCCCCGCACTGCGGGGGAATTGCCCCCGCAGGGAAGGGGTTAATAAAATTATGTTCAACATAGCATAACATGACAAAGTGGAAAATTCCTTTGGGGCTTTCTTTTGTGCAGGAAGGTGGCCCTTCCTGCACAAAAAAAATCCTGCCCACAACCAGGCACCCTTGCACCTTAGTGCAAGGGAGCCTGCATTGGCGCTAGGCAGCAGTTTGTGCGTCAGTGCAGACAGAGAGCAGGAATGTGCTGTACAATGTTAAATACAGAGCATTCCTGCCCTCTCCCTTCCACACACAGCGGCGCAGCAAGGTGGCTTGCTGCGCACATGAAAATTTGATAAACATGCCCCAAAGTATTTTAGTACAACGCTCCAGGTGTGTCTCTGCAGTCGCAGAAGCACATTGTGAAGTCAGAGAAGATATTAACCAGTTGAATCAGTGGCTCATAAAATGAGATCTACTGGCATAATGACCAGTCATAGGCCATACTGTGCTAAATAGCGGGCCTTTCTGTGTTTTGAAATAGCACTATTTACCTGCTTACATCAATGGCTGGGAAGCCTTTGGCATTGTATATAAACTTTTACTGCACTCAGTAAACAGAACACAACAAGTTTACGAAGAGCACCTATAGTGGCCGAGGTGCAAGTCCCTATAATGAGATTCATTGCTCACAAAACAAAAAAAACACCAACATTTGAAACTCTTCATGCCATTTTGTGTTTATATTATAGAGGGAGAGAACAAATTCTACTCACAGGGAGGCCCAAAAGCATTTAGTCAATCTTTAAAACTACATCTAAAGAATTATAGAATGGTAACAGTGAATTGCAGGAATCTTTTTTCAACACGGGGTTCCAAATGACATCAAATAGGCAACGAGAGCAAAACTCGAGTTGTCTACGATGTCACTCAAGGCGGAGGTGAAAAACATCCCTATAATCCGCTTTTTACCTCTCTATAACGGTATGTTGTGTAAGGCACACATCATCATCTGGTCCTGCTTTCAACTGCTACACAGGAGCAGAGGAACAATGGGAAGGCCGTACTTAACATGGCCCCTCCTGTCTGACTCAAATGTGAAAACAAAATTACCTTACCTGCTATCCTTAACTAACTCTCACCGCCTTCCCTGCTTTTCCCCTGCTGCAGGTGTGCTTTCTGCTTTCAGTCAAAGCAGACAAGCTGACCTGACAGGCCCTCAGAGCCCTACCATCCTGGTCTGGAAGGCCTTTATGACGTACCAACAGTTAGTAACAACTCATGTTATAAGTTAGTAGTGAGTTACCAGATTTAGAATCTATTTCAAATGCCAGACACAATAAATAAATAAATAACTACAGTCAAAGCTGTTTGCTTTGCACAAGAACATTGCACTGCATTATACTTTACCTGGCCTCTGTCCGACCCACTCCCCCGCCATTCTTCCTACCAACCTGAGCATGAAATTCTGCTGGACCTCTACTTGCCGCTCTGGTGGGCACAGAGCGGAGACAAAAGGAGCTGACTAGGGGCCACCAGTGCTTTTAAGCCCACTTTTGCTGGAAGCCCCTACCACCAAGTCCTTAGTCGATTACTGGATCGGGTTCTCAGCTGGTTTTTTTCTATATTTAACTTGATGATTCATATAGCATGAACCACGGCTGGCCCGTCAGAATGTTTGACAACTGATACAAAAAAATAAAAAAGCATGAGTAGCACATCCATGCAATATACAAAGCTTTTTGCATAATAAATTCTCTCAATGTAATGTCATAGTCAGTCTTTTACTTTGTAAAATGCAGTTGCTTAGAAAGGTGGCTAAAGTTGAGAGCTTGAAGTTTACCTGATAAACAATAACTAAAGGCATCACTGAACTTATAAGTATTGGGAAAAATCCAAGTGTCGCACAACGTACAAGTGTAGCAAGTCAGTCCCACCCATTCTGCAATAGTGTGGTAGCGGTGTAGTATGTAGTTGGTGGTGCATTTTGGAGCACGCTGTCGCAAATATATTACTAAACATGATGAGGTAGCGCAGTGTCACATTCTCCATTGAAATGGACACTAAATTTGCAACAGCATACTGTTTTACTGATAAAACTATATAGCGCACATACGATAATTTGTAGAAAATAGGGTGTCAGCGAATATTTGTCTTTTATGCATTACCAAGTAAAGTATCTTGAATTGTTTTGTACCTATTAAAATCTTTGTTTCCATCATACTTCCGAGTTACAAAAACAAGTGCTTCATTTGTGCTTTCCAGACTACTGGTATATTACTAAATATTTGCTCAGTTTGTTTATAAGTATTTAAATTTTGTTTTGTATTAGAAAAAATGACATCCCACATACCTTACTTTCATGTTAAAAGAAGAAGCAGAAATTTGTGAGATGACATAGGGCCTGATTTATATTTAGGTTGGCAGCACGCCATTCCGCCATGCAGACGGAGTGAATTATTCCATCCCCATGGTGGAAAGGCCGCCCACCTCATTTATAAATGACCCCCAAGCAGGCGATCATTTATAAAGGCATTGGCAGGAACCGCCGTCATGGCGGCTCCTGTCAATGCTTTTGACTGTTTGCTGCAGGACTGTGTTGAAAGGACCCAGCCCAGCAACAAACAGTATTCTTTTTTCTTTTCAAAAACCCAAACCAGGATTTTCTTTTTAAAAACAAAAAAAGTAATGCTCCCCTCTCCATGGGAGGCTTCTCCCTTGGCGAGGGAAGCATTAGAATGGATTTACTGTTCCTTACCATCGGGTTTTACCTAGTGGTAAAGAATAGTAAAACATGACTACATGTTTGCCCATCTAAATTGGGTGGGTGAACATGTAGCCATTTCTCCGACGGCCCCAGAGATTAAGGGCTGTCGGAGAAGTTTGGCTCGGCAGAGTCTCTGCTGTGGCCAGACTTAAAGAGTTGGAGAGGTTGTGGCCTTACAGCCAGAGCTGCCAACTTTGGAGCTGGGGAACCAGGTTTGAGCCTCGCTATCAGCTCAGCTTCCTGTGATTCTGGGCAAATCACTTAATCTCCCTGTGCCTACCAAAACAAGCATTGATATAGCCAATAGGTCTCGCTTTTGGGACCTTATAAGTATTTAGTTATGCAACTGTTGCATGGCTAAACACTTATAAGGTCCCAAAGGCGAGACCTATTGGCTGTGAAGAGGACTTAAAGAGAGGGTGAGCCACAACGGATACAGAGTAGAGGAATAATACAAAGGAACGGTGACAAACAGTACAGTAGAATGAAAAGATAGAGGAAGCGATAGGTAAATGCAGGAGAGCAAGAGAGCCAGGATGAAAACAGAGATTAGAAGATGTGTAGGGAAATTGAGGACAGCAAGAGCGCAAGAAAACAGAGTACAATATGAAGGAAAGGGAGGAAGCCAGTCACAATGTAAGGAGAGAGGAACTGGAAGGCAAGAGGAGGGTGTGCAGGAATACGAAGGAAAGTACACCGGGAGGCGAAGAGGACCGAACCGATCAAACATCAAAGCGGCCGTGCGGCCCCGAAAGTGAAAGTGATCGCGATCAAGCACGGCACGCGCCCGCGCACATGCACTATGGCTCTTGGCCGGCCATGGAAGCATTTTTTTTACGCCCTCACAAAAAGTCTTGCCAGACCAGCGCATGCGCTGGGTCAGGCGAGACCTAAAAACGAATGTGTCCGTGTGTAACGTATCTGGTGCTCCTGTAAAGTGCTCCAATACCTTTGGGTGGAGTTCGGCTATATAAATATGCAACAAAAAAAAGTCACCCTCCCATTAAATTTGGCAGACAGACCCCTATATTGGCAGGGAGGCAACTCTGTCACAATTGCGACAGAGCACCCTCACCACCAATATATAACTCAGACCCATAGTCTTACATTTGACCTCTGTCTTTGAAAGCACAGCAAATGTGACAAGATAAAAATAAAATTCAAAGACATCCTTATTGCTCATTCACCTTCAGACCTCTATCTTGGTTACTCTGGAGGTGCTGCAGCATTCCCCCTCCCACTTGACCATACTTCCGGGGCATATGACCGTCCATGGCTGTTATAAACAGATTAATTGTAACTCTTTATATCACATTACATGGAGCTTATAGCACCTTGCTCCTTTCAGGTTTGCAGCAAAGCCCAAGGAATGAAGCTTTTGCAGCTGATTAGGTGGCAAGCTTATCAGTGAACTGGAACCTGTTACAATTACAGAGTCAGTCCCGAAGAGACAAGGCTATTGGCAACAGCTACTTAAAATGCCTGTTCTGAAATGTGGGCCTTGGAGTCTGGGGAGAAAAGGTAACTTTAATTCGAGAGTTACCAGCTTAGGAACTGAGAAACCAGGTTCGAGTCTCGGCGTCGATTCAACATCCTTTGATTCTGGGCAAATCATTTGATCTCAGGGCCGGACGGCTGCAGCGGGCATCGGGCGTTTGCCTGGGAGGCTGGAAGGGTGAGGGCCGATTTTGTAGCGGTGGGGGCCGTTTGTGGAGCAGTGCTGCAATATCGGCCCCAGTAACAAAAGCTGCAGTGCTGGGGGACGGTTTTGTTAAGCAGCAGAGATTCACGCTTCCCGTGCCTTCCCCGCCTCCTCCAGGGTTGGGGGCTGGTCTGATAAAATTGCCATGGCTGCTTTGGGCTCCCAGTCCGCCCCTGTTTGATCTCCCCATCACTAAAAAAATAATGTGACCTTGTTTAATGTAACTGGTGCTCCAACAACATCCTGGAAGCTGTGAGCTCTTTGAAAGTCGTGCCTTGAAACTTCTGCTGGAGTTTGTAACAACACCACTGTAAGGGAGTGCTTCTAAATACCTATAAAATAATCCTGTTACGCCTTTCCTTGTTGCTCATCTTCAAATTCCCTGTAATTGCTGATTGAAAAGTAAATCCCAGTTCTCAGTATAGCTGCCAAGTGGCCCTGTGTCACGTGGGACACCGCCAGCCAATCCTCGCTTTTAACCAACAAAAGTTTCTGCTATGGAACCTGTAGTTTTGATGTAAGCTTTTTAACTATGGGATGAACATCCCAGCAGGCAAAGTAGTACTGGCAAAATAAAGCAAGATGTAGTTCTTGTTATTAGGCTTCTAATAAGATACACGCATGTTCTGAATAATGTTTTGCCTTTAATACATGCCTACATCACGCAACGTATGTGATTGAAAAATACTTTGTTGCAGGGTCGATGTATGATTTCTCATTATGTCTCGGCTCGCGCTTTGGCCCTTGGAGCCAAGCCAGACCTCCAGCTTGACCCTGGCTCAGCTTTTCCTGTGAATTCCCTGGATTGGCCACCTCAAGTGCAGGGACTCAAAAAGTCAAATTTTAGGTGGTGTTCCACACATTGCAGGTGCACACTACATGTGGCATGGATATAGACTGCACAAGCACATTTTAATTTTACAAACGTATGTACACCTTAGCCTGGAATAAAGGCGGGAAAACAATTAGTGGCAGCATGTAGGTAGCCGGGAGGCCGTCACTTTCTTTTGTGACTAGTGTCACGGAGTTTCATGGCACCCACACAGTGAACGCACAGTGGTTTGTTTTGGCACCTCTCTGTGTATGCGATGCCGATAGCATAGGTAACATTGCCGCGCCCACGGGCATCGTCTCGCCTGTTTACTGGCGGGAAAAGGTGAGACGAGCGGTTTCTCTGTGCAGTGTTATCTCACGCCGCCTAGTCTAGTGTCTGGCTTTCAGTTTGGAATAACATGTTTCTTTTATTTTGATAACAAAGCAGCTTCCTTTGTCCACTGCCCTTCAGGTTAAAATGTCAGCCACTGTGAGTCAGACGAGCATCCGAGCGCTTACTTGTACTTTGAGAAACTTTTTGCATGGGGGACTTCAGAGGACGGATTTGAGCAGGAGGCTGAAGAGGTCCACAGACTGCAAACATAGTGTTGTGCTGAAGCATCCTCATAGTGAGGGCCTCATTTATGAAAAGTGTTGCATCGCTGCGATAAAACAGCGAAGCAACACTTTTCATTGTGCCCTCCTTGCGACACCCTGGATGCGCCGTATTTAGTGTTCGGCGCTCCATGTCGCAAGGATTGACAGATGCGTCAGGAATCCTGACAAATCTGTCGGTGCAAAACTCATGCATTGCTGGGGTTGTGTCGTAAGCATAACGCAACCCCAGCAATGCACGGGGAGGCCTATACCTATTGCACTGCGTCACCCTTATGCCTGCTATGAGGCAGGCGTAAGGTTTTGACGCAGTGGCTTCCTAGAAATTGCACACTGAAATCTGATAGATTTCACAGCGCCATTTCTACAAGGCTTTCTTACGGGGAAACGCCCACTCTGCATACATTATACCTGACGCAGGTATTTGTGGGTCACGGGTTTACAAAGTGATGCCTTTGTAAATATGGCGCAACGTGGCACATTATTTATGAAAAGTGATACAACGGCAGCGCAAAGTTTTGTAAAGAACTCATAAATAAGCCCCTGGATTTACTGCCAGGCATACATTTCTAATAAGATTGTGTTGCTTGTAAATGTGGAAGGAAAATGGCTGTCTAGCATTGCCCTCCACTGATGTTTTATGTATATATTCTTCACTACAGCATCCTTATTCTCAGGTTACCTTTTCTATGCGTTACTTTTGTGGTGAACTGGATCCTTACCATTTTCTTGTCTTTTCATCCATTTGCTCGACTTTTCTCTTCTGGCCGGTTTGGTAGTCTTTTCAGTCTGCCATCTTTTCAGTCCTATAATCATGAGTCTGCACTCACCTGATCTTAACTTGGACTCCACCTTCTTCTAGTTATTAAGCCTTTTCATCACTTTCTCTGGTGCTCAACAACCGACATCCCTTCTTTCCTATTCTTTTGTGAGTTGGAGTTTTTACTCTTTTACTTATCTTACCTTAGTTAACTTTCTACACCTCTTTCCCCATGCTTAATGCCTTTTTAAATTCTTGTCGATGCAGCAGACACCATGCTCACCTAGACTATTATCTCAACTCTGAAGCTTTGACAATGTTAAGTCTGTATTCCTTATTGAACCGTCTCACAAACCAGGCTCTCCCCATCCTCTACTTCTGATCTCTGCAAGTTATTACCTACTTTGTGAAAGCAAACATCTGTTGGTCCTCAAATCTCTTCATTCTTCACTGTCGGTACATGACTCTGGACTTTACCGTCTCAAGAAATCCCTTCTCAGTCCATCCTTTCATGTTAACATATGTGCTTACTTTTCTTTACTTCCTCTTAAGGCATCTTCAAAACCTAGCTCACCTCCAGCTAGGTCTCCTCTCACTTTGACATTCACACTTACCTTTTCCTTCAGTCTGGCTCCAAACCGCCTACTTTGTCACAAACCACCTATTTACTGCTTGTCACTCTAAACACTCTTCTAGTCTCATCTTGTTTTATCTTCCCTCTACTTTTGGCAAAGCTGGCCCTCATATATATATACTGACAACCACTCCTCCAGAGGTATTATAGCATTTGTTCTTTAGTGGCTTGTTCCTGTTTTCCTAATCACATTGACTTCATTCTAAAAACAGCATTTTTCTCTCTCACTTGTCCTCTCCCTCGTGGTGTACCCTAACTTTAAGTAGCTCAAGCAGACATCTGTCTTCTGTATCATTTTCCTTTCTTCCCTTTCCATCTACTTGCAAAACTTTCAGTTCCCTTGTTTACCGGGACGACTTGTGCATCTTTTTCTCTTTCTAACATTTTACTCAGATGTAACATAGCTGTTTTTGATTGCTGCTTCCATACCCAACATCTGATTTCTTCACACTTTTTTGTCCTAGCACTCCCAAAAGTGAAATAATCTTTTTTGCCCTTCAGTTTTCCATTTCACCATTGCCACCCCTAGCTTGACACCTTCCCACAGAGTGTGGAGCATCAATATCAATGGCAGAATATTGAAGGTACTTAATATTGATAACATCCCTTAATATTGAAGTTTCCAATATTGTTTTTAGTTTTTGACAATAATATCAAAATATTAAATATCTATTAATTTAATGTTTCCTGTTTATTTTAATTTGGACTAAATGTTTTTGAGGTTGATTTGAAATTTATGTAATTAATGCTTTTTTAACTATTGTTTTCTTTTATTGTAGTATTATTGGTTTTTAATGTTTTAATTTGATGTAGATTCATTTTTAATTACATTTGTAATTATAATATTTTTCAGGTTGCTGGGTTTTATAAGGTTTTTGGGTGGCTACTGTTTTAAATTATTGTTTTTATTTTTGTTAATTTATTACACATATCTTATTGTTCTACATTTTTGTTTTATTTATTTATAAATGTAAGTTTAAACTTATTATTTTTAGGGATGTTGGCTTTTATAGGAGTTTTGGGTGGGGAGTGTTTTAAAATAATGTTTTTATTATATTTGAAGTAAATGAATATTATTTTGTATTTTTTTACTATTCCAATACAGTTTTTGGGGGGTTTATGTTTTGGGTTGTTGGGCTAATTAAGGTTATGGGTGGATAGTTTTTTTTTGTTTTAAACAGTTATACATTTTTGGGTTGATTTTTAAAAACAATATGTGACATTGTTTTATTAAAACTTTGTTTTGTGCAAGTGTCTTTCTGATTTTTAAAAACCTCTTTATTAAGAAAAATATAAATCATTTAAAACAAAACTTACATTTTATTAATTAAAATATTGTGTTAATGTAAATGTATGTGTAAGATATTGTTAAGTTTATTATAATTTTATATTTATTTTATGTTTAATTTTTCAATTGATATTATTTTGCTACTGTTTTTAACTTTAAGAGGTAATAGATTTCTGACATTTTTAATTATATTATATATTTATGTAGGCTTTCCTTTTTTTAAAAGAAATCAGTCGCTCCTGGTATTTTCAATTCTTTATTTGAGTTGCTGCCAACATGACTGACACGAAAAAGGGTTTACAGCAACTGCTTGTCCTTCAAATGAACATTCCACTACCTGTAATGCATACACATTCCATGTCATGCACATACAACTCCAATTAAGAACCCAATACAAACATTAGTTACTAACAATAGCAGTCTACAAAATGATATAGAATCCTCAACACTAGAATTATAGGTAACATATTCATGTATAAACTAACTAATACACAATGATATTGGCAGAAAAATGACACAACATTAACAGTGTGCTACATCTTACCATACAGAATTAAACAATCATCCATGTAATGATCATCCTCATTCATAATCTTTAAACTTTACAGGAAAAGATTGCTCTCTGGATGATCTTCTCAGAACATCTGCAGCAATCCTATTCCTGCAAGAAACCTCTGACTGTAACCCAATTTCACTCACTGAACCTTCATTCTCACACTGACTCCTCTTACCCTCTCTACAAGCCACTGATAATATCTCTTTGTTCCAGCACTTTCCGTCATCCAGTGTCACAGTATGAGTTCCCACTCTTTTCACTCTTCTGGGACTGGAAAGACCTCCACAATTAAACTTCGAATCACGTTCTTGACATATTTATTTTTTGAGCTGTCTTTTTATTCTCAGTCCCACTCTTTAAAGTCTCCAAAGACAGTATTTCCTTCTGCATCCAAATCATGTTAATCTTAGTACCAGGTATTCTTCCTTTCATTAAAACAAAAGGAGAAACCTTGTTTTCCCAATTTGGAGTAGTGCAAATTGGAGGAAAAATATTCTTCATTTCCATCATCCAATCTAACCACTCACTATGGATAACTGAATGCTCTCCGTAATTACCCTATTACAACGCTCAACTACACCGTTGCTTCTGGGATGGTACAGAGATGTGGTGATATGTTTAATTCCAAATTCTTTGAGAAATTCTTGAAGTTCCATAGAGGCAAACCGTGTACCATTATCAGACACAATTTCATCTGGCACTCCTCCCCTCAAAAAAGAACTTATAGCATATTCTTCCAAGCAAAAAATGCAATGCTGTTAACAAATGCAACTTTAGTCAACCTAGAATAATAATCCATGACCACGCTCCCATACTTAACCTGGCCATTATCTACGTCCAAAGGAACAATTATGTCAATGGCTAGTTTAGACCATGCTTTGTCCAGAACAGGAACAGCACACACATCACTAGGAATAGTCACATGTGTTTTATCACTGGGCACACAAAATACACACTCACATATTGCTTCACTTCTCTGTCCATGCAAGGCCACCAAACCATATCCCTCACCCTCCTCTTCACGGCTTGCATCCCAACGTGACCTTCATGAGCCAAACTCACTCCTTTGGATCCAAAGACTCAGGAATAACCAGAATGTTTGACCTATTCAGAAGTCCTCTAACTACAGAGCGTTCAGGAGCCACATGGCTATAAGTATCTACTGTGGCATCCTACAGTTTACAGCTTGGCCATCCCTTCATTACGTACTTCACCACCAGCTTAAGACTGTAATCCTGCTCCAAAGCCACTAATCATCCAGACTCTGAAATAACTTCCTGAGCTATGCCTGACAACTCATTAACCACAATTTAAGCATCCTCCTTGAATGATGTGTGATCCTTCTGTTCAATACATTTCAGCGGCAATCTCGATAGACAGTAATTTGTTTGATTAGCACTTTTTGTCGTAAGTTGGATGAGTTGGCCCAGATGTGGGTCCCTTGCTCACTGTGCCACTGTATTCAAGATAGCCTGGCTAATGAGGGGTAATACCCCAAAAACAGTCCCAGAATTCTTGTTTTCGGTCTAGAGAGGACCTAGATTGGCAGTTCGGGCTGGACTGTTCCCATGTGGAACATGGTCAAGATTGATTTGCATATGGCTGGGTCTAAACTGGGTTAGCATGGTGTGAAACAGAACAATGGATTTAACCCAGACCTCTTGACTGGGGTTGAATGCATGCTTTATTCAGCATTCGGTCCATCATTTGTTTTGGTAGCACTTTTAGCTCCAGGTGAGATGAGTATGCCCAGACGTGGGTCACTTGCTCACTGTGCCTCTGGATTCAAGCTAGCCTGGCTGATGAGGGTTAATACCCCAAAACCGGTCCCAGGATGTTTGTTTCTGGTTCAGGGAGGACCTGGCTTGGCAGTTCTGGCTGGGCTATTTCCATGAGGAACAGGGTCATGGCTGGGTCTAAACTGGGGTTGCATGATAAGCTAAAGAATGATAGCTTTAACCCATATCTCTTGACTGGGGGTGAATGCATTATTTATTTAGCATTCTATCTATCATTCGTTTGTGAAGCACTTTCTAATAGTGGTATTTCCAAAACAGTAATGGTAAACCCAACTTCACGAGTATGGAGGATTTATCATTACCATTCCAAAGATGTGAAGCATGAAAAAGCTACCCCTCTCTGATTAGGAATTACAGCTTAAAAGTGTATTAAGGAATTCCCAATGTTAGCCTATAAGAGGACTAGGCCTCACAGTAGTAAAACATGAAAAAGTCACTACCAGGACATGCAAAACATAAAAGTACATGTCCTACCCTTTACTAACATGGCGCCTTCCCTTAGGTTTACTTAGGACCTATTTTAGGAGTGACATATATAATAAAAGGAGAGTTTAAGGCCTGGCAAGTACTTTTAAATGGCAAGTTGCAGTGGTAGTAAACTGCACACACAGGCACTTCAGTTGCAGGCCTGAAACAGGTTTGAAAGGCTTCTTCTGTGGATGGCACAATCAGTGCTGCAGCCCACTAGTAGCATTTGAGGTACAGGCCCTGAAAATATTGTATACCACTTTATAAGGGACCTATCAGTACATCAAATATGCCAATCAGGTGTACATCAATGTCATCATGTTTAGGGGAGAAGCACATACACTTTAGCACTGGTTAGCAGCAACAGTGGTCCGTGCAGGTAACAGCGGTGGGGCAATGGGGCCGTGTAAGGGGGGATTTTGAGGTACGATGTGGAAGGAAAATTAAATAAATAATTAATTTTCCCTCAGCATCATCCCTCGAAATCCCCCCTTACACGGCCCCACAGACCCACCGCTGTTACCTGAACGGACCGCGGTCGGTTAGCAGTGGTGAAGTGCTCAGACTCATAAAGCCAGCAAAAAGAGGAGGAGAAAGGCAAAATGTTTGGGCTGACCCTTCAGAGAGGGCCATTTTCCAACAACCTCAAAGCGGTGGCACAACTATACATCACTTGCTGGTAGCCAAACAGCCAACCTCGAAGATCCTCAGCTCTTCCTACTAAAACAAATATCCGATTGGAGAGATGTAGTAGAAAGAGCGTCCGCAGCAGGAGGAGCGCCATGGACACCATCAACGCTTGCGTGTTGAGAATACGGAAGCATCCATGAAATAAACAAGGCCTTCCATAAAGTAAGCGCTGTAAGGTGAGTACCCCAGACAGTCAACTCGTCATCAGTAAAAATAACCCACTTGCTCATGGTATTTTCAATTCTTCCTTTGAGTCCTTGAAACATGATTGGTCGGGGAGCAGGCTTATAGCAACTGCTTGCATCTTCAAGTTCATGAGTGATGTCATTTGAGATGTCATCAGTGATGTCACTGACCATGTCATGAGTGATGTAATATGTGACGACATCAGCAGTGCATTGCGGGGGCGCGAGTTATAGTTAGCTCAACTAACTATAACAGGCAAATTTCTCTGGTTTTATATGAGTCAAATGTCCAACAAACTATAACATCCCTGATACATATGTTTTTTTCTGTGAATTTCTAAGGTTTTTTAAAATGCTAATTCCTAACTATAACGTCCCTGAAACCTATGGGTTTTTTTCAGTGAATATTTATATATATGTATTTATATATATATTCACAGAAAAAAACATAGGTTTTCAGGGGTGTTATAGTTAGCTGGACATTTCACTTGTACAAAACCATGGAAATTCCTCCGTTATAGTTAGTTCTGCTAACTATAACCCGCGCACCCGCAATGCACTGCTGATGATGTTACATATTACATTATTCATGACATGGTCAGTGACATCACTGATATCACTGATGACATCTCAAATGACATCACTGATGACATCATCCAGTGAATGTGGTTTAGTTTGAAATTTAAATATGTATTATATATAAACCAATCTGTATTGAAGATTGAGTGGATATATAACTGTCTGGATGGAGGATTTAGTAGCTGTCTCACTGTCTGTTTAAGTGAGTAATTAAAAGTGTCTCACTTAATACATGGATTAGTAACTAAACTATGTGAATGTGTGCATCACTGTCTCTGTTGTTGCATAACATGCTGCATCAGTTGGTCACTAACTACATGATTGTGTATATTAGTTGTTGATTAGTTGGGTGAGTATTTGTATGGGACACTGAGTTTGTGTGTGGTTGGATGGGGTGTGTGTAACTCTATGCATAGATGTGTGAATGGTTGATTGACTAGGTGTATAGGTTTAAGAGTGCATGTGGAAACAGTTGTTTGGGTGACTGAGTGTATTTATTTGTGTGTTGGTGAGCGAATATATGTTTTAGTTGTACATCTTCAACAAATTAAAAAAAATAAAAGGCATTGTATGTGAGAGTTGGTGTATATAAATAAGTATATATGAGAGTCAGTGATTGTGAGAGTAACTATATGAATGAGTGTATAATTGTAATGGTGATTGTTTAACATATTAACTATGAGTTACTATGTGTTTGAATAAATGAGGTGTTGTGTGTATAATTGTGTAAGTGAGTTAATGTAAGTGTGATTCATTTTTTTCATGAGTGAGTAGGATGACTGCATAACCGACTAAGATGACTGCTGATGTGTCAATGTCTATATATGTGTATCAGTGCATTTGATAGTGTTCTATTAATTAGTGTCTGCATGTATACGTGATTCTGTTGTTGAATGGGTAGCTGTATGTGTAGACTTAGGAATCAGTGAGTGGGTATGTAGTAACTGGTATTAGAGTGTCAATGGTTTTAATTATGGTACTCTGTATTTTACAGTGAGTGATGAATGGTTATACTAGTGTATGATGAGATGTATCAGATTGTCACGTGGATGATGCCATCAGTGATGTCATCAGTGATGTCATTTGAGATGTCATCAGTGATGTCATCAGTGATGTCACTGACCAGGTCATGAATGATGTAATATGTGACATCATCAGCAGTGCATTGCGGGCGCGTGAGGTATAGTTAGCAGAACTAACTATAACGGAGGAATATCTATGGTTTTGTACGAGCGAAATGTCCAGCTAACTACAACACCCCTGAAACCTGTTTTTTTCTGTGAATTTCGAAGGTTTTTTAAATGTTGATTTCTAACTATACCGTTTCTGAAACCTATGGTTTTTTCAGTGAATTTCAAAGGTTTTTTAAATGCAAATTTTTAAGTGTAATAGTAGTCATACCTATTTGTTTATACTGATTTTCTACAGTTTTTTAACTGTTAATTTATAAATATTTTATTCATTAAATAACATTATATATTTTTCTGAAAATTGAAAAAAAAATGTAAAAAAATTAAAACTGAAATATTGTTTAATTTTTTGTTTTATTTTTTTATTTTAATATATTTATATTATTTTCTTTTTTAATTTTTTGTTTTCCGCGCACCCAAAGCGTACATATCACGGTGGGTGCGCGGATTCTAGTCGCCATGAAGGATCCGCGTACGGTGTGCGACGGTTGCGTTTTTTTCAGTTACATCATATACATTTAATTTTACGTGATGTGCGCGATTGGTATGCGACCAGTCCGCGACTCCTGCTCCCGCACATTTGCGACACATGCGCATTACGGTACGCGACGCTTGCGCGGTGGCGGGTCCCACATGACGTCATATACGTGCTGGGGCGCGCTAGGTGCGCGACTCCCGCGAAATGTTTTTATGTTCTAGAATGATATGTATGTGTGTTTAATATACATATTAGAGCAAGAGACTATCTAAGATATCCATAAAAATATTATATTTGTACTTATAATAAACTTATATTAGTTTTAAATATGTTTGCGCGAAGTCGTGTCGGGTGCGTGCTTCGTGAGCGCAGAGTGCGCGGATCCCATGTGACCTCAAAAAAAAAGATTTCATTGGTTCATAACATTTCCCACTGTAACTATTGAAGGACCCCACCCATTATAATCATTCTTGTTGGAGAATCTTTAAAGAGACATCTCTTTTTCTACAAGAACCCTTTTTGATTGTTTTTTTTGGTGTTTTTCCAAAAATATCTAACAAAATAGCATCTGGACAGCAGCAGCAGCAGGAGGAAGTATCCTCTGAAGAAGAATTCTTGCAGGAGGCACCACGTCGACAGAGGCCGGAATCTGTTGTGTGGAAATTCTTCACTTTTCCACCTGGAGAGAAGAAAGTAAATGCGAGATAGGTGACGTGCAAAATTTGTGACCGAGTCCTGTCAAGATGCAGTGAAAAGAAATACTCTTGTGGCACTGCTTCTATGTACAAGCATTTCCGGACCACACATCCTCTCATTCTTGCTCGGGAGGAAATGAGGCAACTGCTTTGAACCCCTCACCTGCTGTGGCAAGTACATCTGGAGCATCCTCAGGAACACCTGCAATGGACATTAGGCCAGAATTCGCCTTTCTCAAGCAACACTGCGTGAAGTGTAAGAAACTTATATGCTTCAGTGAGCAGTCAGTGGATGCAGTTTGTTCTGCGCAACGCAACCATCGTTGTTAATTTTTTAGTTTTTTTGTTTTTGGAATGATAAGTAATTCCAAATGTTTCCTGTTTTATTCGTTCTTTTTTTTGTTCATTTTTTGAAAAAACACCCCAAAAAATACAAAGGGGCAGATTTACAAGCCCCTTGCGCCACTTTTGTGTCACTTTTAACATGGGAAAAGTGACGCAAAAATGGCGCAAGGGGCTTGTAAATCAGTCCCAAAATTGTTAAAAAAAACTTTAAAAAAAATACAAAAGAAAAATGAAGAAAAAAAAGTTCTTATCAGAACTACCTTATCTCGTTAAAGAAAGAACTATAATTATAAGGTAATGGGTGAAAGTTTGGTTGAGTATATGTATACAGCATGATTGACTGAAAGAATGCATTAGTAGTGTATGGTGAATTTATAGGTAAAGATTTATGAGGAAGTACTGCAGCATGACACTGCAAGCTCTTTAGCTGCACTGCACTGTGGCACTTCCGAAGCACAGGGATGTGACATATGTACATTAATATGTTGCAACTCTGTGCTTCCCTCTACTCTGCTGCACAAACTGCAGCCATGCGGCGACACAGACACCCTTGCAGCGTGGTGCAAGGATGTCTGTGTCGTGTGGAGATTGTTTTCGTGCAGGAAGGGTCACCTTCCTGCACAAAAACAATCAGTAAAGGCATTTTCCTCTTTCAATGCATGCTGTGGAATGCAGCATGCATTGAAAGAGGAAAAAATGAGGAGAAATGAAAACAATTCTCCTCGTTGCGCCTTGCTACACCAACTCTAGGATGGCGCAGCATTCACACACATCTCCAGATTTACGATTTCTCATAAATCTGGAGATGTGTCTTGTTCTATGGTTGTTGCGTGGGAACACCCACAGCAACACCTATGGGATGCCCCTTCAACGCAAAGTTCTGTGTATTAAGGGGTCGTATTTACAAGGAGAGGAAAAACCACGCAGGGTGGCTTTTCCTCTCTTTGTAAATATGAAGGAGTGCCTGGCGCCATCACTACGTTACAAAAAGTGAGGTACTGGTGGCGCAGGGTGCTTGTAAATCTGCCCCATAAGTGCTTAGGTATTGGCAGACTGATACAATAAGAACATGGTGCTGGATGGGTGATTGAAGAATTGCATGAGACTGACAGGAGGTATCCCACGCTGCATGGGTACTACTTCAGTATTTAATGGAGTGGACCAATAGTATGTATATGCTTAGAGATTTGTAGGGATTCTGCACAGAATATTTTATGTGTACTTGTGTTGGTGCCTAGGTCATTTTATAAGAATACCACTAGTAAGTGGAATGATGACAGTGCTGCAAACAGAGTGAACACTTAATTTATAAGTGCTTAGGTATTAGTGGAGTGATAGGATAAGTATATAGTGGTAAATAAGTGATTAAAGAAGTGCATGGGACAGACTGGACGATTCCTACACTGCATGAGTACTAACTGGGTATTTAGAAGAGTGTATCAATAGTGTGTAGCTAGTTAGAGGTCTGCTTGGATAGTGCACAAAATCTTATAGATGTACTTGTGTTAGAAGCTAGGCCATTCCATAAGTTCATGACTAGTAACTAGAATAATTACAGTATTACAAACAGAGTGTATAGTGAATTTATAAGTGCTTAGGTATTGGTGGAGTAATAGGATAAGTAGATAGTGCTGGATGGGTGATTGGAGAAATGTATGGGACAGACAGGAGGATTCCTATACTGCATAGGTACTAACTGGATATTTAGAAGAGCGTATCAATAGTTTGTAGCTGGTTAGAGGTGTGCATGCATAGTGTACAAAATATTGTACCTGCACTTGTATTTTTGACTACACCATTCCTTAAATATACGACTAATAACTGGAGTAATTTCAGTGTTGCAAGAAAGTGCGTGCTGAATTTATAAGTGCTTAGGTATTGGTGGAGTGATAGGATACGTAGATAGTGCTGGATGGGTGAATGGAGAAGTGCATGGGACAGACAGATGGATTCCTAGACTGCATCGGTACTAACTGGGTATTTAGAAGAGCGTATCAATAGTATGTAGCTGGTTAGAGGACTGCATGCATAGTGTACAACATATTGTACCTGCACTTGTGTTAGTGGCTAGGCCATTCCTTAAGTATATGACTAATAACTGGAGTAATTTCAGTGCTGCAAAGAGAGTGCATGCTAAATTTATTAGGGCTTAGGTATTGGCAGAGTGATAGGATACATAGATAGTGCTGGATGCTTGAATGGAGAAGTGCATGGAACAGACAGAAGGATTCCTAGACTGCATAGGTACTGAGTATTTAAAAGACTGTATCAAAGCTATGTAGCCGTTTACAGGTCTGCATGCATAGTGCACATAATATTGTAGCTGTACTCGGTTTACTGGCTAGGCCATTCCTTAGGTACATGACTAGTAACTAGAATAATTTCAGTGCTGCAGAGAGAGTACATGTTGAATTTATAAGTGCTTAGGTATTGCGGAGTGATAGGATAAACAGATAGTGCTGGATGGGTGATTGGAGAAGTGCATGGGACAGACAGGAGGATTCGTAGGTTGCATGGGTAGTACTTTACTAAGTAGCTGGTTAGAGGTTTATATATATAGTGCACAACTGAATGTAGTTGTGCATTGATAGTGTTTGGATTACTTAATCTTACCTTGACAGTAGTACATATCAAAAAATCCTAAACATTTTTTTCAGTTATTATAAGTGCTTAGGTATTGGTGGAGTAATAGGATAAGTAGCTAGTGCTGGATGGGTGATTGGAGAAATGCATGGGACAGACAGGAGGATTCCTACACTGCAGAGGTACTAACTGGATATTTAGAATAGCGTATCAATAGTATGTAGCTGGTTAAAGGTCTGCATGCATAGTGTACAAAATATTGTACCTGCACTCGTATTAGTGGCTAGGCCATTCTTTAAGTATATGAATAATAGCTGGAGTAATTTCAGTGCCGCAAAGAGAGTGCATGCTCAATTTAGAAGTACTTAGGTATTGGTGAAGTGATAGGATACGTAGATAGTGCTGGATGGATGAATGGAGAACTGCATGGGACAGACAGAAGGATTCCTAGACTGTATAGGTACTAACTGAGTATTTAAAAGACTGTATCAATGCTGTGTAGCTGATTAGAGGTCTGCATGCATAGTGCACAGAATATTGTAGCTGTACTAGGTTTTCTGGCTAGGCCATTCCTTAGGTACATGACTAGTAACTAGAAAAATGTCAGTGCTGCAAAGAGAGTGCATGTTGAATTTATAAGTGCTTAGGTATTGGCAGAGTGATAGGATACGTAGATAGTGTTGGATGGGTGATTGGAGAAATACATGGCACAGACAGAAGGATTCCAACACTTCATAGGTATTAACTGGACATTTAGAAGAGCGTATTAATAGTATGTAACTTGTTAGAGATCTGCATGCATAGTGTACAAATCATTGTACCTGTACTTGGGTTAGTGGCTAGGCCATTCCTTAAGTATATGACTAATAACTGGAGTAATTTCAGTGCTGCAAAGAGAGTGCATGCTAAATTTATAAGTGCTTAGGTATTGGCAGAGTTATAGGATACGTACATAGTGCTGGATGGGTGAAAGGACAAGCGCATGGGACAGACAGAAGGATTCTTAGACTGCATAGGTACTAACTGAGTATTTAAACGACTGTATCAATTATATATAGCTGATTAGAGGTTTACATGCATAGTGCACAGAATATTGTAGCTGTACTAGTATTGGTGTGTCTATGGTTTCGAGAATGGTAGTCTGTATTTTAGGGTGTGAGGAGGTGCATCAGATGATCACGTAGATGATGTCATCAGTGATGTCATTTGAGATGTCATCAGTGATGTCATCAGTGATGTCACTTACCATGTCATGAGTGATGTAATATGTGACGTCATCAGCAGTACATTGCGGGGGCGCGAGTTATAGTTAGCACAACAACAAGACGTCAATGTAGCATCCTTATTTAAATGTACAAATGCCTCCAGTTGCCAACATTAACAAAGGACTACATATTACTTTAATCCAAAAAGCTGGCGGTCATATTGGCCTGGTCACGATGTGAAAATTCAGGAATTGATACAATAAAGAAAAGAAAACAAGTGTTTATATACACACAATGGTTGGCAAAAAAAGGGGGGAATTAGAGGTTTAGAGGTTAGGTTCACCCTCCAGCAGTACATATATCATACACAACCTGAATGATCAGGTAAAAAGAACCTAACCTAAGGGTGTCAGAAATCAATTGGATTCCGAAGGCCACCCGACAATGAAGAAAGGGGCAAGACTTTTCCTTTCTTGAGTCCCCTCACTCACCAGGGTTTCCCCACGGTGACATGCTTCATCATTGGGGTCCTCTCAGTCCTCTACGGGCTGAGGCGTGCTGCAACTTGCGGATTGAAATCTGAGTATAACTATACCGTCCCTGTAATCTCTGTTTTTTTAGCAAATTTCTAGTTTTTTTTAATGTTAAGTACGATGCATATCACAATGGATGGTGGGGGGTTAAAAGCAGGGCCTGGCATTGTGCTGCCCCCACCCAAGCCTGCTGCTCCTGCCTTCCCTCCTCCTAGCCATCCATGTCCCTGCTCCCTTATTACAGCCCTGTGTGGCCGTTTTTCTGCCACTGGCCTTCCCGCCTTCCCGCCTTCTCTGAATAGTTAGCTTGCTGCCCCATCCACCTCCTCCCTATCCTCTGTTGTCTGAATCCACGGACTAGCCTCTTCCCTCCTGCCATGCATGGTCTGATGTGCTGCCACTGCCCTCCATTTAGCATGATGTACGAGTCCACGCCTCCTGCCCTCCATTGCCCAATTCTATGCCCCATCATTGACCTACTGCTTCGCCTCTGTGCTTAGCTTGCTACCACTATTCTCATTCCCCCTGCCCTCCGATGTCTTTGTGCATGCCCCTGCTCCATCCTTTCTGCCCACCATGTTCCATGGACCTGCCACTCCTATCTACTGAGTGTTCTGTTGAGCTGCCACTCCCCGCCCACCTGCCTAGCATAGATGACTGTAACCTGTCCCTGCCACCTCCACCCTGCCTGTCCACATTCCATGCCCCTATCCCCTTCCTCCTGTCCTCCATGGTCCATTTTACTGCCACACCCTTCTGCCCGCCCTGGTCTGTTGTGCTGCAACTGCTCCTCCTGCCTGCCCCGCGTGGTCTGTTGTGAGGCCCCTTCACCTGAACTCTCTTGTCTGTGCCCAGGTCCTGACCCTCCCTTCTATCCTCCATGGTCCTTTGTGCATGCCCCTGCACCCTCCTTCTTGCCCATCATAGCCATTTTGCTCCACTAACCCTCCTGCTTGCCATGCATGGTGTTCTGTGCTGCCACGGCCCCTCCCACCTTCCCTGTGTGGTCAGCTAGCTGCCCCTGACCCCCTCCCACCTTCCCTCCATGGTCTGTGTGTATGCCATCATAGTCTCATTGTTGCTCTCCATGGTGTGTCTTGTTTCTAGTGCCCATCCTGCCTGACCTCCATGGTCATCTTGCTGCTCCTGCCCCCTTGCCCCCAGGCCTCTGTTTCCATGTGCAGACTCCTATTCCCTCCCTCCTGGCTTGTCTGTTCCATTGTAATGCCCCTGATCCGTCCCTCCTGCCCTTTATGGTCTGTTATGCTGCAGCTTTCTCTCCTGTCTGTCCATTATGGTCAGTTAGCTACCATTGCCTCTTTCCCCTCTGTTCTCTGTTGTCCATTTGCATGGTCCTGTCCCCTCCCTATTGCTTTCTTGGGATTGTTGTGCTGCACTCCCATCCCGCATGCCCTGTGTGGTGTATTGTGCTGCTGCAAACTCTGATGCCTGCCATGTAGGGTCAGTTTGGTGCACCTCTCCATGTCCCTTCTGTTCTCTGTTATCCGAGTCCATGTCCCTACCCCCATTCCTCCTGCCTACCATGATCCAATGTACCATACTTGCGAACATTTTGAACTTGGTAAGAGGGAGATTTTGAAAAAAAAACTGGGGTATTGATTTTACCCTTTGAGTTACATTGAAAAAGAGGAGATTGTAGACAGGAGACAGATCAAATAAAGCCCATTTGAGCTTAAAAACATTGGACGTTTCCTGGCTGAAACGGGTCTGTTGGCATGTATGGTTGTACTACCACTGCCTCTTCCTTCTGCCCATAATGGTCTATTATATTGCCACAGCCTCTCTTGCCAGTCCTGTATTGTTGGTTTGTTGCCCCTGCCCCCCTTTTCACTGCCCCCCCATAGTCTGTTGTGCTGCCACTGCCCTTCTTGCCTGCTCAGTGTGGTCAAATTGTTGCCTCTGCACTCTCCTACCTGCCATCAATTTTCAGAGTCCGTGCCCCTGGCCTCTGCCTCTCAACAGTATCCCAATGAACAACTAGATTGCTAACATTCTATATTTATTACAAAAGTGTGGAACGCCTGACGTCATCTTGATGTAATCAAAACTGTAATACCTTTACCTTTCCTTTAGAAATTACAGATATGAGAGGGTCTTATTTGCATCAAAAGTATGGTTAGTGCTCTAAAAACCTAAAATGAGGACATATTTTCTGAGTTTTCAAATAGCGACAAAGAACTTTTAAATTATTTGTAATCTATATGTTTTTTTATCCAGTTGACCACTTGATTAAATGTTGCACCTAGGGGAGAGGATGTGGTGTTACTTCCAGAGCTGCAGACTTTGCAACTGGGGATCCAGGTTGGAGTTTCTGCTTCAGCTCAACATTCTGTGATTCTGGTCAAATCACTTAATCCCCCCCATGTCTACAACCAACCAAAATGAATTTGATTTTGTGTGATGTAACCAATGCTCATGTAAAGCACTCCAATACCTGACAAGTCTGCACTATATAAAACTGCAAATACACAAAAAATAAGTGTTTTGCACACTTCTGTCATTGGGCTACATGTGGGCTACATCTGGGTGATATTTGTGCTGCATTTGGGCTCTTTTGTCTCTGGTGGCCATCTTGGGAGATTTATTTGTTAGGAAGTTTCCTAATTTCCTCATTTACTGCAGTCTCCTCAGTAGGAAATGCTTTCAGTTTTTTACTTTGATTCCATCAAGAAGGTATTTAAAAAACCTTAGAAATTCACTGAAAAAACCATAGATTTCAGGGGCGTTATAGTTAGCTGGACTTTTCACTCGTACAAAATCATTGAAATTCCCCCGTTATAGTTAGTTCAGCTAACTATAACTCACGTGCCCGCAATGCACTGCTGATGACGTCACATATTACATCACTCGTGACATGGTCAGTGACATCACTCATGACATCACTGATGACATCTCAAATGACATCACTGATGACATCAGTAATGACATCATCCTTGTGATAGGGTGGCAGACTTCCACTCCCCCTAATATAACCTTTGATATACACATTCAAAAATAGAAACTAAAATTTTCAAAACAATGGACATACCAATACCAGTTACAACAACCTATTCAGTAATTCTAAGATCCACATACACATCCACTCATTCACCAACAGTCCTATACAGTCACTCATACATGTACTCACTCATCATATGTACTCATACACCTATACATCCTGTTACACAACACCACTCATCTACAGAGTTACCCACACACATAGTCACTCATGCTAATAAAGAATCAAACATCCATTTACTTGCATATATAGTTATACACACACCACCACACTTACTTCTACAGAAACGTACACATACTTAGTCTTTTAAACAATCACTTATAGAAACACATACTTATTCATAGAGGAACTCTTTCAATCTCTCACTCTCACATATATTCACTTATATACACCAATAGTCACATATACTAGTTTAAAAGATATGTAGTTACTCATAAAGACACTATTGAGACAGTTATTCACTCACTAACACACCCATGCACACACTCATCCACCCATACAGGCCTGCACACATGCTGTCTTCAACACATACAAACAGTGAGTCACTCATTCATGCACCTATGCATTACGTAATACCCCCCACTGAACCATACAGACACTCAGACACTCATACTGATACTCAAAAAAACAACTAATTACCTATATAGACACTCATGTAGCTAATCACCAACCCATGCAGCCACTTATACACAAAGTGAGAGACTGATACAGATATTTACATATTTAAACATTACTCACTAAGCCATGTATTCAGTAAGATACACTTAATCAGTCAGTTATACAATCAATTTTTCAAAAACAAATCATTTATTTAGACACTTATATACCCATTTATTCTTCCATCGACCTTGATATATACATATATAAAACATATGTGATTTTCAGAAAAACACACATTCACTGGATGATGTCATCAGTGATGTCATCAGTGATGTCATTTGAGATGTCATTAGTGATGTCATGAGTGATGTCACTGACCATGTCATGAGTGATGTAATATGTGACGTCATCAGCAATGCATTGCGGGCGCGCAAGTTATAGTTAGCTGAACTAACTAGAACAGGGGAATTTCAATGGTTTTGTACGAGTGAAAAGTCCAGCTAACTATAACGCCCCAGAAACCTATGGGTTTTTCAGTGAATTTCTAAGGTTTTTTAAATGCTAATTCCTAACTATAACGTGCCTGAAACCTATGTTTTTTTCAGTGAATATATATATATATCTCTCCTTTTGGCGGTCGCCAGTAGGTAGTTATAGTTACAACCTGGTTTCCATAGGAAAAGCATTTTTTGATTTGCTAATGACTTTGGCGTCGTTTAACAAATCTTTATGAAATTGTCCAAAAAGTCACACTTTTTAGGTCCGCTCCTATCTTGAAAGTTTAGGGGTGATTCGTCGAGGGGGGCTGAGAAAAAATAGGGGTCCCAAAACACGTTTTCCCCATGTTAATTTCCATAGGAAATATTGCGACGAGCTGCAGCCCAAACTGCTGAACGGAATTACCCCAAATTTGGCACAAAGGTAGTGCGTGGGTCAAAAAGTGACCTTTTTTAAATGGTGTAAATCCGTTCAGTAGTTGCTGAGAAGTTAGAAAAATAAAAGTTTCGATATCTGGGCGGAGCCTAAGTCCTGTGCACGAGCTTCACTGTGATTGGCTGCCAACACTCCAAACCAGGAAGTGTTGGCAGCCGTCTTGTGGCTCGAGTCGCTAGAAAACAGAGAAACAAAGGTAAAAAACAAGAGAAGGGGGCAGAGTAGAAACACCCTGACCCCCTAGGCCTAGTCTTGGGGGTCCCAGAAGGACCCCCAGGGCCCCCCAATTATTATTATTTTTTTAAATCAGCGTAATTCAAGCTGGGGTCACGGGTTCCCGTGTTTTATTTTAATGAAACCCCGGGGTGGGTAGGTGCCGTGGGCATTTCTTAAAAAATAATAGCGGGGGCTCACTGGGGCTGCGGATGCTTGCTGGGGTCCCCGTAGTCTCGGGGCTTCTCCCATGTTGGGAGGGGGGTTGCGCGGTACCCCTCCGGGAGCTCTCCATCTGCTTATAACTTTGGTGTCGTTTGACGATTCCTTGCGAAATTTTCCAAAAAGTTTCTCTTTTTTTATCTGCTCCTATCTTGAAAGTTTAAGGGTGATTGGTCAAGGGGGGGGCTGAGAAAAAAGGGGGGTGTGAAAACGTGTTTTATCAATGGATTTTCCATAGGAAACTTTAGAGAAGACTATAGGTCAAACTGCTGAACGGGATTACGCCAAATTTGGCAGGGAGGAAGGTCTTGGTCCAGAAAGCACGGTTTTGTTGAAATGGTGTAAATCCGTTCAGTAGTTTTTGAGTTATTAAAGGGAAAAAATATATGTATATCTGGTCGGTGTCTTACTCCCGCACGAGCTTGCCTCTGATTGGCTGCTAACTCTTCAAAGCAGGAAGTGTCCTCTGATTGACTGCTAACACTTGAAAGCAGGAAGTGTTAGCAGCCATCTTGTGCCTCGCATCAAGAGAAAATATAAAATAAAGGTTCCGGGGGCAATATAATATAGTGGAGCTCTGTGTAATGATGATTTGGACGCAGTGAAGGTTTAAGATTTATTAACAATAAAGGAGAAACAGGTGAGCGCCAGGCAGAACGACTTCCACTCCAGGACACTAGTAGGAAGATAACTCTTTCACGCTGCCTGTGCCCAACATCACCACTTCGGAGGTATGCCTTTAGAAGCTAGTCCGTCGGCTAGCAGCTGTCTACCTTTGCGAGCTAGTACGCTGCTGTGCCTGTACCTCTTAGAGCTACTATGCTGCTGTTCTTTTGGGAGTGGACAGCTCGTAGTTCTGCCTCTGTGAGTCGAGTAGACGGGCTGGAGTTCTCCCTCTGCGAGCCTGGGCACGAACTGTTCATAAGTCTTACTATATGAGCATTGAAAAGCTATTTTGTGATTCAGTCTGTCAGCTGGCATCTGTCCGAGGCATTTCTGAAAACATACTGGAGCTCTGTTTGTGAGAGATACCCCTTTCACGCTGCATCTCCCCATATCAGCAGGTAACGCACCCTCTTACCACATCACTAGCATACCATCAACAACCTTCTTGGGCCCGCAAGTTTCCCTCTGCGAATCACTGGTGGGCTCGCAGCTCTTCCGGTGCGACTTCTCGGGCCCGCACATTTACGAGCCAGGCCGCCGGTTTGCAGGTCTCTGAGAAGAGATGCAATGGAGGCAACGATGATGCAGGTCAGACACCCAACAGTACTCCGACATCCTCCAGCAGCAGGTGCTTGTCCGCCATCCCCGCTCACCCCCCACAAACAAATGTGACAGGAACGTTTTTAAATGTGGAGCCTAACAAATCGGCTGGTGTTGCAGTTTTAATAAAAAAGATGCTTGTGAGGTTGTACAAATAAGTATCTTAGTCATGTATGGAATTACATATAGAACATTTTATTAAAACAAAACAACAACAAATAAAACTATGTGTGTAAAATATTTTATTAAAAGGAAACAACAACAAATAAAACTATGTACATCCATAGCGTGTCATCCCTTGAAAATTTGTAAATCACAGCCTGCAAGACAAAAAGAAAAATAAGATGCTGCGTTATGCATCCAGCAAAGGAGAGAGAAAGAGAGGGAGAGTGATATACAAGGAAGATAGAAAGAGAGAAACAGTGTAAGAGAGAGAGGAAGAGAGAGAAAGAGTGAGAGAGGGAGGAAGAGAGAGAGCGAAAGAGAAAGAGAGAGAGGAAGACAGAAAGAAAGAGTAAGACAGAGAGGAAGACAGAGAAAGAGAGAAAGAGTGGGAGAGAGAAAGAGAGATACAAGGAAGAGAGTAACAGTGTGAGAGAGAAGACAGAGAGAAAGAGGGAGAGAAAGAGAGGAGCGAGAGAGAGAAAGTGTGAGAGAGAGGAAGAAAGAAAGAGTCAAACAGTGTGAGAGAGAGGAAGAGAGAGAGGAAGAGAGAGGGAGAAAGAGTGAGAGAGAGGAAGAGAGAGGCAAAGAGTGAGAGAGGAAGAGAGAAATATTGAGAAAGAAAGAAAGAGTGAGATACAAGGAAGAGAGAAAGAAACAGTGTGATAGAGATGAAAAGAGACAAACACTGTGAGAGAGGAAGAGAGAGAGAGAGGAAGTGAGAGAAAGAAAGAATGAGAGAGGAAGAGAGAGAAAAAGAGAAAGTGTGAGAAAGAGAGAAAGGAAGAGATGGAGAGGGAGTGTTGACACTGGAGTAAATCTTCGCAGCTCAGCTTTGTGTCACCGGTGTGCCTCCAACCACGTGCCGGGACATACTGCACCCTCAAGTTTAGTTATCTGAAAGATAGTATAGAATTAGTAATTGCAGACTATATACAAATGCACACGCGTAATTCTCTGTTTTGGTTCTGCGCACCCAGGCTGCTGCATCCCATCCACTTCCACTGCCCAGAGGTGTCTAACAGGTGCTGCGCACCAAGCGTCATATTATCAAGAACAGTGATAACATTATCGCCGCTTCGGCGGCAGGAAACTGCCGTATAAGCGGCGATAAGGGGCTTGATAATATGCCCTTGTGAATTCACATAGAAGCCCAGTTTTGATGTCCTTCACACCAGAACCTGGGCTTCTATGGGAATTTTCAAGGGCATATTATCAAGCCACTTATCGACGCTTTAGCGGCAGTTTCCTGCCGCTAAAGCGGTGATAATTGTTACAACAATAATGTTATCGCCATTCTTGATATTATGGTCCCCAGTCTGCTGTAGCCTATACACTTGCACTGCCCAGAGGTGTATAACCGTTGCTGCACACTCAGGCTGCTGCACCCCATGCACTCCCACTATCCAGAGCTGCCGCTGCGCATCCAGGCTGCTGCACCCCATCCACTCCCACTGGCCGGAGGTGAGTGCCTGCTGCTGCGCAAACAAGCCTCTCTGCTCACCTTACGCCACTGGCGTGTGTCGAAGAGAGTCGACCACGTGCTGAAGGAACCTCCTCAGCTTCAGTACACGCGGTCAACTGAGCTCACAATTCAGAATAGGTGTTGATTGCCAGGATGGCCACGCATCATCGCAGGTTCTACACATGTTTAGCTCTGGTGGTGTTGGGGGGAACGTCAATTTGTGAATCAGAGTCTGTTAGATAAAAAGAAATATAAGATTGTGCGTCATGCGTCCATCAAAGGAGAGAGGAAGAGAGAGAGAGAGAAAGAGTGAGAGAGTGACACTGGGGAAAATCTTCGCCGCTCACCTTTGTGTCACCAGTGTGTCTCCAACTATGTGCCGGGACATAGTGCACCCTCAAGCTCCCACATCTGAAAGATAGTGCAGAATTAGTAATTGCAGGAAAGATCAGTATGCAGGAATGAAAACACAGAGACGGTAATTCTCTTAATGTGGCTTAATCCTCAGAACATGTTTTGTAAGCAGCTAGTATAAAGCAAGAATGACTGAACCCCCATTAACTTCTACCTCCCAACCTTCTCACATTCAAAACATAACATTCCCAAAGCAACGTGAGGCAGCCACGAGCTGTGAGAGGAATGTCACGCTCGTGTCTGCATGTTTCGATGCTCCCAACACACCTTACCTCTTTAAAAAAAAAACAGAGAAAGGAAAGTTCTTCAAAATTTGATGGTAAATTTAAGGGTACAAAGTATGAAAAAAGAAATACTCAACTACTTTGCTACAGATGTGGGAGCGATGGACATTTGAACGACGGTAAAAACTGTCCTGCTATTGGAAAACTTGTTCAAAATGTAATAAGAAAGGGTAATGGCAGGGTATATATGACTGCGTACGCCTAAATCGCTGTGCAGCCTTTCTGCATCCAGGCTGCTGCACCCCATGCGCTCCCGCTGCCCAGAGGTATCTGCCCGCCGCTGTGCACCCAGGCCTCACTGCTCACCTTTTCGTGGTCACTGCACCCTCCACATCATGCTGCTCCATTCTGGAAGGTAATAGGTCTCACATTGGGTACTGAGTCTTGATATGCCCTTGGCAGAGGACATACTAGTGCACCTACCATCATCGCAGGTTGTACACCCGCTCAGTGCTTGCGGTGCTACTAACTCAGTGAGAAGTGAGGCCATGTATTCTAAACTCTAAAATGGCGTAGTGCACGTGCGCCTGGACTTTTATATTAGCAGGGTCACGTGTCCTGTGGCGCCTGTGCTGGATGGGTGTGGTGTGGGTGTATACCAGCCGTGAGGGAGTGGCTGTGGCATCAGTGTTGACAGATTTGGCTAGATCACGCACAATTGAGCTATATTTGTCCGGTTGTGTGGTAAAATTTTGGTTTGTGCTAGTTGCCAGATTAAAAATATATATACAACGCTCCAGCAAAGTAGTATGTTAAAGCGCTTTATTAGACAAATATTTATTCGGCATACTGCTGCAACATTAATTCCAATGCATTCACCGCCTGCTTGACACTGTCCCTGCCCCTCCTTCCCTAAAGTAGCAATATTGGGCTACTTTGGGCTACTTTTTTGTTGGCTTTGAGCTATAGAAAGCTTAACTAAAATGGAGTAGTGCACATGCGCCTGATCTTTTATATTAGCAGAGTCACGTGTCCTGTGACGCCTGTGCTGAATGGGTGTGGTGTGGGTGTATACCAGCCATGGGGGAGTGGCTGTGGCAATTTAGTGTTGCCAGATTGGGCTAGATCACGCACAATTGGGCTACATTTTTCCGGATGTGTGGTAACATTTTGGTTTGTGCTAGTTGCCAGATTATATTTGACAAATATTTACTGGGCATACTGCTGCAACATCAATTCCAATGCATTCACCGCCTGTTTGACGCTGTCCCTGCCCCTCCTTCCCTAAAGTAGCAATATTGGGCTAGTTTTGGCTATTTATTAGCTGGCTTTGGGCTATAGAAAGCTTAAAAAATCTGACAACACTGGATGCGAGTGTCCGTGTTGGAGTGCTACCATCACCCGGGTTGCAAAACCAAAGCGCCACTCTGTGAGCCAAGTCCCACAATATGGCCAACATGGAAGGTACGGGGAATTACTGACCCTATATTCATCCATAGTTCCATACAAGAAAGATGGTGGACATGAGACATCTGTGTGGATATGATTGTTTATTGCACATTCAGTGGAGTGTTGCAGCTGTAGCAATACAGGGCCATGGAAAGTTGAAGTTTCATTTTTTTGGCACATGGAGGGCAGCCAATTAGAGACAAGCTCTCTGTTGGAGTTAGGCTGCACCAACATATGTACTTATACAATCACTGTGATGATCCTCACGCACTTATAAATTCACAATACGCTCTACTTGCAGTACTCTAATGATGCAGTCTTACGTACGTACTTGTACAATGACTGAGACAAACTTACATAACTAAAGTATTCCCCCAGTGACAAAGGTAAGATGGTTGCATATGCTGTTCAAATCACTATGTAATGTGGTTGGGCCAGGGGCAGCATGTTGCATACATAATGAACACACGGACACAGATAGATAGTGGAACTGGGTACGGGCACGTGCGCTCGACTCCTTTTTATTACCAGGGTCACATGTCCAGTGACGTCTGTGGTGGATGCATGTGGGGTGATTGTAAGCCAACCCTCCGGTAATGGTTGGTGCTGGCAACAAGTACAACAGTAATCATTTTATTAGACACAGAGATTCAATCATAAAGGTCCGTGACTTGTGCTGCACTAAGGTAGGGGCACCAGATGTGAAATAACACACAAAAGATTCTATCATAAAGGGTCCATGACTTGTGATGCACTGAGGTAGGGGCAGCAGATCTGAAATCATACACAAAAGATTCTATCATACAGGGTCCATGAGTTGTGGTACACTGAGGTAGGGGCATCAGAAGCATTTAACGTCTGCGCAGCCAGCGATGATGCATGGTGTGGGCCGGCCGCAGTAGGAGCAATGTCTCTTGCCTACTGGACTGCGTCATCTGCATCGCGTCTTGACCTGAATTGTGAGCCCTGCTGTCCGAAGTGTAGATCGAAGGCAGTAGTCAGCTCAGACATCGAGGAATGCTTTTTGTGACTTCCTCTTAAGAAAATCCAACGACATAGAGTACAGTTCACTCTGCAATTAATAAATCAAAACTGAATTTGAAATATGAGCTCTGCTGTCCGCAGTGTAGACTTGCATTCAGTGTTCATTTGGACTTGCAGATGAATTTGGTTATTGTAGTAAAGTTATAACTGATATAAAAGAAGTTCTTGAAGCAAGGATACTGAAAGGATATTGTGTAGGTTTCAGGGATGCTGTAGTTAGTTGCCAACTGGACTCTTGCGATGATGCGTGGTCTGGGCGGGCCACACTGGTAGCAATGTCTTTTGTCTAATAAATTCTACCTTAATAAGGCCACATGATGTTGACTTGTGGTGCACTGAGTTAGTGGTACCTGTGGCACTCAGCGTGTATGCAGCCTGTGATGATACGTGGTCCGTGCGGGCCGCACTGGGAGCAATGTGTCTTGTCTACTGGACTGCGTCATCTGCAATCGCCACTCCATCTGAATTGCGATGCGTGCTGTCCGCAGTGTAGATCGAAGGCAGTAATCTGTACAGACATAAGTATGCGGTGCTGTGCTGCAGTGTTTGCAGGGGGTCTGTGTTGAGGAGGCCCGCGGTCATGGCAGCAGCCACGTGGCAGGGTGAGTGCCGCTGCTCTGGCAGACGTATTGGCCTTCACACAAGTGAACCACGCCCAGAGTCCTGGCTTAGTTATTCACACTTCTACGCTGGAATGGCATTTGTTGGACCAGCCCACTGCGCTTCCGCTTACAGGGGACGACGATACAGGTACATGACCGAGATCTTCCCCACTGCCTGAGGTAACATGGTTGCGTCCACTGTCCACAACACTACAAGCACCAGCAGTATATGTACACATGAAGAGGTTTATGATCTGTTTAGTGAGGTCGGTCCAGCACATCACCGCTACACTTGGTATTGTGGGCATTATTATTATTGATGGATGAGTTGCGTCCTTTACACATATTTCCTTGCCGTATCTCCCAACATTGAAGTATTGTGTGGTTGACGGACCATGCCGGTTTTGGAAGGCTCGCTGTTGTGTTTTGCGCTGCCTCGGTGGTAGTAGGGAGGGGGGTGGTCCGGGGGGGACATCCTGAGGCTGGTGGCAGTGAGTGTTGTGGCCTTCATGGGTGTTTGAGCTGCGTGATCAGAAACTCTATGACATAAGTTGCGCTTCAGATGTGATTCTGGGATGTGATCCCTTTCACATTGTAGGTAGTCGTCCTGGTTCACACCAGTAAAATGCAGATGTTAGATACCTACTGCAAACGTGGCTTATTCCTTTTTTTTGATTGCACCCCAGATTTGGCTGCTCGTTGAATCTAGCGGGAACTGGTGCTTTTGTGCTAATTTTTGCACGGTGACGTCTACTCTGTATAATATTACCGTTAGTTGTTGTTCTCATTTGTGACAATTTTTTTATTTTTTTGGAAGCTATTGTTGGAAAACTGGGGATATTGGCTGTTTTCACTAGGTTGACAATGAAGTGATAATTTAAAATCACTAAAACAACTATAGGTTTCAAGAAGAAAATGATTAGAAATTAGCCATAAATTTCAGGGATGTTATAGTTACAAATTAGCATTTAAAAAACCTTTGAAATTCACTGAAAAAAATGTAGGTTTCAGGGACGTTATAATTACAAATTAGCATTCAAAAACCTTAGAAATTCACGGAAAAAAAATTGGTTTCAGGGACGGTATAGTTAGTTCCATATTTCACACATACAAAACCATAGAAATTCAGCCGTTATAGTTAGTAGAGCTAATTATAACTCGCGCCCCGCAATGCACTGCTGTTGATGTCATATATTACATCACTCATGACATGGTCAGTGACATCAATTTCTATGGTTTTGTATGAGTGAAATGTGCAACTAACTATAACGTCCCTGAAACATATGTTTTTTTCAGTGAATATATATATATATATATATATTACCTACTGGCGGTCGCCAGTAGGTAGTTATAGGTAGGACCTATTATCCATAGGAAATTCGCAACATTCTATTTGGAATAACGTTGGCGCCGGTTGACGAATCTTCGTGAAATTTTCAAAACTGGTGGGGCGCTCCGGTCAGCTCCCATCCTGAAAGTCTCGGGGTGATTCGTCAAGCGGGGACTGAGAAAAAGGGGGGTCCCAAAACGTGTTTTCCCCATGCAATATTCCATAGGAACCTTTAATCGCAGCTACAACCTGAACTGCTGAATGGAATTACACCAAATTAGGCAAAAAGGTAGCCCTTGGTTCAGAGTCGTGCCTTTTAGTTAGATGGTGTAAATCCGTTCAGTAGTTCCTGAGAAAATCAAAAGTAAAATCACATATATATCTGGGCAGAGCCTAACCACACATCTCACCGTGAGATCTGATTGGCTGTCAGCACTTCATCCAAGAAGTGTTGGCAGCCATCTTGGGACCAATATACATGATAGCACCTCATTAAAAAGCATTGCAGTTAATAGAAGGTTTTAAGACTTTAGTTACATTATAAATCATTTGTTGATGGTACCATACTCATTTTAGGAATTGTGGTGTGTTCTAAGGTGATTTTACCACGTGAAAAAGCCTTCTACTGGGATATCATGAATCATGTTTGAGAGAAAACAATTTTCTCATGCTTTTCCCACAGAGGTTTGGAAGGTGATCTATAAGCTAAATTGAGAGCATATTTTCTGTAAATTCACATTATCTTTCTCAGTCATGTGAGAATAAACTCTGATATTCTCAGTAAAACATGTACATCCAACAAAGGCAGAGACTGTCAGTTGATTCCTTTGTGTTCTACAGAAGCTTCCCAGAGTGTTCTAAAGAACAACTAGAGCGCTAACAGTCCTACTTATGACAAACTAATGGCACACCTGAACCCATCTTGATTGGAATAAAGTGGTAACTCTTAAAACATTTAATTTAAAAAGGAACAAAATGAGGGGTTTCATTTTGCCATAGAAATTATGATTAGTGCTGCAGAAAGAAAAATTAGGGCACATTTTGACTTATCAAAGTCTCTTCTATTTCATTAAAAGATTCGGACATGCAGATTGAAACATGCACTTTGAATATCAGCAGCAGACTTCCCTGGTGAGAAGTAGCTTTACTACAGTGATCTAATGAGCAACTAGAGTGCTAACATTCAGAATTTATGGCAAATGTGTGACACATCTGAATGCCTTCTTGATGGAACTAAAGTAAAAAACTGAACGTATTTCCTACTGAGGAGACTGCAGTAAATGAGGAAATTAGGAAACTTCATAACAAATAAGTCTCCCAAGATGGCCACCAGAGACAAAATAGCCCGAATGTAGCACAAATATCACCCAGATGTAGCCCAAGTATAGCCCAATGACAGAATGTCCCAGAGTGTTCTTAGAACAACTAGAGCGCTTACTGTCTTACTTATGAGAAAAGTATGGCACATCTGAAGCCATCTTGATTGGAATAAACTGGTAACACTTAAAACATTTAATTTAAAAAGGAACACAATGAGGGGGTTCATTTTGCCATAGAAATGATGATTAGTGCTGTAGAAAGGGCACATTTTAGGTGACTTCTCAGATCCTCTTCTATTTCATTAAAAAAGTCTGACATGCAGACTGAAACATCCACTTTTGATACCAGCAGCAGACTTCCGTGGTGAGCAGTAGCTTTACTACAGTGATCTAATGAGCAACTAGAGTGCTAACATTCAGAATTTATGGCAAATGTGTGACATACCTGAATACCTTCTTAATGGAATCAAAGTTAAAAACTGAAAGCATATCCTACTGAGGAGACTGCAGTAAATGAGGAAATTAGGAAACTTCATAACAAATAAATCTCCCAAGAGGGCCACCAGAGACAAAAGAGCCCAAATGCAGCAGAAATATCACCCAGATGTAGCCCACATGTAGCCCAATGACAGAAGTGTGCAAAACACTTTTTATTTTTTGTGTTTTTGCAGTTTTATATAGTGCAGACTTGTCAGGTATTGGAGTGCTTTACATGAGCATTGGTTACATCACACAAGAACAAATTCATTTTGGTTGTAGACATGGGGAGATTAGGTGATTTGACCAGAATCGCAGAATGTCGAGCTGAAGCAGAAACTCCAACCTGGTTCCCCAGTTGCAAAGTCTGCAGCTCTGGAAGTAACACCACATCCTCTCCCCTAAGTGCAACATTTAATCAAGTGGTCAACTGGATAAAAAAACATAAAGATAACAAATAATTTAAAAGTGCTTTGTCGCTATTTGAAAACTCAGAAAATATGTCCTCATTTTAGCTTTTTAGACCACTAACCATAATTTTGATGCAAATAAGACCCTCTCATATATGTAATTTATAAAGAAAATGCTCTGGGTATTACAGTTTTGATTACATCAAGTTGATGTCAGGCGTTCCACACTTTTGTAATAAATATAGAATGTTAGCAATCTAGTTGTTCATTCGGATACTGTTGAGAGGCAGAGGCCAGGGGCACAGACTCTGAAATTTGAAGGCAGGAAGGAGGGTGCAGCGCCAACAATTTGACCACACTGGGCAGGCAGGAAGGGCAGTGGCAGCACAACAGACTATGGAGGGCAGTGGACAGGGGGGCAGGGGCAACAAACCAACAATACAGGACTGGCAAGAGAGGCTGTGGCAATATAATAGACCATTGTGGGCAGAAGGAAGAGGCAGTGGTAGTACAACCATACATGCCAACAGACCCGATTCAGCCAGGAAACGTCCAATGTTTTTAAGCTCAAATGGGCTTTATTTGATCTATCTCCTGTGGGAGGGGGTCAGGGGCAGCTAGCTGACCACACAGGCAAGGTGGAAGGGGCCATGGCAGCACAGAAGACCATGCATGGCAAGCGGAGGGTTAGTGGCAGCACAATGGCTATGATGGGCAAGAAGGAGAGTGCAGGGGCATTCACAAAGTACCATGGAGGATAGAAGGGAGGGTCAGGACCTGGGCACAGATAAGAGAGTTCAGGGGAAGGGGCCTCACAACAGACCACGCAGGGCAGGCAGGAGGAGCAGTTGCAACACAACAGACCAGGGAGGGCAGAAGGGTGTGGCAGCAAAATGGACCATGGTGGACAAATGGAAGGGGATAGGGGCATGGAACTTGGACAGGCAGGGTGGAGGTGGCAGGGACAGGTTACAGTCATCTGATAATGCTAGGCAGGTGGGAGGGGAGTGGCAGCTCAACAAAACACTCAGAGTAGATAGGAGTGGCAGGTCCATGGAACATGGTGGGCAAAAAGGATGGAGCAGGGGCATGCACAAAGACTTTGGAGGGCAGGGGGAAGAAGAATAGGGGCAGCAAGCTAAGCCCTGAGGCTAAGCAGGAGGTCAATGATGGGGCATAGAATTGGGCAATGGAGGGCAGGAGGAGTGGACTGGTACATCATGCTAAATGGAGGGCAGTGGCAGCACATCAGACCATGCATGGCAGGCGGGAGGAGGCTAGTCCATGGATTCAGAAAACAGAGGATAGGCAGGAGGTGGTTGGGGCAGCAAGCTAACTGTTCAGAGAAGGCGGGTATTAGAAACTTTATTGTTTTTAAAATGTGTGTCTGTGTGAACTGCTTAACATATGAACAAGTATGCAGCATAATCTCACTTTTATTCAGGAAGAAGAGGACGTTTGTGACTGTGACTCCGGGCTCAACTGGCAGAAACCCCCCCTGACCCTCCAACACCCATCGCAAAATGTAATGCCCGTGAAAAGGGTAGGTGAATGCAGTGTTATAAAGAATATAGTCCTGAGAGCACGATTGAAAACGAAAACTAGATATAGTGTATGGTATACACTATGCACGAAAAAGTGTGATATAAGATGAACCAGGGCGTGAAATATAATATGCAATACATTGTGCGCAATGACAGATTCATTGGAGAGCGCGAGATAGCACAGGCACCAGCGCGTGCTATGCGATATGCACCTTGGAGTGTAATATGCACAGGGCAGTGTTGTATAACCTAGCTAGTCTCTAAAGTTGTAATATAAAATATGTGCTGGGGAGTGTAACATTGCATATGCACTGTGACAAAGATATGGATCCCAGATTGTAATATGTATGGCATAGCGCTGTGCGTTATAACATAGGCATGGAGGAAGGCACGTTAGATGGGGCAATATAACTTGTGCAAAGGCAAGTGTGGCATGACATATTCTGGGGTGGTGTTACAGTGCACATGGGCTAGAGAGTGTCATGGCATACGCACTAGCTGGTGGAAGACAACACAGAGGTGTGTGGCACTCAGCGGGCACTGGTGTGTGTAACACAGCATTGGGCTCAGCCAGGAGCACACTGTGACTCTCAAGTGAGGTTCATCTCCTTTCCAAAGAGTAAAATAAAACAGTATTACACATCCGGCGGTGGATGTGTGTTTTATAAACCGTGAGGGGGGTTTCTTGCATAGTTTTTGTCGAATTTTTGATCAAATCCCCTTTGAATGGCTTGGTGTGCGTGTATATTACATGTGCCCGTCAATAGCTACCCATGATTGTATAAATAAACGACAAGGGTGTCTACTTGGAGAGTACCCACCGGCGGGGGCGCCAGGATTAGGCATGGTAGGGTGTCAGACACGTCAGAGCTTCACTAGCGGTGTAAATACATTCCACATGGATTAATTGTATGCATAGTCGCCTTTTAATGAATATCACGCAAATCGTCATGGTGATAGGTACATACGGATTGTCCAGCATGTCCTAGGTGATTCTATAAATATATAAAAAACAAAATATTAAAAAACAAAGGCCGGCCCCGGGGTATGGGGTCCCCGAGGCCATAAGTGGCCTGAGGAGGGGGGCAACGCAGCCCCACTCCTAAAGAATAATAAAAAAAAAAGAAAGGCCATGCTCTGGGGGTTGGGGTCCCTGGGGCCGATTAAGGCCTCGGGAGGGGGCCACGCGGCCCCTTCCAAATATTTTTTTTCTAAAAAAAAACATTTGGGGCAGGCCCTGGGGGATGGGGTCCCCAGGGCCAATAAATTAGAAAAAGAATGGGGGCCACACAGCCCCCGTCTTAAAAAATATAAATAAATAAAAGGCCGGCATCGCGCCGGAGGCCACACCCCCTCCTTGCAGCACTCTGCAAACACGCCCCCTGGCGAGTTGTAAATTGGGGAATTAATACTGAGGGTCCCTGAGGGCCAACTAGCCCAACAGGTATCTCCAGTATGCACCAGGGAGCTGCGTTGCAGACAGGTGTTCTGAGGCCACGCCCCTTTTACACCTGTCTGCAACGCAGCTCTGTGGCGCTTACTGGAGGTACCTAGTGGGCTAGTTGGACCCCAGGCATCTTCAGGATTCAAATGAACATAATCTCCCAACTAATAAAGGCCACAGGGTGTGTTTACACAGTGGTGAAGGGAGGGGACGGAACTGAGGTGAATTGTGTAAACACGCCCTGTGGCGCATTTTAAGTTGGGGAAGTAATTCACCTTCAATCCTGAGGGACCCTGGGGGCCAACTAGCCCACCAGGTGCTTCCAGTAAGCGCCACTGCGCTGCGTTGCAGAGAGGTGGTCTAGGCCGTGCCCCTTTTTACATCTCTGCAACACAGCTCTGTGGCGCTTACTGGAGGTACCTAGTGGGCTAGTTGGACCCTAGGGACCCTCAGGATTCAAGGAGCCTTAATCTCCACACTTAAAACGGCCACAGGGCGTGTTTACACAGTGGGGAAGGGAGGGGACGGGGCCTGAGGTGATGTGTGCAAACACGCCCTGTGGCGCGTTTTAAGAGGTATTTTTTATCCCCCTGCCCTATCATATACTAGGGGCTTACAGAGGAGGTCATGCTAATCACAGGGGGACCCCAACGCATAGTGTTCCCTAGTGTATGTAGGTGTTTTCACTGTATTCTAAGTGTCTTTTAACATAGCATTGGCTCTAGGACTGATTAGTCAGACTCAGTTACCACCAGTATCTGTAAAAGTTGAAGGTACAGGATGATTTTGCAACAAGGCTTCTTTCTGCTCTTCTGTTTGTTCTTTCTGCACGTTATCCTTATTCTTGCACTTTTCTTCATCTTTGAGGACTTCTTTTGCTTCTTTCTGCATTTCATTTTTTTCTTTCTGTGCGTTTTTTCTCCTTTCTTCACATGTCCTATCTCTGTAGTCATAGTTAGAAATTAACATTTAAAAAACCTTTGAAATTCACTGGAAAAAACATAGGTTTCAGGTACGTTATAGTTAGGAATTAGCATTTAAAAAACCTTAGAAATTCACTGAAAACCCATAGGTTTCAGGGGCCTTATAGTTAGCTGGACTTTTCACTTGTACAAAACCATTGAAATTCCCCCGTTATAGTTGGCTCAGCTAACTATAACTCGCACGCCCGCAATGCACTGCTGATGACGTGACATATTACATCACTCATGACATGGTCAGTGACATCACTCATGACATCACTGATGACATCACTGACCCTAATATAACCTGTAATACACACATTCAAAAATAGAAACTCAAATTTTCAAAACAATGGACATACCAATACCAGTTACAACAACCTATTCAGTAATTCTAAGATCCACTTACACATCCACTCATTCACCAACAGTCCTATACAGTCACTCATACATGTACTCACTCATCACATGTACTCATACACCTATACATCCTGTTAAACAATGCCACTCATCCATAGAGTTACTGACACACATAGTCACTCAGGCTAATAAAGAATCAAACATCCATTTACTTGCATATACAGTTATACACACACTACCACACTTATGTCTACAGAAACGTACACATACTAAGTCTTTTAAACAATCACTTATAGAAACACATACTTATTCATACAGGAACTCTTCCAATCTCTCACTCTCACATATACTCACTTATATACACCAATAGTCACATATACTAGTTTAAAACATATGTAGTTACTCATAAAGACACTATTGAGACAGTCATTCACTCACTTATACACCCATACACACACTCATCCACCCATACAGTCCTGCACACATGCTGTCTTCAACACATACAAACAGTGAGTCACTCATTCATGCATCTATGCACTACATAATACCCCCCACCGAACCATACAGACACTCAGATACTCACACTGATACTCAAAAAACCAACTAATAACCTATAAAGACACTCATGTAGCTACTCACCAACCCATGCAGCCACTTATACACAAAGTGATAGACTGATACAGATATTTACATATTTAAACATTACTCACTAAGCCATGTATTCACTAAAGTACACTTAATCAGTCAGTTATACAATCAATTTTTTTTTTTAAATCATCCATTTAGACACTTATATACCCATTTATTCTTTCATCGACCTTGAGATATACATATATAAAACATATTTAATTTTCAGAAAAACACACATTCACTGGATGATGTCATCAGTGATGTCGTTGGAGATGTCATGAGTGATGTCATGAGTGATGTAATATGTGACGTCATCAGCAGTGCATTGCAGGCGCGCAAGTTATAGTTAGCTGAACTAACTATAACGGGGGAATTTCAATGGTTTTGTACGAGTGAATAGTCCAGCTAACTATAACGCCCCTGAAACCTATGTTTTTTTCAGTGAATATATATATACATACATATATATTTATCAACAAAAAACCTTTCCAAGCTCCATTGAAAGGCAACCGGCACTCGAAGTCAAGGGATTACATCCTGTTTATTCAGTCATACCATCTTGGGCACTGGACCACTTGAGAGACGCGTTTCGGCAGCGACCTCTGCCTTTATCTATCTATCTATCTATCTATCTATCTATCTATCTATCTATCTATCTATCTATCTATCTATCTATCTATCTATCTATCTATCTATCTATCTATCTATCTATCTATCTATCTATCTATCTATCTATCTATCTATCTATCTATCTATCTATCTATCTATCTCTATATATATATATATTCACTGAAAAAACCATAGGTTTCACACATGTTATAGTTAGCTGTACATTTCACTCGTAAAAAACCAATGAAATTCCACGTTATAGTTAGTGCAGGCAACTATAACTCACGCGACCGCAATCCTCTGCTGATGATGTCAGATATTACATCACTGATGACATATGTGTCTTTATGAAAAATAAATATTTGTAATATATGTATAGCTAAAGATACAGTATTAGCATCAACAGAGGATTGCGGTCGCGTGAGTTATAGTTGCCTGCACTAACTATAACGTGGAATTTCATTGGTTTTTTACGAGTGAAATGTACAGCTAACTATAACATGTGTGAAACCTATGGTTTTTTCAGTGAATTTGCAAGGTTTTTGAAATGCTAATTCCTAACTATAACGTGTGTGAAACCTATGGTTTTTTCAGTGAATTTGTACGTTTTTTTAAATGCTAAGTACCGTGCAAGCCTCGCCATTTTTTTCAAAATATCAATTGTTTTTTTTTCCCTTGGGGGTCCTTAGATTTATATATTAAATGTGATTGTTAAATTTGTTTTTTTAAAAAAAAATTTTACCGTACGCGCACCCCGCGATTTTTTTTAAAAATTATTAAATTTATTTTTCTTACTTTTTGGTCCTTCGTGAACCCCCTGACGAACGCTAGGGGGTCTGCAACTCTCTTCGTTGCCCCCTTTTCATGTTATCAACCTTTTTTTTTCAGTGCGACAGACAGAAAATGGCGGCCGATACTTCCTGGTTTCGACCGATTCGAATGTTTACTTTGATCTAACAACCAATCAGAATCGCGCTCGCGCACGGCACCGTACGCGTACGGTAAGCTTACCGTAAGCGCACGGTAAGCGCACGGAGCGCGCTTACAGATATATATATTGATTTAAATGCTATTTTCTCAGGAACTACTGAACAGATTTACACCAGACCTACAAAAGGCACTTCCTTGACCTGCGGACTACCTCTCTGCCAAATTACAAGTAATTCTGTTCAGCCGTTCGGGCTGTAGCTGTGTCTAAAGGTCCTATGGAAAAATGCATGGGGCCCCCGCTTGACGAATCCCCCCGAGACTTTCAGGGTAGGAGCGGAGCGTAGCGCCCCATTAGTTTTGAAAATTTCGCGAGGATTCGTCGACCGGCGCCAAAGTTATTCCAAATAGAATGTTGCGGATTTCCTATGGAAACAGGGTCCTAACTATAACTACCTACTGGTGACCGCCAGTAGGTAATATATATATTATATATATATTATCTACTGGCGGTCGCCAGTAGATAGTTATAGTTAGGACCGAGTTTCCATAGGAAATCTGAAAATTCTATTTTGAATAACTTTGGCGCCGGTTGACAAATCCTCGCGAAATTTTCAAAACTAATGGGGCGCTCCGTTCAGCTCCTACCCTGAAAGTCTCGGGGTGATTCATCAAGCGGGGGCCGAGAAAAAAGGGGGGTCCCAAAACGCGTTTTCCCCATGCATTTTTCCATAGGACCTTTAGTCGAAGGAACAGCCCGAACGGCTGAACAGAATTACTTGAAATTTGGCAGAGAGGTAGTCCTCAGGTCAGGGAAGTGCCTTTTGCAGGTCTGGTGTCAATCTGTTCAGTAGTTCCTGAGAAAATAGCATTTAAAAGCATATAAATATCTATAAGCCGCACCATGCGCGCAACGTTCGCGCACCGTGCGAGCACCCTAACGTGCACGAGCGTAATTCTGATTGGTGGTTACATGTTAGTCAATGTTCGAATCGGTCGAAATCAGGAAGTGTCGGCCGCCATTTTGTTTGTTTTCAGTGCGAGAGTGAAAAAGGAAGGTGGCGAACGTGAAAAGGGGGCAGGGTAGAGAGTTCCTGACCCCCTAGCCTTTGTCAGGGGGTCCCTGAAGGACCCCGAAGGCAGAAAAAGAAAATTAAATTTTTTTTGGAAAAAATCGCAGGGGTGCGCGCACCATGCGTGCACGGTGAAAAAAACCCCCAAAAATTTTAATACGTAGTTTATTGTAAAATAAATATATAAAAAAAATAATAATACCTAAATAAATTAGCATTTAAAAAACCCTACAAATTCACTGAAAAAAACATAGGTTTCACACACGTTATAGTTAGGAATTAGCATTTAAAAAACCTTGCAAATTCACTGCAAAAACCATAAGTTTCACACATGTTATAGTTAGGTGGATATTTCACTCGTAAAAAACCAATGAAATTCTCCCGTTATAGTTAGTTCAGATAACTATAACTCGCGCGACCCCACTCTATCACAAGGATGACGTCATCAGTGATGTCATGAGTGATGCCACTGACCATGTCATGAGTGATGTAATATGTGACGTCATGAGCAGTGGATTGCGGGCGCGCGAGTTATAGTTATCTGAGCTAACTATAACAGGGGAATTTCATTGGTTTTTTACGAGTGAAATATCCACCTAACTATAACATGTGTGAAACCTATGGTTTTTTAAGTGAATATATATATATATTCACTGAAAAAACCATAGGTTTCACACATGTTATAGTTAGCGCAAATTTTACTGATAAAAAACCAATGAAATTCCCCCGTTATAGTTAGTGCAGGCAACTATAACTCACGCGACCGCAATCCTCTGCTGATGCTAATACTGTATTTAGACACTTATTTGCCCATGTCTTCTTCCATACATTTTTAGCTATACATATATTACAAATATTTTTTTTTCATAAAGACACATATGTCATCAGCAGAAGATTGCGGTCGCGTGAGTTATAGTTGCCTGCACTAACTATAACGGGGGAATTTCATTGGTTTTTTATCAGTAAAATTTGCGCTAACTATAACATGTGTGAAACCTATGGTTTTTTCAGTGAATTTGCAAGGTTTTTTAAATGCTAATTCCTAACTATAACGTGTGTGAAACCTATGGTTTTTTCAGTGAATTTGTACGGTTTTTTAAATGCTAAGTTACTTTACGCCATTTGTGGCGTGCGCGCCCACTTAACGCAGTTCGTTCCGTGCGCGCACGGTGCGCTTCGCGCTCCGTGCGCGCACAGTGAGCACGCGGTGCGCTTCGCGCACCGCGCGCCCACTTTACGCAGTTAGTGCCGTGCACGCACGGTGGGCACGCGGTGCGATGACAAAGCAAGAAAGCACGTCAACAAATCTGTTTCTGCTTTCCTCCGTGACTATGGTATGGGTGCCATTTACCACAACAACTTGCGTTATGACATGCAAGACATTTATAGAGGAGATGGTGTGCACTTCAATGATGAAGGGAACAGAGTCTTCCTCTTGAACCTTAGACTCTGCATCGGTACTTACTTGTAGGTACCACTAAAAAATCATTTCATAAACACAACGGCTCTTTTTAGAGCCCCCTAATATCTAAACACTTAAATCTGATTTTCATTTTTTTTTTTTTTCTACCGTACGCTTACCGTAAGCTTACCGTACGCGTACCCCGTGATTTTTTTTAAAATCAATAAATGTTTTTTTTGTACTTTTCTGTCCTTCTGTGACCCCCTTACAAATGTTAGGGGCTCTGGCTCTTTTTAGAGCCCCCTAATATCTAAACACTTAAATCTGATTTTCATTTTTTTTTTTTTTTTCTACCGTACGCTTACCGTAAGCTTACCGTACGCGTACCCCGTGATTTTTTTTAAAATCAATAAATGTTTTTTTTGTACATTTCTGTCCTTCTTTGACCCCCTTACAAATGTTAGGGGGTCTGTAACTCTCCTCATTGCCCCCTTTCCTTGTTTTCACTCTTTTTTTTCAGAGTGAAATACACAAAATGGCGGCCGCCGCTTCCTGGTTTCGGCCGATTCGAATGTTTACTAAGATCTAAGAGCCAATCAGAATCGCGCTCGCGCACGCCACCGTACGCTTACCGTAAGCGTACGGTAAGCGTACCGTAAGCGGGCTCAGATATATATATTGATTTAAAGGCTATTTTCTCAGAATCTACTGAACAGATTTACACCAAACCTACAAAAGGCACTTCCTTGACCTAGGGACTACCTCTCTGCCAAATTTTGAGTAATTCTGTTCAGCCGTTCGGGCTGTAGCTCGTTCTAAAGGTCCTATGGAAAAATGCATGGGAAAAACGCGTTTTGGGACCCCCCTTTTATCTCAGCCCCCGCTTGACGGATCCCCCCGAGACTTTCAGGGTAGGAGCGGAGCGTAGCGCCCCACCTATTTTGAGAAATTCGCGAGGATTCGTCGACCGGCGCCAAAGTTATTCAAAATAGAATGTTGAGGTTTTCCTATGGAAACGTGGTCCTAACTATAACTACCTACTGGCGACCGCCAGTAGGTAATATATATATATATATATATGTGAAACAGGAGTTCCCAAAGGAAATTGGAACGCACTCCACAGCAGCTGTTCAAGAGAGCTTTTATTCGGAGGATGACACAACTTTGTGGGCACAGTATAAACACGCCGACCGGTTTCGGAGCCTCCCGCTCCTTCTTCATGGGCGTTGCCTGAAACGTTGTAGCCTCACAGTAGCACTTCACATGCGTTTGAAACCTGTAACCTGATTGGTCGTTTTTTATATAGGTAGTTTCCCTCTGGTGGGTTGCATGTTGGGTAAGGTAGTGCGCTGTTAAAATTTTGACCCTCTGGTGGGTGCTGCACAGTTTCAAACAAAATAAAGAGCTTCAAATCCCTCTGGTGGGCCCCATGCCCACAAGGTTGGTGCACAATTCAAGAGTTGCTGTGCTGTTCTGGGCTGAAAGTTCGTGCCCGTCCAGTCACGTCATCTGAAAGTAGACGGCGGTGCTGTTCCTCGCGGCTTTGGGACCACGAATTACGTGAAACAGGAGTTCCCAAAGGAAATTGGAACGCACTCCACAGCAGCTGTTCAAGAGAGCTTTTATTCGGAGGATGACACAACTTTGTGGGCACAGTATAAACACGCCGACCGGTTTCGGAGCCTCCCGCTCCTTCTTCATGGGCGTTGCCTGAAACGTTGTAGCCTCACAGTAGCACTTCACATGCGTTTGAAACCTGTAACCTGATTGGTCGTTTTTTATATAGGTAGTTTCCCTCTGGTGGGTTGCATGTTGGGTAAGGTAGTGCGCTGTTAAAATTTTGACCCTCTGGTGGGTGCTGCACAGTTTCAAACAAAATAAAGAGCTTCAAATCCCTCTGGTGGGCCCCATGCCCACAAGGTTGGTGCACAATTCAAGAGTTGCTGTGCTGTTCTGGGCTGAAAGTTCGTGCCCGTCCAGTCACGTCATCTGAAAGTAGACGGCGGTGCTGTTCCTCGCGGCTTTGGGACCGCGAATTACGTGAAACAGGAGTTCCCAAAGGAAATTGGAACGCACTCCACAGCAGCTGTTCAAGAGAGCTTTTATTCGGAGGATGACACAACTTTGTGGGCACAGTATAAACACGCCGACCGGTTTCGGAGCCTCCCGCTCCTTCTTCATGGGCGTTGCCTGAAACGTTGTAGCCTCACAGTAGCACTTCACATGCGTTTGAAACCTGTAACCTGATTGGTCGTTTTTTATATAGGTAGTTTCCCTCTGGTGGGTTGCATGTTGGGTAAGGTAGTGCGCTGTTAAAATTTTGACCCTCTGGTGGGTGCTGCACAGTTTCAAACAAAATAAAGAGCTTCAAATCCCTCTGGTGGGCCCCATGCCCACAAGGTTGGTGCACAATTCAAGAGTTGCTGTGCTGTTCTGGGCTGAAAGTTCGTGCCCGTCCAGTCACGTCATCTGAAAGTAGACGGCGGTGCTGTTCCTCGCGGCTTTGGGACCGCGAATTACGTGAAACAGGAGTTCCCAAAGGAAATTGGAACGCACTCCACAGCAGCTGTTCAAGAGAGCTTTTATTCGGAGGATGACACAACTTTGTGGGCACAGTATAAACACGCCGACCGGTTTCGGAGCCTCCCGCTCCTTCTTCATGGGCGTTGCCTGAAACGTTGTAGCCTCACAGTAGCACTTCACATGCGTTTGAAACCTGTAACCTGATTGGTCGTTTTTTATATAGGTAGTTTCCCTCTGGTGGGTTGCATGTTGGGTAAGGTAGTGCGCTGTTAAAATTTTGACCCTCTGGTGGGTGCTGCACAGTTTCAAACAAAATAAAGAGCTTCAGAGCTGGACGGGCACGAACTTTCAGCCCAGAACAGCACAGCAACTCTTGAATTGTGCACCAACCTTGTGGGCATGGGGCCCACCAGAGGGATTTGAAGCTCTTTATTTTGTTTGAAACTGTGCAGCACCCACCAGAGGGTCAAAATTTTAACAGCGCACTACCTTACCCAACATGCAACCCACCAGAGGGAAACTACCTATATAAAAAACGACCAATCAGGTTACAGGTTTCAAACGCATGTGAAGTGCTACTGTGAGGCTACAACGTTTCAGGCAACGCCCATGAAGAAGGAGCGGGAGGCTCCGAAACCGGTCGGCGTGTTTATACTGTGCCCACAAAGTTGTGTCATCCTCCGAATAAAAGCTCTCTTGAACAGCTGCTGTGGAGTGCGTTCCAATTTACTTTGGGAACTCCTGTTTCACGTAATTCGCGGTCCCAAAGCCGCGAGGAACAGCACCGCCGTCTACTTTCAGATGACGTGACTGGACGGGCACGAACTTTCAGCCCAGAACAGCACAGCAACTCTTGAATTGTGCACCAACCTTGTGGGCATGGGGCCCACCAGAGGGATTTGAAGCTCTTTATTTTGTTTGAAACTGTGCAGCACCCACCAGAGGGTCAAAATTTTAACAGCGCACTACCTTACCCAACATGCAACCCACCAGAGGGAAACTACCTATATAAAAAACGACCAATCAGGTTACAGGTTTCAAACGCATGTGAAGTACTACTGTGAGGCTACAACGTTTCAGGCAACGCCCATGAAGAAGGAGCGGGAGGCTCCGAAACCGGTCGGCGTGTTTATACTGTGCCCACAAAGTTGTGTCATCCTCCGAATAAAAGCTCTCTTGAACAGCTGCTGTGGAGTGCGTTCCAATTTCCTTTGGGAACTCCTGTTTCACGTAATTCGCGGTCCCAAAGCCGCGAGGAACAGCACCGCCGTCTACTTTCAGATGACGTGACTGGACGGGCACGAACTTTCAGCCCAGAACAGCACAGCAACTCTTGAATTGTGCACCAACCTTGTGGGCATGGGGCCCACCAGAGGGATTTGAAGCTCTTTATTTTGTTTGAAACTGTGCAGCACCCACCAGAGGGTCAAAATTTTAACAGCGCACTACCTTACCCAACATGCAACCCACCAGAGGGAAACTACCTATATAAAAAACGACCAATCAGGTTACAGGTTTCAAACGCATGTGAAGTGCTACTGTGAGGCTACAACGTTTCAGGCAACGCCCATGAAGAAGGAGCGGGAGGCTCCGAAACCGGTCGGCGTGTTTATACTGTGCCCACAAAGTTGTGTCATCCTCCGAATAAAAGCTCTCTTGAACAGCTGCTGTGGAGTGCGTTCCAATTTCTTTTGGGAACTCCTGTTTCACGTAATTCGCGGTCCCAAAGCCGCGAGGAACAGCACCGCCGTCTACTTTCAGATGACGTGACTGGACGGGCACGAACTTTCAGCCCAGAACAGCACAGCAACTCTTGAATTGTGCACCAACCTTGTGGGCATGGGGCCCACCAGAGGGATTTGAAGCTCTTTATTTTGTTTGAAACTGTGCAGCACCCACCAGAGGGTCAAAATTTTAACAGCGCACTACCTTACCTAACATGCAACCCACCAGAGGGAAACTACCTATATAAAAAACGACCAATCAGGTTACAGGTTTCAAACGCATGTGAAGTGCTACTGTGAGGCTACAACGTTTCAGGCAACGCCCATGAAGAAGGAGCGGGAGGCTCCGAAACCGGTCGGCGTGTTTATACTGTGCCCACAAAGTTGTGTCATCCTCCGAATAAAAGCTCTCTTGAACAGCTGCTGTGGAGTGCGTTCCAATTTACTTTGGGAACTCCTGTTTCACGTAATTCGCGGTCCCAAAGCCGCGAGGAACAGCACCGCCGTCTACTTTCAGATGACGTGACTGGACGGGCACGAACTTTCAGCCCAGAACAGCACAGCAACTCTTGAATTGTGCACCAACCTTGTGGGCATGGGGCCCACCAGAGGGATTTGAAGCTCTTTATTTTGTTTGAAACTGTGCAGCACCCACCAGAGGGTCAAAATTTTAACAGCGCACTACCTTACCCAACATGCAACCCACCAGAGGGAAACTACCTATATAAAAAACGACCAATCAGGTTACAGGTTTCAAACGCATGTGAAGTGCTACTGTGAGGCTACAACGTTTCAGGCAACGCCCATGAAGAAGGAGCGGGAGGCTCCGAAACCGGTCGGCGTGTTTATACTGTGCCCACAAAGTTGTGTCATCCTCCGAATAAAAGCTCTCTTGAACAGCTGCTGTGGAGTGCGTTCCAATTTCCTTTGGGAACTCCTGTTTCACATATATATATATATATATATATATATATCAACAAAAAATCCACTTCGTCTAACTTCCTGGATTACGGGTGAAAGAACAAACACTGGAGTCACAGCTTCCCAGAGTGTTCTAAAGAACAACTAGAGCGCTAACAGTCCTACTTATGACAAACGTATGGCACAACTGAAGCCATCTTGGTTGGAATAAAGTGGTAACTCTTAAAACATTTAATTTAAAAAGGAACAAAATGAGGGGGTTCATTTTGCCATAGAAAGTATGATTAGTGCTGCAGAAAGAAAAATTAGGGCACATTTTGAGTGACTTCTCGAATCCTCTTCTATTCCATTAAAAAATTCTGACATGCAGACTGAAACATGCACTTTCAATACCAGCAGCAGACTTCCCTGGTGAGTAGTAGCTTTACTACAGTGATCTAATAAGCAACTAGTGTGCTAACATTGTGAATTTATGGCAAATGTGTGACACATCTGAATGCCTTCTTAATGGAATCAAAGTAAAAAACTGAAAGTTTTTCCTACTGAGGAGACTGTAGTAAATGAGGAAAATAGGAAAAATCATAACAAATAAGTCTCCCAAAATGGCCACCAGAGACAAAAGAGCCCAAATGTAGCCAAAATATCACCAAGATGTAGCCCAAGTATAGCCCAATGACAGAATATCCCAGAGTGTTCTAACAAACAACTAGAGCGCTAACAGTCTTACTTATGACAAAAGTATGGCACACCTGAAGCCATCTTGATTGGAATAAAGTGGTAACACTTAAAACATTTAATTTACAAAGGAACAAAATGAGGGGGTTCATTTTGCCATAGAAATTATGATTAGTGCTGCAGAAAGGAAAATTAGGGCACATTTTGACTTCTCAAATCCTCTTCTATTTCATAAAAAAATTCTGACATGCAGACTGAAACATGCACTTTGAATACCAGCAGCAGACTTCCCTGGTGAGCAGTAGCTTTACTACAGTGATCTAATGAGCAACTAGAGTGCTAACATTCAGAATTTTGGGCAAATGTGTGACACATCTGAATGCCTTCTTGATGGAACCAAAGTAAAAAACTGAAAGTATTTCGCACTGTGGAGACTGCAGTAAATGAGGAAATTAGGAAACTTCATAACAAATAAATCTCCCAAGGTGGCCACCAGAGACAAAAGAGCCCAAATGTAGCCCAAATATCACCCAGATGTAGCCCACGTATAGCCCAATGACAGAATGTCCCAGAGTGTTCTAACGAACAACTAGAGTGCTAATAGTCTTACTTATGACAAAAGTATGGCGCACCTGAAGCCATCTTGATTGTAATAAAGTGGTAACACTTAAAACATTTAGTTTACAAAGGAACAAAATGAGGGGGGTCATTTTGCCATAGAAATTATGATTAGTTCTGCAGAAAAAAAAATTAGGGCACATTTTGACTTCTCAAATCCTCTTCTATTTCATAAACAAATTCTGACATGCAGACTGACACATGCACTTTGAATACCAGCAGCAGACTTCCCTGGTGAGCAGTAGCTTTACTACAGTGATCTAATGAGCAACTAGAGTGCTAACATTCAGAATTTATGGCAAATGTGTGACACATCTGAATGCCTTCTTGATGGAACCAAAATAAAAAACTGAAAGTATTCCCACTGAGGAAACTGCAGTAAATGAGGAAATTAGGAAACTTCATAACAAATAAATCTCCCAAGATGGCCACCAGAGACAAAAGAGCCCAAATGTAGCCCAAATATCACCCAGATGTAGCCCAAGTATAGCCCGATGAAAGAATGTCCCAGAGTGTTCTTAAGAACAACTAGAGCGCTTACTGTCTTACTTATGACAAAAGTATGGCACACCTGAAGCCATCTTGATTGGAATAAACTGGTAACACTTAAAACTTCATAACAAATAAATCTCCCAAAATGGCCACCAGAGACAAAAGAGCCCAAATGCAGCACAAATATCACCCACATGTAGCCCACATGTAGCCCAATGACAGAAGTGTGCAAAACACTTGTTTTCTGTGTATTTGCAGTTTTATATAGTGCAGACTTGTCAGGTATTGGAGTGCTTTACATGAGCATTGGTTACATCACACAAGATCAAATTCATTTTGGTTGTAGACATGGGGAGATCAAGTGAATTGACCAGAATCACAGAATGTTGAGCTGAAGCAGAAACTCCAACCTGGTTCCCCAGTTGCAAAGTCTGCAGCTCTGGCAGTAACCCCACATCCTCTCCCCTAGGTGCAACATTTAATCAAGTGGTCTACTGGATAAAAAACATAAAGATTACAAATAATTTAAAAGTTCTTTGTCGCTATTTGAAAACTCAGAAAATATGTCCTCATTTTAGTTTTTTAGAGCACTAACCATAATTTTGATGCAAATAAGACCCTCTCATAAATGTAATTTCTAAAGGAAATACTCTAGGTATTACAGTTTTGATTACATCAAGATGATGTCAGGCGTTCCACACTTTTGTAATAAATATAGAATGTTAGCAATCTAGTTGTTCATTGGGATACTGTTGAGAGGCAGAGGCCAAGGGCACGGACTCTGAAAATTGAAAGCAGGTAGGAGAGTGCAGAGGCAACAATTTTACCACACTGGGCAGGCAGGAAGGGCAGTGGCAGCACAACTGACTATGGAGGGCAGTGGAAAGGGGGGCAGGGGCACCAAACCAACAATACAGAACTGGCAAGAGAGGCTGTGGCAATATAATAGACCATTGTGGGCAGAAGGAAGAGGCAGTGGTAGTACAACCATACATGCCAACAGACCCGTTTCAGCCAGGAAACGTCCAATGTTTTTAAGCTCAAATGGGCTTTATTTGATCTGTCTCCTGTTTACAATCTCCTCTTTTTCAATGTAACTCAAAGGGGAAAATCAATACCCCAGTTTTTTTTCAAAATCTCCCTCTTACCAAGTTCAAAATGTTCGCAAGTATGGTACATTGGATCATGGTAGACAGGAGGAGTTGGGGTAGGGACATGGACTCGGATAACAGAGGACAGGAGGGACATGGAGAGGTGCACAAAACTGACCCTCCAGGGCAGGCATCAGGGTTTGCAGCAGCACAATACACCACACAGCGCATGCGGGACGGGAGTGCAGCACAACAATCCATAGAAAGCAATAGGGAGGGGACAGGACCATGCACATGGACAACAGAGAACAAAGGAGAAAGAGGCAATGGTAGCTAGCTGACCATAATGGACAGACAGGAGAGAAAGCTGCAGCATAACAGACCATAAATGGCGGAGGGACGGATCAGGGGCATTACAATGGAACAGACAAGCCAGGAGGGAGGGAATAGGGGTCTGCACATGGAAACAGAGGGCTGGGGGCAAGGGGGCAGGGCAGGAACAGCAAGATGACCATGGAGGTCAGGCAGGATGGGCACTAGAAACAAGACACACCATGGAGAGCAACAATGAGACTATGATGGCATACACATAGACCATGGAGGGAAGGTGGGAGGGGGTCAGGGACAGCTAGCTGACCACACAGGGAAGGTGGGAGGGGCCATGGCAGAACAGAAGACCATGCATGGCAAGCGGGAGGGTTAGTGGCAGCACAATGGCTATGATGGGCAGGAAGGAGGGTGCAGGGGCATGTAAAATGGACCATGGAGGACAAGAGGAAGGGGATAGGGGCATGGCATGTGGACAGGCAGGGTGGAGGTGGCAGGGACAAGTTACAGTCATCTGACAATGCTAGGCAGGTGGGAGGGGAGTGGCAGCTCAACAGAACACTCAGAGTAGATAGGAGTGGCAGGTCCATGGTACATGGTGGGCAAAAAGGATGGAGCAGGGGCATGCACAAAGACATCGGAGGGCAGGGGGAAGGAGAATAGGGGTGGCAAGCTAAGCACAGAGGCTAAGCAGGAGGTCAATGATGGGCCATAGAATTGGGCAATGGAGGGCAGGTGGAGTAGACTGGTACATCATGCTAAATGGAGGGCAGTGGCAGCACATCAGACCATGCATGGCAGGAGGGAGGAGGCTAGTCCATGGATTCAGACAACAGAGGATAAGGAGGAGGTGGATGGGGCAGCAAGCTAACTGTTCAGAGAAGGTGGGTATTAGGAACTTTATTGTTTTTAAAATGTGTGTCTGGGCGAACTACTTAAAATATGAACAAGTATGCAGCACAATCTCACTTTTATTCAGGAAGAAGAGGGCGTTTGTGACTGTGACTCCGGGCTCACTTGGCAGAAACACCCCCTGATCCTCCACCCCCCATCGCAAAATGTAATGCCCGTGAAAAGGGTAGGTGGACGCAGTGTTATATAGAACATAGTCCTGACAGCACGATTGAAAATGAAAACTAGATATAGTATATGGTATAAACTATGCACCAAAAAGTGTGATATAAGATGAACCGGGGCTTGAAATATAATATGCAATACATTGTGCGCAATGATAGATTCATTGGAGAGCGCGAGATAGCACAGGCACTAGCGTGTGCTATGCAATATGCGCCTTGGAGTGTAATATGCACAGAGCAGTGTTGTGTAACCTAACTAGTCTCTAAAGTTGTAATATAAAATATGTGCTGGGGAGTGTAACGTTGCATATGCACTGTGACAAAGATATGGATCCCAGATTGGAATATGTATGGCATAGCGCTGTGCGTTATAACATAGGCATCGAGGAAGGCACGTTAGATGGGGCAATATAACCCGTGCGAAGGCAAGTGTGGCATGACATATTCATGGGGTGGTGTTACAGTGCACATGGGCTAGAGAGTGTTATAGCATACGCACTAGCTGGTGGAATGCAACACAGAGGTGTGAGGCACTCGGCGGGCACTGGTGGGTGTAACTCAGCATTGGGCTCAGCCCGGAGCACGCTGTGACTCTCAAGTGAGATTCATCTCCTTTACAGAGAGTAAAATAAAAAGTATTACACATCCGGTGGTGGATGTGTATTTTATTAACCGTGAGGGGGGTTTCTTGCATAGTTTGGTCGAATTTTTGTTGAATCCCCTTTGAATGGCTTGGTGTGCGTGTATATTAAATGTGCCCGTCAATAGTTATCCATGTTTGTATAAATAAACGACAAGGGTGTCTACTTGGAGAGTGCCTACTGGCGGGGACACCGGGATTAGGCACGGTGGGTCGTCAGACACGTCAGAGCTTCACTAGCGGTGTCAATGCATTCCACGTGGATTCATTCTATGCATAGTCGCCTTTTAATGAATATCACGCAAATCGTCATGGTGATAGGTACATACGGTTTGTCCAGCATGTCCTAGGTGTTTCTATAAATATATATATTTTTTAAATAATAAAAATCAAAGGCCGGCCCCGGGGGAGGGGGTCCCCGGGGCCATAAGTGGCCTGAGGAGGGGGGCCACGCAGCCCCCTCCTAAAGAATTAAAAAAAAAAAAGGCCATGACCCGGGGGTTGGGGTCACCGGGGCCGATTAAGACCTTAGGAGGGCGAAATGATTTTTTTTCAACAAAAAAAATTAGGGTGCAGACCCTGGGGCATGGGGTCCCCAGGACCAGTATATTAGAAAAAGAAGGGGGGCCACACAGCCCCCCTTCTTAAAAAATCAAATAAGTAAAAGACCGGCATTGCGACGGAGGCCACGCCCAGTCCTTGCAGCACTCTGCAAACGCGCCCCCTGGCCAGTTGTAAGTTGGGGAATTAATTCCCCTTCAATACTGAGGGTCCCTGAGGGCCAACTAGCCCAACAGGTATCTCCAGTATGCGCCAAGGAGCTGCGTTGCAGACAGGTGTTCTGAGGCCACGCCCCTTTTTACACCTCTATGCAACGCAGCTCTGTTGCGCTTACTGGAGGTACCTAGTGGGCTAGTTTGATCCTAGCGACCCTTAGGATTCAAGGGGACTTAATCTCTCAACTCAGAACGGCCACAGGGCGCGTTTACACAGTGGTGAAGGGAGGGGACGGGGCCTGAGGTGACGTGTGCAAACACGCCCTGTGGCGCGTTTTAAGTTGGGGAAATAATTCCCTTTCAATCCTGAGGGACCCTGGGAGCCAACTAGCCCACCAGGTGCTTCCAGTAAGTGCCACTGAGCTGCGTTGCAGAGAGGTGGTCTAGGCCGTGCCCCTTTTTACATCTCTCTGCAACGCAGCTCTGTGGCGCTTACTGGAGGTACCTAGTGGTCTAGTTGACCCTCAGGATTCAAGGGGACTTAATCTCCCAACATAAAACAGCCACAGGGCGTGTTTACACAGTGGGGAAGTGAGGGGACGGGCCTGAGGTGACGTGTGGAAACACGCCCTGTGGCGCGTTTTAAGAGGTAGTTTTAATCCCCTGCCCTATTATATACTAGGGGCTTACAGAGGAGGTCATGCTGATCACACGGTGATCCCAACGCATAGTGTTCCCTAGTGTATGGAGGTGGTTTCACTGTATTCTGAGTGTCTTTTAACATAGCACTGGCTCTAGGACTGGTTAGTCAGACTCAGTTACCACCAGTATCCGTCTGAAAAAGTTGAGGGTACAGGATGATTTTGCAACAAGGCTTCTTTCTGCTCTTCTGTTTGTTCTTTCTGCAGGTTATACTTCTTCCTGCACTTTTCTTCGTCTTTGAGGACTTCTGTTGCTTCTTTCTGCATTTCTTTTTTTTCTTTCTGTGCGTTTTTTCTTCTTTCTTCACATGTCCTATCTCTGTAGGCATAGTTAGAAATTAGCATTTAAAAAACCTTTGAAATTCACTGAAAAAACCATAGGTTTTAGGCACGTTATAGTTAGAAATTAGCATTTAACCCCTTCCATGCGGGGCGGATTCCCCCGCTGTGCTGAGCGCTGCTTGCGCGGGCGTGGTCATGACGGAACGGTTCCGTCATGAGCACAGCTCAACCGACGCTCATGACGGAACCGTTCCGTCATGAGCGTCGAAGGGGTTAAAAAACCTTAGAAATTCACTGAAAAAAACATAGGTTTCAGGGGCATTATAGTTAGCTGAACTATTCACTCGTACAAAATGATTGAAATTCCCCCGTTATAGTTAGTTCAGCTAACTATAACTCGCGCGCCCGCAATGCACTGCTGATGACGTCACATATTACATCACTCATGACATGGTCAGTGACATCACTCATGACATCACTGATGACATCTCAAATGACATCACTGATGACATCAACCTTGTGATAGTGTGGCAGACCTCCTCTCCCCCTAATATAACCTTTGATACACACATTCAAAAATAGAAACTAAAATTTTCAAAACAATTGACATACCAATATCAGATACAACAACCTATTCAGTAATTCTAAGATCCACATACACATCCACTCATTCACCAACAGTCCTATACAGTCACTCATACATGTACTCACTCATCATATGTACTCATACACCTATACATCCTGTTACACAACGCCACTCATCCATAAAGTTATTCACTCACATTGTCACTCATGCTAATAAAGAATCAAACATTCATTTACTTGCATATACAGTTATACACATACCACCACTCTTACTTCTACAGAAACTTACACATACTTAGTCTTTTGAACAATCACTTATAGAAACACATACTTATTCATACAGGAAGTCTTTCAATCACTCACTCTCACATATACTCACTTATATACACCAATAGTCACATATACTAGTTTAAAACATATGTGGTTACTCATAAAGACACTATTGAGACAGTCATTTACTCACTAACACACCCATGCACACACTCATCCACCCATACAGTCCTGCACACATGCTGTCTTCAACACATACAAACAGTGAGTCACTCATTCATACACCTATGCACTACGTAATACCCCCCACCGAACCATACAGACACTCAGACAGTCATACTGATACTCAAAAAACCAACTAATAACCTATATAGACACTCATGTAGCTACTCACCAACCCATGCAGCCATTTATACACAAAGTGAGAGACTGATACAGATATTTACATATTTAAACATTACTCACTAAGTCATGTATTCACTAAGATACACTTAATCAGTCAGTTATACAATCAATTTTTCAAAAACAAATCATCCATTTAGACACTTATATACCCATTTATTTTTCCATCGACCTTGAGATATACATATATAAAACATATGTAATTTTCAGAAAAACACACATACACTGGATGATGTCATCAGTGATGTCATTTGAGATGTCATCAGTGATGTCATGAGTGATGTCACTGACCATGTCATGAGTGATGTAATATGTGACGTCATCAGCAGTGCATTGCGGGCGCGCGAGTGATAGTTAGCTGAACTAACTATAACGGGGGAATTTCAATGGTTTTGTACGAGTGAAAAGTCCAGCTAACTATAACGCTCCTGAAACCTATGGTTTTTTCAGTGAATATATATATATATATAAATTACCTCCTGGCGGTCGAACGTTTAGGTAGTTATAGTTAGGACCTAGTTACTATAGGAAAATTGTAATATTCTTTTCTCAATAACTTTGGCGCCGGTTGACGAATCTTCCAGAAATTTTCAAAACTGGTGGGGCACTCTGCTAAGCTCCTATCCTGAAAGTTTAGGGGTGATTCGTCAAACGGGGGCCGAGAAAAAAGGGGGGTCCCAAAACACCTTTTCCCCATGTTATTTCCCATAGGAAATTTTAGACACGGCTACAGCTCGAACTGCTTAACGGAATTACACCAAATTTGGTAAAAAAGGTAGCCCTTGGTTCAGAAAGCACCCTTTTCTAATAAGGTGTAAATCCGTTCAGTAGTTCTCGACAAATTGAAAAAATAGTGGTCCAAAAATCAATTTCCCATAGGAAACTTTAGACACGGTTATAGCGAAAACTGCTGAACGGAATTACACCAAATTTAGCAAAAGGTACTGCCCAGAAAGCGACCTTTTTAAAAATGGTGCAAATCTGTTCAGTAGTTTTTGAGAAATTAAGAAATAAAGATAGTGATATCTAGAGGCACGGAGGATCCGCGCACCCTCCCGATCACAAGCTTAATGCTAATTGGCTGCCAACACTCCAAACCAGGAAGTGTTGGCAGCCATCAGAAAAAGAAACACGAAAAACAAGAAAAGGGGGCAGGGTAGAAACACCTTGACACCCTAGGCCTGCTCAGGGGGTCCCACAAGGACCCCCAGGGCTAAAAAAAAGCAATTATTTTTTAAATCGGTGAGATCCGCGCACCCAGTGCGAATTTCGACTGAAAATATTTTTTAAAATGAAGCGCGGGTTCCCGCGCTTTGTTTAATTAAGCCCCCGGTTGGGCCAGGTTCCCGGGGCAGATGAAAAATGTGTGGGGGGGCCAATCCCCCCACACTGCCCCGGGGACTGCCACCCCCGGGGCTTTTCAAAAATATTTGCGGAGGGGCACACGACCCCCCGCATCCCCGGGGACCACCACCCCCGGGGCTTCTTTTTTAATCTGTGAGGGGTCTCTAAGGACCCCCAAGCCCCAGGGACCACCACCCTGGGGCATTCATTAATTAATTAGTGGTTGGCACATGGCCCCCCGCTTCCTCAGGGACCACCACACCCCGGGGCTTATTTTTTAAAAACAAATACTCCTGTATGGGGGGACTTGAGCCCCCCACATGCCCTGGGGACCACCACCTCCCCGAGGCACTAATATGTAAATTTGGGGGTCCGTTAAGGACCCCCAAGTCCCGGTGACTACCACCTCCCCGGGGCTCTTTACAGATTTGGAGGGGGCCGCGCGGCCCCCTTCCTGGAGCCTGTGGTGGCCCTGGGGACCGCCACCTCCCAGGGCCACCCCCGGGACACTGCTGTTTGCAATGACAGGGCCTGTCATTTCAAACTGCTTTGCTTCATTGAAGCGAGAGCAGGGAAACCTGCTCTCGCTTCAATGAAGCAAAGCAGATTGCTTTTCCACATGGGGAGCTGCATGTTAGCAGCTCCCCATGTGTGGAAAAGCAATGCTGGCTCCCGCAGGACACGGGGAGCCAGCAGGGACTGTGGGGGCATTGGGGATCCCCCCACGGTCCCCAAAGGAGAGGGCTAGCCCCTGGGGATGGGGTCCCTGGGGCTAGGAGTGGCCCGGGAGGGGGGCCACGCGTCCCCCCTCCCCTGAGTATTTTTTATGTTTAAAAAAAATGAGAGGCCAGGGCCCAGGGGATGGAGTCCCCGGGCCATATTTGGCCTGGGAGGGGGGCCATGGGGCCCCTCTCCCCCAAAAAGAAAATTATTAAACAAAGGCAGGCTCCGGGCATGGGGTCCCCAGGGCCAAACGAGGCCCTAGGAGGGGCCATGCAGCCCCCCTACTATAAAAAAAACAATGTGTGTGGCCATGCCCCGGGGGATGGGGTCCCCGGGGCCAGAAGTGGCCTGGGAGGAGGGCCACGTGGCCCCTCTCCCCCAAAAAGAAAATTATTAAACAAAGGCGGGCCCAGGGGGATGGGGTCCTCGGGGCCAAATGAGGGATTAGGAGGGGGGGCCATGCAGCCCAACTAAAAAAACAATGTGTTTGGCCATGCCCTGGGGGATGGGGGTCCCCTGGGTCCCCCTGCCATTTAATTTTTAATTTAAAAAAAAAGGGGGCCAGGCCCTGGGGGATGGGGTCCCCAGGGCACAAAAAAAGCCAAGAGAAGGGGGGTCACACAGCCCCCCTTCTTGAAAAAAATATTTAAAAAGCTGGCATCGTGGCTAGGCCCCACCCCCTCCCTGCAACACTCAGGAAACGCCCCCCCTGGCGTTTTTAAAGTTGGGGAATTAATTCCCCTTGAATACTGAGGGTCCCTGGGGGGCAACTAGTCCACCAGGTACCTCCAGTATGCGACCAGGGAGTTGCGTTGCAGAGAGGTGTTCAGAGGCCATGCCTCTTTTTACACCTCTCTGCAATGCAGCTCTGTGGCGCTTACTGGAGGTACTTGGTGGGCTAGTTGGACCCCAGGGACCCTCAGGATTCAAGGGGACTTAGTCCCCCAACTTAAAACGTGCCACGGGGAGCGTTTGCACAGTGGTGAAGGGAGGGGGCGTGGCCTAAGGTGACATGTGTGCAAACACGCCCTGTGTTTTGAGTTGGGGAATGAATTCCTTTTCAATCCTGAGGGTCCCTGGGGGCCAAATTGCCACCAGGTACCGCCAGTAAGCACCACAGAGCTGCGTTGCAGAGAGGTATAAAAAGGGGCGTGGCCTGGGCCACCTCTATGCAACGCAGTTCCCTGGTGCATAATGGAGGTTCCTGGTGGGCTAGTTGGCCCCCAGGGACCCTCAGCAATAAAGAGATATTAATTCCCCAACTTAAAACGTGCCACAGGGCGTGTTTGCACACGTCACCTCAGGCCCCGCCCCCTTCCTTTACCACTGTGCAAACGCATCCCTTGGCGAGTTGTAAGTTGGGGAATTAATTCCCCTTGAATACTGAGGGTCCCTGGGGGACAACTAGCCCACCAGGTACCTTCAGTATGCGCCAGGGAGCTGCGTTGCAGAGAGGTGTTCAGAGGCCATGCCCCTTTATGCACTTCTCTGCAACGCAGCTCTTTGGCGCTTACTGGAGGTACCTGGTGAGCTAGTTGGACCCCAGGGACCCTCAGGATTCAAGGGGACTTTATCCCCCAACTCAAAACGCGCCACGGGGTGCGTTTGCACAGTGGTGAAGGGAGGGGGCGGAGTCTGAGGTGACATGTGTGCAAACACACCCTGTGGCGCATTTTAAGTTGGGGAATTAATTCCTCTTCAATCCTGAGGGTCTCTGGGGGTGAACTAGCCCACCACTTACATCCAGTAAGTGCTACTGCACTGCATTGCAGAGAGGTGGCCCACGCCATGCCCCTTTTTACACCACTCTGCAACGCAGCTCTGTGGTGCTTACTGGAGGTAAGTGGTGGGCTAGTTGGACCCCAGGGACCCTCAGGACTCAAGGGGTCTTAATCCCCCAATTTACAACGCACCAGGGGGTGTGTTTGCTCAGTGGTGCAGGGAGGGGGCATGGCCTGATGTCACAAGTGTGGAAACGCGCCCTGTGGCGCATTTTCAGTTGGAGAATTAAGTCCCCTTAAATCCTGAGGGTCCCTGGGGGCCAACTAACCCACCAGTTATGTCCAGTAAGTGCCACAGAGTTGCATTGCAGAGAGGTGTAAAATGGGGCATGGCCTCGGACCACCTCTCTCCAACGCAGCTCTGTGGTGCTTACTGGAGGTACTTGGTGGGCTAGTTGGACCCAGGGACTATGAGGATTCAAGGGGACTTAATCCCCCAACTTAAAACGTGCCACAGGGCGCCTTTGCACAGTGGTAAAGGGAGGGGGCGGGGCCAGAGGTGACGTGTGCAAACGCAGCCTGTGGCGCGCTTTAAGTTGGGGAATTAAGTCCCCTTTAATCCTGAGGGCCCCTGGGGGGCAACTAGGCCACCAGGTACCTCCAGTAAGCGCCACAGGCCTGCGTAGCAAAGAGGTGGTCCAGCCCACGCCCCTCTTTACACTTCTGTCCAACGCAACTCTCTGGCGCTTACTGGAGGCATCTAGTGGGCTAGCTGGACCCCAGGGACCCTCAGGATTCAAGGGGACTTAATCGCCCAACTTAAAACGGCCACAGGGTGTGTTTACACAGTGGTGAAGGGAGGGGACGGGGCCTGAGGGGACGTGTGCAAACACGCCCTGTGGCGCGTTTTAATTTGGGGAATTAATTCCCCATTAATCCTGAGGGCCCCTGAGGGCCAACTAGCCCACCAGGTGCTTCCAGTAAGCGCCTCTGCGCTGCATTGCAGAGAGGTGGTCTAGGCCATGCCCCTTTTTAAACCTCTCTGCAACGCAGCTCTGTGGCGCTAACTTGAGGTACCTGGTGGGCTAGTTGGATCCAGGGACCCTCAGGATTCAAGAGGACTTTATCCCCCAAGTTAAAACTGCCACAGGGGGTGTTTACACAGTAGTGAAGAGAGGGGACCGGGCCTGAGGTGACGTTTGCAAACACGCCCAGTGGTTCATTTTAAGTTGGGAAAATAATTCCCCTGCAATCCTGAGGGCCCCTGGGGGCTAACTAACCCACCAGGTGCTTCCAGTAAGTGCCACTGCACTGCGTTGCAGAGAGGTTGTCCAGGCCGTGCCCCTTTTAACACCTCTCTGCAACGCAGCTCTGTGGCGCTTACTGGAGATATCTGGTGCGCTAGTTGGACCCAAGGGACACTCAGGATTCAAGGGGACTTTATCCTCCAAATTAAAATGGCCACAGGGCGTGTTTGCAAACATGTCACCTCAGGCACCCACCTCCCTTCACCAGTGTGCAAATGCGCCCTGTGGCGCGTTTTAAGAGGTAGTTTTAATCCGCCTGCCCTATTATGTACGAGGAGGTCATGGTAATCACAGTGGTACCCCAACACATAGTGTTCCCTAGTGTATGTAGGTGTTTTCACTGTATTCTAAGTGTATTTTAGCATAGCACAGGCTCTAGGCCTGGTTAGTCAGATTCAGTTACCATCAGTACCCGTCTGAAAAAGTTGTGGGCACAGGTGAACTTTCTGCTCCTCTGTTAGATCTCTCTGCACATCTCTTCTTCCTGCAGATTTCTTCGTCTTTGTGGACTTCTGTTGCTTTTTTCTGCATTTCTTTTTTTTCTTTCTGTGCGTTATTTCTTCTTTCATCCCATGTCCTACCTATGTAGGCATAGTTAGAAACTAGCATTTAAAAAACCTTAGAAATTCACTGAAAAAACCATAGGTTTCAGAGACGTTATAGTGAGGAATTAGTATTTAAAAAACCTTAGAAATTCACTGAAAAAACCATAGGTTTTAGAGAAAGTTATAGTTAGCTGGACATTTCACTCGTACAAAACCCGTGAAATTCCCCCCATTATAGTTAGTTCAGCTAACTATAACTCGTGCCCCCGCAATGCACTGCTGATGACGTCACATATTACATCACTCATGACATGGTCAGTGACATCACTGATGACATCTCAAATGACATCACTGATGACATCACTGATGACATCATCAAGTGACTTTGCGTTTCTCTAAAGTTTAAATACGTTTTAATATATATAGGGAAAGGCGTGTTGGTGAATGAATGGGTGTATAAGTGTCTGAATGGATGATTTACTAGGTGTGTGACTGACTCTATATGTGAGTGATTAAACATAACTTACTGAATGCATGGGTTAGTGACTAAACTGTCTGAATGTCTCTATTCGTCTGTCTGTTGGTGTGTAAGCGGCTGCATGGGTTTGCGAATAGCTGCATGAGTGTCGATATGGGTTATTGATTGGTTGTCTGAGTATCTGTATGAGTGCCTGAGTGTTTGTATGGGTGGGTTGTGTATGACTCTGTGCATAGATGTGTGAGTGGGTGATTCACTGGGTGCATGGTTTTAAGAGTGCATCTGTGATGGACTGTATGGGTAGGTGAGTGTATGTATGGGTGTGTTAGTGATGTTATGTTATGTTAAAATAATTTCTATAGCGCTCTGTTACCCAGAGGTGTCCTGGCGCTGTGCACTACCCACCTGAAATTAACCTGTGGTTATTGCTGGAAAAGGTGATTATATGAATAGCCAAGTTTTTAATTCTTTCCGAAAAGGGAGGAGCTAAGTTATGTTTCTAAGGTGGAAAGGCAAGCTGTTGCATGCCTTAGCAGCACAATGGCAGAAACTCCTGCCTCCCCAATTAGCTTTGTTATGGCGGGGAAGGGTCACTAGTTTGGCTTGAAACGAACATAAGATTTTTCTGGGAACATACCACTGAAGGGCATGTTTCAGAAAATCAGGACCAACTCCACTGAGTGCCTTAAAAACTATGCACCGGGCCTTAAACTGAATTCATTGTTTAACAGGTAACCAATTGAGTGTCCTAAGACCCATCCTTACCAAAACAAATCTAGGTGCCCCTGTGATAAGCCTAGCCGCCGCATCTTGCACGATCTGGAGTCTGGCCAGATGCCTCTCTTGGATGTTAATATAGAGACGATTGCAGTAGGCCAGTCGAGACAGAATGAGCGCAGTGACTGCTGTCTTCAGGCTGTCTTCCGGGAGGAAGAATTTGATTTTTCTGAGGGTTCTAAGAATGAAGAAGCAGGAGGAAACAACCCTGCTAATTTGGTCACCGAAGGAGAGCTTCAGATCAAGAATTACTCCCAGATTCTTAGCCCGAGCCACAGGTACTGGGGGTGAACCCATTGCTGTTGGCCACCAATCCGGTGTCCAGAGGTAAACGATGTTCCCAAAAACAATCACCTCTGTTTTGCCTGCATTAAGCTTAAGGCAGTTAGATTGAATGTATATCTCAGTGGTACATGTGTGAGTAACTACATATGTGAAAGGCAGTATATATGTGTGTTAGAGTATATAAATGGCTATATGTGAGAGTGTGTGATTGTGAGAGTGGCTGTATGGATGAGTGTGTGCTTGTATCAGTGATTGTATAAGAGCGTAAGAATGTGGTAGTATTTTTATGAGTAAGTGAGCTGGTGTGCGTATAACTGTATAGGTGAGTAAATGGGAGTGTGATTAATTATTTGCACGACTGACTAGGTGTGTGAGTAGCTCTATGGATGAGTGGCAGTGTGTGAGTGTCTATATAGGTATATAAATGCATATGATAGTCCTGTACTGAGTGACTGTAAGTATGAGTGACTTTACAGGTGAATGAGTGGATGTGTGTGTAGACCTAAGAATCAACGAGTGGGTATGTAGTTATTGGTATTGGAGTATCTATGGTTTTGAGAATGGCTGTCTGTAATTTTGAGTGGGTGTATCAAAGGTTATATTAGGGTGTGAGAAGATGCATCAATTTATCACATGGATGATGACATCAGAGATGTCATCAGTGATGTCATTTGAGATGTCATCAGTGATGTCACTGACCATGTCATGAGTGATGTAATATGTGACATCATCAGCAGTGTATTGCGGGGGCACGAGTTATAGTTAGCTGAACTAACTATAACGGGGGAATTTAACGGGTTTTGTACAAGTGAAATGTCCAGCTAACTATAACTTTCTCTAAAACCTATGGTTTTTCAGTGAATATATATATATTCACTGAAAAAACCATAGGTTTCACACACGTTATAGTTAGGAATTAGCATTTAAAAAACCTTGCAAATTCACTGAAAAAACCATAGGTTTCACACACGTTATAGTTAGCGGACATTTCACTCATAAAAAACCAATGAAATTCCCCCGTTATAGTTAGTGCAGGCAACTAAAACTCACGCGACCGCAATCCTCTGCTGATGCTAATACTGTATTTAGACACTTATTTGCCCATGTCTTCTTCCATTAAATTTTAGCTATACATATATTACAAATATTTTTTTTTCATAAAGACACATATGTCATCAGCAGAGGATTGCGGTCGCGTGAGTTATAGTTGCCTGCACTAACTATAACGGGGGAATTTTATTGGTTTTTTATGAGTGAAATGTCCGCTAACTATAACGTGTGTGAAACCTATGGTTTTTTCAGTGAATTTGCAAGGTTTTTTAAATGCTAATTCCTAACTATAACGTGTGTGAAACTTATGGTTTTTTCAGTGAATTTGTATGGTTTTTTAAATGCTAAGTTACTTTACACCGTTCGTGGCGTGCGCGCCCACTTCACGCAGTGCGCGCCCACTTTACGCAGTTAGTGCCGTGCACGCACGTTGGGCACACGGTGCGCTACACACACGCGTGCCCACGTTACGCTGGATGGGCCATGTACACACGATACGCACCGTCCGCACACGGAGGACATATTATGTGCTTCGTTTTGAAAGGTTATCTATTAAATGTTCAATGTCTAAATATGCCATGCACAAAAGGTGCACTTCGGGCACCTTTTGTACACGGGGGGGGGGGGAAATGTGGATTTTTTGTATTTTTTATTTTTTTTTAACCGTACGCGTACGGTAAGCGTAATCGGCGTATTTTTTAAAAAAATAAATAAATAAATTTTGTCCTTGGGGGTTCTTTTGGGACACCCTAACCAAGGCTAGGTGGTTAAGAGCTGTCTAGCCTGCCCCTTTACATGATATCCAACTTTGTTTTTCCTCCCCCCTCAGAGTGCGAGAGAGAAAATGGCGGCCGCCATTTCCTGGTTTCGACCGATTCGAATGTTTACTAAGATCTAACAGCCAATCAGAATCGCGCTCGCGCACGGCACCGTACGCGTACGGTAAGCTTACCGTAAGCGCACGGTAAGCGCACCGTAAGCTGCTACAGATATATATATTGATTTAAATGCTATTTTCTCAGGAACTACTGAACAGATTTACACCAGACCTACAAAAGGCACTTCCTTGACCTGTAGACTACCTCTCTGCCAAATTTCAAGTAACTCTGTTTAGCCGTTCGGGCTGTAGCTGTGTCTAAAGGTCCTAAGGAAAAATGCATGGGGAAAACGCGTTTTGGGACCCCCCTTTTTTCTCAGCCCCCGCTTGACGAATCCCCCCGAGACTTTCAGGGTAGGAGCGGAGCGTAGCGCCCCATTAGTTTTGAAAATTTTGCGAGGATTCGTCGACCGGCGCCAAAGTTATTCCAAATAGAATGTTGCGGATTTCCTATGGAAACAGGGTCCTAACTATAACTATCTACTGGCGACCGCCAGTAGATAATATATATATATATATATATATATATATATATATATATATATATATATATATATATATATATATATATATATATATATATATATATATATATATATATATATATATATATATATATATATATATATATATATATATATATATATGAGACAAAGAAGACCACTTTGCTTAAAGTAGACCAAGTACACAACGGGGATTCCATAAGAAATCTTTTATTCACTTTGCGGCGCAATTAGCCTCAATTAGCCTTCCTCAGACTCCGTATACCACCAGAATGCACCTTCTCCCTCCTCTGTTAGTTCGTCGGCCCTCCCATTAATATGGGAGCAGCTGACCCTGTTAACTCACAGCAGCTGTGCTCCGGTAGGGACCACAGCTACCAGCATGCAGCAGGATGGAAATAGCATAACAGGGTAAGTTCATACTTCGAATGAGCGCTTGAGATGCCTTGTGAGGAGGGGCCATGTAGTGGCAGGTGCCATCCGTACTTGCGTGTTCAGGGTTTCCTCAGGTCCCCAACGCCCAAGCCACAATCACAGTTCAGGCCGGGCCGTGGAGAGCTACTATAGTGATCACTCCCCCCCGTGAAATCACAGGCTGCCTCCTGGCAGGAGCCAACCGCATGGCCTGTTCTCGGGCCGGTCCCGGGATTATCAATCACTTGATTTGTACAGAGTTTGTTGCCAGCTAAAACCCAGAACTCTTCACTGGACGGGTCCTTGAAACGTGCTCCTGGCAGGCACGAAAATATGATGAAGACCACTTTGCTTAAAGTAGACCAAGGACACAAAGGGGATTCCATCAGAAACCTTTTATTCACTTTGTGGAGCAGCGTGATGCATTTCAGCTCGATTAGCCTTCCTCAGATGCCGTATACCACCAGAATGCACCTTCTCCCTCCTCTGTTATATATATATAGATTACCTACTGGTGGTTGCCAGTAGGTAGTTATAGTTAGGACCTATTATCCATAGGAAATCCTCAACATTCTATTTGGAATAACTTTGGCGCCGGTTGACAAATCTTCGTGAATTTTTCAAAACTCGTGGCCCGCTCCGTTCCGCTCCTATCCTGAAAGTCTCGGGGTGATTCGTCAAGCGGGGCAGAGAAAAAAGGGGGGTCCCAAAACGTGTTTTCCCCATGCAATTTTCCATAGGGACCATTAGTCGCAGCTACAGCCGAACTGCTAAACGGAATTACACCAAATTTGGCAGAAAGGTAGACCTTGGTTCAGAGTCGCGCCTTTTGCTTAAATGGTGTAAATCTGGTCAGTAGTTCCTGAGAAAATCAAAAGTAAAATCACATATATATCTGGGCGTAGCCTAACCACACATCTCATCGTGAGATCTGATTGGCTGTCAGCACCTCATCCAAGCAGTGTTGGCAGGCATCTTGGGACCAATATACATGATAGCACCTCATTAATAATGCATTGCAGTTAATATAAGGTTTTAAGACTTTAGTTACATTATAAATCATGTGTTGATGGTACCATACTCATTTAAGGAATTGTGGTGTGTTCTAAGGTGATTTTACCAGAGGATGTGGTCCGTCGGCTGCGCTGCTGCCTCTGGTGCAGGAAACCAGGGTTCGAGCCTCAAGGTTGCGTCCACATCCTGTTATTCTGGGCAAATCACTTAATCTCCCCGTGCCTGAATATGTAATGTAAATACGGTGCTATGTAAAGCGCTCCAATACCTTCGGGTCGAGTTCGCGCTATATAAATATGCAAAAAAAAAAGGTTTGGAAGGTGATCTATAAGCTAAACTGAGAGCTTATTTTCTGTAAATTCACATTATCTTTCTCAGTCATGTGAGAATGAAGTCTGAAATTCTCAGTAAAACATGTACATCCAACAAAGGCAGAGACTGTCAGTTGATTCCTTTGTGTTCTACTGCAGCTTCCCAGAATTTTCTAAAGAACAACTAGAGCACTAACAGTCCTACTTATGACAAACGAAAGGCACGCCTGAAGCCATCTTGATTGGAATAAAGTGGTAACTCTTAAAACATTTAATTTAAAAAGGAACAAAATGAGGGGGTTCATTTTGCCATAGAAAGTATGATTAGTGCTGCAGAAAGAAACATTAGGGCACATTTTGAGTGACTTCTCAAATCCTCTTCTATTTCATAAAAAAGTTCTGATATGCAGACTGAAACATGCACTTTCAATACCAGCAGCAGACTTCCCTAGTGAGCAGTAGCTTTACTACAGTGATCTAATGAGCAACTAGAGTGCTAACATTCTGAATTTATGGCAAATGTGTGACACATATGAATGAAACTGAAACTATTCCTACTAAGGAGACTGTAGTAAATGAGGAAATTAGGAAACTTCATAACAGATAAGTCTCCCAAGATGGCCATCAGAGACAAAAGAGCCCAAATGTAGCACAAATATCACCCAGATGTAACCCATGTATAGCCCAATTACAGAATGTCCCAGAGTGTTCGAAAGAACAACTAGAGCGCTAACAGTCTTACTTATGACAAAAGTATGGCACACCTGAAGCCATCTTGATTGGAATTAAGTGGTAACACTTACAACATTTATTTTGCAAAGGAACAAAATGAGGGGACTCATTTTGCCATAGAAATTATGATTAGTGCTGCAGAAAGAAAAATTAGTGCACATTTTGACTTCTCTAATCCTCTTCTACTTCATTAAAACATTCTGACATGCAGACTGAAACATGCACTTTGAATACCAGCAGCAGACTTCCCTGGTGAGCAGTAGCATTACTACAGTGATCTAATGAGCAACTAGAGTGCTACAATTCAGAATTTATGGAAAATGTGTGACATATCTGCATGCCTTCTTGATGGAACCAAAGTAAACAAGCATTGTAAATGCAATAGGTCTCGCCCTCATTTAAGTTAAAGCAATTCTGTTTGTAATTAGGTGGCTTTTTAGCTTTGCTTGTATTAGTGTTTTTCAAACTTTCATGTACATAACATGCATATGTATGCATATATGTATATGTATATGTATGCATGCATTTATATTTGTATTTATATAGATATGCAGATTATATATATGTTTATATATGTATGTATATATATACACATACATATATATAAATGCATATGCATATATATGTGCATATGTGTGCGTGTAGAGAGAGGTAGAGAGGTAGAAGTGTAGAGGTAGAGCTGTATAGGTAGAGAGGTAGAGAGTAGTAGAGAGAGAGGTAGAGAGAGAGTAGAGAGTGAGTAATAGAGAGTAGAGAGTGAGAAGTAGAGAGTAGTAAAGAGTAGTAGAGAGAGTAGCAGATAGTGAGTAGTAGAGAGTAGTAGAGTGAATAGTAGAGAGTGAGTAGTAGAGAGTGAGTAGTAGAGAGTAGTAGAGAGTGAGTAGTAGAGAGTGAGTAGCAGAGAGAGAGTAGTAGAGAGTAGTAGAGAGTGAGTAGTAGAGAGTGGTAGAGAGTGTGTAGTAGAGAGTGAGTAGTAGAGAGTGAGTAGTAGAGTGAGTAGTAGAGAGTGAGTAGTAGAGAGTAGCAGAGGGTAGTAGAGAGAGAGCAGAGAGTGAGTAGTAGAGTAGTAGAGAGTGAGTAGTAGAGAGTAGTAGAGAGTGAGTAGTAGAGAGTGAGTAGTAGAGAGAGAGTAGTAGAGAGTGAGTAGTGGAGAGAGAGTAGTAGAGAGTAGTAGAGTTGTAGAGAGTGAGTAGTAGAGAGTGAGTAGTAGAGAATAGTGGAGTAGTAGAGTGAGTAGTAGAGAGTAGTAGAGAGTGAGTAGTAGAGTGAGTGGTAGAGAGTAGTAGAGAGCGAGAAGTAGAGACCAAGTAGTAGAGAGTGAGTAGTAGAGAGAAGTAGAGAGTGAGTAGTAGAGAGTAGTAGAGAGTGAGAAGTAGAGAGAGTAGTAGAGAGTAGTAGATTATTAGAGAGTGAGTAGTAGAGACTAGTTGAGAGTGAGTAATAGAAAGTGAGTAGTGGAGAGTGAGCAGTAGAGAGTAGTAGAGAGCAAGTAGTAGAGAGTGAGTAGTAGAGAGTGAGTAGTATAGAGTAGTGGAGAGTGAGTAGTAGAGAGAGAGTAGTAGAGAGTGAGTAGTAGAGAGTAGTAGAGTGAGTAGTAGATAGTGAGTAGTAGAGAGAGAGTAGTAGAGAGTGAGTAGTAGAGTAGTAGAGAGTGAGAGGTAGAGAGTAGTGGAGAGTAGTAGAGTGAGTAGTAGAGAGTAGTAGAGTGAGTAGTACAGAGTGAGTAGTAGAGAGCAAGTAGTAAAGAGTGTGTAGTAGAGAGTGAGTAGTAGAGAGTAGTAGAGAGTGAGAAGTAGAGAGAGTAGTAGAGAGTAGTAGAGTAGTAGAGAGTGAGTAGTAGAGTGAGTAGTAGAGTGAGTAGTAGAGAGTAGTTGAGAGCGAGTAGTAGAGAGTGAGTAGTGGAGAGTGAGCAGTAGAGAGTAGTAGAGAGCGAGTAGTAGAGAGCGAGTAGTAGAGAATAGTGGAGTAGTAGAGTGAGTAGTAGAGAGTAGTAGAGAGTGAGTAGTAGAGTGAGTGGTAGAGAGTAGTAGAGAGCGAGTAGTAGAGAGAGTAGTAGAGAGTAGTAGAGTATTAGAGAGTGAGTAGTAGAGAGAGTAGTAGAGAGTGAGAAGTAGAGAGAGTAGTAGAGAGTAGTAGAGTATTAGAGAGTGAGTAGTAGAGAGTAGTTGAGAGTGAGTAATAGAGAGTGAGTAGTGGAGAGTGAGCAGTAGAGAGTAGTAGAGAGCAAGTAGTAGACAGTGAGTAGTAGAGAATGAGTAGTATAGAGTAGTGGAGAGTGAGTAGTAGAGAGAGAGTAGTAGAGAGTGAGTAGTAGAGAGTAGTAGAGTGAGTAGTAGATAGTGAGTAGTAGAGAGAGAGTAGTAGAGTAGTAGAGAGTGAGGGGTAGAGAGTAGTAGAGTGAGTAGTAGAGAGTAGTAGAGTGAGTAGTAGAGAGTGAGTAGTAGAGAGCAAGTAGTAAAGAGTGTGTAGTAGAGAGTGAGTAGTAGAGAGTGAGTAGTAGAGAGAGTAGTAGAGAGTGAGAAGTAGAGAGAGTAGTAGAGAGTAGTAGAGAGTGAGTAGTAGAGTGAGTAGTAGAGGGAGTAGTAGAGAGTAGTTGAGAGCGAGTAGTAGAGAGTGAGTAGTGGAGAGTGAGCAGTAGAGAGTAGTAGAGAGCGAGTAGTAGAGAGCGAGTAGTAGAGAGTGAGTAGTAGAGATTGAGTAGTAGAGAGTAGTAGAGAGTGAGTAGTAGAGAGTGAGTAATAGAGAGAGTAGTAGAGAGTAGTAGAGAGTGAGTAGTAGAGAGTGAGTAATAGAGAGTAGTAGAGAGGGAGTAGTAGAGAGTGAGTAGTAGAGAGTGAATAGTAGAGAGTGAATAGTAGAGAGTAGTAGATTGAGTAGTAGAGAGTGAGTAGTAGAGTAGTAGAGAGTGAGTGGTAGAGAGTAGTAGAGAGTAGTAGAGTGAGTAGTAGAACATAGTTGAGAGTGAGTAGTAGAGAGTGAGTAGTAGAGAGTAGTAGTAGAGAGTAGTAGAGAGTAATAGAGAGGAGTAGAGAGAGAGTAGTAGAGAGAGAGTAGTAGCGAGTGAGTAGTAGAGATTGAGTAGTAGAGAGAGAGTAGTAGAGAGTAATAGGGAGTGAGTAGTAGGGAGTGGATAGTAGAGAGTAGTAGAGTGAGTAGTAGAGAGAGAGTAGTAGAGAGTGGTAGAGAGTGAGTAGTAGAGAGTGAGTAGTAGAGATTAGTAGAGAGTGAGTAGTAGAGAGTAGTAGAGAAGTAGAGAGAGAAGAAGTAGATAGTAGTAGAGAGTGAGTAGTAGAGAGTGTGTAGTAGAGAGAGAGTAGTAGAGAGTAGTAGTGAGTGAGTAGTCGAGTACTAGAGAGTAGTCAGTCAGTGTCAGTCAGTCAGTGTCAGTATCAGTCAGTGTCAGTCAGTCAGTGTGAGTCAATCAGTGTCAGTCAGTCAGTGTGAGTCAATCAGTGTCAGTCAGGGTCAGTCAGTCAGTCAGTGTCAGTCAGGCAGTGTCAGTCAATCAGTGTCAGTCATTGTCAGTCAGTCAGTGTAAGTCAATCCGTGTCAGTCAGTGTCAGTCAGTGTCAGTGTCAGTCAATCATGGTCAGTCAGTGTCAATCAGTCGGTGTAAGTCAATCAGTGTCAGTCAGTGTCAGTCAGTGTCAGTCAATCATGGTCAGTCAGTGTCAATCAGTCAGTGTCAGTCAGTCAGTGTCAGTCAGTCATTGTCAGCTAGAGCAGCTCTGCTGAACTGGTTCTCTGGCTCTAAAGCAGCTCTGCTGACCTGGTTTTCTCCATCTAAAGCTGCTCTGCTGACCTGGTTTCTCTGGCTCCACAGCAGGTCTGCTGACCTGGTTCTCTGGCTCTAGAGTGGCTATGCTGACCTAGTTCTTAGGCTACAGAGGATCTCTGCTGATCTGGTTCTCTCTCTCTACAACAGCTCTGCTGACTTGGTTCTCTGGCTCTAAAGCAGCTCTGCTGACCCGGTTCTATGGCTCTAAAGCCGTTCCGCTAACATGGTTCTCTGGCTCTAGAGCAGCTCTGCTGACCTGGTTCTCTCCCTCTAGAGCAGCTCTGTTGACCTGGTTCTCTCCCTCTAAAGCAGCTCTACTAACCTGGTTTCTCTGGCTCTACAGCAGCTCTGCTGACCTGGTTCTCTGGCTCTAGAGCAGCTCTGCTGACCTGGTTCTTAGGCTCTAGAGAAGCTCTGCTGACCTGGTTCTCTGGCTCTAAACAGCTCTGCTGACCTGGGTCTATGGCTCTAAAGCAGCTCTACTGACTTGGTTCTCTGGCTCTAGAGCAGCTCTGCTGACCTGGTTCTCTGGCTCTAAAGCAGCTCTTCTGACCTGGTTCTCTGGCTCTAAAGCAGCTCTGCTGGCCTGGTTCTCTGGCTCTAAAGCAGCTCTGCTGACCTTGTTCTCTCCCTTTAAAGCAGCTCTGCTGACCTGGTATCTCTGGCTCTACAGCAGCTCTGTTGACCTGGTTCTTAGGCTCTAGAGCAGCTCTGCTGACCTCGTTCTCTGGCTCTAGAGCAGCTCTGCTGACCTGGTTCTATGGCTCTAAAGCAGCTCTGCTGACCTGGTTCTCTGGCTCTAGAGCAGCTCTGCTGACCTGGTTCTCTGGTTCTAAAGCAGCTCTGCTGACCTGGTTCTATGGCTCTAAAGCATCTCTGCTGACCTGGTTTCTCTGGCTCTAGAGCAGCTCTGCTGACCTGGTTCTCTGGCTCTAACGCAGCTTTGCTGACCTGGTTCTCTCCCTCTAACGCAGCTCTGCTGACCTGGTTCTCTGCCTCTAGAGCAGCTCTGCTGACCTGTTTCTCTGGCTGTAGAGCAGCTCTTCTGACCTAGTTCTATGGCTCTAAAGCAGCTCTGCTGACTTGGTTCTCTGGCTCTAGAGCAGCTCTGCTGACCTGGGTCTCTGGTTCTAAAGCAGCTCTGCTGACCTGGTTCTCTCCCTCTAAAGCAGCTCTGCTGACCTGGTTTCTCTGGCGCTACAGCAGCTCTGCTGACCTGGTTCTCGGCCTCTAGAGCAGCTCTGCTGACCTGGGTCTCTCGCTCTAGAGCAGCTCTGCTGACCTGGGTCTCTCGTTCCAGAGCAGCTCTGCTGACCTGCTTCTTAGGCCCTAGAGCAGCTCTGCTGACCTAGTTCTCTGGCTCTACAACGGCTCTGCTGACCTGGTTTCTCTTGCTCTACAGCAGCTCTGCTGACCTGGTTCTTGGCCTCTAGAGCAGCTCTGCTGACCTGGGTCTCTGGCTCTAGAGCAGCTCTGCTGACCTGGGTCTCTCGTTCCAGAGCAGCTCTGCTGACCTGCTTCTTAGGCTCTAGAGCAGCTCTGCTGACCTAGTTCTCTGGCTCTACAACGGCTCTGCTGACCTGGTTTCTCTTGCTCTACAGCAGCTCTGCTGACCTGGTTCTCTGCACTCACAATGCATGCACCCGACTTCACAAAAATATATTTAAAAATAATATACGTTTATTATAAGTACAAATATATTATTTTTATGAATATATCAATAAATGGAAGGAGTGGGCAAGTGATCCATAAACAATAAATTATTGAAGTCCAAAAAAATATATTTTCTGTAGTCCAAGAGATTTCTTCCAAATAGATTCCTTTATTCTTTCAAATTATTTTCAATTTGGTGCTCCAACACATTCTTAGAAGTCCAAACAAACTCTTAGTTATACATAAACACAGCCAACGCGTTTCGTCCCCCTTGGGACCTCATCAGGGCTGCAAGAATAGAAAAGAAAATATCACTAATAAATACATCATACATCTCTATTCCCCAAAATCAAGCTCACAATCAAATTAATATTGTTTAATACATCTATAACCTCTATAACCTGCCTATATAACAATCTTGAATTTAAAGAATTTACCCAAAAACATAATCACACAATGTTAAAAGAATAACATCATAAATTGTCATGTTATAGTTTTGTCACTGGTAAGCCTGTTAACTGTCTCAGGACACAGCATATTGTTCATTATTCCTGGATTTTGTTGTAATTGGCTATCTAATTTTGATTATCACTCATTGTTGTTTCCATATGATGACCTATCACATACCTCCTAAATAATGACGCGATGGTATATAAATATCAGTCATGGACGGGTACCAGTATCATCAAGGTCTTTTATTTTCTCATTAAATTAAACGTTTTCTAAATGAAATAAAACATGATAATCAATTATTCCCTTATTGTTATTTGCTTTAGTCTTATTCATTATTTCTGGACTTTGTTATAATTGGCTATCTAATTTCATCCCTATTATCGCTAATTGTTGTTTTCATATAATAACCTATCACATACCTCCTAAATAGTGACGCGGTGGTATGAAATATCAGTCATGAACAGGTGCCAGTATCATCAAGGTCTTTGATTTTCTCATCAAATTAAAAACTTTCTGAATAAAATAAAACATGATAATCAATTACTCCCTTATTGCTATTTACTTGAGTATTCCTGATCGCCAATCCCTAGTCCTCACCTCATTCTACATCCGTTCCTGTCAATTATATGATATCCTCCACGCAATGAGTCCTATAACAACATGACACGAGAGGACCAAATCAGTATTCCTTTCTGAACCTTATTAAACAGAATATCATCATGTTAAAACCGAATATTCATTTATATCCACATACCTTCTATTCTAGCAATAACTTCCTAGTGGCCTCCACTTCCATTCGAATATCACCGCTTTACCTCGTATCCTTTGCGTTTCTTTTTTATATATTTAGCCAATCACGTTCCCCGCCAATCACCTCCTTAATTATCATAAACTGTTTCCTATCCGGTCCGTGAGCTGCCAACCAATCAGCATCAATATTAAGCCTGTCTCATTCAAACATCAATACTGGTGCGTCCTACCCAATCTAAAGCGTTTCCCTAATATGTCATTGACCAATCATATTCCCAACTCGCTAAGCCTTCAATTTGCATAATACACGAGTGCTTCCTACTCGGTCCGCATAACGGTGGCCAATCAAATCTGGCGTATTACAATGCTTACTATTCCAGGAAACAGTAATCTTATATACTCCCTTTTTAACATCAATGTGTGAATCCGTTGTTAAAAACCCCTCGGCGGTATATAATTACATAAGCGTAGAGGCTTTCCCTCTACGTTAACTATTCACAAGCATTCTCATCTTTTCGTTCCCTAATGTGTCATTAGCCCATCATATTCGTAACTCGCTATGCCATCAATTTACAAAATTTACGAGTGCTTCCTGCCCGGTCCGCATGGCGGCGGCCGATCAAATCTGGCGTATTCAAATGCTTTCTCTTCAACAAAACAATAATGTTATCCCCTATCTTTTTAACTACAGCATGTGAATCCATTACTACAAACCCCTCGGTGGCCACTAAATACAAAAACGCAGAGGCTTTCCAACTCCGCTAACTAATCACAAACGTTCTCGTCTACTCATTCTGCTAGCCAATCAGAATAGTCGTAATGCAAATACTTTGCCGAAACAACATAAATATAGTGAGCGTGTATATCTTTAGTTTAAAGCCCATTAGCGGTCCATTAAACATGCTTACTCGCAAACCCTTATAGAGGTCATCACTTTTGTATTAATTCCCAACTTTGCTAAACTCTCTTCCGTGTTTCAGTCTGAATAAATAGATTCAAATTTGGGGGTACCTGTAAGGAGTCTAGCCGCGGCATTTTGGAGCATCTGAAGCTTGTGCAACAGTTTTTGCTGTATGTTTAAATATAAACTCTTGCAGTAGTCCAGCCTTGATAAAACCAGGGCTGTTACCACGATTTTTTTCACTGTTCTTAAGACGTACCCTGTTTTTGAGACTACCGCATTGACCTGGGCTCCCATGGAAAGTTTCTCATCTAACAAGATCCCCACATTTTTCACCTTCTTAGCTGGGATAGGGAGAGACGCCAGTGAAGTCGGCCACCAAGAGGGAGTCCTAAAGTTGGGGTTGTTTCCAAACAACATCACCTCGGTTTTATCTGAGTTCAGCCTCAGGCAGTTACCTGCCATCCAACGTCCGACTTCTACCATGCATGACTGGAAGCGCCTATCCAATCCAGTTTCCTTGCCAGGTAGTAGTGATACCACGATTTGTGTATCGTCTGCATACGAGGTGATCCCAAACCCGTAGGCAGTAATAACTGGAGCCAAGGTAGAGACGTATACATTAAAGAGGGTCGGGCTTAGGGACGACCCCTGCGGGACACCACATGGTAATGAAAAGGATTTTGAATGAAATTTACCCAGTGCTACTATCTGGCTTCTGTCGGAGAGAAATGAATTAAGCAACTCCCAAGCTTTGCCCTCTGCGCCGCATTTTCTTAGACGGTCCATCAAAATCCCATGATGGACCGTATCGAATGCGGCTGAAAGATCTAGCAGGATCAGGGCTGCCCTGCCTCCCTGGTCCACTGCTGCTCTGATTTCCTCTTTGGCTTTAATCAGGGCAGACTTAGTGCTATGTCCTTCCCTGAAACCATGTTGGGAAGAATCCAGCATATGAGTTTTCTTTAAGGAGGCACTGAGCTGTCTATTCATCGCACTTTCTACCATCTTCGCGGGAAGAGGAAGGCGGGAGATTGGCCTAAAGTTATTGGGATCATGAGGGTCAAGACTGGGCTTTTTTAAGAGAGGTAGAATGGAAGCCATCTTCCATTGTTTAGGAAACTGTCCACCTTCGTACATGAAAATATCAATGGGGAGGGAATGAGAAGCAGTGATCCATCCGGCTTCCAATGGTAATGAAAAAAATCAAGTACTGGGAGAATGGATCACTTGTCCTGTGCTATCAGGGTCTAAGATCTTAGGAGTCTGTGTAAGAAAACCCTCATATGAGTACACAGGTCGGTGGCGGTGTATCTTGATTCTCCGCCTTCGTGTACTATCACAGCATCTTCATTGGGTTTCTTTTTGTTAGTATGCTGTCCTCCACCTGGAGGTAGACCAACTGATGTTACAGTAGCGTCCAGGTATCAAAAAAGGAGAGGGATGTGCAAAGTGCTCATAGGTGGTGAGGTTAAAATTCCCTACTCAACTCTAAAAACTGCAAAAATGTTAATGAGAACAAGAGTGGAGTGGGAAATTAAAATAAAAGTGATGTTGTTATAGACAGAGTTAATAGTCTATTACATCAGTGGATGAGGTCTGTGAATAAGGTCAACATGTTTCAGCCTTCTCGTGTATTCTTGAGGCTTTCGTCAGGACCAAAAAGTAAAAAGGGGGGGCCCGTTCTGCCGCCTTTTGGTGTGTGATCAGGTGATCACAATTATGTTAATTCTTTTGGAGAGTTGTTGACTCTGTAATTTAAACAAAATTGAATTGTAATTATTCTACCCTCTTTGCAGCATCGATAATACAGTGACCATTCGTCCTATATCAATGATGGGGCTGTGACAGTGATAATGTAATAATTATCGTGCTTCCAATTAAGCACTTCGAATAGGAAATTTACGTGCTAAAAACAACTGAGCAGTCAAGGAGAGACTGGCATGTTGGCTACAAGAAGAGGAAAGTCATGAGATTCACTGGATATCTTAATTGTGGTAGCACTTGTGTGGTGTCATCATTTGAGAGTACACACGCTTTGGCATGAATGAGCTGTCGGTCGTCACTGATGGTTTGAATGTACTTACGGAGGTATATCTAATTAAGTGACATTAGTCCACTAGTTCTACGTGTGTTGAGCGCTCGTATTTTTCGCCTTCAGTTAGATGGCAGGAGCAGTCTGTGTTTATCGTATTTTACGGAGGAGCGCATATTCGACTGTTGAAACTAACAAATAAATTGATAGTTCGCTCTATTCGTAAGCGTCATAATCTACATCGGTAGTGTATATTTACCGTAAATAAATAGGCGCGTACATTTAACCCCTGAACAGAACAAACAGTCAATTAATTTATCCGCCAATTCGTAAGGATTAACATTCCCAGATTAATATGAGTATAATGATTCTCTCTATTACCTTGCTCAATGTCTTGTATGAGCTTCCTCAGGACTTCAGAGATCAAGAAACCTGTTCCTGTAAGGTTAAATGTTAATTAGTTGGGTGCTCTTACCGCGTTAATCTTCTGTCTCGTGGTAGCGAGTAGCAAGGGCTTACCGGTTCTTCATCACGCATTGCTTGTGCTGACTCTGATCGCCGTGTCCCGGTTAACGCGGGGCCGCGTATCCGTCGTTTTTACCTGTTTGGTGTTAGAAACTAAGGAGAGACTCTCATTCCTGCATCTGGTTGGCAGAGCGGTTGGCAAAGATCTTCATTGTTGAAAGAAAAGACTATGGTGCAAGATATAAGTTGGCATAGACCATGTTAGTGGTTAAAGAGGAATAATTAATAAATCAATAGTTCCAGAATAAGCGATACGTTTAAAAGTAATTGGTATACATGTGATCGCTTGGTAAAGGAGGGAAGAAATACTCCGAGGTTTATTTTCAAAAGCTTATTTTCAAAAGTTATCTAGTGTCATTATGAAGGAGTATTATTTTGTTTTTCTCAGGTTGTTATTCAATACTTATTTATTACTGAGACTATTCTTTTTGCAGGTGATGACGTGATGTAGGAAACCTGGATGGTTTCTATCGTCTTCTCTCGGACTGGCATCTGATTATATCCTCTCATTCATGATGTCACGCCAGTGTATGCCATGGGATAAAATCATTCAATCCTTCAATATCTGTTTTGAGGCGATGTACCCAACGCTGTTCTTTTTCGAATAAGATGCGTTCAGCATTGTTTGTTGTTACTGAAAGGGTTTCTAGTACTACCCACCTGAGATCTTCTGAACTGTGGTCATGCTCAATGTAATGTTTGCTCATTTTTGTTGTTGCTCTCTTGCAGTTCACGTTGCTCTTGTGTTCTCCTATGCGGAGCTTGACTTTACGGCATGTCATACCAATGTATTTCTTTTGGCATGGGCAGGTGATCATGTATACCACGTGGCTGGTATTGCAGTTCGTGTGATGTCTCAGTGTCCATGTGAAGTTAGGTAACAAATCAAGTTTTTTTGTGGCTGTTGTGAGCTTGCATACGACACATGACCCACATGGGTAATGGCCCGTGATGGGACTCATGTTCCAGAGTGATGTTATGTTCTCTTTTTTCTTTGGGGCTGGCCTGGTATGCACTAACTGATCTTTCAGGTTACGTGTCCTTTTATTGGCAAACCTAGGTTTAGGCCATTGGAGGGTGTTTGAAGTTAGAATCCTCCAGTTGCGATTTATTATCTTCTTCACAGTATTGCTTGACGTGTTGTAAGTTGTGACACATGTTAGAAGGTCTGCAGGTGGTGTTTTAGGTGTTACTTCAAGAAGACTCTCCCTCGCTTGATTGCGTGCTCTCTTTTGGCACTTTTTGATAATTCTGTCAGGGTAATCACGTTGGTGTAGTTTTATTTCCAGATCTTTAGCTTGGTCCTTGTAGTCTCCAATGGTACTGCAGTTACATCTCAGGCGTAAAAATTGACTGTAAGGTAAGTTCTCCCTCAAGGGCCGGGGGTGGAAGCTGTTGTACGAGAGTATACTGTTACGTGAGGTGGGTTTGTAATATGTTTTAGTCTGTAAAGTGTTGTTCACCGTGTAGATGGTTATGTCAAGGAAATCCAATTCTCTCCGGTTTGAAGTGCAGTTGAATTTCAAGCAATCATCCCTACTGTTCATCCATATTAGGAAGGAGTTCAGAGTCTCCTGTGATTCTTCCCATATCATGAATATGTCGTCGATGTAACGACGCCAGAACCGTATATGTGGCTGATAGGGGTTGCTCTCATTCTGAATGAACTGTTGCTCAAAGGTGCTTACGTACAGCCCGGCCACACTAGGGGCAAAGGTACTACCCATAGAAGTACCGTGGCTTTGACCGAACAGCATCCCTTCGTATGCAAAATAGTTCTCAGTAAGTGCCATCCGGCAACATTCCAGTACGAAATGTCTGGGAGTGTGGTGGTCCCAGGTGTTTGAGAACAGGATATTTTCTAGAGTCTCTAAAGTCTTCTTTTGCGGTAGACTAGTATAAAGACTTTCTACGTCAAGTCCTACTAGGTACATAGTTGTTTCATCGTATACTAGGCCTTCAAGTTGGTTGAGGAGATCTCGTGTGTCCTTGAGGTATGTTGCAGTGCTTTGTACCAGGGGTTTGAGGAAATAGTCGGCGAATTGTGACAATGGTTCCAACACCGATCCAATTCCGGAAACAATGGGACGTCCCGGTGGGGGTACTCTCTGTTTGTGCGTTTTAGGTAGAGAGTAAAAGTAGGGTACTATCGGGCTGTCAGTTCTTAAGAAGTCAGCCTCGTTCTTTGAGATCCAGTTGTTCACTTCTGCCTCTTCTACCATTAGATCTATAGTCCTCTTCAATCTCGTGGTTGGATCAGTGGTGAGTTTCCTGTAGAATCTCTGGTCAGCAAGTAGTTCTGAACATTGTTTGTTGTATCCTTCTTTACTCAATAGCACTATCGCTCCTCCTTTATCGGCCGGTTTTATTACCAAGTCACTGTTGTTACGTAGGTCTTCAAGTGCTTTTTGTTCTTTCTTGCTCATGTTTACATAGGATTTATTGTCTTTGCTTTTGATGTTTTCTACTTCCTTCATCACTGCTTGTTCAAAGGCTTGTATTTCCACTGGGACCGTATGTGTTGGAGGACAGAATGTGGATTTGGGTCTTAAGTTGGTATCATACTCGGAGGTTTGTTCTTCTTTGTTCATAAAGAATGCTTTCAATTTGATCTTTCTGCAGAATTCTGCAATTTCACAGCGTGTCTTGAAGATGTCCAAAGGTGGTGTGGGGACAAAACCTAAACCCTTGTTGAGAACTTTTAATTCTTCAGTCGTCAGCGTGAGGTCTGTTAGGTTTATTACCAGCGAGTCGCTGAGCTCGGTCCCGGTTGTTCCTTCGACATGCTGCGGGTGTGCACCTGTCTTTCTTGGTCGTCCCATGTGACTCCCCTTCTTCGTCCTCTTCTTGAATTCGGGCGCCTCCCTAAAAAAGGAGGGGGGGGGGAGTCGGTATGTTCATCATGGGGCCCATTGTTGGGGGGCCTGCATAGTATGGATTCATCCAGCCATTGAAATTTGACATGTAGGGTTGGAAGTTAGGTTGTGGCGGTTCAAAGTATCTGGGGGTCTGCCATCTGCTTCCTCGTTGACGTTGGTTCCGTTTGTAATTGGATCTACCTCGTCTTTGGTAATTACCATCATCGCTGCTCCAATCTGAATTGTTGCTTGAAGAATCTCCCATGAAGTCATCTTCATTTTGTTCAGGGGCAATGTAGTCTTCCTTAGTGTAGGGGTGCATTCTTTCTGTTGAGAAGCATTTGAGGTCTTTACCTAATTTCTGGATCTTATTTTGTGTTATGTAATCCTTTGTCTCGTTCATTTCCCTGTTTATTTCTTCTAGTCTCTTCTTGTAGACCGAGATCTGGATTGTTGTCTTCAGTTTTGCTTCAATTACTTGTATTTTAATTGTCAGAGCCTCAACTAGTCTTGTAGCGGTCTTGATGATCAATACTAGGTAATCTCTGGTACACTTCCAGGAGATTAGTGACCAATCCTTACGGAAAGCAATGTCAGTGAGAAATATGCGAGGGGCATTCTGTACCCAGAGTCCTTTTGGGGCTGCATTGCCTCTTAGATATTCTTTCATGATGATGCCATGAATAGCTGTTCTGACTTGGTCTTTCTTTAGTTCAGTAAGTTCATCCCATTCATTAGTTTGAGTCAAGGTTTGTGCCAGGTCTTTATCTTGTAGTAGTGATGATTCTGCAAGTATTGCATTTACTTCCTCCTCAGTGTAGCTTAATCCAGGGTTCTCTGCCATTGTTGCTCAGATTGTCAACAGTACTCTTGTTCCTGTATGAATCTGTGTTGACCACTATTTGTGGTTTGTCTTACCTCAGTGAATGGACTGATTTTTCCAGTTATTACTGATAAGTAAGTCAAGAGGAAAGATAAATTCCCACAGCTGTACGCTGCTTAATATGTAAATATCAATGGGGAGGGAATGAGAAGCAGTGATCCATCCGGCTTCCAATGGTAATGCAAAAAATCAAGTACTGGGAGAATGGATCACTTGTCCTGTGCTATCAGGGTCTAAGATCTTAGGAGTCTGTGTAAGAAAACCCTCACATGAGTACACAGGTCGGTGGCGGTGTATCTTGATTCTCCGCCTTCGTGTACTATCACAGCATCTTCATTGGGTTTCTTTTTGTTAGTATGCTGTCCTCCACCTGGAGGTAGACCAACTGATGTTACAGTAGCGTCCAGGTATCAAAAAAGGAGAGGGATGTGCAAAGTGCTCATAGGTGGTGAGGTTAAAATTCCCTACTCAACTCTAAAAACTGCAAAAATTTTAATGAGAACAAGAGTGGAGTGGGAAATTAAAATAAAAGTGATGTTGTTATAGACAGAGTTAATAGTCTATTACATCAGTGGATGAGGTCTGTGAATAAGGTCAACATGTTTCAGCCTTCTCGTGTATTCTTGAGGCTTTCGTCAGGACCAAAAAGTAAAAAGGGGGGGCCCGTTCTGCCGCCTTTTGGTGTGTGATCAGGTGATCACAATTATGTTAATTCTTTTGGAGAGTTGTTGACTCTGTAATTTAAACAAAATTGAATTGTAATTATTCTACCCTCTTTGCAGCATCGATAATACAGTGACCATTCGTTCTATATCAATGATGGGGCTGTGACAGTGATAATGTAATAATTATCGTGCTTCCAATTAAGCACTTCGAATAGGAAATTTACGCGCTAAAAACAACTGAGCAGTCAAGGAGAGACTGGCATGTGGGCTACAAGAAGAGGAAAGTCATGAGATTCACTGGATATCTTAATTGTGGTAGCACTTGTGTGGTGTCATCATTTGAGAGTACACACGCTTTGGCATGAATGAGCTGTCGGTCGTCACTGATGGTTTGAATGTACTTACGGAGGTATATCTAATTAAGTGACATTAGTCCACTAGTTCTACGTGTGTTGAGCGCTCGTATTTTTCGCCTTCAGTTAGATGGCAGGAGCAGTCTGTGTTTATCGTATTTTACGGAGGAGCGCATATTCGACTGTTGAAACTAACAAATAAATTGATAGTTCGCTCTATTCGTAAGCGTCATAATCTACATCGGTAGTGTATATTTACCGTAAATAAATAGGCGCGTACATTTAACCCCTGAACAGAACAAACAGTCAATTAATTTATCCGCCAATTCGTAAGGATTAACATTCCCAGGTTAATATGAGTATAATGATTCTCTCTACATACCATTAAAAATGGGAGTAAGACACCGTGCAATAGGGACAGGCGCCATTTTAATAATTTTCAATGGGCATGGATCCAAAGGTGAGCCAGATTTAACACCTGTTAATAGCTCCAACGTGTCTTGCACCGTGAGTGGATTAAAGTCCTTCATGGTCCCTGCTGGAAATTTTGAGTCTTCCAACTCAGTAACTTCAGTCGAGACCTCCTTTATTGGGTCACAAAGGCTTGAGAATATATTTGTAACCTTTGTTCGAAAGAACGTGGCGATCTCTTCGCAGAGATCCGGGCTAGACTGGATGGTGGATGGGCTTAGAATGGCCAACTTGGAGACTGTATGAAAGAGCTCTCTAGAGGAGTTCTTGGCCGATTCTATTTGGGCTGAGTAATATTTCTGTTTGGCCAACCGTACCGCTTGCTTATAAATTTGCAGGCTGGATTTATATAATACCTTCTCAGTATCGAGATACCCTTTCCTCCAATTACGCTCCAGTCGTTTCCACATGCACTTTTGCAGTTTTATCTCCTCTGTGTACCATGGGGCCGAGGGAAGATCTCTTTTAGGAGTGATCAATTTACGAGGAGCTAGTTCTTCGCATGCCTGCGAAAGCCATCTCGTATATCAGGCTACTGCTTCTTCAGTTCCCAGTGCGGGCGCGCGAGTTATAGTTAGCAGAACTAACTATAACGGAGGAATTTCTATGGTTTTCCATTGCGGGCGCACGAGTTATAGTTAGCAGAACTAACTATAACGGAGGAATTTCTATGGTTTTGTACGAGTGAAATGGCCAGCTAACTATAACACCCCTGAAACCTATGGGTTTTTCTGTGAATTTCTAAGGTTTTTTAAATCCTAATTTCTAACTATAACGTCTATGAAACCTATGCTTTTTTCAGTGAGTTTCAAAGCTTTTTTAAATGCTAATTTCTAACTATAACGTCTCTGAAACCGATGTTTTTTTTCCACAAATATATATAATATCACAACAAAGACCACTCAGTAAATGTAATCAGAGGACACAGCGGGGAATTCAACAGAATCCCTTTAATTGATCACTGTCAGCAAAATGCATTTCGGCGTAACAAGCCTTCCTCAGATGCCATTAACACCGGGGTTACGCCCCCGCCCTGCTATGTAAGTCCTGTGGCACTCCCATTGATGGGAGTTCAGCTGACTCCTACTCGTTGTTTAAAGTAGGGCTTCGTGTCAATGGCAAAGCCCGGTTGAAGGAGTGACCCGGAATTCCTTGGGTTCCCAAAGTTCTCCCCCAAATATGAGAGTCAGCCGGGCCATGACACTGGCCGCTTGCTTGGCACCAAACCCAAAGCAGTCCGTGTTTGTTCCAATACCTTGGAGAAAAAAAGAAAACTGCAGTTTTAACCAGCAATGCCACCGACACTTGAAGGAGGGGTCCTCTTAACGCACTCCTGGCATGCGCATGAAATATCACAACGAAGACCACTCAGTAAAAGTAATCAGAGGACACAGCGGGGAATTACACAGAATCCCTTTAATTGATCACTTTCAGCATAATGCATTTTGTCATCATAGGCCTTCCTCAGATGCCATTAACACCGGGGTTATGCCCCCACCCTGCTATGTACGTCCTGTGGCACTCCCATTGATAGGAGTTCAGCTGGCTCCACCTCGTTGTTTAAAGCCCCAGCTATAGTCCAAGTCCATCGACTACAGCTCCCAGCATACAGTTCGGCTGGGTAAGTGCTTGTGGCGGAGCCCAATATTCCCTTGCTGGGCGCTGTTTGTTCCGGGCAAAGTAGGTCTTCATGTCGATGGTAAAGCCCGGTTGAAGGAGTGACCCTTGGGTCTCCAACGTACTGCCCCAAATATGAGAGTCAGCCGGGCCATAAAACTCTGATGCAATGATCTCCTTTCCCCGTGCATTCACGAGCTGCTCCTGTCAGTGGCCGCTTGCTTGGCCCAAACTCAAGGCGGTCCGTGGCTGTTCCAATTCCTTTGGAGAAAGAAAGAAAACAGCAGTTTTAGCCAGCAATGCCACGGACACTTGAAGTACGGGTCCTCTTAACGCGCTCCTGGCATGCTCGTGAAATATCACAACGAAGATCAGTCAGTAAAAGTAATCAGAGGACACAGCGGGGAATTACATGGAATCCCTTTAATTGATCACTCTCAGCATAATGCATTTCGGCATAACAAGCCTTCCTCAGATGCCATTAACACTGGGGTTATGCCCCCGCCCTGCTTTGTAAGTCCTCTGGCACTCCTATTGATGGGAGTTCAGCTGGCTTCACCTCGTTGTTTAAATCCCCAGCTATAGTCCAAGTCCATCGACTACAGCTCCCAGCATACAGTTCGGCCGGGTAAGTGCTTGTGGCGGGGCCCAATATTCCCTAACTGGGCGCTGTTTGTCCTGGGCAAAGTAGGGCTTTGTGTCGATGGTAAAGCCCGGTTGAAGGAGTGACCCGGAATTCCTTGGATCCCCAACGTCCTGCCCCAAATATGAGAGTCAGCCGGGCCATGAAACTCAGATGCAATGATCTTGTTTCCCCGTGCAGTCACCGGCTGCTCCCGGCAGTGGCCGCTTGCTTGGCCCAAACTCAAGGCGGTCCGTGGCTGTTCCAATACCTTGGAGAAAGAAAGAAAACTGCAGTTTTAGCCAGCAATGCCACATACATTTGAAGGATAGGTACTCTTAATGCACTCCTGGCATGCACGTGAAATATCACAACGAAGACCACTCAGTAAAAGTAATCAGAGGACACAGCGGGGAATTACACAGAATCCCTTTGTTTGATCTCTCTCAGCATAATGCATTTCGGCGTAACAAGCCTTCCTCAGATGCCTTTAACACCAGGGTTACACCCCCGCCCTGCTATGTAAGTCCTGTGGCACTCCCATTGATGGGAGTTCAGCTGGCTCCACCTCGTTGTTTAAAGCCCCAGCTATAGTCCAAGTCCATCGACTACAGCTCCCAGCATACAGTTCGGCCGGGTAAGTGCGTGTGGCGGGGCCCGATATTCCATAACTGGGCGCTGTTTTTTCCGGGCAAAGTGAGGAAATATGAATTTTATGATCAGTTATGTCCCCTATCTTAGACCCCAACGGCTCCATGTGCATGCTACAAGTACATGTATGTTCCCTCCAGTTCCAGTTATGAAGACGCAAATACATGTGCGTCCACCGTCAACATGTCCTCTTTCAGATCCGCCATGAATGAGTCGGATATTCCGTTCCTAAGTATGAAAGGCCACCGACTTTATGTGGTTCACTTTCCACGTTTTACAGTTCAGGCGAGTAGGCCCTGAATTCTGCCATCAAGCCTTTTCCTGCCTTCTGCCTCTGAAAGCTCCAGTCCGAGCCCGCATCTGTATCCATGAACTTTGTCCTACTCCCTGCGCGGCTAACGGTGCCTGATCCGGCCTGTTGCCTGCCAAAAACTGTATTTCACCTTCAAGATTATCTGCTCCGCTCCTCATCCGATGCATTCCTGTCTAGTAGTTTAGGTAAACATTCTTCCAGCTACCGAGCAAAGGGCCAGGCCTCACTGTCCTCATGCAAGTAATTCATAGCCCCTGTTACTATGGAGGATTCCTGCCCCCCTCACATCTCATGTAGACACTTAGACGCTTGTACACGCACTAACAGTCAGTATAGAATAGATTCCGTCCGAGAGACCTTTCCTTTTGGATAATACAGTTCTTTAAACATAAGATATTAGATATGATCTGGGATTAGGTTGACATGACCCCTCAGACTTCTGTCTCCACATGTAGAGCTAAATGTCAAGTCCCCTTCACCCTCTAGTTGCACGTCAATCACACGTCATGCGGCTGCGCACGCATCTCTGCCAAGTATTTCTGCTGACATTGCAGGATTCTCTTATGGATCCACCCACTTGTGACATCATGTTTAATGACGTTTCTAGCTACGCCTATATGTACGCCTTTTTTCATTACGTATGTGTATTATTATCTGTATTATCAGCTGTTACGCCTCCTGCATCTGTCTTAATGTAATGCTTTTCATATAAATATCTTTACTTGTCAATAATGTATTGCCTTCCCTTCCTGAACCCTCGTGGTGATGGAATTTGATGCCTATGGTTCGAACCATAATTCCTTGTAAGGAATAAAGCCTTTCAGAACCTCTAATACCACGGATTCTGCCTCTTATTTTTACTGAGTTATTCTTACTAGACTTTACCGCATAAAAAATAGTACAGGTAATTAAATATTTACCACATAAATTGGCGCCCGAATAGGGACACTTTCTCATCTCACGCGCCGGAGGTGCGTTGCAGGCCCGGTCTCCTGCCACAGCTGGACGGACAACAACGCGTACCTGCAGGATTTCCTGTATCTCCCTCCGGCCAAGCGGGGGTGACTGAGGCTGCGATCAACACCCAGACGAGGCGGTGAGAAGTGCGAAGTATCCCGACCAGAGCCTAGCTGAGAGAGCAAGATCCGAGGTATACAGAGGCCCACCAGGTTCCGAAGTTCCGAGTCGAGTCGAGTCCAGTCCGGTCCAGTTCAGTTCAGTTCCGAGGCCTTCCGTTCCGTGCTACCCGGTGAGTACCGTTGCTGGGGAGGCATTTAGACGTGCACATAGGTTGTGCCGGTCAAGACGGGTTTGGGTACACAAATCCGGTCTGCACTGTTTCAGCAGTGTATCTGTACTGTTTAGCAGTATATCTAGTATGTCTTGCATATAATTCAGTATTATCTAGTGTTAGTATTATGTCAGTAACTAGTTTTCTATTAGTTATCATCGTTCGTTAAATGTTAAATGTTAAATGTTTTAATACGTTCTACATATTGTGGTGTGAATGATTGTTCATTATTGTGTTTATTGTATTAAGTGTGTTCAAGATTAAGTAATAAGGTCTAAAAATGCCGCTCTTTTCAAAATTAAGACAGATCAAAACCAGAAAGGGGGTACTCGAAGAAGCTGTTCCCATTCCACCTAGGGACACTCCAGGGTACTTTATGTATCATAAACATGGCCTAGATGCCGTATTATTTCTTGATTTATGGGTGGACTACACCAAAGATTTACCAGAAAGTCAGAGATGGCCCGCAGCTGGGACCTGGGATGCAGATTGCATCATGAGAGTAGAAGAAGAATTATGGAAAAATAAAGCCAGACAGTCACAGAAAGATGCCATTGAATTATGGCGTAAAGAATCAAATAGACGTACAGAAAAGGCGCTCAGACAGGAAGAGAAAAGTAGGGAGAATTCAAATAAAGCCCGAGAAAATATATTAATTGAGGAAGGTACCCGAGTAAAAGCAGAACAAGTAGACAGACAACGAAACACTCTTATGAATGGTATGTATCCTCTTTTGGCCGAAGGGTTACCTCAGGCCACCCCGGAAATACCGAAAGACTTGACACCTCCATTACTCCCGATAAAAGCACATCCCAAAACAGCAAAAGACGTTTTCCTTTCTTCCTATTTAGATGATGTAGCTCCTGAATATGCAAATGTTCCGCCACACACACCGCCCACCGATGGTGCTCAACGCCAAGATCATCCGTCTGTATCCCCGCAACAACAAACTCCTACGCACATTCCCACAGGTCCATCTGCTTCTACCGCTTTTCCTACATCTACAGTTTCTATCTTACATCCAACAAATCCTTTCGTGCCTAGCACCTCAGACGGTGCGATAGGAGGTACGACAGAAATTTTTGCCACGCCACCCCGAGGAAATAAATTATCCCTTAGGGATTTAGCATACGAACGTACACCCCAACTAGCAACTTCCGACATGTTTAAAGAGCATCTAGTGGATTGTAGATATGATCCTGTGCCCGGTAGACGGGACGGTATGCTGCTGTCATCACTACGTATACGACGAGCTTCAAGGTATTTAGCGACGCTACCAGGAATGGTGGCACATTTAGACAATATTTATCACTTTGTCCAATCAGGACGAGGCCCTGAAAGTATTGACGAAGCTATGGAATACCAGAAAGTGGATGTACAGAGACAACTGTTACGCTTCTTCATAAACTGTGTGATCAGAAACCAAGACAGGCCTGAGGTAGAGCAGAAGGACATGCAAGTACTTACCAAATGGGGTCAGAATATATCAGAAGGGAAACATGATAGACAGACATGTATAGTAGTTATGTGCCGAAAGATCCGCAAAGAAGTAGAACGAATACATAAAGAAAGATTAGAGACAGACCAACATGAATCAGAGGGAGAGGAGGACGAAGAATCAGAAATGCCCACAGGACACTTAGAGACAATGGCTTATGTAGGTAAAGGAAGATCTTTTAATAATACCAGATGTTTTAATGATCCAATACGTCCGATACGTCCAGAATGTAACAGAAATTTTCAAGCCCCTATGTTAAATACAAGGTCTCCTGAACACCTATTCCAAGCTGCTGATAAATTACTCCGAGACCGAAGGGGGTACCATATGCTCGATTCCATGGATGAACAAGAATTAGCCAGGTCAGCAGTACAATGGGCTGACAGTCCCGGCAAATACAGTGATGATGCACTAGCACACACGTTTCTGAACCTTGCCCCAGACGAACAACGATTAGCTGGTATATACATGATTCAACACCTCCTTATATTATATAAAAGCCAACACTCCGATCCTGGACCCCTACCTGACATATTGACAGAATTACTCACGAATAAATGGAGAGGTTCAGGTACTGATCTAATTAAAGAAATTCTAGAATTTCGAAACCAGTATATAGTTTTCGTATGCCCAGAACATGTTCAAGTTCCCACTATGGGAAGAAAAATGTATCACATAGATAGACAGAATCCCTTACGCGAAGTACACCCAATCAGAGGTGAAGATAATACCTTTAAACGCGTGTTTGTGTACACGCCTATAACTAAAATTGAATTATTAGAAATGAAGAAAGTAGTACCCAGCCATGACAAGGATCCAGCAGGTTTCCACCGTGAGATAAAAGACATGTTACTCATGGGAGAGTATACCTACCCCGACATTATGAAAATATTAAAAGTATTAATGCCTGCCGGTATTTACGAGAAACTCAAAGAAAAGGAATGGGAGGTGGGAGACCAAAAGATAGATTGGACAGCATTAGAAAACGAAGAAAAGGCCCGAGCTGCAGGATCAGGGCTTGGGGAAAAGACTACAGCACTACCAGGATTACTAGTGCAGGTACTGCCACGTTTATTAACTACGAAAAAGGAGGACTGGGGTGCAATCTCAGCCTGTAAACAAAAGCAAGATGAAGACACTAGTGATTTCTATTCCCGATTTGAAAAATGTTTTGGTATAAATAGTGGCATAAAAGCAAGTAGCGAGTCATACCCACATCTGTTTGTGACAAAATTAGTTGAAAATTCCCTACCGCAAGTTAAGAATAGAGTATTGAAATTTGAGAGTACCTGGCAAGGTAACACCCCGTCACAGATGTTACAGATGTTACAATATCACCACAATAGAATTAGAGAAGAACAAGAACATGAACAAAGACGTATGAAAGACACGAAAATGAAAATGCTTGTGGCTCAGTCAGTTCCAGCTGATGGTCATAAAAAGGGTGATTCCGCAGGTCCGACGAAAGGGACATGCAACTATTGTAAACAACAAGGTCATTATATACACGATTGTGCAGTTCTGAAACATAATATCGCCACGGGTAAAACTCAGGAAAGACCACGTCCACCTAGACAGGATCAGAACCAACAACAAATCCCTCAGCATGCACAATCTAGGCCAGCTCCGCAACAGGCAGCTCCACAACAGACCGTAGCCACACCACAGCAGCAGCCTATTGCTGCAACACAAGCAACGACACAACAGATGTACCAGTATGCACAAACTGATTATCCCGATTATCAGCGATACACATGAAATAGCCTAGAGAGGGAAGTTGGCTTACCCCTTATCGAGGTTCCTGTAGATCAAGAGGGACCTTATGTACATAGTGAACTATTAGGGGAAGACAGAAAGTTTTTACTTGATACAGGGGCAAGCAGAACAACTATACGACGCAGTGAAGTTCCAGGGGCACCCCTCTCAGGCTCACAGAATATTTCCCTTGGATTCTCAGGAAAGCCTATCATTAATGAAGTATCGCAACCCCTTCCACTTACGGTTGGTCCATTGACACGAACTACAGATTTATTGCTTACTAAATCATGTCCAGAAAACTTGTTAGGTATAAAAACATTGAAAGCTCTAGGAGCTATAATATGTTGTTCTCCGGAAGGAGTACGATTATTTTTACGTGACTTCAAAGGTCACTACGTGTCCAGAGACATGGATCACCGGCTGCAGAATTTACCTACACATTTATGGGCACAAGGCCCTACTGATGTTGGTTGCATGAACATTACACCATATCGAGTCACACTAAAAACAGGAGTGGTACTACCACGAATGCGGCAATACAAGTTACCACCAGATGCTGTTGTGGCTTTGCTGCAAATCATTGACGAGCTCATTGCACAAGGAGTGGTTGTGGAAACCGACTCCAATGTATGTAATTCCCCGATAATTCCGATTCTTAAAAGAACGGATCCAAAAGCATCACCAGTATATCGATTAGTTATTGATCTGCGCGAATTAAATAAATGTATTGTACCACAATACCCTGTGGTCCCAGATATCTCTTCATTATTAACAGCTATTGATTCTGGAGCAACGTTCTTTACTGTAATTGATCTCAAGCATGCCTTCTTTAGCGTCCCAATAGATCCGGAAAGTCAATATTTGTTCGGATTCAGTTTAAATGGACGAAGTTTTAAATTCACACGCGCACCTCAAGGATTCACAGAAAGCCCCAGCATCTATAGCCAAGCACTGAAACGAGAACTTGACAGTATCAACATGCCAGTTAACACTGCCTTGCTTCAGTATGTCGATGATCTGCTGATCACCGCCCGAAGCGAACCTGAATGTGAAAAAGCGTCACTGACGGTTTTACAATTTCTGGCCGACAAGGGGCACAAGGTGTCCCCTTCTAAGCTGCAATTCTGTGTCCAGCAAGTTGTTTACCTTGGGCACTTGCTGTCCAAGGAGGGAAGACAGCTTACACCCGACCGCATCCAGTTAATTGCTAACATGCCACCACCTAAGACACAAAAGGAGGTGCGGGCTTTTATAGGCCTCACTTCATACTGTAGGCAGTGGATCCCTCAATATGCATTTCTAGCAAAACCACTCATTCAGTTGACAACACAGGAGGCAGCCACATCGACTGTCCTCCCTTGGACTCAAGAACATACGCAAACCTTTGAAAGCTTAAAGAAAGCTTTATGTCAAGCACCTGTTTTAGCAACACCATGTTACAGTAAGCCTTTTACACTATTTGTTACCGAACGCGAAGGTACTGCCTTGTCAGTACTCACTCAGGAACAAGCAGGATCACACAAACCATGTGCTTATTTTTCCAGTACATTAGATCCCGTAGCTCAGGCTCTTCCTGCGTGCCTGAAATCAGTGGCAGCAACAGCTTTAGCAATCAGACAAAGCGATGCCATAGTGTTAGGACATCAATTGACAGTACAAGTACCACACGCAGTAGAGGTTCTCTTGAACCGCACACAAACACAACACTTGACTATAGCAAGACTCACCGGTTATGAATTAACATTGTTTCAGCCACACATAGAAATCAGACGTTGTAATACATTAAATCCTGCCACACTTTTGCCAGTAAACGGAACAGATCCATTAGCACATGATTGTATTGAAGTCATTACTATCACGACGAAACCCAGACAAGATTTGACAGACATCCCTTTATCAGATCCGGACCTGACATTGTATGTAGATGGTTCATGTATGAGAACAAGTACAGGAGAGTTAGTGGCCGCTTACGCAGTCACAACAGACACTGAAGTCATTGAAACAAATTGTATTAACACTTTGTCAGCTCAAGCAGCAGAGCTCATCGCTCTGACACAAGCCTGTATTCAAGCCAAAAATAAGAAAGTCAACATATACACAGATTCACGTTATGCATTCGGAGTCGTCCATGACTTCGGCGTACTGTGGCGAGAGAGAGGTTATTTAACTTCTCATGGTACCCACATCCAACACGGACCCCTCATTCAAGCTCTATTAGACGCGATTCATCTACCTACTGCAATATCGATTATGAAATGCAAAGCCCATACAAAAGTTACCGATATCATTTCTCAGGGTAACGACCTAGCTGACAGAACAGCTAAACAGACTGCTCAGAATCAGACTCATACAACTGACATGACAAAGACAATAGTTCCGACACCAACGCATTGCATGACAGTTAAGGATCCCGCCCTTGATGTAATTGACATACAGACACATGCTACACCAGAAGAAATAAAGAAATGGACTGAATTAGGAGGGATCCAAACGGATCAAGGATGGATGACGAAGGGAAAATCTATATGGTTTCTTCCCGATTCCATGGTTCAAGTCATCATTAACACAATACATAGTCCAGCGCACCTAGGAGAAAAAGCTATGCTAGACAGCATTCAACACATTTGGTTCAACAAACACTTGCGAGCAGCAGCCAAACAGAAAGTACGTACCTGTATGATATGTTGTCAGTTCAACCCAGGTAAAAGCATTCCCGTAGAGCAGGGTGGATTTCAACCTCCCGATCACCCTTTTGAAGTCCTCCAGATGGATTATATCCAGATGGAACGATGTCGAGGATTCAAATATGTTCTCGTAGTTGTCTGTGCTCTTTCCCGTTGGACAGAAGCCTACCCGGTTTCAGATTACACTGCCCCGACTACTGCCAAACAGCTAGTCCGAGAATTCTTCCCACGGTACGGTTTGCCACGTGTCGTGTACTCAGATAACGGCCAGCCATTCTCATCCGAACTAATGAAACACGTTTCACTTCTGTTAGGTTACCAATGGAAATTCCACTGTGTCCGACATCCCGAGGCAGCAGGTCTCGTGGAACGTCATAATCAAACTCTGAAAATTAGATTGTCCAAAATATGTAGAGAAAAAGGTGTCGATTGGATAGTAGCCTTACCAGTTGCGCTCTTTTACATGAGAATGGTAGCACATTCTCGAACAGGGCTATCCCCGTATGAGGTGATCTTCGGTAGACCACCAAATATGTGGGGGACGCCTATACCTCGTAAAATCACTGATGTTGACTGTAATATGCTGACAGATTACCTGGCTTCCTTGATGTCTGCACTACAATCTTGTCGTTCACAGGTAGCTGCAGCTTTTCCCGATAACACTGAGGTGAAGCCCCATGACGTGGTTCCAGGTGACCTGGTTCTTGTGAGGAATTTCGACCGGAAGACCCAGCTGGAGCCTAGGTGGCAGTCGCCCAAGCTCGTCTTGCTGACAACAAGGACAGCCGTGAAGATTGAGGGACGTAAAGGGTGGTTGCACTCGAGCCATATCAAGAAATTTTATGGACTACCGTCCGATGTGAACACTCAGCCCTGCATTCCCTCACAGACAGACTCAAAGCTCCCCTTGGTTGAAAGGACGGAGAACGAACTCTATAAATTGAAACTAAGGTCTAGCAAGTCAGACAATTTGATTGTTTAAGTCCTCTCCAAGGTGAATCGGTTGAATTTGTCTCTGACATGTATCCTCTAGACCGAAATAGAGAGAGAAATAGACAGATACAGCTTAAAAAACATGCGTACTGTAAATCGCTTCGTAGTCACTGCATAGTGACATTATTAATTTTGTTTTTTCTAAGTCTTCTGATCATCATTTCTAGTGTATTGCTACATATGTATTACCCTATTTCTAAGCGTGCTTACAATGCTACTGCTGAACATTCTTTTAGCGAACTACCTCCGCATGAGTTGTCTTATAGATTTGCGCTGCGCAACAACACTTTTATTAGTATGTTACATCATTCCCATCAGACCAACAATGCTACCAATTGTTGGATATGTGGCCGACTCCCTCCCTATCAGAACTATAAGGGAGTTTTGCCTCTCTTTCCGTATCCGTTCACACACAATGGCTCCTGTGGAGCATGGTTTAGTTTGATTAATTCCCTAGATTCAAATTCAGTAGTTTATCAAGACAACTGGGTATGGGGAAACCTGAACCTAGTTTTGCTTAAAGTCTGCTACCCTAACAAGGAGGGACTTCCCAAAAGAACAAGAACTGATCTAGAAAATGAAGTATATGGATTAGGTAACTTTACACTTAACCTCATGATTCTGAATGTTGAATCCGAAGCTACACCAATCTTGCCCGCTATGTCAGTATTTCCAGTTAAAGGTGAATTATGTGTAAGAAAGAATGGTTCCATACACATGGGCCATAGTAAATGTACCACTGTGATAAAATTCAGTGATCAAGGCAAGTCTACATTCAGAGCTTCTCGTCATTCCTACTTCATATGTGGCCAGACTGCATATATACGTTTACCTCTAGATTGGGATGGTACCTGTTACATAGCATTCCTTCTGCCACCTGTTTTCCTAGCCCCTCCTGATTATCACAGAAATACCCATTTAGTACACAATAGACAGCAGAGAGATCTCCCGATTGTCGATTACACTGAAACGGCATGGGAGCAATACACAGATTTCAATAAAGGTTTCTTTCCCTATATAGGTACAGTCACTAATAGTAAGCTGATACGTAGATTAACCAGAACCCTTGAAGCAGTAGTGAATGAGACTACTTCCGCCCTAGGCAACTTAACAGAGGAGCAGTCTGCGATGCGGATTGTTGTGCTTCAAAATCGTCTTGTCCTTGACGTCATTCTGGCCGATAGGGGCGGAGCTTGTAGGGTCATCGGATCAAGTTGCTGTGTTTTCATACCAGAAAACTCGCCGTCAGTATATAAAGCCATAACTCGCCTTCATAAGATTATAAGCCAGATACACCAGAGTCCAGGCACCTGGACTTGGTCCGGTTGGTTCTGGAGCGTGTTGTCAGCCTGGGGATGGAGGATTCTATCCTTCCTAGGTATTGGCTTTCTCATACTATTCAGTTGCTGCTTATGTCTACAATGTGGGCCAGCGATTTGTGGTCTGTGTGCCACATCGTGTATCCCGCCTTCAAGTTTTCGTTCAAGATCCCGGAAGAAGAAAGAAGAACAAATGATGCTATATGAACAGATTGATGGATTGATGAAGATCGATATCTCCTGAGGGTCCGTAGGGGACAAGGAGGGAATGAGGAAATATGAATTATATGATCAGTTATGTCCCATATCTTAGACCCCAACGGCTCCATGTGCATGCTACAAGTACATGTATGCTCCCTCCAGTTCCAGTTATGAAGACGCAAATACATGTGCGTCCACCATCAACATGTCCTCTTTCAGATCCGCCATGAATGAGTCAGATATTCCGTTCCTAAGTATGAAAGGCCACCGACTTTATGTGGTTCACTTTCCACGTTTTACAGTTCAGGCCAGTAGGCCCTGAATTCTGCCATCAAGCCTTTTCCTGCCTTCTGCCTCTGAAAGCTCCAGTCCGAGCCCGCATCTGTATCCATGAACTTTGTCCTACTCCCTGCGCGGCTAACGGTGCCTGATCCGGCCTGTTGCCTGCCAAAAACTGTATTTCACCTTCAAGATTATCTGCTCCGCTCCTCATCCGATGCATTCCTGTCTAGTAGTTTAGGTAAACATTCTTCCAGCTACCGAGCAAAGGGCCAGGCCTCACTGTCCTCATGCAAGTAATTCATAGCCCCTGTTACTATGGAGGATTCCTGCCCCCCTCACATCTCATGTAGACACTTAGACGCTTGTACACGCACTAACAGTCAGTATAGAATAGATTCCGTCCGAGAGACCTTTCCTTTTGGATAATACAGTTCTTTAAACATAAGATATTAGATATGATCTGGGATTAGGTTGACATGACCCCTCAGACTTCTGTCTCCACATGTAGAGCTAAATGTCAAGTCCCCTTCACCCTCTAGTTGCACGTCAATCACACGTCATGCGGCTGCGCACGCATCTCTGCCAAGTATTTCTGCTGACATTGCAGGATTCTCTTATGGATCCACCCACTTGTGACATCATGTTTAATGACGTTTCTAGCTACGCCTATATGTACGCCTTTTTTCATTACGTATGTGTATTATTATCTGTATTATCAGCTGTTACGCCTCCTGCATCTGTCTTAATGTAATGCTTTTCATATAAATATCTTTACTTGTCAATAATGTATTGCCTTCCCTTCCTGAACCCTCGTGGTGATGGAATTTGATGCCTATGGTTCGAACCATAATTCCTTGTAAGGAATAAAGCCTTTCAGAACCTCTAATACCACGGATTCTGCCTCTTATTTTTACTGAGTTATTCTTACTAGACTTTACCGCATAAAAAATAGTACAGGTAATTAAATATTTACCACAAAAGTAGGGCTTCGTGTCGATCTTAAAGCCCGGTTGAAGGAGTGACCCGGAATTCCTTGGGTCCCCAACGTCCTGCCACAAATATGATAGTCAGCCGGGCCATGAAACTCTGATGCAATGATCTTGTTTCCCCGTGCAGTCACGGGCTGCTCCTAGCAGTGGCCGCTTGCTTGGCCCAAACTCAAGGCGGTCCGTGGCTGTTCCAATACCTTGGAGAAAGAAAGAAAACCGCAGTTTTAGCCAGCAATGCCACGGACACTTGAAGGACACGCATATAGATATATAAAAACTTTGAAGTATATTAGAATAAATAATTATGTCTTCACACCCTGTACCGAGTTATCATGTGACTATTTAAGAAATCTAACAGGTAGTTCACATTTACTGTATTAAGCCCATGTAAGTGGGTGAAACATCGGCACTGTGTGGTTCCCATCATATTTTTTCCATATTTGCACCTGCATTTTGCACTCTGTACCTTGAAATGTTAAAATAAAGAAGACTTTACATCTATATTTCTCCTCCTTCATATTTGGTGTGTTGGGACGACAGGAAAGGAAGAGATAGAAAGGCACTTTTGTTGTGTACTTATTTCTCAAAAAACATGGGCACACAAAACAAAAGATTAAGTGAATGCTAACATGGATGCACATTGAATTGACTTTCTGAAGATCACTGCACTGAAGCACAATTTAAAATAAGGGTGCACCCGCCACTGTATAGGAAATAGCAGGGCCATGATGAATTTTCACTGTCTTCATTGACATGTGCATCGAGAGGAAGAGGTCATGAGTGATGTGATATGTGAGGTCATAAGCAGTGCATTGTGGGGGTGTAAGTTATAGTTACATCAGGTAACTATAACTGCTGAATTTCTATGGTTTGTACGAGTGAAATCTGACCCTAACTATTATGTCCCTGTAACCTTTCGTTTTTCCATTGAATTTTTTAGTTTTTTAAATCCTATTTCTTAACTATAATGTCCTTTTAACTTTTGTTTTTTTCAGTACATTTCTAAGGTTTTTTTCAATTCTATTTTCTAACAATAATGTTCCTGTAACCTTTGGTATCTTAAGTGAATTTCCATTGTTTTTTTAACTAGTATTCATGTTTGCAGAGTGGTGGAGGAAGGGTGTAGGGCTTCCGACCAGCTCTCATCAATCCTGCTGTGTGGGACTTACTGGATGTAAGGGGAGGGGTTCTTGTCCCCCAAAGACCCTCGCATCCAATGGGACTTCATCCCTCAACAACTAGTGCGCAAGGACGCACGTTTGCAGAGTGGTGGAGAAAGGGGGCGGCCTCCTACCAGCTCACAGAAATCCTGCTGTGCGGGGACTTACTGGAGGTAACAGGAAGAGTTCTTGGCCCCTAAGGACCCTCAGCATCCAAGGGAAATTCATTTCCCAACCAGTAATGCACCGGGAGGCATGTTTGCAGAGTGGTGGAGAAAGGGGCGTAGCCTCCAGCGACTTGACGGCTTTCTTTTTTTAAAAGTGTATGTTATATTAGGGAAGGGGGGCCACGGGCCCCCTTCCCTGGGCCAATTTTGGCCCCAGGGACACCATCCTCCAGGGTCAGAACTTTTTGAGTGGGGGAGGGGGTCACGCAGCCCCCCTCCCTGGCCGATTTTGGCCTTTGGGAACCCATCCCCGGGACCTGGCCTTTTTTAAATTGATTTTGTCAACACTTCCTGGTCTGAAGTGTTGGCAGACAATCAGATCTTAGCACAGAATTGGGAGGGGTCACGGATCCTCTGCATCCCTATATATACAATTTAAAATTTCTTTAAATAACTCTGCAACTACTGAATGGATTTACACCAGATCTCAAAAGGCACTTACCTGGACTAACATCTACCTTTCTACTAAATTTGGTGTAATTTCGTTCAGCAGTTCAGCCTGTAGCCAGGTCTAATGGTCCTATTGGAATTAACATTGGAAATGCATGTTTTTTGCCCTCCCCCTTTATCAGCCTCTGCTTGACGGATCACCCCAAAACTTTCCATGCGCCACAAGAATCACCGGGCCCTTATTTTGGAAAATTTTGTGAAGATTTGTCAAACAACACCAAAGATATAGGCAAGTCAAAAAAATGCTTTTCCTATGGAAATTAGGTCCTAACTATAACTACCTACTGGCAACTGCCAGTAGGTAATAGATATATAGAATTACAAAATAACAGTACTGAGATGTAAACAAAAACCACACAATTCACAGTCTTTCGTAGTTTTTCTTTTTTGCTCTTCTTTATCGGATCACTTGTGTACAGCAAATATAATCTACAGCCAACATGTGTTTTGCGTACATTGCGCTTCTTCGGGGCGTAAGAAAAATACTTAAGTCTTTCTGTACATCTATTCCATGAAATACTCATAAATGTCTTCTGGCTTTGTGATATGACAAGCTTCTTTTAAATAATTTCTCTAATAAGGGGATATGGTCACTTCTTTCTTCTTGTGGGATTATAGAAATGCAATATTCAGAATCTCCATAGTCCTCATCATATTTTATCCAGCCAACTGGTTTCAGACATAATACCACAGCAAGCATCTGAATTTGTTATACCTTCATGGTCTTTCAATCCTCAAGATACAGGGTCTACATCTTTCATTTATAGCGTCCTCCCTCCTTCACAATTCCGTCACCGAATTGTGAAGGAGGAGTGCGAGTACGTGTCACAATATCCCCACAGAAAGGGTCATTTAGACAGTAAGAGGGAGACCCATAGCAAAGCCTTCACACCTCTCAATGCTGACACCAGCAGCAGCCACGAATTAGGGACACCCGGGCAGCGCTGCTGCTACTGGATCAAGGTTATTAGAAAAATAAGCTACAGGTCTACGGGCAGTTCCATGCGTTTGTGTAAGCACTAAGAGAGAGCACAGCCCTCCCTCTCACTGCAGAAAAGAGAAAACTCTTTGTTGTAATCAGGTCATCCCAGTGCTGGGGCGTGGCAGAGACTTTCTCTTAAGTCTAGGAAGGCTACCAAACTGTGGTTTTCCAAGGCCACCGGATCCAACACATCCTTGTATGTCAGCTTTTTCAAAGGCTTGGTCACTAGGGATAGATTGGGTATCCACTGGCAACATTAGCCCACCATTCCCAAGAATATTCTGACTTCTTTTTTTGCTGTTGTAGGTTTCATTTGCAAAATTGCTGAGATTCTTTCTGGTGACACCTTCCTGACTCCTTTCTCCATGTGACATCCGAGACACAGGACTTTTCTCAAACAGTATTGCAATTTATTGGGCTACAACTTATGTCCATTCTCAGCAATAGTGGTTCAATATAGCAATAGTATTAATCTTGCAAGCATCTTGAGTATTTGACGCAAGCAAGAGGACGTCATTATACTGCACCAGGACAGAGTTACAAGGACTCTAGGTTCTTTTTAAGAATCTGGTTGAAAATGGATGGACTCTCCGTATATGCTTGTGGTACTCAGCAAATGCCAAAACAAGACAGCCGAACCGAAATGCAAAGAGGAACTGACTGTTCTCAAGCAACAGTATAGAGAAAAAGGTCTGACAAAGATCAATGACAGTAAACCACTCAACCTCACATAGAATCTAAACAAAATCACAGCAGGATTTGGTACCAAAGGACAACAAGGAACTATAATGTTGTTTACGTTTCGGAGATCGTGAACTATGCAGTACTTACCACTAGGTTTGTGTAAGGCCATAATGGGTGAATTACATGGGCTCTCCATAATCTCCTTCAAAATACCTTCTTGGATCATTGTCTTGATTACTGGAGTGATTCCAGCCATTGATTCAAGGGTCAGATTATATTGCCGGGTTCTTGGGTATTCAACATTAGGTTTTATCTGTATACGGACAGGCTAACCTACTTTGATGAGTCCAATACTATTCCATGAAAAATCCCAAACTTCCGACCTCGTGGTGTCTCTAAGATCTAGGGGTAACTCTTCACTTGTCATCACAGGGAACAGCTCAACTGTTGGGGTATGAATAGCCAATTTAAAATCAACAGCTTCATCATGAGTTTGGAACTCCACACCCTTTGGAGTTCAAGAATTGGTGCAATTCAGCTTGCGCAACAGTTCTCGTCCCAACAAACTCACAGGACTGGAATCACATGCCACACCTTTCATAGGAGGAACATGGCCTACATTTGTGCCATCATCAATTTCTCCTTCAATTTCTTATGCTTCATTTCAATTTCGTCATTACAGTACTTTGCATATCTCATTTATCAAACTCTCATCAACTGACTTATTCTGCCAAAAAATCAAATGCTGCTGAATCATCATGCTAACTTCAGCCCTCAATCCTGTCACAAACCAACTTTAGGCCTCAATCCCGTCACATACCTGAACACAAAATATCCCATGTCCTTGGGCTCTAGCGTCTCCATCCCACTGTACTGCTTAAATGCCTGCAGCAATTTCTCATAATATGCATGAATCAATTCTTTCGGTTCTTGGGTCACCCTGTCAGACTTGATCCAGTCAATATCTTGGGGCATTACCTCAGATTTCAACTACTTCTTCATCTGATTATACTTTCTTAATATTGCGATGACCACTGTTAACCAATGGATCTCTTACAGGCTCTCTCTCTGGACTTTCTGTGGCTATTTTACATTCTGTTCACAAATCACTTGGAACTACAATATCGAACAAGGCAAATCAGATCAGCCCACAAACCCTTTGAGATATTCACCAATCTCTCAGCTTGCTTGTACCATTCTACAGGCTTCTCTATTCATCTTGGGAAGTCATTCAGGAATGATGCAAGATCACTCCTACTCCAAGGAACATGGACATACCCTCCACTGGGTACTCCCCGTAAGGGCAAGCTTGTAGTACCCACTCCCCCTTCTACAGGAGAAGGCAGTTCTCCTATAGTTTTCTTTGGCCCTTTCCTTCTTGTCCATTTACCTTTCTAGTTATCTATTGCACTCCAAATCAGAATGCTTTGGATCAATTTCTGAATTTGCGATTTCATTTCTGGTATTCTCATACGCTCTAGGTCCTTATCACTAAAACAGAGTCGGTGGCTTTTCTGTAAGCCTTTAATCCGATCCAGATCTACCTCATGTTTCTGAGCTGATATAGATAATTTATCATAGATTTACCTCACCCCTCTGGTCACATCCTTACTCATAAAAAAAGTTCATTTTCTTGGCAATTATCTAGTTGAGCCAATTCAAGACTTTCGTTTATCATTTAGACTAATTCTAGTTTCAATTTAGCTACATCCACTAAATTTACCCTCAATGATGACTGAGTCATTCTTTAACTGAATTCTGAGCTTCCGCTTTCATTCAAAGTGGTATTGATATCCTTCAACCATTCATCTGATTCCTGAGCGCTCTGGGTAGGGTGCACTCCAGGGGCTTTAGGTACTGCCCTCTCTATGGGTGTACTACTATGTACATTTAGGGGTGGCTCCCAAGGCTCCAGGACATGGGGAGGCACCGCTTGGGGATCATGAACTCACTCAAGCAGAGGCCAGCAGGGCTCAGGCAGGTCCATTTGCAGGTACAGTTGTAGCAGGTCAGTTGGGCAGTTGCAGGGAGGCCTCTGTAGCTTGTTTTGTCCCTGTTGCTCAGAACAGGAGGTTATCCAACTGACCCTTGGGGTCACTCTCGTATTCCTGAGTTCAAGAAAATTGTCCTCTCCCTTCAAGCAGCAGGACAGGCCTCTGAACAACAAGACAGGCCTCAAGCAGCAGGGTAATCCTTTGAAGAACAAAGGAGGACTCAAGCAGCAGGACAGTCCTCTGAAAAACAAGGCAGGCCATAAACAGCAGGGAGGTCATCTGAGAAACAAGGTCTCAGAACCCTTTTAAGAGGGCCACGGGACAAACACGTGTTACTGAGGCTAACGTGGATGTTGAGGCCTTTTATTTCAAATGTACCAGGGACCTACAATGAACCCTGAACAACGGGGCCAAGTACCCCTTTTGCACTTGACTCTCAGTAGTAACCTGGTTGAGCAGTCCCCACCTTGGGAGGGTGCAAGGTAGTGAACACATGTTCGCAATTCAAAATGTTTCCTTGGTGATTCCGTGTCCCACTTTGTTCTCGCTTACTTGTTATTCCCCCTTTGCTATTGGCCACATCCAGGGTATGTCCCACTAGTAGTCCTATTCTCAAGAGTCCACTCTGACTCTGTTCTAATGTCAAAAGTGTTCCAGCGCTGATGCACTATCTAGCCAGCAAGTTCTCCCAGGGCCGATGGGCCTGAATTCAGGCTCTGAAGGTCTGGAGTCCTCGCGTGACCTCTCTGCGGGCATCAGAGAGGCAGTGGCTGGCCAAGGTGATATTACTGATTGCGTCCGGGGCAAGCTGCACTCACTGATCCCCAATCTCCTCACACACGGTCTCACTCCTGTGGCGACCAGAGGTTTCCTGTGATTCCTTGTTGCAGGTTAGACTTTTGGTCTCCTAAAGCTGATCCCTCTTCTGAGGGTAGATGTATGGGAAGTTCCCACAGCGGCTTCACTCCTCCAACGATGCACTTGGTCAGTACACACTTCTGGCTAGTTCAGGTGAACCCCTCTGGATTACGGAGTCACTTCATCCCCACAGTACATAGGCACTAACCCGGTCAGCACAGCAGGTGTCCTTACATCCACCCCTATTGGCATACAGAGTTGCCTATCCTTAGCTGCACGTGGGCTCCAGACTGATCGGCACATCTTTCAGCAAAGCTCACGTGCAGCAGTTCCTCCTAGTTTACAGGGTTGCAGATCCTTGATTGCACATGGGCTCTAGTCCGATCGGCACAGCGCACAACGAAGTTCACATTGTGGCGGCCCCTCCAGGCAAATGGTGTTGCCCATCCTCAACTGCACGCAGGCTTCGACCCAATTTGCACAGCGTACCCCAAGGCTCATTTCATGGCAGCCCTACCCTGGCATACAGGGGTCCCTGACTTCATCCTGCACACGGGCAACAACCCGATTGGTGAAGCAGCAGTTTCCTCATACCTTGCAACTGGAGTCCACTTGACAGGATTCCCCACTGGACTTCCTCCCTCCAATGCCCTCCGATTCCTCACAGGACACTCTGGTCTTGGTAAGCAGGCAGGCAATGGTGTTCCATGGAAGGTGGTTTTAGATTCCCTGGGTTATGTCCCCTCATCCAGCAGTGAGACTAGCAGGCCTTCGCCCCCAGTCATGGTCATAGGTAGATCTCTTGCAGAGCATCTCGTCTGCACACAGCTCATCTGGCTTGGGAAATGCCCATTTATTCGGGACTCAAACTCCCCTTCCTGTAGTCCATTTCCAGACACAAAATGTGGTTTAGAGTTTGAGTCTTTGACGTTTATGATAGGGTTGTGCTTCTTTTGAAGTGCCCACTCCTCTGCCCTCTTGAAAGCAGTCTGTCACAGTAGGGGTGGCTCCAAAGCCCAAAGCCCCACAACACAGACCATGGGATGGCTAGCGTTCACACCTGGACCTCAGCCACAGTGATAGGTGCATCAAGAGGTTAGCCCATGGCCACAGCCCTACTCTTTATGATTCTCTTATCAGCCTCATCACTTTCTTGCAATGTGCCCAGGTCCTTTCTTTGTGAGCTCACAGTGGATCAAAGAACATCGTTTGAAGTGTAAGGGTTAAGCCTGGCTCTCCTCTCTTCAGTGTATGTCCCCTCCAGCTTACTGGAATGCAACAACACACAAAAATGTCTGGGGGATTCCTCTACATCCTCTTCTCATGTTTTACTATGCATGCATGGGTCCCCCAAAATGGAACCCAGGGTCCTCCATGTGTTCTACCATTCACAGGCACACATACACTCAGTTTGTGTATACAGCATAGATACACTACGCAGCGATGTATCCTTCATGTACAGTACCACTCATAGGCACACATACATCCAGCACATACATTTAACATGCATACACGACACAGTACTACTTCCTTAATGTATTGCACCCTACCCAGGCACACATATACCCAGCCCAGATACACCACTCATTTGCTGCACATCACTATACACTAAAATGATGTAGGCCAAGAGTGAGTTAAGCACACGGCATCATAACTTTATCTGAGGGAGCCTGTAAGCCTCACTCTAGTGACACAAGTTTAAAAGGACCTGTTCAATCCCACTGATCACTACACGTTATGCTCCCACTAGGGTGCTCATGCTGCTTCACTCCTGGCGAAGACAGTAGCCCTCCACCAATTTGAGGATAGCATTTTGGGCACTCCTCCCGGTCCAACAAGACTACAATCCATGTGGCAAGCCTATGTCATGGTGCACAAGGATCATTTGTGTTTGGCTATGACAACACAAATTGGCATTAGGGATTCAGACATCAGAACAGTTGGCATTCAGGACCAGGGTGCACATCCATTATCATGCAGAGGACTTTTATGTCCCAACACAGCGCAGTCCTCTGGTAGCAGCAGGGTAGTCCTCTGGAAAACATGGCAGACCTAAAGTGGCAGAGCAGTCCTCTGAGAAACAACTTATTAGAACCCCATTAAGAAGACAACATGGCACGCAGGTGCTACTCAGCCCAACCGGGGGGTTTGAGGACTTTTACTCATAATGTCCCGGGGCCTGACCTACTAATGATCCTGAACAACTGAGTCTAGTACCCTTTCTTCACTTGACTCTCAGTAGGGACATGGTAGAACAGTACAAGGCTTGCTGGGGGAGGGGAATACCGGGTAGTAAACACGGGCTCACAGCTCAAAATGTGAAAATCAGCAGCAATGAATCATTGACCAGCCAAATGTTCATTTTTGTGAAAAAAGAGAAGTATTTTATTTGTTCTGCTTACTGACACAAGGGCCTCAAGAAGCAGGACAGTCATCTGGTGGTAGCAGGCTGGTCATCTGAGAAACAAGGCAGGCCTAAAGCAGCAGGGCAATCCTCTGAGTACAAGGGAGTCCCTCTGAAGTCTTCAACAGGTCCAGGAGTGTACTGAAGAGTGGGTGTGGGGGTCCAATTGTTATACCTGGTGCCAGCTTTGAAGTTGAAGAAACTTTTAGAATTCATCCCCACCCCATAGTTGGTTCCGGAATTTCCTTCCTCTCAGCTCAGTCTCCAAGGGGTCTGAGTGACAATAACCAGATGTCATGTCCTTTGGGAGTGTACTGGAGGCAGCCTTTGAAATCAGAGTGGAGCAGATGACAGTTTCACACCTCTCCTCCTGGCAGGATGGCCATCTCCCAGTTTAATCCAGGTTCTATTTTTTACTGTCTGGGCCCAATACACATTCATGATGGGCGAGGAATTAACTGGCCTAGGCAGCTGAAAACTCCTAGAACATGGGTACTCGCAAACATTTTCCAGGGGCCCATACGTTTGCCTGTCGTGTGATCGAGAGCCGCATTGATGTCAGGTGGGAGTGGGGGGGGGGGTGTTATGTGGTCATAGGGGAAGCAAAGCATCTACAAATAAAGGTTGAATTGCACATTATGAAGCAAGAAAACTTAGGATTAATGCTGGCTTCCCCACTTGACAAAATTGGGTGATCCTAGACAATTGTTTTATTTCACTTTACCTTCATTTTCTTCAATATCACATATAAGAGGACCTTAATATACATGACCTGAGGATGAGCACTGTGTGAAACCTTCTCTTGTGTTTTATTTGCTAAACCATATGTTATCCATGTTTGAAAGGAAAACTAGCTACTCAGATGGTAAACATAACAACTGACTTGCCACTGACTTGCATCTTAGTTCACTATTTGCAGTGTTGCCAGGGTGGAGGGGAAGCATGAATGTTTCTAAATTCATCTTTTCAAACTATCACTTTATAGAACAGAAAAACTCTCAATGCACTAATGTACCAAGACGAAACGCTTCTGCATGGTAATGAAATACACTTTTGGAATTTTAAAGAGACTATCAGAATTTTACAGTTGCAACTTCTTTAAAAATGAAGGTGTTTCTAAATGTAAGTGGTGCATGACACCTCAATTACTTCCTTTAACTTCAGTTAATCTGTAAATAAATGTGTGCTCCTTTACTTAACATATTTCTCAATGTTAGCGCAGAGTTGAGAAACAGCAGCCCAGTGCTGATGATCACCAGGGAGCCATATGTAAAAGTCAGGAGGGCTGAATGCAGCCCATGGTCCATACTTAGAGTATCACTGTCATGAAGGCCTCAGAATGTTTAGGGCGAGAAAATGCTAAATTTCTAAAATTGGCATTTTCAAAATTGCAATAGAAAATCCGACTTTACCAGTAAAGTGGATTTTAAATTCCAGATGTTTAGAGACCAAGCTCAATTTTCCTATCTGCTCCCAATTGAAAGGTATCACTTATCACATGTAATATGGTAACCCAATGTTATCCTATGGGAGAGGTAGGCCTTGCAGTAGTGAAAAACAAATGTAAGAGTTTGTCACTACCAGGACATGTAAAACTTAAAAGCACATGTCCAGCTTTCTAAATGTAATGCACCCTGCCCTACGAGCTGTTTAGGGCCTACCCTAGGGGTGACCTATGAATTAAAAAAAGAGAGTTTATGCCTGAGAAAAGTTTTATATTGCCTGGTCGAATTGGCAGTTTAAAACTGTACATAGGTTACTATGGCAGGCCTGAGGCATGTTTTTAAAAGGTTGACTTTAGTGGGTGAAACAGACCCTGGGTACCTGTGGTAACATATACAAGGGATTTAAAAGTAAATTAAATGTATCAATCAGGTGTAAGCGAATTGTACCATGTTTTTGTTTTAGAGCAAAAATACTTTAGCACTGTTAAGAAGTGTTAAAGTGCACAGAGTTTTAAAAGACAATAAAAATGGGGTCAGGAAACAGGAGGGGTGAAAGCAAAATGTTTGGGGGTAAAACTGGAGGGAAACCCAAACCAACAACCGGGATCAGACTTTACTGGCCAACTCACAACTAGAGCCTTGGAGCCTGATTATGAGTTGGACAAAACTCACAAGCTATTTATAGCATCTGGTAAATAACATTTCAACCCTCTGCCAACCCCTATTCTTTGGGCCATGATTTTGAGTAGTTTGGAAAAGAGTGAGATGTGTACAGCATCTGGTAGACACTTAGGGTCATAGTTATGTAGTTTTGTTTCACGCTTGTGCCATGCAAGAACGACGCAAAACCTAAGTAAGATTTACCTAGCCATGCAAGGCCATCTGAGTAGCTTGATAAATCTGGAGTAACACAATGCAGCGCAAATCACTGCCTAGTGTTACTCTGCACTAGCGAGGCATTCCATGGCTGGAGTGTGAGTGTTACCGTGCATCTACCCATGGATTTTGGCGCATTTCCAGATTTACCATTAGTGGTAGACCTGAGAACGCGTCACAAGACTACGCCTCCCCAGGTGAGGCATAACATGGAAACATATCTTTATTTCTCCTTATTTCTTTCTTTTTCTATGTGTGCTGCATTCTGCAGGACACATAGAAAGAGGAAAAAGCAAGGAGAAATAAACGCATTTCTCCTTGTTACGCCTCACCTTGGGAGGCATAGCAGTTTGGGCGCATTCCCAGGCTTACCACTTATGGTAAATCTGGGAGTGCATCAAAAGCTGTGCCTCCCTGGGGCAGAGTAACACAGTGCAGCGATTTGAGCTACGTTGCATTACTCTGGATTTATCACGCCACTCAGGACAACGCATGGGGGGCTTGCATGGCTTTATAATTCACATCTTAAGGGTTTCGTCGCTTTTGCACCCCAGTGGGTTGGTGCAACGGTGACGCCACCCCTTGATAAATATGGACCCTACAATACGGAGTAAGATATTTACAAGGTGTAGTAATTACTTCCCATTCCAAGTTTTTCACGTGAAATTGGGCACAACACTCAGAATCAGTATATGACACACCAAATACCTCATTTGGCCTTTTAACTTAGCCATTTCTACCCAAAATGTTTGGGCAGGTTTGAACTGCCAGAACCTTGCAAGAGATAACAGCGAGGGTGTGGTAATCATTACACAACTCATAATTCTGATCCCCGTGACAAGAGGCAGTGATCTGACTTTGATTCTTTATTTGGGTTCAGGCTTTATGTCTGGATTATGAGTCGGTGGAATGGATGAAGTATTTACTGCACCCAGTAAATACCAATACTCCATGGTACGTTATTAACAGGGTGCAGTAAATATCTCAGGTCTGACTTGCAGAAATCGGCCTAGGAAAAACAAAGGGAGGGTGGTGATTACCGGAAAATTTATAAGTCCGATCCCTGCAGAAAGAGAGCGGCATATTTACAAAAAAAATGTCAACGCGCTGTGTTATGCCAAATTTGGCAACGCTGTGCTCTGACATTTTCAAAACGCAGGGATGTGCTGTATTCAGAAAGAATACAGCGCACCCCTGCGTTTCCCTTAGCACTGGTGCTAAAAAAGCTACTTAACACCAGCGCAGGTCCCCCTGTCGCCATCTTGCTAGGGTGCCTGCGCTACAGGGGCCATTGTTTATGTGCAGCAAGGGACACTTTCCTGCACATAAACTCTTGCTCTTTCTATATGTGCTGCAAAATTCATCACTTATTGAAAGAGCTAAATACGAGGAGAAATTATTTTTACCTGGCCTTTGTTTTTGGCACTGAACCAGCTTTATAAATCTGGGACAGCGTCAAAAAGCAATGGGTGTTGCGGTGGAACGCCCACAGCAAAACCCATTGCACACTCCTTTGCTGCAGAGGACTCAGGCGGAAAGGGGCATATATACAAGATGGTGTTAAGCCATGGTTTAAGTGGCTTAGCGCTACCTTGTAAATATGGGGAATGTCGCTATGCCACCAGAGCTTCAGAAAAAGTGACGCTCCAGTGGGGTAAATGGCTTGTAAATCTGCCCAAGAATATTGTGCATTGATTGGAAAACAAGGGCCCAGTTATAATCCAGGCCTCAGTGTTTTGTGGCTGTTCTGATGCGATCTGGAACCTCTCTGGTAAAACTTGAAGATGTATGTTCCCTCTGCGCATAGACTTCTTTGGTGGAGTCCGGGTTAGTTTCTCTCTGGGTCACGTCACTCGTATCCTGCGTGCTGCCTCCTCCGTAGATACGAAGATTGCGTAAGTTTAGTTTTGTTACAGTGACACGCTTACCCGCCGCAACACAAACAACTCTATCAATGAAGTTCGGTCGTAATTTGAGGGTCGAGGCTGCTGCTGCAATGGATAATTACAACAGCCTGGAGGATGAACAGCCCGCGGGCCGGCGTCTCAGAATGTCACTATGGCACCACATCAAAGTCACCTCCGGTGCCAGGCCTGAGGTGCGCCTCGTGCGCTTCGACGGCTGTGCCAGGGCGTGACTCTCGTCGCCATTCCTATAGTATGGCTCACCAGCTCCCGCCACGGGCCTTGGCTCTGTTTTCAACAAAGTCGGGTTGTTTAGATAACACTGAGCTTAGACTTTTGTCTGGTCCACACTTCCTTGTTCTGTTTCCTTTGTCAACACGACTCTATTATTCTCAGCAAATGACTGTCCGAAATGATCTACGGTGGAACAGGTGAGGTCACCGACAGCAGCACCCCCGCTTCTCCTGACATGCAAACCATTTTTTTGAAGACTGCTTTCTCTCCTCTCCTCTTTATTTCTATAAAAACCCACTATTTTTAGCGCTGACCCGCATGTTATATTTGTTACACATTTGTACGTGATGCACACTGGCCATTTGCTTCTCTTCTTAGCATATACACTTGTACGTTTAGTGTCTGCTGCCGTGATTTACCCACAGAAGATCACCAGTGTAAGTTATTCTCACACACAGAATCGATGCAACAGACTGTGCAAGCTCTCACCACAAATACAAAGTAGTTCCTGCCAACGCAGCAGCGAGGGCTTCCCTTTTCGTTGAGCATGTTGCAGTTGTCATATGGAATGACCTTAAAGTAGGTTAACAGCAACAGAAGGTCACGAAGAGAACAAAAAGCAAGAAGCAGAGTTATCTCCATCAGACAGCAGCTTGACTCCTGATAGTACAATGTACACATCTTAGTAAGGCCTGGTTTGAAGTATTGCGTTCATTTCTAAAGGTAATATCGAAAAATATGTTCCTGTTGTAAAGTCCTCATCTGAATTGTTGACCACTTTTGAAGTCCTATCTGCAGAGTTGTGTCCTGTTCTAAAAGCCGCCTCTGGATGGTCGTGCCAGTTTTGGAAGTCTTCCATGGTGTACTATGCCCACTTGTAGTTGTTGACATCTCGCCTCCGAATATGAGCTGCGTCTGGCGTGTTGTTCCTTTTTAGGAAGAACACATCTGAAATACTAGCGCCGGGACACCCCTATTTGGGGTAGCCGTGCGCTCTATAAATCGCACTAATAATAATAATAATAATAATAATATTCTTTTCAGTTCTGCAGGACATTCTTAACTATAAGTATCCAGTCCTGCAGCTCACCTCTAACTGTTATCTCAGATCCCACACAGCACCATGGGGAAGCTGATGATGTAAATCAACCATATTTATTTCAGTGTCATTGTCATATTGAGATATTTATACAGTTCTCTACAGAACTATTTATTAAGCTTCATTGCTAGCCAGCTGGGTTTGTGTTTTAGAAAACATACATACCTCCCAAAACTATTTTCCGCACCTATTCTATTCTCTTTTTATTGTTTGATTAATTAAAATCTTACAATATAGCAAAAATAATTCCTATTATAATACATATATTATTAATACAAGCCTGATTTAAAAAAACTTACATTTAATAAAATAATCAATGTAATCTTTATAGTTAAAAATAGCAGCACTTAATAGTTCAGGTTTCATAATAAAATATTACCTATTATATACATCCTATATTACACCTTGCATTGTTTGTCAAGTTAATCTTGCTGTTCTAATTCCCTTCTTAATTAATACAATTTTGAGCACTTGATATAGAAACCTTTATATTAGATGTTGACAAAGATTTCTACAAATCCAGTGAGCATGGTATGTTGTGTTTTTTAAAAGGGTAGGTTAACATATTTAATAAAAAACCCAAGAGATTAAAATCATTTGTGGCACCTGTCAAACATATTCTCTTTCTTATGTTGAGCTCTAATGCTAATGCTAAGGAGAATACTCAGGATACTACAAACAAAAATAGAAACTACAAACAAAAATAGAAAGACAGGTGTTGGCCTGACAGAACTGGAAGGATGAGCCTGCAATGCCAGTCAACAAGGCAGCCATCTTTGAATGGCTGATGTGCTGTTTAGTAGACATACAGTTTTATCTGCCGTGTGGGGTCTAGAGGAAAGTCTATGAAAGTAATAGTCAGATAAACTTCAGATTAAGTATGACCACCTGCCTCTGAGTCAAATTCTAGACCAGGGCTAAGATGTTTTCTTGCATAAGGTCAATGTTCAGTACACACATTTTTGATAAAGTATACATTTTACTTGTGCCACCCAAGAATACACTATAATATATACAAATATCAAAATAAAGAGGAACAACAAGAGCTCACTGTAACTATGGGCCTTAGAGTGTGGAGGACTGATTTTATTCCGTCAGGGCAACAGAGTAAAATACTCCCTTGACCTGATAGAGTACCTGTCCTCCACATTTAGAGGTCTCTGCCTCTCTTGTATACATCTCTAGCCATTTATAGGAACTGGAATCATAGAGGTTCCTGTCGGTGATTTAAAAATTTGATGGGCGGCTCCATCAAACATGATGAACTTCCATCAAATTTTGAACTTTCTTTTGATTGTTTAAAAACAAAACCCCAAAGCGTGCTTTTCATTTAGAAAAATCAAAAACTAATGTTTTCCCACACCATGGGAGTTGTCTCCCATGTTGTGAGGGTAATTTAAAAGTTGTTGCTGTCCTTTACCACCGGGTTTTTCATGGCAGTGAGGAACAGTGAAATCTAGCCATTCATCGGCCTACGCAAAATTGGGTGGTTGAATGGCCAAAACTCCTAAAACTCATACTCCGTCAGGCTATCAAAGGAGTATGCCAGTGATGTCTCTTGCATATGTAATACAGGTGATAAAAGATGGATTACTCACTTACTTGACCCTCCTAGTTAGGCGAGTCAACATTGTCTTATCTGCCATGTTGCCAGAAAATATTTAAACAGGTGGGGTGGAAACAAGAGGCCTGTATTGAACTTGTGTTTATGGGGTAAGACTAACCATTTAAAGGCTTGGAAGGTTTTCATTCTAAGAATTGCTTTTTCCTGACACTTCAGCTAGAGGATAAGTTTTATAGTGAGTCTTTTCTGGAAGGGAAGTCATAAAATATTCCATCATTTTATGGTCTGTCACTCTACACAGAAGAATGACTGTAATACTTTGCAGCACCACATTTTGAATGTTTCCATCTGTATTCTTTGTACCCAGGTGACACATGGGCTGCTCGGCATGTATTTGTGCCACACCACTGTAGTTGTATCTGATAATGTGCCACTGTCACACCAGAGGAAATGCATTCATGAATTGTACACCTCTTGCAATTACATTATTCTGTTGTGGAATATTTAGTCATTGGTTCGGAGCCTGTCTGTAGCCAGTCAGAATGAATGCCAGAAAATAAAAGATCTGATAATAGAATAAGGAGGCTAAGGAAATATGTAATCATTTGCCAGGGCTCTCTTCACATTTCAACGATGTAGTACACAACAATCTTTATAATGATATATCCAGTTGGTCTTGGTACCAATTACTTCTGGTAGAGATTTGACTTGTCTCATTATTTCCAAGGCCAATTATTTTCGCACAGAGAGAACATCCATTTTATGCAAAGACTACTATGTAGCAGTCAAATATATGTTTTATAACTTTTTGCAAGGTAAGAACTAAGAAGCAAAAGCTATTTTGTTTGTGCGATGGCGAGGGCAGTGGAAGCAACATGGGCTGGCAGGATGACAAAGCAACACTGGAGTGGCTGGAGGGCACACAGTGAAGCAATACAGGGAAGCATGGGGTACACCAAAGTAACACAGGAGGACATGCAAAAGCAACGGAGGGGGCACGAAAAAAAGGGGGGTAGAGGGCGGGAGGGAAGTAACACCAGGTTGGGGAAAAGCAACAACGCGGGTGGGGGCATGAAATGCAGAAAAGCAGGCAGGTGACTACAAGAGCAAGGCAGGCGGGAAGGAGCAGAATGACAACAGAGAAGCAGCGGCTCCTCTGTAATGGCGGGGGAGCGTCACCCAGCCTGCTGCCAGCGCAGGCGGCACACACATTCATAAAAGGGTAGTAAATACCATGTTATTATCTGGGGCAGGTTGCACTGCTTCAGCTCGAGGGCAGGGGACGAGGCTGATTAGTACAATTGCACTTACGTCAGCCTCCTGGCAGTGCACATGAAAGATTGTCCGGCTGTCTACAGCCGACCAATCTGTCATGCGCACTTCAATGCCTACAATCCCAAGGCAGAAAAACCAGCCAAGGGATTGCAGCCGCAAGCCCCCAGCCTCAAAATGAGCTCTGGGTTTGTCTGCTCCAACCAATCCTCGAGCGATTGGTTGGATTCAAGAAGCAGTAGGGAGGAAGTCCCTCCCTTTCTGCCCGAGTCTGAGGAGAGTGCCGGAACGAAAGATGGCGACCAGAGTCTGTGGCCAGCAACATACATATTGTGAGTTTTTTGAGCATCGCGCCCACCATAGTCATGTTGCTGGACGCTACTGCAACACAGAGCGGTGTGGAGAGCAGGGAGAGAGATATACAAGAGGTAGACATCTCGAAAACTCTAAGGGAGTGCTTCATACAAAAGAGAAAAAAAAGTAATGCTTGAACAGCAAACAGTGGAAGTAGGGATGCCAGCCAATCAAATAGAATAGAAAGAGGTAATGCCTCATCGGAGGGAAAAACACAAGTTGACAAGCAGTTAAATGAGAGTGAGAAGGAAAGCAAATTGATGTAAGTAAGCAATCGGCGGACCCCAAGCCCCCTCCTGTTTTTGTATATTTATATAGCACTAACTCGACCCGAAGGTATTGAAGCGCTTTGGGTGAGCACCAGTTACCTTACATGAGAACACATTCATTTTGAGGCAGGGGGAGATTAAGGGCCAGATGTACGACCTGCAAAAAAGTGCCTCGCAAATTGCGACTCATTTGCGACTCACAATTTGCGAGGCGCTATTTGGCATGCACAACAGTGTGTTTAACACTGTTTGCAATTCCCAATTGGTTTGAAAATTGCGAGGCTCATGAATATTAATGAGCCTCTCGCAATTTGCAAGCCCATTGGGAATGACATGCCATCCCAGGCATGGTGGCCTGCTGGAATCAGCAGACCACCATATCTGGGACTACTTTTAAATCAAGCAGGTTTTTTTTTAAAATGCATCCCGTTTTCCTTAAACAAAAACGGGATGCATTTAAAAAAAAAAGAGAAAAGTTTTTGTATAATTTTTTAAGGGCAGGTAGTGGTCCCTGGGACTACTGCCTGCCATTAAAAAATATGTTTAGAGACAGTCACAAAGTGGAAGGGGTCCCCTGGGGACCCCTTCCAAATTGCGACTGCATTAGCACCCTCTTGAAGAGGGTGGTCATTTGCAAGTGTTTTGCAAACGCAATTGCAGTCGCCAAACATTCATACATGGGGTTGCGGTCGCTATTAGGAAGGGAACGCCCCTTCCTAATAGCGACTCGCAAATTCTAAATAGCGAGTCGCAAATAATTTGCGACTCGTTATTTAGGAATTGTACATTGCCCTTTCACATTTTGCATGCGCAAACGGGTCGCTAACCCGTTTGCGCAAGTAAAATAGGATCGAACATCTGGCCCTAAGTGATTTGCCCAGAATCACAGGATGCTGAGCCGACGCCGAGGCTCGACCCTGGACCCTGGTTCCACCAACTCTAAGGTCGGCAGCTCTGGTCGTAAGGCCGAGGTAATATGCATCCAAGCAGGGAGCGCATGCGCTGCCCAGGCTCGACCTAAAAAATAAGGACAGGTGAGGCTGGCAACAAAACTCCATAAGACAAGTTAAAGTTAAAAGTTTACAGCAAAGCGCGTGATTTGTTACCGGCAATGCCTTCCATCCTTCCAATGTTAGTTAGAAAAATACCATTAAATAGGGTAATAGTAATTCCTGCTATTTTTAGGGCCTGGTGCCAGCCCCTCGTTATAGCCTAATTAACGAAGGAGACGCATTCGAGGCTCAAGCACAGTGAGTCACAAATGTGTGGTAATCTCTGACGGGTTAGCTTCATTTAAAAAGAAAAACACATGTGGCCATGACTTAAGAAACGTCGAGGGCCTCGGGCAAGGTGGTAAAACGAGCAGCATGTTTCTTCCTGTTTTCCTGGCAAGGGTGTGTGCCTGAAATCATAAATCTTCAGCCGACCACGAACCAGGATCTCCAGTTTTGTTTTCTTTGCCGCATAAATCTTGGTTCTACTGATAATCCAGCGCTGTATATTCAGAACGTGCCTAACAAAAATGAATGTGTCCATCTGTTACAAAACTGGTGCTATGTAAAGCGCTCTGATACCCGATGTCTCGGGTCTAGTTCGCGCTATATAAAACTATTTAAATAAAAATAAAAATAAACTTGCAGCAGGGACCTGCAGATCCTCAGTTTGGACTCACAGTAAGAGTATTTTCTACTTATAGAAAAGGGTCAGTTGTATTTATGTTTTGATGTTCTGTTAAGCTCGATCCGAGTGACGAATGTCATTATTCAAATCTTGTTGACAAAAATGAGGCACATTGAATGTGATAGCCACGTGCACCTTCTTTCAAAATTCACCACAAAGTCGAGTGCAACGAGTTTTTAATAATTTGCTCCCAGGAACTGATTAAAGGCTTACTCAGAATATGACGCATTTCAGCAAACCTTACAGGGAGCTCACGACAGGCATTGGAACCAAAGAAGATGCTTGGGCAGAGGGCGTGAACTTCTTTCCTTTTTTTTTTCTTCATAAAATGCTTAAATGTAGACACCTTTGTTGTTTTTGGGAATGACTGTGACGTCTGAAGTAAGTGGTATAGCAAGGGTGCAATTGGCCCAAATGTAAATTTCGAAAATGGGCTCCATGTTTCCTATTGGTTAGTAAAAGGCAGCCATAACTCGGGTGCAGTGGGCTCTCAGACCACTGGGCCCAATGTCTCTGCAGGTCCAGCACTAATGAATGAGATCTGCCTCCTTGCCTGAGTGCCTTCATAAAGTGATGCACAGATGAACCTCATACCGATTGTGGCTCAGATGACAAATCTCTGTTATCTGACTTCCTCGGACATGCTAATGCTTGCCCATACATTCTCCATTGCCTTTCTTTCCTAAAATGCCTATGACTTGCCATATTCTGACTGCAGTGAAATCTGCAGACTTGAAATTTGCAGATTTCTAGCAAGGGTTTGGTACTTAAAGGTTATACAAGGAAACATCTTAAGTAACACTAAGGAACCTTTTAGGTGAAAGATACCCCTGCCATTGCCAAAATACTATGCTAAGACATACTTTAAAACTTCATGTCAATTTGTGTGACTTTGCACTGGTGCAAAGTAATAAAGAATCTGTCACCGCAAACAACAACAAACACAAATGTGCAGCTGTGTGGAGAAATGTGGCTCAATGATTAGAGCGGCAGACCCTGATGCAGAGATCTAGCCCGGGACCAGGGTTCAATTCCCCGCCTCGGCGGGTCTTGGGCTCAAAAATTCCACGGACCTGATAATTCTCGCCTCGGTGCCATTCCAATCATGGAGTCCCACTCTGCAACTCTGGGCAATAGCTTTCTTAATCTCCACAACGGCCCCCACAACGCTAAGGATGCCTGGCCTCCACCTTGGGGGTGCCCAGGAGTGGACGCCTCACAGGGAAAGCCAGGATGGGTTCCACAGCGGAATTCGTACAAGCGCCTTGAGACCCTTGTGGGTGAGTAGTGCGCTATACAAGTATCAATTTACAGCTCTGCATTGATCCAGAGCAGTTCTTCATGATACCGCGCCCGAAAGAAAACTGTGCTTGCATGCTCTGACTGCATGTAGGACCTAACCTCCCACACACTTCTGCACTATGGTACAAATATGTCTGTGTTGCACTGCACAATCTGAAAGCGCATCAGTGATGGGGAAGAGAGCAGTGCATTGCTTAGTACATATGGCGCTGCCCTGCTCTCTCCTCCTAGCCCAATATAGTGTAGCAGCATTGTTTCCAATGCTGCGCTACTTTACACTCTGCATTCGTAAGTCTCCCTCCAAGGTGTATGTATGTATGTATGTAGGTATCTCGTATTTTTATAACGCAAAACATGTTAAAACGTAGCGGAATGCTGTATGTGATCAAACTCAAGCTCAACAAGTAATAGGAGAGTAAAATGGCTTGCGGACAGTAAATGTATTGTGAGGTATATTCTTAAAAAAGGTGAGTCATCAACTCTTTCCTACATTTGTGAAGCTTTAGAGCTATCTTGATGGATATGGGGATGTTGTTCTAGACCATGGGTGCATAGATGAAACAGGCCTGTGGTCTTGTTTTTTCTATTTTACATTTCTTGGTGTGTAGTTTGATGGTGCCATGGCTGGGAGGCTGCGGAGAAAACCAGAGATGCTGAGCTTGTCTTCAAGATCAGGTGCATGTTGGTTGTCATGGATTTCTAAATGCTGCAGCTGGTTTTCAAGATGAAGCAAGCCGGCAGCGGGAGCCAATGGAGTTCCATCAAGATGGAGGTGATGCGATCATAATTCGTCTGGCACTGGATTAGATGTACCTCATCATGTAGGATGCCCTTAGCGATGCCAGTATGAAGTCTTGGAGGTCATGGAGTAGGGCATTATCACCATCCAGATGTAAAAGTGCAAGGGCTTGAACAACAGTTCTGAAGTCACTTTCTGGAAGAAACACTTTGACTTTCTTTATAAGACAGAACTGGTACCAGGCCATTTTTGTTATTTCGGGGGTGCGGCTGGTGTCCAGTGTGACTCCAAGAGACTTGGCATGCAGTGAAAGTTGGGGTTCACAGCTGTCAAGGTTTATGTCCTTCATCTAGGTTTGTACTGTAGCTTATTTGTTGTCCTTGACAAATAATGGGAATTCTGTCTTGTCGGGGTGAGCTTCAGGTAGATGCTGAACATCAAGGTCTAGGTAACTTGCAAGCAGTGTTTGAGGCTCTAGATCTTTGAAGCGGTGAAGTCTTTCAAGTAGAGCTGTGTGTCATTGTCATATTGGTGAATCTGATACTGTTATTGTGATTAGAGCACCAACTGGCTCGACACATAAAGGTTGAACATGACAGGCGAGAGTATGGAACACTGAAGGGCTCCATAGATGATAGGGATCATTTGTGACCTGGAAGTGCCCATTTGAACAAACTGGTGCTGGTTGGAAATGTATGAGGAGAACAAGTGAATCCCATTTGAGACTCTAGAGTATGTATGAGGGTGAGTTGCTTCACTGTGTCAAAGGCAGCTGAGAGGTTCAGCTATATGTGGAGGCAGGGGTCATCTTGAACTATGGTCAAGGGTTCTTTGTCTACCATTCATAAGTTAGCAGTCTCTATGCAGCAGGGACATCAGAAGCCAGACTATTAGTCATGCAAGAGGTGATTAGCATAGATGTCTAAAGTTCACATATACAACTTAGAAATGATCTGAGTTAATGCAAACATTTTTAGACAGGACAAGTTGGAAACAGGGAGAAGCAATCCCTGCTCATTGTTTCCTATTGGTGCTGTCTGCATTTCATGCATTAATTCAGAGAAATTCTGAGTTATATGTATTAACGTTATATACCTCAAAGGCACAAAAACAGGTGCTCGACTCTGCTCTGATGCATATCAGAATGCCAAAAACTGTGGAAAATCACAGTTCACACAAGTTCTCTATTAAGAAGGTTGTTTAGTAAGGCCTCTTTCACATTGTTTTGTGTTCTCATTTGTAGATGATTTTTGAGTATTGAACTTCTTTTTCACCTAACTTTTTCCGATTCATACAATTAGAAGGAAACAGTGCTAATACTTGCATTGCAGCCTCTGCAGCCGGTCCCCCCCAAACCCCACCTCCTGCCAGATGTGAGACTTCCTGTGCCAGATTTAACTTTGTGTTGCTAGAGTATGACATCTTCTCTTAATTTATCTCTTACTTTAATCCTTATTTTTTCCATTCTTATTGATGATTGTCGCTTGGGTCCCAGCGACGGCCCGTATAGGGCGTGTTACCGGGGCGGTGACGTGGGGCAGGGTGGGGGGTTGCAAAATGCGGCATACGGCCGATTGCAGGTAAGTTACGAAAAAAATAAAGAAAACAAATTTTGTTGCGCGCGCTGCATCGCATTTGGCGATGCTGCGCGCGCAACGAAATTCGTTTTTTTCCCCGTAACTTACCTGTAATCGGCCGTATGCTGCATTTTGCAACCCACCACCCTGCCCCTCCTCTGCCCCACGTCACCGCCCCGGTAACACGCCCTATACGGGCCGTCGCTGTTGGGCCCCAGTAGATCCTGAAGTATAATTGATTGCTCAGATCGCATTGAGTTGTGAAAATGGTTTTCGTCTATAGGTTTGGTGTAGGTTTCCTTCATTTCTCTCTTTCTTGTGCAACGTTCTAGTGATAAATGGCGTAATCCAGGCTCATACTGACTACTTTAAGTCTATCTATTTAGGTATTTTGAGTAAATCGGTTAAAAAACTAGAGCCTATTCAAAGTATTGCTTTAAAAAAGTTTTGAACAGCTATCCAGAGAAATAAGAACAGTCCAATGGTCTTTAGTCAGTAAGAAGGATGTTTTTAAAACTATATGCTTAATGCATGCCGTCTTTTAGGTCTTTCTATTAGGCAGTGTAATTAAACACTCTCCGCCTGGTATCGCAGCAGTCTGCAACTCACAAGCTGTTTTCCATAACTAAATTTAGGAAGGCTGGTTGTGTTGTTAATCCCCTCTTGTTGGAGGTCACCCCCAGTAGTTTTCCATATTGCCTAGAATGTGCTTGGCCTTGGCATTTGCAAAGAAAAGGAAGCAGACAGGCACTTCCCACAGTTTCTTTTGAACTATACCTATACTCCATCATCAAAATTCTTTTATTTTAGTCAAGATTTGACCATAAACAAAACATCATACAATTTCATTAACCCCTTGCATGCCCGCCCCTTTCCCCGCCCAGTGCCGCGCTTAACATTAGCGGGCGGAGTTCATGACGAGCTGGACTCGTCATGGGCACAGCGCCACCGCAGCCCATGACGAGTCCAGCTCGTCATGGGCACTGAAGGGGTTAAAGCAAAAAAATATATGCATTCACCATACAACTAAACAAAATCCAATTGGGATGCATCTGTAAAACAATTATCTCCGGATAACACTTCTACCAGCATTAGAAAACGTTTTAGGAAAGCTGGGAGCTAAACAAGTGTCCATGATCCAAGATGGAAAATTGAGGGATGACTTGCAGATGGGTTTTGCCAAACCTGGGGCACACAGATGGTGCTTGCCTCTATGGCAGATCACGTTACAACAAACAAATGATGGACGGAATGCTGACAATGCATACATACTCCCCCGTCAAGAGATCTGGGTTAAATCCATCGTTCTTTTGCCCACTACACCACCCCAGTTCAGACATGGCCATATGCAAATCAGTCTTGACCCTTTGCCTCATGGGAACAGTCCAGCCTGAACTGCCAAGCCATGTCTTCCCTGGACCGGAATCAAGCATCCTAGGACCGGTTTCTGGCTATCAGCCGTCATCAGCCAGGATAGCTTGACTCCAGTGGCGTAGTGAGCACGGGTCCCACGTCTGGGAATACCCATCCCACTTAGGGCGAAAAGCGTTACAACAAACAAATGATGGACGGAATGCTGACAATGCATACATTCTCCCCCAGTCAAGAGATCTGGGTTAAATCCATCTTTCTTTTGCCCACTACACCACCCCAGTTCAGACATGGCCATATGCAAATCAGTCTTGACCCTTTGCCTCATGGGAACAGTCCAGCCTGAACTGCCAAGCCATGTCTTCCCTGGACCGGAATCAAGCATCCTAGGACCGGTTTCTGGCTATCAGCCGTCATCAGCCAGGATAGCTTGACTCCAGTGGCGTAGTGAGCACGGGTCCCACGTCTGGGAATACCCATCCCACTTAGGGCGAAAAGCATTACAACAAACAAATGATGGACGGAATGCTGACAATGCATACATTCTCCCCCAGTCAAGAGATCTGGGTTAAATCCATCGTTCTTTTGCCCACTACACCACCCCAGTTCAGACATGGCCACATGCAAATCAGTCTTGACCCTTTGCCTCATGGGAACAGTCCAGCCTGAACTGCCAAGCCATGTCTTCCCTGGACCGGAATCAAGCATCCTAGGACCGGTTTCTGGCTATCAGCCGTCATCAGCCAGGATAGCTTGACTCCAGTGGCGTAGTGAGCACGGGTCCCACGTCTGGGAATACCCATCCCACTAAGGGCGAAAAGCGTTACAACAAACAAATGATGGACGGAATGCTGACAATGCATACATTCTCCCCCAGTCAAGATATCTGGGTTAAATCCATCGTTCTTTTGCCCACTACACCACCCCAGTTCAGACATGGCCATATGCAAATCAGTCTTGACCCTTTGCCTCATGGGAACAGTCCAGCCTGAACTGCCAAGCCATGTCTTCCCTGGACCGGAATCAAGCATCCTAGGACCGGTTTCTGGCTATCAGCCGTCATCAGCCAGGATAGCTTGACTCCAGTGGCGTAGTGAGCACGGGTCCCACGTCTGGGAATACCCATCCCACTTAGGGCGAAAAGCGTTACAACAAACAAATGATGGACGGAATGCTGACAATGCATACATTCTCCCCCAGTCAAGAGATCTGGGTTAAATCCATCTTTCTTTTGCCCACTACACCACCCCAGTTCAGACATGGCCATATGCAAATCAGTCTTGACCCTTTGCCTCATGGGAACAGTCCAGCCTGAACTGCCAAGCCATGTCTTCCCTGGACCGGAATCAAGCATCCTAGGACCCGTTTCTGGCTATCAGCCGTCATCAGCCAGGATAGCTTGACTCCAGTGGCGTAGTGAGCACGGGTCCCACGTCTGGGAATACCCATCCCACTTAGGGCGAAAAGCGTTACAACAAACAAATGATGGACGGAATGCTGACAATGCATACATTCTCCCCCAGTCAAGAGATCTGGGTTAAATCCATCGTTATTTTGCCCACTACACCACCCCAGTTCAGACATGGCCATATGCAAATCAGTCTTGACCCTTTGCCTCATGGGAACAGTCCAGCCTGAACTGCCAAGCCATGTCTTCCCTGGACCGGAATCAAGCATTCCCATGGGGCACAGGGTCAAGACTGATTTGCATATGGCTGGGTTCAAACTGGAATGGCATGGTGAGCAAAAAAAACGATGGATTTAGGCCCAGATCTCTGTACTGGGGAGAATGTATGACATTGTTCTGCATTCTGTCCATCAATTGTTGTTTTTGCATTTGTCACCCCGAGTGGGAAGGGTATGCTCAGACGTGAGTCCCTTGCTCTCCATGCCACTGGAATCAAGCTATCCTGGCTGACGAGGGCTGAAAGCCCGAAACCGGTCCTAGGATGCTTGTTTCCAGTCCAGGGAGGACCTGGCTTGGCAGTTCGGGCTGGACTGTTCCCATGGGGCACAGGGTCAAGACTGATTTGCATATGGCTGGGTTCAAACTGGAATGGCATGGTGAGCAAAAAAGCGATGGATTTAGGCCCAGATCTCTGTACTGGGGAGAATGTATGACATTGTTCTGCATTCTGTCCATCAATTGTTGTTTTTGCATTTGTCACCCCGAGTGGGAAGGGTATGCTCAGACGTGAGTCCCTTGCTCTCCATGCCACTGGAATCAAGCTATCCTGGCTGACGAGGGCTGAAAGCCCGAAACCGGTCCTAGGATGCTTGTTTCCAGTCCAGGGAGGACCTGGCTTGGCAGTTCGGGCTGGACTGTTCTCATGGGGCACAGGGTCAAGACTGATTTGCATATGGCTGGGTTCAAACTGGAATGGCATGGTGAGCAAAAAAACGATGGATTTAGGCCCAGATCTCTGTACTGGGGAGAATGTATGACATTGTTCTGCATTCTGTCCATCAATTGTTGTTTTTGCATTTGTCACCCCGAGTGGGAAGGGTATGCTCAGACGTGAGTCCCTTGCTCTCCATGCCACTGGAATCAAGCTATCCTGGCTGACGAGGGCTGAAAGCCCGAAACCGGTCCTAGGATGCTTGTTTCCAGTCCAGGGAGGACCTGGCTTGGCAGTTCGGGCTGGACTGTTCCCATGGGGCACAGGGTCAAGACTGATTTGCATATGGCTGGGTTCAAACTGGAATGGCATGGTGAGCAAAAAAACGATGGATTTAGGCCCAGATCTCTGTACTGGGGAGAATGTATGACATTGTTCTGCATTCTGTCCATCAATTGTTGTTTTTGCATTTGTCACCCCGAGTGGGAAGGGTATGCTCAGACGTGAGTCCCTTGCTCTCCATGCCACTGGAATCAAGCTATCCTGGCTGACGAGGGCTGAAAGCCCGAAACCGGTCCTAGGATGCTTGTTTCCAGTCCAGGGAGGACCTGGCTTGGCAGTTCGGGCTGGACTGTTCCCATGGGGCACAGGGTCAAGACTGATTTGCATATGGCTGGGTTCAAACTGGAATGGCATGGTGAGCAAAAAAAAGATGGATTTAGGCCCAGATCTCTGTACTGGGGAGAATGTATGACATTGTTCTGCATTCTGTCCATCAATTGTTGTTTTTGCATTTGTCACCCCGAGTGGGAAGGGTATGCTCAGATGTGAGTCCCTTGCTCTCCATGCCACTGGAATCAAGCTATCCTGGCTGACGAGGGCTGAAAGCCCGAAACCGGTCCTAGGATGCTTGTTTCCAGTCCAGGGAGGACCTGGCTTGGCAGTTCGGGCTGGACTGTTCCCATGGGGCACAGGGTCAAGACTGATTTGCATATGGCTGGGTTCAAACTGGAATGGCATGGTGAGCAAAAAAACGATGGATTTAGGCCCAGATCTCTGTACTGGGGAGAATGTATGACATTGCTCTGCATTCTGTCCATCAATTGTTGTTTTTGCATTTGTCACCCCGAGTGGGAAGGGTATGCTCAGACGTGAGTCCCTTGCTCTCCATGCCACTGGAATCAAACTATCCTGGCTGACGAGGGCTGAAAGCCCGAAACCGGTCCTAGGATGCTTGTTTCCAGTCCAGGGAGGACCTGGCTTGGCAGTTCGGGCTGGACTGTTCCCATGGGGCACAGGGTCAAGACTGATTTGCATATGGCTGGGTTCAAACTGGAATGGCATGGTGAGCAAAAAAACGATGGATTTAGGCCCAGATCTCTGTACTGGGGAGAATGTATGACATTGTTCTGCATTCTGTCCATCAATTGTTGTTTTTGCATTTGTCACCCCGAGTGGGAAGGGTATGCTCAGACGTGAGTCCCTTGCTCTCCATGCCACTGGAATCAAGCTATCCTGGCTGACGAGGGCTGAAAGCCCGAAACCGGTCCTAGGATGCTTGTTTCCAGTCCAGGGAGGACCTGGCTTGGCAGTTCGGGCTGGACTGTTCCCATGGGGCACAGGGTCAAGACTGATTTGCATATGGCTGGGTTCAAACTGGAATGGCATGGTGAGCAAAAAAACGATGGATTTAGGCCCAGATCTCTGTACTGGGGAGAATGTATGACATTGTTCTGCATTCTGTCCATCAATTGTTGTTTTTGCATTTGTCACCCCGAGTGGGAAGGGTATGCTCAGACGTGAGTCCCTTGCTCTCCATGCCACTGGAATCAAGCTATCCTGGCTGACGAGGGCTGAAAGCCCGAAACCGGTCCTAGGATGCTTGTTTCCAGTCCAGGGAGGACCTGGCTTGGCAGTTCGGGCTGGACTGTTCCCATGGGGCACAGGGTCAAGACTGATTTGCATATGGCTGGGTTCAAACTGGAATGGCATGGTGAGCAAAAAAACGATGGATTTAGGCCCAGATCTCTGTACTGGGGAGAATGTATGACATTGTTCTGCATTCTGTCCATCAATTGTTGTTTTTGCATTTGTCACCCCGAGTGGGAAGGGTATGCTCAGACGTGAGTCCCTTGCTCTCCATGCCACTGGAATCAAGCTATCCTGGCTGACGAGGGCTGAAAGCCCGAAACCGGTCCTAGGATGCGTGTTTCCAGTCCAGGGAGGACCTGGCTTGGCAGTTCGGGCTGGACTGTTCCCATGGGGCACAGGGTCAAGACTGATTTGCATATGGCTGGGTTCAAACTGGAATGGCATGGTGAGCAAAAAAACGATGGATTTAGGCCCAGATCTCTGTACTGGGGAGAATGTATGACATTGTTCTGCATTCTGTCCATCAATTGTTGTTTTTGCATTTGTCACTCCGAGTGGGAAGGGTATGCTCAGACGTGAGTCCCTTGCTCTCCATGCCACTGGAATCAAGCTATCCTGGCTGACGAGGGCTGAAAGCCCGAAACCGGTCCTAGGATGCTTGTTTCCAGTCCAGGGAGGACCTGGCTTGGCAGTTCGGGCTGGACTGTTCCCATGGGGCACAGGGTCAAGACTGATTTGCATATGGCTGGGTTCAAACTGGAATGGCATGGTGAGCAAAAAAACGATGGATTTAGGCCCAGATCTCTGTACTGGGGAGAATGTATGACATTGTTCTGCATTCTGTCCATCAATTGTTGTTTTTGCATTTGTCACCCCGAGTGGGAAGGGTATGCTCAGACGTGAGTCCCTTGCTCTCCATGCCACTGGAATCAAGCTATCCTGGCTGACGAGGGCTGAAAGCCCGAAACCGGTCCTAGGATGCTTGTTTCCAGTCCAGGGAGGACCTGGCTTGGCAGTTCGGGCTGGACTGTTCCCATGGGGCACAGGGTCAAGACTGATTTGCATATGGCTGGGTTCAAACTGGAATGGCATGGTGAGCAAAAAAACGATGGATTTAGGCCCAGATCTCTGTACTGGGGAGAATGTATGACATTGTTCTGCATTCTGTCCATCAATTGTTGTTTTTGCATTTGTCACCCCGAGTGGGAAGGGTATGCTCAGACGTGAGTCCCTTGCTCTCCATGCCACTGGAATCAAGCTATCCTGGCTGACGAGGGCTGAAAGCCCGAAACCGGTCCTAGGATGCTTGTTTCCAGTCCAGGGAGGACCTGGCTTGGCAGTTCGGGCTGGACTGTTCCCATGGGGCACAGGGTCAAGACTGATTTGCATATGGCTGGGTTCAAACTGGAATGGCATGGTGAGCAAAAAAACGATGGATTTAGGCCCAGATCTCTGTACTGGGGAGAATGTATGACATTGTTCTGCATTCTGTCCATCAATTGTTGTTTTTGCATTTGTCACCCCGAGTGGGAAGGGTATGCTCAGACGTGAGTCCCTTGCTCTCCATGCCACTGGAATCAAGCTATCCTGGCTGACGAGGGCTGAAAGCCCGAAACCGGTCCTAGGATGCTTGTTTCCAGTCCAGGGAGGACCTGGCTTGGCAGTTCGGGCTGGACTGTTCCCATGGGGCACAGGGTCAAGACTGATTTGCATATGGCTGGGTTCAAACTGGAATGGCATGGTGAGCAAAAAAACGATGGATTTAGGCCCAGATCTCTGTACTGGGGAGAATGTATGACATTGTTCTGCATTCTGTCCATCAATTGTTGTTTTTGCATTTGTCACCCCGAGTGGGAAGGGTATGCTCAGACGTGAGTCCCTTGCTCTCCATGCCACTGGAATCAAGCTATCCTGGCTGACGAGGGCTGAAAGCCCGAAACCGGTCCTAGGATGCTTGTTTCCAGTCCAGGGAGGACCTGGCTTGGCAGTTCGGGCTGGACTGTTCCCATGGGGCACAGGGTCAAGACTGATTTGCATATGGCTGGGTTCAAACTGGAATGGCATGGTGAGCAAAAAAACGATGGATTTAGGCCCAGATCTCTGTACTGGGGAGAATGTATGACATTGTTCTGCATTCTGTCCATCAATTGTTGTTTTTGCATTTGTCACCCCGAGTGGGAAGGGTATGCTCAGACGTGAGTCCCTTGCTCTCCATGCCACTGGAATCAAGCTATCCTGGCTGACGAGGGCTGAAAGCCTGAAACCGGTCCTAGGATGCTTGTTTCCAGTCCAGGGAGGACCTGGCTTGGCAGTTCGGGCTGGACTGTTCCCATGGGGCACAGGGTCAAGACTGATTTGCATATGGCTGGGTTCAAACTGGAATGGCATGGTGAGCAAAAAAACGATGGATTTAGGCCCAGATCTCTGTACTGGGGAGAATGTATGACATTGTTCTGCATTCTGTCCATCAATTGTTGTTTTTGCATTTGTCACCCCGAGTGGGAAGGGTATGCTCAGACGTGAGTCCCTTGCTCTCCATGCCACTGGAATCAAGCTATCCTGGCTGACGAGGGCTGAAAGCCCGAAACCGGTCCTAGGATGCTTGTTTCCAGTCCAGGGAGGACCTGGCTTGGCAGTTCGGGCTGGACTGTTCCCATGGGGCACAGGGTCAAGACTGATTTGCATATGGCTGGGTTCAAACTGGAATGGCATGGTGAGCAAAAAAACGATGGATTTAGGCCCAGATCTCTGTACTGGGGAGAATGTATGACATTGTTCTGCATTCTGTCCATCAATTGTTGTTTTTGCATTTGTCACCCCGAGTGGGAAGGGTATGCTCAGACGTGAGTCCCTTGCTCTCCATGCCACTGGAATCAAGCTATCCTGGCTGACGAGGGCTGAATGCCCGAAACCGGTCCTAGGATGCTTGTTTCCAGTCCAGGGAGGACCTGGCTTGGCAGTTCGGGCTGGACTGTTCCCATGGGGCACAGGGTCAAGACTGATTTGCATATGGCTGGGTTCAAACTGGAATGGCATGGTGAGCAAAAAAACGATGGATTTAGGCCCAGATCTCTGTACTGGGGAGAATGTATGACATTGTTCTGCATTCTGTCCATCAATTGTTGTTTTTGCATCTATGGCAGATCACATCAGCCTTATACTAGATAAAGATGATGCAGTTAGAATGATGCTCCTGGAGCTCTCTCCTTACTTTGACATGGTTCATCAAAAGGAACTGTTGAGAAGACCTGCAGACTCTGGGTTTAAAGGTTTGCCTTGTAATTGGTTTAGATCCTTCTTGTTTGGGCTCTCTTAACTGGCACAATTGGCCACGTTTCGGTCGGAATGTGACACGATTAAATGAGGTGTGCTGCAAGGCTCCTCCTTGTTTCTGTTGCAATTTAATATGTGTTCAACCTCAGCTAAACCTTATTCACTCATTAGGATGGCAAGTATTTTCATATATGGAAAAAGGTCTGGATCTCTGTGCCAGCTTACATGATTGCCTGGATGCTGCCCAGCAATTGATGGACCCTAACTTCCTAAACCTTAACAACGATAAGCCAGAGCAATGGCGTAACAATAGCCCCTTCAGCCCCAGCAATGCGGGGGGCCCTGAGCTCCAGGCGGCCCCCTCAAGCACTGTGCCTGGATGGCAGGCCCCTGGCCACAGAGCTTCTGACTGGGTCCGGAGCGTGGAGGTACCCCTCCATGTACTTTGCAGGTGGGCCCCCTCAAGTTTCAATATGTCACTGAGCCAGAGCTCTTACTTTTCGGTAAAGAAACTTTGATGGAACAAATGTTCACAGCCTTCATCCGTGGGTGACCCATTAATCCCTATGGTAGAGGTATATTCAGTGAGTGTGAATCTGTCCTCTGCCCATCATATTTCCTCCGTTCGTAACTCCTGCTATGGGTTATTGAATGCACATCGGACAAGTCTACTATTCCTCCCAAGTGATTCTTGCATTATATCTAGGTTGGATACTAAATTCCCTGAATTTAGACTTACTGACAGCACAAACTGCTATGCTCCATAATATCCAGAATTATTAAGTAAGACTGGTCTGTAAACTAAAAAAAATATGATCATGTGACATCTGTAAGGCTTAAGCTTCACTGGCTGTCCTCGGATCAAAGATTCAGGCTGGAGCCGGTACTTTACTCATAAATTCTACTACAATAAAATACCGTCTGACTCTCATAACCATCTAAAGAACTACTCTCTACAAAGATGCCTTAGATCCTCAAATCAATCTATATTTCAGTTCACAGAGATACATAACATTTGCAGTTGGGTGATGGCCATTTCACTTTCAGGATCATAAGCTTCGGAATGAACTTCAGTCAATCAAACCTTTTCTTTTTAAATGAGAGCCCTTCTTCACAGAAGCATGTTAAAGAAATCATCTAGGAAAACAGTGCAATGTGCAATCACCAGGGTCCCACATTAAATTATCCAATTCTATCAGTGTTACAGGACATTATGCCCAGGTGATCTGTGATTGGCCATGGGAATTTATTCTTCTGAAGCACTCAGAAGGAAGTCCGCACATTAGCAAAGGGCATGAATATGCTTCTCTTACTTCCTCCCATTTCTCCACATCGGCCACTTAGTCGAGCTGACTAGACCTCTCGTCCTGGTGCACCCTGACTACTCCAACATCTTCTTTTCCAGTCTCTCCAACGAACTAATTTCCAGACCCAAGAATCAGGCAACCAGAATGTGCCTTGACCTCCGTAAGCGAGGCAACATAAAACCTCCTGTAGCACTATATTGCCTACTGTGAATGCCACTAATACATTTAAGGTGCACAATCAATAAAGGCTACCTGGACAAATACCCTATATACCTGTAGAAACTTACAACTCATTTTGGCCCAGCCAAAGAAATCTACTCATTGTCCGTCCACCTGATTAACCAATGATCGGCGAAGAGGATATGGAGGCTGATCATGGACTGTGCAAGGACCTAAACTCTGGAATGCCTTTAACTAGAATCAGAACTCTGAACTCCGTATAAGCTGTCCAAGAAACTCTTCAAAAGTCACCTTTTGAGACTTGCTTTAACCAAACTCAGGACACAACAGGGGTCTAATTAAAGAATATCCGACATGTGTATCTACCGTGTCCAGGTGTACAAAAGTGGACAGCAGTGGATTGCAAATCTTCTGGTAAACAAACAAACAAACAAATAAATAACTACATTTATATAGACATGGTTCCCTCAGTCATTCTCAAGTCACCACACTTCTAACGGCAACCTTCTGACCGATGATGAAAAAAAGTGCCACAGTTCTAGTGCGAGTGCAATAATTACCGTACAACAACACACAATGGTCTGAAGAGTCAGTGGAAGGGGTAATGGTGACTCAGGCAACTGGGATTGATGGAGCGGCCAGGATCACGCACTGCTTGTTTGAAGATAAAGGGTGAGCACCAGGTCGGACATAAATAGGAATATTGGAGAATCGTAGTTTATAGTCAGATGCAAAGCAGAGGCAATTGGATTTTTAAGATACTCAATTGGTGACAGGAAGTAGGGTAAACATTCAAGAACCCCCCCAGTCTGTTTGAGAGGATTTCCATGCAAGGAAGACACCAACTACTCTGCAACCTGCAGCCTTAGCAGAACCACAGTGCCAATAGCAGGACCTCCCAATCCAACAAATGGAGGAGACATTTGCTTGCAACATAGCACTATGCCATTGTGCAATGTGATACATTAAATGGCTCCATTCTGATGGAAACTAGTATATATATATATCCCCTAAGAAGTGATCCACGTGTTTTTAGGTCTTGCCTACCAAACAGTGCAAACTGGTCACGTGACCATTTGTGAACTTACAGTGGGCCTGTAGCCTGCCCATTGCTTACCAGTGGTTGGTTTTATTGTCATTGTCATTTGCTTGCTTCTTATTCGATTGCTTGCCTTCCTCTTCTTATGTTTGTCCCTCCCCTGCATCTGAGTCTCTTTAAGATACTTTCTTTTGATTTCCTGACGAGTATCCTTCCACTGTTTACATTTCGGGAACTACTTTTTGCTTTTTAATTCAACACTCCATAGGAGTACATTTTTTTATAGTTCTTTCCTTTGTGTTCTTTCCCCCCTCCTCATTTACCTGCCACCACTGAGCTCCCTTTTGCTCCTCACCCCACCCAGTTTGTCTGTAAAAGCACAGCAATAGAGATGTTGCTGATGTAGAGCTGAAGAGCAGACTTTTAGAGTTGTTTTTGTTTTACCTCCTGTATTCCACATGTTGCACAAAAGCACAAACCTTGGCACACTAATACTTTTATGGTGCTGTGGAATGGCCATCTGCTGTACTCATTCAGCTGGTATCTGAAGCAGAGGGTTTACTTAGTATGACACTTCCCCTGGATGCCCATAAAACGTTTCCTTGGACTACTACAGAGGACCAAAAGGCTGAATCCTATGGAAAGTATAATAGGCCTTGACGAGTGTTTTCCTTTATATTCTAACACTTCCTTATTCTTTGTTAGTTCTTTCGGGTTTGCGTAGTGAAACGTATTTGAAAAATAAACCATGCCATTTATAAAGATTGAAAGCATTGAATTCAATATAACATTTTGAGATATCGTAAGATATATGTTTGCTTTTTCTCCAGGGTTTTGTAATGTTTTTTACTTTTAATCTTTTTAAACAATATTTTACAGACCCACATTGGCATAGCCAAAAGCTCAGCACTCACATTATAAAGGCAAGACCTGCTGGCTTTGACAATACTTGTTTTATTTATTTCTCATAGCTGAGGAGTAGACGCCACTGGATGAGTGGTTACGCACATCGGGCAAGACTTTTCAGCTCTCTGCACCTTTGCAAAGCCAGGCAAAGTGATGCAACTGGTGTGAAGTGTTGATATATTTATTTTCCAGCACAACATGTTTTTGTGCTGGAAAGTTGCTGTTTTAAAATAGCGCTTTGTGATAATTTACATAAAGCTTGCGTACCATTGCTGGCACTGCATACGCTTTCCTATTCTACCACACGTTTATTGACGCAAAGCCAGAGCTACAAAGACTGACAATACTGACTTTGCATTAAAAAATAACGGTTGGTAGAAAAAGGTATTGAGCAGGAGAAACGTTTACATTTCTCCAAACATTTCAATCATAGAATGTGTGCTGCACTGTACAGAGTTGACACAAGGGCCACACAAGAAGGTTTTCTGGTGCAGTCGGTAACCAGAGTCTATGCTGCCACAGGTGGTAGAAGTTACCATCTCTTCACACACCCCACTGTGTTGTGGTCTCACAATGCCCAAGAGGGAGAAGCTGAAGAGAATTGGGAGCTTGATCAAGGACACCAGGAAATCACAGCAAATTTGGTTCCAATTGATTCCACACCTGAGACACACTGGAATCAGTAAAATAGACACTCACATTACTTTCTTGGTGATTGAGAGATATGAAGGTATGGCCTCTCAGGACTATAAGAAAACCCTTATCAAGCAACAAGCACAATCTTTGTCAGAGTGAATCACAAAAGTCACTAAATTAGCCCGGGCTTCACCCTCTGATAGCTTGACACAAACACAGTCCGGCTTAAGGAGTCACTGTGCTTAGAATGTAAATAGCACACAAACAATAGTAAAGTGAAAATATAACACAGGAGATATCCCACACCAATTTAGAAAAATTGAGCACAATATAATTAATAAAATGAGTCCAAAATTACAAAAAATGAATCATAGTGCCAATGAGCAGAAAGCACTAACTGTTGGTATCAGATTGTGCTAAACCTGGACTGAGTCATAAGTTCAGGTCGACCGTGATAGATCGCAGGCCAGATACATGGACCAGACTAATCCAGCTGAAAAAGTTTTCTTCTCAAAGTACGGAGTGCAGAGTTCAAAACTTCAGGATTTCACAGGAGGAGATCAACTGATAGCAGCCAAGGTAGGGGTCCAAGACATACGGAGGCACCTTTTGTGGGATCAGGAGATCACTCACTCACTACAGTAGTTCAGAACAGGAGGTCAGCCAAGAGGCCCTTGAAGTCTCTCAGGTTCGCCTGGGATGAAGGGAGCAGGTCCAGTCTTCCTTCTGAGACATCAGGGCAGGCCTCAAGCAGCACGGCAGTCATCTGAAGAACAAGGCATCCATCAAGCAACAGGACAGTCCTCTGGTAGCAGCAGGGCAATCCTCTGAAGAACCAGGAAGGCCTCAAGCAGCGGGGCAGTCCTCTAGGGATCAGGCTAGTCCTTATGCAGCAGGGCAGTCCTATGGGGAACAGGGCAGTCCTTCTGTAATGTCCACAGGTCCAAGAGTGTACTGATGAGTGGCTCAGGAGGTCTAATATTTATAACAGGTGCCACCCTTGGAAGTGGGAGAAACTTCAAGTCCACCCTCACATCAGATTCTAGAAATTTTCTTCCTTTCCCTTTCTTCCCCTGTCCAGGCTCGAGTAGGTCTTGGAAGGCAAAAGGCTGGTGTCAAGTTCCTTTGTAAGTGTGCTGGAGGCAATCCTTTGAAAGGTAAGTGGGGCAGGGAACAGTTCCGCCCCTCCCATCTTGGCAGGATGGCTTGCTCCCAGCTACACCCAGGTCCTAGTGTTCAAAGCCAGGGCCCAATACGTATTTCTAATTGGGACGCAATTAACAGACCCAGGCAGCTGGAAACTTTTGGGAAGGAAAATGTAAACTTTCTAAAAGTGCCATTTTCAAAATGGTAATCTAAAATACGACTTTACCAATTAAGAGGATTCAACATTACTATTCATTTGAGTCCAAATGTAACATTTCTACCTGCTCCCAATCAAAAGTCAGGACTTATTAAATGCAATTAGGTAACCAAATGTTGTTCTTTTGGAGAGGTAGGCCGTACAATAGTGAAAAATAAATGTAGGAATTTTTTTTCTACTACCAGGACGTGTAAAACTTAAAAGCACAAGTTCTATTTTTAAAATAGAATGCACCATGCCCTATTGGCTATTTTGGGCCTACTTTAAAATTGGTTTATACGTAATCTCAAGGAAGGCTTAGGCCCGGCCAAAGGTTTGTTTTGCCAGATAAAATTGACAGTTAAAAAATGTTCTAGAGGCTTCGAGACATGTTTTAAAAGAGTACTTTTAGTGGGTGGCACAATGAGTGCTGAAGCCCACCAGTAGCATTTTATGTACATGCACTGGGTACCCGTGGAACCATATACAAGGGACTTACAAGTACATTAAATGTACCAATCAGGTGTATCATGTTTTTGCTGGAGAGCAAAAGCTCTTTAGCACTGGTTAGCCGGCCCAAAAGGCAACAAAATCGGTTAAAAAAACACAGGAGGGGTGAAGCAAATGATTTTGGGTTGACCCTGCAGAGGCCCAAGTCCAACACGGACATATAAATTTTAACACAGCCCATTTCTTGCCATATATGTTAATGATGTCTCAACTACTTTATATCCAAGCGTATCATGATAATATTTGTGTATCAGATGTGATGAAAATATTGTGTGCCTAAACATTGTTTTAACATCCTCTTGTTATGACCAGAATTTATGGATTGAAATTTTAACCCTTGCCATATTTTGTAGACAGTAATCACTGTTTCACTGATATCCATATACTCTCCATACAAGTACACATGCACTTAAGTTATACACGCAGCGGTTCCAAACATGACTCATTAGCTGCCATCAGTATCCAGCCAGTATTTCCTCTCAATGAACACCATAAGGAGATAGTGTTGGAACACCCTGGCCGCAGGACCATGATGGGTTTCCTTAAGGGACTGTCAAAAACATAAAAGAGAAACATTTGGTACCGCAATACCAAACAGCTGGTACTGTGGTACATAGAGCAGCCTTATCTGGTACCGCAAATCTTTTTAAAAGTACCCAGCCCTGCGAGGGACCAGGCGTCACACAATGGAGGGTGGGCGTGAGGGATTGCAGAGCACAGAACAACAGAGAGTGGGCGAGAGTATCTGGGGCAGCACACAGAGTAGGTGAAAGGGGAAAAGGCAGACAATTGGACAGCCATGGACAGGCGTAAGGGCTAGAGGCAGCAAGCTGACCATCGTGGACTGGCGGCCAGTGGACAATGAAGGGCAGGTGGGAAGGATAGGGGCTGCATACAGACAATGAAGGGCAGGCAAGAGGAGCAGGGATAGTACACTAACAGCAGGGGGCAGGCAGGACTGGCAGGGAGAGCAAGTCAGATGGTATGGATAGCACTCACACGATAGAGTGCAGGGGGATGGGGAGGGGAATCAAGCTGGCTACAGAAGGCAGGCAAGGGCAGTACAAAGACAAAGGAGGGCAGGTGCGAGGGACCACGGCAGAAATCTGACAGTGAAGAGCTGGTGGGAGGAGAAGGGGAAGAAAGCTGACCACAGATGGCAGGCAGAAGGGGCAGGGGCAGGACACTGACCATGGAGGGCAGTCGAGAGGAGCAAGAGTAGCACTCGGAAAACAGTGGGCATGCAGGAGCGTCGAGGTAACATGCTGACCACAGAAGGCAGACAGGAGGGGTAGAGGCAGCACACGGACCATGGAGGGCAGGCAGGACTGGCAGGGAGAGCAAGAGAGAGGTGGGAGGGAGAGGAGCACCAGCTATCCACAGATGGCATGCTTGGGGCTGCAGCAGCATAAGGACAAAGGAGAGCAGGTGGGAGGGGCAAGGGCAGCAAGTTGACTATGGAGGCAGGCAGGAGGGGCAGACCCAGCCCACAGACAATGAATGGCCGATGGAATAGGGAGCACATGGACAACTGTGGGTCGGCTGGATAGCTAGGGGCAGCAAGTTGACCACAGAAGGCAGGCGATAGGGGCAGGGGCAGCAGATGGACAACAGAGGGTAGATGGGAAGGGTAGGGGTAAGCAAGCAAACCACGTGGGAGCAGATGGGAGGGGTAGGGGCAGTACTTGGCCAATGGATGTATGCAGGGGGGACAGGAGGCACACAGACAATGGAGGGTGGGGAAGACGCAGGGATAGCACACGGACCACAATGGCATGCGGAGGGGCAAAGCCAGCACATGGACAATGTAGAGCAGGAGGAAGGCGTAGGGGAAGTACACGGGCAATGGAGGGCATGTTGAAATGGCAGGAACAGCAAGCTGACCACAGATGACAGGTGGCAAGGGGTAGTAACCTGACTGTGGAGGACAGGGGGAGAAGCAAGGGCAGCAAATTGACTATGGAGTTCAGAAGGGAGGAACAAGAGCAGCACAGAGATCACAGGAGGGGGTGGGAGGTGCATGGCAAGCACATGGACCACAGAAGATAGGAGAGAGGGGTAGGGGCAGCACACAGACAAGGGAGTGCATGCTGGAGTGGCAGGGGTAGCCAGCTGACCATGGTTGACAGGTAGCAAGGTAAGCAAACTGGCCATGGAGAGCGGGAGAGGCGGGCAAGGACAGCAAACTCACCAAGAAGGGGAGGACGGATGGGCAGGAAGTAAGGGCAGCACAAGGACAAGGGAGGGAATGTGGGAGCGGCAGGAGCAGCCAGCTGACCATGGATGGCAGACATGAGGGCAGTGGCAACAAACAGACCATAGAGGGCAAGCAGGAGGGGCAAGGACAGCAAAGTGAACAAGAAGGGCAGGAGGGAGGGACAGCGCACAAACAATTTAGCGCTGGTGGGAGGGGAGGGGTCAGCAAGCTGACCACAGTAGACAGGCAGGAGGGGCAGTGGCAACACTTCGACAACGAAAGGGTAGACAGAAGTGTCAGGGTCAGCACACTGACCATGGAGAAAAGGTGGGAGGGGCAGCCCATGGACAACGGTTGCTAAGAGGCAGGGGCAGGAAACTGACCACAGAGTGCAGGCAAGAGGGGAAGAGACAGCAGAGGGATAATACAGGGCAGGCAGAAAGGGCTGGGGAAGCAAGATTTACTGTAGGTGATATGGGCAGAGGCAGTGTGCAGACAATGTAGGGCAGATGGGAGGGACAGGTGCAGCACACAGACAACAGAGGGCAGGTGGGGGATCAGGGGCTGTAAACTGACCACAGTAGGCAGGTGGCTGGGGCAGGAGCAGCACATAGATAATGGAGGGCAAAAACAAATCTTTTTTCATTTCTCAAAAACAAAGTATTATGTAAAACTGTCACATCTTCTAATCTTGTAGATCACTTGGGTGTACCAATTAATATTATATATGCAAGTTATATAGTAAAATGTACTTCTAGTCCGTTATTAAGTCTTCCATGCCTGAAAAAGTCCCACAAGGGGTGAAACCGGTCATGGCTGTCCTGCTATAACAAAATAAAGCTGTCCTGATGGCTCTATGTATATGGCAATATAAAAGTACTTTTACAGAACTGTTTAATAAGAAACATAATAATAAGTTCACTATTCTAATTAATAAACAACCAGATACTTTGGTGTGCTTCCATAACTTATCTCTAGCACCCTGGCATTTAGGTATTTCCATCAGTATTTTGTGCAAAGCTCGCAACATAAGTGGTTAGCTGGCCCAGCACAACTAGCATAACATTGGATATAAGTTGGTGTGAGACCAGCATATTGAGGTTCTTTTAACTTAGAAACTCTATGGGCCCGATGTAGGTGGCTAAATACCGGTCGGTAACCCTGAAATTCGGTAAATTTCACGGTTACCGACCGGTATTTAGCCATTCCTAATGTAGGTGATGATTCGGTAAATACCGAATCCGTATTTATCAAATCGGTATTTACCGAATCTGTATTTACCGAATCGGTAAATGCAATGTAGAAAACACATAAAAGAGTGCTTATGTGCTTTAAGAATTCGCTAATTACCACCAACTTCAAGTTGGTGGTAATTAACGAATTCCTTTAAAAATTCACTTTTGATTTTTTTTTAAGTGCCATGTGGCACACATCCATGCCCTTAGGGCATGTATGTGTGCCACATGTGCACACAGGCACATTTCACGGGTGCAACAGGGTGTCCTTTGGACATCCTGGCACCCTTGAAATACCTCCCAGTATTACCGATTCAGTAATACCGAATCGCTAATACAGAATGGCTTTACATTCATTCCTATGGGCCTCCAAGCCCATAGGAATGAAGCCCATAGGAATGAATGGGTAGGTATTCCTTATTACCGAATCGGTATTACCGAATCGGTAATAAGGAATATTAAGGAATCGGTATTTTTTACCGATTCATTAGCTACATAAGAAATACCGATTTCCTTATACCGAATCGGTAAAATTCGGTATTAAGAATTTGGTATTTATGGATTATATACATCTGGCCCCATGTACCAACAGAAAGGAATGAATGGCCAGGGGTAGACACATCATTGCACTCCTCATTGAGAGTTAGGCATGGACTGTTGAGAAGATGATTTCTCTTCCAGTGGGTGTTTGGACAAAATATCACTTGGAATATAGTTATATACAATATAATTTTTAAGTGTTTTGGTTAATATATTAATTTTATGTGTTCATATTGTTGGTGTAGTTGCCTCCAGGGCCACAGGGGATGGGGCCCTGTTTGGGGCCCCGAAAGTCCATTCCTGACAGCCTATTCATGGCAGTCTGACTGCCATGAAAATGCTGTCGGAAAGGGACATCGCAGTCCCAATGCCGGTGCCAGCCTCTGCACCGCCTCCAATCAGGACTACGATTCTGACAACCATCCCGACGGGTTGAGTAGATCCCGTCAGAGGCGGCAGTCTTTACCCCCAACCTATGCAGTCCAACAGCCAGCATTATAAAGCGGTAGTCGGACCAACAGGTAGATTGCCATTGACAGCCTGTCGGTGCCAGTCTCACCGCCATTGTAAGCATGTTTTCTGCCTGCCACATTAGGGAATGGCGGGCGGAGGGGTGGCGGTCGGGGAGTCCGACCACCACGGATCCGACGAGCTCAAGGAGGCCATCTGACCGTCGAAGGGCACTCCGATCCCTACAATGGTGGCAGTGCCTGCCTGCGTAGGGCTTATGCTGTCCCTCTCTGCCAGCCATTTCACGGCGGATTACCCACCATGAAAAGGCTGGCGGAAAGGGCCATTGGGGGCCCATAGCGGGCTCCCCTTTTCCCCCTAGCCCTCAGTGTTGGGGTTTGGGGGCATTTATGGTGCACATGCTGCAATGCAAAAAATGCACTTTGCGACCGCCTTGAAGGTGGTCAAATTGTAATTCGGGGTGTGGGACCGCTGACAGCTTGTCAGGCGGTCCCATCCCGATACGTCCGACCGCCATCGTAATCAGCCCCTTAGTTCTGATTGTTAATTAATTATTTTATTGATTGTTAATTATGTTACTAGCTTCATACTGATTTATTTAAGTTACATATTACATATATTAGTTGTGGGTTACTGGATTTGTAGAGGAATAGGGTGGGAAATTAAATAAAACTTAACGTGATTATTTTTGAATTATTATTTGATTACTAATTATGTAAATTATGCAATTTATGATTGGTGTACAACTGTTGTACTGTTTTGTTTATTTTCATTTGTATTTTAGTTTTTATCTGTTTATTACACGTATTTTTAATGCCGTGCTTCTTTCTTTTAGGTGTTCAGCAAACAATTAATAACTAATATTTTTATATATATATATATATATATATATATATATATATATATATATATATATATATATATAAAAATATACAGTGTATTATTATATTTTATATGTTGTTAATTTTTTTTATTTATTTAATAATGCTTGTAAAATATTGTTTGTGCAATTATATTTTTAACATAAAATGTATTTTAATGTATTAATTGAATATTAGATATTTTAGGAATGATGTTATAATTTTGTTATTCTCTTGGTAATTAGGGGAGTTGATATTAATATATATATGTGTATTTCTATATAGTGTAATTTAATAATGGTTTGTATTAAGGGTTTTACTAAATTATTAGGACTATGCATATGTGTAATATATTTGGAGTCAAGCACTTTCCCTACTGGTGCTTAGATTGGAGTGGGAATAGTAAATCTAATCCCTCTAAAGTCTAGCATCAGTAATGTCATCAGTAAAGTCATTTGAGATGTCATGAGTGATGTCACTGACCATGTCATGAGTGATGCAATATGTGAGGTCATAAGCAGTGCATTGCGGCGGCGTAATTTCTCTGGTTTTGTACGAGTGAAATGTGAGCCCAACTATAATGTCCCTGTAACCTTTGGGTTTTTTTTTTCAAACAATTTGTACTTTAAAAATAATTCTGTTTCCTAACTCTAACGCCCCTGTAACCTTTGTTTTTTTCCAGTAAATTTCCAAGGTTTTTAAAATTCTGTTTCCTAACTAGTGGAGAAAAGGGCCGAGCCTCTCACAAGCTGTCAGCAATCCCACTGGGTAGGACTAACTGGAGGTAACAGGAAGGGTTCTTGGACCCCAAGGACTCTCAGCATCCAAGAGGACTTCATCTCCCAACCAGTAGTGCACCAGGAGGTGCATTTGCAGAGTGATGGAGAAAGGGGGTGGGGCATTCAAATAGCTCTCCGCAATCGCACTTTGTGGGACTTACTGGAGGTAACAGGAAGAGTTCTTGACCATAAGGACCCTAAGCATCCAAGGGGACTTTATCACCCAACCAGTAGTGGGCCAGGAGGCATGTTTGCAGAGTGGTGGAGAAAGGAGGCAGGGCCTCTGACAAGCTCTCAGCAATCCCACTGTGTGGGACTTACTGGAGGTAACAGGAAGAGTTCTTGGCCCCCAAGGACCCTGAGCATCAAAGGGGACTTCATCCACCAACCAGTAGTGCAACTAGAGGCGCGCTTGCAGAGTGGTGGAGAAAGCAGGTGCAGCCTCCGAAGACCTCTCAGCAATTCTGCTGTGTGGGACTTACTGAAGGTAACAGGAGGGGTGGTTCGACCCAAGGACCCTTAGCAGCAAGGAGACTTCATCCCCCAACCAGTAGTGTGCCAGGAGGTGCGTTTGCAGAGTGGTCGAGAAAGGGGGCGGGCCTCAGATGATCTCTCAGCAATCCCACAGGTACTTACTGCAAGTAACAGGAGGGGTAGGTGGCCCCCAAGGATCCTTAGTAGTCAGGGGGACTGCATCCCCCAAATAGTTGTGCTCCAGGAGGCACGTTTGCTGAGTGGTGGTGAAAGAGGGCAGGGCCTCCGGCGACCTGCAGGGTCCGGCTTTTTAAAATATTTTAATTTTTTTATTAGGGGAGGGGAGCCTATTTCGGCCCCGGGGACCCCATCCTAAAGGGCCAGGCCTTTTGGAGTGGGGAAGGGGTGGCCCACGCAGTCCCCCTTTCAGGGCCAAATTCGGCATCAGGGACACCATCTCCCGGGGCCTGGCATCCTTTTTTTGGTTTGTTTTTTAGAGTAGGGGAGGGGGGCTGGCCAGCCCCTTCCTGGGTTTATTTTGGCCCCGGGGATCCCAACCCCAATGTCTTTTGTTGGGGACCACAGAGGAGCCTGAGGGCCCATGCAGTGTTTGCAGGCTCCCTGCATCCTGCGGGAGACAGCATTGCTTTCAGACATAGGAGCTGCTGAACATGCAGCTCCCTCTGTCTGAAAGCAATTCTGCTCTGCTTCCAGCAAGCAAGAGTATGTTTAATGCTCTCGCTCACTGGAAATGGAGCATTTGCTGTGGCTTGGTGGGAGCGTTAAATCTCCCACCAAACCACAACAAACAGCTACGTCTCTGGAGTGGGCATCCCGGGACATAGCAGCAGCCGGCCCTGGGGGGTGGAGGTCCCCAGGGTCATCCATGGCTACACGAGGGGGCCCATGTAGGCCACTCCAAATTACAAGCTAGCCCGCAGGGGAGGCGGTGGTCCCCAGGAGTCCGCGACTGAGCCCCTACATTAATGTATTTCAACCCCGGACAGGTGTTGGTCCCCAGGGGCTGTGGAGGCTGCATGGCCTCCCTTAATTATGATAAATTGCCCCAGGGAGGTGGTGGTCCCCGGGGCTGTGGGGGGCCAACGAACCCTCAATATGATTTCATAAATAGCCCCAGGAAGGTGGCAGTCCACGGGTTTGTGGGGGAGGCCATACAGCCCTCTCGCCTTCATTTTATGTTTAGGCCTACGCGTTACTTAATAAACATTTGCCTCGGGAGGTGGTGGTCCTCGGGGCATGGGGGTGCCACGGTGGAACCCCGCATACATAATACCCAATGCCTTGGGGAGGTGGCGGTCCCCGGGGCTTTGATAAGTCCTGGGAGGTGGCCCTGTGCGCCCCTCCTATTTTTAAGGTATGCCCCGGGACCTGACCCAGCCGGGGGTTAATCAAAAACAAGCATGGGACCCTGCACTAAATATCACGATTTTGCAATATGTTTGTTCTCATGCTTATTTGGCCTGTTGGGGTCCCACTGGGACCCCTGGACCAACTTTATGGGGGCAGGGTACTCCTACCCTGTCCCCTTTTTCAGTTTTTGGGGGGGACTTGGCCGAAGCCGAATCCTAAAATGGCTGCCAACACCTCCTGGTTGAAGAGATTGCAGCCAATCAGAGCTCTGCATTTCTCTGCATGAGTTTGTTATGTTTCGTGAACGCATCACAGCCACAGATATCACTAACTCTATCATCTTAAATATCTCAACAGTCCTCAAGAAGCAGTCTCAACAGGTATGGCCTAGGCCACAATGTAAATGTGCATATAATCCTTTAATGACGCCTCCCAAGACATGCGTATCATGAGCTCTGAACGGAGTTTAGTTATTGGGTACAGATGGACTATAACGTATTGCTTTGTTGCTTGTATTGTGATTATGGAACACTGATTATACTAATAAACAGATTTACAAAAAAAAAATAATAATAATTCTCAACAGCCACTGAACGGATTTACATCAAATTAAAAAAGCGGAATCTGCATAACCAAATCTACCTTTCTGCCAAATTTGGTGTACTTCTGTCCAGCAGTTCGGGCTGTAGTGTGTGTTGACATGTCCTATAGGAATTAACATGGGAAACACACCTCTTTTTAAGCCCCCTTTTTCTTGGCCCTGCTGGCTCCCCATATGCACCCATTTAGGGTTCATCGGGAGCTGTCATTGCTCTCACTTGGCTGGAGCAGGTGTTTTTAACTGCTCCCATAGTGTGGGAGCAATCTGAGTTTTCCTGCCCGCAAGACCTCGGGCAGGAAAACACACATGTGTGGATGGGAGGGACAGTACAGTAACTATATTGAAAATATTAAAAAAAATAATAAGAATACAATTAAAATTAACATAATGTAAAATAAGTATTTATCATTGATCATATCATACTATCTATACTATTTATTTATTTAACACACACACACATATATCTAATTTACATAACGTATTAAAAGCATTAAAAATTGTGGCATCTATTTCTCTTAACATTATGTTAACCCCTTCGGTGCTCATGACGGAACGGTTCCGTCATGAGCCACGGTTGAGCTGTGCTCATGACGGAACCGTTCCGTCATGACCACGCCCGCGCAAGATTCCGTCAGCACAGCGGCGGAATTTGCGCAGCATGGAAGGGGTTAATGGTATATATTTAAATATTTAACATTTAGCAATGTAAACCTGTATATATTTTAGAAAATCAATATTTTTTTATGTTTCTTGCCCATGTTATTGTCAACTGTATTTTGTTTGATTTTTTGGTCATTTCCATTATATGTATAGGAAGACGATATTGTGATATACGATATTTTTGACACAATATTTTTGTCAATTATATTGTTAACCACAATATTGTGTCACTGACCCGTTACTGTGCACTTAAGAAGGCAGACTGCCAGGATCTGCAGACAACTTGCCTAAATTATTCATCCAGAACAACAATGCCTAATAGACATGAGGCTGTTGTGAGTACTTGCTAATCCCTGTGAATGAACAACTTGTACTGAGACCAGGGTGGCAAAGCCCAACATGAACAAAACAACTGCGAAGTCCCAGAGTTTTCTTTTCTGCACCTATCTCTGGGTTCTCCCTCGTGTACCTTTCATCAAGCTTGAGGTCGTGATAATTAAGGAAACTTGGTTGATGTCAATGCAAGTTACCTGAGGTGTCCTTCATTCCTTTGAAATGTTACATTTGTCTTTCTGAAGGTTTCTATTAATGCTCACCGGTGACATCTCCAGTGGTACGACAGTCACAAGTTAAAATCTCAGCAAGCCAGACTCAACCCTCCATTTTACAATCATGTTCACTCACAATATTTAGAATAGGCAGAAGTGCTGTATGGAGAGCTCCATAAAATAAGTTACATTATTTTTATCAATATTTTTTTCATTTTAACATATTTTGGTCCATCCTGAATCCTCTTAGCGAGTGCTGCGCCAAGACCCTTGACCATGAATGTTCTTCAGTTTTTTGAGTGTTGAGCTGTGGTGGCTGCCGCAAAAATAAAGTGTGTGTGTTTGTGAGGGGGGGATATGGGGGGTATTAGGGAAATAATCATTTAAAAAAACGTACCTGTCCTGCAGCTGATGCTGCCAACTGCCTCAGTGCTTCTGTCTTCCCGGCAGTCACTGTGGCACAAAGCACAGGCTCCCCACCCAATCCAGATGCTGCTCTCATGCTATACCAAGCATGAGAGCAGCATGGGGATTGGCCTGAGCAGGCTGGTCTGACGCTCGCTCAGCCACAGGAAGCCTGCAGTTCTCTCAACACAGCTGGGTTGGAGAAACCTAAGTGCGCATGTCTGTTTGGCCAGCCTAAGACAGCCAGCCAAACCGACATGCGCACTTTACAGTGCCCATCACTCCTCTTCCCTGCCATGGTCTGGTGCTGCCCAAGATTCCCAGGCTCAGTCAGTCAGCGGACAACAAAATAATAATATTGTTTTATTATCATTTTATTTTTCGCTGACTGACTATGACAAGTGGGGCAACACTCCTTCGCCATTACTGAGAAGCTGCCCGTGCTGTTGAGTTGCCTGTCAGTGGGCATGAATGCCTGTGCGTGCATGTAATCACCCACAAAGACCAGGGATTTCCTGATGGAATTTCCACCTAAGATCCCCATGACTGGCACTGGCTGAAGCTTCACTGGTCTGCGTGGAGGACAGCAAGCTTGCATCATACTTCAGAGTAACACGGTTGCACCAAACCTGCATCTAGTGCTGTGGCCTTTGCGTACCTAACAACAACCCAAGCCAGGTTGTACTTCTGTTGCAACTACACCCTGCTCCTGCTCACACCCCAATGCGACACGCATTTCATAGTTGCTATGAGAAGGGCAAACATTGTGGTCTAAATTGACTACTGACTCGCTCTACAAATGTTTTGTCCTTGTTTTTAATGTTTGTTTGTACAGGTATGCATGAGAAGGGAATCCCCCTCTCACACATAGAAAAACGCCTTAGTGAGTGTATCACATAGTCTGTACCACAACACTAAGTCTGTTTTATTTTCACCACACCCTTTTAAAAACGGTCCTGAGGAAAGCCAGAATACTCTAAGGCACTGGCTGAAACATGTCGACCATCTGAAGGACGCAGGGGGCAGTAACTCTCCACCCTTACACGTCCTGTAGCCTTACTTTTAACCGCTGGTGTCGGCCCAGTTATTAAAATTTAATTTACCCTTGGGTACTGGGACCACCACCAAGCCGTTTTAAATCACAATTCACCCAACCTCACTGCACTCTCAGCAATATACCAGCTCCGCTGTAATCAGGCGTCGTAGCACACCCGGGACATACTAGGTGTCACTGGGTGGGCCCGATGATGAAGCATGCCACCAACTAGGTTGGTGGGTGAGGGCTTCATGAATACTCCTACAAGGTGTCTGTGACAGAACTACTTTGAGTACTGCATCACTTTGGTCAACTTAAGCTAGTCTTCTTTGTTTAATCACATATAAATCCCTCGGGGACATGGACTAGCTTTCTAGTCCTCTCTCTCCCTCTTGTTACACGCAAACATTGTGGTTTCCCATTCCTTGGGGATGTCCGTAAAAATAGCATTGTAGCATGTTAAAACCGTACTTGTAGGAGGTATTGCTTGTGATCTGCTGTAATATTGGTCTACTATAATTTTATGTGAATGACAGTCATGTTCTCTTACTAAAAGATAAAACACTGATTGGAGATTGATGTAAATTGTTCCTGTGTTAAATATAAATGAGATTGTAGGCACGCTCCACCCTCCAAAGTAAGAACGACTTGGAGTTTGACTATGGTACATCCGAAAAATTAAAACACAAATATGTAGCTTTTTGGTAAATCAGTGACATTCACATTAGTGCTCGACTCTTGGAAAGCACGGGTAACAGGTTATACATGTTTCAAGAGTTGCGTGCTATCTCTGTGCCTCAGAGGATCAGGAAAAATAATGTAATCAAGCTGGCTCTGATGCTATACTGAGGGGACATTCTGAGACAGGCAAGCAATGCCTTTCCCTTGGAACAGGCAGCAAATGGAGCCATTGGCTGCTACAAAACATCACTTTGGTAGCAGGCAACAAGAATGATGGGCATCATCCACAGTTAGGGGTGTGGTGCATCTTGGGCGGGAGCCAGGTTAGGGTCTTTTCCGGTGCTGTGAGAGGGAGGGGGCATAGCCGCAATTCCCTTTAGAGCATCACTGAGGTGCGCGGGCGACCCCTGACTGGTGGGGGGTTTAAAAGCCAGGGACAGGAAGGGAAAGCCCTCTTTTGTCGTCTCACCACGGGCTGAAAGGCAGACCGGAGCATCACGAAGTTACAGTGATCGGAGCTGCGGGAGGTCACGGTGAGTCCTCCGGTCGGGCGCGCGGTTCACCCAGGTGAGAGGGCCTCACTGAAGTTGGGGGGGTGGCAGACCCTACAAAAGACCCTAGAGTCAAGCGGGCAGTGAAAGTGTGGGAAAGATTGGTCCCTGGGGTTAAAGACAACATGAGACCCATAGATGTTAGTAGACTATCTAATATCTTGGAAGTAGTACCGCATGTTTGTCTATCCCCGTATGAGGTGCAGCTGATGAGATAAGCTTATTCCTTGGCATTCTTTGGCGCGTTTCGAATATCTGAGTTCATACCGGCCTCAAAAACAGATAGGGAAGGGGGATTCAACTTGGAGGATTTTATAATTGCAGTGGACATGCTACAGATTAGAGTGCGAAGGTCCAAGACGGACCAGTTGGGGAAGGGGATAAGGGTCCAGCTAAGAGCAGAGCGCAGTGCAGTTGGCCATTTATTGTCCTGTGGCTCTGGCCCTGAATTTTTAGCAAATTCGTCCAGGGGGTGGAGACAACAGGCTATTAGTACATGCAGATGGAACCCTCCTCACGAGATTCCAGTTCACGCAAATATGCAAACGATCCCATGCGTTGCTGGGGGTGGAAACGGCCCGTTTTATGTCTCACTCTTTCCGCATCGGGGCGGCCACAAAAGAAAGTAGGTGGATGGAAGTCATCATGTTTTGAGCGTTACATGAGACCCCAACTGGCCTAGGCAGCCTGGGGGGGGGGGGCAAGGAAATAAGCGTAATAACCCTCGCCTAACGGCCCCCCCTTCCCCTTCTCTTCTTTCTATTTTTAAAATCAATGCAGGGGTTCCGAGGCAAAGGACGCAGGTATGCTGGTGTGGCTACTCCTTTATACGCAGAGCAGGGCAATTCTTCGGCAATTCACAGGAAGCAAGATCACAGAAGTTGAAAGGAATCGATCACCATTGGGTAGGGATCAGTGGACAGCGGTTGAAAGAATTAATGGCACATCTGCAGAGCGCTCTTGCTAAGGGCATGCCCGTCCCGGATGTGTTGGTGATCCACTCCGGCGAAATGACATGATCCCAGCGGGCCAGAGGGGGGTGAAGGAAGCACTGTTCTCCGTACTTTCAGGGGTAAAGATGACATTACCAGATACTACTATATTTTGGTCAGAGGTGATCCCACATCAAGTTTGGGCAAACGAGGCACCGGCAAAGGCGGTGAACAAGTCAGTGAAGAAGTTGAACCAGGCAGTGGCAAAACTCTTGAAAAAAATCACCCATACGACCCATCAAGCATAAACTTATACAGGCAACAAGGTCAGATTTGTATTTGGCAGATGGAGTTCATCTGTCCAACGCAGGGCTAAAACTGTTTATCCATACTATTCTGGGAGCCATGGCAGTGGAACAGGAGAGTCAAGTGGGGGGATGTCGAGAGCGCCAGTGAGCTCCTCGTCCTGTGGGGGGGTCCTGGGCAAGAGAAATGGCGGAGACTCCATTTTTCCGGGGGCTGCTTGGTCTTGGAACAAGGCGGGCAGTCAATTGGGGGCTCCCGGCTGGCGGGAGAGGGGGCTGACCTGCTGGTGGTCCTGGATTCTCTGACCCTACCCGAGATGCCGGCGCTTGTAGTAAGCAGTTTGGGAATCTCCCTGCTGCTCTGGTGGCGAATGGCGGTTACCACAGATGAGAGCAGGGTATTGGTTGTGGCCTGCTGGCACAACACGTGCATACGTGCCTCTGGAGATCCAAGAATGTAAATACAAATATACAACCCATGGCTCAAAATGTATATTTCATAAGCATACTGTTTTACAATGTGTGTGGTTTGGTTTAAAATAAAATAATAAAGTTGGTCAAGAGTTGACAGTGAATCAACCACATAAAATTGCGGTATCTGAAGGTTAATAAAGACTACGCAGTGAAGACCAACTACAGGCTTGGTGTGTTTCCTGGGGAAGGGAAAAGGGGGTTGGGGTGGCTTCATTGGCAAGGGGGCGATTCGCACATGGTATGCTCACTAAAGACCAGGGGTGGTACCTGTTCAACAGCAGGCATAAGAAACATGGATGGAAGTAACTAGGGATCCTCAATAGGAGACTAGGGTTTGGGCCAGCTGAAGGGTGGCCATTACAGGGATGTGATCTGTATGTCATCTGACAAGGAGCTCACTTCCTCTGACAACTCAAGGTTACCCCTATTCTTGTATGCACTCTTTAGTGATTCACATGCAGGCAGGTTGTCCTCAAAGAAAGGAGTGGTTTCATATTTTCCAGTCTAGCAAATCCTGTATGTTTATTTTTTTCCAGTTTTATATAGCACAAACTCGACCCGAAGGTATCAGAGCGCTTTACATGAGCACCAGTTGCATTACAGACAGACACATTCATTTTTAGGCCCGGGGAAATTAAGTGATTTGCCCTGAATCACAGGATGTTTGAGCCTCCTGACAGACTCCAACGTGGTTCCCCAACTCCAAAGTCGGCTGCTCTAGCCGTTGAGCCACACCCTTGAATTCCAAGTAGCTGTTGAAACGTAGTTGAAGACTGGGTAGTGGTGTTGCTGGTGATTTCAGAGTAATGGGATGTTTTGATGTGGAAAATAGTTGTGAGAGTCAGAGTTGTCTTTTAGCTGAAGCCGGGAGGTTGTGTCACCGCAGGGCTGCAATAAAAAGTCTGTTTGCCTGATTCTTCCAACATGCACCTCTTATCTTCAAATGGTAACAAGGAGGCGGTAGATGTGTCTCTGCTGTAGCACGAATGGAAACATGCACTGTGATTTTCTGTTTTAAATATTTAATTCACCATCCTGCAAAGAAGCGGACGTCCTTCATCTGCCCTTTCCCCACTTTGTTGTATGTGCTTTGCTGTACATGTATTGCTTGGAGCATGACAGGCTATTCAGGTGGACTGGTAGCATGTTAGGTCTGCTGTTGCTGAGGAGCTCTTATCCAGCGGCTTAAGAATGATTGCAACAAAGAAACACTTACCTTGAAGCATGAAATTGATTAAAAAGATGTTCCCTTGCCGATTCATAAAGATGGGTAAATGTAATTCATCTTTTGGTTATTTTGGAATGGAAAGTATTTCGTAAAACCTCACTCCAGGTTTTTTATTCACATCTTGATACAGACGAAACACCAAACAGGTGGTCAAATCATTTGTGGTCTGATACACTTGTCAGTCTCGAAGGTCATTAAAAAGTGTGTGTGTGGGAGTGTGTGTGTGTGGGTGTGTTTCTGAGTGTATCTGTCTGAGTGTCTGCACCCTGTGTGTGTGTTTGATTCCACAAAACCAGAGCAGAATTTAAAAAACTGCACCAGTCAAAAATGTATCAGGGATATTATTGCCATATTTTTGAAATAGCTTGCAGCATATTTGCAATCAGGTATCTGGGTCAGTAGTGCGCTATATGCCACTGCTCAAAACATTTCAGTAGCACTATAGACCTGCTGTAGACTTTGCTGTGGACGCTACACATTTCTAGAAGCAAATTCTTAGTCAATGTTTTTTAACACTACTAATCATTTACCGTGTGACTCTTTGTAAGTGAACCAAACATTTTTTATGTTTCTGTGCGTACATTTCTATTTTTTGATTGGTGAACTCGCCGTTCATCCTTGAATCTACCTGCAGCTCTAGAGCCCTGCGTTTAATATCTCTGTGACCCTTTTTTTTTTTTTTATATTTTAATCTTTATTTCGACCGATTTGGCCATAAAAGATGTACAAAAGAAGCACATGAACATGTAAAACCATCAGAGAAGGTAATCAGGAAACACATCAGATAAAAGACCATACAATTAAAATTAGAACTTAAAATTAGGTGGGAGCCTGCGACTTTAAAATACGGGTGCGAATATGCCAGACATTAGTGAGAAATTTGGCTAGTGCAAACACAATTAGACCTGAAACATCAGTTTTTAAAATTCTATACACCTGGAGGTACTCCCTAAAACCAAGGTTTCTAATGAGTGGTAGTAGCCAATATTTCCTGGCGGCCTTGTAAGTTGGACAAAACAAGACCACATGCAGATCGCTTTCCTCTGCTCCCTCACATGCCGGACATAGCTTGGTAGATGGCAGTGTTGACCAGGAGCAGGTGTAGGATCGCAGAGGCAATGTGCCATATCTCCATTGGAGAAATAGCTTCCTGGCCAACACAGGAGACATAGCGTCCAGAACCCTCTCCAGCCGGTATGAGTCCTTACTTTGCGCGAATACAAATGTTAATGACCCCTCATCCTTGCAGTCTAAGGCCATAGATAATTTCTGCTCGTGATAAGCACTGACCAAAGCTCTTCGTGGGATCCTTAGTGAGGTATTAGCAGGATCCGACCACAGGTCGGGGAGCCCCAATCCCGTACAGGACTTTTTTATATATTTTATCCACGGGATCTGTAGAGTTTTAGGGTGGGTTAGAAACTCCCTCAGTTCCGCCCTATACGAAGAAAGTTCTTCGCTGCTCCATAGCCTTCGCCAGTAGACTATGGGTCTGAGACCTAGTTCATCTGCTAATGGTCTCAGGCCCAGGTCCATCCTCAGGGGGAGGAGCGGGGTACTGGACGGGACTGCTACTATCTGTCTAATGAAGTTGTTCTCAGTTATAGACAAACTGCAGGAAGCTGTGTGACCCCACATTTCCGCCCCGTACATCAGAGCTCCTCTTGCCTGAGCCTTGTATATCTGGATAAGCGGCCCCAGCGGTCGATATGTCGAGCTTTTCATCAACCGAACGATGCCGCCAGTGGTCTGCACTAATTTAAGATTAACCCTAGTCTGGTGGGTTCCCCAAGACATGGTTTCATTCAACGTTACACCTAGATATTCAAAGGTGGAGACTCTCTCTAAACGTGATGCTCCCAGTAAAGGGTTCGGGCGTGATCTTGGGGTTGGGTTCAGGACCATAAACTTAGTTTTGGTAGAATTAATTTCTAGCCCCCTATCTGTGCAGAAAGCCACAAAAGAATCAAGGATCCTCTGTATCCCCATGGGAGTTTTGGACAGCAGCAGGGTGTCATCTGCAAACATAATTGCAGGCACCCTGCTGCCATTCAATTTTGGGGCATCAGTGTATTCAGTTCCATTGAGATGGGCGATTACCCCGTTGACGAAGAGGCAGAACAGGGTCGGTGCCAGTACACAGCCCTGTCTAACCCCCCTGTCAACGGGGAATCTGTCCGTTAGTTCCCCAAGTTTCCCGCACCTGACCCGGGCATAGTTATTATGGTGCAATCTCTTTAAAATTATCAGGATGTCTGGGGGGACCCCCATCTCAGCCAGAACACTCCAGAGTTTTCCTCTGGGCACGAGGTCAAAGGCAGCCCTCAGGTCCACAAATATAGTGTATAAACTACCCCCTTCCAGTATTGCTGCCCTCCAGTAGATAACGTTCAGACGAAAAACCTGATCCACTGTGGAGACTCCCTTTCTAAATCCCGCCTGGTACGGACTGAGGGCGCCTGTTTCCTCCACCCAGTCCTGAAGCCGATTCAGCAGTATCCTGCCAAACAGCTTCTGTGACACGTCAATTAAACTGATTGGTCTGTAGTTGGCTGGGAGCAGGGGCGAGCCCTTTTTAAATATAGAAACCACCTCTGCCCCCAGCCAAGTACTCGGAATTTCCATGCCACGTAAGACTCCATTAAACACAGCAGCCAGATAGGGGGCCCATACACCGGGCTCCTGCTTGAACAGGTCCCCGGGCAGGCCATCCAGACCTGGCGCCTTTCCGCCTTTAAGTCCCATTAATGCTACCTTCACCTCGCCCACTGTTATCAAATCCCCGCCATACTCTGCCAGTCCAGTACCGATGTCAATCTTAGTTACTCCCAGCTCAGAACTGTAGAGAGACTGGAAGTGTGCCTGCCACACCCCTGCTGCAATATTTGGCTCTATTGCCGAAAGGAGGTTCCCCGACCCCCCGTTTACTACTCTCCAAAACGTTCGGTGGTCTCTTGCTGCGAGGGAAGTGGTGAGCTCCTCCACTGGTTCTCATCCCATTCGGTTTTAGCATGGGTAACCAGTTTTTTATAAGCCCGTCTATTTTTTCGCAGCTTCTCTCTGCCTGTTCCCTCCTTGATGCTTCTAAGGAGTTCTCCCTTTGCCTTCCTGCAGGCTGCATTGTACCATAGGGCCTTATGTTGCTGGGTCCTCCTCTGATTCTGAACCCTGCTAAAAAGCTCAGAAGCCGCTCCCTTTATAAGGTCCTCATGAGCCTGATATAATTTCTCATGATGGTCTATATTGCCCACATCATTGGCTAGCTCTCCCACTTTTTCCAAAATAGGGATTAAACCTGCGTAGAGCTTCGAAAGTTTCACTTGGCTCGTAGCTAGTTTATCCCACCTGATTCTTCTCCTGTTATTATCTAATAGTAGTTCAGGGTTGAACTCCTCCATGGTTGTTGTGGAGGCCTTTAGCCCAGGATGGCTAAGGTCGAGTTCAAGGGCGTTATGGTCACTATCCAATCTCTCCACAACCCTAAAGTCCAAGATAGAAGACCAGTTCACTATCTGCACAAGGGCATAGTCCAAGCGGGACTCTCTTCCCAGTCTGTTGTACGTGGTTTTGCTTGGTACATCAGACTTAATACGTCCATTGCAGGCTCTAATTCCATGCTTTAGGGTAAGGGCAGTAATCTGCAATGCCACAGGCGTCCATACCTTTGGGGAAGGTCCTACGATAGAGGGTACTGACCACCTGAACTCTTCTTCCATGGGAAATCCCTCTACGAGGCCGACCAGCGGCTCGAAATGGGAATTTAAATCCCCTCCCACTATATAAGGAATGTCTCTTGGCATTTCCGCTAGGTATACTGAAAGCTCCTCTATCGTGGGAGATTCGCGCGAAGCTCCCACTGGCCTGGAGTAAATATTTATCAGGGCAAGTTTCGCTAGGTTCGGCCAGGCCAGTAAAACCACTAGGATATCATCTGATGGCACCGGTAGGCGTGAAGCCTGACATCCTAAGTGGGATGCCACCCAGGTTGTGAGTCCACCAGAGGGGCGGCCCTTACCCTCCCACCTAGCCGGGATGGAAAATGACTCGTAACCTTGGTGGTTATAATCTTCCCTTGCCCAAGTCTCTTGGAGCATGCAAACATCCCCGGACTCGATGTAAGTTGTCCAACCTTGAGTGCCCAGTTTACTGGCAAGGCCAGCCACATTCCACCAAATTAGTCTCATGTGCGCTGGAGAAGCCACAGAACAGATTGCAGAGGTGGAGTGGGGGGAAGAGCCAGCACCAGAGCCAGAAACTACACCTATTGCTCTAACAGGGTCATTTTCAGAGGTGGGTTCAGCCGGATCAGGAAGTTTACTGGGACCGTTACCCAAGGTCACAGGATTTGAGTCCGGGTTTGGGGGCAGTCAATCCACACCATCCAAACCGTTCAGGCAGTTAAAACGATTGTGGTCCAAAAAGGGAGTCTCCAGAGGTCGATAAACTGGACGTGGAGCATATCCCCTATATCTAGATCTTCGTTCCACCCTTGTCCAGTTGCCTTGTGACAGATCATGGTGCACGCAAATGGGAGGGAAAAAGAAGGAAACTGGCAAAGTCTGTATGGTAGAATCCAGTGATCTATTTGACCCAGCACAAATGTGTAGTACTGTTCCAGGGTCTCGAAAAGACACAATGATACAGTCCCCTGCTATTGATTTCCCCGACTTCCCCAACCATGGTACCCTTCTTACCATAATGATCTCATTGTTAAGGTGGGCGGGGAGAGGTCTGTTCCAGTTCAACCATTTAATGGTTTTCCTCTTGAGTGAGTGAAAGTTCTAATTTTCACCCAGTTCTAAAGAAGGAACACCAGCCAAAACCACCATGAGGCTGTTAGCCTCTGGTGGTAGGTCGGGTCCCCGTGGTCTAGGGGCAGGCTTACCAGGGAACAGGGGGGCAGTACCAGCATTATGTAGGACCCGAGGGTTTGAGCCAGTATCTATGCGTTGGAAAGCTGGGCCATCTGTCTGTGGTGGTAGGATGTTAGGATTGCTAGAAGGAATTGGAACTGGGATAGCCATAAGTGGCTGTAAGAGGGGAGCGGCAGTGGAGCCCAGAGGAGGCCCCGTGTGGATCGGTGCATTTTGTATATTGGGGAAGGTACCTATTGGTAGATTGGACTCAGTGGTTCTACTCTGTTTGTTATCCGAGGTTTTCGTGGTGGTTAAGGTTGCCTCCAGAGTGGTCAGCCTGAGTTCTATTTTCTGCAAGCTCTCGCTAATGGGCAACAGGAGTGATCTAATTAGGGCTTCGATGCTCCCCAAGGAGATGCCAGGAAGTAATGTGTTAAGTGGGCTCTTCCCTTTGTCGCTGGTAGACACAGAGGTAATAGTGTTAGTACCCTTAAGGGGAGTAGCCTTGTGCACATTAGCTAATGGCCTATCCAACATAGATACGGACTTAAGTGACTTTCCAAAATCCGAGTGGGGGATCTTGGTCTTCCCCTGACCACCCCTCAACTTCCTTCTGCGCTTATTTGGTGGTGGGTCATGCACCTCTGCCACCACAGTTTGCTTTGGCTTGTTAATCCTGGTTTTAGCTCTGGTGTGCGTTTGGGTGAGTAAGTCAACTACCGTACTACTGTCAGCTAGTAGTGGAGTGATGTCCGTAGTTTGTTTAGGAAGTGGGCCAGGAATAGAAGAACTATCCCGTAGTAATAGGGGAACATCTTCTTGGGATAAAAGATCCTGGCTAGCATTAAGGGAACCTTCCTCTTGGGAGATAGGATAGGAAGTTATATCACTGAGGGGCCTATTTTTCATGTGTTCAATCGAGCGACGGCGCTCTGCCCTACGCATCTCCAGACATGTTTTGTTTCCCCCGTCACCCTTTACCGATTTGAAATAATTGTCCAGAGTCCCGGTGTTGGCTCCCCCCTCCTTCGCTGGTGTTCCGCCTAGGGCCGATGATGGCATACCCAGAACCTAATTCACAAACCAGATAGGTTCAAGGAAATGCAGGTGAAAGAGAGTGGGCCCAGCCCAGCCTCCTGCGGCCCCTGACGGCCACAGACGGTCCCGCCCTTGTCCCGGGCTTATCCCCGGGCGCTCCCGCGACGCGGAAGTGGCTGTTTAAATTAGTAGGAGGAGAGTTAAGCTGTGAGTGGGGCGGGGCTTGCAGGGAGAGCGGCCATGTGGCAGGAGGCGCGGATTAACAGGACTGCTGGGAGACGTAGTCCTCTCCCGCCGCTCGCAGCCCTGCACTCGCCCAGTCCCTCCTGAAGCAATCCGCAGGTTTGAACAAACGGCTCTCACGCCGCAGCGGGACCCGCGAAGCGGGTTCCGCAAGGAGTAGTAGAGGGTCCGGTGAGAAGCCAGCAGCAAGCAGCAAGTCCGCCAGGTATCCCGGGGCAGAAGAGCTCAGAAGGGCTTTTTCAAGCTGTGAGTGGGGCGGGGCTTGCAGGGAGAGCGGCCAGGTGGCAGGAGGCGCGGATTAACAGGACTGCTGGGAGACGTAGTCCTGTCCCGCCGCTCGCAGCCCTGCACTCGCCCAGTCCCTCCTGAAGCAATCCGCAGGTTTGAACAAACGGCTCTCACGAAGCAGCGGGACCCGCGAAGCGGGTTCCGCAAGGAGTAGTAGAGGGTCCGGTGAGAAGCCAGCAGCAAGCAGCAAGTCCGCCAGGTACCCCGGGGCAGAAGAGCTCAGAAGGGCTTTTTCAAGCTGTGAGTGGGGCGGGGCTTGCAGGGAGAGCGGCCAGGTGGCAGGAGGCGCGGATTAACAGGACTGCTGGGAGACGTAGTCCTGTCCCGCCGCTCGCAGCCCTGCACTCGCCCAGTCCCTCCTGAAGCAATCCGCAGGTTTGAACAAACGGCTCTCACGCCGCAGCGGGACCCGCGAAGCGGGTTCCGCAAGGAGTAGTAGAGGGTCCGGTGAGAAGCCAGCAGCAAGCAGCAAGTCCGCCAGGTATCCCTTTACTTTGCATGGTAGAGGGTGACGCCAGGGCTCCTCTGCCCCTCATATCTGATGATAAAACAGCCATTCCGCCTAAGCCCTACTGGTACACTGATTTCTTTTTCTAATGCTATTTCCTTGCACATATGGTATTCTTCTCACAGTGGCACTACATGAGTACATGAAGTAACTGCTATAGCTCCATCTGCATGAACCTGATTGTTTTCTTTTCATCTGTTTTGCTGGTTTGATTTTGCTCTTATTTTGTTTTCATCACAGAATTTGTACATTAACATATTTCCTTAGGAATGCGCTTTGCAGGATTTTAAACATAATTTTCTATCTTTTCTGGCTCAATCCAAACATAGTTTTACTACTATGATCTCCCAACCAACCCTTTCTAAATTCTTCCCTCATGTATCCCTCCTTTGACTCATCTCAAACCTACTTTTACTACTATGATCTCCCTAATCCCTTCCTAGAGATTCGCCCCTCCTCCAAATCTCCTTTTTACTTATCCCAAACCTCATTTTACTACTATAATCTCCCCAAATAATTCTTTCCAGACTCTTCCCTCTTCTATCTCGCCATAATCCTATTCAATCTAACTAACAGACTCACGTGTCCACTGCTTATATTTCCCTATACCAATCCACCACTAATCTTTTTGGGTTCCAGAGGAATATATGTAATTACAATGCAAGGGTTACATCACATGCCATTACAACGCTGTTGTTACAACAACCGCGCTGTTACATCGCATACGATTACATCGCAAGTCGTTACAACGACTTGCTGTAGGGGGCGCGCTGGACTTAGGAACACTATCATTTACTATTCCTACTCCAGTTTGTGCAACAGCAGGGAAGGTGTTGGATTGTAAATCCAACACCTTCTGCCCCCTACAGCAAGTCGTTGTAATGACTTGCGATGTAATCATATGTGACGTAACAACACAGTCATTGTAACAACCGCGTTGTAATGGCATACGATGTAACGCATGCAAAGTAAACGATGTCTCCCGTTCCGGAGTAGCATGTTACTCGCCGAAAAGCACTTCGACGCCGCATCAGGGGTAGTAAACGCTATATAAATACAATTACATTTACATTTTACATGACCAAGAGCAAGCACATTCGATTGAAAGTATCATTTGTGCTACATTCGCGCCAGATCTTTGGTTATGTGTGAGTTCTCCATCACACATTTGGGCCTTTTTCCTTCAGCATGAACATCCTTGTGTGGAAAGTAAGGTAAGCAACCACCATTCGTACCTGCTGAGTGCTACTTGCGCATGTATGCATATTATCTCTAATGATGTGCCTGGATCTATCTTTGGAGCTTGACACATGTCCTTTAGCCGAGTGAAAGCTACAGCTTCAGTGGTTTTCTAGTGGCACCTCACCATGTTTCCGTTCTCACCAAATCTAGAAATCCATGGGTGCCCATGTACTTTCTCTCCAAGCACATCACAAGGAGAAAAAAGATAGAAACTCTCTGGGAACAGCATAGGTATCTCTGCGTCTGCAAATAGTGCACTGGGACAGCTCTTGTTCTGAATTTTGTATGTAGTTTTTATATGGCAGCTCCATGCCATTGTCTGAAGAGGCTTTGGTATAGTGCTTACAAATAATGTTGGTCATTCACCCCTTTATCTTTCTGCTCAAGCTTACGCCTATCTGTACAGAGATTTTAATTTGTAATAAGTAGAAATGTAATGCATCAAGGGACTTCTGTAGTATCTTGAAGAACGTGTCCGTCAGCGACATCACCGTGCCAAAACATGAACCCACCTCAAGCCATCTTGAAATCACCGGCAGACTACCTACAAAATGGAAGACATGATTTCACAGTTCTACTGACTACTGAGTTGTCAGTGTTGAGCGGTTGTACTCTGCTGGATAAGAGTCAGAAGTTTTATGAAGAAGCTGCCGCACAATTGCAAAGGATTTTTTATTTCTAAAAACAGTATTTATTTGGAATGACAGGTTTAATATACACTAATCATAAGCATATTCACCTGTAAATTTAAAATAGCACACACCATCTTACATGAGGAGTGTGGCTCAATGGTTAGAGCGGCAGACCCTGAAGCAGAGTTCTGGCCAGGGACCAGGGTTCGATTCCCGCCTCGGCGGGGCTCGGGCTCAATTTCCTCGGACCTGTCTATTCTCGCCTCGGTGCCTATTCTAATCACAGGCCCCACGCTGCAACTATGGGCAATAGCTTGCTTAGCCTCCACACCGGCTCCAACAGTGCTATGGATGCCTGGCTTCACCCGGGGGGTGCCCAGGAGTGGACACTTCACAGGGAAAGCCAGGAGGGGTTCTACAGTGGTATGAGTATCAGTGCCAGGAAACTGCAAAAGGCAACACCGCAAGGTGGCCGTCTGGTGACAGTGCGCTCTATAAGTACCTTGACATTTACATGAGACCAAATTGTTATATATTGTTATAGTAGTTTGCTATTTGGAATCTTTATGGTCCACCCAGGTGTATCCTACACAGAATAGGGTGCTAGTTTGTATCCCCACAGGGATCAGAGTTCTGCAACCTGTGCAATGAAACATGAAAGGTTCATTGCATGCTTGAGTAGAATGCTATGAGCCTCTCCTGTGTGGTATTTGCAGTGCCCCTACTTGTTGTTTTAAAGGGAGTGGAGAGCTGAAACAAATGTTATGATGTCTTGATGTTCCACTTTGTTATGTGTTATGTTATGTTAGGTTTGCTTATGAAGTGTACGTATCACCTCGGCTAGTGTCTTTCGGCGCTATTGCAGGTCCCAAAGGTTCTGGAGGCCTAAAGTGAAAGAGTGTCAGAGACGAGGAAAGCCAGGTCTTAAGAGATTTTTTGAACTGTTGAAAGTCCGTGCATGCACGTAGATGCAATGGGAGCAGATTCCAGTGCTGGGGAAGCTAAACCTGAAATGAACGCCCACCATACCTGGTGGTGTGAGTGCGCTGAGGAAGTCACAGGAATTTCCCACTGGATCTAAGGCTCCGAGTGGTGGCATACCACTGCAGTTTACCCTGCAAATAGGGCGGTCCTCTTTTATACAGGGCTTTGTGGGCCAAACAGAGGAGTTTAAACATGGCCCGCTTTTCTATGGGCAGCCACGGAAGAGTTCTGAGAATGGGTTCTGAGGGCGAGTCAGGTAGAAGATGACTAATTAGCCGTGCCGCGGTATTTTAAACCACCTGGAGTTTGGAGGACAGTCCTTCATTCATGGCAACCGTTAGAACATTCCCATAGTTCGGGAGGCTGATTATGAGAGCCTGGACTAGGGATTTAATTGTCTGTAAAGGTAGCCACTGGAAAGCTGTCCCGAGGAGGCACATGACGTGGTGTGAAGGTTTGGGGCTGACAGTTGCTTTTTTACCTAAAGCTTATATATTCGGTGGTTGCTGGCTCCAAGGTTACTTACCTGCTTTATCTGACGTGCACCTACATTCTTCACTCATTCACATGTGTATCCTGCCTCTGCTTGTTTCACAAGTCAGCCGGTGGGTGATCTCTAGAGGTGGTGATTGGTTACTTTAGCAGCTATGAGACTGGGTCAAATTCTGGATTCTTATCAGTCCTTCTCTGCATCAATTCCTTCCTGTCATTGCATCTCTCTTTCATCAAATGTCTATTTCATTACTTATTCTTTCATGGGATTGTTTTTATAGTTGTTCTTCATTACATGAAGAAAGACATGTTTCAATGACATGCTTATGTTATATTGCTGTATAATGTTTTTATGGAAAGTATTTTTGTGTATGTTTATACTGTGAATAATCATCAATTGGTCGATTAAAATTACTACTACTACTATTACTACTACTACTTATTCTTTTGATGTGGATGTGGGCGCTCCTGGATATTTTCAGCCACTGAAAATTGTGTACACACTTTGCAGCTAGAAACGAATTTGACATGTTTTATCCCAAAGATTTTCTTGCAGTCTCTGGAGAAACCAAGGTATACAAATACCTGCGTCATTCTCATCCGATTAAAAACATACCACACACAAAAATGAAATAAGTATGATGATTTACTCATACCAACGAACCAAGTTTAGTTGGGAGATTCCCAAATATTTAAGCAAAAAAATATTTATTTCACTTTTTCATGCTTTCAAATCCTAAACATCACTGCAAGTTAATACGGAAATTAAATTCCCTGTTTTTTTCTACATCTGTAGATTACCAGCAAATGTTGGCGTATATGTCTTACATGTGACAGGGTCAGATTGTGATGTACAGCAGAATGCGCTATCAGCTTCTGACATTCATAACGTACAGTAATAATTAGGAACAGATAAACACGAGTTCGCAGTGACCGTACAGAAGTAACATTGTATTTAATTGGGCAATTTCAGAGCAAGACCTCTCAGAATTAGCACGGTTCCCAGCCCAGTGCACAGAGCCTTGAAAACATGCGCAGCTGCCAAGCCTCAGACACGAGCTCTGAGAACACTTGAGATCATCGGATAGCCCGAAATGACGAGCAGCCCACACCGTGGCCAACACTGACCCAAAACCACAGCCTCGTGGAGGGCTAAACCCGGCCAGAGTGAGGGCATTTGGCCGTTCTTGCGGCCGGCTGTCAAACTGGAGTTTGTGTTGAGTTAATCACACATTTTTAAAATACTGAAATGGAGCTACTCCGAAAACATTCCTGCAAAAAATAGCCATTTTTTAGAGTAACTGCAATTGAGATACAATTGAGATGGGTGAGAGTTCCCTGCTGAATTATTATTAATTAATGTTATTATTATTATTCATTGGAGGTAGCAATCCCCGTATAAATACAATTCTCGTTTTTTTCTTAATTACAGTCTAGTAGTGACATCATTCTTCTTACAGTCTAGTAGTGACATCACCTATCACCCCTAATAAGAAAGGGCATGGCTGCTCAGCTGTAAAGGCTTATTGCAGTTTACTTATGACGTCACAATGCCTGCTGCCACTGTGGAAGTCAGACCATGGAGCACAGCCCAGATAAACCATAGCCTGATGCACACACATGCTGCTAAAGTTGAATGAATGCATGCTCACAGAGTGTACAAACACCAATCAATGAGGCACACCTGTTTGTGTTGGATAAACTTTGCTGCATGTTTATTGTAAGTAGGTAAGTAGCGGGTTAACTACTGGTGATCCAAGACCCTTGCTGGCTCCTGTATGATTAGCCAGCGAGCACCTGGACTACACTCCATCTGGTGTTATGATATACTTTTTAGGGTTCACCCAATGCTTAATTTGTCGAAAAAAATAAGTGCTGGGGCTCTCGTCAGGGGACAGCTTGCAACATGTTGCAGCTTGCGCCAGCCTCCTGTTAGTGCAGCCTCAAACAGAAGCAACTACCAACCATGAAAGTGGGCGTAATGGCTGCCACAGAGCTGGGGGGCTAGATTTGAGTCCGGCATCGGCTCAACATCCTGTGATTCTGGGCAAATCACTCAATCTCAGTGGAGAGGAGTTGGCCTAATGGCTAGGGCGGTCGACCTTGAGTTTGGGGAACCTGGTTCGAGTCTCGGCAATGACACTGGACATCATGTGATTCTGGGCAAATCACTTAATGTCCCTGTGCCTAACAAAAATGAATGTGTCCTCATGTCACACAACTGGTGCTATGTAAAGCGATCTGATAGCGGGTCAAGTTTGTGCTATATAAAACTCCGTAAAAAATGTTTTTGCCCCGTGCCTACCATAAATTAATGTGTCCTTAACTGGTGCTCATGAAAAGTGCTGGTGTTGATGATTAAGTGCCGGTGCTGACCACCGGCTCAAATTAAGCACTGGGCTCACCCCACTTGTGGACCCTATAGCCCAGGAATTAGAACTCATGTGCAGATTGGACAGTTACGACGCAAAGCCCACTCGTTCAGGCTTACAACTGGCCATGGCACTACTAGAACACAATCACTTTCATCCTGGGGTCCTGCTTGAAGGACTAGTTGGGAATTGGCATGAAGAGTCCAGTCCCCCTTTGGTCTCCTCTCTGTGGCTGCTTTCGGCACCAAAATCCTTCGGTTGGCCCATTAACCCCGCCAAGCCACAGAGACGGCCACTGTCAGTACTGAGGCCCTCAAAAGACTGCTAAAGTGGAGAAGGCCCAGTGTTAACAGGAATTTAACCCCCCACCTCATTGCCCTCCACACCCTAGAAGTGACCTAATCCGTGGAGTTGATGACCAGCCCCACTCCCTCACCGCAGTACTGAAGCCCCCACACTGTACAAGGTTGTGAGGGGGTGTGTGATTGGGCAGGGGGCTGAATCACTAAGCCCCTAAATGCCAAAATATTGTGCTGCCTGTAATGCCAGCAACCACAGAATTACAACTGCTATGTACAATGAAACCTAGCTTTTAAGCTCTTCTTGAAATGTCTGGGCACTGGCAGAAATAAGCAATTTATGGCAGCATGTTTATGTTTTTGCACAGCTAGAGTCCATTACACATTACAGGAAATCAGGAATTTCTGCATGATTACTAGACATTATACACTATTGCTATTTGAAAAGAGCCGTAACAGTAGGAATTTCTTTAGCATTATCCAGAGACTAGGCATTATGCATTGCAAACAAACACTATAAGGGACTGTAAAGGCGAAAAATAATGTTATGATATAATGGGCTCATTATCTATAAATTATGGATTACATTTTGGACTAGGAAAGCGTCCAAAGATTTATATAGGTATACAAATAATCATGCTGTTTTGCATTGTAAGGTATTACATAAATGGTGACATCCGGATGCTACCACGGATACATGTAACATCACCTATCATGACTGAAAAGTTCATTGTAATGACGAGTGACATATGGCAGTACTCTCCTGCTGACATTTTAGGACGGTCTATGGGACCAAGGGATAGCTCTACTGTCAAAGGTTCATCCCTTGTTAGAGACACTGATGCTGAAATAAAGAAGAACCCCTCAGTTTCTAGATTTTTGGATTGCCTTTTTCTGTTGAGGATGAGGGGCTATGTAATAATTACAAGCACATTATATTGTATTTGTTACCATACCATAACTGCCAACTTGAAGAACAATCTCACCGTGCGAGGAGGGGATGGGGTCTCAAAGGGGATTCGGCCTCGTGCGGAGAAGTACCAACGAGGCACTATTGACCCCCTCCCCCACACAGCCCACTCCTCCCCAAAATAAAAAGCTTGCTGATGCTGGTGCCGATTTCCTGGGATGTTTTCACACCCCTTAACCCCTCCCCTGCTCATGACGGAACCACTCCGTCATGAGCCACGGTTGCGCTGTGCTCATGACGGAGTGGTTCCGTCATGCTGCGGCCGTTGGCGGCCGCCCCGCCCACGCGGCGCTAATTGCCCGCCTGTGCGGGCGATTAGCGCAGTGGACGGAGTCATGACGGAACCACTCCGTCATGAGCACAACTCAACCGTGGCTCATGACGGAGTGGTTCCGTCATGAGCACCGCGCCACCGCGCTGCCCCCAAACCCCCCCCAGCGCTGCGGCGGAATTCCCACCGCAGCGAAAGGGTTAATGGTAGTCGCCAGTTCAAAGCCTCGAAAAACGAGCTGGAAAACAACTATTTATAGTGGTTTTCAGCTTGATTTCCCTGCCACTGTGTGATATCAGCTCCTCAGCAGGAGACCGTGTGATGGGAGCCGAGATCGTGAGTCACACGGCGGCACCGTGTGAGTTGGCAAGCTATACGCATGATAGTGAAACACATGATGCTAATGTGAATTGTAAAATATTATGGAAGTGTACTACTTCTGGGTTACACAGCCAGTACACTAGTAAGGCTTGTTTTATATTTCCAGGGCTGACCTTGTGGTCCTTGGTTGTGCAGATTTTGCAGCTCTGCCTTGGCATCCTAACGTAAAATATATTTAAACAAATAGTAAGTATTATGTCTGATGATAAGCAATGTATATATGAATCAAGGATTGAGGTGTACAAAGGTGAAATTGAAGTCTACATTTGTTGGAATGTGTCTGAGATGTGAGGATTGATCGTAGGTCTAAGGCCTTATTACGACTTTAGCGGTTTTCCAATGGGACCGCTACCATGGCCCCGTGAGTACGGCGGTCCCAGGACTGCCGTACTCGTAATAAGGTCCAAAGTATGATGGTATTTCATCTTTGTATTTTAGAGTCGTACCATGGATGCATTACTCATTACTTACAAATTGCGCTATAAGACTGCTTCAAGCCTAAGTTAGCGTTTTGAAAAATCTCATCAGTGTCCACTTTATATTAGTAGTAGGCCCTAGCAAAAAATTAATTATGCTGGTGTAATTCGTTTAATATCAGAAATTTCTTGTTATGCTTGTCACGCAAAATTCAGAAAATTACCCTTTTTGCCATATTGTGCAATTATTCCGCTGTTTGCAGCAAAATTATAGTGCAGTAACTATGAGAACACGAGTTGCTGATGTTTGAGCCAGTTGTGCAATTTGCATTTTTTTTTACATAAAATGCATCCTGCTTCCTTGTGTCAAAAACTGACGCAAGGACGTATTTTGTGCAAAAATAGTGCACTAAGTGACAGATTGCATTTTGCGTAATTATGTTTAATTTTGTAAAATTCAGAAATTTCATGTAACTACGCGAAGGTTTTGCACACCCCTAAATTAATAAGTGAGTATAATCTATAAGAAACTACTACTGAAATTGTGATTTTTGATAAATTTCATAATTGTCCATGTTTATATTGTTAGGTGAGCATGAAATATATAGTTGACTACTATGTAGCTCTTTTCTTTTTCTCAGAAGGTTCCAATTCTAAAAGCTTTTATTGCCGCGCCCTCAGCTTAGGTACTGCAAGTTACTGCTGGTGAAGAAAAGGTTTGTTTTAATCTAAAAAATGGTGCCTAGTTCACCTCCCTTGGCCTCTCTCCATTGGCTTCTTGTAAAGCAGGGTTCTATTCATATCTCTCAGCTTGGTTTATGAAGTTCTCTTTGAAATGCATTTGACACACCTCTGTCAGCCATTCAATTTATTTATAAAACAACTCGATGTTTTCGGTCTGAGAATTCTTTCTTGGTGACAGCATCTACGGTTGGTCTTGCTTCCATAGAAGTAAGAGCCTTTTCAGTTGTGGAAACCATGCACTGGAATTCACTTCGGTTGTCATTACAATCTCAAACCATCATGTAGCATCATGATATACCTTTTCGCGAATGTTTGCCCTTTACACATAACTTAAGTAAATATGTGAATACCTGTAGCCATACTGTCTCTTTCAAATGAAAAAGCTAAAAACCAAAGATTTAAGTGGTTTCTGGGTAGGGTCATAGTATGACTATGTATTATAAGGAATAAAATCCACTCTGCTGTCTTGAATAATTTGGTGAGTTACAACAACAGAGATGAATAGAACTATAAGCAGCATTAGAACATTGGAATGTTGAGATCTCCACTGAAGACAATAAAGTGGCTCCGGGCTTAAAATGACTGGTATAAGGCTTCTGCTCCAACATTCCAGTGTTTGTCTTTCTGTTGATTCATTTTGACTTAGAACATTCTGCCCTTAGTGGGTAGAATGCTCTAATAGCCTTATAGCCTTTCTGCCTCGCGCTATAACTGTTGTTAAAGACCCTTACCCTCGTTATAGGCCCTTGCCTGCGGCTCGGGCCTATAACCAGGGTTCAGGGCCTTTAACAACAGGTGCAGCCCAAGCCAGCAGGCTACAAGTCTACATTAAGTTGTTGTTATTTAAATATAAATAGTGTATAGCTGTACATTAGCAATGACGGTTACTAATTTAATGGAGTGTGTTGTTATGATTTTTGAAGTCTTACTATAGCAGTCTCCATGAAATACGATGTGATGTGAGAGAAGCATACAGTGCATCCTTAGTAATAGAGGATTTCACGTTGTGATGAAAATAAATATTGAATATAAGAATAAGAGACAATATTATGCTTTAATGTTTTTTGGATTGTTCATTACATATGAATGTATGGAGTGTGGTTTCCTAATCTCACTATTTTGAAAGTGCAACAAAATATACGAGCTGTAGATTGGAGATGTTTAATTTCACTCTATAAATTCCACATTTTTTCCAGATATTTGTAACCATAATCATTCATATGAAGGAGTATAAGAGCAAGGATTTGTACTTTTTGAGTAAAGGGTAGTAGTGTGACTATGTATTGTAAGGAATGAAGAATGCTTGTCAGTGACTAACACTCTTTTCTTATTTGCTCCATCAGCCTTGTGTTGCTTGGTAAATATGAGTTTAGTATTGTGTTGTTCTTGTGACACCATGTGTGACGCGAGTGCAATGTGATACTATGATAAATGTGGCGCCAGGTGCAGTGCTAAAATGTGCATAAAAATAAGTGCTGGTGCCCTGGTCAAGAGGCCACTGCAGCTCACACCCCCAGTTGTCATGCCAGCACTGCCAGGGACAATATCAACACAACTGCTAAGCATCACACTCCTGCAAGTGTGACAATTCTGACTATCCCCGGCACCCAACACTATACGAATGGCTTATGTGGAAATTATTTGTCACTTTTAATGTATCATGAATTAATAAACTACTGTTGTTGTGCTCATTTCTAAATTAGACAGACAGCGTCACCATGTGGCAGACTGTCATAAGTGCTGATGTTGACAATTAAGTGCCCATGCTGAGCACTGGAAACCACCGGCTCAAATTAAGCACTGCCCAGGTGGCTCAGAGCCTTGTGGTAGAAGCTGCGGAATACTTTGCTCGCATGCTCCATATCAGCATGGGCTATATAACAGATGTTTGCACAAGGAGTTAAAGCAGGAAGCTTGCGCTAACCGTGTCTGTCCAGGATATAAAAAAATGAAAGCTGGTGAGAACACACACCTACAAGCAGCACATACATGCACATACATGATCCGTTACCATCAAACATAGCCAAACACAAGTGTGAATGCCTCACAAACCAAAAAGTAAGCTAAAAATATGCCATTAACAATTACGTGAACAGTAAAACACCAATTTGGTAGAAAACGTAATAGCACATCACACTAGTAGTGACTTCCTCCTGATGGATTACCACATGTAATACTATCACATCATCTAAGAATCCAGGAGCTCAGGTATCCTTTAAGGAAAAGTGATACATCAATAGTTTTTCCATTCAGAGGTTTAGTTAAAACACTTGTGTTGCTGCCGTTATAATGCTTTTTGTGATCTTGGACAAAACCGCAATATGCAGACATTAGGCTTAAATTCAGATATTCAGTGCTGCCACTGTCCATAGACAGCTTTGGTATGCCTAATGCTTTCACACTGGCTTGGGATCATACTCACATTTCTTTCTGAGAAAGACCTTTTTCTGGAACCATTGCCATGATTAAATCTTGATAATGCTGCCCTGGAGCCTGAGGAGACATAGTAGTCCTCCTCCTCCTATGTTACAACCCTCCATGACATTTTGCTTCACTTACTGGTTGGTGAGGTTTGCAAACAGTCTCTTTAGAAGTGTTTCCCATGTTAGAAGTGATGCAACAAGACACTCACTTACTGGGATTCCCAACTTGGAGGCACACTCAGCGAAAAAGAGAGCCAAATGCTATGGACCTCCCCTACACAAAACAAAATATCCCCGGTACTAGCTCAGACAAAGTTCTGGACTTTACACAAAATTTACTGGACCCCGGTGCGCCTGGCGACCCTGGTCCTGATGTCCAATGATCTGTGCTGGAATTGCAATAAGGGAAAGGGGGACCTGGCTCATCTTATATATTACTGTCCCAAAGTCAAATCTTTCTGGGAGAAGATCTTCACCTTCTTAAACAAAATGTTAGGTTGTACTCTAAAAACGGAATTTGCCACCCTGGTAACGGCTTTTATTAAGACAGACGTAGACTCACAACAAGACAGAGAACTTCTGGATCTCCTTCTGACAGCAGGAGTCAAAATGGTACTCACTAAATGGAAAGACACCTCCAAGGCAATGTTCAAGGGATGGCTTAATTGGGTGACTTATCTCAGAGGAGCGGACACAGTGGCCCTACGTGACTCACCTTGGAGACAGCCCTGCAGGCAGATGTGGGCATCCCTGGACAAGTACCTAGACCTATATGAGCCGCCCTGAATAGGTCTAGCAGAACTACACGAAGAGCAACCATCATAAGACAATAGCGAAAAAACAAAACTCCTGGCATGCTATATCTCTTTTCTCCCTCTATTCTAGTCCCTATCCTTGTCCCTCCCATTCTTTCTCTTGCCCATACAAGGACAGTGGATGGGGGGCAGCCAATCTACCGGAACTGTACTTCAACTAACCCAGCCAATTTGGGCTGCCCTGTAACAAAAAGCGATGCAGAGTACATGTTATATGTTATATGTTAAATGTCATATGCTGTAAAAAACAAAATAATAAAAATCCATTGAAATAAAAAAAAAAAAAAAATTAAGCACCAGAGGTGCAAGGGACTTGAAAAAAGCCCCAAAGTGTTGGGGCTACATACAGATGATCCAAAATAATGTTATACACTCATCAATGATCTAGAGGCTAAACTGTCAAGTAGAATATCTTAAAAACAATGACCGCATTAAAAACACAAACTTGCAAATGTAATATTACCACTCTCGATGTGTATGTAAAACCCTGGCTTCACTGGAGTCACAAATACTCTGCATGCAATGAAAGGCATCCCATCCACAATCTGTATATTCAGTTAATGACTTGGAACATTGTACACCTAGATTAGCATGCGTAATGTTACAATTTGCAGATTTCTGCATGCATAATATGTGATTGGGCATAATATTGTTCCTATATCACAGAGACCTAATGATGCCATGGAAGTTTGTGTGGGGCAATATGGCAAATGGAGAAAAAAAATCAGCTGCATCTGACCCTAGTCACATTTCATAGAAACAGTCATGCATGCAAACAAATGAATTACTCTTCCAATTCAGCAGTGACAGAGGCACACTCACAGGATAACACCAGTATCAATGAAAAGAAAGAAAAGTATCACTGAACATCATTTTTTTTTGTAAATATGTTTATTAACAATCAAGATCATACGAATACATGACAAGTAGTAATCGACCCTTGCTGAAAACATCCAACTGGACAATTGCCCTAGTATAACCATGCTCACTGTACCCCGTTGACAGGCTCTCTAAATAAACGCTCCCCCTTCCAACTTTACAATAAAGTCTCTAGCAAATCTACCAGCGGATCAGTTTGCAAGGCCACATTTACAGTCATATAAACAATGGAGCTTCCGTTCAACAGGTTCAGCGCATAATCAGTACGACTAATCCTAAACTGATCAACGAACCCTAAGTACAACCCCTCTCCCCCCCACCCTCTCCCCCTACCTCCTCCGGCATGACCCGTTAACTGAGTATATGAGCAGACATTCAGTTCCGTGTGAAACACCCTAGCGCAGGACCACTGAGAACCCAAGTGAAACAGTGTCTAATCCCCTCGACATTCCACTAACCCGACATAGTAGAGGGTTGACTCTGTGCCCCCTCATTCTCCAAAGCCTCCTCCCCACCAGAGTCAGCAGTTTTCAATAGCACTGCCAATGTCCCCCAGGATCACTGAACATCATGAGGCATTTTGGGTACCTAGGTGCAGTGACGACTTTTCCTAATGGATATTGAGCCCTCCTTGTTTTCTGTCCTTATTTATCACATCAGTAGAATAGTGAAAAACAGTTTATTATTCATTAATGATGCAATACAAAAATGTAAGCAGCAGCTTAGGACCAATCTGTCTGATGGCTGGCGCTGGTGCAGAGAGGTGACTGTACTAGTCATCAGACAGCTTTTTAAGGGATGGCGACAAACAAGCCCTGGCCTCAGGGGCCTGACATGGCAAGGTGCCAGCCTGCTAGTGACACACTGCAACATCATGTGTACAGGCAGTCCAGGTGCTTTATACTTATGCCCTGCAGTGCCCAGGGCTGCTCATCCATCAAACTGTCATCTCACCCTCTCCAATCTAGTCACAGGGTAGAATGGGATAAGAAGCCTCACTGAAAGTCCGAGTCAGAGTGGTGCATCTGGTTGGTGTATGTGCTGCGTAGGCCTAAGCTTCCAAGTACTTGCTTAAGCGCTTGAGGAAGAAGGAGTTGTGTTCCTGTCTTAAAGGTCCATGGAACACTTAGCAGCTGAGGAGCATCACAGACCTTCTAATGTTTACATATATATATGTGTGTCAAATGTTTTGTGTGTGTGTGGAAGTGAGTGAGTGAGAGACCAGGGAATGACCAGGTGAATGAGAGAGTGAGACTGTGAAAATGAGTAAGTGCAAGTGAGTGTCAGTGAAAGTGAATTAGAGTGAGCATAAGTGAGAAACAGTGAATGAGAGTATGTGTTTGGATGTGGTAAGTTTGTGAGTCTGCCATTGGCCCTGACATACTGGAGGTTCAAGTTCAAGAAAAACTTTATTCGGTTTAAAAACAAAAACCATGAAAGTTACAACATCAGAATACAGATTTACACAAGGATAATGTTAAGAAAGAAAAACGACGGGACATATTATAATTCATTCCAGCCCAATCGTTTTCCGAAGTTTAAAAACAATTTTAAAAAAGCTTAAAAGTACGGTAACAGTTAGGACAGTTTCCATTCGTTGAAATTCTAAAAAAGCTGGACGGCATTGATTGAAATTCATTTCTTTAAGGAATGGTACAATCAGCTGCCTACGAGGTAAAGAATAAAATTTGCAGAAAAACAAAATATGGATATCAGATTGGAGTGAGGATTCATCACACGGACACAGGGGAAGATTACGCGACCATGAGTATGTTTCTGGGAAGGTCAGGAGTCTAAACAGAATATTCAACCTGAATCGAGTCAAAAGAAATCGATCATGATTAGACAACGGCAAGGTTAAATTCCATACATAACTTAGACAATAGGTTTCTAGATATATTGACCATTGAGAGTGGGTTTTCATAAAAATGTTGGTATCCAATATAAACCATAAAGTTTTTGACATAATTTAACCAGTCAGATCTACCAACATTATCCAGGGTTAAGACATCCCGTAGGATAGCCCGGTTCATGACGCACTCCCTTGTAGTCCAAACCCTATGCCACAGGAGTATGGGTTGAATTCTGATGATATCAGAAATATAAGATAAACCCAGTTCAATGTGGCATATATATGTCGCAACACTTTGGGGGACTGTCAAAATATACCTCAAAAACCTATTCTCAACTTTTTGGATTAAGTCAATATTGGAATACCCCCAAAGGGCCGACCCATACATAGCTACCGAAATGCAAGTAGCCTTATATATTGTTAAAATTTCCATACTGGAGGTAATTATTGACTTACAGAGGCATCCATGTCAAAATGCTGTTCTACTGGAGGAATTTATTGGCGTAAGTAGCAATCATAGCAAAATGCTGGCACTGGCACACTAGAGATAATTATTGACATAAGGGACACTCACTGCAAAATGGTGGAGCTGACACATGAGAGGTAATTATTGGCATAAGGGGCCAACCATGGTAAAATGCTTTGATTTTGGACAAATGTTTTGACATAAAGCGCCCCCATGGCAAACCCCTGGCACTGGCATTTTGGACATAATTCTTGCAATTGGGCACCTATGGAAAAATGCTGGCAGCTGCATAATGGAGGTAATTCTTGGCATAAGGGGCACCTAAGGCAAAATGCTGCCATTAAAACATTATAATGAAGTCCTGGCATATTGGTCTCCTGTGGCAAAATACCGATGTTGGCATAAGGGTGGTATTTCTTGGCTAAAGGGAGGACAACCATGGAATATGGGGGTGGGGAGGCAGACAACCATGACAAAATGCTGCCCATTACATACTAGAGGTGATGTTTGACATATGAGTCACTGTTGGTGTATGAGTGGTTTCAATGGGAAACATTTTTGGCAGTGGCCTACGGCTACAACCATGGCATATGTGGGGTACCCATGAAAAAATGCTGGCGCTGGTAAAGTGACAGGAGTAATAGACATTTGGGAGCACCCCTTGCACATTTTGAGAAATATGGGGTCGGTTCCTGAAGAGCATCACACTTTATTGGCTTGGCACATCAAGAAATATCTCTTCAGTGCCCTTTCGGAGTCTATCACCTTTGAGAAAATGTATATTGAAATTGTGCTTTTAAATGCACTACATGCTTCCATTGTTTTCAAACTTCTCTTGGGCGGAACAACCCACAACCCCCAAAAATCACCCTAGAAGAAATCAGGCTCACTTGTTGGAATTTGGAGCAAATATTACACCTCACCACTTTCAAAGATCAAGATCCACCACTGTCTAGATGTGAGAGCATTAGGGGAATCTCTTGTACCTGTCTCCACACAACCTCAGTGTAGCAGACAAGGAGGCCATGTGCCAGGAGCCCATTGCTATGGTGAATGCCATGGGGAGCATCTATGGAGGACTTCAAGAAGAAATGACAGAATGAGAAGAAGAGGTCTGTAAAAGAGAAGTACACCAAGATACAGAGGGTAGCTGTTGTACCAGGTGGTGGACTAGGATAACTTCTCAGCCTTACTCCTACAGAAAAGTGTGCCATCAACATCAGTGCACAGTAATATACTGCAGGACATCTCTGATTCAGAGACCATAGCTATAAGACTGAGTAATAATCAACACAAAATGCAAACACACACCATGGTATGTGTATTCCACAGTGTCAATGCATCACTACAACAGGCTCATTAACTGGCTTTACAAGGCAATTCCTAATCACACACCTCAAAAATGTCACAAACGACCAAAGCTTGTTGCCAACACACATATCACAACCCATCTATTATATCATGTTTATTAACTGTGAATCCTAATCATGCAGGCCCATTGATACCACAAGCACCCATCACTACCACAATAAACATGTTGTGGAACAAAAGAAAAAGGTGACACAACTTCTGTTGGCAATATAGCATAGAGTTTATAAAAAGCATGCAGAAGGCCAGTCAGCTACATGGAACTGAAATCTGAACTTCAACTTAGAACGTGTCGGACAGTTTCCTTTATTCTTTTGTAACCGCAAAAATGTCATACATTTGCATATCAAATCAACATTTGCACAAGCCCAACATTATCTTTACGAAGGTAACGCTGCAAAAACATCTAACCACACGTTTATGGAATGTGACTCATGTGATGTTATTGTTCCATTCTCACACCACTACTGGTGTTCTTGGTTTGTCTCATGCTTTGAAGCCTAGCAATGCTTTACTCCCTACAGGTCTTCTGTTCTGCAAGGCCTACCCTCCCACGTATTCTGCGCCTCTGTGCTGCTTTAGCTACATATTTTCTCAAACATGTGTTCTTGCAATATGGGTCTGTGACCTTCCATTTCTGCTGTGTCAACTTATATTTCTCTATTCTACTAAAGCTCTTGTCTACTTCCCTCCCCCAGGTCTTGACTCCACTTGTGCCTCCAATTCCACTACTGTAGACAGCTTACACCTGTATTTCTCCTTTAACATGTACATCTGTACATGTCTTCTGCTGATGCTTGCATTGACATGAGTGGGTCTTTTTCATTTTCTACATTCATTATAACAAATATCTGGTGTGTCATACTGATGCAAACAGATCTAAATTGACCATAAGACTCAACTCTGTGACACAGTCAGGTAAGAGTGTTTCCCTTCATCCCTGCCCCAGGTGTTTTTCTACACACTCCATCATTTTGTTGCATCCGTTGCTGATCAACAGGTCGCATTGGCACATGCATATATGCTCTAATATGCCTCAACCATCCTTCACAGGTATTGCTTCTGCAGTACCACCTAGACAAGTGGTACAGGCAACCTCTGGTACAGTCAGGTAATGTTCATCATCATGACTTTCACACTTGTGCCTCTCTGACTGTTTTCATTTATCCAGGCTTTGCTGATGTTTTTTGTCAAATTCCTGTAAAGAGTTATATTGCATGATTCATCCTGGTCTTTTCAGAACCAATTATCAATTCAACCTCCCCTCCATGAAGTATCTCATTACTAACACACACACTCACAACATACCCTGATTTTAGCTAACACATCTAGTTGGATGCATCATGACGTGATGTGATGTGACCTTGAGATTGCTCATATAAAGAGCACCACTGTGTTAGAGATAGGCAATTGTCTCACAGAAATCTTCACCAACACCCCCTCTCATTAAAACTCACCCTTTCTGAGCCATTACTTCACTCCAAGGATAACTGCATGGGAGTACACAGCACATATGCAACATATATCTAAGCCTGCGGGATAGATTTACTTTTCATCTGTCTACACATCAAATGTGCAACTCTTTGAGTATAACAGTAGCCTGGCGTTCTTAGTGTGCACCCATTTGACATCTGTGTTGCTATTTAACTATGGCCTGTATAAATGTGTGTGTGCCTTCATTTGTGGTTCGCATTATTCTCTGCTTCCAACAAACAGAAAACACCGCATCTGTATTACAGCGGTGCTATTGGAATAGGCAATACAGACAAATGCTCTTCTGGGGCCAAGTAGGCATCCACCTTCGTGCTCAAATACAAACCCTGTCTCCTATAGCTTACTGCTCTGAAGAAACATTGTCCTGCACTTAACCCCATGTCACCATTGTTGTCCATCATAACCATATCTATGTGTATTTAGTATGCAACGTCATTTATTCTTTATAGGTTATATATCTTATTAGCCGCTAACCGTATCCAATGTCACATGCAGAAATCTATTTTTCATGCAGCCGGAGCTACAATATCCAGTCTGTTCCATCATCTTGGGTGCCTTTCTAATGCCATCCACCAGAGAGAGTTTGATCGTTTAACGCCTGTGGCAGAGCCTGCTAATTGACTTTGTTCCAAAATCTGAGCGATAATGTTTCACTTTTAAGGCAAACCATGTTGTGCACAACACATACCCGAGTGATAGGCTAACACACATGCTGACTCTGTTTAGAAATGCCAAAGTTTGTCACACTAGAAAGGCCACATGTCTGTGAACACCACTGATGTGTGCATCATATTCGCCTATCCTCCCAACCTCTTCAAAGCACTTGTGGGTGACCTGCAAGAACCTTATGCACCTTCCACCAGTGGGGGTGAACATGCCATTGCAGTACCCAAACCATTTGTCGTGAAAGACACCATCTCTGCTAGTCATAACACCAAGGATGATGAGGAGACTGCACTTCCATCCCAGGCAACCAACGAGAGCCAATGCACCCCCAGTACTCATCCAATAGCCAAGATTTGAGGCACATTACCATTATGCACTGTACCCTGTGTGGACATTTTCCAGATTGCCCCTGTTTTCCTGTTTGAAAGCACACTACAGGTCAACAGCTCAGCTACCAGAGAGTCAGATATTGATTCTCCCCAACCTGCCCAGACCCCAGAAGCTTCTCCTGCCCTCTTCATCACTAGGTTTCAGCTCCAGTGGCCAGCCACTGGTCAGCCCAGCATGGCCACTATGTGGACTCTCCAGGATATGTCTGCCTATTACCAGTGATTTATTCACAAGACTATCCGCCGTCTTGTGGCTTCCCTCAATCTCATTCCCCTATAATACTCAGGAAGCATCACCCTCAAGTATTGGGTAGATGAGGTAGGGCAGAGCTATACTCAATAAGAGGAATTAGTAAGACGAAGCATGCTTTTCATGGGGGCGCTCATCTCCATTGACGAGTATGTAACTTGGTTAACAATATGGAGGAGCACTATCAAATTCTACAGGTATCAATGGTGGAGAAACTGGAAGGTCTAGCAATGATGAGGGAGAAGAACACCAGATGTCGCAATGAGGTCCTGCAGATTTCAGAAGGCGGCAGACACCAGTCGTAGGTCCAAGTCGTGTGTTTGAAGCAGTAACTTCTCCTTCTGATTCTCTTTCTCAGTCAAATATTATTTTGAGATATTATTTACAAAGTTTTTGTTTGATTTATGAGCAGCGTTGTGTTTAATTTCCCCTCTTTGCATTTCAAGGCGGATGGTGCTTTCTCTATTAAAAGTGAGGTATCCTGTTACAGTGGGTATTGGTTTGTTTATTTTCACCCCACTTTCTGTAGCTATTCAGCACCACTTTGTTTACATATTTCTGGTGTTTCCCACTGTTTAGTTATTCTTCTCTTAGAATGTGTTTTTCTTTGTTGTCTGTTCATCATCGTATTTCTTGACTTAGTGGTGGAGCCTGTGCAATCCTCATTATAACGTCTCACATTATAAATCACAGGCTAGTTGTACATCACATCATTGCTATAATCATCAGTGCCACACTTAAACGTTGTCATTTTGTGAACTTCAACATCTTTATCTATATTTGAATTTATGTCATTCAAGTTTATTTGCCAGTCAAAGTTTTCTATTAGTGGTCGAATTTAGGTTTTGAGCTGCATAATTTCATTGTCAAAATCTTATACTACTCCTTAAGTTCATCAATTGCAAGAGTGGGTCAAGTGAATATTTAAAATGTTGTACCACTTTTAAACATACTTTTTACTTTACATTTTGATGGTTTCAGACAAACTCTTTCTCTGGCCTTGACTTGTTATCTGTTTCCCTTATTAGGCAGGCTATAACTATTTTCTGCTTCACTTTGTGAAAATTTGATTATAAGAGGTTTGATTTCTTCAAAAGACATTTTAGAAATAATGCATGTGTGTGGCTGTGCTTGACCAAAACTCTATGCAAAATAAGCAGAGCTCTAGTAGTCTCACTGCCCTTCATGGGACTTCCTTACTTTCATTGTAACATCGGATACTATACTTGACTTAACTGAACAGGAGCCTCAACCCTGATTGTTTCATCTTGGGAGTGTACATTAATATAAAAAGTTGTCAACCTTATCTACACATTTGGTGTCTCTGCTGCTTACACATTTTTATAGTCGCTGGTAAGTACCTCATTGATTTCCTCCTTTGATATTAGGATCCTACCAAAACCATTAACTACAGAGTGTAGTTTCCTAGACATCTCAATATGTCCCCAAAAATAGATGATTGTAGAAAATATTTCTTTCTGCATGGACAACAAATAAATGATTAAACTTTACTATAGAACCGTTGTCTTTCATCAACCAAGAGAGATTCTTGCACTGTGGATACTTAATTTCAGTTTCTTTAAACTTCTTTCCAACCTCTCAAGGTTGGTTTTACATAATTTATTCTCAGTGGTTGAATAATCAATAATAGGACATCTTAGTACATCTAAGTGTAGCATTTAGAGGATCCCATAGAACAAAGAAATCTGCTACTGTATCAACATTAGTAGTCAAGTGATAAGTAATAACACGTAATTTTGCTTTAAATATTTTATCAGTTAAAATTGAAGAATTAAAAGTTCATTATTTCGACACTGTGAGTCATAGCAACAACAGGATTAGTTTTCAGAAACTGCAATGTCTCTAATTTCACTGTCAATAAATGCCCAAGTAAGATTTCAGAAAATAAGATGAAATCTGTTCTCTTATGTGTGCTCTCAATGAGCAGATGAGGAAAAGTTTCTCTCTGTAAAATGACAGGTGAGTAAAAGGCGAGCCGGTCTTCAAGTGTTAATGCAATTTTGAAAGGTATGTCTTGCTTATCGTGTTGATGATTTTCTTAGGCTGATCTGCTAAATAACCATGAAGCAACATGTTAAAATCCTCACTACAGAGTACTTCTCATCCTTAACTTAACTTAAATTCTGACAATTACCAGTAATATTGTAAAGAAATACCAGAAGCAAACTAGGAGCATATACATTTCTGCGAACTATAAAAATGGTTCCCATTGTAAACTCGCCATGACAGTCCTCTCTTTGATGTCTGTACATGCCTTTGCAAAGGGACATTCAAGTTTCCATATGATCAAAACTGATACACTGACAGGTTTATAATTCAGAGTGCAGCTAGGTATTTCTTTGGAAATCCTTTAGTTTAAAATATGTTTATTTTTCTCCAGGAAGGGATACTGCCTGTACGAAAACAATACCAGTTTGCTGCCTAACCATTCTAATCAATGCTTTTTATCTCAGATATATTTAAAGCTTTACCATTCAAGGACACAGCTATGCTGCTTTTTTTCTCAGATATATTTAAAGCTTTAACATTCAAGGATACAGCTATGCCCAGACACTCCATTCCGTAGAGGAAACAGTAGGAGATTAACTTCAATCACGCAAAAGACACAAAACAAACCCCTACAACCAGTGTAAAGTTATATTTGCTTTACTTTTTTTATTACCACACTTTAATAGAGGGTTCCAACCAGATGTTAATATATATAAAAAAAGCCAACCAGGATACATAATCACAGATGAGGAACAGTCACCAGCCTCTTGCCCTAACCTTACAAGATTTCTTTATAAGTGAGTAAAACTCACTACTTTGCCATGAATGACTTGTCTTTTCTTATTATGATGGGATAAAGTACCTCCTGCCATACATTATAAGGAAATTGTGAGGAGTTCAATAACCATATTGAGGAATGCAGCCAAAGGCTGAGTTCCTTTACAAGGTTATGGCACTCCGAGGTGACCTGCAATATCCTTATCATGTACAGCAAGGAGTAATTTATACCATATATAATGCATGGTCACACCATCACCTTCCCCACAAACCACATAAATCCTTGGTGCGTAGCTCTTTCCTTTGAAAGAGAGAGCATGTTTGCACTTGGCTTACTGTATACACTTGGAGATGAGATTGTTCATACTATTAGGTGAACACTTTATGCACTGGGCGCATGATCACTCGCTTTGTAGCCTTGAGGTTTGGGAATGGGGGAATGGTGGACCCCAGTCCTCAGAGCACCAATCAGCATGAACTCAGACAGTAGATTTTTAATTTTATAATTTAGGGTTTGATTTTGTTGCTGAAATAATGGCGACAGACTGCTGATGTTATCTACACCCACATTAATGTAGTGAGTAACTGGAGAGGTGGTGCTAACTACATTTGTTTAGCACTCAGGTTTTTCTGCTCTTTTTTCTTATATGTTCCGTTGTGGTAGTCCGATGGTTACGTACTGAGGAGACACTTAAAACAATTTGGGGTCGAAACGCAGACCATTGGCTGACATTCACAACTCACAAGAAAGGATTGTGGATTTGCTGGAATGTTGTTTCTTTGGTCAAATGTGATTATACAACCATTGGGGACTGTACAGTGTTTTTTTGTATTATATGTTGTAATTATGATCACTGTGTGAGCACTGCGTCTTCTGCACTATATTAACTTTTTTCACACCATAGTGTATATGTATGGATGCAATACATGTATGATGGACATTTGTACTCCGCCCAGTACTGTGCTTTCTAAACAGTTGTTTTAGTTCAATTGAGTTGGATCCGAATTATGACAAACCCCGCAATTGGTTGACATTTGTAACTAGTAAGAAGGGATTGTGTATTTGCTGGAACTTCTCTTTGTTTATTTGGCCAGATGTGATTATACAACCATTAGGAACTGTATAATGTCTTTTTGTATTATATGTTTTAAATACGATCACCGTGTGAGCACTGCATCGTCGGCCCTATATTTACTTTTTTCACACCATACTGTATGTGTATGGATCCAATACATGTATGATGGAAATGTGTACTTTGTCCACTACTGTACTTTCTGAACTGCTGCTTATGTTCAATAAAGTTGGATCTGAATTATGATGCTAAGTAGATGGTAGACTCCACTAACCCTGAGACGAAGTCTATCTTTGACTGAGCCCCATGTGACGTTTTGCTCAGATAAATATATATATTGACCTGTGTCCCGTGGGCATATGTTATGTTATGTTATGTTACTCGTTATTTATACAGCGCACGGCTACTCCAAAGAGTGTCCCGGCGCTACAGGGGACCACAGACAACCAACAAAAACAAAAAAAGACGCTCCAGAACGCCACCCTAGAGATAGAAGAGAAGGAAAACTAAAGCTGAAACAGCCACGTCTTCAGGTTTCGTCTGAAGGACAAAAGATCAGAATTTTGACGTAGTGAGATGGGGAGGCCATCCCAGAGGCGAGAGGCCATGACCTGAAAATATCTTCCTCCAACCCGCGTGAGCCTAAATTTTGGGATTAAAGTTAGGGACTGGGAGGAGGATCTTAGAAAGCGTTGCGGCGTATAAGGCTGAAGTCTTTCCCGTAAGTACGGGTCCCCAATCCCATGAAGGGCCTTAAAAGACAAAACCAGAGCCTTAAAGTAGATTCTTTTTTTCACTGGGAGCCAATGGAGTGAAGACAGCAGATGAGAGGTATGAGTTCTGGGCTTAGTTAGAAAAATAGCCCTGGCTGCCACATTCTGGATGATTTGTAGCCGACTTAGTAAATACTCGGGGAGACCCAAGTACAAAGAATTAACATAATCGAGTCTTGACAACACCAGAGCCTGAACCACTGTTTTGCGATGCGATACGGGGAGAAGTGGAAGAAAATTTTTCAACATCTTCAAGATCCCGAAACAAGTACCAGTGACAGATTGGACTTGCGCGTCATAGAGAGAGCAGAGTCCAATTTAACCCCCAGGTTCTTTACGAGTGTCACTTCCGAAAGCGGGGGAGACATATCCTGTGGCCACCAGGAAAGCCAAGCCAAGCTGCATGGGTTTGGGAGCAAAAGAAGATGATCTCCGATTTATCGGAGTTACATTTTAATTGGTTATCATTAAACCATGTAAAGATCTCCCCAAGGCAGTTTTTTATACATTCCCCATCAAACTCCGAACCCTTCTCACTGGTGAACAACAACTGAGTGTCGTCCGCTTATGACACTATTTTGGCTCCATGTTTTTCCGCAAGAAGGGCGAGGGGGGCGATGTGCAAATTTAATAGAGTAGGGCTAAGGCTAGATCCCTGCGGAAGGCAGGAATTTCAGCTGAAAAAGGGGGTGTCCACACTGTTGTAAATTGAAGCCACGATGTGATTAAGCATTTACTGAAGACATGAATTCTCCTTCCTTAGACATGTCTCTTTCGTTATGTTGACTAAAGTCTGGAATCCATTTTGTATTGTCAAGTCTCCACGTGCTCAACACGAGAAGAGTCCTATCTTCGTGTTAGTTGCTCTTGTAATCTGCCTAGTAACAGTCTATAAATAGTTCCTTTGTCCGCCTGGCGCATGCCCAGGCTTGACCACATCTGTTATCAGTTAGTCCTTGCTTGACCATGTTTTTGCGGGCTCAAGGAGTGTGTCAGCTCCGCCCACATATTGATCTTGTATCGAAAATGTCCATAAAAGGTAACATTCCTTGCCTCATGTTGTATCCTCCCACTTATGAGCCCCTCTGTTGTGTATAAAAGGGGACCGTGTACGCAAGTTCTTTGTGCTACTCTATGCAATACTGAAGGGTGTTGTATGGATTGTAGGACCACCCTTAAGGGTTAATAAACTTTGTCTTTGTACTTTGCAGTTTCCGTGCCAACTTCCTTATAGATTCCATTGCAGGAGAGCGAACCCTTGTGTCCTGCGGGCCTAGCTGGGGCCTGTATTCATCAATTGGCGCCCGTCACGTGGGGCTCATCGGCGACTCGGATGCTCGAAGGATTGGTCGCGACGAAGGTGAGGAATTTGGCCGGGGATGTGATCACTGCCAGAGGCGCTTTAGTCCTGGCATCCCGAGGTTCTTCTTCCTTCCCTTCCGACCTGACCATCTGGGTGGCGCCGGTCCTCGACTGAGACCTCTTCTGTCGGTCCTGCCGTGACAGCCGTTTGGGCGAATTTTGGAGCTTGGCAGTTGGAATCTGGACTCTTGATTGGTAAGAACCGTTGTACGGTACTTGCTCCGAGTTTTTGAAGCCTGGTTTGGCTATTTGAGTTTGATTTGTGATGACCGGTCATATCTTGTATTGATTATTGTGAGAATATATGCGTTGCAACACATATAGGCAGGTAATGTGGAGATATTTCTCCGGAACTGTGTAACTTGGAACGGCACAACGTTTAAGTGCCATTTTTGATAATACTGCATATTCTGCATTATTTTTGAGCATGCCTGTTTTTAGCGCACTCCGTAAGTGGTGCTGCTGCTTTGGAAACCGGTTAAACCTCGAGGAATCTGCTCCAGCTCCCCCAGAGGGGACTCCTAATAGGGATATGTATGTGAAGCATGGTCTTTCTTCCATAATGTACAGCACAGTATGGAGGAAATATACCAGAAAGGATCCTGAGTTACGGTGGCCGTTGTATGGGTCGTTTGATATGCGTAAGATTGAGTATGTGGAACAGTGTATGTGTAAACGGCGTGCTCGTCAAGACATGTTTGAATGTGTGCGATTATGGGTGAAGGAAGTGCGTGAGCAAGAGAAGCGTGAGAAAGCGCTGTTTGATAAAGAGCAACAAAAGAATGATCATGTGAGAGCGCAGGAAGCAAAGCGTCGGGAGGAAAGAGAACAGGCGGAGAGGCAAGAGAAAGAGCGTAGGTTGCAAGTCTCGGGTCAATATGCTGTTCGTCAGTCACTTTATCCTGTCCTTGATAATCATGACGATGATTTTTATTTATTAGATCGTTCTCCGCCTCCTTATGTCGGCGCGTCTGCCCCGAGGCCACAAGATTCTGGATCGGGTTCGGGTAAGGTAGACACGCGGTCCATGTTATCGGCTGAGCGAATGGGTGAGCTTCGGCAAGTTTCCTATCGTGCACTTAAGGGCAAGTTATCCCTTGCTGAGTTGTTGGATTCTTGGGAGTTGTGGCAGGATAGAGAAAAGTTGTATTTTTTGGGCCACTTTTCTGAGGAAGTGATTGCTGCTTTCCGGAAATATTCCAGTGTTTTTGAGCCTGACGATGTGGTATTAGATGCTAAAGCATTGCGTAATGGTGTTTTCTCTCCCTCTAAGGCGCCTGATGCGGTTCGGCGACTGTTTGCGTTGCGGGATGCGGCGAGGGACCTTAAAGAGAAAGCACGCCAACAAGCTGAGGAGGAGAAGCGGTCGGATTCGCGTACCGGAGATGGCCATTCATCCACCTCTCAGTCAGATAAGAGCGACCTAGTGCATGCTAAACCAATGCGAGAGGCGGCGCCTTTGTATGTTCCTCCTAAAGGAGCGGGGACTAGCTCGGATATTACCTCCGCCGATGCTAAGGGATATTTTGTGTATAATTGGGTTTATACTCCCTGGCACAGGGCTGACGTCATGGCGTTAAAGAATGCGTTGCCTGATCCCCGCAAGAATCCAGCGGCCTTTTACGAAGAAGTCGAGGGGGCTTTGAATTCTTGCACTATGACCTTAGCAGATATAGATTTGTTCTTTGGGCTTATTTTACCACCAGATATGTGGCGATCTGTGCGGAAGGTGGACGATGTTGCCGCTTTTAAGGCTCGGTGGTCTGAGCTTGAGGATGAGGATAGGGAGAGGAAGCCCGCGCAGAAACCACCTCAGCTTATCTTAGATCTCCCTGCTGCTATTCTGACTAAGTTGAAGACAATCATTCCCCCTAAATAGATTGACTGGAATATGCTAGCCTCGTGTAAGCAGAAAGTTGATGAATCAGTTGCAGATTTCTTTACGCGCTTTGAGTAGACGTTTCATGATTTTAGTGGTCAGTCACTTACGGATGATACGGGTCGACACCTCTTTGCTGATAAATATGTGGCGAATTTATTACCGGCGATCGCAGCGCGCCTAAAAGCGAGTGAAAGTTCTTGGTCCACTGCGACCCCGACAGCCCTCCTGACTATAGCTCAGTACTATGAGCGCCAGGAGCAAGAAGCGAAGGGGCAGGAGGAGAAGAAATCGAAGGATTTAAAAACGAAGGTGATGTTAGCACAAGTATATGGTCCGCCCCGACGGGGTGTCAATAGAGGTAGGGGAGGATTTTATGGTCCTCCCTCGGGCCGATCTGATTTGAACAGGAATCAATGTGCGTATTGTAAGCAATCGGGACACTGGCCCAGAGATTGCCCGGCGTTGCATGCTTCGCGTCAGGGACACAATCAGGGTGGCTCGAGAGGTAGAGGGGGTTTCTCGAATTTTAGAGGGCATTCTGTCGATCACGCTCGTTTTGACCCTGCCGGGCAGCAACGAGATAGGCCTAATGTTTTCGATCGACAAAACCAGTATCAAGTGTCGGGGATTGACCGTTCTGGGTACCATGATTCTCAGCATGCACAGGAATGCGTTGGATGGGGGTTAGAATCAGTTGAGGTGCCGGTTGATCAGAAGGGTCCTTACGTATCAGTTGAGGTTTTGGGTTCTACTGATCAGTTCCTAGTGGATACAGGAGCGACTCGTAGTGCGCTGTCTAAACAATTGGTTCCGAGGGCTCCCCCATCTGGCTTAATGGTTACATCGGTAGGGTTTGATGGTACACTCTCCCGAAGCCCTCTTTCACGGCCCCTCATATTTCAGGTTGCTTCTTTTTCTGCACCCTGTCCGTTTCTGCTTGCCCCGAACACGCCGGACAACATTATGGGCCTTGATATGTTAAAGTACTTCAGAGCTACGATCCGCTGCTCCCCTGCTGGAGTGCGGGTGATATTAAATGACAATTACCCCCGGCCTGAACGGATGTGTGTGGTTGCAGAAGATGCTGTGTTAGCTACCCTCCCTTGTGCTTTGTGGGCCACTTCGGATACTGATGTGGGACAGATGGTGATTCCGCCTGTTCACATTAGTGTCCAGGAGGGGGCGGTGTTACCACGCCTTCCACAGTATCGTATTTCGCAGGAGGGGGAAGAGGCTCTTATACAGATTGTGCAGGATTTGATTAAGGTGGGAGTAGTGGAAGAAGTTCCCTATAACGTCTGTAATAGCCCGATTTTACCCATTTTGAAAAAGGATACGGATGCTAAAGTCTATCGGTTTATAATTGACTTGAGAGAAGTGAACAAGATCGTGATACCTCAGTACCCAGTGGTTTCTGATATCACGACATTGCTTACTTTGGTCCCGCCTACGGCGACCACGTTTTCAGTTATTGATTTGAAAAATGCCTTCTTTTCAATCCCTATTCATCCTGATAGTCGATACCTTTTTGGTTTTACTCTAAATAATAGGTCTTACCGATTTTGTAGAAGCCCTCAGGGCTACACGGAAAGCCCTAGCATTTATAGTCAAGCTTTGAAAAGACAATTGGACTCCTTTGTTCTGCCCGAGGGTGTCGCCCTCATTCAATATGTCGATGACATCTTGCTGGCGGCTGACACTCCGGAGTTGTGTGAAACGGGTACGTTGTCTTTGCTTTCCTTTTTGGCATCCCACAATCACAAAGTATCTCGGAAAAAGTTACAGTTCTGTAGACCAAAGGTGACTTATCTGGGTCACCTTTTGTCTAAGGAGGGGCGTGCACTCACACCAGATCGTGTCCAAGTAATTCTGGACACGCCGACGCCGTCCACGCAGAAGAACGTGCGTGCATTTTTGGGTCTTGTTTCGTTTTGTAGGCAATGGATACTGGGGTTTTCACACATAGCTAAGCCATTGTTAGCCCTTTTGACAAAAGACACAACTATTCCGCTTCCTTGGACGAATGAGTGTGACACTGCCTTTCAGAAATTGCGACAGGCTCTCTGTTCAGCACCAGTGTTAGGGACTCCTGATTATACCAAACCTTTTTCGCTGTATGTGCATGAGAGAGATGGATGTGCATTATCAGTTTTAGTGCAGATGCACGGCGACAAGCAGCGCCCTTGTGCATATTTTTCGGCTGTACTTGATCCTGTTGCCCGAGCATTGCCTGGTTGTTTTCGCTCGGTTGCGGCGACAGCTGTGTCAATACGCCAAAGCGAGGGAATTGTGTTATCTCATAAGCTGTTGGTATTAGTCCCTCATGCTGTTGATGCCCTGCTTAATCAGACAAAGACGCAGCATTTGACCAGTGCCCGTTTAACGGGATATGAGCTGACGCTTTTGGCTCCTCATATTACGTTAAAGAGGTGCGTGACGTTAAATCCGGCCACATTGTTGCCATACCCCGAGACTCAGTCTGAAGCACGGAAAGCACATGATTGTATTCTTGTGACTGAGGAACAAACAAAGGGTCGTATTGATCTCCAGGATACGCCCTTTCCAGATGTAGATGGAGAACTGTGGGTGGACGGGTCATGCCTGAAGCTACCAGATGGTACGACTTCAGCAGCGTATGCAATTACCACATTGCAAACAATAGTGGAGACAGCACGCATACCACAGAAATCAGCTCAAGCAGCGGAACTGATAGCATTAACACGAGCGTGTGAACTCAGTACAGGATTGTGTGTGAATGTTTATACAGATAGCCGGTATGCCTTCGGAGTAGCGCACGATTTCGGCCTGCTCTGGAAGGAGAGAGGGTTTTTAACGTCACATGGAGTACAAATAATGCATGGGGAGTTAGTTCATAATCTTTTAACTGCATTGACATATCCGAAGAAAATTGCCATTGTTAAATGTAGCGCCCATAGGAAAGTAGTCGATAAAGTTGGAGAAGGGAATGCGTTAGCAGACCGGGTGGCATGGGAGACTGCGATGCAGCCTGGTGCTACTGCCATGTATGTAGTGAAGTCGCAAGTAGAAAGATGGCACGATGCGAAGGAAGAAGTGCGAGAAATACAGAGGACCGCTTCTGATAAAGAACGGGAGCAATGGTCCAGTGAGGGAGAATTGGATGATGAGGGTTGCTGGAGAAATAAGCAGATGGATAGATGGAAACTACCCACGGCTTTTGTACAACCTATGGTTCAGATGGCACATGGGCTAGCACATGTTGGAGCTTCCGCAATTGTAAAATTGCTTACCCAAGTCTGGGAGCATCCAGAGATTGCTAGCACGGCAAAGAGGGTGGTGCAGACCTGTATGATCTGCCTGAGGTACAACCCAGGAAAGGGTACTCGAACTCCAGCAGGAGGATTTGTAACACCTACTGCACCCTTTGAGGTTCTGCAGATGGATTACATCCAGCTTGAGCGCTGTAACAATTTGAAGTATGTTCTAGTAGTGGTTTGTGCCTTTAGCAAATGGGTTGAGGCATACCCTACTGTTCTGCTTGGGTTTTCAGATCGGATGGAACCCGCTCTACAGAGCCCTTCTGACCCAAACCAGAACGTTACCCCCTCCCTAGGGCCTTTTTACACCTAAATGACCACATATATATGTACCACCTAAGGACAGGGAATTCCTATTATATATATATATATATATATCAAGACCTCACAGCCCAACCACAGTCTCGCGGCCTTCAGCAGACCCAGAATCTCCTACCCAGACGGCAGCAACACACACAGTCTCGCGGCCTCAGTCAGACCCAGAATCTCCTACCCAGCCGGCAGCAACACACACAGTCTCGCGGCCTCAGGCAGACCCAGAATCTCCTACCCAGACGGCAGCAACACACATAGTCTCGCGGCCTCAGTCAGACCCAGAATCTCCTACCCAGACGGCAGCAACACACACAGTCTCGCGGCCTCAGTCAGACCCAGAATCTCCTACCCAGCCGGCAGCAACACACACAGTCTCGCGGCCTTCAGCAGACCCAGAATCTCCTACCCAGACGGCAGCAACACACACAGTCTCGCGGCCTCAGTCAGACCCAGAATCTCCTACCCAGACGGCAGCAACACACATAGTCTCGCGGCCTCAGTCAGACCCAGAATCTCCTACCCAGACGGCAGCAACACACACAGTCTCGCGGCCTCAGTCAGACCCAGAATCTCCTACCCAGCCGGCAGCAACACACATAGTCTCGCGGCCTCAGTCAGACCCAGAATCTCCTACCAGACGGCAGCCTTAGCACGAGCTCATCCTATTATTACCATAGTACATGACAGGGGAATCGGGATTACTATATATCAGATCACACAAAGACTATTAGTTGAGCACAACCTGTTCTCTAGTTCGAGGGGCTCGTTTCCCCCTCATCCAGTTACCACTTACCTGACCAGGATTAACCTCTGTTCATGTTGAGTTAACTCTGACTAAAAGAATAGGCTATCCTCCTATACAAAAATACACAACACATGCTAACTCACGACAAGCTAAATACTTTATTTAAATGCCACATGCACATTCGCAGAATACATCATATATATATAACCTGCAAGGAAAGTGAAAGGTTAAGTTATACACTTCAAAGAAAAAGGGGTCGACATCACCTGAGTTGTATGTAGCCTGTGCTCAATGGTCATCTAGGTTCCCTTCTCCCTCTGTGCCTCGGCTTCGCCTGGAAGTCACACCTCCGCAGTCGCGGATCTACTCCCTTCTCCCTCTCCGAGTCACTGGAACCTCTTCCTCATCGGCTACTCTCTCCTCTTTAGATTCAAGTTCGTCATCTGTCTTCCCTGGAATAAGTAGTAGCTTTTCTGCTAACGGCCAGATGCCGCCTATGGTCTAGAAGCAAGTGCCCATATCTAACTCAGACTTTCACTAATATAGAGGTGCATTCTCTCATGGAAATTTCCAGCTCGAAACCTGCCGCCCACCAAATTCCTGTACCTCCCCGTGCCAAGGACACGTTCCCAGCCGGCCGGCCTGATGTAGTGTCTTCGGCAGGGGAAAAATACACTCCTTCGATAAGGGCCGGCCTGAACCGGTTCTCTCCGAGCGAATAACACCTCATAACTAAAACATCGCCCTCCCTCTAGAAGTGTCCCAAGCTGCCGGAGCAGAAAGAAAGATGGAGTCTCTCCTGTCTGAGGCCTACCAGGCCTGAATTCAGCACGACTCCATGAAATACCCTCACTATAGGGCAAGTTATCCTCGATGCTAACGAATCTATCCCCTAGGCTATGTATGTAGGCCCTGATCTATGGGTAGGAGCACGGGATTGTGTCAAAGTGTCTAATAGATAGGCCCTATTCACTACTCTAGTCCTTAGACTTGGATGGAAAGAGACTGAAGTCATATTGATCGCTCTACAACACAAGAAGGCCAGGAAAATCAAGCAGTACATTTCACCCTTGACTTCAGTCTATTATACATACATTAAACAGAACTAACATCGGTGGAAGAATAATATGAAACAAAACTAACCGATCTATGTCTAGTACCAGATGTGCAGAATTGAAGCAGTGAAGGGATACACTGAATAAAACAACAGATAGAAATCAAAACAGCAATAGCAATCAAAATGCCACCTAATATGTAGCGTAGCATATGCATGTCCGGTAACCAATTAAAGAGCCAGTCAAACCAGCCCTGATCAATGTGTTTTCTAACTTCATCGGTTAAGTCATGCAATTTATCTATGTGTGCACGAATGGATTGTGTATGATCAGATAAGTTAAAACAGCAGAGGCCTTCAAAATCTGAGCAACCATGTCCATGTTTAAGCAAAAGATAATCAATGGCTGCTCTATTTTGCAAAATGGCCCTACGTTCACCCTGGGCGTCTAATAGCAAGTCAGACAAGACTGTAGAAGTATGATTAATAGATTTAACCATCCAGCAAGCCATTTTCCCAATGGATTTGGCATTGTAAACCGCCAAAGCAGGAACACCAATAATTGAAACAGCTAGGCTAAGGTATTCAGACTTGGAATATAAATGCAAAGATGAGTCACAATCCTCCTGTAACATCACTGTATCTCGAAGCACACGAGAGTTGGCATTTGGATGGGAGGAAAACATGAGTAAACTCAGTCTAGTGATGGCACACGGGCCTCCGGAAATGTTTGCAGGGACATATGGCCAGGAAGTATTACCACATGAGAAAAGCCATCCGGCAGGTAGCAACATCGCACGATAGTGACTGGGAGTAACTACCAAACTATTGCAAGTCATATTGTTCTGGACTGAGACACATGTCGTCGGTGTCCTCTGGAAACACAAAGTTCGTTCGTGAGGTGTAAAGGAAGTGGCGCCCCTTAACTTGAGGCGTAGGCATTCAGAAATTGCATTAGGATTACATGTAAGAAAGAAGCATAGGTCACCTTGTGTAATATTATACGTAATTATTTGGGACTGGATGGGGAGTTGCTCATTCGGCAGTTCAGTACACAAAGGACAATATACATGGGTAGCAAAATCACCCAGGATAATATTCAGACGAGCCTTCGAAATGTTAAAGATACTGATTAAAGTCTCCAGCGAGGCGGGGACAGCAACTAGGCAGGTCGCAAGAATATCGTGCACAGATCTCATCGGTGTCAAACAGAAGTGAGGGGCATCAGTTACTCTTTTGGCCAGTAAGGTCCAAAAGTTCGATGATGAATCCCACGCATTGAAGGAACGCAACACTCGGGTTCCCAGTTCATCCCGGGTTGATGGGATCCCTTCTCTCTCGCCGAAGTAGTCCGAAGGGAGTCCAATGCCGGCACATCCTGCAGCAACAATCCAAAGAATGATCTGAAAAAGAACCAAATACAGGCATTAATCATTCTCGTAAATAACATTTATCAGCTGGGACAGCTTCCCAGCTATCTTTCCCTGGCCTCATAACCAAAATGGTATTATCCTGACCGGTGGCAATAACCTCTGCTTGTTCAGGGGGATTCTTAGGCGATTGCACCCAAACCTTGGCCCCAGGGTTATCCGTAGAGCCAAAGCCTTTCTGGCCACGTACAGTTAGCAAAGTTGGGGCAGTGCCTTTCATTATTTCACCACTGAAAACAGGCATAATGAGTAATTGAGCCACTCGGTCAGTACGATGTATCAGCAAGTCAATCTCACTGCTATTTAGCAGAAGTACCTTAATCTCTCCCTGATAGTCGCTGTCGATAACTCCTCCAAGCACCTGGATGCCTTTTACAGCCAGCCCCGATCTAGGGGCGATCAATCCAAAATTCCCCGGTGGTATATGAATACCAACACCGGTAGCAATGATGACCCGATTTTTACTTTCCAGAACGGTGTCATCCATAGCATGCAAGTCTAAACCTGCCGACCCTGGGGTCGCTCTGCATGGAGCCAGAGCTCCGGGAGTAATTTCCCAATACATCACAGTTTCATTGATTACATTAGGCATAGTCTCAACATTTGGGGGAAACAAACGCATAAGCGGAGATTCAGCATTTAAAAAAGGACGATTATTCAGGATCAATAGTGCTTGGGGTAAAAAGTCTCGCCAATTTTTATACTTGTCATCTGTTAACTTTCGTAACTGATCCTTTAGCAGGCCATTCAATCTCTCCACCAGGCCTGAGGCCTGCGGGTAATAGGGTATATGAAATATCCATTCAATATTATTTTCCACACAGAATTCCTGTACCAATCTTCCACGAAAATGGGATGCATTATCAGATTGAATTTGGAATGGCACACCATAATACATCATAATCAATTCTAATGTTTTTATGGTATTCAATTGGGTGGCTTGCTTACATGGAAGAGCTACCAGCAAGCCACTATATGTATCGACAATTGTGCAAACATATTGACAATTTCTACTCATGGGAAGGGGCCCGATGTAATCAATCTGCCAAATTTGAGCGGGCAGTTTCCCGCGATGTAAATGGCCTCTAACAATTTGGGGTACCTTACGCTGTCTGATATGTTGACAGACGGGACAATGTAAGATAACATTTTTGATTAGATCCAGGGGAATATAAATTCCTCTATCAGCAGCCCACCTGCTAGTGGCCTTCTCTCCAAAGTGTCCTGCCTTCTGGTGTGCCCATTTCGCCAATCCCGCAATATCAGGATCTTGTCTGTCCACCACTGCCTCAGCAATTTTAGATTTTTCATCTGCAATGTTATGAAAAAATTTGTCAAGGGAGTCTATTGGGGTGTGAGCATCCACATGGAAGATGGTAACAGTACTCTGTGGGAGCATCTCCCAAATCTCTTGCCATAACTCTTTTCCCCACAATTCTTTGGAGTGTAACCTCCAATTATGGGAATGCCAGGTCGGCAACCAAACAGCCAGTCCATTGGCAGTGGACCAGGAATCGGTGAAAATGTGGCATGTACCGGGTAACTCTTGTTTCAAAACTTGGTAAACAGCGTAAAGCTCGGCAAATTGGCTACTCTTCCCTTCACCAGTTGTGCTCAACAGTTTCTGTGTGATCGGATTATAAGACACCGCCTTCCAGTGCCGTGTCGTTCCAATAAACTTCGCCGACCCATCTGTAAACCAAACATGGTTTCTGTCCTCAGCGGACAAATCATCAAAAGATCTACCCCACTTGACAGGGGACTCCTGTTCTAAAGGTACGGAACACTCACTCTCAGTCTCAGTCGATGGTGCTTGCGCCACTTGCTCATGTAAAAACGCAACTCCTTTCGGACCCACACGTGCCCTGTCTTGTATGTACCATTTCCATTTAATCACACTCGCCTCCTGAGCATGCCCAATTCGATGAGTTTTTGGTGAACTCAAAACCCACTGCATAATAGGAATTTCAGGACGCAAAAATATGTCATGTCCCAAAGTCAATTGCTCGGTATCCACCAAAGCCCAATAACAAGCAAGTAGCTGTTTCTCAAAGGGTGTATAACGCTCACCAGCATCAGGTAGCTTTTTGGTCCAAAACCCTAACGGTACCTTACTCCTGCCTTGTTTCTGCCATAGACTCCAATTTGCATAAGGGCCTTGCACAGACACATTCAAATCCACATCACCATCACGTACAGGCCATAGATCCATAGCATGTTGAATTGCCTCTTTCGCCAGACTAAATGCATCTTGCTGTTGCTTACCCCATTCAAATGCATTCTTTTTACGTGTAATTCGGTACAAAGGGGCCAATATTTGACTCAAATGAGGAATATGCTGGCGCCAAAAACCAAATAAGCCAATGAAGCTCTGGGCTTCCTTCCTATTCCTCGGAACCGAAAAATCAAGAATCTTCTGTTTAACTTGAGGGATCACCTCGCGGTGTCCCTCGTGCCAATTAATACCTAAAAATTTTACAGCTTGAGACGGACCTTGTAATTTATCCGGATTGATCTCCCAACCTTTCCCACGCAGACACTCAATGACTCTATCTAATTGTGTCTGAACATCCTCTTGTGTTTCGCCTTGGATCAAAACATCATCAATATAATGACATATCTGAATTTTGGGATGAACTGGTACTTCAGCCAAATGTTCTGCCACCAGCCGGTGACAAATCGTAGGACTATGCACATAGCCCTGAGGAAGACTTCTGAACGTCATCTGACGCCCGTTCCACGTAAAACTGAACTGTTCCTGACACTCAGGGGCAATTGGAATAGAAAAGAAAGCATTAGCAATATCGATGGACGCATACCATGTACCTGGATGTGTTTGGATTCTTTCAATCAGGGTGATAACATCCGGTACTGCAACAGTCAAAGAGGGCGTGTGTTTGTTCAATTCCCGATAATCAACAGTCATGCGCCAAGAATTATCACTCTTACGCACCGGCCAAACAGGATTATTCCAAGCAGAAGTAACTGGAGTTATAACGCCTGCATCAACCAACTCCTGAATGGTGGTACTAATCTCTTCATGACCACCCGGAATGCGATACTGCTTCTGACAAACCACTTTAGTCGCCTGGGGAACTTGTATAGGGGGCATCCTTAAACGACCAACCCGTATAGGTCTGGACGAGATATAATGCGTTGTTCCAAATTGGTAACACCCATCATCAAGATGCAACGTCATTCCCTTCAAAATATCAATTCCAATTATGAATTCTAAGAGTGGCACCACTAATACAGAATATTCCTTTCTAGGGATTCTACCTATTCTCATTTCAAGCAAAGTTTGAACTGCAGGGGTTTCTTTTCCTCCTAATCCGGTAATAGTAAAAGGCTGCCCTGTAAATTTCTTTGATTTTCCATGAATAAGAGTGGCCTCCGCTCCTGTATCAACTAATGCTCGGGCCCTTTGGATATTACGATGTCTCCAATAAATATCAATATCTACATAGGGTCTATTATCTCTGTGAGCCCATCTGTGTACCGGAGCTTGACCTATTTCCTAGTCATTCTTACTGCATTCTGTGTACCAGGACAAATCAGGATAAAGACTCTCACGTTTCTTAGGTATCGATACCTCCTGTTCATATCCATCTCTATTACGAAATGGATTCCTGTCCTCTGCATTGTACTGCGGGTTTCGATCGGCCAAACTGTGTCGATCCTCTCTCCTTCTCAACTCAGGGGATTGATCCCTATCATCTCTACGTCTGCTGTAAGCATGATCATTTCTCCCCCTTTCCTTTTCCCCCTCTCTCTCCCTGTCCCGCTCTCGACGGGGAGACAGATCACGTACAGGACGCCGATCATCACGACGATCAGAGCGCCCACGGCGATCATCATCACTGCTACCATCAGAACAACCACGATCACACGCAGTCGTTCGAACACGCCGGGCACCCTCCTTCCGATCCAAGCCCCGTTTGCGAAACATCTCCCACAAACGAGCAGTAGTCTCACCATCAATGTCCTCCCGACGCACACCATCAGCCAAAAGACCAGTAAAGATATCACGTCTAGTGAATTTATATTCACCAGGAGTACGAGTGTCAGGCCGGGACTGACGTTCAGGTTTAAACCACTCACCCAACTCACCGAGTTGGCGTACCGATTCCAACACTGTAGATAGTACATTACCAGTCTGGTTAATCAACAAAGTCATCATGACCTGCTTGTAGGCAACAGGAGAAGAGCGAATGATACGATTTCGCACAGAAGAAGTCAACATCCCATCAAGCAACCTGTCAGCAGTGCCCAGAAAAATAGCCGTTTTCATCACTTCTTCCTTAAGACGTTGCGCAGCATCACGCAAGGTATACCATGGCTTGTCATTGACAGGCCAGTCAGATTCAGTAGGATACTTCAAATTACAACCCTCAGTCGCCAATTGGAGCAAAGAAATTTGACCACCACCATTATAGTTACGAAAATGATCTTGCACAGTAGAATCCAAACTCAAAGAACAAAATTTCAAACAATCGCCAGTATCCAACATAATACCAGCAGCGCCTAGTTCATAAAGGCGCACCATCCATGTGAGCAAAGCCTCACCAGTCCGCTGCCGAAAGCGCAGCAAAATGTCACTAATTTCTTGTTGGGTAAAATCTTCTAAACAGTCTAAAGAAATACCCTGCGGAGCATTGGGAGACTGCTGCAACTTCCGACGAAAAACCGGATGCGCAGAGACCACGGGACGAGCATCACAAGGAGCTCGAGCAGTACTAGTAGAGGGACAATCAGTGTAAGAAGCATCGATGCCGCCCGAAGAGCGAGCGTAATCACGGGGTGCACCATCAGAGGTGCGAGAAGCAGACTTACATTCATGACGGGAACGAGAAGACTCGTGCTTGACAGACTCCTCACCCGAGGAACAAGACGTAGTCGAGTCCCAGATATTACCATCCCATTCATCAGGGTTCCAATCTAGTCCAGCTTTCGCCACGACCAGACGCACCTTACGCGTCGAAACTCGACCACGCCTGTTCTTGTACTTATAACGAGCAATCCGCACAGCCGCCCTTTCGGCAACCGTTTGGTAAGTGTCAAGTTTGTCAGAAAGCAACTTATTTTGACATCGCAATAAAGTATTAGAATTCTGAGTCTCAACAAAGTGTGCCTCCACATCCTTAAGAGAGATCTGCAATTTCAACAATCTCTCATGCAGAATCCGATACGCAGACAGAATAACCCAACCTCTGCGCCCCAAAGCGGGAACCTCCTCACCCTTCAATACAGGTGCCGTCTGCAAACAAGTAATCACGTCAGCCGGTTCCGCTGACTCCAAAGAAGAGTTCCAATTTTCACTCAGACCAGTAGAGTCAGCCCACTCACGGGCTAAGGCTCCATAAGGCGTTGAATCCCATCCGGGAATATCAACGGACAATTTAAGAGTAGATTTAGATTTCTTAGAAAACATCGCGAAAAAGAAAGAAAAAGAAACGCAGAGAAAGAGAAGAAAAAAAAAAAAGGAAGAGAGAAAGAAAGAGAGAAAAAACTATACACGCAAATATATAAAAAAGAAAACCACGCACACGCTGAAAGCAAACACACGACAATGACAACGCACACAGGTTTCGTAAACAGTTCGTGACGCCAAATGTTCTGCTTGGGTTTTCAGATCGGATGGAACCCGCTCTACAGAGCACTTCTGACCCAAACCAGAACGTTACCCCCTCCCTAGGGCCTTTTTACACCTAAATGACCACATATATATGTACCACCTAAGGACAGGGAATTCCTATTATATATATATATATATATATCAAGACCTCACAGCCCAACCACAGTCTCGCGGCCTTCAGCAGACCCAGAATCTCCTACCCAGACGGCAGCAACACACACAGTCTCGCGGCCTCAGTCAGACCCAGAATCTCCTACCCAGCCGGCAGCAACACACACAGTCTCGCGGCCTCAGGCAGACCCAGAATCTCCTACCCAGACGGCAGCAACACACATAGTCTCGCGGCCTCAGTCAGACCCAGAATCTCCTACCCAGACGGCAGCAACACACACAGTCTCGCGGCCTCAGTCAGACCCAGAATCTCCTACCCAGCCGGCAGCAACACACACAGTCTCGCGGCCTTCAGCAGACCCAGAATCTCCTACCCAGACGGCAGCAACACACACAGTCTCGCGGCCTCAGTCAGACCCAGAATCTCCTACCCAGACGGCAGCAACACACATAGTCTCGCGGCCTCAGTCAGACCCAGAATCTCCTACCCAGACGGCAGCAACACACACAGTCTTGCGGCCTCAGTCAGACCCAGAATCTCCTACCCAGCCGGCAGCAACACACATAGTCTCGCGGCCTCAGTCAGACCCAGAATCTCCTACCAGACGGCAGCCTTAGCACGAGCTCATCCTATTATTACCGTAGTACATGACAGGGGAATCGGGATTACTATATATCAGATCACACAAAGACTATTAGTTGAGCACAACCTGTTCTCTAGTTCGAGGGGCTCGTTTCCCCCTCATCCAGTTACCACTTACCTGACCAGGATTAACCTCTGTTCATGTTGAGTTAACTCTGACTAAAAGAATAGGCTATCCTCCTATACAAAAATACACAACACATGCTAACTCACGACAAGCTAAATACTTTATTTAAATGCCACATGCACATTCGCAGAATACATCATATATATATAACCTGCAAGGAAAGTGAAAGGTTAAGTTATACACTTCAAAGAAAAAGGGGTCGACATCACCTGAGTTGTATGTAGCCTGTGCTCAATGGTCATCTAGGTTCCCTTCTCCCTCTGTGCCTCGGCTTCGCCTGGAAGTCACACCTCCGCAGTCGCGGATCTACTCCCTTCTCCCTCTCCGAGTCACTGGAACCTCTTCCTCATCGGCTACTCTCTCCTCTTTAGATTCAAGTTCGTCATCTGTCTTCCCTGGAATAAGTAGTAGCTTTTCTGCTAACGGCCAGATGCCGCCTATGGTCTAGAAGCAAGTGCCCATATCTAACTCAGACTTTCACTAATATAGAGGTGCATTCTCTCATGGAAATTTCCAGCTCGAAACCTGCCGCCCACCAAATTCCTGTACCTCCCCGTGCCAAGGACACGTTCCCAGCCGGCCGGCCTGATGTAGTGTCTTCGGCAGGGGAAAAATACACTCCTTCGATAAGGGCCGGCCTGAACCGGTTCTCTCCGAGCGAATAACACCTCATAACTAAAACATCGCCCTCCCTCTAGAAGTGTCCCAAGCTGCCGGAGCAGAAAGAAAGATGGAGTCTCTCCTGTCTGAGGCCTACCAGGCCTGAATTCAGCACGACTCCATGAAATACCCTCACTATAGGGCAAGTTATCCTCGATGCTAACGAATCTATCCCCTAGGCTATGTATGTAGGCCCTGATCTATGGGTAGGAGCACGGGATTGTGTCAAAGTGTCTAATAGATAGGCCCTATTCACTACTCTAGTCCTTAGACTTGGATGGAAAGAGACTGAAGTCATATTGATCGCTCTACAACACAAGAGGGCCAGGAAAATCAAGCAGTACACCTATGAAAGACAATACTGCAATGACTACCGCCAAGATGCTGTTGAAGGAGTTCTTCCCTCGATATGGCGTTTGTAGACTTCTGTGGAGTGATAACGGACCCCACTTTATAGCGGATGTTATAAAGTATGTTTTGAAGGGTCTGGGCATCACCCAGAAGTTCCACGCAGTGTTTCACCCTCAATCTGCAGGACTAGTCGAGAAGTATAATGGTACACTGAAGCTCAAGATCGCTAAAATCCAAGCTTCGACGTCTTTGACTTGGCCAGATGCTTTACCGCTGGCGTTATTGTCAATTAGATCGGTACCGCACTCTCGAACCGGTCTTACACCGTACGAGATTGTCTTTGGACGCCCAATGAATATTTGGGGTCCATCAAAACCTAAGACTGTGTATAATGTACCTTGTGTAATGATGAATGATTATCTGGCGCAGTTAACGGATAACTTGGTTTCTATTCATCAACAGGTCCGGGAGGCGCTCCCTGATCGGTCCACCGGTGAAGGACATAGTCTCCGGCCTGGCGACTATGTCATGATAAAAATCTTTGACAGGACGAACAGCTTGGAGCCGAGATGGGTTGGTCCTGAGCAAGTCCTACTTGCAACGAGGACGGCTGTGCGAGTTTCCAACAGAAAGAATTGGATCCATTCCCTGCACTGCCGCAAAGTACCGCCCGGATTGGTGGAGCCTGCTGTATTGACCGATCAACGAGAGATTCTGACCACAGAGAAAGGCCGTGCTGTGGAACCGAACGACGCTGAGGAGCTCTTTCCAGACCACGTGACTCCTGGAGGAAAGCGATATCATCTCAGGCCAAGAAAGTGAACTCTTCAGTATCGGGACATGTTGTCAGAACGGCCCTTGGGTTAGTGAAACGGAGAGCCAATGAGGCAAGGGGGGGGGGATCAGCCCTGCATTAGTGTAGCGACACCCGTCTTGGCCCGTTGGTGAAGAAATCGACCGCTGCCTAAGGGGAAGAGTTCTGACAAACCTTTTTAGTTTCAGGAAGATATTGATTTTTTATCTTGACATGGAGAAAAAGAAGATCCTTTGTGCAACAGGTTTTATGCTCACAGTAGCTATTGTTGGGATAACCACATGGTTTGTGGAGGATGTGACTCCTGCTCGAGAGTTACTTGTGTTGACCACTTAAGTGCCTGAGGAGCACTACTTCTATACCCTTCCGTATCAAGAATTGAAGCATCGTCAGTCTTATTTGAATAACACTTTCATCCAGATGTTGCATCATACCCACGTTGCCACGAATGCTACGAACTGTTGGATATGTGGTATGATGCCAGCTCATCAGAAGAAAGGAGGAACGCCATTCATACCTCTCCCTTTCTCTCATAATGGCTCTTGTAGAGCATGGTACACTTTGCTTTTTGCCACCCGGAAACCCACAGTGGGACGATTACTCTTCAGACTCAATAAAGAATGTCATCAGGATAAAGATGGATATCCGCAAGCGAATGGGACAATTTGGGAATGGGAAGAGTATCGACCAGACAATGAATCGATTCCTTATATTTTCACGAACACCAGAGACACTGTGGGAAAAGACAAATTTGTGATTCAAGTGGCACAAGCTCAAGCGGACCTGTGTGTCCAGAGTGTGGGTTATATTCCTGTTGGTGTTAGTGATTGCATTACCATATTAAACATCGATGGGCTGAATAACAGTACTTTCTTAGCATCCCATAATACATACTTCGTATGCGGAAATAAAGGTTATTACCGTTTGCCAGCCGGTTGGTCTGGAGTATGTTATGTAGCATTTCTATTGCCTCCTGTATTTTTGGCACCTGCATCCTATCATAAGGATTTGAAGTTGCTAAATAATGTGACTGTAAATAGGTATAAACGTACTCTATCAATTGATGATGTGGATCAGACTGACACCAGTCTGCAGCAGTACATTGATTTTAATTTAGGATTGTTTTTCTTCGTTGGAGCTGCCCTAAATAGTAGGAAAGTTCGAAGATTAACAAGAGTGGTAGAGGCTGTGACAAACCAAACCGCTGCTGCTCTTGGGAATCTTACGGAAGAATTGCAGATTACTAGAATTGTTGCATTGCAGAATCGTATGGTGTTAGATGTTATGTTAGCTGATCGAGGTGGAGCTTGTAAAATTATCGGGAGTAGTTGCTGTGTGTTTATCCCTGACCACACACCGTCAGTCTATAATGCTATCAACAGGTTGCATAAAATTGCAGCTGAAATCCATACAGAAAACGGCACTTGGTCCTTTTCTGGAAGGTTCTGGGCATTGATCACTGCTTGGGGTTGGAAGGTTTTAACTGGTCTCTGTATAATTGTAGCAGTTCTGTTTTCTTGTTGCATCTGTGTCCAATGTGGTCCCTTGCTCTGTTCCTTATGTGTATCATTCTGTATTCCCGATAAGAAAGCTATTGCCAATGTCACTTATCAGAAACGTTTAGCTAAGGAAGTAGAAGAAATGATGACAATTGACATATACGATGATTATCCTAACAAACCGGATGTCTTCAGTAAATGCTGAAAGGGTCGTCTGTTGTAAATTGAAGCCACGATGTGATTAAGCATTTACTAAAGACATGAATTCTCCTTCCTTAGACATGTCTCTTTCGTTATGTTGACTAAAGTCTGGACTCCATTTTGTATTGTCAAGTCTCCACGTGCTCAACACGAGAAGAGTCCTATCTTCGTGTTAGTTGCTCTTGTAATCTGCCTAGTAACAGTCTATAAATAGTTCCTTTGTCCGCCTGGCGCATGCCCAGGCTTGACCACATCTGTTATCAGTTAGTCCTTGCTTGACCATGTTTTCGCGGGCTCAAGGAGTGTGTCAGCTCCGCCCACATATTGATCTTGTATCGAAAATGTCCATAAAAGGTAACATTCCTTGCCTCATGTTGTATCCTCCCACTTATGAGCCCCTCTGTTGTGTATAAAAGGGGACCGTGTACGCAAGTTCTTTGTGCTACTCTATGCAATACTGAAGGGTGTTGTATGGATTGTAGGACCACCCTTAAGGGTTAATAAACTTTGTCTTTGTACTTTGCAGTTTCCGTGCCAACTTCCTTATAGATTCCATTGCAGGAGAGCGAACCCTTGTGTCCTGCGGGCCTAGCTGGGGCCTGTATTCATCAACACCGTTTGGGAACGGTTACTAAGAAAGGATATGGAGTTGTCCTTTTTGAATATATAAAGGGATACAAGGTCCAGGCAGCAGTGTAACCCCACAGTCCCTGTATCCTCAGTAAAACAAGTTCAGGGATTTTAGTTATTTTTCAGTGGCAGAATCTTAATAAAATAGGGTTTTGGAATCCATGCACCAACATATACCCCCACCCCAGAACTGTAGCCTCAGATATCCATGTTCCATAGCAAGGCTGGAGCCATCTTCATTTCAGCTTTATTACAAAACTCTGGGTCTTGCACCTTCTCAGCAGATACAGCTGACAGACACCTGTCGCAAAAACAAACTTGCATCAATGTTACACCTCCTGGGCATCACCCGTTAAAACCATCTCTCTCCAGAGCACCAGAGCAACCCAATTGGAAGTAGGTAGAAGGTTTGCACTGTAATATACTTAATCGACGGGCACCTTCTGAATGCTATGGCAGGGCACAGAGGCTTCAGATTATGCATTATCCTTCTTGCTTTAATTAAATAGCAGCCACATTGGAAGAATGGCCCTCATCACAACAAAGACACTTTGAGGTTTGGTGAAACTTCATTCAGGAGTTCATAAGATATTTGTATTACAAAAAGATCTTGGGCTGAGTTCTAACACCACTCCTGGCACCAGGGATCACTGAAATGGTTCAATACCATATCTTATCGCTAATATGAATGGCGAGCTTTTGACCTCTAAGTGCTGAGCCATTAAAAAAGCAACTTCAAAAGAAAAACGTAACAGGCTAGCTTCAGTTCTGAAATATCTAACTCAAAATGAAGCCTATATTTATCTACATAGGTATCAGTTAACCGAGATCCACAACACAATTGTGGGTGTGGGTTCCTATTACCAGATAGCAAAATCTATGTCAATGCTTACTGTAAGCACTGTTTGGTTCCACTCAGGATGTATAAATATTGGAAATAACTAAAGAGATGTATCCTGAAAGAGGAAGATGAGAAAAGGAAAAAAGAGGGAGGCAAAGAGAGAGAAGCAAAAAAGAGTAATAATTGGAAAAATTGGAGAATAGACTAGGAAGACCTTACAGGAGGAACACTAGACCAGATGAAAAATGAAAGCAACCCACCTGCGTTTTATCTCATATCTCACACTGACATTCACCAGTTATAACAAGTATTGTCAACGCCAATCAATGTGCCTAGAGGAAAATATATTGTCCCTACCATCTTTCTCCTATCGCTTTCCCTTTTTGTTTCCTTTTTTTTTGCATTTTCCTACAGGGTCACATAGCAGTTCAAAAACACATCTTACTTCATACATTATCTAATTAATCTTCTATTCCGTTTATAGTACCAGGTCCGAAAAGGGCAGGGTATAAGATAGCCCATATATACTTTAACATCCCAAAAAAGCAAATAAATCAATTCCAACATTATTGTTTACTAAATTACTTAAATATACATGTAAACATTATGAAGTGCATGTTTAGCCCATTCTAGAAAACGTATACAATTTCATAGAAAGTCAAATGCTGAAAATACCTTCTTTAAAGTGCCAGAATTCAACTTAAATCAAGTGCCATGAGCGAATGACAATTTCTAAAATATCAAGTGTTAAAACGTTCTTTCTCTAATGTCCCAGCCTAGAAATCATAATGCTAAATGCGAAATACATTATCAGAAGGCATAAATTGCTAAAAAGTTCTTTCTCTAAGGTGGCAATATGCAAAAATGTTTTAGTACAGAATGCTGCATACATAAATATATATATATATATATATATATATATTATCTACTGGCGGTCGCCAGTAGATAGTTATAGTTAGGACCCTGTTTCCATAGGAAATCCGCAACATTCTATTTGGAATAACTTTGGCGCCGGTCGACGAATGCTCGCGAAATTTTCAAAACTAATGGGGTGCTACGCTCCGCTCCTACCCTGAAAGTCTCGGGGGGATTCGTCAAGCGGGGGCTGAGAAAAAAGGGGGGTCCCAAAACGCGTTTTCCCCATGCATTTTTCCATAGGACCTTTAGACACAGCTACAGCCCGAACGGCTGAACAGAATTACTTGAAATTTGGCAGAGAGGTAGTCCTCAGGTCAAGGAAGTGCCTTTTGTAGGTCTGGTGTAAATCTGTTCAGTAGGTCCTGAGAAAATAGCATTTAAATCAATATATATATCTGTAAGCGCGCTCCGTACGGTGCCGTGCGCGAGCTCAATTCTGATTGGTGGTTACATGACTGTAAACATTCGAATCGGTCGAAATCAGGAAGTGACGGCCGCCATTTTATGTCGAGAGTCGAAGAGAGTTGCAGACCCCCTAGTGTTTGTCAGGGGGTCCAAGAAGGACCCAAAAGTACGAAAAATAAATGTAAATTTTTTTTAAAAAAATCACGGGGTACGCGTACGGTAAGCTTACCGTACGCGCACGGCAAAAAAAAAAATAAAAAAAAAATAAAGAAGTAACAATCACATTTATTAAATAAATTAAAGGACCCACAAGGGAGAAAAAAACAAATGTTACTGCGTAAAAAAATGCGAGGCGCGCACGGCATGGACTGCGCACCGTGCGCGCAGGGTGTGCGCATAGTGAAAAACCAGAAAAAAAAATAAAGAATAAATACAGAACTTAGCATTTAAAAAACCGTACAAATTCACTGAAAAAACCATAGGTTTCACACACGTTATAGTTAGGAATTATCATTTACAAAACCTTGCAAATTCACTTAAAAAACCATAGGTTTCACACATGTTATAGTTAGCTGTACATTTCACTCGTAAAAAACCAATGAAATTCCACGTTATAGTTAGATCAGGTAACTATAACTTGCGCGACCGCAATCCATAATGTGTAATTTCAGATGTCATCATTGATGTCATGAGTGATGTCACTGACTATGTCATGAGTGATGTACTATGTGACGTCATCAGCAGTTTATTGTGGGCGCGCAAGTTATAGTTACCTGATCTAACTATAACGTGGAATTTCATTGGTTTTTTACGAGTGAAATGTACAGCTAACTATAACATGTGTGAAACCTATGGTTTTTTAAGTGAATTTGCAAGGTTTTGTAAATGATAATTCCTAACTATAACGTGTGTGAAACCTATGGTTTTTTCAGTGAATATATATATATATATATATATCTATATATATATTCCCAAACACCACGTCTCTGGAAAAAACGTGCGGCGCACTCAGGCTCAATCAAAAGAAATTGGCTTTATTAGTTCTTCTCCATGAAGACTAACACACGCGTTCCGGCACCCTGGCCTTCGTCAGTGTCAGTTTGTTATGTTCAAAACACACATATAAATAATAGGTACAATGATTGGTCGACAGAGCTAGCAAGCAACATCGACAAGGGACTTCGCAAAGGGTTAACCACGATTCATCGTAACCCCAGCGGCCATATTTGAATTGCCACATAGACACGGAAACCATATGTAATATGTTGTGACATGTCATTAGATCAAAATGAACAACTGCACAAATACAATACAATGATAATAACTATCCAAAAAATTGATTGAATAGGTGTAATTCATGTGCAATATTGTCAACAGATAATCTTTATGCCCATACGATAGTATGACTTGCTGTGTCAGTGGCAGATAAAGCCTAGCTCAATAAATCATGGAATACAAAATTACGCCCACCAATGGGCGGAGCCACAGCTAAGATACACAATGTGCAGACCTAAATTCATTGACTAAAGGTCCCATCAATGGTGCTAAATCAAACTAAATGGTGAAAAAGAGAAAGAAGAAAAAGTGAAGGGCATTCACTCAATCTACAAAGAGTATATACAAATATTGCTCAGTAATTCATAGAACGCATAATTGAGCCCTCCAATGGGCATAATACTCAATCGAGCTCAACGGACAGGAAGTGAAAGGCATACCCTAAATCCACAAACATTTCATAATGATATCACTGCATATTGATGGTCTACAGAAAAATGGGAACTGAAAATAATGTGAGAAACTCAGCCAATAAAGGACCATAATTCTTCCTCCATGTTAAGGCCCCTAGGGGTACGTGTCTGCAATTCGATAATGAAACACGCCTCTAATTGGCGTAGCTCTCTTACCCTGTCTCCTCCTCTTTCAGTGACGGGGACATGGTCCAGACAAAAATAACTGAGTTTGTCACTACGGGATTCATGCTTATCTGCAAAGTGCCTGGCTACAGGATAAGTTGTGTCATGATTGGTGATCGCCCGTGTGTGCTCCAATACACGTTTCTTAGCAGGATGAATAGTACTCCCAATGTATTGGAGACCACACGGGCACACCAGGCAATAAACAACAAAACTGGTATTGCAGTTAAGGAATTTGTTAATGCTGCGTGTTCCTATTCTACCTGGAACAGTATATTCTTTTACCTTTTTGCTATTTTTACATGCCTTGCAAGAGGCGCATGGGTAAAAACCTAACGGAGTGTTTTTGGGAACCTTATCGGTAAAGTGACTGCGTACCAGCAAGTCTTTTAACGACTTGCTTTTACGATAAGTAACCTCAGGCTTGCATGGTGTATCTTGACCAATGATGTTGTCGGTCTGCAATATACTCCAATTCTTCTCTACTAGCCTCCTTATAATCCCAGCCTTGGTTGAAAAGCCTAGTATAAGTCGGGGACAACCCGGCTTGTCTTCTACTTGGGTCAATTTGGATTGTTCCAAACCAAGGAGGGAATGTCTCTCAATTGATTGCACTTTAAGGGCAGTTTCACTCAGGAGAGTATTGGTGTAACCTCTTTGTCTAAACCTTCTAAGTGAATCACTTGCTGCCTGGGTATAATCAATGGGGAGTGTGCAATTCCTTTTAAGACGCAACAACTCCCCATAGGGAATGCTGTTAATGAGTGACCGTGGATGTTGACTAGTAAAATGTAAAACTGAATTCCCTGCGGTGGGTTTGCGGTAAAGCTTGGTGCATATTTTCCCATCTGCTACAAAAACTGAAAGGTCTGGGAAGGGTACTTCAATCTTGCTAATCAGGCTGGTAAAGTGCAAATTCAGAGAGTTGGTATTGAGAATATTAATATATTCTGTGGCTTCATCAGGAGTACCCTTCCACACGATGAACAGGTCATCGATGTAGCTTGCCCATAGGGCAATTTTATCGACCCATGCCTCGTTGCCCTCCGACCAGGCCACGTGCTTCTCCCACCAGCCCACGAACAGGTTCGCGTAGCTGGGGGCGAAGCACGTGCCCATCGCGGTACCTTGGGTCTGCAGGTACAGCTGCCCACCAAACAAAAAAAATATTATTGTGCAGACAGAATTCAGCAAATTCGAGAAGCATAGTGTTGTGCATCTGATATTTCAGAGGTCTGGCTTTGAGAAAGTACTGGAGTGCCCCCAACCCGTCAGTATGTGCAATACAAGTATATAAACTTGTTATGTCCATGGTGATAAGCACGAAGTCCGGTTCCCACTGTATTTCCTGAATGCGTTTGATAAAATCTGTAGTGTCTTGGATGTAAGAACTTAAGTCTTTTACCAGAGGGAACAAGAAATGATCAACATAAATGGATACTTTTTCAAGCAGACTTTCTTTGCTAGAAACAATGGGACGTCCTGGAGGTCTAAGGGTATCCTTGTGGATCTTGGGTAAATGGTAAAATGTGGGTAATACCGGGCTGTCCACTTTCAGGAATTGAAATTCATCTTCCTCCAGGATGCCACTGTTCCTCCATTTATCCAGCAAATTGTAAAGTGCTAACACACTGGTGTTGTATCTCTCCCTTTGGATTTTCAGATAGCTAGAAGGATCGCCTAAAAAACGTAATGCTTCCCCTCGGTAGAAATCCTTGGACATCACCACTACATTACCGCCCTTGTCGGACTGTTTGATGACGATGCCAGTGTCTTCTCTAAGGGTCTTGACTGCTGTCCATTGGGCTTTGGATAAATTGAAGAAACGTTTGTTGGTATGTTGTCGTGGTTTATCTTGCGTGCGCAAAGTATTTAGATCCTTGATCATGGAATCGTGAAAGCAATCAATTGCATCAAAGGGCATTTTAGGGATAAACCTTGATTTCTTTTTAAATTTGCTTCTACCACTGGGCATAAAGATTATCTGTTGACAATATTGCACATGAATTACACCTATTCAATCAATTTTTTGGATAGTTATTATCATTGTATTGTATTTGTGCAGTTGTTCATTTTGATCTAATGACATGTCACAACGTATTACATATGGTTTCCGTGTCTATGTGGCAATTCAAATATGGCCGCTGGGGTTACGATGAATCGTGGTTAACCCTTTGCGAAGTCCCTTGTCGATGTTGCTTGCTAGCTCTGTCGACCAATCATTGTACCTATTATTTATATGTGTGTTTTGAACATAACAAACTGACACTGACGAAGGCCAGGGTGCCGGAACGCGTGTGTTAGTCTTCATGGAGAAGAACTAATAAAGCCAATTTCTTTTGATTGAGCCTGAGTGCGCCGCACGTTTTTTCCAGAGACGTGGTGTTTGGGAATAATTATTTGCGCTATCGCCCGCGCAATCGGCGCACCCGCACTGCAGAGAGCAAGGAGTGGGGCGGTGTTGTTTTTTGCATATATATATATATATATATATATATATATATATATATATATATATATATATATATATATTACCTACTGGCGGTCGCCAGTAGGTAGTTATAGTTAGGATCACGTTTCCATAGGAAATCCGCAACATTCTATTTTGAATACCTTTGGCGCCGGTCGACGAATCCTCGCGAATTTTTCAAAATAGGTGGGGCGCTACGCTCCGCTCCTACCCTGAAAGTCTCGGGGGGATTCGTCAAGCGGGGGCTGAGATAAAAGGGGGGTCCCAAAACACGTTTTTCTCATGCATTTTTCCATAGGACCTTTAGACAGGGCTACAGCCCGAACGGCTGAACAGAATTACTTGAAATTTGGCAGAGAGGTAGTCCTCAGGTCAAGGAAGTGCCTTTTGTAGGTTTGGTGTAAATCTGTTCAGTAGATTCTGAGAAAATAGCCTTTAAATCAATATATATATCTGAGCCAGCTTACGGTGCGCTTACGGTACGCTTACCGTACGCGTACGGTGGCGTGCGCGAGCGCGATTCTGATTGGCTCTTAGATCTTAGTAAACATTCGAATCGGCCGAAACCAGGAAGCTGCGGCCGCCATTTTCTCTCTCGCATTGAGACTGATGATGAAAATACAAAGCACAAAAACATGTAAAGGGGCTGTTTAGACAGCTTCCACACACATAGCCAAGGTGGGGGGGTCCCCAAAGATCCCCCAAGGCCAAAAAAGGAATTTTTTTTTTTCGCTAATTTCGCCGATTACGCTTACCGTACGCATACGGTACAAAATTTTATAAAAAAAAAAATTATCCACACTCTGTCCACCCCGTGTGCAAATGGTGCCCGAAGGGCACCATTTGTGCATGGCTTATAAAAATTTTACGAAAAATTAAAATATTACCTTTCAAAACGAAGTGCATCATATGTCCTCCATGTGCGCACGGTGCGCGAAGCGCATCGTGCGTACATGGCCCATCTAGCGTAACGTGGGCATGCGGTGCGCATAGCGCACCGCGTGCCCACCGTGCGTGCACGGCACTAACTGCGTAAAGTGGGCGCGCGGTGCGCGAAGCGCACCGCATGCTTACTGTGCGCGCACGGTGCGCGAAGCGCACCGTGCGCGCACGGAACGAACTGCGTTAAGTGGGCGCGCACGCCACGAATGGCGTAAAGTAACTTAGCATTTAAAAAACCGTACAAATTCACTGAAAAAACCATAGGTTTCACACACGTTATAGTTAGGAATTAGCATTTAAAAAACCTTGCAAATTCACTGAAAAAACCATAGGTTTCACACATGTTATAGTTAGCGGAAATTTTACTGATAAAAAACCAATGAAATTCCCCCGTTATAGTTAGTGCAGGCAACTATAACTCACGCGACCGCAATCTTCTGCTGATGACATATGTGTCTTTATGAAAAAAAAATATTTGTAATATATGTATAGCTAAAAATGTATGGAAGAAGACATGGGCAAATAAGTGTCTAAATACAGTATTAGCATCAGGAGAGGATTGCGGTCGCGTGAGTTATAGTTGCCTGCACTAACTATAACGGGGGAATTTCATTGGTTTTTTATCAGTAAAATTTCCGCTAACTATAACATGTGTGAAACCTATGGTTTTTTCAGTGAATATATATATATATATGCTTAAAATGCAGATTTAGTTCATTCTGGAGACAGCAGAAATCTATCCTTTCCCCAACTCGTGTGTACTCATTGCAGTTATTATCAGCTTGTGTCCAACCTGTATAAATGAGGCAGAATATTTCCACATTTTTGCAACGCTTCTCCCATTCCCAACCCGCTTTGCACATCGTCGCCCACTTAAATATACTTTATTAACATTTTCTATCCACATTTGCATCCTTGGTGGTTTAGCAGATTTCCTTAATGTCGTGATAATTGACCTCTCCAACTACATTGCTATAGATCACTAACGGAGGACTGAAACAGGAGCAATACCTACATGTTTTGAGAAACCTAACAAAACAGCATTCACATCCACAAAATACACTTTCCCAAATGAGCTCAACAGCCCTCTCATCACTTCTTTCTGAAAGATTTGGACACCACTAAATTCCCAAACCAATGTGGATCCAGTTGCCTGTTCCAATGCATCTAGGGCAATGCTCACATATATTGGCATTCCATTTATGTAACAAGGCCAGAGTGTAATATACCGTCCATTGGGAATATAGTGGCATTTTGCAAAAATTGGGACCACGTAATACTCTGAAATTAGGAGCCGAAACTTCCAACCACTGAGCCTGGGTTAAGTTCACTCCATTCTCTCGTGAGCACTTGACTTGCATACTTAGAACTGGGACTGGAAGTTAGGTCCCTCTAAATTCAACCACTTTACTCATTGTGTCTGTTTTGTGTAAACCTGCAGATAATTAAATAAAGCCCCAACTGCCTCTTGAGTTGTTTCAATTCGCAGTGGCTGCAGTTTCTATAAAATAGACATAATCTAATAGTATATCATATCAGCTTATTCTCCCTCCAAAATTATCGGAAAAAGAAGCCCATGAAATCCAGGCCCTATTCACCACCCAGTCTCTAATTTTCCCCAAACTATATTTCTCCAATATTGAAGCTACCCCCTTCAGCTACGCCAGGCACCAACACTAAATGGAGTTTTCAATATGGATATTTGGGACTTGTAGCCATCGAAACAGCTGCTTTTTCTTAGTTATACAATCTATGAAGGAGCGATACCTAACATTTTTGGAGTTCTTCTCCAATGGAATGCTGGGTACTAGAATAAAGGAATTATCAAACGTTTTGCAGATGTTCAAATCAGCGTGCTGCTAAATTGTACAATTTAAAATCTGGTAAGGCTAAACTGCCTTAGTCCCTCGGCAAGGACAGTCTCGCAAAACTAATTCTTGAACTTCTCTTATCCCAAATAAAAGCGGAAATCAGAAAATTTAGCCTTTGAAAAAAATTACTATGCAACACCCAGGGAAAAGATGTAAAATAAAAATTAAGCAAGTGTAAAATGTGCATTTTGACCAATGCCATCCTACCAATTATTGAGATTGGCATCTTTCCCCACCGTTCCAACAAAGCCTGAGTCTTGCAAAACAGGACAGGATAATTTAATTCATACAGATCCTCATTTATTTCTGAAAACTTTTGTATTGAAGTAGATTTAATAAGTTCAGTTACATGTAGATGAGTTGTAGAGATGCAGCCCCACCAGGAGCAGTCTGCCTGCTGCCCAGCCCATACTCCAACTGTCACACTCAAGCATCCAGGCACCCAAACATTCCATTCAAGACTATCACACCAATATTCCATGTATCACATTCACACTGGCTGAGCAGCTAGGGAGAAAGTAACAGAAAGTAACCAGATAAATATTATATATAGGTTACAACATATTTATACCCAGAAATCTAACAGGCTTTTGCTGATACACCTTCTATAAATCTTAAGGTAAAACAGATACATCCATATTAAAAGCCAGAACCTCAGTCTTCAAGATATTCATTCGGTATCCTGAAAATTGGGAATAGAAACTGAACAATTGTTGAAATACCACTCTTTCAGGAGCAAGATAAACCACCAGGTCATCCACATACAATTTGAGTTTTGAGATTCCAGGTAGCCGCGTCGGTAGTAGGACTAACTGCAGGGCGGTGATGTAGGGAGGGGGAGGGGCAGGGTGGGGGTTAGTAAACTATGGATTACGGAGGTTTACAGATAAGTTAAAATATAAATTAATAAAACGAATTTCGTTGCGTGCACTGCATCCCCAAATGCGATGCAGTGCACGCAACGAAATTCGTTTTATTAATGTATATGTTAACTTACCTGTAAACCTCCGTAATCCATAGTTTACTACCCCCCACCCTGTCCCTCCCCCTCCCCACGTCACCGCCCTGCCGTTATTCCTACTACCGACCGCGGATGATTCCAGGCAATGCTGCCTTAACTCCTTCACTTTGGCAAATGCGGCAGGCAAGTGGCTCAATAAAAGGGCTAAAAGCGTTGAAGACAGAGGGCAACCCTTCCTAATGCCTCTACAAATGTGAAAGGGTTCCAAGACTTTACCACTGAGGGGTACTTACACAGGAGCTTCCTGATACAGTGACGCTATTGACCTTATGAGCTGGGATTCAAGCCCTAGAGCCTCCATTACCAAAAGCAAAAAAATCCCGTTTCAAAAGGTCATAGGCCTTCTGTACATCAATAAACAAGTCCACCGCTGGACTCTTAGTTAGATTGAAATAATCAATTGCTTTTTGACAGATAATGTGTATTGTAATATAATTGGCAGCCAGTAATAAACCCAGTTTGGTCTTTACCAATTAAAAAAGGCATAACTTCTTCCAACCTTGCTGCTAAAATTTTAATCAGAATTTTATAGTCTGAATGCAGCAGTGTAATTCAACAGAAAAAGTTTACATTCTCTGGGTCTTTGTCCTTTTTGAGAAAACACCTTAGCAGGCCTTTTCGAAAAGAGGGTGGGGCACAGCTGCCCATCACGATATCATTAGATAATGCAGTCAAAGGGACCTCTATAATCAGTGCCTGGTACCACTCTGCAGGAAACACATCTTCTCCCAGTGCTTTCCCCTGTGACAAGGATCTGAAAGCAGCCACTACATCTAATGGCGATATTGGCCACGCAAGATTTAATGGACTATCGTCCGAGAGCTTTGGAAGAGTGATACCATCCAGAAACCTCCCCACCTCTCTCCCATCCAAGGATGGGCTAGTTGCGCATATACTTTGAAGTGGCAACAAAATATCTGCTCAATTAGCGATGCCTCCTTCACCAAGGCCCCCGTTAATGGCGATCGGAGTTTGTCCTCCATATTTTCAACTTGTTGAGCTCTTGCCTGCCAGGCTAGGAATTTTCCACTTACTTCACCCTCCTCATACAATTTTTGCCAATAAGTTCTGGCACTAATAATTTGCTTCTTCAAAAGAAACAATTAGAGCTTCTTCTTAGTCTTCTCTCATTCTTTTTAAATTCATTCCATTAGGGACCCGAGAAAATTAATTATTTGCAAACTGAAAGTCCAATGACAAATTCTTGAACTGAACCCTTGCTAACCTATTAGAGAAAACTTGAAAGACAGTGATCTCCGTCCCTCATAGTAGCTTTGTACACTTCCCAGATGTTATCTAACGAGGAAATGTGTTGATTTTCATAAAAAAACAGACACCCACGCCTTAATTTGCGCAAGAAATGATTGGTCCACAAGTAGTGCTCTATTAAAAACCCAAATCTTAGCCAAGGGATTGTTTTTATCGGGCCCCAAATCAATGCTTATAGCTGCTTGATTTGATAAAGGGTTCACTCTAATGAGGAAGCAGGGACCAAAATCTCTTAAGAGATAAGAAAAATCTATACTTGAAGCTGAACAGTACAGAGGGGAGAAAAATGTATAGTGTCTTGCTTATGGAAAAGGTCTAGTCAAGGATCCACCAGCCCATATTACCACACACTGCTATCTCCGGTTCACACTGAGATATTAATCCCCTGCAGATATCTATGTCTAAATTCGGAGGAATATTAAAATCACCCCCTATTATTATACCTCTACCACCATTAGGTAATTGAAGAGACAGTTTATACAATTACAATGGCAGAGGGTCATCTACTGTTGCCCCATAAAATGATGCCATGGAGTACCACACATCATTAATAGATATTTACCCCACTACCCATCTTCCATCTTGATCTGCAGTCACCTGGCCCAATTGAACCGTAAACCTCTTACTAACCAATATCGCAACCCCTCAGTGCGACGCAGAGGTCGAAGAATGGCAAACTAGCTGAAAAGTAGACCAGTTGACTGAAAGCTTTGTAGAATTCTTAATATGGGTCTCCTGCAGTAAGATCAGGGAAGTCCTTTGCTCCCTAAGCCAATCCAAAACAGCTCAACGCTTTGATCGGTTATTTAACCCATTAATATTAACAGACTGTATCCTGCAATGCCTTCCTACCATCCCACTTGACATGACAACATCTGAAATTCAATGCCCAACAGCAACAACACATCCCTTCTATACCGCCTGTATGGACTCCAGCTTGGATGTAAAATTCCCTGCACTAAACCATTTTATCTCTGTGAAGGTACTCGGCCCAATCACCCCTCAGGGTTCTCAGGCTGCACCGCACCCACTTACTCACACCCCTGTGCCAATCCAGTATTTCAACCAACCTCCCCCCCGAACCTCTCCCTTTAGTCGTGACCATGTCGAACTGTTACAAACTCACCTCCTCCCATGCGGTGCATTGCTTGCACCTAGCTCTAGGCCCAGTACGTCTTACCTCTCCTCCTGCCTGAAATCTCCCAACCCTTAAGCCTGTAACGAAAAATATGTGAATAGCAGTAAACAATCATTTACATGAAACATACACATAATTTCTCCATAAGGTGTATTATACACAAATAATTCTGAACTGTCTTAACATCATTAAACACTCTCAACAACAAAGTCTTTATTTCGGTTGAACAAACCATAAAAGAAACAACCGTACAAATCATGAGTGTGACATTTTGGGTAAAAGAGCATTTCTCAAAGCAAATGTACAAATGAGGAATAAAAGTGCTCAAGTTGACATGATAAGGTGACATTGATATCATCATCAACATATAAATAAAACAATTCCACACAATTCATGACTTTAATCTCTCTAGCAGGGTTATAGAAATAAAGTGCAAATGTATCATGGAAGGTTGCGCAAAGCAGTTCCTGTGTAAAGAGCTCGCATATTAGGCCAAAAGAAGAAGGAGATTACCCCTGGTTAAGAATAAAGCTCTAACACTAATCGTAAAAAAATAAAATACATGAAATACAACCATAAAAAATAGTTATTTAAAAGTATAAAATAGCCGTGTTAACTGGTTAATATAGTCTTGATTGATCAGCACGGTTTATTTTAGCTCTTCGTACCAATTGAGCATGGTAGCTGTGCCCTCCTTCTAATCGCCCAGGAGTGTCCAAGGAATTTCCCAGTGGCACAGGCGAAAAGGGGTCTACCATCTGATTTTAATATCCTTAGGGCATCTTTAGAGCTACGGGTCCCTAATTGTCTACACACAGGTGCTAGCCATTTACGTCTTGGTTTGGAATATGCTTTACAGGCGAAAAGTACATACCCAATAGTCTCATATGGGCATGGGCAGGCGGGGCAGCCCTTGGGTTGAAATTTGTTACTCTGCTAGGAATTAGTGAAAGCATTAATTGGTAATCTGCCATGTCTAAACTGTGTGTACAGTTTCCTATCGGCTTGCACTTTGATGATGTCGAGGTAGCTTTCTAAAAAGCAATTCGATTTCAAATCGGTAAAGGCAAATGTTAAGGACCTAGGTTGAATTTTCCGAAGGTTGTTCTCTTTGGCCTAAGCCCAATACAGATGTTTTATTTGGCATCTTGTATGTGGAGGTGGATGGCTGATGGCCTGGGTTGGCAGACCAATACTAGACCGTAAAGTGTCTACTTGTTTAATCCACCCAATTTTTGTTAGCGGTGTCCAGGAGGGCGACCTCGTAAAGAGCTGCTAAATAATGTGCCAAGTCGGGAGTAGAGGCCAGTCTATGCAAAAATAACAGTGGGCGCAGCCACTCTAGGTCATTAATGGGCTTGACACCCAGATCAAGTTTAAGAGGGAGAAGGGGTGTATTTGGGGGGAAGGAAATCAGGCTCCTAAGGAACTTATTTTCCACAGCTACGAGCTTATTGGAGGGTGCAATGCCCCACAGCTCCGCCCCATAAATGGCTCTGGTCACGGCCTTACAGTTGTACAATTTAAGGGCAGGGGCTATGGGCTTGGTGTACGACAAACAATGCTCCCTCTTCAAAGCCCCAGTAAGCTGGATAAATTTCGACGAGACCTTCTCTAAATGTCTCTTCCAGGCCATTCCCTCCGATAATTTAATACCCAAGTAATCAAAGGAGCTAACCCTCTCAAGCGGGACATTGTCCAGGAATATGTTTCCCTTAAAGGATTTGTGCGGGTAGAACATCATTAGCTTTGTTTTTAGTTGTGTTGATAACCAAGCCTCTCACATCACAGAATGCCTTAAATGGTTCAAAAGCTTTTGGAGACCCATGGGAGCTTGGGAAATTAGTAGGGTATCGTCGGCGAATAACAGTGAAGCCATTTTTGTGGTTCGCCAGAGAAGGTGCATCAACAAATGGGAGCACACAAGGTCTGCTACCTGGCTAAACACTCTGAATTCTCCTTTGACCAATGTTCTAAGTGTAGGCAGGCTATGCGACTGGCGGGGATGCACTGTTATGTCACGTGACGTGCAATTTGCTGGGGGAAAACAGCCACAGTCCCCTGGGGAACTAGGAGATGCCGCTGGAGTACTCAGGTAAGATAGAGTACCCAGTGATGGCTGACTCCTGCAACTCCTATATTATCAGCACTCTTGTATCAGCACGCTGGTTTGAAATATGCCAAGGCTTAAAACAGTATTTAATTCTGAGGGCCCTTTACGTAAAAGACTGGCTCCTCCTCAGAAGAAGCTTTGACTCCCATCAGGGAAAAGCACGCTCTTCTAGTACCATCAGAAATGCTAACGTTACCAAATAGTAGGGTGCCTAGACTAAATAAAGAAATGGCTGTGGTATACCCAGTACCTGAACTACTGACCTTCATGCTAACTAATAATGCTTCTCATCAAGGGATCAAATATAGTCAAGGAAGGGAACCTTTGCAGGACAATACGTACTCCTTACTTCCATCACAGCTAAGTCAAATGAAGTCCCTCCCCGCTAAAAGACACATCAATGGGTGGTACGAAAGGGTGGAACCCGAAGACAGCTGAAGATAGTGACCCAAAAAAAAGAGCAGAGAGATTGGTCAGACGCAGAAGGGTCTGCCAGAGAACAAGAAGGCTCATTCTATTCAGGGACATTGAATTCGTGGTGGCTCCTTCCCCCTTAGAGCAAGTCTGTGTTGGAGCTGAAAAGAACATTCTGGGACATAATGTCTATGTAGGAGTTGAAAAACTTTTCACAGTCTTTAGTAAGGGGGTAAGGCTTCTGCACCTCCCGTATTACCCTCTAACATGGAAAACACCTCAGCAACTAAAGAAAGTGGTATCTCAGTGGTAGAAGACATATAGAATATTCAGTTAAATTAGTTGGTGGCTACCCTAGCCTCCCAGCTGCATGTAAGAGCTATCTTGGAGGAGGAAATGACTGGGATAATAGATCTTCCTTTAAAAAACACCCTTCTTCAGCGCAACTGTTGGCTGAAGGTAAGAAGGATTGTTTAGTGGAGGCCAAGATTGAATCATTACTGTTGAAGATTCTGGTGGAGGTATAGGTATTTAAAGCTTCACAAATGCCTTTGGCATAAACTCTGGGAATACGGATGACAGAGATGGAAAAGAGAAATGAGTAATTGGGGCTATTATTAGAAGGAGCAACCTGTAGAATTTCGGACCTTGAGGATACCCAGAATGCACTAGCTAAAACAAATTTTGATTTACAAAAGGAACTCACCTCTATGAAGCTACAGCTGGAGAATCAAGGGAATTGTTAAAGGAGGTGCAATTTTGGGTTTGTGGGGATACAGGAAAGGGATGAAGGGAAAGCAGCCTCAGCATTAGAGCTCATGGACGACCTGATCCACACCCATCTCTTGTCAGGAAACAGGGAGGATTTGATAATAACTCGAGAACACCGGAGCCCATTTCAGGAATGTTCAGATGTATCAAGACCACATACTATGCTGGTTAATTTTGGGAATTATATGGTGGGAGAACAAGTATTAAACACTGTCATTAAACAAAAGGGTATCAAAATTAGGTAAGGTCAGATTCTCAAGGTTTTCCTGGACAAGTCGTATGAGACTTCAAAGTGGCAGAAGGAATCTAGACGAATTATATTCTTATTTCAAGATGCAGGGGGTCAAGCAAAAATTATACAACTGGCTACACCTCCTATCCCTTTCCCTGACTGAACAGTGCCAGTGATGTTGCCACCTAAGACTTTTTCCTTGACTATTGACTTTCTCTTTCTCTAAGTGAGTGAACAGTGGAACACTAATGAGTCCTTCACTCACTACCTAAAAGGCTGCTATGTTTGAAATAGTGTCTGATAATTACTGAAGTCACTTTATTCGATGTGTTTCAGAACCAAAGTATTATGACAGAAATGCTTCTTATCCATGATGGATAAATTAAAGGAGAATTGTTGGCATGTTTCACTACTGAAACCTACTCATGCAGTTTCAATAGGAACATAATGGTTGTAAGCGTCCTCACCATATGGAGGGGTATGTATCCCTGTGCCATTTAAACGTAAAAAGCAAATATATACATCAGAGTCCTATTCAATGTATCTAAAAATAAATCTATTAAATATATGGTGACCGCTACATAGTTTTAGCTGTAAACAAGCTGCCTGTGTGCAGGGGTGTAGCGATATACGAGCATAAAAATAGGAAAGACAGAGAATGAAGTATTTTAAAGGTCATGAAACTGAAATGTATACAAAAAGGTGTGTAGGTAGTAGGCCTGAAAAGGATAGTGTGAGATGAGAAAGGTTACATACAGTATGCTAAATGAGATTAGAAAAATTGAGAAAAAGGAACCTTCATGGTATGCCACGAGTTCAATTCAGAGGGAGCAGTAGTTGTTTACCTGATAAATATTTAACAGGGAGACTTATGAGGCATGGTAGAGAAAAAGAGAGTAGAGCTAAGAGGTGTGAGTGTGAGAACATGCTAAGGGCTCTGCTTTGCAGGTACTGTACACGTGGAATGGATGATGTCAAACTGCGTGCCTAGTATGCCTTCTCTATTCACAGAACATGCTCTCTGGCCATGACCAATGGCACAATGCACAGGGCATATTTTCAATTGCACTACTCTTAATAACTGCAAGCCATGGAATTTATCCATGCTCTGTGCCTATTGCCCGTGCCTGAAGTCCCTACCATTAATTTATCTTCTATTATGCCCTACAGCAACAGGGCACAGGACATGGTATCCATTCCTTGTACCCAGAATCCACAAGCCATGGCACACTGGAATTAGGCACAAGTCACGACTTTCGATTCAGTGACTATATTAGCCGCACTCAAATGAAATGGGAATGCAATCAGCACAGGAGATATCGAGTGTCCATGCCTTCTTGGCACTAAGAACTGTTCATGGATGCAATTCATAGCCTATGTTCATGACTTTTAGCCATTATTATTTGTTTGTGGCCATTGGCCATGCCCTGATCCAGGTACCATTTCTCCTATATGTTTCATTGGTTCTGTAACCTAGGCGGTAGATGGGAACCTTATTGAGCACCCTAGTTCTGAAAGGGTGCCACATCTGTCCATATCTCAGAGACTGTTAACTGAGCCTCACAGATGTGAACCAAACCCATAAAAAATGCAACCAAAATCTGCCTTTTATATTGTTTAAGAGCCTCATTATTGTGGGGTGATGGCTCCCTTGTTGTCACATGGTTTCATAAAGCATACTTTCATGGTGAGTGGGCAAAACAAGATGCGATGTTAGAGTGCTTCAAAGAGGGCAGAGCAACACCACATTCTTTGAGACTTCAGTTGACTCCCAGAACTTTTTATGCCTTTAAGAAGACAACCTCCTTCGCTAGGGGTTTCCAAAGGCGTTTTCCACCCTCCATACTGGGTCAGCAGCAAAGGAACGCCCTTGTACACCAATACATAGGGAAGGATAAGGAATATGCCAGATAGCTCCCTTCCTCCTCTTCCTCCTTCTCCTTTTCTTCACCAACACCACCAGGAAGTAGCAGAAGTTTGCCGGGAAAAGAACACAACCTTTTGGTGGTAGGAAGGAAGTAAGGAAGTCCCATAATTTAAAGACTTGAAGGCCATCACTTTGGACTGCTGGGTCCTACAAATTCTAAAAAACTATTACACCCTACTCTTTAGCCAGTATCCCACCAGCAGTTCTCCCCATTATGCTCAGGTTCTGTAAGGACACCTGTGAATCCTGGAGAAGGAAGTAGAGATCCTGCTATAGAAAGGTGCAGAAGTAACTAGTGCCACAGCAATAACTAGGACAGGTTATATTCTTTCTACTCTTTGTATAATAATTTTGTAATAGTAAACCTTGCAATAATAGTTTTTGTAATTACTAGTTCCCAAGAAGGATGGCGTTCTGTGGCTGGTCCTCGATGAAAGGGTTCTGTATTAGTTCCTCAGAAAGGACAAGTTAAGGATGCGGTTATTTGTTCAGGTTTTATTGGTGCTGGAAAACTGGATGTATTTTGATCATGCAGTCCCACAGGAAGTACTTGCGGTTTGTGGTAGATACTACCCATTAACAAATCAGAATTATTCCTTTGGGATCTACATCAGCACCTGAGGATTTTCCAAAGGTGATGGAGGTCCACCACTGAAGGTCAGGGATCTCTGCATCCCTGTACCTGGATGATGGACTGATCAGAGCTAAGTCACCTGAGCTGGTGTTGCATCATTTGATTCCTTGTTGTTCACTTGGGGTTTTCAATCCTTCACCCTAAGTTTCACCTGGTCCTCTCTGGGCCTCCTGTTCATCAATCAATCAATCAATCAATCAATCAACCAATCAATCAGTCATAACATTTATAAAGCGCACTACATACCCGTGAGGGTCTCAAGGCACTGGGGAGGGGGAAGCTGCTACTGTTCGAAGAGCCAGATCTTGAGAAGTCTCCTGAAGGTTAGAAGGTCTTCAGTCTGCCGCAGGCGGATGGGGAGGGTGTTCCATGTCTTGGCGGCGAGGTGGGAGAATGATCTGCCACCGGCGGTCACTCTTCGGATGCGGGGGATGGTGGCAAGGGCACGGTCTGCGGAGCGGAGCTGGCGGTGTAGATGCTGAGTTGGCTGTTGAGCTACGCTGGTCCGGTGTTGTGGAGTGCCTTATGTGCGTGGGTGAGGAGTTTGAAAGTTATCCTCTTGTCAATAGGGAGCCAGTGCAGGTCTCTCAGGTGGGGTATGATGTGACTGCGGCAAGGGATGTCGAGAATCAGGCGTGCAGAGGCGTTCTGGATGCGTTGGAGCCATTTCAGGAGTTTGGCCGGAGCTCCTGTGTAGAGTGCATTTCAATAGTCCAGTCTACTGCTGACAAGAGCCTGGGTGACCGCCCTTCTTGTTTCGGTGGGGATCCACTTGAAGATCCTGCGAAGCATGTGGAGGGTGTTGAAGCAGGAGGAGGAGACGAGGTTGACCTGCTTCATCATGGAAAGGGTGGAGTCGAGGATGACACCTAGGTTGCGTGTGTGGTCGGTGGGTGTAGGGGTGCTCTCAGCGCAGTCAGCCACCAGAAGTTGTTCCAGGCCGAGGGGGTGGATCCGAGGATGAGGACCTCCGTCTTGTCCGAGTTCAGCTTCAGTCGGCTGTTTCTCATCCAGTCGGCGACGGACGTCATTCCTTCATGGAGGTTGGTTTTGGCAGTGTGGGGGTCTTTGGTGAGGGAGAGGATCAGCTGGGCATCGTCGGCGTAAGAGATGATGTTGAGGTCATGCCGTCGTGCGACTTGGGCGAGCGGTGCCATGTAGACGTTGAACAACGTTGGGCTGAGGGATGAGCCTTGGGGTACGCCGCAGATGATCCCGGTGGCTTCAGAGCGGAAGGGGGAGGCGGACACTGTGTTCTGCTGGAGAGGAAGGAGGTGGTCCAGTCCAGGGCCTTCTCTTGGATTCCGGCGTCATAGAGGCGTGTTCGTAGTGTGCGGTGGCAGACCGTGTCGAAGGCGGCTGACAGGTCCAGGAGGATGAGGGCCGTGGTTTCACTGTTGTCAAGCTGGATCCTGATGTCATCGGTGGCAGCGATGAGGGCAGCTTCGGTACTGTGGTTACTGTGGAACCCGGACTGGGACGGGTCCAGGATGCTGTTCTCCTCGAGAAAGCTGGTCAGTTGTTTGTTGATGGCCTTTTCGATGACCTTCGCCGGGAAACGGGAGCAGGGAGATGGGTTGGAGCGGGGATCTCAGAGGCTGCCGGGGTGGTGACGGCATCGCAGCTGTCGTGGATGTCTGCGATTTTGCGATGAAAGAAGGTGGCCAGTGAGTCGCACAGGTCTTGTAAAGGTGGGATGTTGTTGCTATTGGAGCTGGGGTTGGAGAGTTCCTTCACGATTTTGAAGAGCTCTTTGCTGTTGTGTGTGTTGTTGTCTAGGCGGTCTTTGAAGGAGGTCCTTTTGGCAGATCTGATGAGGTGGTGGTGTCTGTGGGTGGTGCTCTTGTGGGCTGTGTGGCTTTCTGGTGTTCGTTCATGGATCCATTTTTTTTCGAGTTTTAGGCAGGTTCGCTTGGAGGCCTGGAGGTCTTCGGTGAACCAGCTGGCTTTTTTTGCTGTTGTGGGTGTTGGAGGGCTTCTTGAGCAGGGCGAGGGTGTTGGCGCAGTCGTTGATCCACTGTCTGAGGTTGCAGGCTGCGGCGTCAGGGTCGAGTCTGCGGGTGGGCTCTGGGCGAGGGTGGTGGTTAGCTGGCTTTTGGTGATTTTGCTCCAGTGGCGGTGAGGCATCTGCTGGGTGCGGTGGTGCATGGTGGGTTTCCGGAAGGTGAAGTGGATGCAGTGGTGGTCGCTCCAGTGGAGTTCGGTGGTGCGGTTGAAGAAGACTTGGGAGCTTGCTGAGAACATGGGGTCAAGTGTGTGGCCGGCGGAGTGGGTGGGTGTTGTGATGAGTTGTCTGAGTCCGAGGTTGGCGAGGTTGTTGATCAGGGTGGAAGAGTAGGAGTCATTGTTGCTCTTGAGGTGGAAGTTCAGGTCCCCGAGGAGGATGTAGTCCATGGAGGCGAGGGCGTGTCTGCTGATGAAGTCGGCGATGGAGTCGCTGAACTACGGTCGGGGTCCGGGGGGTCTGTAGATGAGGGTACCTCTGAGGGTGGTGTTGGGGTCGGTGTGGATCTGGAAGTGCAGGTATTCGGCGGAGCTGAGGGTGTCGTCGTGTAGGTCGAGATTTTGAAAGTGTTCCTGTGGATGATGGCAATTCCTCCTCCTACTCCGTTGCTGCGGTCCTTGCGGGTGATCTTGTAGCCTTCTGGGATGGCTATGGCGATGTCGGGTGCCGAGGAGGGGTTCAGCCAGGTCTCCGTCAGGAAGGCGACGTCTGGGGTGTTGGTGTCGAGTAGGTCCCAGAGTTCCACGGCGTGTTTGCGGGTGGTGCGGGTGTTGAGCAGGATGCATCTGAGAAGGTTGGGTTCTTTGGTAGGTGGGTTGGCGGGCCGGATGCTGGTGAAGCTGCAGTTCCAGCAGGATAAGGGTCCCTGGGTGCGCTTCGGGGCAGCCAGGAAGCAGGTGTGTGATCATCCGGTTTTGAGCGCGTGAAGGGTGCTGGAGTCATCGGGGATGCGGGTGTCGTGGCGCTTGCGGGGCCAGGGGTCCTGGCGCTGGGTGCAGTCCAGGCGCGGACAAGCGCAGACAGGCTAGCCTTAGGCGCGCCTTTGGGCGGCGGGAAGAACGGGCGAGGTGCAGAGATTAGGCACAGAGGGAAACAATATGGGAATAGAAGGAAAAAACAATTATTAGGCACAAGAGAGAGACAAGTTAAGCATGGAAACAACAGGTTAAAAATACAACAATGCGGGTGCGGGCGGCGGGGCAGGCAAGACTGGCAGAGCCGCGCAGCAGCGTGGGGTGCGACCTGCCTGCGAGCAGGGTCAGAGGTCGCTCATTTCACTGCTGTGCGGCATCCATATGACGGGATGTGGGAGGGATGAGCAGCTGGGAGGCAGGAGCGGGGTGGTGAATGGAATTGCAGGGGGGCAGGGCCACAGTGGTGCAGCGGCGGGAAAAACAGGCAGTGGGAAGAACGGGTGAGGAGCAGAGATTAGGCACAGAGGGAAACAATATGGGAACAGAAGGAAAAAACAATAATTAGGCACAAGAGAGAGACAAGTTAAGCAGGGAAACAACAGGTTAAAAATACAACAATGCGGGTGCGGGCGGTGAGGCAGGCAAGACTGGCAGAGCCGTGCAGCAGCATGGGGAGCGACCTGCCTGCGAGCAGGGTCATTGGGGTAGTACTTCATACCATCTTGATCAGAACTTTCGCTCCTCTACAGAGGATATGGCACTTTGTGGTCAGTCAATTTAGATCTTGACTGTCAGTCAGTCAGTCAGTCAGTAAATGCTTTATTCGATTTTAAATATATAATAAAATCATAAAAGCACAAGGTACAATAAGAATAAATCATTTAAAATGTACATTAAAAAAATACCTTAATAAGTACGGCTAATCCATTAATACCTAGTTTTACTGCATAAGGGCTAACAGGTTAAACTTCTCGTTCTCCTCAATATACTTTTCAAAAGGCCCGACATAACTCCAATACTATACACATTGTCCAGTAATTAAAAAAAAAGAAATGCCGGGCGACATTGCTGCCATCCTCCCTGCTTTAAAATAGGCTTTATCCATCTTGCTCTTTCCTTGGCGTAATATTTACAAAAAAGAACAACGTGCATTGTAGTTTGTGATGCTACATTATCGTATGGACAGTGGCAGAGATTCCTAGACCAGTCATTTATAGCTGGGAATGAGACCAAGCGGTGAAAACAATCAAATCTAAACCTAGTCAATATATATCTATCATATTCCCCTAAACAGCACACTAGGTAGAGCTGGATATAATTACTAGACAGACTCAGTTGATGCTGGATCACAGAATTTTTACTTATCTCTGCCACTAATCTAAGGGTCTCGAAGTGATTTAAACATAAAGCTTTAAGCTCCTTTCTCGATAAAGTGCTCATAGTGTCTGGTTTAGAGTAAAAATCAGGTCTACATAAATCATTCGATAAATTTTTTATGTAGTTTAGCCAGGGAATTTTTTTTGGCCTGATATAATCCCATAGAATCTTTTATAATCTCGCGATTCAGGCCTAAACTAGGAGAAGTTCAAACTCTGTGCCAAAGTAAAATTGGTTGGATTTTGATCAAATCAGAAATATGGGGAATCCCCAGTTCATTATGACAATCAAAAACAGATGAGCTCTGGGGAACGGATAAACCTTAAATAAGCATTTTCGACCACTTGGATTGACGAAACGTCATAAAAGCCCCAGATCCCCGCCCCATATGTAGCAATGCTAGTGCATTTTGCTTGATATATTTTTAATAATATTCCCGGGGGCCTTTTCCCCATTTTTCTTGAAAAAATCATCACTGCCTCGGTCGACCTTTTAAACAAAAGCGTCCTTCTCTTGACCGCGGCCTCCAGTAAAATGCCAAGGTAGGAAAACGTTTTCGTTGATTCAATTTTACCGGCCCCAGTGGCTAAACTTCTACACATATTCTTCCCCTTCCCGCATGACATCACAAATGTCTTTGTGACGTTTATTTTTAAGCCCCTATTATCCATAAAATCAATGTAAGTTGACAGGGCCCTCTGAAGGCCAAGCTGGATTCTGGCCATCAGCACTGCATCATCCGCGTAAAGAAGGGAGACAATCTGCTGGTTATTAATTTTCTGTGAATCTCTCACCCTGGCCACCAATTCCTCCTCCAATGCGTTGGTATATAATGAGAAGAGGAACGGGGTCAGTACGCAGCCTTGCCTTACACCCCTCTCCACGCGGAATGCTTTAGTGCACTCTCCCTTTGATCCATACCTCACCTTGGCTGAGGCCCCCGAGTATAGTTGTCTCAAAAATTGCACTAAAGGGGGGTCGACCTTTAGGTCCTCTAAAATATTCCATAACCTACTATGATCAACACAATAAAAAGCGGCAGTAAGATCTACAAATACCACAAATAGTTTCCCTGCCCTGGCTTGAGTATACTTCCCCTGTATCAGGGAGAAGTTTAAAACCTGCTCAATAGAACCCATCCCCTCCCTAAACCCATATTGGGCCACACTCAAGATATTATTGTCCTCGGCCCACTGTTAAAGTCTATTCAAGACAACCCTTCCTGCAATTTTCATAAGGGAATCTAAAAGAGAGATAGGATGATAGCATACTGGATTTTCCCAGTCCCCCTTTTTAAAAATTGGTATTATCACGGACTCCGACCAGGATTTAATGAAACCCATAGCACAATTGGCGGGGAGTCAATAAAGTTGCCAGATAAGTTTGATTCCTGGGCTAAAGTAATATCCTCATTGCTCTTATTTTCATACACTTTAGAAAAAAAGTTGACCAATGAGTTCTCGTTGATCGCTATCTCAACCCTTGCTTCCTCATTTTTAGCAAAAAAATGTGCCTTAACTGCCTGCCAAAAATAGGAACAGTCCCTGCGTAAGGAGGTCTCATAAAGGTTATTCCAGGCTAGATTTTTAATTTCTTTCTTGCGTGTATTCCTAGCAAGGTTATAGGCCTTCCTACAGGCTCTATTTTCCTCATAATCCCTCTCTGGTTTATGAAGGGCAGCCTTTAACAAGGAATATGTCTTAGAACACATGTTATCAAACCATCCATGATTTTTATTGGGAGGCACCCTTCGAGGGCAACTCAGCAAGTTCTGTATCACTGACGTAACTACAGAAAATGCATACAGTATGTCCCTGTGAGATGTCCCTTCTTGCAGACACTCAGTAATGTGAATTAGAGCCTTTGTTATAATGTTTATATTCAGGGCTTCTGGATCTTTCCTGCCCCAACTCAGGGAGAAGCCATTTTGGCGGGCCAGCACACTATCTTGAGTCCAAGCCAAACTTTCCACAATGGAAAGTGTGCTCTTGATGGTAAGTAAGATGTTAATACTTAGCGGCAAATGATCGCTCAGGCCATTTGGGTGAATACAAAATTGGTCAAGCCAGTTAGCATAGCGATTTGGAATGACAATAAAGTATATCAAAGAGTTAAATCCACGAACAATAAACGTAGGGCCAAACTCAACTGGTGGTGAACACAGCATGTTAGAAAAGCCTAAATCAAACGTTGCCATCACTTCATTAAAACGTTCTCCTCTATCTGAGTGAACAAAGTGAGCTGCATGGGCGTTGTATTCTGTATCAATATCCCCAAACCCGCATTCAGATTGTCGACAAATACTGGTGTTGAAATCCCCGCCCCAAATCGTAAACACATCCGTTCCTCTGGCTACAGCTAGGTTACTTAAGAAATCCATGAGGCTTTTTAATATGCCGACAAAATTACCCTTGCCAATGTTGTTATAAAAGTTAATGACCACTACCTCAATTTGCATGGAAAGGTAGATATTAACAATTTGATAATAAGGGGTCGACTTTAGTATTTTGATCATCTGGACCTTCATCATATTTGAAATATAAATACAAATCCCCCCTTTATGTCTACCATGTACTGAACGCAAGGCTGGTATATGGTATGTCTTAAAGCCATCGATATGCAGTGTGTCCAATAACCACGTCTCCTGAAGACAAAGAATGTCAAAGTTATTAATAAAGTCTAACCTTATCTGATTATCGACCTTAGAGTGTAAACCGGAAATATTCCAGAATACCACTCTGACATTTCCTTTAACAGAGTCAGTTAAGGGGGGGGATTCCTGCTCGTTATTACCCTGACTTTGAATTCTCTCTAACAGTGGGTCGGCATCCAAACTAATAACTGAATCTACAGGAGCTATTACTTCAATAGTATCATTGTCATTAATAGAGTCGTTTAAACCAGTTTTTAAAAAACCTTCTAGAGGTAAAACGGCTAAAATATTCTGGCCCGTTACGCTATTAAGGCTAGTGTGGTCATAGGAATTAGAGGACAAAGTAGTTTCTATGTCACCCCCGCACAAGGCATCGTTTAAACCTTCAGACGATTCCACAGAAAATGCTGGGGCACTTAGCCTAATTGGAGCTTTGGGAACCCAGTCCGCTCATGAGTAGTGATTATCAGTTATAGCCAAAAGTCAGCCCACCTCCTCCAAGGAATCCAAGGGCCCGTACCTATTTGATACCTCTAAGTTATACCTTTGATTCCTATTGGATAAAGTGGTTCCAAGTGAGGTGGGATGATTTTCAGACATTCTTGGGCGATAAAAATAGCCTAGGGGGAAGACATGGATGCCCTCAGCCATGAATTTATTTGCACCAATTCTAGTTAGAATTTCATGAACTAAGGGAGGGGATCCCAGAGATAAAACAACGCAGTCCCCTTTAAATGATTTTCTGCTGGTGCCCACCCACGGAACTCGTCTCACCATTTTCAAAGCGGTGAAACTCTCCTGTGTCAATCCTATTTTAACACCCAAACAATGAATGACTTTGTTCCTCAAGGTGATCCAGGATTCTTTCTCACCCTCAGATATCGGTGGACCGTTTGCCAAGATCATGGTGTAGGGAACAGCAGCTGGAGGGAGATTTAAGCTATAGGAGTTTATTAGAAGCTCTTGATTAAACGGCGTACGAATGCCTTGAATAGAGCAAATATCAGATTGAGTTAAATCACCCCTTCTTTCTTTTCTATCAGCAATACTCCCTTCCCCGCTCGACTTGACTGCCCTGTACAAAGGACCACTAGAGACTGGCTTCCCCGCAATTCTAGAACTTGTAAGTCTATTAGTACCCCCCGCCAATTTGCTTTGATTACAACAATTAATCGGGCTGGCTGCTAGAGCCTTCCTTGTGCCTTTATCTAAGCCATTTCCATCGCCACTCTCTGGTGGTGTAATAATCCTTTCATTGAGGCGCCCTCTAATGGATACCAAACCTATCTCGATTTTGTCCGATCTCTGCGCCAAAGTATCAATGGATTCTTTAATCAAGGTGGTTAAATCTGTTAATATGCTCATAATTCCTGAGACATTGTTACCGAGTTGGCCTTTACTTTTGCTTTTATTTCTGGGACAGGTAACACGATCGTTCGCTTTAGTAATAATAGGGGTATCCTGTTCCTGTAAAGATCTTGATTTAATTATTAAGGTATTAGGAGGGGTGGGGGATACCACTTTATGAATCAGGGGCGGTATGATGTTAGGCACAGCTTTTTTCTTAGAGATACAGACCCTTTTTGGTGGCGGCAATGATGTTCCATCTGGGTCAATTAAGGAAATCTCATCACTATCAGTCTGGACACATCCATTCTGCAAGTCCAAAGTCGTCACATAGGGATTTGTTTCCCCCACATACGATGTATGATTAGGGGAGGCAAGTGATTCTATATGCAGGGCCTCTCCTACATTACATATTTGTTTTTCGATAGCACCTACAGCCCCCGTCAGGTATTTCATTAACGACATACTGGAGTCTTTTACCTTAAGGCATTTTTGGGTCAAAGGTACTTTCTGCAGTTTTCGTTTACCCATGACGTGGACAACAAGACAACCCCAACAATGCAGAAAAAGTTCGCAGGGAGGGGGAAAGATAAACAATGCCCCGCACGCAATGTATCATAAACAATATATTGCTTCAAAATAGTCAAGCCTCCGCAGTAATAAAGGAATCTTAGGACACAGACGATGAATAAAGTTACCATAGTCTCTAATGCAGGTTCATGGATCCAAACAGCCAAGGGTCATGGCCCAGCCCAGCCTCTTTCGGCCAATGACGGGCCCACCCTTGGCCCGCGCGCTTCCCGCGCCGCGGGAGGCCCTTCGATGATTTATGCGCCGGGTGGCGCGCTGTTAGTGCGCAATTCCTGGCGCAACAGCTATGGCCCCTGGGATATGAAGTCCTTGAGCGGCAATCGTCTGCAATCGTCAAATGTACTTTAATCGTCGGCTCCACAGAAATACAGGCTCTCGCAGATTGCAGGGCTGGGCAAAGTAGCGTTGTGGCAGGGCAAAAACCAAAGTACTAACTGCAGTGGCCAGGCGTCTTGACTGACAATATGACTGTGATGTGTTACCTGAACAATCAAGGAGGTGTAGGGTCTCAAACTGTCAAGGCTCTCTGAGACTCTGGGCCGGAAACACCAATATGGTCTGTAGATGGTGACCAACAAAATTACAGGTTTCCTTAACACCAATCTAAGTCGATGTCATCTTGCCATCCATGAGTGGGTTCTCCACCAAGAGGTGGTACAAGACCTTTTTGCCCTTGGCAGCACAACCCATGTGGACTTCTTTACCACCCGATATAATGCTCACAGCCCAAAGTTATGCAGAATAAGGAATGGAATAGGAAAAAATGAAGAAGATGCAGTCCCAATTGATGATTTACTAAAAGCAATGTAAATAAAAGAGAGTGCACTAACAAATTGTTTTCTAAAGATTGGTTATTAATGAACTCTCTCATTGATGATCTAATCGTTCTAGAATTCATATATGTGTATAATATTTTGTAAGAAATCCAAATTAAACAAAGAAGAAACACAACTGCAAAGCACATTGGTAATATTTTGAATTGTACACAGAAGCAAAGGTTTACCTTTGTGATTCGAGACAAAAATGGTTACTGTCTCTTTAAGATATCCTGCGCTCTACAGTACAATAAAAAAGAAACTAAACATCGGCCCAACAAGGAAGTTCCAACTCACTAAGTGTGATGCAGCAGAAATGTAGTTCCTGTTTCTGTGACTGCCCCTTTTGGGTGCGTCATGCAGTGGCGTGTATTCTATTATGATAAGCTGCGTGTAGTGTCTTTGTTCCTTTGCCCTTGAAACAAGGATACTCTTTTTTTTCTATGCTGGGAAGGACAGCTGAAAAGAATTCAAACAAGCATTGTACTGAGTTATGCTCACCTACATAACTGCACATAGTATTGCAACATAAAAAATGTCAAGAGAATATGCTTTATACTGTAATTTGTTTACACCTTGCTTGCCCTGTGTTACCCCTGAGCCCACTCGGCGTTTCTATCATTTTATGGAAAAACAATCTGACTGTGAATATATAATATATTGAGGCATATTTTCACTTGTTAATCTTGGTCGTGAACCCTTTGATGCATTCCACGTGGTTCCATAGAGCAGGGGCTTGACCAATTACACTTTTCCCTCTCATGTTGGGTCTCCCAATTCCCTTGGCTTTTATTCACTCTTCACCAATTCTCTACTTGTCTCTCCTATGAAGTGTCCAATGAAACGTTTATGTATGCCAGACATCTTACAAAATGCAGGTAGTCACTGGGGACTGATGTATTAAATGATCTTGTTTTTGAAAAGTCTACTATTTAAATAAAAAATCATGGGCGCTGTGAATGCAAAATCATAAGTTGGAATGTACCCAATGCACACCGTGATACAGAAGCGTCTTTACAACATGTATTCCTTTATAGGTTTCTGAGCAGCATGCTACTTGCCGAAAAAAACGCTTCAAAACCCCATCAGGGCAGCAAGTACTGTATAAATGGAAACCTTTTTTCCTCGCTTCTGTCCCTATGCTATCCTTCTCAATCCAAATGACTGACTTCATATCCACCACTCAAATTACTTTCATATTTCACTATGCTAATTCAACACTAATCCTTTATGGGTTCCGGAGTAGCGTGCTACTCGCCGAAAAAGTACCTCAACACCCCATCAGGGGTAACAAGCGCTATATAAATGCAAACTTTTTTCCCTCTTCTATCCCTCCACTATTCTCCTCAATCCAAATAACTGACTAATATCCACCACTAAAATTACTTTCATATTTCACTATACTAATTCACTACTAATCCTTTATGGGTTCCGGTGTAGCGTGCTACCCACTAAAAAAGCGCTTCAACACCCCATCAGGGGTAACAAGCGCTATATAAATGCAAACCTTTCTCCCTCTTTTATCTTTCCTCTATCCTTCTGAATCCAAATAACTGACTAGTCAACAATAGCTTTATTCGGTTAATAATTAAAACCATTAAAGCATACACAAAATTTCATTTGCAAATAGTTACATTTGAAAATAATTAACAAAGGAGTTTCAAACAATACGCAGTTCACAATTATGCATAAAAACATGTTTGAACAAATGATTGGCGAATATTGACATTAAAAAGTAAGGCAGGCCAAAATTTATAAAACTATTTTATGGTTTCAAGAGAAAAAGGTAAAAAGGCCCGGTCTCAGACTGTCAAACATACTGAAAAATAGGGCTAAGATATATTAAACTACATTCGATTTCTACTTCTAATAGCCCCCGAAAGATAGCTGGCAACTCCGAAACAGACAAAAGGAGAACCCAGCATTTGCAGGAATACCAACGCGGGCCTTACTTGCTCAAAGTGACAGTTCTTAAAAATGGGGCAAATGAATTTCTTACGTAACAGGGTGTAAAATTTACAGAAAAAAATCATATGCAGCGTATTTTGTTCGGAGGCGTTATCACAGGGACAGGGGCCCAAAGTGCCCTCTTTAAAAAAGCCCTTCGGGTGTGCTAGGAGCCAAGGTAACATGCCATGTTTAAACCTAATCAATAAGAACAAGTGAAAAGGATTATTTATATAGGTCAAGTATGGCTGAATCTCATTGCCCATACTTAACATGACAAATCTCCTAACGGACGGTTTACACACTTCCTCGCCTTCTCTCAACAACTTTGCCCTGCACATGAACTGAGACTTTAAGTCTTTTATTTCTAATTTAGACAGCTCACATGGTCTCTCAAATAATTCTAAGCAGCCAAGAATCTCCATCTTAGATTTAATATATCGTAGCCAAGGAATACACATGGCTTTGTCAAGGGCCAGACAATCTTGTATAATGAGCTGGTTTAGGCTTGGTGGGTGCTGCACCCAAACCCTTAACCAACCCATTAATGGTGCAACGGAAATCTGATCCACTAGGTACTCAGCCCCCAAATCTTCATGGATATTAAAAATTGAAGTAGAAACAGGCAATGACAAAAGTTTCCGAAAAAAGGCATTCTCAATTAATTGAATCTCCACTGACGACGTATAGCCCCAGACCTCACTGCCATACAGGGCCATAGGCACGCACTTAGCATTCTATATCTTCAAAATCGCGGGCAAGCCGTTATCTTTCCTCTATCCTTCTGAATCCAAATAACTGACTAACATATCCACTCAAATTACTTTCATATTTCACTATACTAATTCAACACTAATCCTTTATGGGTTCTGAAGTAGCGTGCTACACGCCGAAATAGTGCTTCGACACCTCGTCAGGGGTAGTAAGCACTATATAAATGCAATTACAATACAACACAATACTTTGTGACTATTTGTGATTGCTACTCATTGTAATCTGGAAATAGGAGGGGCGTGAAGGGGAAGTTTCTCATCCTTCTGAATTGAAGATCAGTGTATCAGTGGTTACCCACCTGTAATCCATTTCGTGAGGGACAGCTTCCGCTTTGAGACTATGGGCTGCCAGCATCGTGCAGTGAAGGCATGTTCCCACAATGCTATTCATAGAATGGCAGTTTTTTAAATTGCCTCCCATTTGCAGTTTCGTAACAGGGACTGCAACTGAAAAATGAGGGATTCTGCAAATGCGGGAATTGAAGATTTCTGTCCCTCGTAGACCCCATCCCTGCATTTGTAGCCTGTTCCCCTAGATGCACAACCAGCATGTTGCCTACTAATAATAATGAGACAGGACACTGCAAATCCCATTGAAAGGCTATTTTGCACTGTGACGGGCTTGTCTTAAATGTCTTGAGCTAGACCGTACCAAATATGCTCAAGAGTTTTTTCGAAGTTATGGTCTCTGGCCTGATACCTATGTACTACTAGCACATAAAATTGTATATTGACAGAATGTCTGGTTGCAGTGCACTTTTTGCTTGGTGATAGATGTGGGACACGTGGCCAATTAAGTACCCCCTTGTGAGAAGTCGAGGCAAAGAAGAAAACGCTATACCACGATGGGCTTGGCTACCTCAACGCATAGCCTGGCACCTTTTATTATACGCTTGCAGTGCGTAATGTGAATTCATTTAACCCAATATTTCTCTGAGTTGGTGCTTTATTTCATTCTGTACACATCGGAAACAGTGAGAAACGTTTGTCTTCCTCTGTTTCCAATGCAGCGGGTTCTCCCACAACTGACGTCACTAGACAAACAGATGGGTTTTTACCAGTGATCTGAGCCGCAGGAGATATGATTCTGCACGGAGAAACAGTTGGATAGAGTTCCATTAATTTATGGCTCCAACAGCGGAAGATCTGTCATCACACCGCGGAGATCGTGTCTTAGGGTGAAATTTCTGCTAAATGAAGGTATTGAGACCTAAGGTCTACTCGAGGGCAGAGACATGTACATTTATTTGCTAGAAGTTGAGGGGCCTGTTGATAAGCTGCTGATTTTTTAGTTGTCATCGCTTTGAAAAGGATCCCGTGGTTGGTGGGCAACCAATGAAGTTGTTGCATAACAGGGAATTTATGGGAACATTCCTTGTCTTTGTGATCATTTGTGCTGCTGTGTTCTTGACCAGTAGCAGTTGGCCAGTAGCTGAGCCTGGTGAGGCAAGGTAAGTGGTGTTCCCAAAATCCAATCTTGATTGTCAATGTCAGGTTTTTGCTACCTTAGAGATTTGATTCTTTGGTGATAAGTCATTGCTAATATTAATTTTTAGATTGCAAACCATGATTGCTGGGGAGGCACAACCATTTCAAATGGCCAGTTAAGTGAGTCGGAGAAGGATGTATGACGTTACAACGCATGCTGTTACAACGCATGATGTTACAACGAAAGTTTTACAACGCGAGTGCATTGACAACGCACGACATTACAACGCAAGTCTTTACATCGACTTGCACTAGATGGCGTGCTAACATTAAAAAAGTGTAATTTACTACTCCAACTCCAGTCCACGTAACAGTAGGGAAGGTGTTGGGATAGTAAACTACACTATTTTTAATGTTAGCACGCCATCTAGTGCAAGTCGATGTAAAGACTTGCGTTGTAATGTCCTGCGTTGTCAATGCACTCGCGTTGTAACAGTTTCGTTGTAATGGTAGTGCGTTGTAAAAGTTGCGTTGTACAGATTGTTCCCCGTCGGAGAAAGATGGTATGTTAGACGTGAGAATTAATTTCGCTTTAGAGGGATTTCATTTCAGAAAATTCTTTGGCATCTACCATCTGGTGAAATGAAGCCAACATTTATACAAAACCCAGGGATACTGGAAGGTTTCTACACATCTTATTCACACTAAAGATGAGCTGCCATGGGGAGCACTGCCAGCAGGGTACGCATAACAGGGAGGAAAATTTAGATCCTTGTGCTACAATAAATTTGGGCTTGGCTCGATAAGGGTGTTGTCTGTTTTGTAAAAATGATCTTATCCACTCAAGTGGTGGGCCACCAATACCCATGTCTTAGAGTGTCAGTTTAAGATTTTGTACACTCATGCAATATCTTCCAATATCTGAGTATAGAACTTAGTTTATGTTGGTTAATTCCCACAGTACTTACAGGTGATGTAATTAAAGGACAGAAGACCTTCAGTTGGAGCGTTGTCTGTGCGGTCAGCAACTTCTCTTTATTTCAGGCATGGTCCCTAGTCAATACAATCATAACATGAAAAACAAAGTAGTACAGCACATGAAAAGACTGACGCAATCCCTGATGTCTGTGGCACTGGCTCAGAGGCCACAGATGTTGGTTGGAGGCACAAGGATTCTGCCATCAGACAGCACTGGTCAAAGATAGAACTCACGCACAGATGCTTGGTAACGGACACCAAGTCCTCATGTTGATGTTCTGGAGGAAACAAGGGGTTGTCAGGGCACATGGACTCAAATCAAATGAAATATAAAATATGCTTTATTCGATTTTAGTCATTTAAAATCGCAAAAGCAGACAGATAAAAACAATTCATAAATACAATAGATTAATAACAGATATACGGTACAAAGATAGACTTATCGGACAGATCATTAAATAAAGGAGTAATTAACCCAGGCACGTTAATATTTGGCGGGAATACTTTTTAGGACAGAATAAAATCCAGAGTTGTTTGTACAGGCAAAGCTATATACTTTGAATTTTAACTATTTAGACTCTTCCTTTCTTTCATTATATTCTCTAAAAACCCACCCATAACACCAATACAATAGATACTATCCAACAATTGTAAATATAAAAAGCGGGTCTGTATTGCCTCCATCCCCCCATCTTTGATAGAGGCCTAATTCATCTTGATCTTTCTTTATCATAGAATTTACAGAATAAGATCACATGGATAGTAGTTTGTGGTGACACATTGTCACATGGGCAATGGCAGAGTTCTCTAGACCAATCATTCATCACTGGATGGCTAGTTAATCAGTGAAAAACGCCAAACCTGAAACGTGTTAAAAGGTACCTATCATATCCCCCGGTGCAACATAAAAGATATGGTTGAACATCATAGGTTATCAAGGTCAGTTGGTGTTGGACTACCATGCTTTTACTAATGTCTAGGGCCACTCTACGTGACTCTAGATGAACCATGCAGATTAATTTTATACTCTTTCCTAGAGATGGAGTTCATCGACTCTGGAATATTGTAATTCTCTTGATGCCCAAGGTCAGTAAGAACATTTTTGACATAGTTCAGCCATGCAATCTTGCTTGCGTGATCCAGGTTCATCGAGTCCTTAATAATTCTTCTATTTAGTCCCGTAAAATTTGAGGTCCAAATTCTGTGCCAAAGTAGCATTGGTGGCATTTTAATCACGTCCGAAATGTAATCAATTCCCAACTCACTATGACAATTAAAAACTGGGGAACTAGAAGGTACAGCTAAAATACACCTTAAAAAAGCATTTTCCACACGTTGTATAGGGGACACATCATAATAACCCCAGACACCTGCCCCAAATGTCGCAATGCTCACGCATTTTGCTTGATCTATCTTAAGAAGGATCCCTGGGGCTCTTTTTCCCATTGTCTTTGAGAAATTCACAACGGCCGCAGTCGACTTCATAAAAAGAAGGCTCTTGCTCTTGACCGCCGGTCCCCAAGAACCTGAATGCTCGAACAGGACACCCAGGTATGTAAAAGTGTTAGTGGAAACTACCCTGCTTTCTCCCAATGGGAGACTTCTACATTTTTGTCTCCCCCGCCCACAGCTCTTAATAAAAGTTTTTTAGCGTTTAGTTTTAATCCTAAATCGTCCATATAGCTAGAATAGGAGACAACTGTGTCCGGGCAATGAGCACTGCGTCGTCTGCGTAGAGAAGGAGACAATCGGTCGTTTATTAACATACGGCCGGTCTCTCGCCCCTCCTGCCATCTCATGCTGCAAAGAATTGGTATATAGAGAAAACAGAAAAGGCGCTAAGAGACAACCTTGTCTCACTCCCTTCTCCACTTTAAGCGGCGCAGTGCACTCCCCTTTAGTTCCAAACCACACCCTGGCCGTAGCCTTGGAGTACAGTTGTCTCAGGAACTGTACCAAAACCCGGTCGACCTTCAGATCAGCCAGAATGTTCCACAATTTGCTCTGTATAACAGTCAAATACAGCTGTAAGATCTACGAACGCCACATAAAATGTCCCTGTCTTTGCCTGGGTGCACTTTCCAATTAAAATACTTAAATTTAAGACCTGTTCGCTTGTTCCTAGGCCCTGTCTAAAACCATACTGAACGTCGCTTAAAATATTATTATCTTCTGCGCATATTTGTAATCTAGGAGTCTAAAAGGGATATCGGGCGGTAGCATGCCGGGTTTTCTGGATCCCCTTTTTTAAATATAGGTACTATAACGGACTCCGACCATTTTTAATGAACCCTTTCTCACAACAGGCTTGGAGGACCTGTGTTATCAAAGGAGACCATAATATGGGAGTTAACTTAAACAAGTCACTAGGCACCCCGTCGGGGCCAGGGGCCTTGCCACCCTTACTTGCATTTATTGCCTCATCATGTGTAAATTGAAGTTCCATTGGTGAAAAAATAGAGTGATCTCCCACCTGGCAATCCAGGGAATCTGTCTATCCAAGTTTTCTCATCTATTGCGACCGCTAATGTCACAACATCTGATTTGGTAAAAAACGGTGCATTCACTGCCTTCCAGAATAAAGAACTATCCTTACTCAGTGATGCTTCATAGAGAGCAGCCCAAGCATGTTCTTTTAGCTCTTTCTTTCTGGATTTTCTTGTCAGGTTATACATCCTTCTACATTCTCGAATTTCCCCCCTGGTCTCTCACATTCCTATTTAGGGCCTCTTTTAATCGTGAATATGTTTTTGTACACTGTGAGTCAAACCACCCATTACTACAAATACGAGTGCCCTTGTTTTCCACTCTGAGTAAGTTTTGTATAGTCAAGGTTATTTGGGAAAAAAGCACTCAAAAGTTTTCATGCGTAGTCTTTCCCCCAAACACGTTTGAATTGAATCATATGCCATTATTATAATTTGCTTATTCAATTCTGCGGGATCATGGCTAGACCAGCGTAAAGTATATCCGTTTAAACTGCCTAGAGAGGTATTTTTAGTCCAAACTAATTCATTACAATTATGTTGATCATCAATAGTTAGAAAGAGAATATTAATACTTTGTGGCAGATGATCGCTCATCATATTTGAGTGGATTTTATACAAAATAGTTAGCATAACGGTTGGGGGCAATAATAAAATCTATTATAGATCATAAACCCCTACCTATGAAAGTATAGTCGAAATCCACGCTCGGAGAGCACAAACAGCGAACCCAAAATCATGTGAAAACAAGAGTTCATTAAACATCTCCCCCCTGTCAGTATGCTCGTAATGTATCGGATGTTCATCCTCTTCTGCCTCCAGCCCACAGATCCCAAGGCCAGCTTTCGCACATAGGGTAACATTAAAGTCCCCTCCCCAAACAATAATCATTTCAGTCCTTTTATTTACCCTTACTTTGTTAAGATCATCGCTAAGCATTTTCAAGATTACCCCTAGCTGTCCCTTTTCAACGTTATTATAGAAATTTATTACGGCCAAGGTGGAACTAGAATCTAGGCGGATCAAAATTATTTGATAACAATATTCAGATTTTATCAGTTTAACCTTTTGCACTCTCAACAGATTTGAGATGTAAACACTAATCCCCCGTTTGGCCTCCCGTGAGCTGAGTGTATTGCAGGGGTATAATAGGTCTTAAATCCATCTATATGGATTTCATCTGTCACCCAAGTCTCCTGTAGACACAAGATGTCAAATTTAGTGACAAACTCAGACCGGACTGGGTTATTCACTTTATTACGGAGGCCTGCTGCATTCCAAAAAAGCAGACTAATATTTTTAGGAGATATTAGTCCAGAAACAGAATCTAACTGACAGCGTGATTCAAACCTGGGATTTTCAACCCTACTTGATTTCTGGTCATACTTTCTTCCATTGCCTCCCTAGTCATAGGACCTGACCCGATGACTTCACCCATATTGATCTTATTAACCAGCGGATCAATGCTCAGAATGTCATGGCAGAATTCATGGGTTATTCGGTTATCAAGATCCTTAACAGTAACACTCTGGTCCTTTTGTCTGGATAGTCAGTCAATCATATCCAGAGATTGTAGAGGCCCAAATGTATTTTATACCTCCACATTATAGGAGAAATTGTCACTAGACTTAATAGATGGATGGTTTCCAATTTGCCAGAGTGGATATTTCGGCTGATAAAAATAGCCCAGGGGGAGGACAGTAATACCTGGATCACTAAAATTTCTACCCTGGGTTCTACCCCTTACCAGGGGTGGAGCACCAAAAGAAAGAACAACACAATCTCCTGGAAAACTTTTCCTACTGTTACTAACCCATGTCATTCGCCTAACCATTTTAAATTCTCTGAACATTTTCCTTGTTAGTCCTATTCTTTTCCCTAAGCAATGGATAGCTTTATTCCTCAATTAAATCCATGTCTCATCTTCCCCTAGGGCCAGAGTCGGAACATTGGCTAAGATCACGGTGAAGGGAGTAGCTGCTGGGGGTGGATTTAGGTTACATGCACTGTCATGTGTCTTGAACTTAGTTGAACTAGTTCTTGGTAGAGAATCACTCTCATGTCTCACTCCCATATATAGTTCAGAGGCACCCTTCTCTTTTCGAATAGCCATCCCTCCCTTTATATCTAAACTACTATATGTAGTTTTCGTCTCCGCCCTATCTGCCTTATCCCTTGCACCTTTCTGTTTATCAGGTATTACATGGGTATTAGTTTGATTTACACTCTGAGGTTGCAATGGGACATTGAGCATTCCCAGGTTACTCATATTCCCCTTGTTCATGATGAGACTCTGATTTCCAATAACTTTCTCCACACCTGCTTCAATTTTCTCCAATCTAGCTTCCAGGGTGCTGAGAGACTGTTTGACATACTTTGTTAAATCAATGATCAAATTTGACATATTCTCACTCTACGTAGGGGGGCCATTACCTTTATTTTGTGGATGAGGGACATTTTCTTTACCCTTTTCAGTCTGGGGGTTCACTTTTTTCCCTTGTTGTTTTTTTGGGTTAATCTCAGGAGCGGCCAGGTTTGTTGCTCATGGGGGTTTATCCAAATTCACAATTGAACTTTGATTACAGGGTCTTTTTGACGGGGGTTGTATTTCGCCATCCAATTCGCGGATCGAAATATCATCTACAGTACCCTAAATGCAGCCATTATTAGAATGTCCTGAGTTCGAAGTTCCCGGAATACAGACTTCGTCTATCACTATATCGGGTGTAGGTGTTACCTTATCATTAATTGTTATCCCCTGTGACTCCATATTTGGTGATTCTTCTACAAAAGAAATCTGTTTTTCTATAACACCTACTGCACCCGTGAGATAGTTTAACAGAGTCATATTCACAGCTTTTGACTTGCTGGGGTTTTTCACTGAGTTATTAGTTGGTTATTTTCTTTTCCCCATATTGTTTACTCCGCTTTAAAGAATCCCTCTTGCTATCATGACCTCTGTAGAATACGTATGGTACCAATACTCAGCTGCACAAACCCAATCACACTAACACATTTCCAAAAATCCCCCCTTACCATGCATGTGATAAATATGACACTAGTGGTAATAGGGATTCAAACAAAGACAATAAACTGCTTAGGTCCGATACTGTTTTTGTTCCCGGGGTTCGCAGTCTTTAAAAATAGCGGAATACAGCCGTGTGGCCCAGCCCAGCCTCATCCAGCTTCGGACAGGCTCGGATGGGCCCACCCTTTGTCCGTGCTTTGCCCGGATGCGGCCCGGGCAAGCCCGCACGTGTCCCACGCTGCGGGAGCCCCTGCTGGTTTATGTAAGCGCCTCCTAGAGCAGCTGATCCCGTAGCGTTGGCGGCAAACACAAACACAGGCCGCTAAGGAGGCTGGGAGTTGTAGTCCTCCTCCTTCCCGGTGTGTCGTTCACTCCCCTTTGCGTGTGAGACAGCAGGCAGCAGGACAAAGCAGCAAATGACAAAAAGGGCTTCCCGCGCTGCGGGAGCCCCTGCTGGTTTATGTGAGCGCCTCACGGCGCAGCTGATCCCGTAGCGTTGGCGGCAAACACAAACACAGGCTGCTAAGGAGGCTGGGAGTTGTAGTCCTCCTCCTTCCCGGTGTCTCGTTCACTCCCCTTTGCGTGTGAGACGGCAGGCAGCAGGACAAAGCAGCAAATGACGAAAAGGGCTCTTCCTACAGGTCGCAGTCACTCAAACAGCTTTATGAACAAATAACAATTGAGATGGTGAAAAACAAGCCGTAACACCAGAGTTCAAGGTTGTTCTAGTATGCTCTTGGTCGGAAGATTCACAGGTGTAGCAATGGATGCAGCAGCAGTTAGTGCTTTGTCACATGTTGATGTTGCTCAATAACGTCTTGCAGTTGATCAAGGACACAGCAGTGTTTCTGGCAACACACAGCCTCTCACTCAAAGGTGATGAATGGTTTTAGACGTCTTCTCGCTGGGCAGCAGTGCAGGCGTTCAGGCTTGGTAGCTCTGATGTTCAGACCTTTTTATGGCAGTCACTGGGTGTCTGGACTGGCTTCTCAGTCTTGAGTTCAGGCAGTACCTTCCTGCACAGTTTTCTTTCTCGGTCCTGGGATATATTCTATAACCCTTCAAGGGTGACAGAAAAGGCTGCTGGCTCTGATGTCAGCCTCCTGCTACACCAGTGTGCAGTATATCATGATTCAAGTTAAACTTTATTTCGGCCGCTAAGGCCATAAAAGAACAGAAATATAAAATCACAAAGAGATAAAATTCACTTAAAAGAATAAACACTTTCAGTTGTAAATCCACTTATTACAAATACCTTACAATAGCAAAGTTCTCCCACTGTTACCAAATAACACAATTGGGCCACAGCTATCTTCATACACTGCTAATATCAGTTAAAAACTTGAGCTATAAAATGATTAAAAGTATGCTTAAAAATTACAAATACAGGGAGGTTCTGGCGGGACATAAAGCCACTGCCATATAACCAAAAGAAACCTTTAAACTTCCTACAACCCTGTCTGCCCAGATTGAGTCTAAATCACTCCCCGGCGTATGTGCCACATATGGTTCAGAAAAAGAGACACAGCAAACATGTTTGGGGGGTGCGTGTCATATTTTAAGACTTGGTACGCCTGGGCATGTCTCACAAAACCTAAATTTCTGCAAATTTGCATTAGCCAGCGTTTGCGGGGCAGTTGATATGCAGGGCAGAAAAACAAGACATGTGCCTCTGACTCAAGCTTGTAATTACAGGCGGGACACTCAGCCTTGGACTCTTTAGCCCATTTGCTTGTATGTGTGGCTAGTGGGAGATTCCCTAATCTAAACATACAGTTTTCTGGCCACAGGGCAATGGATCAGATCCAGGAAGGGTTCGCCTCTGTATACATCTTTTATCTGAAGGAACTCAGCAGTCATCTGGCCAACTCCCCGTAAGCTTTCCTGGATGGCCATAATGTTAGCGTACCTATAGAGCCTCACCAGTTCAGTCCTGGCTAGAGTTGGGCAGGCCGCCTCAGGAGATTGCCACAAATCAGACCTGCCCATCCTCGCGCAAGATCCCTGATATGGCGAAGCCAGGGTATTTTCTTGGAAGCGGTGAGTGACAAAATCTCCATGAGCTCAGCTTTGTAAGAAGACAACTCCGGGGTCACCCAAACCTGCCGCCAGAATGTAAGAGGTCTAATCGCTACCTCCTCCTCAATAAGCTTCATACTCAAATCCAACGAAGAGGAATTAGAGGCATGCTGCGGGGGAGACCTAAAAGCTGCCTCATAAAATTATACTCAACCTTCATTAGATCAGGAGTTGGGCTAAAACCCCACAGTTCTGCCCCATAAAGCGTGGCCCCCCTCACCTAAGCTTTGTAGATTTCTATAACCAGGGCTGCTGGCTTAAATACTGAGGCTCTGTGCATTTTCAAAATACTGCCCACGGTCTGTGTAAGCTTAAGGCTTGCCTTGACCAGCTGAAACCCCCACTCAAAGTTCTCAGAAAGAGTGATTCCCAAATACTCAAAAGTCCTCACCCTTTCAAGGGGTATGCCATATAAGGCGGGATTAGGGCGTGTAGTCCGGGGTGGGTTGAAGATCATAAATTTAGTCTTGGTTAGGTTGATTTCCAAGCCCCGCAATTTGCAAAAGTTCGCGAAACCATCAAGTATACGCTGTATACCCATTGCCGATTTTGACAGCAAAAGGGTATTGTCCGCGAACATAAGTGCGGGTACCTTCCCCGTGACTAATTTAGGAGCATCGTTATCCTCTATAGTTAGTAAGTGTTCAATTAGCCCGTTTATGAAGCGGAAGAATAGTGTAGGGGCAAGGACACATCCCTCGCGTACCCCCTTTTTAACAAGGAAGCGTGCGGACAATTCCCCATGTTTTCCACACCTTACTTGGGCATAGTTTTCCGAATGGAGCCTTGCTATCACATTGAGTAGGTAGGGTGGAATCCCCATCTCCTTTAATACTTCCCAACGTTTCTCTCAGGGAACCAAATCAAAGGCCGACTTCAGATCAACAAATATTAGATAGAGGCTACCACCCTCCACTAACACTGTTTTCCAAAAGAGCAAATGTAACCTAAATATTTGGTCTACAGTTGACATCTTTGCTCTGAAGCCGGCCTGAAATGTGGTTAATATCTCCTCCTCTTCTATCCAACCCTGTATTTGATCTAGAAGGACCCGACCCATCAGTTTCTGAGAGGTGTCGATCAAACTGATGGGTCTATAATTCTAGGGAAGTAGGGGGCAACCTTTTTTAAGTATGGGGACTATCTCGGCCCCTAACCATGTATCCGGAGGGTCCATACCATTCAGAATTGCGTTGAACAGGGCGCACAGATAAGGAGCCCAAATAGCACATTCCTCCTGGAAAAGATCGCCTAGAAGTTTGTCTAAACCCGGTGCCTTGTTACACTGGAGATTATTTATTTTTTTTTTTTTTTTTTAAAAACCTTTATTGACACGTCAATCAAGAACAAGCATGGGCCTACAACCCCCCGGGGCCGGCCGCTAAGCAATCAGAGCAACAAAGATCAAATGTAAACACAGGCAGCACCTCGGGGAGCAGAATCTTCATGCTAATACTGTGAACAGCGCAGGTAGGACACCAGGAGAAAAAAGGTTTTCATTTTACAATGGAACAAGACAGAAGGATCAGGTGCCGAACAATTTCCCAACAGCGATAAAAGGTATGCAGAGTAATAGACGTAAGCAATAAACAGCAATCTATTGGATCAATGGCGCAGACACAGGAAATTCAGGATGGGGAAGAATATCATAAACAGTTGCGCCTGCAGTCCCCCGCCCGAACTCCCAGAGAACACCCCGGAAATTGTGGCACACATGAAACGGCAACGAGTCATAACAAAGGAGGTGTATCACGCTGATCCCAGAAAAAGAAAAACAAGAGGAATCAGAGAAGAAAAAGGAGGCCATGGAAAAAGAGGTGAAAGACTAAAGAATCCCCTCCCCCAACCCCCCACCCTGCACCTCTGCAGATGAGTACGGCCCCCCCCCCCCAGCAGTGTGCCTGTCGCCCTAGAACCAGACCCGAAATATAGAAGAATAGGGAAAAAGAAGTAGGAAAAGAACCCCACCAGACGGGGGGGTATAGAAAGTGTTAATAAACTGGAGGAGGGCCTTCAAAACATACCCCCGGCTTCTCCCTCCCGCACGGTAAGTTTTCCCCAAAGTAAACAATAAACAGCACAAAATCGATCGTATCAAAGAAAGATGGGGAGCATTATGCACCTATTATGCTAATAGCTATGCCATGAGAGCACGCAACCCCTGAGCCCGCCCGTCCACTAGATGACCACCCCTGAAGGATCAGCCTTATCCCTGACCACTCTTTGCAATTCTGCCCATGCCTACCCCTCGACCCAGCGCCATGTCCGATGTTCCAAGGTAGAGGAGTGTCCAAAAACGACCGAGAAGCGACGCACACAGGTGGGGTGGAAGTCTCTGAGCACCAACACAGTCCGCATCATGGAGGGACGGGCTTCCCAGTGCTGCCCCAGGATCTGCACTGCACTCGAGGTCCAGGAAGGCAGAAGCAGCCAAAGTAGACAGTTGTTGCTGGAATTGTCCCCGGGTCGCCGGAGGCTGTGTACGGGACGAGGCCACCACCTCCCACTCAGGTCCAATACCTCCGGGACAGATCAGACCCTCAGCTAGCCGATCACACGGTAGCATATTGTCCGGAGTGTCCAGCTGTGCGCTAATCTCAGGGGTGGCCGCAACAGTGTCCTCCTGTGCGCAGTGTAGGAAGTCCCTGTGTACCTGAGGACAGGCGGGCCGCCACAGTCCCAACGCTGATGCCACACCGTCGAGCTTACTCCCCAAGACCCCGACGCCATGAACCAAGGAGGAATGAAGAGCACCAAGGGCCTCGAGGAGGTCGCCGTACCCCAGCACAGCTCTCTGCGATCGCTCCGCCACACTCCCAAAAGTCACACACTCCCAATCCTGCTGCGACCCAGTGGACAGGATGGTAGGCCGCATCGCAACAAGATGGCCGCCAAGTATGCCCGACCCGTATTGGGGCCGGGACCCAGGGACAAGCGCCTCGAGGTCCACGTCGCTGGAGACAGGGTTCCGGGGGCAGGCAAAAAGTTATCCGTTGCGTGGTCACGGGCAACAGTCGTCCCCACCACGGACCAGCTCCCGCGAAAATCCGGGAGCGGCCCGCAAGGATCAGGGCGAGATACGGGCGGCGTCCGGGCAGCTCACCATCAAAGGCAGGGGCAATCACCGGAGGATCTGAGAATTGCACCCCTGGGCATGCACTCGGTCCGCTACACTTGACAGTAGGAACGACTACGACGAAATGTAGGCCGAGTTTGGCACCGCTCCGGTGGACCGACTCCACCCAGTCACCACAGGCCGCTGTTGTTGAACTGCCACCCGGCCAAGGCGTCCACTCGAGGTCCTGGCTCCAGGGCTGCACGGGCCGCAAAGTTCAAATGCACATTTCTCCGGCGATACCGCAGACAGAAACCTCGGAGTCACACGATCGGGTGCCACTCTCCTTCAGAAACACAATCGCATAGCACAGGCTGAGGATCTCGTGCAGGATATGCGGAGGTTCACGGAGCCGGGAGTCTACGCTGCCGTCCCGGTCGCCATCTTGGCTCCTCACACTGGAGATTATTAATAGCGTTTGCTACTTCAGTTATAGTGGTCTCTCAATCCCCTGCCCGCTGACAAGCCCTAGGTTTACTAGGTGAGCTGATGTTATCACTAATACCATCCTTAATGTCATACAGCACCCCGTAGTGAGACTCCCATGCCTCGGGAGCAATGATGGCCTCTAGCGCCGAACTCCCTTCCCTGTGCCCTGTACTCACTATAGCCCAGAAGGGTTTTAGGTCCTTATCACTCAGGGCCAGCCTTAGGGCCTCCCACCTGTCTTCTTCCCAGTGTTTCCTTTCCTGAAGGGAGGTCTCTTTATACCTTGCCCTTGCAAGAATGATTAGCGGCCTATCGTTCTCCTTAACGATAACACTTATTTAACACTTATTATTATACCATGGACAGGTAGGGCGCTTCCGCTCTCTCCACTTGGATAATGGATGGAACATGTCAGACAATTTAGTGATAAGCTCCGTGTGTATTTTGCCTGCTAGATCTCGTTCCTGTGCTAATGGATACTGTATCCACATACTAGAAATCAATGGTGTAACTATTTGGTAAACTTTCGCCAGTTTTGTAGGAGAGTGTTTAAAATGAGGCCATTTTACCCTCCTTCTATTGTGAGTCAGCCTTGGAACACTAAGCTCATTAGTGGGAGGGAGTAGCAGCTTGGTCATGCCGAGCTCTCCAGCATTTAAGATCACTATCAATGCGTTGTGGTGGGGTGGCGGTCCCCGGAGCTGGTGGGCCCCCTCTGGGCCCCCCATTACAATTAACATATTGCCCCCGGGACTTGGCACACCCAGGGGCTACATAGCAACGAAGCGCGGGAGCCCTGGGGGTTCTTGTGAGTCCCCCTTAGCAGGCCTAGGGGTCTACACTACCCCCTTTTTGCATTTTGCGCACTTGTATGATTTCTTGTGCCTCGGTTCTACCGAGGCACAAGATGGCTGCCAACACTTCCTGGTTTGGAGTGTTGACAGCCAATTAGCATACATCTCGTGATCGGCAGGGTGCACGGCCATAGATATATATGTGTTTTTACTTTTGATTTTCTCAGCAGCTACTGAACGGATTTACAGCATTTAACAAAAGTGGTTCTTTCTGAACCAAGAACTACCTCTTTGCCAAATTTGGTGTAATTCCGTTCAGCAGTTCGGGCTGTAGCCGTGTCTAAAGTTTCCTATGGACAATTGAATGGGGAAAACATGTTTTGGGACCCCCCTTTTTTCTTGGCCCCCGCTTGATGAATCACCCCAAAACTTTCAAGATAGGAGCGGACCGGAGCGCCCCACGAGTTTTGAAAATTTTGTGAAGATTCGTCAACCGGCAACAACGTTATTGGGAATAGAATTTTGCAAATTTCCTACGGAAAATAGGTCCTAACTATAAGTATCTACTGGCAATATCCCATCCCATCTATTTGATATTTGATATTTGATAATTGTTATATGATACTGAGTGGATCTTGTATGAACCGTTGTTGCTGTCTATACTCAACTCTTATATCTGCATATACATCACATTGTTACCATGGTATATATACTTAATGCTGCTAACCTGTTTTTCTTCAATAATCCGTTTGTTAACTAGTAAATACCTAATGCTGACAGATGATAATAATTTGGTATTTGCATTTAAGAACAATTTCACTGACTATTGATTTATAAGATTTGGACGTCTATATGCTGAATTGCGTTTGATATACACACACTATGCAAGTGATCTACGGTTTTGATAGTGAACATGCATTGTATTTATTATTTATTGATTTATTTCTTATGGCACTTACAAACATGTATTCAGCACTTATTTTTGCACTAAGCACTTTATTCCTGTTTCTTAAAAATATAGCAGTAACTGACGTATGATGGAAATAGGGAGACTCAAAATGCCATAAGTCACTGGGCACTTGCCCTGTATTCGTAACATTCTGATATTTTGAATTCTATGAGGACAACGTTAATAACTCCAATGACGTTAATATTAGTATTGTCTTTTTATCATATTTATTCATTTATTTATTACATAAATATTCATGTATGGCATTTACCATAGCAACAGATCTTAATAACAATAATATTAACTGCAATTTTATACTTTGTACGTGTCTGTTGTGATATGTATTCAATGATGCTCCCATTTTTAGTCTGTTTTCTTGCTCTATGAAACATATAGGAGGAGTTTTGTTCACTTGAAATTGTATTTAAAGCACTGATTGGTCTTGACATGTCATGTGATCAATCCCGGTTGAATCCGGGCGAAACTCGTCATGTTGCTGTAAGAGGAAAATAAACCTGCACTTGGAAACGATTTACCTGCGTGGTGGTCCGTTCCTGGTTGTGTTTTACACAACTTCTCAACTAAGGGTTGTGGTTGCATATATATATATATTCACTGAAAAAACCATAGGTTTCAGGGGTGTTATAGTTAGCTGGACTTTTCATTTCTACAAAACCATTGAAATTCCCCCGTTATAGTTAGTTCAGCTAACTATAACTCGCGCGCCCGCAATGCACTGCTGATGACGTCACATATTACATCACTCATGACATGGTCAGTGACATCACTCATGACATCACTGATGACATCTCAAATGACATCACTGATGACATCATCCAGTGAATGTGTGTTTTTCTGAAAATTAAATATGTTTTATATATGTATATCTCAAGGTCGATGGAAGAATAAATGGGTATATAAGTGTCTAAATGGATGATTTGTTTTTGAAAAATTGATTGTGTAACTGACTGATTAAGTGTATCATAGTGAATACATGGCTTAGTGAGTAATGTTTAAATATGTAAATATCTGTATCAGTCTCTCACTTTGTGTATAAGTGGCTGCATGGGTTGATGAGTAGCTACATGGGTGTCTATATAGGTTATTAGTTGATTTTTTGAGTATCAGTCTGAGTGTCTGCATGGTTCGGTGGGGGGTATTACGTAGTGCATAGGTGCATGAATGAGTGACTCACTCTTTGTATGTGTTGAAGACAGCATGTGTGCAGGACTGTATGGGTGGATGAGTGTGTGTATGGGTGTGTTAGTGAGTGAATGACTGTCTCAATAGTGTCTTTATGAGTAACTACATATGTTTTAAACTAGTATATGTGACTATTGGTGTATATAAGTGAGTATATGTGAGGGTGAGAGATTGAGAGAGTTCCTGTATGAATAAGTATGTGTTTCTATAAGTGATTGTTTAAAAGACTAAGTATGTGTAAGTTTCCATAGAAGTAAGTGTGGTGGTGTGTGTATAACTGTATATGCAAATAAATGTATGTTTGATTCTTTATTAGCATGAGTGACTATGTGTGTGAGTAACTCTATGGATGAGTGGCATTGTGTAACAGGATGTATAGGTGTATGAGTACATATGATGAGTGAATATATGTATGAGTGACTGTATAGGACTGTTGGTGAATGAGTGGATGTGTATGTGGATCTTAGAATTACTGAAGAGGTTGTTGTAACTGGTATTGGTATGTCCATTGTTTTGAAAAGTTTAGTCTCTATTTTTCAATGTGTGTGTGAGAGGAGGTCTGCCACTCTATCACAAGGATGATGTCATCAGTGATGTCATCAGTGATGTCATTTGAGATGTCATCAGAGATGTCATGAGTGATGTCACTGACCATGTCATGGGTGATGTAATATGTGACGTCATCAGCAGTGCATTGCGGCCGCGCGAGTTATAGTTAGCTGAACTAACTAAAACGGGGGAATTTCAATGGTTTTGTAGAAGTGAAAAGTCCAGCTAACTATAACACCCCTGAAACCTATGGTTTTTTCAGTGAATTTCTGAAGTTTTTTAAATGCTAATTCCTAACTATAACGTGCCTGAAACCTATGGTTTTTTCTGTGAATTTCAAAGGTTTTTTAAATGCTAATTTCTAACTATGCCTACAGAGATAGGACATGTGAAGATAGAAGAAAAATGCACAGAAAGAAAAAAAAGAAGTGCAGAAAGAAGCAACAGAAGTCCTCAAAGACGAAGAAAAGTGCAGGAAGAAGGATAACATGCAGAAAGAACAAAAAGAAGAGCAGAAAGAAGCCTTGTTGCAAAATCATCCTATACCCACAACTTTTTCAGACGGATACTGGTGGTAACTGAGTCTGACTAACCAATCCTAGAGCCAGTGCTATGTTAAAAGACACTTAGAATACAGTGAAAACACCTACATACACTAGGGAACATTATGTGTTGGGGGCCCCCTGTGATTAGCATGACCTCCTCTGTAAGCCCCTAGTATATAATAGGGCAGGAGGATTAAAACTACCTCTTAAAACAGGCCACAGTGCGTTTTTGCACACGTTAACTCAGGCCCCGTCCCCTGCCTTCACCACTGTGTAAACACGCCCTGTGTCCATTTTTAGTTGGGAGATTAAGTTCATTTGAATCCTGAGGGTCCCTAGGGTCCAACTAGCCCACTAGGTACCTCCAGTAAGTGCCACAGAGCTGCGTTGCAGAGAGGTGTAAAAAGTGGCACGGCCTGGACCACCTCTCTGCACTGCAGCTCAGTGGCGCTTACTGGAAGCACTTGGTGGGCTAGTTAGCCCCCAGGGGCCCTCAGTATTGAAGGAAAATTATATCCCCAATTTAAAACGTGCCATAGTGCGTGTTTGCACACGTCACCTCAGGCCCCGTCCCCTCCCTTCACCTCTGTGTAAACGCGCCCTGTGGCAGTTCTAAGTTGAGAGATTAAGTCCCCTTGAATCCTAAGGGTCCCTAGGGTCAAACTAGACCACTAGGTACCTCCAGTAAGCGCCACAGAGCTGCGTTGCAGAGAGGTGTAAAAAGGGGCTTGGCCTCAGAACACCTGTCTGCAGCGCAGCTCCCTGGTGCATACTGGAGATGCCTGTTGGGCTAGTTGGCCCTCAGGGACCCTCAGTATTGAAGAGGAATTAATTCCCCAACTTACAACTCGCCAGGGGGCGCGTTTGCAGAGTGCTGCAAGGAGGGGGCGTGGCCTCCGGCACGATGCCAGTCTTTTATTTATTTTAATTTTTTAAGAAGGGGGGCTGTGTGGTTCCCCTTCTTATTCTAATTTATTGGCCCTGATGACCCCATCCCCCAGGGCCTGTCTCCTAATTATATTTTTTTGACCCCAATCCCCAGGGCCGGCCACTGTTTTTGATTATTTTTAAAAAATATATATTTATAGACACACCTAGGACATGCTGGACAAACCGTACGTACCTATCACCATGACGATTTGCGTGATATTCATTAAAAGGCGACTATGCATACAATGAATCCACGTGGAATGTATTTACACCACTAGTGAAGCTCTGACATGTTTGATGCCCTACCGTGCCTAATCCCGGTAAACACCCTTGTCGTTCATTTATACAAACATGGGTAGCTATTGACGGGTACATTTAATACACATGCACACCAAACCATTCAAAGGGGATTCGACAAAAATTCGACCAAAACTATGCAAGAAACCCCCCTCACGGTTAATAAAACACACATCCACTGCCGGATGTGTAATACTTTTTATTTTACTCTCTGGAAAGGGGACGAACATCACTTGAGAGTCACAGCGCGCTCCTGGCAGAGCCCAATGCTGTGTTACACCCACCATTGCCTGCTGAGTGCCACACACCTCTTCGTTGTAGTCCAGTAGCTAGTGCATATGCTATGACACTCTCTAGCCCATGTGCACTGTAACACCACCCCGTGAATATGTCATGCCACACTTGTCTTCGCACGGGTTATATTGCCCCATCTAACGTGCCTTACTCGATGCCTATGTTATAACGCACAGTGCTATGCCATACATATTACAATCTGGGATCCATATCTTTGTCACAGTGCATATGCAACGTTACACTCCCCAGCACATATTTTATATTACAACTTTAGAGACTAGTTAGGTTACACAACACTGCCCTGTGCATATTACACTCTAAGGCGCATATAGCATAGCACGCGTTAGTGCCTGTGCTATCTCGCGCTCTCCAATGAATCTGTCATTGCGCAAAATGTATTGCATATTATATTTCACGCCCGGTTCATCTTATATCACACTTTTTGGTGCATAGTTTATACCATACACTATATCTAGTTTTCATTTTCAATCGTGCTCTCAGGACTATGTTCTATATAACACTGTGTTCACCTACCCTTTTCACGGGCATTACATTTTGCGATAGGGGGTGGAGGGTCAGGGGGTGTTTCTGCCAAGTGACCCCCGAGTCACAGTCACACACGTCCTCTTCTTCCTGAATAAAAGTGAGATTATGCTGCATACTTGTTCATATTTTAAGTAGTTCGCACAGACACACGTTTTAAAAACAATAAAGTTCCTAATACCTGCCTTCTCTGAACAGTTAGCTTGCTGCCCCATACCCCTCCTCCCTATCCTCTGGTATGTGAATCCATGGACTAGCCTCCTCCCTCCTGCCATGCATGGTCTGATGTGCTGCCACTGCCCTCAATTTAGTATGATGTACCAGTCCACTCCTCCTGCCCTCCATTGCCCAATTCTATGCCCCATCATTGACCTCCTGCTTAAACTCTGTGCTTAGCTTGCTGCCCCTATTCTCCTTCCCCCTGCCCTCCGATGTCTTTGTGCATGCCCCTGCTCCATCCTTTTTGCCCACCATGTTCCATGGACCTGCCACTCCTATCTACTCTGAGTGTTCTGTTGAGCTGCCACTCCCCTCCCACCTGCCTAGCATTGTCAGATGACTGTAACCTGTCCCTGCCACCTCCACCCTGCCTGTCCACATGCCATGCCCCTATCCTCTTCCTCATGTCCTACATGGTCCATTGTACTGCCACACCCTTCTGTCCTCCCTGGTCTGTTGTGCTGCAACTGCTCCTCCTGCCTGCCCAGTGCGGTCTGTTGTGAGGCCCCTTCCCCTGAACTTTCTTGTCTGTGCACAGGTCCTGACCCTCCCTTCTATCTTCCATCGTCCTTTGTGCATGCCCCTGCACCCTCCTTCTTGCCCATTATAGCCATTGTGCTACCACTAACCCTCCCACTTGCCATGCATGGTCTTCTGTGCTGCCAGGGCCCCTCCCACCTTCCCTGTGTGGTCAGGTAGCTGCCCCTGAACCCCTCTCACCTTCCCTCCATGGTCTGTGTGTATGCCATCACAGTCTCACTGTTGCTCTTCATGGTGTGTCTTGCTTCTAGTGCCCATCCTGCCTGACCTCCATGGCTATCTTGCTGCTCCTGCCCTGCCCCCTTGCCCCCAGCCCTCTGTTTACATGTGCAGACCCCTACTCCCTCCCTCCTGGCTTGTCTGTTCCATTGTAATGCCCCTGATCCATCCCTCCTGCCCTTTATGGTCTGTTATGCTGCAGCTTTCTCTCCTGTCTTTCCATTATGGTCCTGCCTCTTGCCCCTCTGTTCTCTGTTGTCCATGTGCATGGTCCTGTCCCCTCCCTTTTGCTTTCTATGGATTGTTGTGCTGCACTCCCGTCCCGAATGCCCGGTGTGGTGTATTGTGCTGCTGCAAACCCTGATGCCTGCCCTGCAGGGTCAGTTTGGTGCACCTCTCCATGTCCCTCCTGTCCTCTGTTATCCAAGTCCATGTCCCTACCCCATTTCCTTCTATGATCCAATGTACCATACTTGCGAACATTTTGAACTTGGTAAGAGGGAGATTTTGAAAAAAAACTGGGGTATTGATTTTCCCCTTTGAGTTACATTGTAAAAGAGGAGATTGTAGACAGGAGACAGATAAAATAAAGCCCATTTGAGCTTAAAAACATTGGATGTTTCCTGGCTGAATCGGGTCTGTTGGCATGTATGGTTGTACTACCATTGCCTCTTCCTTCTGCCCACAATGGTCTATTACATTGCCACAGCCTCTCTTGCAAGTCCTGTATTGTTGGTTTGTTGCCCCTACCCCCCTTTCCACTACCCTCCATAGTCTGTTGTGCTGCCACGGCCCTTCCTGCCTGCTCAGTGTGGTTAAATTGTTGCCTTTGCACCCTCCTACCTGCCTTCAATTTTCAGAGTCCGTGCCCCTGGCCTCTGCCTCTCAACAGTATCCTAATGAACAACTAGATTGCTAACATTCTATATTTATTACAAAAGTGTGGAACGCCTGACGTCATCTTGATGTAATCAAAACTGTAATACCTAGAGCATTTCCTTTAGAAATTACATATATGAGAGGGTCTTATTGGCATCAAAATTATGGTTAGTGCTCTAAAAGACTAAAATAAGGACATATTTTCTGAGTTTTCAAATAGCAAGAAAGCACTTTTAAATTATGTGTTACCTTTATGTTTTTTTATCCAGTTGACCACTTGATTAAATGTTGCACTTAGGGGAGAGTATGTGGTGTTACTTCCAGAACTGCAGACTTTGCAACTGGGGAACCAGGTTGGAATTTCTGCTTCAGCTCGACATTCTGTGATTCTGGTCAAATCACTTAGTCTCCCCATGTCTACAACCAAAATGAATTTGTTCTTGTGTGATGTAACCAATGCTCATGTAAAGCACTCCAATACCTGACAAGTCTGCACTATATAACACTGCAAAAACACAAAATAATAAGTGTTTTGCACACTTCTGTCATTGGGCTATATTTGGGCTACATCTGGGTGATTTTGGGCTACATTTGGACTCTTTTGTCTCCGGTGGCCATCTTGGGAGATTTATTTGTTATGAAGTTTCCTAATTTCCTCATGTATTGCAGTCTCCTCAGATTTTTTACTTTGAATCCATAATTAAGGTATTCAGATATGTCACAAATTGGCCATAAATTCTGAATGTTAGCACTCTAGTTGCTCATTAGATCACTGTAGTAAAACTACTGTTCACCATGGAAGTCTGCTCCTGGTATTAAAAGTGCTTGTTTCATTCTGCATGTCAGAATTTTTTAATGAAATAGAAGAGGATTTGAGAAGTCACTCAAAATGTGCCCTCATTTTCTTTCTTCAGCATTAATCATAATTTCTATGGCAAAATGAACCCCCTCATTGTGTTCCTTTTTAAATTAAATGTTTTAAGTGTTACCAGTTTATTCCAATCAAGATGGCTTCAGGTGTGCCATACGTTTGTCATAATGAAGACAGTAAGCGCTCTAGTTGTTTTTAAGAACACTCTGGGACATTCTGTCATTGGGCTATACTTGGGCTACATCTGGGTGATATTTGGGCTACATTTGGGCTCTTTTGTCTCTGGTGGCCATCTTGGCAGACTTATTTGTTATGAAGTTTCCTAATTTCCTCATTTACTGCAGTCTCCTCAGTAGGAAACACTTTCAGTTTTTTACTTTGATTCCAAAGGCATTCAGAAGTGTCACACATTTGCCATAAATTCAGAATGTTAGCACTCTTTTTGCTCATTAGATCACTGTAGTAAAGCTACTGCTCACCAGGGAAAACTGCTGCTGGTATTGAAAGTGCATGTTTCAGTCTGCATGTCAGAATTTTTTAATGAAATAGAAGAGGCTTTGAGAAGTCACTCAAAATGTGCCCTAATTTTTCTTTCTGCAGCACTAATCATACTTTTTATTGAAAAATGAACCCCCACATTTTGTTCCTTTTTAAATTAAATGTTTTAAGAGTTACCACTTTAATCCAAGCAAGATGGCTTCAGGTGTGCCATACGTTTATCATAAGTAGTACTGTTAGCGCTCTAGTTGTTCTTTGGAACACTCTGGGAAGCTGCAGTAGAACACAAAGGAATCAACTGACAGTCTCTGCCCTTGTTGGATGTACATGTTTTACTGAGAATGTCAGACTTCATTCTCACATGACTGAGAAAGATAATGTGAATTTACTGAAAATAAGCTCTCAGTTTAGCTTATAGATCACCTTCCAAACCTCTGTGGGAAAAGCATGAGAAAATATTTTTCTCTCAATCATGATATCCCGGCAGAAGGCTTTTTCACATGGTGAAATCACCTTAGAACATACCACAATTCCTAAAATGAGTATGGTACCATCAACAAAGGATTTATAATGTAACTAAAGTCTTAAAACCTTCTATTAACTGCAATACTTTTTAATGAGGTGCTATCATGTATATTGGTCCCAAGATGGCTGCCAACACTTCTTGGATGAAGTGCTGACAGCCAATCAGATCTCAGGATGAGATGTGTGGTTAGGCCCCGCCCACATATATATATGATTTTACTTTTGATTTTCTCAGGAACTACTGAACAGATTGACGCCAGACCTGCAAAAGGCACATCCCTGACCTGAGGACTACCTCTCTGCCAAATTTCAAGTAATTCTGTTCAGCCGTTCGGGCTGTACCTTGGACTAAAGGTCCCTACGGAAAATTGCATGGGGAAAACGCGTTTTGGGACCCCCCTTTTTTCTCAGCCCCCGCTTGACAAATCCCCCCGAGACTTTCAGGGTAGGAGCGGAGCGGAGCGCCCCACCTATTTTGAAAATTTCGCGAGGATTCGTCAACCGGCGCCAAAGTTATTCCAAATAGAATGTTGCGGATTTCCTATGGAAACACGGTCCTAACTATAACTACCTACTGGCGACCGCCAGTAGATAATATATATATATATATATATATATTTTTCTCGGAGGTGGTTCGAAAGCCGGAAAGGCGGCGCTACGTAAAGGTGCGTGGTCCTCGCGGTTCGAACCTGAACCGCTAATAAATGCCAAAATCTTCTCCGTGGGAGAAATCAGGGTCGCACTCCAGTTTACTCGGTTTGTAGAGGTTTTTATTTCAATATTCCATCAGCAATCGTGCCAGACACACAGGTCTCCAAACCAACGCGTTTCGGTATTCTCACAATACCTTGGTCACGGTCGATTGTAACATGTCACATGATTGGTTTTATAAAGAAAAAAAATATCAAGGAAATGTTAGTTACCTCATTTCCTGTTCCCATCAGGACTTACTCCATTGATTTATGGGAGTTGTAGTCCGATGACTTTATGTGTTTGAACAAAATGTATCCATAAAGTTTAAAGAAAAAACATTGAAACAATATTGATTCAAACTATTTCAAAACGAGATAAGGTAATGAGAAACAGACCAAATCAAACATTGTCAGGTCGACTTTCACATGTGTCCATGATACGAACTATATTAGTTCCTCTGAAACTACAACCTCGTAATTATTTACGTTAAATGATTGTTCTTGAGTATTTAAACATCTTTTTTGTTGCTCGTTTACTTTCCTCCAGTGGAGCGTTTCACTTTATTTCACAAATTGGGTAGTGGGTGTTCGTTGTCTTTTTCAAATGTTATGTTGTTGTGCGGTTTCGAGGTTAAATGTGTATGTAAAGTTCTTCTGACTGATTCAATCCATTTGGTGCCAAAGTCCTGAAATTCAGGATGTGGCGTGATTCCCGTTGGCGTAGCATTTTCTCTCTGTTGCCACCGCGTGTCAAGGTAGGGATGGATTCTATCCCATGAAATTTCAACAGTTTCCAATTGCCATTATGATGAATGTCCATGTGTTTTGCGACTGCGTTGTTTTTGTCTCTGTTTTTGGTTGCGCGAACATGTTCTAATATTCTCTTTTTTAGTTTGCATATGGTGCTCCCCACATATTTTAACTTGCATGGACATTCAATGATGTAGATGGTGTATTGGCTCTTGCAAGATATTAGGTTTCGTATGCGCCAAACTTTCCCACTGGCCATTGAAATTTCTGAGATGGGTTGTGCAATTTGGCATACCTTGCAGTTGTGGCATGTAATGAATCCTTTGGTCTTAAGCCAGGTTTCCTTTGGTTGTTTAATTTGTAGATGACTGTGTATCAGTCGATCCTTCAAATTGGTTGCTCTTCGAAATGTTATAGTAGCCCGAGATCCCATTTTTTCACCAATTGTACCATCCATTTGTAAGATTTTCCAATTTTTTTGGATGATTTTGGCCACTTCCCTTGATTCCAAGGAAAAATCCATGATTAGTCGGATGGGGTCTGAGTCAGGTGTTTCTTCCAGATCTTTTGATTTAAGGCATTCATTTCTGGTGATTTTGTTGGCTTTAGACCAGCATCGATTGATGATTTTGGTATTGTATTTTCTGGCTTTGAATCTTTGAAATGTCCCAGCGCTTTGTTTTTTCCACTCAGATTCTTCACTGCAAATTCTTCTTAAACGTAAGAATTCACCATACGGTATGCTTGATATTAGGGCGGGTTGATGGAAGCTTGTTGCTTCTAAAGTCGCATTGGTAGCTGTTATTTTACGATGGAGTGTGGTTTCCAGATGATCATTTTTCACATAGATTTCAGTGTCTAAGAAGGTCGTTTTTCTTGACTGATTGTGTAGGTGAATTTCAGACCCTTTGTACTGTTGTTGAGTATAGAAAAGTACTCCTCAAATTCATCTGTCTTCCCATTCCAAATGATGAATAGGTCATCAATAAAGCGAGTCCAGCTCACTATATGATGGGTATATTTCTCATTCAGTTTGTTCCATGCGACTGTTTCCTCCCACCAGCCCATTGTTAAACAGGCGTAACTGGGACTAAAAGAAAAGCCCATAGCCGCCCCGTTCTTTTGTCGGAAAAGGTCCTCACCGAACAGAAAGATGTTACTTGTTAGGCATGTGTTGATCATGTCCAACAGCATATCGTTTTGATGTTTATAGTGTGTATTTCTGTCTTGTAGGAAGAAAGTGATGGCATTTAGGCCCAATACATTGTCGATGTTGGTGTACAGGCCAACTACATCCATTGTAATTAGGTGATATGTACTTTGCCATTTGATTGTTTCAAGAATTTTTAATAGATCTGTAGTGTCCTTTATGTATGAACGTAATTTGGTTACATATGGGATCAAAAAGTAATCAATGTAATTTGAGATGGGTTCTAATAAAGAACCTTTGGCTGATAAAATAGGTCTGCCCGGCGGATTTGTTCGATGTTTGTGAATTTTCGGGAGAAAATACATTGTTGCCAGTTTCGGGAAATCAACCTTGAGGTACTTGCTTTCATCCTCATTGATCAGATTTTGTGCACACCAAGTTCTTAATTTTTGGTCCATGTTCAGTTTAAAAGCTGCTGTGGGATTAGTCTGTAGTTTTTCATAATAGGTAGTGTCCAACAGTTGTCTCATGGCCTCAGTGATGTAGAGGGTTTTGTCCCATATCACGATGTTGCCACCTTTGTCAGCCATCTTGATTTCCAAATCCTGATCTTTGGCTAGTTTCTCGAGTGCTTCTCTTTCCTGCTTGGTGAGGTTGTCTTTGTATTTGATCTTCTTCATTTTGTAGAGGTCATGGACAACTGCTTCCTGAAAGAGGTCAATTTTATTTCCAGGCGGTAGTTGTGGGTAAAATTTTGATTTTGGATGTTTTTTGCTTAAACCTGCTCCCAATTGTGGGCATGCTGTTTCTAAAGATATATCCTCCCCTTGTTCTGCATTCAAATTCAATAATGTGAGGAAATCACTGCTTTCTTTGGCCAGTAGTGATGACGTGGGTTGTTCCAAGGACTTTGATTGTTTGGTTTTATTTTGATTTTCCAAGAAAAATTTGGCCAACTTAATCTTTCTGATGTACAGGTAGAAGTCTATTCTCATTTGAGCTAAATCCATTTTCTGTACAGGGCAAAAATTGATACCTCGTTTAAGAAGTGAAATTTCAGCTGAAGATAGTTCATGTTTAGACAGGTTTACTACAAACCGAGTAAACTGGAGTGCGACCCTGATTTCTCCCACGGAGAAGATTTTGGCATATATATATATATATATATATATATATATATATATATATATATATATATATATATATATATATATATATATATATATATATATATAATATGTACAATTAAGTTCATAATATACTATAATATATGAGCGTGCAAGCCCTTTATAAATGCCTGTCTACAATTTTCTTATTATAGGCGGCTTGGAGCACATGTAGTCACTTGTGATGAAGAAATGACATAGCTGCTCAACTGTAATAAAGTATTACTGTTGACTTCTGGCGGCACAATGCCTGCTGCCAAAGTCAGCAGCCAGGGAGAAAGTCAAGCCAAGGAGCATAATTACAGCTGCAGTTAAAAGAAGGAGAAACGGAACTGACTTTTCATTCTTTTGATAACTTTTTCCTAAAAAGAAAAAGTGTACAGCTTAAAAACGATATTTAAGGCAACATGATTGAATTATTTTCCTACACTCTAAGGGGCTGATTCACAGAACTAATCTGAGACGAAATCCTAAACTTACTACTTTTGGTATTCACAGAAGGCATTTAGCAGTAGTAAAGTTAGGATTCCTAACTATACTACTACTAAATTGAGACAAAATCTTAACTTTATGACTTTCGGTATTCACAAAAGAGATTTAGTGGTAGTAAAGTTAGGATTCCTAATGTATGACATTGTTCTGCATTCTGTCCATCAATAGTTCTTTTTGCATTTGTCACCCCGAGTGGGACGGGTACGCTCAGATGTGAGTCCCGTGCTCTCCATGCCACTGGAATCAAGCTATCCTGGCTGAAGAGGGGTGAAACCCTGAAACCGGTCCTAGGATGCTTGTTTCCAGTCCAGGGAGAACCTGGCTTGGCAGTTCGGGCTGGACTGTTCCCATGAGGCACAGGGTCAAGACTGATTTGCATATGGCTGGGTTCAAACTGGAATGGCATGGTGAGCAAAAAAACGATGGATTTAGGCCCATATCTCTGTACTGGGGTGAATGTATGACATTGTTCTGCATTCTGTCCATCAATAGTTCTTTTTGCATTTGTCACCCCGAGTGGGACGGGTATGTTCAGACGTGAGTCCCGTGCTCTACATGCCACTGGAATCAAGCTATCCTGGCGGAAGAGGGGTGAAACCCCGAAACCGGTCCTAGGATGCTTGTTTCCAGTCCAGGGAGAACCTGGCTTGGCAGTTTGGGCTGGACTGTTCCCATGAGGCACTGGGTCAAGACTGATTTGAATATGGCTGGGTTCAAACTGGAATGGCATGGTGAGCAAAGAAACAATGGATTTAGGCCCATATCTCTGTACTGGGGTGAATGTATGACATTGTTCTGCATTCTGTCCATCAGTAGCTCTTTTTGCATTTGTCACCCCGAGTTGGACGGGTATGCTCAGACGTGAGTCCCGTGCTCTCCATGCCACTGGAATCAAGCTATCCTGGCTGAAGAGGGGTGAAACCCCGAAACCGGTCCTAGGATGCTTGTTTCCAGTCCAGGGAGAACCTGGCTTGGCAGTTCGGGCTGGACTGTTCCGATGAGGCACAGGGTCAAGACTGATTTGCATATGGATGGGTTCAAACTGGAATGGCATGGTGAGCAAAAAAACAATGGATTTAGGCCCAGATCTCTGTACTGGGGTGAATGTATGACATTGTTCTGCATTCTGTCCATCAATAGTTCTTTTTGCATTTGTCACCCCGAGTGGGACTGGAATGCTCAGACGTGAGTCCCGTTCTCTCCATGTCACTGGAATCAAGCTATCCTGGCTGAAGAGGGGTGAAACCCCAAAACCGTTCCTAGGATGCTTGTTTCCAGTCCAGGGAGAACCTGGCTTGGCAATTCGGGCTGGACTGTTCCCATGAGGCACAGGGTCAAGACTGATTTGCATATGGCTGGGTTCAAACTGGAATGGCATGGTGAGCAAAATAACAATGGATTTAGGCCCAGATCTCTGTATTAGGTTGAATGTATGACATTGTTCTGCATTCTGTCCATCAATAGTTCTTTTTGCATTTGTGCTTATAACTTTGGCGTCGTTTGATGAATCTTTACGAAATTTTCCCCAAAAATTATTTTTGCAGATCAGCTCCTATCTTAAAAGTTTGGTGGTGATTTGTCAAGGGGGGGCTAAGAAAAAAGGGGGGTCCCAAAACGTGTTTTCTCCATGCAATTTCCTTAGGAAACTTTAGACAAGGCTACAGGTCAAACTGTTGAACGGAATTACACCAAATTTGGCAGGGAGAACGATCTTGGTCCAGAAAGCACGCTTTTGTTAAATGGGGTAAATCTGTTCAGTAGTTTTTGAGAAATATAAAATTTTACAGATATCGATATTTGAGAATTATGACATCTGATTGGCTGAGGCGTTATGAGCACGAGCTTGTGGCTCATTGGCTGTGAACGGTTGAAACTAGGAAGTGTTGGCAGCCATTTTGTGACTCAGTTGAAAGGAGTAGGGGGAAAAAAGAGAAAAATTGTATAAGAGGGTATAGTAGGAACACTGTGGACTTAGTTTCAGCAGTCTGTATGGTGCAGAGGCAGGGAGTTTGAATGTTGCGTGGGCCGTGGAAATCACGTCCGCAGAACAACGGTGCGCGGTATTGCGGCAAGGTTGCGTAGGCTCTGGAAAGCCCGTTGGGAAACCAATGCACCGTATTGCGGCAAGCAGTGTGTAGGGTGCACACACAGGTAGTGAGAATGTTGCGTTTGCCATGGAATTCACGTCCGCAAAACAATGATGCGCGGTATTGCGGCAATGTTCAGTAGGCTGTGGAAATCATATTGGGAAAACAACAATGCGCCGTATTGCGACCTTCCTTTAATATAATGCACAGTAATGTTTACTTATAATGCGGTGTTCACTTTTATCACGGATATTGTCACTTTGTTAAACAAAATTTAATATTATGTGGGAGGGCGTGTTCTGTCCCTGTGCGTGGAATAAAATTAACGTTTAATTGGCTAAAGTGTTCCAACAACGAGCTTAATTTTCATTGGCTGCTAACCATTGAAAGTAGAAGTGTTGCCAGCCATTCCCTCTCCCTCCGGAGAGTAGCAAGGACATCTGATTGATTGGCTAACATGTTCCAAGCAGGACCTTCCAGAGCTTAATGTTCATTGGCTGCGAACCATTGAAAGTAGAAGTGTTGCCAGCCATTCCCTCCCCCTCCGCGGAGTAGCAGGGACATCTGATTGGCTGACATGTTCCAAGCAGGACCTTCCCAAGCTTAATGTTCATTGGCTGTAAACCAGTGAAAGTAGAAGTGTTGTCAGCGATTCCCTCCCCCTCCGCGGAGTATCAGGGACATCTGATTGGGTAACGTGTTCCAAGCAGGACCTTCCCAGGCTTAATGTTCATTGGCTGTGAAGCATTAAAAGTGTTGTCAGCCATTTCCTCCCCCTCTGCGGAACACCATGGACATTGAATTTACTAAAGTGTTTCGAGTACAAGTTTGCTCCTTAATGGCTGGGAATGGTTCACTGTTGTCAGCCATTTTGTGACGCACTTCAAAGGAATACGGGGAAAAAAAGTAGTAGAGGGGAGGGTAGGAACACTATTAACTCTGTACAGTGGTCACAAGGTGGTGGACAGGGACTGTGAAGGTCAAAATAGTTTTTTATGTATTTCAAGGGCCATTTATATAATTTGCATGGGGCCTACAAATCACAGCTGGAAAATAACAGAGTGTGTTGCGGTCTTCTTTTTATCAAGTCAACGGGTGGGATACTTCACAGGAGCACTATTTACTTATAATGTGTTGTTTACTTTTCTGACTGGGAGTGTTACATCTTTGGAGCAAATATTATAATACGGAGGAGGGAGTTGCAAAAAGAAAGCGCGCTGTTGCGGTCTTCATTTAAATAAGGTTCTGAGTAGGCTACTTCTCAGGAGCAATATTTGCTTATAATGTATAGTTATAGTGTGGTGCTTACTTCTGTCGCGGGGAGTGCTACTTCCTTAAAGCAAAATAGTAGGTGTAGTTGCGCTGCAAAAATTTCAGCATAGGTTTGAAACAGTTTTATTAAGCAATCACAAATATACTTTCTTAGGAAAGTGTAGCTGTATATATCAGAGGGGTGACAAATAAAAATGCAGTTCATAAAATATCCCTTAAGCATGGACACATCCTCCCTTTTTTTGTCGCCTATAGTTTGTAAAAGTGTTGCCTCATATTCTTGTTAATATAAGAGGGCATCAGTTACTTTTAGATTAAGTAGAAAAGAAGTGCTACAAGAAACACTCCCGCACTACATCATCTCAGGTCACAACAACAATAACAAGTAAAAAACAGTTAAACACAAATGACGTCATATCACATAGAAATGTACGCTTCATCAAAACATTAAATGAAGCACAATGTATATAATTGTTTTTAGGAACAACAATTTTATAAAACATTAGCAGTTTTACAAACTGTAAGGTAGTAAGTTATCAACGGAAATAACTGTAGTATACGTTGTTCATTTCTTGCACAGATTGATCTCTAACCCATTTAAACTACTATAAAGCCACAGTATTAAAATATACAGGGTGAGTTTATAGTATTCCACAGGAAAACAAGAATAAGGAACACAACCAAAAAATCCAAATTTTTACAATTTCTATTCTGTAGAACTCGGGAAAGTTCTGTCGTAGTGCTTAGAGGTCGCTCACTGCTCCGCTAAGAGATCACATACTCCTTTAAGAACATATAGGATAGTAGTATAATATACACTACTATTCCTATATATTCTATGGGGAGAAGGTGAATAGGAACCACAACAGAGAAAAAGAGAAATACCAAAATATCATTCAGAAATGTAGGGTTTATCAAAGGCATTCAATAAGAAAGTATCTATGCAAACAATCTTTTTTTAAAGTGCATTTCCGAAAAATATTCTCACTGTAAAAATATCTGATCAAGTAAGTTATAAAGGTCAGTAAGCTGTATTTCAGATGGTTTACTCCTGGAGCCAACAAATGTCCAACTCTTGTTGTCTGAAAAAATGACACTGTACTACAATATACAGAGTGTCACTGATACCAGACAAAAGGAAAAGGAAAATAAAGTCATGAACACAAAACAAGATGAATAACAAAATATTTTCCAGCGGTGAATATGTTCAAAGCTTCTTTTCTCCTGGACTTCGAAATCTTTCGTCTTCGCGTCGACGGGTCATAAACTCCTCTGAGATCATAATGACTGTGAATATTACAATATACATATTCACACTATATGATCCCAGGGGGGAAACAGAGTAAGAACCAGAAGTTGCTGACGTTACTTATAAATCTATAGTCTTCGAGCCCACGGGTCACCAACACGTCTGAGGTTAAGTATAGTGTCAATAATATAATATACAAAGTCACACTATATGGGCTCAAAGGAGCCAGAAAAGGAACAGTGTTTCCTCTATTCTATCTGTTTCTGAATATAAGCTGTGATGTTACATATAAATGGCAAAAACAACCAATACCACTTTTTTCTAAATACAAATCTTTAAATATTCACAAATAGCTATGTATTATAAATATCTACTATGCCATAATCAAACAACTTATAACTCCGTATTATGTTTTATTGTCGCAAAAGAAGAATCCGACGCTAGAAAACGGAACCTGCATCACAGAATGGACACGCATAAAAAACTCGCAAAAAACAAAACTAATGGATCAACGAGTGTGGTTTATATACTTTTTGGTTATTGAGTAGTCTATGGAGGGAACATGCGGCTCTGCCCATTTTTGATTTCACGTTTTACAGTTGACACATGCTCACGTTTTCACTGTTTAAGTTGTGCACGTGTTGGGAAAAGTTACAAAATGTGAAGCGGTAAAGGTTTCGATTTCGAGCCTCACACGTATGAGCTCCTTAATTGTACATACGTTGGAGAGCTTAAAAACTGTTACCCGGCAAACCATGTCATTTTCTTTCTCGTGACTAAAAACATCTATTAATTGCAGTAATTCTAAATAGAAGACATAAAAAAATATCGTTCAGAATAGAAAAAAAAATACGTGCTAATATTTCTCATCACTATGGTTTTAAATTTAAATAATGCCAGCATTTGACAAGCGTACAGCTGCCTCCAGAGAGGAGTCCCGGCGCTCGAGGCATCGGGAAGATTAAGCAAGGTATTGCCCACAGTGACATAGTGGTGGGCTAACGTGCCGCCGGAGCCGGGAATCAAACTGTGAACGCTGTTGTTCAAAGTCAGTTATCACAGCTGCTGTGTCACACTTTTTCCACACTTCTATGTTAATTAGTGCTAATTAAGTTCTAAACATTGTTAAATTATAACTTATAACAGACTACTGTTACAGTTAGTTTTTCACTACAAAAAGTATGCACGTCTATTTAAAATTTACTTAAAAACAATATAGGTTTCAGGGACATTGTAGTTACAAATTAGCATTTATAAAACCTTTGAAATTCACTGAAAAAACCATAGGTTTTAAAAACATTATAGTTAGAAATTAGCATTTAAAAAACCATAGAAATTCACTGAAAAAACAATAGGTTTCAGGGACGTTATAGGTAGTTGGACATTTCACTCATATAAAACCAGAGAAATTCGCCCGTTATAGTTAGTTGAGCTAAGTATAACTTGCACCCCCGCAATGCACTGCTGATGACGTCACATATTACATCACTCATGACATGCTCAGTGACATCACTGATGACATCACTGATAACATCTTAAATGACATCATGGATGACATCACTGATGACATCATTCACGTGATCATTTGATACAGTTCTTCAGAACCAAAAAACACCTTTCGTACACCCACTCACAAGTACAACCACCAATATAGAAACCATACTGATACCAATAGCAGTTACTACATAGCTGTTTACTGATCATCTGATGCAGCTCTTCACAACCTCTGTTGTATTTTCTCCATACCTACACGCCTTATACTTGTGGCATTTCCTGAAGTCCTTGCGTTCACTCAATCAGGGTGCTGGGGGGTGGGTGGGGTCGCAGGTTTCAGTCCATCAAGGAGGGGGTTTGTCGAAGTGCTAGGTTTTGAGGTTTCTTGCGAAGATGGGGAGCGATGTTCTCTGTCTGAGGAGGAGCGGAAGGCCGTTCCAGGCTCTAGCCGCGCGGAAGGAGAAGGAGCGGCCTCCTGATCTGGTCTTTCTGGTGCGGGGGACCACAGCATAGGAGAGCTGGGCTGATTGTAGGGTCCTTTGAGGTGCGTGGAATTTGAGTTGGCAGTTCAGGTATGCTGGTCCAGTGTCGTGGAGGGCCTTGTGAGCGTGGGTTAGCATTTTGAAGGTGACTCTAGCTTCGATGGGGAGCCAGTGGAGTGTGCACCCGTGCTGGGAGATGTGGCAGTGTCTTGACAGGTTGAGAACCAGTCTTGTGGCGGCATTTTGGATGTTCTGTAGCTTGCGGGTGAGGTTTTTGTTTATTCCGGCATAGAGTGCGTTGCCGTAGTCGAGCTTGCTGGAGGACGAGACAGAGGTGATCTGGCGGTCCATTTTGAGTCCAGGATGATTCCCAGGTTGCGTGCGTGGTCCGTGGGGCTGGGCGGGATTCCAAGGGCGGGGGGCCACCAGGTGTTGTTCCAGGCATCGGGGTTTGGGCCCATGATGAGTACTTTCGTTTTGTTGGTGTTTAGTTGTAGGCAGCTGTTTTTCATCCATTGACAGCTTCCATGCCTTCTCGAAAGTTGTGTCTGGCGGTGTTGGGTTCGTTGGATAGGGAGAGGATGAGTTGGGTGTCATCTGCGTATGACACAATGTTGAGTCCGTAGGTTCTGACAATGGGGGAGAGAGGAGCCATGTAGATGTTGAAGAGCGTAGGGCTGAGGAAGGACCCCTGGGGGACTCCGCAGGTGGTCGGTGTAGCATCCGAGATGAAAGGGGGGAGTCTGACCCGCTACTTTCTGCCGGAGAGGAAGGAGCGGATCCAGTCGAAGGCCTTGTCTTGGATCCCTGTGTCATGGAGTCTGCGTATTAGGGTGCGGTGAGAGACTGTGTCGAACGCCGCTGAGAGGTCGAGGAGGATGAGGGCTGCTGTTTCTCCTTTGTCCAGTAAGGTACGGATGTCGTCTGGTGTGGCGAGGAAGGTGGTTTCCGTACTGTGGTTTTTTTCTGAAGCCGGATTGGGAGGAGTCGAGGATGTTGTGCTCTTCGATGAATGTGGCGAGTTGGCTGTTGATGGTTTTCTCGCTGACTTTCGCTGGGAACGGGAGCAGGGAGATTTTGAGGTTGGTGGGGTCCGTCAAGGGTTTCTTCAGGAGGATGTTGATCTCAGCGTGTTTCCAGTCGTCAGGGAACGAGGCGGAGAGGTTGATGGTGTGGCAGAGCATGGGTGCGATGGTGTCGGCGGCTCTGTTGAAAATGTGGTGGGGGCAGGGGTCCGTGGGGGCCCCGGAGTGGATTGACTTCATCGTCTTCAGTGTGTCTTCGGTGGTGAGGGCTGTCCAGTTGTCGATCGCTGGCTTCAGGGTGTCGGAGGTGGTTGGTGAGGGGTCTGTGTGTTGATTTTCTTCGTCGAAGTTATCGTAGATGCTCTTGATTTTGTGGTGGATAAAGATGCTGAGTTTGTTGCAGAGGTCTTGTGAGGGAGGGATGTCGGTGGACTCGCTGGTGAGTTAGGTGAACGCCTTGATGATGTTGAAGAGTTCTTTGCTGTTGTGTGCATGAGTGGAGATTCTGTCTTCAATCGCTTTTTTCCTCATTTTTCTGATAAGTTGGTGGTGGGCGTTGGTGGCGGCTCTGAAGTTGTTGTGGGCTTCTGTGGGTTTGGTGTTCCTCCAGGCCTTTTCCAGGTGGCGGCAAGTGCTTCTGGACTCTCGAAGTTCGGTGGTGAACCATCTAGCTTTCTTGGCGTGGGTGTTATTGTTTTTCTTGAGGGGGCTATGGTGTTGGCGCTGTCGGAGATCCATCTGTGCAGGGTTTGGGCTGCGGTGTTGGGGTCGTCGTTTTCCGCGATGGTTGGGGTGGAGTTGCTGAGTGACTAAGTTAGCTGGTCGTCAGTGATTCTGGTCCAGTTTCTTTGTGGGAGCAGGTGCTGGTGTCTGTGGATGGTGGGTGTTCTGAAGGTGAAGTAGACGCATCGATGGTCAGTCCATGGGAGTTTGGTGGTGTGGCTGAAGGTGATGGAGTTTCCTGTTGTGAAGAGGGGGTCGAGGGTGTGTCCCTGCTGAGTGTGTGGGTTTGGTCACGATTTGGCGGAGTCAAATGTTGTAGAGGTTGTCCAGGAGGGATGTGGTGCTGGGGTCCAGTTGGTTGTCGATGTGGAAGTTGAGGTCTCCCATTAGGGTGTAGATGGTGGACGCAATGGCATGCGGGGAGATGATGTCCGTGATTGAGTTGGCGAAACGTCCGCGGGGTCCAGGGGGTCGGTAGATGAGGGTTCCTCTGAGGGTGGAGGTAGGGGAGAATGGTGATTCCTCCTCCAGGGCGGGTGGGGCAGTCCTTCCTGGAGATCTTGCATCCTTGGAGAATGGCGATGGCGATGTCCGGTCCCGAGGTTGTGGTGGTCCAGGTTTCGGTAAAGAATGCTATGTCTGGGGTGGTGCTGTCGAGGCGATCCCAGATTTCGGTGGCGTGTTTGTGGAGGGATCGGACATTGAGGAGGATGCATTGCAGGGTCTTCGGTTCGGTTGTGTTCTTGCGGACGGGTTGCACTGGGTCAGTGGTCTTGGCGGTGCTGCAGGAGTGCTGGCAGCGGTGACAGCTGAAGGGTCCATGGGTGTTGGCTGGTGATGCTAGCTTGCAGTTGTTGTTGTGGCCTGGGTTGAGAGCGTGGAGTGCCGCTGGGTCGTAGCGTTGCCGGTGCAGAGATCCAGGGTTCCTGGCACTGGTCGCAGTCGGGTCGTGGACGGGTGCAGACGGGCTTGCATTTGGCGCGCCGGGGGCGCGGCCGCTATTAAGTAGGGGTCGGGGAGGGCTGGACAGCTGGGAGGTGGGAGCAGGGAGGGGAGCTGTATTGGGCCGGTCGCACTGGTCATGCTGGGGGGAGGGGCTGCAGGGGCAGCAGCGGTGGGGAAAAACAGGCTGAAAAAGGCAAATGGAAAAAGGCAAAAAGAGAGAGAAAAGTGAGAATAAGGCAGCAAAAGTGCAAGAAAGAGTGGAGGAAAGACACAGAAGGAGGGTGAAAGGGGGAGATTGAGATGAGGGTACAAAACGAGTCAAAAACTGAGGAAAGACACAGGAGAGTGAAGGGGGAGGTTGAAATGAGGTGAAAATGACAGAAAATGGAGGAAAGACCCAGAAGGAGAGTGAAGGGGGAGATAGAAGTGAGGGGAAAAAACGAGTGAAAAAGGAGAGAAAAACCAGAGCGAGAGAATGGAGACAGAGGTCCACTGGACCACCAGGGATGAGGCGCAGGTGAAACCTGCGGGTGGAAGAGGGCCTCAAACACCAACACTCGAGAGTGCAGGGGCTTGGGGGAAGGCCTCACTTAATGTTGGAGCTGCGAGGGAGGGAGAGCAATTTCACTGACAATGAGTCAGTGGTCTTGCTCGCCTGTCCCCGCAGCGGACGCCATTAAGATGGGGTCGGGGAGGGCTTGACAGCTGGGAGTCGGGAGTGGGATGGGGCCGGTTGCACTGGTCGTGCTGGGGGGAGATTCCGCGGGGGCAGCTGCGGCGGGGAGAAACGGGCTGAAAAAGGCAAATGGAAAAAGGCAAAAAGAGAGAGAAAAGTGCAAATAAGGCAGCAAAAGTGCAAGAAAGAGTGGAGGAAAGACACAGAGGACACAGAAGGAGAGTGAAAGGGGGAGATTGAGATGAGGGTAAAAAACGAGTGAAAGACGGAGGAAAGACACAGAAGGAGAGTGAAGGGGTAGCTTGAAATGAGGGGAAAACAACAGAAAATGGAGGTAAGACCCAGAAGGAGAGTGAAGGGGGAGATAGAAGTGATTGAAAAAAAGAGTGAAAAAGGAGAGGAAAAGCAGAGCGAGAGAATGGAGACAGCGGTCCAATGGACCACCAGGGATGAGGCGCAGGTGAAACCTGCGGGTGGAGGAGAGCCTCGAACACCAACACTCAAGAGTGCAGGAGCTCAGGGAAAGGCCTCACTTAATGGTGGAGCTGTGAGGGAGGGAGAGCAATTTCACTGACAATGAGTCAGTGGACTCTGCAGGTGGTAGGTGTAGGGTCCGAGAGGAAAGGGGGGAGTCTGACCCGCTGCGTTCTGCCGGAGAGGAAGGAGTGGATCCAGTAGAGGGCCTTGTCCTGGATCCCTGCGTCGTGGAGTCTGCGTATTAGGATGCGGTGAGAGACTGTGTCGAACGCCGCTGAGAGGTTGAGGAGGATGAGGGCTGCTGTTTCTCCTTTGTCCAGTAAGGTATGGTAGTCGTCTGTTGCGGCGAGGAGGGCGGTTTCCGTACTGTGTTTCTTTCTGAAGCCGGATTTGGAGGAGTCGAGGACTCGAGGATGTTGTGCTCTTCGATGAATGAACCAAGTAGGCCCCTGGGATATTTGTAAATAACGCCTGCCAAAATGATCTTGCTTTGCGGAAGGTTATTAGTGGCCCACTGCCTAACTTGTCTCTCAGAAAGGCATCCCCTCGTAGTACATGTCAATGCTTCTGCTTAATTGATCTTATAACTTTATGCTGTTTGCTGTAGCCTGTGATGAAAATGGAATTGTGGTTCTACTTTTTCTTCGGACTCCCTGATGTTACGTGAGTTAGCAAAAATGAGCTGATCCCTAGGCTTTGCATTTGCCTTCTCTTTAGCTGCTCTAAGAACTTCCTTACTGTATTACCGTTGTTCAAACCTCGCATTCAACTCCTCCTATGCTTTACTCAGTTGGTTAGGGCAACTACAGTTCCTTTTCATCCACAAATTCTCAGCATATGGGATGCTATTCACCAGTTTGGGAGGATTGAAGCTGCGGTCATGGAGTATTTTATTGCCCGCTGTACTTTTTCTAAATGTTTTTGTATTTATTTCAACATCCTTATGTACACTGTGAGATCAAGAAATTGGACCTCCTTGCTGCCCAAATGTGATGTGAACTTCAAGTTTAGGCCACTGATGTTAATCCTTTCAATAAATGACTCGGGTGTGAAGGGCATGTTTGGCTTATTATATACGCTCAAACCTCTATATATATATATTTTACCCAGTAATACTTGCACCTTCCCCAGGCACTGATTATTCTGTCTTATATTACATAACTTATGGCATGTTACATCATAGCATTCATAACAAGACTTTTGGAATCTCTCAAATGACATAATTAATGAGAATACTGTGCAGGGCAGAGGGGCGAGTTATAATTGATTTAGTCTGGCTAGCGAGTTGCCAACACTCTGTTTGGAGGTTCACGAGGTATAGTAAGTTTTGGGGATGCCAAAAATTATAACTGTAAGTTATAACTGTAAAGTTACAACTTTAAAATTTCGAATGCTTGTCTAGTTTAAGTAGCTTTTGTATAGAAATAATAAATTACGTTTCCATAACTGGAACATATCTTAAACTTTTGTTTAGAATTTAAATGTTCTTTTCATCTAAAAATGTGTTTCAAATCGTAGAGTAGAGTGTCGTCAAGCGGGGTGTCGTTGAGTACAGTGGAAGAGAGTGTTGTAGAGTGTAGCGTTGTAGAGTGGAATGTCGTAAAGTGGAGTAGAGCTAAGTGGCATTGAGTGGAGTGCCATTGAGTGGAGTTGCTGTAGAGTATCATGGTGTAGAGCAGTGATACTCAAAGTACGGACGGGGCCGCATGCCGCCCTCCTGACCTTTAGATGTGGCTCCCCTGGTCAATAGCAGTACTGGGCTATTCTTTACTCGAATCAGCCCTAACATGAAAAACAATTTAAATAAAGGGGCAAGCATTTGTTTTCAGGTTAGTTGCAGTTATAAGAAGAAAGTAACTAAGGTTTCCTGCAACAATTAACTTAAGAAACACTTTAATTTTTAAAGACATCTTGCAAAAAACCTATGTAAATATGATAAAGCTTTTACAAAATTCCAAAAGTGTATTTCATTAACATGCAGCTCACCTTAGTACACCAGATTAAGTCAGTGCATTGAAGTGTTTTTTTAAGAGATGTTTTTCAAACATGAATTGAAGAAACATAACAAAATCGCAATAGTGAACTGCGATGCAAGTTACTTGTTATGTACACTCTTTGGGTGGCCTGGATTGCTATTATACACGGACAATATTATGGTTTATTAAATCATAAACAGGAGAAGGTTTTGACCAGTGCACATCCTAAAGTCACAAAGTCCTGTATTTCAAGGTCCCCTTATATGTGATAATAAAGAAGAAGGAGGAAAGTGAAATAAAACAAGTGCCTAGAATCACACAATGTGGGGAAGCCAGGATTGATCCCAGATTTTCTGGTTCACATTATGCAATTCAGCCACTACATGTGCATGCTTCACTTCCCCTACACCCACCTTACAGTGCCCAACACCAACACCACCACCGCCCTGCTCCCCCCCACACACACCCTTCGCCACCCTGCTGGCATCAATGTGACCCTCGGTCACACTCCAGACTAAGCTTTTTTTTGGCCCTTGAGAATATTGTTGTGAGTACCCATGGTGTGGAATGTCTTGGTGTAGAGTGTCGTGGTGTAGAGTGTTGTGACTAGGTGTTAGGGTGTAGCGTTGAGTGGCATAGAAGGAGTTGCGCAGAGAGAGTTGTAGAGTTGAGTAGAGTGTCATAGTTGCATAGAGTGGAATACAGTGTTGTTGATTGACATAGAGTGGAGTAAAGTGTTGTAGAGTGGAGTGACATAGAGTGGGGTAGAATATCGTAGTGGCATACAATATCACAGAATGGAGTACAGTGTCATTGAGTGTAGTGGTGTAGAGTGGAGTGTTGTAGAGTGGAGTGACATGCCATAGAGTGGAGTGAAGTGGAGTGTTGTAGAGTGGCATAGAGTGGAGGGGCATAGAGTGCAGTAGAATAGTGTACAGTGGAGAGGCATAGAATGGAGTGGCATGTCATAGAGTAGAATGGTGTGGCGTGTCATTGAGTGGCATTTTGTAGAATGTCTTAGAGAAGAGGGGCATAGAGTAGAGCGGTGTAGAGTAGAGTGGCATCTCATAGAGTGGAGTGGCATGGCGTAGAGTAGGTTGGAGTGGGGTGTCATAGAGTGGTGTGTCGTAGAGCATCTGAGAGTGGTGTGCAGCAGAGTGGAGTGGCTTGGAGTGTCATAGAGAGAAGTGGAGTGTCGTAGAGTGGCGTATCCCAGAATGGATTGGTGTATCATAGAGGGGAGTTGAGTAGTGTGTCATACAGTATTGTAGAATGAAGTAGAGAGGCGCAGAGTTGAGAGGTAGAGAGTAGAGTGTTGTAGAGTGGAGTGGTGCAGAGTGGAGAGGTGAGTCATTGAGTAGAGTGGAGTGGAGTGGCGTGTCATAGAGTGTCATGTCATAGAGTTTTGTAGAGTGGTGTAGAGTGGAGTAGTGTGTAGTAGAGTAGAATGCTGTCAAGTGGAGTGGCGTGTCCAAGAGTGCTGTGTCGTACAGTGTCTTAGAGTGGAGTGGCATAGAGTGGAGTGGCATAGAGTGGAGTAGTGGAATAGAGTGGACTAGTGTGTCAAATGGTAGAGTGGAATAAAGTGGCGTGGAGTGATGTAGAGGGAGTTGCATAGAGTGTCATAGAGTGTCATAGAGTGCAGTAGAGTATCGCAGAGTGGCATAGAGTGGAGAAGAGTGTTGTGCTGTGCCATAAAGTGCAGTAGAGTGTTGTATATTGGAGTGGCCACTTTTAATGTTTAAAAAATAGGTACTTTTATTGGATTAGGGATGGGTAGTGTATAGAGAAAGCATTTTTTTTGCATTACAGGGATCGGTTGTGTTTAGCCATTGAATGGAGTTCTTAGGGCTCAGTTAAAGGTAGTGTATAGGGTTAGTAAAGGGATTTTTTAATAAGGGGGTGTTTGAGTTCAGGGTTGGGTAGAATATAGGAGTAGTAAGGAAATTTTAAGTTTCAGAGATGTGTAGGGCAAAGGGTCATAAGGGGATTTTAGGTTTGAGGAAAGAGTATGGAATAAGGGTAGTAACGGATATTTAGAGTTCAGGGATTCGTGTGGAAGGGTGACCATAGTATTACATTTTTTTTAAAACATTTAAATAAAATGGTTGAATATTCGTTTGCTCATACAGAAGCACAAAAAAGTATATATATTCTATCCTAGGCTGCCCAATGACTGGCTTAGATCGACCTCAGATAGCCCTGTATGGTAGGAAGATGTGTCCTTCTGAGATTGAGACCCATGGTAGTTACTGGTATGATGCCATCACTAGGTGTTGGGGGATTCAACTAGTGATAGCCTGGATACACCATAATGGCTCTGAGATCTATAAGGACAAGTCTGGCATTCTTCATCACTTTTGCTCTTGCACAGAATGTTATCCCCTTAACTGTGCTGATACCCGGCTCAAAGCTGGGTTGGGCCACCAGGTGCCTTCTCCTGACAGGTAATGACCACATGATACATAACCGGTTATGGTGTAATGGAACGACCACAAGCGATCCTATTCCCATTTATTTATACCTTCATCCGCACCCTGCCTCCAGGTGTGTACAGGATCACCATCATGCTCATAGTGGCCTGATGGACCACTATATCCATCCCCACATCAGTTGGGGAACACACCTAGCTGGTGAGTCTGGAAAGTCCTTTAGGGCAGACTGCACAAAGGCAGCCCCAAGAGATTGGGATGGAGTGGGGTTGGGCCACAAGTGGTATCGCTGACTCTTCGCCTAATCTTCCTGCTCACTTTCCTCTCTGCAGCCAGACTCCCTCTCTGGGTTAGAGCCTCGCTAGGGGATGTCCGTAGCTCCTGAGGCATGTCTTTCTCTTGGGCTGTGTTTGGTGATGATGATGCTGAACTGTCTGGTTCATCCGGGCTTGCACTTGTGTTCCAGTCTTCCACAGACACTTCATGCTCTGGGTGTAGTGCAGGTTCTACTCATCTGAACCAGGTTACATTCTTCACCACAATCTCTTGTCCTCTCTGTGCTGTGACCATGGTGGCTTGGATCCATGTGACGAGCCAAAAATTCCACTTAAAGGGTGTACTGAACTTCCTTTATTTGTCAGTTAGAATTGTTTAATTTCATCACCAACATACAAAGATAATAGAGCATAATAAACTATTACAAAGAGAAAAGATGAATGTGAAAAAAAACTAGGTGTAAATCAAATTTAAAAAGTAAATTTAACAGCTAATAAATATCAATTGATGAAAAAGTGAACACTGCAAAATGTGTGGATACACTGAGGAGAAAAGATAATTTCCTGAGAGATAAGCATACATGGGAAACAAAAACATTTTGGGACAATGACTCCTCAAAGTGTTAAAGAGAAGTAGCAGCTAGTAAACATTAATCAAGCAAAAAAGTGACAAGTGCAACGTTAATAAATATACATGGGGCAAGAAATGTTGTTTTCCTAATCGGTGCTTAAGTAATTGTGATCTTTTATACCAAGCTGTTTGGAGGAATTTAGTCACAGTGAACACCACCATAGGGTTGGGGTCTGTTTTACAAATCCTTACTGCTTCCCAGTAATGTGTAAGTTCCAGAGATAGACAAGGAGGTCTAATCAAAGTTTAAAGTTTTGACAGATCGAAAAATAAATTTTCATCGTCAGGTAACATAAAAAGAATGCAATTAATATCATATTATATTATATAAGTTCGTCATCAGAAAGTGCATTGCAGTAAACAAAACAACAAACAATAAACAAACAACGTGTCATATAATAGCAATTAACCCCTTCGGTGCCCGCCCCTTTCCCCGCCCTGTGCCGGCCGTTACATTAGCGGGCGGGGTTTGTGACGAGCTGGACTCGTCATGGGCACAGCGCCACCGCGGCCCATGACGAGTCCAGCTCGTCACGGGCACCGAAGAGGTTAATAGCAATTAATAGCAATTGATGATGTACTTACTGATTGAAACACTAAAAATAGATAAAACAGTAATGTACACCATGAGATAAAGCTCTATTTCTGAGTTCACTGTCGTTGTGGTATCAGTCTCGGCCTAATTGTCCATGACACATATAGAAATTTGGAAACAGCCACCACAGAAGAGGAGTCTCTCTCACAGGGCACTTACTCGGTCCATAATTGATACATTTTTCCACAGAGGAATGAGCCACGTGTGCCCAGGATTTACATATTTGGGGCAAACAAAAGCAAACGTTCATCTGTTTCTTCGGTAGAAGTACAAAAATTGTAACTTCTCGAACCTTCATCAGAGGAATCCCATCATGCAGTAAAAACAGCAATTGGCAGGATCCCATATCGGAACATCAAAAACTGAGTGTAAGTCCGCAGTGAGCGAATATAATCAAATAATTCTTCAGATTTAGGCACCGATTTGTGCATTGAAAAGCACCTTGAGAAGCTCCATCGTGACTTGACTGTACATTTTGAGAAGCTATCTTCTCCCAATACCTATATTTGACCATTTTGGCTGCATTGGCCTGAATGAACAAGAGATCCTCCTCAAACTCCCGTAGACCCAAATCGTTCCATGGTCTTTTAATACATCCCAGCTACTTAATATTCAAAAGGGACGACTGAAGGCTCAAGCTGTCAATAAGGCCCGATCTATAATCTTGGAGGTCACTAATGGTACAGATATGGACCCAGTACAAATGTGTTCTTAGGACCTCCAACTCTGCAACAAACTTGGTCCCAAGATCCGAGGTTAAAGGCAGCAAGGGAGTTTCCTTCCCCAACCCAGTAATGGCGCTGAAAAGGTATTCACTTTGACACTCAGGGCCATATTCTCAAGGAGCTATCGCCAAGTTCTCTGCACCTCAACGCAGCCAAATTTGCAGTAAACTTACCACCCCATACACAAGCAGGTGCAAACAGCCCATATCACCAGATTTCAATCAATCAATCAATCAATCGCATTTATAAAGCGCGCTACTCACCCATCAAGGGTCTCAAGGCGCTGGGAGGGGGGGTCAGTGCTCGAAGAGCCAGGTCTTGAGCTGCCTTCTGAAGGAGAGGTGGTCAGGTATGGCGCGAAGGTGGCTGGGCAGAGAGTTCCAGGTCTTCGCTGCTAGAAAAGAGAAGGATCTTCCTCCGGCGGTGGCTTTGCGGATGCGGGGTACGGCTGCCAGGGCCTGTCCGGTGGAGCGCAGAGTGCGCGGGGGAGTGTAGAAGGAGACGCGGTTGTTGATGAGTTTGGGTCCGAGGTTGTGAAGGGCTTTGTGTGCGTGGGTGAGTAGTCGGAAGGTGATCCGCTTATTGATGGGTAGCCAATGGAGTTTTTTCAGGTGTCCGGAGATGTGGTGGTGGAGAGGGATGTCCAGGATGAGTCTTGCGGCAGCGTTCTGGATCCGTTGGAGTTTCCTCTGCAGCTTGGTGGTGATGCCGGCGTACAGGGTGTTCCCGTAGTCCAAGCGGCTGGTGACGAGGGCGTGGGTGACGGTCTTCCTGGTGTCGGTGGGGATCCAGCGGAAGATCTTGCGGAGCATGCGGAGGGTGTTGAAACATGCCGAGGTCACCGAGTTCACCTGTCTGGTCATGGTGAGGGAAGAGCCCAGGATGAAGCCGAAGTTGCGCGCGTGGTCGGCGGGTTGGGGAGTGCTGCCTAGGGCGGGTGGCCACCAGGAGTCATCCCATGCGGTGGGAGTGGGGCCGAGGATGAGGACCTCCGTTTTGTCTGTGTTCAGTTTCAGACGGCTGTCTGTCATCCAGTTCGCCACTTCCTTCATTCCTTCATGTAGTCTGGTCCTAGCTGATGTGGGGTTGTTAGTGAGGGATAAGATGAGCTGGGTGTCGTCGACGTATGATATAAGGTCGAGTCCGTGTTTGCGTGCGATGTTCGCCAGGGGGTCATGTAGACGTTGAAGAGAGTGGGGCTGAGGGAGGATCCTTGAGGTACGCCGCAGATGATCTCCGTGGCTGTGGATCTGAAGGGGGGAAGGCGGACTCTCTGAGTCCTTCCGGAGAGGAAGGAGACGATCCATTCCAGGGCCTTGCTTCTGATGCCGGCGTTGCTGAGGCGGCGTATCAGGGTGCGGTGGCAGACCGTGTCGAAGGCTGCAGAGAGGTCCAGGAGTACGAGGGCCACGGTCTCTTCCTTGTCGGTCAGGGCTCTGATGTCGTCCGTTGCTGCGATCACGGCGGTTTCGGTGCTGTGGTTGGCCCTGAAACCGAACTGTGTGGGGTCGAGGGAGTCGTCGGTTTCCAGGGCGTTGGTGAGTTGAGCGTTGACGATTTTCTCAATCACTTTGGCGGGGAACGGCAGGAGAGAGATGGGCCGGAAGTTTTTGAGTTCGGTGGGGTCTGCTGTAGGTTTCTTTAAGAGGGCGTTGAGCTCTGTGTGTTTCCAGCTCTCCGGGAAGGTGGCGGCGGTGAGGGAGGCGTTGATGACGTCTCGGAGGTGCAGTGCGATGATGTCGTCGGCCTTGTTGTAGATGTGGTGCGGGCAGGGGTCCGATGGGGATCCGGAGTGGATCGAGTTCATTATGCGGGTGGTCTCCTCGGTGGTGGTAGGGTTCCAGGTGAGGATGGTGGTGGTGTCGGTGGCGGGTTCCGGAGGGGGGCTTGTGTCGGCGGTCGGGAAGCTGTTGTATATGTCGGTGATCTTCTGGTGGAAGAAGGTTGCGAGGGAGTCGCAGAGGTCCTGTGAGGGAGGGATGTTGTTGTTTACTGCTTCCGGGTTGGAGAGCTCTTTGACGATGCCAAATAGTTCCTTGCTGTTGTGGGCGTTGTTGTCAAGTCTGTTCCGGTAGGCTGTTTTTCATGCGGCGCGGAGGTGTTGGTGGTGTTGGCGGGTGGCGTCCTTGAGAGCTGACATGTTCTCTTCGGTCTGGTTAAGGCGCCACGTCTTCTCGCGGGCGCGGCATTCTTTCTTGGAGTTCTTGAGGTCGGGGGTGAACCAGGAGTTTTTCTTGTGGTTGTTGGTGCTGGCTTGAGTCTTCAGGGGGGCTAGGAGGTTGGCGCAGTCGGAGATCCAGTTTGTGAGGTTGTTGGCGGCTACGTTGGGGTCGGTGGTGCTGGTGGGTTGGTTCTGGGAGAGGGTTGATGCGAGCTGTTCCGTGGTGATACGATTCCAGTGTCTTCTTGGTGGTTGCTGGGTGTGGTGGGGCACGGTGGTCTTCTTGAAGATGAAGTGGACGCAGCTGTGGTCCGACCAGGTGAGTTCGGTGGTGTGGCTGAAGGTGATGTGTTGGCTGGAGGAGAAGATGGGGTCGAGTGTGTGTCCGGCGTCGTGGGTGGGGGTGTTGACTAGCTGATTCAGTCCCAGGTTGGCGAGGTTGTCCAGTAAGGCGGTGGTTTTGTTGTCGGCGAGGTTCTCCAGGTGAAAGTTGAGGTCTCCTAGGAGGATGTAGTCGGTGGATGAGAGTGCGTGAGGGTTGACGAAGTCTGCGATGTCTTCGCTGAACTTGGTGCGAGGTCCTGGTGGTCTGTACATGAGGGTGCCTCTGAGGGTGGTTTTGGGGTCGCTGTGGATCATGAAGTGGAGGTGTTCGGCGTCGGAGAGTGAGTTGTCGGTGTCGGTCGAGATGCGGATGGAGTTTTTGTGTGCGATGGCGATGCCTCCTCCGATGCGGTTGGTGCGGTCTTTCCGGATGATTTTGTAGCCGTAGGGGATGGCTATGGCAATGTCGGGTGCCGAGGAGGGGTTCATCCAGGTCTCGGTGAGGAAGGCGATGTCCGGGTTCGTAGAGTTGATGAGGTTCCACAGTTCGATGGCGTGCCTGTGGATGGATCGGGTGTTGACCAGGATGCAGTGGAGGTTGTTTCCGGGGGAGTAGTTCTTGGCGGGAGCGGAGTGGGTTCGGAGGCAGGTGAAGCGGCAGTTGCTGCAGGTGAAGGGTCCGTGGGTGAGTTTCGGGGTGGCGCAGTAGCAGCCCGGCGTGCGGCCGGGGTTGAGGTTGGCGAGGAAGGCGGAGTCGTAGGTCAGGCGGGGGGTGCGGGGGCTAGAGGTTCGGGTGCTGGGCGCGGTCCAGGCGCGGACGGGCGCAGACGGGCTTGCCTTGGGCGCGCCTTCGGCGCGCCAGCGGCGCGCCCGCTGCGCGCGTCCGCTGCGTGGCCTCGCAGCGGCCGCCATATAAGGGGTAGCCGGGGAGGCGGGGACAGCTGGGAAGCGGGAGGAGGGCGGGTAGGGGGGAAAAAGAGCGGGAAAAGCGGCGAAGGGCCTCGGGGAGGCAAGGAGGCCCGAAAAAGCGGAAAAGTACCTAGAAGGGGTACAAAAGCCGGAAAAGCGAGAAAAAACAACAAAAGCGGCGGAAGGACGGGGGGGATGGCGGGGGCACGAGGGGCAGCAGGCACTCAGGGATACAAAAAGCAAGGGGAGCGCGATCACAACGGGGAAAGCAGGCACTCAGGGATACAGAAGGCAAGGGGAGCGCGATCACACGGGGAAAGCAGGCACTCTGGGATACAAAAAAGCAAAAGGGGACGCGATCATACGCAGGGCAAAAAGGCAGACACTCTGGGGGACAGTCGGCACAACAACAGAGCAGAAGGCAGGCACAGAGGATCTGGTGGCGCCGCGAGGGCAGGGGAGCGACCTACCCTGGGGTCAAAGGTCGCTACCACTGCCTCGCAGCGGCCGCCATATAAGGGGTAGCCGGGGAGGCGGGGACAGCTGGGAGGCGGGAGGAGGGCGGGTAGGGGGAAAAAGAGCGGGAAAAGCGGCGAAGGGCCTCGGGGAGGCGAGGAGGCCCGAAAAAGCGGAAAAGTACCTAGAAGGGGTACAAAAGCCGGAAAAGCGAGAAAAAACGACAAAAAGCGGCGGAAGGACGGGGGGGGATGGCGGGGGCACGAAGGGCAGCAGGCACTCAGGGATACAAAAAGCAAGGGGAGCGCGATCACAACGGGGAAAGCAGGCACTCAGGGATACAGAAGGCAAGGGGAGCACGATCACACGGGGAAAGCAGGCACTCTGGGATACAAAAAAGCAAAAGGGGACGCGATCATACACAGGGGAAAAAGGCAGACACTCTGGGGGCCAGTCGGCACAACAACAGAGCAGAAGGCAGGCACAGAGGATCTGGTGGCGCCGGAGGGCAGGGGAGCGACCTACCCTGGGGTCAAAGGTCGCTTTCCGGCGATAGCAGCCTCAAAGAACATTGCCAAGGATGACCCCGGCAACTATCGCTAATGAGGTGCAGAGTAGGCGTTCCCGAGCAAAAAGCCGTGACAACACCACTCCACAACATTCTCAACAACCAGCCTGATCTGCGATAAGAGCACAAAACATGCGATAAGGTGCGTTAGCACAAGGAAACTAACACCTGCTCCGACCTGGTGCAAAGTCGGACTACAACCAGCACCACAAAAGAGAGCCCAGCCCAGAGCCACACCTGAAGAACAACAGATGCCATGGAGCCACTGAACATGCATCCCGGAGCACCAAGAGAGCAACAACACCCACCGCCATCACCCCCAGGACCACACCCCCCTCCCGGCACCCCCCTCCCACCCCCGGCCAAAGATATGTCACATCAACCACACAGAATCATATACCAAATAATCAGCATGATGTCGCACAATCACATCTGGTGACATGCATGTGTCGTCACAAAAATGAGCATCACACATTCACCTTCGAAGCAACAAATGAAAATTTATTAAAATAAACACAAAACAAAAATGAAGACACATGTCGGCTCCCCTCGGGACAATCCGTAGGTGACAGCCTGCAAGACAAAAATCATGATGAGAAGGTGTGTCCTGCGCACATCAAAGGACAGAGAGAGAGCGAAGGAGAGAGAGAGCGAAGGAGAGAGAGCGCAAAGGAGAGAGAGAGCGGAGGAGAGGGAGCGAGAGAAAGACGGATAGAGAGGGGGAGCAAGAGAAAGATGGACAGAGAGGGATATACAAACAGATAGGGGGAGAGAGAGCTAGAGAAAAGAAAAGAGGGACAGGGAGAGAGCGTGCCAACACTGCGCACACAGGGCACATTGCCCATCTGCTGCCACTGGTGTGTCTCTAACCATATGCCGGTATGTAGTGCAGTTTAAAAGGTCCCACATCTGAGACAGACCCGTCATCTGAAACAGAGTTCAGATACATGAATGGCACAGTACATACAATTGCACAAGACACCCCCTGCGCACTCCCTGACCACCCCTGCGCACCCAGGCAGATGCACCCCAACCCCTCCTGCCGCCCAGTGGTGCATGCCTCCTGCCCCTGCGCACCCAGGCATCGCTGCTCACTTTCCTCCACCGGCAGGTAGAAAAGAGGGCCCACCATGTGCCGCTGCAAGCCACAAGCCCGGGGCCCGCAGATATGGCACCCTCAACATCATGCAGCCCCGCTCCGCAGGCCACCAGGTCTCACGTTGGTGCAGAGTCTTGATTACTCCATGGCAGAGGACATACCAGTGCACCCGCCTCATCACAGGCTGCACACCCGCTCAGCCTCATAGGTGCCACTAACTCTGTGATCCAGGAGGCGACGCCACGTGGCGGTAGGCCCGCGCTGCCCGCTGGCTCAGACCTACACTGTGATCCAGCAGGGCACAAAAAACCTGAGCCGTCCGGACCACCGGGATGGGGCATCATCGCAGGCTGCACACCCACTCAGCACTTAAGCTGCCCCCACCTCAGTGCACCAAAAGTCACCGTTCCGTGGCGGTGTGCCTGTGGTGGCCAAGTCTTTGCCCCCGCAGTCATGGACCCTCTATGATTGGGTATTGTGGTGCGGACGCCATCATGTCCCCTCCGGGCCTGCGGAATGTGATGTTGCAGGCCCCTGGGCCTCCATGCCTACATGCACACCACACGGATACACCCCAGGAGTTTGGAAATGGCGTCGTACACATGTGCTGTGACGTGTGGGCTGGATGGGTGTGGTGTGGGTGTAAACCAGCCGTGAGGGAGTGGCTGTGGCATGCTGACAACTAGGCCTGTGAGCAGCAGATCACTACAGTGGAGTCCTGGCACATGTGGCATTGTTGTCCCCCCCTGAAGCATAAGCGTAGTGGGCTGGCCTGGCGTATGCCACTCCAGCGTAAGGGTTTGAACAATGACCCTGAGGCTCTGGGCATGGTTCCGTACGGGGCTGGACAAGGAAGTAACAAATGTGTGTGTCGCTGTTGTTGCGTCGGCACCACCCGGACGATAATCGACAATGTGTCAGAAGAGACCCAACGCCGGACAACATGACTACCCTCAAGCTCGCCACCCGAATGCACCATCAACTGATCCACGCCACCAAGAAAACAGCATTCAAGGACCGGCTGGACAACAACGCACACAACAGCAAGGAACTCTTCAACATCGTCAGAGAGCTCTCCAACCCCAACGCCGGAACCAACGACATCACCCCATCGCAAGACCTATGCAACTCCCTCGCCTCCTACTTCCACAACAAGATCGCTGACATACACAACAGCTTCAGAACACAACCAACGCTCCCCACGACCAAACCAACGCCCCCCACCACCACCCTCAACGCCTGGACACCGATCAACCTCGAAGACACCATCAGCACGATGAACTCCATCCACTCCGGATCCCCAACCGACCCCTGCCCTCACCACATCTTCAACAAGGCCGACGCTCTCATCGCACCCCACCTGCGGGACATCATAAACACCTCCCTCGACACCGCCACCTTCCCTGAGAGCTGGAAGCACGCCGAACTCAACGCTCTACTAAAGAAACCAACGGCGGACCCCACCGAACTCAAGAACTACCGCCCCATCTCGCTCCTCCCGTTTCCAGCCAAAGTCATCGAGAAGACCATCAACAAGCAACTGGCAGCCTTCCTCGAGATGACCGGTTCCCTCGACCCTTCCCAGTCAGGCTTCCGGGCCAACCACAGCACCGAGAACGCCCTCATCGCTGCCACCGACGACATCCGAACCCTGCTGGACAACGGAGAAACAGCGGCCCTCATCCTCCTAGACCTCTCCGCGGCATTCGACACTGTCTGCCACCGCACCCTAGTGCAGCGCCTCAACAACGTCAGAATCCAGGAGAAGGCACTGGATTGGATCATCTCCTTCCTCACCGGAAGGACACAGAGAGTCCGCCTGCCCCCGTTCAGATCAGAAGCCACGGAAGTCATCTGCGGCGTCCCTCAAGGCTCCTCGCTCAGCCCCACCCTCTTCAATGTCTACATGAGCCCCCTCGCGGCCATCGCATGCCAACACAACCTGAACATCATCTCCTACGCCGATGACACCCAGCTGATCCTCTTCCTGACCAACGACCCCGCCACCACCAGAGCCAACCTACACGAAGGGATGAAAAACGTGGCCGAGTGGATGACGACCAACCGCCTGAAACTGAACACAGACAAGACGGAAGTCCTCATCCTGGGCTCCTCACCCTCCGCCTGGGACGACTCCTGGTGGCCCCCCGCCCTGGGCAACGCACCCAAACCAACAGACCACGCACGCAACCTGGGCTTCATCCTGGACTCCTCCCTCTCCATGACCAGACAAGTCAACGCCGTATCCTCGTCCTGTTTCAACATCCTGCGCATGCTACGTAAGATCTTCCGGTGGATCCCCACCGAGACCAGGAAGACGGTCACCCAGGCCCTCGTCACCAGTCGATTGGACTATGGCAACGCCCTCTACGCCGGTACCACCGCCAAGCTCCAGAAGAGACTCCAGCGGATCCAGAACGCCTCGGCGAGACTCATCCTCGACGTCCCCAGACGAACTCACATCTCCAGACACCTGAGAGACCTGCACTGGCTCCCGATCAACAAAAGAATCACCTTCCGGCTCCACACCCACGCACACAAAGCCCTACACAACCAAGGCCCGACCTACCTCAACAGCCGCCTCAACTTCTACACTCCCAAACGCCACCTCCGCTCGACCAGTCACGCCCTCGCAGCCGTCCCCCGCATCCACAGAGCGACAACAGGAGGAAGATCCTTCTCCAACCTGGCTGCCAAGACTTGGAACGCCCTCCCGACCGACCTACGCCTGACCCAAGACCACCTCTCCTTCAGGAAGAAGCTCAAGACCTGGGTGTTCGAGCAGTAGCGGACCCCCCCCCTAGCGCCTTGAGACCCTCCGGGTGAGTAGTGCGCTTTATAAATGCCGATGATTGATTGATTGATTGATTGACCCTGTAACCCAAGTCCAACTACATGAGCCACATGGAGGTAAAAGGAATTCACTGATCCCACATTCATCCATGCTACCACACTTGAAAGACGATAGAGACAACACATCTGTGTGATTCTGAATGTTTAATGCACATTCAGTGGAGTGTTGCATCTGGAGCAGTACAGGGCCATGCAAACCCCACTTTCAAATGTTGGCCCGTGGAGGGCCAGCCAGAGTCATTCAGGGATTGACCAGTCCAAAGGAAGTGGAAGAGTTCAGTCCGCAGTCTGATAACAGTGCCATTGGCGATCAAACAGGTTATTGCAGTCCATGTCGAGGTCCAAGGTGAGTGTTGCAGAGTGTGTCGGGGGACAGTGGAAGGTGATGATGCAGAGGGCAGGACCAAGCTGAAGCCAGCCGTGATTCGGAGATGGATGCTACCGCTTCCTTCTGACCACAAGGCCAGATTCATCCGCATCTTCGTCCTCTGCTGTGTCATATGCCTCATGTGTGGGTGGTGCTGGCCTTTCTCCAGCACTGTTTGACAGTGACACCTCAGGAGCTGGAGGTGGAATGTCTGCCGCACTGTGTGGCACTGACACTTCAGGGAGCAGAGATGTGGATGTAGTGGTAGCAACAGCATGCATCCTTGTGGCAGCAATGTCATAAGGATGGTTTTGAGGTCACTGTGGAACCCAGTTACCTCTCGCCGGTGTGCAGCCGTGGCAGTTGCTCTTTCCGCATTGGCCCGCTCCATGTTCTCCATGAGCTTCCGCATGAGTCCCAACTCCCAGGCAAGCTCGCTGGAGCCATTCTGACTGGAAAGTCATTCTTGTCTCACAGTCAGGACTCTAGTGATGTCAGCCATGGTTTGTTGGAGGGCATGAGCGGACCGTTAGGGACCATGAGTGGTCCGTGATGGGACTTAGACACCCACGTATGGCATCTAGTTTGTCTGCCATGTGGTCAAAGCCCACCCACACCTGTTCAGTCATCTGCTCCTGGCATCCCAACACATGGCATTGGAAGGCCATGTGTTCTTCGTGGGGGTCTTGGGAGGCAGCCGTGGTGGTGGGTGTTGCCTGCAGTGTGGTCTGTGCAGGGGTGGGTTCTCCTTGTTGCAGCTGGGCTGCCCTGCTCCTGGAGGTGTGCCGCGGAGACTGTCAATGAACTCTCAGGGGGCGTCGGAGTCAAAGGTGTAGTGGTCCTCTTCGTCATCAGAGAAGAGAGGTTGGGACTGCTCTGCAGGAGGAGGTGATTGTCCCTCTGCAATGTGAAGGGGAGATGCAGTTTAACAATGTGTTCACATGTGTGTTGTCGGATTGTACTTGTTTACATACAGACTGCATGACTGTGCACATCATGGCTGTTTCGGAGGGGCTGCCCATTTGCTGTGGGACTGGGGACATTTCGAAAACATCATGGCTGTGTGTTTGTACTTGTACATTATCAACTCACATTTCCCTGCAATGCCACCTGTGATTGGCCAGTGTCTATACCCAGTCGGCACCAGTTGTGTCCTGTGTTTTGGTGTGGATCTGTTGCGGTTTGTGCCACATTGTTGTCAGTGTTGATGTTATGTTATGTTATTATGTTATTAAAAAATTTATAAAGCGCACGTACGCCCGAGGGCTTCTTGGCGCTGGAAAGATAAAAAAAAAACATAACAAAGGGTGAGTCTACCGGAAGCGTTATTTCAAGTAAGCTTTTGTGAAGAGGAGAGTCTTGAATGCCTTTCTGAAGGCAAGGAGGTCTTTACTCTGTCTGAGGGCTAGTGGCAGAGAATTCCATAGGGTAGCTGCTAGGAAATGGAAGCTGCTGCCGCCTTGTCGTTTTTTCTTAAAGCGAGGTACTTCAAGAAGGTCTTTGTGGGCAGATCTTAGGTTCCGTGAGGGAACATATCTTCCGATCAGCTGTCTGATGAATAGAGGTCCCTTGCCTTGCAGAGCCTTAAAGATGATGCACCCGGCTTTGAATTCGGCTCTTTGAGCCACGGGTAGCCAGTGCAGGCTCTCTAGGCCTGGTTTAATCGATTCCCATTTGGGTACTTTGCAGATCAACCTAGCGGCCTGATTCTGCAAGTACTGCAGTCTTCTGAGTTGTCCTACGGGTAGGCCTAGGTATAGGCTGTTTGAGAAGTCGATGTGGGAGAGGACTAGGGCCATGACAACCTGAATTAAGGCGGAGGGAGTGAGGAAATGGGCGATTTTCCTAATTTTCCTCAATTGGAAAAATCCAGAAGAAACCACGGTTCCAATTTGAGATTTTAGCGAAAGGTCCTCATTGATGGTTATCCCCAGACTTTTTACAGTCAGAGATTTCTTAGGGGGGAGGCCCATATCAGTCGGCCAGAAGTTAGGGCTCCAACTGATTTCGCTCTTGCCGGGCAGGATCAACTCAGTTTTCCCTGGGTTTAGTTTAAGGTGATTTGAGGACATCCAACTCTGGATTAGAGTCATAGTGGCTTGGAAGTCCTCCACCGCATTTGGGGAGTTGAGAACAAAAACGAGCTGCAAGTCATCTGCATAGTTATATACAGTGACTTTGTGCATTCTCAGGGCGAAAAGAAGGGGCCGCATGTACAAATTGAATAACAAGGGGGATAATGAAGAGCCTTGGGGCACCCCACAGAAAGACTTGACTTTGGCGGCAGAAAAGGAGCCTAAGCGGACAGACTGAGTACGTTCGGAGATGAACGATTTCAACCAGGCTAGGGCAGAGTCTCTGAGACCCGCCTGTTCGACACGGTTGACCAGAATGGAATAGTCAACCGTGTCGAATGCAGCGGACAAGTCAAGAAGTACTAGGGCTTGATGAAGGTTGTTGTCAGCGTTGGACCTCAAGGTGTTCTGGACGGCCAATATTACTGCCTCAGTGGAGTGACCAGGCCGGAAACCAGCTTGGTTGGGTTGGAGATATTCCGTTTCCTCCACGAAATTAGAGAGGCAGTTGGTAACATGCGCCTCCAGCATTTTCGATAGGAAGGGCAGCAAGGATATGGGCCGATAGTTCGTGAGGTCCAGCGGGTCGATACCAAGTTTCTTGGTGAGGGGAATCAATAAGGCCTGCTTGAAGCTGCTAGGCACTGTCCCTGAAATGAGAGAGTCGTTGAGCAAGGGTATCATGCTGTTGGGCATAGCTCGACCAATTTCTTTCATGATTTGGGGGGGGCAGACATCCATAGGGGAGCCTGATTTGACTCTGGACAGTAGTGCCAAGAAAGTTTTCAAATCGATAAGGGGAAAAGAATGTAAAGTTGAGGGATTGAGATAGATGTCATCCACTGGGGCGCAAGCTGGAAGTGTGGAAATGTTCTGCTTAATCATTAAGATCTTATCGCGGAAAAAGTCATTCAGGGAATTGCATAGCGCTTGTGTGGGAACTACCGGAGGGGAAGTTCTATCGTCATTGCAAAGGTCGTTCACTATCCTGAAAATTTCTTTTGACTTATTGGTGGAGTTTAGGATTTTGGATGAGTAATAGGTTGTTTTATGGTTTTGTAGAGTTTTTTGGTATGTCTTCCTGGCTGAGCAGTATGTGGCCTTGGCCAGTGAGCAGTACTGGGAGCGCCAGGTTCTTTCCTTTTGCCTCACTTCCAGTTTCAGTTTTTTTAGTTCAGGTGTAAACCATTTGTGTGCGTCCGGACTCCTAGAGCTGCTGAGATGCGTAGGAGGAGCATAGATGTTAATCGCTGCAGTAAGCCATTCATTGAACCGGCCATCGGCCTCCTCCACATTAGTGCTGTCAAGGGGAAGGGAGTCACCCAAAAATTTAAGAAAGGCTGGCATATCCATAGAGGTCCATTTCCTAATGGTTTTGCTGGTTTGTAGCTTGAAGTGGGTTGTCTTATCTAACTGGAAGGAGAAACATATGCTGTGGTGATCAGACCAGCAGCAAGGTTTTATGCATGTGATGTGTGTGTGCCGCATTTTGGGGGAGTCGCTCCTGCTGCTCTGATTTGGCCGCCCCATATCCCTTACATGCAGTGTGACTCTGACTTCTGTTCACATACAGTGCTGAAATGTTGCTTACTTGAGTACATGGTTCTCTTGGTGGGAGTTGGGTTCTGGGGCATTATTTGTCCCCAGCTGTGCTCTAGCTAATTGTGAATGTGTGCCATTGTGCCCAACTCCCCAAGTCCCCCCAGTCCCTGGTCCTTACTTACCCTCTTGCTGTTGTGTCCGGTCCTGTTGAGCAGTGTCCGATCCCCCAACTCCAGCAACCGTCTCCCCACTGATGACTGTGGACATCATTTCCTCCATGTCGTCCAGCTCCTCCTGTGGCTCAGGACTGCCACCTCTAGTCTGCATTGCTGCCTTCCGGTTGTTGGTGAGTTTAAGCTTGGTTTTGTGCTTGATGTCATTCCATCACCTCTTGACCTCATCCATTGTCCTCTTCAGCACTCCGACTGCATTCACCTTGTCCATGATGGCCGGCCATAGTCCATTTTCTGTCGCCAATGATACAGTGGAGGTGACGAACAGTTGTTAATGGTGTTCAACCACTTCCGTTACCAGGATCCTGTTCTCCTGCGGACTGAAGCGCTTCTTCCTACTCTCTTGTGGGGTTCTGGTTCTCCTCCATACTTGCTCCGGCAACATCCATAGTTCTTCGCTGTAGTTTGGCATTTGTCTATTCTTTTCTACTTTTATGGTGATTCATCCTGCCTGACGCATGTGGATTGCAGGCCTGTGGCTGGTTTTCGCTGATTTTTGTATTGCGCTTGGCCTCATTGCAGCTTTTTTTGCATTAGTGTTTCGCATTTTTGCTGCGTGGCGTTGACTTTAACGCGGCTATTTGGCGCGTTTTCGGGTGACTATTGCATAGTACGGCTGTGTTGTGAATACCTGGTTAACAAGGCGTAAATTTCCCGCAATGGACTGCAATGTTGAGGGTTGCGTTAAGTAACTTTTGCGATGGTTATCTCAATTTCTTGAGAATATGCCCCTCAGGGCACAGTGATTACCTTGGCCAATAATTTAGTCCATACAGTGCCACTGCCCGTGCCTGCATTTTATATATTTCTATCGCTGGGACAATAGGAAACCACTGAGCCTTTTTTGCCATCCTAATGATGGCCCCTGCTCTATGGCTTACAACATGATAACGTTTTACAATCTGTGTGGCCCAGAATCCAGAGTCGGCTAATCTTACCCCTAGATAATCAAATTCTGATACCCTGTGCAATATCTCATTACAGAGTTTAATCGTACCATTCATCTGTTTCCTCTTGGTGAAAATCATCAATTTTGTTTTGCCAACATTTAACTCTAGGCCATAGTTTTTACAAAATGTGCAGATGCTGTCAACAAGATTTTGAAGACCCACCCTCATTTTTGCTAATAGGAGGGTGTCGTCTGCGTAAAAAAGGCCTGGGATTTTTGCCCAGCGAGAGAAGAGAGTCAATGGTGCAGTTAGTTATTTTACACACTTATTGATATACAGTAGAAAAAGGGTAGAGGCCAGAACACATCCCTTGTGAACGCCTTTCTTCACGTGAACTGGATCAGTTAATTTCCCCTTGGTGCCACAGCGGATTCTGGCGTAGTTTTCTTTTGTGGAGACTGCTATCATTTGTAGCAATTCACACTGGACCCCAATTTCCCTCAGGGTTGCCCACAGCTTTTCCCTTGGGATCAAATCAAAAGCGGCATGAAGGTCTGCAAATGCCACAAAAAGGTCACTGCCCCTTACATCAACTGTTTTCCACTAAAGCCTGATTACGAGTCTAGCGGTCTGAGGACTGCCAGGCTTGTAGGGATGCGGATGTGGCGGTCCAGCCTCTGCCACACCGGCAGGCCAACTGCCTCAGTATGAGTTGGGCGGACAGACAGCCCTGAGACTGCCACTGCTGCCTGGTGGTTTTGTGGTGGTCAGAGACTGCAATATGCTTGGTGGGACCGCCATGATCCTGCCAAGCTTATTATGAGTTTTCTCTCCGCCGGCGGTGTCATGGAGGTTCCACCTCCATAAACACTGTGGTGTAGAGGACCAAAGGAGGCTCAACAGGGCCCTATGTGCTTACTCTGCATGTGGATGCACATGGGGGCATAGCATGTGCCCCCCTGTGTGCATGTACACCAGTTCCTGCTTGGCATGGACTTTTAAGTCCAAGCCGTGCAGGAACCTTGTTGTGGGGTCCCATTGCGATGCCTTTTTCCAAAGGCACTGCCGCCTTTGAAAGAGGCACTGCCGCGGGACCATGATGCCACCCGCCCGCTAGATCAATTTTAAGTCGTAATCTGGCAGGCCGGTGGCTGCGAATCTCGGCGTTGTGGGGGTGCAGCAGTGGCATACCACCTGCTCCCGCACGGGGAAACTCGTAATTGGGCCCTTAATCTGCAAAAAGCAGAAAACTTGATTGATTGAGCTGAACAGAGGTCTAAACCCTGCTTGCAGATTAGATATTGCGGGATTATTATCTATCCACTCCAATAACCATTCCAGAATTTGCTTGAAGAAACTCCTTCTGGAGAATATCCAGAAGACTGATAGGGTGGTGATTGGATGGAGTACCCTGATATCCCTTTTTAAAAACGGGAACAATCTCAGCCCCCTCCTTGTAAACGGGATTTGTGCACCTGCCCCAATCACATTAATAAAGGTGTTAGCCATAGGGGACCAAGATACTACTATCGGATTTGTAGAGGTCACTTGGGATTTTATCCAGGGCTAGTGCTTTCCCTTTTTTCGATGCATTGATTGCTAAGGCACTCGCAAAGCACAAGGCTCGTCCCAGCTAGAAAAAGGAACAAGTAGAGGAACAGGTGCTTCCGAGGGCTGATCGATAACTAATGTATATGAGTGAAGGCTGCTAAATGGAGCAACCCACTCACAAGGCAATTCCCACTGCCACTACTAACTAGCCACCAAAACATTTTTTTGATCATTGTTCAAAGAAGCCTGGAGAAGCTCAGCCCAACGCTTGCTTTCCCAAGCTACCTTCGCTTGTTTTATTTTCTGCCTATACACACCCTGATCTCCCGACAGTTGCCTCTTATTTGGCTTTTAACATACAGTTGGCCTTCCTGCAGATATCATTGAACTGCCCAGTAGCAGTACTCTTGCATTCTGGGCTGCTAGACCTGGATACAAAAAAATCCCCAAGACTGTTAAAGAATCTAAAATGCTCAGCCATAAACATTTCCCTGTTGCCCCAGGTATCATGCATAACCCACATGTGTGTGGTAAGAATCAAGCACAAGTCTGACAAGCCATCAGGGGAACAGTTTACAGACTCTCATTCCACATTTCTGCAGTTATTAGTAACCTTCAAATGCTGATCATATCTCTCAGTGGATGACGGAGGGACTGTTGTTAGTAGTATGTGGACATAAAGTACTAAGGGATCGTGATCGCTTTCATTCCATGCAGGTATCATGATATCTATCCTTTGCCTCCACAATCTAATGTCCAGTAAAAGATAATCAATATGGCTACATGAGTCCCATGTCAAACCTTTGGAGCAGCTGTTACATTGGAGGGCGAGCAGCCGTTACATGCTTGCAATCTGTGGGCTAAAGTAATATCCAATGTCTGGAGGGCAGCCCTGGATAAATATGTCCTGGGAGGAGATTTTAACCCCAGAATTCCTAACAGTTGATCCTCTTCGTGGGATAGGCCCTGAGATATAGCATTGAGTTTGTAAGTACGATTAAAATCACCCATGACAATTACATAGTGCGAATCTGAAAGGCCCACCAGTTTTCTTATCCAATGTGTGTAATGTTGATGACTCAAAGTATTTCCCTACACTTCAGTTGTAGATTGATTAGTGCAATAGTCGCACCCCTAGGGGAAGAGAAAACTAGCCCTTGGATATTACATGGATTCCAGTTTAATTGTGGTTACAGAACAGGAAAGGGGTATGCTCACCCAGGCAAGCAGCTCACCCAACAAAAGATCTACTGCTGCTTCACTAGCTGGGATCCAGAAACTCTTAAAACCACACCAGTATGTTGGATCTATAGCCCAAGTCTCCTGAAAAAGTCATATTAGGGGTTAATGAATTGGCCCCATGTTAGATTTTTGATTTTAGGCCTAATCCCAGCAGTACTCCAACTTAGAATGCCCACCAAGATCGCTGTTCACTAGAAGGTAGCACCAACTAAAATTCATCCAATTTCTCAGTGCCAGCAATTTCCAGCAAACAGGTGACAGCTGCCATTCGACCAGATTTAAATGGAGCAAAAATGTTTGGCTTTGTCAATCCAGAACCTAAATGATTACCTGACTTACACAGTTTGTGTGTGCTGAAGTGATCAAATGTGGTTGCCTGCTGGTCAACCCAAGAGGATGGTTCACTCTGTTTTCATTCCTATGGTGGGCCCCCATCCTCACTTGGCTAAATGCAGGGGCAGTTTCAGAGTTCTGGAATGGATAAAAGAATTCAAGCGGGTGAAGGGTCATACCAGACTGCGTACTGCCACCTGTGTGGGTCCAGGATTTTGCTACTTTCAGGAAAACCTACAACTGCTGGTGGTACATTGCTTCTATGGCTGTCTGCAAGCTGGCATCTTTGTCGGTGGCCTCCCTGATCTCTTCAATTGCCATTGCCCTGTGTCTGAATATTGGGTGATGCTTTTGATGAACTTGTCCAATGCCACTTTATTAGCTTGCAATGTGAAAGCTTCTAGTGGCGGGTCCCGGGATATGTAGTCAGCAATAATGAGACCAGTGGTTTATGGTCTGTGACCACTCAGCACTTCCTGCTTTACAGGTAGAGGTAAACATGTGGCAGCCCCACCAAATCAACAGAGCATCCTTCTTGATTTGTGTGTACCTCTCGTCGATATCCGGCAAGGCTCAGCTAGCATAGGCTATTGGAACCTACGCTCCCGGGTTCTTTTCCTTGCAAAGGATGGCTTCTAGTCCCCAAAGGTTGGCGTCCTCAACAAGTTCTGTTTGGCGCCGGGGTAAAAATATGCCATCGTTGCATCCTTGATCCAGTTCTTCCTTGATTCTGTGGAATGCCACCTCATCCTTCTTGTCCCACTTCCACAGGGCGTCACACCTTGTGAGTGCTCTGAGGGGTTCAGATAGCATTAAGATCCTGGGTATGAAGTGCCCGCAGTATGTGGTCATCCCCAGTAAGTTCCATACCTCTGTTGTTTTCTTCAGCATGGTGGTGGCTTGTATGGCTTCTGCTTCCCTTGGGTCCACTCTGAGGCCTCCCTCCAAGAATAATGAAGCCCGAAGAATTCTATGGAGATTTTGAAGAATGAACCCTTCGACCAATGTACAGTGTGGCCCTGACTTGTAAGTCTCGCTAACGTGGCTCTGAGCTGGCCGTGATGTTCTTCCAGCATAGCCAAATAGATTAAGGTGTTATTGTTGATGCTTAGCACAACCTCGTGCCCCAACAATGTCCCACCGATCACATTTTAAAATACCCCGGTGGCTGACGATATGCCGAAGTTGAGACACTTGTACCACTTCAGCCCAGGGAGTGTGGAGAATGTAGTTATGAAGCAGCTGATCAGATTCAGCTCCAATTAGTGGTACCCTGTTCAGGTCCATCTTCAAGAACCACTGAGTCCCATTCAAGTCGGTAATTATGTCATTCATTGTCAGGGTGAAGTGCCTCTCCCACTTGATGGCTTTGTTGGGAAATCTCATGTCTATGCATAGCCAGATGGCACTTGGGTGCTTTGGATGGCCCCCATAGGCAACGCCCACATCCCCCCATACATTTATCAATCACCCCTTGCTGTTTGAGTTTGCAGAGCTATTCGTCCACCAGTGGGCAGAGGTTGAATGGTGATGCCAGCTCTTCGACCATCAATGGGAAAAGGTGGAATGGACTCCCTGATGCAGCAGGGCTGTGGGTTGTACCCCTGGAATGATGTGCAGCTTAACTTGTGTATTCTTAAAATATCCTAAAACCTCGAATATTTGTTACACTTGGGTGTGTGACAGTGCTTCTCAAAGAAGACTAGCCCCAAGTCCTCTTAACTGTTACACCCAAGGAAGCATGCCAGTCCCTGCCTTCATCCTGTGGAAGCGTGCCTTTTTTCTGTTACCTTTTTAAAAAAAAAAAGAATTAACCTTAACTTTTATCTCTCCAGCCAGCGGTAGTGTTTCCGCCATAGGCAAACATTTTCATGTGGGTGCGTTTGAGCGGTGGTCTGGGCTTCAAGGTTCGAAACTGTTTGAGGTTCATGTTCACCCAAGGTTTGGATCATCAATGTACACATTGGGGGTGGACTCCTCTTCTTGCTCTGAAACCCTGTCTATGAGATCATGAAAATGTTATTGCTGTTGCTTCCATGCATTCATTCTACCCCTATCTTTCCCTTCCCAGTCTTTTCCTGTGGGTTGTCATCCAGCGTGTGCTGTTTCAGTGCCAGGATGCTTCACTGTCTCACCAAAGCCAATTCTCCACTTCGACATACTCTAGCAGAATGATGTGGCTTGCCACATTCTAAGGATGCTTTACTGTGAGTTGAGCATGGGGTCAGGTGTGTGGAGTTCCAGATGGCAGTTCTGGTATTTGTGTTGTATCTGCTGTTGAGGTCTTGAACTCGGGGTTCATGTTGCCTTCTTGTACACAGGGCAGACTGTTCCTTCCTTCACCTTGACTGGTTTCATCATCGGGGCTTTAGCTTATGCCTTCACCATTGCTTAGCCCATTTCAACTGCCTGCCTGTTGGCCAGTTCATGTGACTGAGCCAATATTAGGATGTCTTCCCACTATATGCCTGGTTGTCTTAGTATGAGGGACCTGAGACTTGATGAGTGGCAGCCTTGGATCAGCTGTGCTCTCAACTCTTGATTTATCATCATCAAACGCAAGTACTTGCGAGCGCCCTTAGCCAGGCGCGGAAACAGTTGATGGTTTTGTCCTCTCATTGGCAGTCTTGCTAGTGCTTGAAGTGCTCGAAGCCGAGATTAAGTTGTGGATCGAAGATCGCATTGAACGCTGTCGCCTCTGTATTGCAGTCCTCATCTCCTTTCTGGTCCCTGGGAGGTAGGCATATAGTTTTCTTTCTCTCCCTAGTGCAGCAGCAGGGAGCATTTCACAATATCATCTGTCTCCCGGGTGGAGCATAAATAGTTATTTAGCTGTCAGACCATATCTTCTATCTAGGTGTACTACCTTGTGTTTTTCCTGTCCTCCTTTGTTTTGTGCATTTGTTTGTTTTTCTTTTATCTTCTCTGGGTTAATCCTCCATTTTTTTTCTTTAGTTTTATTTTTCCTTTATTGGGGCCCAGCATTCACTCTGACTGTCTGGACAAAATAGCGCCCGTTTATGGGTGTGCCACTGTACCTGGTAGTTCGTGTCGTTGGCTGGGGCAAAGTGGGAGGGGTGGTGAACGCCGTCCAGCAGATGGAGCTCTTCTGACTCTCACCTGCTGCTGAAGCCGCCAATGCCATGTGTTCAGGCAGGGGCAGTCGCCTCACTTTGCTGCGCAGGATCTGGGCCCTTATATCCAGTCTCTCACTGTCTTACAAGGGGCTGGGGCTCACTCACAGCCTTGACTCTGCTGCCCCTCTGCAGTTTGCGAGCAGTGCTACCACTGTGTTTAAAAGGATGGTGCTGGCGCTGGAGTACCCTAGATGGCAAACAAGTGCAGAGGCAGTGTGCTGAGGCCTGGCCACAAGCTGGGTTGAGCCACCAAGGGCCTGATCCTGACAGAGAATGACCATGCAACACATAACAGGTTATGGTGTAAGGAAATAGCCCATTTATTTATACCTTCTGCTGTCTCCAGCCTCTGGGTGTTTGCAGCTGCACTATCATTCCCGTTGTGGCTGGGTGGCCCACTACACTTACAAGACAATGAATTTGTGCCATATGATGCCGGACACATGAAAGAATGAATTGGAATTGGGAGTCTGAGCACAAAGTGCCGATTTTTCAGCCACCGATGACATCAGAACCCTGATGGACAACGGAGAGACAACCGCCCTCATCCTCCTGGACCTCTCGGCAGCCTTTGATACCGTCTGCCACCGCACCCTAATAACCCGCCTCTACAATACTGGAATCCAAGGAAAGGCCCTGGATTGGATCACATCGTTCCTCTCCGACAGAACCCAGAGAGTACGCCTCCCTCCCTTCCGCTCAGAGGCCACCAAGATCATCTGCGGCGTACCCCAAGGCTCATCACTCAGCCCAACCCTCTTCAATATCTACATGAGCCCTCTCGCCACCATCGTACGCAAACACAACATCAACATCATCTCCTACGCCGACGACACCCAACTGATACTCTCCCTCACCAAAGACCCATCCACCGCCAAAACCAACCTCCAGGACGGAATGAAAGATGTCGCAGAATGGATGAAGCACAGCCGTCTGAAACTCAACTCGGACAAGACGGAGGTCCTCATCCTCAGACAAACCCCATCCGCCTGGGACGACTCCTGGTGGCCCGCGACGCTGGGCACCACTCCGACACCCACGGACCACACACGCAACCTTGGATTCATCCTGGACTCCTCCCTCACGATGACCAAGCAAGTCAACGCAGTCTCATCCTCATGTTTCAACACCCTGCGCATGCGCCGAAAGATTTTCCGGTGGATCTCCACCAAAACCAGAAAGACGGTCACCCAGGCCCTCGTCACCAGCCGACTGGACTATGGGAACGCCCTATATGCAGAAACCACAGTCAAACTTCAGAAACGTCTTCAACGCATACAGAACGCCTCCGCACGACTCATCCTCGACCTCCCTCGCCACAGCCACATATCCGCCCATCTGAGAAACCTGCACTGGCTCCCCGTCAACAAGAGGATCACGTTCAGGCTGCTCACCCACACACACAAAGCGCTCCACAACATGGGCCCCGAATACCTCAACAACCGCCTCTCGCTCTACACACCCACCCACCAGCTCCACTCCACCAGCCTCGCCCTCGCCACCGTCCCACAGATTCGCAGAACCACCACCGGAGGAAGATCGTTCTCCTACCTGGCAGCCAAGACATGGAACTCCCTCCCCGCACACCTACGACTGACCCAGGACCATCTCACCTTTAGGAAACACCTCAAGACCTGGTTATTCGAGCAATAGCAGCACCCCCTCCTCCCTTCAGCGCCTTGAGGCCCTCACGGGTGAGTGGCGCGCTCTACAAATGTACTGATTGATTGATTGATTGCTTGATTGATTTGAATTCACTGCGTAGGCACATGCAAATGACTTTCAAGCTCCGTGAATCATTAAATTAAAGAGCCTTTAAAACAACATGGTCATTTCTAGAAGCAGTTTTCATTTTTCCCGTGAGCAAGACTTGATGGCAAAGCTGAAATGCGTTGGGACAGTTTATTGTTTGCTGGCTACCGAAGGACTATATGTAATACAGCGTCTTTACTCCATGGAAGGCTTCAGTGGCTTTTCTTCGTGTGGGAAAGGTTTCTGTTGGATGTTTAGGCGGGGTGTTCCGTGCCTGCCACACTGAAGCCACCCTGCTAGAGTCCGAGGCCCCTTTTGCGGAGCAACTTTTGATGGGATATGTTGGACCTGGCCCTTTTGGCAGGTTCGCCCCTAAACGTTTTGCATTTATCCTAGCCTTTTTCCCTATGTAGTGTTAGTGGTTTTAGGTCTCTAGGCACTTTAGCACTGTTTCCCAGTGTAAAGTGCGTGCGCTCTGTGTTAAATTTAGTGAGATTGGCCTGCCCTCCCATAGAAATGCATGGGGGATATGTGTGTCCATGGTAATTCCTGGTGTGAGAGGAGTGTAGGGTTGAGTTTAGTATGCGCGGACTTGTGAGAATAAATGCTGCACAACGGTGTGCGCAGATTTATGGTGCCACTTTTAGAAGTTGGCATTTCTGTGTGCTGTGTGTCTGCCTGCCTGATGTGGAGTGCATGTCTGGCTTGCGATTGACAGGTGCTGGATGGTGTGGGGAATTCCAGGAGCCAGGGTGAGTCAGCCCAGTGGTGAATAGAGAGATCTGCATTTAGATGGGAGGAAGGAGTTGCACCTGGGACCTGAATAGGGCTGTGCCTTCCCTCCACAATGCCGGCTCAGCCCCCTGTGGTGTGTTTGATCCCTGAGCCCCCACCTAACAAAGGAGAGAGGAGCTGAGCAAAACAAAGTGCTCCAAAGCTCCCCCAAACCAGTTGCATCTGGTTTTTCCCTCAGCCCTGTGCTTACAGACAATGGAAAAAGGTGTATAAAAGAAGGGGCTGTGACCCCATGAAAAGGTGCTCTGTTGTGCTGGTCCTGACCCTGGGGGCTGCTGCTGCTGGGCTCCAGGATGAACTGCCACAAGGGACTGCCTCCCTGTTGGAGGGTCCTGTGTGCTGGCCTGCCTGAGCCCAGCCTTGTGCCCCCTGAACTTTGCCTTCATCTGGAAGAAGCGCTGTGCTCTTCATTACTGGGGAGAGCACTCCATTTTTGTCCCTGGACTTGGGACTTCAAGAGCCTGTGAGCGCTGTATTCTGTCCTTTTGGAGAAGCGCCTGAGAGCGCTTTACTTTTCTTGTGGAGAGCGCTTTACTTTCATTGTGGAGAGCGCTTTACTTTAAAACAAATGCGGGTGCCCACCCCGCGTAGTTACACGTTTTAAACCGAAGCGGGAGCCCACCCCGCCGGTTCTGATCACCCCGCGTGAGGCCGCCGCCAGAGAAAACACTGAGGGACGCCGCAACCCGGAAGTCCACAGAGCAGCCTTGTTATGAGCACGGAGCTCCGCAAGAACCAGGAAGCGATGGGAGCCTACCCCGCGCTCTTGTGCCAATGGAAGAAGCGGGAAGCGGATGGGAGCCTACCCCGCACTCCTTTGCCGAAGGACGAAGCCGGAAGCCGACGAAAGCCTACCCCGCGCTCCGGTGCACAGAAGGAGTGAAGGCATGGTGAGCGGAACCTCCCTGTGGATGCGGGGCCTGGCATGCTCTAAGAGGGAGGCAGGAATCAGACTGGCAGGGCTCCCGTGTGTAGCCAGAGCCCTGCACATTCCCAAAGAGAGAGAGGACCCGTCCAGAGAGAAAGCAAGAGGAGAGCCCCAGCCTGGAGACCAGAGGAGTGTCCCCAGACAGCCCGGTGAGTGGGGCTTGGTTGCAAAGGGGTTGAAGGGTGTGTTAGGGCACATTGCCGGTGCCCGCCCCCCTCCTGCCAGTACTAACTTCTTTGGGGGCACAGCTGCTGAGCGGACTCGCAGGAGAGCGAGACGCTCCAACGTTGGGGGCCTTTGTTTCCAGGAGTCCCCTCGAGAGGGGCTCCCCCAGGCACAGTGGTGCCCACGCTGATTTCTTTTGGAGGGCAGTTAGCCCAGGGTGCCCGGACTAATTTCACCACAACTGCGCAGAAGATACCGGCAGCTGCAACGTTTGGGCACATTCAGTTCCATTTAGAGTCCCAGAGAGGGGCTCAGGGGGCACTTTGCTGCATTGGCAGCTTACGCCCTGACTGTTGTGGACATAGGGCATTTGAGCCCCTGAGAGAGCCTAGTTGGACTGGAGCCCATGTCAGTTTGTTGTGCCCCCGATTGGGGCACCCTGGCTTGATGCCCATTGTTTCCTAAAGTGTTTATGCTTGTGAGGCCTACTGTAAATGCCTATTGCGTAATGTGTGATGCTGAGGTTTGGGCCTTATGTCGTTTTATGCCTAAGGTTATTCATGCGCAAAGTGGTTTATGCATCCTCTGTTTTACATTGCAGGATCTCATGCTAAGTTCCTAACTTTACCAGTAGTTACTGGTTTTGCGCTACATTTACTATTTGTGCTACATTTACAAGTGGTGATTTGTGTTGATTTTGGCCCTGTCATGTGTAAATAGTCCCTTGTGAATATTGCCTAGTGCCAGTTGGCACAGTGTATATTATGTGATTATGTTTCTAATGTATTTATGACAATACAAAGGCTATTTTATATATTTTTATATATAACCTTGTGTGGAGTTCCTTTTGTGGTGTACCTGGGGTTTTGTTGCTGTGTGCGTGTGCAAATGCTTTACACATTGTCTCCTGGATAAGCCTGACTGCTCGTGCCAAGCTACCAAGGGGGTGAGCAGGGGTTATCTTTGGCGTGTAACTCCCTTGCCATGACCAGAGTGGTGGTTTCTGCCTGGCTTTGGCGCAAGCCTTAGCCAATCAGAGATCCCATATCTAACATTGGTGATCAGCGGTGAGGATAGGACTTGCTTTTGCGCAGTACCACAACAACAACTGGTTGCAGCACAAACTCTGCATTTAGATAATCACGTGGTCTGAGGGGAGCCCTGAGGAGTCTCAAGAGGAGGAAGGAAGTGACAGGATAGGGGCGCCAGTAGATAGTGAGGACCCCATAGATAGGGAGTCCCTTGCTGGGTCCAGTCTCGGGGGCAGCGCCCCATCCCTTTCCCTGTCTCCAGAGGAGTGGCTAGATAGGAGGGAAGAAAGGGAGCATCAGCTGGCTTTAGAGAAACTCCAGAAGGAGAGCTATGAGCATATGAAAGCTCAGAAATTGGAGTTGGAGCATAGGAAGTGAGCCTTAGAGGAGAAAAAGGCATTATGGGCTCAGGAGTTGAGTCTCAAGGCGTTGGGCCTTGAAGAGCAAAAGTTAGAGACCAAGAGGGTCCTAGCACAGAAGAGGATGGCGGAGGCTGAGAGGGCCTACACCAAGGAGAAATTAGCTCTGGAGGGTAGATTATCCCCTGAGCGCAGTTGTAGTTTTCTGGAATTCCCAGTAAGGGTGGGATCCAGTGGTGGCAGCAATATAGAGTCCAGTGCAGAAAGTCCCATTCCCATTCCCAGTTCCCAAAGTATGGTACCTTGTCCCCAAGAAGAGGAGAACAGGTTGAAGTTCAGGGGCAGTAAGAAACTGTCTCACCAGTCTTGGGGGGAGTTTGTGGATGAATGTTATGATGCACTGGTTGATTGGGTGACGGTTAACCCGGAACATGATTTGGATGGACTGATCAATATGGTTATCAAAGAGCACTTGCTCAGTCATTGTTTGCCGGGGTTGCGCCAACACCTGTTGGAGTGTGAGTCCTTTGATCATTTGGATCTTGCACAGGAAGCAGGCTTCTGGGAAAGTGTCCGATGTCCTGAAGAGGCATTGGGGAGTGATCCCAAAAGTGGTGGCTCAGGTATCTTCCCGTCCTGTATTGGGGAAGAGGTTCTGAGTAGCCCAGCTAGGTTCCATAGTAGTGAGAGGGGTGTAGGGGCTCACGTCCTGTCTCAGTGGAGTAGGAGTGTGGGACTGAGTGTCCCCAGGTGCCCGAAACCCAGTCTCAGAGCCTGGATGGTTTCTTCAGGGAACACCAGATTGGGAGCCTAGGCTGTCCTGTTAGTCCATTTGAGGAGGATCACCTAGTGTCTGGAGAACCTGGAGCATCTGTAAATAGAGCTCCAGGGTTTCTCGTGTCTGGTGGTGCCACCCCAGTTGGGAGGGTACAGAAGACCCGATTGATGGGTGAGAGGGGGATGTGTTCCCCAGTGGAAGAACCAGTGGGTCAGGGACTGGCCAGTGGGGCTGAATTCCCTTGGAATGAGCATCGTGACACTGCTTCTGTTCTGGGGGATCTTCGCGCACTGTCAGGTGGACAGGGGACAGGAGATCTACGCCAGGCAGACTGTCACATGACACACGAGTCATGTGTTACCCTTGGGGGGCTACTATGTGAGTCCCCAGAACTCCTGGCGTACCAGGCAAGTACTCAGCCAATGGCTTTAGACCCAAGGTTGGGAGGCCAGGTTCAGGATCTGCCTGACCTGGAGGGAAGGACGTCTGTAACCAGTGTCCTGACCGGTTCATCTTCCAGGGCTAACCCTCAATTCGGGAAGGTGCAGAACTCTGGAAGGGGGTGCAGAGGGAGGGAGTCCTCGCCTCTGACCCTGGTGCAACCTGAGGGGTTAAACCCTAGGTTGGGAGACCAGTTCTTGGAAAGAGGTCCTGAACTGGTGGGAGAGTTGGATTATGACGGTGCCTCTCAGAGGAAGAGAGGGTGGAACCCTAGAAGAAGAGGTAGGGGGAGGAGAGCCTCATCCGTGACTTTTGGTCAGCTTGAGTGTGCAGACCCTAGGCTGGAGGATCGGTGGCAGTCTAGAACTGCCCTGATGAGGGGTAGAGTGGAGAATGGTTACTATATGCCAGGGGTTACTACCCCCCACTCTGTGGATGGGCGAGGACCAGTGGTATCTGGATGGCCGGGGACCTGGCCGTTGCCGCGGACAGCCAGGGAGTACCAGTGGGGTAGCCCAGTTGGTCCAGAGAGCTTCTACAAAGGGAAGCATGTGGGTTCAGAGTGGTGTAGAACTGAAGGGTGTCCCTGCCGTTGCGGGCCCGTGTCTGTGTTCTATCGCCCAAAGCAGGGAAGCCCATCACGGTGGTGATTGGTCTACCCTGCGTTTTGGATGGAAGATGGTTGTGATGGACCTGGCCCTTTTGGCAGGTTCACCCCTAAACTTTTTGAATTTATCCTAGCATTTTTCCCTAAGTAATGTTAGTGATTTTAGGCGTCTAGGCACTTTAGCACTGTGTCCCTGTGTAAAGTGCTGCGCTCTGTGTTACATTTAGTGATATTGGCCTGCCCTCCCATAGGAATGCATGGGGATATGTGTGTCCATGGTAATTCCTGGTGTGAGAGGAGTGTAGGGTCGAGTTTAGTATGTGCGGACTTGTGAGAATAAATGCTGCACAACGGTGTGCGCAGATTTATGGTAACTGGTGGAGAAGTGCCACTTTAGAAGTTAAAATAAATGAAGGGCGGACCCAATATACCCTTGAGGGCTTGGGCAGATAACTTGGAAAGGTAAAGGATGCCAACAAGGGGTTTTGTTTGAGACAAACTATTTCCATATATTTCTCAAAAACTTAATTAGTAGGTGTATGTGAGTAAATTAACACCAAAAAAGAAATCAATCGACTGATCTAATCATCAGATATGAACAACAAACACGGGGATTCTGTTTTGCGAATTAAACACAAGTCTTTTATGTATATTAGTCAAAAATAGAAAGGAGTACAAGCACAATAATAATTTGAGCAATATTTCATGAGCAAAAGGGTTCAATCAGATCCACATATCTTCAAAAAACATCTATTCCATCGTGATTAGGACAGAGACCAATCTCGTTATTGAGAGCATAATCAACTGTACATAATAAATAATCTGAGAAATAGATGATATAGTCGACGTTTCGGTCTTGGGTGGTGTCAATCCGTCAGACCATCTTCAGGACAATTATTGCATAACAAAGACTCCTATATAAACACAATACAAATAATTACATAAATATAAACATAATCGTGCAGTCAATATTACATACAAAATTAATTAAAAAGAAAAACCCGTGTGTAAGAGGTGAACCTCTATTTCTTTTATCAAGAAATGTCTTGTTATTGTCTTCCTAAGTTTGTTTAACAAGACAGTTATCTTTATTTAATATTTAGTCTTTGCCTACATAAAACGACAAATTCTAACAATAAATGGAGCTTGCTTACTTTCTGAATCTTTTAGCAGTATCACGATGTTTGTTTAAAATCGTGATCTGGATGTTTTGCGTTGATGCTGAAACATAAAGATAAAAAGCCCAGTATAAGGGTCCAAGCTAGATCATTTCTGGTGAATTTAAAAAGAAGTCTGAGTGGTGAAATCAAATCCTACCGGATAGTCTTCAAAATATCTGTCCGCCAGATTGTTTAAGTGCGAGGAAGATTTTTTTGTGTGATTTCACAGCTGTATAAAAGAGCAACAGTGCAATTTTGTTATACAACGACTTATAGCTTTGTTCTTTGTTCTCTATTTTCGTAGCATCATGTATCTCTAGGGTGTTCCCATTCTAAAAGTGCGAGATTTGAGCGATACATTTCGCTTCTAGTATTAGCTAATTATGCAAAACCGGCTAGTCAGTGGGAGTATATATTGCTTAAAAACACTCGACTGACACACTAGATAAATCTATTGCACTCATTTGATGGTATCCGAGATTTGGTACATCCTAGCAAAGTAGTACTGATAATCCACAACTAGACGATGGCACTGTAGGTTAGAGGTAACGTCTAACACTACGCATACTGAAGTGATCACTTGTCTATAGTAAAGTGACATTCATTGAGCTAAACTAAGCATGTAAAAAACAGACAAAGCTTTGAAAGTCTTTGCTTGCAAGGACTACCGGTAGACGTACGAAAGATTTTAGTGCACGCCATTTACAAGTCAGGTTGTCTTTACATTGTAACAGAATATCCTTTTCAAAAATCTCTTGATATATTTCTAGCTAACTGGTTCGTTAGAGAAAGCTTGCTTAAGCTTTGCCTGGGTTCTATAGTCATAATAACCTAGTGCAAAATGAAAAACCTATGGGGAATCGTGTCAACTTACATGTCTTTTTCGTGCCAATCGAAAAGGGGTAGGGGTCCGTCCAAGTCCGGAGCGCCTGATTTATCTAATGACTGTGGAGTGTTTTTAAAGGCCAACAGTTGGCGAAAGCGGAAGCTAGTCTAATTAGTATCGGAAATACATCTAGATCGTTTGGCGATGTAGGAGAGGCGGCCATCTTTGACTGTCTTACTTCTTGTATGTTGCCGTTTATCTTAACACTCCCTTGTTCTTCTTTAGAATGTGATTGAAAACTAAAGGGTCAAGTATCTAAGAGATCTCTAGCATTATAACCCTGGTCTAACCGATAGTTGAGGAATGTATTAACATGCAAGCAATATGCGAAGTATACAGGATAGTGTAATCAATGCCGTAAATACAGGTGGCCATCTTGAAATGCCTAACTTATTCTGTATTCTCTTATACTACTCAGTATGTCCCAATAATTATCGGAACATCTATTGATTTTTAGGTATACATGTTTGAGAATCAAGTTTCACAAGGATCTCTAATCTTTCAATTTTAGGGTTTACAAAGACCAGGTTCATCGAGCAGAGACTCTCAATAGATGAAAAGAGAGACATTCTAGTGACATAGAGGAGCGGCCATCTTGGACCGCCTTGACAATTGATAGTAAACACGGGATAATTTAACAATCAAAGTCAGAACACATTGTCATTTAATAAATACTGTTGTCCAATAAGATCACATTTAAAGACTCTGATGTATATTCTTACAGTACTGTACATGTGTATGCAAACAATTACCACTTCAACAATCCATCTAGGAAAACTTTTGTCAATGTTATATCTTCAGTCTACAATGTCAGCACTTTTTCAGTTTCTCTATATGGTACAGTCATTTTATACAAGATGGTGATTCAATAACAGACTGCAATATAGTCTTGATTGTATCTTGTGTACATTTACATAAATGTTAACAATAGTACAATTTATAACCATAAAGATAATGGTTCCAATGTTATCACAGTCATACTGATAAGCTGAATCATCGGACAGAGAACACCGTATCTACATAAGTTGAATATGGCATCCCTATTTGGAGTAATCTTTACATACTTGTGCACCCAAAGTGTGGCAAAGAAGTCTACTACAGTTATATTAAGACAGCCAATGTGTGCCATTCCGTGGCGGAATTTAAACCCTGTTTTATATTGTCAGTTCGGCAAATCCAACGATTTTCTCTCATTGTAAGTGTATAGTCAACATTAGCCTGTCTGATTGTGGGTTTGACCACTTCGATAACCCACCAGAGCATATCTTTTTCGGTGTGTTTCATTTTTGTGTAATGCTCAACAAGTGGTGCATTCTCCACTTTGCATCTAATTCTTGATTGGTGTTGCAAAATCCTTTTTTTCACCATTTGTGTAGTCTTACCTATGTATTTCAAGCCGCAAGGGCATTGAATACAATAGACAACGTTGGTGGTATTGCAATTTGAGAACGATTTCACTTTGAATTTCTCACCGTTCAGTTCAAATGATTTAACATTAGATGTACTCGAGCATGCCGCACAATTGCTGCATTTGAAGTGACCTGTTACAGGTATAAGCTGTCGTATGTTATTGACTATATTGTGATCTGGAGCTTTGTAGGCATGCACTAACCGGTCTTTGAGATTGGTACCTCTTCCAGAACTGGTGTGCGTCACTACCTTTGGCACAGCCACTAATAAAATCAAAAAAATCGTCAAAAAACACTGGACACTCTTGGCCTCATTACCTGAGTTAGCCAGAGCACCACTGTTTTCATTCAAAAGAGGTACCAATCTCAAAGACCGGTTAGTGCATGCCTACAAAGCTCCAGATCAAAATATAGTCAATAACATGCGACAGCTTATACCTGTAACAGGTCACTTCAAATGCAGCAATTGTGCGGCATGCTCGAGTACATCTAATGTTAAATCATTTGAACCGAACGGTGAGAAATTCAAAGTGAAATCGTTCTCAAATTGCAATACCACCAACGTTGTCTATTGTATTCAATGCCCTTGCGGCTTGAAATACATAGGCAAGACTACACAAATGGTGAAAAAACGGATTTTGCAACACCAATCAAGAATTAGATGCAAAGTGGAGAATGCACCACTTGTTGAGCATTACACAAAAATGAAACACACCGAAAAAGATATGCTCTGGTGGGTTATCGAAGTGGTCAAACCCACAATCAGACAGGCTAATGTTGACTATACACTTACAATGAGAGAAAATCGTTGGATTTGCCGAACTGACAATATAAAACAGGGTTTAAATTCCGCCACGGAATGGCACACATTGGCTGTCTTAATATAACTGTAGTAGACTTCTTTACCACACTTTGGGTGCACAAGTATGTAAAGATTACTCCAAATAGGGATGCCATATTCAACTTATGTAGATACGGTGTTCTCTGTCCGATGATTCAGCTTATCAGTATGACTGTGATAACATTGGAACCATTATCTTTATGGTTATAAATTGTACTATTGTTAACATTTATGTAAATGTACACAAGATACAATCAAGACTATATTGCAGTCTGTTATTGAATCACCATCTTGTATAAAATGACTGTACCATATAGAGAAACTGAAAAAGTGCTGACATTGTAGACTGAAGATATAACATTGACAAAAGTTTTCCTAGATGGATTGTTGAAGTGGTAATTGTTTGCATACACATGTACAGTACTGTAAGAATATAAATCAGAGTCTTTAAATGTGATCTTATTAGACAACAGTATTTATTAAATGACAATGTGTTCTGACTTTGATTGTTAAATTATCCCGTGTTTACTATCAATTGTCAAGGCGGTCCAAGATGGCCGCTCCTCTATGTCACTAGAATGTCTCTCTTTCCATCTATTGAGAGTCTCTGCTCGATGAACCTGGTGTTTGTAAACCCTAAAATTGAAAGATTAGAGATCCTTGTGAAACTTGATTCTCAAACATGTATACCTAAAAATCAATAGATGTTCCGATAATTATTGGGACATACTGAGTAGTATAAGAGAATACAGAATAAGTTAGGCATTTCAAGATGTATTTACGGCATTGATTACACTATCCTGTATACTTCGCATATTGCTTGCATGTTAATACATTCCTCAACTATCGGTTAGACCAGGGTTATAATGCTAGAGATCTCTTAGATACTTGACCCTCTAGTTTTCAATCACATTCTAAAGAAGAACAAGGGAGTGTTAAGATAAACGGCAACATACAAGAAGTAAGACAGTCAAAGATGGCCGCCTCTCCTACATCGCCAAACGATCTAGATGTATTTCCGATACTAATTAGACTAGCTTCCGCTTTCGCCAACTGTTGGCCTTTAAAAACACTCCACAGTCATTAGACAAATCAGGCGCTCCGGACTTGGACGGACCCCTACCCCTTTTCGATTGGCACGAAAAAGACATGTAAGTTGACACGATTCCCCATAGGTTTTTCATTTTGCACTAGGTTATTATGACTATAGAACCCAGGCAAAGCTTAAGCAAGCTTTCTCTAACGAACCAGTTAGCTAGAAATATATCAAGAGATTTTTGAAAAGGATATTCTGTTACAATGTAAAGACAACCTGACTTGTAAACGGCGTGCACTAAAATCTTTCGTACGTCTACCGGTAGTCCTTGCAAGCAAAGACTTTCAAAGCTTTGTCTGTTTTTTACATGCTTAGTTTAGCTCAATGAATGTCACTTTACTATAGACAAGTGATCACTTCAGTATGCGTATTGTTAGACGTTACCTCTAACCTACAGTGCCATTGTCTAGTTGTGGATTATCACTACTACTTTGCTAGGATGTACCAAATCTCGGATACCATCAAATGAGTGCAATAGATTTATCCAGTGTGTCAGTCGAGTGTTTTTAAGCAATATATACTCCCACTGACTAGCCGGTTTTGCATAATTAGCTAATACTAGAAGCGAAATGTATCGCTCAAATCTCGCACTTTTAGAATGGGAACACCCTAGAGATACATGATGCTACGAAAATAGAGAACAAAGAACAAAGCTATCAGTCGTTGTATAACAAAATTGCACTGTTGCTCTTTTATACAGCTGTGAAATCACACAAAAAAATCTTCCTCGCACTTAAACAATCTGGCGGACAGATATTTTGAAGACTATCCGGTAGGATTTGATTTCACCACTCAGACTTCTTTTTAAATTCACCAGAAATGATCTAGCTTGGACCCTTATACTGGGCTTTTTATCTTTATGTTTCAGCATCAACGCAAAACATCCAGATCACGATTTTAAACAAACATCGTGATACTGCTAAAAGATTCAGAAAGTAAGCAAGCTCCATTTATTGTTAGAATTTGTTGTTTTATGTAGGCAAAGACTAAATATTAAATAAAGATAACTGTCTTGTTAAACAAACTTAGGAAGACAATAACAAGACATGTCTTGATAAAAGAAATAGAGGTTCACCCCTTACACATGGGTTTTTCTTTTTAATTAATTTTGTATGTAATATTGACTGCACGATTATGTTTATATTTATGTAATTATTTGTATTGTGTTTATATAGGAGTCTTTGTTATGCAATAATTGTCCTGAAGATGGTCTGACGGATTGACACCACCCAAGACCGAAACGTCGACTATATCATCTATTTCTCAGATTATTTATTATGTACAGTTGATTATGCTCTCAATAACGAGATTGGTCTCTGTCCTAATCACGATGGAATAGATGTTTTTTGAAGATATGTGGATCTGATTGAACCCTTTTGCTCATGAAATATTGCTCAAATTATTATTGTGCTTGTACTCCTTTCTATTTTTGACTAATATACATAAAAGAATTGTGTTTAATTCACAAAACAGAATCCCTGTGTTTGTTGTTCATGTCTGATGATTAGATCAGTTGATTGATTTCTTTTTTGGTGTTAATTTAATCACATACACCTACTAATTAAGTTTTTGAGAAATATATGGAAATAGTTTGTCTCAAACAAAACCCCTTGTTGGCATCCTTTACCTTTCCAACTTTTAGAAGTTGGCATTTCTGTGTGCTGTGGGTCTGCCTGCCTGATGTGGAGTGCATGTCTGGCTTGTGATTGACAGGTGCTGGATGGTGTGGGGAATTCCAGGAGCCAGGGTGAGTCAGCCTAGTGGGGAATAGAGAGATCTGCATCTAGATGGGAGGGAGGAGTTGCACCTGGGACCTGAATAGGGCTGTGCCTTCCCTCCACAATGCCGGCTCCGCCCCTTGTGGTGCATCTGATCCCTGAGCCCCCACCTAACAAAGGAGAGAGGAGCTGAGCAAAACAAAGTGCTCCAAAGCTCCCCCAAACCAGTTGCATCTGGTTTTTCCCTCAGCCCAGTGCTTACAGACAATGGAGAAAGGTGTGTAAAAGAAGGGGCTGTGACCCCATGAAAAGGTGCTCTGTTGTGCTGGTCCTGACCCTGGGGGCTGCTGCTGCTGGGCTCCAGGAGGAATTGCCACAAGGGACTGCCTCCCTGCTGGAGGGCCTGCGCCCAGCCTTGTGCCCCTGAACTTTGCCTTCATTTGTAAGAAGCGCTGTGCTCTTTATTACTTGGGAGAGCGCTCCATTTTTGTCCCTGGACTTGGGACTTCAAGAGCCTGTGAGTGCTGTATTCTGTCCTTTTGGAGAAGCCCCTGAGAGCGCTTTACTTTTCTTGTGGAGAGCGCTTTACTTTCATTGTGGAGAGCGCTTTACTTTAAAACAAATGCGGGTGGCCACCCCGCGTAGTTACACGTTTTAAACCGATGTCATGAGTGATGTCACTGACCATGTCATGAGTGATGTAATATGTGACGTCATCAGCAGTGCATTGCGGGCGCGCAAGTTATAGTAAGCTGAACTAACTATAACGGGGCAATTTCAATGTTTTTTTACGAGTGAAATGTCCAGCTAACTATAACGCCCCTGACAGCAAGCATGTACATCTGCAAATGAACGTGGAGCATAGGGGTACGGGTTATGCGGTCCCCACTTGGGATATCTGCCTCAAACTCAGTAAGAGCGCAGCTCAACCTCGGAGACCTTCAGAAACTTACCTTCTGTGTTTCTGGAGCCTTCGGGGTCCGCAGGAGCTCAGGATCAGCAAACTGGTCAGATGCATTATGGTGCCTGCTTTTGAAGAGGAGTGGCTCCTTCACTCCAAGGGAGATTCTTCTGTTGTCTTGGAGGTCCACAGGGTCCTGCACGAGCCTGTATGGATCACGGACACTGGCGAGACTGGGGACGGCAAGGGAAGACGAAGTCGAGCCCAAGGGAGTTCCAGCAAAGTCCAGACGGTCGAAGTGTAGTGGTCGCTTCTTGCAGAATCTTGTCCATGTAGAATCTAATGTCCTGTAGCCAGGTAACCCATTTTATACCCACGGGAGAGGGTTGGACAGATTCTAGGGACCCTCCTATGGGAAGGACAGGACAGGGGGGAGGCTACTCCCATGTCCTTTTCCAGTTTTGCACCAGAGCAGGAGCAAATAGCTCCCTGAACTAGTTTGAGCTGGACTATGCACCGGGACACCAAATGTGCCCCTGAGCCAGACTTTCTGGCACTGAGACAGTGCACCCACCCAGCCCCAATACACTAAACCCTGTCTGGGAGGTGGTAACACCTCCCTGTGACAGGATGCCTATTGTGCTGCCTTCCCCTGCTTGAGCTTGGCTCAGCAGCAGGAGGGCAGACTCGTGTCTGTGGCTGGCAGCATCCATTTTGTGCTGTAAGGCTCGAGAAAATTGGTACCGGTAGACTTAGGTACCCCTAGAACCTCGGTTCTGAGGGGAGGAATCATATGTCCCAAACCAGTTACTGGTGTGGCGGTATGATTCCAAGGTGTTTGACACCAAATACAGCATACTTCGTTGGAGTCGTTTTTGAGATAGCATTTACCGCGAGGTTATAATGCACCTCTACCTATCATCACATACAGCACGGGAGCATGGTCTCCGAAGACATGCAGGAGCACCCTGTCACGTAAAACCCAGCACCCTGCCTTCAGGATTGTTAAAGCCTGCTATAGGGGTGACTTACAAAGTTTTGAGTGTAGTGATATATATAGATATAGTGAACCTAAGTCTAAGGTAAGTGGTGCAAGCACCATCTTACACAGGCTGCAGTAGCAGACCTAGGATTCCATTTTTCATGGCCTCTCAGGGGTGGCATAATACATACTTCAGCCCATGAGAGGCCTCTGGGGTACCTATGCCCTGGATACATGTTTACCATATACTAGGGACTGATAAGGGTACCCCAGTATCCAATCTGGAGTTGTACCAAAGTACATACATATCAATTTAAGTGAGAAAGCAGATGGGCTGGGGTCCTGGATAGCAGGAGTCCAGCCAGACTAGTCAAAACAGTGGGTGCAAAAAGCAAAAAGTGGGGGTAACCACAAGAAGCAGATCCTACTTTCCTACACCATGTATACGTACGTATCTGTCCAGTTTAGACTGTGACTGGTCAAGATTGATTTTGAATATACTGTTTCTCACAATGTTTCCTTAAATTCCTTTAGACAGAACCCCAAATTTATATTTGGTAGGAAGTATTTTGATATGATATTTATGCAGGCTTTAAAAGCGAGAGACCAATAGATAGTGCATCCGGCAGCTGTGACTAAGGCAGGAAAAAGAAGGGGAAATAAATGTAGTACTATGGTTGTTAGTTGGTCTTAAATAAGTAATTGGATTGAAGGAGGGGCAGATTTAGAGAATTTGTTTTGCTCACTATGAACTTAGTGGAAATGGCAGACATACCATGTTGAATTGATTTTATTTTTTGCAAGTTTTGCTTGGAGCACAAAACTAAATTACTTCTGGATGCTTGTGAAAAGAGATCTGCTGGCTGTAGAACACTGAGCCTTGTGAGTGAGAGTACAAAGGTTTTAGGTCGGAGCGTCAGTCAGAGCGAAGTAGTTTTTAGTAGGTACGTTTGGCGTTTTATTGAAGTTTCAGAGAATTGGTTTACCACATGAGGCCAGCAGGTGAAGGCTAGCTACTGCTCTTGGAAATTGTTTTGGGAACAGTATGACGTTTTGAGCATCAGAATGGAAATATCTGGTGAGTTGGTAGCTTTTCATTTGGTCCATGACATGGACACCAAGATCCCAGGAGTAGCAGAAGTGATATCACATGCCCTTCAATCAATCAATCAGGATTTAAAAAGTGCTGCTCACCACCCGATAGGGTATGCATGTGCTTGCAGGCCCTGGAGGTCTACTCGAAAAGTCAGGTCTTGAGGGCCAATCGGAATTCTGGAAGTGAGGTGATGGTTCAGAGGGGCATGGGGAGGTTGTTCCAGGTCTTTGGTGCTATGTGGGATAAGAAGAGTATTCCACTTCTGGTTCAGTAGATACGAGGAGTATGAGCAGGTAAAAGGGAGGAGGAGCGTAGTCTTCTCAATGGCTGGTGGCAGTTTAGGTGCCGGTTAATGGTTGCGTAGAGTCTTGTGTGTGTGGGTCAGCATCTTGAATTAGCATCTTTTCTGTACAGGGAGACAGTGGAGTCTCCTAAGGTGAGGTGTGATGTGGGTTTGCCAGTGAAGGCTCAGGAGGAGTCTGGCTGCGGCGTTCTGTATGGAATGAAGTCTCTGTGGTAGGTGTGTAGTGATTCCTACGTAGAGGGCATTGCCGTAGTCCAGTCGGCTGGTGATGAGCCTTTGACCCCCATATGGTGTCAAGGTAAGTGACATCACAAGACCTTTAGCCTTGTGACATTACAGGAAGTGATATCATTTGACCTAGAACCGCACTACAATACATGAATTAGTACAGGTGCTAATATAAGCCTAGGCACCCCCTCTCCATGACCCACCTCTGCAGCAGGCATATCCTGCCTGGTGATCTTAATAACCTGTACTGTCCCTGTCTTGTTTCAGGCCGTCTCTCATTCATATATGTACACACATCAGTGCATGCTGGGACTTGTAGTCAATTCATCTAATTAAACAATAAAACAGAGAACACTGATCTGTCATGAAAAGTTTAATACTATCAAAGTTCTTTCCTCATGATGCACATTCAAATCTGATGGTGAGGAATTGCAGCTGTGGCCTAGGCTGACTAAACGGAGGAGGTAATACCCAACCGTAAATGACAATCTGCACCAAACTATTTATGTTTGTGTGTTCATTTGAGCTGGGATTTCTTTATCGCACTCATAGTTGGCCAGCAAAGGAGCAGTATACACAGCAAAGTTTGAGTGTGTGCAAAAAATGTAAGGCAGTGGGTCAACTGCAAGACTGGTGCCTAGAGGAGCTGGTGACTTGTTAACATATATAACATGCCCACAAAATGTGTACTACCTGTTTTAAAACGTTACAAACTTAAATCTAGTCTATATAATATAAATAAAAGTAGACCCCTTCTCTTGAGGAAAATAGATCAAGACTCAGGTTGGATCGAAAGGTTTGTTAAATATCATGATGTCACAGTTGTTTCTGGTATTATTATGTAAGAAAGGGCAAGGAGGTTAGTGACCTTCCAGAAGCATTTGAGGGGTATGGTAGTTGTTTGAAGGACATTTTAGTAGAGTTTCTTCCTGCACAAAACGTGGATAATTATGCCTTCAGGTATTCCTTTGCTTGATTTTACTTGTGATACAATGCCAGTCAAATTAGGCAATGGACTGTCACACATAACCACACTAAAATAATGGAAATGTCACACTCTAGCTATATGAAAACTAGGCAGTTATGCATTCTGTCATGGTCGGTGTTTGGGTCAATGAAATAAATGATCAGCAATTGTACCCTTCATAAAAACAACAGTTCTTTACATGTTAAAATACAAAAAAGGCAGACAGCGTGTGACCTCTCTAGTAAGAGCTAACAAAGCATCAAGCACCTCCTGCCTAACCACTGTCACAGCCCCAGGGACTACCTGTGATTGGAACAGAAAATGGGCACCAAAATAAAAGTGGCCCCCGTTTGTATATTCGATAGCAATAATGATGGTCCATGTTTGCAAACTGGGGCAATTTTGAACTTGTAAAGATACGCTGTATAAGTGTTTTGCAAGGTATGGAAGACTGCATTAGTTTGAGCTTCATGCAGCCATTGTTTGTTTTAATATCAGGGAGGTAAACAGTAAAAGCCGCCCCGGTACGCCATAAAACAGTCCCACAAACAGCCATAAAAACGTGCCACACACTGACCTGTGAGACCAGCCCATCAGGTACTGCCTGATTACCCTGTAGGCCAGTCCGACCTCTGCATTAGAAGCAGGATACCGACCACTAGGGCTTGTTGAAGAAACCCGGTGCCCCTGTGCTAATGACAATTTCACTGCAAGCCAAGGCGGGCTCCAGGGTGGACGCAGAAGGCCAACAGCTGATGAAGACCCAGCTGGCCACAACCATGGATGCACGTTGACATGATACTACTAGTGCTCGCCGTCGCATAATCACACCAGCACAACCGTTGCCCTCCGAGACCACCTCATATTTATTTTAAGTCTATGGCATAAGACACCAGCACAAAACATTATTTTTTAATTTGGGTTATCAACCAGTGGTTTAGGGGTCGCAGTTGTGACCCTTGCCAACTCCCAATTTTGGTCCATGTTCCACAGACGGGCAGATGCAGAGACCTCTAGGTAGTTAAAGGTGACCATATTATTCTGAAGTTGCTTCTGGATTTAACGGTGAGCCAGTGGAGGTTTCGGCTGTGTCGGGGGACATTCTGGCCTCTATTACAGTCCAAAATGAGTCTGGCTAAAGGTTTTGAGCTGTTTTCAGTATTTTCATTTAGTGAGGAGGCAGGCTGCTTTGCAGTATGTTGATGTTGTTGGTGCATAAGTTTAGCAGTACTCCATCGAACATCAGGTTATGTTCCAGCGGAATGAAGGGAAGTGTTTTTTCACTGTCTCACTTATGGGAATGTGGATTTAGCAACTGCCTCCACTTAGGTGTCAGGTCTGGGGCCTGCTTCCAAGATTTTTTGACCTTACCTTTGATAGGAACCATTTCTGTAAAGAAGTTTGGAGAGAGGTCCAGGTAGCGCCAGTGCTTTTTAAGAGTTGGGTATTTTTGGTTCCAGGGTTTTTTGTCTTGGAGCTAATGAGCTTCAAGTTGTTTTAGCCTTTGCAACTTTCTATTACTTTAAGACACCTGTTTGAAAATTGATCCTTCTAACCTAGGATTTCCATGTCATCTGTATATGCGTGAGAGACGGGATTGTGTGCTCTTAGGTGATCCTTCATGGGTCTGGCATACATGTTGATTCAAGACAGAGATTTGAAAGAGGAATGTCGTTAACTGACTTCAATCAGTATACAGATGGAGGTATGCTCACACATCAACAAGTATTCCTTCCAATACCTTCATTTCACTGTAGCTACTTCTGTCAAGCAATCCATCAGAGACTGTGTATGCTCAATTAAACACAGCAATCTTCATTCGGAGTGCCCTGGTAAATTCGATATTAGGTGCAAAGCGCTTTTGCATCTGCACCTGTTTTCAAATCACATGTTATTTAAATTGAAAAAGAATGATGATGGCTTCAACCCAGATTCGTGACTGGGGACAAGTGTCTGAAACGTTTCAGCGCTCCGTCCATCATCTCATTGTGTTTGCTTTGTTCGCCCTAAGTTGGCAGGGTATGTCCAGACGTGGGTCTGTTGCTCACTATGCCACTGGATTAAAGCTAGCCTGGCTGATGAAGGGTGCTACCCAGAAACCGGTCCCAGGATGCTTGTTTCCGGTTCAGGGAAGACCTGGCTTGGCAGTTCTGGCTGGACTCTTCCCATGAGGTACAGGGTCAAGACTGATTTGCATATAGCTGGGTCTGAACTGAGGTGACGAAGTGAGCTAAAGAATGATGATGGATTCAAACCAGATCTGTGACTGGGGGTGGGTGTCTGAAAAGTTTCAGCACTCTGTCCATCATCTCCTTGTGTTTGATTTAAATTTAGAGAACATCTACATTTTTTCCCTTTTGATATGTCGTCAGAAAAAACATAGTGAAATTTCCAAAGAGAAAAATGGTCGGAAAAAAGGAACATCTGTGGTAACTGAGTGAGCAAAGTATAGGTTATCCTTCATGTCAAACTGGAATAGGGGAGGTAAAATCGGACTGGTAGAAATACCACATCATGTGGTATCGATATTTCTGCAAAAGTGTTACACTCAAATACAAGGTCACGCAAAATGAGGAACTAATTGGCTTGTGAACTGTGATAGTTACAACAGAGTACGAGATCAACTTCATGCATTGGCATTGAATCATACTAAAATGGCATTAAATCATACTAAAACTGTGATACAACTGAAGCATCCTAGCCCCTCTCGTTTATAATTGGTTTGCAGTGCAACATTAGGGGTGTGCAAAATGTGTGTCATTTACTTTCACAGGATTATGTGAAATTCCATGAAAAATATGAAAAATTGTGCATAATTACATGAAATGAAAATCTGTCGTTTATTGCTACATTTTAGGGTGACGTGTACTTGTGTAAATTTTTGAGATGGCGATGCATTTGGTGGAAAAACAGTGGAGCGAAAAATACAAGTGGTGCGTGCAACAGCTGCTTGCATTCGGCCTCTTTGCGTTATTATTGTTAGCTTGCTGTAAAATGTTGCCACGAACGATGCATAGTTACACAAAGTGCTGTAATGGCGTCATTTTAGGGATTTTTGCTCAACAAGCATAATGCAAAACTCGCAAAATTACGCAAATTACCATTGCTTATGCATCTGTTTCGCCTATGTAATAAATAAAAAACTGTTTCCATCAATCATCGTCTGGCAAAAAGAAAGAGCTCCCGGACATAACCAGCTGCCGACTCGAGAGCTGGGGAGCCCGGTTCAAATCTCGGCGGCACCGCACAACATCCGGAGAGTCTATGCACATCACTTAATCTCTCTTCAGGCTCCCCCCTTCCTCTTGGACCCTACACCAACCACCTGTTGAGTACCCCAGGGGTCCTCCCCCAGCCCTACACACTTCAACGTCTACACGGCTCCACTCGTCCCCATCGCCAGAACCTACAGACTCAACATTGTGTCATACGCAGACGACACCCAACTCATCCTCTTCCTATCCAACGAACCCAACACCGCCAGACACAACTTTCTTTAAGGCATGGAAGCTGTCGCCAAATGGATGAAAAACAGCTGTCTACAACTAAACACCAACAAATCAGAAGTACTCATCATGGGCCCAAACCCCAACGCCTGGTGGCCCCCCGCTCTCGGACGCCCGCCCACCCCCACGGACCACGCACGCAACCTGGGAATCATCCTGCACTCCCAGCTCAAAATGGACTGCCAGATCAACTCCGTCTTGTCCTCCTGCTTTCATACCCTCCTACGTAAGACCTTCAAATGGATCCCCCTCAAACACAGAAAGACGGTCACTCACGCCCTGGCCACCATCAGACTCGACTATGGCAACACACTTTACACCAGAATAAACTAAAACCTCACCCGCAAGCTACAAAACATCCAGAATGCCGCCGCAAGACTGGTCCTCAACCTGCCAAGACACTGCCACATCTCCCAGAACCTGCGCACACTCCATTGGCTCCCCATCAAGGCTAGAGTCACCTTCAAGATGCTCACCCACGCACAGAAGGCCCTCCACGACACAGAACCGGCATACCTGAACAGCCAACTCAAATTCCACGCACCCCAAAGGTCCCTACGATCAGCCCAGCTCTCCTACGCCGTGGTCCTCCGCACCAGAAAGACCAGATAGGGAGGCCGTTCCTTCTCCTTCCTCACGGCCAGAGCCTGAAACGCCCTTCCGCTCCACCTCAGACAGACAACATCGCTCCCCATCTTCGCAAGAAACCTCAAAACCTGGCTCTTCGACAGACCCCCTCCTTGATGGACTGGAACTTGCACCCCCCCACCCTCAGCGCCTTGAGACCCTTACGGGTGGGTAGTCACGCTTAACAAATGCCTGATTGATTTATTGATTGAGGTGATAAATTATTATAGAAATATTCTGCAATAGTATAAGGTCAAACTTTATGAAAATATAGTTCCTCCAAAGTGGATGTTGACGGTATTTTGGCAGGGGGCAACTGATAAGAGAAGCAGACTAGGAACAAGCATTGGCAAATGCACGAAAATATGCTACAGCCAATAGAAATGGAGGAAAGGTAAGTGGCACACACAGGAACCAATAAAAAAGTCCCTTTTAAGTTCATTTTAAAAATAATAGATTTCTCAAGCAAAGTGCAAGCACTGTGCAGGCAAAACCAAAAGAAGCGGGGCACAAAGGGGCTGCCTAATGTAATATTTGCTTCTGGGATGGTAGAATTATTTTGGAAGCCCTCCCAATCACTCTCCGCAATAGTGTCTATCAAAAAATATTTTTTGCTGCCTTGAAAAACAGCTACCAATTAAAACAAATAAACAAAAAATAAGTACAGTTTCCCCAGTTTTTCGGAGGATCCTGCCGGCAGCACTGCCAAATGGCGAATACCAAGGCTACTAGTCTCGACTCAACCTTCCTGCCTCTCTCTTCCGCCATACTCTACACACTGACACTTTACCTAATTCTTGCAGGCTCTTTCTCCTATTGTCACTGTTTTCCTTTCATTCTCCTCCTTTATCCATTTTCTGCGGTTCTCTCTTCTATCCTAAGTCAATGTCTGAGGTTGAAAAATAGGCCCCTGCCGCAAAATTGCCTTTGCCCGCCACCTCCAGCCACTGCCACAAACCCTGCAATTGAAGAACTTTCTTCTCTCTCCCTATCACATTTGTTGCCCTCCAATGAGTCATTTTACCCACAGGGGGCTGTGGAAGATAGTGGAAGGGGGTACACTGGGGATTTACAGAGTGTACAATAGCACTTTCCCGAGGGCCGCTAATTCCTTGCACTGCCTCCCTCCCATAAGCGGTAGGGGCGTCTCTTTTAGTGCTGCAGTTTCTCCGTGTCGCAGGTTTGCAGTCACACGACCTGTGTTCGGGACAGTGCAGTTTATTGTGTGGGGAGTGTTCGCATCTTTTTGGTGCCACCAGCTGCCTCGTGACCTCTCACCCCGTCTTTCAAGCTGCTCGTGACTGGATTTCGCTGAGCTCAGCACTCTTCCCGCGCAGACACTCTGTCCGTTGTGGCTTCTCTCACACAGCCCTTGCCCGAGGGACTGCTCTCTGGGCCGCCTGCCAAACTCAATGTTTATCACAAGGTTTGGCAGCGCGCTTCTCTGGAGGCTACAAACAATCTATTATTCTCTCCTCCCGCTTATTAATAACTCTGCAACACTGCCGCGTATCCACTTACGGTGATAACAAATAAGAGTAGACAGGCCTGCTTTGCACATATTCAGGTGAAATACTGATTGTGGAAGATATTGATACGGCTCCTAATCTCATTTCAAAACAACTACTTAGCGCCCTAACTGCGCATCTGAGTAATCGAGCCACAGGAGATAAAGTGAGTTTTTCCACGTCACTGTTACTGCTAATGGGCGCTGTTACATCATTCATATTTATATGTGTAGTGATAATTAGGACAAACTTGCCCTAGGATTTTATTTTATTTATTTTGCTTGTAACTTTGGAGCCATTTGACGAACCTTCATGAAACTTTCCATAACAAACGTTTATCCACTTCAGCATCTTTGTGAAATGTTTCAGTGTGATCTGTCAAGCGTATACCGAGAAAAAAGTGTGTGTGGAGGAGTTCCAAAATGCAATTTCCCTATGGAATTTCCAAAGAGACTTTTGAACATCAAAACTGCTGAACAGAACTACACCAAATTTGGCAGAAAGCTAGATCATTACTCAGAAAGTGTGCTTTTGTGATTTGGTGTAAATCTGTTCAGTAGTTTTTGAGAAATTAAGGCTCAAGATGTACAGATACCTGGACTGTTGGATTTGGAGAACTCTGGGAACACGCAAAATAAAAAAATGGAGGGATCCTATTGGTTGAGAGTTTTTGTTTTCTACCTGCTGTCTCGCTCTTGCGGGGCTCTCTAATTGGCTGTCTGCAACACAAACAGAAATGTTGCGCCCACCATTACAGGACTCGTGGACTGGATCTCCAAGTCTCGAAAATTAAAAATATTTAAGGTATGAGGGGGAAAGGAGAGATATTCTGACCACCTAACCATTGTGGGGGAGGGGTCCATGAGTTTTGAAGGGATCCGTAGTCTAGCGGGTGTCTCGCTGGTGCAAGAGCGGCCATTCCTGTGCTCCTGAGAGTGTCCTGCAGGAGCAATGGGGCCATGCTGGCTCCTGTGAGACTCCCACAGGACTGGGAGAGAATTAAAAGAAATAGAATGTGTCCTGGATCTCTATGGTGGATTGGCCGCCTGCATGGGATTGGGTGCAGCCGCAGTCGGTAGTAGGAGTAACTGCAGGTCGGTGACATGGGGAGGGGGAGGGGCAGGGTGGGGGTTAGTAAACTATGGAATACGGAGGTTTACAGGTAAGTTAACATATAAATTAATAAAATGAATTTCGTTGCGTGCACTACATCGCATTTGGGGATGCAGTGCACGCAACAAAATTCGTTTTATTAATTTATATGTTAACTTACCTGTAAACCTCCGTAATCCATAGTTTACTACCCCCCACCCTGCCCCTCCCCCTCCCCACGTCACCGCCCTGCAGTTACTCCTACTACTGACCGCGGCTGATTGGGTGTATGACCAGGCCCTGTGGCCAACTCTACGCAGCGCACTGCCGAAGGTGGCACATGCCGGGGTTGGCCGTCTGCGGGGGCTGAGTGCAAGGCCTGTGGTCTGGCCCTTTGTAAACCCCATGCCCCCACATGTCCAACGACAGTGCACGGCAGGGTCTTGGCTGCCCATAGGGTGCTGGATATGGCGATAATATCTTAATTTACATTAAAAAAAAAAACAAAAGAAATTCATTAAAAATAAGGTTATAGTAATGTTATAGTTGGGTGTGGTAACATCTTCATGTTAAAAAAAACCTCAGAGATTCACTGAAAAAAACAAAGTTTAAAGTGATGTTACAGTTGGGTTAAAATGTTAGTTAAAACGTAAAAAAACAATGAAATTCACCAGTTATAGGAACTATAACTTCCACCCTCGCCATGCACTGCCTATGACCACACATATTACATCACACATGATTTGTTCTATGACAGGGATACTCAAAGTACGGCCCGTGGGCCGCCTGCGGTCCTCCTAACCTTTGCATGCAGCCTCCTGGCGTACAGGAGAACTGGCCTGCTGTTTACTTGAGCGAGCACTAATACTCCAAAAGTTGTTAATTAAAGGGGCAAACATTTATTTCCAACTAAACTAACTTATTAACTAAAGTAAAAGAAAATATGTAAAAGTGTCCTACACCGCTTAACTTAAGGAACACATTCTTTTTTAAAGACATCTTGCAACAAACGTGACAAAATGTGAGTATCTACAAAAATTAAAAAAAATGTATTTCTTTAACACGGACAATTATTTCATCTTAGTATATCAGTGCATTGAGAAATGTTTTATATAAGTGATAGTTTGCAAACATTAATTTAGTTACATTCACGCTTCCCCAACACTAGCAACAATGCAAATAATGAACTAAGAGGTAAGCCAGTTGTTATGTTCACCGTCTGAGTGGCCTGGGTTGCAAATATACATGCACAACCCCTGTCACCCTGCTGGCATCAATACAGCACTCGGCCGCATGACAGGCAAAACTTTTTGGCCCCCTGGAAAATGTTTGGGAGTACCAAGGTTCTATGAGATCTATAAAAACATTACTGAATGACATCTCAAAGGACATAATTGATATCATCATTGTACACAGCGGACAAGCAAGTTATATGTACTTTAGTGAACTATAACCAGCGACGGCCCGTATAGGGCGTGTTACCGGGGCGGTGACGTGGGGCAGAGGAGGGGCAGGGTGGAGGGTTGCAAAATGCGGCATACGGCCGATTGCAGGTAAGTTACGAAAAAAATAAAGAAAACGAATTTCGTTGCGTGCGCAGTATCGCCAAATGCCCCTCCTCTGCCCCACGTCACCGGCCCGGTAACACGCCCAATACGGGCCGTCGCTGACTATAACTGGTGAATGTCAGTTTTTTTTGTTTAAAATATTACATTGCAGATTACATTATCACCTAACCATGACGTCACTTTAACCTTTGGGTCTTTCACGGTGAGGTTGTGTTTATTTTCACATGCATGGAAGTGGCATACAAAATTGGCAGAATACCACAAATGAACTACAGCAAAACACATGAAATAGAAGGCATGGATTATATATCAGAGGAAGTCACTTTGTATGACTTCTGACCCACAGGACAGAACAGGCAGTAACATCATATAAACTTTGAAAAACCTTTGTGATTGTTTCTTCCACACAGGAATGTTTCTTACAGATTACTACTGGAACACTTTAATGGATTTGGGAGGAATTTCTGTGCCAGTAGAGATAGTTCTGTTATAATCACTCATTTTCTCTGCATGCCACCCTTCTTGGTATACTCTTGTGGCTCTGTTACAACAGTGCTTAAGCAGGAGAAGTAGAATACTATGTAAAAGAATACTTTCTTTGAGATGGCAAGCCAGATAGGTGACCACATCAGAATTTAGTGCCCATGTGCAGTGGAACAGCACTTGGAAAAAAGGCTCTTTGCTACTTAGTCCCTCATTACAGGGGACCAGGAGTAATACCCACAGGAAGGACCTGCCCCAGGCCACTCCGAGTAGTCTGATGTTTCCGGGCGTGTAATTACTGGGACCACAAATAATTATGAGCCCGGAAACACCATTCCTGTACCTTGATTCAAAGCAGATGGGGTTTCAGGTATTGGCAGAGCCAGACCCTCATCTGCCCTTATCCTGCACAGCGTAGAACAGTGCAATGCTCACACTCGCCAAGGCCATAAGAGCCAGGTCTTGGACAGTTAGTCCAACTCTGACCTTCTGTCATACAGCATTCCCCCCTCTGCAATTTACCCTCAAGTAGGTGGTAAACTGTAGGGGAAAAGGACCCAATAATGTCAGAAATATCTGTGGATCCCTATGTTATACCCCATTCAGGCATCATTAACTCTTAATAACCATTCTTTGGTGTGGAGGTACCACCCGGAATTCACAATTCTGGCCCGCCAAGACACCTGCACCAAAGTCTACATTGATTGTAATGAGCCCTTAAGTGCAAATAAAGCCGTAAATACAGAGGGACCTTGTTAGATGGCAGCTGAATTAGGATTATGTGCTTTAAATCCCTAGTTTACTACATTCACATGAGTATAATGAACTCTAAAATCATGTGCAGTTTGCTGGCCAAAAGTACACCAACAGAATGTACGTACATTGGAGATAATGTTTTCTACCTGTGAGACCATATTACAAAGTGACCTGGAGTGCAACAGGCATTTCTGCCCCATGGGCACTAAGATACTAAAGACGGGCTGCAGACTCTTGGGTTGCCTCTTCTAAAATAGTGATTTTGCTAGTATGCTTTTTGCATTGGAGGGATCACAATGGAGTGTTCCCTCATTTGTATGGGGGCCTGGCTCCCTGCATAGGAGGGAACACTTAGCTATTGCCCCCATGCCATATTACAGATGTGTGTGCAGAGGCAAAGGAGCTGTCAGAATGCACACTCTCTGGCCACATAGAGGCGCTGCACAGTCAGTCCATCACCAAGATTGCCCCTTAGGAGGGCGCACCAGGATACCAGGTACGCCCAGGTATCCCCTTACAAGAGGGTTCAGTCACTCATTGCACCCACCTGCAGGGGCATCTCTGACCCTCTTTAAAATGCAGGCTGGGATGCTGTGTCCAGTAAAAGGCAGAACAGAGGCTTTAAACAGTCTGCCTGCCTTTCACAAATGCACTGTTCAGAGGGCAAATGTGAGTTTGTGCGTGCACTCCGAACAAAGCACTTAGCGTAATAGGGATCACTGTCCTGATTTCTGCCCGGCACACCCAGTTAGCGATGCACCACAGGGAAAACTTGGCAATGCACCATATATGTAACACGGCCCCTATTATTCTTAACTTGAAAGCAAGCCAGACTGCAACAATGCCTAGTCATTAAAATAAAAGTTCAAGTTGAAAAGTGTAGCACAGTCTATACCGAATATGTTGAAACAGACAAACATGTTCCAACATTTACTTTGCGGATAGTAGCAGCCGGTGGTGGGAGTGCTGCGAGGCGGTAAGGCGGGGCGGGGGTGGAGCAGGGTGGGGGGTAGTAAACTATGGAATACGGCCCAACGGAGGTAAGTAAACAAATAAATAAATAAAGCAAATTTCAATGCGCGTGCTGCATTGCCAAATGCGATGCAGCGCATGCAACGAAATTCGTTTTATTTATTTATTTGTTTACTTACCTCCGTTGGGCCTTATTCCATAGTTTACTATCCCCCACCCTGCTCTGCACCGCCCCGCAGCACTCCCACCACCGGCCGCTACTGTTTGCGGATCAAAATCAGCTCTGCACAACACTGTGACTAGTATTTGCCTCGTTTTTTACCTGAGCAACAAATGTGTTTCCCTTGTATTTCTCATAGAATGCAGTCTTTTTTTAAATAACTGTGACGATGCAGTCAGACTGGCCAATGGTCGCAAGGGCAGTGCCGCGGTAACCAAAGTCAAGTCAGGAGTACCATCTGATTTCTCTCCCAACGCCTAATTGGGATCCATGGTAGCAGAGGAAAACAAATGCCATTCCACAATCAATTATTACCTTGTTTGAACTTTGCTATTTATGCATCTTAGGTGCTTCATAACAATAGTTATCCTAACAATAGACTAGAGTACTCAGAACAATGTAACCCGCCCTCTTTGCCTCACAGCTTCCACTCTCCGACCTCGCTTTCGCCCACTGGATTTCAACGCCTGCCTTATTATCCAGAATACCAATCTCCTACTCTGCAACCTGGCCCTCCTTCCTCACATTTTCACGGTGGGCTTCATTGCCTTGACCCCAAATTATTGCTTTTGGTCACCTTACACAACCAGACACACCCCGCCACTTTATGTCACTCTTACAGGTTCCTGCTTTCTCCCTATGTGATGATTTGTCCATCTCTTCCTCTGTCTTTCCCATCTGTTTGTTTTTCCCTTCCTTCAGCTCTGTAAATATCTGATGTGAAAAAATTAAATCTTGTCCCCATAAATAAGGGCTGCTGGCCCACACCGGCGGTCACAACTCAAATTAAACACTGACCATGTGAAATAAAGGCTTTGTCACAAAGGCACCCAAGGAATCCCTCTACTGTGGTTCCATCAGTTAGATGCAGTTCAAGTCCCTATTACATAGCAAGCAAGGGGCACTTATGTTGATTTGTGTTAGACCTGGCGATTTCTGGTTGGCTAAGGCTTGCGCCAAAGCCAGGCAGAAACCACCACTCTAGTCAGGGCAAGGAAGTTACACGCCAAAGATAACCCCTGCTCACCCCCTTGGTAGCTTGGCACGAGCAGACAGGCTTATCCCTGAGGCAATGTGTAAAGCGTTTGCGCGCGCACCCAGCAACAACACCCAAGGCCCACCACAAAGGAAACTCCACACAAGGTAGTCTATAAAAATAACCTTTGTATTATACACAACACATTAGATAAGAACACACACTTTACAATGTGCCAACAGGCACGGGCAGAATTTACAAGGGATTATATATATACCGGGGACAGGGCCACATGGACCACTGTCAAGAATTAGCACTTTTTGATATTCAGCACTTAGCACCAAATATAAAATTACTGTAGCACAAAAAATAATATTCATATAGCACACAACCAGTACTTACTGGTAACAAGAAAGACCACCTACGCAACCCTAACCACTTTAGGAGACTATCACGCAGGGACTCAGAACCTCCCTAGTACCACCGGTACCAGGGGAACACTACCACTTAGGTATCACAATACCTGTATGGGAAAACACATATTACACATGATGCATAGGACATTCAGAGGTGCAGAACATGGTGAACACATGATGCATCAGAAATACATTCAGCGGTGCTCTGAAAGAAAACACATGATGCAGAAACTACATTCAGAGGTGTAGGTAGGAACATTAGCGAGAAACTCACATGAGCCACCACCTGTGGCAGTCCCTAGGCCAACTGGCCTTTGTCCAAGCTAGGACACTCTGTCTCAGCCAAGCTAAAACGAAAATGGTCCCCCACCTAAACGTGGCAGCTGCCCACTAAGTGCTGGGCAGCTGTAGAATGAAACTCAGACACTCTGCGTGCCTCTGGAGCCCTCTCTGGGCCCTGGCTTATTCAAAATGCCCTCTAGAGCCTTCGTGGCTCTGCACCAATACTGGGCCACTCGTGGGAGTCTCACCGGACTCTGAACAGATTGCCCCCGTTCGTGGGAGCGGCCCGCTGCCTTCCGGGGCCGCTCTGGGTGCGACAGAAATGCCCCCGACCGTTGGAGCGTCTAGCGCTCTAAACACGCCTGCCCCCTTTGAGCCTCACGGGGCTCTGCCAGGTAGGGGGGCCACTCGAGGAAGAGGCCGGTCTGGGACCGGCACCCACAGGCACACGCACGGAGTCCCCCAGCCCTGTGTACTCACCGGGCCGCCTCTGGGGACTCCCGCGCCGTCTTCTCTCTCTTGGTCCCGGCGGACTCCCGGGGCTGCTTCTCTACACGGAGGGGGCAGGCACCGACAATGTGCCTCGCGCCCCCCTCCGCTCCAGCTCCTGTCGTCCTCGTCACTCTCCTCCGTACCCCGGGGCGCAGGGTAGGCTCCTGCCGGCTCCGGGGCTTGCACTCCAACACCGCGAGTCCCTCGTAGGAGGCGGGGTAGGCTCCCGCCCTCCTATCCTCAGTTCCGGTTGTCCCGGAGGCCCGCCCTCAACCCGCCTGACTTCCGGTCCGGGCTGCAGCGGTGATTCTCGGCCGTCAGAGGGGTAGGCTCCCTCGTAAGCACAACGAACAAGCGGGGTGGGCACCCGCCAACGAAATCAAAGCGCACACAGCGCTATAAAGTGAGCCAGCGCTCGCAGCGCTACAAAGCTCATAAAAGCGCTCCCAGGCGCTTAGAACAGCAAGTCCAGGAAAACAGCGCGCACAGCGCTACAAAGTTCGAAGAGCGCTCCCAGGCGCTGTAGATCAACAAAAAGGTCCAGTAAAGAGTCCTCAGAGAACAGGGGGGCACAGGCTGGGCCCAGAGCCAGCACACAGGGCCCTCCAGCAGGGAGGCAGTCCCCAGTGGCGGTCTCTCCTGGCGCCCAGCAGCAGCAGGCCCCCCCCTCAGATGATCCTGTAAGAGAACACCAAATGTAAGGGGACACAGCCCCTTTTTATACAGTCTAAGTCTTTGTCTAAGGTGCAGGGAAGGGGCGAACCAGTTACATCTGGTTCCTGAGCACTTTGTTTTGCTCAGCCCCTCTCCCTATTCACTGGCAGGGCTAGGGTCATTAGACGCACCACAGGGGCCGGCGCCAGCATTGTGTGGGGGAATCCCTGTCCTATTCAGGACCCAGGTACACTCCTCCCCAGCCATCAACATGCTAACTCCCCATTCACCACTGGGTGACTCCTCCTGACTCTGGGGAATTCCCTAGTCCGTCACCTGACCTCACCAGCCAATCGCCAGACAAGCCACACATTTCAGACTGCACACTGAAGTGCCCACTTCTAGAAGTGGCACTTCCACACCAGGTACATGCACGCCGCACACATCAACGCGCAGCATTCACTCCCACGAGTCCGCACATACCAAACACGGGCCTGCACACCCCACGCATCAGGAACTACCGGGACCCATACATTCTCCCATGCATTCCTATGGGAGGGCAGGCCAACCTCAACACACGCACGCACTTTACCCTGAGACACAGTGGTAAAGTGCGCAGAAACCAAAATCCATTACACCAAGTCATCAATAAAAAGCGAAAAGTCTCGGGGGTGAACCTGCCAGAAGGGCCGGGTCCAACACAACCCCCTTCCAGCCAAAACGCAGGGTAGACCAATCACCACCGTGAAGGTCTTCCCTGCTTTGGGCGACAAAACACGGACGCAGGCCCGCAACGGCAGGGACACTCTCCGGTTTTACGCCACTCTAAACCCCTGGAGTTCCTTCTAAAAGAACTCGGCGGACCAACTGGGCTACCCCACTGGTACTCCTCAGCTGTCCGCGGCCAGGACCAGGCCCTAGGCCATCTAGGCGCCACTGGTCCTTGCCTAACCACAGAGTGGGGGGTAGTAACCCCTGGCACATAGTGACCATTTTCCACTCTTCCCCTCATCAGGGCTGTTCTAAACATCCACTGATCTTCCAGCCCAGGGTCTGAACCCTCAAGCTGACCAACAGTCACGGGTGAGGCTCTCCTCCCCCTACCTCTCCTTCTAGGGTTCCGTCCTCTCCTCCTCTGAGAGGCACCCTCAGAAATCAACTTTCCCACCAGCTCAGGACACCTCCCTGAGAACTGGTTTCCCAACCTAGGGTTTAACCCCTCAGGTTGCACCGGGGTCAGAGGCGGGTTCTCCCACCCTCTGCACCCCCTTCCAGAGTCCTGCTCCCCACCAACTGGGGCGGTACCTCTGGAAGAAGCACTGGTCAGGGCACTGGTTACAGTAGTCCTACCCTTCAGGTCAGGCTGACCCTGAACCTGGCCTCCCAACCTCTGGTCTAAAACCTTCGGTTGCATACTTGCCTGGCACTCCAGGACTTCTGGGGACTCACACAGTATCCCCCCAAGAGTAACATATTCCTCATATGTTGCATGACAGTATGCCTGGCGCAGATCTCCCGCCACCTGTCCACCTGACAGTGCGCGAAGATCCCCCAGGACAGACGTGCAGTCGCCATGGTCACCTCTAGGAGACTCAGCCCTACCGGCTGGTCCCTGACCCACTGGCTCCTCCACCGGGGAACACAGCCCCACGCCACTCCTCTCGCCGGACTTCTGTACCCTCCCTACCGGAGCGGTACTGCCTGACACCAGAACCACTGGAGCTCCATTTACAGAGATTCCAGGTTCTCCATACCCTAGGCGAGCTTCCTCAAGTGACCTAACAGGACAGCCTAGGCCCCCAACCTGGTGTTCCCTTAAGAAACCATCCAGGTTCTGAGACTGGGTTTCGGGCCTCTGGGGACTCAAAGTCACCCACTCACTCCTACTCCACTGAGATAGGCCGTGAGCCCCTACACCCCTCTCACTACTCTGAGACCTAGCTGGGCTACTCTGAACCTCCACCCCCATCCAAGATGGGAAGATCCCTGAGCCACTGCTATTGGAAGTACTCTCCCATACCTCATCAGAACCTTGGGCACCCTCCCAACGGTCTGCTTCCTCTGCCAGCTCAAACGGCCCAGACAATCCACACCTCAACAGGTGCTGGCGCAACCCAGGCACACAACAACTGAGCAGGTGTTCTTTGAGAACCAGATCACACAGGTTGTCATAATCATATCTTGCGGGAACTCTTACCCAATCAAACAGTGCATTCTCACATGCCTCCACAAACTCCTCCCATGACTGGTGAGACAGTTTCCTACTGCCCCTGAATGTCAACCTTAACTCCTCCTCCTGGGAAACAGGTACCAGACTGGGTGAACTGGGAATGGGTCTCTCTGCACTGTTCTCTCTATCGCTGCCACCACTGGACTCCACCCTCCCTGGGGAATCCAGAAAACCACAACTGCGCTCTGGGGACATCCTACCCTCCAGAGCTAATCTCTCCCTGGCGAAGGCCCTCTCTGCCTCCGCCATCCTCTCCTCCATACCCAGCTGCGCCATCTCCTTGGCATGCTCTAACCTGAGCTTCTCCATGGCCAGCTGATGCTCCCTCTCCTCCCTCCTATCTATCCACTCCTCTGGGGACAGGTAAAGGGATGGGGTGCTGCTCCTGACACTGGACCCAGCAAGGGACTCCCTATCTATGGGGCCTTCACTTTCTACTGGCGTCCCTGTCAGGTAACCTTCCTCCTCTCCTGAATCTTCAGGGCTCCCCACAGACCCACCACCCTCTCGGCGTGCGGCCCGGGCCCTATCTTCCTCGCTGCGCTCTCGCTCCCACTCAACCTTTTGCCAAGTGATCAGGTTGTCCCTCAGTTTGGACTGGGTATCTAACTCACCCACCTCTATGTCCCTCTCCTCACAGAACCTTACCAGCTCCAACCTACTGTACCTAAACAGACTACAGAAGTTAAAAGCAGGCTCCATTTTGGCGGACGTTCCTGAGAAGAGTTTAACACAAGGAACCTGAGTGTCTGAGCTAACACAGGAGTACATGATTCAAAAAGGACACCTTTGGGAGAAGAAATAATGGAACTAAAAAAGAAAAACAATAATCCCTAAAATGTGATTTATCTAATGCAGAGTTTTGTGGTGTAGCCAGTCGCTGCTGCGGTACAGCGCAAACGCACGTCCAAATCCCACCGCTGATCACCAATGTTAGACCTGGCGATTTCTGGTTGGCTAAGGCTTGCGCCAAAGCCAGGCAGAAACCACCACTCTAGTCAGGGCAAGGAAGTTACACGCCAAAGATAACCCCTGCTCACCCCCTTGGTAGCTTGGCACGAGCAGACAGGCTTATCCCTGAGGCAATGTGTAAAGCGTTTGCGCGCGCACCCAGCAACAACACCCAAGGCCCACCACAAAGGAAACTCCACACAAGGTATTCTATAAAAATAACCTTTGTATTATACACAACACATTAGATAAGAACACACACTTTACAATGTGCCAACAGGCACGGGCAGAATTTACAAGGGATTATATATATACCGGGGACAGGGCCACATGGACCACTGTCAAGAATTAGCACTTTTTGATATTCAGCACTTAGCACCAAATATAAAATTACTGTAGCACAAAAAATAATATTCATATAGCACACAACCAGTACTTACTGGTAACAAGAAAGACCACCTACGCAACCCTAACCACTTTAGGAGACTATCACGCAGGGACTCAGAACCTCCCTAGTACCACCGGTACCAGGGGAACACTACCACTTAGGTATCACAATACCTGTATGGGAAAACACATATTACACATGATGCATAGGACATTCAGAGGTGCAGAACATGGTGAACACATGATGCATCAGAAATACATTCAGCGGTGCTCTGAAAGAAAACACATGATGCAGAAACTACATTCAGAGGTGTAGGTAGGAACATTAGCGAGAAACTCACATGAGCCACCACCTGTGGCAGTCCCTAGGCCAACTGGCCTTTGTCCAAGCTAGGACACTCTGTCTCAGCCAAGCTAAAACGAAAATGGTCCCCCACCTAAACGTGGCAGCTGCCCACTAAGTGCTGGGCAGCTGTAGAATGAAACTCAGGCACTCTGCGTGCCTCTGGAGCCCTCTCTGGGCCCTGGCTTATTCAAAATGCCCTCTAGAGCCTTCGTGGCTCTGCACCAATACTGGGCCACTCGTGGGAGTCTCACCGGACTCTGAACAGATTGCCCCCGTTCGTGGGAGCGGCCCGCTGCCTTCCGGGGCCGCTCTGGGTGCGACAGAAATGCCCCCGACCGTTGGAGCGTCTAGCGCTCTAAACACGCCTGCCCCCTTTGAGCCTCACGGGGCTCTGCCAGGTAGGGGGGCCACTCGAGGAATAGGCCGGTCTGGGACCGGCACCCACAGGCACACGCACGGAGTCCCCCAGCCCTGTGAACTCACCGGGCTGCCTCTGGGGACTCCCGCGCCGTCTTCTCTCTCTTGGTCCCGGCGGACTCCCGGGGCTGCTTCTCTACACGGAGGGGGCAGGCACCGACAATGTGCCTCGCGCCCCCCTCCGCTCCAGCTCCTGCCGTCCTCGTCACTCTCCTCCGTACCCCGGGGCGCAGGGTAGGCTCCTGCCGGCTCCGGGGCTTGCACTCCAACACCGCGAGTCCCTCGTAGGAGGCGGGGTAGGCTCCCGCCCTCCTATCCTCAGTTCCGGTTGTCCCGGAGGCCCGCCCTCAACCCGCCTGACTTCCGGTCCGGGCTGCAGCGGTGATTCTCGGCCGTCAGAGGGGTAGGCTCCCTCGTAAGCACAACGAACAAGCGGGGTGGGCACCCGCCAACGAAATCAAAGCGCACACAGCGCTATAAAGTGAGCCAGCGCTCGCAGCGCTACAAAGCTCATAAAAGCGCTCCCAGGCGCTTAGAACAGCAAGTCCAGGAAAACAGAGCGCACAGCGCTACAAAGTTCGAAGAGCGCTCCCAGGCGCTGTAGATCAACAAAAAGGTCCAGTAAAGAGTCCTCAGAGAACAGGGGGGCACAGGCTGGGCCCAGAGCCAGCACACAGGGCCCTCCAGCAGGGAGGCAGTCCCCAGTGGCGGTCTCTCCTGGCGCCCAGCAGCAGCAGGCCCCCCCCTCAGATGATCCTGTAAGAGAACACCAAATGTAAGGGGACACAGCCCCTTTTTATACAGTCTAAGTCTTTGTCTAAGGTGCAGGGAAGGGGCGAACCAGTTACATCTGGTTCCTGAGCACTTTGTTTTGCTCAGCCCCTCTCCCTATTCACTGGCAGGGCTAGGGTCATTAGACGCACCACAGGGGCCGGCGCCAGCATTGTGTGGGGGAATCCCTGTCCTATTCAGGACCCAGGTACACTCCTCCCCAGCCATCAACATGCTAACTCCCCATTCACCACTGGGTGACTCCTCCTGACTCTGGGGAATTCCCTAGTCCGTCACCTGACCTCACCAGCCAATCGCCAGACAAGCCACACATTTCAGACTGCACACTGAAGTGCCCACTTCTAGAAGTGGCACTTCCACACCAGGTACATGCACGCCGCACACATCAACGCGCAGCATTCACTCCCACGAGTCCGCACATACCAAACACGGGCCTGCACACCCCACGCATCAGGAACTACCGGGACCCATACATTCTCCCATGCATTCCTATGGGAGGGCAGGCCAACCTCAACACACGCACGCACTTTACCCTGAGACACAGTGGTAAAGTGCGCAGAAACCAAAATCCATTACACCAAGTCATCAATAAAAAGCGAAAAGTCTCGGGGGTGAACCTGCCAGAAGGGCCGGGTCCAACAATTTGTAACTGTAAACTAGTAACTGCCCTCATGTAAATTTCTTGCAACAGTGTTGAAACCGTTCTTTGGTGCTTAATTTGGGATGGTGGGGCCCACTGGCACTCATTTCTTGGGACAGGCACTTATTTTTCTGCATCAGACAATTACCGAGAGCAAGAGAAACAACAACAAACAAAGCAGAAAGATGGCTGGAAAGAAAGGTTGAAAACTGTCACCAAGTGAGAAAGGAGGAACCTACAAGAGTGAGATAAAGGGGCAGGAAGTGTCTGGTAGTAGATTAAAGACGCAGCAAAAATAAAAGGAATCACACTGCTACACGGGAGCAGGAAAATGGCAGTGGTGTTGTGTAGGACTAGGATCAACCCAGACAGCATGGGTGCAAAGCACAACTTACATATTTGATATGGACAGCATCATGTCCATACTGGGCCTCGTAAGAAGGGCCATGGATCTAATACAAATCTAATGACGGCCATAATACCACCTCTTATGTTGATATTAATCAAACATTTCTGTTACACTTGTATCTACAAGCATGGCGTCACCTTGACACACAGCATCTCACAACCAGTGTTTTCCCAAATACTGCAGCAGGTCATGAATGTGTGGAATAGTAATACAGAATCACAATTGATTCAATAATCAATTGTTATTCTGTATTACTATTCCACACATACTGACACATTTTCAATGGCATAAAATCCCACTTATATTCCGGTACTAATTTCCCAATTATTGGTTTCATTGACTGCCCCATTTTGAGCCACCAAACGATAGAAGGAATTGTTCTGAAATTGAAAAAAATATATATTAATTTTCTTGATGTGTGAAACTGATCTAACATCCACCTATGTGTAAGCTTGATTCGCAGGCTCAGCACATGACTTGATGCTCCTCCAGAAGAGCAGGATTCCACATGTCATGTAATGGCACCATGCCTAAAAGACATGACCTCTAGGTACGTAAGCTCATGTCACACACACATTTACACCTTGAAAACCGTACACACATTTCAGGTGATATGTGGCAAATGCATATCATAACCCCCAAATACATGAGGCTACTATGGCACAAGAGAATCATCTTCTAAGAGCAACACATATTCCCACCAAAGCCTTCATCAATGCACAAAATGTTGACACACATAGTGCGATAATATATGTCTATGGCAATAACATGGTGCTACTCTTTCATAGGTAACTCTGCATACCTTCTATATGCACAGATGTTGACAACCATTGTGTTACACCCACACCATCAGAGAAAAGATACTACACCAGTAGAAAAACAAGAAACACCATTGAGCATGCCCTTGAATATCTGAAGTCAAGATTCCACTACTAGGATATCAGTGGGTCAGTGTTGTGGTACTATGTTATAAACAAAATTTCCCTCAGATGCAATATACCATTAAAAGAAGACAAAGTCCTATACCATAACAGTGACTGTTTAATAACCCACCATGCAGAAATGTATTAGCACAATTAATGTGTGACACAGGATCTAATTTCTAACTTATTTTATTGTCTGGACACTAACAAGCACATCAATTAAAACCTACTTCCTTCTAAGGCCCATAATCCATTGAAAATAACTATTCTACTCTGTCCCTAATGCCAATATGCCCATGAATACTTATACTCCTGCCCACCACCTCCAAGTGACCCAACGACTATACACTTTCCCATTCGCTAGTATACCTCCCTATCCTCGATTGACTCCATGAACAATAACTGCCTGACAGATCTAGCAATAGAACATTTTTCCTTTTGTATGGAAAAGATTGTGGAGGTGTTACAGGTAGCCAAGACATGTGTATAACACTGGACTTCCATTGGCATGTTTTGATGTGGGCTTGGAAGAATTCAGGAAGAAGACGGATCAGTTGTTGTCATGCTGCTCTACCTCCCAATATTTCAAAGCATTTGTTTAGAGATTGACTCCTGTCCTTCTGCGGTTTTGTCAGGATAGGGAATGCATTCTGAACTCCCAACAAATGCTCTAACATCTGATGGTCCAACTGGACTGCCCTAAGGTAGGTCTTTGACCCCTGCCATATTCTGCTTGCAAATGTGGAAGCTAATCTCTTTTCTGATGTGTCTTTCATGGAGAGAGCTATCATCATTGCCTTCATTGTCTTGAGCAGTTCACATCCATGGTGAGCATAACTTCTGTTGTGGTGTAACCTAGCTATGAGTTAGTATGAAGAGACTGGCGCAAGCAGTGCTGGATGACAGACAGCTGCAGTCTGTGCAGGTAACAGCGGTGGGGCATTGGAGGCGGGTAAGGGGGGATTTCTAGGAATGATGCCGAGGGTAAATTTATTATTAATTTAATTTTCCCTCTGCATCGTCCCTTGAAATCCCCCTTAACCAGCCACACCGCCCCACCGCTGTTACCTGCACGGTCCGCGGCAGCTGACAGACAATTTTGGGGTGTAAGTCTAGATTGACAGAGACTGTTCAACATCTTGGGAACTGTGTTCTAGATCCAGTGAGAGTGCCTTCTGTCTTTCTTTCTTCTGGAACACCTTGGAATGCTACATGCCTCGTGCCTTGGGGTGGCTATGGCGATTGTATCTTTACCATAAACCTTGGTGTTGGCTGTTGGGCGAGTCCCTGATTTCTCACATTGTGGCTTACTACGGGGTGTGCTGCTGCAATTTGGGTGCTGGATGATTACTTGGATTTCACCATGTACATATCAGCCAGCAGTCCTGATGATGGCACTAGTGCTGGCTGCACGCCATTGAGCCGAGTACGAGGTGGTAGGGTGAAACTTGTCTCAGTATTCTTCGTCAACCTATGTTTCCTAGTTGTTTGTCTGTGGGATGTGATGCTGCTACTCATGCCTTTATTGCTGTTGCTTTGGGTGAACTATTGGTGAAGGACTCTCCTCTGGATCATTCTCATATTATTATCATCCTCCTTTTCTCCATGTATGCCACATGTATCAACACTTTACACAGTTTGCGTGGACCACTGTGTCTCTTAATGTTGTTATATTTTGAACATGTGTGTGCATGCATTACCTTGATCCTCTGTGACGTCTGCTTCTGTCATAACTATAAGGACTGCCATTCCTGATTCAAGGTTTACTATATTCTGGTCTTCTCCCTTGGTCTCGGTGTATGGACAGGGGTTGGCCATCTACATGTTGTTTCGTATTTTTCTATATGTGCACTGCCACACGCCTGCAGGTGACTCCATCTCTTCTTTCAGACCTCCTTTTCTTTTGGTACTGTAGCCTCAGCATTGATCTTGCACTTGATGCTGTCCCATATACAGTTACAACTGCTGCCCACCAGAAGTCCAAGTAGACAGTCATACACATTCACAATCTCATTGCCTAATATGTCTAGTTCTGACTCTGTAAATTTCATTTTATGTTCGCTTGCTGACATCCTGCTGCAGCAAGGTGGGAAGGTTGGTAGCAATATTTTGTGGTAGTTGATGCTTGGCACAAATTGTCATCCTTTGCAGTTTAATGCTGCAGTGTTTCTGTCTTTATCCTCCTCAGGTATTGCAGGAGTGTAGCTATACCATATTAAGGCAAAGGAATGTGGATCATAACATCTGCACGGCGGTGGCCGCATCCCCTCTCTTGTCTAAAGACATCCCGCCGGCATTGTCTCTCACTCCTCTACAAATCTAGAGTCACATCACTGGAATAGTTTCCTCTGTAATGTTCGGTCCCTACCCAAACACTCTTCAGCACTCTGGGACCTCATCACTTCTTTGACTCCAGAAGCCTGCTTTCTTACTGAAACCTGGATGAACTCTATGACTGTACCTGCGATTACGCTGGCAGTTCCTGAGTGAGAATTATCACATACTTAGACTAGACAAAGGTGTTAAAGCAGGGGGTGGAATTGTCATTGTTTCTCAAACTCTATCGGAATCACAATGGTGGATACTTTAGTTACTGGTTGGATTCAACTAGGCATTTTTAAAATTGAATAGTCACCGAAAGATTGCTGGAAAGGCACACTTTTATATCATCCTTCAGGATAAAAAAAAGGGTTCAGCCAGCGTATAGTCAAAACCACAGTGACCCATGTCCTGTCAGCCCAACATTTTCTTTTGTTAGGTGACTTCAGTCATCATGGCGAAGATGCCTCGGATACAGTGGTTGCCCAGCTTATTGCTGATTTTGAAACGCTGGGCTTATATCAAACTCATTTAGCAGGCCACAAGTTGGATTTGCTGTTCAACAATTCCAACACTGACCCCTGTGATTCACCTTTACCTCTGACCTGGACGGACCATTGTATGGTCCGTTTTCAGGTCCCAAAACCTGATGGAATTGGAAAAAATAGTATAGACAATAAGACAGCGTCAAGACAATGGCAACCAGTCCCCCTTCCTTTTCCGGTGATTTTGAACCGTGTATAGAATCCAAGGTTACAGAAGTAAATCAGGAACTAATAGACTATAATTAAGTCCTTAACAACAGCTTTTGAAAGTATTGCTCTACTTACAAATAGCTCCACAACTAAACTGAGATCCCATGCTCCCTGGTACACCACTGAGCTGAAGCAAGAACAATCCACTTTTGGTCTATGGACGATGGCCATAGACCAAAAATCAAAGTGATGAACACACCTATAGAGCATTCATTTCTGCTTATCATCATAATATTAAATTGGCCCGAAAGATGTACATCACTAAACAAATTGAACAGGCCGGAAATTTATCAAGAGTACTTTATGAAGTCCTTGACAACTTTATTAATCCCCATGCCTGCGCCCAACCAACTCAGCCCTCACAAGACCTATGGAATACCCTTGCGGAATTTTTGAGGACAAAGTACAAAGTACATATCAGAATTTTGTAATCCGCCAGGATCAGTGTGAACAAGTACCTAATGCCAACTCACTCCCACCTAATTGTGAATACCGTCTTGAAAATTTGAACCATATTTTCTTGAACAGATTCAGAAGGCCTTAGAACAGGGTAAATCCGCTCGACCTTTAGATTCATGGCCAGCAAGGATCATTGCCCTACTTGCTAATCATCTGGCAACCGCAATTCAGTAACCGCTTAATTTAACAGTGGAAACCGGAAAAATTCCCCTAGCATGGAAGTCAGCCTAGGTGCTACCTGTTCAAAAGAAAGCCAATCTGGATCCCAAAAGCTATCTAATTAGTGTCCTATCTCATTGTTGCCTCTTCTAGGTAAGCAACGAGAAAATGTAATAAATAATTAACTCACAGCCTATCTTGAGGTGAACAAAATACTAGACCCTTCTCAATCAGGGTTTAGGTCTATTCATAGTTCTGACACCGCACTGTTAGAAAACACCGATTCATTAAGACTTTCTCTTGATACAAGATCTTCAGCTACGTTAGTGCTGCTGGATTTGTCAGCAGCTTTTGAAACCGTTTCGCATACTAAGTTGGTATTGCATGAAATATGCATATGTGGGACTGCTCTTAAGTGGCGCCAAGATTTTTTGGGAGATCAAACTCAAATAAATTGTTATTGACTCTTTTACATCTCGTTCTATGCGGAATGATAAGGGTGTTCTGCAGGGGTTTTGTTTGAGTCCTACTCCATTTAACATTTACATGACACCTCTTGCAAAGATTCCAGAATAATTTGGCTTTGGAATGATATCTTATGATGATGACACACAGCTTATCTTCTCTTTTGATTAAAATTTGGACTAAGCCAAAGATCGCTTTGCAAAAGGAATGATAGCGATCTTGACATGGATGACTATTAATTGACTGAATGCAGAGAAAACAGAGATTATGCTGTTTGGCAAGGCCCAACAGCTTTGGTCGGACGATTGGTGGGCGAGAGAATTGGGTGTGGTTCCCCACCCCTTTGAAGATAGTTAAGAACCTTGGAGTAAAAATAGATCAAGCCTTATGCATGTAAGATCAAGCTCTAGCTACCTCAAGTCCTTGCTTTAATACAACGCGACTGTTGTGGAAAGCTTTTCCATTTCTCCCCATTGCAGCTAGGAAAACAATGGTACAGGCATTGTTAGTTAGCAGATTGGGATACTGTAATGCTTTTTAGGCCTCATGAAATGAGACCCTTATGGCCAAAAACAGGTGGTTCAAACATGGCAGCTAGGCTTGTCTGCAACCTACCTCCGGGTTCAGCTTTTATACCTCTGTTGAAATCTCTTCACTGGTTACCAGTAAAACAAAGAATATTTTGAAAGTTTGTTGCTTGACATATAACGCCTTGATAGGCAAAGGTCCTGGCTACCTGTAGAAGAAACTTAGATGTTACTCCTTACCTAGAAATCTAAGATCGAAGGACAAAGCTTTGCTTACTGTACCTCGTATTCGTCTAACTAGATGTGGAGGCCGCGCTTCTCCTATTGTTATGTTATGTTATGTTGTTATGTTATCTGATGTTTATAAAGCGCGCTGCTACTCCCAGGAGTGTCCCGGCGCTAGGAACAAAGCCCCTCTATACTTGAATAATTACCTTTCCATCTCCGCAACTGTACGGCTTACTGCAATTTTACAAGAATGCTTAAAATGTTTTTTAAATTTTTTTTTATGAGTTTCTCTTTGCCTCCCTGAGACTGTCTTAGCGCTGAGATACCCCTTTTGGTGTGATTCATGCACTATATTAAATTAAAATAACAAGATGTGTGTAGTGAAAATGTAGCATTTTCAATTTAGAGTGTGATCGTATTTCGCTTGGATTATATTAATGCCTCTGTCTGGGAGCATATCGCGAATGTGCTATTTATACACCATACGCTTGCAATCTTATTGTACTTGTGTCATGTTTTTGCCCACTTGTGCAAAATCACCACACACGTTTGAAGTTCTTTGCTAGTCAATTTCATCACTTCTGTCATTCTTGCATTAAACTCTTATTTAGACCTTGCAGCATCTTCACATGCGTGACTGCGATTTTTACCGGGATCCAAGGTCTACCTAGAAAGCCATTAAAGATGCGCTACTACAGATTCACCACCTTGATCCTGGTGTTCCAACATTATTTAAACCCATCCACCAAGAATATTCTATCCACATCTCACCCCTCTCCTCACTTTGACAAGAAAGAAGCGTACATTAAAAACAAAGCTCTGTCCACTCTGACACCACCACTGCCTAGACAACACCAGCAATAAGCATACAAACTACTCTCTGTGACCCTGCTACTAAAGATGAACAAATACAATCCCAGTGCCCTTTGTATTCAATCCACTCATTTGGATGCCTCTGCAAATAACCATTTATGGTCCTATATCTTCTTAGGCTACTTCAATAGTCATTGGAACACTCTACACCAGAGGCCTTCAAACTTTCTTCTTTCAAGACCTCCCTTGAGCCAAATGTTTTCATGTTGGGCCCCTCTTCAAAAGGTAGTAGAGAAAGAGGGACTGAGGATTCATACCTTACATTTAGGGTCGCAAAGAAGGGAGACAATCTGCAAAAGTAAATGTTTTTTTATTTTTGAAATATACACGCAAAACAAACTTCAGACATGATTTCTTCTTGTATTTGGTACTGGCACCTAATAAAGTACAGCTTTTAAAAATTAAGGCATGATGCATACCTCTAAATCTTTTATCTCTTTAAAAAGCGTGAGATTCAGAGATTCTTAATGATGATCTCAAAGAAATTAATAGAAATTCATGTTTTTGGGGTAGGATGATGCGGGCTTTCAGGGCACATGAGCCCAGTGAATGGGAGGGAGGGATGTCCCTGGTCTGGAGGGTACTGAGTCCAAGAAGACACTCTCCAAGAGAGGGTGAAATGAGATGCATGCATGATGTTCTCAGCCTCATTTCAGCACAGCCAGAATATGTTGGAGGACAGAAAAATAAGATCTCAGAGCTGCTTTTGTTTACCAAGAGCTTTCTGTTTGCAGCATTGCCAGTGTATTCACAATACTTTATTTAACAAAGGATTGTAAAAACAGCGCTTGGTAAAGAAACACAGCTTAGCACAGCTCCTGCCTATTCATGCCACAGCAGCTTTGAGACGTGCTCCTTTTGTGCGTTTTTCAAAGGAACCCATCTGAGAACTGTTCGTACAGTTGTTTTTAATTATGTTTGCTGCTCCCCTCTGTTCCTTCCCCTGTGCTGCTGTGAGGCCCCAGCAGATAGCGTCCTCATCTTATTTGGAAAGCGTCTCAGTGAGGCCCCCTTCTCCTCTGTACCAGCAGGCAGTCACCTCTCCCTGTTTGTAAAACATCACAGAGAGCCCTGCATATCCCTTCGCCTTACACCTTGCTCGGCTCTCATCAGCCAACATTAATAGCCCCTAGGTATCCAGACAAAGGGTAGGGATGCTCTCCATGGGTATCAGTGCCACCCTGATAAGGCAGTAGGCTCCTCTACTACTCTCCCATCCAGTGGCAGCTGCTGCTGACACGAAGTGGGCGGGCAGCGGGGGCACTGAGGGGAAATACAAACTACCTTCCTGCTGCCATCCTCCACCTTTACGATCCTCTTCTCCCGCTCCTTTCCTCTGTGCTCTTCTGCTCCAGTAACTGCAAACTGCGGTTCCCATGAGCACTGACACCCAGACTCCCCTACGGCCAATCCCAGCGCTTCTTGAGAAGTGCTGGGATTTCCTGAGCGGGCTGTTTTCCGCTCTAAATGGGACTGGCAGCCTGTGCCTGCTGTTCTCTCTGCCTCAGCTCAGTTGAGGAGATGTCAGTGCGCATGTCGGTTTGGCTGTCCTGAGATGGCCGGCCAAACCAACATGCCACTGACAGCAGCGCCCAGTGCCCACCACTCCTACTGCTTATGGCCCCGTCCCCAGGACTGGTATGACGGCTGCGGTATTCTAACCGTATCCTACAGGTTAAACAAAATTATAATAAAGCAGTTTTAATTATTGCTTTATTGTCATCTTATTTTACGTTTTCACCTGCTGCTCCAAGCTGTGGGGTGACGCACATCCCCCATAACGGAGGACCCGCCTGTGCTCCCATCCTTGTAAATGAGGTGTGAGAGAGAGGCTTGAAATGCACCAAACAAACAGAGGCCGTGCTTCCAGGTTACATTTCCAGCACTAGTAAATTACCCTACATTGAGCCTCTCCCCACAGGTTGTGCCTCCTCTAACTGCTGAAGGACGTGCACCCCCCTGCAAATAGCACAATGGAGCGCCAGGGTGGCTCGCCCAACAGTTTAAAAATATCTGATCTATACTAAACTGTCACTTAATGTCTGCCAGGTTGTAGGCCTTACCCAAACTCGAGCTTCTTAATTCAAAATTAAAGTAACCACCCTGAATCCATACACGCCAATAGACCTGAATCAGGAAGGAGCCTTCTGATTTTTGCAGCAAAACATGGCTATATTTTGGCTCTCTCCAGCCTGAAATTGCCTCTGTTTCTTTTTTTATTGTTCTTTTTTATTAAAAACAAATTAACACATAAAATAATTACAGACAATATCATGTACCATGCTGCGATCATCAACCCTCCACATAAAAGGCATATCCCTCGCTGGGGTAGAAGATATCCCAGAACATTGGTCGGGTAAGCATTACTCAGTGTCCAAAAGAGGTAGGTCTCTCGGCGGCTCACAGATGTCCCCCTGTCTGTGTTCCATTTCGGCCATACTTGCGACCATTTGTTAGGGCAGCCTCGTGAAATATATACAGTTTTTTCTGTGAACATACAATGGTCCATGTCATTTTCCCAAAGCCTCAGGGACGGTTTTTCTCTTGCTCCCCACAGTTTGCAATATTGCGTTTGGCAACCATCCTTCCCAATGACACCCATACCTTATCCTTGACGTTTAGGTCTGTAGGGCCCCAGATTTTTAGAAGACATAACTTAATATTACAATCAGTGGTTACCCCCATGAGCCTCTGTTTCAATAGAAGTCAATAGGGGAAATGCATTCTCTCGGTTATTTTCGTTACATCTCCCACTTTCTTCTTCTAAAATGTTGGCATGTACCTGAATCACATTTCGTTTGACTTCACCATACCTGTTACAAGTACTGGCGAGCAACAGCATTCCATATCGCAAGCAAAAACAACAAAAATATGGTGGATATCCCTCAAAAATATTTCCAGACAAAAATCACGAGTAACTCCAAAGTTACTCATGTTACTGAGAACTACAACTAAATCACGCCCATGCTTCAGCAACTATATTGGCCACCTAGGCTAAGGTTGTCACCTCTTATCCCTAAAATTAATGCAATTCATACAGACGTCTCTGCTGACCTGCACAATGGAATACAGCCCACCAAACCCCAAATAAGCCCCGTAATCAAGTACTCCAATAGCCCCACATTCAATTATTTTAAGTGTTATATTTTCATCAGAGAATATATTACAGACCTTACTCCAATAATATGTGTGCATTATGAGCATATGCCAAACCAGTTATTAGCATGAAAACATATTCTGTCATTTATGAGAGACAAAGAAGTGCAGACATAAAAAGGAAATAGGAGACTTTGTTGTTCCCCTTTTTATTTTGTTAACTTCCCAGCACTCCAGTCACAATTTTGAGCTGTGGACATAGCTTATCAATGTACATATTGATTGAGAAAAAATATATTCTCTCTTTACTTGCTCTCATTGAAGAGGGAGGAAAACTGTTTCTTATTTACACTTTAAGGAGACAGTTGACCCTACATCTGCAATTTTGAGTGACGACAATGAGCTATTGCTGACCTACTCTAAACAATCATTATAACATTAATTTAAATGCTGGAAGAATGTTTCTGCAGACCAGGATTACATTAATTTCATCATTTATGGTGTTCCTAGGTACTACCATTCTCCAAATACTACCACATTGCCTTAAAAGGAACGTCCTATCAACTTTCTCTGTTAGTTAGGCTCTAAAAATCAATGGACTGTTAATCATACTGATTCAAGTAAAATTCCTTGGACATCCTAATTATGCACGCCATACTAACATACCGAAATTACACAAAAAAGTGATGGATGGAATGCCTGAATTAATCTCAGCCACTGGTAATTACTTAGGCCGCATCACAATCCATCTTTATTTTGCACACCATGGCACCTCCTTTTGGACCCAGCCATATGCAAATAAGTCTCGACCCTGCTCCAATCCAAGCAGTCCAGCGAGAAATGCCAAGCCAGGTCCTTTTTGAACCGCAACACAAGCAACCCAAGACTGGTTTCACTCTAGTTATGGGCTCATCAGCCGGGTACAGCTTGGTAACTGGTCCTAGGATGTTTGTTTCCGGTCCAGGGAGGACCTGGACTGGCATTTCAAGCTAGACTGTTGACATGGGGAGCAGGGTCAACACTGATTTGCATATGGCTGGGTCCCAACTGGAGTGGAGTGGTGAGCAAAATAACTATGGATTTAAGCCCAGATCTCTGTTGGGGGTACGCGTTTGACTTTGTTTAGCATTCCGTCCATTAGTTATGGATGCACTAAACCAGCAGCCCTGTGGCGCATAAAAATGCTGGATCATAGGTCTCTGATGGCAGAAGCAGCTGAAGCTATATCATTGGAAATCTTGAAGTTTACTCACCTGAAAAATAAGTTGGGGGAACCATGGATTTTGTGTGACTAAAGCTCTGCGAAAAATAATTCAATTTTTTTTACCTTACTGTGTATGCTGAAGATCTACAGATCATGGTAATGTGCTCTCCCGTGCACTAACTGAAAATAAATATGGAGCAATACATATCTGAATTTGGCGTGTCTGTTTTATTGTCTCACATTTCAAAGTTCATAACCCAGAAAGAATCAATAATACCTCATCAGCGATATCGATGCTTCTAAGTTTGTTATTACACCTCCCAAAGGCTACATGAGTTAAAATGAGTACCTTTACCTTCTTGACTTCTGTTTTGTCAATGTATCCTTTTCTACATATATAATGTATATATATTCAAAGAATGTATAAGTACTATGTCTAAGGGCCTTATTTGGAGTTTGGTGGACAAGGTTCACTCAAGTTAGAGTAAGATAAAGGATCCTATTTCCACAAGCTGCTGGTTCTGCTGACAGAAACCTTCGACTGATGGACCCAGAGACATTGGGCCGTCAGCCTCATTACTTCGAGTACCATATTTAGGGCGGGCGTGGTTCAGTGAAAAAATATCGAAACCACTAATATTGTGATATATAAATTTTGAGTCAAATAAATCGAACAAAAAATATTGATTTCATATACTTATAATGTAAATGACAGAAATATCTGAAAAAATATTGTACAATAATATCAAACTAAAAAAATATAGTTTTTTATTATATTTATAAATAAAAATACTAAACAATAAGTATGTTAATAAACAATATTATCATAATGTAAACTGGATATATTTAATTTATATTAAAATTTACAAAAATAAATGTATGTTTAATACTATAACAAATATATATACATATATATATATTCAGGAGACAGCACAACACTGGTCGAGGAGAGGAGCCCGGGCGACAGGAGGGCCGAGCCGCAGTCCCCGGGGTGTGCTGGTGCGTTGTGCTCCCTGCCCTGCTGTTGCCGTCCTGGCCTGTGTGGAGCCCAGCGCGGAGCCGTACTACATTACCCAGCAGCCCTAGCGGCGGACCCGGAAGCCGCCGACCGCCGTTTCGCGCCTGGAGGCGCTTTAAAAACGGACACTGACACCGCATCGCGGGACCGCGCGCGGGCGGCGCCGGGGTAAGCCCGGGCAAAGGCCAGAAGAGACTGGACTGGGCCAGGTTTCTGTGCATCTTGTCGAATGGTGGTGACCGCGCATTGACTATTGTTGCCATTTGATATATCCTTTTGTTTTTTAATCTGATTGTCCTGTTTGTGAGTGCGTAGGCAGACACTAGGGTTTCTGGACAGAAGCTTAACCTATAAGCGAACGGAATGGTTAAATCAAAAACTGATAAAGCGATGGCGGCTCCAGCTACCCTAGATAATTTCCTGGTCAGGAAAGTAACACAGATTAATAATGATAGACGTGTATCCTTGGGGAAAGGCATCGTGATTGAAGATACATTATTAGAAAATGATTCTCTAAGCCAGCCCCAAGACCCTGAGATCAACCCGAGTGGTGTTATCTCTACGGCCCTCCCAGTTTTCATTCCTGTAGAGGTGGAGGTCCATTCTGCTTCTCGGGTGTTGTCAAGTTCTGATGCTGATGTACTAAATGAGACCCAACCTGAGACTAGGCATACGAGATCATGTAGAACACGGTCTCAATGGGAGAACGGGAAACATAATAATTGTAAACCAAAAAAGAAGGTCGGCAAGCCAAATACTGGTACTGTTATACCAAACCCTTTTGTATTCGCGGCCACTAATGGTGCTGGTAATGGAGCTAATCTAAACTCGGATATGATTGCCTCACTCTTAAAAAACTTAGAAGCTTCTTTTACTGTCAAAATGGAGGAGCTTATTAAACCATTAACCACTAAGATTGATGATTTAGCTAAGGAAGTGATAAGGCTGGGTGACCTGTTATTGTCTCGGGAGATAGTTCAGCCTAGTGGAATTGATTACTCTGGGGGGAAAAGGAGAGATACTGCTGTTCCTAATGATATACAGAATAAGGGGAGGGGAGAATCTGCTGATACAGTTATCCCAGGACCCGTAACTTTTACCCAGCCGGATATTCCTGTCGAAACTGTTTTGCAGCAACAATTATCCATAACTCCCCACAGCATTAGAGCCTCTAGTGTGGCGAGACACAATGGTCATCTTAATCTACCACCAGACTGTGCTCCTTTTGTAGTAGTACTGACCAATGTGCCCTCTTGTGGCACCCACCCTGCATCTCCCCATGATGAATCCTTTATCTCTCTGAAAAATAAGACAGTGTCCTGGCTCAACAAAAATTGTGGATTTCCGATTTCCTATTTTGACGAAATATTAACAGTAAGGCGTGTAAATTGGGTAGGGCCGTCCAAAAAGTCTGGTTCAGGGGACTGTATAGTCGTAAATTTTAAACACCCCCAGCATGTAGCAACCGTACTTTTGAGAGCTGCTGCACTGGTTTATAACACAAATAGTATCTGTGTACGCCCCTTGGGTTATTTTTATGCACATTTGTGCAAACCACGACTGCAACAGAATTTAACCAGGCGGGGACGTGAACCTTTTACTCCCGTGCAAGAGACCCATCTTCTGCATAATATTACTAATTCCTGTGGTGTAGGTGGACCGATTGGCGTGTCTAATAGGAGTGTTAGTGCTGGACACTATCAATATGGGCCGAATCTTCACACACAGAATAGGCTCGAAGTATTATCTGGTCTTGAACTGTGCGATTGACGGGGGGCACCTGCAGCTCAGGACATCGGGGCTTCAGGTGAACCTACTAATCCAGATAATTTGGTAGGTAAATTGTCAGGATGTCTTGCTGTCTCTTGGAACATTGCGGGTCTTGCTGCCAAAATGTCTGATGTAAACTGGGTGATCTATATCAAACAATTCTCGATTATTTGTTTACAAGAAACCTGGGAATTGGGATGTGAACTCTTTTTGGAAGGGTATAGGGCCTTCTTCGTGCCAGCCTTGCCATCTGTGCGGGGTAGGCCCAAGGGGGGCCTTGTAATTTTTGTATCTATATTAATTCCCTGTGAAGTACAAAGAATTGTTGCACAGCATACAGGTGTAATGGGTGTAACCTTAAGTGGAGGTAATGTCCGTGTCGGGCTGGTGAACTTTTACAATGCTGTTCATGAGAGTGGTGGCAGGAATCATATTTATTTTTTAAATTCCTTTGTTTCAAATTTTATGGAAAATGTGGGCCATAACCTCCTGATTATGGGGGATTTTAATTTGCATCCTTGTATAGACCCATTGCACAAATGTTTACCAGAAATGGTATGTGATCGGGCAGACTGTCTCCACATGGAGCACACAAAGGAGGGTGAACTGTGTAATGACTTTCTGAATGACCATGACCTCTGTTTGGCCATGTCTTTAAAAGACCCGCTATTTCGCTTTGATACCCCTACTTTTAAAGGGCATGGAAGGGGTACCTTTATAGACCATATATTGGTCTCTCAGACGATGCAAACTTTTGTGGATTCTTTTACCATCGACTTTAGTGAATTCAGTGACCATAATCCTCTTATAATCGGTCTAAACTGCCCATGGTTCAAAAAAGGTATTACGAGTATCAGGCAAGGTAGTCTGGTTACAACTGATGGTAAGAGGCGCTTAAAATGGTCAATGGTCTCTGAGGATGTCCTCTATAAGAATATCACTGCAGGTTGTGCCGAGGACATCAAAGTTTGTATGAATGGGGGAGGTGAACCCAAGCTGGTTCTAGAAGCGTACCAAAACATTACGGAAAGGGTATCAGCATTTCTATCGGTCCCATATAAACCCCGACTTAACTTAGGCCCGAGATGGTTCAGTCATGACTGTACTCTAGCTGCCCGTAATTTGAGGGTAGCCTTGGCAGCAACCCCGAGGAACAGGGAGGCCGTAAAACTCTGTAGAAAGGAATATAAGGCTACTATTGCTGCTCGTAAAGATTTTTTGAGGAAAGAGGCCTGGGAGGAATTGCTTGATCCCGCTACTTTGAATAACAGCACTAAATTTTGGGGTCTGGTAAAGAAACCTTTTTTGACTGGGGACTCGGGAGATGAACTGGTTTGTTGTATAACAAAGGAGGAATGGGAGAGTCATTTTAAAAGTTTATATTATTCAGAGGCAGATGCAACTATGGTTGCTGTCCCCTCTGATAGGGAAAGTACTGCCATCATTTTTGATATAAATGAGGTTCTGGTTGCTATAAAGGGTCTTACTGCTAACAAAGCCCCTGGCCCTGATGGAATACCACCTGATCTTTATAAATCTGATCCGGACTTTTGGGCTCCCATTCTGACTGCTGTTTTTAATGCAGCAGCCACATTGGGTTGCCCGGAGACTTGGGGTCTCTCAACAATAGTTCCGGTCTTTAAGAAAGGAGACAGGGGTAGTGCTTTGTGTTATCGCCCAATCTCGTTAATTGATTCAATGGTGAAGATAATGGGGAGAGTTATACTCCAACGCCTAACAAGCTGGACGAACGAAAACAATATTTTGTCGACCTCTCAATATGGTTTTTGTGAAGGGCGTTCAACTATAACTCAATGTCTTAATTTGTTTCTTATATTGAATAAATATACTGTTGTGTATAAAGGAACAATTCACCTTGCCTTCATGGATCTGTCCTCTGCCTTCGACTGTGTCAACAGGGGGAGGCTGTGGCAGACCATGAAGGATAAGGGTATTGATAAGGGGATTGTGGAGTTCCTTGCGGACCTGCACAATGACACAAGAGCTAACGTGAGGTTTTCATCGACCGGGGAAACTACAGGAAGTTTTAGTATCAATAAAGGAGTACGTCAGGGGTGTATTTTGGCCCCTTTTCTTTTTAACTTTTATATAAATGACCTTGAGGCTGTCTTACAAGAGGTAAAATCAGACTGCCCTAGAGTTGGTCTGAGGGGTATCCCTCTACTTTTATATGCTGACGATGCGGTCTTAATTTCCAGAACAGAAGTTGGTCTCCAGGCACTATTGAATGTTTTTAATAATTTCATGTGTGATAGGGACCTTAAGGTCAACAACTCAAAATCCTATATTATGCATGTTGGCCGACAACCGAAGAAGAAGTTCAATTTTAAATTGAATGATGTCTCGATCCCTACCACTCAAACATTCACCTATTTAGGTATCTTATTTGATACCAAACTTAATTGGGCTCCTCACTTGGCCAAGAAAAAGGGGGAAATGACTAGAGTCAATGCCTCCATCTTCAATACTGCGTCTAAACTGGGGAATAAACCAAATGTGGCTATGATGAAATTATACAACTCTAAATCCATAGCCACTGCTGTATACGGTAGTGAGATATGGGGCTACATAAATGGCGAACAATTACAAATAGTTGAAAATAAATTTCTAAAACGCCTGTTATGTGTCCCATGTAGTACCTCGAACTTAATTGCACATGAAGAACTTGGCTGCCAGTATTTATCCGACATTGTCAGTTTAAAACCTCTGTTATGCTGGGTAAAACTATGGTTAAGTGATGAAATCCCTTTAATACATTTGATAGTGGAAGACCTTATATCACTTGATCATGCCATGTGTGTACCTTGGCTTAAATACCTGAAGTCCCAATTTTTGAAACTTGGTTGCCTGAACTTGTTTGATAAACCGAGGGATATAGTCAAGGGTGATGTAGCAGCAATTAAAAAAGTTTTCTCTATGAAATGTATTGCCCTAAGAGATGAAGTTGAGCTCTTAAAACCTAATGTTAGAAAGTATATTATGCTGAGTACTTGCAATTCTATGGAAAAGTATCTAACATGCCCCTTCACCTCACATGAGAAATTTTTGCTGACCCGATTCAGGTTTAACATTTTCCATCTTCTCTTATTTAGACCCACGGCAGATATTTTTAAGAAACCTGTAGCTCCCTGTGGCTGCGACGGGAAGTCTCCACAGGATATGCTACATTTTATGTTTTTATATACATTTTACGAATATCCCCGTAGGAGATACCTTGTTACCCTTTTAAAGAAATTAAATTTTAAACAAATTAGACCTGCCTTTATGTACTTACAGCTGCTGCACCCGGATAGTGTCCTCCAGGTGTTAGAATTTTTAAAATTGACACTAAGATTTAGAAAATGTTTAGATGAGTAAATGTAACTTCCTCTGAACTATTAGTCGCCCATTGCACTTATGCACTTTTTTTTCCTGTACTGTTTTGCCTTTGCACTCTTTTATGGAATTTATGTATTGTATGTCTGTGTGATCGATTTTGTCATTATTGTGATGTTTTTTAATATGAACTGTTTATTGATGTGTACTTTTATGGATTGAAAAATATCCGAAATAAAGTCATTATCTATCTATCTATATATTCATAATAAATTAAAAACTATAACAAATAAATTGGATTTAAAAAAACACACATACAAATGTATTTACACATAAAACAGTAAACAATATAAAAAATAAAATGTTACAGATAATATATTACATATTACAAACATTACTAATTACGAATAATATAATTTTATATTGATAGAAAAATCATAATAATATACATTTAAACAATATAAACAAAACTATCAAATTGTACGAATAATATATATGCTATTCTGACTCGAATCAGTTCAACAGTAGGGAAAGTGTAGGTTTGCAGAGGGGTAAAATGTACTATTCTCTCTCCACTTTCTGCAACTGTAGGGAAAGGGTTGGACTCAGGAAGGGTTAAAATCACTATTCCCACTTCAGTCTGTGAAACAGTGGGGAAAGCATTGAACTCAAGAGGGATACAAATTAGTATTCCTACTCCAATCACTGCAACAGTAGGGAAAGTATTGAATTGTGAAGGAGCAGAATATACTATTCCCACTCCAGTCTATGCAACAGTAGAAAATGCATATCTGCTGTGCCATTTCGGACAAGGGATTGTACCCGGGAACTTCCGTCTATTGATCCAGCGAAAATATTTACCTGATGAAATACCTGATGCAAATTGACTGTTAAATGATATTGTTTTTGTGCTAAGTTATCAAAAGCCGTGAGAAAGCCCTGGTCCTATAGCCCACTATAGGGCGAAACACGTGCCGGCTGCTGCAACACCAAAAATGTATTTTGTAACTCTCTGGAGAATGAGGATGAAGCCTAAAAGCTTTAATAAAAATAATAAAGATTTACAAAACAATACAAACCAATTGGGACTTTGCAACCTTTCTTGACCACAGGAAACCCAATATTGACTAAAGAGGAGCATATACTCAATTATTTTCGTACTCTTACAATACGAGGCTGGTAAGGTCCAGTGCCTCGAGTGAATCTCCTCCATCTAGCTAAAACAAATTGGGCAACACCGTCTAGGAACAGGATGCCTGGATCCCTTTTGTACTGGAAACCCTGTAGGCCTATTTAAGGCCCTAAATCTTTGGGGAATGTATTGTGGATCTCCTACAGTGAGAAAAGTTTAAGGTGTGACAGTTGAAGTTAATGGTCCAATATGGAAGTTTCCTGTGGTGCGATCTCCTATAAATAAAGAGTGAACTACTTTTGGATCTATGTGTGGTCACTTCACTCAGTGAGGCTAGGATGAGCAAGTGGCTCGGACTTTGAATTGGCTAGATCTTGTTTAAGGATGTAAATAATATATATGAAATTGAAAAAGTACACATCTAAAAATGTGCAAAGATCTAAAAATGTGCAATGAAATGCAAGATACAGCGAAGTGAGAGGCAAGATGGCGGCCAGCACTTTGGTCGAGTGAGCTGGTCCTCGGCGTCCTTCCACCCCCGGTGGCGTTCCAAATCCTTTGTTTTATGTAGCATGGGGGAAGATTAATCCACGATGCTCTGGTGGCTTAATTGTTATTACGGCAAGTTACGGCAACAGACTCTGATAACCCGACTGACTCTGAAGGCTGTCACGTTACCTGTGCTCGGTTATCATCGTCCTGATCTCCACTGTACTGACGGCAGTGCTGCGGCGATGCCCCCGAATACGAAGAACCCGCCTCGAGCTTCATCTAAATCAGCGTCCTCGGCGGCTGCAGTCACAACGGTGGCAGATGCACTGTCAGCCCCAGCACCGTCGGAGCTTCTCAAGCGAGGCCAGGCGGGCTGCAAAGTTGGGAAAACACCAAAACCCACATCACCCTCGCTGCCGGCAATGTTCAAAACGCGGACAGCCGGAATTGCAAATAAAAACTTACAGGGTTCTGTCATCACCGAATCTTCCTCTCTTCCCTCCATTCCCTTAGTGCTTGGAAATACTGTGGATCCTGATCTCGATGTGACAGCGCTCTCTTTGGGGGGCACGACGGGCAGCTTCCAGCGCTCAAAATCTGTGTTGCCTCCTGAAGTGCAACCAAAGGGAATCCTGGGAGATGTAGTCCTTTCAGGCTCTGTATCCATTATACAGCCAGCAGATGCAGTTCATTCCCCCCAAATAACTATTCCATCAGCTTCCCTACCCCTCGGGTCTCTGAATAACGATGCTGATACTGACGGGGATAATTTTTTTTCTTTGTCAGATCATATGGGGTCCTCTGCCGATGACGAGGGATTAGATAAGGTTTGGTCCAAAGACGACGACGAGAGTAGCGAGGCAGGTGATTGGCGAATCAACGATGTTTTGAATCCATCTGTCCCCTTGACTGCCCCCTCTACGGTTCGCCGGGCACCTCAGGATCCTGGTACAGTGGAAGGCTCCCTAGCCTGGGACTATTCCTTTTCTGCACAGCCCGGTTTGTATGCTAACCCTAAAGACCAGGCTGAAAACAACCTCGATCCCAAGATGGACCCCATTTCTGGCCCTATGACATTAGCCATAATCTACCAAACAATAATGGCGCATCGCGAGGAGACACAACAGGAGAGTGCTAGAGCACAGGGGGCATGCCGTAGGATACAGAATTCACTCCGTAGAGTGATTAAAACCTGTACAGATATAGCATCTAGGGTCACAGAAGCGGAGACGCGAATATCCACATTGGAAGATGACTTAGTAACTCAAAAGACTACCATAGTCGCAATTCAGTCTCAGCGGGATGACATTCAATTGAAGCTCGTGGACATGGAAAACCGGGCTAGACACAACAATTTAAGAATTTTGGGGGTTCCCGAGGGTTTGGAAGGCTCTGATATCAGGCAGTTTGTGGTCGATCTTTTCATTGAAGCATTTCCAGAGGTTAAGGAATGGGACTGGCAGCTGGAAGTCCAGCGGGCGCACCGATTCCCCTTTAAACCTAAACATCGTCCTGATCAAACACCTACAGACCCCGTGCTATCCTAATTTCTTTGCATAATTTTTTAGCCAGAGAAAGGATTTATGATTTAGCCAGACCGGATAGGCAACGGTCAGGGAAGGGCTGTCAATTTTTTGTAAGGCCGGACTTTTGTCCAGCAACTGTTGAACGGAGGTGGCGGCTCCGTCAACTTATTGCTCCTTTTCAGTCCAAAGGGGCGCAGGTTTTCCTACTCTTCCCTGCCAAGCTTAAAGTGGTTCATCGGACTCAAACTCAATTTTTTGAGTCTGAAATTTTGGCTAAATCATTTTTGGACTCAATTTAGTAAGCAGATGTAGACTGGATCTAAGTTAATTTTTCCTATTTTCTTCCCTTTTTTTTTTTTTTTTGTTTGTTCTGTTATAACTTTATTGATCCAGACTCCTCGGTGTAGGGTTCCCTAATTGCTGATGCTTCTCTTGCTTATTCTGATATGCTAGGTTCATTTTTTAGCATCTCTAACTGGTCTACTCTTCAGTCTTTAGTCTGCAGCGTCATCGGGAGAGGACGCTTTGGTCAACACCAGCACTTCCATCGTCCGGACTTTGGTCCGTATGCCTTGGGTGGGGGGATTGGGCCTCACTAGGACAGGGTGGGAGGGTTGGGCCTTGGCTCGGGGGGGTCAAGGATGGGTTGTTTTTTGGGGAAGGGGGTGGGGGTGGGTAAAAGGTGCATTAAAAAAAGTAAAAAAGCTTGATAAATTGACTAGTTCTCATCATGGTGTCTTCATCATTACAATCAGCATAGTTATTATGCATGTTTATTTGTTGTGTCTAGTATTCGATGGCAGTGGGTAAAATTCGTATAGCAACATGGAATGTGTGTGGCCTCAATGATGGAAAGAAGAGAGCATTACTCTCAAAGGTCGTTCAGGTTTTGCATTTAGAGATATTATGCTTGCAGGAGACACACATTCCATGGAACAATCATGAGCAATTGAAATTACCAGGGTATGATTTAATTGGCTGCTCACGACAGTCCTCTATGGTTAGAGGGGTGGCAATTTTGGTAAAGAGGGGGCTAGGCTTCTGTGTCAGAACTTCCCAAGATAATGCAGGCCGCTGGGCTATCTCTGAGCTCTCAATTAATGGTAGACCTTTGACAGTCTGCACTGTATATGGTTCAAATGTTGACGACCCTGCAGTCCTGCATTATCTAAATGTAGAATTAGCCTCTTGGCCCCATCCTATTTGTTTATGCGGTGATTTTAATATCAATCTTCCCGCAGATTTTAATCTCATAACAGGCCAAATAAAATATGTGGGCAAGAAACCCAGAGTATTTAGAGCACTGCAAGCACTGGTCCAGGAGCACTCAATGATTGATTTGTGGTTTCACCACAAGAATTATCTAGATGGTTACACATATTTTTCGGCCCCTCACAAAAAAATGGTCCGTTTGGATTACGTTTTCCTTTCTGATCAATTTGTTGATAATACTTCGATCTCAATCTCGCCTCGTATGATTTCGGATCATAACCCGCTGATTATCAATGTTACCCTAAATCCTTACTCGAAGCCTCTTAGAGCATGGACTTTCGAGAGAAAGCTTTTGACTGAACAACTTTATCTAGACCATATGCGCCCATGGGTAACTGAGTTCTTAGACCTGAATAGGGGGTCAGCAGAGAGCAATATCATTTGGGACGCATTTAAGGCAGGAATTCGAGGCGAAACAAAGAGCTTTTCGTACTCTCGGCAGAGGCGATTGTCTGATCAGACTAAAGTCCGGGTTGACGCACTAAGGCGTGCAGAGGTCCTTCTTACTGATGCAATCAGGGAGGACCGCGATATAACACAGCTCCAAACTCAGGTTGCGATTACTAGGGCTTCTTTGCTTGAGTTTTTCGGACAGGACCTAGCTGCCAAATATTCTCAGTATCGTCAGATGATGTTCGAGTTTGGTGAACAATCAGGTATGGTCCTGGCCAAACGTCTCCAGCAGCGGGCCCATGCTAATCGTATTATTAAGATCAAAGATACTCAGGGTCACATTCAGGACACTCCTGAGGGAGTTCTGGCTGTTTTCTATACCTCTTTATACACTGAAGAACTTAATGATAATAACGCAGATAACGAGTTTGTTTTCTTTATAAACGATCTCAATACTTTAAAAGTTACAGACCAGCAGAACACTATTTTGGCAGCCCCGATAGAATGGGAGGAAGTCGAATTGGCGCTAAACTCACTAGCTAAAGGCAAGGCGGCTGGCCCGGATTTCATTCCCCTTGAGTTTTATTCCATATTTCGTACTGAGATACGGCAGGAGTTTTTAACAATCCTCAGAAATGCACAATTGGGCCGCATTCCAGATTCCTGGCGCTTCACAACTATCATTCTTTTTAAGAAAAAAAACAAGCCAGAGCTAAATCCTGCATCATTCCGCCCGATTTCGTTGATTAACACTGACAATAAGATTTTTGCAAAAATCCTAGCCACAAGGTTAGCGTCAGTGATTTCACCTTTAGTTTCTATACGCCAACATGGTTTCATCCCTGGTAGAGACACAACAGACCATGTTCGCCGTGTTATAGCTCTGCTGGACTGGGCACAAGCCACGGGCTCCCCACTGGGTGCAATCCTGTTAGACGCTGAAAAGGCGTTTGACAGGGTTGCCTGGGGATTTCTTTGGCGAACCCTACACTGGAAAGGGTTTTGTCCAGAGTTCATCTATGCCTTGCAGTCATTATACATCAAACCTTCTGCAACCCTATCTATATCAGGGCTTATATCAAGACCGTTTAATATTAGCAGGGGCACTAGGCAGGGTTGCCCCTGCTCACCCCTTCTTTTTGCACTTTATATAGATCCGTTTCTGTCCAAACTTGAACTGACTTTAAATATATCTCCTGTCAGGATTAACACGCATGAATTTAAAATCTTGGCATACGCCGATGATATTTTGGTCCTGACTAGTGACGTTTCCACTGCATTCTCTGCTATTAAGTACTTAGCACAACAGTTTGGCCAGTGCTCGGGCTATAAGCTTAATGCCCAGAAAACACAATTGGTTCAATCCACAGCAATGGCCCCGTCCGATGCACCAGTGGTCCAAAGTGCTCAGTATTTAGGGATTTTAATTACATCAGCAGTGGATAAGTTGCCCGACATGAATATCTTGCCTATTATAGACTCCGTAGGCCTAACTCTGCAAAGACTAGATAATCTACATTTATCGATCTTTGGCAGAAGGAATGTCCTAAAGATGTTAATCTTACCTAAATTTCTTTACTTATTTAGGACCATCCCATTAGAATTTGCTCAGTCTAGTCTTGTCCATGCGGAGAGATGCTGTAGCAGATTTCTTTGGGGATACCGCCAGCCTCGGAGGTCAGCCAAATGGATGCAACTACCGCTGCATAGAGGTGGGTGGTCTGTCCCTAATTTGTTGTTATATAGCTAGACAGCTCTATTGCAACATTTTGCTGTTCCACTGTTTGGTGATAGAGCCACACTTCCGCTTTGGCGGGCACCTTCTATATTTGAAATTGGATTAGGAGAGGAGGCCAAGGGAATCTTACTATCAGTCCTCGAACCTAGTTACTACAAAAAAACTAAGTTTAAAGTAATTATCTCAATGTATTCAGTGTGGAGGAAGGTACGCCGTAGATGGTCCATTGCTAATGTTAATTATTTCACTCCGCTGTTGTCGGCTAGACTATTACCCTCCATCTTTCAAGACCAAACTACATTTCGATGGAGGCAGCTTGGTATTACTACTTTGGGTGATTTAGCATATGAGGGCACTATGGCATCTTTTCTCTTTTTGAAAGATAAGTTATGTTTGGCTACTCATGAATTCTTTAAGTATCTTCAGCTTCGGTCTTATCTAGGTAAACTGTTAGCCAATATTCCTACTCTGTTTACTAAGCATAATCTTATGGTTATGATCTTGAAGAACTCAAGGATAGGCCTGCTTTATCAAAACTTACTGCTCGGCCTTCCAGACGATCTCTCTCTTTACAACATCAAATGGGGAACCAAGTTGGGTAAGACTAGTATAGATATTACGCATTCATTAGAGCTGTCTAGTACGGTATTAATTTCAGGGAGCCTGCGCTCCCAAAGTTATATGGCCCTATTTGATCTTTACTACACCCCAGCTAAAATATCCAAATGGGGTGGTAGGGGCCATTATAGTTGTCCGAGATGCGGCCTACCAGCAGCTAACGATGTACATATGTTTTTTTCCTGCTCAAAACTAGTTCAGTTCCTTCAAGATGTTCAGGTATTTATGAACACAAGTCTTAACATCTCGGTGGAGCTATCCCCCGAATTAGTTATATTAGGATGCGAGACAGACTTTTTAGCATTAAGAGCGAGCCACACTACAGCCTTATTATTTATAGCTATGTCTGTTATACGATTGTGTATTACATCGGAATGGCTTAGCTCTACCCCTCCAACCTTTTTTAATTGGAGAGCAAGGATGTTAGCCCTCCATAATTTAGAATCAGCGGTGTTTTTGAGGGGTGGTAGGAGAAGACGAGAGAGGGGGGTAAGAATTTGGGCTCCTGTAACGCAATGGTTGAACAATTGAAGGACATATCTAGTCTTATTACTGCATGAATGTACTTTTTTTCCTTTTGCTTTCCTTCTCTTGTTTCTTCTCTCTTTGTTTACTATTTTATATAGTAGTCACTGTTGCCATGTGATTTGTATGATTCCTGTCTTTTTGTCTTAACAAACCCTTACTCTCATTCCCATTCACAGACACCTATGATGTATTAATAGGTTCTGAATCATTGTAATGTTTTCAAGCTGTTTAATAAAAAAATTCAAAAAAAAAAAAAGAAATGCAAGATACAGCATTTGTCCAATGGTAAGTTACCAAAACAACTTTGGTGCGAAAAACACCTTCCCAGGCTTTTTTTCCATGAGGTAAGGAGCCTTTTTTTAAAAATAATTTTCATGTAAAACTCTAGAGCGCTGAAAGGAAAATATTATTTTCGCTAATAATAGAAAGCTGTCGTTCTTGTTATTTTCAATACACGGAAGCTGATGCAAGGAAATCCCCTTGGTTTTAAACCATGGTTCTTGCAAATTGTAAACTGAAAATTCTCGCATCACCTTTTGATTCAAAAGACCAAAGTACTTCAAAAACGGGCTGGAAAAGATGAACAGAAATTTGGTGTTCAGAATGTGCCCACGTCTGTTCTGTCACTGTTCAGTTGAAACACCAGATATATTAAATCGTTTCATAGAAAGCTTGAATGGGAGTTCTGCTCTTATCACGAGAGGTGAATAACAGTTGCTTTAAGTCCCATTTCAATGGGACTCAATTTATCAGCCCTGTAAAGAACAAGCATCTGCAATGCAAAAGGTCTCGCATTTACGCTAGTTTGAGCTATTGGCATTGTTAATGACAATGCCTATTATTTGTGTTTTAGTTTTCAAAACATAAATAAGAGGCATTGTCATACAATGCCAATAGCTTAACCCCTTCAGTGCCCGCCCCTTTCCCCGCCCTGTGCCGGCCGTTTCATTAGCGGGCGGGGTTTATGACGAGCTGGTCTCGTCATGGGCACAGCGCAACCGCGGCCCATGACGAGACCAGCTCGTCACGGGCATTGAAGAGGTTAAGCTCTCGCAATAGCGAGACCTGTTGCATTCCAAATGCTTGAAGGCATTGCTGAGTTTCCCCCTTCTGTCTCCTATATCCCCTGAAGAGCTCCTGTTTGCTATGAGTTAAATAACTAAGCCAGCGGTCACAACTGCGCACGAGAGCACATCCTGCCCTCCTGCAGTAAGAGAAACTCATTAAAGAAAATAGTGCTTGTAAACTAAAGGAGACGTACCATGTAACAACCGAAGTAAAAGGGCCAGTCCTCATGGGAGGTTACAAATGAAAACAAGGCGGTACTAAGGGAGGACTAACATGCCTTATTACAAATCAGAAGCCAGCATTTAAGAAGGGCAATGACACAAGCCAATAACAAATATGGGCGGAGAGTTGGCAGGACTTCAAGTACATAATCCAATACAACATGGTTCGCAGAGCAGCCCATGCGCTGCCCAGGCACAACCTAAAAAGGGCAGGATTAGCCTCACCATGCTTTGTACGTGTACATTCACAGCTATCAATAGTAAGTGTTCAATTTACAGAGCCATCTTGCTGCCCCAAGACACGAGTTAGCAATAGTTTGTTTTTACATAAGGCAGCCCTTTGTGATTTCTTTTTCGCGCAGCAGACTCTAACCAACCAAACTGAGCAGTAAACCATATTCAAGCCACAGCAAATAAATTAATTGCTCCTCAATATTTTTATTTAAATGGAAATGCTGTAATCTTTTTCAAACCTATTTGCACTTATTTTTTTCACATACATATGTTCTTCCTCTGTCATTTTAGACACCTTTCTTTCGATTTCGGCCCCGAGGACCCCGTTCCCGGGGCATGGGCACTTTAAAAAAAAAAAAAAAAATCCACGTTTAAAGGGGGGAGGGGCCACGAGGCCCCCCTCCTGAGGCCTTTCTTGGCCCCGGGGATCCCATCCCCTGGAGCTTTGCCTCTTTTTGTACGTTTTAAAAAAAACTTTCAGGGAGGGGGGCCTTCACTTGGCTACTTTTGGCCCTGGGGACCCCATCCCCAGTGCCTGGCCTCACGTTGGGGACTGCGGGGGGAGCCCCAATGCCCCTGCGGTCCTTGTCGGCTCCCCGCCTCCTGCGGTAGCCAGTATTGCTTTTGCACAAAAGGAGCTGCAAGCATGCATCTCCTTTTGCCCAAAAGCAAATCTACTTCACTTCGTGGAAGCAAGAGCAGTTTTTCTGCTCTTATTTCCATGAACCGAAGCAGAAGTTTGCAATGGCAGGGTAGGAGCAGTGCTGGTGCCGGCCCTGGGGGGGGTGGTGGTCTCCTGGGCCAAGGAGGGCTCCTGGAGGCGGGCTGCGCGCCCCCCTCCCAACTTGTACATAGTCCCGGGAAGGTGGCGGTCCCTGGTGCTGGGGTTTCGCAACGGACACCCATATTACAATAAAGTGTTCCCCGGGGAGATGGAGGTCCCTGGGGCAGTGTGGGGCCCGCATGGCCCCCACCTATTATTTTGGAATGTGCCCCGTGAAGGTGGTGTCTCCATAGCTGCGGGGGCCCACACAACCCCCGCATAGATTGTAGACATTGCCACTGGGACCTGGGCCAACTGGAGGATTATTAAAACGAAATGCAGGACACTGCGCTTTGTTCTTTTAATTTATTTTTACGGCGGGTTTCGCACAAGGTCCGTAAATTCAGCTGAAAAAATTAAAATAAAATGCTTTTTTTGGCCCTGGGGTTCCCTGTGGGACCCCTTGAGCAGGCCGAGGGGGTCAGAGTGTCCTACCCTGCCCCTTTTTCTTCATTTTTAACCTTTTTTCTTGTGACTCGGTTCAATCGAGTCACAAGATGGCTACCAACACTTTCTGGTTTGAAGTGTTGGCAGCCAATCAGAGTCAAGCTCGAGATTGGGAGGGTTCGCGGATCCACCGCGGTCACCAGATATCAATATTTTTTTATTTTTGAATTTCTCAGGAACACCCACCCCCGCCATGCACAGTGTTGTCATGAATGATGTCCTTTCAGATGTTACAGTAATTTTATTAATGATGTATAAGAGCAAGTCAGGAGTGATTTGATATGTGAGGTCATAAGAAGTGCATGAAATCCCGCTCTAATTAAAAAAAATATCAATGTCCCACCTTTTACGAAAACTCCCACTGGGCCAGGGACCAGGGGCATTATTGTTTTTTGGGAGAGGGGGCGGCCCCCCTCCGAGAGTCTTTGTCAGGCCCCAGGGACCTTATCCTCTATGGGCGATAATTCAAATAAGGTGATGGGCTATGTGGTTCCCTCCCTGAGCTGATGATCGGCCCCAGGGACCCTTTCCTCCAGGGTCCGATACATTGCAGTGTCCCGTGAAAACCATCCCCAGGAGACTGTTGTTTTGTAACGATAACTCACACATACCCGCCAAGCACAGTGTTGTCATTAATGATGTAGTTTCAGATGTCAGCAGTGATGTTATCAAAGCACAGTGTTGTCATTAATGATGTAGTTTCAGATGTCAGCAGTGATGTTATCAAATATGTCATAGAACATGTCATGAGTGATGTAATATGTGAGAAAAATAGCAGTGCATAGCAAGGGCATGAGTTATAGTTACTTTAGGGCACAAGTTACAGTTACTTGAGATAACTATAACAGGTCAATTTCAGTGGTTTTGTTTGGTTAACAATTCTATTGAAATTTTGAACTAATTGTAATGTCCCTCTAACTTTTGCTTTTTTCAGTGAATGTGTATATCTATCTATCTATCTATCTATCTATCTATCTATCTATCTATCTATCTATCTATCTATCTATCTATCTATCTATCTATCTATCTATCTATCTATCTATCTATCTATCTATCTATCTATCTATCTATCTATCTATACACACATACACAAAAAAACACATACACAAATATATATATATATATATATATATATATATATATTGGTAGCATATATTCTGCCAATAGTGTTTTTGTCATGAAAAAACAAAAGCGCAACCCAATAACCCTTTGTGAGCTTAGGTGTCTGTAATGGCCAAAAGGGGACATCCCCCTGATCTCCGTGTTAGCTTTTTACCTTGGATGTGTATGATATTTGTGTAGCACAATATTTAGGAGTTACTAGTCTGGTAGCACACTGCACCAAAATGGATCCCTGTAGTACTCTGTGCTGGACTGGAGAAGGAATTTTCAATTTCACTATGCTGAGATTGAGTGGTTAGATATGGAGAAACCCACTTTAACACAATGCTATCAGTAAACGTATGCTCTTTCAAAGAGATGAGTGATTGACTTTATTGATAGCACAGATAAATCAAAGAGAGTTTAAGGACACACATTTTCGGTGTCAAGAATGAGTCAGCCATCATGGAGCAAATACAATTTCTGGGCATAAGCACATTCAAATCAAAGAGCTAGTGGATATTTTCGTTGATCAAATCACCAAGGAAGGTTATGTTGTTTGGGGGGCTAGTCTGAATACAATTTAGGAGAAGTCAGCAGTTGATTAGCAGGCCTCAATTCTTTGGCTATGTATTTCTCTTGATTCTAGAGGGCATGGATCGAAAAAGTAATAGCGAGATTAAGTTGGTCAACACATAAACTGATGGATGGACACAGTGAGCGTTAGGTGTTTTTAGAGCAATGAGGACATTCATCAAGATGGATACCACTGGGGCAAGTAAGCTAGCAAACACACTTAGTAGTCAGTATAACTGGGTCTGCTCTCAATGGTAGTACTCAGTAAGAGGTCACAAAAGTAAAGCAACAACCAAGGATCTAGGGACCATATTCAACCTTTGAAAATTTGTCAGGTTAAAATACCTATACAATATTGCAAAGAATAGCAATACATCGCTGTATACATTCATGACAATTTTTCGTAAATTATATCACATCTTTTCTGGAAAGCCACAATTAGTATTCTCCCAATGCAGAAGAATGTGTCTATTTGGTTATGTAGAAAATAACATTTTTCCTGCAAATTCAGTCTCTTCAGCGCATAATCTACATATTTAAGATTGAACATTACTGCAGTTCGTTCATGCTCACTTCATTCGTTGTTTTCAATGTATAACGTACTGTGGTAATGCAAGCCTTTGGCTTAGAATGTCTAGATCTTGGAATGTGTCATGAAGTCACTGAAGCACTGCAATCCGATTGTAAGCAGTTGCTCCAGTGCCCCTTCATGAAGAGACGTGGCATCCTTAATAAACCTACAGATACTACTGCAGACTACTGTGAGTCATCTTTATCAGACTGACGACGATCTGGGATCACTTGGATGCCTCCCACACAAACTGGATGCTGAATCTATCAAAGAAGGGGCTAGAGTGCAAGCCGGTGACCGTTTCATTCTAAAGACGTCACTATTCACCAGTAAGTGAACAACCAAGGTTAGAGACTCATATTTTCATTTCCTCTCGCCGTCTCATCTCGTCATACAGTGAAACATGTGGTGAATTTCATTAAAGTCGCGCTATTTTCAAGACTTCTACAACGTATGACTCGTTACATAGCAACCCTTTGTCAAACATGCTCGAGCACTATTGTGTGTATCAGCTGTTAATTGCTCCGCCTCGAGTGCTCTTTGCCTTGCGCTTTTGCCAGTAACTACGACATTACGACATACCAGCTTATTTAAATTCATCATTCTCCAGTGCTGGCAAAGCGGATAAAGTAGAAAATTCAAGTACATTCATACATGTGTGTATACGCGCACTCACACTCGCAAGTACTGCCTACCTCGCATTTTAAAGTCTCTTCTAGTGAACATTAGTAAAGCGCGTCGGTAAGTATCACAGCTGTACTGAACTAAACACCTCAACTTTCTTTTACAACGAAACTTCACACCGACTCACTCAGCCTTTTTCCACAACTGTGTGTGATTGTGAAGATCATCAAACCATAGAGACTCGGAAACTCAGGAGTGCATCTCCTGTTACAGTGCCCCTAGTGGTCTCTTATGGAATCCTCGCTTTCTTCAACTTTTCAATAACAACTGCACTACTTCTAATGTTCATTTTCATCAGTGCATTCTCATACTTCTGTGATATGCGCACATTTTTATCACTTTCATCATTAAATATATAAAACTTCAGCGATATGCACGCTTTACCGTAATACTTTACAATACTGCAGCAGTGCATATTTGGATTTACTTCACTTGCACTTTCTCATTTCATTCCTGTGATGTGCACACGGTCCTTTCATTTAGTGCAAAATATTCTCCTCAGCGATTTGCATGCTTCATTTACAACGAGAACCTTGTTTTAGTGATTTGCACACTTGAACTGCATGCAAATCTTCCAGCGATTTGCATGCTTTGTACAATCTCTTTCGATTCTTCAGTGATTTGCTCATTTTTTCCCCCCAAAGACCATGCAGAGCATTTCACCTCCAGCACCTTTTCTGCAAGAACCTGGTGAACCCATACTAGAATGGAAAATGTGGATTCGTTCTTTCGATGCATATTTAGTGGCCAATGATGCTACTAAATTTAAACCAGATAGGAAAAAAGGTTTAATGTATTATCACTTAGGGGTTGAGGGCCAGAATATTTTTGACCATTTACCTGATTATCCTGACATAGATGAAACTGATCTTGATGAATATCAACTTGCCACTGCCCACCTTGATAAATACTTTACCAAGTCTAAAAATCTTGTCGTTCACGGATTTCAATTTTTTACTAGAATACAAAAACCTACAGAGAGTATTGACTCATATGTTACTGCCTTAAAAGTACTAGCGGCAACTTGTGAGTGTGAAGATTTTACCTCACAGTTAATAAGGGATCAACTAGTAGTTAGATGCAACTCCCAAAAAATCTAATAACGTCTTCTTACTTGCAAAAATTAATCCTTAGATTAGGCTGTGGATATAGCTAAAAGTATTGAAGGTTCTTGTGAGGATGAAACTCTTTTAGAAGAATCATTTAACAAAACAACCATGTCTGGTGCTGTCATCAATAAACCCATTTCCTTTCCAGCTCTGACAAAAGTGATATCAAAAAGAACAAAACTGTTTTTAAACCCACACCTCAAACCCCACAACCATTTTATCAAACTCGCAAGATCATTTGCTTCAGATGTGGTTCACTCAACCATGTTTCCTCTTTCAGATATTGTCCTGCTCATGGACAACAATGTAAGAAATGTGGAAAAATGGGACATTTTTCCAAAGCCTGTAGGGGGGTAGGTTTAACAACCCTAATCCTGTTAGTTGTGTAGTCAACGAAGACTATGATGTTGATGACAGCAACAGCAATGTTTTGATTAAAGAATTAGCATTAGGTGCTAGATGTGTTAAACAAGAAAACATTTCTTCAATTCCAGATCCAGAGATAGAAGTTTGGATTAATGATGTTCCAATTACACTCTTAGTAGATACTGGAACTCACATCACCATCATAGACCATGTCAAATATACACAGTTTTGGGGTTCACAGCATTTATTGCCCCCAGATGTCATGACGGTAGCGTTTGAAGGCAGTAAAGTAGATTTGATAGGTGATTTTTGGTCGTCCATCAAACTACTACATTCATCCATAACTGGAAAAGTTTATGTGGCACGTAAAGGCATAAATGTTTTAGGTCTCATTCATCAAGCTGAGTTTAAATTAATCATTAGACCTGGCTCTAATAATCCCATCACTATTGAGACACAAGATATTAAATCTGTCACTAATATTGTCAATGACTGGGAAAACAAATTTCCCAAGGTTTTCCAAAACAACTTAGGGAAAATCTCAAATTTAGTATACTCTGTAAAAGTCAAACAAGAAATCACACCTATCAAACACAAATTATGTAACATCCCCTTTAGGGTCAGGAAAGAACTATCCAACATGCTGTCTGATATGTGTATGCAAGGTATTATCAAAAAAGTAGAGGGCACTTTATGGCTCTCTCCCATAGTTTTAACCAAGAAGAAGACAGGCGAACTGAGAATGTGTGTAGATTTAAAAACTGTCAATGAGGCCATCTGGGTAGACAACTTTCCCTTACCCAGAATTGAAGATCTTATCACGAAAATTGGTCAATCTAGTTGGTTTACCAAACTAGAAACTAGATCTTAGATCGGCTTACCATCAGGTGGAATTAGACAAAGCTTCTCGTCATCTTACTGCCTTTCTTACACCTGATGGTACCTTTCAGTTCTGCAGAATGCCCTTTGGCATAGCATCTGCGGCAGCAGTTTTTCAATGTTTAATGTCTGAAATGTTTCTTGGTATTTCACAAGTAGCCGTCTACCAAGATGATATTTTATTGTTCACCCAAAATGAGTCTTAACATGATATTTTAATCACAAACATTTTAAATATACTCCAATCCAGAGGTGCTACCTTGAGAAAATACAAATGCATATTCAAAGCTGCAGAGATCGAGTATTTAGGACATGTGTTCTCCACTCAAGGAGTTAAACATAAACCTTGCCTTGTTGAGAGCATCATGGATGCACCGGCTCCCAAAAACAGGGAGCAGTTACTTTCTTTCTTGGGAATGTGTGAATTCTATGCTAAATTTGTAAAGAATTTTGCCAATTTGACAGAATGTTTTAGGCCTTTGTGAAAGAAAAACGCAGAATTCATATGGTCAGAATCTTGTGAACAATCTTTCAAGATGATTAAATAAAGAATTGTGAACGTTCCTGCCTTACAGCCTTTTCTTGAAGGCAGAACCACCATTGTAACTGTTGATGCCAGCGAATATGGCCTTGGAGCTGTCCTCACTCAAAATGATAATGGGGGTGAATTTACCATAAGATTTGCATCCAGGAATCTCAGACCTGCTGAGCGTAAGTACCCAGTGATCGAAAAAGAACTTCTAGCCTTAGTTGTGAGTGTAGAAAAATTCAAAGCATGTGTTTGGGGTAGACCTTTTATACTCAAAACTGATCACTGTCCCTTAGTAAATATACTTTCTGGCAAGAACATTAAACTTACCACGGCTCGTATCTCGAGGTTGGCAGCAAAACTTCTTGAGTTCACTTTCTTTATTCAATACATTCCCGGTGGGAAAAATTCCTGTGCAGACTGTCTCTCCAGACTTCCCATTGAAGAATCCGAAAACCAAAAATGGGAAACAGAGATCGAGGAATGTTTCATCGCATACGTAGGAGATGCTACTTTTTGTGAGAAAGATTGGATTACTGCCATACAATCGGATCATATCCTCAACCAAGTTATCACATTCATAAAATCAGGATGGCCCAAAGAAACCCTGCTACAACATGAACTTCAAACATTTTGGAAGGTTTTAGATCAACTATCTTTTGAAGGTACATTTTAGTCTGTGGAGCCAAATTTGTAGCTCCTTCTTGTTTTCGTCAACGCCTAATTAGTTTAGCACATGGTGGTCATTTAGGCTCCACCTTGACCAAGAAAAAGATTAGAGAAAGATTCTGGTGGCCTCGCATGGATTTTGAAGTGGAAGAATTTGTATCCAACTGTGCCAAATGCAAAATCAGTGACAAAGTTTTAATAACTGAACCTCAAATTCAATCAGTCAATCTTTGTCCTAAGAAAGCTTGGCAACGCATTGGGGTAGATTTCTTAGGTCCCTACCAAATTCTTCCCAACTACATGAGGTATCTTATTGTGATGGTTGACCATCTCTCCAGATGTGTCGAAGTTGAAGCAATTTCTGAACCCACTACCAAAAAAGCAATTGAGTGCTTCCAAAGAGTGTACTTGAGAGAAGGTCTTCCTGGCAAGATTCTTACTGATAGCGGGGTTCAGTTCACGTCAACTGAGATGTCCTCCTTCTTAGAAAACTGTGCTATAAAACACTCAGAACACCTCTTTACCACCCCCAAAGCAATGGTAAAGTCGAACGCTTTAACTAAGTACTTGTGGAATGTATACAATCCTCCATCAAAAGCAATTCTTGTGTTGCTAAATCTATTCAGGAACTAGTTTGGTCTCACCGCACCACCCCAAACTCTGTGACAGGGAAATTTCCCTTCGAACTGATGAGAGGTAGGGAAGTCACCACTGAACTTTGTCCCTTATGCACCACTAAAATCTCTAAGAAAGATGGAAGTGTAGATGAATGGTGGAAATCAGCTGAACTTAATTCTTATCTTGCAAATTTAAAGAGATCTACCAAGGTCAACCCTAAGTTAAAGAAAGAATGTAGATTGAAAATAGGTGTTTGGGTATGTGTGAAAAATCCAATCCTTGTTGGTAAAGGTCTGTCAAAATTCAAAGACCCTGTCCAAGTTTGTCAACTATGGAAAACTCTGTTAAACTTTCTGATGGAAATTGGTGGGGTATGTCTCGTGTGGTGCTTGTTCCCCACTATGTTATGCTTAGCAACACTGAGAAATGTTCTCAACAACACTTCTCATTGCCTATCAAAGGACATTCAAAAAATAATTTGACCATTAGAAAGAGATCTCGCACATCTGTGCCACCTAAGAAATGGAACGATTTTGTCAATCATTGATTTTCTTTTTCTTCTTTCCTCATTTGTTTTTCTTCTTCTTTTCTTTTCTCTTCTCTCTCCTTTCTCTTTTTCAACCTCTTCAGGAAGGGGGGTATGGGTATAATGTTTTACAAGTGTTATAATTGTTTTCAGAAACAATTTGCCTCGTCATTCTTCGTTCTGTAAAAAGGGAGATGTGTGGTAATGCAAGTCTTTGGCTTAGAATGTCTAGATCTTGGAATATGTCATGAAGTCACTGAAGCACTGCGTTCCGATTGTAAGCAGTTGCTCCAGTGCCCCTTCATGATGAGACGTGTCTTCCTTAATAAACCTACAAACACTACTGCAGACTACTGTAAGTCACCTTTATCAGATGTACATTCTACATACTTTCAGGAAGTTGTATGTCTCATTTAACACTATTCCTTACACGGCATTACAGATTACTACTCTGCTGAACAATATTTTTGTCCACCTTAGCGATAAGAGCAGCCTCTTATCACTTTACGCTCATTAGATACATCGACAGGAGCAGACCACGCTTCTTCAAGGTAATTTTAGGAACACTGCATGCAGTTTTAGTTTTTGTCAAACATGGCTTAGAAAAGTGGTGTACCGTCAAATGTACCAATTAGGCATGCTAAAAAGCTATGAATTTGTGATTAAAGGGCATCGGGACCTATTAACTATATTTTCTTTACATAACACTAGATAAAGTCCTAGAGAAAGCCTTTCAGATTGCTGACACTTTGGCCTCATTATGAGTGTCCACGTAAGTCAAACTGGTCCAATTTGTTTGTTTTTTATGTAACCCTCTGGCTGCAGAAAAGCATCTGAAATGTGGGTGGGGGTCTAACCGTTAAAAATCCAGGGATATTCCTTCGTCCTCCACTAATTACTCAGGGGACCCTTAGGAATCAATTCATTGCCCCAGTTCAGCGAGGACCTCAAGACCAGGCTCTTTGGATGACTCCAGCACTCAACTGAGCCCCCACCCCCATCAGCGCCTTGAGACCCTTATGGATGAGTAGTTGCGCTTTACCAACCCTGATTGATTGATTCAATTCATGACACCACGTTATATTTGTTCCCCAGAGTTACTGATGCATCCGATATTGATAACTCCAGGGAGGAATTCTAATCCAATTGAAAGTCATGCTCTCATGGGGCCCCTTGTGATCTAGGAAATACTTATGGAACATTTACTGTGTATATTTTTCACGTTTAAACATAGCACAAGCCAGATGGCTCATCAGATCTATCATCATATATGTTGCCAAAGAGGCTATTTTAATGTCATGCATGGTCTGTGAAAACATCCACTGAGTGTAATGCCGGTGCATTCATAGCATTCATGCACATGCTAAAACATAAGCTCGAGAGTCATACCATCCACTGACATGAGACATGTTGCTGTGGCACTCATCACCCTTCTTTTATTTCATGGACTGTTGCCAAAAGTGATATTAAGAGAAGCATGCTGCAGGAATGGATGATAGTTTTGCAGCGGAAATGGGATTTGCACCGTGCAGATCCTTTCTGCAAACTCAAGTACAAGCTGCACTTAAGCGGATGAACCTTTCGTCTCAGGCTATGGTCTGCCTCCAACAAGTGATTAATATATATCAATGACAGTGAAGCACATTAGGCCTCAAACAGATGACAGAGAATAGAATATTTGCCAATCATGAAGATTGATTAGCAGATTAGGAAATTACAAATGTTCATCATTCAGATTAGTCCTAAATGAATAATAATCATATTGGTATAAAGGTCAGTATAATTCTAAGCAATCAAACCAGCAAAAACAAAGACAGCCTTTTTAAAGGTGTCATAAGTAAATCAAGGGAGTTTCAGATTCTCTGAAGGGAAATTCATAACATGCTGAGCTAAGAAACTAGAAGAATGAGGGAAAATGGAGCAGAAGTTATCAGCAAATAAAGTCTCTAAAAGGCAGAATCAAAGGACAATTCAGTCAAATAAATGAGAAAGAATTTGCTCATGAGTCTAACTCTTTAAGCAGGACATCTCCAACTAACTCAGCAGTGCACAATTAAACATGCAGTTCTCAACAGTGTGCAGCACTTCCCCCATTTTTCAGGGAGAGGTGACCAATCAGACTTCACCATTAGTGATAACATATTTGCAGTCTTCTTCCCAGGCATCGCATGATGGAAGTGTTCAGCTACATGACTTTCAAGAGATATCTTGCAAAGGGATGGTGCATCACGGTAAGCTTGTCTCAGGCACTGGTGTGGAAATTCACTATTCACTCACAATGAAACACATTATGAAAAATCTGTTACCAGAGAAACCAAAACATTTGCCACATTTAATTAATTCTAACTACTGAAGCTTGGCGCCTGATATGAGAGAAAGAAACACAGAGCACAGCAACCAAAAGTATCTTTTCAATTTAGCTTGAGCTAATAAAACGGAGGCCTACATTAACTATGGCTAACTTATAGTGAACACACTTTAACTATGGTCAAATATAATGTGAAACTGTAACTCCAAGTATACATATAGAATCTGCAGATTAGTATCTGTTAAGCAATCTGAAAAAAATAGTGGGTGAGTCACCAATTCCCCCTCTGATGACTCAGAGCGCTGTCTCACTATACCTTCCTAAGTCCCCTTGTGATTGCTTTCAAATGCCAGTTATTAAACAGATAGCTAAGATAGCAATAATTAATGGGGAGGGGTCAAAATAGTGCCTGATAGTCCGCTACCTATGCCACAAAGACAACAAACTATTGCAGAAAAAACATTCCCTATTACCTCCCAGGCAGCTGTTGCTTCCAGCTCCTTCAAATCCAAAGAAACGTCAGAAATATTTGAAATAAACTTGCTAATCTCACTACTCTTATCAGGCACATAGGTACGGCACTATCGGACAAGTAACATGTGACAGACTCCATCCTCTTCTGCAAATAAGGTATCTAAAGCAAGCCTGGTCTGTAGGACCATGGCTCAAATAGCCAAAAGTTCTATATTAATAGCAGATAAAACCAAGGTTGCCCCACGGAAAGAAGCCACCACACACCATCGGCTCGTCAAACTCATTTAATTGCAGCTTGCAAACAAGAATCTTGAAAGGGCGCGCAGCAGTCTTTAGCCAAACGCGTTTCAGGATGTCAAATCCCTTCGTCAGTGGCAGGTAATGGAAGCAGAAAAAACGGAGAAAACAGCACCTTTATATAAATAGAGTCCTGCCCCAGTGGGCGTGCCTGATCGCTCAGCATTCTGGACCCTGTGGTGCAAAACATGTTCTCAAGTGAGTCCGTTTCAAATGCCCCAAAATAAAAACCAAATAAAAGTCCAAGTGGAGCTGTGGGCATTCAATCAAAATTGCCTGTCTCTGCTTTGTAGCCGCAATTCACGAACCTCGTGCTGAACAGCATCGTGTCTCCTTGAGCAAACACCACTCTGGCGCTGGCATGGACCCGCTTTCACGCGGTGGGCTTCTCTCATCGCAGCTGGGCGTAGCTGCTATTAAATCAAACCAAGGTTGCCCCACGGAAAGAAGCCACCACACACCATTGGCTCGTCAAACTCATTTAATTGCAGCTTGCAAACAAGAATCTTGAAAGGGCGCGCAGCAGTCTTTAGCCAAACGCGTTTCAGGATGTCAAATCCCTTCGTCAGTGGCAGGTAATGGAAGCAGAAAAAACGGAGAAAACAGCACCTTTATATAAATAGAGTCCTGCCCCAGTGGGCGTGCCTGATCGCTCAGCATTCTGGACCCTGTGGTGCAAAACATGTTCTCAAGTGAGTCCGTTTCAAATGCCCCAAAATAAAAACCAAATAAAAGTCCAAGTGGAGCTGTGGGTATTCAATCAAAATTGCCTGTCTCTGCTTTGTAGCCGCAATTCAGCAGCTACGCCCAGCTGCGATGAGAGAAGCCCACCGCGTGAAAGCGGGTCCATGCCAGCGCCAGAGTGGTGTTTGCTCAAGGAGACACGATGCTGTTCAGCACGAGGTTCGTGAATTGCGGCTACAAAGCAGAGACAGGCAATTTTGATTGAATGCCCACAGCTCCACTTGGACTTTTATTTGGTTTTTATTTTGGGGCATTTGAAACGGACTCACTTGAGAACATGTTTTGCACCACAGGGTCCAGAATGCTGAGCGATCAGGCACGCCCACTGGGGCAGGACTCTATTTATATAAAGGTGCTGTTTTCTCCGTTTTTTCTGCTTCCATTACCTGCCACTGACGAAGGGATTTGACATCCTGAAACGCGTTTGGCTAAAGACTGCTGCGCGCCCTTTCAAGATTCTTGTTTGCAAGCTGCAATTAAATGAGTTTGACGAGCCGATGGTGTGTGGTGGCTTCTTTCCGTGGGGCAACCTTGGTTTGATTTAATAGCAGCTACGCCCAGCTGCGATGAGAGAAGCCCACCGCGTGAAAGCGGGTCCATACCAGCGCCAGAGTGGTGTTTGCTCAAGGAGACACGATGCTGTTCAGCACGAGGTTCGTGAATTGCGGCTACAAAGCAGAGACAGGCAATTTTGATTGAATGCCCACAGCTCCACTTGGACTTTTATTTGGTTTTTATTTTGGGGCATTTGAAACGGACTCACTTGAGAACATGTTTTGCACCACAGGGTCCAGAATGCTGAGCGATCAGGCACGCCCACTGGGGCAGGACTCTATTTATATAAAGGTGCTGTTTTCTCCGTTTTTTCTGCTTCCATTACCTGCCACTGACGAAGGGATTTGACATCCTGAAACGCGTTTGGCTAAAGACTGCTGCGCGCCCTTTCAAGATTCTTGTTTGCAAGCTGCAATTAAATGAGTTTGACGAGACGATGGTGAGTGGTGGCTTCTTTCCATGGGGCAACCTTGGTTTGATTTAATAGCAGCTACGCCCAGCTGCGATGAGAGAAGCCCACCGCGTGAAAGCGGGTCCATGCCAGCGCCAGAGTGGTGTTTGCTCAAGGAGACACAATGCTGTTCAGCACGAGGTTCGTGAATTGCGGCTACAAAGCAGAGACAGGCAATTTTGATTGAATGCCCACAGCTCCACTTGGACTTTTATTTGGTTTTTATTTTGGGGCATTTGAAACGGACTCACTTGAGAACATGTTTTGCACCACAGGGTCCAGAATGCTGAGCGATCAGGCACGCCCACTGGGGCAGGACTCTATTTATATAAAGGTGCTGTTTTCTCCGTTTTTTCTGCTTCCATTACCTGCCACTGACGAAGGGATTTGACATCCTGAAACGCGTTTGGCTAAAGACTGCTGCGCGCCCTTTCAAGATTCTTGTTTGCAAGCTGCAATTAAATGAGTTTGACGAGCCGATGGTGTGTGGTGGCTTCTTTCCGTGGGGCAACCTTGGTTTGATTTAATAGCAGCTACGCCCAGCTGCGATGAGAGAAGCCCACCGCGTGAAAGCGGGTCCATGCCAGCGCCAGAGTGGTGTTTGCTCAAGGAGACACGATGCTGTTCAGCACGAGGTTCGTGAATTGCGGCTACAAAGCAGAGACAGGCAATTTTGATTGAATGCCCACAGCTCCACTTGGACTTTTATTTGGTTTTTATTTTGGGGCATTTGAAACGGACTCACTTGAGAACATGTTTTGCACCACAGGGTCCAGAATGCTGAGCGATCAGGCACGCCCACTGGGGCAGGACTCTATTTATATAAAGGTGCTGTTTTCTCCGTTTTGTCTGCTTCCATTACCTGCCACTGACGAAGGGATTTGACATCCTGAAACGCGTTTGGCTAAAGACTGCTGCGCGCCCTTTCAAGATTCTTGTTTGCAAGCTGCAATTAAATGAGTTTGATGAGCCAATGGTGTGTGGTGGCTTCTTTCCATGGGGCAACCTTGGTTTGATTTAATAGCAGCTACGCCCAGCTGCGATGAGAGAAGCCCACCGCGTGAAAGCGGGTCCATGCCAGCGCCAGAGTGGTGTTTGCTCAAGGAGACACGCTGCTGTTCAGCACGAGGTTCGTGAATTGCGGCTACAAAGCAGAGACAGGCAATTTTGATTGAATGCCCACAGCTCCACTTGGACTTTTATTGGTTTTTATTTTGGGGCATTTGAAACTGACTCACTTGAGAACATGTTTTGCACCACAGGGTCCAGAATGCTGAGCGATCAGGCACGCCCACTGGGGCAGGACTCTATTTATATAAAGGTGCTGTTTTCTTCGTTTTTTCTGCTTGCATTACCTGCCACTGACGAAGGGATTTGACATCCTGAAACGCGTTTGGCTAAAGTCTGCTGCGCGCCCTTTCAAGATTCTTGTTTGCAAGCTGCAATTAAATGAGTTTGACGAGCCGATGGTGTGTGGTGGCTTCTTTCCGTGGGGCAACCTTGGTTTGATTAATAGCAGATAACCTACCGTCAGTATTAGTTGCATGGCGGTCAACCAATGTAGATAGCTTTCTATTCTTCAGCTTATTCACAACTACTCCGATAGAAGGAAGCACAGTCCTAAACATGTTACCACTACTTGCAAAGCACTACTCTTGTGTTTTTCACAAAGCCCTATTCCCTTATCATCTATTTTATCTACATAATAGACCCCAGTAAACACTAAAGCTAGGCAAAAGCTGAATATCCAATTTGTAAGAAGCTGAAAATTATCATTGTTCTCCCACACTTAATAAACTCAAGTTATAACAGGATCCTTTCACCAAACACTTGCTCTTCCAAAACTTCAAATCTCTGTGGATATTCACTTCAACCATCATTTGAGGGTTTCTAATCGTCCCCTTACTCTTCATAAAACAAAGCTTTCCTCGCTGTTGACAATCTAAACTTATCTTTGAGTATATCCCCGCAATCTTCAGTTTTTCTTCTTACCTTTCACAATCACCCTTTGTTCCTTTCTCTGCCTTTAACTCAATTTCTTGCCTTCTGTACTCCAGTTCTTCAGAAAACTGAATCTCAGATTTAGTCAACTTACATGTCAGCCCTTCCTCATGTGCATTGCTAACACCAATCTTTGTTTGACACCTAAAGTAATACCATAGTTCCCTGGGGGTGGCGCGGCGGTCCTGAGGCCCAAATATGCTTGGTGGGACCGCCGTAGCCCCACCAAGCAAATAACGAGTTTCCTCCGAGCCATGGTTTTTATGCCGGTTTCACCAGAAACAAAGTGGGCTCTACAGGGCTCCCTGGTGCCTCACACCATGTAGATGCACACAGGGGGCACAACATGTGCCCCCCTGTGTGCATGCACCCCAGTTTCTGCACAGCATGGGTGTTACAGTCCAAGCCATGTGGGAACCTTGTGTGGCATTTCAATTGCACCAATATTAAAAGAGGCACTGCTGTGGGACTGCCACGTTGCCAGACTGCTTTTAAATTGTGATCTTGCGGGGGGGGCGGCAGTGACTCTTGGTGATGCAGGCACGCAGCGGGACATGCTGCCCACCCCCGCACCACCAAAATTCATAATCAGACCCTTAGACAATTGCTATTACTCTTAGTATGACTGTACATTTGTTTGGTAAATTAGACAACATGTTTTTTTTTTAAATGCAGACCTCAGGTAACAAAAATCAAAAGCAACATTTTTTTGTCACCTCTACTTGATCAAAGCTGAAAACATTGATTAGTTAAGAGATGAGTATATATGTTAGATTATCTTCAGAAGACATCCCTAATCCTACATCAGCTTCTTCTAAAATGGCACTCCTACTTTTCTACTGGAGCCTGGGCTCCAAGAAGTTTCAAACGTTTCAACAAAGTTCCATTCATTTGTACAGTTCATTCGAATTGTCTATCAAAAAAATCTTCACTATGGTAGCCCTATTCATGGGGGTTTTTCAAAGAGTATTTGTTCTCAGATTTATGTGTTTATGAGTCCGATTTATTCACAGTAAAGTATGCCCATTCAGGGGTTAAGTACCTTTGAACAGTGTTTTCTTTGATCTCTTGATTACCGGCTGTTCATCCTCACTATCACCTTACCAAATTGTCCCTGTTTCTTCACTGATTGTCTCGGAATGCACTCCTCTGACACAACAGCTCTTAGTCTCTCACACATCCTTGGCCGTCTTTATCTTCTTGGCCCCCCTTCTGGGTGTACTTCTTGGACCTTCCTCAGTTTTAAAGTTATTGTTCACAGTCTCTACAGTTTGATTCACTGTGGTCACTCTTGGCTCATTTGGCACAGGCTCAGAAGATGTCTCTGGTTGACTTTGAGACACTTGGGCACACTCTTCTCCTCCCCACTTCTGGTTGTTCAGGGTGCTCTGGAGTTTGGCTCTGCAAATCAATGGTTGTGGTCACCACTTGTTCACCGGCATGTATCACTCTTTGGATGTGAGAAGCATGTACCTAGTTAGGAAGGCCACTGCACTTCACAACAGTGTTTATCACGAGGATGACGAGAAAAGTGCCACATCAGCAGGGCTCCAGACAAGTTTTCCTAACATGTTTCTTCACCAGAACCAATCTCTTTGGCTTAGGTCGTGGAACTGTTCTTCCCTCGGAAGGGAGTTGCAGTCTCAGCCTTATGAGAGACAGAATGCACCACATCAGCCAGTCCCTTGCAGTAGATGAGAATCATATCATCTGTGGTATTCACAAGCTCAGCTGCAGGCACCGCAGTAACTCCCATGGCTCTTCCCACAAGGATCTCAAAGGGGCAATCCTGTACTCACATCTGGAGTGCTTTAAAGACTCATCAATATCAAGAGAGGGGGATTAGGCCACTTGAGAGACTTAGATACGCACACTTTGGCAAGTTGGGACTTCAGGGCCCCATTAAGCTGTTCAACAATACCAGACGTCTCAGGCCTGTAACACTATGAAGCCTTTGGCCCACCTGCAAGGCTACACACAGCATATACTTAATCTTGTTGTTAAATTGAGTCCCATGGTCCGACTAAAAACAACCTGCCAGGCCAAAACGAGGGACCAAGTCCCTCAATAATAGCCTGGCCATAGTGAGATGGTCATTTCTCCTAGTCGGGTACTCTTCCACCAAACGTGAAAAAATACATACCACCACTAAAACGTAGTGGAGCCCACTGCATACAGACACTTCAACAAACTCATGTGTATGTAGTGGAGCTCACTGCATACAGACACTTCAAAAAAATTAAGTGCATGCGATTGAGAAGACCGCTTGATCTCCCTATATGACTCACTGGCACCACAGTTCTTCTGTCTGCATTTAACTGCAGATAGGTGACACATCTGTGACTCAGATTCTCACCCTTGACATGGAAAAATGGATTGAACAAGTGTGTCTTAAACAAACACTCTGTTGCGTCTCTCCCTATATGGGTAGGGTCATGAAAATGACAAAGTCTAGCCATAGCAGACAACATAGAGTCTCTCAGGACAGGTGTCCCGTCCGTAGAAACCCAGATCTCACCCTGATTATTCACACACCCTGCTCTGACCCACCCATCTTGTTCACTTTCTGGTACTTTCTCCTGAAAGCTCGTGATCTCTTCCCATGTATCTGCAACAGTCAACAAAAGGCTTGTAGTGACATCATTTTCAGAATCATAAGAATATTTTCCATTCCATTGAAATGTATAAGACCCTTCATCCACATAACGGTTGGCAGCGGTCACAAAATTGCATTGGTTCTATGTGCTGCACACTTCACAATTGCTATTTCAGCAGGCAATTGTAAAGCAATTAAAAGGTCCATAACATCATTTCTATTTCAGATAAGAGTGCCAGAGATGGTCATGAAACCCCTTTGGGACTACAACTGCCCAAAAGAATGGACTGCGCCAAACTTGTATTGGCTATCAGTGTAAATAGTGACTCTCAAATTGTTAGAGAAACAACAGGCTCTAGTAAGAGCAATCAGTTCGGTAACCTGTGCATAGGTTACATTACACAAACAGGAGACTTCCACTACACCTTCTAATGTGCAGATAGCATAGGTTGCTTTCAAAATCCCTCATTAATCTCTTAGACAAGAGATGTCCATAAACAAAATACAATCGGTCCCTTCCAAAGGGATATCTTGAAAGTTGAATCTTGGCTTGGTACACAATTTTGTACCGTCAAGACAGTCATGGTCAACCCAATCATCATTTTCATCAGTAACAGGTAAAGGCAACAGTGTTGTAGCGTTGGGACTACTACATCTCCGCAGACTAATATTGTCTGCAACAAGAATAATCTGTTCACATTTGGTATGCCTACTATGTGACATGTATTGTGTCCGCGTGCAGGTGAGCAAGATCTCATCAGAATGGGGAACCATAACTATAGCCCATAAACATCACTTGACACTGCTGAATGCTGCCACCTACTGCGGCCACCATTTTTAGGCAACCCGGCAATGCTGCTCTTGAGAAACCACCTTCCTAGCTCCTTTCTCAGAATGGTTTCCCAGATACTGAATATCCTTCTGACAATATAGCAATTGGGTTGGGGACACTTTATGTCCATTTTTGGCCAAATACTTCAACAGGGCAATGACATCTTGTCTGCATGCATCTTGTGTTTTCAAAGCCACCAATAGGTCATTGATGTAATGAACCAAGACTGAATTGCATGGCAACTGCAAGGTCTCTAGATTCTTTTTAATTATCTCATTGAAAATCAAGAGGCTTTCCGTATATCCTTGTGGCACTCAACACCATGAGGCACAGGGTCAGACTGATTTAGCAAATGGCCATGGCTGAACTGGGGTGGCAGAGTGGGCTAAAGAACGGTGATGGATCAAACCCAGATCTGTTGACTGGGTGTGAGTGTTTGATTGGTTCTTACGCTCCATCCATCACCACCCCCATTTGTACCACTCAACACCATGCCAGAAGTTTTTTTTTTAAATCGAAATATGAAGAGGAACTGTCTGTCCTCATAAAAAGGAACGGAGAAGAATGTTTGGCATAGGTCGATGACTCTGAACTACTCAGCATCACAGGGTATTTCGAAAAGTACCATGCCAGGATTCGGCACCACATTACAACATGAGACAACAATATTATTTACCTTTCTAAGGTCCTGCATGATTTTCCACTTTTTATTTGGTTTCTGCAAACCCATTTTAGGTACATTTCAGGGACTCCCTAGTATCTATTTTAAGATGCCATGCTCCAGCATGGACACAATTATGGGCATAATTCCAGCCACCGCCTCTGGTGAGAAGTTTTACTGTGGCGTTTCAGAATACTCTGCATTTCGCTTGATTGTTATTATCACATGATCAACATCTTTGATCAGACCAATATCTTTGCCAGTAAAAGCCTAGACTTCCTCCTTCACTGAGTCTTTTATGTCAGAGGGTAAGTCTTCCCTTGTCAGAACCTGGAACAGTCCAACAGCTGACTTGTGTGTGCCCCGATTAAATTCTGCATCCTCATTGTGTGTCTGAAGCTCAAAACATTCTGGTGTACAATAGATCACACAATTTAACTTGCAGAGTAGATCCTTGCCCAATAGATTGTCTGGGCTCATATATTACAAACTGATGGTCCTCTTCAGGGGACCTAGCTTCAAGAGAACTTTAACTGAAACAGGATTCACAATCTGATTATTGAAATGCCAACAACTTGGACTTGTTTTCCTGAGAGAGGTAGGTATGGGACCTCCACAATTCCTACAGTAAAGTGGGTAGCACCTGCATCAATAAGATATGATACGGGTGGTCCTTCAATCTTCTTTCCCTCTCAGGCACTGTCATTGTGATTGAGCAGACCCTGGATCTCTGAAACTGTCGAAGATCGGTACCTGTTGGAAACTGCCATGATTTGTGAAAGTGATGGGTTGAACTCAGGGGTGGGGCATTAAGCCTCAGACCTTTACATTTGGCTGTATCAACTGGGCTTGGGACATATTAGTATTCTGAGGGCTTTACATTTGCATGTTTTGTATCGGCATTGCATCCACATTAGACAACAGACCATTATTTTGTATTCGATTAGTATTCGACCTACATTCCCAGTTGTAGTGGCCTACCTTGTTACAATAATAACATTGAGTAGTTTTTTTCAACATTGGTACACCCGTCCCTGAATTTGGGTCCACAGGCATTCTTTATCCCATGCCCTGTGGGACACCATTACCATTCTGCATCACTTGACCACGATCTTGATAGCCAACTCAATGCACCAACATCAGGACTACAACCTGTATTTGCCACATGCAGACCAGGCTGTAATAATTTCTGTGCTAACTTTGTTTGAGCCAACATGAATTTAACTTTGCTAATTTTTTTCTCTTGCTTTCAAATCATCACTGCAACACTTTGCATAGCGCAAAATTTAATCCAAAGGTTTCGACTGCCAAAAAATCATGGCTTGCTGACTGTGTGAGCTAATATGTGGGCACTACCAACAAATGAACTGAGGCAAAAAACTGCAGAGATTTCCCCTTTTGGGATTTTGGTTGCCATTATGCCGACAATAAACCTGAATTGGACTCTTATTTTAAGCCTTCAGGGACTCTTGAGACTTGTGGGTGGTTCATGCTATTTTCAACCAATTAATCTATTTCTGTGAGATCTTGGTTTTCAGAAAAGTAATCACCAGATTATATGGATCCATAACAGTAGGAAAAGAGACAATTGTTTTAGCAACCCTCTGCAGTTGTTCAATTAGCCACTGCACTGACACCTTACATTTGGACCACAGTCAATGATGGTATTCAAGTCCTTCTAAAGCACCTTAGAAATGTTCACAAATTAGTCAACCTGAGTGTTCCACATATCAGGATTGTCTCAATTTTTTGAAATTGATTTGTAAATGTGAAAAGATCACCATGACTACAAGGTACATGTACATATCCACCCCCATTCACCTCTTTCAGTGGGTAATCTTTACCCTCAGCATTACTTTGACTTCTATCTTCATTGGAACTCCAGCATTATCTTTCTTTTTCTTTCCCTTTTCCTTCTGAGCCCACAGATCTAAAATCTTTTGTTCACCACTTCACCTTTGGATGGTACAAACACAGATTTTGTATGTGTCATTTTTGTCGTCGTTCACATGTTCTTCATAATTTCCTCACCTATCAACATTCTGAAATTCTTCTTTAGATTCTGACTTTTGTATAAATTGGCCTCAAACCTGTAGCTATTCTTTTAAAAATGTCATGAGTTTCACATGCATGCCTAGCAGCTTCCATACACAGGAACATGAGTTCTCTTTGTTATACCTTTCTATTAATCCCACCTTTATATTTCTCTTAATAATTTAATCAAATTTGGCCATTGTTCTCAAAATTTCCAGTGACCTTATTGGAGCCTCCTTATCTGGGGTTTCTGACAAGGGTCTTTTCTCCACCTTTACAACAGTCACACTCAGGATGGGTGTTGCTCCTACGTGTGGCTTTGCTCCTGAATCTAAGGAAACATCAATGCTTGGTGTAGCAGGCACTGTTGTAACCATGGATGTAACTGGGGCTGGGGCAATTTCACTTGTGTAGCACACTCCCACACATTCAAAGCCTCATATTGGGCCGGTCAGGGGAAGAGTTTCATCGCATACAACACTCACCTGAAATTCTTTATTATTCTCAAATTTAAAGGGACCATGTGGGGGGAATTGCAAAGATCCTTCATTTGATGTGATCTTGTTCCATTGTTTGACTCAGACACACATGTGCAAACTGACCTTGGTTGTCATGCAATGTACAAGTATACCCTCTGGATGAGGCTCCTCACCCTCACAGACAGGTATTCTTACATCATTGCTAAATAAGTCGTAGTAAACTCTTTATTCTGTTAAATAAATAACCATAAAAGATATAAAACAGGATAAAAACTGAATAAAAAGAACAAATACACACATACTGTAAAATACAAGGTACACAGTCATTGAGATTCAAATGACAAATCAAGCACAATAAACAACGATAAAACAAATTACAGCAAGAATGTATGAGGGATAGTTTCGTATATGCAAACATTTTAAAGCAAGTGGGTTAAGGCAAGGCCCCTCGGACCTTGGCAACATTACTTAAAAAATAACCAATATTTACACAAATACGATAACATGGCAAGAAAGAAAATTGCTAGCTTACTTGAACAAACTGAGCCTCTCTCAAAATAGGAACCAGAAACGTTTTCCTTGAAAGAGTGTATAACCTACAGAACATGACAACATGCAAAGTGGACTGAGCTGAGGTTTTGTCACACTCGCAAGGACCTAAAAGACCGCCTGCAGCCCACCCTTTAGGAAAGCTTACCAGTGGGAGAAAGGAGTTCAGCCTGAACCGGGATAAAAGCTGACAGTGGTGAATATTGTTCACCTAGGTCAGGTTTGGTTCTATAGAGATACCTGTTTTAATCAGACAGTAGGCCATTCAGATGTTTTGCAGAGCCCAGTCTCCTCTCTGGTGGTGGAAAGACTGAGTAAACAGTTATGTTTGACCCACAGATGATCATCTTTCACGAAATCCGTGGGTTGTGTGAAAAGACTGGGGTGGCACAAGGCAGTGAATGTGAATTTAATATAATATATCTCCAGGGGATAGATTTATGATTGTCCAAGGAAAGACAGTGTTTAGTTTTCAATCTGTTTAGTATTGGCTCGCTCTTAAGCCAAATTGAGAGCTAGCATATTAAAGGCCTATGTTTAATGAGGTCTGAGATATAACTAATACCAAGTTCCTCATGCACAGCAACTGTAGATGAGTTCTGGGGAACAACCAGGAGGCGCTTATGCAACTTTTTTCCCTCCATCTTTATTATGCTACAATCATGATACCTCCAAAGGTTGCTGCCATAACTAGTGGCAGAGACACACTTAGCTTTATATACATGGGTCAGTCCTTAGACAGGTTTCCTACCCACTCTTGAAATAAAGTCTAAAACTGCTCTACACAATTTGGCTAGTGTAAACTTCTTTGATTGAAAGAAAGGGCCCTAGGAGGATTTGTCATCGAACTGGATGTCCAAGAAGTTAAAAGAACACACTTGAGTAATCCTGGCATTGAGACAAAAATTGCTCCTTAATTTGGAGGGCTTGACCCCCAACACCATCATATGGGATTTCAAGGTGTTCCCTGACAAATCCAGTCCCTCCATAAAATTGATGCAGGAATCTAAAAGCTGTTGAAGGCCTATCGTCGTCCTTGACATAAAGATGGCATTGTTTGCGTATATAGGAGGACTGGTAATGCTTGTGAAACCACCCAGATAGGGTCTCCTTGTGCTTCCCCCAGTTCAGCTTCCAAACCATTAATGTAGATGATGAATAGGAATGGAGCCAAGATGCACCCGTCTCACACTTCTAGTAATAGGAAAGTGCTTTCTACAGGTGCCATCATTCATAAATCTAACGGAGGTGGACATATCCATATGAAGGTGCGCCAGGAAGGAAACCAAAGCTTGCACAACCTCCAAAGACAGTAATAATTACCACAACTTTGATCAATTTACCCGATCAAAGGCTGATGAGAGGTCCATAAATCTGAGGGAAAACGGTCCCCTTTTTGGCCACTGTATATTTTTGGATCAGAAGATGCAAATTCTGGCATTGATCGATAGTGCCCAACCCAGGTTTATACCCGTACTCGGTGTTGGTAATAATTTCCTCCTCATCGGCCCATTCTGACAATCTTTTTAAGACAACGTAACCCTGGACATTGACAGTAGTATCAATAAGTAAAATTGGCCTATAACATTGTGGGTTCCCCCGGTCGTCTTTCTTAAATACTGGGACTATAATGAATTGAGACTGTTAGACCCGGCCCTCGTAACATAGTCAGACCTGACCCCTGCACCTCACACCAGCCCCGAGCCCACGGCCTAGCCGATCCTTCCCCCCAGAACACACACACCCGACCCGGACTTCCCCCGTCCGTGGCCTTCCTCCTTCGGCCACCCCGGGCCCGCGTGCCCACTTCATGCACCAAGATGGCCGCCCGGCCCCAGCGCGACCCTAGCCTATAGGCGCCACTCCGGCTGGAGGACATCGCGCTCCCCTTGGGATGAGAAAGGGAGGAGCAGTTTCCATCACACCTCTGCGCTTCCCTGGGAAGGTGGGTTTCGATCGACCCGCCGGCCTCCCTGAGGGCTGGCTCCACGCCTGCTGGGTGTCTGGGGCTCCTCCCGACCCGGCCCTGAAAGGATCAAAGGACAATGGCAGGAAACCCCCAACAAGCGACCCCCAGGTGACAAGACCCCTGCCTGCACAGACTCCGGACATCAAAGAGGAGTCGCCTTATAACAAGGGGTGCTCTGGGACTGCCCGGCAGATTCGCCTTGGAAACACCGGAGCCCTGCTGAGTGACTCGCGGCTCCCTGAAGATCGCCAAACCTCCGAACTTGTGCTTGAGCCCTGCTGAGTGACTCGCGGCTCCCTGAAGATCGTAAGACCTCCGAACTTGTGCTTGAGCCTTGCTGAGTGACTCGCGGCTCCCTGAAGATCGTAAGACCTCCGAACTTGTACTGGAGCCCTGCTGAGTGACTCGCGGCTCCCACAGACTCTCTTGGTCCCGCTGGACCCCACGACGACAAGCGTATCCCCCAGCTCGAGGATTGTGAGCTGTGCGCCGGGTACACTCCTGCATTTGATCCATACCCCCAAAGACTGTCCCGCTACATCCTATCCCCCCTCCAAGACTTGGTAGCCCGCGCTCTACTTGTATATATTTTGCCTTGCTGAGCATAAAGATCCTACCACTCCGATCTGATAAAGATTTGCTCTTAAGAACTCCTCGTGTGGTGTCTCTCTGTCGTATGGTGCCGAGTGTGCGATCCTAGATACGAGGTTCCTCCCCTGAGGAGTCTCCCGCCAGTGCCCGGCTACGATACCTCGAGGGTGGGTCTCAGGGTAGTCAGGGCCCCCTCCGGGCCCCCACGAGGTCGCCTTCTAACAGAGACCAAGAGGTTAAGGGGTCGAATGAGACAGCAGCATTTAAGTTGTTTGTCAAAATAGGTGCCCAAATGCCTATATCGCCCTTGGAAATGTCAGCTGGGATGCCGACAGCTCCAGGAGCCTTATGACAAGACAAGCGTCTAAGTAAAGCTCTCAATTTCGTGAAAAATGACATTTGTACTCTATATGCGGTGCAACATATAATCAGTTGCCTCAATTGAAATACCCAGCAGTGCTCAGCAAATCACAATGCAATTTGCAACAACACTAGCTTCCAAACTCACCGCGATACCACTGGACCAACCAATCACAGCGCAGCACTCTCTGGCGTAACAATCATTCTCAGTGCGGCACACACACCAACTGACAAATACAAGTGTGCCACCGTACAACGCAACTTGCAGCACCTCAGAGCAGCTCTCACTCAACAACGATCAGCTTCACATAATCAAATTACTAAAAACCAAAACACAATGGTAAGTCTTGTCTGGTCCATTCAAGAAAATCCAAAGTCACCACCCACTCTAGGGAAAGAATGGGGAATAGCACCCTCCTGGCTCTATAACACATACAAAGTAAAATGTCGACTAGCGAGAAATTACCCAGACTTTTGCAGTCTGCTCCCATGCACAATGATTCAGCCAAATACCAATCTCAGTTAGTAGACCCTCACAATAGAAGTTTAACAAGTCCCTATTCTTTTGAATAGCTGATAGAGCTTCATGAACTGACTCCACAAACCTTAACAGAAAAGAAAGACCTCAATGCAATCAATATCCATCCTGGGATCTTAGACCATGACTAATTTGATAGCCAAACTTCAACTCTTTGCAGCAAGTGTGTTTCTCTTCATAAGCACAAGTGATATATACAAAGCAGCATTTCAGATCACACTTCAACACAGAGGGGCCGATTCCGATGGCCAGTCAGACAGCTGTCCGTAGCCTTACCCTGCGACCGACACGTACCCGGAGCCGGTCCGTCCTGTAGGGTAAGTACGATGCGCATAACTGCCAAAAACACGAACGACACGTAGGCTGTGAATCAAGACCCATTCTTTGTCTGAGCCGTAAGTCCTAAAGAGGAACCGTGACGCCCGGAAGCAGTATCCATAGCAGTTTCCGGCATGACCAGTACGATGCGTACTTCCTACGCGCCGGATTGGTCATCACGTACGGCACGTCACAGCATCCGTAAAACAAGCATATCAGCTACGATTCGCGCCACAAATCAATCCACGGCTACGAGACGGACCAGCTTGCAGCGGGAACGAGATGGAGCAACAAGCAGCGTGTACGACACGAACACATCATGAATCCCATCGCGCAGGTCATACCAGTACTCTACATCTATGACCGGAACAGGAACCAACGCCCACGGCGCAGGTGGTAAGTCAGACACCTACCACATAAACAAACGTCACGTACCCGCAAAATGGCACACACACACAGGGGATCCACATCCTGGCCACTAACAGCCCACCATAGGGGTTGCATGGCCAGCACCACTAACACCCCCACCCATAGGGGGCCTATTGCCCATCACTACTGCCAGCCCCACCCATAGGGACTATGTTGCCCATCACCCCTGCCACCCCCACCCACAGGGGACCTGTTGCTCATCACTACTGCCACTCCCACCCATAGGGACTATGTTGCCCATCATCCCTGCCACCCCCACTCACAGGGCTTATGTTGCCCATCACCCCTGCCACCCCCACTCACAGGGCTTATGTTGCCCATCACCCCTGACACGCCCAGCCATAGGGCTTATGTTGCCCATCACCCCTGCCATCCACACCCATTGGGGACCTGTTGCCCATCACCCCTGCCACCCCCACTCACAGGAGACCTGTTGCCCATCACTACTGCCACCTCCACTCACAGGGCTTATGTTGCCCATCACCCCTGACACCCCCACCCATAGGGACTATGTTGCCCATCACCCCTGCCACCCCCACTCACAGGGGACCTGTTGCCCATCACTACTGCCACCCCCACCCATAGGGACTATGTTGCCCATCACCCCTGCCACCCCCACTCACAGGGCTTATGTTGCCCATCACCCCTGCCACCCCCTGCCATAGGGCTTATGTTGCCAATCACCCCTGCCACCCCCACTCACAGGGCTTATGTTGCCCATCACCCCTGCCACCCCCACTCACAGGGCTTATGTTGCCCATCACCCCTGACACCCGCACTCACAGGGGACCTGTTGCCCATCACTACTGCGACCCCCACCCTTAGGGACTATGTTGCCCATCACCCCTGCCACCCCAGCCGTAGGGCTTATGTTGCCCATCATCCCTGCCACCTCCACTCACAGGGGACCTGTTGCTCATCACTACTGCCACCCCCACCCATAGGGACCATGTTGCCCATCACCCCTGCCACCCCCACTCACAGGGCTTATGTTGCCCATCACCCCTGCCACCCCCACTCACAGGGCTTATGTTGCCCATCACCCCTGACACCCCCAGCCATGAGCTTATGTTGCCCATCACCCCTGTCACCCACACCCATAGGGGACCTGCTGCCCATCACCCCTGCCACCCCCACTCACAGGGGACCTATTGCCCATCACTACTGCCACCCCCACCCATAGGGACTATGTTGCCCATCCCCCCTGCCACCCCCACTCACAGGGGACCTGTTGCCCATCACTACTGCCACCCCCACCCATGGGGACTATGTTGCCCATCACCCCTGACACCCACACCCATAGGGGACCTGTTGCCCATCACCCCTGGCACCCCCACTCACAGGGGACCTGTTGCCCATCACTACTGCCACCCCACTCACAGGGGACCTGTTGCCCATCACTAGTGCCACCCCCACCCATAGGGACTATGTTGCCCATCACCCCTGCCACCACCACTCACAGGGGACCTGTTGTTCATCACCCCTGCCACCCCCACTCACAGGGGACCTGTTGGCCATCACTACTGCCACCCCCACCCATAGGGACTATGTTGCCCATCACCCCTGCCACCCCCACTCACAGGGCTTATGTTGCCCATCACCCCTGCCGCCCCCAGCCATAGGGCTTATGTTGCCCATCACCCCTGCCACCCCCACTCACAGGGCTTATGTTGCCCATCACCCCTGACACCCCCACTCACAGGGGACCTGTTGCCCATCACCCCTGCCACCCCCAGCCATTGGGCTTATGTTGCTCATCACCCCTGCCATCCCCACTCACAGGGCTTATGTTGCCCATCACCCCTGCCACCCCCACTCACAGGGCTTATGTTGCCCATCACCCCTGACACCCCTACTCACTGGTGACCTGTTGCCCATCACCCCTGCCACCCCCAGCCATAGGGCTTATGTTGCCCATCACCCCTGCCATCCACACCCATTGGGGACCTGTTGCCCATCACCCCAGCCACCCCCACTCACAGGAGACCTGTTGCCCATCACTACTGCCACCTCCACTCACAGGGCTTATGTTGCCCATCACCCCTGACACCCCCACCCATAGGGACTATGTTGCCCATCACCCCTGCCATCCCCACTCACAGGGGACCTGTTGCCCGTCACTACTGCCACCCCCACCCATAGGGACTATGTTGCCCATCACCCCTGCCACCCCCACTCACAGGGCTTATGTTGCCCATCACCACTGCCACCCCCAGCCATAGGGCTTATGTTGCCAATCACCCCTGCCAGCCCCACTCACAGGGCTTATGTTGCCCATCACCCCTGCCACCCCCACTCACAGGGCTTATGTTGCCCATCACCCCTGACACACCCACTCACAGGGGACCTGTTGCCCATCACTACTGCCACCCCAACCCTTAGGGACTATGTTGCCCATCACCCCTGCCACCCCCAGCCGTAGGTCTTATGTTGCCCATCATCCCTGCCACCCCTACTCACAGGGCTTATGTTGCCCATCATCCCTGCCACCCCCAGCCATAGGGCTTATGTTGCCCATCACCCCTGCCATCCCCACTCACAGGGCTTATGTTGCCCATCACCCCTGCCACCCCCAGCCATAGGGCTTATGTTGCCCATCACCCCTGCCAGCCCCACTCACAGGGCTTATGTTGCCCATCACCCCTGCCACCCCCACTCACAGGGCTTATGTTGCCCATCACCCCTGCCACCCCCACTCACAGGGGACCTGTTGCCCATCGACCCTGCCACCCCCACCCATAGGGACTATGTTGTCCATCCCCCCTGCCACCCCCACTCACAGGGGTCCTGTTGCCCATCACTACTGCCACCCACACCCATAGGGACTATGTTGCCCATCACCCCTGCCACCCACACCCATAGGAGACCTGTTGCCCATCACTACTGCCACCCCCAACCATGGGGACTATGTTGCCCATCACCCCTGCCACCCACACCCATAGGGGACCTGTTGCCCATCACCCCTGGCACCCCCACTCACAGGGGACCTGTTGCCCATTACTACTGCCACCCCCACTCACAGGGGACCTGTTGCCCATCACTAGTGCCACCCCCACCCATGTGGACTATGTTGCCCATCACCCCTGCCACCTCCACTCACAGGGGACCTGTTGTTCATCACCCCTGCCACCCCCACTCACAGGGGACCTGTTGCCCATCACCCCTGCCACCCCCACTCACAGGGCTTATGTTGCCCATCACCCCTGCCTCCCCCACTCACAGGGCTTATGTTGCCCATCACCCCTGACACCCCCAGCCATGAGCTTATGTTGCCCATCACCCCTGTCACCCACACCCATAGGGGACCTGCTGCCCATCACCCCTGCCACCCCCAGCCATAGGGCTTATGTTGCCCATCACCCCTGCCACCCCCACTCACAGGGCTTATGTTGCCCATCACCCCTGCCACCCCCACTCACAGGGCTTATGTTGCCCATCACCCCTGCCACCCCCACTCACAGGGGACCTGTTGCCCATCGACCCTGCCACACCCAGCCATAGGGCTTATGTTGCCCATCACCCCTGCCACACACACCCATAGGGGACCTGTTGCCCATCACCCCTGCTACCCCCACTCACAGGGGACCTGTTGCCCATCACTACTGCCACCCCCACCCATAGGGACTATGTTGCCCATCACCTCTGCCACCCCCACTCACAGGGGACCTGTTGCCCATCACTACTGCCACCCCCACCCATAGGGACTATGTTGCCCATCACCCCTGCGACCCACACCCATAGGAGACCTGTTGCCCATCACTACTGCCACCCCCACCCATGAGGACTATGTTGCCCATCACCCCTGCCACCCACACCCATAGGGGACCTGTTGCCCATCACCCCTGGCACCCCCACTCACAGGGGACCTATTGCCCATCACTACTGCCACCCCCACTCACAGGGGACCTGTTGCCCATCACTACTGCCACCCCCACTCATAGGGACAATGTTGCCCATCACCCCTGCCACCCCCACTCACAGGGCTTATGTTGCCCATCACCCCTGCCACCCCCACTCACAGGGCTTATGTTGCCCATCACCCCTGACACCCCCAGCCATAGGGCTAATGTTGCCCATCACCCCTGTCACCCACACCCATAGGGGACCTGCTGCCCATCACCCCTGCCACCCCCACTCACAGGGGACCTGTTGCCCATCACTACTGCCACCCCCACCCATAGGGACTATGTTGCCCATCCCCCCTGCCACCCCCACTCACAGGGGACCTGTTGCCCATCACTACTGCCACCCCCACCCATGGGGACTATGTTGCCCATCACCCCTGCCACCCACACCCATAGGGGACCTGTTGCCCATCACCCCTGGCACCCCCACTCACAGGGGACCTGTTGCCCATCACTATTGCCACCCCCACTCACAGGGGACCTGTTGCCCATCACTAGTGCCACCCCCACCCATAGAGACTATGTTGCCCATCACCCCTGCCACCTCCACTCACAGGGGACCTGTTGTTCATCACCCCTGCCAGCCCCACTCACAGGGGACCTGTTGCCGATCACTACTGCCACCCCCACCCATAGGGACTATGTTGCCCATCACCCCTGCCACCCCCACTCACAGGGCTTATGTTCCCCATCACCCCTGCCGCCCCCAGCCATAGGGCTTATGTTGCCCATCACCCCTGCCACCCCCACTCACAGGGCTTATGTTGTCCATCACCCCTGCCTCCCCCACTCACAGGGCTTATGTTGCCCATCACCCCTGACACCCCCACTCACAGGGGACCTGTTGCCCCTCACCCCTGCCACCCCCAGCCATAGGGCTTATGTTGCTCATCACCCCTGCCATCCCCACTCACAGGGCTTATGTTGCCCATCACCCCCGCCACCCCCACTCACAGGGCTTATGTTGCCCATCACCCCTGACACCCCTACTCACAGGGGACCTGTTGCCCATCACCCCTGCCACCCCCAGCCATAGGGCTTATGTTGCCCATCACCCCTGCCATCCACACCCATTGGGGACCTGTTGCCCATCACCCCAGCCACCCCCACTCACAGGAGACCTGTTGCCCATCACTACTGCCACCTCCACTCACAGGGCTTATGTTGCCCATCACCCCTGACACCCCCACCCATAGGGACTATGTTGCCCATCACCCCTGCCACCCCCACTCACAGGGGACCTGTTGCCCATCACTACTGCCACCCCCACCCATAGGGACTATGTTGCCCATCACCCCCGCCACCCCCACTCCCAGGGCTTATGTTGCCCATCACCCCTGCCACCCCCAGCCATAGGGCTTATGTTGCCAATCACCCCTGCCACCCCCACTCACAGGGCTTATGTTGCCCATCACCCCTGCCACCCCCACTCACAGGGCTTATGTTGCCCATCACCCCTGACACCCCCACTCACAGGGGACCTGTTGCCCATCACTACTGCCACCCCCACCCTTAGGGACTATGTTGCCCATCACCCCTGCCACCCCCAGCCGTAGGGCTTATGTTGCCCATCATCCCTGCCACCTCCACTCACAGGGGACCTGTTGCTCATCACTACTGCCACCCCACCCATAGGGACCATGTTGCCCATCACCCCTGCCACCCCCACTCACAGGGCTTATGTTGCCCATCACCCCTGCCACCCCCACTCACAGGGCTTATGTTGCCCATCACCCCTGACACCCCCATCCATAGGGCTTATGTTGCCCATCACCCCTGTCACCCACACCCATAGGGGACCTGCTGCCCATCACCCCTGCCACCCCCACTCACAGGGGTCCTGTTGCCCATCACTACTGCCACCCCCACCCATGGGGACTATGTTGCCCATCACCCCTGCCACCCACACCCATAGGGGACCTGTTGCCCATCACCCCTGGCACCCCCACTCACAGGGGACCTGTTGCCCATCACTACTGCCACCCCCACTCACAGGGGACCTGTTGCCCATCACTATTGCCACCCACCCCCACCCATAGGGACTATGTTGCCCATCACCCCTGCCACCTCCACTCACAGGGGACCTGTTGTTCATCACCCCTGCCACCCCAATCACAGGGGACCTGTTGCCCATCACTACTGCCACCCCCACCCATAGGGACTATGTTGCCCATCACCCCTGCCACCCCCACTCACAGGGCTTATGTTGCCCATCACCCCTGCCGCCCCCAGCCATAGGGCTTGTGTTGCCCATCACCCCTGCCACCCCCACTCACAGGGCTTATGTTGCCCATCACCCCTGCCTCCCCCACTCACAGGGCTCATGTTGCCCATCACCCTTGTCACCCCCCCTCACAGGGGACCTGTTGCTCATCACCCCTGCCACCCCCAGCCATAGTGCTTATGTTGCTCATCACCCCTGCTATCCCCACTCACAGGGCTTATGTTGCCCATCACGCCTGCCACCCCCACTCTCAGGGCTTATGTTGCCCATCACCCCTGCCACCCCCACTCACAGGGCTTATGTTACCCATCACCCCTGACACCCCCACTCACAGGGGACCTGTTGCCTATCAACCCCCCCACCCCCAGCCATAGGGCTTATGTTGCCCATCACCCCTGCCACACACACCCATAGGGGACCTGTTGCCCAACACCCCTGCTACCCCCACTCACAGGGGACCTGTTGCCCATCACTACTGCCACCCCCACCCATAGGGACTATGTTGCCCATCACCCCTGCCACCCCCACGCACAGGGGACCTGTTGCCCATCACTACTGCCACCCCCCCATAGGGACTATGTTGCCCATCACCCCTGCCACCCACACCCATAGGGGACCTGTTGCCCATCACCCCTGCCATGCCCACTCACAGGGGACCTGTTGCCCATAACTACTGCCACCCCCACCCATAGGGACTATGTTGCCCATCAACCCTGCCACCCCCACTCACAGGGCTTATGTTGCCCATCACCCCTGCCACCCCCAGCCATAGGGCTTATGTTGCCCATCACCCCTGCCATCCCCACTCACAGGGCTTATGTTGCCCATCACCCCTGCCACCCCCAGCCATAGGGCTTATGTTGCCCATCACCCCTGCCACCCCCACTCACAGGGCTTATGTTGCCCATCACCCCTGCCACCCCCACTCACAGGGCTTATGTTGCCCATCACCCCTGCCACCCGCACTCACAGGGGACCTGTTGCCCATCAACCCTGCCAACCCCAGCCATAGGGCTTATGTTGCCCATCACCCCTGCCACACACACCCATAGGGGACCTGTTGCCCATCACCCCTGCTACCCCCACTCACAGGGGACCAGTTGCCCATCACTACTGCAACCCCCACCCATAGGGACTATGTTGCCCATCACCCCTGCCACCCCCACTCACAGGGGACCTGTTGCCCATCACTACTGCCACCCCCACCCATAGGGACTATGTTGCCCATCACCCCTGCCACCCACACCCATAGGAGACCTGTTGCCCATCACCCCTGCCACCCCCACTCACAGGGGACCTGTTGCCCATCACCCCTGCCACCCCCAGCCATAGGATGGGTGATGCGCAACACATCCAGCATACGCAGACATCAGGTATGTCCGCAAAATACATCCCCCATGACATCATGACAACAGTGTGTAGTCTGTGACAAATGCCCACAACAGTGATTATGGCTCCGAGCATACAATGTAAGTAACAGCACATGTGTGACCAACACATGAGTGTGACATACACAAGGCAAGCATCACCATAGCACTGTGGCAATGTAAAAAGAACACCCCCTCAATGTGTAGAGCAGAAGTTAACTGGGGGCTCACAAAATGCAGCAGATGTGGAGCATTGTGGTGATGGGGACCAAACCCCCTTATCACAGTGACCAAAAGGTGTCATCTTGGTCAAAGCTGCAAATACAAAACAGCATGTATGATCCCTGCTCCCAACACATCAAACACTTCTGGGGCAAACTAGTGGTTGTGTCCCATACACACAGAGATGTGGTGAGGCTAACAGTGCTGTGAAAACATAACACTCTCGGACATGTGCAGACAAGCACCACACATGGGGGCTGACAATGCATACAGCGTACAATGACACAACAGCAGAAGTGACCATCACCAAGCATGCACACATCTCGAAAATAGACACGCCAATCAAAACAACATGTGTAGACTCTAGGTGTCAGCTCACAAACTCACATTCCATGCCAGCAATGGCACCCAACAACCAGGATGAATGTGCACAATGATGTGAAATGACTCACAGGGAAAGCAGGCAAAATCATAGAAACAGCATCCCGACAAAGGCCCACAACAGCAATACCAATGCACTGGTGCAGATGCACAAACAGGCAAACTCACACTGCACATCAGACACAACATGTGTGTGTGTGTGTGTGTGTGTCACAGTATCCCCAGGTAACTACACAACACATGAGGGGGGCTGAACCACAGTGACACAGATGTGGACACAGTGCCATACAAAAGTAAACCATCATTGGGACACCCTCAGTGGGCAATCAGGCATTGGGAGATGAGAGGGAGCACAATAGACACATGTGACACAAGCTGGAATCAACACCAACTAACACAGCAAGAGACTGACACACAACACCACTACCCCCAGGGACCAGACAGTGGGGTGACACAAGCATGCATGACACCTCCACTGTGATGACAAAGGCAGATGTCGTACTAACTGGGAAACCCAGACGTGTCCCGTGCCACAAACGTACATCACACATACACAAACACAAATGACTCAGCATGGCCCCTCATCCATGGACAAACGTGAGCTAGGGGACCATCCATGCAAACATTCACATCAGTCCACCATCAACACCACACACCTGAACTGCAACAATGTGTATCTGTGAAATCCACATGCACAGTTGACATTGCACATGCACCCATGACAAACACAGGAATGTTGCCAGGAACTAAGGTGCACACACACATCACACAAGGACTGTTTACAACCCAGGGGAATGACAGACACACTGCACAGTATGCGGTACATGGCCATGACCCCAAAGCTCATGTAACCTTCAGAATCCCTGCCACCGTCCCAGGACTATGCAGATGCCAAGGAGGAACACAAGGCACCCAGGCTGACACCTGCCAGCATCGCTGCCGTGAACCCGACAAGTGGGAGCAGTAACACACACATGCAAATGTCTCAATCACTGAAAACTACCACCTAGGGACAACTACATGATATTGCGAACAAACAAGTGCCTTGAGGAACCCGACTGTGTCTCATCTGTGTCTGACAACATCATCACTTCTCAGAACTGACAAATCCCAATGATGATACACCAATTAACAGTAGTGTGTCGTGCACCCACACATCGGGTAGCCCATTGAAAAAGTAGTGGGATGAACCCAGTACCACTCAGCAAGCATCAACAACAGAAACATATCAAGGGAACCCTGTCTGTGTATGAACAGGGATGTGGACACACACACATGCACATACAACACACACCATGGGCCCAGGCCATGTCACTGAACAACCCACTAACTTGAGGGGACACAACTCCTGTGGGAGCCCAGCTGTGCCAAACATATTCACCGCAGGTCCCACTCATGTCTGCAGAACACTTGGTCAGTCAGCCATCAGTTACCACACAATGAAGGGTCTGGTCACAACAGCCTGGGTACGGGAGTCTCCCCTAAGTCAGCTGCACAAACCCAAAACAGAGGTTTAGCAAGTTGCACAGAGGACCCAGTTGCTCCTATTACAATGATGCACACACCTGTAGGGCCAGTAGTGATGAGCACGAAGTATGTGGAAGTGACAATATGGACAATGGGAAGCACATCACATGTGCAGGGGTGCAAGCCACAGATGTGACCATGCCAATGAAATGCTCACAGAGAGATGTACACAAATAGTTGATCCAGACGCACCCAGGTAGCTGAAAAGGATGACATGGATATCCACCAGAATAGGATACATATCTCATGGACCACAGGGAGTACCTCACATCAACACATCAGTATGCAACATTGTAAACCAAGCATTACAGGTGCAAGGGCATGTACAACAACATCAACATGATGTACAGCTAAATCAAGTTCACAGGGACAAAGAAAAAAGCTTTATTCAGCATATGAAAAGCGAAACGTCTGTTCCAACAAATGGCCAATGGCCAGTCCATGTCCAAATGGCAAGGAGTGAACTTGACTGACAAATTCAGAATATGAAATGCTAAACGTCTGTGCAACCAAAAGGCCAATGGCAGTCCATGTCAAAATGGCAAGGAGTGAACTAGAGTGACAAATTCAGTATATGAAATGCTAAATGTCTGTGCAACCAAAAGGCCAATGGCCAGTCCATGTCAAAATGCCAAGGAGTGAACTAGAGTGACAACTGCCACACCTTGCTTGCCTGCACTGCTAAGGACCGGCATCATCCCCTCGGAGGGGCATACATGGGGGCAGCGAGGCACCGCAGGGACAGGGATCAGGGCGCAGCAAAAGGAGGCAGTGAAGAGGTGGGGGATGCAGGCGAGACACTTGCAACTGCAGTGGAGCTGACTGAAGTGGTGAGTGCTGTCACAACTGTGGGGCACAAGTCAGATGGGGTAGGTGCCGGCACAACTCCAGTGGGCAGGTCAGATGGAGTGGATTGGCTCACCACTGCAGTGCCCAAGTCAGATGGGGTGGTTGTGGACTCCAAAGCAGTGCCTACATCCATGGGAGCGGAATGGGGGACAGGTGAGGTCGGCAGGGCAGGGGGGGACACGGTCCCCACATCAGTGGCACCAACTGTCTGACCAGGTGTGGAGTAGCATGTGCTAGGGGGGGATGGCCTTAGCATTTTGGGGATGGTGTATCTGTGTGTGGGGGAACCCGGGGCAGGGAGTGGCGGGGGAACCTCTGGAGTGGTGACCTGGGGGATGGAGGACGGAGACTTTGCCTTGGAGCTGCGTGGTGGCGGGGGGGATTTGCAGGTGGGTGTCTCGGTCTGACTGCGCCTGGGGGAGGGTGTCCGGGTGTGAGGGGCACTCCCTTCTGTGTGTGGGGGCTTCCTCTTCCCCTTGTAATCAGGATCTGCTGGGTCGGTGGGGAAGAGGCCAAGGACACAGAGGAAGAGCTTCTGGGGGATGGGGTTGCAGGTGAGGCAAGGGAAGGGGGCTGGGAGGGAGAGGTCTCGGAGGACTGTGGAGTGGTTGTGAATGAATGTGTGTGTGTCAGCAAACCAGCCCCTGTGAGTGTGGAATCAGTCCCCTGCGCTTGCTTGTGTGCACGTCTAGCCCTTGGTTTGGAGGTTTCTGTGCTTGGGACAGGTAGGCTGCTAGGAATCGTGGGTGGTGCAAGGATAGGAGGGGTGTGGGACTGTTGGAGGAGGGACACTGCTGCCGTCAGGGAGGAGGCCATGGACTGGTTGGTCCTCTGTAGGGCAGACATGCCCGAGGAAATGCCCTCCATGAATGACACCAGTTGTGTCAACAGACCTGTGTGTGCATGGAGGACCTTCAGCATCGACGTCTGTCCTACATGGATCTGTCGAAGTAAGTCCACAGACTCCTCACTCAGGGCAGCAGGGGACACACGGGCAGGGGGTGCGGTGCCTGGCACAAAGGAGACATGCTCATGAACACGGGAGCCCACAGGGACCTCTGGGATGGGAGCCGTGGTGGTGGTGGTGGTGGAGGAGACAGCCTCACTAGCTGGTGTTTGGTGGCTGCTGACACCCGCCTCCACAGGGGAGTCATCCTCAGAGCTGCTGTGGCCTTCAGCTGGAGGGGATGGTGCTGACGACCCCTCTGTGTGGCTCAACTCGCCCTCCGTGCCACTGGGTCCACCTGACTCCTCTCCTTCTGTTCCTGTAAGGCTCTGTGGCTCCTCCTGGTCCGTGGAGCTGTCCCCTCCTGTGGCCGTGGATGTATCTGGATAGGAATAGGAAGTAACAGAACAACATCAGTCACCTGCACCAACTGCACACACCACAGTGAGTACATCACATCACAGGGCAAGCCCTGGCATCATCAGCTGAACACAGCTCAATGTGCCAACACTGTTTAGGATAAGACAATTGTCATTCTCAACGTCAGCCATGGCACACATATCCCTCCTTGACTTTCACACAGATGTCCGTTGCATGTTGGATGCTAACACACCAATGTGCCAACATGCACCACCCACACATTAGTTGTACATGCAAGTGAACATGTAGGAGTATGTCACTAGACACACAGCACATCTCATGCGACTGACTCAGTACAGGTGTCCGGATGAAGGGATGGGCAGAGACTCATTTCACATGCTTGGGATGCATGCCAGCAACACACACTATGATGTACTCATGTCCTGATGGGCAAGGCCACAATAGGGTGCATGGTGCATACTTGAACACAACGCAGGCTCACTCATAGCAAGTTCAATGCCATGGCACTGGGATGCCCTGGAAGTCAGTCAACACTGTCTCCTGTCACAGGGGCAGGGCATCCAGACAACAACAGTATGCACTGACTCACAATCCTAGCTCAGGGGTAAATCTGACTCTGCAGATGACTGGCGCACTTGCCCATCCCATGCAAACAACATATCCAGGACCCAGAAAACCCCACATCATGCAAATCATTCATATGAGTCTCAGCAAACACAAATCCATGTACATTAACACATCACAGTCTGCCATGCATATAACCCAGCTGCATGAGGGACACAGTTGCATACACCATTGAGCGCTGTCAGATGATCACACACCTATATGTCACACAGGTCTTGTCTCCCACAGTCACATTGCAGATGTCATGCTGACCCTCTGAATCATGGACACCCCAGTTGTACGTAGCAACAAGCCACACCCTAATGACACAGAGGCACACACCTGAGGGCACATGTCACTAAGCACAACCTGCAATTTCATACACAGGAGTGGGATTACAGAGTGTTTCTGAATGCCCTTGAGGGGGCTTGACAGGGCAGGACTAAGTGAAACAGTGTATTGCCCCCGACGGTAGTCAGGTGGCTAAGCAATTGTGACATACTTGATATACATACTCCTGATGTCCAAAAATTGGAGTCCCCTGCTGCATGGTTTTGATTTGAATACCCCAGAAACATGTTGCTAGTCAGACCAGCAATTGGTACACATCTCAAGGGCACACACAGTTCATATGTCAGATCTCAGGCATTGTGTAAACAATTGACCCACCCATGAAACACACAACAGAGTCACGGGAACTGATGCTGACTGGTACCTGAAACATAGCTGACTGCAGGGACACAGTGCCCTAGTGACACAAGCAACAGACTGTAGGGGCCACACCTTTGGAACAGATGAGGAGGGTGCATCACACAAATGAGGGACCTGATTTTGGGACTACAAGACCTATGTAATGTGGAAGTGTGACCAGGACAAAAGACTGCTATTTGCATGTCAGACATAGTACACAGATCAGGCATGGACTTACACCCTTCATGCTGCTGTCTGGCTTTCAGCTGCCTATCCAGGTCCGGGAATACCACTGCCAGTATCCGGAGCATGTGGGGAGTCAGGGTCCGGTGTACACCCCTCCTGTGTGGAGGTGACAGCTTCAGCTGGACTCTAGCTATTCTCCGTGTCCAGCCACGAAGGTCCTGCCACCTCTTCTGGCAGTTGCGGATCCAGCACTTGTAGACCCCCACAGAACGAACAGCCGGGCGATGGTCAGCCAGATCTCCTGCTTCTGGTGTGTACCAACCTGTGAGGATGACAAAGTGAAAAGTACACACATGCCCCAGATTTGAGCAGCACACTATTGGATATACATGTCATCATCACAAAGGGAAATTAATTACACAGGTAGTGCAACCATGGGGAATGAAAACTCACATGTATGTCTGACATGTTAACAATGCCTGGATAGTTTAATCTTGCAATAATGCACTTTAGCAGCATGAAAACTATTCATTACATGTACCTACACACTTTGGTGGATGAAAGTAGTCAGTGAGAATGCTTGCCACTGGTGTACACACTGCTAGTACTGCTAGTCAGACAACATGCACAATTAGGAAGGCAGTGGACAGCACACTCACCTGCTCCCCTGGTGTCCCATAGAGCTTTCTGTACTCTGGAAGGAGCCCATCCAGCAGGGCCTGGTTCTCCTCCTCAGTGAAGGCTGGGGCCCTCTCCAGTGTACGTGCCATAGCAGGAGCCAGAGGATGCATAGACAGCAGCAGTGGTAGCAGGGATGTGGTCCAGTAGCATGTAGTGCAGGCAAGTAGGCTCCCTGGGGGCTAGCCAGCCTTATATCTGTGCTGCAGAGGCAGACTCTGTGCCATGTGTTCCAAGTGATAGGTCCAACACGGTTGCATCCTATCAATCTGGCTAATCCCATTCAAAAGTACGACTCGTACACGCCTTCCGCATCGTTCAAATCTTCACCTTCATGGAACACTTGATATTGCAACATTGTTGTAGGCATCCAACTGAATTTCCAGTGCACAACTCGTACAAGTTTTGAATCCGCATCCGTCTCCATGACAGTCCTGAGCCAATGGGTGCGCCCGGCTCATTCAACTGACTGTACAACGAGTATTTTGAATATACACATGCACCCGTCTCCATACGATTCAATAGCCAAGGCGTACGCCTGTCTCGGACCATGCCTGTCCGACGCGTATGCATGATAGTCACCCGCGTTAGACCTCATTGTATGCAATGACAAGGTGTACGCACGGCTCGGTCATGACCCGTGCAATGGGTACGCATTGTCACCCGCATCGGACCTCATTGGATTCAATGACAAGGCGTACGCACGGCTCGGTCATGACCCGTGCAATGCGTACGCATTGTCACCCGCGTCGGACCTCATTGGATTCAATGACAAGGCGTACGCACGGCTTGGTCATGACCCGTGCAATGCGTACGCATTGTCACCCGCGTCGGACCTCATGGGATGCAATGACAAGGCGTACGCACGGCTCGGTCATGACCCGTGCAATGCGTACGCATTGTCACCCGCGTCGGACCTCATTAGTGTGACTATTAGACGGATGCAACACACATATACTGGCCATGAACACCTGCACACACCTGCCACACTATAGCATTTGCCACACAGTGTCCCATGGCATGTGAGGCTGCATTCCCTGGGTGTTTGAGGGGTCCACAGCTGTTTTTTTTGTCTGGCACTTTGTGCAGCCACTCCCAGGCTCTGCACGTGTACATGGGGGCAGAGTCCTTTGTGTGTTGTGCACATTAGCACTGTGATGTGCAATTGGACAGTAATGGGCATGAGTGAAGGCCACAGTGTCAGGTTGGATATGTTTAAGACATGTCACATACACCCTGAGTCCTGGGGGTGATGGCATGCACGTCACAGTGAGACCTGTAGCCCCAATACTGATGGGCACCCACAGTCTATGTGCATGTTGTGTCTCAGATGTGTCTGATGACATGTTACCAATGGGTGACAGTCTCCACATCCATGTGGTATATGCACCAACCTTGATGGGGTGTGTGTCTAAGAGACGTACATGTAGGGCCGGCAGGAACAACAGTGGCCACTACCTGTGGGACTTACGCTTGCCTTGTGGTGTGTACGTGCTACGCCATGTCCATTGCTGTGTTGATGTGGCAATACAGGGAGCCTGGGTTTCGGCATGAGTCCTCATTTGTCACTGGGGTGGGTATTTTGAACGTTGCAGCAGCACATAGGTTGGGTGACACAGCCAGATGATTAGCCCATTGCACTACATGGCACTCATGTGGACATGTGGAATTGAGATGTGAGGTGGTGGTCTTGTAGGTGACATATGTGTCCATGAGCAACAGCACACACCTCAGTACATTGTGTAATGTCATGAACTAGCATGTGATAGTGATCGTGGTTGTGGCCACATGGGTGGATGTACTGACAATCTTCCTTTGTGCATCTCTGTACTGCAGGGCACCAGCTGTCCATCTGCCGTTCCCAGACCTTGCAACCATGCAGGAACGCGGCAGCATCAGATGGTACCGCTTCACCAGGCCACTGATTGAGGAGTTGGCGGAGCAGTTGGCGCCACATCTGCTAGCTGGCCGGACATACCCTACAGCACTGACCCCAGAGGTGAAGGTGATGGCAGCCCTCCACTTCTTTGCTACCGGGGCCTTCCAGTACACTGTGGCTACTGCTGGTTGTATGTCGCAAATGATGTTTAGTCGGGTGCTACGCGATGTCTTGGAGGGGATGTTGCAATTCCTCGACCTGTATATCAAGTTCCCGAGCCAAGATGAACTCCCTGAAATTAAGGATGCCTTTTATACACTGGGGAGGATACCATACGTCATTGGATCCATTGACGGGACACATATTGCCATGATACCACCACAGGCACATGAGCAGGCATACCGGAACAGGAAGCACTACCATTCGATCAATGCTCTGGTGGTCTGTCTTGCTGACATGTTGATCACACATGTGTGTGCACGGTTCCCTGGTTCGGCGCACGATGCCTACATTATGAGGAGTAGTCCCATTGCAACGCTGATGTCACAGATGCCAGCTCAGCGTGCCTGGCTTTTCGGTGTGTACTGACTGTTTCTCATTGTGTGTGTTTGTCAGTGTTGTATTCCGCACTCCTACAAAGCTCAGCTACTTGTTCATTTTTGTGTGTGTAGGTGACTCTGGATACCCCAACATGCCGTGGTTGCTGACACCCCTCAGGAACCCTGTGACACCAGCCGAGCTGCGCTACAATGAGGTACATGGTCGGAGCAGAAGGGTGATTGAGCGGACATTTGGCCTCCTGAAAAGCCGCTTTCGCTGCCTGGACAAGACCGGAGGGGCCCTCCCATATGAGCCTGCAAAGGTGTGCAAAATAATACTGGTCTGCTGCATGCTACACAACATGGCGGTGCGGAAGGAGGTGCCTTTCATCCAGGATGACGATGTCCAACGTCCGGCACCTATGGAGGATCCCAGCCTGGGCCAAGATGCCAGTGATGATGAAGATGATGGTGACGTCCGCTCCCAGCTCATCAACAACTTCTTCACCTGAATGTGAGTTTCCAGTGTTGTTATGTCAATGTATAGAGGTAGCCTGGAATGTGTTGAGCCATCTCTGTTGCTGTCTGAGTGTGTCTGTGTGCCACTTGACTGGATGCGTGCTGTGATGTGTCCATTCAGGTGGTGTGTACTCCACAATAGGGTAGTACTGCTAACTAGTGTTTGTGTAGGTGTTTTGCAACATGTTTTGTGCATGTGTATTGCATTTCTCTTCAGTTCGTCTGTGCTTTTGCCTATATCTTGTCTGTCCTTCCCAGGGTCGTTTACCTGTTGTGTGGTCAACACTGACCCCCAACACCCAGAAGCCAACACCAGTGTGGAAGTTGACAATTCCCATCAACTGATGTACCACACAACCCTGGACTTCCATTCTCCAACACATTGTGAGCGTGTGTCCACTGTTACGTAGAATTACCGTGCAACTAGTGTGGAATAAACGTGTTGCTGATGTGTAATTAACCTGTGCTACGCTTTGTTATGTGCGTTGTCTGTCTTCCCACATCTGAGTGACATCTGCTTACCACACCTGTGGACTTGTTGCCACTGACTGTGCTTGGTGTTGTGTCTGTGCATGCCAATGTGTTTCAGGTCAACATCATTGTGTGGGATGAGTAACATGGCCATGGTGAGTATGTTTTGTGTTGCCATAGTGGTGTGTCTCCCTCACATGTGTCACATCCCTATGACTCACCTTACGTTGGTCACATTGTTGCAGTATTTGGCATGCACTGTGTTGTGTAGCAGATCGACTTCGCCCTGAACATGGCAAGTTGGAATCACAACAGAGGCAAGTATGGTGTACTGGTGAGTTTATTTACAAACATGTGTGAGTGAAGTGCACAGGATGGTGGGTGATGTACAGTGGTTTGGGAATCCAAATTTCACATTGGAGTTGGAAGTGCTGGTAGATGAAATGTACAGAGTAAAGTCCACAGTCGTCGGCTACATTGGCCCAACATGAACCCTCCATGTAATGTGGGCGAGTTGTGTGCGATTGGACAAGGTGAACGGGTTGCGCACAAAGAACATTGTCCAGAACAGGTTTGGAGGCCCTGGGGGATGTGCTGGGACATCTGCCTCTCACATGTCCTTCTTTGGACACCCCTCTTCTTCCGGGGGGGGATCCTCATGTGCAGGCCTCTGCGGTGCAGGGGACTCTCCGCCAGAGTCCTCCTCCCTCCCTGTGGTGCTGGCAGATGGTGTTGCGACAGATGTTGTGGGCACACAGGGGTGTGTGGACAGGTTGGTGTTGATCTGGCGGAGGCATTGTAGTATGTCCCGATGCACCGCAGTAAGGGCATCCCACTTTGCCTCCATGCAGGCATGGTGGGCGACCTGCTCGTGTTGCATGTCCTTGAGGATCCCCACTACCTAGCCAAATCCTCCGGTGCTATCCTGGTACGCATCTAAGATGCGTGCCAGTTGGGGGTCATCATTCTGTCCAGACCCCTCTGCAAGGCATGCCCTGTGCTTCCCACCCCTCCCAGCACCCCTCTCCACATGGGCAGGACCAGCGGCGGTACGCACAGGTGACACTGGGACCCCTTGGGTGGTGTTGCTGGTGGTGTTGGCTGTGGCTTCCGGGGGGTCCTGTGTCCCTGTGCTGTGGGTGTTGATTGTCCTTGGTCTGTCCGTGTTGGCGAGGGTGCCCTGTCATTGTTCAGATGCTGGAGGCGTGGGTACAGGGGGGCAGATGTTGCTGCTGCTGGTGCTGCATGATGGCTCACACCGGAGGGGCCAGGTTGGTCGTCGTCATCCGAAGAGGACAGTGAGAGAGTCAGACCAGAGAGCTCAGTGTCCACCAGAGTCTGGGACTGGGTATCCTCGTCATTTGGCGCTGGGTGCCCAGCACGACCTGTGTTTGGAAGAGACACACAATGTGATTTATGTTTCTACATGCATCGTTGGTTCACAAACATGACATTTTCTACTTTTCAAACAGATGCCTGCCTGTACACTGCTTTTTCCCAGCTTGTCACAGACAGAGTTTGATCTTGTTGTTGGCCATTTTCCAGCATGGCCTTGTGCTCCCCACAACAGAGCCCAGTGTCAGACATCTTGTCAGTCCCTTCCCACTCCCTGTGGGGCGAGTATGGTTCAGGTTGATCTTGCAGGGCCATGTGGGTGGGTGTAGGTTGTCTGTGACTGCGAGTCCCATTATACTCCTGGCTACAACCCCCTTCCCAGCATGCCCATTCTTCCTCCCTCTTGACTCTGCTTCCCTGTGAGGGGGTGTGACATCAATGGCAAGATGGCTGACTGTGAAATCCTGGTGTTTGTTTGGCTACCAGTCCCAGCATGGCCTTGTGCTCCCCACAACAGAGCCCAGTGTCAGACATCTTGTCAGTCCCTTCCCACTCCCTGTGGGGCGAGTATGGTTCAGGTTGGTCTTGCAGGGCCATGTGGGTGGGTGTAGGTTGTCTGTGACTGCGAGTCCCATCATACTCTTGGCTACACCCCCCTTCCCAGCATGCCCATGCTTCCTCCCTCTTGACTCTGCTTCCCTGTGAGGGGGTGTGACATTAATGGCAAGGTGGCTGACTGTGAAATCCTGGTGTTTGTTTGGCTACAAGTCCCAAGTGAGCAACTGTGCTTCACACAGCAGCACCCAGTACGGGGTATCTTTTGCTGATATTTCAATGAGGTGTGTGTCAATGCATTGTACCCGGTGAGTTGTGTGGAGTTTGTGTTGGGGGAGTATCTCCGCATGCTGAGTAGTATGGTCAGGGCTGTCAGTCCTCCTTCCCATTATGAAACGTGCTTCCTTTGTACGGCGTGCAAGTTGTCTTTCAGGATGTCAGTCAGTGGTGTCCTGCTTCTGATTAATGCTGTTCTTTCACCTTGCGCCGCCCACACTGTATATATCACTTGTGTCACTGCACTCATCACTTGCGCTGAGCACGGTCAGTACACAATTGGTGTATGTTTGGCTACTTTAATTTGATTTAATTGTATTATAGTGCTGCTATAAGTTTTTTGTATAATAATAATTACAAAAGAATTTTTTCCTACTGCGGTCTCTTGTTTCCCTCCTTGATGATTTATGCATTTCTTTAAAATTGTTCCTATAATTACTGGTTGAGACATTGTTGTTTGGATACTGCTTCTGATTTGCACACAAGCCCTAGCAGGGCCTTGTGCTCCCCACAGCAGGAGCCAGTGTCAGCCATCTTGTCAGTCATTTTCCACACCCTGTGATGTGGGCATGTTTCAGAGGGGTCTTGATGGGCCAATCAGGAGGGGGGGGCATTATCTGTGACTACAGGCCCCATCATGCTTTTGTCTCCACTCACTTCACCTGCATCCCCACTATTCCTTCCTGACAGTCAGATGCACTGTGAGGTGGTGTGTTTGTGGTGGCAAACTGTCTGGCTGGGTGTATTTGGCTTAGTGCCACTGGCTTGCCCTATTTGTTTGTAGGTTGGTGCATGTCATCACACAGTCCCCAGTCACTATGAGATGGCAGGTATTGTGTTTGTGTGACTGGCATACACATCTTGGGTTGATTATCAATTGGTTAGTGTAGCTTTGCTTGTGGTGCATGGTTTCACTGTCCCCTTGCCACACAATCTTGGTTATGTTGTTTGTGTACTCACCAGGCTCTGGGATGTCTGTTAGGCCATGGACGCTCTCTGGTGGTAGGATGTCCCGCACCTTCTCCTCCCAGGTCCTGAAGTAGACTGGTTTGACAGGAGGGCCACCGCCGGTGCGCTGACTCAGGGCGTGATCTTTCTCGATGAGTTTCTTGACCCTCCTGCGCACGTCATACCACCAGTTCTGGATATCGTCCTTTGTGCGCAATGTTGGTGCTTGTGCGTTAACCTTGTCCACAATCCTCACCCACATCTTGGTTTTCTGTGAGATGGGGTCCTTTGAACCAATGTACCAAACAAATGTGGCTCTACTCTGATGATTTCGTCTACCAGCACTTCTAACTCACTATTTTATGAACTTTGGATTCTTCTTTGGAGGCATGGTGATGGGTGGTGGTGGTGGGGGATGTGTGTGTGAGGGTGCAAGTGATGTTGGTTTGGTGTTGGTTTTGCTGTGTGTATGTGTGTGTGCTTTTGTATGAGGTGCTGATGGTGTGTGAGTTGTGTGATGGGTGAGTTGTGAGTGTGTCTGTGGTTGCTGTGTACTGGTGTTTGCTGCTGGCTGTGTCTCCTGTTTGCAAGGGATGATGGTAGTGATTGTAGTCCTTTATATAGTTGGAGTTGTGGGTGTGTCTTTGTCCCATGGTTTTTTGGGGGTATTTATTGGCTTAGTCATTGCTTGTTTGGTCCTTTTTTTGTGTTTTTTCCTTTGTGTTTTGTAGGCATGAAGGAGACGTTCATGTGACGGAAACGGACGCTGCTGTTGTCTCGTGCGGGCTTCTCCGCCTCGTTCACGCTGCCTGTCTTCTGTGTTTGGTACGCGTCGTTCGCGGTGGTCTCTATTGCTTGTGTGCCCGGTTGTCTGTGCGTGTCGGTCGTGCGGCTTGGACTCCGTGCGAGTCGGTCTGGTTTTACATGCATTGCATCGTACAGCACTAATCGTACATCGCGGGTACGGGTCGGTCGGGTTCATTCCGGGTTCGTGTCGGTCGGTGAAAATCGCGTCGGTTTTCTGGCCGGATCACTATTTTCCCTCCGGCTCGGTCGTACGGCTTGTATTCCGTACGTGTCGGTTGTAATTCACTTGCGTTGCATCGTACTGCACGGGTCGTACGGCACTGGTCCGTGACGGTCGGTATTCGGTCTGGGTCCGTGTCGGTCAGTTCCTTTTATGGCCGGAATCGGAATCGGCCCCAGAACCTTAATGGTCAACACTGCAAACACACTACTGCATCAAAACCACAAACACTGCAACGCTCGACACGACACAGGCGCATAATTCTACTTTTTCTCACACTCCAAGGACATTGCAACTGCTTCAGAAACACTGGCAAATCTCTGATCTGAACCGTGGAACCTCTGGGACACGGACTGGGCTGGGACAGATTCTAATTAAAATTGTTGTAGCAGATATGGGAATTGCACAATGCAGTTCCTTGGTGCAAGCTCAAGTACAAGCTGCACTCCAGTTGAAGAACCTTGCATCCCAGGCTAAGGTTTAAATTCAACAAATCAACAATATATATCAATGACAGTGAAGCGCATTCGACCCCACAAGGACGGTAGAGAATAGTAGATTTGCAAACCATGAAGATTTATTAGAAGTTTAGCAAATTACTAACTTAATTCATTCAAATTAGTCACAAATCAATAATCATCATATTGGTATACTGGTTAGTGTAATTTAAAGAAATTCAAGCCAGCAAGAAAGACTGTTTAAAATGATCATAAGCAAATTAATTGATTTTCAGTTTTTACTGGAGAGATATTCCCTAACATTCGAAGCTAAGAAACTAGCAGCATGAGGGAAAATGGAGCAGAGGTTGTCAGCAAAAAAAGTCTCAAAAAGGCAGAATCAAATGGAGATTCAGTGAAATAAATGAGAAACGATTTGCTCAGGAGTCTAACTCTTTGAGGGTACACTGACAAAATAACAACACTCAAAATATCCCCATACAAAAATATCGTGACCAAAATATAGATGTAAAAAATATCGAATCAAATTACTAAAAAAAATCGATGTAATATACATTTTAACAAATATAAAAAAGAAACTTAATTAAAAAAAGTTAAACACACATATATAATAATTAATATATATATAAATATATAATCACTTTAAAACAAGTATTAAACTAATAACTTTAATGTATTTTATAATTTCAAAATGATATACAAATGTAACAAATAAATACATATATATACATATACCAATAACGTAAAATATATTTAAAACAATTCTATCATAAATTAAAACTTTAAACTATTTAAAAATCTTTCAACTTAAATTTCCCACTCCAGTCATTGCAACCGTAGGGAAAGTGTTGGATAGCAGAGGGGTAAATATACTATTCTCACTCCAGTCAGTTCAAAATTAAAAGTAAACAAAATATGATCAACAGACTAAAAATATGTTTTTTTAAAGTAAGTTTAAATAATATAAGTATGTTACAAAATTAATATTAAAATATATTTAATATTGAAATTAACACATATTATAATGTTAAACACATATCACAAATACCTAAAACTATTATATTAAATAAAATACAAAAATAATTTTGAAACAAATAGTTTTATTTAGAGATTATTTATTAACACATCTTTAATTATTACATAAATGTAGTTCATTTACTTCCTGGTCTATAATACCACACAACTCACAACCCACATCAAAAATACAAATAAATGTATTTGCATATTTAACATAATTAATTATCAATTAAACAAATATTATTAATTAAAAAACAAATTAAAACATATAACATTTAATAAACTTCCCACCCTTTACACCTATAATTCCCACAACCCACATCTAAAATTAAACTGTCAAAAAATTAATTACACAATTAAAATTTATTTTTTATTAAATAAATGAAAGTATTTAACAACTAATTATAAAGTAAGTAACATGTATTTACTTCCTACCCTCCACCCCTATAAACCCAAAACCCAAACACAAAAATAATAATTAAACACTTATCCTAATTAATTATCAATTAATTCATTAATACTAATTATCAACTAATTATTAATTAAAAATAAATTACTTCCAACCCTGTACCACTAAAACCCCCACAACTAAAATTAATTACACAATTTCCATATTTAGTTGTCAATTAATTAATTTATATTAATTAAAACCAAATTATTAATAAATCAAAAATAAATTACTTCCCACCCTTTACCCTTATAAACCTCACAAACCGCACCTAAAATTAATTAAACAATTACCACAATACATTGTCAATTCATCAATTAATATTAATTAACAACTAATTATTAATTAATCACAAATAAATTACTTCCCACCCCTTACCCCTATAAACCCCACAACCAACACCTAAAATTATCCAAAAATAATAATAAAAAAACAATTATAAAATCTCAATTAAATAAATATTAAGAAATAAAAACTATTTATTAATTTATTTTAATTAAGGGCCATATGAATGAAGCTGTTTTGCGATCGCAAACACTGCGAATTGCAAAAAAACAGTGTTTGCGACCGCAAAAGAGAGAGTTCCTATGTAAGAAAGGGAACCTGTGCGCAAAAATGATAATCGTTAATTTAGCGATTAGCAATTTTGCGAGGCAGGGATTTGCGAAAAAACTGCGAATTCGCAATCTGCGAGACGTTATTTGCGATATTCGCTAATAACCTGCTCTCAAATTGCAAATTCGCAAAATGAGATGTTCGTAAAAATCGCAAATTGCGAATATGCAAAATTCTCAATTTTGCACATCGCAATTACCACCAATTCTGAGCAGATGGTAACCAGGTGCAACCTATTTATACAGGCCTACAAAGCTACAGGGGGTTTCACAATGGCTGGGCAATATGTGATAGCCAGGAGGCTGCGAATCAGAGCTGCTGCACAGAGAAGGAGATGCCAGGAAAGGATCTTCAAAGCGCGCATCACCCTGTTCCAGCAGACCGAGGAGGAGATACATGTGAACTACAGGCTGGACGCAGACAGCATCCTGGACTTAATAGAGGAGCTCAAACTCATACTAGAGCACCCCACACGCAGGGCACACACCATTTCCACCCATGTACAGGTCCTGTGCTCACTGCACTTACTGGCATCAGGGAGTTTTCAGGGGGTGATAGCTACAGCAGGAGGGGTCTCCCAGAGTTGCTTGTCGCGCTTCTTTCACACTTTCCTTGATGCAATAGTACAGAGGCTGCATCACCATATCCTATTCCCCAGCACACAACAGGCACTAGATCCGACCAAGCAGGATTTTTACTAGCTAGCCCAATTCCCCCACGTAATTGGCTGCATAGATGGGACACATGTTTCACTCTCACTCCCATCACAGAATGAGTATGTGTTCAGGAACCGCAAGTCCTATAATTCCCTGAACATATAGGTAGTGTGCAATGCCAAACATGTCATCACTGACATTGTTGCTAAATACCCTGGCAGCACACGCGACTCATTCATGTTTCGCCACAGTGGTATAAACCGACGACTCACAGATGGCGAGTTTGGTGAGGGCTACCTGCTAGGTATATGCATGGCTTACAAACACAAAATCAGTAAAGGTCTGAAGTGGCAAGACAGTGTTTAACCTAATTCATGTCACCCTGCAGGTGACAGTGCGTATGCTGTATGTGACTACATCCTGACTCCGTACCTGAATCCAGCAACAGCAGGGGAGCGGAGGTATAACAGTGCCCACAGAGCCACACGCTGTGCCACTGAGAGAACATTTGGAATCCTGAAGAGCCGTTTCCGCTGCCTCCATAAGAGTGGAGGAGCGCTACAGTACAGCCCTGAGACGTGCTGCAAAATCGTGGTCACATGTGCCATGCTACACAACATCGCCTCCAGGAAAGGCACCCCAGTGGAGTTCACAGATTCCGAATCATCAGATGAGGAGGGCCCAGCTCCACGGTGCAGAGCAGCAGGTGGTGTTGGGGCGGCTGCCAGGCACCAGAGATGAGACGAGATCACACAGAACTATTTATTGGTGAGTAATGATGACACAATGATACAGATTGGTGCACAACTGTGTTTTTTATTTCCTTTGTGGCAGGAACATAACTGTCACACAGCCTGACGTACACCTAAAGTGTCACAATTGCTTGCACATGTTAGAGCCACAGTGCAAGGATGTCGCACAAACATAAGTCAAGATGCAATGTGTTGCTTCACCCAATGCAATGTTCCACTGATGCCAGTTCATCTCCTGTGTGCACGGCCTGTTGCCCTTCACTCAGGGTGTCCACTGCCCTCACCTGAGTCATCGTGTGATCTCCCCTGCTGCGCACTCAGCCGTCTGTCCTGGGGAATTGGTGGAGTGATGCTGCTTCTCCTGGACTGATCCTCACTCTCCGATGAGTTCAGAGGTCCTGTGCCACCTGTGGCAGCTGCCCGCAGCTGGTCCACAGCATGCGTGACCTGCACCAGGCCCTTGGCCACATCCTGGCAACAGTGAGCCATCTCATGCTGCATGCTTACACAGTGACGTGACAGCAGGATCATGGCGGTACTCAGGCAGTTGACAGCCTTGGTGTACATGTCCAGCATCTTGGTCAATGCAGCTGTCTCCGGAGTGATTTCATAAGGAAAAAGTGAGATGGTTTAAACTACAGCCTATTGGATGGTTTACAGTGGATTAATTTGGTTTACTTTGGATGATATGGTTTATCCTGATATTTTCTACTAGCAGTGCGGCAGCTTGGCGCACAAACTTGAGCACCTTCGGCATTATCTAACGATTATCCGTGGTGGGATGATACACGGTTCTGCCAGCACGCAAAAATCGGCAATTTCAGCAAAAATTTAAACAAGCAAAGGAAGGAGTGCAGCCTCTATGTACTTTTCTTGCTCAGCTGGTGTGAAGACATTGTCTCTCCCTGTGACTGGCTGCCCGTTCTCTCCTCAGCTCGGAACACAGTCCTTGTAGTGCACCGGTCATGTCCCTGAACCCATCCCTCATCTTGGTCATGTTGTGGTAGTATGAGGCAAACTGGTGCTGGATTGACCTTAATGCTTTTGCTTGCAGGTGCTGGACTTTAACCATGGTGCCTTCAAGCCCGCCGAACATGGACGGTCTCTTCGTCTACGGCAGCAGCGCTGGTGGACGGCCGTGCCCTGCGTCTGGACCCACTTCCTTGACTAGGATGGACAGGGGACTCTGCTCTGTGCTGTGCTGCATGCTGTACCTGGACTGGCTGGGATTCTCCACTTGTGTCCTGTGGTCCTGCCTCCAGGAGTGGGAGTGGCGGCACTATGAGGTGCCGTCTGCATGGCACAGGGATTGTTGGTCTGTCTTCCTCCTGCACCTCTTGCCCTGCCTGGTCCTCATTGTTGGATGCATCCTCACCTTCAGAAATGACTTCTTGTGATTCAGGTGGTGCCGTGAATGTAAACGCACATTAATTTGGTGTCCTTCCTCGAATTGGTCATGCAATACAGTTGTCAGATTTTGAGTTACATGAGTACTATCTGTCTGTTTTTTGCCTTCCCTGAATTACTCATCCAGAATCTACCTTCCTGTGTCACACTGCTCCACTGTTTGGTGCATATGACTACATCTCCCATAATGCATTGCTGGGTGTGCTTGTTAACATGTACTGGAGTTGCATTCCTGTTTAGTGTCTGGGTGTTTCCTGAGTGTGTGAGTGAGGTGGTGATGTATCAGGGGAGCAATGGCATGCATCTTACCTTGTCTGGTGTTTGGAGGGTCGGAGCTGTCCAGGTCAGCCACGCCACTGACACTCTCAGGCTGAAGAGTGCCCTCCACTAACTCCTCAAGGGGCGTGGACTCACTTGCAGTGGATGTACCCCCACCAGTCTTCTTGGTCTCAGCCAAACTTGTTGCCACCTTTTCCTTGGATCTTTGGCGCATGTCGTACCACCTTTTGCGTAGGTCCTCAACAGTGCAGTGGGTCACGCCAATGGCATTCACCTTCTCCTGGATTTCATTTAAAATTTTCCTTTCGCGTGCCTCGGGCACACGTAGGGATTTCTTCCAAAACAGGAGCTCATGGCTGACTACCATTACCTGGATTAGCACCTCCTGCTTCCTCTCACTGAACTTCTGTTTCCTTTTGCGTACATGTTCCTCCTGCACCTTCTCTTTCTCCTGGGGATCCATTTCTCCTACTCTGCCTGGCAGTGCACAATTCTTCCACTCTCCTCCCAGCCTCTCACTCAGCTTCTGGCAATCAGGTGCAGCTGGGGCAGTCACACTTCCTGGTTGTGATGTCATCAAGCTGCACCTGAATTGCCGATTCTCTAAATTGCGATTCCTTATTTGCGAATTCGCAATTAAGGAATCTTAAAATAGGTATTCGCATTTTATTCTGCGATTCGCTAGTATTTTGCGATCTTTTATTTACATCGGGTTTTGCGATTCTCAAAATGCGATTCGCTAAAATTCGCATTTTGAGAATCGCAAAAAACAATTTTGATACACATGGCCCTAAATTACTTCCCGCCCTCTTTCCCCTATAAACCCACAACCCGCTACGGAACTAAAAAACGCAAAATGCAATTAAAATAAAATTAATAACTGCTAACAATATAACACATATTAAAAAACATAAACAATTCATCACATACATTTAAAATATATACCAAAATACATAACACTAATTATAAAATCGATATTTTAAACAATTATATTTTTGCAAACGATATTAATAACTTCTATATTTTTAAAATCAATTTTTCTTACCTTAAAGTCGTTATTCTTGACCACAATATTCTTGCTGTCGATATTTCTGTGTCACGATATTTAAAACTCGATATTAGTGTAAGTCAACATATACAACTCAATATTTTGACTGAAAACCCTCTTTGAGCAGGCGCAAAAGTCTCAACAGAGAAAAGAGGCATGTGCTGTCCAGCAAATGGAAAGGGCATCTCTAACGAACTCAGCGATGCGCAATCAAACATATAATACTCAACAGTTTGCAACAACAAAAAAAGAGGTGACCAATTTGACTTCAGCATTAGTGATAATACGTTTGTAGTTTCAATTCCAGGCATGGCACAATGGAAGTGTTCAGTTGCGTGACCTTCAAGAGATATCTTGGGATGGTACCTCACAGTCAGTTTGTCCCAGGCACAGGTGAGGAAATCCACTAATCACTGTCTATGAAACACATTCTAATAATCTATTGTCACAGAAATCAAAATATTTGGAACATTTAATTAGTTCAAACTACTGCAGCTTTGCCCCTAAAACTAGAAAAAGAAAGAGAACAGCAGCCAAAAGAACATTTTTAACTTATCATGAGTTAGGTAAACTGAGGCCTACATTAACTATGACAAACTTAACGTAAACACACTTTAACCATGGTCAACTATCACTTGAAAATTACATTCTATGTATATGTATACAATGTGCAGATTAGTTATGGTATGTTAAGCAACCCATAAAAAAATAGTAATAGAGTGTCACCAGATGCAGATGGGTGTTAAGATGGGTGTAAGTCAAATTGTTGTAAATCATTGATGGACTCCTGTGGACTTTGAGTCTCCGGAGGGCCTTTCATGTTTAACATACACGGAATCACCATACCTTGATGCACAGGGGGCTGCAAGACTGTTTTGCCTATGCTTTATACTGACCATGCACGTTACCATCGATATATGGGTGAACTCCATTAATGGCAGAACAAATATGCTAACAGCCTCTAACATTGCTGAGGCAGGGTGAAAATTCTGATGATAGTGGCCAGGGTTAATGTGATCAAAGCTGGTGAACAGACTATTTTCAATGGAAGTCTTAACCTGAAGCAGCATTTGTGGCATAACCCACCTTAAGCCACCCTAGCCACTCTGGCTTTACCAGTGCCCAGGGCTCCTCAGTCACCCAGAGCATTGGAGCGTCCAGACCTGTCTCAGGCCTGTAGCACTGATACAAAGCACCCTTTGTGTATCTTGACCTCAGGCTGACCACAGTGACATTGGCTGGAAATCCCTTTCCTGACCCCCACCTTAAGACTGTGCTACCACACAAACCTTGCCAAGAGGAAATGCTCACTGCCAGGAGAATTTTCTTCAATGCTTTTTGCAATGTATTGGGCTAACCTCCCTGATGGTGGGGCACATGACTCCACCCTGCAAAAAGGAAGAAATACACATCTGCATACTATACATACAGTAAAGAGAACAATGTAATTTCTTTATACATCTCAATAAACAAAAAAATAAGCAACATTAATATGAAAAATGTAAAAACAACATATTATAAAAGCATATGAAAATGTGTGTACTATGTTTACAACTTTATGTGCTATCAGTGATGTAATTTCCCTTTTAAAAGGAGGGCTATAATTAGAGACAGAGCTAGTGACACTAAGAAGAGTATCACTAAAGTACATACCAATTGGAGGGCTTTATTTTACAAAAAAGGAAATCTTTCTTGGACTTAGTTATGCGTTAATGTTGATCCCTCTTTTCCCTGGGAAATACCAAGCTGATTTAACTGCACTTCTGCAGAGAGGACTGGAAATTATTTTAATATTTTCAAACTGTAATGAACTGTAATGCACTGTGTATTGTTAGTATACTTTTATGTTCGCACAGACCAAAATACAGTTTTTCTGCCAAAAATATTTGTTTGAAACCTCACCACCAATAAAGAAAGCTTAACAAGGCAAAGCACAAACAAATCTTACCAAAAACGCAGTAGGTTTGTACAGAAAAAAGTACCTAGTGATTAGAGAAACAGGTTCAAAACAAGCACAGCACTACTGAAAATAGCTTTTTATTGTTAATTATAATAACATCAATGCCAATGTTTATAATTATACATTCATATGTAGGAACAAAATTGCATATCTATTATTGTATTCACCCGTCATGAACTCACCATCAACCCAGACTCAGAAATACGTGGTCAGGCAGGCACGGAGGTTACTGGTTGACAGGTAATAGGTGGGGTGGCATGTAGCTGACAGGCAAATGTGTGAACAGGAAACTCAGGTCAATACCTTAGCTACACCACAATGGTCCAGGGAGATAGGCCCCAATAAAGCACGTATGGCAGGAGGGGAGCGCGCATTCACAAAAACACTGTTAATTCAGATGGCACATGAAGTTAGGAATACACAGCTAATCAAGACACAGCACACACAGTCAGGGCCGGACTGGGAGCCAAAACCAGGCCAGGCAAAGTGCTCTGCCGACCCCCCAACCCCTCGGTTTGGGCCGATTTTGTTAAAGGGACGATATTACAGCTATGCTGCAAAAACGTCCCTTTTACTAAAACAGCCCACCAGGGGCCCAAAACCGCCCCCCACCCTGGCGGCCCACCGGGGAAACACCCGGTGCCTGCTACGGCCAGTCCGGCCCTGCACACAGTTCACACAACAATCACACGCCCCTCATGTCGGACATCTGGACACATTACCCACTTGGCCCCAATTGTGTCCATGTAACGTTGAAGCCTACCTGCTTTTGTTATCATGGGCCTTACTTGTGACTCTAAGGACAAGGCCTACCTTTTTCTTTCCAAAGAAGGATTGACTGAAGCACTTTACGATACCCAAAGAAACATATAAAACCTTGTTCAGATTGATTTTACTTTGAGACAGTCGTCAGACCTGCTTGTGTGACTCTGCTCCCTGCCGAAGTGTTTGATTAACCCAACAGTTCCTGTTTTGACAAACGCCTCTTGTCTTTTGTTTTTTCAAGGTAAAGTCATATTCAAGCAACATTTTGGTGAGCCAGATAAGAGAAATTGGAACCTCGGACACAACTGCAGCTGAAGGAAGGGGACCCCACAGGGAAGGATTCACATTTGCCCATCAAGGAAGATGAGCAGACACCGCAATTGATTGGAAGTCCTGCTGAATCCACGGGGCAGAGGTCCATCCTGAAGCCACTGTCAGTGGGTAATAGACCACATTTGATTGTAAGTCCCCACATTTGGCGTCTGGCAAACTAAAAAGAAGCGCAAACATTTTACCTGAGTGCACTGACAGAAATCTGGCAGGGATGTGGAATTCCTATAGCCCGATGCCCAGGACATATTGTTTGGGGTCAAGGGCAATACGTTTTCATGTGTATTTTGTCCATGGGACATGTAGGCCCAAGCCCCTGCAGCACAAACCCTTTGGCTGCCAGTTTTCAGTACCACATTATGGGTCAGGAATGGGAACTGTCTGAAGTTTAGGTAATATTGTTGTCCATATGTTAATGCTGTTCAAACTTGTATTTATGGTTCATTAATTGAAAACCTTTATTATTAGTGTGAGTAAATGTTGTAAGCTCTGACTGCACTACTGACAGTGGTTCCAGTATCAAAATGTGTACACACGTTTTCAAAGTTTAGCAATATGAGGCTATATATAATGCTCCCAGAATGCTCTCTTATTTGATGCAAATATTTGCAGAAGCTTGAAAGCAAGTTTGATGATTCTTTGCTTTCAAACTAAAATGTTCATAAAAATATGAAAGCAGGGCATTTTTTTTTTTGCTAAACCACTGTAAAAATTCAGGTACCATTTCTTTGCAGCATCATTTAGTAAAATGTGTTGATACATGCCATCATTTCCCAAAAATATTTATAATGGAAAATCAGTGTAACCAGTTTCAATAAGATTATGGGAAACACAAATAAACAAGCATTGGCAAAGCCAGTAGGTCTGAAATTGGTGTTCAGCTTTTTCGTTTTGACAATGTGTGGCTTATTTTGGCATGGTTTTTGTAAAACCTTATTAGTGTGGGAGCTGCCTGGCCCTCACCAGATCTGCGGAAACGTGACAACATAAAGGGATTGTAAGTATTCAAACACTAATATGGTATGAGCCCTGGCATAATCAGAGGCTATATCAGAGCTCTTATATAATGAGATTGCTGCCATAATTTGTTGCGGCACTATATGGCACCAAAGGGACAAGTGGATTTTGTTACAGGACCTGTAGATTTATGAAGCAACCTGCTCCATGGACAAATCGATATTTTATTAAATTCCACACCCCTGAGCATGTTACCTATTTTATGTGTCTGAAATGAGTAGTCGCAAGGAGACCTCGGAGATCACCTTTCTTCAATAGTCAGCACTCTAGGAAAGCTGAATATTGGTTGTCACTTGGACAGCTGGGAATGACACAAATGGTACGCTTATTCCACAGGTGTGATACAGGGATAAGGTCTCACCGCTTGGACCGCTGTGGGTGACACAGATCCTACACATGGGCCCCGGGTGCAATATACCTCACCTAAAAGATTTAAAAGGGTTTCCTCAGTGCTACCGGTTTCTTAACATTGTTTTTTTGGGGGGGGGGAAATGTTTTTATTTATATTTTGCCAGATACAAAAAACAAAAGAAATCACAACAAAATCAGTTACAATCATGCAGTGACGTACATATGTTGGCCGTGCATCATACAATCCCGCGTCACAACCCCTTAGGGCATCTTGAACAATCAATTTCTGCCCGTTCACATATCCCCATTTTAGTATCGCAGGGTTCCTCCTCTTCTTGGATGGTTGAATGCTAGCGGGTTTCTTAACATTGTTGGTATCTGAAGGAAGTGAGAGCTTTTGTTTGCTTTGACCGCTGGGCATGACACAGATGGTACGCTTGGCCCCTGGATGTGATACAGGGTGTTATTCGGACGTTAGGGAAAAACATTTGGATCTGGGAGATCAGGTGTAGCTTGTGTTTGGCCTAGAAGGGCCTGTGGGCCTTCTAATTATTCATTTTCGGAGCGAAAAAGAATTGTAATTTCCATTGTCCTAGAGCCAATATTGACAGACTATCACACCCACTCAGTCCTGTGTACCGCGCAGGGCTTCACAGGGTAGCATGCACTAAGAGTGGGCTAAAGTATTTTTGACAAAGTCAGCATTTTTTCTCTGTCTGTGTTTGCTTATTATGAGTATTGAAGTTGATGCAAAGTATATTTCCAAAACAAATGTTATCACATCTTACAGCCATACATACCTTGGTAAAACCTGGCCAAGATGCAAAGTATATTTGACATTGTGGTGCTGGTAATTAATGCAACTGTGTTTTGTCCTAAATGTTGTGTATTGTTGATGATTCAATGTGGTATATGAAGGTGCTACTGTATCTCATTATCGTTATTTGATATCAAAGCAAAAATGTGTTATTTTATGCCAAAGTGAAAATTTGCTATTTGATGCCAAATTTCATATCACTTGTTTAACAATTACACTTTCTTCTAGGTTGTGACCCTTTATATGCATTGTTATTTGTGATTGTGAAATATTCATGTTGATGCATCTGTAGACAGCACTGAGCTCATAGTAAGTAGTGAAAACCAGTAAACCCCCATCCCTACAATTAGAGCGAAACTTAAAGATTCCCTAAATAGGAAAACTATGACACATCTGTCCCCTGAAAAAAGTACCCAAATCATCATGGAATCGCCACTAAAACACATGCAAATCAGGTTCCCGACGTAAGCTAAAAATTATAACAAATTTACCATGAAAGACACATGCACACTTAGCCCTGGAAAAAGGAGGGAACTTTCGACACTAACGCAATCGATCACATAAGAACACACTTATGGACCAAATACGCAGGACAGAAGAAGGACCAGAGAGATGCATTACTAGAGCCGTGGAGGAGACCCAGATCGATAATCCTATCTCATAGACAATAAGCAAGGTTTCCGCACCTCCCCGCCATATGCAGGGAAAGACATACTCTCCCCGATACCTGCTCTCCCTGCATTAGGATACACCAATCTGCCAATTGAGGAAACCTAAGGGTCTCGTACTGAACAACGAACTGTTAGGTCCAGGAATGACAACTTAATAGGCTTACTGGCCCAGGCAATCCCATCACTGCCGCAGTCCAGTGTGTGCAGGGCCAGCTTTAGGGCAGTACGACTGGTGCGGCCACACTGGGCACTGACCTTTGGAAGGGGGCGCTGTGATCTCAGGGGGCGTTGTGCTTAGCAATATCTTATGATAGGAGAGATGAGGGAGCACTTTTGCAGGTGGTACAGAGAGAATCTGAGAAGGCCGTCATAGGTCGTGGGGGCACCAAACATGATTGTTGCACTGGGCGCCACCAGCGCTAAAGTTGGCCCTAAGTGCGTGTACTCCCCAAAGGTCGACCCACTGTAAATCGCGTTCAGTCCATTGAACCCCAGCAAAGCAAACAACACGCACTCCCACTGGTTCAGGCAAGCACATTCAAGTGACCGGGAGGTTCATAGCGGTTCTGGACAGTTACACAACTAGCGGGGTGAGGAAAGGGGTCCCAGTCCTCCAGGATCAGATGATGAGGGTGGAGCTACAGGGTTTGGGTAGGTAGCTGAAGAAACGACAGAAAGCGAATTTGAGGTCAAATTCTGACCCACAAAAACAAACGCATAGCTCACAGCGAAGGAGGTAACCTAATGGGATTTGGAGGAAAGGCGCAAACTAAGGAGAAAGAAAGAAAGAGTTTGCACAATAGAAGCACAGTGTGAAAACAGAGCAGGACGCCCTCCACCTAAGGAGGGTGGGGATAGGTGCAAAGCACCGATCGGAGCGGAATCAGAGGTAGAACTAGATGAAAGGCATTTGGCTGGGATCAGAGCCTCACCAGATAATCAACATAAAAGAAGGGCTGACCAGATAATAAGAGACCAAGCTAGCCTGGTACAGACCCAACCAAGGCGCAGGAGAAACAAGATGGCACCCTAGCGTGCGCAAAAGAGGAGCAGTGATGGAGACGTCTACTACTCCTCCTGGACGCGCAAAACCAATAGACTGACCCCAAGAGAGATGGTGGCCCAAGAGGAAGGTGAGATCTTCAAGCGCCCGTTCTGCCACCTGCTAGCCTGCTGGACCGAGGGAAAGGACCAGAACAATAGAGGTTGGCTAGAGGAGGGATCCTTCAAACCTGAGGACATGGCCGTAGCGGAAGACTGCATCAGGCATGGAGGGGGAGATCCCAAGTGGAATTTCCCCTACATGCAGGGTTGCCTAGGAAAATGGGAGCACTACATCAAGGGGAAACCAGAAGTGACATCCAAAGCCAAAATGTACCCGCTACTAAGGAAGGGAATGCCAGGGAGCATCTATATGCCATGGGCTCAGATGGATAAAGAAGGACTAAGGACCAAATTGCTGCCATTGCTGGATGGAGTGGAGAAATGGGTCTCATGTTTTGAGAAGAAAACCGCAGGAATAAACCTAGCGATAGGCGATGTAAAAAGTCTGCTAAGTAGTCTTATCGGAGAGCAGACTGACACGGTGTTTGCCTGCGCTCACATCCCAGAAATCATGCTGACAAACATGGAGCATGATGGGGCTCCATTCAATTTGTACAGATACCAAATATTGACTGCACTGAGGCGGATGTTCCCAGAGCGCCATGATGTAGGAGGGTCAATGGCAGAGACTATGAAAACTTGGGAAAACCATAACTGATTTTCTGGATTGGATGAGGGAACAATGGGGACAAGAGACAGGACAACATTGGACTGATGCAGGCCTGCAATTCACTTTCTTTTATAATATCCTCCAAAAGGGGCTGCCGACCGAGATACAAAGCGGTTTGGACAGCGTAGTGGGGTTTGATACCAAACCCTGATAGGAGATACAGGCTCACATATTGCACCATTACAAAAAGAAACAAGAGAAGGATAGAGAAAAACAGGAGCAAGCACAGAGCGACACCACTAAGTTGGTCCAACAGAAATTAAAAATACCGCCCTCGAGGGGGCCGCGTTGGCATTGAGCGTTCAAATGGCACCAGGCTTGAAGGGGGCTCCATCACAAAACCTCAGAGGGTTTCAACGTTACTATAACAGCAGAGGCCAGGGTGGTTGACAGCAACCAGACCTTAGGGAATGTTACTATTGTCATTGAATAGGCCACATGGCTGACAGATGATGGCTAAAAGCATACCACAAACAGAGGTTGATAAGCCAGGTCCAGTAGCCACAAAATCTCCATCCACAAAACCAGGCCCAAGGAGACACAAATGTCCCTACACTCAGTTACAGGGAAGTTAATCATCCCACTGTACCACTGCAGCAAGGATCAGAACCTAAATGTGCAGTAAGTTAAAAATCCCCAATGCATACCACTCATTTGCTCATGCCTCAAAGTCAGCTGTACCGAAAATCTAAAAGAAGGACCAATGAAACAATATTTGGAATTTAAGCCTTTACTTACATTCGGAAATTCAGTTTTGCCATATCTACATTGTCAATCAGGTATCAACACTAGAATTCACGATTTAGGGTGCCTGCGGGAGCCTAGGCCTTGCTCTGCTGCTGATCCCCCAGGGCGGGGTGGATTGGCCACACCCCAAGGGAAAGGCCGTGACGAGGGGAGGAAAGGGCGGCTCCCTGACAAGTCCTTGAAAGCAGGCACCCAGGTCCCCATAGCCAAGTGCAATTGGGACGGGGTCAAAAAGGTCCCCTTTCTCGGTCAGTTCCTTCATAGCTTATAGCCCCAACAGCGCCCCTAAAAACCAGAAGCCTACAGTCAAATGGAGGCCCCCTTTTAGTTCCAAAATGAAGGTGTCCTCCAGTGTCGGGAGCCACGAGTCCAGTATGCTTGGGATAGTAAAGACCCCATAACCAGACCAAAACAACCAGAAATACCAACAAGATGTACTGTCCTTAATTCATGGGGACTACCTAACATTACAGGTCATTTTCCATGCGGTGACTGTAGCGTGTGCCATCTCACCACAGCCACGAAAACACTATCCCTAGAACCTGGCAGAGAATGGTCACAAAGAAAACACACAAACTGTAATACCACCAACGCAGTATATTTAATTACCTGCCCGTGTAAACTTCGTTACATAGGGATGACAACAAGGAAAGTGAAGCAGAGAATCTGTGAGCACAGGAGCACTATTAGATGCAAAAAACAAATTACACGTCTAACAGAACACTTTCTTCAACACCATCATACACCTAACGACATGCATTGGACGATAATTGAAACTGTGACTGGTACCAACACACAGAAATAACTGTATGAGAAAGAACAACGCTGGATACACAGATTGTCCACCCACAAACATGGTATGAACGATTGCATACCCTGGAACTCTGTGCAGAACAAGTAACCTCACTGTGCCATGTAATTTTAGTTGAATTACTGTTTTCCTTTTTGGAGCTTTTCTCCAACGTGTGGATTGTCCTATTCCATGTAAAAAAAAAAATATTTTTTAACAATCACTCTTGACTCCTTTTTATCTTCTCACCTTTGACTAGCCATTCACCGGTAAAACCGACCTGTCCCTTTAAGAATTGTCTCCTCACTCCAGGCCACGCCCACTAGTCATGTGACGTTTAACCAGGAAGTGAGGAGTATTTAGTTGAAGCTTTGCTGCCCATTCAGTAACATCCGGGCGCCTGGGGGAAGCACCGCAGGTTTGTGGCAGGTAGTTGGTGAGCTGAGGTAAGAGTGTGGAGGGAAGAGCTGTTGGCCATACACACGTGAGGCACTTAGAGTGGCGTGTTCTGACCAGTGCCGTCCGTTTTTGTGTTTTTGTCCAACAATAACGCAGCATCGTCTGCCTCCCTTATGAGCCCATGATACGATTCGATTAAAAATCGCGAGTATGTTTTGAGTCTTTTCCTTATTTTCACCGTGTTCTGTTTTTAAATATTTCCTTAGCGCACGCATGTCAAAAATAGAGTCTTTTTCACGTGCGTCTGGCCGCTCTATAGAATTACACAACAAGTATGCTCACCATTGCTGTGTAGCCGTAAGACACCCACGACTTCCACAACGATTTAGTGGGTTGATGCTAATTTCGCATAATATGGAACGGATGTTCAGTTCCAATAATCACTGGCAATTACCGGGGCGTATAACTCAGAATGTGGTGATTATATCTGCAAAAATGAGAGTTCACACGGAAATGGGCACTGTTCACTCTAATTTTAAATAGATTATTTTCTGATTGCCCAGAACTGTATGTTCTTTTTTCAGGTTCATCTGTACGCAGAGGACTCCCTGAACCCTTTTACCACCTTCGCAAGTATATGTAGGTGGCACACAGATGCTCCAGGGTTGGATGCACCTTAGCGTGTGTAGACCGCCCGTTGTGTCGATAGGTCCTGACGAAAACCTGTGACTACACTCAAAGGTTGAAACATGTAGACCATCAATTTTTGGATAATACTTTAGGTCAAATCAAACCTACATTAGTATTACACCTCACCACTTTTTTAACTGTGACCCTGCTGCTCCATATTAAATTCATTAGGGAGTACAGTAGGATTACTTTTAACTTTATTTCACTCACTCACACACGTCACTCACACGTACTGACATAATAACAAACCTGCTCTGCTGTAATCAGGCGTTGAAGCACACCCGGGTGGTATTCAGCTGCTCGGGTGGACCCCGATGATGAAGCACGTCACCAACTAGGTTGGTGAGTGAGGGGTTTCATAAAAAATAAATAATTTCTCTTTTTACTTCTCTGAGAACTCTCTAACAAATAGAAGGTTTTTACCTCCTCTTATTCAAGGATACCCCCTTCTTTGTTTATTTTGTATACCTTAGGGGACTGGGAGTACCCCTTACAACTTAGTTGTGAAATCACTTTCTCTCTCTTTTGTTATATTGTATTCAGGCAGCGCACAGCTGTGAGAGATTACTCATTATTTATTCAAACACGGCTTAGGATGGGGGAAAACCCAGGACTCACTTTCCCCACAGAGGATGTTGATGCCATTCTGGCAGAATCTTCTTTGTTTGCTGATATCAACATCTCGCAGACAATCTCCCAGACCACTGACTGGGATTCACTCTCAGAAAGCAAGAGGAACAGAATCAGAACTATTTTACATGGCACAATTCTGACAGAATATCTAAGAACGAATATGGCACCCAAAGGTCTCCTAGTTACTAACGCTCCACGAATTTTTCTAGATGACCCAGCTTTTAGAAGGGATTGGGCCCAGATAGCGTGGCACTGCACGCGAGACTGGACAGTGCTGATAGTAAAAACCGCCAGAAGACTATCAGACGCTATGCTTATCGAAATACAGCTCACTGAGACACACATCAAAACCACCATCACCGGCTATAAGAAAAAACTAGAAGAAATTAACAAAGAACTCAATGAATACAAAGAAAACCTTACACAACAATAGATCCAGAAATTCCAAAAAGATCTTAAACGGTTTTCATTTGTTAAAACTTATCCCTACTCAGACCCAGACTTCATACCCCCCCCCCCAGGACTGAAAGGAATTCAGATCAGTCTAGTAATGACTCATCCGATAGCAGTACCTCTAGTACGAACAGTGGGAGGTACAGAAACAAGGGCAGATCAAGACCATTCTGTGGCTGGCCCACCGTAAATCCACCAATGATGGCGGGACCACGCGGCCTTTTCAATCCTATGTACGGTTGTCAACCACCTTTCATGCAACCCTCTTTCCCACAAAACATGTTCAGGCCGCCTTTTTTAGGGAGAGGCAGGAGGGGAAGAGGACAAAGGAAGCCGCAAAATCAACAACAGGTCCATTGGGAAGAAGAGGAGGGGGCAGTGGGACACAACACAAGGAGCAAGACAAAAGAACCCCAGGCAGGGACAAGCAGCAACAGAGCCTAGGCACAAATCTGTCGAAAATAGAGCTCACATCGGCAGAAAAACAAGTTTTGGAAAAGGGACTGGGCTTTGTCCCGACACCTAAACTAGATAAATTCAATCTACACTGTGAACTTACCACTTTCTTCCGTAAACTAAGACTAAAGGCGTTCTTTGCAACTAAAAGTAATGACACATCAAATGTTGACACTAATGAGACGGGACTACGACTCAAATCTAGTTTTACACCACCACCACACATGATCCCTGGTGAAATAAGCACCTTTGAACAAGCGGTCTTCAATGAAATCGAGAGACTACCTGACAAGAAGCCATTTTTCAATCTCAACAAAGATTGCAAGATTGCTCTAGAGGGTCTCAAGAATTGTGAGGACATCGTAATAAAACAAGCCGATAAGGGTGGAGGGGTGGTCATACTGGATAAAGCAATGTATCAAGCAGAATGTCTGAGACTGTTATCTGATAGGAGAAATTACCTCCCACTCCCCTCTGATCCATCTATTGACCTAAAATGTGACATCAGTTCATTGGTTAATGCAGCAGCCTGTAACAATGAGATCTCCAAAATGGAGGCAGATTACTTGACCACTACGGAAGGCAAAATTCCTTACTTTTACATCCTCCCCAAAATGCACAAAGATAAGTTCCCACCACCAGGGAGGCCCACTGTCTCTGGGATTGGTTCACTCCTGGAGCCATTATCACGATTTTGTGACTTCTTTTTTAAGACTATGATCCAACAATCGGAAACATATCTCCAGGACACTAAAAGTCTTCTGTCATTACTCAAAACAATCCAGGTTGACGAACACACCATCCTCGTCAGCCTGGATATTGAAAGCCTTTACACCAGCATCCCTCAGGATGCGACTCTAAACGTGCTTGAGCAGTCACTCGAGAACTCAGAATGGTCCCATGGAACCCCCAAGGGGTTTATCATCGATTGCGCCACTCTAGCCCTGAAACGGATTTTTTTTGAGTTCGAGGGTACCCTGTATTTACAAACGTTGCAGAACTTCTATGGGTAGTACCTTCACCCCGAGTGTGGCAGGACTCTATGTCTACGACTTTGAGAAGAAATTCATCCTGACCGCATCCAACCCCTTCTCTAGTAACATAAGACTATGGCGCAGGTACATTGATGATGTACTCCTAATATGGAATGGACCTCAGAATGTTCTAAATGAATTTTTCTTATGGATAAATACCAGTGATGACCGTCTCAGATTTACTCACTGCAGTGACACCCAGTCCTTAGTCTTTCTGGACGTTGTGATCACCATAGAGAACAGGGCCCTTGAAACCCGCGCACATTACAAACCGACTGTGAAAAACAATCTACTTAGGTTTGATAGCTTCCACCCCAGGCCCCTCAGGGAAAACCTCCCCTTCGGACAATATCTCAGAATTAGGAGAAATTGTAGCAAGAGCTCTGACTTCCGCTCCCAAGCTAATGACCTGTCACTCAAATTGTCAGACAGAGGATATCCCGAAAAGATATTAGCAACTTGCAAAAAACGGGCTGCCAATCAGAACCGTGAGGCACTGTTGGAACCCAATCTGAAACAAGTGACGGACACGCCTCTTACGTGCGTCACCACATACAGTACTATCTCTAACCAGGTCACAAGGACAATTAACAAACACTGGAACATCCTGAATACAGGCAATCTAAAATGGGGAAAACCCTTGTTCTCTTTTAAGAGAGCAAGGAGTATTAAAGATGCATTGGTACACACCAGACCAAAACAACCAGAAATACCAACAAGATGTACTGTCCTTAATTCATGGGGACTACCTAACATTACAGGTCATTTTCCATGCGGTGACTGTAGCATGTGCCATCTCACCACAGCCACGAAAACACTATCCCTAGAACCTGGCAGAGAATGGTCACAAAGAAAACACACAAACTGTAATACCACCAACGCAGTATATTTAATTACCTGCCCGTGTAAACTTCGTGATAAAGGGATGACAACAAGGAAAGTGAAGCAGAGAATCTGTGAGCACAAGAGCACTATTAGATGCAAAAAACAAACTACACATCTAACAGAACACTTTCTTCAACACCATCATACACCTAACGACATGCGTTGGATGATAATTGAAACTGTGGCTGGTACCAACACACAGAAATATCTGTATGAGAAAGAACAACGCTGGATACACAGATTGTCCACCCACAAACATGGTATGAACGATTGCATACCCTGGAACTCTGTGCAGAACAAGTAACCTCAATGTGCCATGTAATTTTAGTTGAACTACTGTTTTCCTTTTTGGAGCATTCCTCCAATGTGTGGATTGTCCTATTCCATGTAAAAAAATATATATTTTTTAACAATCACTCTTGACTCCTTTTTATCTTCTCACCATTGACTAGCCATTCACCGGTAAAACCGACCTGTCCCTTTAAGAATTGTCTCCTCACTCCAGGCCACGCCCACTAGTCATGTGACGTTTAACCAGGAAGTGAGGAGTATTTAGTTGAAGCTTTGCTGCCCATTCAGTAACATCCGGGCGCCTGGGGGAAGCACCGGAGGTTTGTGGCAGGTAGTCGGTGAGCTGAGGTAAGAGTGTGGAGGGAAGAGCTGGTGGCCATACACACGTGAGGCACTTAAAGAGTTGAGTGTTCTGACCAGTGCCGCCCGTTTTTGTGTTTTTGTCCAACAGTAACGCAGCACCGTCTGCCTCCCTTATAAGCCCATGATACGATTCGATTAAGAATCGCGAGTGAGTTTTGAGTCTTTTCCTTATTTTCACCGTGTTCTGTTTTTAAATAATTTCCTTAGCGCACGTATGTCACAAATAGAGTCTTTTTCACGTGCGTCTGGCAGCTCTATAGAATTACACATCAAGTATGCTCACCATTGCTGTGTAGCCGTAAGACACCCACGACTTCCACAACGATTTAGTGGGTTGATGCTAATTTCGCATAATATGGAACGGATGTTCGGTTCCAATAATCACTGGCAATTACCGGGGCGTATAACTCAGAATGTGGTGATTATATGCGCAAAAATGAGAGTTCACACGGAAATGGGCACTGTTCACTCTAATTTTAAATAGATTATTTTCTGATTGCCCAGAACTGTATGTTCTTTTTTCAGGTTCATCTGTACGCAGAGGACTCCCTGAACCCTTTTACCACCTTCGCAAGTATATGTAGGTGGCACACAGACGCTCCAGGGTTGGATGCACCTTAGTGTGTGTAGACCGCCCGTTGTGTCGATAGGTCCTGACGAAAACCTGTGACTACACTCAAAGGTTGAAACATGTAGACCATCAATTTTTGGATAATACTTTAGGTCAAATCAAACCTACATTAGTATTACACCTCACCACTTTTTTAACTGTGACCCTGCTGCTCCATATTAAATTCATTAGGGAGTACAGTAGAATTACTTTTAACTTTATTTCACTCACTCACACACGTCACTCACACGTACTGACATAATAACAAACCTGCTCCGCTGTAATCAGGCGTTGAAGCACACCCGGGTGGTATTCGGCTGCTCGGGTGGACCCCGATGATGAAGCACATCACCAACTAGGTTGGTGAGTGAGGTGTTTCATTAAAAAGAAATAATTTCTCTTTTTAATTCTCTGAGAACTCTCTAACAGATAGAAGGTTTTTACCTCCTCTCATTCAAGGATACCCCCTTCTTTGTTTATTTTTTTTTCCCATAACCTCCACCACACAAGAGACGACATGGTGCAAAGTGCCTCAAGGCACCGAGTCAGTTGGGAGGAGGAGGACTGACTGGATAACCAACTGTCCCAGTTCATCAACTCCATTCGGTGAATTTTGACATGTTCCTGATCTTAAAAGCCCCAGATTCCCCATGTCTTTCGTTCCTTTCCCTCAAAATGTCCAATCATCCAAAGTTGTTCGTCTGGTCATGCCCCTCCAAAATAAATAAAGAAGCATGCTGCTGGTGAGAAGCTCCTAGGCACATCTAGGCACCACAAGCTCAAATACCAATGAAGATACGTGGTCCGAGGGAGAAGGAGGTGCATGAAAGATGGGGGTCCGCACAATCCATCACAGCTCCGAGCTAGAACGCAGAATGTGCTCACCTGTATCAGGCCTAGCAATCAGCCAACCCACCGGCCTTACATATGTCATCTAGAGAAATAGTAAGTAAGTAAGCCCAACCTAGGACTCCACAAAATGACGTAAGCAGGGGGTGCAAGGAGGGCATTGAGCAGCTTTCCCACCACCTCTTTTCTTTTCATGATAAATGAGATACCAGATCACATGAGACCAGAGAGGTACGCATGTGACCTCAGGTCACGCTGGAACCACCAACAGTGCTCAAAAAGTGTCACACCCCCTCACTACACATCGTCCCATGCATGTGTAGGTTGAAAGATACCACCTGCACTGGCAGCACTCCCATGTACACACTAGGAAAGAAGGTCTGGCGACTCCCATAGAACCTTAGCTAAAATTGATACCATCCTAATATTCATGTGATCATCCTGTAAAGATCCTTCACCAAACTAACTCCCAGCTAGTTATGGAGAGGGGACGCAGACAGGCTTTACTTGTCCCAAGAGGTGGCCCCTGAAAAAGCAAAATAGAATCTCCACCTATACCTATGTAGGATTAGGACCAAAATACAACCCAACAAGGTAGAACCCCACAGAGTAGTAGTGAATCTGACCCAATATGAGATTAATCCCACAACACTGTACCTTCTCACCGAACCTAGCGACATTCAAACTGAGCTAGATAGGATGTGCAAAAGTGGCACCATATGGGAGGATACTGTTGGCCCCAAGACTTTGCACAGAAAAGATTCTTAGAGGTAGCAAAATCACTGAAATAGTGGTACAAACACATCTGCCCCTGCTTCCATCTGTGGTCCCAGGGTGTCCCTTAGTATATCTGGGGTAGTCTTCTTTACTAGCAAAAGGACCTCAGACATTGAATTCCAGTGTAGGGCCATCTATCTAAGTGATGCAAAGGGAAATGAGTCTCGTAAGCGAGGGTTGAACAACAGCTTAGATACCCCATGTCGGGAAATCTGGGATACCAAAGTGGGTGGATTTATTTGGTTAGGAGTAAAAGGGAAACCCTTAATTGTACTGAAACTTACACTGCATTCCTTGGGTTTCAGAGGTAAAGGAACAATTCTACTGGGCAAGAATGAAATTGTGGTACAGTCCTTTAAATTCCGGACATGCAATGGGGCACCTCCATGCTGATATATACCTTTTGGCAGTACAGGGTGTTTGCCTACACTCAGCTCGTCCCTGGATGGTGTGGCCTCTGCTCCCTCATCACCATGCACACCCTGATCCTGGTCATCCCTGAAGAGGAACTGTTGCATTTGCACCAACACTCACTGAGGAAGAAGACATCTCTGTTGCATCAGGCTTGTGAAAAAAGAACTGCTGATTTTTTGGGCTGGGCTCAGTACAAGGACATTCCGGAAGAATTCAAACTGTTCTCTGATGCACAAGTATCCGTCGGAGGGTCCATACCCTTTTTCACCTTACAAACAAGAGCGAACACCTGCTGGTTGCAGATAACCAGGTGGGAAATGATCAAGATGGAGAACAGCAGTGAGTTTGGCCTTAATTCAATCAATGACGAACTGAAAGAAATCCGCCTCATGGTGATACAACATCGATATGTGTTGGACTTAATGACCACAATGGAGGGAGGAGTGTGTACCAAGATCGGTGCGTCCTGCTGCATGTTTATTCCAGAGAATTACATGGACAACGGGACTCTGAGGCTTGACATTCAAGAACTGGACCAGTTACAGAGAGGCATGTGTGAGGAGGGGGTGCCCCTGAGCAGGAATAGTTTTCCAGTTGGTTTTCCGGGCTCCCCTGGTAGCGGTCCAGATTGTGCACATCACTCCTGCCCATTTTCTTATTACTATTGTTTTTGTGTGGTTTGGGGGTTTATTGCTGTGAAAATGCAGTCCTCAGATTGGGTAGAACGCAAGTAATTAGAAACTAGTAATAGTCAAACCTGAAGAACAAAAAGTCCCCAATAATGTGACTGTCATGTATGGGTTAGAAAATGAAAATTGAAAATTCACCTATTGGGGAGGATATTAATGTTGATAAAATTGATGTGATGCCAATGTTTATAAGGATACATTCACATGTAAGAACGAAATGGCATCTCTATTATCAAATTAGCAAAATGTGCTAAATTCAGATTTTTGCATCATGTGAAATTCACAGAATCCCTAGAAATTTCAACTGCATGATTTTTGTGTAATTTTTTTCACCCAAGTGTGCACCTTGCATAAAATAATCTTGCAAAATATTAAAAGGAGACTTGTTTACATACAAAAAATCTCAGATATACATTTCATGCTTAAACCAGTCTCCGGCTGGTATCTTGAAAGTCTTTTTTACATGTGATGCGCGCTCACCAGGATCAGACTGGCCTATGGATCAATCAGGCAGTGCCAGATGGGCTGGTCTGACAGATCAGAGTGTGGGACTTTTTTTAGCAGATTTGGGCCAATTTTATAACCAGATGGGTGTTTTTTATTGTTGGTTTCCCTGATATTAAAACAAACGTTGCCTGCAGCCAACACAAAAGCATGCAGTCTCCCATATCTTGCAAAATACCCATACAGAATGCCTTTACAAGTAAAAAGCTGGAAGGATTTGTAAATGTAAATCCATTTTTTTTAGCTATCTGGTTTGCTAATAGATGGCACTTTTATTTCGGTGCCTGGGCCTATTTTTTGTCCCAGTCTAACCATGGCTCTCAGGTCATAAAAACTGATGCAAGATACCAGTAAACCACAATTAGATACATAACCATAATATTTTGACATTGTCTTGGAATTTAATCATATTTTATACAAAACATTATGCTATTTAGTATACTCTAAGAAAAGAGCCCCCCCACACCATTATGTAAGTTATTACTCAAAAACTTGAAGGGCTTTCCACTCATGAAACAGACCCAACAAAACCCATCATTTTCTACTAAAGATAGAAGAGCTTGTGGTGTATTATGTGGTATGGTCGTTTGACCTTACTGCGCGATACACTCGCAAACTGCATTGGATCCAGTCAAGCTCATTTGCATAAACCTTTACCTCAACCCTGGGTAGCTGTGGCTTCAAGCAGCAGGGCTTCAACAAAGCCACTAGTGTAAAGAATTTAGAAGGACCAAACAACAAAATAAGAAAGTAACACAACACAAAAGAAATCTGACACCAATTTATTAAAATAGATTATATTTTTATGAATTTGTAGCCCCCATGATGAGGAAATTCCACTGGAGTGTTCCGGAGAGATAGTTTTTAAAGTAAAACTTAAATCTCAGCTTTTTAGTCCAAAACGTAAACAACATTGGCAACCGTAAAGTTCAGATACTTCTGAAAAGTTTGAAAGAGTTGTGTTTGACTACACCCGCTCCAGTGGGGTGACCAAATCCAGGAGGGAGAAGGTTAGGAGGACCAGTAAGGAGTATTTGGACAAAGTCCTGATCCCCAAAACAGTCTTGAATCCAGTTCCACACTTTACATCAAAACCGCTATAGACTTTAATGGAGCAGGATTCTGAGGATGTTGTGGATACTGTGCAGTCGACGGGGTGTCCTTGTGGCTATTCCTCTATCCACGGATGAGTTGGGGTGACTTTAGCCATAGAAGTCCAGGGGTCCTTCGAAATCCTCTTTGACTCAGTAGAAGGCCAATGTACAGTGGGTCGAGCGATATACTTTGGTGAAGGCTTGTGTCCCTTGGTGGTGGTCACCAATCCAGACTCAGACGACTCTTCCGGGGCCTGCAGACTTGGGCGCAACTTTTGGCCATGCAGGATCGGTCTCTCGGAGGGCCCAGACGTGGTTGGTGATGATTCCAGGAATGTGGCTACCAACTTACAGGGTAGGTCTTCTTCAGCTTTGATGGCCCTGGTACTAATTACAGAGGTCAACTTACTGGCCCTTGGAGTCACTTCTTTGGCCTTGGGCTCAGGAGCTTCTTTCCTCAAGCCAGAAGTACAGTCCTCTCTTTGCTAGCCCAAGGTGCAGCAGGTGTAGTCCAGCAGACAGTGCAGCCTCCTCTTGCCTGGTCAGGGGTCAGCAGGGTAGTCCTTCTTCAGTCCTTTCTCCAGTTTCTTCGTGATCTGAGGTTAAGGGTACCAGGGGTGCCACATTGGAGCCCAGATCCAGCTGCCAGACTGTCTCCCTGAACAAAGGGGCAGTCCTTCAGGAGTAAGATATCCATTTGCCCACCAAATGCAGCCTCATCTTTGAAGCTCACCATTTGGGCCAACACCAATTGGGGCCAACACTCTGATTGGCTTCCTGCAAGTGGGAGATACCACCTACCTCTGTAGCAGGCTTCTATTGTTTCTAAGCCTAGGAGTCTTTTACACTTCTGCCCAGCAGGGCAGAAGGCTGTCTGGTGGCCAGTGACGGAGCGAGGCCACTGGACAAACTGGACTACAAAGTGGCACCTTTCTAAAAGTTGGTTTTCCATAAAAGTGACATTAAATTCTACTTGGGAATCAAGTTGAGTTTAATGCCATGATTAATTTGATACCTTGAAGTACCCATTTTAGTAGTCCATTCAGAAGTTAACCGGGCTGTGTGGTCAACAAGTAGCTCTGTGTGAGACAATTGGGCTACTAACTTTTCCAAGGCAAAAACAATCAATTTGGACGTTTTACTGTTAGGAGATATAAAAAGTATATGCTCTACTTAATAATACACAGCTGCCTGCCTCAGGGCTCTATAGGCCTTACCTAGGAGAGAATTACATATATGGTAAGGGAAGTGGGTGCTTTGCCATTGCTTTAAATGGCAAAGTCAAACTACCAGTTTAAAACTGTTCTTCCAGGCTGCAGTGGCATGCTGGGAGCCATGTTGTACTTGGTCACACACAAAGTGGAACAAATGTGCTGCAGCACTGGGGGGACACTCTGACTTACGTGCAGTGGGGACCCTTAGCTCCATATACAAGGGACTTGCAGGTAAGTCAGCTAATGCCAATTGGAGTTAGGCAATTCTTCATACACTTTGTAAGGGGTTAGAATACTGTCACCAAGGTCTGGTTAGTAGGCCTCAGTGTGCTCTCTGAGTAGAAAAACCAGCAGCATCAGGGCTGATCATGCAAAAAGAGGCATTTCCCTACAGAAATCAGAAAAAGAATCTGAACTCCCTATAAAAGAGACATGATTTTGCAAAGCAAAACAACTTAAAGGTGCCAGATGGGAATGGTTTCTACATTAAAACATGTTTGTATTGACTTCTCCTACAGGAGAATCTCAGTGTTCCACTAAATTCCACCAGCAAATTCAGTACGGTTAAACTGAGTAATAGTAAAATCTGCTAATTAACGCACTTAGAAATGGCAGAAGTGAGGTATGGCATGCTAAAGCGTGTTACTTTTATTCGGTTAGCATAAAACTAGGGTATTGCTAGTGCAGCTACAATCACTTTTCACTATATTTAAGCCAAAAGTATTTTCTTTGTCAGGGCTTGTTTTGAGAGTTTGTAATCGAAAGTGATGTCTTGGGTTGGCCCTACTAGTTGTGTTTTCCACAATGAGCTGAATGTAGCCAAGATTTCATCAGTAATATATCAAGGTAGTTATTGTAAGCATCACTGCTGTATTTGTGGGTTATATGTGTGAGCGGTACAATATGTCAAACATTGTGGTCCTGAGACTAGGGCTTCAAGCCTGCTTTACATAAAGTAAGGCACAGTCAATTACTGAAATACATGCAGGGAATAATGCCTGAATGTTTTTTCTGAAAACTTTAGAAGTGTAAAAAGCTGAAAGTATGTGATACGTTTTCCTTCGCTCTTTCTATTTAATGTTTTTTTCTTTACTTTTGTTATTATTATACTGTTTGTATAGTGGGTTATCAGTCAGCACTGCACTGTCACCCCTGGGGGTATCTGAGGGCTGGGGTCCGAGGTGTCCGTCAAACACCCAGGTCTTGAGGAAACGGCAGGAAGAGGGAAGAAACGAGCAAAGGCAAACCAGAAAAACGAGCGAGCAAAAAAGGCAAAACAGAAGGCAGAAAAACTAGCAGAAAAGGCAAAACAAAGGGCAGAAAAACGAGCAGAAAAGGCAAACCTGAGTAGAAGAGGGCAAAACAGAGGGCAACAAATTTTGCAGAAAAGGCCAATTAGATGGTAGAAAAAGGCAAAAAGAAGGGCAGAAAAACGAACAGGAAGGGCTAGGCAGAGTTCAAAAAAACGAGCAGAAAGGGCTAAACAGAGCAAGAAACTAGCAGAGGGCAGCAGGTAGACAGGCGGCAGAGGGTAGCGGACTACGGGCAGCTGGACAGGAGAACTGTTGCTGGGGGAGAAGGCACGAGGACCTGCTCTTGGTGTTCGAGAGCTTAGAGTATGGCGCTAGTGGTCCCAAAAAAAGCTGGAAAGAAAGCACCAGGTTCAAACAGGGCCGGTGTGGGAACTCAAACCAGCAAAAAACTCAATTTAAGAAGGGGTCAAGAGGGACATTTAGTTTAAAGACTACTACACCTCCAAGGCCCTCAGATCAATACGCAAAAACTAACAGAAGGTGCAAAGTCTATTAGGAGGGGAATAGCAAACTACTAACTGCTGTGTAAAAGAGTACAAAAAATCCCTTGAGAAGTCGGGATAACACCCGGCAGGAGTTAAGAGTTCATCAGCCCACCCTTACTGGCGGAGCATCGTCATCTGAAACTCTAGGGAATAGAAGTCTGAGCTCACAATCGCAGGCCAAAAGGCTCTGCTAAGTGCTAAGCCTGATTATTCCCAGAAGAAAATACTCCTGCCAGGGGTTATACTCAAAACCTGAAAACTGTAGTGCAGTGCTCTAGTGTAGATGTGAGTTTAAAAATGAATACTCAGGCAAAAAATATGTTTATTAGGGATTACCTAAATTTCATGTCTAAAAAAACTATAGTCTTAAACAAAGATAGACTATTTCCTGGCTCAATTATAAAATGGTCGACATGTTTCAGCCGAGATGGTCACTTGACCCGGCTTTCTTCAGGACCAATAACATGATGGATATAGAAAAGATGCTACTGCAGGAAAAATATATATATTGGTGCAATGTGTAACACAGAGAACATGCAATCAAAATATGAACGTCAGATAAGACAGTGGCAATAGCCACCCTACCATACAAGCAAACTCGTGCTTGGACGGAAGAGTTATGTCTTCTTTCCTAAAGAGAATCAAAAGAGTCGACTGTCAGGAAAGAACATCACACAGAAAAACACAGCATTACTAGCCGCTATTCAGCAGTGTCTACTCTGCACTGCCAATTTTAACCAAAACTCAAATTGATGTTCGCCAACACACTGTTATATAGACTATATTGGAAACTCACCCAGCTTTTTGTGGGAGAACTGCCTCACCTCACCCGGCTGACTGCTCGGAGATGGAGGCACCGCTCTGTTCAAATGTGGAGGCAAACAGACAAGTTGCACATTGATACTTGTCCTGTTCAAGCTCTTCTCACATACCTTTAAACAATTTAACAAACCTAAGAAAACTAAAACATCAATGACCTCCAGAGAACCCATGAATACATTATTACAGGTAAGTCGCGATATGTAATGATAAAGAATTATTATATAATAAAACAATTTGTTTATTTAAAAAAAAAATTGTAGTAAAAGAATTTTTAAACAGCTATGACATAATAACATGAAAAAAACTGTAGTTTCATACCTTATCTCTTTCCCCCCCCCCCCTCCCACCTCCCAACCTTTTTCGTTGAGCAGGTGATCGCCATTTTTGTCTCACCGCCAACATGGAACAATGTCCTCATTGATTTAATCATCCTTGAGAGGCTTCATGATTTTAGATATCCGTAATGAGTAACTAGATATCTGATCATAAATGATATTTGCCCTACGAAGGTCGGCACTACTTCTGAGAGACATCTCTACGTCGAGGTATTCGCTCTCTCGTGGCCATGTTTTTCTATCAAGACACGCTATGATGAACGTTGTTTGTTGAAATATATTTTCAATATTTCGTACGTGAATTTACTGCAGGTTATATGGCTTGATTCCATCTGTTACTTTGCAAAGTAGCTACTGTAAGTGTGGAAACCCTTTGGTGGACAGACCTGTTGCCTCTAATCTATCTGCTCCTATACTTAACTATATACACCACTTAATACGAGCCAGGTTACTGTATATTTGGTGAATTACAGTTAGTGGTAGCTCCACCGATATAATAATACACTAAATCAGTAACCATGTGTGTTTACATTGTTTACACTTTAAAAGATGGGTGTATGTGTTTTTCACCACCGTTATTAGCCACCAAACTATCCTCATGTGCCGTGCTGGCTATTGGATGCTGGGGTTCATCTCTGTGTTCTGTGGTTGCTGCTTTTTCTTGCTGTGAGCTTATCGCTAGGTATTTCCTAGCAGCATTCTTCTCTTAGTTCTCCCATTTTACATACCAAAATCAGGGATTTAACTACTCTGTAAAACTACAGAGATCCACATACCGCAGATAATATTCTGAGTTTTTATTCCCCGTGCATGTGTTTTTGCTTATGCCGTAGGAACAGCGTTGTCACGTGATCACCCCTCTTCACTCGGGAGAGTGTTTGATGCGAGGCGGGCGCGCCTCTTTAATACGCCTGCGCTTACAAGAGACACTAATCGCATACACTTGCGCTGTGTGTCCGACACAGCGCGCATGCTTCGAGGCATGTATCTTGATCACGCGCTAGTTCTCAGGCTTATGTCTCAGTTCCGCGCATGCTCCATCTGTCCGGTAGCTGCTGGGCGATTACTAATACACCCACACCTGATTCCAATCGAACGCCGTAATCCAATCGAGGCAGGTATATAAACCTACCCCTACCTCCCAGACAGCCCGGAGGCCAGTCTGAAGTACCGACGGAGAGGTAAGGAAGGAGGGGGCTAGTCGTATAGTGGTCTTTTACTGATAGTAGTAAGAAAAGTTCGCAGCTCAGAACTAGTAGACCATACTCCCTAAGTCTAACTTTGTTCCACTAATAAATCAGGTTGCGTTTATGCTTAAAGACAATACAGCTATACACTATTATTTGTACCCCTCATAAGGTATGAAACTACAGTTTTTTTCCTGTTATCATGTCAAGGTACTTATAGAGCGCACTGTCACCAGACGGCCACCTTGCGGTGTCGCCTTTGCGGTTTCCTGGCGCTGATACTCATACCGCTGTGGAACCCCTCCTGGCTTTCCCTGTGAAGTGTCCACTCCTGGGCACCCCCAGGGTGAAGCCAGGCATCCTTAGCGCTGTTGGGGCCGGTGTGGAGGCTAAGCAAGCTATTGCCCAGAGTTGCAGCGTGGGGCCCGTGATTAGAATAGGCACCGAGGCGAGAATAGACAGGTCCGAGGAAATTGAGCCCGAGCCCCGCCGAGGCAGGAATCGAACTCTGGTCCCTGGCCAGAACTCTGCTTCAGGGTCTGCCGCTCTAACCATTGAGCCACACTCCTCCACATGTCATAGCTGTTTAAAAATTCTTTTACTACAAAAAACTTTTTAAATAAACAAATTGTTTTATTATATAATAATTCTTTATCATTACATATCGCGACTTACCTGTAATAATGTATTCATGGGTTCTTTGGAGGTCATTGATGTTTTAGTTTTCTTAGGTTTGTTAAATTGTTTAACGGTATGTGAGAAGAGCTTGAACAGGACAAGTATCAATGTGCAACTTGTCTGTTTGCCTCCACATTTGAACAGAGCGGTGCCTCCATCTCCGAGCAGTCAGCCGGGTGAGGTGAGGCAGTTCTCCCACAAAAAGCTGGGTGAGTTTCCAATATAGTCTATATAACAGTGTGTTGGCGAACATCAATTTGACTTTTGGTTAAAACTGGCAGTTCAGAGTAGACACTGCTGAATAGCGGCTAGTAATGCTGTGTTTTTCTGTGTGATGTTCTTTCCTGACAGTCGACTCTTTTGATTCTCTTTAGGAAAGAAGACATAACTCTTGCGTCCAAGCACGAGTTTGCTTGTATGGTAGGGTGGCTATTGCCACTGTCTTATCTGACGTTCATATTTTGATTGTATGTTCTCTGTGTTACACATTGCACCAATATATATATTTTTCCTGCAGTAGCATCTTTTCTATATCCATCATGTTATTGGTCCTGAAGAAAGCCGGGTCAAGTGACCATCTCGGCTGAAACATGTCGACCATTTTATAATTGAGCCAGGAAATAGTCTATCTTTGTTTAAGACTATAGTTTTTTTAGACATGAAACTTAGGTAATCCCTAATAAACATATTTGTTGCCTGAGTATTCATTTTTAAACTCACATCTACACTAGAGCACTGCACTACAGTTTTCAGGTTTTGAGTATAACCCCTGGCAGGAGTATTTTCTTCTGGGAATAATCAGGCTTAGCACTTAGCAGAGCCTTTTGGCCTGCGATTGTGAGCTCAGACTTCTATTCCCTAGAGTTTCAGATGACGATGCTCCGCCAGTAAGGGTGGGCTGATGAACTCTTAACTCCTGCTGGGTGTTATCCCGACTTCTCAAGGGATTTTTTGTACTCTTTTACACAGCAGTTAGTAGTTTGCTATTCCCCTCCTAATAGACTTTGCACCTTCTGTTAGTTTTTGCGGAACTCAAACCAGCCCTGGCAATTACGTTGGGTCGGCATGGGCCGGGGCGGGGGGACAGTTTGGGGAGCGGGCTGTGCTGGTGAAAAAAAGTGCTGCAGTGCCTTTGTTACAGGGGGTCGGTCGGCCACCTGTCACAAAAGCTCCACCCCACCGGTGCAAAACTGTCCCTCCCGCTTCCGGCCCACCGAGAAAACGCCGGGTACCCGCTACCACCAGTCTGGCCCTGGGCCCAAAGACTTCCATAGTAGCTTGAGCTCGCACACACTCCCCCACTAGTATTCATAACAGATTTTCAGGAGACTAAAAGTTATTTCACACTCCCTGCCCATTCAGTTCTTGTCACTTCTGATGAGGGTACCAGCTTTGGTTCGTAATTGTACGAGGGGGATATTATTCTTTTTAAAAATCTGGCAAACGAAGTGGGCGGAAGTCATAACACAGCCATGGCTGCACAACTGGGAGAAGAAAAACTTCAGGATGAGCTGAGTGGTGGGTGAGACGGGCAGAAGGAGCGAGTGAAGATAAGTTTGCAAGAAAGCCAAACTGTGTAGAATTAATTTGCCCATCAGAGAGTTTATGTTCTGTCCTGTCTGGTCCCCTGCGTGATTTTTCCTTCTCCACCCAACACATCCCTCTCTCCTGTGACCTGTCTCTAACAATGATTTCTAAAGACACTGCGCAAATGCATGCTGCAAGAGCGGAACATGGCTAGGTGTGACATAAAATGACACCGCGGCAGTGCTTGTTGTAAGGCAGGTTGCCGGGTCTATTTTAGGCAGCAGTTTCCAGGGCAGAGCTGCACTCTGCAGAGGTACGTGCACGCTTGATGTGGGAGAAGGCGGGAAAAAGATCCCGCCCACCGCCCTTTGAACACAGAGCGCGCCAGTCTCCACCGGCAGCTCTCTGCCGACTGGCAGCCTGATAAACATTACACGCCCCTAAAGATTGTTTTTTTGCACATTCTCCCCAGAAACGCTGCGGGAATTTCCCTGAAGCGGAAGAGAGGAAGCACACGCCCTGATCTACCTTACAGCAAGTCAGGAAAAAGTAAACGAGTTTATAACAGTTGTGTTATTTTGTGGTGGAGTGATGCGTGCGTTAGAAACCAAGGCACCAACAAAACAGCGTGACAACGAGTTGAAAATTGCATGTGCATGTGAAAAGCGCTTCATTCTCTGTTTCCAAACAGCGAATATTCATTTTTTTATGTGCATCTTTTATATAGTGCGAACTCGACCCGAAGGTATTGGAGCGCTGTACATGAGCACCGTATTTACATTACATATTCAGGCACGGGGAGATTAAGTGATTTGCCCAGAATCACAGGATGTGGACGCGACCCTGAGGCTCGAACCCTGGTTTGCAGCACCAAAGTCGTCAGTCTAGCCGACGGACGGGGGCGGTGCTAGGGATCAAGGGTGTGCTTGGTTGGAAGAGTGAAAATAATTTTAGACTGCATTCAGCTTGTAGGCGCTTTTTGGACACCATGCCCGACATATAAACAGCCTGTAGATTTATAAACAAAAACATTCATTCATTCATAGTGATGAATGAGCCTGCCCTTGGAAGGCAACCAGATAAATTAATTAACCTAGTCAGGTATTATCTTTGCAATATCGCTTCATTTCTAACATGCCTTCTTCATTCATGCAGAAGTGCATTCATTCGCCCATTCACTTTTATTTGCTCGCAGATGCGCACCACGCGCACCCCTCCTGCGCCTCTAGCATTTAGCAGCGTGCTTTCCGTGGGCCCGCCCTCCGCTATCAGCCGCTCCGCTCAGCTGGTGGGGCCTGCCTCTCTCCCCTCCTCTTCCTCCGTCCAGTAGCAACAGACGTGCAGCCAATCGGCTTGTCTCCCCCCCTGAGAACCGAGCGGTGACTCATCGTCTCAAACGGGCATGCTGATATCATCCTTCTGTTTTGTTCATTCCTACATACAACAACAGATAGGCCCCTGCCCCGGGTGGCTTTGCATGTGCTGATGTAATTACTTTTGTTTTAAAAACATGAGTAATGCAGAAAAGAAGACGCATTTTTTGCCGGTGACAGCGGAGGCAGTTGCGTCGTCCTCAGCACCACTCGGCTGACTGGTGTAACCGAGGCCGCTCAGCATTTGCACTACATTGATTCAGAGAGAAAACGCCTAGAGTATGAGATACAGAGCGGAAGGCGCTATTGAGAAAAATATATGCCGGTGCCTCGCCGCCACAATGATTTGAAGCATTTCTATACCACTTTCCTACTGTTTGAAGCCCAGAAGCATTTTCTGGCTGCATTCAGGGCCGGTTCGAGGGCGGTGCGACCGCACCTGTCCCTGCATTCGGGCGGGGGCGTCTGTTTGAAAGTATATTGTGGATTTAAAAGCCCCTGCTGGCCTCAAGCGATTTTCAGGCAACAATAAAAATGTCAAGATAACTTCAGTGATTAATATTCTTAATTAGAGATCAGAGTGTTTTTCTAGTTTTGATTCATGGTAAGTTAGCACAGAGGGGTTAATATGCCTGTTGCAAAGAACTTGTACCACGCAGATCATAATGTGCATATAATGTAAATAGTTAAGTGGGTTACTGCTTTCGTCAGAGAGATCCTTTTGTTACTTGCAGTTTATAAGTTACAATCCTAATATAGAACAGTGAGTTCTTAACTGTCATCAAAAACTGTAGACAAACTGCAAGGTATAAATTAGAGAGCTATGTTTTTTTCTCCAATCTTTCATTATCCTAATGTGTCAATAAGGGTTAATTTGGATAGAAATCAATTCTGATTATTAAAGAGAACCACCAACTATGGTGTTGCGTTTTTAAATTCTGAGTTTGTGCTTTTCCAGACCAAGTACTATTAACCTATACTACCTACCAGTATGGATGTCATACGACTCCTACACCTTGTAGTCCTCTGTCGTATGTAATATTTCTGATACACTGATTTACACATGTATGATTGATTGTCTCTGATTAATGCTCTATTACTTACCGGTAATCTTCATTACTCCGGGTCCCGTTGTCCTCGTCCCATTCATTACTATGTGGAGATAACCATCTCCCGACAGAAAAAAAGGATCAGAAGAATGCTGGGACACTAACCCCGCCCCTCCCACCAGGAGTACATAAGGGGTACTTACCCAGCATTCCGCCTGAACAACCAAGCTCACAACAGGAAGGCCGGCCGTTCGGGAGGGAAGGCGGGTAGTATGAATGGGACGAGGACAACGGAACCCAGAGTAATGAAGATTACCGGTAAGTAATAGAGCAATACCCCCAGGTCCCTTATGTCCTCGTCCCATTCATTTCTATGTGGAGAATACCAAAGCAGAAAAGCCGTCCTTCCCAAACAAAACAGAAGCCAACCCAGGAAACCACACCAAGGTAGCAACCGCAAAAAGAAGAACCGTCAAAAACCCAGGCAGAGCCCCCGACAAGAGGGAGCCCCACAAACCCAGGACGCACCCAACAAAACAGCGGGAGAACAGTCAGACGACCAGACCGTACAGCAGGAACACCCCACAGCCAAACAGAGAAGGGGAGAGCACGGACACACAAGCCATCCGAGGCAAGAAGGAAACAACAGCGAGGAGGTTACCCAAAGAGAAAGGCCAAGAGCCACCAGGCCAGCAAGCCAGAACCGGGCAACAGGAGCCAATCCCAGGCACAGAGAACCCATGCCAGCCGAACAAAGGCCCCTAAAGAAAAAAAACACCCAGGGGATAAGAGAGCCAGAGAAACGCAAATCGCCAACCAAAAACAACCAAAGTCGTCTCCGGAGAAAAAAGGCAGAGAAGCCCACCAAGGGCAGGACCAAACCAGAAGAGAAGGGAAACAAACCACCCGACCCCAGAGAGACCAGAGGACAACCCCCGGAACCCCAGAAAAGAGCAGCAGGCCCCATGAGAAAAAGGCCAGCAGCAGCCAACAGACCACCAGCACCCAGCCCGGAAAGCGAGAAAAAGCCCACGGACAGGGAAAGAGGGAAAACCAAGGCACCGGGGAAGGAAGAACAAACCTGGAAGCCAACCCACCAGGCCCGAGAGACCAGGAAACAAGTCACCAAGGGAACCAGCACCTCCAGGAAGCCCGAGCAGCAAGAACCGACAAGGGCAACCAACCAGGACAAAAAGACCCGGAAAAACAAGGAGGAAAAGGGAACAGGACGAACCCCAGAGCACAGCTCCAGTAAATGCCCCAACCACAAACCGGAGGAAACCGGAGCAGGAAGCAACAGCCCGAAGAAGGCACACCCCGAACTCCAGAGAAGGAGATCAACCGGACGGTCAAACGACCCAGAGAACCCAAGACCAAAGCAAGGGAACCCTAAGGGAGCCAACACCAACAACAGACAAGCCCAACCAGAGACAGGCCAGGCAGAGACGACCCCAAAAAGCCCAAGCAGAAGGCAGGGCAAAAATACAGAGGCCAGCAAGACAGAGGGCCAACAACCCCCTAGAGGACCCGAAGGAGCGGGTCAGGCCCAAACATCACAGCATGAAACCCCAACTCACAAGGGGAGAGGAAACAGAAAAACAACCAAAGACACAGCCGGGAAGCCGAAGCCAAGCAACCCACATGACCAGAAGGACCCGAAGGCCCAACCCAAAGCCGGGGAAAGGCCAAAGAAGGCAAAGCCCCAGCAGAGCACAGGCCAGATAGCAAACAGCCTCGACGTCGCCCAAACAAAACCCAAGAGGAGGCAAGCAGGGAAAAGAGGAGCGGGTGACAGACCCAAACAGGCACAGCCAGAACCAAGAGGCCACAATGGCAGGAACACACCACACCGCAAGGACCGGCACTCGACAGCAGAGGGACCAGCCCCCCCACAGGCAGAAAAGACACCCGCAAAGAAGTGCCAGGCAACCCAACGAACCTCCAACACAGCCCCAACAGGCAGGCCAGGACCGCAGCAAGAGCGCAACCAGGCAACCCCGAGCAGGTCACACCAAACAGAAACCAGCAGACCAGCCAAGAACAGGAGCCACAGGGAGGAAGGGCGAAGGCAACAGGCAACCACAAGCAGCTACTGCCGAAGGCCAAGCAGAAGCAACCACAAGCCAGCAGACCAGGAGCAACCGAAACACGGCCCCTGGAGCAACATGAGTACCGGGAAAAAAACCAGAGGCAAAACACCGGCAAAAAGAACCACCAGAAAGGGCAGGGACAACACCCCTCCCCCCCACAGCGAACCAAGCTGGAGAAGGACACCACAGGCCAGAAGAGCCCCAGCGGAGGCGAACCTAACACGGGGAATCCATCCAGGCATCGAACACCGCCCACCCAGCAGCACCACTGATACCAGACGAGATCAGAAGAAGCAGGGAGGAAAGGCCGAAGGAAGAAGCACAGCCAACAGCCAAGAGGCCAAACACAAGACACCACAGGGGAATCAAAGATCCACCGAGGAACCAGAGCAGACGAGGCGCCCAGAACGCCACGCAGCAGCGAGGCCCAGAGAGGATCGACCAAGGGAACCCAAGCACATCGGCAAGGGAAACAGACCCCAAAGCAGGCCAGACCAGCACCACAGCCCCGCCAAGAACCAGCAGCCGGGGGAAGCAGAAAAACAGGAACCCAACCTCACCCAGAAACCCGGGTGACCCTACCCAGGAGAGAAGCCAGTCCCAGGGAAAAAAGGCCAAAGGCAAAAACCCCGGAAGCCAGGACAGCAACATCCAGGCCCAGGACATAGCCAAGGAGCCCCAGCACCAAGCCCAAATGTCAGGGCCAGCAGACAACCAGGGCAAAAAGCAGCACAAACCAGCGTGACCCGCACCTGCTGACAGGGTCCGGGGGGCCGCATGCCCATCTCCCGGACTAGACCACCTTCGCGCACACCTCTCCCTCTTGGGATTCTGCTGGGGGGAAAGGATCCCACCCGCCAGGGCGGGAGGGCTCGCCGGAGGGGTGGAGCAAGAACCACGCAGAAGCGCAGGAATAGGCAACACGGAAAGGGACCCTGAGAGGCAGAACAGCAGCAGGATGACAGAGACAACAACCTGGCACCGCAGCCAAAAGCACATCCTCCAGGAGAAGCAACAGGCAGAGACCCACAGAGGCACCGGGGCACAGAGCACCACACCAGAGACACAGGGAAGGCCAAGGCCAGGCCAGGGATGCTGAGGGGAAACCCCAAAGAAAAGGACCAGAGAAGGACCGCAGCATACAGGAAGAGAGGTAGCCACAACAAGCACCACCCCCCGTAAACACGGAATGGGGAAAGCAGAGTACCCACCAGAACACGGAAGGACACAGCCCCCGCAAACCCGGAGAGGAGGACGGGACACCACCAGGAACAAGGCCCCTACCCCAACAGACAACCCAAGGCAGCCACGAAAGCAACACCAGAGCCGAGAAGAAACAGCACTGTCCCGATGGTCAAGGTGAAGAACGCAGAGCAAACAACCCAACACGAGAAACAGAACTGCAACACAGTCGGAGCCAATGGCACAAAGGAGGCAGAACACAGGACCCGAGCAGAGCCCAACAACAAACCCCAGCCCCGCCCTCATGAACCTGCCAAACAAGAGGAAAAGGCAGCCGCCCAAGGAACAGGAAGCAAAAAGACCCTGCCTGACCACGGCAACATCGACAGACACCCTGCCAGTTAAACATGGAACGCTTCACAAATTGGCGTGCCAACCTACCTCAGGGGCCATGCGAATCTACTCCGTATCAAAATGCAGGAGAAGAAAAACTCACCACACAGAAAGTAATTGGAGAGCAGAACGCCACCCGGGAGACTGAGTGAAGAGCAGCAAAAGAAAATCAGCTAAACCGGGGACTCTGCGCTGAAAGCGTGTCCCAGGCCAGAATCCACGGAAAACATGAAGCACACAACCGAGTGACACGGTGCAAAGGCGCGAGTGCATGCCTCAAAGCCGCAACCCAGTGTGGCACAAGAGTAAGCACATACATCAGGGATCACACAAACACTTTACATACCACACAGCAAGTGCAGTACACAAACATGGGAAACAAGTGACGAGCCCAGAATCACACGATCCCGAAGCAAGGGCACTGACCGGGACAACAAACATGGGACTCCAGGCCCCAAGTCCGGCAGCACCATGAAGCACTACACCAAAGGAGCCGCTGGAAACACTGCGCCCCTCAAGCTGGACAGGAGGCAGTATCCAGACCAGCCATGGCGCAGACTCGCACCAACAAGAAAAGCGCAGCACAAGTGACACAGCCCCTCACATGACAAGAGAATAACTGCGAGAAGGGAACATGCGAGGGCAGAAGCGGGGACACAGCCCAGTGGCAGAGCGCAAGCTCTGCAAGGAAGAGGACCCGGGAACAATCCCCGGCATCTCCAGGAGTCCCCATCGCCCATCCCGGCTGTATTAGAAGAAGTCAAACCTGTCATCGCGAAGAAGGAAAACCCAACGCCGCACAGAAAATGCTCCGCAGGCATGAGGCTCAATCCCTGGCAATCCCAGAACCCTGCCATGCGCATCTGGAAGGGAGGCATCTAGTTCAGGTGTCTCCAAACTTTTCTGTAATAAGAGCTATTTCCATTCAATGAAAATCATCCTGAGCTACTAATATTATTAGCATTCTAATAGCGACCACTGCAAGAAAAATGACATTAGTGGCTTACCATATGCAAGATTACCAGCAGGGATCACCTCAGTTCAGCAGACAATGTTACCAGCAGTGATGTAAAAATTCTTTGTCAATATGGAAAATCTCTACTTGCGTAATAGATAACAACCATATCTGCAATTCCCCTTGACCAAGGTAATACTGTAAGTAATAAGACTGTCATAACGCTTCAGGATTCACCACTCAAATATTAGATTTAAATATATTTTTTAAATGAACCGTTTTTCTAAAAACATCACTTGTATGTTCTGAAACTACATACTCTGTTATTTCAAATACACACTTTTCAGTTTTAGTATACTCATATAAATTCAACCAAGCAAAAGCTTTTACTTTAGTAGGTTGGTTTGCACTGTGGAAATATGGATTTTTATGATCAGTTATGTCCCCTATCTTGGACCCCAACGGTTTCATGTATAAATCAAAGTACATGTATGTTCCCTCCAGTTCCAGTTATGAAGACGCAAACACTTGTGCGTCCACCGTCAACATGTCCTCTTTCAGATCCGCCATGAATGGGTCGGATATTCCATTCCTAAGTATGAAAGGCCACCGGCTTTATATGGTTCATTTATCCCATTTTTCAGTCCAGGCGAGTAGGCCCTGATTCTGCCATTAAGCCTTTTCCTGCCTTCTGCCTCTGAAAGCTCCAGTCTGAGCTCGCATCTGTATCCATGAACTTTGTCCTACTTCCTGCGCGGCTAACGGTGCCTGACACCAGCCTGTTGCCTGCCAAAAACTGTATTTCACCTTCGAAATTATCTGCTCCGCTCCCTATCCAATGCATTCCTGTCTAGTAGTTTGAGTAAACATTCTTCCAGCTACCGAGCAAAGGGCCCGGCTTCTCTGTCTTTATGCAAGTAATTCATAGCCCTGTTACTATGGAAGATTTCTGCCCTCGCATCTAGTGTAGACACTTAGACGCTTGTACACGCACTCACAGTCAGTATAGAATAGATTTTGTTCGAAAGACCTTTCCTTTTGGATAACATAGTTCTTTAAACATAGGATGTTAGATATGATTTGGGATTAGGTTGACTTGACCCCCCAGACTTCTGTCTCCACATGTAGAGCTAAATGTCAAGTCCCCTTCACCCCCTAGTTGCACGTCAATCACACGTCATGCTGCTGCGCGCGCATTTCTGCCAAGTATTTCTGCTGACATTGCGAAATTCTTTCATGGAACCACCCTATTGTGACATCATACCTGATGACGTTCTTTAGTTACGCCCAGTTACACCCACTTTAGCTACGCATGTATGTTTTATCTTTGCTATCAATTGTTACGCCTCCTGCATCTGTTTCACTGTAATGCCTATTGTATAAAAATGATTACTTGTCAATAAAGTAGGGTCCTTCACTTCCTGAACCTTCGTGGTGATGGAATATGGAGTCCTCAATTCGAATTGATTTTGGAATAAAGCCCGTTCCGAACCTCTAATACCACGGATTCTGCCTCTTATTTTACTGAGCTATTATTATAGATTTTCCGCATCAAATTAAGTTCCGGTAATTAAATTATTTACCACATATATGGCGCCCGAATAGGGACACTTTCTCATCTCACGCGCCGGAGGTGCGTTGCAGGCCCGGTCTCCTGTCACAGCTGGACGGACAACAACGCGTACCCACAGGATTTCCTGTATCTCCCTCCTGCCGAGCGGGGGTAACTGAGGCCGCGATCAACACCCAGACGAGGCGGTGAGAAGTGCGAAGTATCCCGACCAGAGCCTAGCTGAGAGAGCAAGATCCGAGGTATACAGAGGCCCACCAGTTTCCGAAGTTTCCGAAGTTTCGAGTCGAGTCCAGTCCGGTTCAAGTTCAGTTCAGTTCCGAGGCCTTCCGTTCCGAGCTACCCGGTGAGTACCATTGTCGGGGAGGCGTTCTGATGTGCACATAGTTTGTGCCGGTCAAGACGGGTTTGGGTACACAAATCCGGTCTGCACTGTTTCAGCAGTGTATCTGTACTGTTTAGCAGTATATCAAGTATGTCTAGTATATAATTCAGAATTATCTAGTTAGTACCGAGTATTATGCTTAGTGACTAGTTCCCTAAATGGCCATCATTGTTTATTCATTAAATGTTAAATGTTAAAATGTTTTAAATACGTTCTGTATATTGTGGTGTGAATGACTGTTCATTATTGTGTTTTATGGTATTAAACGTGTTCAAAATTAGGTATCAGATCAGTTCTCAATATGCCGCTCTTTTCGAAATTAAGACAGATCAAAACTAGAAAAGGGGTGCTCGAAGAAGCTGTTCCCATTCCTCCTAGGGACACTCCAGGGTACTTCATGTATCATAAACATGGCCTAGACGCCATATTATTTCTTGATCTATGGGTAGACTACACCAAGGAATTACCAGAAAGTCAGAGGTGGCCCGCAGCTGGGACCTGGGATGCAGATTGCATCATGAAAGTAGAGGAAGAATTATGGAAAAAGAAAGCTAGACAGTCACAGAAAGATGCCATTGAATTATGGCGTAAAGAATCATATAGACGCACAGAAAAAGCGCTCAGACAGGAAGAGAAAAGTAAGGAGAATTCAAATAAAGTTCGAGAAAACTTATTAATTGAAGAAGGTACTCGAGTAAAGTCAGAACAAACAGACAGACAAAGAAATGCCCTTGTGAATGGTATGTATCCTCTTCTGGCCGAAGGATTACCTAAGGCTACTCCGGAGATACCAAAAGACTTGCCACCCCCATTGTTCCCGATAAAAGTACATCCCAAAGGGCATCCCAGAACCGCAGAAGATGTTTTTCTTTCCTCTTATTTAGACGACGCAGCTCCCGAGTATGCTAATGCTGCGCCACATAGACCGCCTGCCGAGGGGGTTCAACGCCAAGACCCTCCTCCGTCTGTACCTCTGCAACAGCAAACTCCGGCACAAGTTCCGGCAAGCACATCTGATTCTACATCTGTATCCACACCTATGGTTGCTATATCACGTTCAACGAATCCTTTCACATCCAGCACCCCAGGTGGTGCTACCGGAGGTACATCAAGCATTTTTTCCACGCCACCCAGAGCAAATAAACTTTCCTTTCAAGAATTAGCCCACCAACGTACGCCCAAACTAGTAACTCCCAACACGCTCAAGGAACTTCTAATAGATTGTAGATATGACCCTGTGCCCGGAAAAGGGGACGAAATGATGCTGGCATCATTACGTATCCGACGAGCTGCAATATATTTAGGGAAGCTACCAGGAATGACTGCACATTTAGAAAATATATATCACTTTGTCCAGTCAGGGCGAGATTCTGAGAGTATTAACAGAGCCATGGAGTACCAAAAAGTGGAAATACAGGGGGAACTGTTACGTTTCCTCATAAACTGTGTGATCAGAAATCAAGACCGACCAGGGGTAAATCCGGAAGAAATGCAAATTCTTACCACATGGAGTCAGAATATATCAGAGGGGAGACATGATAAACGATCATGTATAGTAGCTATGTGCCGAAAGATCCGCAAAGAAATAGAACGAATACACGAAGAAAGATTAGCAGTAGACGAACCTGAACAAACCGAGGACGAGGAAGAATTAGAACTGCCCACAGGACAGTTAGAAACCATGGCGTATGTAGGTAGAGGAAGATCTTGCAATAATACTAGATGCTTTACTGATCCGATACGTCCGATACGTCCAGATAATAGCAGAAAATTCCAAACTCCTATAATAAATATAAGGTCCCCCGAACATTCGTTCCAAGCCGCTGACAAATTACTCCGAGAACGAAGGGGTTATCATATACTCGATTCTATGGATGAACAAGAATTAGCCAGGTCAGCCGTTCACTGGGTCGATAGTCCCGGAAAATATAGTGATGATATACTAATGCACACGTTTTTGAACCTCGCCCCAGATGAACAGCGTTTAGCTGGTATCTATATGATTCAACAACTCCTTATATTATATAAAAGCCAACACTCCGATCCTGGCCCCTTACCTGATATATTGACTGAATTACTCACGAATAAATGGAGAGGTTCAGGTACTGAGTTAATTAGAGAAATACTAGAATCCAGAAAGCAGTACATTCTTTTTGTATGCCCCGAACATGTCTCACTGCCCATCAAGGAAAGAACGACGTATTATATGGATAGACAGAATCCCTTACGCGAAGTCCACCCGATAAAGGGTGAGGACAATCAGTTTAAACGTGTGTTTGTATACACACCCATATCTAAAATAGAACTATTAGAAATGAAGAAAGTGGTACCCAGTCATGATAAAGACCCAGCGGGTTTCCACCGTGAAATTAAAGACATGTTACTCATGGGAGAATATACCTATCCCGACATTATGACAATATTGAAGGTATTAATGCCTGCGGGCATTTACGAAAAACTCAAGGAAAAGGATTGGGAGGTGGGAGACCAGAAGATAGATTGGACAGCATTAGAAAACGAAGAAAAAGCTCGAGGTCCAGGTTCAGGGCTTGGGGAAAAGACCAAAACACTACCAGGTCTACTAGTACAGGTACTGCCACGTTTATTAACTACGAAAAAGGAAGACTGGGGTGCAATATCAGCCTGTAAACAAAAACCAGATGAAGACACTAGTGATTTCTATTCCCGATTTGAAAAATGTTTTGGTATAAATAGTGGAATAAAAGCAAGTAGCGAGTCGTATCCACATCTGTTTGTGACAAAATTGGTTGAAAATGCCTTGCCCCAAGTTAAGAATAGAGTATTAAAATTCGAGAGTACCTGGCAAGGTAACACTCCATCACAAATGTTACAAATGCTACAGTACCATCACAATAGAATTAGAGAGGAACAGGAACATGAACAAAGACGCATGAAAGACACGAAAATGAAAATGCTAGTTTCCCAGACAGTTCCAACTGACGGTCATAAAAAGGGTATGACACAGTCCAGTGTTTCAGCAGGTCCTGTAAAAGGGACATGCAACTATTGTAAACAGCCAGGTCATTATGTACACGATTGTCCCGTTTTAAAACATAATATCGCCATAGGTAACACAAAAGAAAGACCACGACCACTTAGACAGGATCAGAACCAACAAGGAGCCCCGCAGCATGCACAGTCCATGCCAGCTCCGCAACAGTCTATGCCTGCTCCACCACCGCAGCCTATTGCTGCCACACAAACAACCACACGACAGATGTATCAGACCGCACAGTATGACTATCCTGATTATCAACGATACTCATGAAACAGCCTAGAGAGGGAAGTTGGCTTACCCCTTATTGAGGTCCCTGTAGATCAAGAAGGACCTTATGTACACAGTGAACTATTAGGCCAAGATAGAAAATTCTTACTTGATACAGGGGCAAGCCGAACAACAATAAAACGTAGTGAAGTTCCAGGGGCACCCCTCTCAGGCTCACAGAATATTTCCCTTGGTTTTTCAGGAAAACCTATCATTAACGAAGTATCACAGCCTCTTCCACTTACGATTGGTCCCTTGACACGAACTACAGATTTATTGCTTACTAAATCATGCCCAGAAAACCTGTTAGGTATAAAAACATTGAAAGCTCTAGGAGCTATAATATGTTGTTCTCCGGAAGGAGTAAGATTGTTTTTACGTGGTTTCAAAGGGCACTATGTGTCCCGAGACATGGATGACCGACTGCAGACTTTACCCACACATTTATGGGCACAAGGCCCTACAGATGTTGGTTGCATGAACATTACACCATATCGAGTCACACTAAAGGCAGGAGTGGTACTACCACGAATACGACAATACAAGTTACCCCCAGATGCTGTAGTGGCTTTACTGCAAATCATTGACGAGCTTATTACCCAAGGAGTGGTTGTGGAAACTGACTCCAATGTATGTAATTCACCGATAATTCCGATTCTTAAACGAACTGATCCAACAGCCCCGCCAGTATACCGATTGGTTATTGATCTGCGCGAATTAAATAAATGTATTGTACCACAATACCCCGTAGTCCCAGACATTTCTTCATTACTGACAGCCATTGATTCCGAAGCAACATTCTTTACTGTAATTGATCTCAAGAATGCCTTCTTCAGCGTCCCAATAGATCCGGAAAGCCAATACTTGTTCGGATTTAGTTTAAATGGACGAAGCTTTAAATTCACACGCGCACCTCAAGGATTTACAGAAAGCCCCAGCATCTATAGCCAAGCACTGAAACGAGAACTCGACAGTATCCACATGCCAGTCAACACTGCCCTGCTTCAATATGTCGATGATCTGCTGATCACCGCTAGAAGCGAACCTGAATGTGAAAAAGCCTCACTGACGGTTTTACAATTTTTGGCCGAAAAGGGGCACAAGGTGTCCCCTTCTAAGCTGCAATTCTGTGTCCAGCGAGTTGTTTACCTTGGTCACTCGCTGTCCAAGGAGGGAAGGCAGCTTACATCAGATCGCATTCAGTTAATTGCTATCATGCCAATACCCAAGACACAAAAGGAGGTGCGGGCTTTCATAGGCCTCACTTCATATTGTAGGCAGTGGATCCCTCAGTATGCATTTCTAGCAAAACCACTCATTCAGTTGACAACACAGGAGGCAGCCATATCGACTGTTCTCCCTTGGACTCAGGAACATACACAAGCTTTTGAAAGCCTAAAGAAAGCTTTATGCCAAGCACCTGTTTTAGCAACACCATGTTACAATAAACAGTTTACACTCTTTGTTACAGAACGCGAAGGTACTGCCTTGTCAGTACTCACACAGGAACAAGCAGGATCACACAAACCATGTGCTTATTTTTCTAGTACATTAGATCCCGTAGCTCAGGCTTTGCCTGCGTGCCTGAAATCAGTGGCAGCGACAGCTTTAGCAATCAGACAAAGCGATGCCATAGTACTAGGACACCAATTGACAGTACAAGTACCACATGCAGTAGAGGTTCTCTTGAACCGCACACAAACACAACACTTGACTATAGCACGACTCACTGGTTACGAATTAACATTGTTTCAGCCACATATAGAAATCAGACGTTGTAGTACATTGAATCCTGCCACACTGTTACCAGTAAATGGAACAGACCCACTTGCACATGATTGTATTGAAGTTATCACTATCACGACGAAACCCAGACAAGACTTGACAGACGTCCCATTGTCAGACCCAGACCTGACGTTGTATGTAGATGGTTCATGTATGAGAACAAATATAGGAGAGCTAGTGGCCGCTTACGCAGTCACAACAGACACCGAAATCATTGAAACAAATTGCATAAATACCTTGTCAGCTCAAGCAGCAGAGCTCATCGCTCTGACACAAGCCTGTATTCAAGCCACAAATAAAAAAGTCAACATATACACTGATTCACGTTATGCATTCGGAGTTGTACATGACTTCGGCGTGCTGTGGCGAGAGAGAGGTTATTTAACTTCTCACGGTGCCCACATTCAGCACGGACCCCTCATTCATGCCTTATTAGATGCAATACATCTACCCACTGCAATATCAATTATGAAATGTAAAGCTCATACGAAAGTTACTGATATCATTTCTCAAGGCAATGATCTAGCTGACAGAACAGCTAAACAGACTGCTCAAACTCAAACATCTGACATGACAAAGACAATAGTCCCGACACCAACACATTGCATGACGGTTAAGGATCCCGCTCTTGACGTAATTGACATACAGACACATGCTACACCAGAGGAAATAGAGAAATGGACTGAATTAGGAGGGATCCAAACGGATCAAGGATGGATGACGAAGGAAAAATCTGTGTGGTTCCTTCCTGATTCAATGGTCCAAGTCGTTATTAACACTGTACATAGTCCAGCGCATCTAGGAGAAAAAGCTATGCTAGACAGCATTCAACACATTTGGTTCAACAAACATTTACGAGCAGCAGCTAAACAAAAAGTTCGTACCTGTATGATCTGTTGTCAGTTTAACCCAGGTAAAAGCATTCCCGTAGAACAGGGTGGATTTCAGCCTCCTGATCACCCTTTTGAAGTCCTCCAGATGGATTATATCCAGATGGAACGATGTCGAGGATTCAAATATGTTCTCGTAGTTGTCTGTACTCTTTCCCGTTGGACAGAGGCATACCCGGTTTCAGATTACACTGCCCCGACTACTGCCAAACAGTTGGTTCGAGAATTCTTCCCACGGTACGGTTTACCACGTGTTGTCTACTCAGATAACGGCCAGCCGTTCTCATCCGAACTAATGAAACACGTTTCACTTTTGTTAGGCTATCAGTGGAAATTTCACTGTGTCCGACACCCCGAGGCAGCAGGTCTCGTGGAACGACATAATCAAACTCTGAAAATTAGATTGGCCAAAATTTGTAGAGAGAAAGGTGTCGACTGGGTAGTAGCCTTACCAGTTGCACTCTTTTACATGAGAATGGTAGCGCACTCCCGAACAGGGCTATCCCCTTATGAGGTGGTCTTTGGTAGACCACCAAATATGTGGGGGACGCCTATACCACGCAAAATAACTGATGTTGACTGTAATATGCTGACAGATTACCTGGCTTCCTTGATGTCTGCACTACAATCTTGTCGTTCACAGGTAGCTGCAGCCTTTCCCGACAACACCGAGGTGAAACCCCATGACGTAATTCCCGGGGACTTGGTGTTAGTGAGGAACTTTGACCGGAAGTCTCAGCTGGATCCTAGGTGGAAATCGCCTCAACTCGTACTGTTAACAACGAGGACAGCCGTGAAGATCGAAGGTCGAAAAGGCTGGATACATTCAAGTCATATCAAGAAATTTCATGGACTACCGTCCGATGTAAACGACACACCTCGCGTGTCTTCACCGATTGACTCAAAACTTCCTTTGGTTGAACTGAATGACAAGGAACAATATAAACTAAAACTACGGTCTAACAAGTCAGGCAATTTGATTGTTTAAGTCCTCTCCAAGGTGAATCGGTCGAATTTGTCTCTGACATGTATTCCTTAGACCTGTATAGAGAAAGAAACAGAAGGATGAAGTTGAAACAACATGCGTACTGTAAATCACTGCGTAGTCATTGCACAGTGACGTTATTAATTTTGTTTTTCTTAAGTCTTTTAATAATCGCTGCAAGTATATTGTTGCACATATATTATCCTATTTCTAAACATGTTTACAATGTTACTGCTGAACATTCTTTTAGTGAATTACCCCCGCATGAGTTGTCCTATAGATTTGCGCTGCGCAATAACACTTTTATTAGTATGTTACATCATTCCCATCAGGTTAGCAATGCTACAAATTGTTGGATATGTGGCCGACTCCCTCCCTATCAGAACTATAAAGGAATTCTGCCTCTCTTTCCATACCCATTCACACACAATGGCTCCTGTGGAGCATGGTTTAGTTTAATTAATTCCCTAGATTCGAATTCTGCAGTTTACCAGAATAACTGGGTATGGGGAAATCTGAACTTAGTTTTGCTCAAAGTCTGTTACCCTAACAAGGAGGGACTTCCCAAAAGAACAGGAACTGATCTAGAAAATGAAGTATATGGATTAGGTAATTTTACGCTTAATCTCATGATCCTGAATGTCGAATCCGAAGCTACACCAATTTTGCCCGCCATGTCAGTATTTCCAGTTAAAGGTGAATTATGTGTAAGAAAGAATGGTTCCATACATATGGGCCATAGTAGATGCACCACTGTAATAGAATTCAGTGATCAAGGCAAATCTACATTTAGAGCTTCTCGCCATTCCTACTTCATATGTGGTCAGACTGCATATATACGTTTGCCTCTAGATTGGGATGGTACCTGCTACATCGGATTCCTTTTGCCACCTGTTTTCCTAGCTCCTCCTGATTATCACAGAAATACTCATTTAGTACACAATAGAGAACGGAGAGATCTCCCAATAGTCGATTACACTGAGACAGCATGGGAAAAATACACAGATTTCAATAAAGGTCTCTTTCCCTATATAGGTACAGTTACCAATAGTAAGCTGATACGTAGATTAACCAGAACCCTTGAAGCAGTAGTAAACGAAACTATTTCCGCCTTAGGCAATCTAACAGAAGAGCAGTCTGCTATGCGGATTGTTGTGCTTCAAAATCGTCTTGTCCTTGACGTCATCCTGGCCGATAGGGGCGGAGCTTGTAGGGTCATCGGATCAAGCTGTTGCATTTTCATACCAGAAAATTCGCCATCTGTATATAAAGCCATAACTCGCCTTCATAAGATTGTAAGCCAGATACACCAGAATCCAGGCACCTGGACTTGGTCCGGTTGGTTTTGGAGTGTATTATCTACCTTTGGATGGAGGGTCCTATCCTTCCTAGGTATTGGCTTTCTCATACTATTCAGTTGCTGCTTATGCCTACAATGTGGACCAGCGATTTGCGGCCTGTGTGCCACATCGTGTATTCCACCACCAAGATTTCATTCATCCCAGAAGAAAAAAGAAGAACAAATGATGCTATATGAACAGATCAACGGATTGATGAAGATTGATATCTCTTAAGGGCAAGTAGGGGACAAGGAGGGAATGTGGAAATATGGATTTTTATGATCAGTTATGTCCCCTATCTTGGACCCCAACGGTTTCATGTATAAATCAAAGTACATGTATGTTCCCTCCAGTTCCAGTTATGAAGACGCAAACACTTGTGCGTCCACCGTCAACATGTCCTCTTTCAGATCCGCCATGAATGGGTCGGATATTCCATTCCTAAGTATGAAAGGCCACCGGCTTTATATGGTTCATTTATCCCATTTTTCAGTCCAGGCGAGTAGGCCCTGATTCTGCCATTAAGCCTTTTCCTGCCTTCTGCCTCTGAAAGCTCCAGTCTGAGCTCGCATCTGTATCCATGAACTTTGTCCTACTTCCTGCGCGGCTAACGGTGCCTGACACCAGCCTGTTGCCTGCCAAAAACTGTATTTCACCTTCGAAATTATCTGCTCCGCTCCCTATCCAATGCATTCCTGTCTAGTAGTTTGAGTAAACATTCTTCCAGCTACCGAGCAAAGGGCCCGGCTTCTCTGTCTTTATGCAAGTAATTCATAGCCCTGTTACTATGGAAGATTTCTGCCCTCGCATCTAGTGTAGACACTTAGACGCTTGTACACGCACTCACAGTCAGTATAGAATAGATTTTGTTCGAAAGACCTTTCCTTTTGGATAACATAGTTCTTTAAACATAGGATGTTAGATATGATTTGGGATTAGGTTGACTTGACCCCCCAGACTTCTGTCTCCACATGTAGAGCTAAATGTCAAGTCCCCTTCACCCCCTAGTTGCACGTCAATCACACGTCATGCTGCTGCGCGCGCATTTCTGCCAAGTATTTCTGCTGACATTGCGAAATTCTTTCATGGAACCACCCTATTGTGACATCATACCTGATGACGTTCTTTAGTTACGCCCAGTTACACCCACTTTAGCTACGCATGTATGTTTTATCTTTGCTATCAATTGTTACGCCTCCTGCATCTGTTTCACTGTAATGCCTATTGTATAAAAATGATTACTTGTCAATAAAGTAGGGTCCTTCACTTCCTGAACCTTCGTGGTGATGGAATATGGAGTCCTCAATTCGAATTGATTTTGGAATAAAGCCCGTTCCGAACCTCTAATACCACGGATTCTGCCTCTTATTTTACTGAGCTATTATTATAGATTTTCCGCATCAAATTAAGTTCCGGTAATTAAATTATTTACCACAGCACACAGGAGGCCTACTTCTCGGTAGCTGGAGAGCTACCAATAGCTTGCGAGCTACTCATTGGAGACACCTGATCTAGCTTGTGGCAAATACCTCCATACAGCTTCATTGCTGCATTGGAGTAGCTTTAATTGGTGCAGTAGGTGTACTGGCACCGGCACCCAAAGAGCTTTGGGGCCCACTGAAGCTTGATTGTTGTATTTCACAGTAAAAACAACGACCAGAGGGTCCTTCCTAGCACTAGGGCAGTGGCACACTGGCTACGCCTCTGGAAAGCCCAGAGCTGAGTCTTACACTTACCCTCTCATAGTCTTCATACAGACCCTGAAATAACTGTATAGCCTGTGTCTATCTGAGCTTAAATGACATTTTAGGCGTGCAAGTTTTATAATAATAGCCTTGAATTTTTAAGGTAGTTTCACAAATTTGGGAGCTCTAGTACCTCAACGCATACCATTGTGGAAATGCATGACATGTACATGCATGCAGAAAGTCAATAGACAGATAGGTTCTGATAGGATTCTTATTGTATTTTTTTTATTCTCAGATCACAAATGAAGCCAGAGCAACCAGTGGTGTTTTTAATATTTGTATTCTGAGCAGAAGAGACAAGAACCTCCAAGAACCAACACTGAAAGCAAACCTTTCAACATAATGCATTTGAAGACTCTCCAGCTTTATACCTTGGTATTTCATGTAACTTTTCTTAAATTAAAATACACAGACGTGGCTTACCTTAAAGAATCAGTCCTCACAATGCATGCTAGTTGTTGCTAATGCACTGAACACAAACTAAATCGTCTGCACTCATTGCTGTCAAGAGGTTAATCTAGTTCAGACTGAGACAGAAAATAGGAGCAGACACCAACATAAAAGTGGTCCCCATATGCGAGAGCTAAAAAATGGGCCACGTTTTAAAATAGGGCAGTTTTGAACTTGTAAAGACAAACTGTATAGGTGTTTTGCAAGGAATGGGTGACTGTTTGCATCTTGCTTGATACAGGCAATCTTTGTGAAAATAGCAGGGAAATCAAAAGGAGAAACCGGCCCACCAGACAGTAAAACAGGCCCACAAGACTCCATAAACCAGCCCACCCACTGACCTATAAGGCTAGTGTATAGGGCATTGCCTGCTTGCCCTATAGGCCAGTCCAACATGAGGGCCGAGGCTGAATGATAAATCATGGAAGACAGTGAGAGAGGCGCGAGGGCCGGGCAGCGACATTGGTTTCAGATGATAAAGAGACAGAACCAATATTATGGACTTGACAAAGGGCGACCTGTGAAACAGGCTCACTGTGATCCTCCCCCCCCCCTCATCTGCAACCCCCACACAGTGTCTGCACTCAGTTCTGCCTGTTCTCGGTGTTCTATTTTCTTTCCTCAACAATTCTGTGCATGTCCTTAAGCTAAAGAGAAGGGGGCGGGGGGCTCCACTTCTTCCAGGCACACACTTTTATTATCGAAAGGTTTAAAAAGAGGACAACAGCACCGTCACTCGTTTTTGGAGACCAAAGCTTTTATTTGATCATGAGAATAAGAGAGAGCGAGATGAAAAAGAACCTGCAGGGCGAGATAAAGAGACATGCAGTATAGGGTGGTGGGAAACAGAGGAATGAGGTGGAATCCACACTAGACAGCTTTGGTATTCAGCAAGCATAGCATTTCCGAGCACAGGTAGGGTGCTTATAATAAAAACTTTGCACCCATGCACCTATAGAAATATATATTTTTTACCAAATAAGCAATGCAGGGCAGACAAACCTTGTCTGGGAGGCAGGAGTGCTGTCCATGGTGCTGATGACACACCCTAGTACCCTAGTACTTTTCCTTATCCAAGGCGCTCTAGCCAGAATGCTAGAGGCCCACACTTACCCTAGAGAAGCCCAAGTGATGGCTGTACCCAGGCCTACATTTTCCAGCCCTCACAAGAGTATTGGTTGATGGTTGTTCTGGCTGCATTTATGCGCACTTCATAGACCTGATGGGGGAACAGTATATAATTCTTCATATTTATTTCCAGGATTTCATGAACAAAAGGTGGCTGTAGAAGCCAAAATCCACTGCCTGACTCCAATTGGTCTGTCACAGACGAGTCACAGCAACAGCAAACTGGCAAGCCGAGAGGGAAGGAGAGAAGAGGCCAAGGGTGTGTAAGTGGAGGAAAAAGAAAACGAGACATTACAGAAGTAGGAGAACTTGGTATTACCAGCATAGTTACCAGGTGACTCCATGTCACCAAGGACTCTGTTTTCTAGCCCTGCTTTTTTATTCAACAAGCTCATGCTTCCTGGTTTGTCGAAGTTCACTACAGTTGCTCCATAACAAACTAACATGCCAGAAATCAATGATTCATCAGCATGAAAAGCCGAGGCCTGGAAAATTGCATTCTTGGTGACAAGTCACCTGCTAACAGGTTAATGCCATCTGCACCAAAGAACTCGCAAAGTCCCTCTCATCTCTTCTCTCCCTAGTGGGCCATAAGCCTAGTGACTGTACACAGCTTCTGTCTGGAACAGAAGGGGATGGGAGCACACTGCTAACTCCCAGCACAGTTCGCCCCTTTGCATCCTGGTACATGCAGTTCAATTTAAATGCTTACTTGAAATTTTGCAGACTGTCTCACCAAAGTTGGTGCAGGTTAGTGCTGTTAATCTCTAGACACATGTGTTTCTGGATTTCATCCTTCTTCAGTAGAGATAAAACGAAATTCTTCTGGGGTTTGCTGAGAAAACTGCCACAATCCTCTCAGGTCTCTGTACCTCTCCCTAACGCACAGGTGCTTCGCATGAGCTCGTCAGCCCAGTGGCTCAAGGGAGCCTTTTTGAAACAGAAGGGGGATGGGAGCACACTGCTACCTCCCAGCACAGTTCGCCCCTTTGCATCCTGGTACATGCAGTTCAATTTAAATGCTTACTTGAAATTTTGCAGAGTGTCTCACCAAAGTTGGTGCAGGTTAGTGCTGTTAATCTCTAGACACATGTGTTTCTGGATTTCATCCTTCTTCAGTAGAGATAACACGAAATTCTTCTGGGGTTTGCTGAGAAAGCTGCCACAATCCTCTCAGAATAGCTGGTAGGACGAGCAGTGTGCGACCAATTGGATTTTAGCTTCTGTCTGGACTCATATTCACCGGCCTTGGATCATGATGTCTGGGGTACCTGGAGAGCGAAGAGCCAACTCACCCATGCAGAGTGATTGGGAGAGAGACTCAAGTGACACGTTTTCTTGGTAAAGGGGCTCATTTGGATACTAATCAGGAGAGAGACATGTGGCACCAACTGCAGAGATAAACATCATGGTCAGGATAGATAGATATCCCGGAGAGGGTGTGAGGGGACAGTCATCCAGAGACTTTAGAAAGCAGGATTCTCAAAGGAAAAAATACATTTATGTGGGTTGGGTAATATGTACATTCATGGGGCATGTGAGGGATTTAGGGTGCTGCCTGTCCACTGGGTATCCAAGACTTAGGTTAAGTAAATTCAGGGTGCTTTCGGTGCATTAATGTGAAAGTACACTGCTTTTTATTACCCAACTTGAGGTAAGCAGTATTTTTTTAAAAATTGCTAGAAAAAGATTGTTTTAATTTATAATTGAAACAGGTAATAAAGGATAATTTGCACTACATTATAGAGGTTAGCAGCAAAAATGAAAAAACGAAAGCAAGAATATGTTTATTTCCTTCTTAAAAAAAATCTCCAAACATTTTCATACTTGTGAATGGAATTTAGCCTCTGTGCCTATACTCATTCATAAAACCTTATACGATGCGTTTTGTCCTTGGAGTTCGTTAATAAAGATACAGACGAAGGTTTTCAGCTTTACATGACTGATGAACGTGCAACAGATATAACTAATAATATAGATCTCCTTTTATGATACACAAGAGCTTGTAGATGAAGAGATGCACCTAATAAATTTATGCATTGTTCAGGTCTGATCTGAATACCTATTTTCTCACTATATCCTCTAAAACCTGGATCCAAAAAGATTCTTGTAATGTGCCACCAACCGCCCACAGAATATTTTTGACATTGAAAACAAGAGAAAGAAAAGTTGGGATAGAGCCAATGTAACAACTTAGGCATATAATAAAATGTCCGTCTTGAGTAAAAATACATTCACCGAAAGTTGGCACCACGAACGGTTATGCAATCTCATTTAGTACAAAGCTTAAAAAACACATCCTTCTTGTTAGATCCTATACAATACAGTTTGTCAATGCAGAAAATGACAGTCTCAAAATTGCTTTAGTTATTTCATAGAATTATGGCCTAATTTTACTAACCTATAGCTTTAAAAAGCTTCTCATATGTTGGAAGATGTAAAAAAAATTATAGACAGTCCTTATGAAATGAGTTCTGAATTTCCTCCCAAGGTTTAAGTATCTTGATAGCTATAAAATCTGTAATCTATTGAAAATCTGAATCTTCCCACTTTTTAAATACACCTGTTTCAATCTTTAAGCCCATGTTTTGGCATTGTCGTAGAATACTGAATTCATTTAGTACGGACATTTTTTTTGCATAGACCCATCATCTATAAAGTTTTGTAGCAATTCTTTTTGGGATATTTAGGAGATTTATTAAATAAGGGTGGATCGATAGAGGGTTCTTACAATATCATTTTGAAAGAATTTTATCTGAATAGTCTGGAAGTCTGGGAGTTTAGACATGATAAGAGATTAGCCAACACAGCTAGGTAAGAAAGCCTGAAATTGGGAAGGGCGAGAGATCCCATTGATTGTTAAGTTGGGGTTTAGACAGATGTACACAGGGTCTTTATCCTTTCTGTATCAACTGGTTAACAGATTTGTTGAGCTGATAAAAAAGATTGTCTAGTTTACCAGGTACATTGCATAATAGAAATGTCAACAGCAGAATAGACATCCTGATTCGCTCAATTCGACCAATGACGAACAAATATAATCGCTAATAACCATAGGTACTTTAAAACCATTACAATAGCAAACGGGCAAAGGAAAAGGTTCCACGCTCTTATTTTGAAAAAACAAAACTATAATGGATCTTTTTATTGTGCAGTTTTGCTGCTGTAATAGATCTGCAGACTTAATTTCCTCCTTGTAAACAATTAACAAAGCCCCAGAGAGGTGGTGGACATTGGGGCCCATAAAGGCAAAGGATGGGGACCCACGGGGGCCCAAGCGGCCCCTCTAATTTTTTTTAATAAAGCCTCAGGGCGGTGATGTTCCCCGGGGCTCTTAAAAGTCTCAGGAGGGGGACTGCGTTGCGCCCCCGCCAGTTAAAATTGCATTGGCCTGCCCCGGGGAGGTGGCAGTCCCCAGGGCCAAGATTGTCCATGGGGAGGGGGGTGCGCGCCCCTAACTATTTTATATATATATATATATATATATTACCTACCGGCGGTCGCCAGTAGGTAGTTATAGCTAGGGTCTAGTCACCATAGGAAAATCGTAACATTCTTTTCCCAATAACTTTAGCGTCAGATGACGAATCTTCGCGAATTTTTCAAAACTGGTGGGGCGCTCCGGTCAGCTCCTATCCTGAAAGTTTTGGAGTGATTCATCAAGCGGGGGCCGAGAAAAAAGGGGGGTCCCAAAACACGTTTTCTCCATGTTATTTCCCATATGAAATTTTGGAACAGGCTACAGTACGAACTGCTGAACGGAATTACACCAAATTTCGCAAAAAGGTAGCTCTTGGCTCAGAAAGAGATCTTTTTTTAAAATGGTGTAAATCCGTTCAGTAGTTCCTGAGAAAATCAAAAATAGAGTTAAAAAAATCAATTTCCCATAGGAAAGTTTAGGCACGGTTATAGCAAAAACTGCTTAACAGAATGACACCAAATTTGGCAAAAAGATACTGCTTGGCTCAGAAAGCGACCTTTTAAAAAATGGTGTAAATCCGTTCGGGAGTTTTTGACAAAGTAAGAAATGAAGATAGTGATATCTATGGCTGCGGAGGATCCGCACACCCTCCCGATCACGAGCTTCATGCTAATTGACTGTTAACACTCCAAACCAGGAAGTGTTGGCAGCCATCTTGTGCCTCGGTAGAACCGAGGCACAAGAAAACAGAAAAACAAATGCGCGAAACAGGAAAAGGGGGCAGGGTAGAAACACCCTGACCCCCTAGGCCTGCTCAGGGGGTCCCACAAGGACCCCCAGGGCCCCCCAATTTTTTTTTTTTAAATCGTGGGATGAGCGGAGGATCCGTGGATCCTGCTGAAAATTTTTACAAAACGAAGCTTGACTCCTGCGCTTCGTTTAATTAAAGCCCCCGGGTGGGCCAGGTCCCAGGGGCATGCGAAAAAATGTGTGGGGGGCCCCAATCCCCCCCACACTGACCCGGGGACCGCCACCCCCCGGGGCTTTGCATGAATATTTGCGGGGGGCACACGACCCCACCACAGCCCCGGGGACCGCCACCCCACCGGGGCTTGTTATTAAACCTGTGGGGGGGCCTTGGAGCCCCCCCAAGCCCCGGGGACCGCCACCCCCAGGGCTTTTATTTATTAATTAGCTAGGGGGGCACACAGCCCTCCTACTGCCCCAGGGACCTCCAGCCCCTGGGGCTTTTATTTTTTTAAAAACACCTGTATGGGGGGGCTCGCCACACCATACACGCCCCGGCGACCGCCACCTCCCTGGGGCTGTGTAGATGTTGGGAGGGGGGCCACGCGGCCCCCCATCCTGGAGCCAGTAATGGCCCTGGGGACCGCCACCCCCCAGGGCCGGCTCCTGCAGTGTCACAGTCCACAGGGCGCGTTTGCACAGTGGTGAAGGGAGGGAGCGGGGTCTGATGTGACATGTGTACAAACAGGCCCTGTGGCGCGTTATAAGGTGGGGAATTAATTCCCCTTCAATCCTGAGGGTCCCTGGGGGCCAACTAACCCACCAGGTACTGCCAGTAAGCGCCACAGGGCTGTGTTGCAGAGAGGTGTAAAAAGGGGCGTGGCCTCACACCACCTCTCTGCAACGCAGCCCTGTGGCGCTTACTGGAGGTTCCTGGTGGGCTAGTTGGCCCCAGGGACCCTCAGGATTCAAGGGGACTTAATCCCCCAATTTAAAATGCGCCACAGGGTGTGTTTGCACACATGTCACCTCAGGCCCATCCCTCCCTTCACCAGTGGGCAAACGCGCCCCGTGGTGCGTATTGAGAGGCAGTTTTAATCCCCCAGCCCTACTATGTCCTAGGGGCTTACAGAGGAGGTCATGCTAATCACAGGGGTGCCCCAACGCATAGTGTTCCCTAGTGTATGAGGGTGTTTTCACTGTATTCTAAGTGTCTTTTAGCATACCACTGGCTCTAGGCCTGGTTAGTCATAGTCAGTTACCACCAGTACCCGTCTGAAAAAGTTGTGGGCACAGGATGATTTTGTAACAAGGCGTCTTTCTGCTCCTCTGTTGGTTCTTTCTGCACATGTCTTGCTTCTTCCTGCTCTTTTCTTTGTCTTTGTGGACTTCTGTTGCTTCTTTCTGTATTTCTTTTTGTCTCTCTGTGCGTTGTTTCTTCTTTCTTCACATGTCCTATCTCTGTAGGCATAGTTAGAAACTAGCATTTAAAAAACCTTTGAAATTCACTGAAAAACCATAGGTTTCAGGCACGTTATAGTTAGAAATTAGCATTTAAAAAACCTTAGAAATTCACTGAAAATACCATAGGTTTTAGGGAAAGATATAGTTAGTTGGACATGGCAATCGTACAAAACCAGTGAAATTCCTCTGTTATAGTTAGTTCAGCTAACTATAACTCGCGCCTCCGCAATGCACTGCTGATGACGTCACATATTACATCACTCATGATGTGGTCAGTGACATCACTGATGACATCATGGATGACATCTCAAATGACATCACTGATGACATCATCCATTGACTGTGTGTTTCTGTAAAGTTTAAATATGTTTAATATATATAGGGAAAGGCGTATTGAAGAATGAGTGGGTGTATAAGTGTCTGAATGGATGTTTTAGAAGGTGCGTGACTGACTCTATAAGTGAGTGAATTAACTTATCTTACTGAATGCATGGGTTAGTGACTAAACTGTGTGAATCTCTATATCCGTCTGTCTGTTGGTGGGTAAGCGACTGCATGGGTTTGTGAATAACTACATAAGTGTCAAAGCTCACCTTCAGCTTCTCGCTGGTTACCGTTGTCTTGCACAGGAACAGAAGCTGCTAGCTTCCCGACTCCCACTACTAATCACTCAGCCCCAAGAAATGTCTTTGGCTCTAACTGATCAGCAAGGGGGAAGGGGGAAATTGGATAAAATAACAAACGAGAGAAGAGACTGGTTCTGGACCTTCTGGTTTTCCTATCTGGAATTCTTCTTCAGCTATCACTCTGCTACTGAAGATTCCTGAGGTAACTAAGCACACAACATAATTATTATTCCTCCTCTACTCTATTTTGTCTCTTTTCTTCTCTTCTCTAATGGTGTTTTCTACCTACCCAGTATCCTGAACTCTGTGCCTCTCTTCTTGTTCAACTCTGCCTTTTCTTCTTTCTTGTTATTGATGTCACTAATTATCTGTAAAACATATATTCGTTTAATTATACCTATTTGTCTTTGTAGTTTTTATATCTTCTAACTCTTTCTCTTTTAACCTACCATCAATCTTTCGATAGTTGCCTTCTCTTTCTTCTCGTGGTTTCTCTTCTTTCTTTTCTTGCTTCTAGCTATACTAATAACTGTTGTCTTCTAGATGATTCTTTTGTGCTTTAACTTCTCCAGTTGCTTCCTCTCCTTAGGTTACTGCGAACTGTTATAGCTCAGGTAAGTCTTTCTCCTTACTTTCCTAGTTGACTGTTCTTATTGTCTTTTTATTTTTTCCCTTAGTAACCTCTTCAGTATATACTCCAATATACTTCTTTTCTTTTACAGGACTCGGCATGCTGATCTCTGCTGACCCTGGTAAGTCTTTACTTATTGCGTCACCCAACACTACTTATCATTTTAATGTGACCTTAAAAATCTATCAGTAATTCACTTAGCTTTCTTCTGTCTTCTTTTCAGGTGCTGCAGAAGTTGTATCTCGTTTCCTGGAGCGACGAGGAAAACTCCGAACTCGACTCTCAGTAAGTTGCCTCTACGGACTCTGCGGCTTTTTCTGTCCTCTTCGGTGAGTATCAGTTACCTAACTCGACACAACTCTCTTGCGTTACTCTGGAAAACTTCTTACACTAGATATTCTCTTCAGAACTGGGAACTCTCTCGAACACGTCTTCTCTGAGGAAAAGTCGTGGTGAAGTGCGCACTACCTCAGGCGCGCGCGTCACATCGTCTCTCTCTGGATCTGTTAGCAACTAGACCGCCGACCCCAGCGTCTGCGCGGCCATCTTGGAAATGCGGGCATGCCACAAACTCGACCATTGAAACCCATTCAAGACTGAAGCGCCCATTGAACTTAATTCCTTGCGCTTCGTTTTGGAACTCACATTAGGGATCCTGACAGTACCCCCCACCAAGGATGGTCCTTCGACTCTGGGCTTGGTTGGATTGCGCTGATAAAAAAGTTTTATTAGACTAGGAGCATGAACATCCGAATCTGATTCCCAAGACCGCTCCTCTGGACCGTAGCCTTTCCAATCTACCAAATAGTACAGTTTACCTCTGACTAATTTTGAGTTCAGAATTTCTTTAACCTCAAACTCTACTCCTGTATCTAGCTGAATTGGTTTTGGAATTGGTTCTTTTCTCAAATTAGAAACTGCCTTCTTCAAAAGGGAAACATGAAATACTGGGTGAATTTTGAATTGGGAGGGTAAGGTCAATTTATAGGTCACTGGACCGATCTGCTCTGCAATTGGGTAAGGGCCGATAAATCGTGGCTGAAATTTTCGGTTCCCTTTTAGCCTTAAATTTTTTGTATTCAACCAGACTTTATCTCCAATTCCTAGTGGAGGGGGTTTCTTTCTTTTCTTATCTGCGTACTTCTTATACTTTTCCTTAGCCTGTACTAGATTCTTTGATGCTTCTTCATGCACTGACTTTAAATGAGCTACCAAATCCTTGGCTGCTGGGACTGTGAGCTCCACATCTTGTACTGCGGAATTTGGATGTCTACCATAGTTTAAGTAGAACGGGGAATATCCAGTGGACACATTCTTCGCGTTATTATGAGCGAATTCTGCTGTCCACAAGTAGTCCGGCCATTCTCCCTCCTGTTTCAGCAAGAACAACCGTAAATATTGCTCCAATTCCTGGTTCACCCTTTCCGTTTGTCCATCCGTCTCCGGATGGAAACTGGTGGAAAAACGAGTTTCTACTCCTAACCCTTTCATAAAAGCCTTCCAGAAATGTGAAACAAATTGGGTTCCCCGGTCTGATATTACGATCTTGGGTATTCCATGTAATCTGACAATCTGGGTACTAAAGTGTCTTGCTAACTGTTTTGCTGTAGGGATTCCCTTTAAGGCCAAGAAGTGTGTCATTTTCGTGTATGCATCTACTATTACTAGTATTGTATTTGTCCCTTGACAGGATGGTAAGTCTGTAATTAAGTCTAGGGTGATTGTATGCCAAGGATGAGGAGGAATGGGAATGGGAAGCCCTTGTGGAGCGTGCCGTTCTGATTTTCCCTGAGCGCATATCTCACAAGTCTTTACATATTGTTCTATGTATTTACTCATCTGTGGCCACCAATATTTTCTTTTAATTAGATCGGCTGTCTTGAACTCTCCCTTGTGGCCAGCCAACAGATGATCATGGCATTCCTGCAAGGCTTGCTTCTGCAATGCTGTAGTCGGCAAATACAATGCACCTTCTTTAAATGGTAATTCATCGCGAACTTCTCTTCCAGGTTCTAGTTGCGCCCATTTCTGCATTTCTTCTGGGGTTAGAGCTTGGATTACTTTTTCCTTAAAGTTCAATATATCAGTGGCGCCTATAATCTTGGTATCAGGTATGATCACTTGAGCGCTTAGTGGACTTCTTTCTTCTCCGGTTCCCAACCTAGACAAAGCATCCGCCTTTCCATTCTGTGCACCCGGCCGATAAGTTATCACGAAATCGTAATCGGCAAAGTACAGTGACCAACGGAGTTGGCGAGGTGTCAAGGTTCTGGCTGACTTCAGGAATTTTAAGTTCCGATGGTCCGTGTAGACTGATACCACGTGGTGGGCTCCCATTAGATAATGTCTCCACTCCTTGAAGGCGTCTTTTATCGCCAGCAACTCTTTTTCCGTAATCGTATAATTGATTTCTGCTGGTGTCAACTTCCTGGACCGATAAGCCACCGGGTGTAACTGGCCCGTTTCCTTATTCCTTTGAGATAGAACTCCACCAATCGCAAGGTCCGAAGCATCTGTCTCGACATAAAAGGGCTCCATCGGATCGGCATGAAGGAGGATAGGCGCAGTGGTGAACTCTATCTTCAAATCTTTAAAGGCTTGCTCTGCTTCCTCCGACCATTCAAATCGTGTTCCTTTCTTCAGTAGTCGTGTCAAGGGTAGTATTCGTCAGGAAAATTCTCCAATAAATCTCCGATAGAAATTTGCGAACCCAATAAACGCTTGGACTTCTTTCACACAAGTGGGTGACTTCCATTCTTGTACGGCTTGAATCTTTCGTTTGTCCATATGAATTCCTGCTGGCGAGATTACAAAGCCCAAGAACTCTACCTGTGGAACTCCAAAAGCACATTTCTCCAACTTGACAAATAGTTTGTTCTCTCGCAGTTTCTGCAAAACTCCTCGAACCTGTGTTTGATGCTCCTGCGTATCCTTTGAGTAGATTAGTATATCGTCAATATACACAATTACACATTGATCAATGAATTCACTGAGCACATCATTTATGAAGTGTTGAAACACTGCAGGCGCATTACACAACCCATAGGGCATCACCTGGTATTCAAATAGCCCCAAGCGTGTTCTGAAGGCCGTCTTCCACTCGTCCCCCTCTCTAACTCGAATAAGGTGATAAGCTCCCCTTAAATCCAACTTCGTGAACATCTGTGCTCCTTTGATCTGGTCCAACCAGACGGAGATAAGGGGAAGAGGATAACTGTTCTTCTTTGTTATTCGATTTATGGCTCTATAATCAATGCACGTTCTCAACTCGCCCTGCTCCTTCTTAGGCACAAAAAATAGTGGCGAGGACACCGGCGATTGGGAAGGACGTATAAATCCATTGGCCAGGTACTTGTCGATATACTCCCTTAGGTGATGATTCTCTTGTTCCGTCAAGGCGTACACTCGACTGCAAGGCAAATTCGCCCCTGGCTCCAAGTCTATTTTGCAGTCGTAAACACGATGAGGCGGCAGTTGCTCAGCTTCCTGTTCGTTGAAAACGTCCTCGAAATCTTGATATTCTTGTGGAATTGTTTGCGTATTTATTACGCACACGGAGACTTCCGCTGAACATAAGGCATGAGCCAGGTTCTGTTTACTCGTTGCCTTGTAGGCCCCAAAACAGTTCTCTCTACAATATGCCGAGTTCATTTCAATTGTTCTGTTGTTCCAATTGATTGAAGGATTGTGCTCTGTGAGCCAAGGAAGCCCCAATATAAGTTGAAATTGGGGGGCATCAATTAAATTAAAGTATATAGCTTCTCTATGCCCATCTTCTCGAATCAGCTCTATCAACTCTGTGTGACTCGTGATTGGCCCTGAGGATAGATTGGTACCATCGATTGCTCGAACTGGTTCACTTTTAGCCTTGGCAATTGCTTGCAGCCCAATCTTAGTCGCGAATTTCAGATCGCAGAAATTACCTGTGGCTCCTGAGTCCACCATCACAGTCACTCCTTTCATTATTTTTTCACGAAAACGGATTGTCAAAGATAAAATCAAATGAGGCGAAGACGACTGTAATGTATTCGCCAGCCGATGTTCCTGAGGAGTTGATTTCTGATTCGCATCCACCTGCACAACTCCTTCTACAGGTGGTGCTGCGAGTTTTCCTTCGGCTTAAATGAACCCTTTGGCTTTCTTGGACAATTTCGCACAAAATGTCCACTAGATCCACAATACATACATAAGTTGTTGGCTCGTCTTTTCTCCTTCTCCTCTTTTGTGAGCGGTCCCCGAATCGTTCCTATTTGCATAGGTTCAGATCCTGAGGTTCCTTCTGTACTTCTTCCTTTTTCAGCCTTAGCTCGGTCGAATCGCGGAACCGTACTTCTGTACTCTCGTCTTCTCTCTCCCCTTCTCTCTCCCTGCCGGAAATCCAGTTCTAGCACTAGGTCTATCAGGGCGGAAATTTCAGTTGGACGATTCGGTATTTGAGCCAAACCATCTTTTAGTTCATCTCGCAGGCCTCGATAAAATATTGCTGTCCTCTTGTTCTCTGGCCAATCAGTCTCCATTACAAGTTTGTTGAATTGAGCTAGATAAGCCACTAAGTCTCTATTTCCCTGCTTCAATTCCAAGAGTTCGTTATCTACTGCTTGAGAGATCCGTCTTCGGTCAAAGATTCTCAGAAATTCTTTCTTGAACTCATCAAAATTCTGCAATAATGGATCATCTCGTGAGACTATCGGCATCGACCATGCTGCTGCATCTCCACTTAAGTATGACAAAATGAAGGCTACCTTCGATTGCGCATCAGGAAAGATAGAAGGGCGACACAAGAAATGAAGTGAACAATGTGTAATAAACACCTGCGATAAGGAATGTATTACTTGCGTTGTTAGCTTATTTGTGTCTCTAATTGAAGTGGTGGGACCCTCCCTTCCAGTTGAATACGGTTGTCTTATCCTTTGTGCTAATTCTGCCGTCTCTTTCCTTGAATTCATGACCTCCTGCCTTAGACTTTGATTCTCTTCCTTAACTCCTACCAATTCTTTTTGTATCGCCTCTAGGACTGACCCTAAAGTCTGTAAATTTATTCCCTCAACCATTTCTTTTCTGTTCGGGTGCAAGATTAATACGTGGGCACTTCACTCTGTCAAAGCTCACCTTCAGCTTCTCGCTGGTTACCGTTGTCTTGCACAGGAACAGAAGCTGCTAGCTTCCCGACTCCCACTACTAATCACTCAGCCCCAAGAAATGTCTTTGGCTCTAATTGATCAGCAAGGGGGAAGGGGGAAATTGGATAAAATAACAAACGAGAGAAGAGACTGGTTCTGGACCTTCTGGTTTTCCTATCTGGAATTCTTCTTCAGCTATCACTCTGCTACTGAAGATTCCTGAGGTAACTAAGCACACAACATAATTATTATTCCTCCTCTACTCTATTCTGTCTCTTTTCTTCTCTTCTCTAATGGTGTTTTCTACCTACCCAGTATCCTGAACTCTGTGCCTCTCTTCTTGTTCAACTCTGCCTTTTCTTCTTTCTTGTTATTGATGTCACTAATTATCTGTAAAACATATGTTCGTTTAATTATACCTATTTATCTTTGTAGTTTTTATATCTTCTAACTCTTTCTCTTTTAACCTACCATCAATCTTTCGATAGTTGCCTTCTCTTTCTTCTCGTGGTTTCTCTTCTTTCTTTTCTTGCTTCTAGCTATACTAATAACTGTTGTCTTCTAGATGATTCTTTTGTGCTTTAACTTCTCCAGTTGCTTCCTCTCCTTAGGTTACTGCGAACTGTTATAGCTCAGGTAAGTCTTTCTCCTTACTTTCCTAGTTGACTGTTCTTATTGTCTTTTTATTTTTTCCCTTAGTAACCTCTTCAGTATATACTACAATATACTTCTTTTCTTTTACAGGACTCGGTATGCTGATCTCTGCTGACCCTGGTAAGTCTTTACTTATTGCGTCGCCCAACGCTACTTATCATTTTAATGTGACCTTAAAAATCTATCAGTAATTCACTTAGCTTTCTTCTGTCTTCTTTTCAGGTGCTGCAGAAGTCGTATCTCGTTTCCTGGAGCGACGAGGAAAACTCCGAACTCGACTCTCAGTAAGTTGCCTCTACGGACTCTGTGGCTTTTTCTGTCCTCTTCGGTGAGTATCAGTTACCTAACTCGACACAACTCTCTTGCGTTACTCTGAAAAACTTCTTACACTAGATATTCTCTTCAGAACTGGGAACTCTCTCGAACACGTCTTCTCTGAGGAAAAGTCTTGGTGAAGTGCGCACTACCTCAGGCGCGCGCGTCACATCGTCTCTCTCTGGATCTGTTAGCAACTAGACCGCCGACCCCAGCGTCTGCGCGGCCATCTTGGAAATGCGGGCATGCCACAAACTCGACCATTGAAACCCATTCAAGACTGAAGCGCCCATTGAACTTAATTCCTTGCGCTTCGTTTTGGAACTCACATTAGGGATCCTGACAGTACCCCCCACCAAGGATGGTCCTTCGACTCTGGGCTTGGTTGGATTGCGCTGATAAAAAAGTTTTATTAGCCTAGGAGCATGAACATCCGAATCTGATTCCCAAGACCGCTCCTCTGGACCGTAGCCTTTCCAATCTACCAAATAGTACAGTTTACCTGTGACTAATTTTGAGTTCAGAATTTCTTTCACCTCAAACTCTACTCCTGTATCTAGCTGAATTGGTTTTGGAATTGGTTCTTTTCTCAAATTAGAAACTGCCCTCTTCAAAAGGGAAACATGAAATACTGGGTGAATTTTGAATTGGGAGGGTAAGGTCAATTTATAGGTCACTGGACCGATCTGCTCTGCAATTGGGTAAGGGCCGATAAATCGTGGCTGAAATTTTCGGTTCCCTTTTAGCCTTAAATTTTTTTTATTCAACCAGACTTTATCTCCAATTCCTAGTGGAGGGGGTTTCTTTCTTTTCTTATCTGCGTACTTCTTATACTTTTCCTTAGCCTGTACTAGATTCTTTGATGCTTCTTCATGCACTGACTTTAAATGAGCTACCAAATCCTTGGCTGCTGGGACTGTGAGCTCCACATCTTGTACTGCGGAATTTGGATGTCTACCATAGTTTAAGTAGAACGGGGAATATCCAGTGGACACATTCTTCGCGTTATTATGAGCGAATTCTGCTGTCCACAAGTAGTCCGGCCATTCTCCCTCCTGTTTCAGCAAGAACAACCGTAAATATTGCTCCAATTCCTGGTTCACCCTTGCCGTTTGTCCATCCGTCTCCGGATGGAAACTGGTGGAAAAACGAGTTTCTACTCCTAACCCTTTCATAAAAGCCTTCCAGAAATGTGAAACAAATTGGGTTCCCCGGTCTGATATTACGATCTTGGGTATTCCATGTAATCTGACAATCTGGGTACTAAAGTGTCTTGCTAACTGTTTTGCTGTAGGGATTCCCTTTAAGGCCAAGAAGTGTGTCATTTTCGTGTATGCATCTACTATTACTAGTATTGTATTTGTCCCTTGACAGGATGGTAAGTCTGTAATTAAGTCTAGGGTGATTGTATGCCAAGGATGAGGAGGAATGGGAATGGGAAGCCCTTGTGGAGCGTGCCGTTCTGATTTTCCCTGAGCGCATATCTCACAAGTCTTTACATATTGTTCTATGTCTTTACTCATCTGTGGCCACCAATATTTTCTTTTAATTAGATCGGCTGTCTTGAACTCTCCCTTGTGGCCAGCCAACAGATGATCATGGCATTCCTGCAAGGCTTGCTTCTGCAATGCTGTAGTCGGCAAATACAATGCACCTTCTTTAAATGGTAATTCATCGCGAACTTCTCTTCCAGGTTCTAGTTGCGCCCATTTCTGCATTTCTTCTGGGGTTAGAGCTTGGATTACTTTTTCCTTAAAGTTCAATATATCAGTGGCGCCTATAATCTTGGTATCAGGTATGATCACTTGAGCGCTTAGTGGACTTCTTTCTTCTCCGGTTCCCAACCTAGACAAAGCATCCGCCTTTCCATTCTGTGCACCCGGCCGATAAGTTATCACGAAATCGTAATCGGCAAAGTACAGTGACCAACGGAGTTGGCGAGGTGTCAAGGTTCTGGCTGACTTCAGGAATTTTAAGTTCCGATGGTCCGTGTAGACTGTTACCACGTGGTGGGCCCCCATTAGATAATGTCTCCACTCCTTGAAGGCGTCTTTTATCGCCAGCAACTCTTTTTCCGTAATCGTATAATTGATTTCTGCTGGTGTCAACTTCCTGGACCGATAAGCCACCGGGTGTAACTGGCCCGTTTCCTTATTCCTTTGAGATAGAACTCCACCAATCGCAAGGTCCGAAGCATCTGTCTCGACATAAAAGGGCTCCATCGGATCGGCATGAAGGAGGATAGGCGCAGTGGTGAACTCTATCTTCAAATCTTTAAAGGCTTGCTCTGCTTCCTCCGACCATTCAAATCGTGTTCCTTTCTTCAGTAGTCGTGTCAAGGGTAGTATTCGTCGGGAAAATTCTCCAATAAATCTCCGATAGAAATTTGCGAACCCAATAAACGCTTGGACTTCTTTCACACAAGTGGGTGACTTCCATTCTTGTACGGCTTGAATCTTTCGTTTGTCCATATGAATTCCTGCTGGCGAGATTACAAAGCCCAAGAACTCTACCTGTGGAACTCCAAAAGCACATTTCTCCAACTTGACAAATAGTTTGTTCTCTCGCAGTTTCTGCAAAACTCCTCGAACCTGTGTTTGATGCTCCTGCGTATCCTTTGAGTAGATTAGTATATCGTCAATATACACAATTACACATTGATCAATGAATTCACTGAGCACATCATTTATGAAGTGTTGAAACGCTGCAGGCGCATTACACAACCCATAGGGCATCACCTGGTATTCAAATAGCCCCAAGCGTGTTCTGAAGGCCGTCTTCCACTCGTCCCCCTCTCTAACTCGAATAAGGTGATAAGCTCCCCTTAAATCCAACTTCGTGAACATCTGTGCTCCTTTGATCTGGTCCAACCAGACGGAGATAAGGGGAAGAGGATAACTGTTCTTCTTTGTTATTCGATTTATGGCTCTATAATCAATGCACGTTCTCAACTCGCCCTGCTCCTTCTTAGGCACAAAAAATAGTGGCGAGGACACCGGCGATTGGGAAGGACGTATAAATCCATTGGCCAGGTACTTGTCGATATACTCCCTTAGGTGATGATTCTCTTGTTCCGTCAAGGCGTACACTCAACTGCAAGGCAAATTCGCCCCTGGCTCCAAGTCTATTTTGCAGTCGTAAACACGATGAGGCGGCAGTTGCTCAGCTTCCTGTTCATTGAAAACGTCCTCGAAATCTTGATATTCTTGTGGAATTGTTTGCGTATTTATTACGCACACGGAGACTTCCGCTGAACATAAGGCATGAGCCGGGTTCTGTTTACTCTTTGCCTTGTAGCCCCCAAAACAGTTCTCTCTACAATATGCCGAGTTCATTTCAATTGTTCTGTTGTTCCAATTGATTGAAGGATTGTGCTCTGTGAGCCAAGGAAGCCCCAATATAAGTTGAAATTGGGGGGCATCAATTAAATTAAAGTGTATAGCTTCTCTATGCCCATCTTCTCGAATCAGCTCTATCAACTCTGTGTGACTCGTGATTGGCCCTGAGGATAGATTGGTACCATCGATTGCTCGAACTGGTTCACTTTTAGCCTTGGCAATTGCTTGCAGCCCAATCTTAGTCGCGAATTTCAGATCGCAGAAATTACCTGTGGCTCCTGAGTCCACCATCACAGTCACTCCTTTCATTATTTTTTCACGAAAACGGATTGTCAAAGATAAAATCAAATGAGGCGAAGACGACTGTAATGTATTCTCCAGCCGATGTTCCTGAGGAGTTGATTTCTGATTCGCATCCACCTGCACAACTCCTTCTACAGGTGGTGCTGCGAGTTTTCCTTCGGCTTAAATGAACCCTTTGGCTTTCTTGGACAATTTCGCACAAAATGTCCACTAGATCCACAATACATACATAAGTTGTTGGCTCGTCTTTTCTCCTTCTCCTCTTTTGTGAGCGGTCCCCGAATCGTTCCTATTTGCATAGGTTCAGATCCTGAGGTTCCTTCTGTACTTCTTCCTTTTTCAGCCTTAGCTCGGTCGAATCGCGGAACCGTACTTCTGTACTCTCATCTTCTCTCTCCCCTTCTCTCTCCCTGCCGGAAATCCAGTTCTAGCACTAGGTCTATCAGGGCGGAAATTTCAGTTGGACGATTCGGTATTTGAGCCAAACCATCTTTTAGTTCATCTCGCAGGCCTCGATAAAATATTGCTGTCCTCTTGTTCTCTGGCCAATCAGTCTCCATTACAAGTTTGTTGAATTGAGCTAGATAAGCCACTAAGTCTCTATTTCCCTGCTTCAATTCCAAGAGTTCGTTATCTACTGCTTGAGAGATCCGTCTTCGGTCAAAGATTCTCAGAAATTCTTTCTTGAACTCATCAAAATTCTGCAATAATGGATCATCTCGTGAGACTATCGGCATCGACCATGCTGCTGCATCTCCACTTAAATATGACAAAATGAAGGCTACCTTCGATTGCGCATCAGGAAAGATAGAAGGGCGACACAAGAAATGAAGTGAACATTGTGTAATAAACACCTGCGCTTTTGTGGGTCCCCACTAAATCTCTCTGGCGCTGCCAACGGTATAACTGGCGATAAGGAATGTATTACTTGCGTTGTTAGCTTATTTGTGTCTCCCATTGAAGTGGTGGGACCCTCCCTTCCAGTTGAATACGGTTGTCTTATCCTTTGTGCTAATTCTGCCGTCTCTTTCCTAGAATTCATGACCTCCTGCCTTAGACTTTGATTCTCTTCCTTAACTCCTACCAATTCTTTTTGTATCGCCTCTAGGACTGACCCTAAAGTCTGTAAGTTTATTCCCTCAACCATTTTTTTTCTGTTCGGGTGCAAGATTAATACGTGGGCACTTCACTCTGTCAAAGCTCACCTTCAGCTTCTCGCTGGTTACCGTTGTCTTGCACAGGAACAGAAGCTGCTAGCTTCCCGACTCCCACTACTAATCACTCAGCCCCTAGAAATGTCTTTGGCTCTAACTGATCAGCAAGGGGGAAGGGGGAAATTGGATAAAATAACAAACGAGAGAAGAGACTGGTTCTGGACCTTCTGGTTTTCCTATCTGGAATTCTTCTTCAGCTATCACTCTGCTACTGAAGATTCCTGAGGTAACTAAGCACACAACATAATTATTATTCCTCCTCTACTCTATTCTGTCTCTTTTCTTCTCTTCTCTAATGGTGTTTTCTACCTACCCAGTATCCTGAACTCTGTGCCTCTCTTCTTGTTCAACTCTGCCTTTTCTTCTTTCTTGTTATTGATGTCACTAATTATCTGTAAAACATATATTCGTTTAATTATACCTATTTATCTTTGTAGTTTTTATATCTTCTAACTCTTTCTCTTTTAACCTACCATCAATCTTTCGATAGTTGCCTTCTCTTTCTTCTCGTGGTTTCTCTTCTTTCTTTTCTTGCTTCTTGCTATACTAATAACTGTTGTCTTCTAGATGATTCTTTTGTGCTTTAACTTCTCCAGTTGCTTCCTCTTCTTAGGTTACTGCGAACTGTTATAGCTCAGGTAAGTCTTTCTCCTTACTTTCCTAGTTGACTGTTCTTATTGTCTTTTTATTTTTTCCCTTAGTAACCTCTTCAGTATATACTACAATATACTTCTTTTCTTTTACAGGACTCGGTATGCTGATCTCTGCTGACCCTGGTAAGTCTTTACTTATTGCGTCACCCAACACTACTTATCATTTTAATGTGACCTTAAAAATCTATCAGTAATTCACTTAGCTTTCTTCTGTCTTCTTTTCAGGTGCGGCAGAAGTCGTATCTCGTTTCCTGGAGCGACGAGGAAAACTCCGAACTCGACTCTCAGTAAGTTGCCTCTACGGACTCTGCGGCTTTTTCTGCCCTCTTCGGTGAGTATCGGTTACCTAACTCGACACAACTTTCTTGCGTTACTCTGGAAAACTTCTTACACTAGATATTCTCTTCAGAACTGGGAACTCTCTCGAACACGTCTTCTCTGAGGAAAAGTCTTGGTGAAGTGCGCACTACCTCAGGCGCGCCCGCGTCACATCGTCTCTCTCTGGATCTGTTAGCAACTAGACCGCCGACCCCAGCGTCTGCGCGGCCATCTTGGAAATGCGGGCATGCCACAAACTCGACCATTGAAACCCATTCAAGACTGAAGCGCCCATTGAACTTAATCCCTTGCGCTTCGTTTTGGAACTCACATTAGGGATCCTGACAATAAGTGTCTATATGAGTTATTGATTAGTTGTCCGAGTATCTGTATGGGTGCCTGAGTGTTTGTGTGTGTGGGGTGTGTGTGACTCTGTGCATAGACGTGTGAGTGGATGATTCACTGGGTGCATAGTTTGAAGTGTGCATCTGTGGTGGACTGTATGGGTGGGTGAGTGTGTGTATGGGTGTGTTAGTGAGTGAATGTATATCTCAGTGGTACATTTGTGAATACCTACATATATGAAAGGCAGTATATATGTGTGTTAGAGTATATATATAGCTATAAGTGAGAGTGTTTGATTGTGAGAGTGGCAGCCTGGATGAGTGTTTGCTTGTATCAGTGATTGTATAAGAACATAAGAATGTGCTAGTATTTGTATGAGTAAGTGTGCTGGTGTGTGTATAACTGTATAGGTGAGTAAATGGGAGTGTGAATAATTATTTGCATGACTACCTCTATGGATGAGTGGTGGTGTGTGAGTGTCTATATAGGTGTATGAGTGCATATGATAGTCCTGTACTGAGTGACCATAAGCATGAGTGACTGTACGGGTGAGTGGATTTGTGTGTAGACCTAACAATCAGTGAGTGGGTATGTAGTTATTGCTGTTGGAGTGTCTATGGTTTTGAGAATGTCAGTCTGTAATTTTGAGTGGGTGTATCAAAGGTTATATTAGGGTGTGAAAAGATGCACTAATTCATCACATGGATGACGTCATCAGTGATGTCATCAGTGATGTCATTTGAGATGTCATGAGTGATGTAATATGTGACGTCATCAGCAGTGCATTGCGGGGGCGCGAGTTATAGTTAGCTGAACTAACTATAACAGAGGAATTTCAATGACTGGTTTTGTACGAGTGCAATGTCCAACTAACTATAACTTTCCCTAAAACCTGTGGTTTTTTCAGTGAATGTCTAAGGTTTTTTAAATGCTAATTTCTAACTATAACGTGCCTGAAACCTATGTTTTTTCAGTGAATATATGTGTATGTATATATATATATATAATTACTGAAAAAAGGTCATGTGAAGAAAGAAGAAAAAACGCACAGAAAGAAAAAAAAAGAAATGCAGAAAGAAGCAACAGAAGTCCTCAAAGATGAAGAAAAGTGCAGGAAGAAGGATAATGTGCAGAAAGAACAAACAGAAGAGCAGAAAGAAGCCTTGATGCAAAATCATCCTGTACCCTCAACTTTTTCAGACGGATACTGGTGGTAACTGAGTCTCACTAACCAGTCCTAGAGCCAGTGCTATGTTTAAAGACACTCAGAATACAGTGAAAACACCTACATACACTAGGGAACACTATGCGTTGGGGTCCCCCTGTGATCAGCATGACCTCCTCTGTAAGCCCCTAGTATATAATAGGGCAGGGGATTAAAACTACCTCTTAAAACGCGCCACAGGGCGTGTTTGCACATGTCACCTCAGGCCCCGTCCCCTCACTTCCCTACTGTGTAAACACGCCCTGTGGCCATTTTTAGTTGGGAGATTTAGTTCATTTGAATCCTGAGGGTCCCTAGGGTCCAACTAGCCCACTAGGTACCTCCAGTAAGCGCCACAGAGTTGCATTGCAGAGAGGTGTAAAAAGTGGCACGGCCTGGACCACCTCTCTGCAACGCAGCTCAGTGGCGCTTACTGGAAGCACCTGGTGGGCTAGTTAGCCCCCAGGGGCCCTCAGGATTGAAGGGGAATTATTTCCCCAACTTAAAACGCGCCATAGGGCGTGTTTGCACACATCACCTCAGGCCCCGTACCCTCCCTTCCCCACTGTGTAAACACGCCCTGTGGCCATTTTTTAAGTTGGGAGATTAAGTCCCCTTGAATCCTGAGGGTCCCTAGGGGCAAAATAGCCCAGTAGGTATGTCCAGTAAGTGCCATTGCAGAGAGGTGTAAAAAGGGGCACGGCCTGCACCACCTCTCTGCAACGCAGAGCAGTGGCACTTACTGGAAGCACCTGGTGGGCTAGTTGGCCGCCAGGGTCCCTCAGGATTGAAAGGGAATTATTTTCCCAACTTAAAACGCGCCACAGGGCGTGTTTGCACACGTCACCTCAGGCCCCGTCCCCTCCCTTCACCACTGTGTAAATGCGCCCTGTGGTCGTTCTAAGTTGAGAGATTAAGTCCCCTTGAATCCTGAGGATCCCTGGGGGCAAAATAGTCCACTAGGTACGTTCAGTAAGCGCTATTGCAGAGAGGTGTAAAAAGGGGCACGGCCTGAACCACCTCTCTGCAACGCACAGCAGTGGCGCTTACTGGAAGCACCTGGTGGGCTAGTTGGCCCCCAGGGTCCCTCAGGATTGAAAGGGAATTATTTCCCCAACTTAAAACGCGCCACAGGGCGTGTTTGCACACGTCCCCTCAGGCCCCGTCCCCTCCCTTCACCACTGTGTAAACGCGCCCTGTGGCCATTCTAAGTTGAGAGATTAAGTCCCCTTGAATCCTAAGGGTCCCTAGGGTCAAACTAGCCCACTAGGTACCTCCAGTAAGTGCCACAGAGCTGCGTTGCATAGAGGTGTAAAAAGGGGCGTGGCCTCAGAACACCTGTCTGCAACGCAGCTCCCTGGCACATACTGGAGATACCTGTAGGGCTAGTTGGCCCTCAGGGACCCTCAGTATTGAAGGGGAATTAATTCCCCAACTTACAACTGGCCAGGGGGCGCGTTTGCAGAGTGCTGCAAGGAGGGGGCGTGGCCTCCGGCGCGATGCCGGTCTTTTATTTATTTTATTTTTTTAAGAAGGAGGGCTGTGTGGCCCCCCTTCTTTTTCTAATTTACTGGCCCTGGGGACCCTCATTTTTTTTGTTGAAAAAAATAAATTTGGCCCTCCCAAGGCCTTAATCGGCCCCGGGGACCCCTACCCCCGGGTCATGGCCTTTTTTTTATTATTTAAAAAAAATATATATTTATAGAAACACCTAGGACATGCTGGACAAACCGTATGTACCTATCACCATGACGATTTGCGTGATATTCACTAAAAGGCGACTATGCATAGAATGAATCCACATGGAATGTATTTATACCGCTAGTGAAGCTCTGACGTGTTTGACACCCTACCGTGCCTAATCCCGGCGCCCCCGCCGGTGGGTACTCTCCAAGTAGACACCCTTGTCGTTTATTTATACAAACATGGGTAGCTATTGACGGGCACATTCAATACACACGCACACCAAGCCATTCAAAGGGGATTTGACAAAAATTCGACCAAACTATGCAAGAAACCCCCCTCACGGTTAATAAAACACACATCCACCACCGGATGTGTAATACTTTGTATTTTACTCTCTGAAAAGGAGACAAACCTCACTTGAGAGTCACAGCGTGCTCCTGGCTGAGCCCAATGATGTGTTACACCCACCAGTGCCCGCCGAGTGCCTCACACCTCTGTGTTGTATTCCAACAGCTAGTGCGTATGCTACGACACTTTCTAGCCCATGTGCACTGTAACACCACCCCGTGAATATGTCATGCCACACTTGCCTTCGCACGGGTTATATTGCCCCATCTAATGTGCCTTCCTCGATGCCTATGTTATAACGCACAATCTGGAATCCATATCTTTGTCACAGTGCATTTGCAACGTTACACTCCACAGCACATATTTTATATTACAACTTTAGAGACTAGTTAGGTTACACAACACTGCCCTGTGCATATTACACTCCAAGGCGCATATCGCATAGCATGCGCTAGTGCCTGTGCTATCTCGCACTCTCCAATGAATCTGTCATTGCGCACAATGTATTGCATATTATATTTCCTGCCCGGTTCATCTTATATCACACTTTTTGGTACATAGTTTATACCATATACTATATTTAGTTTCCATTTTCAATTGTGCTCTCAGGACTATGTTCTATATAACACTGCGTCCACCTACCCTTTTCACTGGCATTACATTTTGCGATGGGGGTGGAGGGTCAGTGGGTGTTTCTGCCAAGTGAGCCCGAAGTCACAGTCACAAACGTCCTCTTCTTCCTGAATAAAAGTGAGATTATGCTGCATACTTGTTCATATTTTAAGTAGTTCGCACAGACACACATTTTAAAAACAAGAACGATCCTAATACCCACCTTCTCTGAACAGTTAGCTTGCTGCCCCATCCACCTCCTCCCTATCCTCTGTTGTCTGAATCCATGGACTAGCCTCCTCCCTCCTGCCATGCATGGTCTGATGTGCTGGCACTGCCCTCCATTCAGCATGATGTACCAGTCCACTCCTCCTGCCCTCCATTGCCCAATTCTATGTGCCATCATTGACCTCCTGCTTAGCCTCTGTGCTTAGCTTGCTGCCCCTATTCTCCTTCCCCCTGCCCTCCAATGTCTTTGTGCATGCCCCTGCTCCATCCTTTTGCCCACCATGTTCCATGGACCTGCCACTCCTATCTACTCTGAGTGTTCTATTGAGCTGCCACTCCCCTCCCACCTGCCTAGCATTGTCAGATGACTGTAAACTGTCCCTGCCAACTCCACCCTGCCTGTCCACATGCCATGCCCCTATCCCCTTCCTCCTGTCCTCCATGGTCCATTTTACTGCCACACCCTTCTGCCCTTCCTGGTCTGTTGTGCTGCAACTGCTCCTCCTGCCTGCCCCGTGCGGTCTGTTGTGAGGCCCCTTCCCCTGAACACTCTTGTCTGTGCCCAGGTCCTGACCCTCCCTTCTATCCTCCATGGTCCTTTGTGCATGCCCCTGCACCCTCCTTCTTGCCCATCATAGCCATTGTGCTGCCACTAACCCTCCCGCTTGCCATGCATGGTCTTCTGTGCTGCCATGGCCCCTCCCACCTTCCCTGTGTGGTCAGCTAGCTGCCCCTGACCCCCTCCCACCTTCCCTCCATGGTCTGTGTGTATGCCATCATAGACTCATTGTTGGTCTCCATGGTGTGCCTTGTTTCTAGTGCCCAACCTGGCTGACCTCCATGGTCATCTTGCTGCTCCTGCCCTGCCCCCTTGCCCCCAACCCTCTGTTTCCATGTGCAGACCCCTATACCCTCCCTCCTGGCTTGTCTGTTCCATTGTAATGCCCCTGATCCGTCCCTCCTGCCCTTTATGGTCTGTTATGCTGCAGCTTTCTCTCCTGTCTGTCCATTATGGTCAGCTAGCTACCATTGCCTCTTTCCCCTCTGTTCTCTGTTGTCCACGTGCATGGTCCTGTCCCCTCCCTATTGCTTTCTATGGATTGTTGTGCTGCACTCCCGTCCCGCTTGTGCTGTGTGGTGTATTGTGCTGCTGCAAACCCTGATGCCTGCCCTGTAGGGTCAGTTTGGTACACCTCTCCATGTCCCTCCTGTCCTCTGTTATCCGAGTCCATGTCCCTACCCCAATTCCTCCTGCCTACCATGATCTAATGTACCATACTTGTGAACATTTTGAACTTGGTAAGAGGGAGATTTTGAAAAAAAACTGGGGTATTGATTTTCCCCTTTGAGTTACATTGAAAAAGAGGAGATTGTAGACAGGAGACAGATCAAATAAAGCCCATTTGAGCTTAAAAACATTGGACGTTTCCTGGCTGAAACGGGTCTGTTGGCATGTATGGTTGTACTACCACTGCCTCTTACTTCTGCCCACAATGGTCTATTATATTGCCACAGCCTCTCTTGCCAGTCCTGTATTGTTGGTTTGTTGCCCCTGCCCCCCTTTCCACTGCCCTCCATAGTCTGTTGTGCTGCCGCTGCCCTTCCTGCCTGCCCAGTGTGGTCAAATTGTTGCTTCTGCACTCTCCTACCTGCCTTCACTTTTCAGAGTCCATGCCCCTGGCCTCTGCCTCTCAACAGTATCCCAATGAGCAACTAGATTGCTAACATTCTATATTTATTACAAAAGGGTGGAACGCCTGACATCATCTTGATGTAATCAAATCTGTAATACCTAGAGTATTTCCTTTAGAAATTACATATATGAGAGGGTCTTATTTGCATGAAAATTATGGTTAGTGCTCTAAAAAACTAAAATGAGGACATATTTTCTGAGTTTTCAAATAGCGACAAAGAACTTTTAAACTGTTTGTAATCTTTATTTTTTTTATCCAGTTGACCACTTGATTAAATGTTGCACCGAGGGGAGAGGATGTGGTGTTACTTCCAGAGCTGCAGACTTTGCAACTGGGGAACCAGGTTGGAGTTTCTGCTTCAGCTCAACATTCTGTGATTCTGGTCAAATCACTTAATCTCCCCATGTCTACAACCAAAATGAATTTGATCTTGTGTGATGTAACCAATGCCCATGTAAAGCACTCCAATACCTGACAAGTCTGCACTATATAAAACTGCAAACACACAAAAAATAAAAAGTGTTTTGTGCACACTTCTGTCATTGGGCTACATCTGGGTGATATTTGTGCTGCATTTGGGCTCTTTTGTCTCTGGTGGCCACCTTGGGAGATTTATTTGTTATGAAGTTTCCTAATTTTCTCATTTACTGCAGTCTCCTCAGTAGGAAATGCTATCAGTTTTTTACTTTGATTCCATCAAGAAAGTATTCAATTATGTCACACATTTGCCATAAATTCTGAATGTTAGGACTCTAGTTGCTCATTAGATCACTGTAGTAAAGCTACTGCTCACCACGGAAGTCTGCTGCTGGTATTAAAAGTGCATGTTTCAGTCTGTATGTCAGAAATCTTTAATGAAATAGAAGAGGATTTGAGAAGTCACTCAAAATGTGCCCTAATTTTTCTTTCTTCAGCACTAATCATAATTTCTATGGCAAAATAAACCCCCTCATTGTGTTCCTTTTTAAATTAAATGTTTTAAGTGTTACCAGTTTATTCCAATCACGATGGCTTCAGGTGTGGCATAATTTTGTCATAAGTAAGACAGTAAGCACTCTAGTTGTTCTTAAGAACACTCTGGGACATTCTGTCATTGGGCTGTACTTGGGCTACATCTGGGTGATATTTGTGCTACATTTGGGCTCCTTTGTCTCTGGTGGCCATCTTGGCATAGATTCCAATAAGAGGTGTTCAGGGCTCTAATGTTTTTAGAGTAACTCTCACAGCCCTGCTTAGTCACGAGCAATATATGGAAGCCACTGAAATTTAAACATGAAATGCAGAAGTGGTTTCACTGAGAAATACGGCCTGAAAACTAGACCACCGCCGCATGTTCATAGAATCAGGAAATCACAGAAATGTCACATCATCCTTCCACACCTAAACCACTCATAGTTGAATAGCGCTACCTATATAGGTTATTTTACTTATTAATTTAACAAGTCCTGTCATTCCTATATAACCATTCTCATTTTTATGTTGATTACTTGAACTGTCTCCATTTGGTATTTAAGTTTATTTGGTTGCCTGTCTTATTTTTTAGGTTTTCCTGACAACTGCATTTGCAGGTTGGCCCTGGCTAAATCCTTGCTTTTGGGGCACTTATGAGAACCAGAAGTGGGCGAAATTGAAATGTTGTAAGTGAAACTCAGCGAATGGGTCTTTTTCCCATCCTTGGAGTGAGATTCGAGTGATCTGCTGCTTCATGCACAGAAAAAAGTCAGAAGCCAAAAAAGCACGGGTGATTTTTAAAAGCACTGTGAGTGGCCAGGCAATGTGGCTGAACGGCTAGAGCGGGCGACTTTGAAGCTGGGGACCAAATTTCGAGGCTGGCGGGAGGCTCAAACATCCTGTGATTCTGGGCAAAACGCCTAATCTCTCCGTGCCTAAAAATGAATCTGTCCGTCTGTAACACAACTGATGCTCATGTAAATTTCTCTGATATCTTCGGGTAGAGTTCGCATTAAATAAAACTGCAAAAAAAAGTTGCTTAACTTAATTCTTCCTGCTTTAATGTAAATATATTGCCTGAAATCTTGACTTTGGAGCAGCTATTATGGCAGGGGAGTCTGTGTGCCATGCCTGCATTTAGAATCCTCCTGGCACTCTGTAATGTAGGCTACACACAAGCTCCCCTGCTAGAAATGTTACTTTGAATAGAACTGACAGGGGTCTGCCAATGTAAGTAACCGAATTTAATTATAATTACTGTATTTACATTGTCGATCCCGCTGGCACTAATGGAGAGCACAAGAATTCCTTTATTTCAGGGGTGGCTCCTCCGCTAAGGCGGTGGAGCATCGCCCCACTGCTTGCAGAAGTGAAATAAAGAAAACATAAAATGATAATAACTCGTTATTATTATCATTTTATATTTCCCTGCAGCTGCAGCTTTGTGGGCGGGCGGGGTTGCTCTGCTTACAGAGCAGGGGAGGAGTGGTTTGAGTTCCTAACCCTGTGCATGAATGTGTGGCCGGCCCTCTCCAGCCGCCCAAACCAGTCATGCGCACTTTCTGTTCGCGATGCAGACTGCATTACAGCCTGCGTTGAGGATATGCCCAGGCCCCCAACCCCTGGCTGAGCGCCGATCCATGACGCTCAGACCGATCACACCGCTGTATTGCAGTGATTGGCTCAGGGGAGCCGGGTGCTTCCTGCTATGGCTGGAGAGACAACGGAGGAACGGCAGAGGAGAGACACGGTAATCAAGTACGTTTTATTTTTTTATTTTTTTACCTCCTCTCCCCACCCTCCCTTGCCCCCTTCAAATCCTCCCCCGACCCCTGCCGGTGTCCACTGGTTATCTTCATTCCTCACTAAGCAAAATGAGGAATTCTTGATCTGCAGGACATTTCGAAAGGGCAGCATTCCTTATTTTTTTTTAAAACCTGTGACATGTGGATGCGGAAATGGCAGAATTGCCTGCATTTTCGTTCTTCTTACTGCAGATTGTAAAAGAAGGATTTCGCTCACCCCTTAAGGGAACTGTTACGTCTGTAGTTTCTACTGATTTCAAAAAGATGTCAAGATCTTTCTTTCTTGAACTTCTTTTCATCAGTACGCAGGTACTCCCGCTCATGAAACAAAAGCAGTTTCTAGTAAGTTCTAGGCACACCATTCTCCTAACTTAGGGTTCATCATTTTGGAAATGCACCTGGCACTACAAATTCTTCCTGTTTGGCTAGGGATGGGGGTCCGGTAAACCTGCTGATGATGCTGTACACTTGACCTATGGTGTGCTTCCTCCATTCACTGTTCACCACAGTCCCCCCTCATGCCCTCAACCAGAGATGCTATTGTGGGGTTCCATGGACTATATTTTGCATGATCAAACCTTCTACAACCCCATCACCACAGCTGCTTGGCGGCTACTTAGAGTGGTCAGCTGTTTTCAAGTCTGACCACTTATATTCCAAAATGGAAGACAATATAGGATCTAATATGGCAGGACATTTCTCTGCCCTGCCATATTTTGCAAGCATTTACCTGAGATCTGAGTACAACAAAGATATTTGTGGGGCTCTGGCTCCATCCACCATATGTACAAGTACTCCCAAACCTAATCGGATCAGCTCCAAGACAGGCATTTGGTGACCCAAATGACGTTGCTCATGTTGCCTACTGCATCCCTAAATTCACCCACTTGCTAGAGCAACTGTGCTCTTCTCCTAGGGCATGAGATTGTTGGGCTTACCATCGCTTACTTTATTAACCCCTTCGATGCTCATGACGGAACGGTTCCGTCATGAGCATCGGTTGAGCTGTGCTCATGACGGAACCGTTCCGTCATGACCACGCCCGCGCTAGAACCCTTCAGCACCGCGGGGGAATCCGCGCAGCGCTGAAGGGGTTAAAGATACGGGGTGGTAAGCGTGAGGTAAATGTGCAAGAAATGGGCACAATCTTCTTCCACACAAATCATATTCGAAAATAACAAATCCTATTCTGTATGCACACCAACTGCAAAACCTAGAGCAGAAAAAGGAACGATTTGTGTTGTTTATTTCAGGAGCCTGTAGCAATTGCAGGGTGAACAGAGTGCCGGAAAATAAGTAAAGAGTAAGATATTGTGGTGACATGGACACCAAAGGAGATGTATATTGCGGATGAGTGGGTCCTCTCCCGAGTGCTTTCTAGGATGATGGCCTCACACTCTCTTGGTTCTAGCTTGTTAAATGCTAGAATCCTTTTTCTGCATGCGATTTCTCTCTGTCTCACTTAGGATTCGGGAGGAAAGACCTGTTGATCCAGGACCGTATTTAGGGCCTTAGTTACACTTTGGCAGATGGGATGCTCCGACACAAATGTGGCAGATGCCCATCCACCATGTGACATGTGAATTATAGCCTATGGCACTTGTAATATGGCAGACCGAATATCCGTCTTATTTTGACAGCGTATCTTGTCAACCAAACCCCGTATAAGCCCCTTAGTATTTGCTTATGGTTTCCCTCCCGCTCCCAGCAGGAGTCTAAACTGTTCAATGGTCAAGAACGTGTTGTTCTGTGGGGAGACACTGCTTTTTACAGAATGTTACTGCCTACCTCCCTTTGACTCATTTTCTGCACCATTAAGCTCATTAATGGTGGAGTTGCGTGTCATTTCATCACACCACAGGAAGACAGACATGTTTTATAGGATAATCAATCTTTCTCAATGAAGATGAGGTCACATGAGCCGTTAGTCACACTTGATATTTCCCGTCACAGATGTTTGGCTCCATTACAATGCGGACAAGCCTCAATGGTTTCCAGTCATTGAGCCACGTCACAATCACGACATTTGGACTTGACTGACAGTTGGCTCTCCTGTGTAATTTGGACAGATATTTTGGGATTTCTAGGCCATATTCCACCAAGTGCAGTCAATATTTAGTTTTCCCGCGTCCTTTCTGTTCCATTGAAGTATGTAGTGTATGTGTGGGATCGACTCACATATGCCAGTTTGCTTCCCCTTCATCTTTCCCTCACACGCAAAGTCTAAGCAAGACAGAAGCAAATGCTGGGGCGCTCCTCTCCTCGGGCAATGAGAAAATGAATATTGGCGTAAATCTGCGGACAAACCAGCAATTCGCGAATGTGCCTATTTCTTGAAGTCAACCTCTGTACAAATACAAAAATCTCAAAATACTAGACATTTCCTTAAATGTTATGATTCTAACCGGTACATGTTTGACACAGCACTGTGCATGCATTTAATCTTACGAGAAAGGTGCCAATGCATCTCAGCTTTTACTTCATACAGTCCGATGGGGATTACAGCAAAACATCTCCTGGACCACTATGAAGTTGAGATTCCAACGATACTTTAAGCAAAGAATAATTACCCGCCCGACTTTGGGCATCCCCTCTTGCATTTGTGTGCCTGTTTCTTCTAAATGCCACCCCAAAGGATTGCCCTAGGAATAGCTTACCTGTTACCCCTCTAAAGCCAGAGCTAAGCTAAAACTGCTAGAAAATTCCCCTCAATTAGGGTGTGGAAGACTACATTATAGTCAGGTCAGTTACAGCTTCACTTGCCTTTAGTGAAGACAAATAGACACATGAACACACGCATACACACACACACACACTCATACAGACCTACGCAGACACGCGTACACAGGGCCTCATTTATGAAAAGTGACGCATCACTGCGTGAAAACAGTGATGCGTCACTTTTCACTGCGCCCTCCCTGCGACTCCAATGATGCGTCATATTTACAGTATGACGCATCATGTCGCAAGGAGTCACAGATACGTCAGTATTTCTGACGTATCTGTAGTCGCAAAAGTGACGCATTGCTGGAGTGTGTCACAAAAGTGACGCAACTCCAGCAATGTGTCCTTTCACATGGGGCAGGCCCCATGTGAAAGGGCCTGCGTCAGTCTTACGCCTGCTGTGAGGCAGGCGCAAGATATTGACGCATTTGCACCCTAGAAGTGGCGCAGTGAAATCTCGTAGATTTCACTGCGTCACTTCTACGATGCTTACTTACGTGGGAACGCCCACCCTGCATACATTATACCTGACGCAGGTATAATGTAGCGCAGGGGTTTACAAAGTGACGCATCTAGGTAGATGCGTCACTTTGTAAATATGGCGCATCATGGCGCATGTTTTACGCCACTGGTGCGTCACAAAAAGTGACGCACCGGTGGCGCAAAAGTGACGCAGGGGCTCATAAATGAGCCCCACAGTCTTTAGTTTTTCACAGACACAGACGTTAGATGCTCACAATAAGACAGCCACAGACATACATATTGAAAAACACAGTAGCGCACATACAGACAACCAAGCACGAGACTCATGTAAATATATATATATATATTTTTTGTGTGTGTTGAGTTTTATATAGCGCAAACTAGACCCGTAGGTATCAGAGCGCTTTACATGAGCACCAGTTACGTTACAGACGGACTCTTTCATTTTTGTTAGGCACGGTATATATACACACACACGCGTTTATATATTTCTTTTTCACTAAAAACACTTTAGAAGGTACGTAATGGTGTTTACTCACATACTCACATCACAAGAAAACGATTCTTTTAAAACAATATAAAAATTCTGCAACTAAACTTCATTTTAAGGCACGCTATGGATACAAAACCTAATGAGCACTAAAATTGGGCAGTTATGGCTAGCTAAAAAAATTCTGAATTATGTACTTGCATACAAAGTTTCTATTTCAGGGTATGTTAAAACAGCATTTAAAAAACAAACTGATATTTTCACTTCCCTTGTTGGCAGGCAGGCCGTCAGTTATCGAGGGTTATGGGCAGGAAGTTGAGTCATGTTTTTGTTTGAGTCATAGAGTCACAGGACGATGCTGGCTGCTGACGCACTTCGCCTTACTTTGACTCAGAAACCCCCCTATTCTTCTCAAGGCGATATCCGTGCTTCAGGCCACATAGTTGGGTAGATCATGTCACAGCCGTTCTGTGTTGTGAAGTTAGACACCGCCCTCATTACCTCATTCTAGTTCGACCATGTGTCAGTGTTACTTCTCCAATAACGCAAACCGCTTAACCTTATTTAGTATAACATTATCAGAGAAAAGGATTCATCTTGTAGGAATTCATTAGGCATGTCCTTAGGGGCTTGCTTGTGTGACTGGAAGGTGTGTTGAAAAGTGGAATTTAGTAGTTAGGCGTCATGAGTGGTGCGCCTACGTACTAGTCACTGAAGTACTGCGTATTAGACAATTCTATGCATGTAGGAATTGGGCCCGCCACAGACACAGATTATAAGTAGAGGGCAATTGAGAGAAAGCAGACTGTGGGCTTGATTTAGAGTTTGGTGGATGGGTTACTCCGTCACAAACATGACAGGTATCCGGTTCACTGGTGCCATAGGGTTTTATATGCTGGTAATAAGGCAGATAGGACATCCATCAGGTTTGTCTTCATCCCAGCATTCCTGTAACATGGACCGGCCGCAGTAGGGATTGTGGTATAAAAGGCCCGAGTGCCAACGCTGTCAAGCCATTGCCTGCTGGGATTGAAATGAGTTGATCAAACCTTGTCCCCATGAAACTGAAGACACCGACTGGCAGACGACAATTTGCAAGCTGCCAAGAGCCAAATCTTTAACCTCAATTAGGTCTCTTTCTTCAGCCTGTACTTTTCTTTGAATGGTGCCCTAATTGGCTCCAATAGATTACTCCTGCTGCAAAGAGATGATTTGGCCTTGTTAAGTTTAGATTTCATGAGCAGATGAAAGAACAGACTTCATCTCCATCTGTTTTTATGTGGAAGAACTTACCTCTGTAAACCAGGTAGTCATCTACCTAAAGGCGCAGTCTCATTCCCTTTGTAAGGACTCCAACCAATGGTGTCAAGACCCCTGATGCTGACTTGAAGCCACAGGTAGTGCTCTGAACTGAAGTTGGGCCCTCTGGAAGCAAGTGGAAACACTAGTGGGCCAGAGCTATGGGTTCATGCAAGTGAGCATATTGCTGGTCAGTTGTCAACATGAAATTCACTGGATAATGGACTCAAACTTGCTGACTTTCTCGAGGTCAGGCATTGGACGAAAACTCCAAACAGTTTCGGCAAAGCAAAAAGAGTAAAGAAAACACCCTGCATTATTCGGAGACTGGTACGTGAAACAGAAACTCCTCCTGAAGATCCTAAAACCTTTCCTGGAGAGCTTGTTGTCATGTACACACCCGCAGTGCTTCAAGAAAAAGGACTTTCTGTGTAGTTCCCAGCTGTAATATGGTACCTTGTGTTGATCCCTACTAGTGACATTGGAAGGTGGGTCTCAGTGTGTTGTTTAATATGTTATTCTGAAATTTATGATGACTCTGATGAACGGTGTAGACTTTACAAGAAGTACATACTATTTATTCAAGCACTGAATTTCAGTGCCATCTTTATTGTATCACTGAATCTAAGTTATGAAGTATATTATGCGGCAGTATTATTTTCATCCGTCAGAGCTACAATTTGTTTTTCTCAAATCTTCAAATGATGCCAATAATGTGGCAAATTCTGTAAGTCCATACATATGTGGTAATTGCTGCAATCACAGAACGGATAGCTGCACTGGCCCTCACCATTGTCCATTGTTTTATCAAAAATGTATTCATGAAAGGTAAACTAAAACAAAGCATTTTAATTCACATGATATCCCAGTTGATAGCCCCACTTTGAAGAAAAAAAGCATTTTCAAGCAATCTACCATGAAACAAACTTGTAATATTACAAATACATAATGGCTAATATGTATTATATGGTCCTATACTGCCTTTGGCCTCGTGGTTTATGGTGTCACCAGAACCCCACAGTGTCAATATTGGACCATATCACACAGTTGCGCATTATGTGTCTTATGTATAGATAGAGCTAGAATCCCAGGTCCAAGGCAATATTTACTGCATGCAAAATATTGAAAAATGTGCTGACATTTCTACTATGGAAAAACATTGATGGCTCGAATTAGAGTTTGGCGGAGAGGGTTCTCTGTCGCAAGTACAAGGAGGTACCGTCTCTGCCTCATTTAGGTTCGGGTAGACATTCAGTATGTCAGCAATGGACGCACCGCCATCCCTGCCCCTGACATACTCCTCCAACAGTCTGATGGAGTGAGGGCCATCAAGGATTTAGCCATTTGACCGCCTGCTCTATTTAGAGTGGTCAGTCATATGCCCAGTTTTCACTGTCCATCACCACCTGGTAAAACCTGGCGGTAAATGGGCAATGAAAATTACCCCAAACTATGCAGTTCAGCATGTTTCTCAGCACGTCTAATTTATGCTGGGAAAGAAAATTGGTCACAGGGATGTAAAGTGATTTGCCCATTATCATGAGCGTCATTTAAAGGAAGCTGATGCTAGCAATTGATTTCCCATCTGGAAGCATTCCCAAGATCTTTTATTTTATGTCTGATAATTCGTCAGTCTGAGTTTTCAATAAAAAATGTTTTACAAAAAATATACAATAGCCCATTACCTGAGTTGTCCAAGCTCAAGTCATGTCATTATGACGACATTGTTGGGGGTCACAAGCATTAAATGTCACTTGTGTGACCACTACAGTTTTGGTTACAGGCCACCACTGCGTTGAATCGCTAGATTTTTTTACCAAGTATGCTACATTTTTAACTCGTATTTCTTTGCTCTACTGTCAAGAAACCCATTTTATTGTGGCTGAGAGTTGGAAAACTTATATTCAAAAGTAAGATCTCCCCATGATATGTTAATACAATTCAAAATGTTCCTGACAGATGCCCCTCCTATGGTCCATGCGGCCATTTTCTTTATCAATCCACAACACAGAACTAGATGTTGCACAATTATAATAACTGTTTAAGCCAGAGATTTCAACCATTGCCAGTACTAGCTCATTTGGTAATCAAGACTGTAATGTGCACGCATTGTTAATTTCCTGGATGTTTTGGATGTGCACAGGCATTTAGATTACCTATACAAACCGTCCACTCTTGGGGGCTTTCTTAAATCAGAGATGTTTTACATTGTTGAGTGCCAATTTATTGTTTATTTTAAACCACTTTTCATCCATTTGATTCAGAGTCCTAAGTTCTATTTTACCTACAGTGTTGTAATAACTACATTTACTTTTGCTGTTCCCTCTAAATCACTTTGTCACCATGTAGTTTGTTGTTTGGATCAATGCAATGTAAAGGTGGTCCATCATCACCCTGCAAAAAATAAACAGAGGAAGGGAAGAAAAGGCCCATTGAACAAAATAAGGGGCTTTTTTATGAGCCCCTTGTGCCACTGTGGTGTCACTTTTTTTTGGCACTCTGGTCACGGCTTTGAATGGCCTCACAGATATGGGGCATGGCAAGGCAGGTCAAATCTCTGCGTTGCCTTACTCTGTGTTAGGGAGGCATTCCGTGGCAGGGCAAATCTCTGGGTTGCCTTACTCTGTGTTAGGGAGGCATTCAGTGGTAGAGTAAATCTCTGCGTTGCCTTACTCTGTGTTAGGGAGGCATTCCGTGGCAGGGCAAATCTCTGGGTTGCCTTACTCTGTGTTAGGGAGGCATTCAGTGGTAGAGTAAATCTCTGCGTTGCCTTACTCTGTGTTAGGGAGGCATTCCGTGGCAGGGCAAATCTCTGGGTTGCCTTACTCTGTGTTAGGGAGGCATTCAGTGGTAGGGCAAATCTCTGCGTTGCCTTACTCTGTGTTAGGGAGGCATTCAGTGGTAGGGCAAATCTCTGCGTTGCCTTACTCTGTGTTAGAGAGGTATTCCGTGGCCGTTGCAGTGGGTGTTCCCATGCAACACTCATGGATGTTGACAGCTTCCCCAGATTTACAAAACCATGTAAACCTGCGGATGCACCAAAACCTTACGCCCTTCTTTTAAACCTCTGTTAGTCATTATCTTTTTTGTGACATGGCCACTGAGAGTCAGTTTGACCTTTACCCATGTGCTCTAGGACAAATACTGGATAGTCCTCAGTAAGGGCTCTGAGATAACCCAACTAGCAAGTTTTTATCACACCTTGAAATAGTCTGCACCATCGAAAGCCATACGGTAAACGATTAAGCAGACCAATAGATTGTCTCACTTGTATTTTGTTTTCTAGTGTTTTTGCGTAAATAGTGCCAAAATATTGTCTGACGTACTACTGTTAAACCCTGTTTGGGTTATTGTATTAGATTTTTCGATCCAGTCTTCTGGTTCCCTTAATAACAACTTTGCATAAAACTTGACATCTTCATCCAATAAAGCGATTATTCTATAGTTTGTAACCAGTCTGGGGTCTTCTTTTTTGCATATCGGATGCAGTATATAGACCCTTGCCAAGATGAGGGGACTGCTTGGGTTTCAAACGCATTTTTATTTAGGGTGCGAATAGTAGGGGCCCAGACATGGATATTAGGTATGAAAAGAAGGTTTAGGGAGGCCACTGGGGCTTGGGCCTTCATCTGTTTTTGAGGCTCTTATAACATGTCGAAGTGAGCTATGACTGAGAGCTGATTCGACAGGAGTCTGGATATAAGGGGCAGCCGCCTCTGTGTTATCCACCTATAGTGGATTGATGTGGGTAATACAGCTTTCCCCAGGGATTGAATTACCTGGTTAATTTGGATATTGACAACTAAGATTATTTATAAATTGCCATATTTTCTCTGGGCATCCCAAACAGCATTTTTGTGTAATTCTCACTCATTGGGCATTGGTGTCGGCTTTCTTGTCCTCCCAAACCTGCTGTTTATATTGTTTCTTTATAGTTATGATTTCCAGCAGTACACTTGCTGGAGGCATGGAACTATTTACTTCTGTTTCTACTGTGTTAGTTTTTGTGTGGAACAGATTTTATTGGTTGGAAGTCTATATCTCAGTAAACTGCAGGATATTTTGGAACAGTACCCAGCCCATACAGAATTGCAATTAGATTGCAAAAGCCCCTTTTCTAAGAGAGTCCTAATTTGTGTCAACCCGCCTTACATATCCAACCATTTTGTGATACTATTAGATCACGCATGAGACCATTTAGGATTTTTAATACATTATAGTTACATCGACAATTGGCGTAATCACGTTGTGTGGCAATGACTGGTTTGTTAGTTGTATTATTTAAGCCATGTGGCCACTTTCTACTCATGCAATCATTTCTAATGACACTGTTTCCAAAGTACTCTGCTGAAATAAAAGTGTGGTCAAAATCTGCATTCCAGTACTTCACAAAATGTGTGTAACTCATTGATCTTTCAGACCAAAACCTGCAGTTCACAAAGTGTAGATTGAGTCACTGCAATGACCTAAGAAGGATGAGGCCCCTTGATTCATCCAGTGATAGATGAAGGATTCTGCAGGTTATCTCAGCGTGGTTGAAATTGCCTGTTACAATCAAGCACGGATTTCTCTTGCCCTCAAGGAGCGAGAAAAGTGTGGTATCAAGGTGAGGTATCTTACTCTCTTTGTACTTTCTGACTGGATGAAGGTAAATATTTATTCGGAGCAGTGAGAGAGCTGCCCTTCCTGTTTGTTGTGTACCACATTTACTGCAGTGCTTCTAAATTGTCACAAGCTAGATCTTCAGAATTTGCTACACATTTAAGGGTGTTTGACACATAGATACACAGACCACCACTGGCTCTGCCCTTGCTTTGAGGTTTGGTGGCATTTATATAGAAACTGTGGAAACCTAGGACAGAAATGAGTTCCCAACACCAGGATTCATGGGTATAAATTATTTCATTACCAATCAAAAAGGAATAATATCCTCATCTTTTAAGAGCCCACTCAGCACTGCAGGACCTCCGGCCTGGGCCGTTTTGCTGTTTTAGGTGGTTTGATGGTCTTACCTCCACTGAGGAGAGGTCTTATGTACAGTATTAGCCAACCTACTCCATTCAGCTCTGTGTTCTTGATGTAACATTGTTTTACACATGCCTATCTCCATGTTTGTGGTCTCCATTTAATTAATAGATAATTAGTTGGGGAAAATTGAAGATGTAGGGCCTTAATTGGCTTTGAGTATTAACTTGGGATCGGTAATGATATGTGCAACTGTAGAGAAAATATGGGCCAGTGATGCAGGATAACACACCACAACTGGTTTAGATATTATAATGCCCCATGTTGCAATAGGTTTTGAATTTTTTTTATTTTATTAATATTTTGCTGTCATACAAACATAAGATAACAACTGTGCGTGACTTGCTACAAATTCCAGTGCCTTATCGTCCACCGGCAGCCGACTAGGACACAGTACAGTGACAATATGTGCTCTGCCTAAATGGATTTATGCATAACCTTATTCATCCCAAGACAGGTGTGAGTCCCGCGTTCTCAGGTAGTCCAGCAATGGCCCCCAGATGTCTTTTGGTCTTCATGATGATGGCAATTCCTCAGCGTACAGTGCCAGGTTGTCTCTGCAATATACCAAGTCTTTAATCCACATCTCAGCCTGAGGGGACGTCCTGCTCTCCCAGCACATCTCCATCCTCCATTTTGCTAAGTTCAAGGCTATTTTTTACAAATTTCCCGGTAGCACCTTTGAGAATAGGCAGTATGCATAGCAAACATACTTTAGGGCAACATGGTATTACAACATTAGACATAGCTTGCAGCCTTAATCACTTCAACCCAAAATTCCTGTATTCTCCCACAGTGCCATGCTAGATGTAGAAAGTCTGCACCCTGAGTCCCACATCCTTTACATGCATCAGTTTCCCTGAGTCCATACTTCCGTAATCGGGCAGGTGTGTAATAAACTTGGTGTAAGTAATTGAGGTGAAAGATATGTAGATTGCCGTTTGGGCTCAAGGCCTCAGTTAGCTGGCAGGAGTATTCCCATTCTTTCTGCGTTATTTGGGGCAGTAGCTGTTCATTCCATGGGCTAGACTGCTATCGGTGGCAGACACGCATTCTTCTCTGACCGCTCGGTATAGTCTGGTGATCAGTTTGTGTCTCGTTAGGCTTGTGAGTAACATTTGTAGTGCGTGGAGCGTCGGTGGCTCGTCGGAGAAGGTGTGGTAATGTGCCTTAACTGCCTCCCTTAGTCTGCGGTATATAAACAGAAATAGTGGTGATTTATTTTGTATGTATTGCAGCCCCTCAGGCTTTAAAAAGCTGCCCTTTGGGAATAGGTCTTGCATTTTGCTTATACCTGCTAGCTAAAGTGCGCATGCAGCCCCCACCTGTGACCGATAGCGCCGCATGGTGGGAAACAGGGAGTAGAGGGGCATATAGTGGGAGCGTCACCGAAAGTCGACCTAGGTCATGCCAAGCCGATTTGGTGCAGTCTATAGTGTTGATTTCAGCTTTAGGAGTACCTTATTTGGAGTGTGATAGGATACTGTGCAGAGGGATTTGGTGTGCATCCCCATCTTCCACTGCTACGTGTGGGATGAAAGCGTGGGGATTACACCAGTAGTGGGCATATTGCCCTTGAGCACACAGATAATATAAGTGCATACTACGTACCAACCTTTTTTGTAGTCCCATATACGTGTCTCCCAGCCCACCCGGAGTTGCTTGCACCCCGGATCTGTTTCAGCAGTTGTGAACGTAGAGTCTTGAAGAATTGGCTGGTTAGTTTAATGGGGTTGTTACTTAACAGATACAGAAAGCACAGGAGCACTATCATCTTAATGATTGCAATTCTGTCCACCAGCGAAAGCGGCAGACCGATCCATCTTGCAACCTGGTTTTCTAACTTACAGTGTGCCCTGCCATAGTTTTCTCTCACCACTACATCTGGGTTGCAGTGAATCCATATACCAAGATATTTTACAGTGTCAGTAGCCCATTCAAGGGGAAATTCCAGAGGGTTCTATCAGTAAGCGGCACAGCAATCGATTTAGCCCAGTTTATGTTTAGATACGAAAAAGGGGGGAAGATTCGATGAGGTATTCAGAGGCCGGAATCTATACTAACTTTCTTTAACATGCATTTACCTCTGACACCATTGATCACAATTATATCTTTTTTCTCAGCAAGCCTGTTTAATGACTGCGAGTTTTAAGTCAATTATTACAATCTCTGATTGTTTGAAACAAAAAGAACACTTCTTCATTTCGCAACACACATGTCCTTTACATAAAACAATGAAAATTATTTACATTTTATACAGTGACTTAATGACATATCACAAAACATGAATAAAGTACTTTGAACAAACGGAGAAATTATTGCACTACAGTAGTAAGGTGTCCACTTTTGTAAGTCTTGGGAACGCAAGCGAATTGGCTCCTCAACGTGATTTTTTTATCCCGAACGTGTCTAGATCTCTGGCTAGCAGAGATCTAGACACGTTCGGGATAAAAAAATCAGACATCAGTGTCTCCTGGAGAGCTAAAACAATAAACCAGCTCACTGCTCTCTAGAATTACTACGATACATCTCTCTGACTCTGCTCAGGACCACATTTAAAAGTTAAACGTTGAGGAGCCAATTAGCTTGAGTTCCCAAGACTTACAAAAGTGGACACCTTACTACTGTAGTGCAATAATTTCTCCGTTTGTTCAAAGTACTTTATTCATGTTTTGTGATATGTCATTAAGTCACTGTATAAAATGTAAATAATTTTCATTGTTTTATGTAAAGGACATGTGTGTTGCGAAATGAAGAAGTGTTCTTTTTGTTTCAGACAATCAGAGATTGTAATAATTGACTTAAAACTCGCAGTCATTAAACAGGCTTGCTGAGAAAAAAGATATAATTGTGATCAATGGTGTCAGAGGTAAATGCATGTTAAAGCCAGTTTATGTTTAGGCCTGAGAAGGGACCAAAGCGGATGTATTCTCGTAGGATAGGCTCCAGGTATGTCTGAGGCTCCCTCACATACAATACCATGTCATCTGCGTATAGCAATATATTTACCGGTCTCATTGTGAACCTAAGAGCGCTGTTGGGTCAGTATATAGAAGTGTCACCCACCTGCAAAAAAACACAGGGGAGCCCTATTCTATCTAGTATTTGAAACATATAGCCCCACTCGAAAGCCTTGGCAGCATCTAAGACTACTGCCACAGCTTGTAAGTCGGGGTTTAACGTGTGGAACAAGGAGAAAATCATGTGTAGATTGTTCGATGTTGACCTCTCCGGTATAAATTCGGATTGATCAGGCAGTACTATTGTTATAATCTCCATCAGTGTTATATGGTATAACCCACTCCCCCTTCACTGCTGACCCAGTTGGTACGCCCTGGCAGTGGAAGCTCACCTTAGAATGTTGTGAAACGTAGGTTCTGTGTTCAGTGTGGAGAGCGGATGATCAGAATAAAGAGAGTCACTGGCGACGACTGCGGAGGGGGCAGCTGGTCATCTCCCCTTTTTACGTGTTCTCTCCTGCTGAGTGCCCAAGCAAGAGGCAATCTTGGGTTGGAGTCACTGTTCAGGTCATTGTGGCGGTGACTCTGTTCGTTCGAGGCACTGTCCGAGCAACGAGAGGTGAGGCGGTGTCAGTTGGCATCATTACTTCAGGAGGAAGGAGAGGGATTCCAGTCAGAAGGAGAGTGACGACGTTCGCCTCAGCCTTTCTGTGAGGGGCGTGATTAGCCCCGTGTGCCGATCCTTGGTGCCAGCGGTTCCTTTGAAGCTCATCAGCGGTGGAGCCTCAGCTGTTCTGTGAGGGGCGTGATTAGCTCCGTGTGCCGATCTCTGGTGCCAGCGGTCCTTGTGGAGATTACCTGCGGTGGAGTTGCTGCGCTCTATCCCTGAAGGGAGGGTTGCCAATCGACCTCGAGGGGAACGGCTGCCTGAGGGTGTCAGCTCCGGCGTCGGCTCCGTCTGCTTCAGCTGTTTCCTGTGAGGCTGTCTTCCTGAGGGGGCGTTCTGCTCCGCCCCGAGTGCCGTCTGCCGGCGCACCAGCACTCCCAGGGCCGGTCTACTGTCTTGTGTGACATCGCTGGGAAAACCCTTCCACCGGCGCTCCAGTCTACCGGCGCTCCAGTCCTTCTGAAGCCTTCCATCCACAAGTAAGGTCCAACCAGTTTTCGTTTCCGTTCCATGCACGCACATAGTCGTGTTGTATTTCTTCATGGCCATATTCATTGCGTGAATATCCTCCTCTGTGATATGCACAAAGTTGATGTGCATCTCAAATACCGTGCATAAGCGTGTCTATCTGTGGCACGCACACTTTCCTGTCAGACTATGCTTACAGTGATAGCAAAGGAATCTCCCAGGGTGACTCGCACACCTTTGTGCGTTTGATTGTGCGTGACTCCTCTGCATAAGCCGTGTTGTATATACTGCAATTCCTCTAAGTGGGGTCAAGTGTGCAAGTAATATAGTGTTCCTTCTGGGTGAACCTCACGAAATGGGCACTCCTGGCATGAGTCAACCTCCGTCTTTCCTCAATGACTGTGGTGATCCAGAAATACACTGGAAAGACTGGACAAAGCTATTTGAGTCCTATTTAATCGCAATGGGGGGTGAAAGATTCTCTCCCCTGCGCAAACAACACATCCTGTTACACAATTTGGGCGTTCATGGACGGAAAGTCTATGAAACTTTACCTGAACCAGAGTTGGAAGAGGAGGAAAATTTTGATGTGTACGACATTACTATGATGAAATTGGAGTCACACTTCGGTGACAAAGTCAATGTGGTGCTTGAACGCCATAAGTTTTTTAGTCGCACCCAAGGAAAGGGGGAGTCAATTAATAATTACATAGCTGCCCTGAGAGGCCTTACACAATTGTGTGATTTTGGTGTCTTGAACGATTCCCTTATAAGAGATCAACTTGTAAGGTGTACTAATAGTGGTAAAGTACAAGAGAAACTGTTGGCGAAAAACCCATCCCTCAAGGATGCTGTTTCTATTGCACAATCTGTGGAGCACACCGCCAAGTGTGTTAGAGAAATGAAAATTAAAGAGGAGGTTGTGGCAGCCATTCAGAGTGAAGGGCCTGAGAGAGACGTTTTTAAGGTTAACAAGAGAGAAGAGAGTAAAAGCACACCATACAGTAATCCTGGAAAGGAGTCCCAAGGGTTGAAATGTTTCAGGTGTGGCAGCAATAACCACCTGGCCAACAGCCCCTTTTGTACTGCGCGGGGGGTTTTATGTAAAAAATGTAATAGAAGAGGACATTTAGCCAGGGTGTGTAGGGAGGGTTCTAGCTCAAGTAGCCCTGCTAGAAATGTAAGCACCAGTGGGGAATCGCAAGCTAGATTCATTTTTCAGGTGAAAGATAGCCAAGATCTGGAAAAGCCTAATTATCCTAAATGTGTCATTCTCATTGACAACAAGCCTCTTGAGGTGTATGCGGACTCGTGTTCACCATTTACGTTGGTTAACCTAGCTGATTTTGAAAATTCCTTGGGGTGTGACAAGGGTATGCTGGTTCCCCCTGATATATCGCCTGAGGGATACACCAGAGACCCCATCCCTTTAGTGGGAATGATTAGTAGTCACATAGACTTCAAGGGTAGAACCATTGTAGACAAGGTGTATGTTGTGGAGAGGGGTGCAAACCTGTTGGGGTGGAAACACCAGAAAGATCTGGGTATCATCCTGGACCCCAACAATGAGAATCAGGTCATCCTAGTAGACATTCCCAATAGCAATAACCTTCTACAAGAGGCGTTTCCCGATCTTTTCACCGAAAAATTGGGAAAGTTGAAGGATTTCCAACACAGAATAAAAGTCAAAACGAGCGCAAAACCAGTGGTCCATAGAGCGCGACCAGTTCCCTTCCGGCTGAGAGAAGTCCTCAAAAGCGAGTTAGATAAATTGTGTGACATGGGTGTCATTCAACCTATAGAGGCGTCAGAATGGTTGGCCCCTTTAGTTATTGCTTCTAAAGCCAATGGTAGTGGTATTCGCGTTTGTGTGGACTTTCGCAGTCTCAATGACAATATCTGGGTGGAGAGGTTCCCACTGCCCAACATAAATGAGATGCTGAGCACTATGGGGAAAGGATGTTACTTCTCTGTCATAGACTTATCGATGGCGTACCATCAGGTTGAGTTACATCCTGACTCAAGACCCCTAACAGCATTTTCATCACCGTTTGGGGCCTACATGTTCATCAGGATGCCCTTTGGGTTGGCTTCGGCCGCATCCGTTTTTCAAAAAGTAATGCAAAAGATATTGGAGGGTACAAAAAACACGCTGTGTTTCCAGGATGACATACTGATGTATGGGGCAACGGAGGAAGAACATGATGATACTCTCAACACGGTGTGCCAGAGATTGTCTAAAGCGGGTTTAACTGTCAAACTGGATAAGTGCAAGATCAAAGTGACCTCTGTGGATTATTTGGGTCACACCATATCTAAGGAGGGGTTTAAACCAAAGCACAGTCTGATTCAAGCGGTCAGGGATGCGGCAAACCCTTCAAGCAAAGAGGAGCTCAAATCCTTCCTAGGCCTTGTTGAGTACATGTCAAAGTATGTGAAAGACTTTGCGGATCTGTGTGAAGGCCTACGTGAACTTTTAAAGAAAGACAGAGAATTTGTGTGGGAGGAGAGACACAGCATGATAGTGAAGTCAATAAAAGAGCGTATCCTGGGTTCACCTGCACTAGGGTCATTCGACCCAAGGAAAAAAACTATTCTCACCACGGATGCATCCAATAAAGGTTTGGGTGCGATGCTGTCACAAAAGGATAAAGGCCAAGATACTATTATAGCTTTTGCATCACGAACCCTCAATTCAGCGGAAAAAAACTACTCAGTCATCGAGAGGGAGGCGTTGGCGTGCTACTGGGCCGTCAACCATTTTAAGTTTTTTCTGTGGGGGATGCAATTTGTTATACATACAGACCACAAGCCTCTGACATTCATGTTCTCGTCAAAAAGTGTACATAACAATTCCCAGAGAATTTCCAAATGGGTCATGGGTTTAGAAAACTACTGCTTTAAGGTGGAGTACCTCCCAGGTCCAGAGAATGTGATTGCGGACTATTTATCTAGGGCACCCCTTGTGGATTTTTCGAGTGAGGAACAGTTGGATGTCCCCATTTTAGCCGTACATCTCCCTGCGTTAAGTAAAGAAGAATGGGACGCCAGTGTGAGAGAAGACAGTGAAATGAGCATTCTGAAACAGTTTATTGTTAAGGGGTGGCCTGAGACTCGCTCACAAGTTCCAGATTCTATCAAGGACTTTTGGGAGGTGAGGTATGAATTGTCTATATTGTCGGAAGTGGTACATCGAGGGAACAGAGCGGTACCTCCCAGGAGTTTGAGAAACAAAATTATCGACTTGGCACACGAGGGTCATTTAGGGAGGAGCCTCACTAAGAAGAAAGTTAGGAGCTGTTTCTGGTTCCCAAAAATTGACTCTATGGTTGAACAAAAAGTAAGGGAATGCATTAGCTGTGCAAATAGTGACAAAAGCAAAATCACACGCAATACTCCCTTATCCCCGGTTGAAGTGCCGGAGGTTCCTTGGACAAAACTAGCTGTTGATATTATTGGTCCTATGGAAATCCTGGGAACACAAAAGAGGTTCATGTTTGTTCTAGTTGATTATACCTCTCATTGGGTGAATTTTAAATTTACTTCATCTACCACGACAAGCAACCTTATCTCATTTTTAAAGAGTGTCTTTGTATATGAGGGCATCCCAACAACATTGGTGACAGACAATGGGGTCCAGTTTACTTCAGACACTATGAAGTTGTTCTTAGAGAATCTCAATATTAAGCATGAGAAAACTGCTCTCTATTGCCCAAGAGCCAATGGTTTGGTTGAGAGGGCCAATCGGCTTATCAAAGAGCACATCCAATTGGCCATCACCAGTGGATTCGATGTAGAAGATTCTTTAAGAGAGTGCATCTGGTCTTACCATACCACTCCCAATCTTGTCACAGGGGTGTCTCCTTTTGCATGTTTAAGAGGGAGGGAACCCAGCACCAAAATGAACCCGGGGTGGTTGGGAGGAGGAAGAAGGGTGGTCCCCGACCTTGGTAAGAGCAGAGTGAAGATTTCTCAGCACCAACGTAAATACAAAGGATGGTATGACCAGAAGCATGGCGTTAAAGCCCAGGAGTACAAGGTGGGCACCACTGTACAAGTTAAAATGCCCACTCATGTTCCCCCAGGACGCAGCAAGTACCTTACACACCAGGGTGTGGTTAAGTGTGGTCGCAATGTAGTTCGCCTGGAGAATGGACAGACATGGAGCTTTCCATTTACATCTCCCTGCGTTAAGTAAAGAAGAATGGGATGCCAGTGTGAGAGAAGACAGTGAAATGAGCATTCTGAAACAGTTTATTGTTAAGGGGTGGCCTGAGACTCGCTCACAAGTTCCAGATTCTATCAAGGACTTTTGGGAGGTGAGGTATGAATTGTCTATATTGTCGGAAGTGGTACATCGAGGGAACAGAGCGGTACCTCCCAGGAGTTTGAGAAACAAAATTATCGACTTGGCACACGAGGGTCATTTAGGGAGGAGCCTCACTAAGAACAAAGTTAGGAGCTGTTTCTGGTTCCCAAAAATGGACTCTATGGTTGAACAAAAAGTAAGGGAATGCATTAGCTGTGCAAATAGTGACAAAAGCAAAATCACACGCAATACTCCCTTATCCCCGGTTGAAGTGCCGGAGGTTCCTTGGACAAAACTAGCTGTTGATATTATTGGTCGTATGGAAATCCTGGGAACACAAAAGAGGTTCATGTTTGTTCTAGTTGATTATACCTCTCATTGGGTGAATTTTAAATTTACTTCATCTACCACGACAAGCAACCTTATCTCATTTTTAAAGAGTGTCTTTGTATATGAGGGCATCCCAACAACATTGGTGACAGACAATGGGGTCCAGTTTACTTCAGACACTATGAAGTTGTTCTTAGAGAATCTCAATATTAAGCATGAGAAAACTGCTCTCTATTGCCCAAGAGCCAATGGTTTGGTTGAGAGGGCCAATCGGCTTATCAAAGAGCACATCCAATTGGCCATCACCAGTGGATTCGATGTAGAAGATTCTTTAAGAGAGTGCATCTGGTCTTACCATACCACTCCCAATCTTGTCACAGGGGTGTCTCCTTTTGCATGTTTAAGAGGGAGGGAACCCTGCACCAAAATGAACCCGGGGTGGTTGGGAGGAGGAAGAAGGGTGGTCCCCGACCTTGGTAAGAGCAGAGTGAAGATTTCTCAGCACCAACGTAAATACAAAGGATGGTATGACCAGAAGCATGGCGTTAAAGCCCAGGAGTACAAGGTGGGCACCACTGTACAGGTTAAAATGCCCACTCATGTTCCCCCAGGACGCAGCAAGTACCTTACACACCAGGGTGTGGTTAAGTGTGGTCGCAATGTAGTTCGCCTGGAGAATGGACAGACATGGAGCAAAGACAGAGTTGTTAACTCACCCCATCCGTGAAGCCTTTCCATTTGTTTCCCCACATAAGGAGATGTGTTATAATCTCCATCAGTGTCATATGGTATAACCCACTCCCCCTTCACTGCTGACCCAGTTGGTACGCCCTGGCAGTGGAAGCTCACCTTAGAATGTTGTGAAACGTAGGTTCTGTGTTCAGTGTGGAGAGCGGATGATCAGAATAAAGAGTCACACTTACCTCGTGTGTGGTCTGTCTTCATTATAACAACTATATTCGGGAGTAAAGGTTGAAGTCTGGTGGCAAGTATCTCTGCCAGTATCATAGTGTCAGTGTTGATGAGTGATAGCGGGCGATACGAATCACACCGCGTAGTAGGTTTGTCTTTTTTTAACAGGGCAATAATCAGAGCCTTTCTGAGCGTGGGTGGTAGACTTCCCTTCTCATATGCCTCCTCGAACATCGCCATCAAGTAGGGCACCAACTCATCCTCAAATTCCTCATAGAATTTGCTCGTAAGGCCGCCAGGGCCAGGCTTCTTTTTGTTGGGGAGGGCCTTAATCTCATCTTTGATTTTGCCTACCTCTATTGGGCACGATAGATATTCACTGTTGGACTTGGCCCTTTTTCCCTCATTTTTTTCGTTTTTGTAGTGTTAAGGTGCAGGTGCTTACTTCTCCCAAGATGGCTGCCACAGACCCCTGCTACTGCAGGGTGGTCGTTTTTCATAGTAGCACCCTAGCTGCCAGGAGCTGGCTGGGACCCACAACAATGTTGCGATACCAGCCCGCCTTTTTGTCCCATAGGTAGAGTGGGGAAGCTCCTGGAAGAAGCTGGAACCTTCTAGAAGGGAGGTGGGGTTTTACTTTTGCCGCCTTGGCTAGAGGTCACCTGACCTAGGGCTACTTAAGAGTTGGAGGGAAACTTTTGTGGTGAGTTGGCCATTGGGGTGAAGCAGAGCTGGAAGAATCCACCAGGAGTGTAGGCGGTAGGGCCTAGCCAGGGACTTATGCCTCTGAGAGTGACAGGATTTAGGTACTGCCTCTTAAGTGAGTGAGGTGCCCTGTGAATCCCACTGATCTTGCCCAGTAGTAGGAGGACCCAGAGACTCTCTGCCAACCTGACTAGGAAGGACCTAGTCGCCTTCTCCATCCCTACCCCTGTAACAGAACCCCTTAAGGGCGCCAGATACATCTGCGCCAAAAGACTTCATCTGTCAACTGAGAACTGAAATCTAACTTTAAGAACTGAGACTGCATGACAAGAGCGAGCTGTAAGCCTTGAATGCCAGAGCTGAGACTGCGTGTCCAAGCTACCCTAGTGAACAAAATACTAAGCCGATTGCCAAGTCACCGGGGATCGACCAGGTACTAGCGCTGTGACCCCCGCGCTTCCTGCCCTGGTCTGGGACCCCCGGCAGCGTGCTCCGCTGAGCACTTTACCCCATCCTTAATTTGAGCCCCCCCCCTGCGACGACGAAGCCAGTGCGCTCACCGCTGCGGCCTGGAGGCCTGGAGGAGTGCCCTGCTGTGTCGCGAGGCCCAGGAGAAGCCCGGGGCCCCGTCGCTGCCGTCGCAGCCGAGTGAGGAGGTGCGCAAGGTCGGGGCCGAGTTCCCCCAACGTCGTGAGGACGGACGCCTGCTGACGCCGAGACGGAGGTAAGCCCGGAGGCCGAGATCCCCCCTGGTGCGCCCCCTGCTGGTCCTGAAACCGCACCGCACTTGGCCCGGGTCGTCCCCTCCGTGGGAATCCCCTCCCCCGCCTGCGCGACGGAGAGACCCCGCCGAGGGATCCTGTCCGTGTCCCCCCTTCTGTAATACTGAGCGCGGTGCTCTGTGAACTGCACCGGAGCATAGGGACCCGCTCCTCGAGTCCGGTCACCCTCCCCACTGGAAGCCGCCCAAAGAACTGACTGACATTACCCTCGTGTGGCGCTTCACGCCACCGACCCTGCTTCCCCAGCCGGAGAGACCGGGACTGCGAGTAGCGCACTGTGCTATATGCTCTGCTCGAAAGTAAATTACATGCCAAGGAATGCGAGTAGCGCACTGTGTTATATGCTCTGCTCGAAAGTAAATTACATGCCAAAGAATGCGAGTAGCGCACTGTGTTATATGCTCTGCTCGAAAGTAAATTACATGCCAAGGAATGCGAGTAGCGCACTGTGTTATATGCTCTGCTCGAAAGTAATGACATGCCCAGGAATGTGAGTAGCGCGCTGTGTTATATGCTCTGCTCGAAGGTAATGATATGCAACTGATTACGAGTAACGTGTTGTGATAACTGTTCTACGCAAACTGATTGCGCGTAGCGCTGTGTTTTATATGCCTTGCTTCACAGTACTAGGGGCCAGTGGTCACGAGGAGCGCTCAGTTCGACAGGCGCCATGTTGATGAACCCAATGTTCCCCTTACAAGTATTACGCTGTGTTAGACGGCCTGTTCAGGGACAGACTTTACATAAGCGCGCACAGCGCTAGAATCGAGGTTAGGCACTGCATAGATATCACCAAGAGTGTCGCATGTACTGAACGATGGTATTGTGATTCATGTATTGTCTTGTTATTTCCTGAACTGCAACTGACCAGCTATACCTGGATAAACTTGAAGTATTTGCATAATTTAAACGGTGTGGCGTCCCTTATTGTGTGTGTCCCTAGTCCATGAGAAGCGTGTGGTGTATGGTTGCTTAACACATCGCCCTCTGGTTGCCCGACCGGCTCGCGCCACGCTACCGCCTATAGGGCCTGGTGACCCCAGGTTCCTACATTGTTGGCCAGCGGTGGGATCCTTGGGACTTGTGACCATACAGCACCCTTCCGTGAGGCGAAGGGCGCCACAATTAAACGCCTATCCTACATTTTCATTGGTTCCAGAGCTCAGAAACCATTGTTTGGTGAATTATTGGTTCCACTGTCCAGGCAGAGAGTGCAAGAAGCCTGGTTAGCTATTGACTGTTGCCTACACCCTAGGAATTTTCTCCTTAGAGTCTAGGTCCCCACCTGCCAGAATGGAATCCCGGCTAGCTGACCTCGAGGGGTACACAGTGAAGCAACTAAGGGAGTTCGCGCAGGAGTTGGGGGTGCCTGGGATGCGGAGGGCCAAAGCGCCGGAACTCCGTACCGCCATTAGGGCATGGGTAGAAGCCCACCCAGAAGGGAGAGGGGATGAGGGACAGGGGGCGCCAGATGCACCTCAGGAGGAGAGCGCCCAAGAAGTCCTAGACATTGTAAACATAGAGGAGTCTGAAAATGTGCCCCCAGGGAGACGTTCTGGGGCCAGTAGTAGGACAGGGTCTAGTAGGAGCGCGTCTCCAAAGGAGTATGAGGACAGAAGGAAAGAGAGGCAATTAAAATGGGAGCTAGCCAAACTGGAACAGGAAAGAGAAAGGGAAAGGGAGAATAAGAAATGGGCAATGGAGGAGAGGAGGATGGCGCACGAGCTTCAGTTAAAGGAGTTGGAGCTGCGTGCCCTCCAGATGAATGTGTCCAGTGAGGACACTGGTGGCAGCATACCGGAAGCTCCACAGGAGCTAGAAGTTTATTTACCCCAGGATGACATCACCAGGGTGTCTGAGGAGGCATTGGGGTGTGAACCTGAAGGGGGTGGTGCAGGGAGCTCCCAACCCATCGAGGTGGGAGAAGTGGCAGATAGCCCAGCTAGGTCCCAGGGAGAGAGGGTTGTAGGGCCTCACGACCTATCTATAGGAAGGCGTGAGACGGGGAGGTGTCCCGATGTGCCCCAACCGAAGTCTCAGGGCCTGGAGAGTTCCGCAAGGGAGCCCCAGGTTGGGAGCCTAGGCTGTCCCGATGTGCCATCCAGTGCAGGGGAGCCCCTAGTGTCAGGAGGACCCAGGGCGACTGTAACCAGCGCGCCTGAGGTTCTGGGGTTGGCCCAGTTTCAGGGTTTAGATCCTGGGCTGGGATGCCAGGTTCAGGGGTTGCCTGACCTGGCGGGTGGGACATCTGTTAACAGTGTCCCCCCAGAATTGACTACCAGAGGTACTTCTCCAGGTGGGAGGGTACGGAACTCTGGAAGGGGGTGCAGAGGGAGGAAGGTCTCACCTCGGGCACCGGCTCAGCCACAGGGTTTAGATCCTGGGCTGGGGTGCCAGGTTCAGGGGTTGCCTGACCTGGCGGGTGGGGCCTCTGTTAACAGGGTCCCCCCGAAATTGACTTCCAGGGGTACCTTTCCCGGTGGGAGGGTGCAGAACTCTGGGAGGGGGTGCAGAGGGAGGAAGGTCTCGCCTCGGGCACCAGCTCGGCCTAAGGGTTTAGACCCTAGGTTGAGGAATCAGTTGAAGGGTCAAGGCCCTGTACTGAGGAGACAGTGGTGGTTTGAGGGTGCCTCGCAGGGTAGGGTGAGGAACCCCAGAAGGAGAGTTAGGGGGAGGAGAGCCTCGCCCCTGAAGGCTGGTCAGCCTAAGGGTGTGAACCCCAGGAGGAAGGACCAGAGGCAGTTTAGGACTGCAAGGAGGAGGACCGGAGTGGTCAACAGGCACTACAGGCCTGGGGCTACTGCCCCCCACTCCGCGAGATCACCCGGGCCAGAGACATCTGGACGGCCCAGGGGCCGGTCCTGGCCACAACTAGCTAGGGAGCCCCCGTGGGGTGGTTTCGTTGGTCCAGGAAGGTTTGTTAGGGAACCATCGGGTTCCAGAGCGGAGGAGAACCTGCGGGTGCTCCTGCCGTTGCGGGCCTGCGTCCACCTTTTCTCGCCCCAAGCAGGGAAGACCATCAAGGCATTGATCGGTCTACCCTGGCTTTCGGCTGGAAGGGGGTTATGTTGGACTTGGCCCTTTTTCCCTCATTTTTTTCGTTTTTGTAGTGTTAAGGTGCAGGTGCTTACTTCTCCCAAGATGGCTGCCACAGACCCCTGCTACTGCAGGGTGGTCGTTTTTCATAGTAGCACCCTAGCTGCCAGGAGCTGGCTGGGACCCACAACAATGTTGCGATACCAGCCCGCCTTTTTGTCCCATAGGTAGAGTGGGGAAGCTCCTGGAAGAAGCTGGAACCTTCTAGAAGGGAGGTGGGGTTTTACTTTTGCCGCCTTGGCTAGAGGTCACCTGACCTAGGGCTACTTAAGAGTTGGAGGGAAACTTTTGTGGTGAGTTGGCCATTGGGGTGAAGCAGAGCTGGAAGAATCCACCAGGAGTGTAGGCGGTAGGGCCTAGCCAGGGACTTATGCCTCTGAGAGTGACAGGATTTAGGTACTGCCTCTTAAGTGAGTGAGGTGCCCTGTGAATCCCACTGATCTTGCCCAGTAGTAGGAGGACCCAGAGACTCTCTGCCAACCTGACTAGGAAGGACCTAGTCGCCTTCTCCATCCCTACCCCTGTAACAGAACCCCTTAAGGGCGCCAGATACATCTGCGCCAAAAGACTTCATCTGTCAACTGAGAACTGAAATCTAACTTTAAGAACTGAGACTGCATGACAAGAGCGAGCTGTAATCCTTGAATGCCAGAGCTGAGACTGCGTGTCCAAGCTACCCTAGTGAACAAAATACTAAGCCGATTGCCAAGTCACCGGGGATCGACCAGGTACTAGCGCTGTGACCCCCGCGCTTCCTGCCCTGGTCTGGGACCCCCGGCAGCGTGCTCCGCTGAGCACTTTACCCCATCCTTAATTTGAGCCCCCCCCCTGCGACGACGAAGCCAGCGCGCTCACCGCTGCGGCCTGGAGGCCTGGAGGAGTGCCCTGCTGTGTCGCGAGGCCCAGGAGAAGCCCGGGGCCCCGTCGCTGCCGTCGCAGCCGAGTGAGGAGGTGCGCAAGGTCGGGGCCGAGTTCCCCCAACGTCGTGAGGACGGACGCCTGCTGACGCCGAGACGGAGGTAAGCCCGGAGGCCGAGATCCCCCCTGGTGCGCCCCCTGCTGGTCCTGAAACCGCACCGCACTTGGCCCGGGTCGTCCCCTCCGTGGGAATCCCCTCCCCCGCCTGCGCGACGGAGAGACCCCGCCGAGGGATCCTGTCCGTGTCCCCCCTTCTGTAATACTGAGCGCGGTGCTCTGTGAACTGCACCGGAGCATAGGGACCCGCTCCTCGAGTCCGGTCACCCTCCCCACTGGAAGCCGCCCAAAGAACTGACTGACATTACCCTCGTGTGGCGCTTCACGCCACCGACCCTGCTTCCCCAGCCGGAGAGACCGGGACTGCGAGTAGCGCACTGTGCTATATGCTCTGCTCGAAAGTAAATTACATGCCAAGGAATGCGAGTAGCGCACTGTGTTATATGCTCTGCTCGAAAGTAAATTACATGCCAAAGAATGCGAGTAGCGCACTGTGTTATATGCTCTGCTCGAAAGTAAATTACATGCCAAGGAATGCGAGTAGCGCACTGTGTTATATGCTCTGCTCGAAAGTAATGACATGCCCAGGAATGTGAGTAGCGCGCTGTGTTATATGCTCTGCTCGAAGGTAATGATATGCAACTGATTACGAGTAACGTGTTGTGATAACTGTTCTACGCAAACTGATTGCGCGTAGCGCTGTGTTTTATATGCCTTGCTTCACAGTACTAGGGGCCAGTGGTCACGAGGAGCGCTCAGTTCGACAGGCGCCATGTTGATGAACCCAATGTTCCCCTTACAAGTATTACGCTGTGTTAGACGGCCTGTTCAGGGACAGACTTTACATAAGCGCGCACAGCGCTAGAATCGAGGTTAGGCACTGCATAGATATCACCAAGAGTGTCGCATGTACTGAACGATGGTATTGTGATTCATGTATTGTCTTGTTATTTCCTGAACTGCAACTGACCAGCTATACCTGGATAAACTTGAAGTATTTGCATAATTTAAACGGTGTGGCGTCCCTTATTGTGTGTGACTCTAGTCCATGAGAAGCGTGTGGTGTATGGTTGCTTAACACATAGCCCTCTGGTTGCCCGACCGGCTCGCGCCACGCTACCGCCTATAGGGCCTGGTGACCCCAGGTTCCTACATTCACGCTGTGCATTGAACAGCCAGGCAGTTCCTGAGGGTGAGAAGGAATTGCAGCGAAATTGCAGACTATAAAACAGAGTCCGAAATACTGGCCCAAAAACTTGCAGCGTGACACTATCCTCCACGAAGCATTGCCCTGAGTCGAAAGAGAGCCAGAAACAACAACCGGGAAGCGCTCCTTGAACAGAGAACTAAGACCCCCAGTAACACCCTTACCTGTGTGACCACTTTCACACCTGGATATAACGAACTGAGTAAAGTGATCAGAAAACACTGGGGGATACTCAACACTGGTGCCATGACACTTGATCTCACGCGCTTTGCTTTTAAGCGCTCACGCAACTTGCAAGATATGTTGATTCACACCAGACCCAAGACAGTGACACCGACCATCCAAAGAACCTTATGAGATTTACCACCGGTCAAGGGACATTATCCCTGTGGGTCGTGCACAGCTTGTACTTTTACCACCATATGTAAATCAATCACTTTCACCACCAGTTTCACATGGGAATTACGCGCTCATACCAATTTCAACACAACAAATTGCATTTACTTGCTTACCTGTCCCTGCAATTTACAATACGTAGGGATGACCACCCGCACCATCAAAACACACATTGCAGAACATCGGAGTAACATCCGTTGTCAAAGGACAAACACGAAAATGTGCTTCCATTTTTTGGAGAAACACCATTCACCTGACTCACTTAAATGGGTGTTGTTAGAAACCTTCACTAAAATTACCAAGCATGCCCTCTTTCTCAAAGAACAGAGATGGATACATCGATTATCCCTACACATCCAAGGTCTTAATGATGATATACCATGGAATACACTAAGGATATGACACAACCTGAGGTCATCCACTACCTTGCCCATTTATGTAATACCAATGAGAATTAAAAGACTTATCGACCTTCATGAGCCACACGATCTGACATGGTTCCCCACATGACTGTCCGAGCAACACCATGCAGTTCGACTACCATAATCGCCCTATTAACGCAGTTCACAGGCCGCAGTTCACAGCCCCATATCACTTCTTCCTACAGCCATGAAGCGATTGTTTGATATTTAAGACACCCCCTTTAAGCATGTTCCGATTATGATTCATTCCCCCAAACGTGGAACACCACATGACTGTCTGAGCAACACCATGCAGTTGACTACCATAATCACCCTATGAACGCAGTTCACAGCCCGTAGTTCGCAGTCCCATACCACTTCTTCCTCTAGCTATGAAGCAATTGTGTGATTTTGAAGACATCCCATTTAAGCATGTTCTGATTATAATTCATTCCCCCCCAAACGTGGAACGCCATCACACGTGAGTGGCTTTAACCACATAGGAGCGATTTAATTAAAACACTCCTCTAGCTATAAAGCGATTGTGTGATTTTTAAGACACCCCGTTTAAGCATGTTCTGATTATAATTCATTTGCCCCCAAACGTGGAACACCATCACATGTGAGCGGCTTTAATCACATACGAGCGATTTTATTAAAACACTGCTCAAAGATGTCTGCTAGACTCACTACTATTCTGGTATGCATGACCCCCTTCTAAGATGGCCGCCCTTGGGGTGAGCACTCTAGACTTCCAACCTCTTCACACACACTCCCCACCTCCTGGAAGTACACGGCAGGTCTAAATACATGACAGACCTACACCACACTACCACCCGGATCCGGTAGGAGTGGGTAGGTCGCCAGGAGCACGCAACAAACCAAACATTTTATTTGTTATTTTTATTAAATTCTATCTTTAGATCCACTACACTTGTGTGCCTCTAACAATCCTGTTTACAAGGTTACATAATATTCCGGTCCACCTCATACTTTGCGCGCACCAGATTACTATACATGACACTTACCAGATTGTACCTGACTTGTCGTGCATTACTCCACAGTGGAGTTTCCCATTACCATATTTGACAGGGGACAGGAGGTCAAGAGTGAATGTGTAGTTATACATGATACTACATTAAAGTTGATGTATCCATCGACGTATTGTCCTCCTCTCTCTCCCTCTTTTGTTCCCTAGTACATGAGGAACCCCTTGTGTGTTTAAACCTACCGGGTACTGTGATGCCTGGTTAGTGATTTATTCTGGGAAAGTCCCCACTCGCTGCTGCTTTATGTGTGCCACCTTAGGTGAAATTCAATGCTTGCTAACCTGATGTCTTCACTGTGTGGCACCCTGGTTTTTAATGGTTTTAACTGTTTTGATGCTCACAATACGAATGCTGAGAGACAACTATCCACCGATTGCAACTGTATTACTCTGATCTATGTGATGTATTCTCTCCCAACAGGTAGTTCTAATTCTACCAGGTACTCCACTATTTAGTCCGATGGTTGATGTGAGTGTGCAGCCACAACACCATTCCTAAAGTTTTTTGTTGTAGGTAGTCCCCCTCCCCCCCTTTGGTCCTGACAAATCACCTGTAGATTACTCGTGTTGGCGAGAAACATGTTGACCCACTACTTATAAGAGCGCCACAGCCTGAGACATTACCTCAGCCTTGCGCCTTATAGTTTTGTTTTTACTTAGGGTAGGAGACCTCCTGATTAAAGTTTTTCTTAGGTACTCCCAACCCTATTTTATATGCACTTCCAACATTTACACACATCTACACACACGAGGCCCCCCACCCGCACTTCACCAAACGGTTGTTGGAAAAAGATCTCCGATAAAATTCCCCTACTATAGGGAGCCCGTCGAGTATTGCACCGCTGACCCAATGAGGAGCAGCCCGATGATGAAGCATGACACCCGGCAGGGTGTGTGAGGGCACCACAATCCAATAAAATGGATTCCCAACTTTGAACCACAGTGGTCAGGTTGGTTCATAATTCTCTGTGTTTCAGTCTCTAAAATTCATAGGAACAGCATAATCTTCTTGTTGAAATAACCGCACAGCCATCACAGACTAAATTGAAGGGAAAAGAAAAGTCTTGATGACCTGTTCTTTTCTAGGGCTGCGCAGCACCTCTGTGTTGTCACCGCAGGTTGACGTTAATAAATCCTGTTTGACTTTATTATTTGCTAGGTATCACAACCGGCCGAGCTCTCCTTCTACAGCTTGGCAGGGGGGGGAAGCGCAGCTCTTTATTCCTCCTTATCGTGCCACAATCACAGTGGGAATCCCGCTGCCGCCTCCGCAGTTCGCTGTGTCCGTGCACCCTGAATCCTTACAGGCCCTGCGCGTTCAATGACAAATTGGTGTCCGCGCCGAATTCCTGCCAGCCCCGTTCACCTCTCGCAGGCTGTCCCAGAGTTCAGGTGGGATGGTGGTTTTCCCCAGTCACTGCCGCAGCTATCGTCGGTCTCTTACCTCTCGGCACGGGGGGTTCTGTCTATTTTTAGCCTGCAGTGCACTCCCAGCTAGGCCTCCGCATGCAGGCTGAGGTCGCGCGATGTCGCCGGGCCAGTGTCAGTGCACCTCTTCCAGCACCGCGAGTAATGGCAGATCCGCTCACCAGCCGTATTTACTCAGCGCAGGTTGCGGCTCAGGACGCAGTCCCGGCATTACAGCACCGGGTCACAGGCAGCAAGTTCTCGGCCCTCCGGATGACTGGCGGCGCTCACAGTTGGCTGCGTGGGGGGCAGCGACTTCGCCAGGCTGTATACACCTTCATCACAAATTTCTGGTGTTTTTAGAGCCCATGTGTGCTGGAGTTAAGGATATTTATCGGATATTACACTCCTGGCCGGCGGAGCTACACTAATGTGTGGCCATCTTGCTACTGGCTCTCTAGCGCCCCCCCATGTTGCGATAAGTTGTTGTATTTCCAAACCAGACTGGATATATATTTATGAGTTGGCCCAAGTTGCTCTTGTGAGCTCTTACTCCACAAACTCAATCTCTTCTATGCTGTAGGTGTTCAAGGTCTTTAGACCATCATGTGATTGCAGGAGCCTCAGTATATTTCCTCTGTTTGGTATATCTCGGTGTCCCCAGGAATGGTTTTCAGATGTGAAGAAGAGTGACCAAGAACGGTTATCTGTTCTGTTGTTCCACCATTTATCAAACTGAAATTTATGAATTGAAATGTTTGTGATTAACATATCCCTGGCAGCTAACCAGGATAGAATGTTGAACGGGCAGCAAGTTTGGAGGACACTCTGAATTAGACAGCAATTACGCTTGTGTTGGGGAATTAAAACTGCTGTGTAAATTGTCTGAGATACAAAGGAGTTTAGTGCTATTTGAATAATGAATGGGCCTACTCCCTGTGTCTAAATTTGTTTTTCTAGTCAGTTCTGGTATTTTAAAGTGTGATATACGGGGGAGAATCATGGGAGCCTATTTATTGGATCTAATTGAGAAATTAATTCCTTTAGCTCTTTGGAAGTAGTGGTTATGATTTTAAGTGCCTATTTGTGGCCCTTTATACTGTTTAAAAAGAGTTGGGGTGTGGCGCTTCACCTTCCTGCTCATTTTTGTCCAGAGTATTGTTTTTATTTTGGTTGTAATTCGCATAATTCACTTGTCTCAGTTGGATCAACAAGTGTTCTTCTTCTCCATTTCTGTGAATGCGTTTGTTAATGTGTTAAACTTCCACTGCCAATAAAATACTGGTTACATCTTTATACGGAGATTACTCTTATTGAGTTAGTTCTCAAAGGGTTCGTTCTTAGTGTTTTAAAGGTTCTGCAAAGTATATTTTTTTGTTTTCAAGTTAGTGATCTGGTTGAGTCAGAAGGTGACTTAAATGAACCCCCGAGGACAATCGTTATTTAGTTGTGGGTAGCTCCCGTCAATTTTTTCGTTATGCATTGGAGTGCCATTCTATGGTCTGCTTGATCCCTATGCAGGAGCTGAATGTTTTGGGAAATCAGGGTGGCCACAGGAGTGGCTCTTTGAGTTTTGGGTGTCATTGCTAACTAAGGGGTTTGAGTAAAAGGTTTGTAAATGTATGAAAGAGTTGTGATTTGTGTGACAATCATGCTGTGGTATAGGGAGTGTAAAAGGAAAGGATGTCATTTGTAACACAACAAACTATAAATAACTATAAATTAAATGTATACATTCAGCAGTTAGGAAAGCAAAAATGAAGCATTTTGTTTTTGTAATTCTGAAGTGTGATGAAAACAAAGATTTGAATAGGATCACAACAAATCAAGACACTTTACTTGGTGATGCACACTAGATAAATACTTCATTAAACCCGATTTTCATATATTAGCATTTGTGTGCATTATAGTTTTTTCAGTAAAACTATATGTCTGTTTAAGTTTCGTGGCCATTTCAATGGAAAATAAGTTATCTGTAAATGACAGCACGCTACCACACAATGCTTTAGTTATATTAAAAAATAACACACCTCATGCCCATTAAAACTAGGCGGGTCACAAAAGTTTGAAATTCCAAAAATTAGGCCCTGGTTCTAAAAGGTTTGGGAAGCTCTGGTCTAGAGTGCTAGTGGGCAGGCAGAAGTATAGTACAGGAGTAGAGAGGAGGACTGCCTATGGCAGAGGGGAGTCCTGATGAGGGTAACAGATAGGATTGATGGTTCCTTACAATCTGGCCCCAAACCATTGATACTGCATTGCGATTTTGAGGGGAACAGGAGGACACTGCTTTCAGCCACCTTCCTCTTTGTTCCAAATCCCATTGGTAGTAGACAAGTTTTTCTTCATAAATTTCTAGTTTTGAGTTGGAAAGCCTGTGATATTGCCATTCTCAGGCTTTGCAACCCAAAAACCACTGTCTACATTGCCCCCCTTGCGTTTTGTTTCAATGATCTAAGCACCAGTTGTGTTTATTACCTCCTTTTAACCCTCCAGCCAAATTAGATGATAACGTTTCCAGTTTCCTAAACCATCTTTGCTAGTGAACACTTATTCCAAATCAGAGATTCTTCCTGTGATGTTGTGTCCATATATAGATAGCATCAGGTTTTCTTATCCATGCCTAAAATTCACTGGATGGCTGTATGTTACTGTGTTTTACCTGTTTACTGATAACAAATTCCCAAATTCACAAATTGCATCCCATGCTGGATCCAACACTGATCCCTGAATTCCATGGTGCGGCCTGGTCTTTTCATTGCTGGGTTGTGATCCCCATTTTGTCCACAAATCTGTTTATGCTACACTGTTGCCTTGTGTACCAGCTTAGGTCCTCTGCGAATACATTCTCAGCAAAAAGTGTCCTCATTTGCCTGGGACATTGACTGTGCAAGTGAGGAGATCCTTCCTTCATTTGTCTCACATCCACTTACAGGAAGCTCCTCCTTTGTGGATTAGTGATTGTAGACCAAGTGGCTGAGAAGGTGTCATGAACATCAACCTCTCAATCAATCAGTACTTGCAAAGCGCGCTAATCACCCCAATGGGTAATAATTGTCTTCCCCAAAGTATGCAGTCTCAAGCTGGGTATGTCTTCGTCCAGATCTTGATAACTTGAGTGGGAACACCCTTGTTTACAGTTATTCACTAGGGCCCTTTCCCCTGGCTAGGAAGTGAGATCCCCACAAGGGTGTACCTTAGCTGCCCTCCATTTAAAATATTGATATACCTACTAGTGCACACTGCTATGTCGCATTAAAAGCAGGGGTTTGTTAGTATAAGCCTGCAAGTGTGAAACCACAGATGTACACTAAACCAGTTAAACCCTGTTCTGTCTTCAAGGGTCAATTTTCAGCAAGCTGCAGATCAAGTGTTTTCTCTCCTTGGTGCAGTGGCCCCTGGGTGCTCAGTAAACCAATGCGTCTCTTGGAGCTTTATTACGAGTCGTTAGTTATTTAAGGTATTTAGATGGGGCAGTATTAATTCCCAAACCTTGGAATGAAGAATAACATGCTTATTCTACATTCCGACCTGCAGAATTATGAATACCACCGTATTTCAATACTTACATTTAACATGTTTTTCCTGATGAAATTTGTAAAATTTCCAAATTTGAACATTATTTGTAGCACCAATTCGTGTGGGCCTAAATCGGGACTACTAGAGCGCTTAGAAAATTGACCTCTGTGCCAACCTAGAGATCAGGAAGGAAGGGCCACTAACACTTACCTTGAAAATGTTGTGATTCTACACTAAATCGAACCTGTTGCTTCATTAGGGCCTTTTCTGAAAATAATTCTTAACTTCACTCTCGTAGAAAAATACCTAGGTTTAAAATTGTTACTGTTTTGGAATTCGCAGTATGGTCCAAGAGTACTCCTATACAGCAGAGAAAGTGTCATTTTTTTTCTTTATGTATGCATAAATGTACGTATAGAAGAATTACACCTTGCATAAGGGCATGTTTGCTTGTTTAACTCTTGTTCCCCTTCAGAGGTTACTAGATGTCTAGTTCATTGTGTTTAAATTGCAGCTAATCCTTCATATCTCGTCTATTACTACGGTAATTTAAGTGCTGGCACACATCTCCTGTGCTCCGCAGCCCTTAAAATCCAGATCCAGCTGAGCATGCTGCACACAAGAAAACTTGGCCAGTCGAGAAGCTCTGTTTTTTGTCACATTTCGCAGACAGAAAATGAAAATTGGGCCAAATGCGCTCCCTCCTACATCATTAATGTCTCGAATCTATCAGCTCCTGTGCTCCTCAGATGAGCCGGGATGGGATGGGGGGTGGGGGGGGGGGGGGTGCTGTTATCAGAGCAGCTCCCTCACTTGCCCAGCCCCCTCCATGAAGGCTTCCTTCCCAGACTCCCCGGTGGGAATTGCGTGCCCTCTGCCCACTTAACAGCCATCTTGGAAGATGGGCAAAGCACCAGATCTTTGACATTGGCTCACTGTACTAGTAAGCTTCTTTTCAAAATGTTACAAAGGGCAGTGTAATCTGACACAAAGTAACCACAGCTGGGATTTAAAAAATTGCAGCCATGCTATTTCACTAACTTACCCGATACCTGAGCAAAACAAGATATATGCAGGTTCCCACATTCGTTCATTTTGTGCATTTAAGTAGAGATTGGGACCTGAGAGTTGAATTCTGATCCTGGTGCAAATAGGAGTTTGCACAGGACTGTGAATTTTAACTTTTCTGATAATTATGGCACCCCGCTATTTCTCCTGATAGATTTTGGCAGTTCATACCTGGGGAGAAAAAGACAGAAAAAAGGCAAAATCTGTAATTCGGTCCAATAAATGCCTCACCCGGGGGTAATGGGATTTAACGAGTGCAGTAAATACTTTGACTTTTTCCTGGCCTGTCCTAATCGGGGCCTCAGGGCCTAATTAAGAGTTGGATCTACCAGTGGAATTCCTTGAAAATGTTGTCAGTATTTTTGCAATTGGTTCTTATGGAGTGCGTAACTCCTTAGGCAACGAAGCGCTGGATCAACTAAGAGAATATGAGCTTGTGCATGATTAAAATAGCTATGGAGTAAATTCCACCATAGGATTCTTTTCTTAATTTAGTGCATCATTCAGAATTCACTTTCTGAGGTGCTCCCAGTGCCTTCCAGTCCCGAATTTTTTTCTGTCTCTATGCCTAGTGGCTAGGGGCACCTAGATTGCACTGCCACCCTCCCCAACCCATGTGAACTTCCTCCTCCTAATCTTTGATCCAGGAATCAATATGTCAAAGTCATAAAAGAATTGTGAGTTAAGGCTCAACTGTGTCTACACCGACAGGCTGGGAAGGATTTTGCCGAAAATGTAATGCCTGTCAGCTGCTATGTTATGGTGAACCACTGCATTTTTTGGGGGGTTTCTGAAAAAAAAATGAAAAAAAGGAGAGCTTTTATTCATTTTACGTATTTGACGTTTTATACCCTTGTTTCTGACAGGTATTAAGCACTTTAAATAGAACCAAACAGTTGGTTAACATGAGTATGTCAAGGAACACCAAGAAACAAGGGGAGAGAGGGTGGGGGGGGGGGGCTGTAGAATGGAACAAGGTGAGGTCAAAACATTAAATAGCTGCATAAAAGTCATTTAGACGATTCAGGTGTGACAGTAAGAAGATACGTACTGGTTTAGTTGAAGGCGGGGTACTGTGTAAGCCACCGATAAACCTGTTTAATCATAGTTGAAGTAAGATTTGAAGAGGTAAATCTTGAATCCTTTCCTGAAAGATAGGATGTCGTGAGGGGTTGTTTTGTGAATGTAAAAAAACAACATATGATTGCGCCCAGGGAGAATTTGCGCTTGCGAAACATTTTTTATGCTGTGGTGGATGGGCTGCTGATGCGTCATTTTAAAGAGCGCAGCCGACCTGCGGCATCCCTGCGATTGTCTGTTCCCGCTGTTATGCTCTGTGGCTACCGCTGGGTATGGAACTTCGGGTGCGGGGGACTTTGTACATGTTGGAACTGCATCTGAACTTGTACCTGGGACATGGCATGACCCCTTGATCTTTTGGGCCTTCGCCCTTTGCTATTTAAATGTGGTGGCTGCCGGCCCCTGAGGTTGTAGGCGCATAAGCTGTGTACTGCTACAGGAGTGATCCCTTAAACTTAATAAAAAGTTGTTTAAAAAAAAAAAAGAGCGCAGCCAACTGAGACTTTGATTTTGTAAATGGAGTCCTACCCTGCCTATGAAGGAGGCAATGGAAACATGAGGTTGGTGAATGCAGCATTCTCTATTTCTAAACAAATGTCTAAAATTTGGCAACCTTTAAATGAGCCTACAGTTTTGTGGCAGGAACACTAATCACTTTTTTAATATTCACGGGGGATAATCTTTATTTGAGTTTTTCTGTAGCACAGATGTAATTCAGAAGGATCAATAAACTGCGAATCTGGAAAGTTCTCTTGCAGCATTGGGAAAAGTATTCCCATTGTTTTATCCTTTCCAATCCCACGTAAGGGGTTAATTATAAGGAAGACTTATTTGACTTCTTACAGGGTTGATTAAACCAGAAGTATACCAGAGTGCTTTACAGGAAAAAATGGCTAATGATACATTGGAGAGTTACGTTCACCAAAGTTGATCTCACAGAGATGGAGCTTAATGAAAGGGGGAGGTAATATCATTTCTCTGAGTGAGAGGCAGTGATGGTAGGCCGTCCTAAATAGGCACAATGGGTTACAGTTATAGTATCAATCAATCCACTTTATTCGATTAATTAAAATCATAAAAGTACAAACAACAACTACAATCATAGACAAATACAGCAATAAGATAGCAATATTATAATCAATCACATAAACATATCTCTTACAAAAACTTATTTCATAACAATAAGAGAAAGGATTCATAAAAATATTAAATTATTATAATATTTCCGCATTCCATATAATGGCAGCAATAAGACTAATAATATTAAAAGTACTTCTCAAAGGAATCAATTTTACAAATAAAGGTATTCAACTCGTAAGGGTACATAAGCTGTAATATGACATTAATTTTATTTATTATTTGTTTTATTTATTATATTTATAATTTTCCCCCTAATCCTAACGGCAGCAACTAAGAAGGATAGTTATAGTAGTATATCAGGTGAGACAGGAATATGTAGAATTATAGATGAATAACAGTGAATTATGGAGATGTTTTTCACTGAGATGTTCTCGTCTGAGTGACGTCAAAGAGACAACAAGAGGGAATCTCGAGTTGTCTATGATGTCACTCAGAACGCTTAGTTGTAAAATTTCCCTGTGATTCACTTTTTAACCATCTATAATTTTATGTTATGTATGGCCTCCAAAATCATCTACCTCTGCCTTCGACTACTGCGCAGGGGCAGAGGATAATGGGAGAGTTACATGCCCTCTCTTCCCTGACGCAAATGTGAAAAATAAATATATGACCTGTTATCCTTGAGCAAAATACACTACCTTCCCTGTCTTCCTTCCCCCTCCTGCATCTGTGCTTTCTGCTTTCAGTCAAAGCAGACAAGCAGTGCTGCACTAAAAGGCTCTCAGAGAGCCCTCTCACTTGGCCTGAAAATCCTTTATGACATCACAACAATTGATAACTGGTATTGTTATCAACTGTTGTGATGTCATAGCAAGGACTTATGACTTTCAGAAACTGAAATAAATGATAAAGGCTCTCTACGATAGCCATACATAACATAGGGCATAACAGTTGGCAAGAAGGTCGAGAATAACTTATATGAATAGATCACGCTTTTGAACATCTTATGTTGTTATATGCATAAGATAGAAGTGACATTAGAGATATAGGAGGGAGAAGGAATGAAAAACAGAAGAAAGAAGGTGGTAGATATTCTCAAAACAACAAAGGTAGGTTACAGCTTTCGTAGTTATGGTTGTAGAGCGTCTGAGAGAATAAAGAGTGATAATGACCAATGCTCCTGAAGCAAAGAATCTAAGAGCAGATCTTCAGAAGGGTTTACATTGTTCTATAGTAGATGCTTCTTGAGACAGTTTTGTTGATGCTACAGAATTTGCTCACATGGCTGAGATTTCGACTTTATTCTTCAAATAGTTGGGCATGTTGATTTTCCCAGCTTTTAAGATGATTTCACCCAGACATGAAAATCCAAGAGGTTTTGGGAGAGTCTTTTAAGAGCAATTATCACAGAAGTGACATGGTGAGATTTTTACAGCTGCAGATTATTCTGACATATTCATGAAATACCCTTTTTAAAGCGAATTGTTGTAGCACACGGACATCATCGAGAATGAATATCAAGTACTAATATTAGGAGGTAACCAGTGCCTGGAGGACTTTCTTTAGATCCTCTTGTCGAATAGGATAAATTTCTTTTCAGATCTCTTCAGTCAAAACTCATATTGGGCACCTTTAACATTGGATTTGATTTGAGAATCTAGGTTGACTACATTCTGCAGAATGAAACATATGGGTTAGGTATTATCTCAGTGAAAAGATCAGCGCCACAAAGGTTTGTCTGCCGTGACCTTATTATGCTATTTTTAGGGTCAGGGATGTCTATGAGGAATTTAGATTTATCCTTATTCAGTTTCCGCTCTTCTTTACTCATTCTGATTTTTTAGATTAGGCAGTCACAAATGTAATTAATAGAATTATCCTGGTTAATGCTTATATGAATTGAATCGGTGTGTTGTCTGCATATCAGAGTATGGGTTTTAGTAGTAACCATGTTTAATCTTCTTACACGTTCCTCCACCTCACTCAGAACATGAGGCACATGAAATGTGTTGGCAATTTGTATCTAGGAACATACAATACACATGCATATGAGAGGACTGCCCCTATTTCCCTTGTATATAACTAGGGCATTTAAGTAAGGTGTATTCAATGAAAAAACATCTAATCAACATCACAAATATTACAGCTCATGCAATTATGAGCTGAATTACGAGCTGAATTGATGTAGCAGATAGATTAATGATCAATATTTTTGTTTTTATTTGTTGTGAAAGGGTTTTGGTTAATTTGATGTTCCTGCTATTATTGAATAACTCAGAAAGGCAGTGATATGTGAATTCATTCCTCCTCATTTCCCCTCCCATCATGTGTCTGCCTCCATTTCATGTGCCGGCGCACCATTTACATTATTAAACACTTAGCCAGATTACTCAAACCACAAAAGAAATCATGGCAAAGAATTCACACACAAAAAACAAAGTCAAATAAAAAACAACTAATTTAGCACCCACTAACAATATCCACTGACTTAAACATAACATGTTCGCTAACTAGCCCAAGATCAGCACATTCACACACTTTTAAAATCTCTGATTTCCTAAAAACCAATGACTTAGTCATGTTTGGCCATATCGCTATTCCCTCACTTACAATACTAATAGCAAATCAGATTGCTTACCAATCTAAACCCTTAGAAAATCCAGAGAAGAACTTTAAAAGAGCTCAAAAGAATTAACATTTCTTCGAATTTACCAAGCACTGTGGCTTCCCTCACAAACTACTGCAACGAATCAATCATTTTCTACAATCCTGCAACATTAAAACTAAAATCCATACCGTGGTACTCCAAAAACCTTAACATCAGCAAATGGATTACCTGAAGTTTAGAAAAGATCCGGGAAAGAGGAGAACCAATAGCATCTCTCTTGACCCAAGTGTCATAAAAATATTGTTCTAACAATCAAAAGCAACTATTTAGTACGAAAATGAATGAATCTACAAAATGTCCTAAAACGCGTTTCAAAGACAGTAAAGCATTGTGACAACAATTCTGTGGGAAGTCCAGTGTAAATAATAATCACACCTAGATTTCATTGACTGCTAATGAGAGAATTTGGAGGTAAGAGAGCCTCAAAGAATTAAAGGTAAAAAGAGAGCCGAGTTCCAGGTAAGAATGAGAATTTTAGATGGGGCTGGTACTGAAAGGAAACTAGAGCACTGTGAACTCTTTTCCAAAATGGCTCTACGGTGAACACTAATAAGAGGCACAAAGGAAAGACAGACTTGTGATCACACTGGAAAAGGACAAAATCAATCCCAGGGAGACCCGTGCCTCTGGCCAATGCAAATCTTTAAATAACACTAATAAAAATGAATCGAGTGATAATTCTAGAATTAATAAAAAAGTATACTTTATTATTGTTGTGAGATTGTTTTGCTTTAGCTCGTGGTAGATATAAAAACGAAATTTCTTTGTTTTACAGCCTGAGCCACTACAGCTTATTATCTCACTGGGAAACAAGCCAAAGAGTTTTAGTAGGTGACTTAGTCAGTCCCTAAGAGGAAAAACAGCTTTGAACTAGATTGCCTAAATACAATCACAATATAATTTTGCCCAATTAAGTCTTAGAAGGATCTAGCCTCAGATACCCCCTCACCCCCTTGACTTATTAGGGGTATGCTTGCGTTAACAGAAAAATAGATATTGTAATAGGCAAAAGTTGGAAACAGGCCAGAGGAGAAACAGTGTCTGAAGCAGGAGCCTTCAAACTGGGGGGCGGGCCCCCGTAGGTGGGCCTCAAGTGATCCCTGGGGGTGCGCCAGGCTCTGGTCAAAAGAAGTGTTGTGCTCATAACAGTGCTTTGTTTTAAGAAGAAAAAATGAGCATCAATAAGCCACTTTGTAATCGGCCATTACTAATCTCTTGTTATTTATATCCTCGTTGGAAATATGCGTCAAAGGGGAAGGGATGCTCATCTCTTATATAGGGGGTTGTCAAAAACCTGTGTTCAACTCATAGTTTCTTTAAAGTACTTGTGAAGTAATAAGCTTTGTAACTTTGCTCCCTTCCATTGCATTGCCATCTAGGTGTTAGACTTCAGATGGCTCCCAGCCAAAAATATGACACGTGAACAAAAGAAGGGCTGATGGCCCTTTAAATCAGACATTTGTTTTGGGACAGCTGAAAGTGAAAATAAGAAAGCTTCCTCGCTGCCTGCAGGTTGCTGCTCTGAATGGAATGCAGACAGCGTGTCGGAAAATGTCACCAGGGCAAATTCAGCATGTTTCTGTCGGTCGGCTAGAAATAGCAGCCGAAACATGGTTCCAGCGGAATCCCCACACTTTACAGCACTGTGCTTGCATACATGCATGACCATCTTGTTTCATGAAAGGCAAGATGGTTGATTGGTTAATGAAAACTATAAAACTGACGACTTGACAAACAGTATTCTGGCCATAAGAGTTAAGTAATTGTAAAAAAAACTCGACATCGCAATGTGCTAAAAAATACATTCATAATTTAAAAAAAAATAATAATTCTGTGGTTTTTTTGATAAACAAATTTGTATTTACTTTACAAGAGAAAATCACCAGCCAATCCGCAGCGTATTGCAATGATCGAGGATTACAAGCACAAGTTCTCAATACCCAACATGCAGACATTAATAAAGCAGAAATGAGATGTAAACAGTTGAACACCTCACAGTTAGACCCCCCTCCCAACCATTTCCCCCAAATTCCGCTGTATTTTTTGGGTAATTCTGTGGTTTTACAAAACATACAACAGTTACGACAGGGGACTTTCGTCCACAAACGGTGTCACAGAAAGTAAGTTATGTAAGCAAGCATTAGCATGTTGATTAAGTGCAATAGCACTCAGAGTATATTGAGATTACTAAAATGAGGTGTGTGGTAAAGCTTTGCAAAAATGGCGAGGATATATCTGCGCCATGTCTCTATAGTATTAACTGGGAGGAGAACATAAATACCGACATGGCAGCGGTAGGCAGGAATATGTGAGGGGCTCACAGAGACATGGATGGTGTGGTAAGTGAGGGTGATGTTGAGGATGGTCATGCGGTGTCAGCCTTGCGTGGGTGGGTCAGCAGGACAGAATCCTAAAGGGAGTAGGAGGGCCAACGGGTATGTATGGATGACCATCTAGGGGGTTTAGTGATGCAGCGTATGGCAAGGAATGGGGGCGGTGAGCCACAAGTGTGTGGTATTGTAAATATAATAATTATTTTAGAACAAAAATAGTGTATGGAGAATAAAACAGTAAAATTATAAATGAACTAAGGAGGAATGCTGGCCATGACCTGTGCTTATGCATAGGAATTTCAACAGTGACATACAAGCATAATTGTGCTGCAGTTCAGCAAGTTGAGGAGTGGGTGGCATCAGTATGCTTACAGTCCAGTGGATTTGGGGATAGCCCTTCTTCAGTTTTTGGCATGTGCCTATCACTGTTTCAAAATTCCAGTTTTTTGTGGTTAGGGTCACCTCTCCTATTGGCTAACAATCTCCCAGGCTTCCAGTGGGATTAGAATGATGATCACTATCTGCAATCACTTTTTATTAAAGAAATAGAATTGCATGGAAAGGCGAATACTCTTATGCATGCATATCAATGATACCTCCTCACCTGGATAAAATAAGCAACCAAAATTGTCAATGAATTTTGTTGGTTAATGATTGTCACAGGCTGCCATACTTCTGGGATTGTTGTATTTCGAAAAATGAAAAGTATAGGTTTCTTAAATTGCAAACTTCTTTTTTAAATTAATTTTTCTCTTCATTAGTTCCAATTAAGTCATCCATAATTTCTTCCAAAATATATTGTCAATGCATATTAGAGCCTCATGCTCCTTGATGAGGATATCTCTTCCATGCATTTTCTAGCATACTCAGTTACAGGAAAACTATTTTAATAACATTGTACACTTTTCATCAATATAGATTCCTCTTACTCTCCTAAAAAGTGGTTCCATTCAAAGGCGCATTAATTTATGTTCATACATAAAACACTCACGTTCTTTAAATGATTTTGAAAATATCGGTAAGAAATCTTCAATAAAGTGTTCAAAAAATAAATATCCACACTACTATATTTTAATAAATAATTACATTTTTAATCTCTTTACCTAAGTTAAAACTTTTATACAAGTGCAGGATGGTACTAGTCGGACGTTCTAGCAGCAGGCCCCCTGCAGAACCGACATCTTCTGTGACACCTGTTTTACTCCCTCTTTTATGCCATTAATTGTGCACCTCTTCTCACATTCACTCTAAAGAGATTAGTTAGTCAATATTCTATTGATCGCAAATCTTCCATTTCACACTTTATCAGCCACTTGACTGTGAAAAGCAAGTTTTCAGCTTCATGTATTCCCATCAGGATTATGCTGTCTAGAATATCAATCAAAAACATTTCTTTCTGTAGTACCTTGCTTTTAGGGCGCCTCTTATTGCTAAAGACTTAACTTAATCTACTACTTCAAGCCACATCTGGGCTAATGTGTGTCCTCTTTTTCAAAAAATATGATGAGTACCAGAAGGCCGTAACAGTGGTATACATGTGACATGCATAATGAGGTAATATACCTGTGACGTGTAATCCACAGGCAAAGATACAGATGTAAAATAGTAAAGCGAGCTCAAGCTTTATTATCATAGGAAGAAACTCCAGCCACTGTTACATAGGTCATCATCCTCGGCCCTCTCCAGCCATTTCTGACTTCTACTTTCAAAAGATACATTCCGAAAGAGAATCCTTATGGCACAATCCTATTCAACAAAGGGGGAATAAAGAACATGCCAATAAAACATCAAATAGACATAAGATGCCCAATACCACACACCCCGCTCCCTAAACCCGGCAACAAGGATTGAAACAAATCTACACGAAAATATACTTTAAGATAGTTTTACAACACAATTAAGTTTCAAGATGCAACCATCCTCCACCTTAATTGCTCCTTTGAGCACTTTGATAACGTTTAATGGTTTACTGAAATGTGTGAAAACATTTATTAGATTTGTGGGTAATTTTATTCTCACCATATTCCCCACCTTGACCTCAAGATGTTTGACTGACTTGCCTGTATTATATCTCCCTTTCCTTTGTCCTTGAATGTGAAATTCTCTCACCCTCCCCTCCTTCATCTGTTCCCCAAATCAGACAGTTCTTTACCATACACTCCCACCGAGGATGGACACAACTTGGTATACCCGTTTCCTGAATTCTACAAGGGGACTAATCCCTATGGTAGAGTGAGGTGCGTACCTATATTCTTCCACCCTACATCTTACCATTTCAATCCAACACACTCCTTTCTGTTTAGCAATTGAAACTCTTCCTTGAGTGTCTTTTTAAATCTTTCAACCATGCCATTCATTTCTGGGTGGTACAATGCACATTTCTTATGAAAATTTCCTTTAGAATCCAAAAACGCAGCCATTGCTTATGATGTACTTCACTTCAAAACCACTTTATTCGATTAATTAAAATCATAAAAGTGTACAATACATTCAACAACAATTTAACACTCCATCTAATACATGATTAAAAAGGTATAAAATACATAAATTAACCGGTGGTACAATTTATAAGACTAATTGATTACCTCTAATACAGCCAATCTATCCCTCCTTAGCCTAATGGAGGCTACTAAAAAGCTAGCTACATAAAACATAATTGTAGGTGATTCCATTAGTTGTAAAAACAATAAAGCAGGTTTGACTTGGACGAAAGCATTCTTTCTCATAATAGGCAGGATAAACCTTTTCCTAGCATCAAGGTACAGTGGACAAAAAAACATAAAGTGCATCGTATCTTGAACTGAAAAATCATCACATCTACAGGGGACCCCATCTTCCGGCCTACCCCAGCCCTGTGGGACACTTAATATTAGATGGATCTGATTGAATCGGAATTTAGTCAGAAGCCATTTATGATAAAAATTAGAAACAGTTGACAAATATGGATGCATAGCCATAGTTGAACTAAGCAAGAGGTGAGCCCTAACTGAAGGTTTACTATACTCATGGAATTCACGCTCAACCTCGCAGTGCTTAATAAAATATGTCTTGACCCACATTATATCATCTTTACAAAGTCCATCAGGTTTAGTAAAAAGCTCAGGGCGTCCCAGTTCCTTAAAGGTTGATTTAATATAAGACAGCCACTTAATTCCCTTCCAGTTGTCTAATTTGCAACAATCTTTCAGAATACTATGGTTCAGTGTAAGGTCCGGATTCAGCCAGGTTCTGATCCATAGCAGAAGTGGGGCTATTTTTATAGTGTCTGAAATATATCCCGTCCCTAATTCAAGATGGATCGAGTGTGTCGCAGTGGATTGTGGAAGGCCCAGGAGTGCACGAAAAAATGTATTCTCTTCTATTTGGATAGGTTCTGGGTTGGTATACCCCCATATAGCAGCCCCATACCTAGCTATTGAGACAGTTTTTGCTTGATAAATTTTTAGAATAGCCTCACAAGGTTTCCCTCCCAACCGTTTTGCAAAGCCCAATATGGCAGCCGAGGAGCTACGTACCGCTTTCACCTTAGTGGATACTTGGGATGCCCAGGTGCCCTTTTCGTCAAAGACGACTCCCAAGTAGGTGAAAACTTTCACCCTGGAGATAACGGCACCGTTGCAGTAACAAGTTTTAAAATGATTTTTCCCCTTCCCCAGTGCCATAACATGAGATTTACCGTTGTTAACCACAAGGTCCAAAGAATTCATAAAATTCCCAAAGGAATTCAATAATCTTTGGAGACCGAGCGGAGTCCGGGCCAGCAACACAGTATCATCTGCATAGAGCAGTACGGGTATAGAAATACCATCAATCCGAGGGGTATCTGGAGAAGCAACTAGCAAACTATCTTCGAGGGAATTTATATACAACGTAAATAGCATAGGGGCAAGAATGCAACCCTGCCGTACCCCTCTACCAGACTTAAAACTGGCAGTGCACTTCCCCTCCTGCGACATCCTTATTGAGGCTTTCAGGTCTCTATGTAATTGCTTATGATGTAAATTGTATTCCATTGTCCGTCAAACTGCTTTTGTGGTTACCTTCACATGCAAACACTTTGGACAGAAACTTCAAAAGAGATGCTGTAGTAATCTCAGATGTCACCATCACTTCTGACCATCTGAAATGTGTGTGCATCAGGACCAACACATACTTGGACATGGAGCCACAGCTAATAGGTCCCATAATATTCAGGGAAACATCTTCCCACACTTCTTTTGGACTCTCTCTTTTTACCATGGAAGATGTTCTAACTTTAAGAGTCATATCAGACAACTTACATTCCTACCAATCCCTAACCATTCTTTCCATCATCACACCCATCCCAGGCCACTAAGTTGTTCTCAATCTTTCCTTTGTTTTGCTCACGCCTTGGTGTCCTTCAAGAGCCACGCATACAAGACGCTCCTTAATAGTATTGGGAGGGACCAATTTGCAACCTCTCAGTACAATACCATTGTTGATTGACAGTTCCTGTGAAACTTTGAAGTAACCCATCAAACTTTCATCACGAGAATACAAACCATTCCCTTAAACAATACTCTATCTCCCAGCCACTCATTTTCTGACACACAACCCCTAGTTATAGCACAGACTTTAACATCATCCTCAAGTCCACCAAGAACCATCATTTTCTCCTGCCCCCTGAACTTCACTTGTTAATCTTGATAAACAGTCTGCCGACTTATTCTCCCTCCCTGGAATGTGTTGTACGACAAATTGAAAAGCTTGCAAACCCACAATCCATTTACAAATACAAATAAATCTCACAAACTACAAAACGCACACCCCATTAAAATTACTTACATTTCCTGAGAGCCCAAAATACAGCTAGAGCCTCTTTCTTGATAGTGGAATACCGCGTTTCTACTCCTCTTAGAGTAAGGAAGGCAAAAGCTATTGATACTTCCTCTCTGTGTTGCATTTGCTTAAGGACACATCCCAAACCCTTGTCACATGTGTGGGTAATGACACAGCATGGCAGCCCTGGGTGGAAACTTTTGAGTGACTGTGCTGACGACAAAGCAGATTTAATATCATCAAACTCATTCTGACAAGATTCCATCCATTCAAACTGAGTTCCTTTTTTGAGAAGCTCTCTAATGCAACATGAACGTTTAGCTAAATTTGGCACATATCTGGCATAAAATTCTGCCGTAGTTAAGATTGATCTTCCTTCTTGTTAGGTTGTGCCAAATTTGAGATAGCTGTCACTAACTCATTCTCAGGTTTTACACCATATTCTGATATCACATGCCCCAAGTAAGTTATCTCTGGACAACTGAATTTACACTTCCCACTTTTCAAAGTGATCCCTTTTGAGCCGAAAACACTCGATACATCTCTTACTTTAGGTAAATGTTCCTCTAATGTGTCCGTGAAAATGAGGACATTATCCTGAAAGAAATTAACCCCTTAATTCCTCCAAGTCACGTTGTCATTAGTCTCTGAAAAACAGATGCCACCGAACCTAATCTGAACGGCATCCTATTAAACCTGTCAGCACCAAATAGTGTTTTAAAGGCAGTCAAATGTTTTGATTCTTCCTGCAATTCTACCTTGTGGTACGCCGAACTTTAGTCCTATGTGGTAAAATATTTGACTTTCCCCAATAAACTGATAATTTCCATATTATTGGGTAAGGGAAATTTGTCTTCATTAACCACCTTATTCAAATACCTGAGATCCACACAAAGCCTGATGTACCCAGAACTTTTCGTGGCCACAACCACTGAAGCAATCCATTGAGAAGCTTCAGCGGCCTCTATAATGCCTCCAACTTGTAACCTTTTAAGTTTATCTAGCATCTTGCCCTGTAAACTAAGGGGAATGTTTCCCACCTTGCAAGAGACAGGCAACACATCCTTTTTAAGACATATACAGTGTTTGTACCCTTTAACACAATATACTTTTGACAAAAATACATCTGAGAATTCTTCCATCAATATATCTTTCACTTGAGGAACTGCATTTGGATCCAGATAAAATACCAACAACTTTAGATGTGGCCAGCTCAAAATAGTATTACCCTTTACTGGTACATACATTTTCCTCAATGTCTTGTTCCCTCTAAAAGATATATCAGCATCAAAATGATCTACTAATTCTATGGGTTTTCCACCCAAACTAGCGAGTGACATCTGGCTCATGTAATGCAACTTTCCCCTTAAAATAGTTATAAAAATCAGATTCTGAAACTAATGGTATCATAGCTCCAGATCATGGATACACTTGTGCCATTTAGTTCTACTACATCAGATGGATACTCGCAGCTAGCATTTGACTACTTTCAGAATAAAGTTAGAATCATCATCAAATGCTATTTAATTAACTGTGGGCTTAGATTTTTCCATAGATTTGCAACACTTTGCAAAATGTCCTTTTCTGCCACATAGGTTACACAGAAAACGTAATCCTAGGCAATCTTTTGAGTTGGCCAAGTGATTTGGAGATGCACACCTGCAACACAATAATTTTCCTTTACCCACATTTTGATTTTGATTTTTAGACGTAACCTTTAGAGAATGCACTGATTCATTAGATTCTTTGGACTTCTGTAACTTCTTGATACATGATATAAAATGCTCTACTTCTTTCACAATTATTAGAACCTCAATAATACTTGGATCACTTTTCGACCACAGTTCCTCTATAATCTTATCAAATTTGCACTCAAGCATGAACTGATCCTGTATTCGCTCTTCAACACGCTCACCAAAATTGCATGAAGCTGCCAACTTATGGAGAGTAGTAACAAAGGGCCTCATGTAGGTAGCCAAATACCGGTCGGTAACGGCCGATTTTCGGTAAATATGCCGTTACCGACCGGTATTCAGACAAGTGAGATGTAGGAGTCCAAAAATCAAATTTCGGTAATTATGAGGCGGTAAATACCGATTCATATTTACCGAATACATAATTAACGAATCGGTAAATATGAAGTGGTAAATATGAAGTGGTAAAAATTAAAATGACATGTAGGAGCACTCGGTAATTAAGAAATCCAAGAAAATCGGTATATAAGAGTCGGTAATTAACACGGATTGAAAGCAGGTGGTAACCATCAACAGTGCAGATAAGCAATCCCAAAATGCAACTGCGTGGACAACATGCCCGCCATGTACGTCATTGCAAGGCGCCTACATCTACAGGCAGCAGGACTGAGTGTTTGGCGACGGGAGGAACGCATCTACAGACAGCGCATCACACTATTCCAGCTGACTGATGCAGAGATACATGACAGGTACAGGCTACACCCCGAAACCATCATGGACTCAATCAGGAACTCCACCCACTCCACCAATGTGAATACCGAATTGAATGAATTTGGGAATGGTCCTGTGGGTGGCAGAACCAAAAGGTGGGCGTATGCTATTTACAACGAAGTCTGCAAGTTGTCGCACAGTGAGGCGGCTTCCAGTTTGAGAGCTACTGACCAAGCAAACATGGAGAAGGCCTTAGCCGTTATATATAATAGCTCCAGCACTCTCACTTCTAGGATTCATACATGAGACAATAGGCACATGCAAGTACACGGCGCATGCAATGTACAAGCCCCGATTGTGGCGTGCATCCTACGAGGTATCCCAGTGCCTGTGATTACACCTTCTTCCACTCTGCTTGCAAACGGTATTTATTTCTTTTTGATTGATGAAGCGTGCTGCGGGATGTGATTGTGAATCCCCTACATAACTGTCTCGCATGAAGTTGTCTGCTGCAATACAGTTCTTTTTCCACCCCCGCATGTGCGGCGGGATGTTTCCATCTGGCCTTCGATTCCAACCTTGAAAGCAGGGTGCAACAAGTTGAGCTGAATAGAGCGCCATTGTCCCACAAAGAGGTGCCTTTGACTCCCTCCCGTGAAAAATTTGTCCTTCACGTTGCTAAAACGCGCACTGATGTACAGGCGCCTCTGAATACTGACCTCCCCCTGCATTTCGGCTCTGTGATCCAAACTATAATCAATGCCTCGTCCACCACCGGCCTGGCTCATTTTTTTAAACATGTGGGCTCGGGTCTCGTGACCTCTTTCCAAACTATTTTTGGTGTAATTCCGGCATTTGTACATTCACTTTTCTCGTGCATCTTTGGAGGTGTCCCGCTGCTTCTGGCGCTAGTGGCAGGTGTGCTGCTTTTCCTTTTCATACTCCGGAATGGCTGCTCCTTCTGTGCCACACGAGCACCTGTCCCGTCTGCATCTTCTTCGTGATAGGATGCTTGACTTCTATGGTACTTTGCCATTGGCGACTTTGAGCCTGGCTTATGGATTATCCTTCAGGTATTCCTACTTCACCTGCGTACAACCTGTATTGCACTGCCTGGATTGTCCCTTTGAATGGCCTCTGGATTTGTGCTTGACCAACATGGTGTCTCCGGTGCCGGATTTCGATCGACTGATGAGGCCCTTGGTGTCTCACGAGTTGGCCTGTTCTGGTGTCCGGATCATGGCGTGTGGTGCGGCGCATGGTATCCTGGGTAATTGGGACATCTCAGCGGCAGCCTACGACTTCTTGTCCATGAGCTATTTGGAGGAACATTCCGGGTGCCCTCTGATTGTGCTAGAGGCTCCGTTGGTTGGAGAACACGTATGTTCCTTTTCTTTACTTAATTGGATGGCTGAGACTTTTAGTGGCCCTGAAAACGATTTTTTGTTGGAAGCCGTGGCCACATATGCTGCCTATACATTCATGGATTAACTGGATTGTCGTCCATTGCGCCTGTGCTACTGGACAGCACCCTGGCGCAACATTCATTTCTTTCATTTGTCGTTTTACTCTTCCTGATGGTCTGCTTGAGTTTTTTACTATACTTGCATTGTGTTTTTAGGTATTTCATGCTGCAATTAATTGGACTTACAGACTTTGGCGCTGCATTGGTTACGCCTTGTTCTGCTCTGACGAAAATGAACTCTGCGTTCTCTCTTTTCTTGTCTATTACATATTGCTTCGCTGAAGGGGGCGTGTAGTGAGTTCTCCCTGAATACGTACATACATTGTTCAGTTAGCATAACCACGTTGAATGTTATGTAGCCATATTTTTGTCTTTGCACACGACACTGCGTTTACATGTTCTGTCTTGAATAAACTGCTGACTCGAGACTTCCTTCAGACGAGTGCATTCTGTTGTTCCCATCCACAGCTCTGCGCAGCGACCTTGGTCTGTACATGCTGTGACACACAGTCTGGATTTTTACACAATGCATGTTTTCCACTCTAGGTTGTTCGACCCACTATTTAGCCATGACACACGCGCAGCTGCACATACCTGATAGTTGGTGCTTTTCATATCACAGACATCATGTTTATTGTTCAGACCGAAGACGAGCCTTCCTGCGAGTAGACTCCTGATGCTCCTGTGATGTGATTACACTGAGCTGATTTTTGAGGTATGGGGTCCCCTATTCCAGCCTGAGAGGCCTTCTATGATAACATGATTCTGATATTGGCTACTTAGTGAAGGGAAGGTGGTAGTATCCTCGGTATTTTCCGAATCGGTAAATACCACCTCGGTATTTACCGATTCGGTAAATACCACCTCGGTATTTACCGATTCGGTGTTTTCCGATTCGTATTTACCGAATGTTACCGATTCGGTAACTGTTACCGAATTGTTTGCTACATATAACTTACCGATTCTAATTTACCGATTCGGTACGGCTCGGTATTTAAGAACCGGTAAAATTTATTTACCTACATGAGGCCCAAAATCTTTAACCAATTCATCATCTGCTTGTTTGTGTATACCAAAATATTATCTTTGTGATATAATCACATTTTCTGCAAAAAAATGTTTCTCTAATTTTAACAAAGTTCATTTAGAGACAGATCTCCATATCCTGCTTCATCAGAATCAATATTTGGTCATGTTTCTAAAATGTCTTGCCCCTATGCACCATGGCAGTGCGTCAATAATGAGGTTTTCTTTTCAGGAGATACATTAGCTCCACAAACTCTTAAATAAGTTTTTTTTTAAAGTTTTTCCCACTTCGGCCAAGAAAGAGGAAGGTCCCCAGAGGTTGTCAAGAAAAAAGGTGGTGGGGTGATATGTTGCATAGTGTAATAAGTGAAAGAAGCAAATCCAGTCAAAAAAAATAAAAATAACAATAAATAAATGAACTCATCACCGGAACCGGAAAATAGTACCTGAATCCAGATAAAATGGAAAATAAATAAGGTATTGTAAATAATGGTTATCATTGAACTAAGCAGCAGTCATTAGCATAAATAAAAGGTCACAGTCCACTTTCTTTGTTCACAGAAATAACTTCACTGTTGACAGTGTTTGCTGATGTTGAAGAAGGATATGACGTTGAATCTACGCTTTTATGCTGTGAAAGTGGAAACAAACCTTTTCTTCAAAGAGTTTGTATCAGGAGGAGGGCGAAGTATAAAACAGGAAAGTAGAAGCGATGTAACTGAGGGCTCTGCACTCACATAAGCCTGAGAACGGAACAGCACGGCCTACGTGTAAATGTGAAAAATAGAAGCGCACTGTGATCTTGCTGCAACTTCAGGAAGGTGGAAGTGCTTCTCACTCATTTGCATGCGAGAACGGCACCACACGGCACTTCCTTGAGCCTCCGGCATGTAGCCAAACTGGCACTCGTTGTTTTTGTGATGCGCGTGGTCCAGCACGAGAACGGCACAGTACAGGGACAAGCTGGGTAGAGATAAGGTAGGAATCAGTAAATTAAATGCTTCCAGTTGAAGCCCCAGCATGGAAAATTTAAGAAGAGAAAGGCTCCCAAACAAATTGAACAGCTTGCAGTTGAAATAGGCAAAGTGTAGAAGTTCCTTCAGAGCACGGAAGTAGGAATCCTTAGTTCATCGCCAAATGTTAAGTGTAATCGAAAGGCAAAGATCTGGATGAAAGATGGTAAAGCTAGATTAAGCTTTCTTATCATATGAAGAAACTCCAGCCACTGTTACAAAGGCCATCATCTTCTGCCCTCTCCAGCCGTCTCTAATTTCCACTTTCAAAAGATATATTACGAAAGGGAATCCTTATGGCACAACCCAATGTAACAAAGGGAAAATAAAGAACATACCAATAATACATCAACTAGATATAAGATGCCAAATACCACGATATCATTTCTGTTTAATTGTTCCTTTAAAAATGCATTTACCGTCGCCATTTGCTGGAACGGGTTTGTTTTGTGGCTTCACCACTCGCCCCTCCTGATATAACATCTCCAAAAGCTCTGTGTGATGCATCGCTGGTTTGGCGTTGCAGCGTGCGCAAGGTAATTCCTTTTATTTATTTATTTTGTTACTGAACTCCATTCAGCCTTAATCTGGAGTTTACTACCCCCCCCACCCTGCCCCTCCCCGCCCTGCCTCACCGCCCCGCAGCACTCCCTCCAGGAGCCGCTACGGGTGTGATGACAGATGATGTCATCTTGCCTCATTGTGCCTGCCACCCTGCCCTCCAAAACATCCAGGATACCACTTTCCTCCTGGGGACCAAATTCTGTTACCGGGAATAAACTGTGACTCCCTCCTTTAGAGACTTCAGTACTTCTAATAATGGGATTCATTGTCATCTCATTCTCAGCAAATTTACATTTTTTCACCAGTACTAAATCCATACTTCATTTTAAACCCGCAAATCAAGGGATGCTGCACATCAGGTTGTATTTCCGCCTGCAGGTAAAGTTAGGAGAAAAATAGAAAGTACATCCATTATTGTGCAAAAATTTCACTGAAAAGGAAATTGACAGGATATATAACCCACTTAAACCGTGGTGGGGGAGTGGGGAAGGGGGAGAACGTTGCTATTGGCTGCAGTCTTCTACCATTTTAGTGGATGCTCACTGTCTGTCTGACAGACACTAATTTTGCCATCTGATCCATGTCAAATTTTTTTCTGAAGCACACACATTATCCACCACTTCCAATAGGCTTTTTAAAGGTACTTCTACCAATAGCTTCCTTTTGTCTAGCTTAATATCTGTTTGTCCTGCTCAGCTCAATCTTTTTACATTCCTCTACCACTTTCTCTGCCACCCAATTTGATACTCCCAGTGCCACTTTAAAAAAAAAGAAAGAAATACAAGTAGGCTAGCAGATTAAACTCAAGTGTCAGATGAGATTAGAAGGCTTCTGGACCAGTGCAATCTTCTCCTGTGCCTATGAATGGAGTCACGGAACCACATTGAAGTTTGATAAATCTGTGGAATTTACAAAATTGCTAGACTCTGCATGTAATTTTCAAAATATGCAACAAACTGAGATATCAGTGCAGGTGTGGACTTTAGCTGTCAGCCTTGCAGCAAGATTCCACACTCAATGCTACATTCCATCAGTTATCAAAATTGGGATTTCCGTGAGGGCATGCCTGTTGCGGTCCTAGCCATTGATTGCCTCTGCTTTATCATTGATCTGTACCGTTGTAGAGCACTCCTCAGCTGAGACGACTCATGCTAAAGCAGAAAGGTGAGAGTTGTACTCTGCAGGTGTTCTCAATTTTCACCTCCCATACAAACATAACTCAAGTATGGAGCTCACAACACTTGAAACTTCTGATATTACAGGGTCTGAGTCTGAAGCACGTGATTACACCTGGTTTCTGGTCCAGTGACATTAAAAATAATGAGTCAGATCTCGGATGCAGTATTACTGCACCCAGTAGTACAGGGTGTGGTAATGCCATGCTGTATTACCATTGACGTGTGAAATGCGCATCATTAGGACACTGTTATAAAGACAGGAGGTATATCATTTTGAAGAGACGTGTGGGCTCAGAAAGGCAGAGCACTTCGACTCTGCACTTATCTGCCCTGCACATTCCTTGTTTGGGGACTTTGTAGTCAGGCGCCTGCCATTTTGACCTTGTTTTTAATGTTATTTTGAAATCCTGAATCCAAACCCATCCTCAGCGACTAAGTGCTATCTGGAGCTGCAGGCCTCGACATATTCACAACATGGCCTCTGGAAGACTCCTTAATGTTAAATTAACAAAGATGAAACTTGAGGAGTAACGAGGGAGGCTGAAAAGAAGGACCCTAGGCTCGTAGAGTACCTCCTGAAGACTTCAATTGCAAAAGTATGGGTGCATAGAAATAGATCACTGACAAGGTCAACACAATGTCGTCACATTTATTCACTACAGCTGAAGCCACACCGCAACTCGCTGTCCAACTTGTAGCAGGAAACTTCGCAAGCCTGTAGGGCCCAAATACATAGGTATGTGTAACAACAATGTATACTGTCATCATCAGTTTTAATGACATTGTAAATGTTAACATCTACCTCAGTTTCAACAATACAGATACTGAAAAGTGCATTAAGTGACTTATCAAATTGAAGAAAACCTGGATGACTGTTCCCAATGAATTAAATGCATGAGCATTCAGGGGGAGATTTACAAGAAAGTGCCACAGAGCGGCACCGCAAGCCCTTTGGCTGCGTCACACTGCGGCACTTTCAGAGCACATGAATGCAACATATTTACAATGATACATCGCGTTCCTGTGCTCTCCACTGCGCTGGCGCACAAACTGGAGCCATGCGGCAGCTCAGGCTCCCTTGCACCATGGTGCAAGGGTGCCTGCGTCATGGGGAGATTGTTTTTGTGCAGTAAGGAGCCCCTTCCTGCACAAAAACAATCACTACAGGCATGTTCCTCTTTCAATGCATGCTGTTGAATGCAGCACGCATTAAAAGAGGAAAAAAACGAGGAGAAATGAAAACATTTCTCCTCGTTGCACCTCGCTATGCCACCCCTAGGGTGGTGTAGCATTCTTACGCATTTCCAGGTTTACGATTCCTTGTAAATCTGGAAATGTGTCTGGTTCCATGGGTGTTGCGTGGAAACACCCACAGCAACACCCATCAACCGCCCCTTTCATGCAAAGTGCTGCATGTAAGGGGCCGTATTTACAAGGACAGGAAAAGCCACGCAGGGTGGCTTTTCCTGTCCTTGTAAATATGGGGCAGAGAAATGCGCTGCCAGTGCGTCACAAAAAGTGACGTACTGCCAGCGCAAGGGGCTTGTAAATCTGCCCCTTAGTGTCAAAGTTCCATAAAATGGTGGTGATGGACACACATCATATGCAGAAAGTAGATACAGGGGACTAAATAGTATATTGATTGCTTGGGAGGATTCATGTTGAACAGTCATCGTATCCAATAGACAAAAATGCACACAGCAGCTGACCAAGGTCAAGCACTTAGAATTCCACCAGTTTCATATATCCCACATGAGTGCAGCTACTCCCGACATCCGCTGCTGAGGGATGTCAATCAATAGAGAAAGTCCACACGCAAGGAAGGCGCACTCTGATTGAAGTCACTCAGGAAACATATGTTGTCCAAAAAATCTTCTTTTTATTAAAGTTGTTTGTTTTTTTAAACCGGCACACAGCCAACACGTTTCGTTCCCTAGTGCCACGGGAACTTCGTCAGGGCTTACTCAGAAATCAAATATATGGATATAACCGTAACAGTCCCAAATAGTCCATTGAGGTGTAACATCACCTACTTAGATTGCCCAATATAATCAGTCCAAGTATCTCTTGAACCTTGCCAATTCTTCAAAAAAGATATATTTAGGTGTATGTAGCACAAAGGTAAAAGCAGCCGCTCCCCTTGGATCTGAGAGGACAAGTATGGAAAATACCAAAACAGCAATTTCTTAAAAACATATCAAAACGGCATCCAAAGTATGTAGCCCCAGAGCATGCAAATTTAGAACTGTGGTAAATAAAATTCCTTTACCGGGACTGAATTTGATACAGAAACATTACAAAATAGCTCAGTAAAATGAGAGGCAGAATCCGTGATATTAGAGTTTCGGAATGGGCTTTATTCCAATGATCGATTATAATCGGATGCTCCAAGTTCCATCACCACGGGGGTTCAGGAAGTGAAGTACATACTTTATTGACAAGAAGTAACTTTTATAGTACATACATTACAATGAAGCGAATGCAGTAGGCGTAACATTTGATAAGGAAAATGACGAGTTGTCTGCGTAACCAAAAAGGGGTGTAATAAAGAGTAAAAAGGAACATAATTGGTTATGATGTCATACATAGGTGGATCTATAAGATAATACTTGGCCTAGATGTGCGCGCAGCAGCATGACGTGTAATTGACGTGTAACTAGGGGGTGAAGGGGACTTGACATTAGCTCTACATGTGGAGACGAAAAGTCTGGGGGGTCAAGTCAACCTAATCCCAAATCATATCTAACATCCTATGTTTAAAGAACTATGTTATCCACAAAAGAAGGACTCTCGGACCGAATCTATTCTATACTGACCATGCGTGCGTGTACAAGCGTCTAAGTGTCTACACTGAATGCGAGGGGGTAGGAATATTCCATGGTAACAGGGCTATGAATTACTTGCATGAGGACAGAGAAGCCGGGCCTTTTGCTTGGTAACTGGAAGAATGTTTACTTAAACTACTAGGCAGGAATGCATCGGCTGAGGGGGAAGCAGATAATTCGAAGGTGAAATACAGTACTTGGCAGAGAATAGGCTGATGTCAGGCTTCGTGAGCCGCGCAGAGAATGAGACAAAGTTCATGGTCACAGATGCAGGCTCAGACTGGAGCTTTCAGAGGCAGAAGGCAAGAGGAGTTTTGATGACAGAATCAGGGCCTACTTGCCTGGACTGTAAAATGGCATAAGTGAACCATACAAAGCCGGTGGCCTTTCATATTTAGGAATGGAATATCCGGCCTGTTCATGGCGGATCTGACAGAGGACATGTTGACGGTGGACGCACATGTATTTGCGTCTTCATAACTGGAACTGGAGGGAACATACATGTACTTGTGACATGCACATAGAACCGTTGGGGTCCAAGATAGGGGACATAACTGACCAGGAAAATCCACATTTCCACATTCCCTCCTTGTCCCCTACTTGCCCTTCAAGAGATATCAATCTTCATCAATCCATTGATCTGTTCATATAGCATCATTTGTTCTTCTTTCTTCTTCCGTGACGAATGAAATCTTGGTGGTGGAATACACGATGTGGCACACAGACCACAGATCGCTGGTCCACATTGTAGACATAGACAGCAACTGAATAGTATGAGAAGGCCAATACCTAGGAAGGATAAAACTCTCCATCCCCAGGCTGATATCACATTCCAAAACCAACTGGACCAAGTCCAAGTGCCTGGGTTCTGGTGTATCTGGCTTACAATCTTATGAAGGCGAGTTATGGCTTTATATACAGATGGCGAATTTTCTGGTATGAATACGCAGCAGCTTGATCCGATGACCCTACAAGCTCCGCCCCTATCAGCCAGGATGACGTCAAGGACAAGACGATTTTGAAGCACAACAATCCGCATAGCAGACTGCTCTTCTGTTAGATTGCCTAAGGCGGAAATAGTCTCATTCACTACTGCTTCAAGGGTTCTAGTTAATCTACGTATCAGCTTACTATTAGTAACAGTACCTATATAGGGAAAGATGCCTTTATTAAAATCTACATACTTGTCCCATGCCGTCTCAGTGTAATCGACAATGGGGAGATCTCTCCGCTCTCTGTTGTGTACTAAATGAATATTTCTGTAATAGTCAGGAGGAGCTAGGAAAACAGGTGGCAAAAGGAATGCAATGTAGCAGGTACCATCCCAATCTAGAGGTAGACGCATATATGCAGTCTGACCACATATAAAGTAGGAGTGGCGAGAAGCTCTAAATGAAGATTTGCCTTGATCACTGAATTCTACTATAGTAGTGCATTTACTATGGCCCATATGTATGGAACCAACCTTTCTTACACACAATTCACCCTTCGCTGGGAATACTGACATGGTGGGTAAGACTAGTTCAACTTCGGATACGACATTTAGAATCATGAGATTAGGTGTAAAATTACCTAATCCATATACTTCATTTTCTAGATCAGTTCCTGTTCTTTTGGGGTGACCCTCCTTGTCAGGGTAGCAGACCTTGAGTAAAACTAGGTTCAGGTTTCCCCATATCCAATGATCTTGGTAAACTGCGGTGTCTGAGTCTATGGAATTGATTAAACTGAACCATGCTCCACAGGAGCCATTATGTGTAAATGGATGTGGAAAGAAAGGCAGGACTCCTTCATAATTCTGATAGGGAGGGAGTCGGCCACACACCCAACAATTGGTGGCATTACTAGTCTGATGGGAATGATGTAACATACTAATGAAAGTGTTATTGCGCAGCGCAAGTCTATAAGACAATTCATGCGGAGGTAAGTCACTAAAAGAATGTTCAGCAGCAACATTATAAACATGTCTAGAAATAGGGTAATATATGTGCAACAACATACTTGTAATAATTATTAAAAGACTCAATAAAAACAGAATTAATAATGTCACTATACAGTGGCTACGCAGTGATTTACAATACGCCTGTCGTTTCAACATTTTCCGGGTATTTTCTCTACTCAGGTCCAAGGGATACATGTCAGAGACAATTCAACCGCTTCACCTTGGAGAGGACTTAAACAATCAAATTGCTCGACTTGTTGGGCCTAAGCTTTAGTTTGTAGTTTTCAGAGTCATTTGGTTCAACAAAAGGAAGTTTTGAATCAGTCTGTGAGGGAGTACAGGGCACAATGTCTATATCCGAGGATAGTCCATGAAATTTCTTGATATGACTTGAATGAATCCAGCCCTTGCGGCCCTCGATCTTCACGGCTGTCCTTGTGGTCAGCAGGACCAACTTGGGTGATTTCCACCTGGGCTCCAGCTGAGTCTTTCGGTCGAAATTCCTCACAAAGACAAGATCACCCGGAACAACGTCATGGGGTTTCACCTCAGTGTTGTCGGGAAAGGCTGCAGCTACCTGTGAACGACAAGATTGTAGTGCAGACATCAAGGAAGCCAAGTAATCTGTCAGCATATTACAGTCAATATCAGTTATTTTGCGTGGTATAGGCGTCCCCCACATATTCGGTGGTCTGCCGAAGATCACCTCATACGGGGATAGCCCTGTTCGAGAGTGTGCTACCATTCTCATGTAAAAGAGTGCAACGGGCAACGCTACTACCCAGTCGACACCTTTCTCTCTGCATATTTTGGACATTCTGATTTTCAGTATCTGGTTATGTCTTTCTACGAGACCTGCTGCCTCGGGGTGTCGGACACAGTGGAATTTCCACTGATATCCTAACAGAAGTGAAACGTGTTTCATTAATTCGGATGAGAACGGCTGGCCGTTATCTGAGTGAACAGCACGTGGTAAACCGTATCGTGGGAAGAATTCTCGAACCAACTGTTTGGCAGTAGTCGGGGCAGTGTAATCTGAAACCGGGTATGCCTCTGTCCAACGGGACAGAGCGCAGACAACTACGAGAACATATTTGAATCCTCGACATCGTTCCATCTGGATATAGTCCATCTGTAGGACTTCAAAAGGATGATGAGGAGGATGAAATCCACCCTGTTCTACGGGAACGCTTTTTCCTGGGTTAAACTGACAACAGATCATACAGGTACGGACCTTTTGTTTGGCTGCTGCTCGTAAATGTTTATTGAACCAAATGTGTTGAATGCTGTCTAGCATAGCTTTTTCTCCTAGATGTGCTGGACTATGTATAGTGTTAATTATAACTTGGACCATTGAATCAGGAAGGAACCATACAGACTTTTCCTTCATCATCCATCCTTGGTCCGTTTGGATCCCTCCTAATTCAGTCCATTTCTTTATTTCGTCTGGTGTAGCATGTGTCTGTATGTCAATTACGTCAAGAGTAGGATCTTTAACTGTCATACAATGTGTCGGTGTCGGGACTATTGTCTTTGTCATGTCGGGGGTTTGAGTTTGAGCAGTCTGTTTAGCTGTTCTGTCGGCTAGATCATTGCCTTGGGAAATGATATCAGTAACCTTCGTATGAGCCTTACATTTCATAATTGATATTGCAGTGGGTAGATGTATTGCATCTAATAAGGCATGAATGAGGGGTCCGTGCTGAATGTGGGCACCGTGGGAAGTTAAATAACCTCTCTCTCGCCACAGCACGCCGAAGTCATGTACAACTCCGAATGCATAACGTGAATCAGTGTATATGTTGACTTTTTTATTTGTGGCTTGAATACAGGCTTGTGTCAGAGCGATGAGCTCTGCGGCTTGAGCTGACAAAGTATTTATACGATTAGTTTCAATGACTTCAGTATCTGTTGTGACTGCGTAGGCGGCTACTAACTCTCCTGTATTTGTTCTCATGCATGAACCATCTACATACAATGTCAGGTCTGTATCTGACAATGGAACATCGGTTAAGTCTTGTCTGGGTTTCGTCGTCATTGTAATAACTTCAATACAGTCATGGGCTAGTGGGTCTGTTCCGATTACAGGTAAAAGTGTGGCAGGATTCAATGTGTTACAGCGTCTGATTTCTATATGTGGCTGAAACAATGTAAGTTCGTACCCTGTAAGTCGTGCTATAGTCAAGTGTTGTGTTTGCGTTCTATTTACAAGAACCTCTACTGCGTGTGGTACTTGAACTGTCAATGGATGTCCTAACACTATGGCATCGCTTTGTCTGATTGCTAAAGCTGTCGCTGCTACTGATTTCAGGCATGCAGGCAAAGCCTGAGCTACGGGATCTAATGTACTAGAAAAATAAGCACATGGTTTGTGTGCTCCTGCTTGTTCCTGTGTGAGTACTGACAAGGCAGTACCTTCGCGTTCTGTAACAAAGAGTGTAAACTGTTTTCTGTAACATGGCGTTGCTAAAACGGGTGCTTGACATAAAGCTTTCTTTAGGCTTTCAAAAGCTTGTGTGTGTTCCTGAGTCCAAGGGAGAACAGTCGGTGTGGCTGCCTCCTGTGTGGTTAACTGAATGAGTGGTTTTGCTAGAAATGCATACTGAGGGATCCACTGCCTGCAATATGACGTGAGGCCTATGAAGGCTCGTACTTCCTTTTGTGTCTTGGGTATTGGCATGTTAGCTATTAACTGAATGCGGTCGGGTGTAAGCTGCCTTCCCTCCTTGGACAGCGAGTGTCCAAGATAAACAACTCGCTGGACACAGAATTGCAGCTTAGAAGGGGACACCTTGTGCCCCTTTTCGGCTAGAAATTGTAAAACTGTCAGTGATGCTTTTTCACATTCCGGTTCGCTTCTCGCGGTGATCAGCAGATCATCGACGTATTGAAGCAAGGCAGTGTTAACTGGCATGTGGATACTGTCGAGTTCTCGTTTCAGTGCTTGGCTATAGATGCTGGGGCTTTCTGTAAATCCTTGAGGTGCGCGTGAAAATTTAAAGCTGCGCCCATTTAAACTAAATCCGAACAAATATTGGCTTTCCGGATCTATTGGGACGCTGAAAAAGGCATTTTTGAGATCAATTACAGTAAAGAATGTTGCTTCGGAATCAATAGCTGTCAATAATGACGAGATATCTGGGACCACAGGAAATTGTGGCACAATGCATTTGTTTAACTCGCGCAGATCAATAACCAATCGATATACTGGCGGGGCTGTAGGATCTGTTCGTTTAAGAACCGGAATTATCGGTGAATTACATACATTGGAGTCTGTTTCTACAACTACTCCTTGGGCAATTAGCTCGTCAATGATTTGTAGTAAAGCCACTACAGCATCTGGTGGTAACTTGTATTGTCGCATTCGTGGTAGCACCACTCCTGCCTTTAGTGTGACTCGATATGGTGTAATATTCATGCAACCAACATCAGTAGGGCCTTGTGCCCATAGATGTGTAGGTAAAGTCTGCAGTCGGGGATCCATGTCTCTAGACACATAGTGACCTTTAAAATCACGTAAAAACAACCTTACTCCTTCCGGGGAACAACATATTATGGCTCCTAGGGCTTTCAACGTTTTTATTCCTAACAAGTTTTCTGGACATGATTTAGTAAGCAATAAATCTGTAGTTCGGGTCAGAGGTCCTATCGTAAGTGGAAGAGGCTGTGATACTTCATTAACAATAGGTTTTCCTGAAAAACCAAGGGAAATATTCTGAGAGCCTGAGAGGGGTGCCCCTGGAACTTCACTACGTTTTATAGTTGTTCGACTTGCCCCTGTATCGAGTAAAAATTTTCTATCTTGACCTAATAATTCACTATGTACATAAGGTCCTTCTTGATCTACAGGAATCTCGATAAGGGGTAAGTCAACTTCCCTCTCTAGGCTAGTTCATGCGTAACGCTGATACTCAGGATATTCATACTGTGCGGTCTGATACATTTGTCGTGTTGTTGTCTGTGTGGCAGCAGCAGGCAACGGTGGTGCAGCTGGCACAAACTGTATTGGCTGTTGTGCGGCTGGCATGGCCTGGGCATGCTGCATAGCTCCTTGTTCATTCTGATCTTGTCTGAGTGGCCGTGATCTTTCTTGTGTTTTACCTATGGCGATATTATGTTTTAAAACTGGACAATCGTGTACGTAATGACCTGGCTTTTTACAATAATTGCATGTCCCTTTTACAGGTCCTGCTGAATCGGAATGTGTCATACCCTTTTTATGTCCTTCAGCTGGAACTGTCTGGGAAACTAGCATTTTCATTTTTGTGTCTTTCATGCGTCTGTGTTCATGTTCTTGTTCCTCTCTAATTCTATTGTGATGGTACTGTAACATTTGTAACATTTGTGATGGAGTGTTACCTTGCCAGGTACTCTCGAATTTTAATACTCTATTCTTTACTGGGGGCAGGGCATTTTCTACTAATTTTGTTACAAACAGATGTGGGTATGATTCGCTACTTGCTTTTATACCACTATTTATACCAAAACATTTTTCGAATCGGGCATAGTAATCACTAGTGTCTTCATCTTGCTTCTGTTTACAGGCTGAAATTGTACCCCAATCTTCCTTTTTCGTAGTTAATAAACGTGGCAATACCTGTACTAGTAGACCTGGTAGTGCTTTAGTTTTGTCCCCAAGCCCCGAACCTGGACCTCGGGCCTTCTCTTCTGCTTCTAATGCTGACCATTCTATCTTTTGGTCTCCTACCTCCCACTCTTTTTCCTTGAGTTTCTCATAAATGCCAGCAGGCATCAATACCTTTAATATTGTCATAATGTCGGGATAGGTGTACTCTCCCATGAGTAACATGTCTTTAATTTCTCGGTGAAAACCCGCTGGATCTTTGTCATGACTGGGTACCACTTTCTTCATTTGTAACAGTTCTATTTTTGATATGGGCGTATATACAAATACGCGCCTAAACTCATTGTCCTCGCCTTTTATTGGGTGCACTTCTCGTAAGGGATTCTGTCTATCCATGTGATACGTGGTTCTTTCCTTGCCGGGTAATGAGACATGCTCTGAGCATACAAAAAGAATATACTGCTTTCTTGACTCTAGAATTTCTTTAATTAATTTAGTACCTGGACCTCTCCATTCATTCATAAGCAATTCAGTCAATATGTCAGGTAAGGGACCAGGGTCCGAATGCTGACTCCGATATAGTATAATGAGTTGTTGAATCATATAAATCCCAGCTAACCTCTGCTCATCTGGGGTGAGATTCAAAAATGTGCGTACTACTGTAGCATCACTATATTTTCCGGGACTGTCCACCCAGTGGACAGCTGCCCTGGCTAAATCTTGTTCATCCATAGAATCGAGAAAATGATAACCCCTTCGTTCTTGGAGTAGCTTGTCGGCGGTTTGGAACGAATGCTCGTTAGACCTTATATTGATTATAGGTATTTGGAAATTCCTGTTATTATCTGGACATATCGGACGTATTGAATCAGTATGACATCTAGTCTGATTCCTATTACAAGATCTTCCTCTACCTACATAGGCTATGGTGTCTGACTGTCCCGCGGGCGGTCCTGACCCTTCTTCCTCGCTTTGTTCGAACTCGTCTGCCTCTAATCTCTCCTCGTGTAGGCGTTCTATTTCCTTACGGATCTTTCGGCACATGGCTATTATACAATTTTGCTTATCATGTCTCCCTTCTGATATATTCTGGCTCCATCTTGTAAGAATTTGCATTGCATCCGGGTCTACCCCCGGTCGGTCTTGATTTCTGATCACACAGTTTATGAGGAAACGTAACAGTTCCCCCTGTATCTCTACTTTCTGGTATTCCATAGCTCTGTTAATACATTCTGGATCTCGCCCTGTTTGGACAAAATGGTATATATTATCTAGATGCGCAGTCATTCCTGGTAACTTCGCTAAATACACTGCGGCTCGTCTGATACGCAATGATGCCAGGATCATTTCGTTCTCTTTACCGGGCACCGGGTCATATCTACAATCTATAAGAAGTTCCTTAAGCGTACGGTCACTTACGAATTTGGGTGTACGTGAATGCGCTGACTCTTGAAAAATAAGTTTATTTATTCTAGGTGGCGTAGAAAAAATATTGGTAGCACCTCCCGTGGCCCCATCTGGGGCGTCGGGTGTGAAAGGATTCGTCGAACGTGACACAGCAACTATAGGTGTGGACACAGCTATAGAAGTAGCTGTAGGAACGGATGCAGAAACAGATGTGCTTGCCGGAACTTGTGACTCGATTTGTTGCTGTAGGGATACGGGTGCTGGATCTTGGCGTTGGACCTCCCTGGTATGCGGTCTATGTGGGGCGGAATTAGCATACTCGGGAGCTACGTCATCTAAATATGAGGAAAGAAAAACATCTTCTGCGGTTCTAGGATGCCCCTTAGGATGTACCTTGATTGGGAATAATGGGGGTGGCAAGTCTTTCGGTATCTCTGGAGTGGCCTTAGGTAATCCTTCGGCCAGAAGGGGATACATACCATTCATAAGGGCATTTCTTTGTCTATCTACTTGTTCTGATTTCACTCGGATACCTTCCTCAATTAATATATTTTCTCGAACTTTATTTGAACTTTCTTTACTCTTCTCTTCCTGTCTACGTGCTTTTTCTGTACGTCTATGAGATTCTTTACGCCATAACTCAACGGCGTCTTTCTGTGACTGTCTGACTTTCCTTTTCCATAACTCTTCCTCGACTTTCACGATGCACTCTGCATCCCAGGTCCCCGCTGCGGGCCACCTCTGACTTTCTGGTAATCCCTTGGTGTAGTCTACCCATAAATCAAGAAATAATATAGCGTCTAAGCCATGTTTGTGATACATGAAGTGCCCTGGAGTATCCCTAGGAGGAATAGGGACGGCTTCTTCAAGTACCCCTTTTCTAGTAGTGATCTGTCTTAATTTCGAAAAGAGCGGCATATTGACAACTGATCTGATACTTAATCTTGAACACACTTAATACAATAAACACGATAATGAACATTCATTCACACCACAATATGCAGGACGTTTAACACATTAAACATTAAACATTAAACATTTTTTACCTTTAAAATAAACAACAATGATGATCGTCTGCATAACTGATCACCAAGCATAATTCTCGACAATAACTAGATACTTCGGAATACTTGATATACTGCTAAACAGTACATATACACTGCTAAAACAGTGCAGACCGGATTTGTGTACCCAAACCCGTCTTGACCGGCACAACCTATGTGCACGTCAGAAATGCCTCCCCAGTAATGGTACTCACCGGGTAGCTTCGGAAACGGAAGGCCTCGGTAACTTGAACTTGAACCGGACTGGACTCGACTCGTCTCGTCGGAAACTGGGCTTGACTTCGAACTGGTGGGTCTCTGTATACCTCGGATCTTGCTCTCTCAGCTAGGCTCTGGTCGGGATACTTCGCACTTCTCACCGCCTCGTCTGGGTGTTGATCGCAGTCTCAGTCGCCCCCGCTTGACCGGAGGGAGATACAGGAAATCCTGCTGGTACGCGTTATTGTCCGTCCAGCTGTGGCAGGAGACCGGGCCTGCAACTCACCGCCGGCGCGTGAGATGAGAAAGTGTCCCTGTTCGGGCGCCATCATGTGGTAAATAAAATTCCTTTACCGGGACTGAATTTGATACAGAAACATTACAAAATAGCTCAGTAAAATGAGAGGCAGAATCCGTGATATTAGAGTTTCGGAATGGGCTTTATTCCAATGATCGATTATAATCGGATGCTCCAAGTTCCATCACCACGGGGGTTCAGGAAGTGAAGTACATACTTTATTGACAAGAAGTAACTTTTATAGTACATACATTACAATGAAGCGAATGCAGTAGGCGTAACATTTGATAAGGAAAATGACGATTTGTCTGCGTAACCAAAAAGGGGTGTAATAAAGAGTAAAAAGGAACATAATTGGTTATGATGTCATACATAGGTGGATCTATAAGATAATACTTGGCCTAGATGCGCGCGCAGCAGCATGACGTGTAATTGACGTGTAACTAGGGGGTGAAGGGGACTTGACATTAGCTCTACATGTGGAGACGAAAAGTCTGGGGGGTCAAGTCAACCTAATCCCAAATCATATCTAACATCCTATGTTTAAAGAACTATGTTATCCACAAAAGAAGGACTCTCGGACCGAATCTATTCTATACTGACCATGCGTGCGTGTACAAGCGTCTAAGTGTCTACACTGAATGCGAGGGGGTAGGAATATTCCATGGTAACAGGGCTATGAATTACTTGCATGAGGACAGAGAAGCCGGGCCTTTTGCTTGGTAACTGGAAGAATGTTTACTTAAACTACTAGGCAGGAATGCATCGGCTGAGGGGGAAGCAGATAATTCGAAGGTGAAATACAGTACTTGGCAGAGAATAGGCTGATGTCAGGCTTCGTGAGCCGCGCAGAGAATGAGACAAAGTTCATGGTCACAGATGCAGGCTCAGACTGGAGCTTTCAGAGGCAGAAGGCAAGAGGAGTTTTGATGACAGAATCAGGGCCTACTTGCCTGGACTGTAAAATGGCATAAGTGAACCATACAAAGCCGGTGGCCTTTCATATTTAGGAATGGAATATCCGGCCTGTTCATGGCGGATCTGACAGAGGACATGTTGACGGTGGACGCACATGTATTTGCGTCTTCATAACTGGAACTGGAGGGAACATACATGTACTTGTGACATGCACATAGAACCGTTGGGGTCCAAGATAGGGGACATAACTGACCAGGAAAATCCACATTTCCACAGAACAAACAGCTGTCGATAAAGCCCGAAGTTGCGTTTTCTACGTGAGGGCACAGGTACCACACGGCATGATAACCGGCAGCAGCTTGACATGTATCTAATAGAGATGGAAATGTTACCGTGAGAGCATATAATTAAATGGTGACAACAGCTATCTAAGAAGAATATAGCTAGTTTAGACAACAGCCCATATTCTGAGCTGCTTCCATGTAGCATATTTCAAATCTGGATGACACAGATTTATGTACATGAGGTCTTAGTCATGGCTACCCTGGATCTGGAATGCCATGACTAGACAACAGGCCATTCGGGATTTATTACACTTCGCATGGGTCATGTATCAGCCTGGGTTAAGGGGGTTTCCCAGAGTCACCTAGAGGGGATGGCGAGGTAAGAAAAATGTACATATATTAGACAAGGGTGAAAAACGGAAGTACTCTTAGATTGCAATTTCGCCTGTCTGTGGCCTACATCCACAAGATCTATTTGAGCAGTACTAATTGAATGTACTGAGTCTGTACCCATGTATCTGTGTAAGCTCACCAATTATTTCTTGTTACATGTATATTTGTTGCGCTATTTACGCCCAGGTTTCACACTCCAACCTCTTAGTACTCTCAATGTGTTATTGTAATGTATTTCAGGATCAGGACATCCTTATGGGTATTTCGGAGCTTGGAACTCGAAAGCTATTATTTGATGGGAATGTGGATAGAGCTCTAGAAGTTCCATGGCACACTGTGAATGTGCCAGCTGTATCACCTGTAGGACAAGTGTGCACACTGGAATTCTGTCTTGTGTCACATATTGCCTGTCCTGTGAGAGACTAGGTTCTGATATACTCCCCTTGCAGCCATGTCTTGAGAAGGGAGTATTTCTCCATGGTGTATGCTGTTGTCTTTCTCCTCATGTTCGCTGAGTCATGAGTGAATCCAGGAAATTGGATGTAAACTGTGTAAACACCAGGTCTGCATCACACACCATCCGCACATTGATGGCATTTTAAGTTTTATGGGTTTTCTGTGGCCCCAGGAGTTACAGGTGGCGCATATGGGCAGTTTATCATCCCAATCATGTCAGGAAAAGGCCCAGTCCCATAGATCTTTGCTTTGACAGCCTTCATCATCTGGGGTGTATTGAAAAAACCTACTTTGGGGTACAACAGAAATGAGGGCATTCATTACCTGGTTCAACACCTTAAAAAAGGGGGGGTGGGGCATGGTGTGCAGATGTCCATCTATCACCATGCAATGAACCACATGGGAAAATCTTGGAATCGAGCCTCATGAGGCCTAAATGTGCATGCACGAGACGGTTCACCCTGAGCAGTTGGTTGAGCAAAAAGCCTTTGCCCCCAAGTGTGCCCTTGCCACTCTGCTTCAGTGGGCAGTGGTTTGGAGGGGGTGTTAAACTCCGTAAGAGTTAGAGGCCTCACTTTTCCCACTCTCCCTTTCAAACTTCCTGGTACACACACTTTCACGGTGTTACAGTGCTGTGTTACACACTTCTAGTACACAGGTTCTCCACTTGAGAACATATCCACAAAAACGATGGTTATCCAAATTTGGATATGCGTTTGGGTCACACATATTTTCGGTTCATAAAAAAGGAAAATAATGTATACAATATCAAGTGAACCATTAAGTCAGATGATACAATTTAGAAATGTAAATTGGTGAACAGACAAGACACTACGGTGTGTACGGAGTGCCCTCAACGCCCATGAAAGTGCTGCACGCGCCAATAGCCTACATTTGGTTTCCCTCGCCTGCTGCCCTGTCGGCCCTGTCACAGTGGCGCAGTTAATAAACAGGGGCAGGGTCTCCTTAGAAACAAGCGTACACACAGACACACACATCCCACCCGGCTGCACCCTTCTGTGCTTCCAGCCGGGCACTTTTGGCATTCCTAGGAGGGCTCGCTCCATTTGATTTCGTTTTAGAGCAGTTGACACGAGGATGACGGAGTGATTTATGGCGTGTGCTGTCGGTCCAACCACAGATACTCCCCTGTTCCCACTCAGACCTAAATCATCAAAGGAAATTAAAACCTTCCCCTGGTCAAATTGTGCACTAACGACTGCTCTACCTCCCGGTGACCCGAACTTGGCCAGCACTGGGGCACTGTGACTTTGGCACATCTCCGCAGTATGTTTGTATCTCTCGGTATGTAACTCGAGGGCACCTCCCGCGGGAACTTGGCAGGGCAAGAGAGGTCCTGCCCACAAAGAGCATCTGTTCCCACAGCCCGTCTCAGGAATCCACCGCGCCGTCCGAGGGGGCGGGACGGGAACAGGTGTACCACATGGAAGCAGCCTGACCCCACTACACGTCTAATCTCTGCTGAAAGGCTTCATCACTTGTCCACCTCCACACATTACGGTCAGGCCGCGCGCTGCTGTGTGCAAATAAAAGATAATTCTATTTTTTTTTGTGTAGGTCAGGGTCTGTCAGCTTCAGAGACGTTTTAAGGCATGAATGGGCAAAGTGGGCAATTGCCCTGAGCCCCCACCTCCAGAGGGGCCCTGGGAAAGTGAACTTTCTCTTTAGCTCACTTTCGTATCTCTGCCTTCAAGGTACAATTCAATATTGCTAGGTAACATATGGCTTGAATTAACAGAAAGCATGCAATAAAATTTAAACTTGTGCCAAAAAGGGCCCCCAAAATATTTCTTGCCCAGGGCCCCCCAACTCCTTAAGATGACGCTGGTCAGTCTGCTTGGTTCCCAGACCAAGTGAAACTAGAAGTAAATGTAAATGTGCAGATATTTATATAGCGCAAATCACCAACCGGTCTCTAAGCGCTTGCTTAGGGAACCCGTCCTGGTATTCCCCTGTGAGATAACCCAGCAGGGCATCCAAAAGGTGAAAGCCAGGCATCCCGCCGCGAGGGGCCATTGTGGAGATTAAGCAAGCTATTGCCCAGAGTCGCAGAGTGTGAACCCATGAATCGAGTATGCACTGGAGCGAGAATTATCAAGTCCATGGACAATTTATGGACTCAAGACCTAGCCGAGCCGGGAATTGAACCCTGGTCCCGGGCTGACTTTTGCTTCCAGGTCTGCCTACTCTAACCAGTGAGCCACACTTCTCCTCCAAGTCTAGGGAACATGTTTCAGCTAAACGGGGCAAGAGTGCACTGGGGCAAATTTGTGCATCGTTTTTGCAGCTTGTGCAACGTGAACAGTCTTGCTGATGCAAATTTGTATGTACGAGTTGTGCGTTAATGTTGACGTTTGTGTGTATGAGTGTACGTTTTTCCAATTGGACAAGACGCGAGTGCTTTCAACTTACATTTTAAATGCTTTTATGTATGAAAAAAGAACTTGTGCCTGAAACGCTGAGCAGAGTCATATGGTGTTAATTTAGGGATGCCTAGGTGAAATTGTGAACTTTTTAGATCTGTGTTAATGAACCTTTTGATTTTACTAAAAGGATATATATTTATAATATACTTACATATAGGGGATTTTAAGCTTCCCTCTTCATCATTTGGTCTGTCGTTGTGTCATTCACATAGTCGGCTCACTTCAGCCACTGGCTAACTTCACTGTGAGTGACAGCTTTCTGAATGAATAAATAAACGGATGGAAAATGTGTAAAGCGCAAAGGGGACCCTCATACGGGTGTTTGGCACTAAGACCACTTTGAGGAAGGAAGAAACTGAAACTCATAGACAAACAGTAGAGTGTAACATTCATAATCAGATGGCAATAGCAAAGTGCTTTAAACAGGCATCCCTTCTCAATATACCTGTGCAGGTTTTTCAGGTGTTGCGAGACATGTCAACACTTTTTTTAGACTGAGTAGGAGGAGGGCTGTTGCATTTTTTAGGGCTTGTAGGCGAGCACAAGGAGCACATCCGTACACAAAGTAGTTCCCTTTGGTGCCACAAACTACAATAATGTATGGTTTTTGGGACCTATTTGGGAAAAAGGGGGTGGTGATGGACAGAGTTTCTGAATGATGCAGAATACTCTTACCAAGTCAAGAGATCATGGTTTTAATCCATCACCGTTTTTTAGCTCACTGCACCATCCCAGCTCAGAACCTGGCTACATGCAAATTAGTCTGTACCTGTCCCAGTGCATGATGGGAACAGGGCAAACCAAACTACCAAGCCAATTCTTATACTGGGAAGGAAACAAGCTTCCGGGGACCGGTTTCTGGCATCACAGCCTTCGTCGGCCCGGCTTGCCTGAATCCTGATGGTGCAATGAGCAAGGGACTCACGTCTGAGCATACCCTCCCACACTGAGTGTGGATAAAATCAATTTGGGAAAAAGGGGGTGGTGATGGACAGAGTTTCTGAATGATGCAGAATACTCTTACCAAGTCAAGAGATCATGGTTTTAATTCATCACCGTTTTTTAGCTCACTGCACCATCCCAGCTCAGAACCTGGCTACATGCAAATTAGTCTGTACCTGTCCCAGTGCATGATGGGAACAGGGCAAACCAAACTACCAAGCCAATTCTTATACTGGGAAGGAAACAAGCTTCCGGGGACCGGTTTCTGGCATCACAGCCTTCGTCGGCCCGGCTTGCCTGAATCCTGATGGTGCAATGAGCAAGGGACTCACGTCTGAGCATACCCTCCCACACTGAGTGTGGATAAAATCGATTTGGGAAAAAGGGGGTGGTGATGGACAGAGTTTCTGAATGATGCAGAATACTCTTACCAAGTCAAGAGATCATGGTTTTAATCCATCACCGTTTTTTAGCTCACTGCACCATCCCAGCTCAGAACCTGGCTACATGCAAATTAGTCTGTACCTGTCCCAGTGCATGATGGGAACAGGGCAAACCAAACTACCAAGCCAATTCTTATACTGGGAAGGAAACAAGCTTCCGGGGACCGGTTTCTGGCATCTCAGCCTTCGTCGGCCCGGCTTGCCTGAATCCTGATGGTGCAATGAGCAAGGGACTCACGTCTGAGCATACCCTCCCACACTGAGTGTGGATAAAATCGATTTGGGAAAAAGGGGGTGGTGATGGACAGAGTTTCTGAATGATGCAGAATACTCTTACCAAGTCAAGAGATCATGGTTTTAATCCATCACCGTTTTTTAGCTCACTGCACCATCCCAGCTCAGAACCTGGCTACATGCAAATTAGTCTGTACCTGTCCCAGTGCATGATGGGAACAGGGCAAACCAAACTACCAAGCCAATTCTTATACTGGGAAGGAAACAAGCTTCCGGGGACCGGTTTCTGGCATCACAGCCTTCCCAAATCGATTTTATCCACACTCAGTGTGGGAGGGTATGCTCAGACGTGAGTCCCTTGCTCATTGCACGGTAGTTTGTTTTGCCCTGTTCCCATCATGCACTGGGACAGGTACAGACTAATTTGCATGTAGCCAGGTTCTGAGCTGGGATGGTGCAGTGAGCTAAAAAACGGTGATGGATTAAAACCATGATCTCTTGACTTGGTAAGAGTATTCTGCATCATTCAGAAACTCTGTCCATCACCACCCCCTTTTTCCCAAATCAAATTTATCCACACTCAGTGTGGGAGGGTATGCTCAGACGTGAGTCCCTTGCTCATTGCACCATCAGGTTTCAGGCAAGCCGGGCCGACGAAGGCTGTGATGCCAGAAACCGGTCCCCGGAAGCTTGTTTCCTTCCCAGTATAAGAATTGGCTTGGTAGTTTGGTTTGCCCTGTTCCCATCATGCACTGGGACAGGTACAGACTAATTTGCATGTAGCCAGGTTCTGAGCTGGGATGGTGCAGTGAGCTAAAAAACGGTGATGGTTTAAAACCATGATCTCTTGACTTAGTAAGAGTATTCTGCATCATTCAGAAACTCTGTCCATCACCACCCCCTTTTTCCCAAATCGATTTTATCCACACTCAGTGTGGGAGGGTATGCTCAGACGTGAGTCCCTTGCTCATTGCACCATCAGGATTCAGGCAAGCCGGGCCGACGAAGGCTGTGATGCCAGAAACCGGTCCCCGGAAGCTTGTTTCCTTCCCAGTATAAGAATTGGCTTGGTAGTTTGGTTTGCCCTGTTCCCATCATGCACTGGGACAGGTACAGACTAATTTGCATGTAGCCAGGTTCTGAGCTGGGATGGTGCAGTGAGCTAAAAAACGGTGATGGATTAAAACCATGATCTCTTGACTTGGTAAGAGTATTCTGCATCATTCAGAAACTCTCTCCATCACCACCCCCTTTTTCCCAAATCGATTTTATCCACACTCAGTGTGGGAGGGTATGCTCAGACGTGAGTCCCTTGCTCATTGCACCATCAGGATTCAGGCAAGCCCATCAGGATTCAGGCAAGCCGGGCCGACGAAGGCTGTGATGCCAGAAACCGGTCCCCGGAAGCTTGTTTCCTTCCCAGTATAAGAATTGGCTTGGTAGTTTGGTTTGCCCAGTTCCCATCATGCACTGGGACAGGTACAGACTAATTTGCATGTAGCCAGGTTCTGAGCTGGGATGGTGCAGTGAGCTAAAAAACGGTGATGGATTAAAACCATGATCTCTTGACTTGGTAAGAGTATTCTGCATCATTCAGAAACTCTGTCCATCACCACCCCCTTTTTCCCAAATCGATTTTATCCACACTCAGTGTGGGAGGGTATGCTCAGACGTGAGTCCCTTGCTCATTGCACCATCAGGATTCAGGCAAGCCAGGCCGACGAAGGCTGTGATGCCAGAAACCGGTCCCCGGAAGCTTGTTTCCTTCCCAGTATAGAAATTGGCATTTGGTTTGCCCTGTTCCCATCATGCACTGGGACAGGTACAGACTAATTTGCATGTAGCCAGGTTCTGAGCTGGGATGGTGCAGTGAGCTAAAAAACGGTGATGGATTAAAACCATGATCTCTTGACTTGGTAAGAGTATTCTGCATCATTCAGAAACTCTGTCCATCACCACCCCCTTTTTCCCAAATCGATTTTATCCACACTCAGTGTGGGAGGGTATGCTCAGACGTGAGTCCCTTGCTCATTGCACCATCAGGATTCAGGCAAGCCGGGCCGACGAAGGCTGTGATGCCAGAAACCGGTCCCCGGAAGCTTGTTTCCTTCCCAGTATAAGAATTGGCTTGGTAGTTTGGTTTGCCCTGTTCCCATCATGCACTGGGACAGGTACAGACTAATTTGCATGTAGCCAGGTTCTGAGCTGGGATGGTGCAGTGAGCTAAAAAACGGTGATGGATTAAAACCATGATCTCTTGACTTGGTAAGAGTATTCTGCATCATTCAGAAACTCTGTCCATCACCACCCCCTTTTTCCCAAATCGATTTTATCCACACTCAGTGTGGGAGGGTATGCTCAGACGTGAGTCCCTTGCTCATTGCACCATCAGGATTCAGGCAAGCCGGGCCGACGAAGGCTGTGATGCCAGAAACCGGTCCCCGGAAGCTTGTTTCCTTCCCAGTATAAGAATTGGCTTGGTAGTTTGGTTTGCCCTGTTCCCATCATGCACTGGGACAGGTACAGACTAATTTGCATGTAGCCAGGTTCTGAGCTGGGATGGTGCAGTGAGCTAAAAAACGGTGATGGATTAAAACCATGATCTCTTGACTTGGTAAGAGTATTCTGCATCATTCAGAAACTCTCTACATCACCACCCCCTTTTTCCCAAATTGGTTTTTGGGACCTCCAATTTTTTTTTGTTGCTTTTAAACAATTGTTTATTTTAGATATCCGGAGGCCCATAGATCAACAACCTATAAAGTTTTACAAAAACATGAAAAAACAAAACAAGCTTGGGCAAAGCTAAAAGGCTGGCAGCCAACACAAGACCTACTGGCTTTACCAAACCTTGTTTCCACTTGAAATATATGCAGTTTTCATGTAAAAAAGGATGGGACAGTCACCCTCATGTCATTTGGACGATGGGTATACCCTCATACTCAAAAGTCACATGAAGTACCTGCTTAATGTATGTGCTTTACAGTTTCTAAAGTTTCTAAAGTAACACTGTGACGTTGCTTGCGCAGCACAATGACACACTTCCAGTTTCAGTTACCTCAAGAAATTTTCTGGAGCTAATGCATTTTGTGGATAAGAACTGAAGATGACGGTATTGGGATTCCAAAGATAGTTAAAATTCACATTAAATTAGTTTTATATTGAAAGAATATTATTACATTTTTATAATGTGCTTCTAATTGTAAGATTGAATAATAATGACAATGCAAAAGGAGCCATAAAATTCTTAACAAGCCATGTCCACTCCATGTCACTTTACCATTACTCCTTTGATGATATTTCTGCACATACCAAAACACTACCCAGCAGCAGTGGCTGCTGCCTAAATAAAGAGGTGGGGCAGCGTGGGGGCAAATATATAAAAAAAAAACACTTACCTGCTACTCCCGCTGCCAGCCTCCTCAGTGCTCCACTCTTCCAGAAGTCCTTGATCCAGCACAGGCTCCCGTACTCCCCACCCAATCCAGACACTGCTCTCTTGCTGTGAGAGCAGCACCTGGATTGGTCTGAGCGGCCTTGTTAGGCGAACACCAGGGGACTAGGAGCTTGTGCCATTTCTCCACCCAGCTGTACTGTACAGTGTGCATGGCTGTTTAGGCGGTTTAAGATGGCCGGACAAACTGATATGCGCACTTACAAGTACCCTCCACTCTTCCTCCCAGTCAATGCGCTGTCAAGAGATGATTGCCTGGCCTCACCCAAGAAACTGGCAGCATTGGCTGCCAGTGAAAAATAAAACGATTATAACCTTGTTTCATTATGGTTTTAATTTTCCTTCTGCAGTGGGGCGATGCTCCGTTACGGAGGAGCCGCTGCTGCTACTCAGGTTCCTCTGTCGAGTGCATTCAGGGAAATATACAAGATGTCACCTCTCTCCCTTACCTGCAACACTAAGCCAATAACAGCTACCAGCATTATCTAGACACACGTAAACCCCATGTGCAGCATCACACTTCTGAACCTTCACCCTGCTCACTATTCTACACTGGAATATTCTCCCCTGGACGTGAGATCAAAAACTTGCCTACAGTCAGTCAACAGTAACCGGAAATCCCGCCTTGTGAACCAGGAGGTCTGACTGCAAAGAAGGTTTGGGCTTCAGGAACCACTCAGCTGTCTCCAATGGCTTGTCCGTGGTTCACTATCAGTAACATCTCTCCTCAACTTTGCGGTTAACACAACCATTTCTTATCAGTTCTTATGTATCTCACTGCATTCTACTGCACAGCTTTTCCCGATTAAATGCTCTATCTCGGAACATAAATAGGAATACATATCTTGAAGTAGAAATATTTGAAGAGGACGGGTCTACAAATTTGAACGTTAACTACTGCTGAGTATTGTGGCAATAAAACATTGAGCTTGATATGATAGATCCAATTATTGTATGCCTTCAAGAATCGTGGGACTTGTGTATAATATTCTTGACTAGTATTTGCCTGAGAAAAAGTTGGTTATGAAGATATCTATGCTGTGTTTTGCATCTTCCTCCCTGACCTGCTGCAATTATGGGGGTAGTAATCATCCCTCCCTGTTATATTATGTAATGTTAAATTATGTTATGTAGATTTGTAGTTATATAGAAAAAGACAAAGGTTCCACTGGATAATACGAAAATAATAAAACCAATAATTCAGCACAATCGCAATAAATATGTAAGGACTATAATATCAGGGGGCAAAAGGAGTTCTCTACACAGTATACTCAGAATGATTTTATATAGAAAAACAACAATTAGTATATACACTTCTTTAAATCAAAAGCGCAAAACTTGTGCATAGTGTCCCCAAGTGAAACATGGAACCATAAAGTGACTATACATTGTGAAACAAACACATTTCTTAGTACAGGGTTTCTATTATTTTGTGTAGAACGGCCACTTGAGTACAGTTTAACACCAGTCCACATATACAATGATGCAGACTGGATATTGGTCCGTCCTATGTACTGGTCGACGGCGTTTCAACCCTTCTGCGAATGTAGGGTCTCTTCAGGACTATCAATGTAGGGACATCTGGGTTGTAAAGGGGAGCTAATCTTAGTGATGCTGTGGTGCCTTAGTGAAAGTGAAAAAAGAAGAAAAGGACTCACGTGAGGACCCAGCCGGGTTCCTCACGAGATGGAGCGCTGGTTTATCGATGATATATAGGAGTTGTTGCTATTGCTGTAATGCTCAATCTTCCATTTACCAACTCCACTCAATGTAGCCACGTATTCCTAATTAGTGGAATCTCAGTGGGATAGTCAGTGTGATGCGGGCAGACAGATCTCCACGTGTACCGCTTGTACTTCCTGGATCCGAGTACATTCCTGGTGCAATGACCAAGGTGGAAGACAGAGCATTACAGCAATAGCAACAACTCCTATATATCATCGATAAGCCAGCGCTCCATCTCGTGAGGAACCCGGCTGGGTCCTCACGTGAGTCCTTTTCTTCTTTTTTCACTTTCACTAAGGCACCACAGCATCACTAAGATTAGCTCCCCTTTACAGCCCAGATGTCCCTACATTGATAGTCCTGAAGAGACCCGACATTCACAGAAGGGTTGAAACGCCGTCGACCAGTACATAGGACGGACCATTATCCAGTCTGCATCATTGTATATGTGGACTGGTGTTAAACTGTACTCAAGTGGCCGTTCTACACAAAATAATGGAAACCCTGTACTAAGAAATGTGTTTGTTTCACAATGTTAAGTCACTTTATGGTTCCATGTTTCACTTGGGGACACTATGCACAAGTTTTGCGCTTTTGATTTAAAGAAGTGTATATACTAATTGTTGATTTTCTATAAAAAATCATTCTGAGTATACTGTGTAGAGAATTCCTTTTGCCCCCTGATATTATAGTCCTTACATATTTATTGCGATTGTGCTGAATTATTGGTTTTATTATTTTCGTATTATCCACTGGAACCCTTGTCTTTTTCTATATAACGTAATACCCTGGTTCTTTCTGAGTAGGGTTCCCCTGTTGCTAGTAATGTAGATTTGTAGAGCACACTATCAGACAGTGGAGGGGGGTATCCTGGAGCTGAGCAGGCGTGTCTAGGTACACCCAGGGCTTAGTCGGACTACTCGAAAGCCAGATCTTCACCTTCTTGCGGAATTCAAGAAGTGAGGAGGAGGCTCTTATGTGTAGCGGCAGGTCGTTCCATGCATCCCTCCATCGTCCAAGCATTGGAGGGGTGCACACAGTGACTTTACACCAGCCTGTGCCACCACACAACTTACCTTGTATTTGTGCAGGGAGCCTGGCAATAACCTAGCAGCCTCTGTGCGAAGTGAGCCAACACACTGTGGACCCCAGTCGTGATATCACTTTGCTTCGTTGCTGTCTATCAAGGATTGGGAATTCCAAAGGGAACTGAGGGGTCTGGCAGTACTTTGGGGAGGGGGGGGGGGGCGGCAGCAGTGAAACATGGTAAACCCATTTCCATCAGATATGTCTCCCTGTTTCTTTTTAATGGGTGCAGTTACACTTGTGTTACCAGTGCCGGATAAAACCCTGTGGTGACCCCTAGGTAGTCCAAATTTCAGTCCCCCCTCGCAAATTATCTCCTAATACCCAATGCAACGGATTTTCTTACAAACTGATAGCTGCTAGAAGATGAGCTTTTAATAGGCAAACTGTTATGTGAATCTTATGTCTCTGGTTTATGTACTTGAAGTTAATTATTACATTACATGATTACAGTATTTTCTCTACAGAGTCTTTAATATAACGTTTTTGTTTCTTTGAGGTGATTCATTTTTTTCTATCTTTTGGAAACACTATTTAAGAAAGCTTGATTGTAATTTTTTTTTAAGATCAAATCAATATTATTTTGATCCGTTGTCTCGGGGCCCCTAAAAGGAGTGGGGCCCATAAGCTGGTGCACACTTTGCCTATTTGTAAATCCGGAACTGTGTGTTACATACGAATTTCGATGTGAATAGTACATTTTACATGCTAGGCAGTGCTTCAATTCTGCCAGTGGTTACAGGTGGTGCCCACCAGCACTCATTTTGTGGACTAGGACTTATTTTCCGTCATCAGACATTGACCAGAAAGACAGAGAAAGGCAGATAAATGAGAAGAACCACGAAGAGAAAGTCAGGTAAAGAGTGACAGGGCAAAAGTATGGATAAAAGAGGACCGCAAGGGCGTATAGTGTGTAGGAAGAACGAGACATAAAGGGGAATCAAGACCTGGCCGCCTTGGTACTTGCCAATCCCTCCGACAGTGGGCTCCAAAGAAAGCCTGCGGACCCCTGCCTGACCCTGTGTTTTTTGTGTGCAAATTACGCACACTTTCAGACTATACCGAGGCTGATTGTTTACACCGGCTGCCGCCCTGCCTGCACCCAAGACACAGGCTGGTTGCTTTAAATAGCCCCCATGTTTCCCTCTGCTATTGGTTCCTAAGTGCGCGCGTGAAAGATCTTCAGCTGCATCTCTCCGGGACCGGATTGGAAGTGAGAGAAAGTGCTGGCTCCGCGCGCATCCAGCCTGCGCTTCTGCCTGGTGATAAGCCCTTTTGCCTTTATTGTCTCTCAGCCTGGGATTTGTTGCGCTCGCTGCCTTGACCACGGCCTGCCTGCGCATCCCTGCATGAAGCCCCGCCGCGCTGCTTAGCCTCACCGAGGGAGGTGCTGCTGCCAAGCCTGCTGCTAGAGGGGGCAGCCTCGGCGCGCAGGCGCGCTGCAGCTGCTGGCGCTGTCCAGCGCGCGCCTTTCTACACACCGACCTGCCAAGCCCTATTAACTCCTTGTGACTTTATTTTCCGCGTCTCTCTGACGCTGGACTCACCCCGTTGGCTATACTGTTTGCTCCGACGACAGTATGCTGTGATTTTCATTCCTCCGAATGAAAAGAAAGCGAGTTTGTGATGGCCCCACTTTCAAGTAATTCGTTGTAAAGAATGCTTAATGTGTAAAAAGAATACGCCCTACGATTTTCCTTAACCCTGTGTCGGGATGCAGAACACCAAGGCTAACTAGTTTTGATTCCACCTCATGCCTCCTTTCACTCCCTACACTTCCTGTTTGTTTACCTCATTCTTGCAGGTTAATTTTCATCCCTGGGTTCTTCCTTTCTCACTGTGTTCTTATAATTATCTCCCTCTTTATATCTCTCTTTTCTACCCTTTACTCTCTTCTTTGTGTCAAAGTCGGATGATGAAAAGTAATTTCAGTCCCAAAAATGAGTGCCAGCAACCACCACCAACCATCGCACAAATGAATCACTACAGGGCCATCTTCACAGCATTATAGGTCCCCGGGCAATGCAGCGCACTGGGCCCTGCCTACACTATCATTCACAGAACGGAAAATTGGTGTTAAATTCTGGTCTGCATGGAACACATGCTTGTGGGACCCCCGGCCAACTGCCCAGCGTACCCACGTGTTAAGACGTCACTAAATCACATGATGTAAACTGTCTTGGGTGGAAACACCTCACAGAGTACAACTGACCTCCTTGAGCTCGTGGCACTTGGTAACTCAAGGCACTTACAACCAGGGCACAAGTCGGGGGTACACGCGGGTGGACGGCATCCACCCCCTTTTTTCTCAAGTTGGACGCCATCCACCCTGCCAGGAAGTTGGGCCCCACTAAAAAAGATGCTGAATTCCTCCCGGTGTAATTTCCAAACACCGGAACACTTTCAGCAGCGCCTGCACGTTGTTGTCTGCTTTCCATCTGCAACAAGGTGCAGGCAGGACGGAGCTTTCTTAGTTCAGCCCCCGCTGGGCCCATAACAAAAGCCGAATATGAGGGGTCCTCAGGCCTTTTTAGGTCTCGCCTGACCCAGCGCATGCGCTGGTCTGGCGAGACTTATTGAGAGGGCTCCAAAAAGTGCTACCAGGCCAGCATAGAGCTACAGTGCATGTGCGCGCGTTACCGCAATTACTTTCACTTTCGCGGCCCCACGGCCACTTTGATGTTTGATCGTGATCGCGATCACTTTCCGTTTCGCGGCCGCAGGGCCGCTTTGCATAGCCAATAGGTCTTGCTTTTGGGACCTTATAAGTATTTAGTTATGCAACTGTTGCATGGCTAAACACTTATAAGGTCCCAAAGGCGAGACCTATTGGCTATGCCAATGCTTGTTTTGTTGGAGTCTCCTGGCTGGCAGCAGTCAGGAGCCTCACACCTAGAAGCAAATGCAGTAGAGGGAAAACAAAGGCTCACACCTTGTTAGTACTTGACACATACTTAAGAGAGGCAGCTTTTCACTTTGTTCAGGCTCTGTTTAGGAGATATGCATGCACTGTAGGAATGTCAGATGTGTTGGTCTTTCCCAGTATTTAGACAAAATAAATAGCATTTATATAGTGCTTACTAACCCTGAGGAGGCGTTGTAATAATTTAAACATCACCATTTTTCTTTTAAAGCACTATGGATAGAGTAAACTTTACACTGTCAAAAGGTAGCATTGGTTTATGTGAAGCTCACAAAAGTGTGAATCTTCTGCCTAACTCAGGAGGGTTTGCAAGTATACTCAAAATGTGCTCAAATGTACTCATGATAGACCTGCTAAACATATATGTGAGGGCTTAAGATTTGATGTCACTTCTTGTGATGCCACTTCCTGTGATGTCACGCACTGTGATGTCACACGCCGTGATGTCACGCACCGTGATACCACCTGCATACTGATTAATTAGGTCAGTCCCCCCACTTCTTTTTTTAGGACTTGTGCCCTGCTTACAACCAACTCCAAACATTAGGCAACACCAGCTCCCTTCACAGTGCCAGTATGCTGGAACATTACAAACTGCGCATTTTGTCCACTTCTGGTGTTGCCGCATGTCTGGTTTTCAGAAATTAGATTTCTCACCATGCTTTAAGGAACTGAATTATCAAGCACCCAGACTGTGCCACAGACAAAAAGAGGCTTGCACAGGAAGGAGGGGCATGAGTACAACTGGTTTTCCTTGGACAAAGTAAATAAGAGTATTTGGAAAGGATTTCCTTGCCAGGTCTGTTCTGAAAGAAGGAAGTTGATCATATGTAGGGCACCGACCTATGCATTTTCTGCAGCATTATGGATTTACAGCACTTGCCTCGCAATCCACCATATCCAGTAATTTACTGGTTTCAGCAAAAATGAATTTTGTTTCTAGCTGAAAACGGTCCAAAGCTACTTAGGAAAACCACCACAAATGGTGTTGTGCAAAAGTAGGACCTTGTCAAAGGTCTCCTGTCACCTTTCAGTTGCTGATTGATGTATTCGGGGCAAAACTGGTATTACTGAGATTATATTTTTTGCCTAGATGGTATTAATGAGTGTTAACATGGGAACTTTGGGGAATATGTATCAAAGGATACATTTGCGATTCTCAAATAGCGATTTTTAGAGAATAGCGATTTGAGAATCGTAAAATGCTATGTATGTAGGATTTGCAAAGAATTTAGCGAATCCTACATATTCCTTAATTGCAAATCGCAAATTGCGATTCGCAATTAAGGAATACCTCCCCATTCATTCCTTATGGCCTAGAGGCCCATAGGAATGAATGGGAAGACATTCTCAATTTGCGATTCTCTATTAATAAGAACGTGGCATAGTTTAGTCAACCCTGCTTCATACTTTCATGCATTACCACATACGTCTATTGGCTCTGAACAAAAGGGACCTTCTTTGCCTCTGTGTAAATAGGGCCGCCATAATGCTCCATATGACACATAGTCCCATAAACTTTCAAAAGCAATCAACACCACAAACATTCTGGACACAGCTGAGTATCTTACTGTGTAATCTATTTTGCTCGAGTGCTGCATGCCCTCAATGAGGTATTTGTTGGCTACGCCACACTTTACCACCATTTAAATGCTCGTGACATAGCATGCGCTTATTTGTAGCCACAAGAACCAAATTGGGAGCTAGGGAAGGCGACTGGTACTCGGCTTTCTTTTGCTTCTCTATGCCAAAAATACTCTGGTATCAGGCCTGCTTTTTTCACCCATCATACTGAGTATGCTAGCGGTCACTTTGATTTTGGTTTAATAACTAGTAGAACCTCGTACAATTTACCCACCTGCTTGTGACCCAGGGATAACCGTTGTACAAGCTTACCAGTTGTAGACTTGTTAATTTAGGACGGGACCTGGTTCTGTAGTGGCAGTATTGCTTTGAGATGCAATAAACTGCTCAGATATTGTTCGGTTTGGAACTTTGACCCTAGCTGCTACCTGTAGCTAAGACTACAGTGACAGGTAGAAGCGCCTAAAGGAGGGGCAGGAAATGGTTGCCTACGTTATGTGGCTGCATTCAAGCACAAGCCTAGTGGGAGAGGCTAGTAAGGTGAAATATGGAAGAGACCTGTTCTTCACTCAGGACCAGAAGACATCAATATTTCCCCTAGCCGAATCGGTGTAGGATCTTGATGTCTGGGGATGTGAGAACCCAAGGTCAACAGAAGAGGTGGCAGAGGGCAGCATTATTCCACAGGCCACACGTTTTTTAACCTCTTCTGTGCCCATGACGAGATAGTCTCGTCATGGAGCACGGTTGCGCTGTGCCCATGACGAGACTATCTCGTCATGAACCCCACCCACTAATACAACGCCCGGCACAGGAGGGGGAAAGGGCGTGGCACTGAAGGACTGAAGGGGTTAAGGACCCCGTGCTCATTCTGCAAAATCTGTTTATAGATTTTGAAGCAAGCCTGTTTATGAATGACGAGGCATCCAACTAGCGCTGCCATGTTTTCTCTTTCCATGAGAATTTTTTTTATCTTCAAAACACGTGCTTGAGACATTGGGGCCCTGCCAAGTTTTTGGCTTGAGACCTGAAAAAACCTCTGACAAGTTCAGGGAAGCTATGAAAGTGTGGCTTGAAGTCATGTGGGGTCAAAAGGAGAACCAAAGATGAATGAATCATGCAACATGTTTGTGAGACCTCAGTGTGGAATCAAGGATGAAGAAACACTCCTGTAGTATGGCTTTTTTGATAGGATTCCTGAGCAATAGATACCAAACAATAATAAGCATTTTATTACACTTAAAACCAATCATATACAAGAAATATTAACCACACCTACACTTCTATTTTACTCAAACAGACGACAGACTTATCAGGGCCGGCTTTAGCACTGGTGGCGCCCAGTGCAACAATGTTTTTTGGCGCCCCCACCCAATGACCACCTCCGCCGTGGATTCCCTCCTTACCACCCTCTAACAGTCTCCATAACCACGCTCTCACAGATGCATTGAATTAATTTTATAGCATCACTCATAAAAGTGAAGTGTCAGAGCCCTTTGCATAACACACACATTACACAGAGACTATTAATCATAGATGTGTAAATCAGTGTATAGGAAATGTTACATCAGACGGAGGACAGCATGTCATCCGCAGAGGTAGGCAAGATAGTTGAAGAGTACTTGGTCTGGGAAAGCACACACTCTGAATTTAAAATGTAAACCAATGGATTGGGGCTCTCTTTAATAACAAGAACTGATTTGAACCCAAATGAACCCTTTTTGCAACTGTTGAATAATGAAAGTCTGGGTTGAAAATACATACACTCTAATCTATACCTTGAAGTCTGCACGCAGTTCTTTGTCAGATAATAGCTCACTTTAAACTGCAACTAACAAAAGGAAGTCTCTGACAAAAGCAGTAACCCACTAACCTGTTGACATGACATTCACTTTGTGATCCGCATGGTACATGTTCTTTGCAGCAGGAATATTAACCCTCGGCGCTGCTTTCCATGAATCAAGACTTCCAGGAGTCAAAACTCCTACTAGACAAAACTCCGATCTCGCCAGGAAGAACATTAATCACCGGAGTTTTCCTGACATTTTAATTGTTTCCTGCAAATTGCTGGAGGACGGGAATGCGGCAGCAGGTGCTTTTAATCACAAAATAAACTAGCAAACAGGCGCCCCCATGGGAAGTAAACTAGCAAACAGGCGCCCCCATGGGAAGTCAGCACCCGGTGCAGTCGCACCGCCCTAGAGCCGGCCCTGAGACTTATCAAGAAGACCATACTACTACCTCTGTTCGCCTGGCATAACATTAAGCGGACCACACAGTCACCGAATTAATGATTTGACACTTTAGTTGCTTGCTTTTGTGGCTTTTATTGGCCAGATAAAGAGTCTTTAACTGACTCACTGACTCTTTGGGCCATAATCTCTTTTAGGGGAGAAAAGTTCAAAACCACAGTCTTACCTCTCCGGTGTTGGATCTGGTCTGGCTCCTGAGATATTGTTCCCGTGATGGAATATTTAATCACAGCTGCAGGTGGGCACGGCTCAGCAGCATTATTGGGCACACACTTGAGCAATAAAACATGTCATTCCCTTAGCTCAATTGGCTATGAACTTAAATACAGAACATCACAGGCCAGTCATGAAATCCAGGCACTAGAGTTATGAAGCTAAAAGGATCAACCAAGCCCTACTGCCCCCACCCATCTCTACAACCCCGCAGTGTGCATCAACCCTCACAACTTTAATGCAATACATTGTGTACATTTTTAAATTCATGATGTTACATCATTGAAACCTCAGACCTATGGACCCCATTTGTACAAATATACAAATGCATAGCAAAAGTGGCATTAAGTCTAAGAACATGAGAATTGCAAACTGTACATAATAAGCCCGTTGCTAAGAGATCAGCATCTCTGAACCTCAACCTCTTCACGGCCTCCAATTTAGCCAGACCCATCTTCTTCCTTGACTAGCCATCGAACAAACCACTGGGATAAAAAAAAAAAAGTGTCACTGTCATCTTGGTCACTGACAAGGATAGGGCGTTAAATATGTTCCATCCGCCAACAACCATAATAAAATCGGTAAATTCCACCCAAAAGTTTGGACTGATGTCCACTCGGATTTCAGGTGGAAGGGTGTTGCTCTTTGGACCCTGCACGTGTAAACAGCTCACTGATTTGATAAATCACTCCATATAAACCTCTCTGAGTGATATGCGTCACATTCAAATCTATAACCATAATTGTTATTGGGGAACCAGATGCTGTTCAAATATGTAGGGTGCTTCACATTATCCTGAACGGAGTCATGCCGCCCTGTTGGGCAACACAAAATCTGGAGCCTCTGACCATCAGGATTGGATTCTGGGGCACGTTGATGTAGGGCCAAATAAGCACCCAGAAAGAGAGGATGCTGACAATGAGAGCTCCCAAAACAAGATGTGCAGTACAAAATAGATTGCACTAAGGGCCAGATGTTCGAAGCATTTTACCGGTCGCAAACAGCCCATCTTTGCACCAGTAAAATGCTTTTTGTCATGTACCAATCCTAGTTTGTGAGTCTGTAACCTATTAACACTCAAAATAGAGGATGCATGTTGCTATTAGGAAGGGGCGTGTTAAGGGTGTCCCTTCCCAATAGCGAGTCACACTGGTATGTAAGTATGTTTTTCGACTGGGAATGTGGTCGCAAAACATTCGCAGTTACCATCAACTTCAAGTTGGTGGTTAAGTTGGTGGTTGTCCATTGGCAAATGGGAAGGGGCCCCCAAGGGACCCCTTCCTGTTTGTGAATGTGGTCACCCATATCTTTTAAGAGTAGGCACTGTCTGCTCTTACAAAATGAAAAGGTAGCTTTTAAATATTTATTTTTTAAATGAAGCCCGTGGCCTTTAAGGAAAATGGGCTGCATTACAAACATGCATTTGCAATGCAATCAGTTTAGCCTTTGGGACCTTATATGTATTAAGCTATGCAGCACATTAGCCTGGGTGCTGAAACATCTACTGTTCTTTAACATGGAGGGAAAGTAAGCACCAAACTGCGTGCCACGCCGGGTATGGGAACACATGGAGAGAAATATTGCCTTTCAGCGGGAAATGGTATAGTCCAAAGCTCTGTTTTTAATATAAAATGAGGGCCTTCGGTGATCATATCACTGAAAATACAAGATTTAAAAAAAATATTATTGTCGACGGGTGCTCGTGGAAGACAATTTCTATGGACTGGAATCTAGAGAATGCTAAAGTGATTCTGGTATTTTACTGAACTCTGCTGGTCGTTTTCTATCAAGAAAGTTCAATAGAGGCAGTTGAACAAGCAGAAAACAAAGCTGGTATTTTACTGACCTCTTCTATCAAGACAGTTAAATAGAGGCAGTTGAATAGAAAAAGAAGTCCCTGAGCGGAATCAGACAAGTCCTAGGGCTGATCTCTAGGGCCCACAAAGTACATACACATATAAGTATATACTAAAGTATATACAAGAGGTCTTGAATGCCCGATCTAAAAAAATTAGCTTTATTTAAAAACCAATCACAGACATGGTGGCCTGCTGACCCCAGCAGGCCAATATCTCTGTGAGTGCAGGCCATTCCCAATGGGTCGCTAGGCGAGCCCTATCTCAGGAATATGAATGAGGTAGGTCTATTTGCAACCCACATGGAATCTCAAAATGTGTCTAAGGCACATTTGTACATCGGCTTTTGCGATTTCATAATTGCGAATTGCAAGAATTCGCAATTACGAAATGGCAAACTGACTTTTTTGTACATCTAGCCCTAAGACCGACCGACCGACCGACCCGCCTGACGTACTCCGCCGCCACCCTCATCGCACTCAACACCGGCCGACTCCCAGAATGCCATCAAGCCACACCACGACGCACCCACGGACCCTTCAGCTGCCACGCCTGCAAGTTCACCTGCATCCGGACCTGCCTCGCTCCAGCACCCGCCAAGTCGAACACCAGCAGCACCCACCTCAAGTGCATCCTGCTCAACACCCGCTCCGTCCACAGACACGCCATCGAACTCTGGAACCTTCTAGACGCAAAAGGCCCTGACGTGGCCTTCCTCACGGAGACCTGGATGAACGCCTCCTCAGCTCCCGACATCGCCATCGCTATCCCAGAGGGCTACAAGATCATCCGGAGGGATCGCAACGCCAACCAGATGGGAGGAGGCATCGCCCTCATCCACAGGAACACCATCCGTCTCACGACCAACACCGACAACACCCTGACCAGCGCCGAACACCTGCATTTCCAGATCCACACCAACCCGAACACCACCCTCAGAGGCACCCTGATCTACCGACCCCCTGGACCACGCACACAATTCAGCGAGGACATCGCCGACTTCGTCAGCCCGCATGCCCTCCCCTCCGCTGACTACATCCTCCTGGGGGACCTCAATTTCCACCTGGAGAACAACAACGACCGCAACACCAGCACCCTGCTCGACAACCTCGCCAATCTTGGACTCAAGCAACTGGTGTCCACCCCCACCCACCTCGCCGGACACACACTCGACGCAGTCTTCTCTTCCAGCACAGACATCGCCTTCAGCCACGCCACAGAGCTTCAATGGACGGACCACAGCTGCGTCCACTTCACCTTCAAGAGAACGACGACCCACCACCACCAGCATCAGGCCGCCCGCAGAAGCTGGAACAAGATCACAGCAGACCAGCTCGCCACCTCCCTGAGCCAGCACCCTCCTGCCAGCTCAGCGAACCCCAGCCAGGCCGCCGACAACCTCACGAAGTGGATCAGCAACTGCGCGGACGAACTCGCCCCTCTGAGGACCCCGCATAGCAGACCCGGCAGCAAGAAAGCCCCGTGGTTCACCGACGAACTCAAAAGCTCCAAGAAGAACTGCCGAGCCCTCGAGAAAGTCTGGAGAAGGGAACCTACACCGGACAACAGGACCTCCTTCAAGCTTGCCACCCGGAAGCACCACCAGCTGATCCGCGCCGCCAAGAAAACAGCATTCAAGGACCGGTTGGACAACAACGCACACAACTGCAAGGAACTCTTCAACATCGTGAAAGAGCTTTCCAACCCCAGCACAGGAAACAACGACATCACCCCATCGCAAGACCTCTGTAACTCCCTCGCTTCATACTTCCACAACAAGATCGCGGACATACACAACAGCTTCAACAACCAACCAACGCACACCATGACCGAACAACCACCCCCCACCACCACCCTCCACGCCTGGACCCCGATCAGCACCGAAGACACCATCCGCACGATGAACTCCATCCACTCCGGATCACCGACCGACCCCTGCCCTCACCACGTCTTCAACAAGGCCGACGCTGTCATCGCACCCCACCTGCGAGACATCATCAACACATCCTTCGACACCGCCACCTTCCCTGAGAGCTGGAAACACGCCGAACTCACCGCTCTGCTCAAGAAACCAACAGCGGACCCCACCGAACTCAAGAACTACCGCCCCATCTCGCTCCTCCCGTTCCCTGCGAAAGTCATCGAGAAGACCGTCAACAAGCAGATGGCCGCCTTCCTCGAGACGAACGGATCCCTCGACCCCTCACAGTCCGGCTTCCGAGCCAATCACAGCACCGAGACCGCCCTCATCGCCGCCACCGATGACATCCGAGCCCTATTGGACAATGGAGAAACAGCGGCCCTCATCCTCCTAGACCTCTCCGCGGCATTCGACACGGTCTGCCACCGCACCCTAGTACAGCGCCTCAGCAACATCGGAATCCAGGACAAGGCGCTGGAATGGATCATCTCCTTCCTCGACGGAAGAACACAGAGAGTCCGCCTACCACCGTACAAGTCAGAGGCCTCCGAAGTCATCTGCGGCGTCCCTCAAGGATCATCTCTGAGCCCCACCCTCTTCAACGTCTACATGAGCCCCCTCGCGGCCATCGTACGCAAACACAACCTCAGCAAAATCTCCTACGCCGACGACACCCAGCTGATCCTCTCCCTGACCAACGACCCCGCCTCCGCCAGAGCCAACCTGCACGAATGGATGAAAGAGGTAGCCGAGTGGATGGCGACCAGCCGCCTGAAACTGAACTCTGACAAGACGGAGGTCCTCATCCTGGGCTCTTCACCCTCCGCCTGGGACGACTCCTGGTGGCCTCCCGCCCTGGGCGCCGCACCCAAACCGACAGACCATGCACGCAACCTGGGCTTCATCCTGGACTCCTCCCTCTCCATGACCAGGCAAGTCAACAACGTCTCCTCGGCGTGCTTCAACATCCTACGCATGCTACGGAAGATCTTCTGGTGGATCCCCACCGAGACCAGGAAGACCGTCACCCAGGCCCTCGTCACCAGCCGACTGGACTACGGCAACTCCCTCTACGCCGGTACCACCGCCAAGATCCAGAAGAGACTCCAGCGGATCCAGAATGCCTCAGCCAGACTCATCCTCGACATCCCACGAACCAGCCACATCACCGGACACCTGAGAGACCTTCACTGTCTCCCCGTCAACAAAAGAATCACCTTCCGCCTCCTCACCCACGCACACAAAGCCCTACATGACCAAGGCCCGAGCTACCTCAACAGCCGGATCAACTTCTACGCTCCCAAACGCCACCTCCGATCAGCCAACCACGCCCTCGCCGCCGTCCCCCGCATCCGAAGAGCGACTACAGGAGGAAGGTCCTTCTCCTACCTGGCCGCCAAGACCTGGAACTCCCTCCCTCCCGACCTGCGCCTGACCCAAGACCACCTCTCCTTCAGGAAGAAGCTGAAGACCTGGCTGTTCGAGCAGTAGCGGCACCCCCCCCCCCCCCAGCGCCTTGAGACCCTACGGGTATGTAGTGCGCTCTATAAGTGTCATTGATTGATTGATTGATTAAGACCCTATACATTTCCAGGAAGATATAGATGAGCAGTCAATGCCTAACTCAAAGGTGATAGTGTGGTGCTAGTCAGGGTACAGTACAACACATTTATCACCATTGTCTTATGTGCAAATGTCCTGCCACTACATTAATAAAGTTACAGTATAAGTTGTAACAGGGCACTAAAAAGTACGCAAAAACAATTGACAAATGTAACATAGTAATCACACAATGAAACTTGTAATCTCACAAGAGAGTCAGTAATCTCAGAATTCGAACGATAATCGTATGTGGATACCAATAATCAAATAAATCAAATAATAGCAGCATTTAAGACAGAACCCCTGGATACATTTTCTATATAACGTTTATGAAGCCTTAATGCTCACAAAGACACAGTACAATGTAGCGCAGTGTGGAACTGGTAATATGATTACGGAGGCTTTGCAAACCCTACTGGCGGATCGAGAGCAAAACAAGATATTGCAACAAAAGGGGATCCAATCTCCCTCTAAAATTGTTATTTTGTAGTGATCTGGAAACGGATAAGTTTCCCTCCCGTTAGAGGTAAGTAAATATCTAAAGAACACACAGCAGCAACATCAAATTTATCTATAGTATACCTGTTGTGTTTTACCGAACACAGGGCCTCATGTACGTAGCTTTTTTCGGTCTCAAATGGCTAGATTCGCAGAATCCGGCCATTTACGACCGGAAAAATGCACATTCCTATGTACCAAACCGATTATATGATCCATTAACCTATTACCGTATTGCAAAATGGCTAGCGATTCGGTATGCCAAGCGCAACCATCGGGAAGCGCGCTCTTAGGGCCCGGGCCCCCGCCCCGGGACACACCCCCTTTGGCTTTAGCGTGGCCAGCAACCCAATTGGTTGCTGGCCAGCAGTAGTCCTTCCGGGGCACCACGACGTGGGCCCAACGTTGTCTTCCTGGGGGGAGGAGTGGAGGTGGGGTCTGGGGGCTATTTAGGCCCAGCTCTCACCTTCACTCTTCGTCTGTTTGCTGCGATACCTGCCCGGACGTCGGACTCCGTTTTATCTGGCTGGTTATCTCCCCACGGTCATGGAGGTCATGGAGGTCGTGGAGGCGTGGCGGCGTCGAGGTCTTCGGATTGTGGTCGGGCTGCTGGTCGTCGGGGCTGCATGCTGGTCGGGCTGTTTGGCTGCTGGTCGTTGGGGCTGCTTGCCAGTCGGGCTGCTTGGCGTCGGGCGGTGATCTTTGGGTAGTGGCGTAGCAGAGTTTTCAGGTAAGGTGTCGGGTGCGGTGGGGGTGCGGGGGCGGCTTCCGGTGTGCGGTGGGCGGCCAGCGTTGTAACTTTGATCATCGTGGTCCCCGCTGGGCTCCGGGTGTGGCGCGGTAACCCTGCTGTCCTTGCATCGTGAATCGTGAGAAGTGGAGCAGGCATAGTATTGGATCCCGCTGGTGAGTTAAGTAGCAGGCGTAGTAGCGTGGTCCCCGCTGGGCTCTGGGTTGCGGTGCGGTGATTTGTCGGTTCCCGCTTCGTAGGAGTCTGCGGGCGAGGCTGGTTCTGGGTCTGTGCTTTGGGTGAGCGCTGCGCAGGCGGGCCCCGCATCGAAGGTTCGGAGGGGTGAGCTGGGTGACTCAGCGTGTCCGAATAGCTCAGTTGGTTGAGACAGGGTCTAATAGGCTAAGGTCGCAGGCTCGGTTCCCGTTTTGGCTAATTTATTTGCGTGCACGGGGGATAGGTGCGGACATCAGCGGCGGGTTTAATAGATATTAATGCTGCCGGGGGAAGTGCTGTTCTACGGGCAGGCCGAAGCGGCAAGGATTTCACGCTAACACAAGTTAGCGGCACAGCGAGCGGGGGGCGTGTCGAGGAAGTCGATTTTACCGTAGCGCGATTAAGATTTAGGCAGCGGCGAGCGGGGGTTGAGGAGCACAGTGAACAGGTTCGGAAGCGCGGAATAGCGAGCGCTCCACTGCATGTGTGATTAATTGTCAGTCGCTGGGCAGTTGATTGTTGCTAAGAATTTTGCGCCCGCGTAGCTGCTTGATTGCTTACGAGGTATTGGCGAAGGGGGAGCTAATGCGAGGACAGTTTCTGGGGCTGAGGCTTGAGGGCTGAAATTTTATTGGCAGGGCTACAGGACCCTGGGGCTTCTTTTGTGGTAAGGAGGGCTTTATCAGGATGGGCTAGGCTGGAAGGGGTAAAGAAAGACAGGCGGAGGCCTCTGGATGTGCAGCTGTTAAGGGACATCTTGGGGGTGCTACAGTCCGTGTGCGTGTCGCAGTATGAATGCATACTATTCAGGGCGGCCTTCTCCCTAGCTTTTTATGGTGCTTTTCGCCTCGGCGTATTGGTGGGGACGTCAAAGACGGATCATGCAGGGGGCATCCAGTGGCAGGACACAAGATTAGACTCTGGGGGTTTAGAGGTGGTATTAAGGAGATCCAAGACTGACCCGTTGGGGAAGGGGGCTGTAATTCACTTATCCCCAGCTCCAGGGGATGTGGCTTGCCCCATAACCAATATGGAAGCTTATCGGTTAATACGTTCCCAGCTGGGGGGGCAGGCCCTGTTCATACATGAGCAGGGTGATTGCTTATCTAAATTCCAGTTCAGGGCCGTGTTTCAATGGGCCTTGATCGGCTTAGGGTTGGATCCTAGGGGATATTCATCTCACTCCTTTAGGATAGGGGCGGCAACGCTCGCTGCAGGTGCTGGTTTGCCGGCGGAGATGGTTAAGAAAGTGAGGCGCTGGTCATCGGCCTGTTTTAAGCGCTATGTGCGGCCTGAGTTACTATGAAATGAAATGCAGTATTTGGAATGGACCACGCTGACATTGTTTTCTTCTCCCTCGCTATTAGTATGGCAACGAAAGTTATCTGGGTGTTGGGACACTCGTTCATGCGGCGTGCCACGGTCTGGCTGTGGCAGAAGCGAGTGGTAAAACCCGCAGGGTTAAAGAGGACATAATTCGTATGGCGAGGCGTCGGCGGTCTGCGAATCCGGCAGTTGCGCCAACTGGTCGAAGAGACACGAGAACGCGAGGGACATCCGTCCCCGGATTTAATCATCTTACACCTGGGAGGAAACGATATGGTGAAATTGGGTCGCATGGCAGTAAGAGAGGATTTATTGACTGAATTTGCCTGGCTGGGGAGAACATTCCCACTGGCTCGGATAGCGTGGTCATGCATGATCCCCCGCCCGACTTGGTCGGAGGGGGTAAGATCCCGGGCCCTGAATGTATCGGTGAGACGCCTCAAAGGGGAGTTGGCCAAATTGTGCTCAGGTCCGGGCCGCTTGTGTCATATTCCACACAGTCTGATATCAGGCGAACAGATGTTTCACCACGACGGTGTCCACTCATCAGACATTGGCATGGACATGTGGATCAAGGGGATTTGGTCTTTTGTGCAAAACTTGTTCTTTGGTGGGGAGGGTGAAGGACCTGGGGGCCCTGGTCACCCTAGTGGCGGAATAGGGGTCACAGAGTTGTGATTTTTAGGACAACGGGAGGCCTGCTGGCATACTCCTGAGGCCAGCACTGAGGGGAGAGAGGGTAAGCTCTCCGCAGGGAGTATGGGGACACCGGCTGCTGGGGAGGCAAGGGCGACAGGTCACATGAGCCTCCTTTGGCAGCCTGGTGGTGAGGGGTGGGCCCCCCGGAAATAGACGGATAAGGACCAAAGGCTGGGGGGCTCACCACTCAAGGACGCAGGTGGGTTGCGCCTAGCGTGGTTCTCAATCGGCGGGGATGCGAGCCTGGAGGCCCCTTAGTGCTGGAGGGTATTAGGGACAAGAATATTAGGTTATGAATTCTGAACGCTTGGAAACATTAAATGTGATTTGCAAGAATTTATAGCCTAGCAATTTATCAATGTTATTGATTGTCATGTTTATGAATAACTTGTTTTGTATTAAACATGGCCTAATTTTCCCACACCTTGGAGTAGTGAACGGTTTGTGGGTACTCTAGGGGGTGGAACGGAGTCGCTATGGGTGGGTCCGGGTTCTATGCCAAGCGCAACCATCGGGAAGCGCGCTCTTAGGGCCCGGCCCCCCCGCCCCGGGACACACCCCCTTTGGCTTTAGCGTGGCCAGCAACCCAATTGGTTTCTGGCCAGCAGTAGTCCTTCCGGGGCACCACGACGTGGGCCCAACGTTGACTTCCGGGAGGGAGGAGTGGAGGTGGGGTCTGGGGGCTATTTAGGCCCGGCTCTCACCTTCACTCTTCCTCTGTTTTTGCGATACCTGCCCGGACGTTGGACTCCGTTTTATCTCCCACCCACCCGTCCCTGAGCTTAGGGGGCAGGTTGGTTAGGATTGTGGAGTGGGGCGTTGCGGAATAGGGGTCACAGAGTTGTGATTTTTAGGACAACGGGAGGCCTGCTGGCATACTCCTGAGGCCAGCACTGAGGGGAGAGAGGGTAAGCTCTCCGCAGGGAGAATGGGGACACTGGCTGCTCGGGAGGCAAGGGCGAAAGGTCACATGAGCCTCCTTTGGCAGCCTGGTGGCGAGGGGTGGGCCCCCCGGAAATAGACGGATAAGGACCAAAGGCTGGGGGGCTCACCACTCAAGGACGCAGGTGGGTTGCGCCTAGCGTGGTTCTCAATCGGCGGGGATGCGAGCCTGGAGGCCCCTTAGTGCTGGAGGGTATTAGGGACACGAATATTGGGTTACGAATTCTGAACGCTTGGAAACATTAAATGTGATTTGCAAGAATTTATAGCCTAGCAATTTATCAATGTTATTGATTGTCATGTTTATGAATAACTTGTTTTGTATTAAACATGGCCTAATTTTCCCACCCCTTGGAGTAGTGAACGGTTTGTGGGTACTCTAGGGGTGGAACGGGGTCGCTATGGGGGGGTCTGGGTTCTACTAGGAAGGAGCGTGTTAAGGGCATCCCTTCCTTAGCTTGGTCTACCTGGCTCTGGATCTGTTCTTGGCCTTTCTGGGCCTGCCTGTTTATGCTCCCCTTGATCCTCTGGTCTCCTTAGTCCTGATCCTCCTGATGCTGGAACCCCCTGATGCAGGACCCCAAAATAGTGGTCCATCTAGTCCAGTTACTACTTGTCCTGGTGCACCAGCCTGTCTTGTCTTCCTGATTCTATTTTGTTTAGGTGATGGTTTCTTTGATAGTGGCCCGCTTCGTCCTTGTCCACATGGCCTTTGTGGCTTCATCTTCCAGGTCCTAGCCTTCAGAAACTTCTCTTTCTCATCTTGATAGGGTAGCTCATGGAGTTTTTCGCCTCTTCTGAGAACTTTTCGACCTGTGAATCGAACCTTTGAACCCTGAGGAATCAGCTCATCCTATCAAAATTCTGAGGTCTATAAAAGATAAGATCAGTTGGAATCATAATAAACACTATTTGTTACAGCGCTTCAAAGTATCATGACGGTGGTTAGCACTCTATAAATATGTCAGCATAATTACCAATAGGCTACACTTAGAGGGTGAAAAAAGTAGAAGGGACGTGACAATTACTCTCTTTCATAAACATATCACAGCAATTGGCTGTTCTATTCCATTGTTGTATCGAAAAAATAAGAATGGTTAGTTAGTGGGAGAATTACCTATCTATAACCTTAAAACAAAATAGGTTTACATTTTTTTTTTTGTAAAGATTTTTATTAAGTTTTTCACACCCAGAGTCCCGAGGACTAACATTACACACATTAGCATCATAAAAGGCAAAATACACATTAGGAGAAAACCACTCTGCTATGTTCCCACCTTATATTCCCCACCCACCGCCCTCTCTACTCCCACCCCCCGTCAGTGTGCCCGCAGCAACCCCCTCATCACCCGCTGCCAATCGGGCCCCATGGTCTGAGATATCCCAGCTCCGAACAAACGGGAAAACCCTGTCAGTGGTCTCCTGAGAGAAGGGGCCCCGCAGCGACCTCCCTCCGCGGCCCTGTTCCCACCCAGACTCCTCATCAGCTGTCAATGTAGAGTGCAGATACCGAGTCCTCCATGAGTGTACCTAAGTAGCCCCGTCCTGCATGGACTCCCCCGTAGCCCCCGCCGACCCTGTCCCAGGTTCCAGTCTCCGGTCCATACCTACAGAATCCACGTCCTCCTCACTCCTCGTCTCCCAGGATCGCCAAAATAGGTTTACAAATGCAGCTATACAACAAGGTACAGCTCCGCATGCTTGGCAAGAGAGGTGGATCTAGTTTTCTAAGTTGGCCTGTAAAATTACAATTAGTCATTTTATTTTTGTATTGAGATATTTTACAAAAACGCCGCGTGGACCTTTTCGGTCCGCTTCTAAGTGCTGAAACAGTACTGTTTTCGTCTTCATACATTGGTGTACTCGTGCTATAAAATTATGCGTTACGCTCATTCATAAAATGTCGTCGCTTATTTGCCTTTAGGGAGTGAGTTAGTAACTTGATGCTCGAAGCAGTTTTACTCTGCACTTAACGCAGCTGCATCGGAGAAGCAGCCTCTAGTGGCCCCTAGCGGCAGACAGGTAAAAGCACTGTATTGATAAAACACATTGCCAAACTCTTTTACGAAATGCTGTTGCATCGCTGTTAGTGGTGCTGTTATGAACTCACACATGCCTACAGCAGCGTCGAAGTGATTAAAGAGTAATATGGGAATTGTGATCCTGGGTACAATTGGGGCGCTCTCAGCGAGTCTGGGGGTGGGGTCGGAGACATAGCTAAAAAAAGAACAAAATAGTCTGTTACTTTTTTGTTGGCCTTTCACCTACAGGTAAATGCATATAGAATATAATGCACACACCTTAAATGAAAAATAAATTAAACTTAATGCAGTTTTCTGGGAGGAAAGCTCGGTTGGTTAATGCAATCACTTCAGATGTTAGTGGGTGTAACTGGACCGACACTGATTTGAATTCTGGTCAATGCACTAGAATATTGATGTGCATTTATGTCCATAAATGGGTGTGAGGGCAACAATCTACTTAAAGTTGTCTGATCTTGTCAAAAGCATGAAAGATCATAGCATGGTTGCGATGTCTGAAACGTAAAAATACATAAAAGTTATTCAAGGAAAAAACTCACGTGTTTAAACATCTTACCTCCGACCTGACGTTTGCAGTGTTGGCCCTGCATGAAGACAGCACCAAAAAGGCAATGCAGAGCAGGGACCACAGCACCATATGCATCTTTGCAGCATCTTGAATTCCGTTGGTGCGACTTTTGGGTGCCTTTTTCGGTGGGGTTGGACTGGGCATGAATTAAAGGAGGAAGGGCTGGATGGGTCAAGCAACAATATGGGAGCGGTGGACCGGACAAAAAACAATGCAGGAGGGTATTTGAGGGGTGGGGAAGCAGGGGGAGGGCGAAAGAAGTGCAAGTAATAGGAAAAAAAGTACCCCTGAAAGTGGTGGAAGTAGACTGGACATGGTAAGCGGAAGTTGACCCATGGTCCAGGGTAGGAACAAACACACAAAGAGTAAGTGAAGCAGGCACTTGCTGACCAATGAGAAGCATGCAACTGAGATGAAGATGAAGTCACCAATAGTATGTGATGGGTGGGCTCTAAGCCCCTGTTAGTAAACAAAATGTCTTACAAGCAACATTGCATTTGATGTCTTAGAAGAGACATAAAGTGTAGGGCTTGAGGGGTGGGAAGCAAACTGTCAAAGAAACGAAGGTGCCTACCAAAGATTCTGTGGGGCATAAAACAATTGTCAGTGCCACCAACACATTTAGAGGGCTAGGGTAAAAGCTAGAGAGTGTTTAAGGAGGTGGTGAGTTCCTTCCTGTGGGGAAAGATCCTTTATCACACAGCCTTTACCATGCATTATTTTATCACACAGGTAAGTCATTTTTTTTATAACATACTTTTTTTATATTATTTGAAAAACAGGTGATTTCAAGGTTTAGAAATGGGTAGAGGTAAATGGAAGTAACAGTGACTTTGGGGTTTAGGGGTTGGTAGCGATAAAGGGAGACAAGGGTCATTTTAGGGTTCAGATGTGGATAGAGGTAAAGGGAGGTGAGGGTGATTTTAGGATTTATGGATAGGTAAAGGGAGTTCAGAGTGATTTTAGGGTTCAGAGGTTTGTGGAAGTGGAGGGAGCTAGGTATCAGGGGTGAGTTGAGGTAAAGGGAGGTAAGGGTGATTTTAGTGTTCAGGGGTGGGTAGTGGTGCGGGGATTTAAGGGTGAAATAGGGTTCAGGGGTGAGTAGGGGTAAGGGGAGCTAAGGGTGATTTTAGGCCGGCGCAGTGAACTTCCCTCTGTTCGTGGAGTTTGTGGAGTTTTCTGCAGTTCGTGGAGTTTGCAGAGTGCTGAAAACACCACTTTGGGATGTGCAGGGAGTTTTTTCCCCGCTAGCGATCGTTAACGGTAAGTTCGCAATCGTGAACGGTAAGTTCACGAGCGTGAGCTGCCACTCGGGTCGAATTTCTACCCGATTGGCAGGAATACCAGCACAAACTGCAGTTTGCACTGCACTCCGCCACTCGCAAAACTTTGCAGTTTTTTTGTAACTTCGTGGAGTTTCGCGTAGCAAAGCTCCGCAAACTACGCCCAGGCCTCGATTTTATGTCCCAGTTGTGGGTAGAGGTAAAGGAAAGTAAGTGATTTTACTCTACATGGATAGGTAGAGGTAAAAGGAGGCAAGGGAAATTTTAGGCTTCAGGGATGGGTAGAGGTAAAGAGAAGAAAGGGTGATTTTAGGGTAAAGGAGGTAAGGATTATTATAGGGTTTAGGAAAGCGAAGAGGTAAAGGGAGATCAGGATTAAAGAAAAGGCATGTTTGTGCGTTTGGCCCTCTTGTGAGACCATTCTGTCATCAATTAATTTTGTAATTTGAGATTTAATGAGCAATGTAATATGTGAGGTCATAAGAAGGGCATGGTTATAGTTAGCTCACTGAACAATAACTGGTGAATTTGAATTTCAGTGATTATTTGGATTTTAATTGTTAGTTTTTAACTCATAACAATAATATCATTTTGACCTGTTTTTTTCAGTGGATTTCTATGTTTTTTTTTACATAAAGTAATATTTTATTACAAGAAGTGAGCCCACACTCATCCAACCCCTATTGTGCAGCCAACCCCACACCAAACACAGGCTTCGGATAAGCACTGCGGGAAGTCAGGCACAGGGCCTGGTCTGCGGCCAGGCTTTTTGTCCAACCCCTCACAGGCGAGCCACCTCACATTGTGCATGTCCCAATACCCCACCCAGGACACTCTATTCTTATAATTATTGGAGAGGGGGCACGCAGTCTGCCTCCCTGAGCCTTTACAGGCCCCAAGGACCCACTTCTCCAGGGTTGTTTTATTTGTTATGGGAGTCGGGCATGCAGCCCCCTTCCCTGAGCCTTTACATCCCCTGGGGCTGTATTAGTTGTAAAGGGGAGGGGGAGCGCGGCTCCCCTCTCTGACCCTTTATGGGCCGCAAGGACTGCATTCCCAGGTTCTTTTTCTATTTTAAGGGAGGGGTGGACAGCCCCCCCTCCCTGTTCCATTATGGGTCTCGGGGACCCCATTCCATAGAGCTTGTTTTTTTACTAAGGAGTGGGGGCATTACCCACCTCCCCAAGCCACTACGGTCCCCAGGGACTCCATTGCCTGGGTGCTTTTATTTTTTATTAAGTAGAGGGAGGCACACTGTTCCTCTGCCAGAGCCTTTGTGGCCCAGGGGCCTAATGTGTGTCCCCTGTTGCCCACCCAGGGCACAACAACACACCCATGATCCTTACGGCTCCCTGCATGCACCATCCTGGGTACAGCGATAAATGGCATTGCTCGCTCTAGGCAGGAGCACCTGTTTTTGCATAATTCCTTCAGGAGAGAGCAATCTGAGTTTCCCGGCCCACAAGAGCGTGGGCAGGGAAAAAATGTCGACAAGTTTTCCCTGTCTGCACTCTCACTGATGTCACTGACCATGTCATGAATGATGTAATATGTGATGTCATCAGCAGTGCATTGCAGGGGCGTGAGTTATAGTTAGCTGAACTAACTATAACGGGGGAGTTTCTATGGTTTTGTACGCGTGGAATGTCCAACTAACTCTAACATCCCTGAAAGCTATGGTTTTTTCAGTGAATTTCTAAGCTTTTTTAAATGATTATTTCTAACTATAACGTACCTGAAACCTATGGTTTTTTCAGTGAATTTCAATGGTTTTTTAAATGCTAATTTCTAACTATAACGTGTCTGAAACCTATGGTTTTTTCAGTGAATTTCAATGGTTTTTTAAATGCTAATTTCTAACTATGCCTACAAAGTTAGGACATGTGAAGAAAGAGGAAGAAAAGCACAGAAAGAAGCAAGACAAATACAAAAAGAGGCAACAGAAGTCCAGAAAGATGAAAAAAGTGCAGGAAGAAGCAAGAGGTGTGCAGAAAGAACCAACAGAGGAGCATAAAGTCCTCCTGTGCCCCCTACATTTTAGTGACGGGTACTGGTGGTAACTGACTCTGACTAACTAGGACCGGAGCTAGTGCTATGCTAAAAGATACTTAGAATACAGTGAAAACACCTACATACACTAGGGAACACTATGTGTTGGGGTACCCCTGTAATGAGCATGACCTCCTCTGTATTTGCCATGAGTTAGTGCCTGGGTCATTGCATGAGTACATGGGTAGTGACTGGATGATTAGAGTGCTGCAAGGACAGTGCATGGTGATTATAACTGCTTGGGTTTTGGCGGAGTGATTGGATAAGTACATGGTGTTGGCTGGGTGATTTGAGGAGTGCATGGGTAGTGACAGAGGGATTTCTGGAGTGCATGGGTACAACCTGGGTAATTGTAGGAGTGAATCAGTACTGTGTAGGTGGTTAGAGATCTGCATGGGTAGTGCACAGAGGATTGTAGCAGTGCATGTGATAGTGCCTGGGTCATTCTATGAGTACATCGGTACTGACTGGAAGATTAGAGTACTGCAAGGAGAGTGCATGGTGAATTTATAAGTGGTTGAGTTTTGGTGGAGTGATTGGATAAGTACATGGCGCTGGCTGGGTGATTGGATGAGTGCATGGGTAGTGACAGGGCAATGGCTGGACTGCATGTGTACTGCTCAGGGTATTGTAGCAGTGCATGAGTTAGTACATGGGTCATTGCATGAGTGCATGGGTAGTGACTGGATGATTAGAGTACTGCAAGGAGAGTGCATGGTGAATTTATAAGTGCTTGGGTTTTGGCAGAGGGATTGCATAAGTACAAACATGTCTCATCAGGCCCCGCCCCCTCCCTTCACCACTGTGCAAATGTGCCCCCTGGCGGGTTTTAAGTTGGGGGTTAATACCCCTTGAGTCCTGAGGGTCCCTGAGGGCCAAGTAGCCCACCAGGTACCTCCAGTAAGGGCCACAGAGCTGCGTTGCAGAGAGGTGTAAAAGGGGCGTGGCCTCTGAACACCTCTCTGCAACGCAGGTCCCTGGTGCATACTGGAGGTACCTGGTGGACTAGTTGGCCCCCAGGGACCCTCAGTTTTCAAGGGGAATTAATTCCCCAACTTACAATGTGCCAGGGGGCGCGTTTGCTGAGAGCTGCAGGGAGAAGGCGGGGCCTAACCACGGTGCCGGCTTTTTATTTTACAATGGGGGCTGTGTGGCCCCCCTTCTTTTATATTAATTGTGGCCCTGGGGACCCCATCCCCCAGGGCCTGCTCTTTTTTGTCCCTTAGAAAAAAGAACCAGGAAGGGTCCACACAGCCCCCCTCCCGAGGCCAATTTCGGCCCGGGGGACCCCATCCCCCGGGGCATGGCCATCCTTTTTTAAAAATTATTTTTTGGAGGGGGGCCGTGTGTCTCCCATCCCGAGGCCATTTTTGGCCCTGGGAACCCCATCCCCCTGGGCCAGCCTTTCCTTTTTGATTTAAAAAAAAAATAATGTTTATGGGAGGGGGAACGTGTGCCCCCCTCCCGAGCTATTTCTGGCCCCAGGGACCCCATCCCCCAGGGCCGGCCCTATCTATTGGGGACCGTGGGGGGACCCCAATTCCCCCACGGTCGCGCCGGCTCCCTGCCTCCTGCGGGAGCCGGCATTGCTTTTCCACACACACGGGGAGCTGCTGACATGCAGCTCCCCTTATGGAAAAGCAATCCGGCTTTGCCTCATTGAAGCGAGAGCAGGTTTCCCTGCTCTCGCTTCAATGAAGCAAAGCAGAGTTTGCAATGACAGGGCGGGATCAGCGCGGCTCCTGCCCTGTCATTGCAAACAGCATTGTCCTGGTGTGGGCACCCCGGGACACAGGGAGTCAGCCCTGGGGGGTGGCGGTCCCCAGGGCCATAAAGGGCTCCAGGAGGGGGGTACGTTGACCCCTCCCATCATTTCAAAGCCCCAGGATGGCGGTCCCCGTAGTTGTGGGAGGGCCGAGGGCCCTCCCGCACATAATCTGATGAAAGCCCCGGGGGTGGCAGTCCCCGGTGCTGCAGTGGCCCCCGTGGCCCCCTGCATATATTTATTAGCAATGCCTCCGGGATCTGGCCCACCCAGGGGCCTCATTTAAATGAAGTGCAGAGCCCGCGCTTTATTTTGTAAAAAAGTTCGTCCAGATTCGCTCACCCAGCGCAAATCCGGCCGATTTTTTATTTTTATTTGCTTTTTTGGGCCCTGGGGGTCCTTATGGGACCCCCTGAGCAGGCCTATGGGGTCAGGGTGTTTTTTCACCTTTGTTTTTCTGTTTTCTTGTGATTCAGTTCTACTGAGTCACAAGATGGCTGCCAACACTTCTTGGTTTGAAGTGTTGGCAGCCAATTAGAATAAAGCTTGTGGTCGGGAGGGTCAGCGGATCCACCGCGCCTCTAGATATCAACATTTTAATTTTTGTAATTTCTCAGCAACTACTGAACAGATTTACACCATTTTACAAAAGGTTGCTTTCTGAATCAACCAAAGATTTTTTGACTCTTATTTTTTGAATTTCTCAGCAACTACTGAATAGATTTACACCATTTAAAAGAAAGGTCGCTTTCTGAACCAAGCGCTACCTTTTTGACAAATTTGGTGTAATTCCGTTCAGCAGTTCGGGCTGTAGCTCGTCCCAAAATTTCCTATGGAAATTAACATGGGGAAAACGCGTTTTGGGACCACTATTTTTTCTCACCCCGCTTCACGAACCACCCCCAAACTTTCAGGATAGGAGCTGACCTGTATAGGCTTTTCTTTTAGAGAATTTCGCAAAGATTCATCAAACGACGCCAATATTATTAGCAAATCAAAGAATGCTTTTCCTATGAAAACTAGGTTCTAACTATAACTACCTACTGGAGGCCGACAGTAGGTAATATTTATATATATAGGGACCCCTAATGAGTATGACATGTCAGGATATGTCGTGATATTAGCGAATTTGCTGTGACCGTCAGCTCGGCCCCTGTGTAACGTCGTGACAAATTTGTAAATATACATAGCGACAAATTCGTGAATATCAGTGAAAAAATTCACACACCCAGGTACAGACCCACACTGAGACTTACCCTCCAACCCATAGTCCCCCTGAGACACTTATGCACCCACTCAGAGACTCATGCACCCAATCAAAGACCCATTCAGACATTCACTCACCCACACCCAGGCCTACTCAGAATGTTACACACCCACTCACTCACCCAGTCAAATGCTTATGCAACCACTCAGAGACACAGTCAGACAGTCATGCACTCACTCACAGGCCCACTCAGAGACTCATGCTCCCACTCACAGACCCACTCAGTCACAGACAAACTTAGATACTCACACACTCACTCAGAGACTCACAGACCCACTCAGACTCACAGACCCACTCACAGACCCACCGAGAGACTCACACACTCACTCACAGACCCATTTAGAGATTCATGCACTCACTAACAGACCCACTAAGAGACTGATTAATTCATTCACAGACCCACTCAGAGACTTGTGCACCCACTCACAGTCCCACTCAGACACTCATGCACCCACTCACAGACCCACTCACAGACTCTTTCACTCACTCACTCACTCACTCACTCACTCACTCACTCACTCACTCACTCACTCACTCACTCACTCACAGACCTACTGAGACACTCATGCACTCACCCACACACTCACTGTCAGAGCTTAGTAGTTATATTTAGAAAATACAATTAAAACACTTTAGAAATTCACTTAAAATAACAAAGATTACGGGAACGTTATAGTTAGGAAATGACAATAAAAAACGTTATAAATTCACAGAAAATTAAAAGGTTACAGGGATGTTATATTTAAGAAATAGAATTGAAAAAACATAGAAATTCAGTGAAAAAAACAAAGGTTACAGGGAGGTTATGGTTAAGCTCAGATTTCACTTGTACAAAACCAGTGAAATTCATCAGTCAGCTAGGCTAACTATGGTTTACACCTCCGCAATGCACTGCTTCTGACCTTCCATTTAACATAATTCATGACTTGCTTAGCGACATCACTGTTGACATCACTGATGACATTTCAAATGAAATCACTGATGACATCATCTAGTGAGTGTGAGTGTTTTATAAAACTTTATGAGTGTTTAACATATATACCAAGGTACTACAAAAGTTAGAATAGTATACTTTCTGTACTACTGAGTGATAGTATTTCTAACATATTATGTGAGTGGCTGTGTGACTGTGTGTATCTGTGTGTGAGTGGATGTCTAAGTGCCTGTATGGGTGTATGAGTGGATGTGTCACTGGCTGTATGGGTATATAAGTAGGTGTGTGACTACCTGTATGATTGAGTGAGTGGCTATTAGTGCCCTGAGGACCTGCAGGAGGCAGGGAGCCAGATGGGACTACGGGGGCATTAAGGCTCCCCTGCGGTCCCCTTCAAAGCCCACTGGTTGCCCTGGGTGGGGCCATGCCACCCAGGGTAGACGTGGCATGACCCAGGGGATTGGTCTCAAGGGCTGAAATCGGTTTGGGTACAGGGTCCCCATTGTATAAATGAGCAGAAAATGCAAAACAAAGGGCTGGAAAACAAGCAGAAAAGGCAAAATTGAGCAGAAATGGTAAAACATAGGGCAGAAAAGCGAGCAGAAAGGCAAAACAGTGGGCAGAAGAACAAGCAGAAAAGGCAAAACGGAGGGTAGAAAAGTGAGCAGAAAAGGTGAAATAGAGCGGAAGAGGGCAAAACAGAGGGCAGAAAAACAAGCAAAAAAAGAAGAAGGCCAGGAAAACGAGCCTGAAAGGCAAAGGGAGGGCAGAAAAATGAACAGACGCAGGCAAAACTGTGGGCAGAAAAACAAGCAGAAAAGGCAAAACAGAGCAGAAGAGGGCGAAGCAGAGGGCATAAAAACGAGCAATGAAGCAAACGGAGGGCAGACAAATTAGCAGAAGTGGCAAAAGAGAAAGCTGAAAAACAAGCATGAAAGGCAAAACAGAGGGCACAAAAATAAGCAGAAAAAGGCAAAAGAAAAAGCAGACAATCAACCACAAAGGCAAAACAGCATTTAACAAGCAGAAGAGGCACAAATAGAGGGCAACAGGTAGACAGGGAGCAAAGGGTAGTGGACTGCGGGCAAGCTGGACAGGAGAACTGTCACTAGGGGAGCTGGCATGAGGAACTGCTTAAGTTTTACAGTAATGAAACCTGAACGGTAAGCACTTACATATATAAACATAGCAAGTGCCCCAACTGAAGCTCCACTTCTGTAAAACAAAGCATTGTGAGCTTCTGGGCCTGACAAAGGAAAAGCAAGTGTGCTTTCTCCATTTCCACATTGAAAGATGATCAGAAATGCTTTGTGGAGGTAAATGTATCATTGATCTATTAGTGGGCAATGTGTAGTTGCTATGACAAGTGGCTTCTTTCTTGTCCTTACCTGATGAGAGCAGAAGTCCATAGTTCTCCCTTTAAATGACTACGAGTATTCAAATGTACAAAATCACTTAAAGTCCCGCCCATTTGGCCCTGCGACGTCCACTTTAGTAGTATGCAGTGGTCTTCCTGCCTTCTACCAGGATGATCTGCAGCTTAGCCAAAGGCCCCTCAGTGCATTCCCCATCAATTTTGGTGACACATTCTTGATACTGAGGAATATAAGGACATCTCCACCGAACAAAGAAGCCCTTATTTCATATAGCTAAGAGGAAATACCCTTGTTACTACTTTGTACTCCTGTTGTCTATAGGAAGATTCATGTTATCACACATTTCTGGATAAAGATGTACAAGGAACAATCATCTTGCCAAAATGCAAACAAGGTCACTGGTGATAATTTCAACATGCTCCATTACTCAGCTGTAGTATATAATATGTACTGGATATTTACCCAAGAAGACAGCACTTAGTAGTTAACCAATAAGAAAATTACTCCAATTGGGTAGATATTTTGCGCAAAACTGTGGACTCTTTTTGGAAAAAGGGGCAGGTGTGGTCCATTGTGGTGCACTTACTGCCACTACCACACAGACACTTAGACACCTACTCACAAACTCTGGCACTCACACACCCATTGACAGACCCACTCAGATACTGACATGCCTACTCACAGACCCAGTCAGCCACTCACATGCCCACTCACAGACCAACTCACACACCCACTCACAGACCTACTAAGACACTTTCACATGCACTCATAGACCCACTCAGACGTTCATGTACCCACTCACAGATGCACTCAGACACTCTCATACCCACTAACAAACCCATTCAGGCACTCATGCACCCACTCACAGAATAACTCAGATACTCTCACAGTCACTCACAGACCCATTAAGACACTTATGCACCCACTCACAGACCCACTCAGATACTCATGTGTCCACTTACAGACCCTACTCATGCTCTCTCATGCCTACTCACAGACCCATGTACCAACTCACAGACCGACTCATAGACTTACACACCCACTCAGCAACTCATACACCCACTCACAGACCCACTCAGACACTCATGCCCTCACTCACAGACTGACTCACAAACTTATGGAGGTGCTTGTAAACCTACTCAGCCACTCACACCCACTCACAGAGTGACTCAGAAACTCACTCAGACACATGCACCCAGTCAGACACCCACTCAGACACTCATGTGCCCGATGCAACAATTATGCAGATACACCTACCCCACCCAGACACTCACATACCCACTCACACATTTCAGTGAATATATATATATATATATATAGTAGGTAGTTATAGTTAGGACCTATTTTCCATAGGAAATTCGCAACATTCTATTCCCAAAACTTTGGCGCCGATTGACGAATCTTTGCGACATTTTCAAAACTTTTGGCCAGCTCCGGTCCGCTCCTATCCTGAAAGTCTCTGTATGATTCGTATAGTGGGGGCCGAGAAAAAAGGGGGGCCCAAAAACGTGTTTTCCCCATGCAATTTCCCATAGGACCTTTAGCCGCAGCTACAGCCCGAACTGCTGAACGGAATTACGCCAAATGTGGCAAAGAGGCAGTCCTCAGTTCAGACTCGTGCCTTTTGCTTAAATGGTGTAAATCCGTTCAGTAGTTCCTGAGAAAATCACAGTTAAAAGTACATATATATATATGGCCTCGGAGGGTCCGTGTACCCTAAGCGCAGCCTAAGGGCACCCTGCCGTGCACGAGCTGTATTCTAATTGGCTGTCAACACTCCAAAATCAGGAAGTGTTGGCAGCCATCTTGTGCCTCGGTAGAACCGAGGCATAAGAAACCAGAGAAATAAACCTCGCAAAACACGCAAAGGGGGCAGGGTAGACACACCATGACCCCCTAGGCCTGCTCAGGGGGTCCCGCAAGGACCCCCAAGGCCCAAAAAAAAAATATATATATTTTTTTAAATCGCGGCATGCGCGCATCCCGCTGCCGGAAAAAAAAAAAAAGCGGGGGCCCACCAGCCCCGGGGACCCCCAGCCCCGGGGACCGCCACCCCCAGGGCTTTTGAGAAATATGTGGGGGGGCTCCCAGCCCTCACAGCCCCGTGGACTGCCACCGCCCGGGACTTTAGAAAAAATGGGTGAGGGGGCTCAAAGGCCCCCCCCAAGCCCCGGGGACTGTCACCCCCCGGGGATTTATGACATTAAATGCGGGGGGCTCATGGCCCCTGCAGCCCCAGTGACCGCCACCCCTGGGGATTTAAAGTATAACATGGGGGCATCCATGCCCCCTCATGCCCTGGGACCTCCAACCCCGGGGCTTAAAATGTACTGTGTAGCGGGGGCACATGGCCCCTGCTGCCCCGGGGATCACCACACCCCGGGGCTTTTCAAATGGTGGGAGGGGGGCCGCGCAGCCCCCTTGATGGCCCTGGGGACCGCCATCCCCCAGGGCCGGCTCCTGCAGTGTCCCGGGGTGCCCACCCCCGGGACACTGCTGTTTGCAATGACAGGGCAGGAGCCTTGCGGCTCCCACCCTGTCATTGCAAACTGCTTTGCTATTTGGAAGAGAGAGCAGGAAACCTGCTCTCTTCCAAATAGCAAAGCAGATTGCTTTTCCACATGGGGAGCAGCATGTTAGCTGCTCCCCATGTGGAAAAGCAATGCCGGCTCCCGCAGGACGTGGGGAGCCGTCTGGGACCGTGGGGGGATTGGGGACCCCCCATGGTCCCCAAAGGAATGGGCCAGCCCCAGGGGATGGGGTCTCCGGGGCTATTAGTGGCCTGGGAGGGGGGCCACGTGGCCCCCCTCCCTAAAATGTAAATAAAAAAAATAAAAAAGGGGCTGGCCCCGGGGCAATAAGTGGCCACAGGAGGGGGGCAAGGCAGCCCCCTCCAAATAACAAATATTTTTTTAAAAGGCCCATGCCCCAGGGGATGGGGTCCCCAGTGCAGATTATGGCCTCAGGAGTGGGGCCACACGGCCCCCTCCCAATTTAAAAAAAAAAATTGTGGGCAGGCCCTGGGGGATGGGGTCCCCAGGGCCAAAAAAATTAAAAAAGAAGGGGGGGGCTACACAGACCCCCTTCTTATTTTTTTTTTTTTTTTAAAGGGATCGCGGAGGAGTCCACGCCCCCTCATTAACACCACTCTGCCAACATGCTCCCTGGCGCGTTTGCAGAGGGGGAACAAATTCCACTTGAATACTGGGGGTCCCTGGGGGCCAACTAGCCCACCAGGTACCTCCAGTATGCGCCAGGGGGCTGAGTTGCAGAGAGGTGTTCTGAGGCCGCGCCCCTTGTTACACCTCTTTGCAACGCAGCTCCGTGGTGCCTACTGGAGGTGCCTGGTGGGCTAGTTGGCCCCCAGGGGACCTCAGGATTCGAGGGGACTTAATTCCCCAACTTAAAACACGCCACAGGGCTTTAGGATTGATGGGGACTTAATCTCTCAACTTAGAACGGTGACAGGGCGTGTTTACACAGTGGTGAAGCGAGGGGATAGGGCCTTACGTGATGTGTGCAAACTCGCCCTGTGGCGCATTTTAAGTTAGGGAAAAAATTCCACTTCAAACCTGAGGGACCATGGGGGCCAAGTAGCCCACCAGGTACTTCCAGGAAGCGCCGCTGCATTGCAGAGAGGTGGTCCAGGCCGTGCCCCTTTTTACATCTCGCTGCTACGCAGCTCTGTGGCACTTACTGGATGTACTATGAATTCAGATTTACTCACCTGTTATCAGGAGATACCTCAGTGCTGCATCTTTGAGCCCAGTACTGATCCTGAAAAGTAATTCTAACCATACTTACCAGTAACTTGAATTTCCTTCCATAGGCTAACATTGACTGGCTTCACTTGGAAATTCTTCTAAGTGTGGAGTTTTGGAACTTTAAAATATTCCTATAAAATCAGCAGAACTACGAATTCCGATTTACTTACCTGTTATCAGGAGAGAACCCAGTGCTGCATCTTTTAGCCCAGCACTCACCCCGAAAAGTAATTCTAACCGTACTTACCAGTAACTTGTATTTCCTTCCATAGGAATTCAATGTCTGGTTTTCAGCAAAAAAGTTTTTTAGTGTCTATTTTCACAAACTAAAAATATTCCTTAAAAATCGCCAGTATGACTTAAACGCATTCTGTTTACAGGAGATGAACAGTGCTGGATCCAGGATCCACCACTGAGTAATAAAAAGAAACGATAACACTACTTACCTGCTAAGTGAATTTCCTGCCATAGGATAACATTGGTGATTCTATGGGAAAACATTTCTCTAAGTGTCAACTTTTAAAATACAATAATATTCCTTAAAAATCACTACTGTAACCAAAATGCTTTTACTCAACTGTTTACAGGAGATGTCCAAGGACTGAATCTAGGATCCAGTCCTGTGGTTAGAAAAGTAATCCATTAAGTAAATAATTGCATTTAAATAGAAATTCACATTGAGCTCAATGTTGCATTGTGTTTGAAATTGTGTTGCCCATTGCAACAACTGTAACTACTGTACTTAAAAGTCTATTGCCTATTTGCAAAGTATTTAAACTAAAGTAATTCATTCTGAGAAATTATATTTTGTAATGTAATGTATAATGTAATGTATATTGTAATTTAAAAAATAAAATATCTAAAAATAAATAGTTTAAAAAATGTAGTAAATCAGTATAAAAAAAATAAATATAACAATTAATACATTTAAAAATTGTCATTTACAAAACCTTTGAAATTCACTGAATAAAACATAGGTTTCAGACATGTTATAGGTAGGAATTAACATTTAAAAAGCCTTTGAAATTCACTGAAAAAAACATAGGTTTCTGGCCTGATATAGTTAGGAATTAGCATTTAAAAAAACCTTAGAAATTCACTGAAAAAAACTATAGGTTTTAGGGGTGTTATAGTTAGCTGGACATTTCACTCGTTCCATTCAAATTCCTCCGATATAGTTAGTTGTACTAACTATATCTTGCACGCCCGCAATCCACTGCTGATGATGTCACATATTACATCATTCATGACATGGTCAGTGACATCACTGATGACATCACTGATGACATCATCCAGTGAATGTGGTTTGGTTCGTTATTTAAATATGTATTATATATATATATATCAATTTGCATTGAAGAATGAGTGGATATACAAATATAAATATCTGGATGGAGGATTTAGTAGCAGTGTGATTGACTGTTTACTTGACTAATTTATAGTGTCTCACTAAATATATTGGATAGTGACTAAACTGTGTGAATATCTGTATCTCTGTCAGTTTTTGTGTAATCTGGTTCTCCAGTTGGTTACTAGCTATGTGAAAGTCTATATTAGTTATTGATTAGTTAACTGAGTATTTGTATGGGAGAGTGAATGTGTGTGTGGTTCGGTGGGGGGTGTGTGACTGCCCTAAGATGTGTGAATAGTTGATTCAGTAGGTATATGAAGTTAAAACTACATGTTATAACAGTTCTTTGGGTGAGTGAATATCTTTATGGGTGTGGTGATGAGCAAATATATGTCTCAATGGTACAAGTCCAACAAACTTAAAAAAATAAAAGCCAGTGTATGTGTCAGTTGTTGTATATAAATAAGTATACATAAGACACAGCGATTGTATGAGTGACTGTATGGATAACTGTAAACTTGTAATAGTGATTTTATAACACACTAAGTATGAGTTACTATCTATATGAATAGATGAAGTGGTGTTTGTATAAGTGTGTAGCTAAGTAAATGTAAGTATGATTCATTGTTTGCATAAGTGAGTAGGATGACTTCATAAGTGAATAGGATGTGTGCTGGTGTGTAATGCCGATTTAGGTGTATAAGTATATTTGATAGTGTTCTATTGATCATTGACAGCATGTATGAGTGAATCTATAGGTAAGTGATTAGATGTGTGTATAGATCTAGGAATCACTGAGTGGGTTTTTAGAAACTTGTATTGGTGTGTCAATGGATTCAAATATGGCACTCTGTATTTTACAGTGAGTGATGAAAGGTTATACTAGTGTATGATGAGGTGTATCTGATTGTCACATGGATGATGTCATCAGTGATGTCATCAGTGATGTCATTTGAGATGTCATCAGTGATGTCACTGACCATGTCATGAATGATGTAATATGTGACATCATCAGCAGTGGATTGCGGGCACGCGAGATATAGTTAGTACAACTAACTATATCGGAGGAATTTGAATGGTTTTGTACGAGTGAAATGTCCAGCTAACTATAACACCCCTAAAACCTATAGTTTTTTTCAGTGAATTTCTAAGGTTTTTTAAATGCGAATTCCTAACTATATTAGGCCTGAAACCTATGGTTTTTTCAGTGAATTTCAAAGGTTTTTTAAATGCTAATTCCTAACTATATCAGGCTTGAAACCTATGGTTTTTTCAGTGAATATATATATATGTATATATATATATATATATATATATATATCCTTTCATCTCCGGCCCGTTTTTTTGACACCTGGGCGCTCTCTATGGTGCGTGTGCGATACGACGGAGCCAAGTCGTTTACAAGTCCACAAACAGCGTCTCCGATTAGAAACAGGTTCGCTCGCACTCAGAAATTATCACAGCCGAATCTCTATTACTCTTGGCAAGGTTACAATTTAATTCAACATTCCAGTAAACTTTCCTCTACGCGTTTCAATCTTAACAAAGATCTTGTTCACGAGGATCAGTTGTTACAATTCTGACATACTTTTTCCGTTTTTTAAACTAATTTCCTCCTATGTCATTACATCACTTCCTGCTTTTTGCATTCTGGTTATTGCAGTGCCATCATTTTTACTATTCGTTTACTATATGCTTAATCACCCCGGTGTGTATTATTAACCAATCATTTTTATTCCTTCTAATGTAGGCATTTCTTTCTATTAATTTATTTACAAGGGTTCCCTTGTAAATAAATTAATAGAAAGAAATGCATGAATATATGTGCATATGTGTGCGTGTAGAGAAAGGTAGAGAGGTAGAGGTGTAGAGGTAGAGGTAGAGAGGTAGAGAGGTAGAGAGTAGTAGAGAGAGAGGTAGAGATGTAGAGAGTAGAGAGTGAGAGTGAGTAATAGAGAGTAGAGAGTGAGTAGTAGAGAGCAGTAGAGAGTATCAAAGGGAGTAGCAGAGAGTGAGTACTAGAGAGTAGTAGAGTGAGTAGTAGAGAGTATTAGAGAGTGAGTAGTAGAGAGTAGTAGAGAGTAGTAGAGAGTAGTAGAGTGAGTAGTAGAGAGTAGTAGAGAGTCGTAGAGAGTGAGTAGTGGAGAGTAGTAGAGAGTGAGTAGTAGAGAGTGAGTAGTAGAGAGTCATAGAGAGTGAGTAGCAGGTAGAGAGTATTAGAGAGCGAGTGGTAGAGAGAAGTAGAGAAGTAGAGAGTGAGTAGTAGAGAGTGAGTAGTAGAGAGAGCAGTAGAGAGTAGTAGAGTAGTAGAGAGTGAGTAGTAGAGAGTGAGTAGTAGAGAGTAGTAGAGAGTGAGTAGTAGAGAGTGAGTAGTGGAGAGTGAGTAGTAGAGAGTAGTAGAGAGCGAGTAGTAGAGAGTGAGTAGTAGAGAGTGAAAAGTAGAGTGAATAGTAGAGAGTGAGTAGTAGAGAGTGAGTAGAAGAGAATAGTAGAGTGAGTAGTAGAGAATGAGTAGTAGAGAGAGAGTAGTAGAGCGTAGTAGAGTGAGCAGTAGAGTAGTAGAGAGTGAGTGGTAGAGAGTAGTAGAGAGTAGTAGAGTGAGTAGTAGAGAGTAGTAGAGAGTGAGTAGTAGAGAGTGAATAGTAGAGATTAGTAGAGTGAGAGTAGTAGAGAGTGAGTAGTAGAGAGTGAGTAGTAGAGAGTAGTAGAGAGTGAGTAGTAAAGAGTGAGTAGTAGAGAGTAGTAGAGAGTGAGTAGTAGAGAGTGAGTAGTAGAGAGTAGTAGAGTAGTAGAGAGTGAGTAGTAGAGAGAGAGTAGTAGAGAGTAGTAGAGAGTGAGTGGTAGAGAGTAGTAGAAAGTAGTAGAGTGAGTAGTAGAGAGTGAATAGTAGAGAGTGAGTAGTAGAGAGTAGTAGAGAGTGAGTAGTAGAGAGTGAGTAGTAGAGAGTAGTAGAGAGTGAGTAGTAGAGAGTAGTAGAGAGTGTAGTAGTGAAGAGCGAGTAGTAGAGAGTGAGTAGTAGAGTAGTAGAAAGTAGTCAGTCAGTGTCAGTCAATCAGTGTCTGTCAGTCAGTCAGTGTCAGTTAATCAGTGTCTGTCAGTCAGTCAGTGTCAGTTAATCAGTGTCAGTCAGTGAGTCAGTCAGTCAGTGTCAGTCAGTCAGTGTCAGTCAGTCAGTGTCTGTCATTGTCAGTCAGTTTCAGTCAATCAGTGTCAGTGTCAATCAGTGTCAGTCAGTCAGTGTCAGTCAGTCAGGGTCAGCTAGAGCAGCTCTGCTGACCTGGTTCTCTGGCTCTAAAGCAGCTCTGCTGACCTGGTTCTCTCCTTCTAAAGCAGCTCTCCAGACCTGGTTTCTCTGGCTCTACAGCAGGTCTGCTGACCTGGTTCTCTGGCTCTAGAGCAACTCTGCTGACTTAGTTCTTAGGCTACAGAGCAGCACTGTTGATCTGGTTCTCTGGCTCTACAACAGCTCTGCTGACCTGGTTCTCTGGCTCTAAAGCAGCTCTGCTGACCCAGTTCTATGGCTCTAAAACAGTTCTGCTGACATGGTTCTCTGGCTCTAGAGCAGCTCTGCTGACCTGGTTCTCTTCCTCTAGAGCAGCTCTGCTGACCTGGTTCTCACCCTCTAAAGCAGATCTACTGACCTGGTTTCTCTGGCTCTACAGCAGCTCTGCTGACCTGGTTCTCTGGCTCTAGAGCAGCTCTGCTGACCTGGTTCTTAGGCTCTATAGCAGCTCTGCTGACCTGGTTCTCTGGCTCTAAAGCAGCTCTGCTGACTTGGTTCTATGGCTCTAAAGGAGCTCTGCTGACTTGGTTCTCTGGCTCTATAGCAGCTCTGCTGACCTGCTTCTCTGGCTCTAAAGCAACTCTGCTGGCCTGGTTCTCTGACTCTAAAGCAGTTCTGCTGACCTGGTTCTCTCCCTCTAAAGCAGCTCTGCTGATCTGGTTTCTCTGGCTCTACAGCAGCTCTGCTGACTTGGTTCTCTGGCTCTAGAGCAGCTCTGCTGACCTAGTTCGAAGGCTCTAGAGCAGCTCTGCTGACCTGGTTCTCTGGCTCTACAACAGCTCTGCTTACCTGGTTCTCTGGCTCTAAAGCAGCTCTGCTGACCCGGTTCTATGGCTCTAAAGCAGTTCTGCTGACCTGGTTCTCTGGCTCTAGAGCAGCTCTGCTGACCTGGTCCCTTGGCTCTAAAGCAGCTCTGTTGACCTGTTTTTCTCCCTCTAAAGCAGCTCTGCTGACCTAGTTCTCTCGCTCTAAAGGAGCTCTACTGACCTGGTTTCTCTGGCTCTACAGCAGCTCTGCTGACCTGGTTCTCTGGCTCTAGAGCAGCTCTGCTGACCCGGTTCTTAGGCTCTAGAGCAGCTCTGCTGACCTGGTTCTCTGTCTCTAAAGCAGCTCTGCTGACCTGGTTCTATGTCTCTAAAGTAGCTCTGCTGACCTGGTTCTCTGGCTCTAGAGCAGCTCTGCTGAGCTGGTTCTCTGGCTCTAGAGCAGCTCTGCTGACCTGGTTCTCTGGCTCTAGAGCAGCTCTGCGGACCTGGTTCTCTCCCTCAAATCAGCTCTACTGACCTGGTTCTATGTCTCTAAATTAGCTCTGCTGACCTGGTTCTCTGGCTCTAGAGCATCTCTGCTGACCTGGTACTATGGCTCTAAAGCAGCTCTGCTGACCTGGTTCTCTGGCTCTAGAGCAGCTCTGCTGACCTGGTTCTCTGGCTCTAAAGCAGCCCTGCTGAAGTGATTCTCTCCCTCTAAAGCAGCTCTGCTGACCTGGTTTCTCTGGCTCTAGAGCAGCTCTGCTGACCTGGTTCTCTGTCTCTAGAGCGGCTCTGCTGACCTGGTTCTCTCCCTCTAAAGCAGCTCTGCTGACCTGGTTCTCTGCCTCTAGAGCAGCTCTGCGGACCTGGTTCTCTGGCTCTAAAGCAGCTCTGCTGACCTGGTTCTCTCTCTCTAAAGAGCTCTGCTGACCTTATTCTCTGGCTCTAAAGCAGCTCTGCTGACCTGGTTCTATGGCTCTAAAGCAGCTCTGTGGACCTGGTTCTCTGGCTCTAAAGCAGCTCTGCTGACCTGGTTCTCTGGCTCTAAAGCAGCTTCGTTGACCTGGTTCTCTCCCTCTAAAGATTTCTGCTGACCTGGTTCTCTGGCTCTAAAGCAGTTCTGCTGACCTGGTTCTTAGGCTACAGAGCAGCACTGCTGATCTGGTTCTCTGTCTCTAAAGCAGCTCTGCTGACCCAGTTCTATGGCTCTAAAACAGTTCTGCTGACATGGTTCTCTGGCTCTAGAGCAGCTCTGCTGTCCTGGTTCTCTCCCTCTAGAGCAGCTCTGCTGACCTGGTTCTCTCCCTCTAAAGCAGATCTACTGACCTGGTTTCTCTGGCTCTACAGCAGCTCTGCTGACCTGGTTCTCTGGGTCTAGAGCAGCTCTGCTGACCTAGTTCTTAGGCTCTAGAGCAGCTCTGCTGACCTACTTCTCTGGCTCTAAAGTAGCTCTGCTGACCTGGTTCTATGACTCTAAAGGAGCTCTGCTGACCTGGTTCTCTGGCTCTAGAGCAGCTCTGCTGACCTGGTTCTCTGGCTCTAAAGCAACTCTGCTGGCCTGGTTCTCTGACTCTAAAGCAGTTCTGCTGACCTGGTTCTCTCCCTCTAAAGCAGCTCTGCTGATCTGGTTTCTCTGGCTCTACAGCAGCTCTGCTGACCTGGCTCTCTGGTTCTAGAGCAGCTCTGCTGACCCGGCTCTATGGCTCTAAAGCAGTTCTGCTGACCTGGTTCTCTGGCTCTAGAGCAGCTCTGCTGACCTGGTCCCTTGGCTCTCAAGCAGCTCTGTTGACCTGGTTCTCTCCCTCTAAAGCAGTTCTGCTGACCTGGTTCTCTCGCTCTAAAGCAGCTCTACTGACCTGGTTTCTCTGGCTCTACAGCAGCTCTGCTGACCTGGTTCTCTGGCTCTAGAGCAGCTCTGCTGACCCGGTTCTTAGGCTCTAGAGCAGCTCTGCTGATCTGCTTCTCTAGCTCTAAAGCAGCTCTGCTGACCTGGTTCTATGTCTCTAAAGTAGCTCTGCTGACCTGGTTCTCTGGCTCTAGAGCAGCTCTGCTGAGCTGGTTCTCTGGCTCTAAAGCAGCTCTGCTGACCTGGTTCTCTCCCTCTAAATCAGCTCTACTGACCTGGTTTCTCTGCCTCTAGAGCAGCTCTGCTGACCTGGTTCTATGGCTCTAAAGCAGCACTGCTGACCTGGTTCTCTGGCTCTAGAGCAGCTCTGTTGACCTGGTTCTCTGGCTCTAAAGCAGCCCTGCTGATGTGATTCTCTCCCTCTAAAGCAGCTCTGCTGACCTGGTTTCTCTGGCTCTAGAGCAGCTCTGCTGACCTGGTTCTCTGGCTCTAGAGCAGCTCTGCTGACCTGGTTCTCTCCCTCTAAAGCAGCTCTGCTGACCTGGTTCTCTGCCTCTAGAGCAGCTCTGCGGACCTGGTTCTCTGGCTCTACAGCAGCTCTGCTGACCTGGTTCTCTCCCTCTAAAGATCTCTGCTGACCTTATTCTCTGGCTCTAAAGCAGCTCTGCTGACCTGGTTCTATGGCTCTAAAGCAGCTCTGTGGACCTGGTTCTCTGGCTCTAAAGCAGCTCTGCTGACCTGGTTCTCTGGCTCTAAAGCAGCTCTGTTGACCTGGTTCTCTCCCTCTAAAGAATTCTGCTGACCTGGTTCTCTGGCTCTAAAGCAATTGTAATTGTAATTGTAATGGTATTTGTAGAGCGCGATTGCTGCCCATGGGCGTCCAAGCGCTAAGCTGACCAGAAGTGACGGAGGAGGTGCTATGGTACAGTGGGTTTGTCAAACAGCCATGTTTTTAAGTTTTTGCGGAATGATAGAAGATTTGAGTTGGACCGGAGTGGGAGGGGAAGGTCGTTCCAGAGCCTGGCGGTATTCAGCGAGAACATTCTTCCCCCTGCTCTGGCTCGCTTTACTCTGGGAATGACGGCAAGGAAGGCCTCCTTTGATCGTAGGTTCCGGTTGGGATGGTAGGGGTTAACAAGATTTCTGTTGATCGCTGGGCTTGTGTTCCAGAAAGTGCGGTGCGCCAGGCACAGTGCTTTGAAGGCTATCCTCTGCCTCACTGGCAGCCAGTGGAGAATTTTTAGGGCAGGTTTAGCAGACTGAGTGCGCGGGATTTCTAGCAAGGAACGAGCTGCACAGTTCTGGACAACCTGCAGTTTTCGAAGTGTAAACTCAGGTGCCCCCATGTATAGGGCATTGTTCGAGTCAAGGCGAGACTGGATTAGCCCTTGGACCGCAACCTTTTTGGCTTCTAGTGGCAGCAGTGGAAGAACCTTCCTCAAGGTTCTTAGAAGGCCAAAGCATGTGGCAGATAGTTTAGTGGCCTGGGTGGAGAAGGAGAGTTTGCTGTCCAACCATACTCCCAGGCTCTTCACGCTTTCCTTTGGGGTGGGGGGGGGACCCAGTGCATTAGGCCACAGGGAGGTGAATGGAACTGGAGAAGGTGGGCCTAGGAGCATGAGTTCCGTCTTATCTCCATTTAATTTAAGGGAGGAGTTGGTCATCCAACCCTTTATGTCCTCTAGGCAGTGTAGCAGATCGGCAGGGGAGCACTTACTGTTCTCGGTGGCCAGCGAGACCACCAGCTGGGTGTCGTCGGCGTATGACACGATTTTGATGCCATGTGGTTCGACGACACTTGCCAGCGGCCTCATGTAGACGTTGAACAGCACAGGGCTCAGGGAAGAGCCCTGTGGTACTCCGCAGCTCAGGGGTTTGCTTGAGGATACTGTTACACCGTCGAAGATCTGAAACGACCTCCCAGACAGAAAGGATTCCAGCCACCTTAAAGCGTCACCTGAAACTCCGATGTTATGGAGACGGTCCAGCAAGGTGGAGTAGCTGACCGTATCGAATGCGGCGCTTAGATCAAGGAGGATCACTGCCACTGATCCTCCTTGGTCCAGAATCCTTCTAGTATCTTCGGTGACTGCTAACAAGGCGGTTTCTGTCCCGTGTTGAGGTCTAAAACCTGTCTGAGATGTGTGTAACAGCGAGTGATCCTCCAGGTACTGCACCAGCTGGGCATTTATGTGCTTCTCTAGCACCTTGCTCGTCCAAGGAAGGAGTGAGATGGGACGGTAACTTGACAGATCGTTTGGGTCTAGGCTCGGTTTCTTTAGCAGTGCCCGTACCATGGCCTGCTTCCAGGCAGTGGGGACAGAGCATGCAGAGATGGACGAGTTCAAGAGATCCAAGATTACAGGCAGGATGGTTTTACTTGCCTGCATCAGGATATCTGGAGGGGCAGGGTCACGGGGAGATCCCGACTTGACCGCACGGGCCACTTTGCCTAAAGTGTCGAGGTCAAGGGGGAGAAAGTGCTCGAGCGACGGCTGGCCTGGACGGGGGGGTGGTCTGAGGCGAGATGGTTTGAATGCTTCCGGGGGGGTAGCTGCAGGTGGAAAGGTGGAATAAATTTTTGAAACTTTGTTATGGAAAAAATCTGCAAGCTCGTTACATTGCTTCTGGGATTTGATAGGGGGGGGAGCCGTGGTGGCGCTAGAGCATTGTTTTATAATTTGGAAGATTTCCTTAGGTTTGGACTTCGCTTCCATTATTTTCTCTGAAAAGTAGGTAGCCTGGGCTGCTCTAATCCCTTCTTTATATACCTTGATGGCCTCTTTATAAGAGGTCTTCTTTTCTGGGAGGAAATCTAGGCGCCAAGCTCTCTCTTTTTGTCTGCAAGTGCGTTTTAGCTGTTTTAGAGAGTCAGAAAACCATGGGGCAGATTTCTGAAGTCTCTTAGAGGAGGATTTACGCATCGGGAGAGTGGAGTCTAATGAACGGGTGATCCAGTCTCTATAGATGTCATTTCCCACATTAGGATCCGAGCAGGGGGAGGGGCAAGTGGAATCCAGTTGGTGCAGCCAGGATTCCAACGGGAGTTTTGACCAGTTCCTCCTGATGGTCACTTGAGGGGGTACTTGGGGATTTTTATAAGTGGCCCACGAGAAGGGGACCAGAAAATGGTCTGACCACGGAAGGGGGATGGGTGGATCAACCGTTAGGTCCAGGCAGTTGCTGAAAATGGGGTCTAGCAAATTGCCTTTTCCATGGGTCGGGGCCGCCACCAGCTGGGTGAGTTGGAGGGCCTCCAGATCTTCTAGTAAGTTCCGTGCGATGTGATCAGTAGGGGAATTAAAATGAAGATTGAGGTCCCCCAGAATCGTGTGGTTGGCTGATGTGAGGGTTCTTTCCGCAATGATTTCTGGCAGGGACCTGTGGAACATGTTTGCAGGTTCCGGGGGGCGATAAATCAGGGTGCCTGAGAAGGAGTTGTTTGCATCGAACTCTAAGCAGAAAGTTGCGCTTTCACAGTCAGGGATAGTGTCTGCCGAGAAACGGCATTGGTACTGGCTTTTCAAGATGATCGCCAGACCTCCGCCTCTGCCGACCGGTCTATCCACTCTGAGAATGTGATAACCTACGGGTAGTGCTCGCACCACGTCTGGATCGGAGTGGGCAGTGAGCCATGTTTCTGTCAGGAAGATTGCGTCAGGCTTTTTCTCCTCGAGCAACATGGCAATCTCCGTATGGTGTTTCGGCAGAGAGCGGCAGTTTAATGCAAACATATGGAACACCTGTACCTTTGCCGACGGAGTTTTGCGGAAGAGGTGCTTGCATCCCTGACATGAGCTGGGTAGTTCGGTGGGGACATATATAAGAGGGCATTGGGAAGTACAGAACCTACCTATTTTGTGTAGGGCCGCCGAGCTATAAATCCTGCTCTGGGCGGGGAAGGGGCCAGGGGTTGTGGCCCTGGGTCCCGGCTGGTCGCGGACGGGCGCAGACGGGCTTGCCTTTGGCGCGCCTTCGGCGCGCAGACGGCGCTCCCGCTGCGCTCGTCCGCTGCGCTTCCTGTAGATGCACATTTGTAGGGCGAGGGGGCGTGGCCTCTAGTGGGCGTGTCCGGCGAGCGCGCCTGCTCTGATGGCGGCCGCTTTGTTATTGTAGTAGCGCTACAGCGTATGCACCGCTGAGTGCTTCAGGGGGTCTTTTGGCAATTCAATTGGTTTAAAAAACAGCTGACCTGGTTCTCTGCCTCTAGAGCAGCACTGCTGACCTGGTTCTATGGCTCTAAAGCAGCTCTGCTGACCTGGTTCTCTGGCTCTATAGCAGCTCTGCTGACCTGGTTCTCTCCCTCTAAAGCAGCTCTGCTGACCTGGTTCTCTGCCTCTAGAGCAGCTCTGCGGACCTGGTTCTCTGGCTCTAAAGCAGCTCTGCTGACCTGGTTCTCTCTCTCTAAAGAGCTCTGCTGACCTTATTCTCTGGCTCTAAAGCAGCTCTGCTGACCTGGTTCTATGGCTCTAAAGCAGCTCTGTGGACCTGGTTCTCTGGCTCTAAAGCAGCTCTGCTGACCTGGTTCTCTGGCTCTAAAGCAGCTTCGTTGACCTGGTTCTCTCCCTCTAAAGATTTCTGCTGACCTGGTTCTCTGGCTCTAAAGCAGTTCTGCTGACCTGGTTCTTAGGCTACAGAGCAGCACTGCTGATCTGGTTCTCTGTCTCTAAAGCAGCTCTGCTGACCCAGTTCTATGGCTCTAAAACAGTTCTGCTGACATGGTTCTCTGGCTCTAGAGCAGCTCTGCTGTCCTGGTTCTCTCCCTCTAGAGCAGCTCTGCTGACCTGGTTCTCTCCCTCTAAAGCAGATCTACTGACCTGGTTTCTCTGGCTCTACAGCAGCTCTGCTGACCTGGTTCTCTGGGTCTAGAGCAGCTCTGCTGGCCTGGTTCTTAGGCTCTAGAGCAGCTCTGCTGACCTACTTCTCTGGCTCTAAAGTAGCTCTGCTGACCTGGTTCTATGACTCTAAAGGAGCTCTGCTGACCTGGTTCTCTGGCTCTAGAGCAGCTCTGCTGACCTGGTTCTCTGGCTCTAAAGCAACTCTGCTGGCCTGGTTCTCTGACTCTAAAGCAGTTCTGCTGACCTGGTTCTCTCCCTCTAAAGCAGCTCTGCTGATCTGGTTTCTCTGGCTCTACAGCAGCTCTGCTGACCTGGCTCTCTGGTTCTAGAGCAGCTCTGCTGACCCGGTTCTATGGCTCTAAAGCAGTTCTGCTGACCTGGTTCTCTGGCTCTAGAGCAGCTCTGCTGACCTGGTCCCTTGGCTCTCAAGCAGCTCTGTTGACCTGGTTCTCTCCCTCTAAAGCAGTTCTGCTGACCTGGTTCTCTCTCTCTAAAGCAGCTCTACTGACCTGGTTTCTCTGGCTCTACAGCAGCTCTGCTGACCTGGTTCTCTGGCTCTAGAGCAGCTCTGCTGACCCGGTTCTTAGGCTCTAGAGCAGCTCTGCTGATCTGCTTCTCTAGCTCTAAAGCAGCTCTGCTGACCTGGTTCTATGTCTCTAAAGTAGCTCTGCTGACCTGGTTCTCTGGCTCTAGAGCAGCTCTGCTGAGCTGGTTCTCTGGCTCTAAAGCAGCTCTGTTGACCTGGTTCTCTCCCTCTAAATCAGCTCTACTGACCTGGTTCTCTGCCTCTAGAGCAGCTCTGCTGACCTGGTTCTATGGCTCTAAAGCAGCACTGCTGACCTGGTTCTCTGGCTCTAGAGCAGCTCTGTTGACCTGGTTCTCTGGCTCTAAAGCAGCCCTGCTGATGTGATTCTCTCCCTCTAAAGCAGCTCTGCTGACCTGGTTTCTCTGGCTCTAGAGCAGCTCTGCTGACCTGGTTCTCTGGCTCTAGAGCAGCTCTGCTGACCTGGTTCTCTCCCTCTAAAGCAGCTCTGCTGACCTGGTTCTCTGCCTCTAGAGCAGCTCTGCGGACCTGGTTCTCTGGCTCTAAAGCAGCTCTGCTGACCTGGTTCTCTCCCTCTAAAGAGCTCTGCTGACCTTATTCTCTGGCTCTAAAGCAGCTCTGCTGACCTGGTTCTATGGCTCTAAAGCAGCTCTGTGGACCTGGTTCTCTGGCTCTAAAGCAGCTCTGCTGACCTGGTTCTCTGGCTCTAAAGCAGCTCTGCTGACCTGGTTCTCTGGCTCTAAAGCAGTTCTGCTGACCTGGTTCTCTGCCTCTAGAGCAGCACTGCTGACCTGGTTCTACGGCTCTAAAGCAGCTCTGCTGACCTGGTTCTCTGGCTCTAGAGCAGCTCTGCTGACCTGGTTCTCTGGCTCTAAAGCAGTTCTGCTGACCTGGTTCTCTGCCTCTAAAGCAGCTCTGCAGACCTGGTTTCTCTGGCTCTACAGCAGGTCTGCTGACCTGGTTCTCGGCCTCTAGAGCAGCTCTGCTGCCCTGGGTCTCTGGCTCTAGAGCAGCTCTGCTGACCTGCTTTGTAGGCTCTAGAGCAGCTCTGCTGACCTGGTTCTCTGGCTCTACAATGTCTCTGCTGACCTGGTTTCTCTGGCTCTACAGCACCTCTGCTGACCCGGTTCTCTGCACTCACGATGCACGCACCCGACTTCGCGAAAATATATTTAAAAATAATCTAAGTTTATTATAAGTACAAATATATTATTTTTATGAATATCTTAGATAATCTTGCCCTAATATATATATTAAAGACACATACATATCATTTTTGAAAATAAATATTTTTTTGCGGGAGTCTTGCACCCAGCGTGCCCCAGCACGTATAGGACGTCACACGGGACCCGCAACCGCGCAAGCATCTCGTACCGTAATGTGTATGTGTCGCGAATGCGCGGGAGCAGGAGTCGTGGACAGGTTGCATACCAATTGCGCACATCACGTAATATTAAATGTATATGATGTAACTGAAAAACACGCAGCCGTCACACACCGTCCGCGGATCCTTCACGACTTTTTTAAAATGGCGGCTAGAATGTGGGCACCCACCGTGATGTGCACGCTTGGAATTTTAAATTTTAAAGAAAATAATATAAATATATTACAATAAAAAATGAAAACAAGAAAATTGATCAATATTTCAGTTTGAATATATTTTTATTTTTTTGCAATTTTCAGAAAAATATATAATGTTATTTAATGAATAATTTTTTTATAAATAAACAGTTAAAAAACTGTAGAAAATCAGTACAAAAAAATAGGTATAACTACTATCACACTTAAAAATTAGCATTTAAAAAACCTTTGAAATTCACTGAAAAAAAACATAGGTTTCAGAGACGTTATAGTTAGAAATTAGCATTTAAAAAAGCTTTGAAATTCACTGAAAAAATCATAGGTTTCAGAGACGTTATAGTTAGAAATTAGCATTTAAAAAACCTTAGAAATTCACAGAAAAAACCATAGGTTTCAGGGGTGTTATAGTTAGCTGGCCATTTCACTCGTACAAAACCATAGAAATTCCTCTGTTATAGTTAGTTCTGCTAACTATAACTCGCGCGCCCGCAATGCACTGCTCATGATGTCACATATTCCATCATTCATGACATGGTCAGTGACATCACTGATGACATCACTGATGACATCTCAAATGACATCACTGATGACATCATCCAGTGAATGTGGTTTCGTTTGAAATTTAAATATGTATTATATATATACCAATCTGTATTGAAGATTGAGTGGATATATAACTGTCTGGATGGAGGATTTAGTAGCTGTCTGACTGTCTGTTTAAGTAAGTAATTAAAAGTGTCCCACTTAATACATGGATTAGTAACTAAACTATGTGAATGTGTGCATCACTGTCTCTGTTGTTGTAACATGCTGCATCAGTTGGTCACTAACTACATGAGTGTGTATATTAGTTATTGATTAGTTAGGTGAGTATTTGTATGGGACACTGAGTTTGAGTGTGGTTGGATGGTGTGTGTGTAACTCTATGCTTAGATATATGAATGGTTGATTGACTAGGTGTATTGCGGGCGTGCAAGTTATAGTTAGCAGAACTAACTATAACGGAAGAATTTCTATGGCTTTGTACGAGTTAAATGCTAATTTCTAATATAACGTCTCTGAAACCTATGTTTTTTTCAGTGTATAGATGGATGCAGTAACCCCACCGATCTCAAACAAGCACAGGCAGCAAGCAAAAAAAGATTTTTAGCCAGAGGATACTCTCCTAGGGCTATTGAAAATGCCATCAAAAAATGTAACGACTTAGACAGAGCAGCTCTTCTTCAAATAAAAGAAAAATCAAAGAAGATGGAAGACCAATTTAGATTTATCTTAAATTTCAGCAAACAGGGAAAATTCCTGAAGAATCTAATTAATAGGAACTGGCCAATCATATTGGGAGATCCAATTATTGGTCACCTACTCCCCAAAAGGGCCGCCATCACATTCAGTAGAGCTCCATCTATGCGTGATGCTCTGGTCAGAAACGACTTGGAGAATCAAACACAGGTCACTTGGCTCAGTCAAAGAAAGGGATTCTATCGACGCAAATCCTGTAAAGCATGCCAACATGGCATTAACACCACTGCATTTAAAAAACAGTTCAACAAAGATGAAATCCCAATCACCAAGTACCAAACTTGCAAAACGGATCATGCCATCTATGTGCTGGAGTGCCCTTGTGGACTCAGATATGTAGGAAGTACTATCCTTCAGGGACACAAGAGGGTACTTCAGCACTTGAGAGCTATCAAAAACACTGATCCGACTTATCCTGTTGCAAGACACATTGAGGATCAACACAAATCTGACCCCACTCTACTAAAATATTTTCTGATAGACAGCATTCCACATAAGAAAAGAGGAGGTGACCGAGTCCGAGCCCTCAGACAACTTGAGACCAGATACATCTTGAATTTGGATACCAAGTATCCCAATGGTCTCAATCAAACTGAGGATCTATACACCTGTCTATGAGTTTCCGCCATTTTGCTCCTTCGTCATAACATGTCCCAGAAAAAGCTTTGCTACAGGGCAATCTGAAAGAGAATGCCTTTTGCCTATCAAACATTTGGGAATTATGATATGAAAACAGTACTTGATAGAACATTATGTTCGTATACTAGATTTCCCAAGGCGGCTTTGTATATATTTTATTCTTTATCTATTCACATACACATCAGGTTTCTTAACACACGTATTCTTTTAATACATTTTGGGATAAATACAAATATAAGCACTTAGCACTTTAAACATGTTTGCACTTGCACTATTTCACATGCAATCAGCGAGGTAATTGTTGGCAGGCATGGTCTAAAAATTTTGTAATAAATCCATTGAAACGTCTACACTATATTTTTCTATTTAGACATACTCTAACAAGGTATTTATACCAGGACGTCGCTTTGGTATATTTTCAATGTCTGTTTTTAGCAAATCAGTGATATTTATTGTTTTTTTAATCTTATTTATTAAAATGAGGTTAGTTTTAAACATAGCTGATTTGCAGGAAAAAACACATATATATATTTTTAACAATGTATACAAATCAATTTGTTTTTATACGTATGCTACTCAGCACTGTGAAACAATTTTGTTATTTGCACATTGAATTTGTCATAAGACGAAACAAAAACCTACTTCAAATGATTCTTCTATGTCTATGACCCAACCAGACCTTGCATGCATGTCACTTTAAGAAAAATGCAAAAAAATGTAATTTAAGAGACCTCGCGGTGTATGAGCTCGTCATGTGATCAAGGTCCTTGAGGGATCGAAACGCGTCATGGTGGCCGTGTAAACTGTGGCTGAATAAACCTTAAACAGCAACACGAACTTTGTGGTCTGCACTCTGTTTTTTGGCTGAAAGAACGATAGCTGCTTACGGAGACAAAGCAACATACATATATATATATATATATATAAAATGAAAAAAGAGGTTACAGGGCCGTTATAGTTGGGAAATCGAATTAAATTGTTTTAGAAATTCACTGAAAAAAAACGAGCTAACCATAACGCGCATACCCGCAATATACTGCTTATGACCTCACATATTACATCACTGATGACATCTCAAATGACATCCTTGATGACATCATCCAGTGACAGTGAGTTTTAAAAAAAAGTTTGAGTGTTAAATATATATATACCAAGGTGTATGGATGAATCAGTGGGTGTATGAGTGCCTGTATGGATGATTCAGTGGGTGTGTGAATGACTGTATAAGTGAGTGATAAGGTGTCTTAGTGAATGTATGGGTGAGAGACTAGGTTGTGTGTATGTCTGTATCAGTCTCTCAGTTGGTGTCTAAGTGGCTATATGGGTTGGTAATTTGGTATGTGAGTGGCTGTATAGGTGATTGGTTCTCCTAGTACCTGTGTAGGTGTATGAGTGTCTGTACTGGTGGGTGAGGGTGTGTGTGACTGCCTGCATGGATGAGTCAGCTGCTGTATGGGTTCATGAATGCATCTGTGAGGGGCTGTATGGCTTCGTGATTGCATCTGTGAGGGGTTATATGGGTGACTGAGTGTGTATGGCTGTGTTAGTGAGTGAATGGATGTGTCAGTGACATATGGGTGAGTAACTGCATATGTGAAGGTAGTATAGGTGAGTACTGGAGTATATGAGTGACTATGGGTGAGTGAATGATGTGAGGATGGCTGTATGAGTGAGTGATTTCTTGTGTCAGTGACTGCATATGTGACTGAGTATGTGTTAGTATCTGCATGAAGAAGTGAGTGTGTGTGTGTGTAACTGTATAGGAGAGTAGATGGCTGTCCGATTGACTCACCTATAGAGGTGAGTGAGTAGGTATATGAGTGACTGATAGTGTGTGAGTGGCTATATGAGTAGGTATATCAGTGGTTGCATTAGTGAATGAGTTGGTGTATGAGTGGCTGTATGGGGAACTGAGTGGATGTGTGTAGAAATAGGAATCAGTGAGTGGGTGTATAAGTGTCAATGGTTTTGAGAATGGTAGTTTAGAAGTTGGAGTGGGTATATGAAAGGTTACATGGGGGTGTGAGTGGGTGCATCAGAGATTATGTGTAGGATGTCATCAGTGATGTCATTTGAGATTTCATCTGTGACGTTATCAGTGATGTCACTGACTGTGTCATGGGTGATGTAATATGTGAGGTCATGAGCAGTAAGCGAGGGCATGAGTTAGAGTTAGCTCAGCTAGCTACAACTGCTGAATTTCTCAGGTTTTGTACAAGGGAAATGTCAGCCTAACTATAATGGCCCTGTAACCTTTGTTTTTTTCAGTGATTTGCTTGGTTTTTTGAAATTCTATTTTCTAACTATAACGGCCTTGTAACCTTTGTTTTTTCAGTGAATTTCTAAAGTTTCAGTGCTAATTCCAAACTATAACGTCCCTGTAACCTATTTCTTTATTGAATTTCTAAGGTTTCTTAGAATTCTATTTCTTAATTGTAATGTCCATTTTTAAAAAAAGAGCCTCTAAGATTTTCCATTTCTCTTTCTATAACTGGATAATGTATATTATATTTATATTATATAGCACTCATTTTTTAATTTGGTATGTGTTTATCAGAAAGTACATTAATAACTGGTTTTGTTTGTAAGAATATTTTGAGTCAGCTCAACATTGTCACATTTACTGTGGAGAATCTGTGATCAGCAAATTTATTTTACATACCGAAAAATACACTTAAAGATATTTTTAAATAAAGCTTAAGCCTAAATATTTAGAAAGATATTGTTTTAACTTTTCTTTTATTTTTGCGACTATCGATTTGCACCAAATAACAAAAAGCACACACCCATACAGCCACTCACACAGCCACTCAAAGACCCACTCATAGACTTATGCACCCAGTCTGTTACACACTCAGAGACTCATGTACCCACTCACAGTCGCACTCAGAGACCCATACAGTCTGAGTGGGTCAGTGAGTGTATGTATGAGTGCCTGAGTAGATCTGTGAGTGGGTGTATGAGTGTCTCAATGGGTCTGTGAGTGAGAGCATTAGTCTGTGAGTGGGTGAGTAAATGGGTGTATACATGAGTGTCTAAGTGGGCCTGTGACTGGGAGGGTGAGTGTTTAAGTGGGTCTGTGAGTGGATGCACAGGACTTGATTGGGTGAGTGAGTGGGTTCATGTATATCTGACTGAGTCAGCACATCATTGTCGCATTTACTGTGGAGAATCTGTGATCAGCAAATGTATTTTACATACCAAAACTATACTTAAAGATATTTTTTAGATAAAGCTTAAGTCTCAATATTTAGTAAGATATTGTTTCAACTTTTCTTTCTATGATCAATTTAGGAGAAACCCACCTTCACAATTTTCTTTTATTTTTGCGACTATCGATTTGCACCAAATAACAAAAAGCACACACCCATACAGCCACTCACACAGCCACTCAAAGACCCACTCATAGACTTATGCACCCAGTCAGTTACACACTCAGAGACCCATGTACCCACTCACAGTCGCACTCAGAGACCCATACAGTCTGAGTGTGTCAGTGAGTGTATATATGAGTGTCTGAGTAGATCTGTGAGTGGGTGTATGAGTGTCTCAATGGGTCTGTGAGTGAGAGCATAAGTCTCTGAGTGGGTGAGTAAATGGGTGCATGCATGAGTGTCTGAGTGGGTCTGTGACTGGGAGGGTGAGTGTTTAAGTGGGTCTGTGAGTGGATGCATGAGACTTGACTGGGTGAGTGATTGGGTTCATGTATATCTGACTACATTTGTTGTTGGGTATGTGAGTTTCTGAGTGTATGAGTGGCTGACGGAGTCCATAAGTCTTAGAGAGAGTCTGTGAATGAGTGTGGGAGTGACAGTATGGGTGTGTGAGTGGATGTATGAGTGTCTAAGTGGATCTGTAAGCGGGTGTATGAGTGTCTCAGTGGGTCAGTGAGTACATGTGTAAATAGGCCTGTAAGTGGGTGCATGAGCCTCTGAGTGGGTCTGTACATGGGTGCATGACTCTCCGAGTGAGTCTGTAAGTAGGTGCATGAGGGCCCAGGTGGGTCTGTGAGTAGGTTTGGAGTCTCTAAATCAGTATGAGACTGTACACATGGGACTATGAGTGGGTCTCTAAGTAGGTGCATGAGTCTCTGAGTGGGTCTGTACATGGGTGTGTCACTCTCCGAGTGAGTCTGTAAGTGGGTGCATAATTATCTGAATGGGTATGTGAGTGAGTGCATGAGTATCTGAGTTCGTATGTGACTGGGTGTATAAGTGTGTGAGTGGGTATGAGAATGGATGTAGAAGTGTCTGAGTGAGTTTGTGAGTGTGTACATGAGTGTGTGACAATGACCGTTGAGTGTGTACAAATATATATATATATATTTGTAATATATTTTCACCAATATTTGCGATGACGCCACACTATTCGTGATGTCCCAATGATGGGACAGGGGTCCGCACTGGTGGTCGCATTGTTGTCACAAATATCATGCGCGATTAAAAAAAAATATTTTGAAAACATAACTTGTGTCACTAACACACCCATTTCTCAAACATGAGGTCAAAATATCTTCACCCTGACCCCCTTATGTTAGCTTCCACACACATTTTGAGCCCCAGGAACCATTCCCGAACAACAAAATGGCAGCCACAACTTTCTGTTCAGGTTTCGTCCAGGAAATCACAGCGTTTCCGTTGGTGCGCGCATCCGCGATTAATTGCAAAACCACTGCCAAATATCCGCGCCCAGAGACATATCTATAATTTTTGGCTTTCTCAAAAACTACTAGACAGATTTGCACCAAACAACAAAAAACACAATCTGTGTAACAACATCTATCTTTCTGCCAAATTTGGTATAATTTCGTCCAGCGGTTCGGGCTGTAGGTTCCTATGGCAATTAACATTACAAACTCACCCTTTTTGGTGCCCCTATATGTCGGTCCACACAGCACAGATCATCCCCAAACTTTCCATGACACACAGAACCAACTTTAACACTTTTTGGGGAAAAGTCATGAAGATTGGTCAAACAACACAAAAGTTATAGGCATGTCAAAAAATATATATATTGTTAGGAAAAAAAGTGTATGTATGGTAAAGGGAAAGGCAAGGCATGTACCTCTGCTATCCTTATAGTGGTGGAATGCTACCACCTTAACCAGAGTTAAGTAGCACAAGCTCAGTGGTGGCAGCTTACTTTGTAGTGATCAGTAGTTTTGCCCTGGGTAACTGGAGTGAGGTCTACAGGCTCACTCACGTATTTTTAAGCTCTGCTACTGTGTGCTTAACTCACCATTGACCTCATCAGGACGATGTAGAGTGCTTCGCACCTCAGGGGTAGTAACTCTTCTCTGAATGTATGTGTTCCTGGGAACTATACAGTACAGGGATAGAGCAGTGCTGTGCAGTATGTGCATGTTTAGTGCATGCACTTATTGTATGTATGCCTGAGAGGAATACATTACATGAGAGATGTAGGGCTGTGCAATGCATGCTAAATGAAAGCATGTACTGGTGGGGGTGGGTGCTTGTGAGAAGTTCAATACATAAATGGTGAAGTATTGTGCAGTGCGCACATGGTGAGTGTATCTGCTGGCAGTGTATGGGTTTGTAAATAGCACACCATGGTACAATGCGGAAAAGATACAGTACTGAACAATGCACACAGATTGAATGTGGGTGCTGAATGTGTGTGTCTGTGGTGGCACAATACATGAAGGTAACAGTCCTGGACAGTTTGTGTGCTGTCTAAATACACTGAGTGCAAGTGTTCCTGTAATGGTAGATTTCATGGAGGAAACTGGGTTCCATTTGGGAAGCTCAGGGCTGCCTGTTGAATACATGAGGAGTAAAGGAATCCCCCAGAGAGATTTGTGTATTGCTGCATTCTTGTGAGCTGGGTTGGACACACTGGAGGAAGGAAGAGAGGGACTTCCCCATTACACTTTAAAAAGGTGCTCTTTGATTCAGTGAGAGATCACAAGGAATGGGCCTGAACACATCTCAGGAAGGAGAAAGGGCTGATAAGAGGAATCATAAAGGGTAGGGCCTGGGGCTCAGGATTAACTTTCTGATGCACAAATCACTGTGGCTGATATCTAGGTGTGAACTGTAGTCACTCCCATGGCCTTTGTTTTGGGACTATTATCCTTTGAAGAGGAAATAAAATAAAAGTGTACACTTCAAAAGAAACAGAACCCCAACATAAAACTTCAAAAGACTCAGACTCTAAATCACATGTGGGGGGCGGTTACGATGGGGCCTGTAAAGGTTCAGGGCTGCATCGTAATGGGTCTCTCAGTTTCCATTCTGACCGCCTCATTATGATGGAGGCAGTCAGAAAGGAAACCGGCCTGTTATTCCAGCTGGCTTCTGATGGGCTCGGAGAGCCCGTCTACCAATCGTAATACACGGTTTCTGACCTAGTCTCCATGCCGCTCTGTCCGACATGGGAACCATGTCGGAAAGCGTGCTTGGGGGCCCACATCAGGTCCCCTTTTGGTGCACGGCCATCGTTGGAGTCCGTGGGGGCACCTATGGTGCCTCCCTGTTGATCCCTGCACCTTGTGGCAGGCACCTTGAGGTGCCTACCATGGGCTGCATGGATGAACCGCACCTTCCATTTCACTATGGGAGCATGCATTATGGACGGTTTATGGCCGTAAAGCATGCTCCCATAGTGAAATATAGGAATGCGATCGAACAGTGTTCGGTCACATCCTAACGAGGTGGTCGGGACCACCAATTGGGTGTCGGTCGGTCCTCGGACCAAGTCCGTGACATCGAAATCAGGCCTGTGATGTCTGGAAATGGACTATAAGAAGGGGAGCTTGAGAACCCCTTAAATTTGTCACCTGCCAAACAGTCAGTAGGGCTGCTTGAGAAGGAGAAGTTTACAAGACTCCTGCCTGAGACCAGGACTGGGGGCTAAGGCCACCTGCCATGGAGCCTGGAGCACCAAGCCATCCTGCTTGCTAAAACCAGTGTGCCCTGTGAAGAAGAGGAGAGTATTGGAAGGAGCAAGGTCCAGTTGGGAGCCCTTGGAGGAAGACGAGGAAGACATTGCACCCTTGATGGGCTCCAGTCAGGTGCTGGAAGACCAATACCCCCCAACCGTCCCTCTGTGTGGGAATGATTGGCTTACCACAACTCCTCAGACTGTGAGGAACTCTGATCACTGGGGAAAGATGGCAGCACTGCTTGGAAGACAGCTGCAGCTGCCGGATGCTGTTACGTGTACTGTGAGCAGCACAATTTCACCGATCAGAGCTTGGTAGGTCCCAGGATCAGGGGCCCCCGCCTCACACCCTCAATACATTTGTGCTGCAGGAGTGGTTAAGACTTGACTCTGGCCTGTTGGGCTCCGTAAGACTCACTGCTGAAGGTGCTGCCACACTCTCATATCTAAATGCCAAGGGCTATCCTTCTGCTGCAGTTTTTCCCCAATACACACCGACCCTCTTGCATTGTTTGTCAGCTGTGACATGCATTAAAATGAATAGTATTTCCTTTAAGATCTACGATAACATCAGTCAAATAATTAAGAGTTAATAGAATTGGGCCAACATTTTTAGTGAAATAATTGTGTTGATAGAATTGAACCTATCTTTTCACCAATTTGGGGTAGATAATAAAAAATAATAATGGTAAAAACAAAAAACAACAACAATGGCAACTGGGGAAGAAGAAAAAAAATGTACCTCACCGCAAGCAGCGGAAGGACTCTAATCAAGAAGAAGCATCAGTACGTGGTCCATGCTTCATGGGAGAGAGAAACTAAGGAAGCCAAAGTGAAGCTAGCACACATGGCCAGAGAATCACGAGCCAGCAAATAAGAGTGACAGTGAAGCCAACCAATGGTAAGTAATGGGCATGCTTGAAACTTTATTTAGTTAACAATATATCTCACAAGCCACTGCGCTAGTGCTGTCTCAGTCAAGACCTAAAAAGTATTTTTGTTGTTGTTGTGAAGCTTATAAGAGTCACAAGTACATAGCCCAACAATTGGACAACACTCGTGAGATATCACTTCAAACTGATGTTCATATAGTTGAGATTTTTCCAGTGGTAAATTTCCACAGCACCCTTGGTACACCACTGGTACAGATGGAAAGGATAGTGTGACCTGGACAGGGGCATTGCTACCATTGATGCAGCAGGTGCAGTGGCACTGGTGCCCAGAGACCTGAGGGGCCTATTGCACCAGGATGATTGCTGTATTTTACTATTCCAGCAGCAGTCAAAGAGGCATTTCCCCTGATTCTACCTGGCCAACTGGATAAAGCACTGATCACAGATGCTCTGTAAATGTGTGAAGAGTGGACTTGTAGGACTGTGGTGTCTTAGACATAGTAAAAAAACAGTGGAGAGGTAATTTGCCTCATGAATGAATGAATAAAGAATTTGTAGATCGCTGGAATCACCCCTGAAGGGGTATCTCTGCGTTTACAGCTGAGGAAATAGAGGATAGAGGAACGCTCAGTTACAGTGCTGCCCTGATAAGTGTCTCCTTTACTTAAGCAACCTTGGAGGGTGGAGGTAGGCTGTACAGGATCATGTGCAGTGTGATGCAGTCTTACAAATAGTGGTTAAAGTATATTAGAAAGGGTATGGGACTATGATACTTAGTGGAATAGGAGCATGGCCAGTGAGTGTGCGGGCAGAGTCAAGACATGGTTAAAATTAAAAAAATATTCTATCACTATTATGTTGGTCTTTAACCTTCAGTAAACTGCATATAAAATATAACACACTCCTCATATGGAAAATAAATACAAGTTTGACTGATTAATCCTGGCCCGTGATATACCTCAGTAAAACAATTGTTGTCAAGAGATTTTCATTTTTGATTTGTGTTTATGGATCATTAGAGAAGTGATTGAGCTTGAGTAGACATTGTTGATCCAGGCCAAATTTCTCTCATAACATTGTTTAAAAATGGCTGATGTGTTGCAGTGATGATGTAATATTACAGGAACCATGAGACCTATGTACCTAATTTTGGTATCAAAACATAGGTTTTGGGTAAGTAGTCTTATGGAAACAAAAAATAACTCCTCAGAGAAACCCTTCCGCATTTTCCAAATTGGTGGCTATAATAGAGGAAGAACATACATATATAGAAATTAAACAGATACTAATACTTTTTAATCCTTTTATGTATACACCAAGCAATGTTTATGATTAGAATATGAAAAACATAATTTTTATCACTCCTGTTTTAGACACATGTTCATAGTTCACTTTAGTTGAGTCAGCAATCGCTCATGGTACATTTTGCAGAATGTTGAACATTTGAGCATATCGGCTGGGGCATCTTTTGTGACACAGGTGCAAGTACATGTTCGTGTAAGTTCTGTGGGAGGAGGCTTTAGAGATTTTGCAGGATTTTGCAGCCCATAAATATCTTCCAAACCAAATTCACACAGATCTTTCTCTCTATATGTATGTTTCAAAACATTTACACTTCTTCGGATCAAGTAGAATGCTGTTTTAAAGTGTCCACACACAGAATATATGATGTCAGTGGATTGTCACTGAGCGGGACTGATCTCTTGAACTCACTGTACTGAAGATTGACAAATTTGTGACAGTCAGAACTCTTTTTCCACACATGCACAAGGTATTTTTCTACATCTTTAAAGTTAAATTCTTCTTCTGTCTCAGCAAATCCTTTTAGAAACTTCACAGGTCTAGTGGGTAAAGCTCCAAGCTTTGTTCTAATTTTGCTCATAGTGTCATCACCTGTAAGAATATGTACCTTGATAAGAACACTGGGCATCTCTGGGTCAAGTTTCTTGTACAGAATATGAAGTGGGATTAATTGTCTTTTCTCACCTTTTCCATAACGTATCCATAACTCTGACAATCCATGACTTATAAACATTGCAACAAATCTAACTACAATAATAATAACATCTGTGTCAGTTGACAGTACAATGACTCGATTGGAACCATCTCAAACAGCCCACTTGACATGTGGCAAAAAATAAAGATCAGATTCCTCCGATTTGCTGTGAACAATATGGGCTGTACCTTTTGAATACATGCCTATAGGCACCAGCTCCTCATTGACAATTATTCTATTTGCAATAATTGGAAATTCATTGTTCACTGAAGCATCAGCAATATTTTGGGGAGTTCACAACTCCAAGTTCATCTTGTTCGATGATGATGACCAGAATTTATTACGTTGCACAGGTATCGGTGTTGAAGTTTTGATGCGGGCAAGGTAAATTATTCCACATGTAGACATTAGTCTGATTCCCTAGCATTCCTTGACAGATAGTTCAAGATAACTGCCAAAGTGCTGTTCTTGCAAGGCGCACACTGACTTTGATATCTGTAGAACAGTCTGAAGGACCTCTCCGAAGTTTTGCATGGATGAAATCTTGACCATTGCAATTGTGACATATAATCCACAACAACAGCAGTTTTCAATGAGGACGCTTTTTCTAATTGAAATTCTTCAGGTGAATGTACTTTTTCGAGCTCTTGTATGAGTTTGTGCTTCACTGGTTTGGTTCCAGCATGTCCATCAAATAATGCGTTTATTGGAAGGAGATCATGTGACTGAATGTCCATGTTAAATTCACCGCTTTGTTTTGCAACATCCATCTCTTTATGTGCTTGCAAAAGTTGTTTTTTTGTAACCTGTTTTGTAGTGGCTGGCTGAACGAAACTCTTACTATGGCAATTAAAATGTGGAAGTTTAGCTTTAGTGATTATGTCAAACATCTTTTCCTCTCTCAAGACAAATCTCTCCTGCTTCAGTTCTGCGTATAGTTTCGATCCATGTTCCAGGACATCTAGTAGATGTGTCTTTATATCGTTATCCACATATTGTTTGGTCACAAAGTTGTGTAGTCGCCCAGGCTCAGTCATTTCAAAGGGGTTTCCTTGCTGCTGCATGAAATGAAGAAGGCTGTCAACATGTTTAGTAAAACGTCCCATCTCTCTGAAAATATTGCAAATAGAAAGGACTTCATGCTAAACTAGCTGCCAATGAGCAACATATTCACTTTTACATGTCTGACCAACCATTGTCTTGGAGCTTTTCTGTGATCTCTGGATCATCTGTTCCAGTTTCATATCTGGAACCACCGCTTTGAACCTTTCCTCTCTGTCTTTCACCACAAAATGTATTTTTTTTTTTTTTTGAAAAACCTTTATTTTAGATCAGTGACACAGCTATTCAGCCGACAACCCGGAGGTACGGCAGCTTTAGAGATTCAACACATGCTTGCGTCCACATATCACTGACAGGAGAGCCAAAGGTTCTATTTTGCATAAACATAAATACAATCCTAAACAAAAGCAAGGCGAAAGGTACTGTAAACACCAAGAGAGGTTCCCATCAGGGGGGACGAGCCCCATCACGTCCAACAGGCACAGATCTATAGTAAGGGAAAGGAGGGAAAGGCAGAGACTCTAGAAACAATCACATATCAGCGGGAAAGTTAAAGCCGGAAAAAGACTAAGGGGAAAGTTGCTCCTCAGGCGGATCCGGGTCGGGGGGCAGGCATATGTCCCCTCTGTACTGGTTCCACGGCCCCCACACAGCATGCCATTTCCGAGGGCGCCCCCGAGCACAATACACTGTCTTCTCCCTAAACATGCTCCAGTCCATGTTTTCCATCCACGCTGTCAATGTGGGCGGCCTATTGGAGCCCCACAGCCGAGCGATATCGCGCTTGGCTACCATGTTCCCCAGGGTCACCCACTGAGTCTGTGCCGCGTTGTGGTCAGTAGGACTCCAGACATTCAGGAGACAACATCGCGCCTCAGGCTGCATAACAATTCCTGTCACCTCCCCCATCACCTCGTGGACTTGCCTCCAGAACTCCATAATCGCACCGCATTCCCAAATAATATGGAGGAAGGTACCCACCATACCACAGCCTCTCTTACATAGGCCCTCCTCAGAGAAACCCATGTGGACCAACCTGGGCCCCGTCACGTAGACCCTATGGAGTATTTTAAGCTGCACCAGCCGCAGGCGCGCGGGGATAGCAACCTCTTTGGGAGAAGAAACTGCGTACTGCCAATCCTCATCATCTAGTTCAAGGCCGTCCCTTATCCATTGGGCGCGCAACCCTAGGAGAAGATCCACCCGAACATTGATAAGCTTCTTATAAATAAGCAAAATCGTGCTCTCTGGCATGTGACCATCCAGGATCCGATCCTCCAACGGAGAGGACTCGGGCACCTTCTCCCCCTCCACAAGGACTGACCGCAAGGCGTGGCGCACTTGTGCATAACGGAAGAACTCCGTGCTCCCCAGCTCGTATTCCTTCTGCAGCTCCTCGAACGACTTTATCTTACCCTTAACCAAAAGGTCTCCAACCCTGGATATGCCAATCAAATCCCATTTCTCGAACCCGTTTGTGCGCCAAAGCTTCCCCAGAATCTCGGAGTCAAACAGAGGGGTGGCAAGGGTAAGCTTACCCCTCCAGCCCAGCGAGTCCGTCGCCACCTTCCACACATGGACGGCCACTCTGGTGGGCCCCGTGAGGGTGAGGTCCGACGATTTCGAATACAACGCTCTGTGGTAATTACCCCCATGGAGCAACCAGCGGTCCATGGCGAAGCCAGGGCTAAGCGCCGGACCATAGACACCATGGTTAATCGCGCTCAATTGGGTGGCCCAGTAATAGCGTCGAATGTCTGGAAGCGCGATACCACCGTCGTACCACGGAAGCATCAACTTAGCGACTGCGATACGCGGATGCCCGTCCCATAAGAGCGCGCGCTGGTGGCTTTCGATCTCACGGAAATAGCTGGCCGGGACCAGGTCAAGAGTATTCTGCAGGGCATAGAGGAGATGGGGAAGGGACATCATTTTAAACAGTGCAGCGCGGCCAGGGAGGGAGAGCGGCAATCGCCGCCAGCCCGCCACATCCCGCCGCAGGCGCGCCAAGGGAGGGAGCAAGTTCTTCTCGTAGCGCAAGATGGGTCGGTGGAAATATAGATCCCCAAATACAAAAAGCCCTGCTGAGCTATCTGGATCGAACAGTTACGCGGAACAGGCGGGACATCCCCACACAGGACAAACAAGTGTGACTTCCCCCAATTAATGACTAGGCCCGAGTTTCTACCGAAAGATGTCAAGACGTCACAAACCACTATCAGAGATTTCTTAGGCGAGGCAAGATATAACAGAATGTCGTCAGCGTAGAGTGAAATACGGTCTTCGTGGTCAGGCGACCAGCGAAGCCCACGTATATCCGGGTGCCACCGTATCCACGCCGCCAACGGCTCAAGAGCAAGGGCAAACAGCAACGGCGACAGGGGGCAACCCTGCCGGGTGCCTCTCCCGAGCTCGAAAGGTGCCGACGCCCGCCCGTTCACCACGACGCTTGCAAGAGGCCCCTCATAGAGCAGCCTCACCCACCCCACGAATCCAGGCCCGAAGCCGAATTTGGCCAGCACCGCCCACAAGTATGCCCACTCTACCGTGTCAAAGGCCATCGTGGCATCGAGGGACGCCACAATAGCCGGCTCTCGTATCGTACCCGTCCTGGCAATCACTCCATGGAGGCGTCTAAGGTTTAGTGCAGTGTTACGGTGCGGGATAAAGCCCGACTGATCCGGGTGGATCAAGTCGCCAAGTACCCGGACCAGGCGGTTCGCGTGAATCTTGGCAAGGATTTTCGGCTCAGCGTTGAGGAGCGAGATCGGCCGATAGGAACCACACCTATCCCGGGGCTTTCCGTCTTTATGTATTACCACGATCGTCGCCTGCCGTTGATCGAGCGGAAGAAACCCGTTCCTCCGCACCTCAACGAACATGGCGGTCAAGTGAGGAGCAAACTTATCCGGACAAAGCTTGTACAGCTCTATCGGCAGACCATTTGGGCCCGAAGCCTTGCCGGAGCGCAACGCACGGATAGCACCTGCCACTTCGTCTACAGTGATATCACCATCGAGGTCCTCCCTATCAATGGCGGAAAGGCAGGGCAGAGCGATGTCACGCAGAAGATCACACGAGTCCTCAGTCGGTCTATCCGAGACCGAGGCGTATACCGTACGAAAATAGTCTGAGAAACACCGGATTATACCGTCGGGATCAGTGACAACCTCTCCCCCATCCGTCAACAACTCCGGCACCACACGATTAACACGCTCCTTTTTGTCCAGCCATGCCAGCAATTTCCCGGCCTTATCACCAACATCATACAACCGCCCCTGCTGCTCCCTGTGGAGGGTCTTGGCGGCATTTGTCACCAGATCCCTATACTCCAATTGCTTCAGGCTCAAATTGTGCAGCGTGGACGTCTCAACATTCCCCTCCAAGGCCAACTCTAAAGCCGCTATCTCGTCCTCCACTTGTGTCACCTCGGCGTCTCTCCGCCGCTTGGCGGCCACTACCAGGGACAGGGCTTCTCCTCTCAGTACAGCCTTAGAAGCTTCCCACAAGGACACCGCGGAGTCAACTGAGCCCTGGTTTTCTCGAAAATAGTGGTCAACTGTCTTCAGCAACGCGCTGCGCAGCTTGGGGTCCCGAAAGTACCAGGGGTTAACGGGAGCCACCCTGCCCCCCGCCACCCGGCCTATGTCCAGACGTGCCCACACCGGTGAATGATCTGATATGCCCCGTGCCATGTGCCTAACCTCAGTTACCAAAGAGGCGTGTGCCGCCAGAGTGAGCAGATAATCAATCCGGGAAAGACTCCCGTGGGCCCCGGAGTGGAAGGTGTATTGTCGCTGAGTGGGGTGCCGCAGCCTCCAACAATCTACCAGGCCAAAAGTATCAATAAAGTCGGGAAGCCACTTCTGAGCCCCCCCGGTGTCTCTGGGCGGGTACCTATCTAGCATTCCAGAACCAACCGCCATTGAAGTCCCCTCCCACTACTAGCATCCCTTCGGGGAGTTCCAACAAGGCCTTGCCCAGATCAGCAAACGTGGAGGCCTGCAAGGCAGGAGGGACATAAACAGAAACCAAAACCAACGTTCTGCCCTCCCACCTCCCCGACACGGCCACAAAGCGCCCCCTGTCATCAGCAATGGTGGAGTCAACCTCAAATGGTAGGGAAGCTCTGACAAGTATGCCCGCACCCCTGGAGCCCGAGGAAAACCCCGAGTGAGCAATGAATTTGTAGCCCTTTCTGTTAAGTGCATAACACATATTCCCTATAAGGTGGGTCTCCTGCCAGAGGACCACATCTGGCAAGGTCCATTTCAAAAATTGCAGGACTATCCCCCGCTTTATACGGTCCCCTAAGCCAATAACATTCCAGCTGAGTCCATTTAAGCCCCTATCCCCCATCCCTGAACACAAAGAGACCTCCCCCCCCCCCCAGAGAACCACAATCGGACAATTCTGACAGTCATTGCTACGCCTTGCAAGAAAAACAAACAACCCCAAACAACAACCCCAACCTCCTGAAACCCCCCCCACCCTGCACCCCTGCGTCAGCTTACAAAGCCCCCCCAACTTGCAGTGTGCCTGTCGCCCTACCAAAAACAAATCTACAAAAAGCACCCCAAGGGAGGAAAGTGCCCCTATCTTCCCCCCGCCGCCCTCCCATTACTGCAATAAGATGCGAGTCACTGTCCAGGGCAGAATCGAATCAGGCCAGCACCGAAGGTATCACTTCTGTCCATCCCGGTCGCCCTCCCCCCATCCACGCTGTCCCGGTCGGGCTGTCGCCGAGGGAGTGCATCCAACCAGGCCCCTGCCATGTCCGGCGATTCGAAGAAGAAAGTCCGATCCTCATATACCACACGCAGCTTAGCGGGGAAAAGCATGGCATACTTCAGGTCCATGTCCCTAAGCCGCCGCTTCACCCCCAGGAAACTTTGCCTCTGTTTCTGCACCAGCTGGGTGAAATCAGGGTAAAAGCTCACAGAGGCATTTTGAAAAGGCACCGGGCCTGTCACCCTCGATGCTTGCAGGATAGCGTCCCGATCTCGAAAGTGGAAGATCCGGGCGACAATCGGCCGCGGGGGGGCTCCCACCTTAGGCCGTCCGCCAGGCACTCGGTGAGCCCGCTCCACCGTGAAAAACCTGCCGAGGCCCTTTGGCGCAAGATGATTCACCACCAGATCCTCGACGAGGAGGTCCACGGAGAGCTCCTCCGAAGTCTCCGGGACCCCAATAATGCGCACATTATTGCGCCGGGCCCGACCTTCAAAGTCCTCGAGCCGGCGAGCGGAGAGGTCATTCGCGGTTCGTAGCTTGCGGACCTCAGCCTGGAGCTCCGAGACATCGTCCGCGAGGCCAGTAGTCTTGAGGTCCAGGGACTTGACCCGCTCATTGGTTTTTCCCAGGTCCGCGCGAATCAAGTTGACGTCGACCAAAATCATGTCCACCTTGTGCACCAGGGTCTCGAACTGTCGCCCAATCGAAGATTGCATCCCATCTATCGCCCCCTTGATATCCTGCAATGATAACTCCGAGGCTGGGGATGAATCGGCCCTCTGTGCTTCCAGCGACTGTCCCGATCCACCAGGCGACCCCTTCTGCTGAGCATAACGATCCATATTGTTGGATTGGATATAGCCTCCCCACCTGGTAGTCTTAGACTTCGACCTGTCTGCCTCCGATTTGGTCGACATCTCGGACAGCAGGACGGTCCGTCGCAAGAGGAGGTCCCCCACTCAGGTAGAGGAGACAGGGACGACTAGGTCTTCAACAGCCAGTCAGGACCGGGTGGAGGTCTTCTAGACAACAGAAGATCTGTATGACGCACTCCCAACCCGGAGCAAACAAAGGGCGAGAAAGCGAAAGTGAAAGTGCCGCGGCATCCGACCGTCAGTTCACACCTCCCAAGGCCGCTGTTGTTCAATTAGTGGCCGGGCACCCTGCCAACGCAAGCCCCTGGCATCCTTCGGAGGTAGGCCGCAATCTTCCGCCGTGCACAACTTCGGTCCCCGGTGGGCGATCTTGGCCCGGACACCGTCAATCGCCCCAGCTGTGACTCATCTGCAGGATTCCGTGCATTAAAATCAGGATTTAGGACAGGATGATTGCCGGAGGGCGCGAGGGTAGCGGGAGCTCAAGGCTCACGCGGCCATCTTGGTCAAGCGCTAGGCTCCTCCTGCCACAAAATGTCTTTTGATGAATTTTCTGTAGAGGTATGTTTTTCCCCCTCTACCTTCTTCAGTCTTTCCAAATACCAGGAGCCATATCTCAGGTAGTTTATGCAATCTAATTCGTGAAACACATTAATCAGTGACTCCACAGTCTTCACTTGCAGCTCCCAATCACCTTCCCATTTAGCTTGTACCAAGTTTTTCCCTACAGCTATCTTGGTAAAAAACTTCTCTAGTACTTACAAAGTTCCCATTTTTCTTCACATTCTTTGACAAACTCTACCAACTTAGTATTCAGGTTTTCTTATTTTAAACTGAGTATATTGAACATTGCCTTGCTTTCCAATATGTCTTTTGAATGTAGTGTACCCTGTGCCTTGTTCACTTCTGACATAAGATATGCAAAACCTAATTTGTCTTTCTTGTTCCAGAAAGGATTCCAATGCAATTTTTCTATAGCCACAGATATGATGAGCATACCTTGTAACGAATTAACATAATGAGTTCCGCTCAATAGTGACTGGACAGTTTTGCTTCCAAAGATTTCAGCCTCGATAAGTTCATCGTCTATGCCACCTCCACTGAGATACCTTTCTGCACACCGCAGTACAGCTTTTGTCATGTGGAAAACGCCCATCATTGGATAAAGATCATCAAATTCTACTGGATAGGTTGTCAGATACAATACAGAAAACACATTCATCGCAGAAAATTGGCAGGATATGCTGGTCTTCAAGCTAAGCACGCACGTTTGGAAATTGTTTAGAGCTGTGTATACTGTTGCATGATTGTGACTGGAGATTGCATTACTGGTAAAAACTTGACCTTTTTCAATGGGATGGTATTCTGGGAGATCAGAGCATGAATTCCAGCCTACAAAGGAAATGGCTTTTCTTCATCCTACAGTCTGCACCGAATAAGCAATATGATAAATTCAGTTAAACCAGCTTTGTGGACCACAGCATCAGGTAGAAGAATATCCATATCCTCAGCCACTTTGAAACTTTATGGTAGACTGGGACATGTTGATGGCTTGAAATGATTTGACAAGGCAGGTAGGTTATAAGTTCGCAGCTTAGTTTGTTTATGCCTACAGTTGATACAGCTTGTTTGTCAGAAGCTACTTCATTGGTACACTCTTGAAAAAGCACCATGGCAGTATCATGTGTGCTGGACGTTCCAGACAAAGAAGAGCTGTCTTCAAAATCAAAATTATCAAGAGCAGCATTTGTAAATCATTTCCTGGTAAAATTACTTGGAAGTAGTGTGCTGTCAGATTCATAAGATTTTACAGCATGAAATGCAAACAAGTTCCTGCTCCGTACTATGTCATTATAAATTGTTGATACACTAATCCCATTCATTGAAGTGATTAGCTCTCTATTTTTACACTTGTCATACATTGTGTGGGCAGTCACCATGTGTAGCGGAGTTTTCTTTTTGCCTTGATGTTATTCATAAAACATGATTTGGAAAAGACAGTAAATTTGCACAGCATACGCCTGTCGGTTCATGGGATTGTCTTCCACTTCACTCATAGCTTCTAAGCCATCATCAATATTGTCAGCTTCTGCTCCAAACTCAAGAACTTTATTTTGTATCAGTTTTGCTTTGCTGATATTAAACAATAATGTAAAAAATGTTAAGACAACATTAGGCATTCTTGTTGACTCCCATGATTTGCGGAGCTCTGGGTAATCACAAAACGTGTGATTAGGTCTAAAATCTTAATCTTTCAAGACATTTCTTAAAATGGTCCCCGCTGATTTTACTGCATCCAGTGATCTTATTTGGGCAGCAACAACTTCAGGAGTCAAATCAGCTGAAAACACCATAAGGGCTCATTCTTTTTGTCAGAGTGAAAAAACGAATTCTGTCATTGCACATTCTCACCAGAAAAATCTTAATTTCATTATTATGGATCAATACAGTTTCATCAATGTTGACCATTATTTCTCTAATCTCACTGAGTGTGAACATGTAGACAGCACTCAAAAGTAGCTTTAAAACTTAATTTGCTTTTTCAAAGAGTGCAATCTTAACTGAAGGCTGGCGGTTACTTTGCTGCTGGGAGCTCGTACATTCATATTTTCAAATGCATGCATGCAGTTCAGGTGGGCATACAAATCCACTGCAAATACATTCACCTTGCTGTTTAAGGCAGCTACTCGGCTGAAAACTTCATCTTAGAAGAAACTCGCTTCAAATAAAAACATGTTTGCCAATTGAGACTCACAAACTCTGTACTTTGTTCTTTAGTCAATCCCTTTGGCCCTTGTTCTGCCTAAACCATAGATAACTCATTGAAGATCCTCTGCTTCTGATCAGTTGTTGGAGGTGGACGAGGGGTAGCCATCGATCTTTTAAGTGGATGAGCATTGGGTTTGGTTGTTGTCGCTTTCTCAGAAGACTCGTATTCTTGTGATTCACTGGTTTGTGCTGTTTTTTGACACATTTTTTCCAGGCTTTTTTTTCCATAGTATGCAACTTGTAGCACTTGTTACAATAATAAAATATTTGATCCTCTTCACCCATCAGTTTCAATCTTTTGTGAACTTCATTTTGCCGTATTTCTGCAGTATATTGACCTCTCTTCTGTCTAGATGCAGTTGATGTTACCTTTTCTTTCGGATTAGTTTGGAACATGACACATTTTTTTTTTTGTTGAAGGAGTCCTCAGGTTCTGAAGTTAGCAACACTCTGTCAGGAGGAAAATATCCTCTGCTACCACCTGCTTCGCCCATGTTTACAAATTTGAATTAATGGAAAACCTGTAACAAAAACAATATTAAAATACATTACTTATATGATGGCTAAAACACATCATTATAGAGCCACCATTTTGTAAAATGGCAGAAGGCTTGCTCTGAGGAGCTATTTGCTGTCTCTATAAGACTACGTGACCCCCAAAATCTGTGTTTTGACACCAAAATGAAGTATATAAGTCTCGTGGTTCCTGAAATACTACATCATCACTGCAACACATCCATTTGTAAAAATGTCATTCGGAAAAGTTCAGCCCGGATTAGCCATGTCTACCCAATCTAAGATGGGGCAGAAATGTACTATTTTATGGTATTATATTTTTGTTGGTTAATGCCATCACAGTATATGTCATGTGTGTAACAAGAGCGTCAGAGAATTGAATCCTGATTGGCACAGTGGGGAACGGTTGCTTGTGTATTTTCGGTGCTGCTAAGTCCCAGCCTGTGACAGAAAGTACTGTCACTATGTAAGTCATTATTTTTACATTACATCATACTGCATGAAAGAGAGGCTGCCAGGTGGACTGGCTTACACGTCTCATGCTTCATGTATCACCCCACCTTGCTCAATGGCTCTTGTTTTGTTGGCTTCTGTCTATTGAGCAAGTACAACCCTAATTTATGTACTGTATGATGGTGATGAAAATTTCCTTCCTAATCTTCATCATGAGAGAGCTGATGAGGAGGGTGTTTACTAGTTTGTCAAGGAAAGGGTGGTCAAAGCACTACTGTTGTGTTTTTCCTATTACTGTCATATGATCCCATCTGAGACCTTATTTAACTATTATAGTGTATTGACTTGCTGCCAATATACCTTGCATCTTAAAAGGTCTCCTCCGCTCCAGACATCCAATGCCTTAAACATGGCCTTAACCTCATCTAGACCAGGATATCCAGCCCCTATCTGAATCTCAACGCCACCAAGACAGAATTCCTTTTATTTGCCAAGAACAACAAGCAAGTACAAAACTGGCTCAATGGCATGAACCTTGGATGCTTCAAACCCCAAGTTTGACTGAATGCCAAGCCATTTGGATTCATCCTGGACACCAGCCTCACATTCAAGGAACTCATTGCCAAAAAAGACAGAGACAACCTGGTGCTAGCTCTCTCTTCTACAGAAAGTGAAACTGATTCTTCCAGAAAGTGACTTCAGAATTGCAAATTAAAGCCTCATACTCTTGCATTTGGGTGGTGGTGACAAAATGCACCATGGCCTAAAAGACTCCACATTGCCCTCCCCTTAAGTGCATCCTACATGCTGTAGCATGCCTCATTTAGGGCTTGAAGAAGTATGAGCACATCATCTGCCACTAGAGCCTACTTACCTCTACTATCATTTGTTGTCTCTATGCTTGACTTTCACTCTGTACAGCAAACTGGTGCCTCTTAGCTAGCTGTGCACTTTACCATCCCACATATATACATGACCTCCGTCACATCTAGACAGCCACCTATGCCAATGCCATATCTACGACATGGTGCTCACTATGATGAACATGAAGGTTGGAACTGAGCTCAGCTCAGCGAGGTTTTCTTTCATCAGGCGTAGAACAACTGAAGGAACCTACAGATGCTTTCCACAGACATCTGTGGGGGCTAGCTGGAATCTTTGTAAGTCAAAAGTAGGAAATACATTCTTAAATTAAACAGGACTGCCATTCCATTAAACTGAGACTGATAATGTCTGAATGGCACTGCAAAACATCCTTATGCTGCAATGCTCAAGCATATTGCACTTGGAGGCTTCTTTTGCTGGCATGTCCATCAAGATAGAACTTCAAGAATCAATAAGAGAGGACTTCTGTCACCTTGTCAAGAGTTCAGCTCCCTGGAAACATGGCTGGTATGGGTACGTTGGAGACACTCTTTGGAAAATGTCTTCCAACTTGACAAAGTAAAAAATGTGTTTGCCATATGGATAACCTAGTCTTTTCACCACAGTATGATACTCCACCCCAAACTATACAACCCAGATCTCTCCACCAGCTAGCACCAGAGCAAACCCACAAAATGTGAAGTCTCTACAGAAAGATGATGAGCCACCAACTCACAATTAACTGAGCAATACAACAGCGTAGACATTCCATTGAAGTGCTAGGTTATTGTGCTTGGTCACCCAATTACCACCCTAATAGGCACAGTGCAACCATGATTATAATGGCTTGGAAGAATTTCAAATTGTTGCATACGTTTCCTTAGCTGAAGCCAACTAAAAAGATATGGGATCATACCCTCTTCCGGGAGCTGATTCATTTGTCACCAAAGTCACTCAATAGCAACACACCATCAGAATGTGGTTATTTGCCATTAAGACAAATTGGAGGCACCCCCCTAAGCTGCTGTGCTGCTGGGGCTGTCAGTCTCATCCCCTTTGCTTTTGCAATCTGCTCATGTGAATTTAAGGACACCGTGTTTGAATTTAAAGAAATATTTCAAATTATTGCGCGTCTTAACAGAAACAGTATCAAGCTACATATTGACAACTCAGTATGGCCTGTTCTGTTACAATACTGTCGAATCCCATTTCGATTGCAGTGTGAAGTGGAAATAGAGATTGACACCAATGAACAGGAATCATCGAGAAGGCACCACATCCTTTGTCTCCTGAATAGTATTTACCTGGAAGCCTAATCCGCCCTGGGAACTCAGCATCAGTGTGGATACCATGCATTCCAAATAAGCTCATGAAAAGAAATAGAAAACTCACTCCTATAGCGGGTGACTTAGTGTCTGAGGTGGACAGATTCAAGTGGTTCTCTAAAAGTGATCTCAATGCAGGAGTCCACGTTCTACTGCTCTATGACCACGCACGAGACATTACAATATTCTTGATCCAAATGGGGGCTCCAAAGCTACAAGTACCCCAGCTTTGTCATCTCTAGCACTTACTTGGCATTCTAAAGCTGCATAAAAATCAGGACTACCAAGTGTTATCAATGTAAGTAATGACATCACGTTGCAAGCAACTTCCACAAAACCACTACTAGAACAAAGTAGGGTAAACCAGTCTTCCACCAGGAGATGGGTAATTAGTGTGAACAACAAAAAACTATTGAAGGAGTTATTTTAAATTAATTTTGCCATAACTATTAGAATGGTCATCCGGGATCCAATCAAGCCAACCCAATTGATGAATATCATTTATGTAGAAAGAATCTTTTGAGGGCAGAGAAAAAAGATCAGTAAGTATTCTGTGCTACTGTATAAAAAATCTGTAGTACAAACAAATAAATGAAAGGTCACATATATATATATCAATCCACCAGATCAGACTTACAAGTGTCTGATTTATTTGAATTCACAAACAGTCTTATGTGGTGAACAATATAACTCAGCCTAACAACCAAACTTTTAAGAGAAAAAATACAAAGATTGCAATACAAATAGTTCTACTTTATAAGGGCCGATGTGTGTAAATTGTTGATGTCTTGGTCTTTAAATTGTAAACATTCATGAGACCATATTCTGGATTATATTTGTTTAAAATGAACATCTAGTAAATTGGGGTTTCAATTTAGACAATACCCACAAGTCCAATGTAATGTACTTTAAATATGTAAATCTAATTTGTAGTGCTGAATTTGCATAGGGGGCCTTTCGAACACCACAATTGCAGATGATGGACTTTGACACCACTGTTGTCGGGTAATTTTGTTGCCATGAATTGTTCCTGAAGGCGGGGTACTGCCCACATGTTTAATTCATATATTTACTCCAGAATCTCTATGCAGTCTATCTGCCCATCATGTGTTGAGCAAAAAGTCTATTTTGGCCCATCTTGCATGGGAAAAGAGGAAACAATGGTCTGTATCAATACTACCAAAACAGTTAGTTGCAAAGGGTCTGAGTGGGTCTCACGATCACCAAGCACATTATTTATTACACCCATTCTCAAGCAGACTAAAAAGTAATGTACCTTTCTCGACCGTTGATAATCCACAGAAAACAGCCCCCGTCTCAGAGCCATTGGTTAGCATAGGTTCCTCACAATTGGGTGAGGAGTCAGGTTTCTTCTTCGAGTTCCACTTCGATTTGTGTGGTATTACTTAAGCCATCCATAAATAGTGGTTCAAAGTTTAAATGATACAGCTGATGATAAATATCATTACATCACTCATGATGATGCTTCAGAGATTTGCTTCATTGATGATTGATGGGGTGATACTTCTAGAGCAAAGAAAACAATTATTCTAGATGCGTATAGTCAACTCATGTTTGATTCCACTTTCAGACGCACCCCAAATCTACTGAGTCGGTCTTTTTCGACCACATTGGTCAGTATGTGTCCAGTAGATTACCTTTGTCTTGTGAAAATGAGCTCCAGATTACGCTCTGAGTGCCCCAGTCTGGCTTTCCCAAACAATATTACAGGCACTTCAGTTATAGGTCCCAACGTGTTAGCTTTTCTTGAAATTTGGAAACGATCCAAATAAAGGGACTGGACAAAGGCATGATCTAATTGCTAAGATAAATCAATGGATATTATTGGTCCCATACAAGAACTTTAGATATAGCAGAAATAGCTGGGCTGGCTGGAATGGAAATTCACCCAAATCATCTAACAAATTGAACTAAAATGGCTATCCGTCTCCTGGCAATGCAGATTGTAAGTCGAACTATTGACAACAGAAGCACCAAAATATTGTGGTCAAAATATTTAGGACCAATATATTGAGTAGGTAAGTTTATATAGATACATACAGTTTTAGCTTTCTTAGCTCCATATATAAATTTACCTTGTCAATATATTCTGGTAGCACGATATTCAGGAGTCAATATTAAGGTAGACTACTGGAATGCAAATGCGGATATTGCGCATTAACGAAGAAAGAGCCTTTTACTGATGATAGATGCAAAATTTGTTAACATGACTAGCCTCTTAATCGGGCCTGCAAGTTACAGGAACATTTTTGGAATACAGATTCATTAAGGAGTTGAGCAAATATCTCACAGATTTGCATCGATGTACAAAGCACAGTATTCCCTATTTAAAGTTTCTGGAGGGTTGGCACAGGGAAGATTTGCATTTCTGACTGGTACAATTCAAGATCACAGCCCTTCTTTAAAGGATTCACCTACTCAACTCAAGATTTCTGCCATCAGTTCCTTCCTCAGTGGGGTAGCAGATGCATATATCAGGGTTTCCAAGCATGAAGAGGTACCCTAGTTGTAAGTTTTTCTCCTGGACCTCTTAATACGGGACGGCAATTAGCAAATTTTAATGCAGCATAACAATACATTACAGAGGATCCACAGGTACTAAACACTGTACAGGACTATTTTATGAAGCTTTATGCAATTTCTTTTTAGCATCTTGCTCTAAACCCTTTTAATTTCCTCAGGAATCTGCCTCATTGACGTCACAAGAAGTTCAAAATGTATTTTGAAATGGGTAATTAAACAAACACTCGTTCGTTTGGATTTTTAAACACCATTTTCCTAGCTCTGAAAAAGAACAAAAAGGCGCTTCCTATTATCAATTTCAGACAGTTCCATCATTTTGCTGTGTAGGACCAATTCAATATAAAGCCAATCATCCAACTCATGTATTCTATTGTGCAAGGGATTGGTTGATTCATATACATTTCCAGGACTCTTATATCTCAGTCCACATTCATACCTCTTGCAGAAAATATCCGTAATTTCAATGGAGCAATCAGACTCATCAATTAACTTACCTCCCTTTCAGTCCTTTATAAGCACCTTTGGGTTTCACAAAAATCACAAAACCATAAGTAGCTGTCTTGAAATTGCAAGGGATAGGACTGGTGACATAGCTGGATGATAATGTAATCATTGTCCAGGATGCAATAATCCTCCATCAGCAGTTGAGTGTGACAGCATGCTTGCTGCAAGATCTGTGTTTTGTTCTCAATCTCGAGAAATCCATCTTAAGCCCACCAAGACAAATGAAATACTTAGGCTTTCTGTTTTGGAGAAGTCCATCCTTCAATGACCACAGTTCAAGGTGTTGGCTATCAAAAACTAGATAAAACAAATCCTTCTCATGTCCTCCATTTCCCTTAGTCTTCTGGAAAGAAAAGCAGGTCTGCTATTCTGCTGTCGTCATCTATATTGGTGGCCTTTTAGCGACCATTGTATATTTGGATTTTGCACAGATTACAGATCAGTCACAAGTATTTCATATTCAGACAAAATTTCTTTAGATCAGAGATTCCCACCAGGGTTCCAGTGGTGGGTAGATCACCAAGGCAGCTTTAATGGAGGAGCAAGCTTTGCTTCCACTCTCAGAAGTAGTATGAGAATCAGATGCAAGTTTGACAAGTTGGGATGCTAGATATGGTCAGTTCTCGACTGAAGACACATGGTCCAAACAGGAGTCATCTTTGCATATAATGGCTGCACATGGTGCAGAATTGGTCACATGCCCTGTGGCTAACCCCACGATGCGTACAGCCAAAGCCAGACCTTGCACGGCCTTTATACACTGAAATGACTCTTGGTTGGATCATGTATTTTCAGAAGCCAAAAGCCAGGCCCTGTGTATTACCCCATACTGTGCATAGCTGAATGCCATTCAGAGCTGGGGTTACGTCACACATGGGGAGCTGGGGTCATGGTCTGCCCACAACCTGCAGATGGGGCTGTGCCTGTCGTGGGATCGACTGACCTTGGGGTATTGGGTGCTGGATCTGGCTACAGGACATGCGGCCAACCCCTTGCATTGCACAGCTGAAGGCCATATGTATCAGGGTTTTGGTCACCGGTGTGTGCCGTGGGGATTGACAGCCTCTGGAGACTTGGGTGCAGGGCCTGGCTGCAGGCCAGGCCATGCAACCAACACCTGTCACGCAGGCTGAAGATCGTGCACAGATGGTGGTTGACCCCTCTGGGAGATTGGGTGCAGGGCCTAGGCTCAGGCTAAGCAATGCAGCAAACCCCTGCTAGTCACAGCCAAAGGCTGAGTTCCGCGGGCGATGGCTGCATTCTTGGCCTGGGTGAAGAGCCATGGGCTTGTGCCCATTCCTATGCTGCTCACAGCCACATCGGCCACCCCCGCCGCTCACGACTTAGGACTGTCTGCAGCAGGCAGTTGGTTGCCTAAAGGGTGATAATCCCAAACTGCACATGGCCGAAGGCCTAGAGAGGCTATTAAAGACCAAGACCTTGTTAAAGTGCTTGCTTTCTTTTGCATCATACTTCGGAATGTTCTTACACCTTTATATTCCTCTGTAGCAGGCTATTGTAGCCATTAGAGTTCCAATATTTTGTTATAGGTGGGTTTTTTTAAATTTAGTTTTATTGGCATTTTATAGCAATCAACATTTTAGATACACGCAGGAGAAAGAACAGAAAAAAAACAAGTTACATCATCCATTACTGTCTATATTCGTGGGTGCTTGCTCCACCGGTACGGGTATAGCGTGGTAATTGTATGGAGAGTCGTCCAAGGACGGACCATCTTATGCATGCGTATTTAAAATTTTGAATCACATTATGCCATTAACATTAACAAACCCCAGAAAAGGGGGGAAGGAAGAAACAAGGAAAGAAAGAAAAGAAAGAGCATGTAACTGGTGCAGAGGAGTGGTGTGAATATGTCAGAGCACTGACATCAAATGGGGTTGAAAGCATTACCAACCCACGAACGGGTCCAGTATAGGGGGCCCCCCGCAACTAACATCCCACCTGCATCTAGCCAGACATTCCCCGGGGGATCTCAAACCCATGCACTCCCTCCCCATAAGTCAAATCTATGATGTTCCAGATGGCCCTGGCTGGAGGATTTGAACCTCGTCTTCTATTTGTGATTCATGATCTGACTTTCCCCCTTCACTGCCAGATCCTGCCGGTTTCTCCCATTCAGCCACTGCTTCCTTCCATTGTTCAGCAATCGGGAGCATTCTCACTCCCCTGGCCTCCTCCCATGCCAATGCTCCACCCTCTGCCCCTGCCCATGCAATGACATCCCTATTCCAGGCTGCAAGCTGTGGTCTCCTCATGGATTTTCACTCCATCGCACTCCTGCGCGTAGCAAGGCCCAGCGCAATATCTATGAAACGATTCCCAACTTTGCGCTTAGGTGGCCTGGGGAAGAGACCCAGCAGACACGTCTGAATTGTCAAGGCCAGCTCCGTACCAATCACGTCTTTGATCTTGGCCAACACGGCCTCCCAATAGGGGCGCACCCATTGACAATCCCAGGTCATATGGCCAAAATCAGCATCTGGGTGGGCGCATCTAGGGCAGTGTGGCACCTCCCCTCCATATGTCGCGTTGAGCCCGTGCGGTGTCATATAAGTCATACGCATGTAATCAAATTGGATATATTTCAGTCAGGTGTTCCTGGAAACTTTCCCCAAATATCGCAAAACTTTACTTCACTCTGAGTCAGTGAGGATTCTGCCCCCCATCTTGTCCCAACACACCAGCAGTCTATCTAGTGGGCCAGTGGAGGCCTCCACTAGGGTGGCATAAAGCCATTTCATGAGGTTTTCTTCCATACCAGAAGTAAATAAAGCATGGAGGACGGGGTGTATATCGGCTTCCTCTCTCCCAGTGCCCCATAGGTGAACAAACGTGCACGTCAACGCTTCGTAGTGTAGGAACTGACCCGGGGAAACCCACTATCCTTCACCAGTTCAGTGAAAGAGATCAGTGCCTTGTCTAAGTAGCAGTCCCCAACATTCTCCAGTCCAATATCCGACCATCTGGCCATCTGGGCACCCGTAAATATAGATTGGGGGTCCACATGTGGCAGCCCCACCAGAGGAATCATGGGGGAGTACTTTGCAGGTTGTTGCCTTCCACTGCAGCATCATCTCCATGCCTGGAAGGCCGTGCACTGTAGAAGGGAGCAGTAGGGATGGGTGTGGCCGGAATTAGGAGCTTCGCCGTTACCAACCCACATCTCAATACCGGGTCTGCCAGGCATGTTCCCTCCTCATTCACTCCTTCTACCCACTGTGCCAACCATTGTAGTTGGCCGGCCAGCATATAAAATTCAAAGTTCGGCACCCCAATTCCACCCTCCGACATAGGGCGCTGCAGGATTTTCAAGGACACCCTCGGGTGTCCATCACCGCAAACTAGGTGCTGCAGGAGAGCGTGCAGAGGCCAAAACCAGCTTCTCTGCATCAAAACCGGGAGATTCATGAAAAGGTATAGCAGCTGGGGTAGCATAACCATTTTGGACAATGTAATCCGGGCCATAATGGGCAGTTGCAATGTGCTCCAGATCTGAACACAGGAGCGAAGGGAACACAACGTCTTTCCCATACTCCCATCCTTCAGGTCATCTAGGTCATGAAAATGATGTATGCCCAGGTATCTGAAGGTACTCTGCGCCCAGAGGGTGTCGGCCGGTAGCGCCTCCAGTCTGGGTAGAGGCCCGGCTACGGGGAACAAATAGGTCTTAGCTTTATTGACCTTAAAGCCCGATAGGAGAGCAAAGTCACCCAGGATTCGTAGAGCCTCAGCGGCCCCCTCAACCGCCTCCACGAGGTACAACAAAGGTCGTCTGCATATAAAGAGAAGAGGGGGCATCGCCCATCTAAGGTCAGTCCCAGCCCACCCCCACCCAATCGGAACCACTCCGCCAACGGTTCCACGGCCAGGGCAAACTAAAGTGGGGGAAGTGGGCACCCCTGCTGGTATCCTGAGAAATCTTATAAAGTCTGGAAATGGTTCATCCCCTCTTGACTCTCGCAGTGGGCGATGCATAGAGAAGACGTACCCACTGCACCCAGTCATCCCCCAAGCCCATGCAGTGCTTCACCTCAAAGAGGTACTCCCAGCTCACCGTGTCAAACGCCTTCTCCAAATCAACAGATAACACCACCGCCTGCTGGAGAGCTGGTGCATCTGCATGATAGAGTACAGAGTATAGCCTGCGGAGGTTATAAGAGGTACTGCAAGATGCGATAAACCCCTTTTGGTCCGGGTGAATCAGGAACTTCTTGTGTGGAAGCAGCCTACCTGCCAACACCTTGCTCAAGATCTTAAAGTCTAGGTTAAGCATGGAGAGTGGTTGATAATCCCTCCCTCCTGCGTCAGATTACTTGGACTTGGGGAGCGGGGTCACTAGTGCCGACTGGATGGAGTCAGGCAAACCCCCCTCCCTCGTATGCCTCCGTGTACAACGCAACAAGATGTGGTGTCAGTATATCGGTGAACCACTGGTAGAACTCGGCCGGACGGCCATCAGGCCCTGGCGTCTTACCGGGTGCCAGCACCGCTATGGCGGCCCTGACTTCCTGCACAGTGATCAGGCCTCCTAGGTCATCTTGTGCATCTGCCTTCAATGTACTGAGCTGCAGAGGAGCCAGGAAGTGTTGTATATCTGACAAGGGGGCCACAGTCGGGCCTCGTACAACCACTCATAATACTTGAAGAAAGAGTCAATAATGGTATCAGGTTCGTGCACTATTTCACCCGAATCTAGGCCAAGCAGAGAGAAAGGCACTCCCCCCCATCTCGGGTAGAATTAGACGTGCTAACAGTCGACCCGTCCTCCCTTCCTCGCTTTGCACTTCATCTAGATAATCCTTATAACTGTAACACCTCAATCTGCCCAGCGCTTCATTATAACGTGTCTGCGCTTCTTGTAGGGACACCTGGGTCGTGTCATCCATACCCTGCAAATTATTTAGTCTGGGGATAGTCCCCTCCAAGTCCAGAAGTTCCTGGTTAAACTCCCTGTGCGCCCCACACCCCTGAGCCATGGAATGGCCTCGAACCACCACTTTAAATGCCTCCCACTCTAACTGTAGAGAGAAGGCAGTGTCGGTATTGAAAGGGAAGTATGCCTCGACCAGTGCCAAGTAGGGATCGGAGGGTGCCGACCCAGTGGTTGGTGTAGCATGAGTAATGAGCTGTGATCTGATAGGGTATGCCCCAGGTACTCTGTGTGGGACACAGAACCATTAAAGGCCGGGGAACATAGAAACATATCAAGCCTGGTAAGAACCTGGTGGACCGGCGAGAGGAGGAGTACTCCCTATCCCCTGCATGTTGCAGTCTCCAGGTGTCTTCTAAGCCCCAATGAAACATCCAGTTCTGGAAGCCCAATGCAGTACAATGTGGCTGGGTTCCCAGCGGGGGAGGGTGCGAACGATCAATGGCAACATCCACCACACAGTTAAAGTCGCCCCCCCAATATAAGAGAACCTGTTAAACATTGGGCCAGGGTGACAGAGAAAGACCCCAGGAAGCCAACTTGGTCCTGGTTGGGAGCATAAACATTGCCTAGGGTAACCTCCCACCGTGCCAATCACCCCGAGAGCAGGGCATACCGCCCCTCCATATCAAGCCATGTGTGGTTAAGAGTGAAGGGGACCCCAAATCAAGTCCCCCTGGCAAAAGCAGAGAAGGTGGTCATGTAAATCTGACCCCGCCACCTCTTCTGCAACCTCCTGGCCTCTTCCTTATCAAGGTGTGTCTCTTGGAGGAATGCTATATGCACGTCCCTGCGCTGCAAGTAGGAATATATGTTATGACGTTTGGCTATTGTTCCCATACCACAGATGTTCCACGTGAGGAACCTAACAGTGTTAGGTGTACCTGCCATTTCCACAGGAACCCAACCCACAACAACATAAGGGGGACCCCTCCCCCACCCGCTTCCCCGTGTGTGCACCACCACCTGCCTCTGCAAACAACCAAACAAAAAATATCAACCAAAGAACCTCCATCTTGAACAACTTCCAAAGCCCAGGACAGCCTGACAATGGTCAGTCGTCCAAACAGTTTGTGGAACATAATCCTTAGTGAGGCATTACTCCAGTAAGGTACTCAAGGGGGGTGGACAGCGAGAGCAGAAGGAAACTTAGAGTTGATGCACAAATCATCTGGAGTGCACAGCCCCACAAGATCATGTCAGCTCGAGACTGGAGACCGCTGCCAACAGTTCAGCAACACCCCAAGGGTTCAATTTTGGCCAAAGCCCAAGCAGCCTCAGATGACTTCATCAGCCGTGTTTGGAGTCACCACCAGCATCTTCACACTGTCACTGCGGGATGTGTTAGAATCAATGTTACCCGACGACCGAGCCTCCGCCTCAGGGGTATGGCTCCTGCCCCGCATAAGCGCCGCCACCGCCTGCAAAGCTGCAGCCCTCTCCTTTTCAGTTTGCGAGGAGGTCGGTCTCTTGGGAGCTCCCCTACTGGAACATCATCTGGAACGCTTCCCAAGCTCTGCTGTTTTCTTCAACCCAGCATTAGGGCCCGTGGGCTGTGAGGCCCTGGCCTTGTGGGCCTCAATCCAAAAGTGGGTGCTGCCATACAACACAATCCACAACTGGGCTGGGAACATCAGAGAGTACTGGAGGCCCTCCTCCCTCAGTGCCTTCATGACCTCCAGCAATGAGGCCCGCTTCCATTGCACTTCCAGGGTTTAGTCTGGGAAACCTTACTGATAACTGCGTAGGGGCCCTCTGCACATGCCTACTGCAGGAGGAGGTCCCTATCCTTGAAATGAAGCAAGCGGGCCTCCACCAGCCGTGGGGTATGCCCCGGTGCCAGGGGCCTGGCCGGGTCCCTGTCGGCCCTTTCAAGGGAATAGAAGGGTGACAGGCTCTCAGGTGCTACCACATCTCTTAGCCACTGTTCCAAGTAGGACACCATGTCGTTGCCCTCGATTCCCTCTGGCAGTTCCAGTATCCGGACGTTATTCCATCGATTGCATCCCTCTGCATCTTCAGCTCTCCATTCCAGAATGCCCAGTCTGTCTGTGAGGGCTCCCGTCTGCTGTTCCAGGGCTTTTTTGGCGGGGGCGATCTCAGATATGCTGGACTCGGTTTCCTTCACCTTCTCAGAAAGCTTTTTGCACACAACCTCGATGTCAGCTCCCCCCTGCGCTGCCAGTAGGGTCGACAGGTGCTCCCCGTCAGAGTGGGGCCAATGGCAGGATCCATGCACTATTCCATGAGCCCAAATGCGGGCCCGAACACCTGCACCGACTCCCCACCTCGGCCAGATAGGGCGTCAAACCAGCCTCAGGCACCATCAGTGAAACCTCGCTGGATGATTCTAGGTTGTGGTAAAGTCCAGGCAGCTCACCGGCTTGTAGGGAGCCACAGCCCCCACAGCAGCTCACTCGCCCACTTCCCAGGGCCCGGACAGTGGCTTCTCAGCTCCTCGATCACAGTGAGGGGCCTCTCCTCCTGCAGGATCAATGTGCATTCCCTCCCACAGTAGGGCCCATGGTGTCGCGCTCTGTCCAAAGCCACGAGCCCTGCTGCACAACCAGGGGACAGGGAGGGGGGCTTGGATTTCTCACCAGCCTCTGCCTGTTGCTGCACGACCTGGGACAGGAGGAGGGCTTGGATATCTGACCGGGCTGCCCATTACCGGCAGCTGCACCGCAGCGTGCCTGCCTCTCCACGGCAGTGCGAGCACCTCTGCTGTGTGTCCCCGGTCTTCCCCTATCTCTCCCTGCTATGCTGAGGCCGCCGATCGCAGGCCCACGCCTGGGGCTCAAACCTTGGAGAGGCTCAGGCTCCGCTCCTTACCCGACACTGATCAATTCAGGGCCGCCATTTTGCCCCTGTCCTGCGCCAGGGGCCACCGGGAGCTCCGACTCACCACAGCCGCTCAAGGAGCTGCCCAACCACCGGGACCAGCCCCCGGCGTCCCAGCCCTGCCGAGCCGGTTTTAAAGTGCTCCCCGTTCTCCAGCATCCAGAAGATATGCAGATAATTATTGGGCCAGCACGGAGCTCCAAGCTCACGCGTCCGCCATTCTCGGCTCATTGGCCACGCCCCCTTTGTTATAGGTGTTTGCCTTAACTTGGACCTATACTAGCAGAATAGACCTTTAAAGGCTGTTATATTCTGATATGGTGGGCTAGATAGGTATATAAGAACATTGTTTTTGTCAGAGAGCAGAATGTTCTTATACCTTTGCAGTATGCTGTAGCTAGCCATAGTAGCCATTAGGGTCCCAATCTCATGTTATAGTTGTTTGCCTTTAGCGTGGGCATATAACTGTAGAGTGTGTTTTTCATGGTCACTGATACCTGTTGTGGCGTACTATATAAGATATAAAAACATTAATAGACAGACATGACAAAGAATATAGACTCTTTTTCTATATTTTACCCATGAAAGGTAGTTCTAGGAAGGACATTTTGGGATTTATTTAACTGACTTTCTTACTTTTTTCAAACGTTTTTTGGAGACAACTAAAAACATGAAAAGATGGTCATCAAGACAAATCCAATGAAAAAAGGAAAACTCTTTTCTTTTGTACAACTGCTCGTGTGCAATAAAGAGGTGGCGCCTGGCTAGAGTACTTCTCTCCCCGACTGATATAACTGCCCTAGAATCCATGAAGAAGAAAGCGATGCGGTCGAACAGGTAGTCAGGTTGCGTAAGAGGGCAGCTGAAGCATTGGGAGGAGCCCTGGCACCTGCCTGCAGGCTGTGCACTGGAGTACTTTGTTGAAGCTCTTTCGTCCTCCTGCCTCTTCCACTTTGCAGCATTGAGATGCCTGGTGTGCCACCTCTTCAAGAGCTTCAACATTCCGGAGGTAAATAAACTATACATCTTCCCAGTGCCTATGGAAACCTGCTTGTCACAGAGACTGCATGTGGCCATGTTTGCAGAGACTTACTTCAGTGAAAAAGTCCCACACAAATGATTAGGAGGTTGTGTGTGCGTTATCAATTTGCTCCTATTCATTGCCCTGTGGTGTTTTAGGGTCTTCTTCTTCAGATACAATTTTTTGCTTTAGGTTGGTACAAAAGCATTTTTCGAAAAAGCAAAAAAAGGCATCTTACCCTGGACATGGTGTGAACAGTGTGAACTGCCACTCCCTAATAGCAGAAAGAGGGTAGAAACATCCTGTCTATACATCAAACTAATTACATTAGTCAATGAGATGGTGGTTGTCTGTCATGGGTACTGCAGTACTGTTTTCTAGTACTGTGGTACCATAGCACTTAAAAACACAGACATAAACCCTTCAAGAAGGTGCAAAGTTTAAATAAACGATGGACACAACTTTTATTTTAAAAGTTCTGGTTGCCGCGGTAGTCCTGTGAGACTCTAAACAGAAAGTAACCCCATGTGGAATTCCTGTGTGATCCTTTAATTGGTTTTGTGGGTCCAGTAGGAGTACCATGGAACCTTATGGAAGGCCTAAACATTTTTAATGCAGCCATTTAATTGGCCTTTCAGAAGACACTACTTAAAAAAGCCCACACCCTTTAGAAACAACCTCAATGGATTTTGCTAACCACCATTACTGGATTGGTGTTTAACAGGGAGAGTTTGCTGTGCATGCAATCCGAAGCCAACATGGCCTCAGACAAAACTAGAGACTAGCAAACACTAAGTGCATCTTATCTTCCATACCTGTTTATGCAAGGTACTCCATTTGAAGATGATGTCATCGGTGTTCTCCCAAGCACTTCCCCAGCACCACAACAAGCAAGGCCATTGAAGGAATCACTGGTGTGGCTGTTTTTCAAACTTTCAGCTGGTGAAAAAAACAAGTGTGCTGGAGATTATGTGCACTTTGTGCCACAGGGTGCTGCATGAAGGCAAGATTGGACAGTATTCAATGGGAATCAATGGATTGTGGAAGAACCTGTGGGTTATGCACCCAAAAAGCATAGTGCATGCAGAGATGTGGAAAAAGCAAGCTGTTGAAAGAGAATCAACTGCTCCACAGGGAGTCCTGGAACCCAAAAAGCTAGAAATGAAGATAACATGCAACATTTTGGATATACTGAAGATACTTTAATGCATGCATAATGTGAAGTTAATAAAATGTATGTACAAGGGCCATGGAACCGCATCTTCAAACAGAACACAAAGGTGTCTGCAAATATTAAAAGAAGTAATAAAATAGGTTAAAAATAAATGTAAAGCAATATCAAATAAATGTACAAAACAGCATTTCAAAGCCATAAAAAATATGAAACACAAAAAAGCTTAAATCAATGTCATGACAAAAACACTAGATCAGAACTGTAAAAAATGTGAAACACAAAAATACTTGTAAAAAACAACACAAAAAATAGTATCTACTCTCTTCTACACACAAAGGCAGGGCATGACAGGACACCAAGCTGTGCTCAGAACTCCCCTGCTCTACACAGGTCAGAGCTGTGGAGAGCTATGAGTTGGTTGCATATTATAAAAAAAAACTCGGAAATCCACTGAACTAAGGCAAAGGTGAAACTGACTTTGTAGCTAAGTATGGAAAAAGACCTAAAATTATTTTTTAAAAACAACTAGAAATTCACAGAAGAAAACAGATTAATGTGACGTTATAGTTAGGTGACAATGTCACACACAATGTAAAAAACAAAAAAAACCTGTGAGATTCTACAGTTATAGTTCAGTGAGCTAACTATAACTTCTGCCCCACCATGCTCTGCTTATGACCTTGCATATTGCATGACTCATGACATGTTAAATTATATCATTTATGACATCACTGATGAGACTACATATTACCTGATGCTTGCTGCTTTCCAGTCTAAAATGTATTATGCCAACATAGTCTACCTTAAGATCCCTTGCAGAATGTTCCAGAGGCTGCAGCAGATCTAGGACACAGCAGTCAGACTGATGTTTAACATCCCTAACTTTGACCTTTCCTCAGATACCCACTGTTCTTTCCATTTGTTTCCCATAAATCCATCATGTTGAATGACCACGTGGTATAGTAAAACCACTCTTTGGGGACTAAGTGAGTCTCTCTTGCCTGCAACCAAGTCTTTGCTGGCATAAACACAATCCCTCTGTTCAGTAGCAGGGCTGCCAAACAGAGGGTTTGCATGGTGGATTTATGACTTATACACACAAGATCCAAACTTAAGAAAATAATTCTGGAATACACTAAGGTGTCGATTCCGATCCGGTAAAACCCGGGTACGAATGGTCGGACGGAGCGTTTTTTCCGTCCCACTCGTACCCGGGAAAAACAGTTTACAAACTTGCAAGTACGATTCGCACAGAAATACCATTTCCGTACGAGTCGTAAAAAACACGACCGGCAAAAAAATACATACAAATCTGAATCTGGAAGGCGCATACGCGACGTCCGGACGGAGTCAGGCAGCGTTCTATGGACCTGCAAGTGCGATTCGTGCCGACATCACTCCGCACGCAGCTTTTTTTACAGGAGCCAAAAACTGCTGGGAAATTGAGGACGACGCGAACAAGGAGCCCCGGTACGCGACGGACAGTGATGGACCCCAACCTACGCGTCATCCCGGCCCTCATAGCCTACCACCTCGTGTACAGAAACCGACGCAGACGCCGCAGAAGGTCAGAACAACCCCTAGGGGCAAAGGGGGGTGTGTGTGTGTGTGCAATGGGCAGGAAACATAACCCACACCCCACAAATTACTAATACATCCTGCACATTAATTACCTCCATGGTCTGGTCACTTCGGGGGGCGTGTCCACCAATCCCACGTCCCGCCACAGCGGAAGTGGACGTGGACGCGTACCCGTCACCACCACAATGGTGGTACGGGACGTACCCACACCCCCCAGAGCGTGGGTACGGCCCGTACCACCATTGTAGGGGTGATGTAGGGGTACGCGTGTATGGACCGTACCCACGCTCCCCAGAGCGTGGGTACGGGCCGTACACGTGTACCCCTACAGCCCCAATACATGATGGATACAAGGCGTACACAAGCCACGGATGTAGGTGTACGGCTTGGTGCAGCACATCATCTGTACATTGGGGGTGGTGTATGGCCAGGACAGCAGTGTACCACAGCAAGGGCTTTGCAGAGGACCCCCAGCAGTGCCCAGACATATGAGGGGTGGGTGCAGAGGACTCCCAGCAGTGCCCAGACATATGAGGGGTGGGTGCCTATCACTCCCAGCAGTGCCCAGACATGTGAGGGGTGTGTGCCTATCACTCCCAGCAGTGCCCAGACATGTGAGGGGTGGGTGCAGAGGACCCCCAGCAGTGCCCAGACATATGAGGGGTGGGTGCCTATCACTCCCAGCAGTGCCCAGACATATGAGGGGTGGGTGCCCATCACTCCCAGCAGTGCCCAGACATATGAGGGGTGGGTGCCCATCGCTCCCAGCAGTGCCCAGACATATGAGAGGTGGGTGCCTATCACTCCCAGCAGTGCCCAGACATGTGAGGGGTGGGTGCAGAGGACTCCCAGCAGTGCCCAGACATATGAGGGGTGGGTGCAGAGGACCCCCAGCAGTGCCCAGACATGTGAGGGGTGGGTGCAGAGGACTCCCAGCAGTGCCCAGACATATGAGGCGTGGGTGCAGAGGACTCCCAGCAGTGCCCAGACATATGAGGGGTGGGTACCTATCACTCCCAGCAGTGCCCAGACATGTGAGGGGTGGGTGCAGAGGACTCCCAGCAGTGGACAGAGACATGGGGGGGTGTACATCATTATCAGATGACCACAGCTCCATGGGTGAATGTACGTATCCCTAACTTAGGACAATGAGGCTAGTGCCATAACAACACATCACTGACAGCATTGTCCCACTCCCAGGAGGAAGGAGGTCTTACCCCCACTGCATGACACACCACATGTGGGTGTGAGGACAAATAACACATGCATACCCACCCCTGGCAGATGCAGCACAATACACACACTGAGATCATGCCACAAGACTGTATAGTTATGTCATTGCCTAACAAACTAAGAGAGCCAAAGACAACACACACTGTCACGCGCATCCCAGGACTGATAGGAATGTTCAGGTGCTGGGCTAGCCACCAAGATGTTGTCTGTCATGGAAGGAATAGTGTGGAGTTCCCACAGATACAATGCCCACAATTGTGAGTCAGGTGTTCAAATACCCAGCAGAACAAGTACCATATGTGTACTAGGCTGGGATTACACACATGCATTGTGCGGAAAAGGGACCATTTATCCAGCTGATTGTCTCCCTCAAAGACTCAGGACAACCAGGAAGCAATCTTTCCAGATGCCTTGAGGAAATATCCGTCTGGATGAAAAAATCCTGCCTCCAGCTTAATGGAACCAAAACAGACATTATGCTGCTGGGCAAACCTTTACCCCCAGACATGCCGTTGGCATGGCCTGGCTGTATGGGATACCCGCCTACTCCCAAAAATCACATTAAGAGCTTAGGAGTCTGGCTGGATACAAGACTTGACATGAAGATACAGGCTAACAAGGTAGCCGGGTGCTGCTTCGGGATTATGAAGTCGGCACGAAAGATCTTGCCCCTTCTCCCGTTTCATGCAAGAAGACTACTCCTCCAGGCTCTGATTTTGTCACGTCTGGATTACGCTAATGCTCTATATTTAGGAGCCCCCCAGTTCACAATAGGCATACTACAAAAGGTCCAGAACTGTGCAGCCAGAATCCTCCTGAAAATCCCACGGAGAGAATCAGTAAGAAGAGCAATTAAACAGTTACATTGGCTGCCTGTCTTGGAAAGGATTACATTTAAGGCCCTTTGTGTCACGCACAAGATCATGGCCGCGAATGGCCCTTTAATCCTTCAAAGGATAGTTTCCCCATATCATCCCAGAAGGCACCTGCGCTCCGGAAATAAGCGCCTTGCTATAGTACCGAGAATTGCCAGGACTAGATGTGGAGGTCGCTGATTCTCTTATGTCGCTTCTAAGACATGGAATACCCTCCCAGACTCCATCCGTATGGAGGAAGAATACCTGCCTTTTCGACGGCTTCTGAAAACGCACCTCTTTCCTATGGCATAATCTGATCTGCCTCTGGTCGTCTGGTTTCTTAGCGCTGGGAGGCCTTAGGGTAGCCATGCGCTCTATAAATGCCTCTTCTTCTATTCTATTCTATTCTATTCCTGCTGCTGTAACTCCCGTATCCGCCTATCCAGGTCAGGGAAGACCACCGCCAGGACACGCCGCATCTGGTGGGTCAGGCGCCGGCGCCCGCCATGCTTGCGAGGAGCCTCCTCCTTCAGCATGACCCGGGCGATCCTCCGGGTCCAACACCGGATGTCCTGCCATCTCTTCCTCACTTGTAGCAGGCGCCGACTGCGACCCTCCGCCGATTGCACGGCCTTGATGGCGTCCTTCCAGATCTTCCCCTTGTGGTAGGGGGATACCTGTGTGGATGACAAAGTGGGACAACATCACTACACCTGCACCATGTCACAGAGACACACAATTGACCATCTTAGATGTGTACAACAGGGCATAGTATGCTGGCAAGTAATAACACCTTAGTCATAGGGACTTCTTCCACTGGGGACGCAGCAATGCACTACATGGCATAGTAAGTACACAGGTGGCATGAGGGGTGCAAACCAATCCCTGATCATGGCACACACTGTGCATCCCAAGCAACTCAAGGCTGATGGACAGCAACGCAAAGCAGTCACATGCGCCAGGCCACTGACGAAACCTCAGCAGAGTACACAGACACACACAGGCACACCTCAATCACCTGCCATTGGCAACAGCGGATGCAAACCTCACTCTGCACATGTGCCACTTGCCGGGGGGGGTCACAGGTGTGGGGCTAGCTCAGCAAGTCAGACACACAGCACGGCTTACTTCACACATCAGATTGCTTGAGCAGTTGCCTCCTCCATGCAGCTGTGGTGCAACACTCCACATAGACACTCATCCACATGACAAGAAACATTCACACACATCAATGTCCAGGGGGCGTACACATCTTTTGGACACTCTCACCACTCTCACCACAGCTCCACTCAACTCTCACACACATCTGTGGGTGCAGTTCACACCGGGGTGACCACTGAATCACTGCAGGACAATAGAACAAGAATGCCCAAGAGGATTTGACTAGCGGAATGTGCCATGCACTATGCAGTGAATGTCACAGTAAGCACAATGCAAGTGAGGAGTGCAAACATGAACTACATCAAGCCCTGCATGAGAGACATAAGCCATCCCCCCCCCTGGGACCCACTCCACCCAACATTGCATGTCTGTCACACCTGGCCACGATGCCAGAAGTGACAGACACAATAACGGTGCACAGGCAAAGGTACTGGAGTCAGCACTCACCTGCTCCCCTGGTCGACCATACAGCATGGGGTACTGTGGGAGGATCACATCCAGCAGGGCCTCGTTCTCCTCCTGGGTGAAAGGCTGGGCCCTCTCCACAGTCCTTGACATGGTGCCAGAGGGAGACAATACAGCAGCAGTGGTATCGACTGACATGTTGTGCAGGCAAGTGCCCTCTCATGGGTTCTGCCTGCCTTATATCTGTCTTGCTGGCCTATTTCATATACAGGAGTACAGAGTGATTGGTCAGACTCATTTGCATCCTACGTTTCCTCCAATCCCTTTAAACATACACCAGTGACAGCCTTTGCATCTTTCGATTTTGCAGCATCATGTCAAGTCAACAACCACTTCGCAACAATGTTAAATGTGGCCAACTGATTTTTCCAGATCCCATGGTGTAAAATTTTGAACTTGAAACTCGGTATCCATGACAACCAGCATGCATTTAGGCCCTAATACTTGTCCCTCATGTGTCCCCATTGTAATTCTTAAATCCACACACAGGTACGGCGCTTTTCAGACGTACCCCTAGGGCACTATCACTCCTGTGATACGGGCCGTACTCACGCGTGTACGGCCCGTATCACTAGGCCCTACGGTACCCCCAACGATAGTGATACGGCACGTACTCACGCGTGTACGGCCCGTACACGCGTGAGTACGTGCTGTATCACTAGGCCCTACGGTACCCCCAACCATAGTGATAGGCACGTACTCACGTGTGTACGGCCCGTACACGCATGAGTACGGGCCCTACACACGCCCTCAGAGCATGTGTACTGCGTTTCACTGCTTACACTGGTGATAGGAGGCGCACACGCAAGGAATGGAGGTGTCAGACTCGCACAAGGCTGTACATCAAGTCATTGTCAGTGCAGTCCTTCATGTGCAGGGCCTAGGTGTGTCAGGCAGTGATATGGCACATGTCTCCTCATGTTGTGGCACAATAGATGTGTGATGAGCTGTTTACACATGTCATGTGTGATGGGGCACCACGTGGCAAACTTCCCCTTCACACTTTGCACATGTGTGCATGTGCGACACACGTGTCAAGCACTGCATCGCTGGTATGGCACAGTCAGCAACACCCGCAACTATCCCCTGATGGCAGGTACACAGATAATTACACCTCACATGTGACTCCCAGTGTGCCACGATGTGACTATGTCATATGTGTGTCATGTGTTCCCATGAGCTTTCCGTTGGTGTTCCGTCAACTCCATCTGCTGTTGCAGCATCCAACATGTGTATGTGTGCATTTGTGCATGACACACATATACGCACACCATGCCACATGTGGACTCACACGTTACATGTGTCATGATGGTTCGAAGATGACTTCCTGACATGAGGCAATGTCAGCGTTGTCTCAATGTCTGTGACATCAGTTTTTGACATGGACCCCTTAATGGAAATGTGTCATCTGTCCATTTCCAGATCACATGTGACCTGTGCGTCTAGACTCCCGCCAGCTGTCTGTATGAGATGACATCCTTCCAATGCTGATATGTGGATGTCTGTCACTCATGTAATGTGTCTGGCTTGTCACTTACACTGGCCAACAGCTATTTCATGGCATGTCACGTCAACATTGCCATGCAACTATTGTGGCTGGCTCTTCGTAGGAGTATCACCTGGCTGGCCCACGTGTCCTGGATGTATTGCACAGCACAGACTCTGTATTAAGCAGATGTGTATTAGCTGTTGAACATGTGCTCACCTCAGTGACATGGGTGTGGTAATGTACTCACTCTTCGTTATTCCTTCCAAATCTCTGCAGGGCACCGCCTCTCCCCAGACGAATGCCAGACCTGGATGCCATGCGTGAACATGACTGCATATGCAGATACAGATTCTCGCAAGAGTTGATAGAGGACTTGACCCGCCGGCTTGCACCACACCTCCAACCACAACACAGGTATCCTACAGCTCTGACCCCCAAGGTGAAGGTGATGGCAGCCGTACATTTTTTTGCCACCGGCACGTTTCAATTGACCATAGCTGATGTCGGTGGCATGTCCCAGACTATGTTCAGCCGTGTCCTGCATGATGTTATAGAAGCCATGTTGTTGCACCTGGATGAATTCATCCATTTTCCCACTCGTGAGCAGTTGACAGGTGTCAAGGGGGAGTTCTATGCCCTGGGAGGGATGCCTCATGTAATTGGGGCCATTGATGGGACACATGTGGCTTTGGTACCACCACAGGCACAGGAGGTAGCCTTCCGTAACCGTAAACATTACCACTCCATTAATGCCCTTGTGGTGTGTCTTGCTAACATGCTGATTTCCCATGTCTGTGCACGTTTTCCAGGGTCCGCACACGATGCATACATCATGAGGTTAGCAGGGTGCCAGAAATGATGCTGCAGCTGCACGCGGAACAAGCATGTCTTGTTGGTGGGTATACTCTGTTAGTCCTGTGTTCAGCGCTATCTTTGTATCTTACGGCATCTCCTGACCCACTTCTTCATATGATGTTTCCATGTAGGGGACTCTGGCTATCCCAACATGCCATGGCTGATGACGCCTCTCCGCAACCCCAGAACAGCCGCAGAACACCGGTACAACGACACCCATGGGCAGACGAGGCGCGTGATTGAGAGGACGTTTGGACTCCTGAAGAGCAGATTCCGGTGCCTCCACAAGACCGGCGGCGCCCTCCCATATGCCCCGGTGAAGGTCTGCAAAATCTGCATTGTGTGCTGCATGCTGCACAACATGGCAGTGGAGAAGGCCGTGCCACTCATCCTTGATCCGGATGAGCAGGATCATCCACCCGTGGAGGATGAAGGGCTCGGGCACGGGGCAAGTGAGGATGAGGATGAGGATGAGGACATCCGGAGTCAGCTTATCCGCAACTTCTTCTCATGATGGTGAGTCCCTGTGTCTGAGTGTGCATGCTTTGAGCCTTGTGTGGCATGTGTTGCAATGTGTGTGTCCAGCTGACTGTGTGCTAAGTGACTTGGAGGTGTGTTCTGATGTGTCATTCAAGTGATGATGTCATTCCACACATATTAGCTGGGACACTAAATTTGTTAAGGGCATGGTGACAACATCATTCCTGTAGAGTACATGTACATGTCTGAGGATTACTAGGTCTTCGCTGACTTGTTGTGTGTCTGTCCTCCCCAGGTTCTTGCGGCTGTCGTCTGCTCATGTCATCATTGCCCTCCTGCTATTCCTCATGAGTATGGCAACGTGTGCTGGATCAGAGTTACATGCACAGACATGGTGACAAGTCATTTGGGGTAAGGAGTGCAGCAAGGCGTTTTGTGGGTGGTACGTGTTTGTGATATGTGTGGACTGCTCCTGTGCATGTTGTGTTACCATGCATACATGTCGACTCACCATGGGCCACATGACGTGTTGCATGGCTCCCATGAATTGATGGTCACCCTTCCTGACAGTCATCTGTAATGGTGTGTGGATTCTGATGAAGGCATCAATGTGTGTATAACGGCTCCAAGGAACATACGGGATGCTAATGGTGGACATAGTGTGGGACATCCCCATATGAGGCTCAATGGGGAATTGTAGACTCTCCGTGTGCAGCAAGGGGTGTTAGGCTCAACCCCTTCACTTATGTGCCAGCTCAGTAGGATTTACACATCTGTGTGTTAAAGGGGGTGTCCAGTGTAGGTCACACATGGTCAGCCAAATGACCTGTGAGTCTGTTCCAATTGATGCATTTCCCTTAGTGTGCGGCTGAGTAATAAAGGTGTTTGTCACACTCCAAGGTGCCTCATCTCTGTCAATGCAGATCTCTTTCCACTTTGCATGTGGCATATCTGGCATAGTTGTGGAATATTATGCATAGGAGTCCATGTGTAGTTTAGCAACATGCATGCAGTTGCTCATGGGTTAGGCTCCCTATTGGGCATGAAGTACATGGTCGTGTATGTTTCTTGGCATGTTGGTCCGCACAATGGGCCACCAACAGCTGCTGAGGGTATGTCTCCTGTGCGCAGGTCGGCCTTCAGTTTCCTGATCCGGTGTCATGCTTCTTTGGTGATTGTGCATGCATTGTCTCTGGGTGTGCCATGTGACACTGGACACTCCTTACTTTACACACGCACCTGTTGCAGTTGTCCTTCTGACATCCTAGTCTATGTGTGCAAATTCTGTCATTTTGCAAGGAGATGCCGCCTGCTGCTGCGGCCCCTGCAGCAAGGGCCAACAGAGTATCCACATTTGGCAACACACACGCCTCCAGGATGCTCCTCACTTCCTCCCTCCATCCATTCATTTTGCTGTCCTCAGCTTGTCTATGCCACTGTTGCCGCCACGCGGTGCCAAAGGCTGGACCATCAGCACATGCAAGGTGCACATTGCACCACCATTCTGTCCTTGCATTACCCATATCACACTACAGTCTGATGTATCAGCCACACTCTGAGCTATGTCCATCCGCACATCTAACGCCTGCTGTCAGACATACCCTGGGCACACACACGACACCTTTGCATGCTGCGTGTGCAACTCCAACTGCCTACACTGCGCTGCCCCGCCTTCCAGGCCCTGTCACACCAACCAGGTCACGTCCCTAATACTCCCCACCGGCTCTGTAGCCCAGCAAGGGCATGGGAGTGGCACTCAAGGCTTCAGCATGTAGTATGGTGTCATCGTCTGGGACATGGCACAGGTATCATCTCTCAGCATGTCGTTCTACTGAGTGTCCAGGACCCCCCTCTCCACCATCACATGCGCACAGCACCTCATCATCAGCTCGTATGCCATTGACAACCAGGTGCTCCTCACCCTCAACAAAGACACAGACATTGGCAGTTCCATCATTCAAGTATGCATGAGATCTATTGATGGATGGCTGCACACGAGCCACCTGAGGCTGGACTTGTACAGGACTGAGGTGAACATCTGAGGATTGTCCCCTTCCAGCTGGGTCAAGTGCCTGTGTCCCACCCGCAAGAGCCCTGCACAAGCACCCAGTACCACACACACAAGATGGTGTGCATCATGTTGGGCTCGCTCACATATGCCATGCTAGTCCACAGCATCTGTACCTCATGCTGCAACGCCCTCTGCATTATGCACATGATCCACAGATGGATCCACTCCAAGAAAAGACAGACCATCCCCCAGGTCCATGACAACATCCGTGTCAAATACTGCCCTGCCCTCTACGGAGCAAGTCCATTCAAACTCCCAGGAAACTGGTCCATTTCCAGGGGGCATCTGCACACCTCAGATTCAACACCCTGCGCCCCAGCCACCTCACCGTCCACCATGGATAGCTGCAATGGATCACTGTCTGCTGCAGGGTGACCTCCATACTCCCCACCCACACTCAGGATGCAGTCCACAACACCGAACCCAACCAACCTTGTACGTCTGTCATCCTAGATCCCGTTGGGCCATCTCCGTGCATCCAACCTTGCCCTGGCCACCGTTCTTCACATCCACCGTACTCCAGCATACAGGACATTGTTCTCCCACCTGGCCACACATACCTGGGACTCCCTCCCCGGGAACCTCCACATGAGCCATGACCTCTACGCCTTGATGATGATCTCCCAAATAGGTCTCTACGCACAGTTTAGCAAGCCCCCCCTCAGCAGCCAGAGGCCATCACAGGTGGGTGTTGTGCTCCATGCCTACATTGAATGACACCTTGTGACCCATGTGTGTCCTGTACCAGACTCTGATCCCAGGGTATGGATGGCTGGAGTTGGTTCAACACTCAGCCATAGTTTGACATTTCCACACACATATGTCATTGAATGATGCAAAATTACAGGAACGTCTCATGTCCAAAGAGAAATATTTATTTACGGTGGGGTAAGTGGTTTGGTAGATGCAATTGGGTGCTGTACCGTGGGAATAGAATCCAAAGTTCACAGGGGGAGATAGTATCCTTGGCATTGGAAGTCATCAGAGTCCAGGCCACAGTGTTGGTCATCATTGGTCAGACTGTGACCAACAAGTCCATGTGGCAGAGAATGTCATTGGATGAGGTGCTGCTGTTGCGCCGGAGGGCCAGGTGCCAGGTCAGGTGACCTGGGAGATGGGGATGGTCCACTGACTCTCACGGTCTTTTCCGTGGACGACCCACCTTCCTCCGGGGACCCTCAGATGCAGGCCTTGACGATGCTGGGGACGCTCCGTCAGATGAATCCTCCTCCCTCCCTGTGTCTGGTGCTGGTCTACGCCTGGTGACACAGGGAGGGTTTGCCAGGCTTTGGGCGATCTGACGTAGTGATTGGCTCACATCCCTGTGCACCGCCAGGAGCTCAGCCAGTCTTGTCTCCATCCGTCCTTGGTGTTGTTGATGACTGGCATGATGCTCAACCTGCAGGTTCTTAATGTCATCGAGGGTCCCCTGCATCTCGGAGAGTCTTGACACGACCTGGTTGATGCCTCTGGTGTCACGCCGGTATGAGTCAAGGATGTTGCGTATGTGTGACATACCGGGGTCCTGAGCTGGCTGGTCAGGTTCGCACCTCCGCCTGCCTCCACTCCCACCACCCCTGCCCACTTGAGCCTGGCCTGCCCTTGTGGGTACATTGGGTCTACGGGACCCCTGAGGGATGGCATTTGCAGGGTTGCCTGCCTCCTCCTGGGTGCCCGGAGAACCTTGTCCCTCCTGGTCAGACTGGCTCTGTTGTTCAGTGTGTTACAACAAACAAATGATGGACGGAATGCTGACAATGCATACATTCTCCCCCAGTCAAGAGATCTGGGTTAAATCCATCGTTCTTTTGCCCACTACGCCACCCCAGTTCAGACATGGCCATATGCAAATCAGTCTTGACCCTGTGCCTCATGGGAACAGTCCATCCCGAACTGCCAAGCCATGTCTTCCCTGGACCAGAATCAAGCATCCTAGGACCGGTTTCTGGCTATCAGCCGTCATCAGCCAGGATAGCTTGACTCCAGTGGCGTAGTGAGCACGGGTCCCACGTCTGGGAATACCCATCCCACTTAGGGCGAAAAGCGTTACAACAAACAAATGATGGACGGAATGCTGACAATGCATACATTCTCCCCCAGTCAAGAGATCTGGGTTAAATCCATCGTTCTTTTGCCCACTATGCCACCCCAGTTCAGACATGGCCATATGCAAATCAGTCTTGACCCTGTGCCTCATGGGAACAGTCCAGCCCGAACTGCCAAGCCATGTCTTCCCTGGACCAGAATCAAGCATCCTAGGAACGGTTTCTGGCTATCAGCCGTCATCAGCCAGGATAGCTTGACTCCAGTGGCGTAGTGAGCACGGGTCCCACGTCTGGGAATACCCATCCCACTTAGGGCGAAAAGCGTTACAACAAACAAATGATGGACGGAATGCTGACAATGCATACATTCTCCCCCAGTCAAGAGATCTGGGTTAAATCCATCGTTCTTTTGCCCACTACGCCACCCCAGTTCAGACATGGCCATATGCAAATCAGTCTTGACCCTGTGCCTCATGGGAACAGTCCAGCCCGAACTGCCAAGCCATGTCTTCCCTGGACCAGAATCAAGCATCCTAGGACCGGTTTCTGGCTATCAGCCGTCATCAGCCAGGATAGCTTGACTCCAGTGGCGTAGTGAGCACGGGTCCCACGTCTGGGAATACCCATCCCACTTAGGGCGAAAAGCGTTATAACAAACAAATGATGGACGGAATGCTGACAATGCATACATTCTCCCCCAGTCAAGAGATCTGGGTTAAATCCATCGTTGTTTTGCCCACTACGCCACCCCAGTTCAGACATGGCCATATGCAAATCAGTCTTGACCCTGTGCCTCATGGGAACAGTCCAGCCCGAACTGCCAAGCCATGTCTTCCCTGGACCAGAATCAAGCATCCTAGGACCGGTTTCTGGCTATCAGCCGTCATCAGCCAGGATAGCTTGACTCCAGTGGCGTAGTGAGCACGGGTCCCACGTCTGGGAATACCCATCCCACTTAGGGCGAAAAGCGTTACAACAAACAAATGATGGACGGAATGCTGACAATGCATACATTCTCCCCCAGTCAAGAGATCTGGGTTAAATCCATCGTTCTTTTGCCCACTACGCCACCCCAGTTCAGACATGGCCATATGCAAATCAGTCTTGACCCTGTGCCTCATGGGAACAGTCCAGCCCGAACTGCCAAGCCATGTCTTCCCTGGACCAGAATCAAGCATCCTAGGACCGGTTTCTGGCTATCAGCCGTCATCAGCCAGGATAGCTTGACTCCAGTGGCGTAGTGAGCACGGGTCCCACGTCTGGGAATACCCATCCCACTTAAGGCGAAAAGCGTTACAACAAACAAATGATGGACGGAATGCTGACAATGCATACATTCTCCCCCAGTCAAGAGATCTGGGTTAAATCCATCGTTCTTTTGCCCACTACGCCACCCCAGTTCAGACATGGCCATATGCAAATCAGTCTTGACCCTTTGCCTCATGGGAACAGTCCAGCCCGAACTGCCAAGCCATGTCTTCCCTGGACCAGAATCAAGCATCCTAGGACCGGTTTCTGGCTATCAGCCGTCATCAGCCAGGATAGCTTGACTCCAGTGGCGTAGTGAGCAGGGCTCCTGGGTGTGTCCTGGGATGTGGCAGGAATGGTGGTGGTGGTTGGCACAGATGTACCTGACGCAGGTGCTGCAGGGGCTTGGGCACCAGAGGGTCCAGGTTGGTCAGGGTCATCCACGGAGTGGTGAGAGTCGTCACTGCCGGTGGGATCATCTTCACGCGGTGCCTGGGACTGTGATTCTTCCCCCCCAGCTCTGGGGGAGATCGACGACGTTGCCCTGTGTGTGAGAGAGAGACAATGTTAATGGTGTTTCATGCGACATCTATGTTTCATACATATTCAAGTTGACACATTTCCTCCAGGTAGTTGGATGTGCCTAGCTTTCCTCTCAATGTCCACTTGGGGATGGGTATGTTGCGGGGGACAGATTGGGATGTTCTCCGGAGTGTTTGACCTGTAGATTGTTTTCTCTGATGCTTATTTGGCTCTGGATCGGTCTTGTTGTGTCACATGTCCATTGTGGGAGTGTGTAAATGCGTTGCCTGCCCCGGGTGTGTGTGCTTGCGTTAGGGGGGGGGGGGGTTGTGACCGGGCCTGCTGTTGTGTGTAGTGTGAGTTGTCATTGGGTCTCCCAGGTGATGTGTCTGTCCCCTCATGGTGCATGCTGGCATGACAGTGAGTGTGAGTTCCTGTGCTAGATACCTGTGCTTGTGGAGTTGGTGTTTGAGTGTACAGTGGTCCCAGGAGGGCCTTGTGCTGCATACAGCAGGGCCAAGTGTCATCTACCTTGTCAGTACTTTGCCAGTCCCTGTGCATTGTGCATGGTTATGTACCTATGCCATATGGGCTGAGGGCATTGGTGTCTGCGTCTCATTTTCACAATGTGTTGTGTGGGGCCCACCCTCCCAGCCTCCCGGACATCCAGTCTTGTGTTTGTGGTTGTTGTAGGCTTGGACATGGCCTTGCCTTGATTTGTGAAGGGTGCATGGTGACGTTAGTGGCATCAGCGTGGTTTTTGAGTGTGGTTGTTTGCGGTGAGTGCTTGGGGGAAGTTGGGTGCATTTGGTGTGTATGTGGTGTGGACCCCATTGCCCCCATGTTACGTGAGTTGTTTGTGTACTCACCAGGCTCTGCGACTCCTTCGACTCCGTGTACTCCCACCGGTGGTAGCAGGGCCATCACCTTCTCCTCCCAGGGATGGTAGTGTACTGGTCTGCGGGGCGGCCCACCTCCAGTGATGTTAGTCTGGGCATATTCTTCATTCATTTTCCTCTTGACCGCCCTGCGCAGATCGTACCACCTGGCTTGGCATTCATGCCTGGTCCTTCGGATGGGCGCAACAGCATTCACCTTGTCGACAATCCTCTGCTACATGGTAGATTTTGCAGATATGCTGGTCTGTCTGACCAATGTTCCAAACAGCTGTGGCTCGACTCTGATGACTTCGTTGACAAGGAGGTCCAGCTCCGCCGTTGTGAACTTTGGATTCTTGTCTGTGGGCATGGTGTGGGGTGTGGGTGTGGGTGTGGATGGTTGTGGGTGTGTGGGTGTGAATGTGACGGTGTGTGTGTGAATGTGAAGAGGGGGATGTTTGTGGAAGAGGTTGTGTGAAGGTGTGTGAGTGAAGGTGTAGTGGAGGTATGAGTGATGTGGAGCAGTTTCTCTGTGGAGTTGTTTCTCAGTGGGGTCTGGCTGCAGTGGGTCGGTTGCAAAGGCTCATGGGTTGTGTGTGTGGGCCCTTTTTATTGGTCCATTTTTGGGTGTGGCTGTGTTTGAATTTTGGTGGGTGTGTTCAGTGGCGTAGCTAGAGATTGTGGCGCCCGGGGCTATCCCTCAGATTGTCGGCCCCCCACAGGGGGGGGCATGCACTTCAAAGAGGTCCGAGAGACACGTAGTATCGCCGCTAATAGTTACCTTGATCATGCAAGTTACATGCGCATACATGACACGGTCCAAGGCTACACAGTTGAATACACCGGTGACTGGCAGTACAAAAGAGAACACACAGACTGCATGATCTATCTGGGGACTCAGAAAAACCGCATGTGACATCCATCAGAGAGCTGCGTGAACAATTACCTAGTAAACCCCTCAACACAATGCAAACATGCACATACATGACACTGTTCATGTAACCTTCATCTACAGCTGACATTAAATGACCATACATCATGGTCCCCCCCCATTAAAGCAGTGGGGACCTGCACAAATGTGATGTGCTCTGTGGACCCAAAACCAACTTAACAGTGTCGAAGCCTGTGATTCTTTATCTTTCAAAAACAGAAAATTAATTATTCACAGGGAATGACTCACTGTGTGCCCTTAAAACTAAACGCAGCACAAAGGGGTCAGTCAGCTCCACCTTGCCAACACAGACCGGATACAAAGTCCACTCTGGTGGCCCAAAGGCAACAACCAGGGGTCGCTCCCTGTCATTACTTCCAAGCAGCAGCAACCAGCTCCCTGGGAATGAAAAGACATGTGCTCTTGCTACCCAAAACCAGGTTGTAATAGTGCATCTCTCCTTCACAGCAGCCTCAGCACACACATGGTGCACAGCCTGCCTGGGGGCCCAAAGCTAAAATACAGGGAGGGGCGACACATTATGATCACAATCCTTAAACACAGTTGTGGGGGCCATGGGAAATTGTTCAACTCTATCCAAGACCCGGGACAAACTGTTCCGGCGCTGCGGCACTCCTTGAATATTCAGAAGAAACAAGAAAAATAAGACCAGTAAAACTCCCTCTTTTCCAAATCTCTTTCTAAATATTATCACTTTCCATGTAATGTTCCTTTGATGGGAAGAGGAGGTTTCTGAGGTGGGAGTATCAGGCAAGTGATACTACTCAGGCTCCATCTGTTCGAGCCTTCATGGAGAATCCCTCTTCATTACTACCTCCACCTGACCCCGGACTCGGCAACGCTCTCCCTTACAGGCGTGATTATCCACTCCTCTCTCCAGTGCACCTTATCTCACAGCTGACCTTGGGCCCCAGCCCCATATCAGGCACCATCGGGCTCCACTTTGCTTTTTCCCGGTAAAACAATTAGTAAAATCACCTTCAAACTTAAAACATTGAATATAGCAGTAAATATAATTTGCATGCACTTTAAAGTATGTTCCACAGTAGCCCTTATGACCCGACTGCTAATTAAATAAACAAAAACAGAAAGGCCATGACAGGGCCGGCTTTAGCGCTGATGCGAAAGTCTTTTTTGGCGCCACACTAATAACCTCTTTCTCCGTAAATACCTTTACTACCACCTTCCAACAGTGCCCCTCATCCCTCCATGGCCCCCCTAGTGACCTCCTCCTCAGATTCCCTCACTGCCTCACGCCACAAGTGCCCCTCATCTCCCCATAGCCCCTCCCCCTCATGACCTCCTCCTTGGACTCCCTCACTGCCACCATCCACCAGTGCCCCTTATCTCTCTGTAGCCTCTCCCCCTCATGACCTCCTCCTCAGACTCCCTCACTACCAGCCTCCACCAGTGCTCCTCATCTCATCCTAGCTCCCCCTCCACACCATGACCTCTTCCTCGGATTCCCTCACTGTCACCCAGGGCACAGGTCCTAAAAAAAGCAGTGGGGGGACGCTGACGTCACAACAGCAAGTGATGTCACGAAAGGTGGCTTGCACCATCAGACTCATTGCCTCCCCTCGCTCACCCCTTAGATGCCATTGCATCAGAGAAGCCAGCGTGTGAGCAGCGTTCTCGCCCCAGAGAGGCCAAAGAGTAAATGTGTGGCTCCATTTGCTCCAGTAATCGAGCTCCCGTTAAAATAAGTGAGGGGACGCCATCCACCCGCCTGGTACCCCGACTCGAGCCCTGCAGTCACCCTCCACCAGTGCCCCTCATCGCTCCACAGCCCCTCCAACTACCTCCTCCTCAGATTCCCTCACTGCCACCCTCCACCAGTGCCCCTCATCGCTCCGTAGCCCCTCTCTCATATGCACTTGTTGTTTAGCGCTACTCATATCAGTGTAGTGTGTCAGCACTTTACACCACGAACACATTATACAGAGACAATGAATCATACAAGTATGTAAATCAGTCTACAGGGAATGTCACATAAGCCAATGAGGATTACAAGGTGTAGGAATCACATGTCATCCATACTGGTGGGCAGTATATTTTGAGAGGGTTTGGTCTGGGGAAACACAACCTTAGGATTTAAAAGAGTATTCCATGGGGGTCAGCTTTACTGATAAAAATGTATCTCTGCCCAAACATACTCATTTTAGCAACATTAGAATGATGAAAGACTGAGGAAGTTCTAACTATATCACAAAACAAATCTATACCATTCATGTTTGCATGCAGCTCTTTGGTGACAGTTCATTGGTCACTGTCCTGTGTTAGGATTGTAACTTCTGAACTGCAAGTAACACAAGGATCTCTGTGGCAAAGGCAGCAGCCCACTGAGCTTCCACACAAAATACAGTTCATCTGCATTTAAAAACTACTAACAGACAAATAATTGCTCTCCAGTGGATCATTAATCACCAGCGTTATTGGGGCATCTTTTATTGTCTTATTGTTGTCCTGCATCGGCCATGATAATGATAAAAACTATTTAAATAAAGCGCACACGAAGTACGTGTCCTGCTGGACCTGCGCATTTTTTTTTAAAAGAAAAGAAACACATTCTCTTACCTACTACTGCACTAAAACGAATTATCCACGGAGTCGGACGCAGCAGAGCAGACTGCCCCATGCCACAAGGTCCTCACGATAGTGCGTAGTGGTGAAGCACGTGACGCGTCACCGCTACATTCTCATCGCGAGGGCCGGGCAAAAATGTAGCCCAGGGCCGTCATTGGTAGCGCTGGCGCGCGCTCTCCAAGATTGACGGCCCTGGGGAGCAGGCTGGGATGGGACCAGTATACGCGGGCGGCACCGCACGGGCAGATTAACGGTCATCAATCATCATGGTGGCAATTGCAGCAGCAGGCGCTGACGCACTGGCGCACTCAGCACTACAACCAAGTAGGTCAGTGCACGCAGTGCGCAGCGCGCTGCATGCACTCAAACTGGGCCGCCCGGCCGCACGCGCCGTTGCGGCCGACTTTATAATTTATTTAGTGACACTGTGTCCCTAAATAAATTATAAAGGCCGCCGCGCCGCAGCCGCCCTAAATATAGTGCCGCCTGGGGCGGTCCGCCCCCACCGCCCCGCCCTATCTACGCGCCTGGGTGTGTTATAAGTGGTGGTTGTGATTTGGGGCCTCTGTTTTCCTGTTTGGATGTGCCAGGTCAGTCATTGAGATGTATTTTGTCATGTAGACGTGTTTTGTGGTGTTGTGCAAGTCGAATTGACCCTCCTTGTGCTGTTTTACAGTGTTCTGGTTCTGTAAGAGTCATTTTCGCGCAGGTACGATCCGTACATACGCGATGCTGGGTGAGGGTGCTGGGGTACGGTGTTGGAGTGCGGCGCGTACATGCGGTGGGGGTTCGGTGCATACACGTGCGGCCCTGGGGTACGGCGCGTACATGCGGGGGTACGGCACGTACATGCGGAGGTACGGCGCGTACATGCGGGGTGATGCGCCTACAGGGGGGTACGGCGCGTACATGGGGGGGTACGGCACGTACAGGTGCGGGGCTGGGGTACAGTGCGGACAGGGGTGTAAGGCGCGTACATGGGGGTGGTACGGCGCGTGCATGGGGTGGTACGGCACGTACAGTTGCAGAGCTGGGGTACAGTGCGGACAGGGTGGTGTACGGTGCTGACATATTTGGGGGTGGGGGGGCTGTACGGCTCGTACACAGGCATGAGTTTACCCGTGTACATGTGTGCTCCTGCGTTGGCTCCGTACGGGCCTTTTTACGTGCGATTGTGTATTCGGACGGACGGTCGGGATCGTACTTGCGCGCTCGGACTTGTGTTTTACGATTTGCACGTAAAAATGTCCAGATCACTTTCGTACACTTTTCCCGACGATATTCGGACGTGAACACTTTCCGACGCACTCTTGTAGACTTTTCTCGACGCTATTCGTAGTTATTTTTCACGGACGAATCGTACTTGGCAGTTTGTACGGTACTTGTACGACTCGTACGTAAAAAAATATGGATATGGGTCGTACACAAATTATTTTTACCGGATCGGAATCGGCACCTAAATCTTGGACACAGTAATCACTATTGTCCTAATCTGTGCAAATATCACTGGAGACCTAAAACCCATTCTGGGTTGGAAATACAACTGGAACTGCGGATCCATACAACGAGATTAGAGCCCTGAAGAAGTCGCAGTGCACGACAATTAAGCACGACAAAACACGTGTTGGCTAAGTATCTCAAGAATAAACTGAAGTGACTGTTTTAACAGAGGAACAAGAGTGTTTTTTATTATTGTCAATGATACATAACATATACTGTTGGTGTGTGCAAGGGACTGTTGTTTTGGTTTATCAGTGGTTATCCACACACTGGGGAGGAGGGTGGCTCTCCCCACCCTTATGCACCGTAATCATAATTGTACACTAGTTTATACTCAGTGCGTATTTCCCAGTAGCGCCATTACCCTACACTATCCACCGACCAAGAAGCCCCACTCTTTCATGAATACATGTTTTTCTTAAAAATAGTCTAATTGCTTCACAAAGCATTATGTTACCTTCTTTGGGTTCTTTTTGATGCTTGAAACCATTGCGTTTCAGGCCCAGAAGATCTCATTCTTCAACAAAGTCCTTTAAAAACAGTGGCAGCCGGTAGGTTCACGGGTGGCTAAGTGCGCACGGGGGAGGTCACGCAGGGGGCGCAATGTAAAAAAATGCTTTAAAAACAACTTACCTTGTCGCTGAGTCCCCCGTCTCTGCTCCTGCTCTTCTTTGTCGAACTCCAGGAACAGGAAGCACAGCCAGGTTCCTCTGACCAATCACAATGCTGCAATGCAGCATTGGGATTGGTAAGTATCCAGGCTCCCCTCACCAATCACAACACTGCAATGGAGTGTTGTGATTTATCTGAGCGTCATGGTGCAACGTTCAGTCAAGGAATGGGGACCTGGGCATGTTCTGGAGAACAGGGAAGGTGTGCATGACTGTTTGGCTGGTCCCAGAGGGTTGGCCAAACAGTCATGTGCACTTAGAAGTGGCCAAATCACTCCTACCCTGCCCTGCTCCGAGAGCAGGGCAGCCCTGCCCAACCACACGCCTGCAATGCAGCACGGAAACATAAAATGATAATAGCTCAAAGTTATTATTTCATGTTTCCCTTATTTGCAGTGCTTAAAAACAGTGGGATGACGGAGGAGCTGCCACTGTTAAAAATGAGGATATAAAACAGTTCTGTTAGCTGATCTGGGTGCCTCAGTAGGCCAATTTCCCCCAATTTTAAAGGGTTGCCAACTTTCCATTATCACTTTGCACACATGGAGGAACTTTGGGGCATATTCTCAAAGAGCTATCGCCGAGTTAAACGCACTTTTTCGCAGCCAAACTCACGATAAATTTACTGCCCTATTCACAAGCCGGTGCTAACAGCCCATTTCACCATTTTTCCGGCAATAGTATCCTCAAAAAACATAGCCACAGATGACCCCGGCAACTATCGCTAATGAGATGCGGAGTAGGTGTTCCCATGCAGAAAGCCATGACAACACCACTCCACAACATTCTCAACGACCAGCCAGATCAGCAATAAGATCACAAAACATGCGATAAGGCACGTTAGCAGCAGGAAATTAACACCTACCCTGAGCTGGTGCAAAGTCGGACAACAACCGGCACCAGACAAGGGAGCACAGCCCATAGCCAAACATGAAGAACAACAGATGCCCCCGGGCAACTGAACATGCGGCCCGGATCCCCAATAGGGCAACAACACCCACCGCCACCACCCCCAGGACCCCCCCAGGCCCCCCTCCCAGACCAACTCTGAGGCAGCGCAGACAAAGACAGCGACCTGCTGAAAATGCACAAACCTCACAGGCCCAACACCAGGGAATGTCATTGCCCACCACAGGCTCAAAACGACAACCATCCTACGCATCCTGACTACCATTGCCCACAGGCCGACGCCACCAACACAGCGGACAACCAACATCCCTCCGCAGACAAAGCTGATGGCTGTGCTGCACCTGTAGGCTTCTGGGACCTGACAACCAACAACCGCCAGAGTCGGAGGAGTCTCACAGCCAGCCCAATCCAAGCCACCCACAACTGTCTTGGATCATCAGCTTAGTACCACACTACCTATCCTTCCCCCACACTGCGCAGGAAAAGCTGGAGACAGAGTAAGGCGTTTACACCATAGCTGGCTTCCCTAACGTGTCAGGGGGCAATTAACTGCACACATGTCCTACTTGTGCCCCCTGGTGACACTGCACACAATATCTGCTACCGAAAGCACACGCATACCATCACTGTGCAGGCAATAGTGGACCACCTGGGAATCTCCACCAACGTCGACGCCAACCACCCCTTCCGAGTGCATGAGTCCTACATCTTCCAACAGTCCATCATCAACCGGCGCTTCCTGGCTGGCACCTATGGAAATGCGCTGCTCGTTGGCAAGTACCATATGAACACACCACACACCTCAACTCCACAATCATGCAACTCACAACACAGGGAATACACATGTCACAAACTCACATACAACATGCCAAACAACATGCCCACCCACCAGACACAACAGCACAACTTACTCTGGAAACCTGGGCCAGCCATGCACATAAGCCATCAACGGCATGGCACCTCAGCCACACAATAGAAGATTGTGGGAAGAGTTGGGGACCAGGCATATGCGAAGGAGGCAAGTGACCGATGAATGAGAACATACACAATGCCAAGTGTGGGGTGGAAGCCATGTCCAGACTGCAGTATGCAGACCACACCCATATCCATGTCGACATACACCGCTGGTGTATGGAGTGTAGTGGACAGTGGACGCAACCATGTCACCCCAGCCAGTAGGGAAGATCCCGGAAATGTAGCTTGTTACGTCCCCCCTGGAAGTGTGAGTGGAGTGGGCTGGCCCGGTGTACGCCAGGCCAGTGTAGGGGTGTGAATAAAAAGCACGCAGCTCTGGGTGTGGTCCTCTTCCGGAACGCCCGATGTCTCTGTCAGGGTGGCGCCCCTCACCCCGCCACGAGGCTGATGCCGTGAGCAGTGTTGCCTGCGTCCCTGTGCGCCTGCTGCACCCCGGCCCACTGGTCCCCATACCAGTCCTGCAAGGCCCTGCGCATCCAGGCCTCAATGCACACCTGCCGACACTGGCGTGTGTCGACGAGGGCCCACCACATGCCGGTGCAAGCTCCAAGCCCGAGTGCCGCGACCCTGGCAGCCTCCTCAGACCATCACAGCCTCCGCGACACAGGCCCGCAGTACTCCCTTCTCATAGACGTACTCCACCGGCATACACAGCGGACTAGTAGGTCACACATTTAGAACTGAGTCTTGATTACACCATGGCAGAGAACATTAATTATGGCTGCTTTTATCTCACTATACTCCCTTCGATGTGGTGACACCAAGTCTGTGTATAGCATTCCAACCACACATGTCTGTGTGTCTACTGTCCTCGGGCCACACTGCACTGGAGTTGGTCACACATTTGGAACTGGGTCGTGATTTTTCAGTGGCAAAGTACATATCATTGCACGCAAGGAGAGGTGTAAGAGGATGACGCGTTTCAGGCCGGAAGGGAAAAAGGATCATCGTTACGGAGGTGATCGAACACTACGACAACTGCCCTGGTGTCACTAACTCTGTGCATCGCAAGCCGACAACACGTGGCTGTGGGCCCCTGCTGACCGCTGGCTCTGGCCAACACTGCGGTCGAGTAGGTCACACATTTCGAATTCAGTCTTGATTTATTTATGGCTGACTTGATATCAGGCCTCATCGCAGACTGCATCCCCTGTCAGCTCTGGTAAGTCTGTTCCCCGAAATCCATGGACACTTTCTGGTTGAACTTTGGTGGTGCCTGAGTCCATGGACTGGGGGTTGTCGTCACCATCATGTCGGTGATACTAACTTTGTGGCAAAAACGAGGCAGTAGCATTCCACTCCTACATTTACTGCTTCCGGACGGCTTATTGCCTCTGCATCATGCCCTGGAGGACACCTTCCACTGTCCCCCGCAACCCTCTGCCACATTCACCTTGGACATCGATGAGGACCCACTCAGCTCACGTGGCCCATCTGACTGCACTGCAAGTCACCGTCCTGTGGCGGGGTGCCTCTGCCGGCCGCAGTGCATCCGGGGCCACTAACTCTGTGCAGCTCAAGTCAGGGAACCTGGCTCCTGAGATATTGGATGGCCTCTGAGACGATGGCCATGGGGTCATCGATGCCATGTGTATGTGGCCCTGCGCTGTCCGCTGCCTCCGGACTCAACTGCATTACACCATGGCTCACACATCACATCTAGTCCTGACCGGACTGGACCGCATCACTGCAGGAGGCACTAGCCATCACCGCCAGGTCCACCTCCAACCGCCAACTGCAGGAGTCGAAACAGTCGTACTGGCAGACTGACGGAGTTGCTCACACCTGTGGTGGATGCCATCATCTGCCTGATACCCTGCTCGGCACTCCAGGTGCCCCAACCTCAGTGCACTGCAACTCACGGACACCACTGTTTCATTTTGTGTGACCTCTGTACTTGCTCTGGCTACCTCCATGATGCACCACAGTTGTCTCTGTTATGCTGGTGTTTTCTGGTTCCGTTTAACTGGTGTTCACTGTTCAAGTTTTTGCCAGCACCAACCACTCCTTGCGGGCTGGCCTACACTCACCCCACACACATCCAGGACAGGCGTCACTGTACAAGTGGTGCTGCCAATAAAGGGGCCGGGTGCATGTACCCGTGGCCAGTTCCACAAACTATCTGCGTATATCCGTGTGGTCATAATGTATGCATGAGGGCCCCAGGCCCGTCAACACTACATTGTGTTGTTTACAGCGGACGCCAACATGTCACCGCAGGCAGCGTGTTAGACCTTGGACATGTAGCTTTATCGTCACCCACTCAATACGTAAGAGGAGTGTACTGGGCCCTCGTATGCAGGTCCAGCATGGGTGTGTGGATGATAATTGTGAGCCTCTGGGCGTGGTTCAGTACTGGAAACTTGCAAATGCATGTGTCTCTGTCATAGTGTGGGTCTCCTTTGTGTGGTGTAGGTGTTCCCTAAAGGGAATTAGACACCCACGTATGTGATCTAGGTCGTATTCCATGGGTTCAGACCCCACCCGTACCTGTTCAGCCACCTCTGTTTGGCATCCTGACACCTGGCATTGGAATACCATGTGTAGCTCGGTGAGGTGTTGGGAGCCAGCCATGGTGGCGGGTGCTTCCTGCTGTGTTGTCTGTGCAGGGGCTGGGTTCTCCTCTATGTAGCTTGGCTGCCCTGGTCCTGGTGGTAAGTTGCCTGGGATGTCCAAGAGCTGTTGTGGTGGGCGGGGTCGAAGGTGTGGTATTCCCTCCAGCATCACTGTAGAGGTGTCTGGTCTGCTCTGCTGGAGGTGTTGTTTGTCCATCTGCAATGTGAAGGGGAGATGCGTGTTGACATTGTGTTGACATGTATGTTGGAACATTGTTCTAGTTCACATGCAGACTGTATGACTGTGTACATTGTGACTGTTTGTGAGGTGCTGGATATTTGTTGCTGGACAGTGGACATTTGGTCTACATGACGAATGTGTGGTTGTACACGTACTTTTCCATTTCACATTTTCCTGCTATGTTAGATGTGATTGTTCTGTTTCTGCTCATGAGCGGACCCAGTTGTGTCCTCTGGTCTGCAGTGTCGGTGTTGCACTTTGTGCCACATTGTTGTCGGATGTGCTGTTATTGTTATGTGTGTGTGCTGCGGTGTGCCACGGGGTTCAAGGACATTATCCAGGGTCATTGTGGGTGTGCAGTGTGCTACACATCATTGTGCATGTGTGCCATTGTGCCCATCTACCCCGTCCCCCAGTCCCTGGTCGTTACTCGCCCTGTTGATGTTGTGTCAGGTCCTCTTGAGCTGTGTCCTATCTCCCACCTCCTTGCAGCGTTTCCACACTGATGACTGTGGCCTCAGTTTCCTCCAGCTCCTCCTGTGGTGCAGGACTCCCACCTCCTGTTGCTGCCTTCCTGTTGGCATCATGCCAGCGCCTCTTGGCCTCCTACATTTACCTCCTCGACACTACAACTGCATTCACGGTGGTCTAATTGTGTGTCAGTTGATGGTAGTGTTCTGTCACCTCCGTGACATTGATTTGCTTTTCCTGCGGACTGCACCCCGTCTTCCTCTCACTCTTCTCCTTGGCCTTCCCCGACCCCGTTGTTCCTTGCTTGTGGCTTGTGGGGCTTGTAGGGTTCGCATTGGCCTCTGTACTCGGCCAGGGTGCATCCATGGTGCCCCGCTGTTACTTTTTTTCTCCCTTTTATTTGCGTGGCTTTTAAGGTGCATTTACCCACATGACGTGTGGGAATTGCAGGCCTGTTGGCTGCCTCATCGCAACTTTTTTGGCGTTGGTGTTTCGTGTTTTTGCGGCGTCGCGTTGACTTTATCACGGGCATTTGACGCGTTATCGTGGGCCTATCGCATGGTGCGGCCGTGTTGAGAATACCACGTTGACAAGGTGTTATTTTCCCGCGATAGACTGCGATGTGAGTAGTTGCATTAAGCTACTTTTGCGGTAGTTATCACACGTTCTTGAGAATATCCCCCATTGAGTGTGCCTTAACACTTTGCACGTGTAGAAGCATAAATACGATGGTTACAGAGGAGGGTGGACTATGAGATTCCAGAGCAAAACTTGAACTTGAATTCCATTATGCTATCCTCTAAAACAGTCATAAGTCCTTTTTAGGTCACAACTTACCAGACAGTGCAGCTGTCCGCTCACTAAAGACATCTTGGGGACATTCGGAAAGCTGACCTAGGAATGCATTAAGCACGTTGCCTACCATTGGCTTCGTTGTTTGTAACTCACATTTTCTAGTTTTCTATTTGCTGGCTTTGTTTGCTTTAGACTGTCCAGTTCGAGTTCGTCCCTCTTGTTACCCAAACCTTCTTCACTGCATTCTTTCACAAACTTAATTTCTGTAAACAGGCCTTTAAATCTTGTTCTTATCTTGTCACATTTGCTGTGTATTCAAATATCAGGCTGTGTCTTTCAGGGAGTTTGGTGTTTATTTTTATTTTTCTGACTTCAAAGTGACATGATTTATGTAACAATCATGCAAGCTACTGTGGGTTGCTCGAGGACGGCTGTACAATGTTGTTATTTTCTACCATACAACAAAATGTAAATGTCTGTATATGAACTGTGCTGACGCTCAAATCAATACATTGGGTCATGACATATCCACACATTATTGTTTGTGTGCTGTATACTTTTATCAGTAAAACTGCATGTGAGTGCAAATGTAATGGTAATTTCAATTGAAGATGTGTTGTCTGTAATGACAGTATGCTGCCATACCAGGCATGCTCCATGTCGCCCCACTCCACTACACTCTGCACCACTCCATGCCACTGCACTCTACTCTGCACCACTCCCCACTATGCTACTCCCATACACACTGCTTTACTGCTCTCTTCTCTGTACCACTCCACTCTATGCCTCTTTCCTCTACACCACTCCACTCTCTATGCCAGTGCACTCTACCCCACACTACTCTACTAATCACCACTGCAATCTTCACCACTGCGCTCTACAAAACTCTGTGCCACTCCACTCCATGCATTCTGTTCTGCAACTCTGCACTCTATGCCACTGCACTCTACGCCAATGCACTCTACTCTGTACTTCTCCACTGTACGCCAATGCACTCTATGCCAATCTCCTCTGTGCCACTCTATTCTACTCTGCACCACTGCACCTTATTCAGAAAAAATCTACTCTACGCTACTGCACTTAGCACCACTGCCCTCAGCGCCTCTTCACTCTAGTCTGCACCACTCTATGCCACTGCACTCTATGCCAAGGCAATCTACACCACTTTACTCCAGACCAATGCACGCTACTCCAATCTACTCTGCACCACTCAGCTCTACACCTCTATACTCTAGACCACTGTACTCTATCAATGTACTCTGTCACTACACTCTACACCAGTCTTTTCTACTCTGTGACACTGCACTCTATGCCACTCTATGCTACTGTACACCCCTGTACTCTACACCACTGCTCTCTATGCCACTCTACTCTACGCCACTCTACTCTGCGCCAATGCACTCTACACCAATACACTCCATGCTACTCTACTATACACTACTGCACTCTACGACAGTCTATTCTGCAACACTGCACTCTCTGCCACTCTACTTAATGGTACTCTACTTTATGCCAATCTACTTTATGCCACGGAACTCTGCATCGCTCTACTCTATGCCACTGCACTCTACACCATTGAACTCTTCATTGCTCCACTCGACGCCACTGCACTGTATGCAAATCCACTCCAATCTACTCTGCACCACTGTACTCTACAACACTCTACTCTATACCACTGCACTCTACGGCACTTCACTCTACTCTGAAACAATCTACTCTATGGTACTGCAGTCTTCGCCACTCTATTCCACCCCACGCCACTGCACTCTACGCGACTGCACTCTGCGCCACTTTCCTCAAAACCAATAAACTCTGCACCGCTGCACTGTTTTCCAAACTACTCTGCATCACTGCACTGTACGCCACTATACTCTACAACATTCTACTCTCTGCCACTGCACTCTACTCCACTGCAAGCTACATCCCTCTACACCACTGAGCTCTATGTCACTGCTCTCTATGCCACTCTATTCTGTACCACTTTACTCTACATTACTGCTCTCTGCCCCCCTGCTTTGTACCACTCTACTCTGCACCACTCTATGACACTGAACTCTATGACATTGCACTCTATGACACAGCACACTACGACACTGCATTCTGACACTCTACTCTGCGTGACTGCACTCTACACCACTCTACTGCACTCTGTGCCACTGCAATCTACACCACTCTATGCCACTGCACTCTATGCCACTCTACTGCACTCTATGCCACTGCACCACTCTACTCAATGCTAATGCACTGTACACCACTGTACTCTGCATTACGCCACTCTATGCCACTGCTTTCTACCCTACTCCATTCCACTCTACACCACTCCACTCAATGCCTCTTCGCTATACGTCACTCTACTCTGCAACACTGCTCGTTCTTCACCAATGAACTCTACTCCCCTCTACTCTGCATCATTCCACTTTATGTCACTGTACTCTACACCAATGCACTCTAAGCCATTCTAATCTTCTCTGTACCACTGCACTCTTCAACAGTCTACTCTATACTATTGCACTCTAGGCCACTTCACTCTACTCTGAAACAATTTACTCTATGCCACTGCAGTCTATGCCACTCGATTCCACTCTGCGCCAGTCCACTCTATGCCACTCTATTCTACACCGCTGCATTCTACGCCACTGCACTCTACACCACTGCACTCTACCCACACTACTCTTAGCCACTGCACTCTACCCTGCACCACTATACTTTACCCTGCACCACTCCATTCTACCCTGAAACAATCTACTCTAAACCACTGCACTCTATGCCACTGCATTCCATGCCACTCTACTCAACTCTACGTCACTGCACTCTACGGTGCACCACCGTACACCTATGTAGTCTATGCTATGCCACTATACACTAAACCATTGCAATCTAAGCCAATGCACTCTACGCCACTTTACTCAAAACTAATGCACCCTACGCCACTGCCTCCATGTCAACTACTTTTCACCACTGCACTTTATTGGGCTATACTCTACTCTGCAGCACTTTACATCACTACACTCTATGCCACTGCACACTACATCACTCTATACCATTGCATTCTATGTCACTGCACTCAATGCTACTCTATTCTACTCATTACCTCTGTACATTACGGCACTGCTCTCTGCATCACTCTACTCTGCACCACTCTACTCTGCACCAATCTACTCTGCATCACTCTACGACCCTGCACTCTATGGCCCTGCACTCTGATACTTCACGCTGCATGACTGCACTCTTACACTCTACTCTGCATGACTGCACTCTATGCTACTGCACCACTCAATCAACTTTACTCTATTCTACTGCACTCTATGCCACTTCACTCTACCCTACACTACTACACTCTACCCTGCACCACTCCACTCTGTGCAAATTTACTCTACACCACTGTAATCCACTCTGCACCACTCCACTTCACCCGATTGCACTCTAAGCTACTGCAATCTACTCTGCACCAATCTACTCTATGCCACTGTACTCTACGCTACTCTACATCACTGCACTCTACCTCAATGCACTCTACACCACTTTACTCAAAACCAAAGCACTCTACGCTACCGCACTCTATGCCAATCTACTCTACACCAATGTACTTTATGCCACTTCACTCTAGGACACTCTACTTTATTACACTCCATACTACGACACTCCACTTTATGATTCTGTGCTCCATTAAACTCTGCTCCACTGACACTCTACTCCACTATATGCCACTCAACTCTACAGTACTCTACTCTACTCTCTGCCATTATACCACACTATGACACTCTAAGCAACTCCCTCTATGCCACTACACGCCACTTTGCCTCACTCTTTTTTATGACACACTACCCCACTCCACTCTGTGCCACTCCACTCTATTACAAGCTACTCCGCTCTGCAGTGGCGGCTGGCACAGGTAAGCGTGGTGAGCGCGTCAGGGTGCAGTAGGGGGGAATCGGACAGACAACGGAATAGGCATTATTTATTTGCTTAATTATACCTATTTCATCATCTGTCGACTTGCCTCCTCCCGTCCCGCATCTCCTCGTTTACCTGTGCCGGCCGCTGCTGCCGCTCTGCGCCACTCTCCTCTATAACACTCTACGTCACTCTACCCAACGCCCTCTACGCCACTCTACTCTACACCACAACACTCAATGCCACTCCACTCTACGCCCTTCCACTTGATGACACTCTACTCCCTCCACAGTACTCCACAACACTGTACACTACTCCATGACACTTCACTCCTCTCCATGCCTCTCCATGCCACTCAACTCTACTGTATGCCGCTCCACGCCACTCTATGCCACTCCATGACATTCCACTCTACTTCAAATTACGACACTCCCCTCCATGCCACTAAGTTTTAGGCATTCTGAACAGCAGCCACTCCGGTGTAGAACACTGCTAAAACTTATTAACATAGGCAATAGCTCTTGCATAGGCGAGACCTATTGGCTTTGCCATGCTTATTCAAAAATATTGCCCACAGAATAAAGGTGTCTGATTCTACTTAGAGGCAGTCTCAATCTATGTTGCCAGTGCTATAAACAAATGTTGACACTATCTGGAGGGCCGACATCACTGCTGGATGCTCTCAAATGGCAATGGTTAGCCACAGCACTAGGAGACCTGGGGGCTTATTTACAAGCCCCTTGCGCTGCCGGTCCATCACGTTGTGTGACACACCGGCGGCGCAACCTTCTGCATGATATTTACAAGCGCACGTAAAGCCACCCTGCGTCGCTTTACCTGTGCTTGTAAATATCGCCCCTTTTCACGCAACACTTTGCATGTTAGAGACATGACATGGGTGTTGCTGTGGGTGTTCCCACACAACACCATTGTCCACTGACACATTTCCAGATATACAAGCAATAGTAAACCTGGAAATGTGTCAAAATGCTATGCCACCATAGGGGTGGGGTAGCGAGGTGCAACGAGGAGAAATGTTTTAATTTCTCTTCGTTTTTTACCTGTATAAATGCATGCTGCATTCTACAGCACACATTCGAAGATGAAATCACCTCAATTTTTGTACAGGAAGGTGCCCCTTCCTACTAAAAAACAATCTCCCCATGACGCATGTATCCTTGCACCATGGTGTAAGGGTGTCTGCGCCAGCGCATGGCAGCGGTTTGTGTGCCAGCGCAGGGAAAAGCACAGAGATGTGACATATTGTTGTAAATATGTTGTATCCCTGTGCTTCGAAAGTAACGCAGTGCGGCGCAGCAAAATGGCTTGCAGTGCCGTGCTGCGTTAGTTTCTTGTAAATAGGGCCCCTAGCATTTATTTATTTGTTTACTCCTTTACCTAATTTTGCTGGTAATAACCACTGTACTCTAGGCACAGTTCCCAATACAGATGCATTTCTTAGGAAATACTATCCCACCAGTTGTCTATTGGACAAGTTGGAAACCGTGGAATTATGAGCACAGTTTTCAATCCCAGCTTTCTCATTTGGCCATATTGTTGCTCTTGGGCAATTGTGTTTTAAACGTATTCCTCTGCTCCCATTTTGGCAAGATTTGAAGTATTGGAAATCTGACTAAAGGCTGCTAATAAGTGTGAAATTAAAAACTGGACTGGAACCCAAACATGCAATGGATATTACCCTGGGGAGACAGAGTGTTGTCTCAAAGACTATTCACTAAAAAAAAGTGCCAGAGAGTATAAGCAAGGGCCGTTGGAGCAAGCAGTTCAGTACTGTAAAGCCAGGTCTTCTGCTTTGTTCTGTGCTTTTGTCTCCTAATCTGCTACTATGGAAGAACTTTGAACTAGGCTTAGTATCAAGTTCTGCCTTTGCTCTTACACTACAATTACAAAAGGGTAGTGACTAAATATGAAACTAGTAACGCATCCCAGAGTATTGGAAATAGATTTGTAAGATTACTGAAGTCATAAAATGTTATTTTCATTCATTAGTCAAACTCTTTGCTTAGCATTACAGTCTCAAGCTATTGTCTCGAGTGGCTGGCTACTGAACTCAGATTAATTCAGGGCGTTGGGCTGCATTTAGGTTTTCAGGCGGTGATGACACCCTCTCACCTATGGCTCAAGGCCACTTCACTGTAGTTAACATTCATCATCATTAGGGTTGCCCTGGATACATGAACTGCTACTGCTCCTCCCTCTAAGCCATCCTATAAACAAGTTCTGCCACAAAAACAACCTCTTCACACTTTATTATGCTGGCAGCAAGTGGAGATGACATTGAGGAAACCCTACAGGCCACTAACGGTGTCCTGCCTGGCTGCTTCAGAAATCATATCCTCCTGCTGCCAAGCCCTTTTTAATTCGAGCTTGGGCAGCGCATGACCTGCGAGTCATGCTGTATTCAGGTAGGGACTTGAAGCTCCGCCCACTCTCCACCCATATTTTTCATTGACTTGTGTCACTGTCCACTGTAAACTGTGGCTGTTCATTGGTCAAAAGGCTTAGTAGTTCCTCCTTAGTACAGTCTTGTCTCATTTTGTAACCTCCCATGGCGACACTTCCTGTTACGTGTGTTGTTACTCGGTAGGCAGTCTGTATACCACAAAGACCCACTCTGAAACAGTTTCAAAAGCCGTGTCCTCCCACGTTGGGTATGTTTCCTACAATGGTGGGAAATTCACACAGTGTTTTTAAATACCCCTCACACACCAAAAGGGCCCTTGGTGTCATGCTTCATCATGGGGGTCTTCCCACCCCTCTATGGGACGGGGCATGCTACGACCTACAGATACGTGGGAGCACTGTTGTTATGAAACGACTAAGTGTCGTGTAGGAGTGTGAGTGGGAGGGTCGGGAGTGAATGGGAGGGTGAGGTTAAAAAATACCTGGCTCGTCGGTTAGAAAATAATTTTTAATACACCTGTGAGCTGGTATTGTTAAAAATGTGGGGACGGAGGTGTGTATGCCTCAATGAGCTATGCCTCCAGGGTTAGTCAACCTCACGAGCGCCCAACCATCAACCAGCAGGAGATGAATTTGGTGGTGAATTTGACAGATTACCAACTGACACCCACACAAGGACGAGTCCTTGAGAGAGGATTAGGATTTGTACCCACAAACCGAATAGACAAATTCAGAACATGTGCAGAGATGAAAGTGTTCATCCGCAAGCTGAAAATGAAAGCTTTCTTTAAGATAAAGAAAGACATTAGGGAGAAGACAAGGACACAAGCCTACGGGTAAAATCAACCTTCATCTCCCCAGATTCCACACTACCTGTGGAACTATAGCATTCGAAAAGGCTGTGATGGGGGAAATTCAGAATTTATCTGTATCAGAAAACACCACTTTTCAGAACACCTCGAGGGAGGAGAGAGAAGCGATACGCCAACTGTCACTCAACGCAGACATCATCATAAAACCGGCGGATAAAGGCGAGGCAATCGTTATACAGACAACTACCGCCTATGACAATGAATGCAGGAAACTCCTCGTTGACCTCAGGGATTACGAGATCATCCGCGACGACCCCACCGAATACATCGGGGCCAGATAGCCACCATGGTAGAGGAGGCAGTAGCCCACAATTGGATATCTAAAAAAGAGGCTGAATTTCTTACTAAAAAATCACCAAGGGTCCCATATTTCTACACTATACCCAAGATTCATAACAATCTTGGGCAACCACCAGGGCGTCCAATTGTCTCTGGGATAGACTGCATTTTGGAACCTCTGTCCAAATTCGCGGATGCATTCCTCCGCCCCATGGTCCAAGCAACAGATACCTACTTGAAAGACACCAATTCGGTGCTACAACTACTCCAAGATATTGAGTTTGACCCCGAAAAGAACATCCTCATAGGACTCGATGCGGAGAGCCTCTATACGAGCCTCCCACACGATGAGACATTGACAATAATTGAGGAATTAATGGTGATGGAGTGCGTCTCACTGGCTTTCACAAAGAACTACTTCATGTACGAAGATACCTACTATCTACAGAAGCACAGGACCAGCATAGGGAGCACTTTTGCTCCCAGCCAAACTGGTCTCTACGTGTACCATCTTGAGTCCAAGAAGATCCTGAACTCCAACAACCTCTTCTACCAGAATATAATAACGTGTAAACTGTATATAGATGCTATACTGGTAATTTGAGAAGGAGATATCCCATCCACTGAAGCCTTCATGGTATGGCTAAATGAACAGAACAGTTTTCTGAAATTTACTAGTATCACCTCATGTACCAACCTGGTATTTCTGGATCTCAACATTTACCCAGATGAGGGTACCCTAAAGACCACAACACACTTCAAACCGACAGCTAAGAATTGCTTACTTATGTATAATAGCTTCCATCCCCGCCATTTAAGGGAGAACCTTCCCTACGAACAATTCCTTCGCCTCCGGAGGAATTGTACGGAGTTACATGACTACAGGAGTCAGGCAGATGACTTACAAACAAAACTCCTGAAACGGAACTATCCTAGAAAGGTCATCAACAAGGCCATGAAGAGGGCAAGAAACAACAACCAGTACTCACTGTTGGAGGATAAAGTTACGACCGAACAAGGGGAATGACCCATTCGAATCTGATCACCAAAATGGTTAACAAGCACTGGAGACTCCTCAACAGTTGCCAACTGAATTTCCCCAAACCAATGTTTGCTCACAAGAGAGGGAGGAATTTAAAAGACCTGCTTGTCCATACAAGACCTAAGAGACTCCCACCCACTAGACCGAGGGGCCAACTATTGCCACCAGTTCAGGGACACCATCCATGTTGCAACTGCAGCGCATGCCATCTGACCTCCAGAAGTAGGTTTTTGAAATTCAGGAATGGTAGTGAGTGGGAGCAAAGAGGTTTCACTAATTGCAATAGCAAGAACATTGTATATATGATCACCTGCCCATGCAGCTTGGAATACATTGGAATGACCACAAGACCTGTCAAAATACGCACTGGGGAAAATAAGAGCAACATTCGCTGCGGAAGAAGCACAACCAAGATGGCAACCCATTACCTTACCCACAATCACGGAACAAGTGATTTGAAGTGGACCGTAATTGAACAACTCAATAGCGATATTGGACTATTTGAGAAAGAACAAAGATGGGTGTTCCATCTGGGTACACACGTCGAAGGGCTCAATGACGAAATACCATGGAACCAGTTCTCATGAAATGGGTTACAAACTGAAGGGGACAGAACCTCCACACTTGATACCCCCTTGTAACCTCTTGACAGACAACATGTTTATCCCAAGACAACAATTTGGGACCCTTACCAACTCTTGCTGCCTCTCACAGTGGGTACACATTTGCTACCCAATCTAATAACCTTTAAAACTCTCCCTGCACATGTAAACCGCTATCGGTGCCATGGCCACTGCCATTACCTCTCTATATCAAATTTGAGCATCACCATCTCTTGCACTTTTTGAGAACTCCACCCATTGGAAGAGTCTCCGATAAAAATATACCCCTTTTTCTTGATATTTCATCCTACAGGTACACCTGTTTTGGGAGGACACTTTTTTGCCAGCATTCGTGCCCCACATTCCCTCTGAATACAAGCACAGTCACTACTACTCTCCTCCTCTATAGGAGTTTGGCTTTATTGGCATACTTGTGATTTGAACCATCCGTATACCGCCGTTCTTATGGTTATATTCAAAGAATACCGAGTCTTAAGCACTTTTTAGGTCCCGCTTCACACATAAGGTTGGCACACCAGCTTTAACATTCAAAACCCTGTTTGCGTCATATCCAGCGACTACGTCAGGCTGCGGTACAGCACACTTTAACCGGAACCAATCCGGGGAAGTGTGGGGAGTTAGCGCTCCAGCTTACTGAGCCCGACGGTACTCAGGTGCATTTCATCAAGTTGTGATCCCAGAGCGGGAACAGTAATTAGTAACCGTATTTAAACTCCTAACCGACCGAGCTCCATTGTCCAGCGGAGCTGCGGGGAGGCCAGACACGGCTGGGCAGTGTCCCAGGAGCAGTGAGTACGGCATAGCTGGGGGTCCTTCGCACTGTTGAGGGGTTGTTTCAGGCTGAGACAACCACTTTGGAAAAAACCTCCCTTTGTGTACTTTTCTCCCTCTAGGTTGCAATTATAGGCACCCCTCCCACCCGTTACAGGCTCATGGGGCACGTTTACCTTTGAATCCAAGTAGGTTGATTTTTTCCCTACCACAATGCTTTTCCTAACAACAAAATATTATTAACCATGTGTTAATTGAAGAGATGAGACACTTACCCTACGGATCGATAGACCGGATCCTTTGACATAGAGTGTGTACTTTATGTTTTGTGTGTGTGAATTTTTGTCCAATGTTTTTTCTTCCAGTAAACAGCGGGACACGCCACCATCCAATTGCACAATGAATAATGATAAGGAATACATGTTCACTCATCTCACTATTATGTCACGATGGTTGGCCCTGTTCCTTGTCTCGCATTTTAATATATGTAACACCGTTTTTCTTCCAGATAAATGATTCAAGATACCTATTAAGGTATTGTATATGTATAGGGATCTGTTAAGTCCTGAAGAAGAAGCCTGGAGGGCTTCGAAACAGGATGACTAACCCTGGGGGCATAGCTCATTGAGGCATACACACCTCCGTCCCCACATTTTTAACAATACCAGCTCACAGGTGTATTAAAAATTATTTTCTAACCAACGAGCCAGGTATTTTTTAACCTTACCCTCTCATTCACTCCTGACCTTCCCACTCACACTCCTACACGCCACATAGTCGTCTCATAACAACAGTGCTCCCACGTATCCGTAGTCGTAGCACGCCCCGTCCCATAGAGGGGCGGGAAGACCCCCTATGATGAAGCATGACACCAACGGCCCTTTTGGTGTGTGAGGGGTATTTAAAAACATTGTGTATTTCCCACCATTGTAGGAAACATACCCAACCTGGGAAGACACAGCTTTTGAAACTGTCTGAGGGTGGATCTTTGTGGTATACAGACTGTAAACTGAAGGAGGACGTATCCACCTCTACTACTTGTGATAAGTAGTACCTCTCTGCTCCCCCCTTTGTTCTTTTTTGTTACTCAGTAGGCTTCAATTTCTGTCTCCGAGCACTATTTTCTCAAATGGCTTTGGGACAGCTCTCCGGTAACGCTTATTAAAAATAAAATATTGTAAGAGCACGGGCGCTGAAAGCATTCGCAATGCATTAGGTCTTGCATTTGAGAGAGTTTAAGCTATTGACCATTTATTTATCTGTTTTGAAATGCCTTTTATTTATCTGTTTTGAAAACACATAAATAAAAGGCATTGTCATTTACAATGCCAATATCACAAACTCTCGTGAATGCGAGACCTATTGCATTGCAAATGCTTCTTTTCCTTGTCCTGTATTACTGGCAAAAATCAAGGCATTTAGCATCTGCAGCAGCTGGTTGCGAGGCACTCAACGGAGAGCCCCAAAGCGGGACAAATAAGCAGAAAACAAAATGGTTGGCCAGCCCACCCCTCCAAGTGTCTGTGTTTGACCTCATGGTTAAGTTCAAATCCCAGAAGGTCCACTTACATGTCCATCTTTCCAGGGTCAATAAAATATGTACCAATGAGTTCGGTGAAAAGAAAAACATGTTATTCAGCGCCTAGATAACACAATAATTGAACCTGTCCTCTACACATTAAGTTCTTCTTTCAGGCTTAACTACCTTCTGATCTTGGTGGGGCCTGTAGAGTGTATGATTAATTTTGAGATGCTGTCTAAATATTCCCTTTCGACACAGCTTATATTCAGTCATCGTATAAAATGGTTGAATGTGTGTTGTGCTTTGGTTGGCATTTAGAGCATATGACATTGTATTGTATTGTATTATTAATTTTTGCTCCATACAGTGCTCCATAAGTGAGGTCTGCACTATATTGAAAAACCTTAATAATACAAAAAAAATAACACAATGCTTTGCCGTTGCCTTTTCAGTTTTGGCAATTTTTTCGTATTTGTGTATATTTAAGTCTGGCTACCTCTAATTCTAAAAAATAAATATAACTATCCCTTTGTTTGTTGCAGTGATTAAAGCATGATCTCAACTTCCTCTTTACACCTATTAAAGAAATCACTTTTTATTTTATTTTTAAATGGCTGTTACAGCATCTTACATGTTTGTTAAGTATGTATTTCTTTTATTTCAAGGTTTATGACATATACACAGGATTAGACCATAGCAATAGAAAAGTTTCCTCAGTTGAAACGAAATACCCCTTTTTCTCTCCTGAGAATCCCTTATCACGAGGCCTTAACACGAGCCAGCAAGACTTCTTCTAATAACTTTTTTTTGTGAAATCGGCTGTAATCTGTAGGTTATCAATTTGAATTCCTTCTCAGTTTTCTATTCATCTGATGCATGGTATAGACTGGGAATATCGAATCCTGTTGACGGGACAGAATACGGTTACAACAATATCGAGGGACAACATATTGAAAGGTATGTTTCTATACTTTTTTTGATACCTCACTCCACATATATGTCCCCTGGGGATATTTATGCCTTCACGGTACATAGCTATGAAGTTAACAATAATAAATCCTTCTGTGTACTTACTTTTTCGATATTCTGTCCTTCGATAGTGTTGTAACATTTTTCTGTCCCGTCAATATTAGCGATTTGATTTTTCCTAATACAGTCCGGATGCATGGAAACTGACTAACTGTAAAAAGCTTTACATAAAGGAAATTATTATTATGAGTTGCTTTTGAGAAAATAATATTTTTTAAAGACCAAAAGCCCCGTCATACTCTGTGCTCTTTCTGGTGTGCAGGAATAACTGTGCTGTAAACAACACAAGCTTTGTGTCACAATACGGTCATACCCCCCCCCCCCCCCTCACAACTGAGGCATAACTTGCAATTCAACTGCCAGCAGTTTTTTTCGAACACAACTTCAGCCTGAGCAGATTATGCACAAACCGGTCTTTAAAAAAAAAAGAAAAAACTACAGCTCCTGACAGGATTGCTCCCTGTCACCTCTTCACTTGTCAGAAACTCTCTCAAACTGAAAAATCATTTTGACTAAACACGGCCCCTCGTCATCCGTTCTAAGCCAATTGGCGCTCGCCACACCTGCACGATGCCAGTCAGGGTTCACAACCGGCCTCCTCCGAGAGCTTTTCACTATGCGGAACCGCTGTTGCTGGGGAGATTTGGACGTAACTTCCGGGCAGACCTACAACCAAGTGCAGCACCAAAGCATCGGTGAGGGGAGAGAAGACCTTTCTCTCAGCTCCCTGTTAAACAACGACAAGTAAGGCCGCTGCTTGCCACTGGACGCAGTGCTCAGCTCGACAACCAGTCATATTAGGAGAAGCGCTATAAACCGCACGAAAGACATTCCTCTAATTTAAGGGGAGGAGGCTTAATTAGTTTAAGGCTAAATCATTTTTTTTTCAATTTATTTGCAATCATTTTTTTCTACGGTTCGGTTTGGAATGTATAAGCTAGAAGCTCATTTTTGTCACATTTTCTCTAAAAGTCAATTTAACTTTAGTAGCACGTATTCTGCTTGCCTGGGAATGGAGAGAGGTGCCCTTTGGCCATTATTATTTTTGTTGAAGCTTATCTGCCAGCCCGCCCTTTAATGACTTTACTTTGCCCTTTGGCTGTTATTTTCGAATTTCGATCCTTTTATGGGCTGTCTGCAGTGCTTAATTTGTTCCGGTGGTTGATGATGGTGGGGATGGGATTTCTTTTTCATCGTCATACTATCATTCAGAGCAAGCGGGAGAAAGTCAGAAAAGGTTAAAAAGAAGGAGGAAGAGAAAGATATGTGATGCAACCTGTTGCTGGCAGTTTGCGTACGACTTCCACACCTTGCTGCCCCCCCAACTCACTCACCTAAATTCAGAAGAAAAGGACATAGTAGGACGAGCTGTGACTTTAATAAGGGATATTATAGCACTGCACTGAGAAGTACTTACTAAAAGTGATAGTTTTGTTCAGCTGGTATTTTAAATTCAAATATTTGAAAGCGCTTTCATGCGCACTAATGAAGAAAAAAAGTTTAGCTGAAATAAAATATTTGGCCAAGAGCACACATTTCAACTGGGGAAGCCAGCTTTGAAAGCAGATGTGCAGTAGTTATATTACACAAGCACTGCTTATAGACATATGGAAATTAAGTAATGTGCCCAGAATCACAGGATGTTGAAAAATAGCCAAGAGGGTTGGCGGGGGTTTGATAGACAGGGGCACAAAGCCGATCATAATTCTGCAAAAGAAGGCATTCCACAGGGAGACCAATACATTTTAAGCGCCTGAGAGAGGCCTCCTGGGTCATCGGTTCTCGTTCACAGCTGGACAGTGGCAGCTGTGGGGTGGAAACCCAGCAGTAAGGGAGCAAATCTAATGTAATTCAGGCGCTGCTGCTCACTGCTATACACAAAGGAGCCACCAAGAAACCAGCACTCCCACCCACTCTTCCACCCTGCCTGAGAGGACGGGGATGCTTGCAAAACACAACAAAGATGCTTAAAGTAAAATAAATAAAATGGAAATCACGCACCAAACATCTGCCGGCAAGAGGGTTGCATGAGTGCATTTTTCCACTTGAAACAGTGGCGTAACGAAATGTGAGGGGCCTCCTGCAAAGTACATGGAGGGGGCCCCCCATGCTCTGGACCCAGTCAGTAGCTCTCAGGCCAGTGGCCCACCACCATTGCACAGTACTGGAGGGGACCCCGTGGAGCTCAGAGGCCCCCTACACCACGGGGGCGGCAGGGACTAATATTATGCCACTGAAATAAAACTGCTTCTAGTTTCACAGGCACAACATGAACGAAGGTGGGTGGGGGGATGAGGGGTTAAGAGGGGGGTGGGGGAGTTTGTGAAGTAGAAAGTGGGTGGGGAGGGTGGAGAAGTAACGGACTGCGACAGAGGGGAAAACCACAACTACTCATGTGGAGTGCTGGAACATAAAAGAAACGGACTGGTGCAGAGGGGAAAACACAAGCACTCATATGGAGTATTGGAACACAAAGAGAAAATTATCTCCCACAATGGGAGACACAACTACTTGGTCTATGCTGCAGAGCAGGGCCAAACACAAGAAGAGGACATGACGTAGGTATGTCTTGACAAACCAGAAGGAAGGAAATGAGAGCAATGCTGAGGGAAGCAAATGAAAAGCTGTGGGCGGGCTGTAGACCAACAGTGTGTAAACAACATGTCTCGAAGAGACAGTGCATGTGCTGTCTAGCTGAGACCTAAAAAGGCAATTGAAAAGTCCCCTCCTGGAACAAAGGTGAGACATACTGGCTTTGCTGAAACACCCAGATATATAAAAATTGAGTCTATCCACTTTTATCTAATATCCATACTCAAAGGCCCCGGTGTTGCCACCCCTTTAAGTGATGCGAAGGAATAGATCAAAAAATCATTTTCAAAATATGAAGGACACCATAAATTATTCCTTCACCACAAAATTATTTATACGCAGAAATCAATCATCTATCTATCTTATCATTGTTTGGACACAGTAATGTTTGGAAAAACTTTTTTATCAATATACCGAAAACAATTTCACACATTCATTTTACATATAATTGAATGAACATCCGTCCATTATACAAAACAAAAGAGAAGAAAAAATACAGACATATACAAATATGGACTATACGTCCATTCCTTATGTCCCTACACAATGGATGTTATCTCTATTATCATGAGCATTCCATTATTTCAAAGTCGCCCCATTAGATAGTACTGCGGGGGTGAAAATGATTACACCCCTGACGGTCCCACGACCGAAGCAATGTTGGACGGTAAGTCCGCCATCATTGTAATTTGGCCCTTAGTACTTGTAAGTATCCTCAATTTCGAAATTCCAATTTACTCCTTAACATAAAAGTTCTAGCCATTTTTATAGCACTGGTGAGTTTTGGGGCATTGTTTTATCACTCACAAATTTGGTCCATCATAGAGTTTTGAGCTCAGTGGGACTTCAACAGTCTGACTTTGTAACTTGTTTGCTAGATTAGGCCACAGCTGGTTTAAACTGAATGAGTTTCTAGTTTATGAAATGATATGCATCTAACTGATCATCAGTAGGCTTGCCTCCAATGTATAGGTTAAACTGGGGTTCTGTTACGTCCCAGCACCCACCTTCCCCCGTTGAAGCCCACTTGAACTCATATATTCTCTAACTGGCTTCTGGAAGATCTCAACCACCTCTGTAACAATGTGTCACTCAAGAGAGTCAACATATATAAAACATTCTGGATCTATGACTTCTTCTTGGGTTTACTCACCCCGGTTCTACGCCAACAGAGTCAAAAGCTATGTCAAAATATTCAGAACAACAGTATGGCTAGCTTTGGCTTAAATTTGTGGAACAGTTAATATGTGCCGAAAGATCATTGCAAAAATGAGTTCTTGACACTGAAATTGAATGGCTCTCATCCATACTACTCCACAAGTGGTTCAGGAATATTTCTGGAAACAGCTGATCACATCTAGGGGCAGTATCAGGCAATATCCTAATGCCTCCCTGATACCCCTTTTACAGAATAAACATCAACATGATCCCCTTCCAGACCGAGAGAGACAAGAGAAAACAGATGCAGTAGTACACATTACCCTCTAGAATAGGAGTGTCCATCGTAGGTTCACAAAGGCAAAATGCACTCAAGATTTCCAGGATAACCAGTGACTAAGTAAATAAATTAAATTTAGTTTCATTATTTGTAAATGTATTTTATGTGTGTATTTGAGCCCTCTTGTTAGGAGCTGAAATTATGCAAATATCAGATTTCGTCCTGGCAACATCTAGAAAATGGGACCAATTCTCAAAGTTAGGTGCACACCAAAGTTGAATTTATGTGCGAAAATTTAACTTTTGTGCAAATCACTTAGGGGCAGATTTACAAGCCCCTTGCACCACTTTTGCGTAACTTTTGCCATGTTAAAAGTGACGCAAGCGTGGCGCAAGGGGCTTGTAAATCTGCCCCTTAATTTTTAGCATACATTTTTTGCACCCATAAAACTCAAATTTATACCCGTAAAAGCATTTGCTCGCATGTACAATCAAACCAGTGTTGCAGAATATTACTTTTGACCTGATCTCCTCAAAATGGCGCCTTTTTGTCCTTTCTTGGCAGAGTTCATGCCTGAGCAGGTGAACACTCGTGTGTGACAACGTGTGGGTATTTAGTCTCTTGTCAGCAATATTTCCAATATCTATATTGTATCAGATTCCCTCATTCCCAAAACTGGGGACGTAAAATTCTGAAAATTGGTGTCGGTGATGACAAAGGGTTCCACCAAGTGATAAATAGTTTACCACAGCTAGGGCATGAACAAAAATATTTTATGGTTCAACTTTGTTTTTCTTTTCAAAGATAACATATACATACATACGCTTACCTACAATAGAGTACGACAAGGAGCCATAAAAGCAAACAATTTCATGTCAACGAAACAACCTATCCTCCAAATTCTTCCATAAATCCGTCCTCAGCAAGACAGCCAATGCTGGAAATATATATTTACAGGAAGACTGTGTGGAGAGAACACTGTAAGTGAATGAGTCCTGCCTCCTATATGAGCTCCCCCAACGTGTCATGACCGCCAATAACCTTAAGTGGTTTAAGGCAGCAGGGCCATGTGAGTTTTCTCATTTCAGACGATAAAAACTGCTGGGGTAGGACTAAAGACACAAGAAGTTAAGACGTGAAGAGAATCTATGGTGTAGCTATCATCTAAGTAGGGGCAGAAATACAATGTTATATTTAGAGGTATACGTTCCACTATAAAGACAGGGGTCAAGGTGCCAGAGTGGAGGTAGAATTACAAGAGTATAGGCAGGTGCAGGGGTACTGGGCTATTGTCGAGGTATAGGAATATTGATTGGGGAAAACGCATTAGAATTTAGGTAAAGATACAAGGGTATAGGCAAGCAGTTAAGAAACAAGTGTATAGGTGGGGGTGGATGACAAGGGCATATGAACGTTTAAAGGTACTAGGGGTTTAGGAAAAAGTAGAGGGCTGGAGTAAAGAAGAAATGATCCTGATGGAGAGTAATTGCCCGGGTATAGCAAAAGCAATTATGAGAAGAGGAAAGAAAACAAAAGATAAGGAGAAGGAGTGTAAACTGGAAAGGCAAAAGAGAAAACTATGCAATCCTGAGAAAAAAGACATTCGTCAATATGGATTGCTCATCCTGGGTGATCTCATTCAGTTGAAACATAGGGAAGGTGTTTTTGGAGAACTTTTTTTCCAGAAGTGGCTTCGTTAAAGGAGTTTCCTTTCATATTCTTTGTAAAATCTAACAACCCTTCACAGCGATTGGAGAGTGAAACCTTAGTGACCCTCGTTCTTGTGTCTTGATGGCAGTGATACCACATGAACTGACCTTTCCAAAAAGAAAACCTCACTGTCGGACTCCAAACACTGAATAAACAGACAGACAGACTTTGCCTTAACCTATACAAGAAGGGCCACATAAAAACCCACCCTTAAAGCACTGCACTTCCCACCAGTGGACATCAGGATTAAATTTAAGCTCTTGTGCACTATCTGTAAAGCTTACTGGGGCAAGGGCCTGGTATACCAACTGAAACTGGCATCACATCTCTGTGCAACCAGTGCCCTTCATTCAATAGTCGCCCATTGTATCAATCAATGATCTTTCAAGAGAAAAGTTTCTGAGTGTACAAGAGCCTAGACTCCAAATCACATGCATTTCAGAAAACATTTGACAATTGACATATTCAAACTTTTTTATTCATCCGAGTTCAAAACAGAATAAGGCTAACTACCCATCCGTCTGGACTCTCGCCTTCCCGCCATCTCGTTGTGTACCTCTTCACCCATCTGTCAAGTACTCTAAGGCAAGCACAAGGAAACTTGTACCACTTTACAAAGCATCTGAACAAATAAAGAATAATAAAAAAGCATATATTACATTTATGCATATGAAGATATTTTTGCATATGAGTAACTTGGAAAGACATACATTAAAAAATGTGGGCCATCACACCTAATAGGTTGTCTAGCATGAGACCCCACACACCACTGAAGATAACATTTTGTGATGCCAACCTGTATGTCTTGAGTAAGTCATGAGATATCAATAGAAGAAGTTCAGGAACATTAGAACACAAAAAACAAACAACGTCAAGGACTTGGATATAGGTACAGTTTTTGTCAAATGTATTATAGGTTCTATGCAACTGAATGCATGAAGCAGCACACATGAAAGTTACAAAATGGCATTTTAGGATTGTTTATGTGCAGGATAGGAGACCTTCCTACACATAAATAATCCTCCCCTGCACACAGACACCCTTGCACTCTGGTGCAAGGGTGCCTGCGTTGGCGCTAAGTTGTTAAACTTAGCGCCTTCGCAGGGGGAAACGCAGGGCTGCACCACATTCTTGTAAATATGGCGCAGCCTTGCGTTTCCGAAGTGGCGGAGCGTGTCGTTAAGCCCAAGAGGCTAATGCCACGCTCCGCCACTTACTTGTACATATCCCCCATTGTTTTCTCTCCTGAGTAACTCCACGAGGACCACCATAGACTTTTATCTTCAATTACTGCAGCACTCTAGACAGGTACGGATCTATCCATGGTGCTGACCAATGGTTTAAATGGAAAATTAGATGGTCGGATTCTTAGTACCGGACAGTTCCCAGCTCATTTAAAGCACAGGGGCTGACACTCTATAGAATAACAATGGCCTATTGTTTCCTATGCCAAATATTGTGATCAGCATTCATTTTGAACAATAGTTTGCAAACAGCAGAGTGATTACAAGCAGCACAGCAATCAATGGATTTTGATTAACAAGTGCCTTTTTGTAGTAGAAATTCGTGTTTTCCATTATTTATTTAAAATTTGAATATATTACTTTTTAAAGGTATTCTTTATCAAAGTAATAACCACGGCTGTCCTTTATTTCTGTATAGTGACCATACTGATTTTCTAGTGTACCTTTTCATGACTTTGACACCATCTCCGATGATCTAGGCCTGACTTCCTGACTAGGCTCCCCATGTGCGTCAGCTTTCCTTTGTGGATCTGGTGGGAGGTCTGGAATCTACTGGATTATTATTAAGCAGTAGTGCTTCTATGGCAACTTGTAGCAAAAGGCTCTTGTGGCTGTAAGTTGGCTTGGATTTTGTTTCTTTGAAAAGTATCATGTTTTGATTCTCTTTATTCTACACATTCTTTGCAAAATGGTCGATGGGAGACCCTACTAACCCCCTGTGCAATTTCCATGGCCAAGATTTATTCATGTCCCCAAAAGAAAAAATATATATAGTGCAGTTTTGAACCAGTTTTCCAAGTTCTTTCCAGAACACCGAAAGCATTTTACAGATGTATCCTACTTTGCTGAAATAAATGCACAGAATGCTTTAAAAACTCCACTGTACCCCACTGCACAATTGTTTCTATAACATGCACTGTTTTGACATGTTAATCCTGTATTGCTTCAGACATGTAAGATGTGATGCATGCTTTGTAGCTTAGTTGCAAGGAATTTCAGAACCCAAGGCAAAATTACATTTTGCCGTCTTGGCATGTTCGCTCCCCTAGTCGTTTCGCCGTATTTCATGCCTTTAGCTGCGATCTGACGCACTCCTGCTGTAGGGGCTTTTAGCAAGCCTGTCACCTTAATGTAGAACAGGTGGTGCTTATATATTGGGGATACCCCAAATGGACTCTACTGACCCCAGTACAGCAGTGCAGGATACTGACAGCCGTCTAAGAATGCCAGCTTGCCCATCCTTGCACCAGCCCTGAAGACAATGCTTATTTTCTGTAGTTAGATTGATAGTTCTCCTTTTTCAGTGCCTCTATGCCACTGTGGTTTGTGGTTGCACCCTTCTCATTCCACCAGTAGGCAACACGTGTGCAGCTCTGGAAATCCTTGTTTGTTCTAGACAGGAAGGTAAACAATGCATATTAATGTCTGGTGAGATCCATCAGCTTTGGCATTTGCACACTGCTTCTTTAAATGGGTCACGCACCCCCCTTTCTGAGTAGGAAGACAGTATGCATGAGTCAGGCATCTCTTTCCTTGCGGGTTGTATCCTTTGTCAACCAAGGGCCGTCTCTCAGATGTTTTTGCCAGGGGCTCAGAAAAGAGCCGCCTGCTTTGTGCGGTTGGCTCTGGCCGGATACCTTCACATGCCTCTACTGATGACTCACAGCCTGGCAGGATGTGAGCCTGGCACCAGGAAGGGCCATGGATCCAACAGGTGATGCAGTTTCGAAGATGTTGACAACTTGATGAGAGACGACATGTCCTTCAAGAAAGAGATGTCAGGGACTCAAGACAATAACCCAAATTGTGCCACAACCTGGAAAACCCCAAAGACGTCTAAAGCAGAAATATAAAATAAATTAACATTTAGTCAAATGCGGCGTGGGTTTTTTACAGAGCAGTCTGACACTGAAAAGTTAACAAGTTCAATTAAGGCTCGGCTGCGATGCATGCACTAGCAGAGGGAAAGATCGTGGTGTGCTTTGCTTTCAAGGCAACAGGCAGGGCTTTAAGTGGGCCGGGTCCTGCCAGGGCTCAGCACCGGCAGTTCTAAAACGCAGGTGCTGAAACGGGTCTCTATCGTGCTCTCCATTTTTGCCCTCACTCTCAGGATGAAAAAAAAAAAAATCTTAACTCTGCAGCATTTCCACCCCTCACTGCCTTTGATGTAACCTCAAAGAGACTCGTTATAGTATTTTGCACATTCTCGTCATTTCAGAACGGAAGTATTTTCAATATTATATACGATGGAGCCATAGTTGTTGCTTATTTATCTTATGCAACTAACAACCATGGACAAAGCCAATAGTCCTGGCTTGTTGTATGTATAATATTACCTGTTGTATTATATATCTGGGTAGGAAGACAGAAGTAGCAAAATACCAGTGGGGCGGCACCCTATGCTAAGCACAGCTTTTTAGTTTATGTGTTTTTAAGTAACGCCTTTAATTACATCGACCACGCCCATTTGAGAGACCCCCACCCAGTTTGTTTTATCCCACTTAAAGCTAAGTCTAATACGTTTAAGACCAAGAGTACCACTGAAACAGTCTGTTCTTGGGAACTAGGTCCCTGTGGGGCAATTGCTAAAGTTTAACTTCAAGGTGCTTATAAGGAAGGTAGCAAGATGTGCTACCAGGGTATACGGTGGTTTCACATGGAAGCACCTATGGGTGTTGTTGCTTTCTTGAGAAGAGTGAATGCAAGTTCCTATAGGCACGATAATGGCTATACTGCACCATAGGATACTTACACTTTGCATCTTATGTTGCTATGCTCAAACATAAGAAAGCGACATTCGAAAAAGTTATCACGTGAGATTTTATGCAACTGTCTTGTTTTCGTTGGTTCTTGTTTGGTATCAGAACTTCAACGCCTGAATCACAAAGATGCTGCTGTGACTTGCCCTTGTATTCATCTGGAGTACTACAACAGCAAGTCACATCTACTCATACTCAGACCTATTCAGGAAGCCCTCGGTGCACGAAATGCATAGCAGGCATGACTCACAGAATGAGAAAGAAAATAAAAGAAATCTGGGTACATAAGAAAAGCAATTAAAGAAGAGGAAAAAGGTAAGGGGATTTAAAATAAAACAAGCTTTGGCAAAGCAGTGAAGCTTGGCATTTTATTAGTTATATGGTTGACACTTGATGGCTAAGTTTGTTGTGTTAGTCTGTGTAGATGAATGAGTCGCTGAATGCTGGGTTATGTGAAAGGATGAATGTGCATGATTGTAAGAAGTGCAGTCATTGACAATAGGATTCAGTGGCAGCGGCTAGGCTGCAGAATATGACAGAGTGGTTACAGAAATGAAAGTAGGACACAGAGGTGCATATTTGCTAATGTTTCACGCAATGCAGGGAAGAGCAGCAAGGGGAGATGCTGGAAAAGGCCGAGAGCTAATTAGCGCGCGCTGCCATTATGGCGGTCGGACTGGTCCCCGGGGGAAAGGAGGAGGTGGGAGCACTCCCACCTCCCCATTATGCGTCCAATAGGGGCGTCTCAGAGGGGCGTGAACCGGAAGCACTAAAGTGCTTCCGGTTCACGCGGGCATCCAGCATGGGGGTGCGGCCGGTTTAGACCGGCCTGGCCCGTGCCCCCCCTTTAAAAGGGGGTGTGGGAAGCAAAACAGTCTCTTGTTCTGCTCTCCCCACGGGCTCAGTACTCGGGCCACCTGACATCTGTGAGGTGACCCACACCGCAATGATGGCGAGCTGTCAGGGCCTCTTCTGGTACGTGGCGATGGGTCACGCCTCACCATCTTCCAGTTCAGGAGTCATGAGTTTCGCCATCCACGACGCCGGGTTGGTTTCAGCTGATTTGCTGTGGCCATCGGTTCTGTTCATATGAATTGCAATTTTTATCCTGTGACTCAGTGAGAAGTTTGCATCAGTGCACTGGTACATAGCATCATGCACAGTAGTGGAAGTTTTAGCCTGGCAGTAGGGCAATACACGGACGGATGTTCTATTTTCATGTTTGCGTACAGTTTCACGAGGTCATGTGGCGTAAGTTGGGAACAGGAATAGAGTTAGCCCATTGGTTCTGTTTCACGTGAATGGCAAGCTTCTTTACCCTGTGACTCAGGGAGAAGTTTGCTTCAGTGCACTGGTACATAGTATCATGCACAGTAGTGTACGTTTTTAGCCTGTCAGTAGGACAGTACACTGACGGATTCACTAATTTTATGTTTGCTTGCAGTATCCCGAGGCCATGGTGCGTAATGTGGGAACGAGAGTATAGTTACATGGGCATGCACCTAGGGGGTAACTACCCGGCTCGCCTGGGACAAAGGGTTGTAGTTGAGTCTCAGGGCAGGCGAGTTACAGGGCATGACCTTCCTAGTGGGCTGAGGGGGAGGACAGATAGTCGGGCAACTATGCTGTCCTGTGGCGGTAAGGTCATGATTGGTAAGCATAGTCTTCGGTCCTTAGCGGTCAGAACCATGTAACTCCAGGGGCAGTGACAGCCGGTAGGTAGGCTGCCGGAGTGCATGGGCCGGGGAAGTCATTCTTTCCAGTGGGCCTGTGGCCACCCCCGCACGCGCATGCACATCAGGGCGCAAGTATGCAAATTTCTGCAGCCCCCGTTATGGAGTTTAAGGCACAGGGCGCAGGGGGGGGGGCCCGGGGGAAAGTATCCGTCCGATAAGCTGTACCCCCTGCGCAAGCCAACTCCGGTGAAGTAATTTCACGTAGTTTGCTAGTTTGCTGGGATCTGGAGGCCGCCAGTCATTTACCGTGCTATAGGCTCTAGAGGGGACACACAGAAAGTGAATATATGCATTGTTAGATTTAAGGTGGGAGTGTTGTGTGTATTAGAAGTTAAGGATAGCCATGTGACATCATCTGTCTAACAATGTATTTGGCCTTTCTGCGTAATTGTACATAATTTTAATAAATAATGTTTTTTTAAATTTTGCAATAAATACGGCCGGGGGTTACTCCCCCTAACCAAAGAAATCCAAAAATTGGTGTGGTCTTGTAGGAGGGAGGAAGACCTCATCGGGACAAGGGCCGTGGCTACCAAAGGTAAAGAGAGGACTTGGGGGAGTACCAGGCCATATGGAAAAGGCCGAGCGCTAATTAGCGCGCGCCGCCATTATGGCGGGCGGACCGGACCCCGGGGGAAAGGAGGAGGTGGGAGCACTCCCACCTCCCCATTATGCGTCCAATAGGGGCGTCTCAGAGGGGCGTGAACCGGAAGCACTTTAGTGCTTCCGGTTCACGTGGGCATCCAGCATGGGGGTGCGGCCAGCTTAGACCGGCCTGGCCCGTGCCCCCCCCCTTAAAAGGGGGTGTGGGGAGCAGAACAGTCTCTTGTTCTGCTCTTCCCACGGGCTCAGCACTCGAGCCACCAGCGGCCCGTAATGTATTTTCCACACCCACCATCCCCTAAGGCAGGCAATTTAATTGTGTTGGTCAGGAATGTCAGTCAGTCAAGATTACTTTATTCGGCTCATATCAAGAACCATAAAAGTGCAAAACATCAAATACATAATAAATAGCATTTAAAATAGGTTTAAAACAATGATAAAAATAAGACTTGGTCAAATTTGATCAGAGTTCAAAAATAATTATAAACAACACTATGTCCACTTGATTTTTTTCCTTAATCTCATCGCAATAGCCAAAAAATTAGCTATATTAAAAATCTCCCAAGTAGTACCTAGCAGCTGGAGATACAAAAGAGCAGGTTTGACTTGTCTAAATCCTTTGTTTTTAATAAGGGGGATGATAAACTTTTTACGGAGAGGGGACAGGTGTTTGCAAAAGAAGAGAAAATGAGCAGTATCCTTGAGTGAGAATCTGTCGCAAGAACAGATCTCCAGGTCCCTGTCCTTCATCCAACCTACAGAATCAGTAAGCAAAAGATGGTATTTGTTCAATCTAAACCTGGTCAATAAGAAGCGATGATTCATGTTGTTCACTATGGTCAAGTAGGGTTCTATACTACTAGAGGTAATTATTAGCTGATGGGCTTTTACCGTAGGTTTTATTAACTCCTTTTCTTCTCTAGCTAAGGTTGTCCTATGCTTGTATGTATCCTTTACCCATTTTGTGTCCCCCTTTAACAGGTTGTTAGGGTTATCAAATATATCTGGGCGACCTATTTCGTTAGTTAGATTCTTAACATAGCGCAGCCAGGGAATAGCCATTCCGAAATCGAGAGATAAACAATCTTTTATAATTTCACGATTTAGCTCAAGTTCCGGGTTTTGCCAAATTGATAACCATTTTAGTAAAGGGGCTAATGCTACCCGGTCAGTTAAATAACCAGCCCCACATTCTTGGTGGACAATATAACCAGAGGCTGCCTGGGGAAGTGATAGAATGGATTTAAGAAACTTGTCCTCTACCACCTGGAGTTCCTTTACGTTTTTGAATCCCCACAGGTCCGCACCATACATGGCTATAGAAATACACTTAGCTGCATAGATGTTCAATATAGCTTGCATAGGCTTCACTCCCAGTTTACGAGCAAAATCCAGCACACCTATGATTGATCTGGCAAAGGCATTTCGTTTTGCTGCTAATTGAGGGGCCCATGAAGACTTATCATCAAAGATGACCCCCAAGTAAGGGAAACTGGTAATTCTAGATAGGACATGACCCTCACAGAGCATAGTCTTAGCTTTCTTGGGTTTACAACCTACAGTCATAACATGAGATTTAGCGAAATTCACGCTTAAATCAAGTCTTTTCATAAAATCAGCGAATGTATCTAAAAGACTTTGAAGCCCTACTGCCGTGCGTGCTAACAATGCAGCATCATCTGCATATAATAGTGCAGGAATATGATGCTTCCCTACCCTAGGAATGTCCTTACATGACTCAGTTAAGGCAGTGGCAAGGTCGTTAATATAAAGTGTAAAAAGCAGGGGAGCTAAAATACAGCCCTGCCTCACACCATTAGAGATTCCAATCTTGCTAGTGCTGTTGCCCAAGCGGTCGAATCTAACAGTGGCAGAGAGATCTCTATGAAGATCAGCTAAAAAATAGACGATATTCTCATCTACGCCACACTTGAGAAGAAGTTCCCACAATTTCGACCGATTCACTCGGTCGAAGGCCGAGGATAGGTCCATAAAGGCAAGATATAACGTCCCTTTCTTGGCTATGGTATATTTACCTATTAATAGGTAAAGATTCAGGCATTGGTCTATAGTGCCCCGTCCCTTTCGGAACCCATATTGTAGGCATGAAAGGGTGTTGGTATCCTCCAACCATTCTGTTATTTTACCCAGGACTACTCGCCCCAGGACTTTTACTGTGGAATCAATAAGGGAGATAGGACGGTAACAACTAGGGTCCCCTCGATTACCCTTTTTAAAAATGGGTATGATCACAGACTCGGACCAGGTATCCGGAATGCCTGCGACACAGACCCTGTTAAAAATATTCATTAGAACTGTAGACCAAGTCTCAATGTCTGATTTAAAAAGGTCCGATGGGACGCCATCGGGTCCTGGAGCCTTATTGCTCGTCATCTTACCGATGGCCTCAACTACCTCGCCCCTGGTTACCGATAAAGTATATTGATTCATAGTGGGAAGGGGGGGATTCAACCCTCCATTTGTGCCCACTTCATAGACTGACTTAAAGTGAGAGAGCCACTGGTGAACACCAATACCGCAGTCTAATTGGTTATTACAGGGGTCACGAAAATAAGGTTTATTAACCACGGACCAGAACTTTGCACTGTTACGAAGGACGTCAACGGAAGAAAGTTCTTCCCACGCGTCCTCCCGGATCTCCTTTTTCCTAGTTTCCAGAGTTTTATTATATTCTTTCCTAAGCTGGGCTACGGTAGACCGATTCAATGGGTTGCTGCTCAAGGCCGCCCTCAGCTTTCTGTTGGCCAGTGAACAGTTTTTGTCAAACCATCCCAACTCAGCCTTATCCGTTGTTTTAGCAGGGCACCGAAGATCTGCAGAGATCTGAGAGCAGATTACAGAGTACGCCCCTAGTACTTCCGCATTCCCTGCTTCTTGGTCAAGGCACGTAATCAACTCTGGGACAACCTTCCCTTTTAAGTTAGCGAAAAAATTATCAGGAATAACTTTATTCCATCTGATCCTACGGTCCTGGTCTGTGGGGCGGATGTAAGATTTATCCGTTTTATCATGGGTCATGACAGGTTGTAAGAAAAGATCAGACAAAATGAGGGCCACAGGATTATGGTCACTAAAATGTGTCCAGGCTGCTGAATATCCAATAATCCTGTTCCCCAAAACTGTACTGACAAAAATATATTCGATCACAGAGTGTTTACCGTTCCCTTTAAACGTAGGGATGTTTTCAGCCACCATAGGTGGGAGTAACAGGCCATAATCGGCGAGGATTATTTCCAAAAGGTCACCCTGTGGTGAGTGATAAAAATGGACCTCCCTCGACTCTAATGGACCTAAGGGATCTGTCAGTAAGCATTTTTCTGGGCATCTGTGAATATTAAAATCACCCATGATAATAATAGAACAGTTATTCTCGCTGTCCTCCTTAAATTTTACCAAAAAACAATTTAATGCGGTTGCAGGGGCTGGGGGAGTCATTCTCTCCAGTGGGCCTGTGGCCACCCCCGCACGCGCATCAGGGCGCAAGTATGCAGAATTTCTGCAGCCCCGTTATGGAGTTTAAGGCACAGGGCGCAGGGGGGGCCCGGGGGAAAGTATCCGTCCGATAAGCTGTACCCCCTGCGCAAGCCAACTCCGGCGAAGTAATTTCGCGTAGTTTGCTAGTCTGCTGTGATCTGGAGGCTGCCAGTCATTGACCGTGCCGTAGGCTCTAGAGGGGACACGCAGAAAGTGAATATATGCATTGTTAGATTTACGGTAGGAGTGTCGTGTGTATTAGAAGTTAAGGATAGCCATGTGACATCATCTGTCTAACAATGTATTTGGCCTTTCTGCGTAATTGTACATCATTTTAATAAATAATGTTTTTAATTTTGCAATAAATACGGCCGGGGGGTTACTCCCCCTAATCCAAAGAAATCCAAAAATTGGTGTGGTCTCAATACTTGCCTTGTAGGATGGAGGGAGACCTCAGCGGGACAAGGGCTGTGGGTACCAAAGGTAAAGAGGGGACTTGGGGGAGTACCAGGCCATATGCACGGCATTGCATAAAACTAGAGGTGGGCAAGCCACTGACATTTTGCCAGGCTCGAGTCTGAAGCTTGGTTCTGGCTCAGCTCGAGGTCCTGTTGGAACCTCAAGCCCATGATAGGCCAAGCTTTCATGTGATTTCTGCCTGCCTCGTTCCCTCCCTGTACCACTGATGTGGCATTATGGTAAGAGCGGCTGAGTTTTGACTTGAGAAGCTAGGTTCGAGTCATGGTATCGGCTTAGCAGCCAGTGATTCTGGGTAAATCACTTTATTGCCCCCATCTCTATAAACAATATATGTTGACCATGTGTAATGTAACTTGGTGCTCATGTAAAGCGCTCCAATACCTTCAGGCCGAGTTACCTCTATTTACAAAGTGCAGAAAAATGCACAAACAATGTCAACATAGGGAAAGGCAAGTAGATGCACATTTATTGGCTGCTTTACACAAAGGCAAACCAGAAAACCTGGATAAATCATGGCTTCTCCGCTGAAGTTCTTTTTCTTTATTATCGTGTATGAAAGCACTTTTAACATGTGAGTTCAGAATATCAGTTATACAAAAACATATTGTGTTTGATTTAATAGATTATAATGTTGCACTATAAATATCTGGGCCAGTATAAAATTTACATGACAATTATCAAGCCTCTTTGTTCACTAATAGTCCATGTTTAAAAACTATCACTTTTAAAAATATAATTTTGAGTTCAGTGCTTCAGTGTGACCTAATAATGACAAATCTTCCACCTGTTAAAGAAATACACTTTTTTGAATTGTAAATAGACTATATGATATTTTAGTTGTTGGTTGTCGTTTCATTTACATAGCAAACATTTTCAGGGCTCTGCTCGTACATGGGTTCTAAGATCCAGGCCAGACCTTTGGCTCAGCTCTAGCTCGGCTTTCCCTGTGAATTTGTTGGCTCACCCACCTCTACGTGCAACAGACAGAGAAGAAATGGACATATCTATTAAGATATGGCACAGTTGCGGCAGCTCCTGCGAATCAGCGGTGGGCAGTGAAGGGGGAAAAGAGGGAATGGGGGTAGGAAAAAAAATTACTTACCTGCTGGCTGGCCGCCTCCTCTCTCCCGTCCACTTCCTGGCTTCTGTTGGAGCAGGAAGCAGGATAGGCTCCGCATAGCCAATCACAATGCTGCAACACAGTGTTGTAATTGGTAATCATCTAGGCTCCCTTGAGCCAATCACAATGCTGCAATGCAGGATTGTGATTGGTAAGCATCCAGGCTTCCCTGAGCCAATCACAATGCTGCAATTCAGCGTTGCGATTGGTCTGAGCACCATGGTTCAGTGCTTAGATGGGGAATGGAAGCCTGGGCATGTTCTCCACCCAGGCTGTAAAGCAGCCTGGGTAGAGAACATGCAAAGTGCACATGAATGTTTGGCCGGCCCCAGAGTGCCGGCCAAACATTTATGCGCACTTAGGAGGGTGCCACCACTTATTCTCCCTGCGCAGCTTAGCCCAGCCCCACAAAACTGCCCCAGTACAGAAAAATAAAATGAAAATAACATCTCGTTATTATCATTATCCTTTTCCTTCTTTGTCGTGCTGAAAAAAGGCAGTGGGGCGATGCTCCTCTGCCTTAGCGGAGGAGCCGCCTCTTATGCTGCCTAGTTCAAAAGCAAGTAACCCTTGTGCCATGCTGCGAGGGTGCCTGCGTTACAAACAGGATTGTTTTTGAGCAAGGAGGTATACCTTCCTGCTCAAAAACAATTCAAAAAGGCATTTTCGTCTTTCTATGTGTGAAGCAGAATGCATCGCGCAGAGAAAGTGGAAAGAAAAGATTTTTCTGCTCCTTATGCCATCCTCCGGGTGGCATACCGATTTGACTAAATCCCAGGTTTACGATCCTTTATAAACCGGAATTGCATCATATCAATGGTTGGATGCATGGGAACATCAATGCTCCAGCCATGGAAAGTCTATCAGCTCTAAATGCCACGTACAGAAGCGCAAGCTACTGCGTTGCTTTACATTTCTTTACAAATCCACTCAAAGTGTAGCAAATCTCCCTTTGCGTGGCTTTGTACATCTTACTGAAGCATTTGCATTGTCCTTTCATCACCTTGCGGGACACAAGGCTAAAGCAAAGTCTTAGTAAATCTGGCCCAGAGTGACTACAGTAGAGTTTTCCGGATGTAGCAGCGGTATCCTGAGTGAAAGCAGACTTGAAAGAGAGTGACAGTAAGGTTGCTGATGGGGAATGACATCTTAAAGTACAGATGCACTTACACAGTTACTCATTCTTCCGTACACGCATCGCAATGGATTAATTGTCTGTCTGCATCTAGCTTACATGCTACTAGTGTCTGAGCTGTACATAGTCTGTGAGTGACGGAAGCTTGCACTGCTGATGCCCCGATAAATCAGCTTCTCAGCCTGTTGATGTTGTGTAAAGGATTGGCTTTTGCACTGCTGCTGACATAGTGTACATGTTCTAAGGAGAAGGAAAGTTTGCACTGCTCCTTATTAGGGGCAGCTCCTCCACGTGGGTGGAGGAGCTTCACCCCATTGCTTTCTCATAGTGCGAGAAGCAGAAACATAAAATGGTATTTTAAATACCATTTTATGTTTCTGCTTCTCGCACTGTGAGAAAGCTGAAGGGTATGCCTGGTTGGGGGTGGGAAGGTGGGCGGTCCTGCAGGAGTCCAGGGGAGGAGTGGCTTGCCCACTCTGAGTGCACTGACTGTTTGGTCGGCCCTGAGGCTGACCAAACCAGTCATACCCACTCTGCATTTTCTCTATGTAGGCTGTATGCGGCTACATGGAGAAAATGGCCTCCCCATGGACGCCTGTGGGGTCGGCGTCCTAGCCAATCACAAAGCTGCCATTGCAGCGTTGTGATTGGCTTAGGGGAGGAGAGCGAGGCTGACTGCTTTCTGGAAGGCAGTGGCGCAGAGAGAGGAGACGCAACGCGGGACCAGAGGCGAAGGTAATTTTCTTAAATTACCCTCTTCCCTGCGCGACCCCCTCCCTGAGTGACCTTTCCCCACCCCCCACGCGTGAGTCATGCCGGCTTTGACTGCTGCTGCTGTGCAGTCTTTAGATGTCAAAGTTTTACCTCTTGTTAGAGGGAAGGATGCTTACACTGATGCTACCTTTGTGGTCCTAGTCTCTGAGATGGAACATTCTTTTAACCGCCTGTTCCTACTACCTGATCAGTACCTTACTCTTTTGTTAAGGAGATCGGCCCTACTGCTCCCAATGATGTACCTACACTATGAGTTATTAAGTGTTGGTATAAGCCTCTGCGCAACACAATAGCCACAACAATTGGCAGCGCCAATGCTTACTGTAATGTATAGTTTGGATGAAATAGCAAACTCTCACAAAATATATGAACAGAGCTTACTTTTGGTTTTGCATATGAAACAAGCCGTCATAGTTTGCCAAATGCATTAGACAACTTGTGAAATGTTAACTCTTAATTACAAAGTAGCTCTGTTTTGAGACCCTCCTGGATTTCTAGCCGACAGCACTTTACATATTGTAAGTTTATTCGAGATAATAATGGTAGGGTTAAAACAAAATAGCCCTAAAGTGCAACATGTTGTTGTTTGAACCAACTGACAGATGGTATCACACATAACATGTGGCCTCTTGGCTGCAGCAAAATAAAATTTAGTGTGCCTCCCCACCGCCTTTTTCTAACTGCAATTTATACATTTAATTTGCATAAAAAATCCGGAAGACCACTCCACCCCTGGCCCCTCTCTTTAGTTGAATGTGTTGCACTCAGAATGTTTTTTGTCCTTTGCTCTAATAGACACTTACTGGCAGTGGTTATGGAATATTTTTGCAGAGTTGGGGTGCTGTCATTAATGTATCACCGAAGTCATGGACATTGTGAAAAAATCTAAGCATTACACAAAACAAAATCCGGATGACCTCCCATACAACTGGCCTCGCTCTTTAGCTGTACTTGTTACACTCAGAATGTTTTCTGTCTCTTGCTCTAATACAGTAATACTCAAAGTGCAGCCCTCCTGACCATTACATGTGACCCCCTGGTCAACAGCAGACCCAGGCTGCTATTTACTCAGTTCTGAATTTGTGAGAACAGAAGTGCCAGGGATCTCCTCAGAAGGCCACTGCAGCTTGCACCACCCATTTCCCCTGCCAGTGACAGTACCAACGCAACTACTAACCCTCGCACTCCTACAAGAGTGACAATTCAGACTATTTCAGGCCATCAAAGCTATGAGAATGGCTTGGGCAGCATATATTAATCCTTTTAAATGCTTATTTAATTAATAAACAGCTGTGTGCTCATCTTTAATTTAGACAAACAGCGCCACATAGTGGCAGACTTACATAAGTACCGGTGTTGGCAACTTAGTGCTGGTGCGGAGCACTACAAATCACTGGCTCAAATTAAGCACTGTGTTTACTCAACTCAACACGTACGATAAAAGAAATGTCAAATAAACGGGCAAGCATTTATTTAAAAGTAAATTGAAGACATCTTGCAACAAAACCTGTAAAAATATGGTAGTCTATTTAAAATTCTGAAAGAGTATTTCATTAACATACAGGGCCATTTCTCTTACGCATATGAGATTATATCAGTAGTTTTCGAACATGAATTTAGAAAGATTAATTCTTCCACCTACCCTGACACCAATGGCAATAGTGAACAACGAGGCAAGTCAATCGTTACATGCACCCGCTGAGTGGCCTGGGCTCCTCTTATACACAAACAGCATTATAGTTTATTTAATCAAACACAGGAGAAGGTTTTGTACAGCGCACATCGACTTATATGTAATAATGAAGAATAAGGAGGTAAAGTGAAATAAAATGGGTGCTTAGGATCAAACAATTTGGTAAAGTGGGGAAGCCGGGATAAACCTCAGGTTTTCTGGTTTCCCATTGTGCAGTTCAGCTGCTAGATATACATATTTAGCTTCTCCTATACCAACCATACACCGAACACCAATCCCTGAAGCCAAAATCTCTGTCCCCACCAACCACGCTGCTGGCATCAATGCAGCCCTTGGTCACATAACAGACCAAACATTTTGGCCTCTGGGAAAATGTTTGTGAGTACCCATTCTCTAATAGGACACTTACTGGCAATGGTGCTGGAAATCTTTTCAGAGTAGGGGTGCTGCCATTAATTTATCACTGAATTCATAGGGATTGTAAAAAATCCAAGCATCACACAAAAAAACACAAGTGTAGCAAATGTGCCATGCTAATTCAGCAAAGGAGTGTTAAGGGTGTTGTATGCAGCTGGTGGTGCATTTTGGAGCATTGGTGAAGTAGCGCACTGCTATTTACAGAAAAAACATTTTCCATTGAAATGGCCACCAAGTTTGCATAAACATGCAGTTTTACTGGTAAAACTATATAGAACAATACAATAATGCTTAGAAATCGAGTTTCAGCAAATATTTATCATTTGTGCATCATCAAGTAAAGTTCCTTGATTTGGTTTGATCCTGTTAAAACCTTTGTTTCCATCACTCTTCAGAATTACTACAAATGTGCTTAATTTCTGCTCTCCTGATTGCTGATATAATTTAAAACATGCATACAGTTGGTTTGTTAATTAAATGTTGTATTGTAGAAAAAAACTGACATCCTACAGCCTTTCCTTTCACTTTCTGCACTACAGCAGGATTGTCACCTAGATCACTTTTTTGAAAATCCTCTCCCTTTGCAGTCAAAGAAGAAAAAGAACTCACCAGTTTCCAAATAAGTAGCAATCTGTCAGAAGACATAGTCTGGCAATTGGCCTTTGTCTTTGTGGACAGCAAATGTGACAAGATAAACACAAAATTCGAAGGCAACTTCATCACTCACTCACCCTCTGAACTCCAGCATGATTATTTCAGGGGATGTTGCAGCACCCTCACCCCCATTCCCCAGCACCCTTACTTCCAGCGCCTATGCTTACTGGTGTGGTTGGAATAAGGAGCTACAGTGCTGCATCATAGCAGTAACAGTGCATATGTAACAGTCCACCGGGATCTCTTCTAGTAACAACCTTCAGTACTGCACCCAAGCAAATGAAATGCATGGGTCACAGGGACCCCACACAATGTTCCCACTCATTCTTTTCTTTTTGTGCAAAGGTAACTACGTGCACATGGAAGAGATTAGATGACTCAATGTGTATGAGCTTCAACGTTTATGGTAAATTAGGAGGGATTGCCCCAGAAAAAAATAGAAAATGATGCGTAGGTGTACATTTGAAAGACTACTTTTGACTCAGTTGATTAAAAAGTCATCTTATTTAGGGAACCTCGGGATGTTATCCAATACTTCAAGACCTGCCACAGTACTGATCAAAGGAGTAGCCAACAAATGATAACAGTCCACACTTTAAACCACTGCACTAGCTAAGCCTGACCCTCCATAGAAGAGTCCATCCATCCTTTCAACTTTCCAGCAATCCTTCCATCTCTTTATCCTACAATTCGTCCATGGTTTCACTCACTTAGCAATCCATACATTTGTTCCCCCAACCATCATTTTATCCTTCCTTCTTACTTCTCTTTCACACTCCATCCATTATTTCACCTTTCATGTTCCATCCATCGTTCATCCATCCATCCGTCTTGTTACCCATCAGTCTATCCTAAATCCTTCCATCCTTCCTGTGACGCAACCATCCTTTCACCCATTTATTGTTTTAAACTTCCATCCACGCATTTTTACCCTTCCACCCTTACGTTCATTCATCGGTTCTTCTGTCCTTTTACTTGTCCTTACCTTCAACATTCATTGCTTGCTTTTACCATTCCTCCATTTTTCAATCTTTTCTTTTTTGCTTAAACTCTTTCTTCCCTTCACCGTTCCCTTCCCGATTGTTACCCTCTATCTTTCTCCTTCAATCCTCCTGATGTTTTCTTTCTTATCTTTTCCTCTTTAGTCCATTCTTTCTGAACGCATCTCACAGTAATTTTTTCTCTGTCTTATGTCTTTCTCTGTCATTGAACTTGCTAGCCCTTGTCACCCATGTCTTCACTCTCTCCTGACTTTCTTTCCAGTATTATTTATGACCTTTCATCTGTGGACATGCAGATTGAAGAGGCCCATAAAGAACTCACCACTATTTAGTGAGCCCTAATTAGATGTTCCAGTGGCAGAATGCACTTTTGCCGCTGTGGACTTCATGACGCCATAGACAACGGCGGCTCTTCCGCTACGGCTGAGGAGTATCATCCCTCCCCGCCAGCACTCTCAAAAATGTGAAAATAAAACGGGTTTAAACCCCGTTTTATTATCGTTTTATTTTCTTGTGCCTTGGGGTGGATTAGTGTAATGACAGGCTGCAGGGAAAATGTTGGGCAATAGTATTCACTGCACATGTCGGTTTGGCCGGCCAGCTCAGGCCAGCCAAACCCACATGCACAGTGAAGCTCTTTCCAACCCCAGCTGCATTGCTGGCTTGGAGAGAGCAGGGACAGGCTCCCAGTCTGTCCTGGAGTGCAAATCATCTCCGCTCAGGCCAATCCTGAAGCTGCTGTCATGCATGGGAGCAGCTTCAGTATTGGCCGCAGGGCAGTCTGGGAGCCTGTGCCTGCCTGCAGTGGAGAGGAGAGAAGCAGAAGAACGCGATCCTGGAGGGCTGCAGCTAAGTTCTGTTTTTTTCTTTAATTTGCCTCCGTCGTCCGGCAGCCCCCTTCACTCTAACCCCACCCTACCTCTCTTCCCTGACACGAGCCGCTCCTGGGCATAGGTACTTATATTCCATATTCCTCTGCAGCAGAAAGACATCTAACTATTATATTATTAACCCTTTCCCTGCGGGGGTAATTCCCCCACGTAGCGGGGGGGGGGCCGCGGCGCCGCTGTGCTCGTGACGAGCTCAGCTCATCATGACTCACAGTGGAGCTGTGCTCATGACGAGCTGAGCTCGTCACGACCCCACCCACTGATTAATTCTCCCGCACAGGCGGGGAATTTATCGCGCGTGGATGGGCCGCGGCCGTTATGACGAGCTCAGCTCGGCATGAGCACAGCGCCACTGTGACTCATGACGAGCTGAGCCCGTCATAAGCATGGAAGGGGTTAACTTGTTGAGAGCCGCAAACTGCTCATCTGTATAGCAGAACATTTTTGTGGCACAGGAGAAATAAAGTTCACCTAAACAATAATGCCTCAGCATAGATACTGACAACAAGACTTCACATGACAGGAAAAATATCATAAATAGACAGGCTTTTAAGGAAGTGAAAATGTCCATAACATTTCCATTGCCAGAAAGTGTGTCAATGGGAATACAGAAACAACTGAGTGGCCAGAGTACTGTTAGCGCACACCTGTACCAATGTAATCATAAATCAGATGTTCAAGGTCTCCCAAGTCTTTACTGGATTCTCAGCAAAGGAAAAGAGCACGAATTCCCATGTTCCCCAAGCTCTGGGAAACAATTCCTAGAACAAAAGATTAGGTTGCAAGCCCAACCAAATTGAAAACAAACTTGGTTCCTCAGTCCATAAAAACAAACACATTTTCTTTGATTCCTTCGTTTTGAAGTGAAACGTGCTCTAGACAACCAACATGTGTTCCTTCAATTGGTAGTAACTCAATGGCTTCATCAGGGCTTCTCAGGATTTGCAGTGTATGCGAAAATATATCTCATTGCAGAATGTCATATATATTCCGTGGCATGTAATTAGGTTACTGATGGTTGATAGTAAGTCGGTCACGGTGGGACACACAAAAAGTAAATTCTGGAACGTTATCCAGTATTGTGTCTAGACTGACGTTTGTGTCATGCTTCTAAGACTTCAGAATATTTATATGAAGTGAAAATATGTCCATGAGGATGACTATGTCACAGAAAAAGACAACTGTACTGTACTGTGCTGCTGCGTTGATCACAGGTACTGTGCTCAGAAAGCTTTCCCATTTAGTTTCTGCACTGGACCATCAGTTAATGCCTGTACACTTTCACTCTCTTGCTCTGTCTTCTGCTCTTCTTCTCATGCTTCCCTTTTACTGTCCTTTCATCATTTTCTTGTAATCAATAAGGAATGAATCACTTCTGTCAACAAACCAGAGTTTCAAAGAAAATGTATTGGAGACCCGGAACCACACTTTCACAGTACACAGTATGTATCTTTTCTCCGCTCGTGTGGAAAGGTGGATAGTGTCATCATAGGGTTGTATTCACTTGGGGGTTCCGTTCTCCAAGTGATTAACCATCCTCCACCAGGAGAGAGACTGTCTGGGTGATGGTAGTCGTGAAAAGTGGTTAAAAAGATCTCCATTTCTGTTAAGACCATTTACTGATCAGGAGATGGATATGATTCAAAATAAATGGTGGTGCTTAAGGGGATTAGTTAGTGATCCCCAGCACCTTGTAGAAACTTGGCATGATTCAGCCATAAAATGCTCATACGAGTCAGGTGGTCTTCATCAGGACCAGAGTGTGAGTAGGTGGTCTTATTTCCAGAGAACCTAAGAAGTAGTAAGGGTGAGTAGATTGACATACCCTTCTTCATCAGTGAGCTTAATAGCTCGTGCCTAACGTGGTCATAGGTGCAGACATTTGCCTATGACTTTAAAAGGAGGCTGTGGTTCTTAATGGAGTAAGGAAAACAAGGGGAACCCGATATGTGAACCTGGGGTGGATTCAGGGCCGGACTGGCCGTAGCGGGCACCGGGCAATTCCCCGGTGCGCCGCATGGGTGGGAGCCGGTTTCGGGCCCCTGGGGGCCGTTTTTGTTACAGGGCCGTTTTTGCAGCAAAATCGGCCCTGTAACAAAATCGGCTGAAACCCGGCCCTGGCAAAGAGCTCGGCGGCACCCCGTGGGTTGGGTCAGGGGGGACCGGGCAGCGGCCGAGCCCTTTGCCAGTGCCGGTTTTGGTTCCCAATCCGGCTCTGGGTGGATTAAAGTTTTAGAAAACAATGGTTCTGATATGGCCATAAAAAGGTCCAAGGAAGGTAGTCTCCGATATGGGGACAAGGTGCAAGAGCTGTGATTGATAGTCAATATCTCAGGGAGCGATATATAATTTGCACAGGGACATGTAAATCAAAATAACGTATGTTATTTATTTTATGAAAATTACGCAAAAAAAGAAATCAGGTGCTCACATAGGTAAGTGACAACAAGCGTGACGTGATAAGTGGGAGTGACTTTAAAACATAAACATCGCATTGACAGCATATAGGAGAACTCCTCAAGAAAATATTCAAAGTGTGAGGAAAGTTATACTTATAAGATGTTATAAATAAACTCCCATTCTATCCCATGAGACAGACAGCCTTTCAATAGTGAAAAACGAAATGCACTCTATTTCACTATCAGGATATGTCACACACATCAGTACATGTCCTACCTTTGACATACACTGCACCCTGCCAACAGGAGTACCTTGGGCGGCCTACCTTAGGGGTGACTCATGTCATAAAAAGCGAGGTTAGGGCCTGGCAAGTGGGTGCACTTGCCAGGTCGTCATGGCAATGGCAGGTCTGATACCTCTTTGAAAGACGGCTTGTGTGGGTGGCACAATCAGTGCTGCAGGCCCACTAACATTTGATTTACAGGCCCTGGGCACACACAGTGCACTGCACTAGGGACTTAGCAGTAAATCAAATAAGCCAACCATTGAAACACCAATCCATAACAACAATTTACACAGAGAGCATATGCACATTATCACTGATCAGCAGTGGTAAAGTGCCCAGAGTCCTAAAACCATCAAAACATGGTCAAAAACAGGAGCTTCAAAAGTCTGGGGATAAACCCACTGAAAAAGCCAGGTCTAACATGAGGCGTCACTCAAACAGCATCAGAGAGCCAGGTCACAAACTTGTGCTTTACCCAAACCATTTCGAGTTTGTAAGAGCTTCAGGGTTCCATCAGCACAGCCACATCTGGCTCCAAAGGCAGGATGCCTTGACCGAAGGCCCATACGCTTTGGGTCCATTGGTCAATATATGCCGGAAGTACTGCCCTATGGAATTCTTTTCTAAGGAAAGTTGGAGGTTATTAACTGGAAAAATTAGAAATGACACCCACGTGCAGGGATAAAAGTCCCAGGGTATCAGGGCTATTATTAGTATTATTGCTTTTTTTTTACAGAATTAAACTCTTGCTTTGCTGGTTTGTTTCTGCAAAATAAGAACACATGTCTATTGTCCACTGTACATGATAGACAGGCAGCATTAAAGTTCTGCTAAAAGTGCTTCAGCTGCAGTGGTGCAAGCACTTTCAACTAAAGGATCTTTGCAAAGTTGGCTGAGCTTTCACCATACTCTTAATACCTCCTGAAGGGTCTCATTCTCGGTGGCCCAGTAAGTGGGCTAAAATTTCCCCACCCCTCAAGTTACCAATACCAAGGGTATTGATAACTCTGGTGGTGGGGAAAATCCAGGCCTTTACAAGTTGGACCCTGAGGTTCCTCTGAGAAATGAGGAACTAGTGGGGAAATAACTAATTCTGACTCAGATTCCCCCGGTAATTCTCATTTTAGGCCAGACTTTCACCCTGAGATTTCAGCTGTGAGAGCTTCACAGCTTCCATAAACCTCATGATTCCTATGGGGCCAGTAAGTGAAGTTACCAGCCCAATCGGAATTAAAATACCACTCATTAGGATGGTCAAAGTGTTTAGGACAAGCAAGCACAGAAAAGTGAAAGATAATTTTCAGAAAGCAAAGTTAAGTAGGTTGACTGAACTGGAAGACAATTTTATACAATACAAGTAAATGGGGGAAGTTGTCACACAGGGACATAACTTCTTTGTAGAGGCCATCGTCAGCTGACCGGGGAACCAAAAGCAGCCACAGCAAATATCCATCCATCCATTCTCTCTCCTCTCTCTTCCCCCTCTGATCCTTCTCTTTCCCTTTCCCTTGCTGCTTCCCTGTGTCAGCTTCAGTTAACCTCATGGAGCTTGGGAAAGTGAATGAGGCACCAGGCGCAACCCTGGGCTTTCAATACCTGCCTCCAAGGGCTCCAGCCCACTAAGAAAATGCCTGGTGGCAATAGCCCATAGCAGTGTTGAATTGAACCCTGTGGAGAGCCTTAGGCAGCCCCCCATTGTAAATTATCTCCTAATACATTTTTAATTTTACCAACAATTTATATTCTTTAATGTAAAGATTTTGTTTCTTTAAGTGGATTCATTTTTTTCCATCTTTTGGAAACAATTTAGGAAAACTTGATTGTAATTTTCGAATTAATATTATTTTGATCCATTGTCGCGGGGGACTTGAAAAGGAGTGAGGCCAATAGGCCGGGGCCTACTTTGCCTATTTAATAATCCGGAACTGGCCCGTAGGCAGTCGATATAGCAGTACAGCGACCCTACTGCCTGCTCCAAATACGCGATCCAGCCAAAAGATACATGTAACATTGACCACAAATCAATTTTCCTCTGAAAGTAGGAACTGCAGACAGCTATAGCTTCCAGTTTCACCTGCGTTTTATTACAGGGGTATCTATAGGTCATCAGGACTGAGAGGAAACATGCAGGGAGAGCTAAAAGTAATACCTTTTAGGTAAGAAGAGCAGGAGCCTGGACGTCTTTAGGACTGTACAGGGTTGAACTGGGACAAACAAATAGGACCAGGCACCAAAATAAATGTGGCCTTTGTTAGTGATTCAGACAGCTTAAAAAGTGACCCACCTTTGCAATTCAGGCCTGTTTTGACCATATAAAGACACGCAGTATGGGTATTTTGTGAGGTATGGGAGTCTGCATGCATGTGTGTTTGCTCCAGGCAATGCTTGTGGTATTATCAGGGAAATCAATAGCAAAAACCACTCCACTTGGCCATGCAAACTGCTAAACAACCGGCCCAAACACTGATCTGTCAGACCAGCCCTTCAGGCAATACCTGATTACCCTGTAGGCCAGTTCGTCCCTGGAACTGTAATGAGTGACACAAGTGCAAAAAATCTATTTTAGGCTATGTGCATTGAAGGATGTTGTTGCTGATTCCCTAACGTCAGCTTGTTTTCAGTTCCTGTCTCTGCAGCAGTGATTATTAGACCAAGTGTCTGCTATGTGTTACAGCAGCAGAAGGCTCCTTTGAAATGCGCACACATGCAAGCTCGCTGCATGGTGTGAAATCACGCCTGTGCCAGACATACAGCTGGGAGGGAACATAGACGCCTTGTACCTTGTTGGTCTGCACTTTAGTACATCATTGCATGCCTCTAATTTTCCCAAGAAGAATTGCATAGTGGACTGCGCCCGATGGTCCCTGACTCCACACAACACAGAAATTTTCCATCACAACTCAGTCAGTCAAGGAGAACTGACCCATGTTTTAACTCTTTGAGTTGAAGCTATTAACGCTCCAACCCTCGGTCTAGGTCCACTCTCTCCCCACAGCTCTGCTGTGCCGTCTCTTGCCTCCAGACCCCGACCTCCTCCTTGGGAGGTTCGAGGCTGCTGTCCACTCCTGCGCCTGCTGCCCACTCCAACTGAGATCAGACTGCCTGCAACCACCGTAACCTTCTCAGCCGTTATTTTTCTTAATTTTCCCCTGTTGTGCCACTGTTATTGTGCCCATCTGTGTCTTGCTCTAATTCCACCGCTGTTTTTATTTCCTCGTGCCTGCCTGTTCCTTTTGCCTTTTGCCGCTGTTGCCCCTCTGGCCCCTCCCCCCCAGAATTCCCCCTGGGAATTCCCCCCCGGAATTCCCTCCCCGGAATTCCCCCGCTCCCGCCTCCCAGCCTCTCCTCCCTCCCACCTCCCCTACTTAATGGCCAAAGGCAAGCCTGTCTGCGCCCGTCCACAATCCAACCGCGGCCAGACCCACAACCCATCGCTACAACACCACCACCCTCCTCGCACTCAACCCTGTAAGACTTAGAGAATGCCAACAGGCCTCACTGAAAACGACCCACGGCCAGTTCTCCTGCCTCCACTGCCGCCAGACCCTCACCGCCACCCCGGCCTCCAACACCGCCAACGCCAGCATTGGCGACACCCTAAAATGCATCCTCCTCAACGTACGCTCCGTACACAAACACGCCATGGAAATCTGGAACCTACTCGACTCTCTATCACCCGACATCACCTTCTTCACAGAGACCTGGACCAACGCATCCTCCGCCCGACATCAGTCGCGCCATCCCAGACGGATACAAGATCCAGAGGAAAGACCACCCCAGCCACCCAGGAGGGGGCCTCGCCATCACCCACAAGAGCACCCTCTGCCTCACCACCTCTAGCGAAACCTTCCTCTCTGCTGAACACCTGCACTTCCAGATCCAGAACACCCCTAAAGCCACACTCCGAGGAACCCTCATCTACAGATACCCCGAACACCCTTCGCCACCACCATCACTGACTTCATTGCACCCCACGCCATCGTCTCAACAAACTACATACTCATTGGAGACCTGAACTTCCACCTCGACAACCCTAGCGACCCTAACTCCACTATCCTTCGTGACAACCTCAGTAGCATCGGACTTAAACAATTTATCAGCACACCGACCCACAGAGCTAGACACACCCTCGCACCCCATCTTCGCGGCAGGAAACAGCATCTAATTCAGCTACACAACGCAGCCGCCATGGACCGACCACTACTGCGTTCACTTCGCCATCAACAAACCCAAGGCACCCAAACCAGCCCCACGCCCACCATGAAGGAACTGGAGCAAGGTTACCGGCGAGCAACTTAACACCACCCTTACCCGAGACAACCACACCCGACGCAAACAACGCAGCCAGAGAACTCCACACCTGGATCTCCGACTGTGCAGACGAGCTTGCCCCGCTATTCAACCTCGACAGACAACGCCCCAGGAAAGCCGCCTGGTTCGCCACCGCTCTTCAAGAAGCCAGACGGACCTGCAGATGCCTGGGGAAGAACTGGAGAAACACCAAGACAACCGAAAACCACACCACCTACAAGGACGCCATGACGGACTGCCACAACCAGATCAGAGCCACCAAGAGAAACTTCATCAACAACAAAATCCTGGCCAACTCCACCAAATCCAAGGAACTTTTCCATGTCATTCAAGAATTCACCAACCCACGCAGCGAAGCCTCAGACATCACCCCATCCTAAGACCTCTGCGACAAGCTTGGAACCTATTTCCACCTCAAGATCAAAAACCTCTAGGACAACTTCATCGATCATCCACCAGGCACCACAGACGGCCCCCCGCCTCCCAGAAACACCAGCCAGCCCACCATCTGCAACTGGACACCGATCATGGCCGAAGACACCGCCTCAACCATGATAAAGCATCTGGGGCCCCCACCGACCCCTGCCCCCTCACATCTACCATAGAGCTGCAGCTGCCATTGCACCTGAACTACAATGCACCATCAACACCACCTTCAAAACAGGCACCTTCCCAGATGACTGGAAGCGCGCAGAAGTCAGACCTCTTCTCAAGAAGCCCACAGCTGACCCCACCGACCTCAAGAACTATCGGCCCATCTCGCTCCTCCCCTTCGCAGCCAAAGTTGCAGAGAAAACAGTCAACAGGAAACTGACACAATTAATTGTAGAGAATGCTGTCCTCTACCCGTTCCACCCTGGATTCCGAAGCAACTACAGCACAGAGACCGCCCTCCTCGCCGCCACAGATGACATACGCACCCTCCTGGACCTAGGCCGCTCTGCAGCCCTCATCCTACTCAACCTATCAGCGGCCTTCTTCAACACCGTCTCCCACCACACACTAGTCGCCAGACTGCATGACGCAGGCATACTAGGAACAGGCCTGGACTGGATCCGATCATTCCTCACCGGAAGAAGCCAAAGAATCAGACTCCCACCCTTCCTCTCTGACCCCACAAATATCACCTGTGGAGTCCCACAGGGTTCATCCCTGAGCCCCACTCTCTTCAACATCTACATGGCCCCCCTCGCAGTCATCGTCTGACAATACGGCCTCATCATCGTATCCTACGCCGACGACACCCAGCTCATCCTGTCCCTCACCAAAGACCCCACCACTGCCAAACTCAACTTCCAGAAAGGTATGCTAGACATTTCAGTCTGGATGACCAACAGCTGCCTGAAGCTCAATGCCAAAAAACAGAAGTCCTCGTCCTCGATACCACCCCTTCTGCATGGGACAGCACCTGGTGGCCGACCGCCCTCGGAAGCCCACCTACCCCCTCAGACCACGCCAAGAACCTCGGCATCGTACTCGACTCATCACTCATAATGAACTGACATTTCCACGCCATCACCTTCAGCTGCTTCAACACCCTCCGCTTCCTCCGCAAGACCTTCAAGTGGATCCCCCTGAGTCAAGTAAGACAGTCACTCACGCACTCATCACCAGCTGACTGGACTATGGAAATTGACTCTACGCCGGCATCAACAAGTCCCTACTCCGCAAACTCCAGACAATACATAACACCGCCGCCAGACTCCTCCTCGGCATCCCCGACACGAACACATCAGTCAACACCTACAAAATTTCCACTGACTCCCCGTGGAGAAAAGAGTCACTTTCAAAATCCTCACTCACGCCTACAAATGCCTACATAACAACGGACCCAAATATCTCAACGACAGAATCAACTTCCACATACCCAAAAGAAACCTCTGATCTTCCAACCTCGCACTGGTCGAAACCCCGTGCATCCACAGAGCCAGAGCAGGTGGAAGATCCTTCTCTCACATTGCAGCCAAGACCTGAAACAAGCTACCGGCAGATATCAGACGCGCCCCCTCCCTGAACACCTTCAGGAAGACCCTCAAGACCTGGCTCTTTGGCTAAACAGATCTGCGGACCCCCCACTCAGCGCCTTGAGACTCTCACGGGTGAGTAGCGTGCTTACAATTCCCTGATTGATTGATTGATTGATTAAACACTTTTAGTTCGGAGGTAACTGTGATATACTTAGACCCTGATATACAAGTAAATCATGCAAAGCAGCAAGTAAAGTTGCTGTGCTGCCGTTTGGAGAGAGCAGAATAGCACCATATTTACAGAGAAGTGGTGCTGTTCTGCCCTCTCTCTCTCCACTGGTGCACCTTATGCTGCTATGCACCAACACAGATGCCCTTCCACCATAGCACAAGGGTATCTTTGTTTGGTCAGCATAGTTTTTGCACAGGAAGGAGCCCCTTTCTACACAAAAAATTATGCTGAAAGGCAATTTATTCTTTGTATGTGTGCTGCAGAATGCAGTGCACATGCAAACAGGAAAAAAATGAGGAGAAAAAAACATATTTCTCTTTGTTACGCCAGCCTCTGGGAAGGGTAAAATTTTGGAACAAATCCACATCTGAAAGTTTTTGTAGACATAGTTTTGTGTCAAAGTCCATGGTTGAATGCACAGGGACTCCCATGCACCACCCATGGTTTGTGTATGGTGGTGCATTTTGGAAAACATTGTCACAAATATATGATTAAAGAATTCTGTGGTAGCATACTGTCACTTACAGAGAGCACAGTTTCCATTAACTTGGCCTCTTGAAATAACCACAAAATTTGCATCAGACTTGCAGTTTTACCGCTGAACCAATGGGTGCATAAATAATAATGTGGAAAAATTGTGTTTCAGTGAATATTTAGCATTTGCTGATCACAAAAGAAAAGTGTAATGATTTGTTTCAATCCTATCAAAATCTTGGTTGTGATCACATGTCAGAATTACAAAAAGTGTCTACTAGAGACCTCGGTTTTCCTTCTTGAGGATGCTTTCTCTTGTTTTTCGCAATTCCTTTTTTTTCACTTCTATTCTCTTTGGTTGACTCGTTTTGGCTTTCCCATGTGTCTCCTGCTCTGTAGGCATTCTCAGTTCAACACCCTCTTTGAATTTCTGTGGTTCACTAGTAGAACTCCCCTAGGTCATGTAGATATTAACCTGAGTAAGGTTGCCCCTCGTGCTCCTTTGCTTACATCTTCATTTCCCCTCCACAGACATGTATCACCAGGCCCGGCCTTCCATGCTGTATTCCCTCACACAAGGCCAACATAAAAGTGTCTTCTTTGAACACTCAGGTCCCAATTCACAAAGATCCTCCACACTTATGTCGGTATCTCCACACTGCAGTTTTCCATTGCAGTGATCCCGCTACGAGTACGCAGATCCCACCATGGCTGCAGAGCCTTCATGGGTCAGGGCCTCAGGGTCTCAACCACCCCGTAATATGCTGTAAAATATCTGAATATTACCATAGCCTGTCCAGTGACATTGTATACCTCCAAGAGACCAAAATCAATTATAAACAGACTCTCTCGATGCACTGTGGGTGAGTGGATAACCTGACTGACTTGCTCTGATGCCATTTCCAAGAAGATTTAAGTTATTACCTTAATCCCTAAAAAATGGGTCCCACAGAACAAGATAATGAGGGCTGATTGCTGATCACTAGATTTCAGTGCGGAAATTCAGAAATGTATGCTGTCAATGTCTATTCTCCAAATGGAGATGAGCCACAATTTTGCTCAAAACTTACATCCTAATTGGAATCCCTTATTGCTTCGGCCCAAATCATGTGCAGTAGTGACTTCAAATTGCCAATGGATCCAATTCATGATAAGGATTCACCCTTTAAGTTTAGAGACCACAAATCACATAGCTCAATGTGCAAGCTCTATCCTGCCTTACGTCTTGAGGATGTCTGGCAATTACACAACACAACGGGTCAAGACTTTACTTTCTTTTCTCCCCCTCACCAAAGATTCAAATGAATAAATAATCTATTGTTCGGTCTTCTCTCTTACAAGTTTCAATCTCCTCCTCAATTGAATCCATCACCATATCTGCTTATACATCTGTTACTATTTCTCTTACTGTCGCCACCCAGCCCCAAATCTAAATCTTGGTGCTTGAATAACAAAATTATCGAAGATCCATCTAAACTGAAGGGCTGGCTCACAAGATTGACATATTTCTGAAAGAATATGTTGGGTCTGTCTCCTCAACGATTACTTTATGGGGTGCACTAAAACGTTCCATGTGCTGATATAATATTGGCGGCATCACTCAGAAAAAAAGAGATAGATCAGGGTATTCACTCTCTTTCTAAAGAAATCATGTCTCAAGAAATCTCATTTAGAAACTCTAAAAGCCCACTGATCTTTGAGAAGCACAAAAAATTGAAATATGTACATAACTCTATTGTGAGTAAAAATGCTCATCTATAAGTTCATGCTCATAAATGGAAAATAACTTCTCTACCTTAACAGAGCAGGCAAATCCCTTTTGGTGTATTTAGAATATATAAAAAAAAACAGTTCCATTATCTATAACATTAGAGACCCTTTGGGCAAAAACAAAACCAACACCACTGATCTGCTTAAGGTCTTTAGAGACTTCTGTGCCACCAAATTATATATACCCTCTGTCCTAACCCATAACCAAGCAGGTTTAAATATCCTGAAATCCACCCACAAATTTAAATCTCAGAAAATGAAGGATTACAATTAGACAAACCTTTAGAAAGTAAAGAAATTCTCAATGTCATCAAGTTAATTCCTAGGGGCAAAGTTCCAGGTCCTGACTGTTTCCTCATCAACTTCTACAAATATTTGTTCTCCATGATTATTTCCTCTCATGAGTCGACACTTAACCATTTTACATCCACTGGTAAAGTAACAAGTACAGCCGTTATCAATACCAAAGTAATAATTCCAAAAGACGGCAAAGATCATCTAGGTCCTAGGACCTTTTGACCAATCTCCCATATCAATATGGAAGCAAAAATGTATGTGAAGATTTCGCTAGAATCCATTATCACAAAAAATATGCAGAAATTGCAAGCTGGTTTTATTAATGGTAGGTTGGCCAACGATAACATCTGTGTATTCTGTCCCTTTATCAAAAGAGCCACCTCCTACAACTACCCCTCAGCTGCTATTGCACTTGACACAGAAAAAGCTTTCAACAAAGTCACCTGGCCATATTTGGAAACGACCCTAAGCTGGTGTAGACTTGGGGACACTTTTATAAAATTGGCTATGTCTTTATATGCCGGTCCGTCTGCGTGTATTAAGATCAGTGGTGTAAAATAGGATCTATTTTATCCACAACAAGGCACCTGCCAAGGGTGTTCCTTATCTCCTTACCTTTTCTCCTTTCCATTGACCCCCTCATTTGCCTCCTTAACAATTCGTCCAACATTAAATGTTTCTTGTGTCACAGTGATTGTTTTAAGACAGTGGCATACGCTGATGACATCTTGATATTTATGGAAGAAATAGACTTAGCAAACCCTGCTATCATTGACATCTTTCACATCTTATCACATTTCCAGGATAGTCCTTAAATAGAGATAAAACCGAGGGGCTCCCTCTTAACCCACTCTGTGTCTACAGATATGGGACTTCATTGGCAAACCAACTTTATTAAATATCTAGGTATCTGGTTTAGTAGTAATCTATCCGATTTAGTTCCTTTTAACAAAGAACAAACCATCCTCTAAGTCCAAAAACTCCTCTCCTCGTGGTCTCCTAAACCTTCTCTTGGTGGAGTAGGTTAGAGACCATTAAGAGGATGGTTACTCAGTTAGTTAATTTTTATCAATCATGCTTCCTATCTGTCTAAGTCTTTTTCTCCACTATCGACACACTTCTTTCAGAATTTCTGTGGTTGCAGAACAAGGCAAGAATTTCACTTAAAAACTGCAGTTAGTCAATTGGGATGATGGCTGTAGTTTCCACAGTTGGTACAGTTATCAAATTTCTTACCTCGCATTCCTCACAAGGATAAAAAGTGGTTGCTACACCACACCTCATCATATTCTCCTCAGCTTATAATTGAATGACATCTTTGCTTGCCTTTTCCCATTCAAGCACTATTGTCCATGCATATCTTCCAATTAGAAACTCTAAACGCATTATGCTTGCCACCATAAATACCCTAAGACAATAATAAAAAACTTCCTTGCCCGATCCATAAATGTAATATTCTATCTTTGTGTTATAGTAAAAAACGAGAATTACAAATTCCTGTCCAATTGCTAATGTGTGGACTCCCTTGTAGTTTGCCGCACTACAGCCCTCAGTCTTTTTATTTAATTTAGACTTCTATGAATTCTTAAAGTTAAAGCTAAACTAACTAAATTAAGCCGGCTTGGTTCTCCCTCTGTCCCGTTTCTACTTTCACTATGGCAGGCAAAAGGGCATACAGCGTCCAAAATCTATCAATTTCTACAGAAACATTCTAGCAAAGCACTAACCCCTATGCAAACTTACTTGCAATTGGTAGGGAGACCCTTTCTCAGCCAAACAATGGGAGAAGGTATGTGAATTTGCTCTCACACAAAAAATAGCCCCCAGACCAAAATGTTTGCAATCCATTTCTTCCACTGGTCACCCTATACATTATAGAAATTAAAATGAACACTTCTAACCTCTGTTGGTCCTGCAGTGAAATTTGCAGTGATCTGGAACACATGCTTTTCAAATGCAACCTCTCACCCCTTATTGGAACCAAATCACAAACCAACTAAACTGCATCTTTAAAAAAAGCATAAACCTCGATTTATGTACTATAATCCCAGGACTATATATTACCTACTGGTGGTCGCCAGTAGGTAGTTATAGTTAGGACCTAGCTACGATAGGAAAATGGCAACATTCTATTCGCAGTAACTTTGGCGCTGATTGATGAATCTTCGTGAAATTTTTAAAACTAAATCTTTGTTGAGATCAGTTCCTGTGTTGAAAGTTTGGGGGTGATTCGTCAAGGGAGGGCTGATAAAAAAAGGGGGGCCCAAAACGTGTTTTTTCAATGTTAATTTCCATAGGAAACTTTAGACAAGGCTACAGGTCGAACGGGTGAACGGAATTACACCAAATTTGGCAGGGAAAAGGGTCTTGGTCTAGAAAGCACGCTTTTGTTTATTTGGTGTAAATCCGTTGAGTAGTTTTTGAGAAATATCGAAATTTACAGATATCGATATTTGGGACTTCTGCCATCTAATTGGCTGAGGCGTTACGAGCACGAGCATGCTGCTGATTGGCTGCGAGCGCTGCGAGCATTTGCAACTAGGAGGTGTTGGCCGCCATTTTGTGATTCAGTTGAAGCGAGTAAGGGGGAAAAAGGATGAAAAATCTGGGAAAGAGGAGGGTAGGAGAACTGTAACCTCTGTGGGGTGTTTAGGGTGTGCTATAGAGGAGGTGCGAAGTGAACTACTCATACCTACCAATCTGAAAGTGCTGGGTACAGAAATTAAGTGAGGTATTGCGTAGTCTGATGCTGCTATGGTGAGCTGCTGCAGGAGTCGGGGATGAAAGCGTGAGCCTAAACTGTATGTCTTATGGTGTGAAGTCATGTGCCCTGGCCGCTGCAGCACACCTGTGGAAGTAGTGTCAGCATGTGTTTATACCTACTAGGACAAACTACTGACTCCTACTGGTTTGAAAGTCCAGGGGTATGGAAAATATGTGAGGTATTGTCTAGAGTCTCATGGTGCTATGCTGAGGTGCTGCCGGAGTCGGGGATGAAAGCTTGAGTCCAAACTGTGCGTCATATGCTGTGAAGTCATGTGCTCTGGCCGCTGTGCCGCATCTGTCAAGTAGTGGCAGCATGTAGTTATACCTACTCGGAGGAACTTTTGTTTTGAACATTGTAACTTGTGTATGGTGCTTAGGGGGTGTTATACAGGGAGTGCGAAGGTAAATTTGCGCATATCAAATCAATACAGTATTTGTAAAGCACAAACTACTCCCCCCTATGGGTCTGAAGGCCCTCGAGGCCGGCGTGGAAATTATGTGAGATATTAAGTGAGCTATTGCCCAGAGTCACATGGTGCTGAGCTGTGGTGTCCAAAAGTGTCCTTCATAAGCAATTCCAAACCTACCTCAGTCAATGTGCCTAGGTCATTTCCACCACAATGCACAAGCATGAGGTCAGGGTGTGGAAGATGCAAAGAGGTTTTAATCAAAGGTAGCAATTGGTGCAACTTCAATCTTCTCTGTCTAAACCATTTAATGTCCACATTTTGTAAACCTAGGTCTAAGTCAATACGTCTGTGTTCTGCATACCTCTTGCACCTGAAAATATAGCTATGTCCTACGATCCACACTAGCATTTTGAAGGTATAGTTGGAAGGTATGGAAATTTGTCTGTAGCTCATGCAGTTCCTTGGTAGAATAAGAGATATGTTTAAAGATGGGGAAGTACTTTTTTTTTGCCATACAAAATGATACGTGATTGGGAGTTGAAAAGCATTCTTTTTTAAAAATAGGGTGCACATTCGTTTTGTGGAAAAGCATCTTTGTGATTGGATAAGAAAAAGCTGTTTCAACGTGGAGTACATATCATAGGATAAAATTTGCTCAACTGAACCACAGCTGCTACTTGCATTTGGAAGGCACTGTTCAAACTTAAAACAATCGTGAACTTTTAACCTGCATGTGCCGTTAAATGTTTGAGAAAATGTTGCAAAAAAATATTGTTAAGTTTAAAAAAATTGAGGAACTTTTAACCTGCACGTGTTGTAGAATGTTCTAGAAAGTGTGTTGATAGAATACGTTGCACTTCTGACTTCTATGTGTTGTTGAATATTAAAAAAATGGTTTATATGGAAAATTTAAAAGAAACCAATAGAGAGAAGTTTTGAAACCTAAAAGAATCAAGGAACTATTCTAATTTGCTCTTTACATGTGTTTATGTGTGGAGCAACAAAATTATAGACACTACAGCACCAGGAAGAGGAAGAAGCAGGGAGTGGGGGGACGGGGGGAGATGGGCAGAATGGCACACATGCACAATTAAGTACAGCACAGGTATAGACAAAAAATGGCCAAAATGAAACACACCAACAAGGAGCACAAGTCACACAACCCGCCAACATCACACCACTGAACGAGCATAGAAGTGAAAACCATGCTGCATTCATACAGAATGTGTACAAAGGCCGGTTGTTGGTGTTGTGGGATGTCTGCGACCGTGGTTATCATGGATGAGATGCCCAGCACGTGGCACATGGGCGAGTTCACTTTGTGTTACATTGCCAAACAGCTGCTTCTCCCTCCCACGCGCCCCCACACTTTTCTACAGGGTGCTGTTGTATCTCGTGCACTCATAAGGCACACCATTGTAATGCCTATTCGCACATGTCCTCCTACCTTCAAACTACACCATCACAGTGCTGTTTGGAGGTGGTGCATGGCACTTTACAACATTGAGTGCTGCGGCCCTTGTGGCAGGCCACACCAGAACACAGACACACTTACTGCACTTCCTGTACACGGACATGTCCAAGACACCCTGTTACCCTTGCCAGATAGGCACACCCCTGCCCTGACCTGTGTACTCCAGACCAGCACATGCCGGTTGTGCATGCAGGAGGATGCATGCGTAGCTATATGTCCAGGCTCACTGCCAACGCTGAGGTGACAGCACACTGTGATGTTGCAGGGCTCGTGCCTATCATGTTAAGACAATGACCACAGGGACACACTTGCTCAGATGCGGGTTTGGGGGGCGTTGGCGGTCCTGGAGTTGTTGGGATGAGTCTTGTGGCCCTCATGGGTATCCCTGCATCATGCTCATGGATTCTATGACACCTGTGGGTGTTCTGGTGTGGCTCTTGGCTGTGTTCCATTTCATCGTGCAGGTAGTCGTCCTGCTGAACACCAGCAGAAAGCAGGTGTAAAATATCTGGTGCTAACGTGGCTTATCGCCGGAATTTGTTTCGCTTTTCAGTTGGTGTGAAAGTTGTGATGTGATTTTTTTCATGTGCAGAACAATATACGAACTGAGCAGTGTATCTCGTCAAGATCCAGCACTTGACACACTATTCCCAATCAATATAAATACAATGCGAGTTCTTAATTGATTTTGTGTGTACACTGTAAGTGCAGCCACTACCTCAGTGCAATTCAATACAGGATTTTAGTATTTAGAATAAATCGCAAAGGTGCACCTCGTGTCTTTTTGTACGGGAACGGCTAGTCTGCATTTCATTATCAGCACTTTAATGGAAGTAAAGTTGAGATAAATCTAACACACTATTCAGAAGTTGGTGTAAACTACAGACATCACTAGTATTCCCATGATAAGTGCCCCACAATGTAACACCATGGTGGACTCCATCAAATAACAGTAATAAGAACAAGAAAGAGTCACACAGCAGTGAAGAGAACAATCAAAAACGTCAATCATTTTTTTTAACTTTCTTTTTTTATAAATATATAGGTAAACGATAAACGAAAAAATATTTGCAAAATTTCTTTTTTATTAACATATATATAAATTATAAACTAATAAACAAAACGTACAAAAATAATAGAAAACAAGAAGGCGGAACACTCCTGTGGGGACCATGGATGTCGACGGCAGAGCCTAGAAAATAAAGCACAAAATAAGGACGTGTGTAATAGGCATATCAAAGGAGAGAGGCACAGAGAAACAGAGAAGGAAAAAAAAGCCAGAGCGAAAAAGAGAGGGACAGAAAGAAAGGGAGTGAGAAAGGGAGAAGGAAGAGAGAGAGTTAGAGAGATAGAAGGGATAGAAGGAAAAGAAGGAAGAGAGAGAGAGAGAGAGAGACAGACAGACCCTGCCGCCTCTGCTCATCCATGAGCAAATAATTACCTGGTGCCACCGGAGTGTGCTGCAGTGGACACTCCACGTGCCCGTCAAAACTCATCCCAGATATGTCTCTGAGTCCTGAGTAATGAATGGGGAGACCACATCAGGTGCTTGGCGGATTGCACAGATGTTGCAGAGTCCTGAGTCATGAATGGCGGAGACCACATCATCTTCTCCATGGCCTGGCAGATCTCACACATGTCGCTGAGTCCTGAGTCATCAATGGCAGAGACCACATCAGCTTTTGGGGCCACTAAGCCTGTGGAAGTTAAGTTCGTGCCACGTGGTGGCAGGCCCCTGATGGCCATATGAGCTTCGGGTGGCACTAACCCTGTGCATTTGAAGTCCATGCCAAGGGGGTGGTAGGCCCCTAAAGGCTATACAGATCAGGGTGCGACTAACCTTCTGCGCAACTTTTCTAAGACTCTTTATGGTTGAGACACGTGGAGAGTCCACCATCTAGTCAGCACCGGCAATAAAGGATGTGACGTTGTCAATCTATTATATTTGCGTGGTCACATGGCCTGTGACGCATGTGCCGGATGGGTGTGGTGTGTGTGCAAACCTGCCCTGAGGGAGTGGCCGTGAGATGTTGAGAACTAGACCACTGACCTGCACACCAACAGCGAGTACACCTGCGACAGGTAGCTATGTGGGGCCAACATTGGAACGTAATCGAAGTGGCGTGGCGTACGACGGAACAGGGCAGGGATAGCTACAATAACGCGGACGGCTTGTAGTACTGCGTCTGTGAGTCGAGTGGACGGGCCGCAGCTGGCCCACTGTGAGCCTGGGTGCGAACTGTTTATAACTCACACTACATAAGCATTGACAAACTATTTTGTGATTCAGTCCGTCAGCTGGCATTTGTCTGAGGCATTTGTGAAAACATGTCGGAGTTCTTTCTGTGATAGATACCCCTTTGAGACTGCCTTTCCCCACATCAGCAGGTAACGCACCCTCTTCCCACATTACCATCATACCCCTAACACCCTTCTTGGGCCTGGAAGTGTCCATGTGCGGTTGGACAAAGAAGAATCTTAGTCATGTATAGATTTACATATAAAAAACATTATTTAAAGAAAAGAACAACAAATAAGACTGAAGGGAGTCTGGCGCTGTGGTCGCTGCCACGAAGTTGGGGTCACTGCTATTCAGGACTCAGGACACAGTTACAGATGTGGGATCAGCTTGTGTTAAAAAGCGTTAGTGGCAGCAGAAGTATTGAGACTGTATGAGCCTGTGATGATGCTTGTTGTGGACGGGCCGCACTGGGAGCAATGTGTCTTGGCTACTGGACTGCGTCATGTGGAATCAGGACTCTATCTGAATTGTGAGGCCTGCTGACCGTAGTGTAGGCCAGAGGTAGCGGTGAGCAAGGGCCCACAGCCACATGCATACATTGATGGTCCTGCGTAGTGGAGGTTCAGTGGCACCAGGTGTCGCCGGCCTTCCATATGCAAATATTTATTTATTTATTTTAGACATTTGTAAAGCGCGGCTGTCACCATTGCAGGCATCCTGGCGCTGAAGGAAAAAGAGACTGTAATGAGAGCGGACTAGCAAGGGAAAAGCCAGGTTTTAATCTTCCTTCTGAACGGGAGGAGTTTGCTGGTGTGTCTAATCTCGATAGGGAGAGTATTCCACAGTCTGGCGGCAGTCACTTCGAAGGATCTGCCCCCGGCTCTGACCTTCCTGAATCTAAGAACAACTACCAGTTTAGCGACAGAAGATCGAAGCTGTCTGGATGGGATATACCAGGCAAATTTCGATTGCAAGGGAGCTGGACCAGCTCCATGGAGAGCCCTAAAAACTATACAGAGGGCCTTAAAATGAATTCTCTGCCTTATAGGAAGCCAATGCAGTTTTACCAATGCGGACGCTCCATGAGAACTTCTCGGCAACCCCAAAGCCAGTTTAGCAGCAGCTGATTGGACCCTCTGGAGCCTGTCCAGCAAGAACTCAGGGGACCCGAGCAGGAGGGCATTACAGTAATCCAACCTGCTAAGAATGGTACATCTGACCACTTGGGCGCGGGCAAAGGTAGGTAAGAGGGGCAAGACTTTCCTTAGGGAGCGAAGGATGGCAAAACAGCAGGCAGACGTTTTTTGAACATGCGTCTCCATGCTGAGCCTCTGATCCAACATGACCCCAAGGTTGCGCACAGATTCCACCGGCCGTACGTTGGACCTCGTTTCCGGAGGCCAAAAATTAGTTGGAAAAGGTTGGGGAATCCTAGTACCTGCACTGAAAAGCACCTCCGTCTTTCCTGCGTTAAACTGAAGGGAGTTATCCTTCAGCCAACTAGACGTTTCACGCAGACAATTATGTAAAACCTCGACGGAGGTTGAGTCCTCACCTTCCAGGGAGAAAATCATCTGTGTGTCGTCGGCATAGTTCACAATCCTGATGCCGAAGCTTTTGATGAGAGAGATCAAAGGTCTAAGGTATATATTAAAGAGAATTGGGCTGATTGCCGAGCCCTGAGGGACTCCATGTATTACCAGGGAAAAAGCTGACTGGAAAGGTGGCATGGATACTGCCTGCTGCCTATCCTGCAAAAATGAATGGAGCCAATGCAATGCGGTATCTCTCACTCCCGCCTCCCACAGCCGCCGCATTAGGATCCTATGGTTCACCGTGTCAAAGGCGGCAGACATGTCGAGCAGGATCAGGAACGCTGCCTGTCTTCTGTCTGCACGCCTTTGAAGCTCGTCCATAGCGGTGATAAGGGCTGTTTTGGTCCCATGAGCAGGCCGAAAACCGAATTGGTCCCCATCTAATAATAGATGGCGTTCGAGATAGTTGGAAAGAGTGTTACTGACCAAACCCTCAACTATCTTGGCGGGGAAAGGCAGCAGGGAGATGGGTTGATAGTTCTTAGAACAGTCAGGGTCTAAGGAGGGCTTCTTTAACAGAGGAGAAACTAACGCCCTTTTCCACTGAACTGGAACAGTACCAGTCACCAGAGATTGGTTACAGACTTGGTGAAGAGGGGGGAATAGTTCATCCTCAAATTCCTTCCAAATTTTGGGAGGCACCGGATCCAAAGGAGAGCCAGAGACGATCCCTCTGGCTAATTTAGTGAAGGCCTCATAAGTAAGTAGAGGGAACTCGAGTAGCGGTTCACTCGTAGCCAGGGCAGGGCCAATCGATCGTTTTACTGGAAAAATAGGACTCAGGCCAGATGGGGGCCAAACTCCGGAGGCATGTCCAGGTCTTTAAGGATGAGTTCGATTTTTTCCTTAAAAAATGCGGCAAGGTTGTCGCAAAGATCTTGGGACGGGACAATCGCATTCTTGGAGCACTCCGGGTTAGTGACGCTGTTTAGTATGTTAAAAATACTCCTGGAGTTGTTGATGGTGTTGCAAATCAGCGAGGAATAGTATTCAGCTTTAGATTTTTTAATCAGATTCTTATAGGTAGAGACCTTGGTTTTCCAGAGCTCTTTCGAGGTGTTATTATAATCGCGTCTCCACCTTCTCTCCGCTTGTTTACAGCCTTGCTTTAAATTTTTTAGTTCGACATTGAACCAGGGGGCAGAGTCTTTGCCCTTGCAGCTACGTGTTTTTAACGGGGCATGGGCATCGAGGACCGTAGTAATTCTGGTGCAGAGAGAGGTGTAATTTTCATCTATGTTCAACTTCTCATCGAAGGGCTGTTCCAAATGGAACACCTCACCGGTAAGGTGCCGCCGAATGAGGGACCTCCAGTCTCTACACTTAATTTCCGTAGACAGCACGGGGGCTTTATGAGGACCGCTGCTCGTATGAATAAAGAATTTAACGAGTGAGTAGTCAGTCCAATCCATAGGTAAGGTTTCCCCCATCGCCACCAGGTCGGGGGCCGCGAAGACCAAATCTAAGAGATGACCAACTGTATGGCTGGCTTTAGTGACAAGTTGAGAAAGACCAAAACTATCACAGGCTTGGGCTAGGTTCCCGAGACCCGAATCAAGGGTCCCGTTGCACCAGAGATTAAAATCACCAAGGATGAGAAGCTTATGATGGGAGAGGGCGATATTAGTTAGGGTAGTTAGTAATGCTTGTTGCTGCTGAAGGCTAAATAAACCTGGCGGGCGATAGCATACTATCGCGGTGATATTAGTCCTGGAGTGGGTCTGTATTGATAGTCCTAGCAGCTCAGTGCCCAGAGTAAGGTCTAAAGTAAGGGCCTTGATGCAACAAGAAGCTCTAAAAATAACTCCCACTCCCCCGCCTCTACCACTAGGCCTAGGGGTGTGAAGGAATTTAAACCCAGGAGGACACGCAAATCCAGAGTCAACCAAACAGTCAGGACGGGTCCAAGTTTCCGTCATAAAAAGAATGTCCAATTCGTGAGTCTCAATCAAGATTTGGATCTCCATACTATGTTTAGGCAGGGACCTAACATTAAGAAGCCCACCCTTTAAAAGATCGTCACACAGAAAGTCGGCTCGAGGGTGCGATGTGAGTGACAGGGAAAGAGTTCCTTTATCTGCATGGAGCTCGCCTATTCGGATGAGCGCCTCCCTGGAGTAGGAGCCCCCAATGGGAAGCCGATCAGGATAAGGGCCAGGGCAGGCAGCGTGACTGGCCCATGGCGCTACCTTAACGCGGACGGGCGCAGACGGGCTTACCTTTGGCGCGCTGACGGCGCGCCCGCTGCGCTCTCCCGCTGCGCGTTCTACAAATGCACATCTTTGTAGTGGGGAGGAGGGCGTGGCCTCCCGGCAGTGGGCGTGGCCTAGTTAGCCAGGCTGATGGCGGCTGTATCTTTTCCACACGCATGCGCGCTTCACACAGCAACGCACTAGCTTGCTAATCATTCCGCGCATGCGCGCCATTATTACGCTGCTCCTACACGCATGAGCGTTGTAGACAGTCACGCCCAAGCTTGCCAGCACGAACGCACGTATACAATGGCGCTCCTCCCTATTTAACCTTCTCTCCCCCCGGGGTCCGCCAGCATCCGGGACTTCGGGAGGCCACAGTAGGTGCAAGGCGATGGTAGCTTCACAACCAAGTAAGGCGTCTCGTATTTGCTCTAGCAGGATACCATCTCCTTCCTGCCAGCCTCGCTCTCTAAACTTGTTTCTTTTACCTACAGTTCTGTTGTAAGAAGCGCCCCCCTCCCGCTTCCTGCACAGCGCCTTCACTCAGCCATAGTGTAATTATCCTTCCCCCTGCTATTTTGCGCATTGTTTTATCGAGCTTGTGCCCATTACTCTTCTTCAGCGCTTGGAGGCTCCACTTAGCCCCTCACCTTTAGCGCACTCTGGGCCTCTCACTGTATACATACCTCATTCAGAGGTCCCGCAACCATTGCCAGCAGAATCACTTGGCGCTGTTCGTGTGACTTTCACTTATAGTCCTATGTAGTGCCGCGGTATCTACCACTTGGCACCCCTAGTCCACAGAACGTTCTACGTATTACCTAGCATTCCTAATGGTCTTGCCTCCGCTCTTTTGCATAGCAGCATGATACACTTCATATGTATGTGTGTCACCCACGGTACGCTCATTGAAGACAGGTTTGATCATTCACAGCACATTAAACCTATTTGTATGTTGCCTGCCATCCAGTGCACCAATGTTGATTTCTCATGTGTATTGTGTGCTGTCTTGTTTTTCTTCCACAGGTTTGCGTCATAGTGTCCGCTAATGTGTTGACACCGCGTTCCACACACCTTAGCGAGTGTGTAGGTAACTCATATTTTTAATTAATTTTTTTCACCACGTGGCACTTCACCTTTTGCCACTCACTTCACACTGGTCCTGATGAAAGCTCCACATTAATTTTATTCGAGAGCTGAAACATGTAGACCCACCACATAGCCAACTAACAGATAATTATTTCTCCATTTAGTTGCATCACATATCTTTTTAACCAATACCCTGAGCCGCCAATAATAAATCTTCCAATGGTAAGGACTCTCAGCGGTATTTTTTAAATTATCACCACATCACATTTTTGCACTACACCAGCTCCGCTGTAGTCAGGCGTCGCAGCACAACCGGGAGGCATTCGGCCACCCGGTTGGGGCCCCAATGATGAAGCATGACACCAACCAGGTTGGTGTGTGAGGGGTCTTTTAACCCACTTGGTGGGTTCCCAAACATTGCTTCATTTGACCGTACCACACTACATTGGGCGTGTCCACCTTTGACAAAGCTTATCTAAATCCAGGGGATACGGACACAACCCCCCCTAGTTGTCCATAGCTCTCCCCTTTTGTTCTTGATGGCTGTATCTTTTTCCCACCCGCGGCAGCGTGATCAGGAGCTGCGCGAGGATGTATCAGCAGGTATGCAGGGGGGGAAGTGCCCAGGGAGCAACGTGACACAGATGAAAACAATGGTGACAATTTCAATATTTTTAAAAAATCTCGGCTAAAATCTCCCGGCTTCCGCCTCAGGAGTCTATTCTCTGAAGCGTGCTCGTCAAATCAGTGCGCCTTTATAGAGAAAGGGGGCGTGGCCTCCCGGCAGTGGGCGTGGCCTAGTTAGCGAGGCTGATGGCGGCTGTATCTTTTTTCCACCCGCGGCAGCGTGATCAGGAGCTGCGCGAGGATGTATCAGCAGGTATGCAGGGGGGGAAGTGCCCAGGGAGCAACGTGACACAGATGAAAACAATGGTGACAATTTCAATATTTTTAAAAAACTCGGCTAAAATCTCCCGGCTTCCGCCTCAGGAGTCTATTCTCTGAAGCGCGCTCGTCAAATCAGTGCGCCTTTATAGAGAAAGGGGGCGTGGCCTCCCGGAAGTGGGCGTGGCCTAGTTAGCGAGGCTGATGGCGGCTGTATCTTTTTCCCACCCGCTGCAGCGTGATCAGAAGCTGCGCGAGAATGTATCAGCAGGTATGCAGGGGGGAAGTGCCCAGGGAGCAACGTGACACAGATGAAAACAATGGTGACAATTCCAATATTTTTTAAAAACTCGGCTAAAATCTCCCGGCTTCCGCCTCAGGAGTCTATTCTCCCCTCACTAATCGAAGGGAGTGTGGTGCTGTGGTCGCTGTTCCGAAGTTCGGGTCACTGACGTTCAGGACTCAGGACACAGTTACACATGTGGGATCGGTTTGTGTTTAACAGGGTTAGTGGCACCACGTGCTGTTCTCTTTGCATATGGAAGTATGCCTCACTGATGAGAGGGAGTCTGGTGCTGTGGTCACTGACACGGACTTGGGGTCACTGCCATTCAGGACTCAGGATACAGTTACACATGTGGGATCGGCTTGTATTAAAAAGGGTTAGTGGGACTACGTGTCACCGGCCTTGCATATGGAAATATGTCTAACTGATCAAAGAGTATGCTGCTGTGGTCGCTGCCACGGACTTGGGGTCACTGCCATTCAGGACTCAGGACACAGTTACACATGTGGGATCGGCTTGTGTTAAAGAGGGTTAGTGGGACTACGTGTTGCCGTCCTTGCATATCGAAATATGCTTCACTGATTGAAGGGAGTGTTGTGCTGTGGTCGCTGCCACGGACTTGGGGTGACTGCCATTCAGGACTCAGGACACAGTTACACATGTGGGATCGGCTTGTGTTTAACAGAGTTATTGGCACCACGTGTCGCCGCCGTTGCATATGGAAATATGCCTAACTAATCAGAGGGAGTATGCTGCTGTGGTCGCTGCCATGGACTTGGGGTCACTGCCATTCAGGACTCAGGACACAGTTCCACATGTGGGATTGTTCGCCTTTTGTTGAACAGTTATTGGCACCACGTGTCGCTGCCGTTGCATATGGAAATATGGCTAACTAATCAGAGGGAGTATGCTGCTGTGGTTACTGCTATGGACTTGGGGTCACTGCCATTAAGGACTCAGGACACAGTTCCACATGTGGGATTGTTCGGTTTGTGTTGAACAGAGTTATTGGCACCACGTGTCGCCGCCGTTGCATATGGAAATATGACTCACTGATCGAAGGGAGTCTGGTGCTGTGGTTGTCTCATGGAGTTAGGGTCACTACCATTCAGGACTTAGGACACAGTTCCACATGTGGGATCAGCTTGTGTTGAAGACGGTTAGTGGCACCATTTGTCGCCGGTCTTCCACAGTGTAGGCCAGAGGTAGCGGTGAGCAAGGGCCCACAGCCACATGCATACGTTGGTGGCCCCACCGGCCTGCGTAGTGCAGGTTCAGTGGCACCACTTATCGCCGGCCTTCCATATGGAAATACCCCTCACTGATTGAACGGAGTCTGGTACTGTGGTTGCTGCAATTCAGGACTCACGACACACTTACACATGTGGGATCGGCTTGTGTTGAACAGGGTTAGTTGGCACCACGTGTCATCGGTCTTCCACAGTGTAGGCCAGAGGCAGCGGTCAGCAAAGGCCCACAGTCAGGTGACGTTGACTTGAGCTGCACAGATTGGGAGCATGTGGTCTTCTTAACCCATTATAGTGTCTTACACAATTTGCGTTGCTACTAATCTTGAATTGTGAACCGTGAAACCCCAGTGTAGGGCGGAGGCAGCGGTCAGGATCGGCGCACAGCTAAGTGGCGATGATTTATGGTGCAGTGAGTTAGCAGCACCTGAAGCACACAGCGTGTGCGCACCGTGCAATGATGCGTGGTCTGGGCAGGCCGCACTAGAAGCAAAGTGTCTTGCGAACTGGACTGCAACATCTGCAATCACCACTGCATCTGAATTGTGAGTGCTGCTGTCTGCAGTGTAGATCGAAGGTAGTAGTCGGTACAGACATAAGTCTGCGGTGCTGTGCCGCTGGGTTCACAGGGGGCCTGTGTCGAAGAGGCCCGCAGTTATGGTGGCAGCCACGTTCCAGGGTGGCGGCTGCCGCTGTGACAGACTCGTTGGTCTTCCCTCAAGTGAACCACGCCTAGGGCCTGGCCTATTTATTCATACTGCTACGCTGGAGTGGCTTATGTTGGAGCAGCCCACTCCGGTTCCGCTTCCAGGGGGGACAACACAGCTACATGACCAAGATCTTCCCCACTGCCTGAGGTAACATGGTTGCGTCCACTGTGCACTACACTACAAGTATCAACAGTATATCTGCACATGGAGAGGTTTGTGCTTTGCAAAGTGAGGTCTGTGCAGCACATCAGCGTTACACTTGGCATTTAGTGCTTTATTGTTGAAGGGTGACTTGCCTCCTTCATATATAGTTGGTTGCCACATCTCCCAACATTCAGCTATTGTGTGGCTGAGGGGCATGGTATTTTGGGAAGGTCCGTTGTCCTGTTTTGCGCTGTCTTGGTGGTAGTAGGGGGGGAGGTTCTGGTGGTGGTGGCGCTGGGTGTTGTGGTCTTGTTGCGTGTTGAACCTGCATGATCAGTAGCTCTATCACGTGTTGGTCTTTAGATGTGGCTGTGAGTTGGGTCCAATTCACGGAGTAGATAGTCGACCTCCTTACACCATTTAAAGGTTGATGTTAATTTGTTACTGCTAACTCGGCTTATCGCCTGCTTTTTGGAGTGCATTGCAGATTTGGGTGGTGGTTGAAAATATGGGGAAGTGGTGTTTTCGTGTTTTTTTTGCACGGGAACACCTACTTTGCATTTCATTAGCGTTATTTGTGGCTCTCGTTTGTGGCGATTTTGTTAATGTAAGGTATCGATGGAAGAGTGGTGAGATTTTCAGTTTTCACCAAGTTGAGAATGGGTTGATAATTAAAAAACACAAAAAAAAGATAGGTTTAATAAACATTAGAAATTAGCATTTAAAAAACCTTTGAAATTCACAGAAAAAACCATAGGTTTCAGGCACGTTATAGTTAGAAATTAGCATTTAAAAAACCTTAGAAATTCACTAAAAAAAAGTAGGTTTCAGGCACATTATAGTTAGAAATTAGTATTTAAAAAACCTTTGCAATTCACTGAAAAAACCATAGGTTTCAGGGATGGTATAGTTAGTTGGACATTTGACTCATAGAAAACCATAGAAATTCCCCTGTTATAGTTAGTTGAGCTAACTATAACTCGCGCCCCCGCAATGCACTGCTGATGACATCACATATTACATCATTCATGACATGGTAAGTGACATCACTGATGACATCACTGATGACATCTCAAATGACATCACTGATGACATCACTGATGACATCATCCAAGCCAAAATCTGATGCACCTTATCAGACTCTAATATAACACTTGATACACCCACTCTAAAATACATACTATAATATTCGAAACCATGAAAACACCAATACCAGTTAGTACATATCCACTCACTAATTCCTAGGTCTACACAGGCATCCATTCATTCACCCATACAGTCACTCATACATACAGTCAGCCATCAATACAGCATTATCATATCCAGTCACATATCTATACAGACACTCACACACCGCCTCTCATTCATAGAGTTATTCACACACCTAGTCAGGAATGGAAATAATCAATCACACTTTCATTTATTCACCTGTACAGTTATACCCATACCACGTCACTTATTTAAACATATACTAACACATACTTACACTCTAATACAATAACTAATACAAGCACACACTGATCCATACAGGCATTCTCCCAATCACTCACTCTCACATATAGTCATTTATACAGTCCAACACTCATATATACTGCCTTTCATATATGGGGTTACTCACACATATACCACTGAGGCATCCATTTACTCACCAAGCCATACAGCCCTTCACAGATACAGACTTGAACACATATACCCAGTGAATTATCCACTCACACATCTATGCACAGAGTCACACGCCCCACCCACCTACACAGACACTCAGGCACCCATACTGAATTACTGGGTTATTTAGGAACCCAGTGGTGCCAGGGGTAGCACCCTACGACTTCGAGTTCTTCCTGTCTTGGACCACAGAAACACAGAGTCTTGCGGTGGCGTCAAAGATCGTTTTAATATTGACTGCAGCCAGTAACAGCAATCCTAGAAGTACACACGGGTATTTTCTCAGGAGACTGCTCAACCTTACAAAAACGGGCTTCTCCTTATATACAAAATACCATGCTTCAGGCACACATTCCTCGTTTTACGATATGGTCATTCATGTGTATTCATTACAAACGAAAAGGCAGAGTCATGATGACCATCCCACATTCCAGTTCATCCAGCCCACAATTATTTACCCAGCAAGGCTCAGATCCCTCATCAGATATCAGCAGACCCCAGTAAACACGGGCACCTCCTGTTGGTAAAACAAGCCATGAAGCAGGAAGAGTCAGGTGTGAAAGAGATTAGCCGGAGGTTTGTGTGGGATGAAAAGGCTTTATGGTGTGTCAAACCCTGATGCTAATCACAGGTGGCCGTAGGACGGGGAGCTCGTGAGACCGGACTGACCTGGGGCGGTGGAGCCAAATTGCACAGGTCACAGAGAAGTCAAATAGAAGGCACATGTGTTCTGAAGGCCTGTGCATGTCCTTAATGCGCAGCCTATGTGAGGGCAACCATAAGATGGCTACCGCTCCAAAATGGAACCCACAAAGTCAATGTGTAATATCGTATACAAAGTGAATTTATCGATGAAACGCTATGCAAAACACTTGTACATACTGCATTGGCCATTCGCGGTTCGCTGATACCGGAATAGGCAGGGTAGGGCCATGCCTCCTACGCGGTCCCAAAATTCAAAGTACCACAGACCCTCCTTTTGCCCTTACATAGGCAATAACTATACTCATATTAATCCGAGTCCAGGTCTATATTCATAAGGTCATGGAGATGTTGCTGTAGCATCATCCTATTGCTTAGCTCGTCCCTTGATACAGGTTTCCTTACACATAATGTAGCACAGAGGCCACATATCGCGGGAGCACACTGTACACACAGATAGAACAGGAAAAGAATGGCTAAGATCATTCCAATGACCATCAGAATCTTCCAACCCCAGGCAGATATCAGTTCCCAGAACCACCCCATCAGTGACCAATCTCCTTTATCCACGTGAATAGATTCAGATATTTTATGCAGTTTGGAGATGGCTTGATAAACTGTTGGAGCGTTATCTGGTATGAAAATGCAACAGCTAGATTGGATGACCTTACATACCCCACCACGGTCTGCAAGTATGACGTCTAGAACCATACGGTTCTGCAAAGAGGCGATCCGCTTGGAGCTCAGCTGTCAAATTACCAAGGGCACCAGCCGTTACATTAACAGTAGATTCAACCACACGAGTCAGTTGTCTCAGGTTCCTACTATTGACCATCGGTCCCCAAAACGGCAGGAAACCCAAAAAGAAGTCTCTCGCTTCCTGACCGGCAGTATCCTCCTGACTAAAAACGCCTCTCACAACTCTGGTCTTGTGATAATCAGAGGCAGCAGTAAATGTTGGCGGTAGCAAGTTTGCAATATAACATGTGCCCGAGAAATCAGGGGGCAACCATGTATATGCTCGGTCACTGCAAACAAAATATGTACCCTTGGCAGCCAAAAACGCGGGGGAAAACTGTGATGGAAAAGTGTACGTTTCAGTACAGTCACTTTTCCCCAGTTAAGCTCTTGGATTCTGACCATTACCTTGTAAACAGAACCGACCTATGTGGGGTACGACCCAAATTGGGGATGAAATTTTCCGCTGCCTTTCACCCAGACTAATGCTATACCCCGTCGCGTTCCAACCTACATAAGCTCGCAATTCATCCTTGGGAATAGATGAGTATGCGTCGATATCTCTGCTCATATCAGCAACTCCTTTCATTAAGGCCTTATTGTTTGTGCTAGGTCTGATGGAACGCGGTTGTCGCGGGGAGTAGGCATCTAATGCAAAAAGAAACATGGTCTGGAATGCCCATGACGATCCATTATAGCTAAACGGCAGCACTAGATATGGGATACCCTTATTAATGGTATGTGGCATTAAACCACACACCCAGCAATTGGTTGTATTCATAACTAGTTGGTGCTGGTGCAGGAGTTGAATAAACGAGTTGTTTACGAACTCAGACCGTCTAGCTTGTTCGTGTTCAGGCAGAGGGTGGAAAGAGTGTAAGGAGACAGTAGGAGGACATATAGGCTGTACAGTGGGTGCAAATGGCACTTGAGAGGAGAAGAATACATAACCTACAGTAAACACCATCATACTAAATAGTATAAACAGACATAATAATACAAAACGTTTGCTCTTCATTATTTTACATATTTTTGTCTTAAAGTTCATTTCCTCAGCGGGTCTCTCCATCTTGAAAAACTCCATCCTCTAATCGTGCCGCTCGCGGCGGGTGGGTATCTTCTGCTAAGGAGTACGCCTGTCAGTCCAGGGAACGCCCCAGACCAACCAGAACCATTGCCCTAACGTCTTCGGCCTGTACCCCGAAGTCTTGGCACCGCGACCCTGCAGCTGAACCCGGATGGTGGTTCGAAAAACAAAAATCAAAAAGTCCTTCAGATGGGAGAGCTAAAATATCAGAAAATAGTAAGGGAAGGGAATTTTTATTTGTCCATAGGCCTTGGCCTCAAGTTATAGCGAATTCGGCCAGGTACTGTCTGGTCTTGAAACAAGAGTTCAGGCTCTGTGGTGTCTATTCGAATTGACGGTGGCACAGCTTCCTGCAAAATATCGTCGCTTTCTCGTTCTGAAGTCGTTCCCTTTACACGTGCATCACTAAATGGCACAAAACGGGGGACAGTGTCAGTTTCAGAATCAGCGATACTCTCCTGGACCCACCGGTCATATGGTAGGGGCAAAGGGATCCGTTTGCAGTGGGCGCCGTGTATCCAATTATTTTTCCCTCTCACTCGAACCGCAGATCTTGTCGATAGAAGCACGAGGTGAGGGCCGATCCAACGGGGCTCATCGTTGCTTTTTCGTTGAAAATTTTTAATAGGCACCCACGAGCCAGGGTCGATAGGGTGTCCTGGAGCTTCAGAGGCCTGGGGCAGAGTATAGTGCACCTGTTGGTGTAAAACACGCACTTTAGCCGTCAATTCATACAGATAGTCAAGCAGTATTGGATGTTCGATTTCACTGAATTTTGTCGGTCTTGGCACACCCCATATGTTGGCTGGCCGGCCAAAAATGATCTCATAGGGACTAAGTCCCACTCGTGAATGCACAGTCATTCTTGTTGATAGGAGTGCTAAAGGCAGAGCGTCAGGCCATTTAAGACCGGAGCTCGCCTGGATTTTGGCCAATTTAAGTTTCAGAGTGCCATTGTAGCACTCTACTAGCCCAGCTGATTGGGGGTGATCTGCAGTGTGGAACTTCTGTTTAATGCCTAGTCCCTCACATACTTCTTTCATCACTCGACCCACAAATTCACTCCCATTATCACTTCAGACCATTCTCGGCATTCCAAACCTAGGGAAAAATTCTTTGACAAGGGCTTTAGCTGTGGACAAGGCAGTATTGTCTTTTAAAGGGTATGCTTCTATCCACTTTGAGAAGGCACAGACAACAACGAGTACATATTTTAAATTGTTGCACCTTTCCATGTGGATGAAATCTAGCTGCAAAACCCCGAACGGATACGTTGGAGGTGCAAAATGACCAGCTGGAGTTGGGGTTCCCCTACCAGGATTGTATTTCAGACACACCATGCAATTTTTGACCACATTCTCTGCACATTTGGGAATTCCAGCGTTTTGCCATACTGGAGCCAACAACTTACATATCCCTTTCACACTAATATGGGCCATTCCATGAGCCATCGTCACCACTGCATGCACATACGCATCGGGTAACAACCAACGCTGATGTTCTGACAAATCAACCCAACAACCTTTTTCATCCAATTTACCCGTACTTTCTCTCCACTTGCTCAATTCTTTCTCTGTGGCTTCAGCTTGAAGGGACTTCACGCTCTCTATCGTGTCTTCACACATTCCAACATCACCAACCCATCTTGCAGGGCCTGCAACATACATTCGATTATTGACGTTCTTCGCTGTTTCTTTCGCAACTTCATCAGCAAATGCATTACCACGACCAACATCATCGGTAACTCTCTTATGCGCACTGCATTTTACAATCGCAACTTGTAGCGGCAAGGCCAGTGACTCAAGGAGATCATTCACCAACTGACCATTCTGAATTTTGGTTCCATGCGAAGTCAGGAATCCACGTTCTTTCCATAATCGCCCAAAACTATGGGCCACGCCAAAAGCATGCTGACTATCGGTGTATATGTTCACCTTCATACCTTTCGACAACACACATGCTCTCGTAAGTGCAATTAGCTCTGCTGCTTGAGCCGAGTTATGTGGTATACGTGCGGTCTCAACAACCGTGTGCAAAGTCGTGACAGCATATGCAGCAGTCGTATCACCATTCGGAAGCTTGAAGCATGAACCATCCACCCATAAGGTACCATCACACTCAGTCAAGGCAGTATCTTTAAGATCCACTCTCCCTTTTGTTTCCTCCTCTGTTCTAAACAGACAATCATGCTGTTCAATCTTATCTGTGTCTGCTGCAATCAGCAATAAAGTAGCTGGATTCAATGTGTTGCATCTTTTTATGTGTACATGACTCGCTAATAGTGTCAACTCATAACCTGACAATTGAGCACTAGTTAAGTGCTGTGTCTTGGTCCTGTTCAACAACGTGTCCACTGCGTGCGGAACCATCACAATTAACGTGTTATTCATTACTAACCCAGCAGACTGTCGAATAGAGACAGCTGCTGCCGCTGTGGCTCTCAAACAACTTGGCAATGCTTTGGCTACCGGATCCAAAGTCGATGAAAAATATGCGCATGGGCGCTGTTTGTCTCCAAAAGACTGTGCCAACACTGACAATGCACAACCCTCTTTCTCGTGAACATACAATGTAAAAGGCTTGCTGTAGTCGGGAGTGCCCAACACAGGAGCTGAACATAATGCCTCACGCAATTCAGAAAAACTTTTCTGACACTCTTCAGACCATGGGACGAGATTCGGTGTATCTTTACATGTCAATGCTATTAAAGGTTTTGCCAGCAAAGAAAAACTCGGGATCCACTGCCTACAGTAGGAAGTAATATCCAAGAAAGCACGCACTTCTCTCTGTGTTCTTGGCACGCTCAATTTTGCAATGGCCTGAATTCTTTCTGGGGTCAGTTTCCTTCCCTCCTTCGAAAAGAGATGACCTAAGTAGGTCACTTCTTGTCGACAATATTGCAGTTTTGAGAGAGACACTTTGTGATGGAAGGCAGACAAATGACGCAACAATGACACCATAGCTTCTTTACAAATCTCCTCAGTATCCGCGGCGATTAGTAAATCGTCAACATACTGTATAAGGGTGGCACCACTAGGTAAAACAATTGCATCAAGCTGTGCTTTTAAAGCTTGGCTGTATATTGATGGGCTTTCACAGGAGCCCTGAGGAGCGCGTTTAAAACGGAAGCTACGACCTCCTAAACTGAAGCCAAAAATATCCCTGCTTTCCTCTGCAATTGGGATGCTAAAGAAAGCATTCTTTAAATCTATCACTGAGAACCAAGCAGCGGATGCTGGAATCATAGTTAACAAAGCAGTTATATCAGGGACCACTGGAAACTGTGGCACAACAATCTTATTTACCTCTCTAAGATCGATCACAAATCTGTAAACAGGTGGCTGTGAGGGGTCAGTACGTTTTAAGACAGGCAAAACAGGGCTATTGCAAACGTTACCTCTTGTCTCTTCAATTACATCCTTTTCAATCAGATCATGGATAATCGCTAGCAGCGCTTTTTCGCCCTCATTAGAGATTTTGTACTGGGGAATGCGTGGCAATTTAACATTGGCTTTCAAAGTTACCACGTATGGCGGTATTTCCAAATGGCCCACATCATTAAGACCAGAAGCCCAAAGAGCATCTGGAAGAGATGACAATTCAGCTGGCAGTTCATTCCTTGACAAATACATTGGAGAAATCACTTCCCTACCAAGTGTAAGTTGTACTCCCGAGGGGGAACAATATAATGTTGCATGTAATCTCTTTAACAAATCTAATCCTAACAGGTTCTCACCACAACCTGTCGTTAGGATAAGGGGTGCTTTCAGTTCATAAGGTCCAACAGAAAGGGGCATAGGACTAGAGATTGGGTTCCTAACCTGGGCGCCAGAAAAACCTACTGAAACATTCGTGTCGCCAGACAAAGGTGCGCCAGGGAGTTTTGAATGCATAATTGAACTTTTTGCAGCACCAGTATCCAACAGAAAAGGTTCTGTCACACCCGCTGTAGTCACCTTGACATATGGTCCACTCTGATCCACTAGCACTGAAACAACTCCCTCTCTTTGTCTACGGCTATCCTAGTAATCATTACTTTCTACATTTTCATCCGCTGCATAATAGTCATTGTTATAGTACTGAGCTGTCCTACCAGTTGCATTTGCTTGCTGATCAAAACTATTAATCGTATTTTGAGATGGAAGAGGACGCGCGTTCTGGGGACCACTCCCGCGTCCCCTACCCCTAGGAGCTTGTCAACCACCTCTACCTCTGGTGCTAAAAGCGCCATTAGCGCGCTGTAACAGAATAGGACAACTATACTTGAAATGACCCTCTTCCTTGCAATGTGAACATTGATTAGGGCCTACAGGAACGCGCGATTGAGAATACTCGTACCTTTGCACGTTTCTCTGAAACTGTGGCGGTTGCTGATAATTACTCTGGCCACCACGTGGCGGGTAAGCTTGCTGTAACCGAACCTTCGTTTTTAATTCTTTCGTTTTCTTGTCTGCTTTATCTCTCTCATCCTTATCTCTATTTTCGTAATACTGTGCAGTAGCCAGTATTTGCGCTGATGAGGAAACAGCCAAAGAACTCTCTGAATCTTTTAACTTCTTACACAACTCGGGAAGCAAATTATGCACAAATTTATCAACAAATAACCGTTGACCACCTTCAGTACTCATATCTTGACCACTGTGGTCAATAAATGTTTCTTCAAACCTTGTAAAGAAATCAGACACTGTTTCATCTTTCTTTTGTTTGCAAGCCGATAGTTTATCCCAATTCACACGCATCGCGGGCATTAAAGTTTTCATGTAGGTGATAATTCTACCAGGGAGTTCTGCTACTAGGGGCTCAGGCTTCGCACCACCAACTTGTCTAGTGTCTGCAGCAATGATATTAGCCCATGTGTCACCTAGTTCTGCATTGTGATCTACATTACGAATTGATCCCCATAAAGGCTGTGGAACAACGTTTCCAAACAACATGTCAATGTCAGCTAGATTCATGACACATGATCCTGCCGTCTGTGACAACTCCTTATAATATCCTGCAGGGTTTTTACAGGGATCAGGCAATGTCTGTTTAAGCGCTATTACTTCAGATCGTTTCCAAGGGACATGCACCCAAACACGCTGGAAATGAGCTGGAGCAGCAGCAATGCCGCGACCGGCGTCAGCCGCAACGGCTTCCTTCCATACCGGAGGGACTTCTCTCATGGGGTATTGTCGTGCTTTTACCTTTTTCCCTACGGGTAACTCCTGTTCTAACAATGACTGATGACAATCATCATTCCTGAAGGACAGTAAAGTCGCAACTGCTTTATCTACATCGGGACCCACAATCGTACCTTTTCCAAAATCAAATAGCACTCGACACAACTCCTGTGAGCTTGGGTCTCTACCATGATCTTCCAATTCCTCACAGAGGAATTCACACATTTTCTCAAATACATACCTCTGTTTTGGGGCTTCCCATTGGTGAAAAACATTAACAACTGACTCCACATCATAGAGTGAAGAAAAAACAATCCACCTACGTGCCTTATGGTCTAATACCTCTTTCTCTCCAGAATCAGGCAGTTGACTACGCAACTGCTATTCATTGTCGTGCAGAAGGAGAAGTTGAGGCAAGAACGGGGGAAAAGACAGAGGGAAGAAAAACGGGTGCAGATACAGGTACAGGGGCAGTATCAGGAAGAGCGCCAAGGGAGGCAGCTGATGTACTAGGCAAAGTCGCAGGGAGCGCAGAAGAGACAGGTAGCGAACTTGGCGGCCCTTGAAAGGGCTGCGCTGTAGGGACAGGAGCCAGCTGAGGAGGGGCTGGCGGCTGCGGAAAAGCTTGCGGCAAATTAACTGGAGGCTGTACATTTAGAGGTTGTGGAGGCGCATACGGAGGTGGCGAACTTAGCAAATGTGACATTAGGGGATCTTTCTCCTTCTCTTTTAACACAGTCTGTTGAAGGTGCGGTAAAACTGGGTAACATTTATCGATCCCTAGTTTACGCTGTCTATGTAACTGCTCATTCATTTGTTCCTCCTCATTATCCTTAAATTGTACAGCTGCTTGCATAACTGACATGCCTCTCTCTCTTTTGTTTTTCTTTGCTAACTTGATTTCCTTCTGTTTGGCTTCCTTTCGCCATAGGCGGAAAGAATCAAACATCGCCGGCCGGGCTTTCTTTTTAAATAATTTAACTTCCAAATTGTCTAAGATATCTGTGTCGAAACTACCATTTTGGGGCCATTTTAAAACACCGTCCTTCCTGGTGTATCGGATCCATACTTTATTATATGCAATGGGGCCCACGCCATGTTTTACATAAAGCTCATAAGTTGGAGTTCCAATTGGAGGAACCGGACACGAATCCTCCAACTGGGAATCCCTTTTACAACCCAAACAAAACAAGTTTCCAAATATACTAGAACCAGGCATCTTTGCTCACTAGTCTAGTTTCAAACTTCAAAGGATTATCAAAACGCGATAGTCTCGTGAATACACGAGTCCTTCGGCTTTGGCGCTTGCAAGCTCCAAATCAAAGCGATCCCAAAGGGATACCAAAACTAAGAACCAAACTAAGAATTAGGAGACGCTCCACTTATACTTAACTGAGGTATCGATGACGTCACCAGAAGACTCGGGTTAATCGTTTCGCTCTACCAAATTATCAAGGGTCCAAAAACAGGGCGATAGTCAGGGCAGCAGTCCTTCGTAGCCGTCAGCAAGCGGGGAACCTCGCAGCAAAGACTTTCGGACCACGTCGACATGCAGGGGTCGATGAAGTGGCGGCCTTCCTCCAGAATTTCCACACGAAGCTCCTCACGAACCTCTGGCTTGGACCAGTACCGCTGAAATCGCCCCGAGTTGGGCGCCAACTGAAGTACTGGGTTATTTAGGAACCCAGCGGTGCCAGGGGTAGCACCCTACGACTTTGAGTTCTTCCTGTCTTGGACCACAGAAACACAGAGTCTTGCGGTGGCGTCAAAGATCGTTTTAATATTGACTGCAGCCAGTAACAGCAATCCTAGAAGTACACACGGGTATGTTCTCAGGAGACTGCTCAACCTTACAAAAACGGGCTTCTCCTTATATACAAAATATCATGCTTCAGGCACACATTCCTTGTTTTACAATATGGTTATTCATGTGTATTCATTACAAACGAAAAGGCAGAGTCATGATGACCATCCCACATTCCAGTTCAGCCAGCCCACAATTATTTACCCGGCGAGGCTCAGATCCCTCATCAGATATCAGCAGACCCCAATAAACACGGGCACCTCCTGTTGGTAAAACAAGCCATTCCATTCATTAGTCTTTATTATCGATGTATTACATCATGAAAGACAGTTACAATACATAAAAGAATACATAATTATAAAAATACATAATTTAAAAAGAAGAACATGAACAGAATACATAAAAATATTTCAGTACCCTAATGCCTCTTGTTTCTAATAAACCAAACCCAAGCCAAGAATTTGGCAACAGCAATAGCAACATATTCACTAGGCTCAAATCTCAACATTTCAAGTGCTTCTGACCCTCGTCTAGTGCCCAGAATTTGACATAATGGTTTGAGCCATTTAGCTCGGGGTGCAGCATAAGCAGGACAAACAAAAAAGATATGTCCGACAGAATCTATACAATCAAAACAACTTTTGCAAGAGTCGCTGGACGTGCCCTTCCATTTTTTGGTGAAAGAGTTGGTCGGAAGTGTGCCTACCCTAAATTGATGGTATAGTTTCCTGTCACAAGGTCTGGTGATGGTATCCCAGTAGGCTTCGAGGAGTGGAATTCTTTTTTGGGCTAGGAACCTTCCTGACAAGGACTCTGCAGTGGCTGAGTTAAAATGTTTCTGCTGAATCATTGACCAATAAAGGCTCTTAAAATCTTTCTTAGAGGGAAAGGGGTTATTGGCTGGATCAGACCATAGATTGCCCAACCCCATAGATTCCAGGAGTTGTTTAGTCTGTTTGAACCAGGGAATATTGCCGGCCCCCAGGATGGATCGCACATCGAGAAAGGCCTTGGCATAGAGATCCAACTCAGGGACTGTCCATAAACGCCTCCAAAAGGCCAGTGGCTTGAACCTTGCAATATCTTCAAACGAGTGACAGCCAAGGTCCAACAAAAGGGGTTTGACAGGGGTAGAACAAGGAAGCCCCGTAAGCAATCTGAGAAATTTATATTGCGCCTTAACCAGAAGAGAAAGATCTGCGAAACCCCACAGTTCAGCGCCATAAAGGATCGCCGAGTTGATCCTTACATTAAAGATTTTGATGGGGGGACCTATCATTCTCGACTGGGAATGCTTATGTTCTTTAACTAGGCAACCAGAAAGCTGAGCAAATTTTAGGGATAAAACATCAATTTGCGGCCTCCAATCCAACCTATTTTCAAAGACTACCCCTAAATAGGTCATAACATTAGTACGTTCCAGCAAGGCTTTGTCCATAAAGACATGGCCCTTTATACCTCTCCCTTTGTTAAAAACCATGTATTTGGTTTTGGACACATTGACAGACAGGTCAAAATCAAAACAAAAATTCGTGAAGACATTGAGTGCCACCTGTAGTCCAGACAGGGTCTGGGAAAGAAGTAGGGTGTCATCGGCAAACATAAGGAGTGGGATTTTAGTACCGCCCAACGTTGGGGCGTCCGTCGACGTGTTGGAATAGTACTTGACAACACTATTAATAAACAATAAAAACAAGGTGGGAGCAAGGACGCACCCCTGCCTGACACCCCGATTGACCCTGAACCGATCGGTAACCTGGCCCTGTTTCCCCCAGCGAACTTGAGCAAAGTTGTTGTCATGGAGCCTAATGATGATATTCAGGAGATCGGGAGGAAGCCCTAGCTCAGCCATAAAGCAGGAAGAGTCAGGTGTGAAAGAGATTAGCCGGAGGTTTGTGTGGGATGAAAAGGCTTTATGGTGTGTCAAACCCTGATGCTAATCACAGGTGGCCGTAGGACGGGGAGCTCATGAGACCGGACTGACCTGGGGCGGTGGAGCCAAATTGCACAGGTCACAGAGAAGTCAAATAGAAGGCACATGTGTTCTGAAGGCCTGTGCATGTCCTTAATGCGCAGCCTATGTGAGGGCACCCATAAGATGGCTACCGCTCCAAAATGGAACCCACGAAGTCAATGTGTAATATCGTATACAAAGTGAATTTATCGATGAAACGTTATGCAAAACACTTGTACATACTGCATTGGCCATTCGCGGTTCGCTGATACCGGAATAGTCAGGGTCGGGCCATGCCTCCTACGCGGTCCCAAAATTCAAAGTACCACAATACAGGTACTCAGACAAGCAATCAATAGCTCATATAGATCCTCATTTAATTGCTAACCAAACCATGGAACTGCTTACACACCAACTGACAACCTAAACTGTGTGAATGTCTGTATCAGTCGCTAACACATGAATTAAGCAAAACACAATTACTCACTCACTTATACAGTCAGTCACACACCTACTTAATCATTCATCCTGACTCTTATACACCCATTTATTCTTCAATACACCTTGGCATATATATATAAACCATATTTACATTTTATAGAAACACACATTCACTGGATGATGTCATCAGTGATGTCATCAGTGATGTCATTTGGGATGTCATCAGTGATGTCATCAGTGATGTCACTGACCATGTCATGAATGATGTAATATGTGACGTCATCAGCAGTGCATTGCGGGGGCGTGATTTATAGTTAGCTCAACTAGCTATAACAGGGGAATTTCTATGGTTTTCTATGAGTCAAGTGTCCAACTAACTATAACATCCCTGAAACCTATGGTTTTTTCAGTGAATATATACATATATATATATATGTGGCCTCAACTTGCCTGGACTTTTCAGAAGCTGATTTTGCACCTGCTGAACTACTGCTAATAATTGCTATAAAAGTTATCCTTCTAGACTGGAAATCTTTCAGTATGGTATTGTTTCCCACCTGGTGGGTTCGGGTAACATTCACGTGGCTACCACGTCTCTCAATATAAAGCCCCTGGAGATCCCACCATTTCTTAGAAAATTTGAAACACAAGATCTGTTCCTGCCATTGACTCGATCCACAGTTTCCTCTGCTCATCCTGTCTGTTCATCGCACTCCACCTTCCTTCCCTCCCTCAGAGACTCCCCATTGCTCTGCACTCTTTTCTCTTCATTTCTCCGCGCTTGTCTTTCTTCTGCCTCTCCACCTGGTTTCTCTTATAGATTATTTTCTCTTTTTTATTTTTTTAGTTGTTGTTTTCCAATATATATCCTGGTACATCATTCAGATTTCATGTCATCGTTTCAAACTTCTCAAAAGTATTTAGATCACTTGGGCTGTTTTCATTTATGTTGCTAAATATGATCGTAATTCTCACAGTGCACAGTTCTCAAATTAATAACAGCTTACACCTGAGTTAGCAGTTTATGAATTGGGTCTGATAATCCTGTTACACCACGATTTGCTGTCATATGAACTAATTTTGTAAGAATACGGGGATATTCTGTTTTAGAAGTTTTTAAGGGGCCGTTTTACTGTTGGGTTCTAGTGCTGTTTTTTAATGAAATATATTAATTGTTGGTTCTCGTGAATCTTTTTACCTATGACGTTTCACCGTGATACCATGCTCAATTAAATTTGATTTGGGGAAAAAGACTTAGGGGTGATGATCATTTTAACTGCACATGCACTTTACGCTGCAAAGAGCAGACCAGCAATTTGTCAGCCAGTTCTACCAGAAGGGACACTCTTAAACTCCATTTTCGGAGGGTTAACAAACCAGCAGCGCAGATGCACAGCTTATGAGTTGGGTCTGATAATTCTGTTATACAACAATTTACTGCTGTATGAACTTATTTTGTAAGAAGACTAGGATATACTGTGTTAGAAGATTGTCAAGGTGCCCCTTTTACTATTGGCTCCTAGTGCTTAATTTTAAAGGAATATATCAATTGGTGGTTCTCATGAATGTTTCCACTTATGAAGTTTTATTATGATACCATGCAATTGCACTTGCACTTTACTCTGCAAAGAGCAGACCGGTGATTTGGCCGCCATTTTTTTCCTACCAGAATGTACATTGTTATATGCCATTTTTGGATGGTTAGCGCACCAGTGGTGAAAGGGATGCGATTGGCAGCACCCTTTAAAAGTACACCAGCAGCGTGGGCAGGCCACCGGCGCACCAAAGGCAAGACGGCCTGTGCCGGTCCGCGGCCTTTCCACGTCCAGCGCCAGCATGCTGCTTGTTTGGACTCAAAATGTTGGAGTGTAAGTTATTTCTCCGATACCCTTAAAGAGTTGGGACAGATGGAAAGGTGGAGGATGCAGTTGCAAGCGCAAGTCGTTCCAGGGCTTCAGTCCTGAAATTTGGCTCAATGAAGCGTCCAATCCGAACATCGCTAACACTGTACCAGTGGTATATGTAATTTCACATGTTGATATAGTGGGACAAAGGGGAGGAGATTTAGCTATTATTTGCCAGGAGAGTTTTCATTGCTCCACTTTTACAATGGCAGTACTGTTAGGAGAATATTGTCTTGTATCTAATCTTGAAAGCTCAAATCAAAGCTTTATTCTTTAGACCTCCTGGTCCACCTTTCAATTTCATCCAGTCATTAGATGAAGTTACTGCCCAACACTGTGTCTAATATATTACTTTTACAGTGCTGGGTGATATTAACATTCACCTAGATAATATGTATGATGTTCATGCTCAATCCCTCTTGGACACTTTCTCAGCCTTACATTTGAGTCAATTAATCCAATCATAACACATGTAGCAGGACATATATTAGATCTAATTACCACCAATCTTAATGCCCTAATAGTAGATGAACTAGTGGAACTACCTTGGACAGATCATTGACTAATACATTTTAGTTGAAAGGATGTTAAAGTTAACCCAGGAGAAATACTTGAGGTGGGCCAGGTTACACAGAAGTTGAATAAAATAAATGAAGTAGATTTAATTCACAGACTGCAAAGCTCCCTACCTAGCTCAACAGGTAAAATGGAGGCTGGCGCATTAGGCGTTTTCTCATGGTTGGACCATTCTTTGTCTACATTGGCTCCTTCCGTACATTAGACCACAAATAGAAAAATAATTACTTCTCCTTCATTTTTGGAGCAGTTAGGTCTGGATAAGAAAAAATATAAAAATCTGAAATAGAAATGGAGAAGAGAGTACAGGGCAGAGGATAAAATTATCTATAAAGCTCTTCTTAAATTGTATAGGAAGGCAATTAAAGCCACCCAATCAAACTTCATCTCCTTGGAGATTAATACATCTAAGAACAAGCCACATGATATTTTTCACGTTGTGAATCTCTATTTACAACCCAAGACCTGTAACTCTAATGTAAAACCCTCACTAGATATTTGCAATGACCTATAACATTTTTGGGAGGAGAAAATTTGAAAATTGCAATCTTGCTTTAATTTCAATAATCGAGAACACCGGGAAGGGCATCAATTTCAGGGTAAAAAAATATTACTAGCAAGTCCAGTTTTAGGGTAGTCAGTCTAGCGCAATCTGAGAAAGCAATCAGAGAATGAAATGCCAAACCTCCTGCAGATCCCTGTCCTCCTAGGGTGCTGGTTATGGCCATTGAGGTGTTTAATCCGGTGATAAATGTGTTGTTTAATAATGCTCTGACTACAGCAACTGCACCAACACTCGGAAACAGGCTAAGATTAAAGCTTTAATGAAAAACCCTCTGCCAATCTGGAGGTACTAGCCAATTTCCAGATCGTTTTACTTCTACCAGCTTTCTCCAAGATGTTGGAAAAACTGGTGAATACTCAGTTGTCTGAATATTTGCAAATGGCAGGGCTTTTAAATCTCTCAGTCAGGGTTTCAACTGAAATTCAGTACAGAATCTGCCTTGCTAGACATTTCGGAGTACTTATAGGTCACTTTAGATAGTTATTGGAACACTGCCCTCATTCTTTTAGATTTAATACCATATGCCACTCCTTTCTGTTTCAAAGGCTGGCAGACGTGGGAGTCTGTGACTAGGTGTTCAAATGGTTGCTGTCTTATTTATCGGACAGATTTCAATCGGTTGTGATGTCCCAGTACCCCTCAGAGAAAAACATGCTATAGTATGGTGTCCCTCGGCTCCTCCCTGAGTCAGACGCATTTAAATGTATATATTGCCCTTAAGCTGTGCTGTTTGAATCTTTTGGGGTCAAAGAAATATGCTATGTAGATGATACTCAGCTGAGTCTTACTATGGATAGAGCTTGATCTAGGATGTCAGAAGCAAATTTTAAAAACTCATTAACACAGGTCATCAAATGGATGCAACAGAGTCATTTGAAATGTAACTCAGAGAAGACAGAGCTATTAGTCCCGAGGAAAGCGAATAATTTTACTTTTGATGAATAGTGGGCAGTTGGTTTAAAAACTCCTCATCCTTCAACTGTGGTAAAAAACTTGGGGGTTTAATTTGACAATAAATTGTTATTTCCTCAGCAAATTCTTAACACCACAGGCATGTGCTTTGCTTTATTATTGACTTTAAAATTAAAAATTGGTTAGATCTCTTACCCCTGTAAGTGCGAAAAACAGTACATGCCTTAATGAGTTCGCGTATTGAGTCTGCCAATAGTCTCTATCTCGGTATTCCTAAAACTCTGATAAATAAACTGCAGGTGATGCAGAACGCGGTGGCGCATGCACTTTTAAAACTCCCAAGGCATTCACTGATATCTAGTCATCTGAGACAGTTACATTAGATTTGTAGTAGCTTTTAAAAAATGTGCAGTGGCGGGTGAAAAATATTTTTGAAGTTTGATGATTTTAATGATGCATAGTTGTAACTGATAAATGAATAATGTTGCACTTGAAACAAGTTTACCGAATCATTAAGAAACATATTTAATACTGGTAAGTAGTTATGCCACATTTTCTGTGAGATGCCAATAATTTAATATGGATACAGTTTTTGGTGTTCTGCTCATCTTGCTCCTGTTTCATCCCCTTCCCAGTCAGTGTCCTGTTGAAAGCCATTTCTCTTTTGGTTTCTGCCGAGCATCAAGTGAAGGATGTCAAGGATTCAAAAATGAACGATTGTATTAGGAAGTGTGTGTTGTGAATGAAGCTTTTATTGACAATCTATTGGTGGAGTCTACACTGAGACTTCCATTGTGTACCCAAAGTATGATATTCAAGGACTTCCACTCGAATTTTCATAGAAGGCGTATTAATTCTATAAACCATTGTTTGAAAATTGTTTCATTTTGTGTTGATCATCTACGAAGTGCAGTTGCTAACAAAGTAAGTGGAAGATTTCTCTTACCTGAGGAAGTGGATTAGTGTTAAAGATTTAAAATATTACGTTGCTGTTTTTGATTTGCTAATGCAACCCTAACCATGATCATACCTTGCTGAATTTGCAGAATTTGTTATTAGAATTTGTGATTTGTGTATAAAAACTCTTGGGTTTTAGTACTGTGGGCTTCCTTTTGCTCAATTTTGTTCATGGGCTTGTTTTTGTTCATTTTTGGGCTGCTGTTGCTGGGAGGTTTTTCAAACTTTATGTTCATTTGGTTAGATTTTTCCTATGGGACGTTGTCAGTACTCTTTGTGAGTTTGACTTCATATACTTTTGCTTAACCTGTTTAGTTAGGGCTATGTTTTATGATTCTGTATTTCTGTATTGAGTCTCTGGCACTTCATTCATTTTTTCTCTCTTCCATATTTACTAAACATTCTGCAATAAATCTATTTTTGCCTCATTTTTGATCCAGAACTCAGTTATTAGAGTGTCCTTGTATATTTTTTTATGAGGATTGTAGTTTCTAACCGCAACATCTATTGGAGATTTCAGATCCAAATTATTTAGTTAAAAATTTGGGTATTAGTTTTTTCACTGCCCGTTGGTTAAATCCCTTTGGTCCCGTATTTGGTCTAAATTAAACGAAATCTTAGCCACTGACCACACTTTTGAGATTGTTCATATCTTTCTGGGTGGTATGGCTCCTATATGGAATGTTTCTAGTAACGTACGTAAATTTATATATTTGTATATAGCCATTTCTCTACAGATAATTACGACCAATTGGAAAGATACCTCAAAGATCTCTTACAATGCATGGTGGAACCTATTATGCCACCACCATCGACTGGATCGTGCTTTTGCCACCACTGTACCTCATTTGATCAAAAAAGATTTGTTATGGTTGCCGTTAACTAACTTTCTCTCTCAAACTGCCCCTTGAATAGCTTGTTTTTATTTCTCTTTTTGGTCATGTTTAACATACAGCTTCATTTATTTTATATATGCATTTATTAGCTTACGGTAATTACATGATGCTTACCCTGTATAATGTTTGCATTTCCCCCTCCCTTCCCCTTCTTTCTCTTCTCCTCTCCTCTTCCCTGCCCATTACTTAAAACCTTTAAAAATGCTTTTCCTCTAAGTATATTCCCTATTTCTCTATTGGCATTTGTTAATATTGTATGATTTCAATTTTACTCTATTGTTCTATCACATTGCCTTTGATTTTCTCTGTAATGATGTTTTACTTGGCTTATGATATTTAATAAAGCTTTCTAAACTTAAAAATTTGGGTATTCAAATTAATGGGGTTCAGATGTTTATTGGGGTTTGGCTCCCACAGCTGCTTGTGCAAAAGCGCTTTCAATTAAAGCTTTTGACCTTGGTACACAGCATATACCATGAGATAGGCCAAAGTAATTGAGAGATAGATTTCATCCCTGCCGGTTAGACATTTGAGATCCAGTAGAGGAAGATGGTTTCAGCTTTCCGCTGTCAGATTAAGGAGATTGGGAGGCAACGTTTTTTTTATATGTAGCAGCCAAACTATGGAATAACTTTCCCTTACTATTGCGAGAGTTGGATGATTAACTTCAGGAAAGTGCTAAAAAGATAGTTGTTTTCATCTTAACAGTTTTGGTGCTAAAAATGAAAGATGGGACCCTGCTCTATTGGCTTACAGCCTCATGCATCAAGCCAAAATCCAGTCGGTAAAATACCGATTCGCTAATAGCTCCCGGTATTGAGTTAAAAATACCCAATCCCAATGCATCAACCCAAAAGCAAAAATCGCTATTTAAGGAATCCTTAAATAGCGATTCCTTAAATAGCGATAGCATTTAAGGAATCCCAAATTGAGATTCCTTAATTTAAGGAATCTCTATTTGGGATTCCTTAAATGCAATGCATGAAAGTAAAAAAATTAGCGAATTCGCTAATAGGGGGAGCAAATTACCATGAAGATGAACTGCATGGTAATTTGCTAAAAGTTTGAAAAATGCACTTTTGTGCATTTTTCAAAGTTTCATGTTGCGCACACACATGCCCTTAGAGCATGTGTGTGTGCAACATATGTGCACATATCAATTTCAGGGGTGCAATAGGGTGTCATTTTGACACCCTTGCACCCTTGAAATTGCATGAGCAATTTGCGAGAACCTACTGGTACTCGCTATTTGCTCATGCAATCTCCAATTCATTCCTATGGGCCTGGAGGCCCATAGGAATGATTGGGATGGCATTCCTTAATTGCTACTCGCAATTTGCTAGTAGCAATTAAGGAAAGTTAAGGAATCGCTATTTGAATAGCGATTCCTACATGCATAGCCTTTTGCTATTCCTTATTAGCGATTCCTTATTTTTCGCTAATAAGGAATCGCAAATGCCAATGTTGATGCATATGCCCCTTAGTGCTGGGATGCACATTTGGGCAGCTCTCTGTATTCTATTGAAATGTGTTTTTTGGGGGGTGTTTTATATAGTACGAACTCGATTTGAAGGTATCAGAGAGCACCAGTTGCATTACAGACAGACACAGTCATTTTGTTAGGCACAGGTAGATTAAGTGATTTGCCCAGAATCACAGGATGTTGAGCGTCCCTGCCGAGATTCGAACCCAGTTCCCCAGCTTCGAGGTCTAGCCATTAATAATATCTTTCATTCACCTGCACAGTTAGTTTCCAGATGTCCCCTTTCTTACTCTGTTTTAAGGATTTGTCTATATGCTTCCTATGGCTAGTATTTCTCTTTTTTGTAGATGTACCATATACATGATCTCAATGCTCATTATAATTCTGTTATATTTTGTTACGTGATTTGTTTCTGAAAATCATCAATAAAAACTTTCTGACAACGAAACAAAATGACAAAAAGTGCCACATTTGTGCTTTCCTTGCTGCTAATCTATTGTGACATATTTGTGTAGTTCATTCACAAGTATTTAAATGTTGTTGTGTGTTAGAATGTATTTGGTATGGTACAGACTTTTCTTTTATGCTCCCTAAAAATATATTTTCACTAGTTTCACTTTACAAATTCCTCTCACTTTGCAGTCAAAGTAAGAAAGAAAGAAAAAGTAAACAACAATCTCCTTGTTAAAAGAATAAACAAACAGCAAATGTAACAAGATAAAAACAAAATAATGTAAAGGTCTCCTTATTGTTAATTCACCTCCTGAAATCTTGCATGGTTTGGGGGGGGGTGCTCCAGCACCTCCTGCACCCCGACTGCCAGCGCCTATGTGTGCCATGTCTGTAGCTGTCACCTGCTGTGCTCAGCATCAAACATCTATCCATAAATGGGCCCAGCACAGGCAACATGTACCACTCCAGCCTGCAACCTGATAGTCCCACAGCAGTATGCCTGTGCATGGTCCTGCAAGTGCAACATATCTGTGCAGGGCCGGATTCAGACATTTAGAGGCTCTAAGCACTTAAAAGATTTTGATGCCCCCATATATTTATATATCTAACTGTAAATATAAACGATAATAAACCGTAAAATTAAATTGTATTTTTCAAAATGAAACAAAACTTACCGGAAGATGGAAAATAATATCTCGTTTTGTATGCTTTCACTTTATCTATAGGTTCAACTGCACCATTTGCAGTTGTGCACCATATGGTCAATGGTAAATCTGGCAATGGGAAATTTCCGTGGTTTTCCCCCTTCCCTTGATGCCCTAAGCACATGCTTATTTTGCTTAATGGTTAATCCAAACCTGTATGTGTGCGTGATTGTTCCTGAAACAAGGGACATTAGTTGCTACCTACACTTTACTGTTAGCTACAGCCCCTTGCGTTGAGCAAAGGACTAGATATGCATATTTAGGAAAGCCACACCGGCTATGGTAATTACCGACAGTGTAAACTGGGCCTTCGCAGGACATTCGAAAGCCCACAATCCTTTGGTGAAAATCTGCATATCAACAACCGTTTGTGCATATCTTGTTTTTCTGTTCACAGCTACATGCGTTGTGTTTTGCAATACTAGAATTCAAGTTGAATTTTCTCCCTACCTCATTATTGAATTAAACCAGATACATTGGTTTGCTGCCCTGTATTTGTAAGGTGTAATTTCACACAAACTAAACAAAAACGCTCTACAGAGCTCTATGGAGCTTTCCTTTTCACTTGCCTTTTGTGGTTGCTACTGCTAATACACTCACACAGCAGCACTTCTTGTTATTGCTAATATACTCTCACACAGCTGCACTGCATGGTACTGCTAATAAACTCTCACACAGGTGCACTGCATGGTACTGCTAATAAACTCTCACACAGGTGCACTGCTTGTAGACTGTGAGACATTCTGTGCCGTGCTCTCTTCATTGTTGACCCCCAGTCCAGTGGTGCTCTCTTCATTGTTGACCCCCAGTCCAGTGGTGTTCTCTTCATTGTTGACACCTAGTCCAGTGTGCATCGCAGTGGAAGCACTTAATAAGTGGGCTAGTACACCTAATGCACCATTGTATTAATTGAAGATTATGAAGAGGGTGGGGATGCGGTGGGACGACGGACAATGAAAGCAATAAAATCAAAAGTAAAAATAAAAAAAGAATGTACCTGCCACAGTGCGCCTGCCAAAGCGCCGCTCTTCTGTTTCTTCCTCCTGCAGTACAGGCTCCCCTGCGGCCAATCCTGATGCTTCTCTCTTGCAAGCAGCATCAGGATTGGCCTGATCACTGTCGATTTGCGTTCCCAGGGAGACTGGGAGCCTGTGACCGCTGTCTCCAACCCAGTAATGAAGCTGGGGTAGGAGAGAGCTTCACTGCGCATGATGTTTTGGCCTTCTTGGTAACCACTCTCCAGACTGCCTTGACCCCCGATGGCCCCGCTCACAAGCCTCATTCTCTGGAAGAAAAATAAAATGAAAATAAACACGTCTTATTATCATTTAATTTTTTTAATTTTGAGGCTGGCGGGGCGGGGGGACGCTCCTCCGTCATAGCAGAGGAGCCACCCCTGCTCAATTTGATACTGGTACAGTTTTCTCCCCAGTCTAATCGTTTAGACCCATCATTAACAAAGCCAATAAACCTAAGATGGGGTTTACATTGTAAAGGTCTGGAAAAGGTCTTGTGGGATAAGGCTGAAGGGGACATTTTATAAGTAACTTGACAGGCTACACTATCAACATCATTACTTAAGAAGAGCCCTACTGACTAAGTCCTACTAAGCACTGAACAACCAGAGAGGCAGCTCTGCGGTCTGTGTCATCACTGAGACTGTGAACAGCGAGGGATAACTCTGCTGTCTTAGCCTGCAGAGGGAGCTGTATAAATCTGAGCAATAATTCTGCTGTCTAAGGTGTTACAGAACCCTCTTTAATCCAGATGATAGTTCTGTTCTCCTAGTCGGTGCAGAAAGATGTATGACCTTAGGGAGGGTTCTGCTTCTTCAGCTGTTACCGAAAGCTGTATAATCAGTGGAACAGCTTTTTCTGTCGGTCATTACTGAGAGTGGTGTCTCTTCAGGGACAACATTTAGGTCTTGGGCATTCTTAAGTGCTTTATACTTTGAAGGATAGTTCATCTGCCTCATACATTACTGAGAATTGTGAAACCTGAAGGAAAAAGCTGCTATGTTATGAGTTACTGAGAGCTGTGTAACACTGGAGATCGCTTTTCTGTTTCAGACTCGATTTAGGGCTGAGTAACCTGATGGACACACAGGCTGATAGTTTTCTTAGCAAACGACTTTAACCCCTTCAGTGCCCATGACGAGATAGTCTCGTCATGGAGCGCGGTTGCCCTGTGCCCATGACGAGACTATCTCGTCATGAACCCCGCCCGCTAATGAAACGCCCGGCACAGGGCGTGGAAAGGGCGGGGCACTCAAGGGGTTAATTAGACAGAGACCAACATAGTATTGTGTAACATGTTGTAACTATTTTTTCATTTGATAAGCTGGAGAACGGGCTATGGGGGTGCTATCATGAACAGAGGGGAGGGGTTTGTGTACAGATTGGCGGTCCAGGAATCCCGCTTACTGCCTATAGATAGAGGGTCCATGCAGAAGTACTTAAAATGGACGCCTCTGTGTACTTCTAAGGATACATGGCAGGCCTCAGCTGGTCCAGAAGGTTGCCACCTGACCCATCATACCTTCAGGGCTGGATCTGCTCTTTAGAGAGAGTGGGTGCAGTTGTATGTCAAAATATCGAGGGGAAAATACCTTAAATAAATAAAATATTGTGACCTAAATATCAACTACAACAATATGCTGAAGGTAAGTATGAATCTGTGATGATAGGTTTACTATTCTTCACTCCACTTCCATGTATCTTTCGGATATACATATCATCGGTGTAAATGTCTGGAGTGTTTACTATAGCATACATACTTACATTCTCAACATTTTTGTACCTTATATTTAAGCCTTGAAATTTTGTTCTCTTGATATTTTTCCTTTCATAATCTGATAGAAAACAATGGGTGTCCTCTCTTGGGTCTAGTTGGTACTGAGTGACAAAGGCAGCCATTTTGTGCAACCCATGTGGCCTTTGCTCAGGGGTTCGGTTTTTAGTGAGCAGCCTGACAATGTACACAGACACTACCTACAGTGGAGGTGTTTATTGCTCAAAATATTTGCCCAGGTTCCACTCAGCAGTGGAGCTCAGGCTGAACCAAACAGCAGTCATTGCCAATTTAAAAATCCCATCTCACTCTAGTCCAGGGGTCTTCAAACTGGCGGGGAGCAGGGTGGGGCTAGGGGTGCCTCAATTGATCCCAAAGGTGGGCGCCAGTTCCTGGACAAAAGAAACATTATGCTGATAACAGTGCTTTGTGTTAAGCTGAAAGAATGAGCGTCAGTAAGCCGCTCTGTAATGGGCCATCACTAACATGTTTTGTCTTTTTCACTCTAGCTAGGAGTATGTGTCAAAAAGGAAGGGACTCTAATTATTATTCAAAACCCCCACACCCACTCTAACAATCACACTGTGGATACTTGTTCGGATTAGTAAGGCCTGCCTGACCGGAATAGTATGTTTGGCAATGATGCATTTGGTTGCATTTTCAAAATAGTAACAGATCTTAACTGGAAGGTTTAAATAAGTCTAGACATATTTAAACATTGCCAGTTGTACAGAACAATTGTGAAAAATTCTGGGGGGTATGATTTTATTTTTTTCACTGGGGGGTGGTGGGGAAGCATTAAAAAGTTTGAAGACCACTGCTCTAGTCAATCTGGAATGGAGTAGACCCGTAAAAGCAGGACCCTTGACAAGCTGATACGTTGAGCACCTTATTATTAACTGGCACAGGACCAGAAATGTCCACTATGAACAGGCACAATATTTGAAAATGGTGTTAATTCTCTCAGAAAAGGTTTTTCAATTAGCATCCTTTTCCAGTGGGTCACCATTTGAGGCAGTCACTGCTTCTCTTGTGGCACTAATGTTTGCCTGCTGAGTTGTGGATCAGGTTCTTAAGTAATTCGCAGAAATATGTGGAATATCTGAAGTACTGAAATAACCCAATAGTTTCCTCTTCAAAATCACCTGTGAAACAAATGGATTTTTAACAACATTCTGGCACATGCATCAACAATGCCATTTGCGATTCCTTATTAGCGAAAAATAAGGATTCGCTAATAAGGAATAGCAAAAGGCTATGCATGTAGAAATTGCTTACAAAATAGCGATTTCTAAACATTCCGTAAGTGCGACTCGCAAATTGCGAGTCGCAATTAAGGATAACCTCCCCATTTATTCCTATGGGCCTAGAGGCCCATAGGAATGAATGGGAAGACTTTCTCAATTTGCGATTCTCAATTAGAGATTCGCAAATTGCTCATGCAATTTCAAGGGTGCCAGGGTGTCAAAAGGACACCCTGTTGCACCCCTAAAATCTGCATATGAGTACATCTTGCACACACACATGCCCCAAGGGCATGTGTGTGTGTAAAATGGAACTTTGAAAAATGCACTTTAGTGCATTTTTCAAAGTTTTTGCAATGGTAATTTGCTCCCCCTATTAGCGAAATCGCTAATATTTTTACTTTAATGCATTGCATTTAAGGAATCTCTATTTGAGATTCCTTAAATGCAATCGCAATTTAAGTAATCGCAATTTAGAGATTACTTAAATTGCGATTTTTGCATTCGGGATGATGCATCCCAAATGCAAAAATACCAGTCGCAAAGGGGCAGATTCTGAGAATCTGCCCGTTTGCGACCGGTTTTTGCTTTGATGCATACGGGCCATTGTTCTCATTCTGTCCAAAAAATTGTCTTGAGGAGGAGAAACCCCTCCCTTCCAAACCATCTATGGGAAGAACAGTGTGGGAACCGTGAACTAAATGTGTAATGAAAATTAAAAAACATAAAGATTAAAAAAGGTGTTGTCTTTGTCATGCACATATTCAAAACCTACTTTCTGCCGTTAGGTGTTGATGTTAGAGCATCGGCACTAATTTTTGGCAACCGGGACTTGTTTTTCAGGATAAGACTTTGTTTCAGAGCAAGAGAGAAAGACAGAAAAGGGAGAAAGAAGGAGCACGAGAAATATAGGAAAACTGCAATGAAGAGAGAAAGCAGGGATGGAAAAGAACCTGCAAGATTGAGATAAACAGGAAGAAAGAGGCATGAGGTGGAATCAAAAGCAGACAGCCTTGGTATTCAGCAGGGTCAGGTTCCTGTTGCTGCTGCCCTTATTTATTTATACAAAGTAATCAGTGACCATATGCCATCATTTTTGGTATAATTTCCCTCGGAGGTGGACTCCCAAAACCCCCTAACATTTGATACCTTGAAAATACAATTCAGGTGATATCAGCCCCCTGCCCGCCTCATTTTCTTCCATAGAAGGCTTTGTGGTTGACAATGGGACAAAAAAAAGGTCGTAGAAAAGGAATGTTTTCTCATATATTAGGTATATTTCCCAGGTTTTTTGGACGGGCATCAGTTATGTCTTCAGGTCTGACAGGAAAAGGTTGCCATTTGTTCATGAAAAGCATCATTGTTCTTTCAGAAACTGCCTGGAGCATTTCTTTGTGGTTGGCGGTAGTCTGGGTGACAGTGGCTACTACCGGAAACCCAGCAAGGCGTTGCAAACCTCACCTTTGGTAGCAGTCCTCATAATGGAGCAGTGTATTCTCAGAAGCCATATCCTTTACCAAGGGCACTGTGTTCAACGAGTTGTGACATATCCTTAAATAAACACAAACATCTTAAAAGAGAACCTCCTGCACGACAATCAATTATCTTATGTCTAGACAGACAACCCAGCCAAACTCACTTTAGTGGTTTAACAGCATACTGATAAATTGGTGTAATCATTTTCTACTCACATAATACATTCTTACAGATCTACCAGTGCCAAAACATTTGCACGTACTGTGTTTTACACCGCTATGTGGGTGCAAATGCTGTCTGGTAAAATATTGACATCCACATTTTCTTATTTTACCAAAACATATTTTTTTTTACTTCCAAACTTTGAGCACTAGAATTTTATAAACAAAGACATGACATCCAAAATTGCATACATATTGGTTATAAATGTCTTACCTGAATACATTAACACACTTCCATTTTTTTTTATTGCTGCATTCAGCAGCTGTGACTAGATTATATAGTTTAACATGCATTGGTAATAAATAAAATAATAAATTAGTAATGCATCAGTTTAGCCTATGTAATGAATAAAAAGCTGTTTTCATCAATCATCAGCCGGCAGAAGGAAAGAGCTCCCTGACACATAACAAGGGAGTGGAGAGGATGTGGCACAGGGGCCAGAGCTGCTGACTCGAGAGCTGAGGATCCTGGTTCGAGTCACAGGGGCGCTGCATAACATCCTGTGATTCTATGCAAATAATGTAGTCTCACCGGGTGATAAATTGTTATAGAAAGTATGCTGCAAGAGTAACAGGCAAAACTGTATGAAAATATAGTTCTAACAAAGCCGATGTTAACAGTCTTTCAAGGCAGAAAACTGATAAGAGGAGGAAACGAGAAACAAGCATTGGTAAATTCAGTAAAATATGCTGCAGCCAATATAAATGGAGGAAAGGTAAGTGGTACACACAGAAACCAATGAGAAGCCAGGAAAGAGAGGAGGTGGGATGTAAGTCTCTTTTAAGTTCATATTAAAAACAGTAGATTTCTCAAGCAAAGTGCAAGCGCTGTGCAGGCGAAACCTAAAAAACTAGGGTTGTATGTCAGAATATCGAGGACAAAATATCCATCTGACAAAATATTGACTCTCATTCTGTCCAGAAGGCAAGAGTCAATAGTTAAGTAGGACTTTGCCATTCTAAACTCCATATTTACATAGCTTGAAGATATATATATATATATATATATATATATTCACTGAAAAAACCATAGGTTTCACACACGTTATAGTTAGAAATTAGCATTTAAAAAACCTTGCAAATTCACTGAAAAAACCATAGGTTTCACACATGTTATAGTTAGCGGAAATTTTACTGATAAAAAACCAATGAAATTCCCCCGTTATAGTTAGTGCAGGCAACTATAACTCACGCGACCGCAATCCTCTGCTGATGCTAATACTGTATTTAGACACTTATTTGCCCATGTCTTCTTCCATACATTTTTAGCTATACATATATTACAAATATTTTTTTTTCATAAAGACACATATGTCATCAGCAGAAGATTGTGGTCGCGTGAGTTATAGTTACCTGCACTAACTATAACGGGGGAATTTCATTGGTTTTTTATCAGTAAAATTTCCGCTAACTATAACATGTGTGAAACCTATGGTTTTTTCAGTGAATTTGCAAGGTTTTTTAAATGCTAATTCCTAACTATAACGTGTGTGAAACCTATGGTTTTTTCAGTGAATTTGTACGGTTTTTTAAATGCTAAGTTACTTTACGCCATTCGTGGTGTGCGCGCCCACTTAACGCAGTTCGTTCCGTGCGCGCACGGTGCGAGGCCACTTTACGCAGTTAGTGCCGTGCACGCACGGTGGGCACGTGGTGCGCTACGCGCACCGCGTGCCCACCGTGCCGCACCGTGCCGCACCGTGCCGCACCGTGCGCACCGCACCGTGCCGCACCGTGCGCACATGGAGGACATATGATGCACTTCGTTTTGAAAGGTAATATTTAAATTTTTCGTATTTGTTATAAGCCATGCACAAATGGTGCCCTTCGGGCACCATTTGCACACGGGGTGGAGAGAGTGTGGATAATTTTTTTTTTTATTATTTTTTTTTAAAATATTTAAGTTTAACTCATCTTTAATAAGCCATGCACAATTGGTGCCCTTCAGGCAGCATTTGCACTCGGGGTGGGGAGAATGTGGATAATTTTTTTTTTTTATATAATTTTTTACCGTACGCGTACGGTAAGCGTAATCGGCGAAATTAGCGAAAAAATAAAATTTCCGTTTTTGGCCTTGGGGGATCTTTGGGGACTCCCTCAACATTGCTATGTGTGTGGGAGATGTCTAAACAGCCCCTTTACATGTTTTTGGGCTTAATATTTTAAACATCACTCTCAGTGCGAGAGAGAAAATGGCGGCCGCCGCTTCCTGGTTTCGGCCGATTCGAATGTTTACTAAGATCTAAGAGCCAATCAGAATCGCGCTTGCGCACGCCACGGTACGCGTACGGTAAGCGTACCGTAAGCGCACCGTAAGCTGGCTCAGATATATATATTGATTTAAAGGCTATTTTCTCAGAATCTACTGAACAGATTTACACCAAACCTACAAAAGGCACTTCCTTGACCTGAGGACTACCTCTCTGCCAAATTTCTAGTAATTCTGTTCAGCCGTTCGGGCTGTAGCCCTGTCTAAAGGTCCTATGGAAAAATGCATGGGAAAAACGCGTTTTGGGACCCCCCTTTTATCTCAGCCCCCGCTTGACGAATCCCCCCGAGACTTTCAGGGAAGGAGCGGAGTGTAGCGCCCCACCTATTTTGAAAAATTCGCGAGGATTCGTCGACCGGCGCCAAAGTTATTCAAAATAGAATGTTGCGGATTTCCTATGGAAACGTGGTCCTAACTATAACTACCTACTGGCGACCGCCAGTAGGTAATATATATATATATATATATATATATATATATATATATATATATATATATATATATATATAATATATATATATATATATATATATATATGTGATTCAAAGATGTCCTGCAGCTTTAAGGACGCCACTCCACGAAGTTTTGTTCAGCATGAACTTTTATTTTCAGGACCAGCTTATTTCAAACAGAGTTCGATTTGCATCCCTGACGCGTTTCGAGGCAGCATGCCTCTTAATCATAGGGAAAAAGCTGTCAGTTCTCGTGCAAAAACACCACGCCTCTTTTATCCCATTTGGCATACTGTTCGCAGGTGAGTAATTCTTGATGTATGCTGGGAGTTGTGGTGCCTCAATTCATCTCCTCCAGTGGGGGCCGAGGGGGCCGCGGTGCGCGAAGCGCACCGCGTGCTCACTATGCGCGCACGGTGCGCGAAGCGCACCATGCGCGCACGGAACGAACTGCGTTAAGTGGGCGCGCACGCCACGAATGGCGTAAAGTAACTTAGCATTTAAAAAAACGTACAAATTCACTGAAAAAACCATAGGTTTCACACACGTTATAGTTAGGAATTAGCATTTAAAAAACCTTGCAAATTCACTGAAAAAACCATAGGTTTCACACATGTTATAGTTAGCGGAAATTTTACTGATAAAAAACCAATGAAATTCCCCCGTTATAGTTAGTGCAGGAAACTATAAATCACGCGACCGCAATCTTCTGCTGATGACATATGTGTCTTTATGAAAAAAAAATATTTGTAATATATGTATAGCTAAAAATTTATGGAAGAAGACATGGGCAAATAAGTGTCTAAATACAGTATTAGCATCAGCAGAGGATTGCGGTCGCGTGAGTTATAGTTTCCTGCACTAACTATAACGGGGGAATTTCATTGTTTTTTTATCAGTAAAATTTCCGCTAACTATAACATGTGTGAAACCTATGGTTTTTTCAGTGAATTTGCAAGGTTTTTTAAATGCTAATTCCTAACTATAACGTGTGTGAAACCTATGGTTTTTTCAGTGAATATATATATATATACATATATATATATATATATATATATATATATATATATATATATATATCAACAGAAAGCCAAAGGCGTTTCCCCGTTTCTGGAACCCCAAGCCCTTCAGGGTGGCCTCGCTGCATGGGCACGGAGAAACCCACAATCACACACTGTAAGAACAAGATGCGAGACCCAATACCTTAGAATTGGCTTTATTTCAAAGTCTTTGAGCAGCGCCTGTTTCCCTTTTTAGTCCAACGTTTCGGCTGGATGCCTTGCTCACGGACCAGGAATGCAAGCGCCCAGGTGCGCTCGATTGTAATTTATTGAATGCCTCACGTGACCGCTGTAGCCAGTACCACCGGTCCCATAATGCACTGTGAATATTGTCAAGTGTGTTTTGGAAGTCCTTCAACAATTGTATATATATTATCTACTGGCGGTCGCCAGTAGATAGTTATAGTTAGGACCGTGTTTCCATAGGAAATCCGCAACATTCTATTTGGAATAACTTTGGCGCCGGTTGACGAATCCTCGCGAAGTTTTCAAAACTAATGGGGCGCTACGCTCCGCTCCTACCCTGAAAGTCTCGGGGGGATTCGCCAAGCGGGGGCTGAGAAAAAAGGGGGGTCCCAAAACACGTTTTCCCCATGCATTTTCCCATAGGACCTTTAGTCCGAGCTACAGCCCGAACGGCTGAACAGAATTACTTGAAACTGGGCAGAGAGGTAGTCCTCAGGTCAGGGATGTGCCTTTTGCAGGTCTGGTGTAAATCTGTTCAGTAGGTCCTGAGAAAATAGCATTTAAATCAATATATATATCTGTAAGCGCGCTCCGTGCGCTTACGGTAAGCTTACCGTACGCGTACGGTGCCGTGCGCGAGCTCAATTCTGATTGGTGGTTACATGACTGTAAACATTCGAATCGGTCGAAATCAGAAAGTATCGGCCGCCATTTTCTGTCTCTCGCACTGAAAAACAAAGGTTGATAACATGAAAAGGGGGCAACGAAGAGAGTTGCAGACCCCCTAGCGTTCGTCAGGGGGTTCACGAAGGACCAAAAAGTATGAAAAATAAATGTAATAATTTTTAAAAAAAATCGCAGAGTGCGCGTACGGTAAGCTTACCGTACGCGTACGGTAAAAAAAAAAAAAAAAAAAGAATTAACAATCAAATTTAATATATAAATCTAAGGACCCCAAGGGAGAAAAAAACAATTGATATTTTGTAAAAAATGGCGAGGCGTGCACGGTACGAAATGCGCAACGCGGGTGCTCTGTGCGCGAAGCGCACCGAGTGCCCACAGCGCGCGCACGGTGCGCGCAAAAATTAAAAATTAATACATAACTTAGTATTTAAAAAACCGTACAAATTCACTGAAAAAAACATAGGTTTCACACACGTTATAGTTAGGAATTAGCATTTAAAAAACCTTGCAAATTCACTTAAAAAACCATAGGTTTCACACAAGTTATAGTTAGCTGTACATTTCACTCGTAAAAAACCAATGAAATTCCACGTTATAGTTAGATCAGTTAACTATAACTTGCGCGACCGCCACTCTATCAAAAGGATGATGTCATCAGTGATCTCATGAGTGATGCCACTGACCATGTCATGAGTGATGTAATATGTGACGTCATGAGCAGTGGATTGCGGGCGCGCGAGTTATAGTTACCTGATCTAACTATAACGTGGAATTTCATTGGTTTTTTACGAGTGAAATGTACAGCTAACTATAACTTGTGTGAAACCTATGGTTTTTTAAGTGAATTTGCAAGGTTTTTTAAATGCTAATTCCTAACTATAACGTGTGTGAAACCTATGGTTTTTTCAGTGAATATATATATATATATATATATATAACAGCAACTCCTCTCTCACACTCACTTCACCGCCGAAGATAGGAGTTCGGACCGCAATTTAGTGCTGTAAGTGTTATTTTATTGTCTGCTCAAACAAAGCACAGCCATGACGCGTTTCGAGCCCAAAGGCCCTTGATCACATGACGCGATACACAGTCAATGTTGGACTTTTAAAATATTTTTTTCAACAAGTGTTTTTTTCATTTTTAAAGTGGCAAGTGCAAAACAAGTCAAAGTGTATTGCAATATATATAGGAGTAGACATAATAGACATACTTACAACTGGGCACATATTTAAAACCACAATCGCGCTTCGTTATTAATTAGCCCCCGGGTGGGCCAAGTCCCGGGGGCATGTCAAAAATATATTTGCGGGGGCCCAGGGGGACCCATGCAGCCCCGGGGACCGCCAACCCCGGGGCTTTCTATAAATATTTGCGGGGGCACACAGGCCCCCTCGCAGCCCCGGAGACTGCCACCCCCCGGGGCTTGTATTTTAACTGGGTGGGGGCCTCCAAGGCCCCCCAAGCCCTGGGGACCGCCACCCCCTGGGGCTTTCTTTACATATTTGGAGGGGGCAAATGGCCCCCCCACAGGCCCGGAGACAGCCACTCCCGGCACTTTTCTAAAATATTTGCAGGGGGCTCATGGCCTCCCCGCAGCCCAGGGGACCGTTGCCCCCCGGGGCTTGTATTTTAAATGGGTGGGGGGCGTTTTAACTTGGGGAATTAATTCCTCTTCAATCCTGAGAGTCCCTAGGGGCCAATTAGCCCACCAGGAACCTCCAGTATGCGCCAGGGAGCTGCGTTGCAGAGAGGTGTTCAGAGGCCACGCCCCTTTTCACACCCCTCTGCAACACAGTTCTGTGGCGCTTACTGGAGGTTCCTCGTTGGATAGTTGGACCCCAGGGACCCTTAGGATTCAAGGGGACTTTATTCCCCAGCTCAAACAGCACCACGGGGTGCGTTTGCACAGTGGTGAAGGAAGGGTGCGGGCCTGAGTTGATATGTGTGCAAACACACCCTGTGGTGCGTTTCAAGTTGGGACATTAATTCCTCTTCAATCCTGGGGGTCCCTGGGGGCCAACTAGCCCACCACTTACCTCCAGTAAGTGCCACTGCGCTGCATTGCAGAGAGGTGGCCCAGGCCATGCCCCTTTTTAAACCACTCTGCAGCGCAGCTCTGTAGCGCTTAAAGGAGGTAAGTGGTGTACTAGTTGGCTCCCGGGGACCCTCAGGGCTCATGGGGACTTAATCTCACAATTTACAACGCACTAGGGGGTGCGTTTGCGCAGTGGTACAGGGAGGGGGCATGGCCTGATGTCACAAGTGTGGAAACGCTCCCTGTGGTGCGTTTTAAGTTGGGGAATTAAGTCCCCTTGAACCCTGAGGGTCCCTGGGGGCCAACTAACTCACCAGGTATGTCCAGTAAGTGCCACAGAGTTGCATTGCAAAGAGGTGTAAAATGGTGCATGGCCTCTGACCACCTCTCTGCAACGCAGCTCTGTGGTGCTTACTGGAGGTACATGGTGAGCTACTTGGACCCAAGGACTCTTAGGATTCAAGGTGACTTAATCCCCCAACTTAAAACGTGCCACAGGGTGCCTTTGCACAGTGGTGAAAGGAGGGGGCGGGGCCTGAGGTGACATGTGTGCAAACACGCCCTGTGGCTCATTTTAAGTTGGGGAATTAAGTCCCCTCTAATCCTGAGGGCCCCTGGGGCCAACTAGTCCACCAGGTACCTCCAGTAAGCGCCACAGGCCTGTGTTACAGAGAGGTGGTCCAGGCCATGCCCCTTTTTACACCACTGTGCAATGCAGCTCTGTGGCGCTTACTGGAGGTACCTAGTGGGCTAGTTGGACCCCAGGGACCCTCGGGATTCAAGGGGACTTAATCTCCCAACTTAAAACGGCCACAGGGCGTGTTTACACAGTGGTGAAGGGAGGGGACGGGGCCTGAGGTGACGTGTGCAAACACGCCCTGTGGCGCGTTTTAAGTTAGGGAATTAATTCCCCTTCAATCCTGAGGCCCCTGGGGGCCAACTAGCCCACCAGGTGCTTCAAGTAAGCGCCACTGCGCTGCGTTGCAGTGAGGTAGTCCAGGCCATGCCCCTTTTTACACCTCTCTGCAACGCAGCTCTGTGGCGCTTACTGGAGATACCTGGTGGACTAGTTGGACCCCAGGGACCCTCAGGATTCAATCCCCCAACTTAAAATGGCCCCAGGGCGTGTTTACACACGTCACCTCAGGCCCCTCCCTCCCTTGACCAGTGTGCAAACGCGCCCTGTGGCGCGTTTTAAGAGGTCGTTTTAATCCCTATGCCCTTTTATGTACTAGGGTCTTACAGAGAAGGTCATGCTAATCACTGGGGTACCCCAACGCATAGTGTTCCCTAGTGTATGTAGGTGTTTTTACTGTTTTCTAAGTGTCTTTTAGCATAGCAGTGGCTGTAGGCCTGGTTAGTCAGAGTCAGTTACCACCAGTACCCGTATGAAAAAGTTGTGGGCACAGGAGGACTTTCTGCTCCTCTGTTGGTTCTTTCTGCACATCTCTTCTTCTTCCTCCACTTTTCTTCGTCTTTGTGAACTTTTGTTGCTTCTTTCTGCATTTCTTTTTTTCTTTCTGTGCATTGTTTCTTCTTTCATCACATGTCCTATCTCTGTAGGCATAGTTAGAAACTAGCATTTAAAAAAACCTTTGTAATTCACTGAAAAAATCGTAGGTTTTAGGGAAAGTTATAGTTAGTTGGACATTTCACTCGTAAAACCATAGAAATTCCCCCGTTAGAGTTAGTTCAGCTAACTATAACTCACACCCTCGCAATGCACTGCTGATGATGTCACATATTACATCACTCATGACATGGTCAGTGACATCACTGATGACATCACTGATGACATCTCAAAGGACATCACTGATGACATCATCCAGGGACTGTGTGTTTCTGTAAAGTTTAAATATGTTTAATATATATAGGGAAAGGCGTTATGAAGAATAAGTGGGTGTATAAGTGTCTGAATAGATGATTTAGTAGGTGCGTGATTGACTCTATAAGTGAGTGATTAAACTTATCTTACTGAATGCATGGGTTAGTGAGTAAACTGTGTGAATGTTTGTATCTTTCTGTCTGTTGGTGTGTAAGCAGCTGCATGGGTTTGTGAATAGCTACATGAGTGTCTATATGGGTTATTCATTGGTTGTCTGAGTATCTGTATGGGTGCCTGAGTGTTTGTGTGGGTGGTGTGTGTGTGACTCTATACATAGATGTGTGAATGGGTGATTCACTGGGTGCATGGTTTCAAGAGTGCATCTGTGATGGACTGTATGGGTGGGTGAGTGTGTGTATGGGTGTGTTAGTGAGTGAATGTATATCTCAGTTGTATATGTGTGAGTAACTACATATGTGAGAGGCAGTATACATGTGTGTTGGAGGATATAAATGGCTATAAGTGAGAGTGTGTGATTGTGAGAGTGGCTGTATGGATGAGTCTGTGCTTGTATCAGTGATTTTATAAGAGCGTAAGTATGTGCTAGTATTTGTATGAGTAAGTGAGCTGGTGTGTGTATAACTGTATAGGTGAGTAAATGGCAGTGTGATTACTTATTTGCATGACTGACTAGGTGTGTGAGTACCTCTATGGATGAGTGGCGGTGTGTGAGTTTCTATATAGGTGTATGAGTGCATATGATACTCCTGTACTGAGTGACCATAAGTATGAGTGACTGAACGGGTGAGTGAGTGGATGTGTGTGTAAACCTAAGAATCAGTGAGCGGGTATGTAGTTATTGGTGTTGGAGTGTCTATGGTTTTGAGAATGGCAGTCTGTAATTTAGAGTGGGTGTATCAAAGGTTATATTAGGGTGTGAGAAGATGCATCACATTATCATATGGATGATGTCATCAGTGATGTCATCAGTGATGTCATTTGATATGTCATCAGTGATGTTATCAGTGATGTCACTGACCATGTCACGAGTGATGTAATAGGTGACATCATCAGCAGTGCATTTTGGGGGGATGCGAGTTATAGTTAGCTGAACTAACTATAACAGGGGAATTTCTAGGGTTTTGTACGAGGGAAATGTCCAGCTAAATATAACACCCCTGAAACCTATGGTTTTTTCAGTGAATTTCTAAGGTTTTTTAAATGCCAATTCCTAACTATAACGTGCATGAAACCTATGGTTTTTTCAGTGAATTTCAAAGGTTTTTTAAATGCCAATTCCTATCTATAACTTATCTCTAAAGCTATGATGTTTAATGATTTTTATTGGATTTCTAAAGTTTTCTATTTCAGTGTGTCAATTCCATTAATCATGGTTTTTTAAATATTTTTTTTCACCATTTTTTAAACTTATTTTTTCAATTAATTCTTTTAAAAATTAAAAAATATTATTTGTTTTTAATGGTTTTTTTTTAAATTATACATTTAAAAAAAATATTTTTTTTAAATATTTTGTAATCTATATTTTCAATACTTTATTATTATTTTTTTTTTAAAAAAATTTGGGGGATTCGTGCACCCTATGCACACCTTTCTCGATCCCTGCACGTAAGCATCCGCTTACGGTATGCGTTGGGTACGTATTTTTGTGCGCAATTGCAATGCGACCGGTACGCGACTCCATGCCTATACGCGATACGTCATGTGCATGTATGACGCGGTGGGTGCGCGAATCCCGCGAAATATTTTAAATGTCAAAAAACATATATATATGTATTTCATGTGAATATTAATTGAAGACATAATCTAAACTACTCATAAAAGTAATATATTTTTACTTCTAATCCTATATTCCTTTTAAATTCAATTTCGCGGATTCGCGCTCGGTGCGTGCTGCCTATGCGCACGGGGTGTGGATCCCTTGTGATCTGAAAAAAAGAGATTTGATTTGTTCATTACACTTCCTATTCTAACTATTGAAAGATCCCACCCATTTCAATCATTCTTCTTTGACCTTCTTTGGAGGAGCATCTCTCTGCAGAGAAGAACCTTTTTTGGACTAAGTTTACACATAGCTGTAACTTTTTTTTTTAAAACAATGGCTTCAGGGCAGCAGGCATCTCCAGGATCTCCTCATTCATCTGAGGATGATTTTTTGGAAGAACCACCACGCCCACCAAGATATTCAACTGTGGTGTGGAAACTTTTCACTTTTCCTGAGGGGCAAACCAAAACGAATGCCACCTTAGTGACCTGCAAGATCTGCCAGCGAGTGTTCTCCCATGGGGATCCCAGCAAAACATATTCCTGCGGGACAGCAAGTATGATGAAGCATCTGAGGACCATCCACCCGGTGAACCTTGCTCGAGAGGAATGCCGAAGAATGAGAGTTCTTCCAGCTCCATCAGATCCATCGCAGCCAAGCATTGCAAGGGTGGATCCATCTGTGCAAAATGTGGTCATCCGTCCACAGTTTGCAACCCTAAAAGTGTTTTGCATAAAATGCAATGCTGTACTATGCTATGGAGAGCAGTCAATTGATCTTATATGTCGAAAGCAAGAGAATCATAATTGCTAGTTATTTTCCCCTGAAGTTCATTGTTTTGTTCCTCCAGTTCTGTTTTTTCCTTTTTTTTCAAGAAAAACCCAAAAATTAAAAAAAAAATCAAAAAACCCAAAAATATATATAAAAGAAAAAAGAAGAAAAAAAAAGTTCTTCTAAGAACTAACTTTCCTGGTTTAAGATAAGAGCTATATTTGTTTGTTAGTGTGTGAAAGTTTCGATGAATGTATGTGTAGTACGTAATTGACTGAATGAATGCATTAGTAGCGTATGGTGAATGTATAAGTGCAGGACTATGAGGAAGTGCTGCAGCATCACACAGTAACCTCTTTAACCCCTTCGATGCGCATGACGGAGCGGTTCCGTCATGCCCATCGGTTGCGCTGTGCGGATGACGGAACTGCTCCGTCATGGCCCCGCCCCTGCACGAACCCTTCAGCACAGCGCGGTAATCTGCGCCGCGCTGAAGGGGTTAACTGCAGTGTGCTGTAGTACTTCCGAAGCACAGGGATGCAACATATGTACATAAATATGTTGCAAATCTATGCTTCCCTCTGCACGGCTGCTTAAACTGCAGCCATGTGGTGACACAGGCACCCTTGCACCATGGTGCAAGGATTTCTGTGTCATGTGGTGTTTGTTTTTGTGCAGGAAGACACACCTTCCTGCACAAAAACAATCAGAAAACACATTTTTCTCCTTCAATGTATGCTGAACATTTTAGCATGCATTGAAGATTAAAAAATGAGGAGAAATGAAAACAATTCTCCTTGTTGTGCTTTCCTACACCAATTGGAGAATGGTGCAGCATTCACACACAAATCGAGATTTAAGATTTCTGATAAATCTGGAGATGTGTCTTGTTCTATGAGTATTCAGTGCAATCACGAACAACAACACTTATAGAACACCATTTCAACGCAAAGTGGTGTGTATGATGAGGTTGTATTTAAATGGAGTAGAAAAAGTACACAGAGTGCGTTTTCCTCTCTTTGTAAATATGAAAGAGTGTCTTGCACAATAACTATGTTACAAAAAGTGACATATTTCTGTTTGGAAAATTGCTTGCGAATGATAGAAAGTAAGCACAGAGTTTTGTCTGCAAAGATGCTCAAAGAAGAATGATTGAAATGATTGCGGTCCTTCAATAGGTTCAATGGGAAATATTATGAACCACTCAAATCTGTTTTTTTGGAGGTCACATGATATCCGATGACAGAGATTTCAAAACTACATAGGTATAAACAGAGTGTTTTTAAAAACATATTCAAACTTTGTAGCTTCTTGCAGATCTGCCCATTCTGCATATTAATACTTAGTTAAACTTACCTTCACAGTAATAGAAATTAAAAATGGTACACATTTTTTTCAGATGATTTTTGTAATGTAAATTGGGGTAAATTGCTTATTTTAGAATTAGAATCTGTGAAAGAAAAGAAAAAATAGTTATAACATGTAATAATACATTTTTTTAAAGCACAGCATAATTTAAACAAAGTAATTTGTTTGCTTTTTTTGCTGTTTTCAGAATATATTGAATTTCACTAGAAATAGTGATTTCAATCGTACTCATCACTTAACAGCGGGCAAAAAAAAACCAATCAAAAAGATTATTTTAAAAAAAACAACATGCTATTCTCAGTAAAATACCAGAAAATACAAATCACACATATATGAAATGCTTATGGCTAACAACATTTTATTATAACTTTAACTTATAAAAACTGTAAATGTTGTCGCTTTAAAATATTCACTGAGTCAATGAGCACGAAAAAGTCCATAATTCAAACATATACCTTTCCTTGAGTCCAAATGGTATTTTTGCACTCCTTTTTATGTAAATTGTCCAATGGTAATCCTATTAAATTATAATAATAAATTCCTGAGAGAGTGAATTATCTTCCTAAAACTTTGACTTTAAAAATATTAGGTAGGAATTTGGTAACTCCCTAGGCAAACGCTGTGTGAAAACCAACTGGGCATCATTACAAAGTGTCCAGCCTTTGTCACATTTTAGATAGGCAGTGTAATTTCCAGATGTTGTGGAAGGACCATCATGGAAAATTATTGCAATTGCTACAAAAGTCCTTCCTGATATTGATAGTTGTGTTGCTACAAATTGCTTTATTGAAGTATCCAATTTTCTTCCATCAGCTGTACAACGTTGCATCATTAAAATTATGTATGATCCATATTTTTTTTTATTTAAATAATGTGGATAACATTTCTGATTTACATTGGCTACACTCCATGTTTTGATTTGCACCTTTAACTAATTTATTGAAAGACACTGATTTACAGTCTGGTAATGTTAAATACAGAAATCTTTCAGTGTCTACATTAGAGCTACATGTATACATGCAATTTTCACAATGATGTTCCCATTTGTAAGAAAGGCCAAAAATATTTTCTATTTCTACACCTTCATTTTCAAAAATGGTAAAAATTCCTGAGCATCTTGTTGGATATTTTGCGTAAATTGTGTAGAACCAGAACACACATCCAAAAGATTACGAACATCTGAAACAGTTTGTATTTTACTTGTATCTGTTGCCAATTTTTCATAAACAGAATGCAACAGAGAACAAAATCTTTTTTGCAGATTCTGCATAATTTTTTCTTGCAAACCTTCAAGATATAAAACAACATTGACCACTACATTAGCATAGCAGTTGACACCAGAACTATTTTCAAACTGATAACCAACAATCTCTTCAATAGTGTCCTTTTTCTTTTTACTTGCTATCACAACATTATCTTGTTCCTTTCCCTTCTCTGCGCCTTCACTACAGATATTCTCAAACCTTCTCTTTCGACCAACCACACGCTTTTCAAATACAGGATATTGACCTAAGTTGGGAGCATACGCCCTTCTTAACCTATTATACTCTTTTACATAGTTTGCATCTGCAGTAACCTTTGTCTCATCAAAATCAATCAAAAACAAACCAGATAATGTTCTGACTCGCGACAAAGCAACATATGCCATACCCTCTTTAAATACGGTAGATCCAATGTTCACCAATGCACTGTCTACACTTAATCCTTGAGATTTATGTATAGTCCCTGCATATGCCAGAGAAAATGGAAATTGTTTCCTACGGGCATATAAATCGTTAACAAGCAAAAAACAAACTGAACAACGGCCAATTTCTTTAACTTCTTCAATCTGATCAAATTTAATTTTTAAAAATGTCTTCTTTTTTCTGATAATTAACAAAATCCACCACTTTACCCATTGCTCCATTAACTAAACCTACATCCAAATTACGCCTTAAAATGACCCGACAGTTTACACATGCATATAGTGTCTTTTCTAAACCAGCTGTTTTAGATATTTTTTTTTCTAAAGAATCCAGTTTTGTTTTCAACTTTCCCGTCAAAATAATAGTGATTCCTTTACGCTCTATTTTATCGATGGCTTCCGTTTTTATAATTTCTTCATTTTCCAGTTTCAATAGTTCTTCGTTGAATATAGAACACTCGCGCAGTGTTGGCATTAAGCAGATCACTGATTTATTTTCTGCGATTTTCATGTACACTTTCTCAGGAGCTACATTTTCATTTCTTATATCTTGAAGAATACTTCTATATTCAGCATCATTTGCCTGTCACATATTTGTTGTCAGTTATTTGTATTCAAAATATGTAGAAATGTTCACGTTACCAACACTACCAAGAGACTTTCTGGTATCTTCATGTGCAAGTGTTTAAAATACCGTTTGTCCTTTTACCGGAGTCAGTTGCAGTAGATCTCCAAAAACTATGACGTGTTTTCCTCCAAATAAAACGTCATACTCTGTTTTAAGAATTTGCTGCATTCTTAAATGCACAAAGGCAAGCATCAAGTTTGAGACCATGCTTACCTCATCAATAATGAGAAGGTTCATTTTCTTCAGGACTCTTGAAACTTCACAACAAGCTTCTCCAGATAGCTTGTGGTATTCCAATTTGTTCTCATACTCTACTTAGTAAACAATGTAAAGTAATTTGTTTAATGTTATGTGCTGCCAACCCAGTTGGAGCAGTGACAACACAAGACAAATGCGACTCAGTTGTTGTCTGCAGATAACTTGTAATTACTTTAATTAAGAAACTTTTTCCTGTTCCAGCTTGACCACTCACATACATTCGGATAGGTTGAAATGATGTACATGAGCACCCTTTCTTTTCATGAAGTAATCCGTGGTTAATCTGCTCTTTCACTTGTTGATATATTTGCTTCTGTTCAACATTTAGTTGTTCTTCCAAGTTTCCTAACTGTATTACATCTTCTTGAGCTTGATACATTGCTGTTTCCACCTCATTCATGGCAATTGCTGCTTCATTTTCAACAATTGGTTGTCCTAGTGGATCTTGACTCAGCGCAGCAGAACTTTGACTGTCTTGAGAACTGCCCCTAAGCAATCTCAGCTGCAATTGTAGCTTCTTGATCAAAGTCATCATTCAACATGTTCACATAATTTGCAAAAGCACTGCATTGTATGGTATCTTTACAAGCATTAAATGAATCTTCATAGCTCTGAAAATCTCCAAGTAATTCCAGTTCTGAACGACACGGTTTGAACATTTGCAAAAGGGCTAAATAGTAAAATTCCCTTTTGTCAGCAGTGTCGCAACTCAGTTTCCTGTGATTAATTACATTTCCTTTCCTTTGTTTCACCAGACATCCTTCGGAACCAATCACTGCATATTTTCCATCATTGATGTTCTCTGTAATATTCCGTTTAAAAGTGTAGTTTTGCAGCACTTCATAGAGATACATGTTCTCAAGATGATGACTTCTGTTTGGGTAATATGTGTCCAACATATTAGTTTTCAAAATATCTGTACTTTCTGGTTCTTTTTCTGCTAAATATTCAAATTCTTGAACAGATTTCAGTACCCGATTTCGCATTGCTGCAAGACCTAGACTCACCCAAATGATTCTTCTACTTTTGGAATATAGACTTGCAGATGATAACCGATCTGAGCATTCATATGCTCCAATTTCACGATGCGATAACATCTTCAAACTGAAACTGTATAATTTCTTACTTAGAGTCTTCTCATGAGAAATCTCTTTCCACATTTCTTTCAATTCCGTCTTTTCTGATATAGTAATGTAGGACGTTACATATCGAGCAACAGCAATGGAATTGTCCGCAACATACTGAATATCCATGTTAGCGTTCCACATGGATAAAATAACTGGATTGTAGTCATTTACGTATTTTGATTCTTTGCTTCTTCTTAAGTTGTAGGTATTTTTTGTAGACTTTCTTGTGATGGTATGTCGCATAGCTGACATAAAACTGTTCACTCTTCCTTTGGATAATACAGGACGTGGAAATCCAAAACGACATTTGGTATAGAACTTATCCTTTGACTTGTACTTTCGTCGAGAGTATTTTCCACACCTATGGCTTTGGAATCGTAAGACTTGTTGTTTTAAGTTTTTATCTTCTCTGCTATTGGGTACGGCACATGTGGCATAATCTTCAATAAAAGACAAAACTGTTTCCTCTGAATCCTTGATCCATAACAACATATGTATATGAGGAGCACCTCTTGCTTGATACTCCTTTCTCCAAAAGAAATCCACAACTTCTCCAAGAGGAGGATTCTTTTTATTGCAGATGAAAGACATAGCTTCAAATCTATGATTGAAATATCTGCATATATTAACAGGATCCAAAGAGCACAATTCTCCAGGTGTCTTGTATTAATATTTGTATATTGGAATTTGCCTCTCGAAGAAATTCAAGTAAATCATCCCAAGCATACTCAGCACAGCTTAGTGTAACAAACCATGTAGGAGTTCCCAAGTTCCGTAGCATACATTTGAGTTCTCCATGACGATGGTACCAATACCCACGCTGACATGCCATCAGATTAATCAACTGAGATTCTAAATGATCATCTCTCTGATGCACTTTATCCATAAAATCCTTTGCAGTTACATTTTGCAGATGCATTCCAGTTTTTAAAATGTGATTTACTGCATATGAAAGTCCAGACAAGTCACTTTCAAACAGAAGATGAAACATATAAGGGATACATTGTCGAAATCTTGGATCTTCTGCATATAATCTTGTTGTCCGATATTCAGATGCAGGAATCTGCACAGCACGTTCATCATATCGTCCACCGTTTCCTGTTGGAAACAACAGCGGGAAAAAACGAGCTTCCAAGCTCTCTTCCCATACACTCATGGGACTTCCTCTTGCTTTTTTCATTTGGAAAAACTCAATCGTATTCCCCATCACCTCTTTGGAATGAAGTGGATGTACACTGTAATGTTCATAGATTTCTTCACATCTGGACATGTCCACTTTTTCAATGTGTCCACTTAATGTTTCAGTATCTTCTGCTAAATCTATTTCTTCTTCTCCTACAAACACATTTCTATAGCACTCATTATTTTTTATCAGATAAAATGATGCCTTTTGCACTTTTCTAACATCCACTAACTCTTGCCAGATTTTCTTATTCTTAGTAGGAACACCATTAACTAGAATGACTAGTGGTTCCTTTTCTGCATGGTCTACACCAATAGTTTCAATATTTTTCTTTAAATCTAACGGTAAATACACAACTGTTCCTTTCAATCCTCTTTGTAACTCTGATGGAGGAAATTTACCTGTTTTAGGCTCCATACGAACAATAGCCTGAATCGGGTGCACACATTGAATGAGAATAGACTCGCTTCCTCTGTCGACCCCTCTAGTCCCGCTCCGCTACGACTTTGGGAGACACCCAATAAATGAAGTGGCAAAGCTGCATCCCCTGTTGTACTAGACTCGGCTTAGGAGGTCTCCTGACCTGAGCCACTATGCCTCTGGCCTAAGTGAATTGTTACATCTGGGTGCAGGATATAAAATTGGCTGGGTATCCAATTTGAAAAAATTGGTGGGTGAAATCGGTTTGGACTGGGCATGGGAGAGCCAGATGCCACTGCCAAAACATCTAGTAGAAAAGCTGTACTGGGACTGGGTCTCTGTTACTGTTAGTAAGAACCAGAATGGTATTTTGGCTGAGAGATTCCTAGATGTTAAACCTGTCCCCAGATTGGAATCTTTCCTGGACTTCATTGAGTCCCCGGGAGACAGGGTGCTATACCTAAAATTTAGGTATGGCACACTTCCTCTCCGTGATTTTCAAAGAGGGTGGAGCGACCAGAAGGAAAATGATGTGGGCTGCCCGGGCTGTGCTTCCCCCACGGAATCCATTGCACACTTCATGTTTGCCTGTAGGGCATATAGCCAGGCGAGGTTAAGGTGGTTAAAACCAGTCTGTATTAATCTGGGTTGTACATCCTATAGGGTGGCTCTACGTATTTTAACATATGAGTCACTAATCTCCAGTGCAATCTGTGGTACAGCAAAGTTTCTTGGAAGTGCATGGAGGACAAGACAAAAGCTTATCAAAATGGAACAATCGATAAATAGTCTACCATGAGCTAGCCTCCTTTTATTCTAGCTGACGCGGCTGGGTTTTAATGTAATGTATTTTGCCCATTGCATTACTTTTTATTATGTATGTTACACCTTTCACCATATGCATAGTATGGCTACATTGGGGAAAGTGGTCATTAGTTCACTATACTGTACAAAAGGTGTAAATAATGAAGAGATTTTTTAACTTGTTTTATACTTTTATGATGTTTTTTACATCGAATAAAGTTTATCCATAGAATAGACTCATACGTATTTAAATCTCTCAGCTCTGGAGGAATAGCAACCAACTCTAGATTATTATGAACAGCTCTAGCAGGCATTTTATTCTCATCTAATTTGTTATAACAATATTTGCAAATACGCTGCTCAGATCCCAAATCAAAACAATCCTCTACCAACAAATAAGTTGCAAATTCCTTCCACTTATCATTATCTTCTATTTCACTTTTTAAATACAGATTGACACCCCTAGTCTGATTTTTATAGTGACTTCGCCGACAAAAAATACAAGAAACATTTGGTCTTTCACCTGAAATTACCTTAAACCTTGTGATTTGATCCTTTTTTGTAATCACGGGTTCTACATTGTTTTCAACAGTTTGTTCTACTAATGTGTCAGTTTCTGCACTCTCTTGCTGAGGACCAAAGTAACAAAACTCAATATCATCACAAACCTTCTTCACATCTGATACTGACCCACGCAAAAGAGCACTGTTCAACTCATTTAACTTTAGTGCTGGACTTTTTGCATAATACAATCTTCTCACTAACTTCCGCATTTGAGTATGATGTACTGCCAACATCCTGAAATGGTGAAAAACACTTTGACAAACTTTCCTAGAAAGACAAGCCAGAGAATGACCTTGCAAACCAGTATTTTTTCTCACTCAGCAAGGGTCTAGTCCTTGCAACACCTTAATCTTTAGTTTTACACTTTTTTCACTATATGCTCGTAAAAAATTACATAATTTATCAATAGATTTTTGTCGTACATTACAAATACTACTGCAATCCCAAGTGTACACGTGGTGTTTAGGACGTCTCCCTAGAACTTCATCAGCTATCACTTCTTCTGCATTTCTTTCAACCATTTTCTCTTTTTCAATTGGACAACCATCTCTAACCTCATAACCTCGACCACTGGTGTCAACTGCATACAATAATTTATTGCTCTGTAAATAACTCTCTTCATTAAGGAAAGGCTCTGAACTGGAACTGTGTTTCCATTCTCCCAACATAAATCACAAGAATTTGTTCTATTAATTACTCTTTTCCTCCTACTTTTGGCCTTCATTAAATGGATTGGTTTATCTAGTGATCGAATTCTGTTTAATACTAAAATGAATAGTTTCCTTTTTACTTCAAAAGACTTTTCAACAATGGTTTCAATATGCTTCTTCCTTTTATAAAATAGAGCTCTCTTTTTATATTTCTTCACATCTTTCAGCAAATTATGTACTACTCTCTTGTAAAATATTTGTTTGCATATTTCCTTATACTGATTTTGCCTTCTTTTACCGTACTTTGTCTCCTTTGACTGTCCATTTGTATTTTTTGCTTTTCCTATTATTTTGAATTTTTTTTCTAGTTGAAGCATTCTCAGAGGTTTCAGCATTCTGTACATTCGTTTGGTCCTACAAACATTTTTAATAAATTGCTTTGTGAACATACCAGAAGATTTTTTCTTTTTAGCCACATTATGTTGTTCATTCAGTACTTGTGGTTGATTTTTCTTCAAGTAATTCTCCTTTCTCTGTTCTTTTCTTTTTCTGGCATGATTTCTCTATTTTAATGGTCAAAAACAGTATCTGTAAAAAATAATCATAAATAAATATATATTAATAACTTTATAATTTATACTTTTCTATTACTGTACAAACACATTTTATATAAATACTGACTAAGAAACTATAGATCTGAAGCACAAGTGTGACGATGGTTAAAACACTACATGCATAGTGCATACTACTTTGAAGCAGTTAATGCCCTAAAGCCTGCCTCACTAAAAGACTACATGCTTACTGACTGAATGATTACAGTAGTTTAAGGAGAGACACTGGGTGAGTGACAGGGTGTTTGCTAGAAGTGTATGGATACTGACTGGGATATTGATGGTTTGAAAGACAAGTGTGTAGGTGATTAGAGACCTACATGCATAGTGGATATGTGTTTGAATCAATCCATATGTTAAGGCCTGTCTCAGTCCAATAGTACTTGGATACTGACTGAATGTTTTGAGTATTGCAAGGAGAATGCCAGGATGAATTTATAAGTATTTGTTTTTTGGCGCAGTAAATACATTAGTACATGGTGCTTAATAAGTCACTGGAGAAGTATAGGGGGAGTGACAGGGTGTTTGCGGGAACTGTATGAATACTGTCTGGGGTATTGAAGGTGTGAAAGACAAGTGTGTAGGTGGCTAGAGACCGGCATGCATAGTGGATAGACGTTTGAAACAGTCCATAGAGTAACACTTGGATCACTGCAAAACTACCTGAGTACTGACTGAATCATTAGAGTACTACAAACAGAGTGACTGGGTGAATCTTTTTAAGTTTTGGGGTTTTGGTGCAGTGAATAGATTAGTACTTAGTGCCAAATGAGTCAGTAGAGGTGTGCAGTTGAAGTGACAGAGTGTTTATTGGAGTTTATAGATACTGACTAGGAAATTGAAGGTCTGAAAGACAATTGTGTTGGTACTTAGAGGCCTCCATGCATAGTGGAAACACATTTGAATCAATCCATGTGCTAAGGCCTGCCTCACTCCATTAGTACTTAGGTACTGACTGAATGGTTAGACTATTGCAAGAAGCGTGCCTGGGTGAATTTATAAGTGTTTCAGTTTTGGCGCAGTGAATGCATTACTACATGGTGCTGAATAAATCACTGGAAGAGTGCAAGGGGAGTGACAGGGTGTTTGCTGGAAGTACATGGATACTGACTGGGTGATTCAAGCTGTTAAAGACAAGTGTATAGTAGGTTAGAAGCCTGCATGCATACTGGATAGACATTTGAAGCAGTCCATGTGGTAATACATGGTTCACTACATGATTACCTGGGAACTGACTGAATCATTAGACTACTGCTAGGAGAGTGCCTGGGTAAAACTTTTAAGTTTTTCGGTTTTGGCGCAGTGAATAGATTAGTACACGAAACTGGATCAGTCACTGGAGGAGTGCATGATGAGTGACAGGGTGTTTATTGAAGTATATAGATACTGACTAGTTAATTGAAGAAGTGAAAGACAAGTGTGTAGGTGTCTAGAGGCCTGCATGCATAGTGGTTTGACGTTTAAACAGTCCATGAGCTAAGACCTCAGACACTGCATGATTACCTGTGTACTGACTGAATAATTACACTACTGCAAGGAGAGTGCCTGGGTTAATCGCTTTAAGTTTTTGTGTTTTGGTGCAGTAAATAGATTACTACATAGTGCCAGATGAGTCAGTAGAGGTGTGCAAGTGGACTGAAAGAGTGTTTACTGGAGTTTATAGATACTGACTAGTTAATTGAAGAAGTGAAAAACAATTGTGATGGTACTTAGAGGCCCCCATGCATAGTGGAAACACATTTGAATCAATCTATGTGCTAAGGCCTGCCTCACTTCATTAGTACTTAGGTACTGATTGAAAGATTAGACTATTGCAAGAAGAGTGCCTGGGTGAATTTATAAGTGTTTCAGTTTTGGCACAGTGAATGCATTACTACAAGGTGCTGAATAAGTCACTGGAAGAGTGCAAGGGGACTGACAGGGTGTTTGTTGGAAGTACATGCATACTGACTGGGGAAATCAAGCTGTTAAAGACAAGTGTATAGTAGGTTAGAAGCCTGCATGCATACTGGATAGACCTTTGAAGCAGTCCATGTGGTAATGCATAGTTCACTGCATGAGTACCTGCGTACTGACTGAATCATTAAACTACTGCTAGGAGACTGCCAGGATGAAACTTTTACGTTTTTCGGTTTTGGCGCAGTGAATAGATTAGTGCATGTTACTGGATCAGTCACTGGAGGAGTGCAAGATGAGTGACAGGGTGTTTATTGAAGTATATAGATACTGACTAGTTAATTGAAGAAGTCAAAGACAAGTGTGTAGGTGACTAGAGGCATGCATGCAAAGTAGATAGACGTTTAAACAGTCCATGAGCTAAGACCTCAGACACTGCATGATTACCTGGGTACTGACTGAATCATTACACTACTGCAAGGAGAGTGCCTGGGTTAATCTTTTTAAGTTTTTGTGTTTTGGTGCAGTGAATAGATTACTACATAGTGCCAGATGAGTCAGTAGAGGTGTACAAGTGGACTGAAAGAGTGTTTACTGGAGTTTATATATACTGACTAGTTAATTGAAGAAGTGAAAAACAATTGTGTTGGTATTTAGAGGCCCCCATGCATAGTGGAAACACCTTTGAATCAATCTATGTGCTATGGCCTGCCTCACTTCATTAGTACTTAGGTACTGATTGAATGATTAGACTATTGCAAGAAGAGTGCCTGGCTGAATTTATAAGTGTTTCAGTTTTGGCGCAGTGAATGCATTACTACATGGTGCTGAATAAGTCACTGGAAGAGTGCAAGGGGACTGACAGGGTGTTTGTTGGAAGTACATGCATACTGACTGGGGAATTCAAGCTGTTAAAGACAAGTGTATAGTAGGTTAGAAGCCTGTATGCATACTGGATAGACCTTTGAAGCAGTCCATGTGGTAATGCATAGTTCACTGCATGAGTACCTGCGTACTGACTGAATCATTAAACTACTGCTAGGAGACTGCCAGGATGAAACTTTTAAGTTTTTCGGTTTGGGCGCAGTGAATAGATTAGTGCATGTTACTGGATCAGTCACTGGAGGAGTGCAAGATGAGTGACAGGGTGTTTATTGAAGTATATAGATACTGACTAGTTAATTAAAGAAGTCAAAGACAAGTGTGTAGGTGACTAGAGGCATGCATGCAAAGTAGATAGACGTTTAAACAGTCCATGAGCTAAGACCTCAGACACTGCATGATTACCTGGGTACTGACTGAATCATTACACTACTGCAAGGAGAGTGCCTGGGTTAATCTTTTTAAGTTTTTGTGTTTTGGTGCAGTGAATAGATTACTACGTGCCAGATGAGTCAGTAGAGGTGTACAAGTGGACTGAAAGAGTGTTTACTGGAGTTTATAGATACTGACTAGTTAATTGAGGAAGTGAAAGACAAGTGTGTAGGTGACTAGAGCCCTGCATGCATACTGGTCAGACGTTTGAAGCACTCCATGGGCTAAGGCGTGGGTCACTGCATGAGTACCTCAGTACTGACTGAATCATTAGAGTACTGCAAGGAGAGTGCCTGGATAAATCTTTTAAGTTTTTGGGTTTTGGCGCAGTGAATAGATTAGTACATGGTGCTGGATGAATCACTGCAGGTGTGCAAGGGGAGTGACAGGGTGTTTATTGGAGTATATAGATACTGACTGGGCAAATGAAGGTGTGAAAGACAATTGTGTAGGTGGTTAGAGACCTGCATGCATAGTGGATAGACATTTGAAGTAGTCCATGTGCTAAAGCTGTGTTCACTACATAAGTACCTGGGTACTGACTGAATCATTGGAGAACTACAAGGAGAGTGTCTCGGTGAATTTATAAGTGTTTGGCTTTTGGCGTAGTAAATGGATTAGTACATGGTGCTGAACGGGTCACTGGAGAAGTGTAAGGGGAGTGACAGGGTGTTTGAGGGAACTGTATAAATACTGACTGGGATATTGAAGGTGTGAAAGACAAGTGTGTAGGTTGTTAGAGGCCTGCATGCATACTGGACAGACATTTGAAGCAGTCCATTATCTAAGGCCTGGGTCACTGCATGAGTACCTGAGTACTGACTGAATCCTTAGAGTACTGCAAGGAGAGTGCCTGGATGAATCTTTTACGTTTTTGGGTTTTGGTGCAGTGAATAGATTAGTACATGGTGCTGGATGAATCACTGGAGGTGTGCAAGGGGAGTGACAGGGTGTTTATTGGAGTATATAGATACTGTCTGGGCAATTGAAGGTGTGAAAGACAATTGTGTAGGTGATTAGAGGCAAGCATGCATAGTGGATATACATTTGAATCAATGCATGTGCTAAGGCCTGCCTCATCTGCCTTACTACTTAGATATTAACTGAATGTTTACAGTATTGCAAGGAGAGTTCCTGGGTGAATACATAAGCAATGACTAGCTTCTAATTCTACCAAAACTTGAGAACAGGAAAGGTTTTTAAGCAGTTATGTGTATGCAAAGATGCAAAGATATGAAGTACCTAAATGCTTCTCTCACAATGGTTCCCAAATGCACACAGACTCACAGTGTGATTCTACACAAGCAACACTATCCCTTGGACTTTACCAAAAATCATTCACTACTCAGGAAGGAGTAAGGAAACTGCACACAATCTACATATTTCAGTACTGCACTTTATTGTCAAAGCCTGACTCATTTTATCAATGCATAACCAATGACTGGCTTCTAATGCTACTAAAACTTGACAACGTGAGAGGTTTTAAAACAGTTATCTGTCAGCAAATGCATGATGTTACCAAATGCTTCTCTCACAATGCTTACCCAAATGCACACAGACTCACAGTGTAATTCTAGACAAGCAACACTATCCCTATGAGTTTACCAAAACTCATTCACTACTATGGAAGGGGTAAGGGGACTGCACACAATCTACATATTCCAGAACTGCACTTTAGTGTCAAAGCCTGACTCATTTTATCAATTCATAACCAATGACTGGCTTCTAATATTACTAAAACTTCACAACATGACAGGTTTAAAAACAGTTATCTGTCAGCAAATACATGATGTTAGCAAATGCTTGTCTCACAATGGTTACTCAAATGCACACAGACTCACAGTGTGATTTTAGACAAGCAACACTATCCCTAGGAGTTTACCAAAACTGATTCACTACTGTGGAAGGGGTAAGGAGACTGCACACATTCTACATATTTCAGTACTGCACTTTACTGTCAAAGCCTGACTCATTTTATCAATGCATAAGCAAAGACTGGCTTCTAATGCTACTAAAACTTGATAACATGACAGGTTTTAAAACAGTTATCTGTCAGCAAATACACAATGCTACCAACTGCTTCTCTCACAGGGCCTTATGTAGGTAAATTACATTTACCGAATCTTAAATACCGAATTTTACCGATTCGGTATTTATGAATCGGTAAATGTAATGTAGGTAAAAAAATACAGATTCGGTAAGTGTCGGTATTTTAGAATCGGTATTTACCGATTCGGTAATGGTAACCTGTATCTCATTGATTCCTATGGGCCAGGAGGCCCATAGGAATCAATGGGAAGCCAGTTACCATTACCGAATCGGTAAATACCGAATCGGTAATGGGGGGAGCTCAATCAAGGGTGGCAGGGTGTCACATTGACACCCTGTTGCACCCCTGAGTCCTGCATGTCTGCACATGTGGCACACATACATGCCCTGAGGGCATGTGTGTCTGCCACATTGCACACATCTAAGGGCCAAAAAATGCATTTACTGAGTCATTCGTCATTTACCACCAATTTTCAGTTGGTGGTAAATAACGAATCCCCACACCCACCACACACTCCCCCTACATCTCATTTCTGTATTCGGTATTTACCGAATCGGTAAAATTACCGATTCGGTAATTTTACCGATTCGGTAAATTACCGATTACAGAAATGATCCCCCTACATATCAAAAGCCTAAATACCGGTCGGTAACGGTATAATTACCGAAAATCGGCCGTTACCGACCGGTATTGGGCTACCTACATATGGCCCACAATGTTTACCCAAATGCACACAGACTCACAGTGTGATTCTGGACAAGCAACACTATCCTAGGATTTACCAAAACTCATTCACTACTCTGGAAGGGGTAAGGGGACTGCATACAATCTACATATTTCAGTACTGCACTTTACTGTCAAAGACTGACTCATTTTATGAATGCATAAACAATGACTGGCTTCTAATGCTACTAAAACTTGACAACATTACAGGTTTTAAAACAGTTATCTGTCGGCAAATACACACTGTTATCAAATTCTTCTCTCACAATGGTTGGCTAAATGCACACAGACTCACAGTGTGATTCTAGACAAGCAACACTATCCCTTGGACTTTACCAAAACACATTCACTACTCTGGAAGGAGTAAGGGGACTGCACACAATCTACATATTTCAGTACTGCACTTTAGTGTCAAAGCATGACTCATTTTATGAATGCATAAGCAATGACTGGCCTCTAATGCTACTCAAACTTGACAACAAAACAGATTTTAATGCAGTAATCTGCCAGCAAATACATGATATTTCCAAATGCTTTTCTCACAATAATTGCCCAAATGCACACAGACTCACAGTGTGATTGTAGACAGCCAACTATCCCTTGTACAAAATACATTTACTAGTCTACAAGATGTAAGGTGACTGCACACATTGCAGAACATCTTCTACTACACATTAGAACCAAAATGTTTCTCTCAAAATGATTCCTAAATGCACACACACTCTCTGTGTGATTCTAGACAAACAACACTATCCCTTGCGCTATACCAAAACACATGTCTTAAACTACGACTACTACATTTTAGTGTAGTGACTCATTTTGCAAATTCATAAACAATGACTGGTTTCTAATTCTACCAAAATATAAAAACAGCACAGTTATCTGTCTGCAAACACATGAAAAACACAAATGCTTATCACAGAATGGTTTCTACATGCACACACACAGTCAATAAGATTGTAGACAAAAAAAGTACTCCCTGCACTTTAGCAGGAGAAATACATTAGTCTGATTAAAATCAAAATAGACCACATACATCCCCTCACAATTAAATAACTCACCTTTCAAGTTGTTTTGTAGATTAAGAAGTATATCAGTTACACACCAGATTTTCTTATACAGAATTTCTGTACTGTGCACATGTCAGCAAAACAAAAGAATGACAAAGTTTCCCTCTCATTTTGCACACCTATACATGTAAACATCAAATCACATTCCTTCCCACATTAATTCAAAAGCTAACACACATTTCTATTGGTTAAACATTTCAACCCTTTCCAAATGACATAAATGTGAACCCTACCCCCAATCTGCCTTCTGCCTGTTACCATAGAAACAGTTCATGGAACACTGAAATGAGCACACAGGTCACAAATTCAGCACACAATTTTGCTAATCAAAACAGCAAGTGTGCTTGACTTTTCAACATATCAGCTTATCATATATAATGTTCCTTTCAATCAGTTTTTGTTAACCAATAAGAATCATGCGTTTAAAAAACAGAAACATGCACCCTAGTTTTCAGTGTAGAAGGTTGTCAAACAACCAATGATTTCTTGTCTTTTTTCAAAACTGCCTCTTAGCCACCATTTTAGAAAAATCTTACTTTTCAAACTGCCATTTCATTTACAGACCATCTGAGTGCATCCAGACCTCCCTTCAAGATGCTTAGAGTGTGGATTGTGGGACACAGCTATATTTTCTGGAGCCAAAGGTATGCAGAAAACAAAGGCATTCACAAAGACCTAGGTTTGCTAAATGTAGACATTACATGGATTGGACAGAGAGGGTTAAAGCGGCCCCAATTGATGCAATTGGTAAAATCCTTTATGCATCTCCAACACTCTGACCTCATAATAGTGCACTGTGGTGGCAATGACCTATGCACTTTGACTGGGGTAGGTCTGGAAATGCTTATGAAGGACACCTTTGCAGAATTGATTTCACTTTTTCCCAAAACTGCCTTTGTGTATTCTAACATATGCCAAAGGCAGAAATGGAACTGGTCCAATCATTTTTGTCCACAGATTGAGAAAGCTAGGAAACATGTGAATAAATCTGTTTCTGCTTTTCTCCGAGATTATAGAATGGGGTCCATTTACAATAACAATCTGCGCTTTCATATGCAAGAGATGTATAGGAGAGATGGAGTACACTTTACTGATGAAGGAAACAGAGTCTTCCTCAACAACTTTAGACTCTGTATAGGTACTTACTTATAAGTACCAAAAACTCTCAATGAACACAACGGCTCTTTTTAGAGGCACTCAAGAACAAAACACTTAAACTTGATGATTATCTCCCAAACATTTCTGTTTTTTTTCTTGGATTCACACACCCAACGCGTTAGTAACCGCGCACCCTATCCGAGAGAACTCTTGCACCCAACGCATTAGGATGTGCGACTCCTAATTTTAGCGTAAAATAAAATAGCCCCTATCACTAATTTTTATTATCCCTGGGGACCCCCGGGGTTTATTAAAAAACGTTGGGGACCGTGGGGGAAGCCCCAACGCCCCCACGGTCCCAGCCGGTTCCCCGTGTCCTTCGGGAGCCGGCTTTGCTTTTCCACATGGGGAGCTGCTGACATGCAGCTCCACTTGTGGAAAAGCAATAGCGTTTGGATTTTGAAAGAGAGAGCAGGTTTCCCTGCTCTCTCTTTCAAAATGCAAACGAAGTTTGCTATGGGAGGGCGGGAAACTCCAGCCCTCTCATAGCAAACAACAGTGTCCTGGGGGTGGGCACCCCAGGACACTGTAGGAGCTGGCCCTGGGGGGTGGTGGTTCCCAGGGCCCTCAAGGCCCTCAAGGGCTCCAGGAGGGGGCCACACAGCCCCCCTCGCTCAAACAATAAAGCCCGGGGGTGGTGGCCATTCAGCCCCCCAACCCTATCTATTTTCTAGCCCCGGGGGGCAGTGGTCCCCGGGGCTAGGGGGCCCGCCTGGGCCCCCCATTCATTTTTACAGATTTTGCCCCCGGGATTTTGCCCCCCCGGGGGCTATTTATTAAGGAAGCGCGGAAGCTCGCGCTTCGGGGTTTTTTTTTTCAGCAAGATTCGCGCACCCTGCCACATTTTGCAGTTTAAAAAAAAAAAAAAAGGGGGGCCCCAGGGGGTCCTTCTGGGACCCCCTAAGCAACACTAGAGGGTCAGAGTATTTCTGCCCTGCCCCCTTTACATCTTTCACACACTTATTTCCCTTACGTAATCAGCCTCGCTTCTACCGAGGCACAAAATGGCTGCCAACAGTTCCTGGTTTCGAATGTAGACAGACACTTGACAGCCAATTAGCATTCCGCGTGTGATCGGGAGGGTGCGCGCTCGGTTCGGAGAGGGTGCGCTCAGGGTGCGCATAGGGTACGCGGATCCTCCGAGGTCATAGATATATATATACTTTTAACTCAGGAACTACTGAACGGATTTACACCATTTATGCAAAAGGCACGAGTCTGAACTCTTTGCCAAATTTGGTGTATTTCCGATCAGCAGTTCGGGCTGTAGCTGCGTCAACAGGTCCTATGGGAAATTGCATGGGGAAAACGCGTTTTGGGACCCCCCTTTTTTCTCAGCCCCCGCTTGACGAATCACCACAAAACTTTCAGGATAGGAGCGGACCGGAGCTGGCCAAAAGGTTGGAGAATTTCGCGAAGATTCGTCAACTCAACTGGCGCCAGACTTATTGGGAATAGAATGTTGCGCATTTTCTATGGAAAATAGATCCTAACTATAACTACCTACTGGCGACCGCTGGTAGGTAATATATATATATATATATATATATATATATATATATATATATATATATATATATATATATATATATATATATATATATGCTTAATAGATATTTTGGCTACAGCATTAGGCATGTCAATATTAAAACCTTGATATTCAGTATTCAGGTAGAAAACTAAAACTGGTGCCCACAATACCCAATTAAAAAAAATCATTTCTGGTTGGTACAAGTACCGCTTTTGCACTTGTTGATTAAATTAATGTCCATACGAAATTGCACTGCACTAATGTTCCTCGGTATAACATGTGTCCAGTATGCATCTTTTTTTTATTGAGGTATGGTACAGCAGCGTCAAAAGAGCTGACACAATAAGACATCAATCAATCAATGTTTGTTAAGCGCGACTACTCACCCGCGAGGGTGTCAAGGCGTGGGGTGGGCTGTAGGTCCTGATGGTTGCTGAGGTTCAGTCGAAGAGCCAGATTTTGGGATTTGTCTACAGATTTGCATCTCCCTTTGGCCAGCAGCTCACAACAGATTCAGCTTTGTGTCAGTCTTTAAACTTTCTGTGCAGTTGGAAGCTGACCCAACTGTACGTGGAAGCCCATACCAACAGCCTGTTCTTTCTTTGCTCCTTAGGAGCACAAACATGCTATGGGGCCCCCGCTCTTGGCCTTACACAAGGGCTGGTGGAATTTTGTATGATGGAAAAAATCCTCCCTTCTCCATCACTTCCCTGTACCTGAGCCCAGGGACACCGAACTTGTCTCCACACCTCGTTGCATAGTAGAACACTAAAAACATGATGAGTGGATTGTATGACCAACAGAACTGGAGAGGGATCGCTGGGTACCACCGATAGGTGCCGCCGAAGACTGTAACCATTGTGTATCGTAGGGCTCTTCCCCAGAGCAAACTGGGCTTGTTCTTTGTTTGTGACCAGGAGCCTTTTGTTAGATGGGCTTACCTTTTAGAGAGGTCTTGCCCTTATGTCCCAAGGTCCGCAATGACTTAAGTGATGATACCACCAATGATAATAGGGATGTGCTCATGTGATCTCACCAGTGATTTAATTGAGGATATCATTTGCTGTGTCATCTGTAACTTCATGTGAGAGGTCTGTGCCTGGGGTAGTTACTGGCAAAGTTAAGACCTTGGACTATTTGGGCAATTTGTGTTCTTATGGTGGATTAAATCATACATATTGAAGTCAAACATACAGATGAAAAGCACAGGAGGCTCGAGGATAGCACAAGAAGTATCCAGAAACATTGTTAGGTAGTTGCAGCCAACTCTCGCTAACCCCACCTCATAAGCGCTTTACATAATTCCCTGCCTTACGCATCCTGTGAAATGGGGGAGGGGGGAGAGCAAATGAAAACTACAAAACACCAAAATCTCTCCAAGAATATACATTGCTTTTTGCATGAAATTCACTATCCTCTCTCCCGACAAATAAAAAGTATCTATATTGTCTAGCGGAACAAAGCTCCAATTCCAGCACCACCTATAGAATACGTTTATAATCAGCTGTGTGACACCAGTTTCCCGTCCTTTTGACTCACCTCCAGACTGCTTAAAGACATGGTAATGCCCTTTAAAAAAACATCATTGACATGGAATAGTGCTATAGGGAAGTCTACAGGCCCATGGCAATAAACCCTTTTTAATACACTGAAGTTTTTGTCAACTTTTCTGCATGGCCTGGCTATAATCAGGAATATCAGGATACATTCACCAGCCATAGTCATTTCATTTGTTTTTCAACTCCTTCACAAACCTTTCTCAAAGCCAACCATTGTCCAGCTTCCCTATAATGTTGCTTCTAGGAGCTCCACTCACATTCGAGGACGGCGATACTCTTTGTATATTGAGGACTAAAGTCAGAGGACATCACATCCTCATCTAGGAACTGTTCTAGCACATCAAACAGGGATTCCTCACCTAAATGTTATCATGGCACACCCAGAAGTTAGACATTATCAACCTGCAGAGCATCCTGACATTATTCAAGAGGAGACATGGATAATTTAGAGACCTGGAGAACATTGGAGATGGCAGTAGTCTTAAATTCATAGATGGAAAAATCTTTTTCTTTCAGGCCAGTCTGAGGACGACAGCCCACAATTATCTTGTCCATTCCTTGCATATTTACAGTTTTGTACAATTACTTGTCTGTGACATGGACTGTGGTGTCTACAGATATCACTCTTATTTCGATGGCAGAGTTGGTGCCCTGGAGATCATGTAAGGCTTCCAAGCTTAAGACTTCCCCCATGAGGGGGCCTTAATGCTCAGACCCTCTGGATCCTGTTATTATCTCTCTCACTCCAGAGCTTGAAAAGGCCTGGAAGTAGAGCAGCCGGTCTTATCTTTTCTCTGTTACATCTGTCTTCCTTAGTCAGCATTTTTGTGCTGGGGCTGGCTCTGATTGCACCACATCAGACTAATCCCAGTGAACAAGTTCCCAGCACAAACTGGCATTCGCACACACGGCAGCCATACTGTGGAAGATCCTTTATTGTGACCCCTGGACCTAGGATTCCTCCAGCCTCCTCCGTTGTACATCCTTGCACTCTCCTGTGCCACTGTAGGGCAGTAGTTACCGCTATTATCAATGGGCGGCTACGCAGTTATACAAAGTTTAGCAACATGATTTTGTATTTGCAACCACAGCGCATCAAATTATAGGGGTTTGCATTGTTGCTAATGATAGCTTCATCGGCAGCCTCCTACACCTGCATGTTGTTATGTGTCATTCATGTTGTAGGAGAGACCCAAAGGGATATATAGGTTCATACTGTGGACTCATCTGGTAACTCGTAAGCATGGTGTATGCAAGTGCACACCTTGCTTAGCTTTGTCTTGGGACTACTCTGAAACCATCCTGCATTTGTAAGTCCTGAGCATGTTGTATATGAGTGCATACCGTTCTCAGCTTTTTCTCATGAATATTCAGAAACTGTGTAATGCTAGTAACTCGTAAGCATTGTATATGTGAAGGTATAACTTGCTTAACTTTTGAGTGCAAATGACTCAACACAGGTCACATGCCAAAACCTAACCCCAAACCATAGAAACAGAGATGCAGGCTAAAACTGGAGGAATTGTTTATGTATCAGAGATCTGGCTTTTCATCATTAAACACCTGCATTTTTGCCACCTCAATAGATTTTCTGGAAAAATGACTTGGGCCTTTCTCAAGCGACAATAACAGCCATCCTGGAAGCAAACCTAGGTTATAATTCCATCGAAATGACAGAAGCTAATACACCGCTGTTTTATGCCATTACAGCTGCAGCAACTCCAACCACTACATTGAAATAACATGCCAACAAATCCAATTGTGGAGCACCTACGGAAAGCTCGGGCATACCTGAACTTAGAAACCTTTCTTAGTCTATCATGTAGAACAAGCATTAGTAAAAATTAGGTGATACTACCGCTAAATGATAACTACAGGAGGAGAAAAAAAGGAAGGGACACCACCACCATTGAAGCTCAGAAGTTTCATTTTGTAAGACTAGACAGTGATTAGTGGGACCACTGCTTGCTCTTAAAAAAATATTCTTTTTACATTCTCAAAGCAATTTTTATTGACCCCTCGAAGGAGGTGATATCCCATTCGCAAAGTGGAAGGGGTGCCCTTCCAATTTGCGAATGAGATACCACCTCCTTCGATAAAAAATGAATGTTCGAGACCGGAATTGATTTCAAAACATTAATACATACCACTGCGATTCGATATTTGGAAGGGACCCCCTAAACACCCTCTTCCAAATACTGAATCACCAAAACAACCTGCGATTCTGTAACAAGTAATCAAATCACAGTTTTGTCTATATACATTGGAAATTTCTATTTTGGGGTGGCAAACTGGCTGATTCTGAGAATCGGCCCATTTATGACAACAAAAATATAAACTTAAGTCACTGAAAAATACAAGAATAACAAGTGTTGTGTCTTATAATTTAGGTAATCTGATATAGAGACTTCTAACATTTTAGATGCACAATGTTCTTTATTAAAATAGTGAATTGTGCTTTGTTTTTAACTACTGAGAGAAACCAGATCACTGAAATTGCTCTATTTTCTAAAATGTTTTATATATGTGACTCTGCAGAGTTTTATCCGAATAAAGTATATGGGCGGAGAATGGGCGGACCTTCAGGTCCATACCTGAATATAGCATGCTTCGCAGCCTGGCCAGCGCATGCCTCGCAGAGCAGTGCATGCGCTGCCCAGGCTCGACCTAACAAAATAATACATCAGCAATACATGTTTCTTTGACACATATGCACACAAAAGAACAGATAGGTGGAGATGAACCATTGCTGGGAGGGCTACTTTGCATGTTGGAGATGCCACTGGCATTAATGAGAGTGTTGCTGGGTGGCTAACTAACTCTTTTATCGTTTCAGCTTAATAAAAACATACAATTAAAAACAAGCCCATATAAAACCGTATATGTGGTTGATATCATGCATAAGTCATAACATACAGGTACCTTTCACGCTGGGAAGTCTAATACAAGAGAAAAGTCCAGGTTAGTTCATCAGGTCCTAACCTGGAGACCTAAGGAGGAGCAGTTTGGGGCTATCCATGGTGAAAACATATCTGAGGCTTCCAGAAAAAAGATGGACTCACAGTCTGACCAGTAGCACAGGAGCCATGCCTCCCTATAGCAGCCGTCCTTATGTTGTATACAGGGAACGAGTTGGGGTACACACGGGTAGACGGCGTCCACCCACTTTTTTCACAGGGTGAACGCCGTCCACCCTGCCAAGAATTTGGGCCCCACTGAATAATGTGCTGAACTCGTCCCGGTGTGATTTCCAAACACCAGGACACTTTCAGCAGCGTCCGCACTTTGTCTGGTTTCCATCTGCAATAACTTGCAGGTAGGGATGGGGCTTTCTTATTTAAGATTCCTGCTGGGCCCAAAACAAACTGCTGTGCCCATAACAAAGGCCAAATTTGAGGGGTCATCAGGCCTCCTTTTATTCCAGTCTCTTGGCTGGGAGCAGTCAGGAGCCTCACACCTGATGCAAATGAAGCAGAGAGGAAACAAAGGCTTACACCTTGTGAGCACTTCACACATACTTAATAGAGGCAATTCTTGAGCTTCCTCCAAAAAGGAGCAAAGATGGAACTTTCCTTTACATAAAACTTTCAGCCTTTCAGCCTAGATTGCTGGACAATAGAGACCTGTGCTCCTGCACTCTTAAACTGACCCATCATACCAACAAAGTCTCTCCGTCTACGTGCTGCAGATGCTGACATATCTGAAAACACTCTCACTCTGGCTCTGTCTGGTAAAACAATGTCTCTTTTTTTAATCGCTTTGGTTAGGCTAGCCTCTCTAATCTGGTAATTTGAAAAATTCACGATCATTGTCCTGGGATACTTGGCCCCCGAAGGTCTCTGAAAGAGGACTTTGTAGGCTCTCATTATAGTATGGTCCTCTGGGGCTTTATCAAGTATATGGTCTCCGATTAATGACTCTATGTAGGCTAGAGGATTAGGTTGGCCATTTAGATGTTCACTATCCTCTGGTATCCCTGTAAGTCGTAAATTTGATCATCTTGCATGGTTTTCCATATCTTCCAGCTTTAAATGTGAGGTATGTAGCTTTTTCTGGAGAGAGGTAATTTATGTGTCACATATCAGAGAGTGATCCTCAATATCTGATACGCGTTGCTCCAGTTCATTGAAACGTTCTGGTATTCGCTGTACCATAGACTCGATTTTATCCAATCTCTGATGTCATAGGGATAATTCCTGGGCCTGTGAAGACTTACAGTCGTGTATTTCTCCCAGGATAGTTTTGAAAAGGTTATGCATTTTATCCGTCGAAACCATTGAAGATTGGGGCATAGTAGTACTTCCTACGGCAGCTACAGTTATGCTTGTGCTTGTGCCTCTCTGCTGGATAGATGAATCCGCCCAAAATGTCCGCTGGAGACCACTGGATAGTAAGGGAGAGAGAAGCCCAGGATCCCCCAATGTCTCTTGCGCCTGCAACATGTCAGCACCTTCTCCCGGAGCTGACATTGCGCTCTCCGTCTCAGCTACTGCTCCTAGGGGATTTTTCAGGGCCGAGGCCTCGCTCCCCCCACCATTACTCTCTCGATGTATGTTAATGGGTCATGGAGTTTCCATATCTGCTACCCTTCCTGAGACCAAAGTTTCTGTTTTCCCAGCTGTCCTATCAACAACGGTGCTGGCGGTACTGGCGACAATTTCTGGTGAGGACCCTGAAGAGACTGAAGATCTCTCAGAGAGAGTAGACGCCAGAGGGGAAATGCCTGAGCGTGCCCACTCACTTGTAGAACTCATTGCTTCACCTTTTTTCTGTATGGCTCTTCCTCTCTTAGCTGCTAATACACGTGATTGCACTGCTTCTCTCTTTGTTTTTAAAGTCAGTGCTGAGGGGGTAGGAGCCATGGCTACATCTCTTGCTCTTAATCCTCTTCAAACCATCTGGTGCATACTATATGTCCAGGGCTCCAGAGTAAATTGCTCCCAGCTGCAGGGCTGAAGGGTACTTAATTTTACCCAAATCTGCCTTGCAACCAGCTGCTGCTGCTAGCACAGGCCTGGCACACACCCTGAGCACCCTGAACCATGTGCCTCCTGGCTCTCATAAGGGGGGAGCAAGCCAAAAAAAAAAAAAAAAAAAGCATCACCCTGCCCCTTATCACTCGCTTCTGACAAATATCAACTAAATGTCAATACGAGGTATATCACGGCTACCACACGGCACCAGCACTAGGCTACTTCACTGCCTCCAATGCCTCAAATACTTTATATGTTGTACCTTATATGTTGTACCTGACATGCTTTTCTCCCTTCTCAAGCAGTCCGTAGCACGCCTCAGGATTCCCTGTCCTGGCAGCTTCAGCCATGGCGGGGAAAACCTCTGTTCTGGTGGCGTATTTACACTAATGAATTGCGGCTCACACCGCTACCCCCATGCAGCCGTGGTGCAGAAGATTCCATTCCGGACGCCATAGAAGACACCATAGATAATCTGCGATCCGGCTTACTCGCGGCTCCCACAGGCTGAGAACGGCCAGGAAGCTGCTTGCAGGAAAAGAGGGAGGGAAGGAGCTACGCGTCTCAGCAGCAGCAGCGGTCCATTGGAGAATCAGACTTCAAGAAATACTATAAATGATTATACAAGCACGTGGAAAATAGGGAAAGATCGGGACAGAGTATGATTCTTGATCCTCAGAACTTGGGGATTATAGACAGTAATTTAAACTTGAATTTGATCCCATAGCCAGGGCCCTGTACTTTAAGCACTTTAGGCACTTTGTGATGCACTTGTGTTCACGTTAACTTTGTGCACTTTATGAGGCTAGCTTGGTCTCGGAGGCCATGCATATGCTGTTACCATTTTTTTTGTGTGTTTTAAGGATTCCCTTTCTCTATGAGGGCAACTGTATTAGCACTTTACACTTTTGATGCAAAGAATTCACTTTCTGTTTTTTAGGTAAGTCTTAATGGCCTTAATTAGGAGTGGGCCTGCAGAATTCTAAATGTAAACGTAATGAGTTGTAAATGTTATCAATTCCTTGTTTACTTTCTCTTTGGCTTCTCATCCTGAGGTTTTCTCTTTTTCAGGCATACCTTTTGTGGCTAATATTGCTCTTTTTTTCTTTCTTTTCTGCTTTCTTTCTTTTTTCTTTACACCGAAGGAGGGGGGAGGGGCAGGCAGATCAGCAGCGGGTGGGTTAGCCTGTTAGGTGTGATCAGGGACGGTGGACTGCTCACTGTGGCATTGGGGGGAGGGTGGGGTCACGGGTGTGGCAGGGGGAGCTTAAGGGAAAAAAGAAATCTATTTCTAAAACTCAGATACATCCATTATTTATCAATAAACTGATTTTTAGTTAGGCCCAGGATGGGGTTATTGAGTGAAGCCGTAGTTTTCCAGAACACTTTGGTCTATTTCGCTAGGTCGTTTGGACTATATCCTTCCATCTGCTAATGGCTAAAAAGGAAATTCTGAAAGTGGTCTCCTTCAATGTTAATGGTCTTAACAATAAAAAGAAAATGCAGGCCATTGAGTCGTGGATAAAGACAGAAAACCCAGCTGTCATTTTAATCCAAGAGACTCATATACCGGCGGGAAAGCTAGTAGATTTTCCAATGATTAGGTCCTGGGCAGCTTATAGGGGTTTCTCCTCCTCCTCAGCGTCTCATTGGGGCACAGCGAACTTCATGGGTAAAAAACTTCAGGCTGAGGTGGTCAATTCTACAAGTGATCAGAGCGGAAGGTGGTGCTGGGCTACCTGTAATCTCGGGAACAGTTTTCTAACTTTTGCCAGCATATATGCCCCAGTAGAGGATAATCCTTCACCATATGAAGAGTTTTTCCAATCTTTAATTCAAATTCCTGGGGAAGTGGTCATAGGGGGAGATTTTGATTTTTTAATGAACCCTAAAATCAATTCCTCAGCTATATCCAAAAAACAGCTAAAACCAAAAACTTTAAGAGTCTTACAAAATTATGGTAAAACGCTGGACATATTTGATTCATGAAGGGCAGTATTCCCGACCAAGATCACGTATACCTGCTTTTCGGGTAGATTTTGTACTTCCTCACGCATTGATTTTTTTCTCATCTCCAGCAGACTGACTTTTAGCCAGCAGAGAATCCTTCTGAATGGTTTTTTGGATCATGCTATGGTCATTCTGGAGTTAGAGTTAAGTAAATATATTACGAAGTCTAAAAGATGGACGTTAAATAGGCAATATCTATTAGAAGAAAGTTGGGTGCTTCATGTCAAAACGGAGATAAAGGAGTTTCTTGAGAGAAATCATGGCTCAGCCCCACCTCACGTGGTTTTGGACTCGCTGAAAGCATATGTACGGGGACTAGCTATTGGAAAAGTTGCCGACAATTTTAGAAAAGTGAAGGAGGAAAAGCAAATTTTAGAGCAGAAGGTGCAAAGCTCTTTTGATATCCTTTTTAGTTGCCCCTCGGCTTTTAATCAACGGAAATTTGATCAGGCTAAACGGGATCTTAGCAAAAAATATTTTGTTAAAATGTAATCTTTTTATCAACACTATAGGCAAAAGGTCTATGAAGAGAGCAATTATACCGGGAGGTTTCTTGCTTGGCAGGCCAGGGAGCAGGCAGTAAGCAATCAGATGAGCACACTGAGATGCTCTATAACTGGTCTTTGTTCTGATGACCCAGGGGCCATAGGGGATATAATGTCACAACATTCTAGGAATATATATGACCAACAACAGTCTATCGACAAGGCATCATTGGCAAATTTTCTCCAGAGATATGAAATGTCCGTACTCTAAGATGTTGATAAAATGAGAGGGCATGTCCTTTCTCTAAAGAAGAACTGGGGGATTTTATTAAAAATCGCCCAAATGGCAAAGCCTGTGGCCCAGACGGTCTCCTGGCTGAATTTTTCAAAAATCTTTTGAGCGCCTTTTTGGAATATCTTTTGCTGATTGCTAACTCAATTTTGGAGGGTGGTTTAATACCATCTTCATTTAGAAAAGGGAATATAGTCAGTTTTTTTAAAAAGGGAAAGGATTGTGAATATCCAAATTCTGATCGTCCTATCACGCTTCTAAATTCTGACTATAAAATAATCACTAAAGGTTTAGCTAACCGATTCAATGCAATTGCTTCGCACCTGATCCATCCTGATCAAAATGGTTTTATCACAGGGAGGCAGCTCGGGACTAATACGCACTATTTGGCTGAAGCACTTGATTATTTTGAGACTCGGAAGATACCAGCTTTGGTGCTTTTATTAGACGCCGAGAAGGCATTTGACCTGGTTGTTTGGGGGACCTTCTTTTGTATTCTGTTAAATTTTGGTATACCTCCCAAAGTTACAGGAATGATTCAGAAATTGTATTTATTTTTTTAAATAATTTTTATTAAGTATTTTTGAATTACAACCTAATTTGATAAGCGAGTACAAAATGGAGGGATACAGTACTGACATTTCCACCTTATTCAGCTAATGAAACAAGACCAAACTTTTACTGTCCATATATCTAAAAAAAATAAAGGGGAGGAAAAAGGAAAGAAAGAAAAAAAATAAAGAGAAAAAAAAAAGCAGAGCCAGGCTGAAGACCACTCCAGTATTTAACTTTTGTTACTTAAAATCATTCACCCAATCATTAAGTGGTCTCCAAATCTTAAGCCCCTTGATTTTTCCTCTTTTCCCCTTTTGGGCATTCTCTAAGTTGAATATATGTAACAAACACATTTTCCATTGCCCAAATGTGGACGGTAAAGGATCGAACCGCGAGGAGGCAATACATAATCTAAGTATAGTCATCGCAATAAACAGAAACTCCTTACATTTATCTTCTGCTAAAGCTTTGAGATTGTAACGTGGTCCCTACCAGTAATAGCCTCCAGCAGGGGAATCACGGAATACCCAGTTATGCCACCAGTTTTCTTAATAATAAAATCCCTTATTTGTAAGAACTTAAAAAGATCTCTATTACTAAGGTTAAACCTATTTTTAATTATCTCGAAAGTAGCTAGCTGGTCTCCATCCCACAGGTCTTCTATACTACGCACACCCGCCATTATCCACCTCCCAAAATATCCATCCAGCAATGTTACAGAGATCTGACTATTATCCAAAAATGGTGTATATCTGCTGAACCTGCCCATACCAAGTTTTTTTCTAACCCGGGTCCAGTTTTGATATGCAGTTATCAAAGTCTTAAATCGGGTCTTTTTAAAATAGCTAGGCTCATATATTTTTAACAGACAGCCACTAGCTCCCAAGCCCATTAAAGTCTCAAATATGGAAGGTACATCATTTGAAGTCGTGGTCATGATATCATCTATTCGAAACATAGGCCAGTAGTCAGTCAGTCAAGATTACTTTATTCGGTTCATAGCAAAAACCATAAAAGTACAATGTACATAAGACAATACAAACATTATAAAAAACATTTAAAATAGTATTACAAATATGTTAAGAGATAATATTAATAAAAATTAATCACAATTCAGAAATTGACTACACTAAGACCACGTGATTTTTTTCCTTAGCCTCATTGAAATTACTAAAAAATTAGCTATGTTAAAAATCTCCCTAGGAGAACCCAACATCTGGAGATACAAAAGTGCTGGTTTAACCTGTCTAAATCCTTTGTTTTTTATAAGGGGGATAATACATTTTTTGCGAATTAGAGACAGATGGTTACAAAAGAAGATAAAGTGCATAGTGTCTTTAATGGAGAATCTGTCACAAGAAGAGATCTCCAGATCCCTCTCCTTCGTCCACCCAGGAGAATCAGTAAGTAGGAGATGGAATTTATTCATTCTGAACCTGATCAATAAAAAGCGATGGTTCATGTTATTAACAATACCCAGGTAAGGCTCTAAACTATTAGATGTAATAATCAGCTGATGAGCCCTTACTGTGGGTTTAAGTAACTCCTTTTCTTAGCATTGCCCTCTGTTTATGGGTATCTTTGGCCCATTGTAGGTCCCCCTTTAATATATTACTTGGATAATCAAATATTTCAGGCCGACCCAATTCCCTGGCTAGGTTCTTGAAATAATTCAATCAGGGAATAGTTTTGCCATACTCTAGAGATAAGCAATCTTTTATGATCGCATGGTTCAACTCTAGTTCAAACTTTTTTGATTCCCCACAGGTCAGCGCCATACAATGCAATGGAGGTACATTTGGCTACATATATATTTAGCATCGCTTGCATAGGCTTCACCCCCAATTTACGTCCAAACTCCAGGACAGCAAGTGTTGCCCTAGCAAAAGCATTACGTTTAGCTGCTAATTGTGGGGCCCAAGTAGACTTATCATCAAAAATGACCCCCAGGTAAGGGAATCTGGTAAGCCGGGATAGAACATGGCCTTCACAGAACATAGTCTTAGCTCTCTTTGGTTTGCTGCCCACGATCATCACGTGGGATTTGGAAAAATTCACGCCAAGATCAAGTGCAATCATAAATTTTGCAAAGGAGTCTAAAAGATTTTGGAGCCCTACTGCTGTACGTGCTAATAGGGCGGCATCATCTGCATATAGTAATGCCGGGATGGAGTATTTGCCCGCCCTAGGGATATCCTTGCATGACTCAGTTAAAACAATGCCCAAATCGTTAATATAAAGTGTAAAAAGCAGGGGGGCTAAAATACAACCTTGCCTAACACCATTAGTGATTCCAATCTTATCCGTACAATTACCAAGGCGATCATATCTGACAGTAGCAGTAAGGTCTCTATGTAGATCCGCAAGGAAATACACAATATTTGCATCTATGCCACAGTTAAGGAGTAACCCCCATAGTGTCGAATGATTTACTCGGTCGAACGACGAGGACAAGTCCATAAACGCTAGATATAACGTCCCTTTTTTAGCTATGGTATATTTGCCTATTAGTAAGTGAAGGTTCAGGCTTTGGTCTATGGTCCCACGACCCTTACGGAACCCATATTGTAAACACGAAAGGGTATCCGTGTCTTCTAACCAATCTGTTAGTCTGCCCAGGACCACACGCCCCAAAACTTTCACTCCTGAATCAATAAGGGAGATAGGCCGATAACAACTAGGATCCCCCCTGCTACCTTTCTTAAAAATGGGTATGATAACAGATTCGGACCACGTGTCCGGAATACCTGCGATACATACCCTATTAAAAACATTTGTTAATACTATGGACCTAGTCTCAAGATCAGACTTAAAGTGGTCCGCTGGGACACCATCGGGACCTGGAGCCTTGTTACTCGTCATCTTCCCAATGGCCTCAGCCACCTCTGTCTTAGAGACTAATAAAGTATATGGGTTCACAATGGGGGAAGAAGTACTCAATTCCCCACAGGTGCCCATTTCATAGACTGACTTAAAATGGGAGTGCCACGAGTGTTTCCCAATACCGCAATCTAATTGGTCGTTACATGTATCACGAAAAAAAGGTTTATTTACCACTGACCAAAACTTGGCACTATTTCTGAGGACATCCACACATGAGCGTTCTTCCCACGCGTCCTCCCGAATCTTCTTTTTCCTAGTATCCAGGATTTTATTATATTCTTTCCTCAGCCCAGCAACAATAACCCTATTCACTGGCTTGCATTTTAGGGCGGCCTTCAACTTTCTATTTGCAGTTGAGCAATTTTTATCAAACCACCCCAGCTCGGCCTTATCCTTGTGTTTACCTGGGCAACTCAAATCTGCAAAAATCTGTGAGCAGATTACAGAGTATGCCGCCAGAACCTCCTCATTCCCTGCTTCAAAATCCAGGAAAGTATTTAACTCAGGTCCTACCTTACTTTTTAAATTATTATAAACATCGCCTGGAATAACTTTATTCCATCTGATTCTGCGATCCTGATCTGTAGGACGGATATCAGATTTATCCATTCTAACCTGGGATGTAACAGGTTTTTTAAAGAGGTTCAAAATACTAAGGGTCACGGGATTATGGTCGCTGAAATGGGTCCAAGTCGCCATATAACCGTTGATACTAACCCCAAAAACTGAACTAACAAAAATATAATCAATAACTGAATTTTTCCCATTTCCTTTAAAAGTGGGTATGTTATCATCCACCATGAGAGGGAGTAGCAAACCGTGGTCTGCCAATATAGTTTCAAGAAGATCTCCCGCCACTGTGTGTTCAAAATGTGCATCCCCTAGCTCAATCGGACCCAAAGGATCCGAGGAAAAGCACTTATGTGAACAGCCATGGATGTTAAAATCACCCATAATTAAGGTAAGACAATTTTTGCTGTTATTTTTGTTAGTCTCCTTGTGATTAACCAAAAAACGATTTAACGCGGCCAGGTGATCAGTCGCGGCAACTCTGTCGTAGGAATTATAAAAATTAACAATTAAAATATCGGATCCCCCAATCATCGAAATTTGGATTGCCAAACAATTAGGCGAACCTGTTTCTAATTGGGTCAAAAACCCAGGAATACTTGCCGAAATTAATGTAGCCAGCCCACCCTTCGCCCTCCCCATACTAGTCGGGGCAGCAGATACGAAAAAGCTAGTGTACCCATCAATACTCAACGTATCCTCTGTGTCCCAGGTTTCTTGTAAGCCAATGATATCACCGATACCAATTAGTTCTCTCCAAGCAGGGTCGTCTAATTAACTTTTTAAGCCTGCTATATTCCAGGTAATCAATTTAGATGAAAAACCCGGTAGTCCCTGATCTAATCTGGCTAAAGTGGAGACATTACTTGGCGATATCACGGCTTCAGGGACAACAGCCCGTAATATTTAAATGACGCCGCTAAGTAATATAATCTGATATTTGGTAGTCCTAGTCCACCTCTTTGAGCTGGAAGTGTTAGGAAACAATTTGCTCTACGCGGTTTTTTATAGGACCAGATAAATCTCGCTATCTCACGCTCGATCTGCCGAAACCATATATTATGTATTTCCAGAGGTATTGTACGAAAAATATATAATAGTTTCGGCAGAACAACCATTTTAATCAGATTACATCGCCCTATAATAGATAGCTTCAAGTTGTCCCATCGACCCATGTCCTTCTTAATTTTAAACATTATAGGGGTAAGATTCGCCTCTACTACTTCCTTAGTTTGGGCCCTGGCTCGAATACCTAGGTACACCGCCTCCTCCACTATTCTATCGTCTATAGAAATCATGAATTTATTGGCTACAATCTGAGTTTTCTCCCTATTAAGCCTATAACCGGAAACTCTGCCAAATTTCTCTGCCAGCATTTCAACTTCAACCAATGTACTAGATAATTCCGACGTGACAACGGCCACATCGTCGGCATATGCCAGTATTTTCATATCCCTATCATTCAGACTAAAGGGAGATATATTCTCTGAAGCCTCCAGAAGCCTAAGGAACGGATCCATATATAATGCATATGACAAAGGAGAGGATGGACATCCTTGTCTTGTCCCTCTTTCTATAGGGAAAGGTTCAGAGAGGCCTCCCATAATCTGAACCTGAGCTAAAGGTTTATAATAAAGAGCCTGGATTGCCCTGATAAAGCCTTCTCCTAGATTATTAGCTTCAAGACATTTCCACAGATAGTTCCAAGAAACACGATCAAACGCCTTTTCTGCGTCTAGGAAGGCCACTGCTAAAGGAAGTTTTAAAACATCAGAAGATTCCAATAGTGTGATAAGTCTCCTTATATTGTCCTCTGTCCCCCTTCCCTGTATGAATCCATGCTGCCACCGGGAAAAAAATTGCTGCATAACTCTATTAAGACGAGAGGCAAAAATCTTAGAATATAATTTAGCATCACTGTTTAGAAGCGTTATTGGTCTATAAGAGCCCATATTTAAGGGGTATTTCTCTTTCTTTAAAAATATTACAATATTTGCCGAGCCCCAAGAAGTCGGTGGAACATCTCCCCCCTTACGATATTAAAGAGAGCAAGAAGCTCCACACCTATTTCCTTAAAGAAGGTTTTATAGAATTCTAACGGTATGGCATCCGTGCCAGTGGCTTTGGCCGATGGTAGATCGTATAGCGCTTTCTGGAGTTCCTCATATGAGATTTCTGATTCAAGATGACACGCCTCCTCCTTTGCCAATTTTACTTTAGGTAAAAAAAGAGGGTCATAACCTTCATCAGGTAATGTATCTGCTGTATATAGAGCCCTATAATAATCTTTAAAAGAATCTCTAATCTCGCTCTCATCAGATATTATAACGTCATTCATGTTTTTTATTTGACTTATATGTCGTGCAGATATTTGTTGCCTAGTCCTGACTGCAAGTAATCGCCCGACAGTTTCGCTATATTCATAACATTCTTGCTTCTTGACTAAATATGTGCCTGCAAGCTTATTTAGATACAAATCATTTAGGGCTGATTTAGTCACTAAAATTGAGTCCAGGGTTGCAGTTAGTTCCCTTTTATCTCTCATGTTTGCTGTTAATTCAGTTTCCAGCTGGGAAAGCTTCTGATAATAGCTCTTGATTTGTTGAGTATATTTTTTCCTTCTGCGCGCTCCAAAGCTAAGGGTCTCCCCTCGTATCCAGGCCTTAAACGTATCCCAGACCACTCCAGGAGCTGCAGTGCCCTTATTGATACTAAAATATTCACCTACCCTACTTCTCATATATTTACTATAGTCTTGATCTAGAAGGATAGCCCTTTCAAATGTCCATTTTTTATGTATGTTTACCATCCCATCCAAAGGGAATTCAAAGACTATTGGGTTATGATCTGATAGAACCCTTGGATATAATTCGATTTTTGCTTCCTTTAATAGCAATGGTGAAACTAAGAAGTAATCTAGCCTGGCACATTTTTGATGGGGGGGATGAATAATAGGTGAATCCTGGATCCAAACTCCTTAGTTTAGGCCAAACGTCAATAAGCCCCAAATCCAATATCAAATCATTTAGTGCCTTACGTACTTTTGGTTTACGATCCGTAGTTACAATGCTGCCCGAATCTTTAGCCCCATTAACATTTAGTTCCCCACATAGTACATAAGGCGCTGGCCAGGATGGAAGCTCAGTCGATAAATACCTCAAAACTAATGGATCATCTACCACTGGAGAATATACTGAACCTAGCGTAAACACCCCCGATCCACATTTGATAACCATAAGAATCCATCTTCCCAGTTTGTCCACAATTTTTCTATCGCAGCTAACAATATTATTTCTGCATAGCACAGCAACTCCTTTTGTCCTACAATCCTGAGTGGTGTGTGCAAGTCTTTTAAACCCCAAGGTGTCTAATAAATTATCATCTTTATTAGCTATATGTGTCTCTTGCAGACATACCAAGTCTACGCCAAGGAGTTTGAGGTCTTCTTGTGCCCTTCTTCTTTTATTCTTATCGTTAAGACCGCATATGTTTATAGAGGCTATACGAATTAGAGAACTAACCATTATTTACTAATATTACTTCCCTCAGAATAGTCATACTGCTCTGGAGTGATTTTTTGATTTTCTGGCCTACATTGTTTAAAGACTTAGTATAGACAGTGTTCCCGCTAATATTAATATTTGAATACCAGAAATAACACATTAGAAAAAAAACATGTCTCCCTCCAGCTGTACAATGCTTACAGTGCTTACATCATCTATACCAAAAAAGAAATTATATTTTTCTCCCCCCACCCTGCCCCCCCTACCCCCTCTGGCCACGCTGGCCAGACCCCGAGCTCCCAGCTCGCCCCATCCCCGTCCCCCACCCCTACTCCCTCCACCTCCCTTTGAGCACGGCAAAAGGACCAGAGGTCCCTAGTGATGTGGAGCCGGGGGCTCCCCTGTGAATATCCCCAAAATACCCAATAAACACCAGCTCATACATAGTGATCATAAGGCTAATTAGACTATCAGGAAAAAATAAGTAACATCAAGCCATATGATTCTTAGAGCAGAAGACAGATAAATATTTAGCCGGGGCCACCCAAGCCTCTTATATTGTATTTAGAAATTCTTTGGCCTGTATCTCCGATATAAAAAAAAAAAATTGTCCCTGATGCAGTACTTTTAGCTTTGCAGTATTAAGCAGGAATACTTGTGCACCCTTCGCCTGGAACAGCGGTATCAGTGAGCGAAGCTGCCACCTTCGCTCAACTGAAGCCTGGCAGAAGTCTGGCCTAACAAATAATTATTTTCCCTTTCCTTTTCTCTTCCGGTTAAGTCTAGCTGCATCAAAAACAGCTTCTCGAGCCAAGAAATTATTAAAAGAAATCAGGATGGCACGGGGTAGCACATTATCTTGGTTTGATTGTTGTCGCATCTTAAAGGGGAACCGATGAGCTCTTTGTATTTCAGTCTTCCAATCCCAGTTCTTTAGATATGGAAATGCTTCCGAAAATAGCTCTACAACAAACTGACGAACGTCTGAGGTTTCTAGCCCCTCCGGTATACCAAGGATGCGAAGGTTGTTCCTTCTCATTCGGTTCTCTAAGTCAGAGAGCTTCCAGGCAACATCCTCCTTCTTATTTTTCAAACTCTCTGTGACCCCTCTCTGTGCACTCAGTTCATCCTCAAGTTTTGAAATCCGCTCTTCGACTTTGCATGTTCTAGCTGCTATATCTGCACAAGTTTTGGCGACTCTTTTAATTGAGTTTTGTAGTTTGCAGCATGCGCTTTGGGCCCGTGAGCTTTCTGCCCTGGTCTCTGCTCTATGTGCCATAATGAGCTGGTAGATAGAATGAAGAGGGACTTCCTTAGGGGCCTCCTGCTCCCCACCACCAAGTCTCAGATTATCGCCCCTTTCTCCAGTTATTGCATCAGTAATGTTACTAGAGAATGAATAGTCCCATTCCAGTGACTCCTGTATGTTATTAACAGACGGCTCTCCCAGGATCCCCTGTACCTTAGCTTTACGGATTGTACCTAGCCCGTGCGGTATCTTTTCTTCTAATTGACTTTCTTCATCGAGGGAACCAATACTGTCGCTATCCTCTTCACGCCCTTCTTTGCACAAACTGCCATCTTCTGACGACGTAGAAGGATTGGACATCGAGTAAAATTTATCCCCCATTTCCAGCTCCTTAGAATGTTCTGATCCCGCATCTGCTAACGCCCCCACAGAAGAGACGCCTCCATCCATAGTACTTGTGCCACTTACATTATTGCAGCTAATTTTCTCACGTGCAGTCCCAAGGTTTACCGGTAGGACTACAGGACCCACAATGCCTCTATTGCACTCGCTAGCGCACTGACCTGGACTGCAGCTCCCATCTTCTTCATCCACAGGTAAAACAGTTCCAGGATCGGCAGCCGGCATAGAGATTGCATGCCCAATTGCTGAATCAGGTAAGGAATTAAATTCTGCAGAGCCTTCTGCAGATATATCCAGAGCTACCACTGCCATTGCCCTTATCCTGAGGAGGCCAAGAAGAACATCTAAGGCTGAAACGCGTCCACGTCGACATCTTTTAAGGAGGAGTCTTTTAGCAAAGTTATAAGGATTGGTTTAATAACTTTTTGATGACACAATAGTGCCATAGGAAAATAAGCCCTTTGTGCCTAAAGTGTCCATCTAGACTACCTCCAAGTGTATCACCTAGAATAAATGGGTGAACACGAGTGTTCATTTGTCTGGGTATTGGCAACGCACAGTTGATTGTATAGTTTTTGTATATATCTTTTTCACATATCATTTTGTTTATTAATTATGTGTTGTTTCTTGACTAGGTGCCATTGTATATGTGTGTCTTTTTCAATTAGATAATATGTGTGTGAAGGATTAAAAAACTGAAGAGAGGGTAATTGAATGTGCTCTACTCAAAAATAAAACACTGTATATTAATTCCTCCATACCCATTTCCTTTTTTGTATAGGACTCTGTGGCAGGCCAAGTCAGTGTTAAACGGGGGACTAGACAAGGCTGTCCACTGTCTTCGGTGTTATTCGCCTTTTTTATTGAGCCCTTGGCAATAGCTATAAGGATTAGTGTTGATATTTGTCCTCCTATACCAACCATGGGAAAACTAAATTATATGCTGACGATATCATGCTCATAATAAAGCCTGAGAAGGAGGTGCAAGCAAAAGCTTTCGAGATTTTTGAGCAATTTGAATCGCTCTGTGGATATAAAATCAATTGAAATAAAACTGAAATAATACAGTGTGGCTGTAAGCCTGCGGATTTACATGTTGATATCTCTCCTTGTCTAAATATAAAACCGAAAAGATATCTGGGTGTTTATTTCTTGACTCGAATTTCCGAATTATATGATTTAAACTTTGCCCCGGTTCTGCGAAGAGTTCAGGATTTATTCCTTCGATGGGATTCCCTTCCATTATCTATTATCGGTAGGGTCGCATTGATTAAATGTCTGTTCTTCCGTTATTTAATCTCTTATTTTCGGCTATCCCCTGTGTATTAACGGCCTCTTTCTTTAAAAAATTAGAGTCCATGTTTAGCTCTTTTCTGTGGGTTAAGAAAGCACTTTATTTGAGGAACTGGAAAATGGCGGATTAGCCCTCCCTAACCTTAGGGATTGTTATTTTGCATAATTTGCCCAATATATGTCAAGGTTGAAGCCGGAACCACAAACTGGTCTATTTATTAACTATTTCATGAAGTTAATATGTAGAGAGAATCAGATACGCTGCCCACTAAAATCGTAAAATCTCCCAAATTAGTACGTTATAAGTGTATGCAGTGTTTTTTTTAATAAACGTCAGGCTTTTTATAGAAGATATTCAATCCCCGTAATCAACTCCTCATTTCACTATCCGGGATTAGAGATTCAATTGTAATTACACAAAAATGGGCCAAGGCTGGCTTTGGGAACATCTCTGATTCCTTAAGGTATGATAGAAGGCTGAATATAGTAGAAATATATGAATTAATTCCAAATGACTTCCTTCTCCTTGGGTCATATAATATTTTTAGTAAATTCCTGAGTAATCTCGATTTGGCACAGATTATTGAACATAAAAATTTAGTATATGAATTACTAAATGCAATTATAGTTAGGCAACCCGGGGCATGGAAACAGCATTTAGCCTCTATCAAGGGTATAGATCTTGCGGAGAAAGCAATAATTAAACGGGGAAAACATGTGGAGTTGGAAATCACAGCGAATATGTGGTCAGTATTAAATAAACTTAACTTTAGTACGCTAAGGGGGGCTAACTCGCGTAGGATGTTATTCTTTAGCAAATGGCTGCTTTATAGAACTCCAATTTTTTATCTAAGGTTTATCCCAATCAATATGGGCAGTGCTTTTGTTGTCTAAACCATCCTTCAGCCAATTGGACACACATTATATCACAGTGCCCCTCGATCCAGGGGTTCTGGAACAATATTTTTGGCTATTTGGAAAACGAATGCTCAATCACAATAGATTTGAATATTCGATTGAAAGTGTTTGGTTATGACCCTTCTTTACATTTTCCTTACAAGGTGATCAAATTATTATATATTGCATTTGCGAGATCACTCTTGCTTCCGAGATGGCATTTGGATCTTATACCAACCAAAGGTGAATGGGTTCAGAAAATGAAGCAGGTAAAAAAAGTGAACACTACTGGATAACCCCTGCTCACCCCCTTGGTAGCTTGGCACGTGCAGACAGGCTTATCTCAAAGCCAGTGTGTTAAGCATTTATGAACACATACAGTAATATAGTGAAAACACTACAGATGGACACCACACAGGTTTTATAAAAATAAGTATTCTTTATATAGACTTAACACAAGACCACAAACGACAAAAATCCACAATACCGTACTTAAAATTGGTTTCAAGATGGTAGAATTAGCTTAGTTCAAGTTGTTGGTGAATGCGACACAGTTCTCACAAAAGTACCTGGATGCGTGAAGCAAAATAAACAAAAAGCTCGCAGCATTGGAGATGTGTCGGTTCCTTGCTTCGAGGGAGACAATGCGTCGCGCCTCAATGATTGCGCAGTGTAGGGGATGTGTCTATATCCTTACCGGAGAGGAGGTGATGCACAGGTTCTCGTGCTGCAGCCCGGTTGCGATGCGGCAAGATGGCACCTCGATGCGATGTGACAATCCGGTGCGATGCGATAAGATGGCGCCCTTGATGCGATGACTTTGAGATGATGCGACACGCCCTTGCAGCCTTTTTTTTTTTTTTTTAAATCTGTTTATTATTTTAAAGCATGGTACATCTCGCCGTCATCTGTGATCGGCGTACAGACAAACATAGAACATTGTAACAACATTACAGTTCCGGGCTAATCACAGAACACAAAGTGCACTGCTAAAATACAGCAAACGACCTGCGGCAGGCACGCAGTACCGACCAGCTAGTAGCCACCACCTTGTTAATTTACCTGGGCACAGAAGGAGAGCAAACAATATTCAATCAGCCGCATTCAGTGCCGCCTCAGCAAGAAAGCGCCTGAGCGGCTCCCAGATATCCTTGGGTCTGGAGGTGGCGGGCAGCTCCTCTGCACACAGTTCTAAGTTTTCCCGACAGTATACCATGTCCGACAACCATCCACACACCTTTGGTTTAGCTGCACTGTCCCATGTAAACAGGGTGCGCCGCTTGGCCAACAGAAGGGCAACCCTCACAAACCTGCCCACCAAACCCCTTAACTGAGGCACGGAGGTCAGCAGACACACCGCAGGTTCGCACGGAAGCTCAGCGCCAGTCATTTTGTGAATGTGATGTAGCACCTCTCTCCAGTACTCAGACACTGGCCCACAGCCCCACGCAAGATGCAGAAAGTCCGCAGCCCCCTGCCTGCACCGTCTGCAACGATCCGACTCCCTCAACCCCATTCTGTGCAGTCTGGACGGGGTATGGTATATTTGATGTAAGTACTTGAAGTGGATTATACGCAAGTTACCATTAGGGGTGAGGCGGCCCGTTAGCTGACAAATTCGCTCCCAGTCTTCAGTTGATATCTGGGGGACCAGCACAGCATTCCATTTTGCTAAACTACCATCGGGGCCATGAACCGTCTCCTCCTGTACTGCTCTGTATAATTTTGTGATTAGCTTCTTCCTGGACGGGGTCACCAGCAGCAGCTGCAGGGCTTACGCCCTTGCAGCCTTGCGGCGACTCTCGTAGTTTAAAGCCGCGACAGGCCCTGCAACATGCTTCTCCGATGATGCGACGGCGACCCTCAAAGTTACGACGCGCTTCTCCGGTGATGCGACAGTAGACAGTTGCGACAAAGGCATGCTTGTGGGAGATGCGGAGGCGGCACGCTTGTCCGGCGATGCGATGACTACAGCTGCGGCGGCAAAAAGCTTCTTCTCGGTGCGTCGCGCTTCCAGCTCCCAGTGACCCGCAGGCTTCTGCAGATAGAATTCCCAGCAAGGAAATTCAGAGGGGAGCTGGTGGTGAAGTCTGTTGTCCCCGAGACTTCAGCAGGAGGCAAGCACAAGTTCAAGCCCTTGGAGAAATATTCTGCAAGATGATGAAAGTTCTGTAAAAGTTCCTTCTCCTCTCCTTGGCACTAAAGACACCTCTGCAGGTCAACCCAACCACACAGCACACTGGCAAGGGGGCAGTCCAACTCCTACAGCTTCCTTTGGTTCTTCTCCTTGGCAGAGGTTTCTTCTTGTTGTTCCAGATGTGATCTAAAATCTTGGGGTTTGGGTCCCCATATTTATACTACTTTTCTCTTTGTTCTCTGAAGGCAGAGAGGCCTTTGCCTAGTCCAAACCAGTTCTGGTCAGTCCTGGAGCACTTTGTTTACCTGACCCCTTCTTTCCTTCAGAGTGCAGGGCAGAGACATCAGACACACCACAGGAGGTGGAGCCAGCATTGTGGAGGATAGGCACAGCCCTATTCAGGTCCCAGGTGCAACTCCCCCCACCCATCTACATGCAGATCTTCCTATTCAGCCCTGTGCTGACTCACCCTCTCCCCTGGAATCTCCAGCCCCTGTCACTCACAGAACCAGACACACAATGCACAACCTAGCAGAGGCAGGCTTGGACAGTTAAGCAAGAAAATACCTACTTTCTAAAAGTAGTATTTTCAAACACAGAATGTTAAAACCAACTTTACTATAAGATGTATTTTATCATTCTGAGTTTAGGCATACTAAATTCGAATTTCTCCATGTTCCCTGAGTCAGTTAGGATTATAAAATGTAACAATCAAACTGCCCATTCTGGCCTATGGAGAACAGGTAGCCTTGCAATAGTAAAAATATGAAAATGGCTTTAATTTACTATTAGGACATGCCACAAACACCAGGGTATGTCCTACCTTATACTTACAATGCACCCTGCCCTTGGGCCTACCATAGGGGTGTCTGACATGAAGAAAAGGGAAGGTTTAGGGACTGGCAAGTGGGTGCACTTGGTCAGTCAGCATGGCAGTACCAGACTGCACATAGGCTCATTAATGGCAGACCAAAGCCACACTTTACAAGCTGCTTCTGTGGGTGGCACAACCAGTGCTGCAAGCCCACCAGCAGCATTTGATTTACAAGCCCTGGGCACACATTGTGTACTCTACTAGGGTCTGACAGGTAAATCAAATAACCCAATCATGGAGTCACTAATCAATACATCAATTTAACATAGAGAGCACTTGGACTGTGTACTGAATAGCAGTGGCACAGTGCCCAAAGCATCTAAACCACCCAAACATATCAAAAACAGAGGAGGCAATCAGAACAAATGGAAGGGAGACTCACGCCGTTGGTACCAGGCCTAACACTTCCCCCGAGGAGGCGTTGAAAAATGTAAGTACCACTATTTTTTCTTGTATAGCCCTACTCATTCCAATGCAGGGTGGCAGTGCGCTTTACATCAACATGTGCATATTACATGTCCAATAAATTATATAAGTTTGTAAATTAATGTACGGGATGTGTTACATAAAACTGGGGGATTGCAAGGTGTAGAAGTCACATTTCATCTTCCATAGCTAACTGTGCTATTCTCCTCGCAATGCGCTCAAACATACACATGATAGACCTGCTAAACATATATGTGAGGGCTTTAGATCTGATGTCACTTCTTGTGATGCCACTTACTGTAAAGTTGTGGCTTGTGGTACCACTTTATATGTCAATTCCTGTGATGCCATGTGTGATGTCATGCACCATGATGTCGTGCTCTGTTATGTCATGCGCCGTGATGTTGCGAGCCGTGATGTTGCGCACTGTGATGCCGCGCTCCATGATGTCACTTGCAAACTGCCAAACTAGGCTACTCCCCCCACTTCTTTTTGTAGGACTTGTGCCCTGGTTTTATACACAGTGGCCGCAGACACAGCCTGTACCTGCAGGGATTTATTGCACAGAAGCATGGAGTGCAGTACAGTTTCCACGCCTTCCGTCGTGCAATTACAGAGGCCTGTATGCGTCGAGGTATTGGGACAGTTTTCGACCTAGGCCAGGACGGCAGAGTTCCTAGCCTGGACCTCACCTACAAAGACACATTTACCTCTGGAAATTTGCAGCCAGATGTGTTTTGGAAGAGACTCTGGTCTTTATTCTTAAAAACTGTGACATTAATTTGCCTCCTTGCTTAATGTAGTTTGCTTGGATCTAGCCCAATAGTACCATTTATCCAAGCGCCAAGACGCAATTCGGTGTGAGCCTTATAAAGAATGTTTATTTTCCTGCAAATGTCATCTGATTTGAGGGCGAACTCGATGATTTAATTACAACCTTCCGACCATGGCAAGTACAGCGCTCTGGAGGTTGTCTGATCATTACAAGTACAGCGCTCTGAGGGTTTTCTGATCACTCCAAATACAGCGCTCTGAATGTTTTTTGATCACGGCGAGTACAGTACCCTTAAGGTTTTCTGATCACAGCGCCCTGAAGGTTTTCTGATCACACCAAGTACAGCGCTCTGAAGGTTTTCTGATCACGGTAACTACAGAGCTCTGAAGGTTTTCTAATCACTGTAAGTACAGAGCTCTGAAGGTTTTCTGATCACGGTAAGTACAGAGCTCTGAAGGTTTTCTGGTCACGATAAGTACAGAGCTCTGAAGGTTTTCTGATCACGGTAAGTACAGCGCTCTGAAGGTTTTCTGATCACGGTAAGTACAGAGCTCTGAAGGTTTTCTGATCACGGTAAGTACAGAGCTCTGAAGGTTTTCTGATCACGGTAAGAACAGCGCTCTGAAGGTTTTCTGGTCACGGTAAGTACAGAGCTCTGAAGGTTTTCTGATCACAGTAAGTACAGCGCTCTGAAGGTTTTCTGATCACGGTAAGTACAGCGCTCTGAAGGTTTTCTGATCACGGTAAGTACAGAGCTCTGAAGGTTTTCTGATCACGGTAAGTACAGCGCTCTGAAGGTTTTCTGATCACGGCAAGTACAGCGCTCTGAAGGTTTTCTGATCACGGTAAGTACAGCGCTCTGAAGGTTTTCTGATCATGGTAAGTACAGAGCTCTGAAGGTTTTCTGATCACGGTAAGTACAGAGCTCTGAAGGTTTTCTAGTAACAGTAAGTACAGAGCTCTGAAGGTTTTCTGATCATGGCAAGTACAGCGCTCTGAAGGTTTTCTGATCACGGTAAGTACAGAGCTCTGAAGGTATTCTGGTAAGAGTAAGTACAGAGCTCTGAAGGTTTTCTGATCACGGTAAGTACAGCGCTCTGAAGGTTTTCTGATCACGGTAAGTACAGCGCTCTGAAGGTTTTCTGATCATGGCAAGTACAGCGCTCTGAAGTATTTCCGGCACTGGCAGGTGGTTCTTCTCATGATAAGTGAAGGGCGAAAGCAGGACGGAAGGACAACGCAAAGCATCGTGAGCTGGAAAGATGTTCCTGTTTAAAGACACGACCAGAGAGAATCTCCTGGTCTCCCTGTTGCCTCTGCAACTCGGGGGGGGGGGGGGGGGGTCGGTGCCTTTTCAAACAGGCCTCTGATACCTTGACTTTTCTCCAGTTATGCTGGTCGCAGTATTGCTGCACATTGCACTATTCAGTTGATGTTTTAAAAATGTTATCTGTCGTAACTGTCTTACCGTGAAACTTCCCTCACACCGCCTCGGGATTTTTATGAAGGGTCAGGCTGTCAGGATGATACATTGCCCTGGCTCATCCGGGCTTTTTGATCTCTCAAAGTTCAACAGACATTTGATAACATCTCCTCATGAGAACATGCGCCATTATGCAGCCAAACGTGCTTTATTCAGCTGCCTGCAGGGCACGGATATTTTATTCTGTATACTGTGCGCGCCGAGTTCCATGACATGTTCTGATTCTGTTCTGAAGATTGTTTTGTTAAAGTAGAGAACGTTCCACCAGTACCTCGATTGAGAACGTCAATCTTTTAATGCAGTTTTGGTCATTTTCTGATTCCAAATTTAGTTCAGAATTTGGTTTAGGGTTATCAAGTGACCTGTCTTCAAAGCACGGGGCCACTCTGTCTAAGGCAGGTCACGTTTACCCTGTGTTGTCTCCTGCTTCCTGACTGCCAACCAGGCATCCCCATTTCAGTTGCACAACCTATGGCGCTGCGGTTATGCGCGGCCCCAGCTGCTCCTCAGAGGGGCGTCGAGCCTATGACTGGGAAAAACACAAAAACAACGGAAGTGCGGCAACATCAGACCAGTCTGTCTCGTAGCGGCTTCTCAGTGCTGCAAAACCTTCAAGAAAGAAAAGTGTCCACTCCTCTTGTCGTCAGGTTGTACGGCATGCCATGAATCCGGCGAAACAACAGGAACTCGCTCGAGAATTTGTTAAAACATGGCCTTAATGAGGAGGCAGGCGCGCAACACCCATTGGACTGACAGGGCTTCAGCCCCCCCCCCCCCCCCTCCCGTCGTGTGTGGCAGCCCGGGATGAGACACCTTCCCGGGCAAAAAAGCAGCCGCACCCGAGCACTTCACAGGTCTTTAAAGACCATTTGCATGTTAATGAGGCCTCGCTGTTGTTTCACCCCTTCTAAGAGCCCCTGCAGCTCCACTCTGCCTATTGCTTAAAGTTCAGCCCCCCCCCCGAAATTTTTGCTCAGCCCCCCCGAAATTTGGCTTTAGTTGCGCCTCTGTGAGGAGGCATGGTAAACCCAGCATCTTGCATCCACTGCCCTCTTTGGCCGTGCAGATTATGCCCTTGTCTTCAAACTAATACATAAAACTAACAGTAGCCCCCTAAACCTTTTCTTTTAATGCTTCTACATCTTCTGATTTTCCGGCCAGCCTACCGAGCTTTGACCAGGGCTGCGGATCTCTCCCATTTTTTTTGCTCCTTGTAAGAATTTAAATTATTATTTGGGGTGGGTGACAACCCATCTCGAGGAACAATCACAACCCTTGTCAGGGTCGACCCTCAAAGTCACTACATTCACCTGAGCTCAACCCCCAGGCGGCTATGGCACCGAAAATAAAGGCTCAACTCTGGGAAATGTGTAAAGTATTTATTCAATGCCAAAACAGTAATAAAGTTGAAATGCAAAACATTAAAAATCCCAAACCGAATTAGAAACATAGAGTAACATTTAATCAACAAAATGACACCAAAATGACAAAAAAAGATGCAATAAAGAGAACCAGAGATATCAACTTTTAAAGTTTTATGTAGAAATAGAGCCCAAAAGCATGAAGAACTATTGATAGTCACTGGTCAGAGTAGACCTGGGCCTGTATGCAATTTAATGCAGACTACGATGGAGCGAGGGTCAGATACTCCAACCAAATTTGTACTGGTCAAAGATTTTACCTTCTGGCTTATTAACGATACCTACCAGGAGTGCATTTCTGCCTAAGTGCCTCAGGGAAGGCACTTAGAGTCTCAGAGGGTGGTAGGCAGAGGCCATAAGCAGGGTCCAGTCCAGGGTCAGTTGCCACTGGTCAGCTAGGTACTTCTAGGAATTAAGGAAAAGGCCTCTTGTAGCTTGTTGTATCTCTGCAGGAGGTCAGCCTTATAAGTCTTGGAGCCCACTTCTTTGTCCTGGGTAAAAGAAGGAGCTGGTCCAGTACTTCGGGGCTCTTCTCAGGTTACAGGAAACAGGTTCAGTCCTCTTGTGATCAGCTGCAGGTCCAGGAAGTGTTCTGAAGTGGGTGCCTGAAAGTCCCACATTTATGACTGCCACTAACTAGGGGGTGGGAATAAGTCCTGGGTGTGCCCTAACCAAAGGGGTAAACGTTTCCGGGGCCAATACTATGCACTTGGGGGATATTTAAGATGGCACAAGTCTTCAGCCACACTAAACCTGCGCTCTGAGCATTGGGTGTGTGTGTGGGGAGTGTCCTATGGTAATCCTAGTGTCCTTCCACATCTAACACTAAAATCAAATTTGTGGCAGCCACTATACCCACAATAAACCCAGAGCCAGAATTCTGGTAGGACAATATAAAAGTCCTTTAGCAATCAGTCAGTGGATCTCCAAGAATTGTCTTGCATCCTGTTCTCTCTCCTTTCAAGCGTGCCCTATGGGTTATATGTAATACCAGCAGACATGTCAACTAGGTTTTGTCAGTCAAGCCAGATTTGACATTTTAGTGTCAAAAAGGATGCCAATAGCCCCCCCCAGCATATTCTGCGGAGTTAAAAAAAACTCATCTTTGTTCATTTAGATCAGACTATTGTTTGCTCCTAGTAGGCATTTCTCACCTACTCAAACCCGTTTCAGTCTAATCCATGGCTAGGAGCTGACGGAGGCTTATGTTAATTAGCCTTAGTCAGGCAGGTAAAGGGTATCCGTCAAAAAGTTACATTTCTTTATTATTTGTTAAACATCCAACTTCACCATTGAATTGGATTTTTAATAACTAATACAATAGTGGTTTAAATATGTTTCTACCTGGTCCCTTTTCCTAAACACAGTATTAATATTGCTTCCAAGTGTAGCTCTACGAGGCAGCCAGCCTTCCTACAGTGAAAATAGCTTTTGGGGCTGGTCACTGTAAAAACATTCTAACTGAAAATGTCTACATGTCCTACTTACAAATACCATGCACCCTACCTTGTGGGCTACAAGGCATACAGAGGGGTGACTATTTATTAGTATTGAAAAGAAAAGTTTTTACTTGCCAAAAGTTTACTTTGACAGGTTGCTTTGCATGTTTCGAAATTTTACAGTCAGACTACAGTGTAGGATTGAAGCCATGTTTGCACCACCACTGTAGTGGATGGCACCAAAGGTGCTGCACGCCTCCAGTGGCATTAAACTTTCAGTCCCTGTGTATACCGTGGAACATATACTAGCAACGTATATGCAACGTATGTAAATATACTATTTAGGAACAGCCAATTCGACCATGTTAAAAGGTGGGGGGTACAGCCACTTTACTACTGGATAACAGCGGTAAAGTGCAAAAGGTTTAAAAGCCAGCAATAATATAGGGTCCTGCCTAAGGCAAAAAATCGAGCAAGAACATGCAGAATAGGTGGATTTCCTACACAGGCCATCCTAGTCAAGAGCTAGGGTTGACTATTCATTCCCTTGATGGGCTTCCCTGCTCAGGTGAAAGAACATGGACAATTCACAGCCTCTTCAGTGGCACTTGTCTGTTTTATGCCCCTCTTAGTCCACCTGCACCCCTTTTTCAAGATCTTTTCTAGTCACTAACCTGTAGTCCTGCAGTTAATTACCTGAGTGGGTTTCTCATGTGGCTCAACTTCATGAATAAAACACCCCAGTGGGTTTGCTGTTGTCTCTGTTCCCCATCCACTGCCAATACTGAACCCTTCACGGGGAACCCAAACCCGTCTTGAGCACCACACTGTCTGTAAAAAGTACGTCACTGCTTTTCCATGTGTGCACGTCTGTTTTTTGCCAGTGATCTGTGGTAAATAAAATTCATTACCGGGACTTAATTTGATACAGAAACATAATAAAATAGCTCAGTAAAATAAGAGGCAGAATCCGTGGTATTAGAGGTTCGGAATGGGCTTTATTCCAATGGACGATTATAATCGGTTGCTCCAAGTTCCATCACCACGGAGGTTCAGGAAGTGAAGTACATACTTTATTGACAAGAAATGATTTTTATAGAACATACATTACAATGAAGCGAATGCAGTAGGCGTAACAATTGATAAGGAAAATGACGATTCATATGCGTAACCGAAAATGGGTGTAATAAGGAGTAAAAAGGAACATAATTGGTTATAATGTCATATATAGGTGGATCTATAAGATAATACTTGGCATAGATGCGCGCGCAGCAGCATGACGTGTGATTGACGTGCAACTAGGGGGTGAAGGGGACTTGACATTTAGCTCTACATGTGGAGACGAAAAGTCTGGGGGGTCAAGTCAACCTAATCCCAAATCATATCTAACATCCTATGTTTAAAGAACTATGTTATCCACAAAAGAAGGACTCTCGGACAGAATCTATTCTATACTGACTGTGCGTGCGTGTACAAGCGTCTAAGTGTCTACACTAAATGCGAGGGGGTAGGAATATTCCATGGTAACAGGACTATGAATTACTTGCATAAGGACAGAGAAGCCGGGCCTTTTGCTCGGTAGCTGGAAGGATGTTTACTTAAACTACTAGACAGGAATGCATCGGCTGAGGGGCGAAGCAGATAACTCGAAGGTGAAATACAGTTCTTGGCAGAGAATAGGCTGATGTCAGGCTTCGGGAGCCGCGCAGAGAATGAGACAAAGTTCATGGTCACGGATGCAGGTTCTGACTGGGGTTTTCAGAGGCAGAAGGCAAGAAGAGTTTGATGACAGAATCAGGGCCTACTTGCCTGGACTGTAAAATGGCATAAGTGAACCATATAAAGCCGATGGCCTTTCATACTTAGGAATGGAATATCCGGCCTATTCATGGCGGATCTGACAGAGGACATGTTGACGGTGGACGCACATGTGTTTGCGTCTTCATAACTGGAACTGGAGGGAACATACATGTACTTGTAACATGCACATAGAACCGTTGGGGTCCAAGATAGGGGACATAACTGACCAGAAAAATCCATATTTCCACATTCCCTCCTTGTCCCCTACTTGCCCGTTAAGAGATATCAATCTTCATCAATCCATTGATCTGTTCATATAACATCATTTGTTCTTCTTTCTTCTTCCGTGACGAATGAGATCTTGGTGGTGGAATACACGATGTGGCACACAGGCCACAGATCGCTGGTCCACATTGTAGACATAGACAGCAACTGAATAGTATGAGAAGGCCAATACCTAGGAAGGATAGAACTCTCCATCCCCAGGCTGATATCACACTCCAAAACCAACCGGACCAAGTCCAAGTGCCTGGGTTCTGGTGTATCTGGCTTACAATCTTATGAAGGCGAGTTATGGCTTTATATACAGATGGCGAATTTTCTGGTATGAATATGCAGCAGCTTGATCCGATGACCCTACAAGCTCCGCCCCTATCAGCCAGGATGACGTCAAGGACAAGACGATTTTGAAGCACAACAATCCGCATAGCAGACTGCTCTTCTGTTAAATTGCCTAAGGCGGAAATAGTTTCATTCACTACTGCTTCAAGGGTTCTAGTTAATCTACGTATCAGCTTACTATTAGTAACAGTACCTATATAGGGAAAGATGCCTTTATTAAAATCTACATACTTGTCCCATGCCGTCTCAGTATAATCGACAATTGGGAGATCTCTCCGCTCTCTATTGTGTACTAAATGAATATTTCTGTAATAATCAGGAGGAGCTAGGAAAACAGGTGGCAAAAGAAATGCAATGTAGCAGGTACCATCCCAGTCTAGAGGTAGACGCATATATGCAGTCTGACCACATATAAAGTAGGAGTGGCGAGAAGCTCTAAATGAAGATTTGCCTTGATCACTGAATTCTACTGTAGTAGTGCATTTACTATGGCCCATATGTATGGAACCAACCTTTCTTACACACAATTCACCCTTCGCTGGGAATACTGACATGGTTGGTAAAACTAGTTCAACTTCGGATTCGACATTTAGAATCATGAGATTAGGTGTAAAGTTACCTAATCCATATACTTCATTTTCTAGATCAGTTCCTGTTCCTTTGGGGCGACCCTCCTTGTCAGGGTAACAGACTTTGAATAAAACTAGGTTCAGATTTCCCCATACCCAATGGTCTTGGTAAACAGCTGTATCTGAGTCTATGGAATTGATTAAACTAAACCATGCTCCACAGGATCCATTATGTGTAAACGGATGTGGGAAGAAAGGCAGGACTCCTTCATAATTCTGATAGGGAGGGAGTCGGCCACACACCCAACAATTAGTAGCATTACTAGTCTGGTGGGAATGATGTAACATACTAATGAAAGTGTTATTGCGCAGCGCAAGTCTATAAGACAATTCATGCGGGGGTAAGTCACTAAAAGAATGTTCGGCAGTAACATTGTAAACGTTTCTGGCAATAGGGTAATATATGTGCAACAATATACTTGCAGTAATTATTAAAAGACTTAAGGAAAACAAGATTAATAATGTCACTATGCAATGGCTACGCAGTGATTTCCAATACGCCTGTCGTTTCATCACTTTTCGCGACTGTCCATGATTCAGGTCTAGGCGATACATGTCGGAGACAGATTCAACCGCTTCACCTAGGAGAGGACTTAAATAATCAAATCGTCCGACGGTTTGGGTCTAAGTTTCAGCTTATAAAGTTCCTTACTGGTGGTTTCAGCCAAAGGTAGTTTTGAGTCAATGGGTGAGGACATACGAGGTGGGCTGCTTACATCTGAAGGAAGTCCATGAAATTTTTTGATATGACTTGAATGCACCCATCCTTTCCTGCCCTCGATCTTCACGGCTGTCCTTGTGGTCAGCAAGACCAACTTGGGTGTCTTCCACCTGGGCTCCAGCTGAGTCTTTCGGTCGAAATTTCTCACAAGCACAAGGTCACCCGGAACTACGTCATGGGGTTTCACCTCAGTATTGTCGGGAAAGGCTGCAGCTACCTGTGAACGACAAGATTGTAGTGCAGACATCAAGGAAGCCAAGTAATCTGTCAGCATATTACACTCAACATCAGTTATTTTACGTGGTATAGGCGTCCCCCACATATTCGGTGGTCTTCCAAAGATCACCTCATAAGGGGATAGCCCTGTTCGAGAGTGTGCTACCATTCTCATGTAAAAGAGTGCAACTGGTAACGCTACTACCCAGTCGACACCTTTCTCTCTGCATATTTTGGACAATCTGATTTTCAGTATCTGATTATGTCTTTCTACGAGACCTGCTGCTTCGGGGTGTCGGACACAGTGGAATTTCCACTGATATCCTAACAGAAGTGAAACATGTTTCATTAATTCAGATGAGAACGGCTGGCCGTTATCTGAGTGAACAACACGTGGTAAACCGTATCGTGGGAAGAATTCTCGAACTAACTGTTTGGCAGTAGTCGGGGCAGTGTAATCTGAAACCGGGTATGCCTCCGTCCAACGGGACAGAGCGCAGACAACTACGAGAACATATTTGAATCCTCGACATCGTTCCATCTGGATATAATCCATCTGGAGGACTTCAAAAGGGTGATTAGGAGGATGAAATCCACCCTGTTCTACGGGAACACTTTTTCCTGGGTTGAACTGGCAACAGATCATACAGGTACGGACCTTTTGTTTGGCTGCTGCTCGTAAATGTTTATTGAACCAAATGTGTTGAATGCTGTCTAGCATAGCTTTTTCTCCTAGATGCGCTGGACTATGTATAGTGTTAACTATAACTTGGACCATTGAATCAGGAAGGAACCACACAGACTTTTCCTTCATCATCCATCCTTGGTCCGTTTGGATCCCTCCTAATTCAGTCCATTTCTTTATTTCGTCTGGTGTAGCATGTGTCTGTATGTCAATTACGTCAAGGGTAGGATCTTTAACTGTCATACAATGTGTCGGCATCGGGACTATTGTCTTTGTCATGTCGGATGTTTGAGTTTGAGCAGTCTGTTTAGCTGTTCTGTCGGCTAGATCATTGCCTTGAGAAATGATATCAGTAATCTTCGTATGAGCCTTACATTTCATAATTGATATTGCAGTGGGTAGATGTATTGCATCTAATAAGGCATGAATGAGGGGTCCGTGCTGAATGTGGGCACCGTGGGAAGTTAAATAACCTCTCTCTCGCCATAGCACGCCGAAGTCATGTACAACTCCGAATGCATAACGTGAATCAGTGTATATGTTGACTTTTTTATTTGTGGCTTGAATACAGGCTTGTGTCAGAGCGATAAGCTCTGCGGCTTGAGCTGACAAGATATTTATGCGATTAGTTTCAATGACTTCAGTATCTGTTGTGACTGCGTAAGCAGCCACTAACTCTCCTGTATTTGTTCTCATACATGAACCATCTACATACAATGTTAGGTCTGGATCAGACAATGGGACATCGGTTAAGTCTTGTCTGGGTTTCGTCGTTATTGTAATAACTTCAATACAGTCATGGGCTAGTGGGTCTGTTCCGGTTACTGGCAAAAGTGTGGCAGGATTCAATGTGTTACAGCGTCTGATTTCTATATGTGGCTGAAACAATGTAAGTTCGTACCCTGTAAGTCGCGCTATAGTCAAGTGTTGTGTTTGCGTTCTATTTACAAGAACCTCTACTGCGTGTGGTACTTGAACTGTCAATGGATGTCCTAACACTATGGCATCGCTTTGTCTGATTGCTAAAGCTGTCGCTGCCACTGATTTTAGGCATGCAGGCAAAGCCTGAGCTACGGGATCTAATGTACTAGAAAAATAAGCACATGGTTTGTGTGCTCCTGCTTGTTCCTGTGTGAGTACTGACAAGGCAGTACCTTCGCGTTCTGTAACAAAGAGTGTAAACTGTTTTCTGTAACATGGCGTTGCTAAAACAGGTGCTTGACATAAAGCTTTCTTTAGGCTTTCAAAAGCTTGTGTATGTTCCTGAGTCCAAGGGAGAACAGTCGATGTGGCTGCCTCCTGTGTTGTCAACTGAATGAGTGGTTTTGCTAGAAATGCATACTGAGGGATCCACTGCCTGCAATATGACGTGAGGCCTATGAAAGCCCGCACCTCCTTTTGCGTCTTGGGTATTGGCATGTTAGCTATTAACTGAATGCGGTCGGGTGTAAGCTGCCTTCCCTCCTTGGACAGCGAGTGTCCAAGATAAATAACTCGCTGGACACAGAATTGCAGCTTAGAAGGGGACACCTTGTGCCCCTTTTCGGCTAGAAAATGTAAAACTGTCAGTGATGCTTTTTCACATTCCGGTTCGCTTCTCGCGGTGATCAGCAGATCATCGACATATTGAAGCAGAGCAGTGTTAACTGGCATGTGGATACTGTCGAGTTCTCGTTTCAGTGCTTGGCTATAGATGCTGGGGCTTTCTGTAAATCCTTGAGGTGCGCGTGAGAATTTAAAGCTACGTCCATTTAAACTAAATCCGAACAAATATTGGCTTTCCGGATCTATTGGGACGCTGAAAAAGGCATTCTTGAGATCGATTACAGTAAAGAATGTTGCTTCGGAATCAATAGCTGTCAGTAATGACGAGATATCTGGGACCACAGGAAATTGTGGCACAACGCATTTGTTTAATTCGCGTAGATCAATAACCAATCGATATACTGGCGGGGCCTTTGGATCTGTTCGTTTAAGAATCGGAATTATCGGTGAATTACATACATTGGAGTCTGTTTCCACAACTACTCCTTGGGCAATGAGCTCGTCAATGATTTGTAGTAAAGCCACTACAGCATCTGGTGGTAACTTGTATTGTCGCATTCGTGGTAGCACCACTCCTGCCTTTAATGTGACTCGATATGGTGTAATATTCATGCATCCAACATCAGTAGGGCCTTGTGCCCATAGATGTGTAGGTAAAATCTGCAGTCGGGAATCCATGTCTCTAGACACATAGTGACCTTTAAAATCACGTAAAAACAACCTTACTCCTTCCGGAGAACAACATATTATAGCTCCTAGAGCTTTCAGTGTTTTTATTCCTAACAGATTTTCTGGACATGATTTAGTAAGCAATAAATCTGTAGTTCGGGTCAAAGGTCCTATCGTAAGTGGGAGAGGCTGTGATACTTCATTAACAATAGGTTTTCCTGAAAAACCAAGGGAAACATTTTGAGAGCCTGAGAGGGGTGCCCCTGGAACTTCACTACGTTTTATTGTTGTTCGACTTGCCCCTGTATCAAGTAAGAATTTTCTGTCTTGACCTAATAATTCACTGTGCACATAGGGTCCTTCTTGATCTACTGGTATTTCAATAAGGGGTAAGTCAACTTCCCTCTCTAGGCTTGTTCATGCGTATCGTTGATAATCAGGATAGTCGTACTGTGCGGTCTGGTACAGTTGTCGTGTCGTGGTTTGTGTGGCAGCAACGGGCAGCGCTGGTGCAGCTGGCACAAACTGTATAGACTGTTGTGAAGCTGGCATGGACTGTGCATGCTGCGGAGCTCCTTGTTCATTCTGGTCCTGTCTAGGTGGCCGTGGTCTTTCTTGTGTTTTGCCTATGGTGATATTATGTTTCAAAACTGGACAATCGTGTACGTAATGACCTGGTTTCTTACAATAATTGCATGTCCCTTTTACAGGTCCTGCTGAATCACCGGAATGTGTCGTACCCTTTTTATGTCCTTCAGCTGGAACTGTCTGAGAAACTAGCATTTTCATTTTCGTGTCTTTCATGCGTCTGTGTTCATGTTCTTGTTCCTCTCTAATTCTATTGTGATGGTATTGTAACATTTGTAACATTTGTGATGGAGTGTTACCTTGCCAGGTACTCTCGAATTTTAATACTCTATTCTTTACTTGGGGCAGGGCATTTTCTACTAGTTTTGTTACAAACAGATGTGGGTATGATTCGCTACTTGCTTTTAGGCCACTATTTATACCAAAACATTTTTCAAATCGGGCATAGTAATCACTAGTGTCTTCATCTTGCTTCTGCTTACAGGCTGAAATTGTACCCCAATCTTCCTTTTTCGTAGTTAGTAAACGTGGCAGTACCTGTACTAATAAACCTGGTAGGGCTTTAGTTTTATCCCCAAGTCCTGCTCCTGCAGTTCGGGCCTTTTCTTCTGCTTCTAATACTGACCATTCTATCTTTTGGTCTCCTACCTCCCACTCTTTTTCCCTGAGTTTCTCATAAATGCCAGCAGGCATCAATACCTTTAATATTGTCATAATGTCGGGATAGGTATACTCTCCCATGAGTAACATGTCTTTAATTTCTCGGTGAAAACCCGCTGGATCTTTGTCATGACTGGGTACTACTTTCTTCATTTCTAACAATTCTATTTTCGATATGGGCGTATATACAAATACGCGCTTAAACTCGTTGTCCTCGCCCTTTATTGGGTGCACTTCTCGTAAGGGATTCTGTCTATCCATGTAATACGTCGTTCTTTCCTTGATGGGCAATGAGACACGGTCTGAACATACAAAAAGAATATACTGCTTTCTTGATTCTAGAATTTCTTTAATTAATTTAGTACCTGAACCTCTCCATCTATTCATAAGTAATTCAGTCAATATGTCAGGTAAGGGACCAGGGTCCGAATGCTGACTCTGATATAGTATAATGAGTTGTTGAATCATATAAATCCCAGCTAACCGCTGTTCATCTGGGGTGAGATTCAAAAATGTGCGTGCTACTGTATCATCACTATATTTTCCGGGACTGTCCACCCAATGGACAGCTGCCCTAGCTAAATCTTGTTCATCCATAGAATCTAGGAAATGATAACCCCTTCGTTCTCGGAGTAGTTTGTCGGCGGCTTGGAACGAATGCTCGTTAGACCTGATGTTAATTATAGGTATTTGGAAATTCCTGTTATTATCTGGACATATCGGACGTATCGGGTCAATAGGACATCTATTACTATTACAAGATCTTCCTTTACCTACATAGGCTATGGTGTCTGACTGTCCTGCGGGCAGTCCTGACCCTTCCTCCTCGCTTTGTTCGAACTCGTCTACCGCTAATCTTTCTTCGTGTAGGCGTTCTATTTCTTTACGGATCTTTCGGCACATGGCTATTATACAATTTTGTTTATCATGTCTACCTTCTGATATATTCTGGCTCCATCTGGTAAGAATTTGCATTGCTTCCGGGTCTACCCCCGGTCGGTCTTCATTTCTGATCACACAATTTATGAGGAAACGTAACAGTTCCCCCTGTATCTCCACTTTCTGGTATTCCATAGCTCTGTTAATACATTCTGAATCTTGCCCTGTTTGGACAAAATGATATATTTTATCTAGATGCGCAGTCATTCCTGGTAACTTCCCTAAATACACTGCGGCTCGTCTGATACATAATGATGCCAGGATCATTTCGTCCTCTTTGCCGGGCACAGGGTCATATCTACAATCTATAAGAAGTTCCTTAAGCGTACGGGCATTTATGAGTTTGGGGGTACGTGAATGTGCTGACTCTTGAAAAGTAAGTTTATTTATTCTGGGTGGCGTAGAAAAAATATTGGTAGCACCTCCCGTAGCCCCATCTGGGGTGTCGGGTGTGAAAGGATTCGTTGAACGTGACACAGCAACTATAGGTGTGGACACAGCTATAGAGGTAGCTGTAGGAACAGATGCAGAAACAGATGTGCTTGCCGGAACTTGTGACACGATCTGTTGCTGTAGAGATACTGGTACTGGGTCTTGGCGTTGAACCTCCCTGGTATGCGGTCTATGTGGGGCGGAATTAGCATATTCGGGAGCTGCGTCGTCTAAATATGAGGAGAGAAAGACATCTTCTGCTGTTCTAGGATGCCCCTTAGGGTGTACCTTTATTGGGAATAATGGGGGCGGCAAGTCTTTAGGTATCTCTGGAGTAGCCTTAGGTAATCCTTCGGCTAGAAGGGGATACATACCATTCATAAGGGCATTTCTTTGTCTGTCTACTTGTTCTGATTTCACTCGGATACCTTCTTCAACTAATAAATTTTCTCGAACTTTATTTGAACTCTCTTTATTCTTTTCTTCCTGTCGGAGTGCTTTTTCTGTACGTCTATGAGATTCTTTACGCCATAACTCAACGGCGTCTTTCTGTGACTGTCTGACTTTCCTTTTCCATAACTCTTCCTCTACTTTCATGATGCACTCTGCATCCCAGGTTCCCGCTGTGGGCCACCTCTGACTTTCTGGTAATTCCTTGGTGTAGTCTACCCATAAATCAAGAAATAATATAGCGTCTAAGCCATGTTTATGATACATGAAGTACCCTGGAGTGTCCCTAGGAGGAATAGGAACGGCTTCTTCGAGTACCCCTTTTCTTGTAGTGATCTGTCTTAGTTTCGACAAGAGCGGCATATTGACAACTGATCCGATACTTAATCTTGAACACACTTAGTACAAAAGCACAATAATGAACAACCATTCATACCACAATATGCAGGACGTTTTAACACATTAAACATTAAACATTAAACATTTTTTTTAACCTTTAAAATAACCAACAATGATGATCGTCTGCATAACTAATCACCAAGCATAATTCTTGACAATAACTAGATACTTCGGAATACTTGATATACTGCTAAACAGTACAGATACACTGCTAAAACAGTGCAGACCGGATTTGTGTACCCAAACCCGTCTTGACCGGCACAACCTATGTGCACGTCAGAAATGCCTCCCCAGTAATGGTACTCACCGGGTAGCTTCGGAAACGGAAGGCCTCGGAAACTGAACTTGGACCGGACTCGACTCGACTCGACTCGTCGGAAACTGGACTCGACTTCGAACTGGTGGGCCTCTGTATACCTCGGATCTTGCTCTCTCAGCTAGGCTCTGGTCGGGATACTTCGCACTTCTCACCGCCTCGTCTGGGTGTTGATCGCAGCCTCAGTCGCCCCCGCTTGACCGGAGGGAGATACAGGAAATCCTGCTGGTACGCGTTATTGTCCGTCCAGCTGTGGCAGGAGACCGGGCCTGCAACTCACCGCCGGCGCGTGAGATGAGAAAGTGTCCCTGTTCGGGCGCCATTCATGTGGTAAATAAAATTCATTACCGGGACTTAATTTGATACAGAAACATAATAAAATAGCTCAGTAAAATAAGAGGCAGAATCCGTGGTATTAGAGGTTCGGAATGGGCTTTATTCCAATGGACGATTATAATCGGTTGCTCCAAGTTCCATCACCACGGAGGTTCAGGAAGTGAAGTACATACTTTATTGACAAGAAATGATTTTTATAGAACATACATTACAATGAAGCGAATGCAGTAGGCGTAACAATTGATAAGGAAAATGACGATTCATATGCGTAACCGAAAATGGGTGTAATAAGGAGTAAAAAGGAACATAATTGGTTATAATGTCATATATAGGTGGATCTATAAGATAATACTTGGCATAGATGCGCGCGCAGCAGCATGACGTGTGATTGACGTGCAACTAGGGGGTGAAGGGGACTTGACATTTAGCTCTACATGTGGAGACGAAAAGTCTGGGGGGTCAAGTCAACCTAATCCCAAATCATATCTAACATCCTATGTTTAAAGAACTATGTTATCCACAAAAGAAGGACTCTCGGACAGAATCTATTCTATACTGACTGTGCGTGCGTGTACAAGCGTCTAAGTGTCTACACTAAATGCGAGGGGGTAGGAATATTCCATGGTAACAGGACTATGAATTACTTGCATAAGGACAGAGAAGCCGGGCCTTTTGCTCGGTAGCTGGAAGGATGTTTACTTAAACTACTAGACAGGAATGCATCGGCTGAGGGGCGAAGCAGATAACTCGAAGGTGAAATACAGTTCTTGGCAGAGAATAGGCTGATGTCAGGCTTCGGGAGCCGCGCAGAGAATGAGACAAAGTTCATGGTCACGGATGCAGGTTCTGACTGGGGTTTTCAGAGGCAGAAGGCAAGAAGAGTTTGATGACAGAATCAGGGCCTACTTGCCTGGACTGTAAAATGGCATAAGTGAACCATATAAAGCCGATGGCCTTTCATACTTAGGAATGGAATATCCGGCCTATTCATGGCGGATCTGACAGAGGACATGTTGACGGTGGACGCACATGTGTTTGCGTCTTCATAACTGGAACTGGAGGGAACATACATGTACTTGTAACATGCACATAGAACCGTTGGGGTCCAAGATAGGGGACATAACTGACCAGAAAAATCCATATTTCCACAGATCAAAGGCGGGAGCCCGAAACGCGTATAGCATCCGATTTTAGCTGTGTGTGCCTGCCTCATCCGCTGCACCTTCATGCTGGAACTGTACCTACCTGGGAGGCTCTCTCCAATGGGGCAACCTTGTTGTGTTGGAATATATATATATATAATATTCACTGAAAAAACCATAGGTTTTACAGTTGTTATAGTTAGGAATTAGCATTTAAAAAACCTTAGAAAGTCACTGAAAATAACATAGGTTTCAGGGACGTTATAGTTAGTTGGACATTTGACTCATTTAAAACCAGAGAAATTTGCCTGTTATAGTTAGTTGAGCTATCTATAACTCGCGCACCTGCAATGCACTGCTGATGACGTCACATATTACATCACTCATGACATGATCAGTGACATCACTCATGACATCACTCATGACATCTCAAATGACATCACTCATGATATCATCCAGTGGTTGTGTGTTTCTGTAAAGTTTAAATATTTTTCATATATATCTATGCCAAGGTCTATTCAAGAATAAGTTGATGCATGACTGACTCTATAAGTCACTGATTGAATGTATGTTACTGAATGCATGGATTAGCGACTAGACTGTGTGAATGTTTCTCTTAGTCTCTCACTTTGTGTGTAAGCAGGTGCATGGCTTGGTGAGTAGCTACATCAGTGTGTATATGTGTTTTTCATTGATTGTATGAGTATCTGTATGGGGTCTGACTGTCTATGTGGGTGGTATCTGACTCTGTGCATACATGTCTGAATGGCCGATTCACTGGTTCTAAAGATTCAAAAGTGCATCTCAGAAGGGCTGTATAGATAGCTGACTGTGTGAACAGGTGTGTTCATTAGTGAATTGATGTCTCAGTTGTATATATGTGAGTAACTATATGTTTTTACACACTATATGTGAGTGTTGGGGTGTATAATTGACTATGTGAAAGACAGTGATTGCAAGAGTGTCTACATTCACGAATGTGTACACGTATTAGTGATTGTATAAGAGAGTAAGTATGTGATAGTATCTATATAAATAAGGAAAGTGTTGTGTGTATAAATAAGGCAGGTGTTGTGTATATATCTGCATAGGTGAGTACATGGGTGTATGATTGATTTTTGGCATGACTGAACAGATGTGTGAGTAACTCTATGGATCAGTAGCACTGTGTAAATGTATATATACGTGTATGAGTGGATATTATACTGATGTAATGATGAGTGACACCATGTATGAGTGATTGTATCAGTGTATATTCGGCTCACAATATATAGATAGGAATCAGTGGATGGATATCTGGTATTGGTGTGTCTATGCTTTTCAAAACGGTAGTCTGTATTTTAGAGTGCGTCTATCAAAGGTTATATTACAGTGTGAAGAGGTGTGTCAGACTATCACGTGGATGATGTCATCAGTGATTTCATTTGAGATGTCATCAGTGATGTCATGAGTGATGTCACTGACCATGTCATGAGTGATGTAATATGTGACGTCATCAGCAGTGCATTGCAGGCGCGCAAGTTATAGTTAGCTCAACTAACTATAACAGGCAAATTTCTCTGGTTTTATATGAGTCAAATGTCCAACTAACTATAACGTCCCTGAAACCTATGGTTTTTTCAGTGAATTTCTAAGGTTTTTTAAATGGTAATTCCTTACTATAACGTCAGTAAAACCTATGGTTTTTTCAGTGAATTTCGAAGGCTTTTTAAATGTTAATTTCATATTTTAATATTTATAAAACCCATCTTTTTTCAAATTGTTTTTTAATATTTTGCAACTCTATCATCCTTTTTTTAAACTTTACAAATGATGTAATATTTTATATGTTCCCCACAAAATATGTATATCTTTTTTTTTTTTTGTTGAGAAAACTAGTCCTGTACCGGTAGTCTACCAAGCTCGATTAACACGCGAATCCTATCCACCAAATTTAAATAATGCGCATTTCATATCCGACGGGTTTGTGGCACCGCGTCCCACGTAACAACATGTACATATGAGGTCGCGCCAGCTGCTACTTTGGTATGCGATGGGTACGCACTACCAAGCCGCGCGTTACGTCATGTACGTATAGGGTCGCGCCCGCTGCGTGTTGCGTATGCGACGAGTGCACAATGCCACGCCCTGTGTTACATCATAGACGTACGATGTCGCGCTGCATACGCCATTCCCTCATTTATTTTGTCTCAAAACTATATCTAAAAAACTTAAAAGTGTATATGAGAGCAAGGGATAATTAAAAATATTTTACACAGTTATATATTTCTAACTCTAATAAACTTATATTATAATAAATACATTTTCTCAAAATCACATCAGGTACGGTCTTATTGCGCACTGGCTGCGCGATTGCCATGTAAGCATGAAAAAAAAGCATTTCATTAGTTCATGACATTTCCCATTGTAACAGTTCGAAAACGCCACCCATTTTAGTCAATATCTGTACTGCATTTCATGAGACACACCTCTTCTGCTTAGAGAGCTTTGTTCAAAACTTTTTGCAATATACACATATCTTACACTACACACAACATTGCAACCATCATTTTCATCAATAGTCATGCTCTGTAAAGTAGCCTTCCACTTATGATACCGATACACCTAAAAGTTACATTACCAAAATTGTCTCCAATACCAAAGGTAACATGGTTGCATATGCTGTTCACAACACAACGTAATATAGTACGGCCCAGCGACAGTATCATGCATATATAATGAACACACGGACACAGCTAGATAGTGGAAGTGGATACGGGCACGTACGCTTTACTCCTTTTTATTACCATGGTGACATATCCAGTGACGTCTGTGCTGGATGTGTGTGCGGTAAGTCTAAACCAGCCTTCAGACAATGGTTGCTGCTAGCATCAACTACAACAGTAATCATTGGATCACACAAGGAGATTCAATATTAAACGAATCAATAATTAATGCTGCAGTGAGGTAGGGACAGTAGATGTGAAATAATATAGAAATAATTCCATTGTAAAAGAACAATAACTTGTGGTATACTGACACATAATCAATAGATCTGAAATAATACACATAAAGATTATATCATAAACGCTCCATCAGTTCTAGTCCACTCACATAACCACATCAAAAGCATTCAGCATGTGCACAGCCACCGATAATCCGTGCTGTAGACAGGCCGTACTAGGAGCAATATCTGTTGCCATCAACACTGCATCATCTGCAATACCGACTCAATCTGAATTATGAACACTGCTGTCTGCAGTGTAGGCCATATTGGCTATAAGTCACCTGACCCCGAGGAAGGCTGCCGGGCAAGATGGCATCCCTGGGGATCTCCTTTTGGAAGAACCTACAGCTTGGGCTGCAGTCATTGCACTATTAATGAATTTAATCTCCAGGGGTCATCCTATCCCAGACTTGTGGAAGGGTGCAGAGGTGATCACAGTATATAAAAAAGGAGATAGAGATGACCCTGCCAATTACAGACCGATCAGTCTGATTGACGTGATCCAGAAAGTGGTTGGCAGGGTCATCATCTTGAGGGTAGGTGCATGGATGGAGGAGGAACAGGTGCTCTCCCATTTTCAGGCCGGCTTTCGTAAAAAAGTGGGCACGATGGACCAGGTCTTCCGCTTCCTTGCGATCTATTGGAAGTCGGTGACAATTAATCATGGTAGCCCTTATCTGGCTTTCAAAGATCTCAGGATGGCGTTCGACCTGGTCCCTCGAGCAAGGTTGTGGGATATCCTGGAGAAGATGGGATTCCCGGGTCCATTGTTGGATTTCATTGTGAAACTCCACGAGGGAAACTATGCGAGGATCAGATGGGGCACTCAGGGACAACTGACGGAGAGGGTGCCCGTGATGAGAGGAGTTCGCCAGGGATGTGTTATGGCGCCGACTCTATTTTCCCTATTCGTGAACGGTGTGGTGGATTATCTGAGGGAAGAGCCGGCGGATGCACCATCCCTGGCAGGGGAAAAAACCCCAACTCTTCTCTTCGCGGATGACACCATCTTGATCTCGAAAACCCCAGCAGGGCTCCAAAAGCTTTTGAATCGCTTTAGTGAGTTCTGTAAGGACAGGGGTCTCCCAATCAATACCTGCAAAACTAAGCTAATGGCCCTCGCACCATCCAAAAGATTTAAGAATAACTTCATGTTAAATGGTGAATTCTTGGAGATGGTGGATAGTTTTGACTATTTGGGTGTTAGGGTGAATAGCCGGATGAGTTGGAGCGACCATCTGGCTAAAATGCTATTAAACTTTAAAAGAGTAGCTGGGGCGGTTTTGCGAGAACACAGGGCGTCTACGAGTAAACCAGTGGCACCTGTTCTCGCAATTTATGAAGGACAAGTATTGCCATCTGCACTATATGGTTCTGAACTCTGGGGGTTTGAGAACATCCCGGAGTTAATCACCTCAGAAAACAAGTTCTTGAGGGATCTTGTCGCTTTACCAGTCTCCACCCCATTAATTCCCCTACGTCTAGATATGGGCAGGCACCCTCTCAAAGAAATAGTGCGCCTTCGCCCTTTACTTTTTTGAGTGCGACTGAGAAGGACTGAAGAACTTAAAAACTTATCCTCCTCGACAGAGGTAACAGGATTAAGTGGTTGTGTAAGCTGAGGCAGCTGGTTGGTTCTTTAGGTTTGAGTGATCTATGGAGGAGCCAAACCCCTCCACCCAAGCTAGTCATTAAGAAGTTGTATTGGGATTGGGTGGAGCGGGAGACCTCTGGTAGAGATACAGGGAGTTCTCTCACTGACCGATTCCTAGAGTTTAAATGGTCTAGGTTATTTGAACTATTTCTTGATTTTATTGAGAAACCCCTGGATAGATCACTGTACTTAAAAGTTAGGTTTGGGACTCTCCCAGTAAATGCATTCACTTCCGGGTGGAACAACCCAAGTGGCTCTTCTAAGGCTTGTCCATGTTGTGTAGCTCCTTTAGAATCTGTGGCACACCTTATGTTTGCTTGTCCAGCATATAGGGTGCCGAGGAGGATATGGTTAAAACCCTTATGTAAACAACTGGGCCTTAGATGCCATGTAATGGCCCTACGGGTCCTTTGTACTGACACGTCTTCCACCTTGATGGTGTGTGGCGTAGCCAAATTTATTGGAAGAGCTTGGTTGATACGTACGAGGAGACTTAAGTCCCAACTTACCTCACAGGACAGAGGGCCCTTGATAACATAGCCCTAAGGGCTAGTTTTGTTGCCATAGGCATTAGGCAAATTGGGAAGTGGGTAGTACGATCTTAACCGTCTATTAAGCTTAATGACTCTTATTGTAGTTCTTGTATTATGATGTTATATATTTCGATTTTTATTATTGTAAATAAAATGTATTGTTGAGTCTTTCCTCTTTTTAAATGTTTAGTAAATAGTCAGGATTTTGACATGATTTAATTCTATTTTTTACTGCTGTATATATGTGCTTTTATGATGTTTTATTCATTGAATAAAGAAATACTGACTGACTGACTGATACATATGCATGGTGCAGACAGTACACACTGGAGCAATGTCTGTATGCAGTGTAGGCCAGAGTAAGCAGTCACAAGGGCCCACAGCCACATGGCATTCACTTGAGCTCTACAGTTTGCAATACACAAACTAAAAAAAAAGTGTGCAGAGCCTGCAATGATGCATATGAGTGGTGCAGACAGAGCGCACTGGAGCAATATCTTTTCATACAGAACTGCCTCATCTACAATACCGACTCAATGTCAAATGTGGACACAGAAGTCTGCAGTATAGGCCAAAGAGAGTGTTCAGCAAGGGCCCACAGCTACGTGGCATTGACTTGACCTCTATAGTTAGCAATACACGAAGCAAAAAGTATGTGTACAGAGCCTACAATGATGCGTATGAGTGCTGCAGACAGAGCACACTGGAGCAATGTCTTTTCCTACAGAACTACCTAATCTACAATAGCGACTCCATCTGAATTGTGAACACTGCTGTCTGCAGTGTAGGCCAGAGAGAGCAGTCAGCAAGAGCCCACAGCCACCTGGCATTCACTTGAGCTCTACAGTTTGCAATACACGAAGAAAAAAACGTGTGCAGATCCTGCAATGATGCATATCAGTGGTGCAGACAGAGCGCACTGGAGCAATGTCTTTTCCTACAGGACTGCATCATCTATAATGCCGACTCAATGTCAAATGTGGACACTGAAGTCTGCAGTATAGGCCAGAGAGAGCGTTCAGCAAGGGCCCACAGCCACGTGGCATTGATTTGAGCTCTACGGTTTGCAATACACGAAGCTTAAAAAACGTGTGCAGAGCCCGCAATGATGCCTTTGAGTAGTGCAGACAGAGCACACTGGAGCAATGTCTTTTTCTACAGGACTGCATCATCTACATTACCGACTCAATGTCAAATGTGAACACTGAAGTCAGCAGTATAGGCCATAGAGAGCGTTCAGCAAGGGCCCACAGTCACGTAGCATTGACTTGAGCTCTATAGTTTGCAATGCATGAAGCAAAGAAAACGTGTGCGGAGCCTGCAATGATGCGTATGAGTGGTGCAGACAGAGCACACTACAGCAATCTCTTCTCTTACAGGACTGCATCATCTACAATAGCAACTTGACCTGAATTGTGAACACTACTGTCTGCATTGTTAATTAAAAGCAGTACTCACACACACAACCATCAATACTTTTTCTCACTCCCTTTTTACAAAATAAAACAACATTAATTACAGAGAACTCTACAGTGAATAAATCAAAATAATTCGAATTGGTATTTTATCTCTCCACAGTCTACACTATTCACTGTTCCTTTGGCCTTCCAAGAAAAATTTGGTCATTTCACTAAACCTCTAACTGATATAAAAAAATTCTTGAAGCAAGTCTACTAATGCAATATTGTGTATGTTCCAATAGACGTTCTAATTACTTAACTACTGGATTCTGTAATTAAACAATCACCACGCAATCTAAATTGTGAACCCTGCGAACTGCAGTCTACACCAAATCCAGTGGTCATTCACAACTCACAGCCACATACTGTTGGATTCGGAAGCACAGAGTTGGTTGCACCTGATCCGAGGGGGTACAAAAAATCATCACCGACTTTAACTTATGACATCCTCAATCGTAGAATCAAGACCCCATTTCACGGTTTGCACCTTCTGTGCCACAGTATACTCCACCGACTACTGTCAACCAAGCCCAATAATCATGTGCAGCAGTTAGCTATGGAATCACAGACTGTGGTGCACCTCAACACATGAACTTCTGAAAAAAGCAAGCAGCAGGTAATATTAGACATCATCCATTATGGGATCAAGACACCGTTCCACAGTTGGGACCTAAAGTTGAATGAACCTGATCGAAGAGAGTACCTTCATCTCCACTCTCAAATGCAGTTCTAATATCGTCGATTGTGGAGTCAACACACCGTTCTACTTTTGGAACCTAGAGTTGGTTGCAGCTGGTAGAAGGTAATACCTTCATCTCTACTCTCAGATATAGTTCTAACATCATCTATTGTGGGATCAACACACCATTTCACTGTTGGGACCTACGGTTGCTTGCACCTCATCGGAGGGGGTACACAGAAATCATCACAAATTGTAACTTCTAACATCCTCAATCATATAATTAAGACCCCATTTCACTGTTTGGACCTGCTCTACCACGGTGTATTCCAGCAATACCAGTCAACTAAGCCCGATAACCATGTGCAGCACTTAACTACAGAAGCACAGAATATGATGCACCTCAACAGACGGAGTTCTGTGAAAAACCAGCAACAGGTAATATCGGACATCGTCCACTGTGTGATCAAGACACCATTCCACTGTTGGTACCTAGAGTTGGATGCGCCTCATCAGAAGCTATATACAAAAATCATCACACACTTTAACTTCTGACATCCTCAATCATAGAATTAAGTCCTTGTTTCACTGTTCGAACATGCTGTACCGCTGTGTACTCCCGCAACTGCAATAAACCATGCCTAATAATTATGTGCAGCAGTTAACTACAGAAGCACAGAGTCTAATCCACCTCAACGTAAGGAGTTCTGTAAAAATTAAGCAGAATGGAATATCGGACATCTTCCATTGTGGAATCAAGAGAATGTTCCACTGTTGCAACCTATAGTTGGTTCCACCTGGTCAAAGGGAGTACCTTCATCTCCACTCTCAGATGCAGTTCTAACATCATCCATTATGGCATCAAGACACCGTTCCACTGTTGGGACCCAGAGTTGGTTGCAGCTGGTCAAAGGGAGTACCTCCATCTCCACTTGCAGATGCAGTTCTAACACCGTTCCATTGTTCGGACCTAGAGTTGGTTGCACCTGATCGGAGGGGGTACACCGAAATCATCACAGACTTCAACTTCTGACATCCTCAATCATAGAATCAAGACCCCGTTTCATTGTTCGGACCTGCTGTACCGCACTATAGTCCAGCAACTACAGTCAACAAAGCCCAATAATCCTGTACAGCAGTTAGCTACGGAAGCACAGAGTGTGATGCACCTCAACAGAGGGAGTTCTGTGAAAAGCAAGCAGCAGGTATTAGCGGACATCATCCATTATGGGATCAAGACACCGTTCCACTGTTGGGACCTAGAGTTGGTTGCAGCTGGTCGAAGGGAGTACCTTCATCTCCACTCTCAGATACAGTTCTAACATCGTCCACTATGGTATCAAAACACCGTTCCACTGTCGGTACCTGTCGGATTACTGTGTTACTATTATACAGAGCACTCCACGCTCCTGGGCCTCAGGCTGGGCTCTGTGTGCCTGTGTCGCAGTAGCCAGTGTTAATCTCAGGAGCCTTCCGAGCTCGCAGACCTCGGCCCAGGACCTTCTGCCGGCACGTGGTCGGCCCTCTTTCACATACAGCCGTGTCGAAAGGTGAACTGTGGGGCATATATGCGTCACAGCGGCCATGTCTGTTTCTGAGTACCAGCAGGCTGAGAGCATTATTCCCGCAGCCACCTTTGCTCACAGCATCAGCCTCATGGCGGTGAAAGCTGCGCAGACCGGGCAGACACATTCGCCAATCCGGAAGAGAATCACACCCAAAGAAACGTGCCTTTTATTCATACCCATACGCTAGCCTTGCGTACAGTGAGCCAGACCACTTCCCTAAACATTTTGGGGGGGAGGCACGTACGCGCTACCATTCCGTAATCTTCCCTACTGACTGTATTATCATGGTTGCGTCCACTGTCCACTTCACTCAATAGACCATCAGTGTATGTTGACATGTACATGTCTGTGCCCTGCATACTCAAGTCTGTCCGGCACATCCCTTCAAGACTTTGCATTGTATACTTTTATAATCAAGAATTACTTGCCACCTTCGCACATACTTTGCTCTCATCTCTCCCCGCATTCTTCATAGCGAGGCAGAGGTGCCATGCCATGTTTAGTTTGTATACATGGCTAGCCACGGTTCCCACAGTACATAGTGTCATTGAGTCTGCTACGTGCACATGTTGTTTGTCATGTTGAATGTCATTATATAAGGTAGCGCGTTTATTCACGAGCAGTGGCATATTCCATTTACATATCGCTGTACATATCGCTGTCTTAAAGAGCATAAAACAGTTTTTCTCACAGGTAAATAGTGCGACCACAATGGCAGTCATTCATTACTATCCAAGAATGTCCAACTACACGGCGCTTCTAAGCTTACAACCACCAATCTTGCATCTTTTCTTAAAAGCACTCCACCTCCCACAATCACACCAAGATCCACACAGCTTTCTAACGACAGTTATCTGCTTCTCAATAACATACACTGCTACGGATTATGAGCTGGCATACCGCATGTCCTTACTGTTTCAAACACAGTAACTTCCTGTGGCATTCTTTTGATCATCTCTGGAATAACAGGAACAGTGCCCATAATTCTCACCCTCTTTGCGGCCATCCTACTACTAATTTTACTTCTAGAAATGGCTACGCTCTCTATGGTAACAACTATGTCTGACAGAATACGCCTCTACGCCAAGCTACATCAATACTGTAAAAAAATGGAAAAACTTTTCGGCTGCCTGCCTCTATCTATTATCGGAGCTAGCTACAACATAACATTTATCTACACTTATGCAATATGCGTACAACCATCGTTTGATTGCAAAACTTGCCCATTCGAATTGGCGAATGGATGTATACCTTGCCAACATCTCAACAATCGCTCCAGATATCCAGCAGGTAATGGAGTATCTTGAAAACCATGAACGTGATTGTTCTGGCAGTGGAGCAATGCAAATGCAATGCAAAAAGGAATCGCAGCGCAATGGGATTTCTGCGCAGCCGCGAAATATCTCCTGCAACGTGCGACCTTTCACAACATCGCAGATTACCTGCCCATTTAAATTACCGCTCCAACATTCGAGGAACATTACTGTCCCTTCGAGGATATGAATCGGATCGCTTCGCTTTTCTCGCACGATGGCAACAATAGCTTCTTGGAACATTATGCATCTCAAGCAGCTGAAGAACTTCTGGACTGGAATCTCCAAGACTTGTAAGAAACTCACATTATTCTTGAATAGATTTTTTTACATCTTTTTTTACTTTTTCCTTTAAATTTTTTATAATACACTTCAATCCTACTACTTTGATATAATAACTTTCTAAGTATACTCAGACATTTGAACTCTATCCTCATTACTCTCCCTTACGTTTCCAGTCTAACCAGAAATTGGTGATGTATGGCCTATGCAAATACGCTATTTACTTCCAAAATTAACCTAAACCCGACACAGCAACTACAGTCAACAAAGCCCAATAATCCTGTACAGCAGTTAGCTACGGAAGCACAGAGTGTGATGCACCTCAACAGAGGGAGTTCTGTGAAAAGCAAGCAGCAGGTATTAGCGGACATCATCCATTATGGGATCAAGACACCGTTCCACTGTTGGGACCTAGAGTTGGTTGCAGCTGGTCGAAGGGAGTACCTTCATCTCCACTCTCAGATACAGTTCTAACATCGTCCACTATGGTATCAAAACACCGTTCCACTGTCGGTACCTGTCGGATTACTGTGTTACTATTATACAGAGCACTCCACGCTCCTGGGCCTCAGGCTGGGCTCTGTGTGCCTGTGTCGCAGTAGCCAGCGTTAATCTCAGAAGCCTTCCGAGCTCGCAGACCTCGGCCCAGGACCTTCTGCCGGCACGTGGTCGGCCCTCTTTCACATACAGCCGTGTCGAAAGGTGAACTGTGGGGCATATATGCGTCACAGCGGCCATGTCTGTTTCTGAGTACCAGCAGGCTGAGAGCATTATTCCCGCAGCCACCTTTGCTCACAGCATCAGCCTCATGGCGGTGAAAGCTGCGCAGACCGGGCAGACACATTCGCCAATCCGGAAGAGAATCACACCCAAAGAAACGTGCCTTTTATTCATACCCCTACGCTAGCCTTGCGTACGGTGAGCCAGACCACTTCCCTAAACATTTTGGGGGGGAGGCACGTACGCGCTACCATTCCGTAATCTTCCCTACTGACTGTATTATCATGGTTGCGTCCACTGTCCACTTCACTCAATAGACCATCAGTGTATGTTGACATGTACATGTCTGTGCCCTGCATACTCAAGTCTGTCCGGCACATCCCTTCAAGACTTTGCATTGTATACTTTTATAATCAAGAATTACTTGCCACCTTCGCACATACTTTGCTCTCATCTCTCCCCGCATTCTTCATAGCGAGGCAGAGGTGCCATGCCATGTTTAGTTTGTATACATGGCTAGCCACGGTTCCCACAGTACATAGTGTCATTGAGTCTGCTACGTGCACATGTTGTTTGTCATGTTGAATGTCATTATATAAGGTAGCGCGTTTATTCACGAGCAGTGGCATATTCCATTTACATATCGCTGTACATATCGCTGTCTTAAAGAGCATAAAACAGTTTTTCTCACAGGTAAATAGTGCGACCACAATGGCAGTCATTCATTACTATCCAAGAATGTCCAACTACACGGCGCTTCTAAGCTTACAACCACCAATCTTGCATCTTTTCTTAAAAGGACTCCACCTCCCACAATCACACCAAGATCCACACAGCTTTCTAACGACAGTTATCTGCTTCTCAATAACATACACTGCTACGGAATATGAGCTGGCATACCGCATGTCCTTACTGTTTCAAACACAGTAACTTCCTGTGGCATTCTTTTGATCATCTCTGGAATAACAGGAACAGTGCCCATAATTCTCACCCTCTTTGCGGCCATCCTACTACTAATTTTACTTCTAGAAATGGCTACGCTCTCTATGGTAACAACTATGTCTGACAGAATACGCCTCTACGCCAAGCTATATCAATACTGTAAAAAAAATGGAAAAACTTTTCGGCTGCCTGCCTCTATCTATTATCGGAGCTAGCTACAACATAACATTTATCTACACTTATGCAATATGCGTACAACCATCGTTTGATTGCAAAACTTGCCCATTCGAATTGGCGAATGGATGTATACCTTGCCAACATCTCAACAATCGCTCCAGATATCCAGCAGGTAATGGAGTATCTTGAAAACCATGAACGTGATTGTTCTGGCAGTGGAGCAATGCAAATGCAATGCAAAAAGGAATCGCAGCGCAATGGGATTTCTGCGCAGCCGCGAAATATCTCCTGCAACGTGCGACCTTTCACAACATCGCAGATTACCTGCCCATTTAAATTACCGCTCCAACATTCGAGGAACATTACTGTCCCTTCGAGGATATGAATCGGATCGCTTCGCTTTTCTCACACGATGGCAACAATAGCTTCTTGGAACATTATGCATCTCAAGCAGCTGAAGAACTTCTGGACTGGAATCTCCAAGACTTGTAAGAAACTCACATTTTTCTTGAATAGATTTTTTTACATCTTTTTTTACTTTTTCCTTTAAATTTTTTATAATACACTTCAATCCTACTACTTTGATATAATAACTTTCTAAGTATACTCAGACATTTGAACTCTATCCTCATTACTCTCCCTTACGTTTCCAGTCTAACCAGGAATTGGTGATGTATGGCCTATGCAAATACGCTATTTACTTCCAAAATTAACCTAAACCCGACACCCATTTAGAAACCATGTCTATTCTTTGTGCACACACCTCTCTGCCTGCCTGTTATTCACAAAGCCCTTTCACACAATTTTACTCAAAGTCAGCCTCTGCTCAGAACCTCACGATAAAAATGCAAAAAAAAACGACTTTGTTTAGGAACTGGTTGGCACAGTGTAGTAATCGTAAACTACCTTTATTTTCATTATAAAATGTATTTATTCATGTCTAGTAGCTATTCTGTAGGTCACATAGAACTGTAACATATAATGTGCAATTGACTAATGCAGGAGCTTCGATTTGACTACAGCAGAAGCAATTGGATTTTGTCTAAGCTTGATGCCTTAGCTCTCTACACAAGAATGTTTTTTTGAAACAGGTTGAAGACAATAATGTACGGTTTGACTACAAAGGTACCGAATGTGCTTCTCAGAAGCAAAATGTTTGTATTCATCCTCCAAGTTCCAATGTGGGTAGAACTAGTACCAATTCTGACACACACCACATTGAATCTACTGTACAACAAATTGCTAACTATTCTACTGTTGTTAATTTTCTGTTACAAAAAAGCACTGCCAAGGTACATAAAAAGTTTGATGACTACATTTTGCAATTTCTTTTTTATTTATTTATTTTCTTAAATGATACACGTGGTAATCGTATCCTACCTTTATTTTCTTTATAGAATGTAGAGTCATTCAAGTGTAATAGCTATTGTTTATTTCACATGCAACTGTAACATGTAATATACAGTTCATCGATGCCGGAGCTTACGTTTGAATACAGCAGAAGTGGTTCAACTTTGCATCAGCTGGATACCCTAGCTTTTGCACCAGTGGGTCCTATTATGGCACTTAAATAAAGACACTTTCTATATAATTTTCAAACTCCATCCCTTTATTACACACAACCACTTTCTTAGACACAACTCATTTTACCATTTTCCTTCTCTGGCATTGCAACATTCTGCATTATATTCTTCACGATTATTCCTTTATTCCTGCTTCCTAAAACACTACATTCGACTCTTCAGACCAATAGGGATGAGTAGTTCGTTTCACACTCCCTGTATAGAATAAATGCCCACTAACACTACTTACACAGGTATGCTACAGAGGCCTGTATCCTACAGCGCACACAGCACATCACTTCACAGCAATAAACTCACAAATTACACTCAGTTTCATCCCTGAGTCTTCATGCCGATACCACTAAGTACTTTGCTTCCCACTCCCGCTATACTCTAAACGCATACTAACACCACCTGCACAGATATGCTACAGTGCCCACTATGCTACAGCGCCCAGAGCACATCACTTTACAGCACTCAGCTCACAGTTTAGACGCACGGTTTCATCCCAGAGTGTACCGGCACCTCACCTCAGCACCATCTCACAGTGGGTAAAACAGCAATTTCACACCAGTAGGGATAAATAATTAGCTTCACACTCCCTCTATAGCACACCCTACCCACCCTACAAAGCTCACAGCGCTCCTACCCCCCACTTTCCCACTTTTTTCTCCCTTTTTTCCCCTTACTCGCTTCAATGGAATCACAAAATGGCGGCCAACACTTCCTAGTTGCAACCATTCGCACCGCTCACAGCCAATCACCACAAGCTCGTGCTCGTAATGCCTCAGCCAATCAGATGGCAGAATTCCCAAATATCGATATCTGTAAATTTTGATGTTTCTCAAAAACTACTGAATGGATTTACATCAAATAAACAAAAGCGTGCTTTCTAGACCAAGACCCTTCTCCCTTCCAAATTTGGGGTAATTCCGTTCACCCGTTTGACCTGTAGCCTTGTCTAAAGTTTCCTATGGAAATTAACATTGAAAAACACTAAATCGATATTTTGTACAACTATATTTTTGACATCGATATATTTTTACCTCAATATTTTTCACATCTGTATTTTTGAGGTCGATATTCTGTCAGTGAACCATCCAGGCGGTGTCGTGTAGGGGACAACATGGTGCATTTCTCCAGTTTGCTGGCGCTAAGATAGTGTAAGCTTCACCTGCAGGTCAGAAGTGGCCTCACCTGCGTCATTCTTCAGGTGCTCTCCTCTCAGAGCAGGTAATCCCTGACTGTCTGGTTCTCCCACTGTAGATGACAACAACTTCCTACCCCTTACTCTTTGTATGGCCTTCTGTACCTTCTGTTTAGTGACAGTACCCCTTGGAATCTGTGCTTTTGAGGCACTCACACAGCCTGTCCCTCCTGTCTTCTGTCTTGCCGGTGGGAGCACATTGTCAAGGATTCAGATAATGACCCTTATCTGAACAAGTACAGCCTATCATTCTAAGAATACCGTGGCTATAGGGCATACATATTCCTGCCCAAAGGCCTGCGTTAACGAGTAGACCTGTCCTGGCAAATACTGTTCTGAGAAACCATCACTGCCACCACTATGGCCTGGCCTGAACAGGTATCCTGCAGCGCATTGACAGGGACCCCATTCACTGTAACTTCCCGGAAGTGATTCACGCCCCCTCAGGCATCGCCAGCTTACCTTATGGGTCTACCTCCCAACTAAGGGATATGAGCGCATTCTCTATCTTCTCCGCCTGGGAATGATTTGTGCCTAATCCTTTGGAGTGCCCAATGGTGGGGGGCTTCGTGAGACTCACAGAGTTCCACTTCCTGTGCCCTGACTGGAGACAGTCATAACACCAGGGAGAGTGAAAGGGTGCCCACCAAAACCTCCCCATCTGTACTTTCCAGAGGTTTGGAAATCCTGTCACTCTAAACTATTTTGGTGTCTTTTTGGAACTTCTCCTGGCCTTCTTCTCCCGTCGGTGTTCATCTGAACTTAAACCACACTTCCTGTGGTCACTCCAAGGTACCTTTTTGACAAACTGGGTCTGATTCAGAGGTCAGCCTCCTATCCAAGCTCTATGGGCACAGTGATCTTGATGTTCATAAGATGCTGGCACTGCTCTGTAAAATAATTACTTAAAATGTGGTCCTTCATAATCACATTGTATAGCCCATCATAATCCTTTACTCTACTGCTTCTCACCCAGTCACATAGTACCTTGCTAAGTGTATCCACAAAATCCACCCATGACTGGTGTAACTGCTTCTAATAATTCCTGAACTTTAGGCAATATTTCTCAGAGGTCGAACCAAACTTACTGATAACAGCTTCCTTCATGGTGAAATACTACATCTTGTCAGCTACCTCTGCGGCCACTAGGGTAGCACACCCAGCAATGGGCATGTGCTTCCACAGACTGACCCCCTAGTACTCTTCTAGCCCTCTACGCATAAAACACAAGTTTTTCTCAAGGAGCCCCACACTCCAGTAAAGGCAATAAAATGAATAAAACTTTCTATGATCACAGAGCATTCAGCTTGTTCTCACGTTAGAGACTGAACCCTTTCAATCTCCTGAGGCGGAATCTCCTGAGACTGAACCCTTTCAATCTCCTGAGGCGGAATCTCCTGAGGCGGAAGCCGGGAGACCGCCGATTATTTTAAAAATTGTCACTTTGTTTACTCTGTGTCACCACGTAAAACTGCATTTTAAAGCGCACTCACCCGGCAAGCATCACAGCAGCGGGCTAGAGTCACGCACAAACAGCGACCCCTTCGCTGCAACGAAGATAGCCAGGAAATCACTCTTCGCCGCCATTCACGGTGAGGAAGCGAGGCCACGCCCACCTGAGGCCACGCCCACTCCCACAGCATAAATACGCTGCTGTCAGCACTAAGCTACCAGAACCCTTTCAATCTCCTGAGGCGGAAGCCGGGAGACCGCCGATTATTTTAAAAATTGTCACTTTGTTTACTCTGTGTCACCACGTAAAACTGCATTTTTAAAGCGCACTCACCCGGCAAGCATCACAGCAGCGGGCTAGAGTCACGCACAAACAGCGACCCCTTCGCTGCAACGAAGATAGCCAGGAAATCACTCTTCGCCGCCATTCACGGCGAGGAAGCGAGGCCACGCCCACCTGAGGCCACGCCCACTCCCACAGCATAAATACGCTGCTGTCAGCGCTAAGCTACCAGAACCCTTTCAATCTCCTGAGGCGGAAGCCGGGAGACCGCCGATTATTTTAAAAATTGTCACTTTGTTTACTCTGTGTCACCACGTAAAACTGCATTTTTAAAGCGCACTCACCCGGCAAGCATCACAGCAGCGGGCTAGAGTCACGCACAAACAGCGACCCCTTCGCTGCAACGAAGATAGCCAGGAAATCACTCTTCGCCGCCATTCACGGCGAGGAAGCGAGGCCACGCCCACCTGAGGCCACGCCCACTCCCACAGCATAAATACGCTGCTGTCAGCGCTAAGCTACCAGAACCCTTTCAATCTCCTGAGGCGGAAGCCGGGAGACCGCCGATTATTTTAAAAATTGTCACTTTGTTTACTCTGTGTCACCACGTAAAACTGCATTTTTAAAGCGCACTCACCCGGCAAGCATCACAGCAGCGGGCTAGAGTCACGCACAAACAGCGACCCCTTCGCTGCAACGAAGATAGCCAGGAAATCACTCTTCGCCGCCATTCACGGCGAGGAAGCGAGGCCACGCCCACCTGAGGCCACGCCCACTCCCACAGCATAAATACGCTGCTGTCAGCGCTAAGCTACCAGAACCCTTTCAATCTCCTGAGGCGGAAGCCGGGAGACCGCCGATTATTTTAAAAATTGTCACTTTGTTTACTCTGTGTCACCACGTAAAACTGCATTTTTAAAGCGCACTCACCCGGCAAGCATCACAGCAGCGGGCTAGAGTCACGCACAAACAGCGACCCCTTCGCTGCAACGAAGATAGCCAGGAAATCACTCTTCGCCGCCATTCACGGCGAGGAAGCGAGGCCACGCCCACCTGAGGCCACGCCCACTCCCACAGCATAAATACGCTGCTGTCAGCGCTAAGCTACCAGAACCCTTTCAATCTCCTGAGGCGGAAGCCGGGAGACCGCCGATTATTTTAAAAATTGTCACTTTGTTTACTCTGTGTCACCACGTAAAACTGCATTTTTAAAGCGCACTCACCCGGCAAGCATCACAGCAGCGGGCTAGAGTCACGCACAAACAGCGACCCCTTCGCTGCAACGAAGATAGCCAGGAAATCACTCTTCGCCGCCATTCACGGCGAGGAAGCGAGGCCACGCCCACCTGAGGCCACGCCCACTCCCACAGCATAAATACGCTGCTGTCAGCGCTAAGCTACCAGAACCCTTTCAATCTCCTGAGGCGGAAGCCGGGAGACCGCCGATTATTTTAAAAATTGTCACTTTGTTTACTCTGTGTCACCACGTAAAACTGCATTTTTAAAGCGCACTCACCCGGCAAGCATCACAGCAGCAGGCTAGAGTCACGCACAAACAGCGACCCCTTCGCTGCAACGAAGATAGCCAGGAAATCACTCTTCGCCGCCATTCACGGCGAGGAAGCGAGGCCACGCCCACCTGAGGCCACGCCCACTCCCACAGCATAAATACGCTGCTGTCAGCGCTAAGCTACCAGAACCCTTTCAATCTCCTGAGGCGGAAGCCGGGAGACCGCCGATTATTTTAAAAATTGTCACTTTGTTTACTCTGTGTCACCACGTAAAACTGCATTTTTAAAGCGCACTCACCCGGCAAGCATCACAGCAGCGGGCTAGAGTCACGCACAAACAGCGACCCCTTCGCTGCAACGAAGATAGCCAGGAAATCACTCTTCGCCGCCATTCACGGCGAGGAAGCGAGGCCACGCCCACCTGAGGCCACGCCCACCCGCCACTTTTTTTACCTATAAGGATGTGCAATCACCGGACGCGCAGCGGACGGGCGCAGCGGGCGCGCCGTCAGCGCGCCAAAGGCGCGCCAAAGGCAAGCCCGTCTGGGCCCGTCCGGCCCCGGACGGCCCTAGGCCCCGTTACTCTGCCGGGTGGCCCTCAGGACCGAGTGACGTACACAGCAGATATATTGCGCTCCCTTCGACCTAAGAACATCCTTACCTGCTACCACACGCTCACCGCAGGTAATGCTTTCTCGTTCTGTCCTCGATGCAATCCGACTCCCCCCCTGAAATCTACCACACTCCCTTTGAAGTTGGGACTTCTTAACTGCCGTTCGCTCCCCAAACATGCTTCCGAAGTAAACCTTTTGATTCAGAATCAGGATCTTGACCTACTGTTCTTAACGGAAACATGGCTATCAGATAACACCGACCCTGACGTCGTCGCGGCCCTACCCACTGGATACTTCTGCCAAGCTTTAAATAGACCTAAAGGGAGAGGAGGCGGGGTAGCTATAATTCACAGGGAACAATTCACCTGTAGGATGGCTAACGCTGGTATCGAGGACTGCGAGAGCGGCCAATTCTCCATCCAAATCTCCTCATCCCTTTCCCTGGCAGGGCTACTGATCTATCGCCCCCCAGGAGCCCCAGGCAATTTTATCAATTCCATATTCGAATCTGTATCACAATTAGCTTCCTCCACCTCCAACTTCCTTATACTAGGTGACCTGAATTTCCACTTCCTAGACCCCATGGATCGAGTAGCCTCGGATATTAGACACGACTTAACATCTTTAAAGATACATCTAGTGAATAACGAGCCTATCCATGAGAAGGGCCATCTATTGGACCCTATCCTCACCAATATAGCAGCGGTGACCACCAACCTACCTGTGACCCTACCATGGACGGACCATTTTCTGGTCCCTTTTTCCTGGGAAATCCCCAAACCTACTCTCCTAACCCCTAAAATCCAGGTTACCGACCGACAATGGCGCAAATTGTCACCGGAGAAATGGGCTGCTTCTCTTGCAGACTCCATTCCCGAGCTCTCCTTTGACCCCAACACGGCTGACAAACAATTTTGTGATTGGATCACTTCGTCCCTTGATACGATGCTTCCGAAAACCACCACCCTTAAACAGCCCAAGAGAATTTCCCCCGCTCTATGGTATACTCCAGAGCTTAAAGCTCTGCGCCAAGACTGCAAAAAAACCGAACGCGCTTGGAGACGTGAAAAATCAGGAACCAATAAAAACACCTACTCTACCTCTCTTCTAAGCTACAAAATCGCTATTCGCAAAACCAAAAGCGCGTTTTATCAGGAGAGAATAGAAAAAGCGGGATGCTCCAGTAAGGAAGCATACGCCATCCTTAAAGAGCTCTCAAAACCCCCAGAACAAGGACTGGGACCTCCTTCCGACCCTAAAGCAGACCAGGAGAAATGCCAAAAATTGGCTAATTTCTTCCATGACAAAATCCGACTTATTCTGGACTCAATTCCTCCCTCGAGCCCAGGGGAAGAAATTGTTTCCCAATACACGACATCGTCCACTTGTCTGTCCACATGGGGCCAGGTCACAATAGACGAAGTGAGAAATACGTTCAACTCCATGAAGAGCGGCTCCCCTAGGGACCCTGCTCCTCTTCGGATCCTTAAGGAGGTAGCCCCCACTATCATCCCCTCCCTTACTCATTTGATTAATACCTCACTCCAACAAGGAGTCGTACCCTCGAGCTGGAAGAAAGCTGTGGTAAAAGCCCTACTGAAGAAACCTTCTCTCGATCCTGAGAACCTGGCGAACTACAGGCCCATTTCCCTACTCCCAGGAGTCAGCAAGATCGCGGAAAAATTAGTCAACAGGAAACTCTCGCAGTTTCTAGAGGCCAATAACAAGCTAAAAAGTTCCCAGACGGGCTTCCGACCAGGGCAGGGCACGGACATCGCCCTCCTGGCAGCGGTAGAGGAGGCCAGAGCGCTACTGGATGGGGGAGGATCAGTGGCAGTGATCCTCCTCGACCTTAGCGCGGCGTTCGATACCGTCGACCATCAACTCCTTATCGAAAGATTGGCAAGAGTTGGAGTGGAAGGTACAGCCCTATCCTGGCTGTCATCTTTCCTGGCCCAACGGTCCTATCAGATTTGGGAGAAGAACGCCCGCTCCTCCGAAATGCCCCTCCAATGTGGTGTGCCTCAGGGCTCTTCCCTGAGCCCCACATTATTTAATATCTATATGTCCACATTGGAGGAGGTTATCACCCCATTCGGAGTGAGCGTCGTCAGCTATGCTGACGACACACAATTAGTGGTGTCTTTGTCCCATCCCAAACAACAGAAAGCTGATCTCTTCAACTGCCTTACGCAGGTTCATCGTTGGATGAATAGATCAGCCTTAAAACTAAACGGGACAAAAACGGAGGTCCTTATACTTGGCCCGAAAGGAACCTCACTCCCCCTGGACAGTTGGCCAGCCTGTCTAGGTCCTCTCCCTGACCCAAAAACAGAGGTGAAAAGCTTGGGAGTATGGATCGACTCCGATCTCTCATTTATTCCGCAAGCAAAGAAGGTAGCAGGGACCTGCTTCGGTCTTCTAAAATCTTTGAGGAAAGTCCTGCCCCTTCTTCCCCCTAAATCCCAAAAACTGCTAATCCAAGGTCTCATAATATCGAGACTAGATTACAGTAACGTGATTTATCTGGGCGCTCCCGAAGCGACCCTTAATAAATTGCAGAGAATTCAGAACACTGCTGCCCGGATCATCACAAACACCCCGGCCAGATCATCTGCTAAACCCGCTCTCAAACTCCTCCATTGGCTCCCCATAAGGGAGAGAGTCAAATTTAAGGCCCTGTGCCTGGTCCACAAAACGTTGCATAACCAAGGGCCCCCAATCCTCAGCAATTTTGTCACCCCTTACATTACCACTAGATCCCTCCGTTCTAACGCAGAAAACCTCATCAATACCCCGAGATTCAGGAAAGCCCGATCAGGAGGAAGACGCTTCTCGGTACAAGCTGCCCGTCTTTGGAATTCACTCCCCCATGATTTACGTCTTGAACCACAATATCTGCGCTTCAGGAAGCTGCTAAAAACACATCTCTTTCCCTAGCTTCCATGCCCCCCCCCCTGTTTTGATTTCCCACCCTTCCTCTCTTTTGCTCTTGGCTCCCGGGCCTCAGATTTGTTGAATTAGGGTTTTTAGCGCTGGGATACCTCCGGGTGACTATGCGCTTTATAAAAAAAAAAAAAAAAATAAATAAATAAATAAAACAGCGCTAAACCAGCTGCAGTCCGCAAGACATATTTTCACTTAGTTCTGCATTTTAAATGACACAGTTTTCAACTTCCTCATTTTGTAGGATACTGCCTGTTTGTATATATTTTTTTAATTTCATAATTGAGGGGGAGACAAGCAGTACCCTGGCTTGTCTGGGTCTCATCCTTTAATTGGGTGTCAGAACCAGGCCACAGCCAGACCTCTGGCTCCAGCTAGCCTCGGGCTGTAAATTAAATAACAAACATCTATTATTCACAAGCTTGCTGTGGTAAAATATTCACAATCAATTATATGTGTTGATAAATACCATCTTTACTTAAACTCAGAAGTAACAGCTTGCTATTGCCTTAAACGCCTAAACCTCAGGTATGACTTCTGGTGACCACAACCTTTCTGTATTAATCATCAATTTGAACATTTCAATCATGGTGAAGCATATTTTGCCCCACAGTAAAGACAGAGAAGAGTACATTTGTGAGCCATGAAGGTTTATTACAAATTGGTAAGGTTATAATCGCAAATCAATAACTTCAATCATAAATCAATATTCACCTGCTTACACCACAGTCGAAAATCAACCGAGCAAAAAAAATAAACAGTACAGAGTTCAGTTATTTAAAGGCAGAAGCTAATCACATGAAGATTAACTTCCCTCTAGGGGAAATACCCTATGCTAATCTGATGTGGCAGTTAAAATCGGGGCAATCATAAGTAGCAGCTGTCAGCGGCATAGAATCGCAATCAGAACCAAATGAATGTTCCATTCAAGAACTGGATAAATATGCTTGCTCTAGAAAGTAAGGTCCTCATGTTTGAAGATACTTTACAGTCGGTAAGGCTCTGATTTGTAAAATCAGAGCCTTTCTCACTGCAAAATGGGTTCTTTTAATTCTCTAAACCCAAATAGCAATTCGGCAACGGATTACAGAATCTTACCAAATAGCTAATTGTGTTTAGAAATAAATAAAGACTCAGTATTTAGAAGGGGCATGTTAAGGGCATCCCTTCCAGATTGGAAACAGCGTATACAACGCTGGTTCCACAACACATGGCCTTACAACGCACTTGTTACAACGGCCGCGTTGTTACCACGCGTGCCATCACATCGCAAGTCGTAACAACGACTTGCTGTAGGAGGCGTGCAACACCAGGGAATGTGTTGGATATTAAATCTAACACCTTCCCTGCTGTTGTACAAACTGGAGTAGGAATAGTAATTAACACTATTCCTAAGTCCAGCGCGCCCCCTGCACCAAGTTACGACTTGTGATGTAATGGCACGTATGGTAGCAACGCAGTCTTTGTAACGACCCTGTTGTACAGCCATGCATGAGGAATGTATGCGTAGTTACGTCATACATTCCTTCCTGACACCTAATTTTTGAGCTATGTATTAATGTTTTGTGACCGATATCCGGTCACAAAACAGGAATTTTTTATCACCTCCTCAAAGGAGGTGGTAAGCCATTCGCAAATGGGGAGGCATCCCAGGGACACCTTCCCATCGTGAATGTTCACAAAAACAGTTTGTTTATGAGTAGACAGTGGTCCATGAGACCACTGCATGCTTACAATAAAGGTTTGTGTCATTTTTCTTTTTTCTTTTTTTGCGGAAAACAGGTTGCATTTTTTTTTTAATTTAAAGATTGCTTTTTTAAGGGCAATCACAGACATAGTGGTCTGCAGTGCTAAACCCAGCTGGACACCATGCCTTCCATGCTTTTCATTGCATCCTAATCATATTGTGTCTCAATGTACGACCTAGCTCATGAATATTAATGAGGTATGTCGATTTGCAACTCACTACGAATCAGCATTTTGACAACCAGCCTATTTATACATAGGTCTGTCCTCAAAATAACTAAGGACTCATTAGAAGTTGGTGCGGAAATTGTGACCACTTCTAACAAATCCAATTTGTACATTCCATTTAAGGAATCACAAATTGTGACTCCTTATATTCCTGAAATGGAATCTTTGTATATGATTCCCAAGGTATCATTAATCGCAAATAAATGAACGATGCGGTTGTAGTGAGGCAGGTATTGGCATCCCTGAATGCATGTGTTCATTAGACCTGGGCAGAAGTTTTAGTTCCACTGGCAGGAATTTGGTAATTCCACATTACTCTTGTAAGGCGGAATTACAAATAATTTCCGCAGCTCCACCGGCGGAAGTAATCTGTAGTGTTTGGTTTTTAAAGGACTGGAAAAGGGAGCAGTTCTCTATCTTTAAATAACACTGCAGGTTAAAGTTTAATCTTCAGTGATTTTTTAACATAAAGGGACAGCTCCCTCTTCTGGCCCTGTTTAGAAACCACTGACTGCACTGCAGTGCATGCTCCTCGGCACCATTATATACTCAGTCATTATTGCAGAGTAGGTAAGGGAGCAGAGAGGAATGCACTGCAGTGCATTTGGTTTTTGGCAGCGCTGTTTCTTAACACAAAATGCGTCCTCACATCCATTTGTGGGCATGAGGGTGCATTTTTCTGCTAAGGAAACAGAACCAAATGCCTACTCCACCCTGTCACAGAATTCTGCTGAATTTTATTATAATTCTGCAGAATTCTGTGAAATCAAAGTCCCGCAATTCCACTCACCCCTAGTGTTTATCTGCTCCAGCATGACATGGATGCATCCCACACTAAACATATCATTCATTACCCTGCAATTTGATCTGAATGTTGAATTTTCGAGAAGAAAAACATTACTGCTGCTGCTACCCTCTTTATTACCACAGGAATAAAAATACATTTATGCCCTAGTCACTGCTGGAAATAGAAAAAATTTACTCCTGGCAAATTGGCTCAAATGGCTTATGCATGGGCTACAGAGATCTATGTGTAATATTTTGTGACAGGCTGTATAATCATGGTGTGGACCCTGCATTACAAGTGGGGAATATTATATGATGGTAGGAAAGGATGTGGCTTAACAGCTAGAGTGATGACTTTGAAGCTGGGAAACCAGTTTTGAGTCTGGTGGGAGGCTCAAGCATTCTGTGATTCTGGACAAATCACTTAGTCTCTCCGTACCTAAAATGAATGCGTCCATCTGTATTGCTACTGGTGCTCATGTAAAACACTCTGATCCCTTCGGGTTGAGTTTGCGCTATATAAAACTGCAAAATATATATATATAGGACCTTTAGCTGCAGCTACAGCCCGAACTGCTGAACGGAATTACACCAAATTTGGCAGAGAGGTAGTCCTCAGTTCAGACTCGTGCCTTTTGCTTAAATGGTGTAAATCCGTTCAGTAGTTCCTGAGAAAATCAAAAGTAAAATCACATATATATCTGGGAGGAGCCTAACCACACATCTCATCGTGAGATCTGATTGGCTGTCAGCACTTCATCCAAGAAGTGTTGGGAGCCATCTTGGGACCAATATACACGATAGCACCTCATTAAAAAGCATTGCAGTTAATGGAAGGTTTTAAGACTTTAGTTACATTATAAATCATTTGTTGATGGTACCATACTCATTTTAGGAATTGTGGTATGTTCTAAGGTGATTTTACCATGTGAAAAAGCCTTCTGCTGGGATATCATGAATCATGTTTGAGAGAAAACTATTTTTTCATGCTTTTCCCACAGAGGTTTGGAAGGTGATCTATAAGCTAAACGGAGAGCATATTTTCTGTAAATTCACATTATCTTTCTCAGTCATGTGAGAATGAAGTCTGACATTCTCAGTAAAACATGTACATCCAACAAGGGCAGAGACTGTCAGTTGATTCCTTTGTGTTCTACTGCAGCTTCCCAGAGTGTGCCAAAGAACAACTAGAGTGCTAACAGTCCTACTTATGATAAACGTATGGCACACCTGAAGCCATCTTGATTGGAATAAAGTGGTAACTCTTAAAACATTTAATTTAAAAAGGAACAAAATGAGGGGGTTCATTTTGCCATAGAAAGTATGATTAGTGCTGCAGAAAGAAAAATTATGGCACATTTTGAGTGACTTCTCAAATCCTCTTCTATTTCATTAAAAAATTCTGACATGCAGACTGAAACATGCACTTTCAATACCAGCAGCAGACTTCCCTGGTGAGCAGTACCTTTACTACAGTGATCTATTGAGCAACTAGAGTGCTAACATTCTGAATTTATGGCAAATGTGTGACACATCTGAATGCCTTCTTGATGGAATCAAATTAAAAAACTGAAAGTATTCCTACTGAGGAGACTGTAGTAAATGAGGAAATTAGGAAACTTCATAACAAATAAGTCTCCCAAGATGGCCACCAGAGACAAAAGAGCCCAAATGTAGCCCAAGTATAGCCCAATGACAGAATGTCCCAGAATGTTCTAAAGAACAACTAGAGCGCTAACAGTCTTACTTATGACAAAAGTATGGCACACCTGAAGCCATCTTGATTGGAATAAAGTGAGAACACTTAAAACATTTAACTTGCAAAGGAACAAAATGATGGGGATCATTTTGCCATAGAAATTATTATTAGTGCTGCAGAAAGAAAAATTAGGGCACATTTTGACTTCTCAAATCCTCTTCTATTTCATTAAAAAAATCTGACATGCAGACTGAAACATGCACTTTGAATACCAGCAGCAGACTTACCTGGTGAGCAGTAGCTTTACTACAGTTATCTAATGAGCAACTAGAGTGCTAACATTCAGAATTTATGGCAAATGTGTGACACATCTGAATGCCTTCCTGATGGAACCAAAGTAAAAAAGCATTGAAAAGGCAATAGGTCTCGCCCTCGTTTAAGTTAAAGCTATTCTGTTTGTAATTCTGTGGCTTTTTAGCTTTGCTTTTATTAGTGTTTTTCAAACTTTCATGTACATAACATGCATATGTATGCATATATGTGTATGCATGCATGCATTTATATTTGTATTTATATAGATATGTAGATTATATAGATGTTTATATGCATATATATTCCTCACTCCTTTTTCCCATAGGTTCCCCGTAGATACGCCGTATTTGACAAAAAAAGGCACAAACTCCACTTAATTTGTGCTATTTTTTCATTTATTTTCACCGTGCATAACCCCCATGACGCGTTTCAGACCTCCAGGGCCCTTGATCACATGACATATCATGGTTCTCTTCTACTATTTAAAGTGACAAGTGCTCATTTTTTGTATAATAAAACTGGAAGACAGACTATCCGTTTGTTTTCCTCATTTGCACAATTGAGAAGCCTCTATTGTAAAGAAGCGGTCTCCTCTTGGAGAAACAATGATCGTTTTTATAGCTGTATAAATACATCATGTATTCACCATTGTTTACATTGGTTTACATTTTTATGGTTTTTATGAACCCATTACACATTTTTAATCCTATTATTGATTACTTTATTTGATTAATCAACACATAGTAAATCATCCTCACCCTTGTGCAATATACGCATGTAGGTTCTTATAAAACAACTGCATAAATACATTATTGTTTTATATATTATTTAAATTAAATACCCTTAAAATACAATAAAATCCTGGTTTCATGTGGATTTCTGTGCAAAATACGCATTCACCTGTAAACAATGTAAGGTTTTGTTCTCCATAGACCTATCTATAATGTGCAAATGTTAGCAAAAAAAGTGCGTTCAGTGTGCCAAAAAGTGCTATTACCTTTCACCTGTACAAAATTGCAATGTAAATTCATTTTTGTGTTGCCACATGAGCCCATGTATTGCAACTACAAACAAGAAGATAAAAACCTGTACTATTGTCGATGGGGGGGGAAACTTTTCTCAAACTAAGATTAAAGTTGATCAATTGCTGAACTTCCTGTTTTCATCATTTTTAATTGCACGTTTATTGACTTCAGTTTCTAGTGTTTGTTTTGAGATATCATAACTACGATTATAACCATGTATATAAATCTTTTGTTGTATTCAACCTGTGCGGAGTCTTGCTGTCTAATTCAAGGATATACCTAGTTTCTAATCGATGGAGCATAGCCTCCCAATCTCCTCCTCTCCTTGGTGGCGGGATACTGTCAATTACAAAGTACCTTAGATGGTCCAGGCTGTTAGCATGGACCTCATCAAAGTGACAGGCCACCGGATAATTCATATCCTTGTTGGTGATGGCCCGTATGTGCTGGAGTATCCTCTTGTGGACCTGCAGATTCGTGCTTCCCACATACCGCAGTCCACAAGAGCACTCCAGCACATACACTGCGAACTCCGTTTTACATGTCAACAATTTATTGATGACTGTAATTTTATCCTTGAATATTGTAGTATATGAGTTCTTATTTTCACCCCATTTGCAAGCCCTGCATGTTGAGACAAGGATGAATCCTTTTCTGTTGGACAGCCAATTAGTGCCCTTGATTAATTCCGGGCTACTACTGACTATGTAGTCCCCTGTACTTGGCGCTTTCCTATATGTTACTAAGGGATTTACCGGCATTTGCTTGCCAATTACCGGATCACTCCGCACCAAATGCCAGTTAGTTTTAACAATTCTCCTCAGGCTGTCCCTTTGTTTATTGTATGTTAGGATTAATCGTGGGCTGGTTTCAGTGGTTAGGTCATTTGCCCTTTTACTCTTACTGTTGGAAGGTTTAAAAAGTAGGTCCTCTCGTTGTTTAGAAAGAGTTTGACTTATTGCCTTCTCTATTGTACTTTCCTTATATCCCCTAGCTAAAAAGCAATTCTTATATTCATTTTGAGCTTTGGTTAAATCTGACTCCTTGCTGCATATTCTTCGAATTCTTAGCATCTCCCCATAGGGGATGCTAAAAATTGTGTGTTTGGGGTGGAAACTGCTTGAGTGCAGAATTGTGTTACCCGACGTAGGTTTACAATGTAAAAACGTGTTTCTAGTTTGTTATTTGTTACATAAACTTCTACGTCCAGGAAACATATTTTGCTTTCACTGATGGTATACGTGAGCTGAATATTGACATCATTCATATTCAACTCTTTGATAAATTCCTCTGCACTGGTTTTATCCCCCTGCCAAACTACAAAGAGGTCGTCAATAAACCGTACCCACTTGATTATTTTGTTATTCCAAATTTCCACATATTTGTTTTTTACGACCACTTCCTCCCACCACCCCATATGGAGGCAGGCGTAGCTGGGTGAAAAACTTGCGCCCATTTCTACGCCTCTCACCTGATGATATACTTGCTGTTGAAATAAAAAGTAATTGTTATACAAACAAAACTTCGTTAAATCTATTAGCATTTTGTTATGGTTGTGGAACTCTATTGGTCTTTTTCCTAGGAAATGTTCCAGTGCTTTGATTCCATCACGATGGTGTATTGATGTATACAGATTACATACATCCATGGAGATCAACAGATAGTCTTCCTGCCGATTAAGTCCATGTAACTCCCTCAGGAAGTCTGTAGTATCTTATATGTATGATGGTAATACTTTCACTGATTCCTGCAGGAATGAATCTATATAAACTGAAACATTTTCTGTGAGACTTTGTATAGCGGAAATTATTGGTCGACCAGGAGGATTGGAGCTGTCCTTATGAATTTTGGGGATAAAGTACATTACCGGTAATACAGGGTGATCATTTTTTAGATATTTTAACTCTTCATGATTAATAAGGCCACTGCTTTTCCAAGCCAATAGTTTACCATGCAGCTCAATTTGCGCTACTTTAGTTGTTATCCTATTGCTGATTCTGTAGCATGCTCGATCATCAAGTTGTTTGGAGGCTTGTTCTAAATATTGGGTTTTTGGCCAGACGACCACATTTCTGCCTTTGTCTGAATTCCGTACTACCACTGTGTCATTGTCTCTTAGTTTTTTAATTAGTTGCTGATATTTCAATTGGTGTGCATTTTTTTTTTTTTCTCTGCGCTTGGGTTTTGTAGTGTAACGATCTCACCTCCTTTATTAGAATTTCATTGAAGTTTTCGATGGAATCTCTCAGTAATACTGGAATGAACTTAGATTTTGGTTTAAACTTTGTTTTTGGCGCTGAGTTGACATTGATTCCTTGTTTTATCATCATTTGCTGTGTTGACTCACTGTGCATTGATTCTGCATCATCATTTTGTAACTGCTGGAGGTCACATATCAAGTTGATATCCGAAGCTGTTAATGCACTCCCTGTGCTATCAGATACTTCCTGTATTGTTTCCTCCCTGTTTTTGTCCTGTCTTAAAAGATGAAATTTTCGTAACTTTAATTTTCGAATAAATTTATAAATATCCACACGCGTTTGGGGATAATCAGAGTTACTTTCTCTGCAAAATGTGAGTCCCAATGCCAACAGTTGTAGCTCCGCCACATCGAGATTGATATTTGACAGATTGATGACTGAATTGGTATTTTCCATTGAGGGGATTACTTTCGACGCCAACCCTTGTTCTTCTTTTTGTTTTTGTTCATTTTGTCCTTCTCTCTCGTCGTCTTTTGTTTTTCCTTTGTCAGGTTTGAATCTTTCTTTCCTGGGGCGTAGGGTTTGTCTCCTTGCTTCACTTAAAAAATCCAACTCCTCACCAATCGAACGTCTTCTTAACTGCTGGTTCGCCCCCTCATTTGGTCCCGTATTATGTTCTGCTTCTGACTCCATCTCCACGGAGGAGCTAAGATCTGACACTGAAGAAGTAGTCGGTAATTCTCTACTTGCCACATATGCTTGAGTATTCCTTCTAGTGTCACTTTTTTGTGCTGATTTAATTGCATCATATTTCCTTGAGAAGGTAAATATTTGGCCTTGGTCATAATCGTTTTTATCCCTTTGGAATTTAAATGTTTTTCGTTTCTTTATTATTTCTTCCTCTTTTTTCAATCTTGTCATCATATCATCTCGCATTTTACATGTCGTTTCATTAGTTTCTGTCTGATTTATTTGTTGATTGTGTTCATCAATCTGCTCCAACAAATCCTTCCTGTCAATTTCAGCGTATTTGATCAAAATTTCCACCAGTCGTCGTGAGGATTCTAAGTTACACTCACCCCATTCACGTACCATTCTGGGGTTGGGATTCTCATAGCTTGGGGCCAGCATTATGCGCAAACCTCGTGGGATTCTGCCAACTTCTAAATATCTTGACAGAGACTTATGTTCCCACCATTTCGTTTGTTCTGTGCGCATTCGCTTTTCTAGTTTTTTGTATTGTTCTTTCAGAGTCACATTGCCCCTATTGTTGCTATTACCATTCCCACTGATTTGCGACCATGACAGGGGACACGCTACATCAGAGAACATCCCTTCAGCTGCCTCCTCCCTTCCACGTACTATGTCGGCGGCCATTATCCTGCACTTTGCTTTCTTGATTTATACGATATGTTAGCTGTATTATTTGCTCATAATCGTCACACACACCTCTCACCGGATACTCCTGGGTCGTTCCTCCTACGAAGCTTCCGCTGGTTTTCCGGTGTCACCTGACACCAAACCTCCGCTCTGCTTTGCTCGGTGGATTACGTTCCTCTATCCGGGGGCTGATTCAGCGTCCTCCTCCTGGAGGGTGATTCTTTTCCGGTTCACACCAGACTTGGCTTCCTGCTGATTCGCCCTACTCGAGAGGGGGTTCGTGTACTCCAATGAAGCCGTCTTGGACCAATATTCCTCGCTCCTTTTTCCCATAGGTTCCCCGTAGGTACGCCGTATTTACCGAAAAAAGGCACAAACTCCACTTAATTTGTGCTATTTTTTCATTTATTTTCGCCGTGCATAGCCGCCATGACGCGTTTCAGACATCCAGGGCCCTTGATCACATGACATATCATGGTTCTCTTCTACTATTTAAAGTGACAAGTGCTCATTTTTTGTATAATAAAACTGGAAGACAGACTATCCGTTTGTTTTCCTCATTTGCACAATTGAGAAGCCTCTATTGTAAAGAAGCGGTCTCCTCTTGGAGAAACAATGATCGTTTTTATAGCTGTATAAATACATCATGTATTCACCATTGTTTACATTGGTTTACATTTTTAGGGTTTTTATGATCGCATTACACATTTTTAATCCTATTATTGATTACTTTATTTGATTAATCCACACATAGTAAATCATCCTCACCCTTGTGCAATATACGCATGTAGGTTCTTATAAAATAACTGCATAAATACATTATTGTTTTATATATTATTTAAATGAAATACCCTTAAAATACAATAAAATCCTGGTTTCATGTGGATTTCTGTGCAAAATACGCATTCACATGTAAACAATGTAAGGTTTTGTTCTCCATAGACGTATCTATAATGTGCAAATGTTAGCAAAAAAAGTGCGTTCAGTGTGCCAAAAAGTGCTATTACCTTTCACCTGTGCAAAATTGCAATGTAAATTCCTTTTTGTGTTGCCACATGAGCCCATGTATTACAACTACAAACAAGAAGATAAAAACCTGTACTATTGTCGATGGGGTGGAGGGGGGGGGTGAGGTAAACTTTTCTCAAACTAAGATTAAAGTTGATCAATTGCTGAACTTCCTGTTTTCATCATTTTTAATTGCACGTTTATTGACTTCAGTTTCTGCTGTTTGTTTTGAGATATCATAACTACGATTATAACCATTTATATAAATCTTCTGTTGTATTCAATCCGTGCGGGGTCTTGCTGTCTAATTCTATGCATATATATATATATATATATACACATACATATATATATATATATAAATGCATATGCATATATCTGCAGATATATATGTGCATGTGTGTGCGTGTAGAGAGAGGTAGAGAGGTAGAGGTGTAGAGGTAGAGAGGTAGAGAGTAGTAGAGAGAGAGGTAGAGAGAGGTAGAGAGGTAGGGAGTAGAGGATGAGTAATAGAGAGTAGAGAGTGAGTAGTAGAGAGTAGTAGAGAGTAGTAGAGAGAGTAGCAGAGAGTGAGTAGTAGAGAGTAGTAGAGTGAGTAGTAGAGAGTGAGTAGTAGAGAGTAGTAGAGTGAGTAGTAGAGAGTAGTAGAGTGAGTAGTAGAGAGTAGTAGAGAATGTGTAGTAGAGAGTGAGTAGTAGAGAGGAGTAGAGTGAGTAGTAGAGTGAGTAGTAGAGAGTGAGTAGCAGAGGGAAAGTAGTAGAGAGTGAGTAGTAGAGGGAGTAGTAGAAAGTAGTAGCGAGTGAGTAGTAGAGAGTGAGTAGTAGAGTGAGTAGTAGAGAGGGGGGACTACTCACTCGCCAAACACTAGCACAGACCTGCCTACCTGATAATCGAGTGCTGCTGCTCCGGGCATACTGACGGAGGGTCGTCTTTCCTCCCGCCACCGCGCTGACATCTGAAGCGGCCGCAGAGTGGAGGAACCACATATCCCATCTGCCCTAGCGACCAGGGAAAGGAATCCGGAAGCAACCGCATCGCGCCTGGAGGCGCCATAAATTGCTGCTGTACTCCGGGGGAGCGGGGGACTACTCACTCGCCAAACACTAGCACAGACCTGCCTACCTGATAATCGAGTGCTGCTGCTCCGGGCATACTGACGGAGGGTCGTCTTTACTCCCGCCGCCGCGCTGACATCTGAAGCGGCTGCAGAGTGGAGGAACCACATATCCCATCTGCCCTAGCGACCAGGGAAAGGAACCCGGAAGCAACCGCACCGCGCCTGGAGGCGCCATAAATTGCTGCTGTACTCCGGGGGAGCGGGGGACTACTCACTCGCCAAACACTAGCACAGACCTGCCTACCTGATAATCGAGTGCTGCTGTTCCGGGCATACTGACGGAGGGTCGTCTTTCCTCCCACCGCCGCGCTGACATCTGAAGCGGCCGCAGAGTGGAGGAACCACATATCCCATCTGTCCTAGCGACCAGGGAAAGGAACCCGGAAGCAACCGCATCGCGCCTGGAGGCGCCATAAATTGCTGCTGTACTCCGGGGGAGCGGGGGACTACTCACTCGCCAAACACTAGCACAGACCTGCCTACCTGATAATCGAGTGCTGCTGCTCCGGGCATACTGACGGAGGGTCGTCTTTCCTCCCGCCGCCGCGCTGACATCTGAAGCGGCCGCAGAGTGGAGGAACCACATATCCCATCTGCCCTAGCGACCAGGGAAAGGAACCCGGAAGCAACCGCATCGCGCCTGGAGGCGCCATAAATTGCTGCTGTACTCTGGGGGAGCGGGGGACTACTCACCCGCCAAACACTAGCACAGACCTGCCTACCTGATAATCGAGTGCTGCTGCTCCGGGCATACTGACGGAGGGTCGTCTTTCCTCCCGCCGCCGCGCTGACATCTGAAGCGGCTGCAGAGTGGAGGAACCACATATCCCATCTGCCCTAGCGGCCAGGGAAAGGAACCCGGAAGCAACTGCATCGCGCCTGGAGGCGCCATAAATTGCTGCTGTACTCCGGGGGAGCGGGGGACTACTCACTCGCCAAACACTAGCACAGACCTGCCTACCTGATAATCGAGTGCTGCTGTTCCGGGCATACTGACGGAGGGTCGTCTTTCCTCCCGCCGCCGCGCTGACATCTGAAGCGGCCGCAGAGTGGAGGAACCACATATCCCATCTGCCCTAGCGACCAGGGAAAGGAACCCGGAAGCAACCGCATCGCGCCTGGAGGCGCCATAAATTGCTGCTGTACTCCGGGGGAGCGGGGGACTACTCACTCGCCAAACAGTAGCACAGACCTGCCTACCTGATAATCGAGTGCTGCTGCTCTGGGCATACTGACGGAGGGTCGTCTTTCCTCCCGCCGCCGCGCTGACATCTGAAGCGGCCGCAGAGTGGAGGAACCACATATCCCATCTGCCCTAGCGACCAGGGAAAGGAACCCGGAAGCAACCGCATCGCGCCTGGAGGCGCCATAAATTGCTGCTGTACTCCGGGGGAGCGGGGGACTACTCACCCGCCAAACACTAGCACAGACCTGCCTACCTGATAATCGAGTGCTGCTGCTCCGGGCATACTGACGGAGGGTCGTCTTTCCTCCCGCCGCCGCGCTGACATCTGAAGCGGCTGCAGAGTGGAGGAACCACATATCCCATCTGCCCTAGCGACCAGGGAAAGGAACCCGGAAGCAACCGCATCGCGCCTGGAGGCGCCATAAATTGCTGCTGTACTCCGGGGGAGCGGGGGACTACTCACTCGCCAAACACTAGCACAGACCTGCCTACCTGATAATCGAGTGCTGCTGTTCCGGGCATACTGACGGAGGGTCGTCTTTCCTCCCGCCGCCGCGCTGACATCTGAAGCGGCCGCAGAGTGGAGGAACCACATATCCCATCTGCCCTAGCAACCAGGGAAAGGAACCCGGAAGCAACCGCATCGCGCCTGGAGGCGCCATAAATTGCTGCTGTACTCCCGCGTCGTGGGACGCGCGCGGGCGGCGCCGGGCTGAGCCCGGGCAGAGGGCGGGCCGTCTGTGGCCGTCAGGGGCTGCAGGAGGCTGGGCTGGGCCCCCCCTCTAAATCGCTGGTACTGACGCTTCTGACTCTAACCAGGTACTGTCATTGAGTAACATTGTCTATCACCCCCTGTTGTGGATTCGGACTGGGTTGTGACTATTGAACATATCTTGAAATAGCTGCCCTACATATGTTAGGTGTTCATGTGTCTGGGCCTCCCTTCCTTGATACTTGCTTGTTCCAGCCACATATATTCTTTATTTATTTTTTGCCTATTATACACTCTGCTGGGGTTTGTTTTGATTTGCTTCACGGTTTGCCCCTGTATTACTAATGTCAACTCGCTCAGGTAAAAGTCTGAGGGGGAGCGTGGGGGGTATGGCGGGAACTATGGATCAGTTTATTACCCGTGTGGCCAATGTCATTGACAAAGAAATTTCTATGGCCGAGCGGTGGCTATCTGGTAGCCCATTTGGTGATAGACGATCCTCGATCGGCCCGATAGCTCAGGTACCCTCACCGGAGCGTGTATTGGACCCACTCCCGCACCCTCTTGCCCCCTCTCCTTTGGACCATCCTCGTGTGGCGGCCTTGAGAGCCAATATAGAAGGGCTTGAGAATCTGTCGGCTTCGGCACTTAATGCCCAAAGTTATGTGGCCCCAGTCGTAGCAGTAAGCAAGTCAGTCATTTCTATTTCCCACTCGGCTGACCCCACCACTCTCCTAATCTCACCTACCCCGGCGACTACCATGGTGCAGGCGGAAACCCACCCAGTCCCCCTAAAGCCTAGAAGATTTACTACCCTACAGAAAAAAAGACTATCTAAAACCTGTAAAAACCAGAGGCGGGCGGCTGTTAGGAGGGGCGTTCTCAACAGGGTAACAGGGGGGGACTCTAGTTTATTCCAGGAAGATAAAGAAGAGGGCACCACTGAGGGGAATCCAACTTCCGCCTTCAATACTCAGATTGTTGGTAGTGTAGCGCCCCTCTCCTCAGATTCTTCCCTGGTTAAAAAAATGGAGGAAATAATGAAATCTTTACTTCTGGCAGTATTAGATAAAATTAGAGGGCTAACTGAGCGAATGGTTAAAATGGAGCAGACAACCCTAGACAATTTTTTCTCATTGAAATCTTTTATAAAAGTGCAGCTAAGATCTAGGGATGAGAGCTTAGGCGGGGGTGTTGCCAAAAAGGTGACGTCTACTGCCCAACATAATTTAGTTCCTACAGTCGACAACTCACCAGTTGTTTTGGAGGTGATTAATCATAACTTGCTCTCTACGGTGCCTGTCGCTGGTACCTCCAGTACCATCGGCCTGTCTCTCCCTAAGCCCGCTGAGAAATTCAAATCCCCCAAAGTTACTACCACTATTCCAGGCAAAAAGTCGGTTTGTCCTCCGGCCTCGGCTAGCGCAGGTGAGGGAAATTTTATTAGTACAGCTATATCTCCATTAGCTGATAGCGCACTAGAGATCCCAACTTCCAACTTAGTGGAAAATGCAAAAGCCCATGTGATGCATCCAGGTGAGGCCCCTCCCTGTGGGAGGGACTCTATTATAAATCTCCCCCCTGAGTGCCAGCCTTATATAGTCGTTTTGACCGGGGATCCGGTTCTTAGTCCAGGTAAGAGTGAGTCCTATACTGAATTGTTCAATAAGACCTTATTTTGGCTTAAAGAGAACAGACCCCTGCCCGAATTTTGGGGGGGCAGGATATTACACGTGCGCAGAGTTGGTTGGATTGGTACTAGGGAAAAATCTATTTGTGGCGATTGTATCATAGTGAATTTTGAAGTCCCAAGGATTGCCAGTTTCATATGTAGAGGTCCCATGAAGGTACATAGCTTAGTAGGAAGCATGGGTTCAATTGGCACTTGTGACCTCAGCTATTTTAATCCTTCAACTCTGTCGAGGCAGACCGGAACCCATATGTGGGAAGATCGGGACAGTAGACAAATTCGTGGCTGTACTTCTCAATTCCGCCTATTTAATAATGGTCCTGGCCATTTGCAGGGTCGATTTTGGAAAGGTTATTGACAGGTAATTCCCTCTATACGTGAGCTATACATTGAACCATCTGGGGAGTCATCAATTGCAAGTTTACCCCTTGGAGAGCCGCAGGTGAGCTCTTCCATCACTACCCTCCCTCCTTTTCTTACGCCTAGGGGACATTTACAGGCGTTGTCCCAGCTTAGTGGGGAGACGCCTGTTGAAGGCTTTCCAACTCCTTTTGCTGTGGTATCACCTGTCGGTGATAAGGATATTGCCATGGATTATACTCCTATTACAGGAGCATTGGCTTTAGGGCAGGGAGAGATTCCCAGCATTCCCCTGAAGGTAGTAAGCTGGAACATTGCCGGCCTAGCTCGGAATATAAGCATCCCAGACTGGAACATATTTATCGAATCTTTTTCGATTTGTTTGTTCCAGGAAACCTGGTGCATGGATCCACAACATAAGTTGGGATACACTACTTATTTTGCACCAGCAGTTCGACCGAACGGAGGCAAAGGGCGCCCCTCCGGAGGCTTGCTAATATGGGTAAGCATTTCCCTGCGGTATTCTATTAAAAGTATAGCCACTAATTCCCCGGACCTTTTGAGACTATCAGTAAGAGGCCCGTCTGGTGGAGGAGTGCTTGAAATATTCAATATCTATGTTAGAAGCACTAGAGGTGGTTTATCTATTCTTGCCCCATCTGGCATCGACGAGGAACTCAAGCGCTGTGGTCCAGACCCCCTTGTCCTATTAGCTGGGGATTTTAACTGCACATTCGAACCTCTTGCTGTGGAAGATGTGCTGGGCATTAGTGACGATGATGCAAGGAGAGACATCCCTCCGTTGTCAATTACTCCTATTAGAAGATGGACTCAAAACGCAATTGACCTCAATGCTCTTTGCCTGGAGCATGGTCTCAGAGCAACTAATGGTAGATCCAAATCAGACCAAATGGGGGCACATACGTTTAACAGAATAGGGCATTCCTCTAGGATTGACTACATTATGCTGAATTTTCGGTTGTGGTCTTTCCTGGAGGACATGGAGGTTCGGCCCTCTATTGATAGCGACCACAATCCTCTAACCCTGTCTCTGTCCCCACTGTGGAAGGGTTGGTCTCCCCTCCTAACCCCGCATGTGTGGAAAACAACCCACGAAGTGTGCCCCTCTATTTGTGGTAGGCGCCTGAAATGGAAAAATATCATTGGCAATGAGGCCAAGATGCTGGAGATACAATCTGTAATGGCTAATATTACACCCTGCCTAGACTCCCCCTCATTCAGTGTGCAAGAGGTACCTGCAGTTTTTAAACGAACCACAAAGGCTATAGGTGAATTATTCATAGCCCCCACTGGGGGGAAGAGGGCCAATAAGAGTGGTGGCAGGAATGGTCCTGCTGGGTGGTTTTCAGCTGCATGTCGTATGGCCAAACGGGAACTCCTAAAGGCAGTAAAATCTAAGAATAGAGTTCTGATTTGTGCCGCGAGGGGTAATTACAGGAGGGTATTAGCAAAGGCAAAGACAGATTGGGAAGACCCGTTTTGGTGTGACCTGAAGGCCGCTAGTCTAAGGAAGGATGCAAAGGGATTTTGGGACCTACTCAGAAATAGAGAGAGAACTGTGGACACAATGATCACCTGTAACGTACCTGAGTGCGCGTGGGTTAATCATTTTTCCCAACTCTATTCAACGACCCAGGACCAGGGGGAAAGCTTGAGAATATGCCACCCTTATGCACCTTCTCAGCCTATGGATGAGCTTGTGTTCACATCCAAGGAAGTGGTGGAGGCGATTAATACTCTTGCGCCCAATAAAGCTGCTGGCCCGGATGGCATCCCAGGAGATTTGCTACGCATCAACCCAGACGAATGGGGAAAACTCATCTCCGCCCTATTGAATTCCAGTCTTGAAGGGGCATCCCTTCCGACTTCATGGAAGGGTGCTGAGGTCGTTCCTATTTTTAAGAAAGGCTGTCGTAACGACCCAGCTAACTATCGCCCAATAAGCCTCTTAGATACTTCACAAAAAGTGGCTGGAAAAGTGGTTTTGGCAAGGATACTGCAATGGGTAGAGGAAAAGGGTATTCTCTCAGACTTTCAGGCTGGTTTTAGAACAGGCACGGGGACAATAGAGCAATCCTTTCATCTTCTGATGCTATATTGGAAAGTGGTTCTACTGGGCAAAGGCAGTCTGTATCTTGCTTTTATAGATTGGCGGACTGCCTTTGACCTAGTTCCCCGTAGCCAATTATGGAGTGTGCTCAGCGAACAGGGTATACCACCTTATTTGCTGAGCTTGTTGATAAACCTCCATTCTGATAATTTTGCCCAGATTAGGTGGGGAAATCAGGGACAAAAAACAGCACGTATACCTGTAAATAGAGGGGTACGCCAGGGTTGTGTCCTTGCCCCCACTCTGTTCTCATTGTACGTCAACGGAGTGGTGGAGCATCTGCTACAACACCCTGCAGATGCACCATCCCTGGCCGGTAGAAGAATACCCACCCTTCTATTTGCAGATGATACTCTTCTGATTTCTAAAACCCCGGTGGGTTTGCAGAGTCTATTAACTAACTTTAAGTCTTTTTGCGATACGAGAGGGTTAGCTATTAATACAGCTAAGACCAAGTATTTGGTCCTTAACCCCCCGAAAAGGTTGGCCAAACCACCGTCTTTGGACTCTGCTACCCTCGAAAGAGTGTCAGAGTTCGACTACCTTGGCATTCGCCTCTGCGACTCCATGAGCTGGAAGTGTCACCATCAAAAGATGTTGCTGACCCATAACAGGGTGGTGGGTGCCTTGCTTAAGGAACATCGTGCCTCATCCCTGAAACCCATTGCTCCTGTCCTAGATATATATAGGGCAAGGGGGGTTAGTGCCGCTCTCTATGGGGCTGAACTTTGGGGGGTCTATAAGGTGGACCACTTGTCCCGGTCTGAAAACAAATTCCATAAAGATCTTATGGGGCTCCCTTATAGCACTCCAACTCTCCCACTGCTTTTGGATCTGGGCACTCGGCCAATCAGCGATCAGGCTAGGCTCCGCCCTCTCCTCTTATGGGCAAGAATATGGAGAACATCAGAACTTTCCAGTTATGCGGATGGCCTAACCGAGGTGCTGGGGTTACCAGGCTGGTCCAAGATCCATTGGCTGAGGGAGGTCAAGCGTCTCCTCTTCTGCCTTGGTCTTGGCGAGGCCTGGATTAATAGAACCGCACCTCCTAAGTCTGAGCTGAAAAAGATTTATTGGAGCTGGGTGGCGGGCACCAGAAGCAGTAATGTCAATCTGTGCAGGTCCACTTTGGACTTTCTTTTGGTCAAAGAAATTTACTTTTGTGAACCTTACCTGGATGTCATCTCCAATCGTAAAGACAGGGCCCTATATTTTCAATTCAGAATAGGTTTACTCCCTGTGGGAGAATTAACATCCAGGTGGAAGGTTCCATCTCAAACAACTTCCCTTTGCCCATTTTGTGATAAGAGGTCTGAGTCTGTTCCCCATTTTTTGTTTGAATGTCCGGCTTATGCAGCCCCCCGGAGTAGGTGGTTAAAACCACTTTGCAGAGAACTTGGAACCAGACATTGTATAGAAGCCCTACGAATATTAAAAAATGATCCAAGGCCCCTCTTTGCTTGTGGTTTAGCCAAGTTCCTAGGATGGGCTTGGCGCATTAGGTCATCTAGGCTTTTGTATGTTGTTTAATCTGCTTTTTTTTATCCGATATTCTTACCTGTTTTTAGCTAATTTATTGGCATCAGTAGCAGTATGAAATGTTTGTCTATCTTTCCATGCACTGATTCCTTTTTATTTTCTTATTGTATAATGTTGTAGTTTTGCTTTTTAAGATATATTCATATCGAAATAAAGCCTTTTTGACTGACTGACTGACTGAGTAGTAGAGAGTAGTAGAGAGAGTAGTAGAGAGTGAGTAGTAGAGAGAGAATAGTAGAGTGAGTGGTAGAGAGTAGTAGAGAGTAGTAGAGAGAGAGTATTAGAGAGTGAGTAGTAGAGAGAGAGTAGTAGAGAGTGAGTAGTAGAGAGAGAGTAGTAGGGAGTAGTGGGGAGTGAGCAGTAGAGAGTGAGTAGTAGAGTGAGTAGTAGAGAGTAGTAGAGAGTGAGTAGTAGAGAGTGAGTAGCAGAGGGAGAGTAGTAGAGGGTGAGTAGTAGAGGGAGTAGTAGAAAGTAGTAGAGAGTGAGTAGTATATTGAGTAGTAGAGAGTAGTAGAGAGAGAGTAGTAGAGAGTGGGTAGTAGAGAGAGAGTAGTAGAGAGAGAGTGAGCAGTAGAGAGAGAGTGAGTAGTAGAGAGTGAGTAGTAGAGAGTGAGTAGTAGAGAGAGAGTAGTAGGGAGTAGTGGAGAGTGAGTAGTAGAGAGTGAGTAGTAGAGGGGGTAGTGGAATAGTGGAGAGTGAGTAGTAGAGAGTAGTTGAGAGTGAGTAGTAGAGTGAGTAGTAGAGAGTGAGTAGTAGAGAGTGAGTAGTAGAGAGAGAGAGTAGTAGGGAGTAGTAGAGAGTGAATAGTAGAGAGTGAGTAGTAGAGTTTAGTTGAGCAGTGTAGACTGAGTAGTAGAGAGTAGTAGATAGTGAGTAGTAGAGTGAGTAGTAGGGAGTAGTAGAGAGTGAGTAGTAGAGTGAGTAGTAGCGAGTAGTAGAGAGCGAGTAGTAGAAAGCAAGTAGTAGAGAGTAGTAGAGAGTGAGTAGTAGTAGCGAGTAGTAGAGTAGTAGAGAGTGAGTAGTAGAGAGTGAGTAGTAGAGGGTAGTGGAGTAGTAGAGACTGAGTAGTGTAGAGTGAGTAGTAGAGAGTAGTAGAGAGCGAGTAGTAGAGAGTGAGTAATAGAGAGTAGTAGAGAGTGAGTAGTAGAGAGAGAGTAGTAGAGAGTGAGAAGTAGAGAGTAGTAGAGTGAGTAGTAGAGAGAGTAGTAGAGAATAGTAGAGAGTGAGTACTAGAGAGAGTAGTAGAGAGTAGTAGAGTATTAGAGAGTGATTAGTAGAGAGTGAGCAGTAGAGAGTAGTAAAGAGCGAGTAGTAGAGAGTGAGTAGTGGAGAGTGAGTAGTAGAGAGTAGTAGAGAGTGAGTAGTAGAGAGTGAGTAGTAGAGAGTGGGTAGTAGAGAGTAGTAGAGAGTGAGTAGTAGAGAGTGAGTAGTAGAGAGTGGGTAGTTGAGAGTGAGTAGTAGAGAGTGAGCAGTAGAGAGAAGTAGAGTGAGTAGTAGAGAGGGAGTAGTAGAGAGAGAGTAGTAGAGAGTTAGTAGTAGAGTAGTAGAGAGTGATTGGTAGAGAGTAGTAGAGAGTGAGTAGTAGAGAGTAGTACTAGAGAGTAGTAGAGAGTCAGTAGTTTAATTTAAAAGGAACACAATGAGGGGGTTAATTTTGCCATAGAAATTATGATTAGTGCTGAAAAAAGATTAGTGCGAGAGAGTAGTAGGGAGTAGTAGAGAGTGAATAGTAGAGAGTGAGTAGTAGAGTTTAGTGGAGCAGTGTAGACTGAGTAGTAGAGAGTAGTAGATAGTGAGTAGTAGAGTGAGTAGTAGGGAGTAGTAGAGAGTGAGTAGACAGTGAGTAGTAGTAGCGAGTAGTAGAGTCGTAGAGAGTGAGTAGTAGAGAGTGAGTAGTAGAGGGTAGTGGAGTAGTAGAGACTGAGTAGTAGAGAGTAGTAGAGAGTGAGTAGTAGAGTGTGTAGTAGAGAGTAGTAGATAGTGAGTAGTAGATAGAGTAGTAGAGAGTGAGTAGTAGAGAGAGTAGAGAGTAGTAGAGACTGAGTAGTGTAGAGTGAGTAGTAGAGAGTAGTAGAGAGCGAGTAGTAGAAAGTGAGTAATAGAGAGTAGTAGAGAGTGAGTAGTAGAGAGAGAGTAGTAGAGAGTGAGAAGTAGATAGTAGTAGAGTGAGTAGTAGAGAGAGTAGTAGAGAATAGTAGAGAGTGAGTACTAGAGAGAGTAGTAGAGAGTAGTAGAGTATTAGAGAGTGAGTAGTAGAGAGTGAGTAGTAGAGAGTAGTAAAGAGCGAGTAGTAGAGAGTGAGTAGTGGAGAGTGAGTAGTAGAGAGTAGTAGAGAGTGAGTAGTAGAGAGTGAGTAGTAGAGAGTGGGTAGTAGAGAGTAGTAGAGAGTGAGTAGTAGAGAGTGAGTAGTAGAGAGTGGGTAGTTGAGAGTGAGTAGTAGAGAGTGAGCAGTAGAGAGTAGTAGAGTGAGTAGTAGAGAGGGAGTAGTAGAGAGAGAGTAGTAGAGAGTGAGAAGTAGAGAGTAGTAGAGAGAGTAGTAGAGAGAGTAGTAGAGAATAGTAGAGAGTGAGTACTAGAGAGAGTAGTAGAGAGTAGTAGAGTATTAGAGAGTGAGTAGTAGAGAGTGAGTAGTAGAGAGTAGTAAAGAGCGAGTAGTAGAGAGTGAGTAGTGGAGAGTGAGTAGTAGAGAGTAGTAGAGAGTGAGTAGAAGAGAGTGAGTAGTAGAGAGTGGGTAGTTGAGAGTGAGTAGTAGAGAGTGAGCAGTAGAGAGTAGTAGAGTGAGTAGTAGAGAGGGAGTAGTAGAGAGAGAGTAGTAGAGAGTTAGTAGTAGAGTAGTAGAGAGTGATTGGTAGAGAGTAGTAGAGAGTGAGTAGTAGAGAGTAAGTAGTAGAGAGTAGTACTAGAGAGTAGTAGAGAGTCAGTAGTTTAATTTAAAAGGAACACAATGAGGGGGTTAATTTTGCCATAGAAATTATGATTAGTGCTGAAAATAGATAAATTAGGGCACATTTTGATTGACTTCTCAAATCCTCTTCTATTACATTAAAAATTCTGACATCCAGACTGAAACATGCACTTTCAATACCAGCAGCAGACTTCCCTGGTGAGCAGTAGCTTTACTACAGTGATCTAATAAGCAACTAGAGTGCTAACATTACCAATTTATGGCAAATGTGTGACACATCTGAATGCCTTCTTGATGGAATCAAAGTAAAAAAACTGAAAGTATTTCCTACTGAGGAGACTGTAGTAAATGAGGAAATTAGGAAACTTCATAACAAATAAGTCTCCCAAGATGGCCACCAGAGACAAAAGAGCCCAAATGTAGCACAAATATCACCGAGATGTAGCCCAAGCATAGCCCAATGACAAAATGTCCCAGAGTGTTCTAAATAACAACTAGAGCACTAACAGTCTTACTTATGACAAAAGTATGGCACACCTGAATCCATCTTTATTGGAATAAAGTGGTAACACTTAAAACATTTAATTTGCAAAGGAACAAAATGAGGGGGCTCATTTTGCCATAGAAATTATGATTAATGCTGCAGAGAGAAATTAGTGCACATTTTGACTTCTCAAATCCTCTTCTATTTCATTAAGACATTCTGACATGCAGACTGAAACATGCACTTTGAATACCAGCAGCAGACTTCCCTGGTGAGCAGTAGCTTTACTACAGTGATCTAATGAGCAACTAGAGTGCTACCATTCAGAATTTATGGCAAATGTGTGACATATCTGAATACTTTCTTGATGGAATCAAAGTAAAAAAACTGAAAGCCTTTCCTACTGAGGAGACTGCAGTAAATGAGGAAATTAGGAAACTTCATAACAAAGAAATCTCCCAAGATGGCCACCAGAGACAAAAGAGCCCAAATACAGCACAAATATCACCCAGATGTAGCCCACATGTAGCCCAATGACAGAAGTGTGCAAAACACTTATTTTTTGTGTTTTTGCAGTTTTATATAGTGCAGACTTGTCAGGTATTGGAGTGATTTACATGAGCAATGGTTACATCACACAAGATCAAATTAATTTTGGTTGTAGACATGGGGAGATTAAGTGATTTGACGAGAATCACAGAATGTTGAGCTGAAGCAGAAACTCCAACCTGGTTCCCCAGTTGCAAAGTCTGCAGCTCTGAAAGTAACACCACATCCTCTCGCCAAGGTGCAACATTTAATCAAGTGTCAACTGGATAAAAAAACATAAAGATTACAAATAATTTAAAAGTTCTTTGACGCTATTTGAAAACTCAGAAAATATGTCCTCATTTTAGTTTTTTAGAGCACTAACCATAATTTTGATGCAAATAAGACCCTCTCAGGTATGTAATTTCTAAAGGAAATACTCTAGGTATTACAGTTTTGATCACATCAAGATGACGTCAGGCGTTCCACACTTTTGTAATAAATATAGAATGTTAGCAATCTATTAGTTCATTGGGATACTGTTGAGAGGCAGAGGCCAGGGGCACGGACTCTGAAAATTGAAGGCAGGTAGGAGAGTGCAGAGGCAACAATTTGACCACACTGGGCAGGCAGGAAGGGCAGTGGCAGAACAACAGACTATGGAGGGCAGTGGAAAAGGGGGCAGGGGCAACAAACCAACAATACAGGACTGGCAAGAGAGGCTGTGGCAATATAATAGCCCATTGTGGGCAGAAGGAAGGGGCAGGGGTAGTACAACCATACATGCCAACAGACCCGTTTCAGCCAGGAAACGTCCAATGTTTTTAGCTCAAATGGGCTTTATTTGATCTGTCTCCTGTCTATAATCTCCTCTTTTTCAATGTAACTTAAAGGGGAAAATCAATACCCCAGTTTTTTTTCAAAATCTCCTTCTTACCAAGTTCAAAATGTTCGCAAGTATGGTACATTGAATCATGGTAGGCAGGAGGAATTGGGGTAGGGACATGGACTCGGATAACAGAGGACAGGAGGGACATGGAGAGGTGCACCAAACTGCCCCTACAGGGCGGGCATCAGGGTTTGCAGAAACACAATACACCACACAGCGCATGCGGGACGGGAGTGCAGCACAACAATCCATAGAAAGCAATAGGGAGGGGACAGGACCATGCACATGGACAACAGAGAACAGATGGGAAAGAGGCAATGGTAGCTAGCTGACCATAATGGACAGACAGGAGAGAAAGCTGCAGCATAACAGACCATAAAGGGCAGGAGGGACGGATCAGGGGCATTACAATGGAAAAGACAAGCCAGGAGGGAGGGAATAGGGGGTCTGCACATGGAAACAGAGGGCTGGGGGCACGGTGGCAGGGCAGGAGCAGCAAGATGACCATGGAGGTCAGGCAGGATGGGCACTAGAAACAAGACACACCATGGAGAGCAACAATGAGACTATGGTGGCATACACACAGACCATAGAGGGAAGGTGCGAGGGGGTCAGGGGCAGCTAGCTGACCACACAGGGAAGGTGGGAGGGGCCATGGCAGCACAGAAGACCATGCATGACAAGCGGGAGGGTTAGTGGCAGCACAATGGCTATGATGGGCAATAAGGAGGGTGCAGGGGCATGCACAAAGGACCATGGAGGATAGAAGGGAGGGTCAGGACCTGGGCACAGACAAGAGAGTTCAGGGGAAGGGGCCTCACAACAGACCACGCGGGGCAGGCAGGAGGAGCAGTTGCAGCACAACAGATCAGGGAGGGCAGAAGGGTGTGGCAGAAAAATGGACCATGGAGGACAAGAGGAAGGGGATAGGGCCATGGCATGTGGACAGGCATGGTGGAGGTGGCAGGGACAGGTTACAGTCATCTGACAATGCTAGGCAGGTGGGAGGGGAGTGGCAGCTCAACAGAACACTCAGAGTAGATAGGAGTGGCAGGTCCATGGAACATAGTGGGCAAAAAGGATGGAGCAGGGGCATGCACAAAGACATCGGAGGGCAGGGGGAAGGAGAATAGGGGCAGCAAGCTAAGCACAGAGGCTAAGCAGGAGGTCAATGATGGGCCATAGAATTGGGCAATGGAGGGCAGGAGGAGTGGACTGGTACATCATGCTAAATGGAGGGCAGTGGCAGCACATCAGACCATGCATGGCAGGAGGGAGGAGGCTAGTCCATGGATTCAGACAACAGAGGATAGGGAGGAGGTGGATGGGGCAGCAAGCTAACTGTTCAGAGAAGGTGGATATTAGGAACTTTATTGTTTTTAAAATGTGTGTCTGTGCGAACTACTTAAAATATGAACAAGTATGCAGAATAATCTCACTTTTATTCAGGAAGAAGAGGATGTTTGTGACTGTGACTCCGGGCTCACTTGGCAGAAACACGCCCTGACCCTCCACCCCCATCGCAAAATGTAATACCCGTGAAAAGGGTAGGTGGACGCAGTGTTATATAGAACATAGTCCTGAGAGCACGATTGAAAATGAAAACTAGATGTAGTATATGGTATAAACTATGCACCAAAAAGTGTGATATAAGATGAACCGGGGCGCGAAATATAATATGCAATACATTGTGCGCAATGACAGATTCATTAGAGAGTGTGCGATAGCACAGGCACTAGCGCGCTCTATGCGATATGCGCCTTGGAGTGTAATATGCACAGGGCAGTGTTGTGTAACAGAACTAGTCTCTAAAGTTGTAATATAAAATATGTGCTGGGGAGTGTAACGTTGCATATGCACTGTGACAAAGATATAGATCCCAGATTGTAATATGTATGGCATAGCGCTGTGCGTTATAACATACACATCGAGGAAGGCACGTTAGATGGGGCAATCTAACCCGTGCGAAAGCAAGTGTGGCATGACATATTCGCGGGGTGGTGTTACAGTGCACATGGGCTAGAGAGTGTCATAGCATACGCACTAGCTGGTGGAATACAACACAGAGGTGTGAGGCAATCGGCGGGCACTGGTGGGTGTAACTCAGCTTTGGGCTCAGCCAGGAGCACGCTGTGACTCTCAAGTGAGGTTCGTCTCCTTTCCAGAGAGTAAAATAAAAAGTATTACACATCCGGCGGTGGATGTGTTTTTTATTAACCGTGAGGGGGGTTTCTTGCATAGTTTGGTCGAATTTTTGTCGAATCCCCTTTGAATGGCTTGGTGTGCGTGTATATTAAATGTGCCCGTCAATAGCTACCCATGTTTGTATACATAAACGACAAGGGTGTCTACTTGGAGAGTACCCACCGGCGGGGGCGCCGGGATTGCGCACGGTAGGGCGTCAGACACGTCAGAGCTTCACTAGCGGTGTAAATACATTCCATGTGGATTCATTCTATGCATAGTCGCCTTTTAATGAATATCACGCAAATCGTCATGGTTATAGGTACATACGGTTTCTCCAGCATGTCCCAGGTGTTTCTATAAATATATATTTTTAAAATATTGAAAAACAAAGGCCGGCCCCGGGGGATGGGGTCCCCGGAGCCATAAGTGGCCTGAGGAGGGGGGCATCGTAGCCCCCTCCTAAAGAATTTAAATTAAAAAAAGGCCATGACCCGGGGGTTGGGGTCCCCGGGGCCGATTAAGGCCTTGGGAGGGCCAAATTTATTTTTTCAACAAAAGAATTTAGGGTGCAGGCCCTGGGGTATGGGTTCCCCAGGGCCAGTAAATTAGAAAAAGAAGGGGGGCCACACAGCCCTCCTTCTTAAAAAAATAAAATAAATAAAAGACCGGCATCGCGCTGGTGGCCACGCCCCCTCCTTGCAGCACTCTGCAAACGTGCCCCCTGGCCAGTTGTAACTTGGGGAATTAATTCCCCTTCAATACTGAGGGTCCCTGAGGGCCAACTAGCCCAACAGGTATCTCCAGTGTGCGCCAGGGAGCTGCGTTGCAGACAGGGGTTCTGAGGCCATGCCCCTTTTTACACCTCTATGCAACGCAGCGCTGTGGTGCTTACTGGAGGTACCTAGTGGGCTAGTTTGACCCTAGGGACCCTTAGGATTCAAGGGGACTTAATCTCTCAACTTAGAACGGCCACAGGGTGCGTTTACACAGTGGTGAAGGGAGGGGACGGGGCCTGAGGTGACGTGTGCAAACACGCCCTGTGGCGCGTTTTAAGTTGGGGAAATAATTCCCTTTCAATCCTGAGGGACCCTGGGGGCCAACTAGGCCACCAGGTGCTTCCAGTAAGTGCCACTGCTCTGCGTTGCAGAGAGGTGGTGCAGGTCGTGCCCCCTTTTACACCTCTCTGCAATGGCACTTACTGGACGTACGTAGTGGGCTATTTTGCCCCTAGGATCCTCAGGATTCAAGGGGACTTAATCTCCCAACTTAAAAAACGGCCACAGGGCATGTTTACACAGTGGGGAAGGAAGGGGACGGGGCCTGAGGTGACGTGTGCAAACACGCCCTATGGCGCGTTTTGAGTTGGGGAAATAATTCCCCTTCAATCCTGAGGGCCCTTGGGGGCTAACTAGCCCACCAGGTGCTAACAGTAAGCGCCACTGAGCTGCGTTGCAGAGAGGTGGTCCAGGCCGTGCCACTTTTTACACCTCTCTGCAACGCAGCTCTGTGGCGCATACTGGAGGTACCTAGTGGGCTAGTTGGACCCTAGGGACCCTCAGGATTCAAGGGGACTTAATCTCCCAACTTAAAACGGCCACAGGGTGTGTTTACACAGTGGGGAAGTGAGGGGACGGAGCCTGAGGTGACGTGTGCAAACACGCCCTATGGCGCGTTTTAAGAGGTAGTTTTAATCCCCTGCCCTATTATATACTAGGGGCTTACAGAGGAGGTCATGCTGATCAAAGGGGGACCCAACGCATAGTGTTCCCTAGTGTATGTAGGTGTTTTCACTGTATTCTGAGTGTCTTTTAACATAGCACTGGCTCTAGGACTGGTTAGTCAGACTCAATTACCACCAGTATCCGTCTGAAAAAGTTGAGGGTAAAGGATGATTTTGCAACAAGTCTTCTTTCTGCTCTTCTGTTTGTTCTTTCTGCACCTTATCCTTCTTCCTGCACTTTTCTTCGTCTTTGAGGACTTCTGTTGCTTCTTTCTGCATTTCTTTTTTTTCTTTCTGTGCGTTTTTTCTTCTTTCTTCACATGTCCTATCTCTGTAGGCATAGTTAGAAATTAGCATTTAAAAAACCTTTGAAATTCACTGAAAAAACCATAGGTTTCAGGCACGTTATAGTTAGGAATTAGCATTTAAAAAACCTTAGAAATTCACTGAAAAAAACATAGGTTTCAGGGGCGTTATAGTTAGCTGGACTTTTCACTCGTACAAAACCATTGAAATTCCCCCGTTATAGCTAGTTCAGCTAAGTATAACTCGCGCGCCCGCAATGCACTGCTGATGACGTCACATATTACATCACTCATGACATGGTCAGTGACATCACTCATGACATCACTCATGACATCTCAAATGACATCACTAATGACATCACTGATGACATCATCCTTGTGATAGAGTGGCAGACCTCCTCTTCCCCTAATATAACCTTTGATACACACATTCAAAAATAGAAACTACAATGTTCAAAACAATGGACATACCAATACCAGTTACAACAACCTATTCAGTAATTCTAAGATCGACATGCACATCCACTCATTCACCAACAGTCCCATTCAGTCACTCATACATGTACTCACTCATCATATGTACTCACACACCTATACATCCTGTTACACAACGCCACTCATCCATAGAGTTACTCACACACATAGTCACTCATGCTAATAAAGAATCAAACATCCATTTACTTGCATATACAGTTATACACACACCACCACACTTACTTCTACAGAAACTTACACATACTTAGTCTTTTAAACAATCAATTATAGAAACACAACTTATTCATACAGGAACTCTTTCAATCTCTCACTCTCACATATACTCACTTATATACACCAATAGTCACATATACTAGTTTAAAACATATGTAGTTACTCATAAAGACACGATTGAGACAGTCTATCACTCACTAACACACCCATGCACACACTCATCCACCCATACAGTCCTGCACACATGCTGTCTTCAACACATACAAACAGTGAGCCACTCATTCATGCACCTATGCACTACGTTATACCACCCACGGAACCATACAGACACTCAGACACTCATACTGATACTCAAAAAAACAACTAATAACCTATATAGACACTCATGTAGCTACTCACCAACCCATTGTTAGAAAGGATAGACGGACCGGGAGGGTCGGCCGGGGTCAGGAGGAGAGGTCTCCGGGGAGAGCCGTCTCCAGCGATCGTACAGACAAGTAACTTCCCCCCCACAGACAGATACCACACACGGATAAGGTTCAGTGTTCTTTATAAGCACTTCTTAAGGTACGGTTGAATGGTACAAGGAGGTCTGGACTCAGGGGTCCCCTCGATTCAAGTCTCTCAAAGCAGGGTAAGGGGTAGCGGGACAGTCTGTCTACCAGTCAGGTAGTTTGGATGAGATGATGATTAGCTCACAATCCTCGAGCTTAGTTGGTACGGGCCGCGGCAGCGCCAGCAGGTCCCGGAAAGATGGTCGATGTACGGTCCGCGGCAGCGCCAGCAGGTCCCGGTGAGGATGATCGTTACAACGGGCCGCGGCAGCGCCAGCAGGTCCCGGAAAGATGGTCGATGTACGGTCCGCGGCAGCGCCAGCAGGTCCCGGTGAGGATGGTCGTTACAACGGGCCGCGGCAGCGCCAGCAGGTCCCGACGAGGATGGATGTTGTAGAAGGCCGCGGCAGCGCCAGCAGGCAGGACGATGGTTCACAAGAGCGGGCTACGGCAGCGCCAGTAGTCCGTCAAGGCTGAGTTCTCTCGGTGTCTCTCGACTCCAGGATACAACTGCCTTCCTGCTCCGGAGTTGCCCCAGTTATAGGGCAGGCGCCCTTTGATGTCCGGACCCTCGCACTTGGAGGTCGGAGGGCCCGGGATGAAGGTGTCCAGACACCCAGCAGGGGGTGGAGCCAGCGCCTGGGGGAGCTGGAGGTGATCGGCACCTGGCGGGGGAAGAGCTCTTGACACTTCGTCCTCCCATTGACCTGCCAAGTGGTCCGCTCACCTCCCGGGTGGATGGTGGTGCCGGGATGTCGGGGCCGGCCAGGCCCGGGGTTAGGGTCGGGGCGAGGCCACGCGGCCTCGTGGTGCAGGGCCCAAGATGGCGGCTTGAACCGGCCGGGGGAGCCGGTGGGGCTGGGCCCCGTGATGAGTAGAGGTCCGAGGGCAGAAGATCCGTCGGGAGACGGGGTACAGGTGCTTTTCGTGGATTATGCCTGGTGGGCCGGAGCTCGGGCCCTGTCGTGCGGGGAGGGAGCAAGCCCTTCGTGTGGCCTGTCCAACACCCATGCAGCCACTTATACACAAAGTGAGAGACTGATACAGATATTTACACATTTAAACATTACTCACTAAGCCATGTATTCACTAAAATACACTTAATCAGTCAGTTATACAATCAATTTTTCAAAAACAAATCATCCATTTAGACACTTATATACCCATTTATTCTTCCATCGACCTTGAGATATACATATATAAAACATATGTAATTTTCAGAAAAACACACATTCACTGGATGATGTCATCAGTGATGTCATTTGAGATGTCATCAGTGATGTCATGAGTGATGTCATTGACCATGTCATGAGTGATGTAATATGTGACGTCATCAGCAGTGCATTGCGGGCGCACGAGTTATAGTTAGCTGAACTAACTATAACGGGGGAATTTCAATGCTTTTGTACGAGTAAAAAGTCCGGCTAACTATAATGCCCCTGAAAACTATGGTTTTTTCAGTGAATATATATATATATATATTCATTTAAAAAACCATAGGTTTCACACATGTTATAGTTAGCTGGGCATTTTCCTCGTGAAAAACCAATGAAATTCCCCCGTTATAGTTAGTGCAGGCAACTATAACTCACGCGACCGTAATCCGCTGCTGATGACGTCAGATATTACATCACTGTATTTACACATTTATATACCCATGTCTTCTTCCTTTTTTTTTTAGCTACACATATATATTTTTTTTTTTTCAGAAAGACACATATGTCATCAGTGATGTAATATCTGACGTCATCAGCAGCGGATTACGGTCGCGTGAGTTATAGTTGCCTGCACTAACTGTAACGGGGGAATTTCATTGGTTTTTCACGAGGAAAATGCCCAGCTAACTATAACATGTGTGAAACCTATGGTTTTTTAAGTGAATTTGCAAGGTTTTTTAAATGCTAATTCCTAACTATAACGTGTGTGAAACCTATGGTTTTTTTAGTGAATTTGTACGGTTTTTTAAATGCTAAGTTACTTTACGCCGTTCGTGCCGTGCGCGCACGGTGCGCTTCGCGCCCACTTCACGCAGTTCGTTCCGTGCGCGCACGGTGAACACGCGGTGCGCTTTGCGCACCGCGCGCCCACTTTACGCAGTTAGTGCCGTGCACGCACGGTGCACTTTGCGCACCGTGCACGCACGGTGGGCACGCAGTGCGCTACGCGCACCGCGCGCCCATGTTACGCTTAATTGGCCATGTACGCACGGTGCGCTTCGCGCACCGTCCGCACAAGGAGGACTCATGATACGCTTTGTTGTTAAGGGTTTAGGCATAAAATGTTCATTAAGAATATGCCATGCACGCACACTCCGCAACGCGCAGCGTGCGCACACGGGGGGACTGACATTTGAATTTTTTTAAAAAGCATTTACACCGTGCACGCACGCTGCGCGAACCACGCGGAATTTTTTTCATTCCTATAGTGCGCGCACGCTTCGCGCACTCGGCGATTTACCAAAAGAAATTAATTTTTTTTAATTGCCCTTGGGGGACCTCCTGGGACCCCTTGACCCCTGCTAGGGGGTCAGGAACTGTCCAGCGTGCCCCCTTTACATGTTTTTCTCCTTTGTGTTTCACCCCCCTCTCAGTGCGAGAGACAAAATGGCGGCCGACACTTCCTGGTTTCGACCGATTCGAATGTTTACTAAGATGTAACAACCAATCAGAAGTACGCTCGCGGGCGGCCGAGTGCGAGCACCCTGCGCGCACGCTGCGCGCGTATAGATATATATATTGATTTAAATGCTATTTTCTCAGAAAATACTGAACAGATTTACACCAAACTTGCAAAAGGCACCAAACGGACCTTATGGCTACCTCTCTGCCAAATTTCACGTAATTCTGTTCAGCCGTTCGGGCTGTAGCTGCGACTAAAGTCCCTATGGAAAAATCCATGGGGAAAACGTGTTTTGGGACCCCCCCTTTTTCTCGGCCCCCGCTTGACGAATCACCCCGAGACTTTCCGGGTAGGAGCGGAGCGGCGTGCCCCATTAGTTTTGAAAATTTCGCGAAGATTCGTCAATCGGCGCCAAAGTTATTCAAAATAGAATTTTGAGATTTCCTATGGAAACTCGGTCCTAACTATAACTATCTACTGGCGACCGCCAGTAGATAATATATATATATATATATGTACATGTGATCAAGGCTGTGTGTTCACAGCCGAAACGCGTCATGCTGACAATGGAGGAATAAATCAAGCACACAAAAATCTCTACGGCGCACTTTGTGGTCTGTACCTGTGTAACTTGGGAATCTTTGCTTGAGTGATCCAGGACTATTGAATTTTTATATATATATATATATATATATATATATATATATATATATATATATATATATATATATATATATATATATATATATATATATAAATATATATATATATATATTACCTACTGGCAGTCGCAAGTAGGTAGTTATAGTTAGGACCTATTTTCCATAGGAAATCCGCAACATTCTATTTGGAATAACGTTGGCGCCGATTGACAAATCTTCGCAAAATTTTCCAAACGTTTGGCCAGCTGTGTTCCGCTCCTATCCTGAAAATTTCACAGTGATTCGTCAAGCAGGGGCCGAGAAAAAAGGGGGGTCCCAAAACGCATTTTCCCCATGCATTTTCCCATAGGACATGTTGACGCAGCTACAGCCCGAACTGCTGAACGGAATTACACCAAATTTGGCAAAGAGGTAGTCCTCAGTTCAGACTCGTGTCTTTTGCTTAAATGGTGTAAATCCGTTCAGTAGTTTAAATTAGAGTTAAAAAGATAGATATATCTGGGCGGAGCCTAACCACACATCTCATTGTGAGATCTGATTGGCTGTCAGTACTTCATCCAAGAAGTGTTGGCAGCCATCTTGGGACCAATATACATGATAGCATCTCATTAAAAAGCATGGCAGTTAATAGAAGGTTTTAAGACTTTATTTACATTATAAATCATTTGTTGATGGTGCCATACTCATTTTAGGAATTTTGGTATGTTCTAAGGTGATTTTGCCATGTGAAAAAGCCTTCTGCTGTGATATCATGAATCATGTTTGAGAGAAAACTATTTTCTCATGCTTTTCCCACAGAGGTTTGAAAGGTGATCTATAAGCTAAACTGAGAGCATATTTTCTGTAAATTCACATTATCTTTCTCAGTCATGTGAGAATGAAGACTGACTTTCTCAGTAAAACATGTACATTCAACGAGGGCAGAGACTGTCAGTTGATTCCTTTGTGTTCTACTGCAGCTTCCCAGAGTGTTCTAAAGAGCAACTAGAGCGCTAACAGCCTTACTTATGACAAAAGTATGGCACACCTGAAGCCATCTTGATTGGAATAAAGTGGTAACACTTAAAATATTTACTTTACAAAGGAACAAAATGAGGGGGTTCATTTTGCCATAGAAATTATGATTAGTGCTGCAGAAAGAAAAATTAGGGCACATTTTGACTTCTCAAATCCTCTTCTGTTTCATAAAAAAATTCTGACATGCAGACTGAAACATGCACTTTGAATACCAGCAGCAGACTTCCCTGGTGAGCAGTAGCTTTACTACAGTGATCTAATGAGCAACTAGAGTGCTAACATTCAGAATTTATGGCAAATGTGTGACATATCTGAATACTTTCTTGATGGAATCAAAGTAAAAAAACTGAAAGCCTTTCCTACTGAGGAGACTGCAGAAAATGAGGAAATTAGGAAACTTCATAACAAATAAATCTCCCAAGATGGCCACCAGAGACAAAAGAGCCCAAATACAGCACACATATCACCCAGATGTAGCCCAGATGTAGCCCATTGACAGAAGTGTGCAAAACACTTATTTTTTGTGTTTTTGTAGTTTTATATAGTGCAGACTTGTCAGGTATTGGAGTGCTTTACATGAGCATTGGTTACATCACCCAAGATCAAATTCATTTTGGTTGTAGAAATGGGGAGATTAAGCGATTTGACGAGAATCACAGAATGTTGAGCTGAAGCAGAAACTCCAACCTGGTTCCCCAGTTGCAAAGTCTGCAGCTCTGAAAGTAACACCACATCCTCTCCCCTAGGTGCAACATTTAATCAAGTGGTCAACTGGATAAAAAAACATAAAGATTACAAATAATTTAAAAGTTCTTTGTCGCTATTTGAAAACTCAGAAAATATGTCCTCATTTTAGTTTTTTAGCGCACTAACCATAATTTTGATGCAAATAAGACCCTCTCAGATATGTAATTTCTAAAGGAAATGCTCTAGGTATTACAGTTTTGATTACATCAAGATGACGTCAGGCGTTCCACACTTTTGTAATAAATATAGAATGTTAGCAATCTAGTTGTTCATTGGGATACTGTTGAGAGGCAGAGGCAAGGGGCACGGACTCTGAAAATTGAAGGCAGGTAGGAGAGTTCAGAGGCAACAATTTGACCACACTGGGCAGGCAGGAAGGGCAGTGGCAGCACAACAGACTATGGAGGGCAGTGGAAAGGGGGGCAGGGGCAACAAACCAACAATACAGGACTGGCAAGAGAGGCTGTGGCAATATAATAGACCATTGTGGGCAGAAGGAAGAGGCAGTGGTAGTACAACCATACATGCCAACAGACCTGTTGCAGCCAGGAAACGTCCAATACTTTAAAGCTCAAATGGGCTTTATTTGATCTGTCTCCTGTCTACAATCTCCTCTTTTTCAATGTAACTCAAAGGGGAAAATCAATACCCCAGTTTTTTTTCAAAATCTCCCTCTTACCAAGTTCAAAATGTTCGCAAGTATGGTACATTGGATCATGGTAGGCAGGAGGAATTGGGTTAGGGACATGGACTCGGATAACAGAGGACAGGAGGGACATGAAGAGGTGCACCAAACTGACCTACAGGGCAGGCATCAGGGATTGCAGCAGCACAATACACCACACAGGGCATGCGGGATGGGAGTGCAGCACAAAAATCCCAAGAAAGCAATAGGGAGGGGACAGGACCATGCAAATGGACAACAGAGAACAGAGGGGAAAGAGGCAATGGTAGCTAGCTGACCATAATGGACAGACAGGAGAGAAAGCTGCAGCATAACAGACCATAAAGGGCAGGAGGGACGGATCAGGGGCATTACAATGGAACAGACAAGCCAGGAGGGAGGGAATAGGGGTCTGCACATGGAAACAGAGCTCTGGGAGCAAGGGGGCAGGGCAGGAGCAGCAAGATGACCATGGAGGTCAGGCAGGATGGGCACTAGAAACAAGAGACACCATGAAGAGCAACAATGAGACTATGATGGCATACACACAGACCATGGAGGGAAGGTGGAAGGGGGTCAGGGGCAGCTAGCTGACCACACAGGGAAGGTGGGAGGGGCCATGGCAGCACAGAAGACCATGCATGGCAAGCAGGAGGGTTAGTGGCAGCACAATGGCTATGATGGGCAAGAATGAGGGTGCAGGGGCATGCACAAAGGACCATGGAGGATAGAAGGGAGGGTCAGGACCTGGGCACAGACAAGAGAGTTCAGGGGACGGGGCCTCACAACAGACAGCGCGGGGCAAGCAGGAGGAGCAGTTGCAGCACAACAGACCAGGGAGGGCAGAAGGGTGTGGCAGTAAAATGGACCATGAAGGACAGGAGGAAGGGGATAGGGGCATGGCATGTGGACAGGCAGGGTGGAGGTGGCAGGGACAGGTTACAGTCATTTGACAATGCTAGGCAGGTGGGAGGGGAGTGGCAGCTCAACAGAACACTCAGAGTAGATAGGAGTGGCAGGTCTATGGAACATGGTGGGCAAAAAGGATGGAGCAGGGGCATGCACAAAGACGTCGGAGGGTAGGGGGAAGGAGAAAAGGGGCAGCAAGCTAAGCACAGAGGCTAAGCAGGAGGTCAATGATGGGCCATAGAATTGGGCAATGGAGGGCAGGAGGAGTGGACTGGTACATCATGCTAAATGGAGGGCAGTGGTAGCATATCAGACCATGCATGGCAGGAGGGAGGAGGCTAGTCCATGGATTCAGACAACAGAGGATAGGGAGGAGGTGGATGGGGCAGCATGCTAACTGTTCAGAGATGGTGGGTATTAGGATCTTTATTGTTTTTAAAATGTGTGTCTGTGCGAACGACTTAAAATATGAACAAGTATGCAGCATAATCTCACTTTTATTCAGGAAGAAGAGGATGTTTGGGACTGGGACTACGGGCTCACTTGGCAGAAACACCCCCTGACCCTCCACCTCCATCGCAAAATGTAATGCCCGTGAAAAGGGTAGGTGGACGCAGTGTTATATAGAACATAGTCCTGAGAGCATGATTGAAAACTAGATATAGTATATGGCATAAACTATGCACCAAATAGTGTGATATAAGATGAACCGGGGCGTGAAATATGGTATGCAATACATTGTGCGCAATGACAGATTCATTGGAGAGCGGGAGATAGCACAGGCACTAGCGCGTGCTATGCGATATGCGCCTTGGAGTGTAATATGCACAGGGCAGTTTTGTGTAACCTAACTAGTCTCTAAAGTTGTTATATAAAATATGTGCTGGGGAGTGTAACGTTGCATATGCACTGTGACAAAGATATGGATCCCAGATTGTAATATGTATGGCATAGCACTGTGCGTTATAACATAGGCATCGAGGAAGGCACGTTAGATGGAGCAATATAACCTGTGCGAAGGCAAGTGTGGCATGACATATTCACGGGGTGGTGTTACAGTGCACATGGGCTAGAGAGTGTCATAGCATACGCACTAGCTGGTGGAATACAACACCGAGGTGAGTGGCACTCGACGGGCACTGGTGAGTGTAACACAGCATTGGGATCAGCCAGGAGCACGCTGTTACTCTCAAGTGAGGTTCGTCTCCTTTCCAGAGAGTAAAATAAAAAGTATTACACATCCAGCGGTGGATGTGTGTTTTATTAACCGTGAGGGGGGTTTCTTGCATAGTTTGGTCGAATTTTTGTCGAATCCCCTTTGAATGGCTTGGTGTGCGTGTGTATTAAATGTGCCCATCAATAGCTACCCATGTTTGTATAAATAAACGACAAGGGTGTCTACTTGGAGAGTACCCACCGGTGGAGGCGCCCGGATAACGCACGGTAGGGCGTCTGACACGTCAGAGCTTCACTAGTGGTGTAAATACATTCCACGTGGATTCATTGTATGCATAGTCACCTTTTAATGAATATCACACAAATCGTCATGGTGATAGGTACATACGGTTTGTCCAGCATGTCCTAGGTGTTTATATAAATATATATATTTTTTAAATAATAAAAAACAAAGGCTGGCCCCGGGGGATGGGGTCCCCGTGGCCATAAGTGGCCTGAGGAGGGGGGCAACGCAGCTCCCTCCTAAAGAATAAAAAATAAAAAAGGCCATGACCGTGTTGGGGTCCCCGGGGCCGATTAAGGCCTTGGGCGGGCCAAATTAATTTTTTTCAACAAAAGAAATTAGGGTGCAGGCCCTGGGGGATGGGGTCCCCAGGGCCAATAAATCAGAAAAAGAAGGGGGGCCACACAGCCCTCCTTCTTAAAAAAATAAAATAAATAAAAGACCGGCATCGCACCGGAGGCCACGCCCCCTCCTTGCAGCCCTCTGCAAACGCGCCCCCTGGCCAGTTGTAAGTTGGGGAATTAATTTCCCTTCAATACTGAGGGTCCCTGAGGGCCAACTAGCCCAACAGGTATCTCCAGTATGCGCCAGGGAGCTGCGTTGCAGACAGGTGTTCTGAGGCCACGCCCCTTTTAACACCTCTATGCAACGCAGCTCTGTGGTGCTTACTGGAGGTACCTAGTGGGCTAGTTTGACCCTAGGGACCCTTAGGATTCAAGGGGATTTAATCTCTCAACTTAGAACGGCCACAGGGCGCGTTTACACAGTGGTGAAGGGAGGGGACGGGGCCTGGGGTGACGTGTGCAAACACGCCCTGTGGCGCGTTTTAGGTTGGGGAAATAATTCCCTTTCAATCCTGAGGGACCCTGGGGGCCAACTAGCCCACCAGGTGCTTCCAGTAAGCGCCACTGCTCTGCGTTGCAGAGAGGTGGTGCAGGCCGTGCCCCTTTTTACACCTCTCTGCAATGGCGCTTACTGGACGTACCTACTGGGCTATTTGGCCCCTAGGGACCCTCAGGATTCAAGGGGGCTTAATCTCCAAACTTAAAAAATGGCCACAGGGCGTGTTTACACAGTGGGGAAGGGAGGGTACGGGGCCTGAGGTGACGTGTGCAAACACGCCCTATGGCGCGTTTTAAGTTGGGGAAATAATTCCCCTTCAATCCTGAGGGCCCCTGGGGGCTAACTACCCCACCGGGTGCTTCCAGTAAGCGCCACTGAGTTGCGTTGCAGAGAGGTGGTCCAGGCCATGGCACTTTTTACACCTCTCTGCAACGCAGCTCTGTGGCCCTTAGTGGAGGTACCTAGTGGGCTAGTTGGACCCTAGGGACCCTCAGGATTCAAATGAACTTAATCTCCCAACTAAAAATGGACACAGGGCGTGTTTAAATAGTGGTGAAGGGAGGGAACGGGGCCTGAGTTAACGTGTGCAAACAAGCCCTGTGGCGCGTTTTAAGTTGGGGAAATAATTCCCCTTCAATCCTGAGGGACCCTGGGTGTCAACTAGCCCACCAGGTGCTTCCAGTAAGCGCCACTGCGCTGCATTGCAGAGAGGTGGTCTAGGCCGTGCCCCTTTTTACATCTCTCTGCAGCGCAGCTCTGTGGCGCTTACTGGAGGTACCTAGTGGTCTAGTTGTACCCTAGGGACCCTCAGGATTCAACGGGACTTAATCTCCCAACTTAAAACGGCCACAGGGCGTGTTTACACAGTGGGGAAGGGAGGGGACGGGGCCTGTGGTGACGTGTGCAAACAGGCCCTGTGGTGCATTTTAAGAGGTAGTTTTAATCCCCTGCACTATTATATACTAGGCGCTTACAGAGGAGGTCATGCTACTCACAGGGGGACCCCAACGCATAGTGTTCCCTAGTGTATGTAGGTGTTTTCACTGTATTCTGAGTGTCTTTTAACATATCACTGGCTCTAGGACTGGTTAGTCAGACTCAGTTACCACCAGTATCCGTCTGAAAAAGTTGAGGGTACAGGATGATTTAGCAACAACGCTTCTTTCTGCTCTTCTGTTTGTTGTTTCTGCATGTTATCCTTCTTCCTGCACTTTTCTTCGTCTTTGAGGACTTCTGTTGCTTCTTTCTGCATTTCTTTTTTTTTCTTTCTGTGTGTTTTTTCTTCTTTCTTCACATGTCCTATCTCTGTAGGCATAGTTAGAAATTAGCATTTAAAAAACCTTTGAAATTCACTGAAAAACCCATAGGTTTCAGGCACCTTATAGTTAGGAATTAGTATTTAAAAAACCTTAGAAATTCACTGAAAAAACCATAGGTAGGGCATTATAGTTAGCTGGACTTTTCACTCGTACAAAACCATTGAAATTCCCCAGTTATAGTTAGTTCAGCTAACTATAACTCGCGCGCCCGCAATGCACTGCTGATGATGTCACATATTACAGCACTCATGACATGGTCAGTGACATCACTCAGATTGTGCCACTTAACCTGCCGCATTACTTGAGGATGGGGTGCCCAAGGTGCTAGTGGCCATGCACCGAAACATCACAAGGCAAGACCCCCCCACAGAAGAAGATCCGGGCACACACAGTGGCTTTCAGGAACCGGCAACTTTATTGGCAGCATAACGCGTTTCGGAATGACTTCCTTCGTCAGATGCTCTCAGACAACCAGTGTTGCCAATGTCCAATCTTTAAATGGCGCTGACTTCGCTGCGATAGGCGAAGGTTCGAAATGTGGGCGTGGCAGAGATCAGGGCGTCTCAGGTGAGTACCTCCTTTCCCAAGTGGGTGGCGCTCGCTGTTTTGCCTGCAATCCCAATGTCCAGACACCACGCTGCCGGCCCCTCAAGCCCATCATCCACCGCTTGACTGCCCTCCAGGAAAACCCGGACTGGATTCACGGACTGAAGTCAGTCCCAAAAAGTGTTGCTTTTTTCTGTCAATTATCGGGCTGCGGCGATGCGGCAATGCTTCAAGAACATTGAAAGTACCAGATTGTGCCACTTAACCTGCCGCATTACTTGAGGATGGGGTGCCCAAGGTGCTAGTGGCCATGCACCGAAACATCACAAGGCAAGACCCCCCCACAGAAGAAGATCCGGGCACACACAGTGGCTTTCAGGAACCGGCAACTTTATTGGCAGCATAACGCGTTTCGGAATGACTTCCTTCGTCAGATGCTCTCAGACAACCAGTGTTGCCAATGTCCAATCTTTAAATGGCGCTGACTTCGCTGCGATAGGCGAAGGTTCGAAATGTGGGCGTGGCAGAGATCAGGGCGTCTCAGGTGAGTACCTCCTTTCCCAAGTGGGTGGCGCTCGCTGTTTTGCCTGCAATCCGAATGTCCAGACACCACACTGCCGGCCCCTCAAGCCCATCATCCACCGCTTGACTGCCCTCCAGGAAAACCCGGACTGGATTCACGGACTGAAGTCAGTCCCAACAAGTGTTGCTTTTTTCTGTCAATTATCGGGCTGCGGCGATGCGGCAATGCTTCAAGAACATTGAAAGTACCAGATTGTGCCACTTAACCTGCCGCATTACTTGAGGATGGGGTGCCCAAGGTGCTAGTGGCCATGCACCGAAACATCACAAGGCAAGACCCCCCCACAGAAGAAGATCCGGGCACACACAGTGGCTTTCAGGAACCGGCAACTTTATTGGCAGCATAACGCGTTTCGGAATGACTTCCTTCGTCAGATGCTCTCAGACAACCAGTGTTACCAATGTCCAATCTTTAAATGGCGCTGACTTCGCTGCGATAGGCGAAGGTTCGAAATGTGGGCGTGGCAGAGATCAGGGCGTCTCAGGTGAGTACCTCCTTTCCCAAGTGGGTGGCGCTCGCTGTTTTGCCTGCAATCCCAATGTCCAGACACCACGCTGCCGGCCCCTCAAGCCCATCATCCACCTCTTGACTGCCCTCCAGGAAAACCCGGACTGGATTCACGGACTGAAGTCAGTCCCAACAAGTGTTGCTTTTTTCTGTCAATTATCGGGCTGCGACGATGCGGCAATGCTTCAAGAACATTGAAAGTACCAGATTGTGCCACTTAACCTGCCGCATTACTTGAGGATGGGGTGCCCAAGGTGCTAGTGGCCATGCACAGAAACATCACAAGGCAAGACCCCCCCACAGAAGAAGATCCGGGCACACACAGTGGCTTTCAGGAACCGGCAACTTTATTGGCAGCATAACGCGTTTCAAAAACAAATCATCCATTTAGACACTTATATACCCATTTATTCTTCCATCGACCTTGAGATATACATATATAAAACATATGTAATTTTCAGAAAAATACACATTCACTGGATGATGTCATCAGTGATGTCATCAGTGATGTCATGAGTGATGTCACTGACCATGTCATGAGTGATGTAATATGTGACGTCATCAGCAGTGCATTGCGGGCGCGTGAGTTATAGTTAGCTGAACTAACTATAACGGGGGAATTTCACTGGTTTTGTACGAGTGAAAAGTCCAGCTAACTATAACGCCCCTGAAACCTATGGTTTTTTCAGTGAATATATATATATATATATATATATATATATATATATATATATATATATATATATATATATATATATCATGAACTTCAAAGACCACAAAGCACTGCGTGAACACGCCCACAAGGGCGGGACTGATAAAGAAGCTGCGAGTGCGGCGTCATTTTCCACCTACCTGTTCTCCACGATGCCTAGCCAGTGAACAAGGGACGAGGCTCCTGAAACGCGTATGGCGAAAATGGGCGTATTATGCTGAAACTAGCTGTGGTACTTCCCCGCAGTCTGCCAATAAAGAGGAAAAGAAAACACACTGCGTGAGGCTCTTTCAAGCTTTGAGTACCTTGATGTGGATATATATATATATCTACTGGCGGTCTCCAGTAGATAGTTATAGTTAGGACCACGTTTCCATAGGAAATATTTTTTTTCATGCTTATAACTTTGCCGTCATTTGACGAATCTTTACGAAATTTTCCCAAAATTTTTCTTTTTTGATCAGCTCCTATCTTGTATATATGTATTTGCTGCTCGAGAATTTCCAGCCTTCCATCCGACCTCGTCCACCATGTGGGGTTGGTGCAAACAGGCGGGCGCTGGACCCGCAATTCCAGTTTCACTCATTACGCTTTACAACGATAAGGAAAAGTCACCCTCAGGAATCTTTTAGAGAGAAAAATTGTTTATTGATTGACGCGTTTCGACCAATGGTCTTTGTCAAAGTCACCCCATGACCCGGAAGTGGCCGTGATTTAATACATTCCAAAAGTGAAAAAGTTTGGTAAACATAGAAAACATATGCACAAATGGAGTGCGACAATCCATGCAATGGAAAACAGACTCCAGCACAATGACACACATTTTATGTAATTACATCAGTGCTTGGATTATAAACACTCGAACTGAGTGTAACAAAATAACATATGATGGGGTGTTAAATGCCACAGTAAAAAATGCCAGAATAAAAGGTCAACAGTTTCCCATCCTGTTTTACTCACTCTAATGTCCAGTTAAGCTAGAACGCATACTGGGGAAGGAGTAACACCGCAAAAAGCATTTTGGTTAGTGCACAGCTAACTTTAATGTCCAGAATACAACCCAGTTAGTTATTAAAGAAAATGTATGAGCAAGTGCTAGATCACGCTGTCCATTTTTCTGAACCAGCGGGCAACTCAGCAAGTTCTAATTCAAACTTAAAAAGACATAATCATCATTATTAAAAGGCAAGTGCCAATGTACCAAAAAAGCGCCCTTCCCTTAAAACAAGATAATCGTGGCAACTGGCCATGTGGCCTTTTATCACAGACTGGTGGAAAATCTAAGATACCAAATTCTTTGTTTTTCTTGGCATCCCTTACATGCTAGGGTACCATGACACAAAAAGAAAAGAGACCACCCCTCTTTAGTAAAACAGGAATAGAACAAACACAAACATAAACCAATTCAAGTTGCTCAAAGGGGGATTTCTTTTATTATCTAGGCAGCCACTAAGATAATGTAAAAATAACTAAGGAGAGAGGGTAAACACCCTCAAGAGCGCAGGATCTGAAGGGGGAGGAAGAGTATGTATATACAGTGTCCATAAATTTATGGAAGGGCACTACAGGTGTTGGACTTGGCCCTTCTGGCCGGTTCACCCCGAAACTTTTTGCTTAATATTGTGACTTGGTTTAGTGAATTTATTGACTTCTGCGCACTTTACCGCTGTGTCCCAGGGTAAAGTACGTGCGTGTTGTGAGGTTGGCCTGCCCTCCCATAGGAATGCATGGGGGAATGTATGTGTCCTGGTAGTTCCTGATGCGTGGGGTGTGCAGGCCCGTGTTTGGTATGTGCAGACTCGTGTGAGTGAATGCTGCGCGATGATGTGTGCGGCGTGCATGTACCTAGTGTGGAAGTGCCACTTCTAGAAGTGGGCACTTCAGTGTGCAGTATGAAATGTGTGGCTTGTCTGGCGATTGGCTGGTGGAGGTCATGTGACGGACTAGGGAAATCCCCAGGGACAGGAGGAGTGACCCAGTGGTGAATAGGGAGTTAGCATACTGATGGCTGGGGAGGAGTATACCTGGGTCCTGAATAGGACAGGGCTTTCCCCACACACTGCTGGCTCCGGCCCCTGTGGTGCGTCTGATGACCCTGCCCTGCCAGTGAATAGGGAGAGGGGCTGAGCAAAACAAAGTGCTCAGGAACCAGATGTAACTGGTTCGCCCCTTCCCTGCACCTTCAGACAAAGACTTGTACTGTATAAAAAGGGGCTGTGTCCCCTTACATTTGGTGTTCTCTTGCAGGATCATCTGGAGGGGGCCTGCTGCTGCTGGGCGCCAGGAGAGACCGCCACGGGGGACTGCCTCCCTGCTGGAGGGCCCTGTGTGCTGGCTCTGGGCCCAGTCTTTGCCCCCCTGCCTTTTGAAGACTTTATTACTGGACTCTTGCTTGCAGCGCCTGGAAGCGCTCTGATTTGCTATATAGCGCTAGGAGCGCTTGATTTCATGCCTGGCGCTTCTAGCGCGCTCCGGTGTCACCTCGTGGCCAACGAGGGAATCCCTGGCATAGGGATTTCCCCCCCTCGTGTGCCGGATCGAGCGGGTGCCCACCCCGTATTGTGTGCTCGTTGGCGGGTGCCCACCCCGCTTAATTGATTATTTAGTTGGCGGGTGCCCACCCCGCTTATTTATGGTGTTTACGAGGGAGCCTACCCCTCTTATCGCCAGGAAAATCACCGCCGCGGCCCCGGGGAAGACAGGAAGTCAGGCGTCCCCTGGGGGGCGTGTCGCGGGACGGAAGCCTCGTTCTACAACCAGGAAGCGGACGGGAGCCTACCCCGCGCTCCTGGGATCCTGACCGCGAGGGAGGAGAGAAGCGGACGGGAGCCTACCCCGCGCTCCGGTGAGACGTGCGTCTGCTTCCCTAGCAGGGCTCCCGAGTGGTGAGAGCCCTGCGAAGTCCAGAAGAGCAGCGCCGCCGTGACCGGAGCCGCAGTCCCGGTGAGTGGGGGCCGTGTGGGGCAGCAGTGTGGAAGAGTCCCCCGTGTGGGACTCCAACGGAAAGGGGCATAGTGGTGTCTGTCTGCATTGAGTCCCCCCGTGCGGGACTCCCACGACCGGGGGCATTTGGACAGAGCCCCGTGAGGCTCAAGAAGGGGCATGAGTATCTAGAGCGCTAGACGCTCCAACGTGCGGGGCATTGCTTCTCGAGCCCCGTGAGGCTCCAACGAGGCGCTAAAAGTACCGGGCGGCCCCGGAAGGCAGTGGGCCGCCCCCACGTGGTTGGGGGTATTGTCTGGTGTTTAGAGCGCCCGGAGCGCTCCAACGAAGGGGCCAAATATTTGTGTAGAGCCCACGAGGCTCTAGGGGGCTCTTCAATTGTTTTAAGAGCCCAGAGGGGCTCCACGAGAGCGAGAGATTTGCGTTGGAGGGCACAGTGGTGCCCACGCTCAGTTCTACAGCTGCCCAGCACTTAGTGGGCAGCTGCAACGTTTAGGTGGGGATAATTTACATTCTGGCTGGCGCAGCTGGCGCAGCTTGACTGAACGCAGGGCGTCCTAGCCCCTTCCAGGCCAGTTGGCCCAGGGACTGCCACAGGTGGTGGCTCATGTGGAGTTTTGCGCTAATGTTCCTACCTGCACCTCTGAATGTGTGTTGATGCATCATGTGCCTTGTTCTTACACCGCTGAATGTTTTTATGCATCATGTGTTTTCCTTCCCTACACCTCTGAATGTGATGCATCATGTGTAATGTTCTATTACCCCTACAGGTATTGTGATACTTAGGTGGTTGTTTGCTTTCTCCTAGTACAGGTGGTGCTAGTGAGGTTCCAGTCCCCTGCGTGACAGTTTCCTAAGGTAGTTAGGGTTGCGTAGGTGGTACTTACCTGATACCAGTAAGTACTGGTTGTGTGCTATACATATTATTTTTGTGCTACAGTGATCTTATATGTTTTTGTGCTACGTTCTAAAAAGTGCTAATTCCTGACAGTGGTCCAGGTGGCCCTGTCTTGTATATAATCCCTTGTAAATTCTGCCCGTGCCTGTTGGCACAGTGTAAAGTGTGTGTTTTTATCTAATGTGTTGTGTATAATACAAAGGCTATTTTTATAGAATACCTTGTGTGGAGTTTCCTTTGTGGTGGGCCTTGGGTGTTGTTGCTGGGTGCGCGCGCAAACGCTTTACACATCGCCTCAGGGATAAGCCTGTCTGCTCGTGCCAAGCTACCAAGGGGGTGAGCAGGGGTTATCTTTGGCGTGTAACTTCCTTGCCCTGACTAGAGTGGTGGTTTCTGCCTGGCTTTGACGCAAGCCTTAGCCAACCAGAAATCGCCAGGTCTAACATTGGTGATCAGCGGTGGGATTTGGACTTGCGTTTGCGCTGTACCGCAGCAGCGACTGGCTACACCACAAAACTCTGCATTAGATAAATCACATTTTAGGGATTATTGTTTTGAAGTTCCTTTATTTCTTCTCCTGAAGGTATCATTGTGTAATTGTGTCCAGTACATTTGTCCCCCGCCCTGCGCCCAGAGTTGGTACCTGTGTCACGTGGTGGTCAGGTTGAGGGATCAGGGGTGGTAGAAACTGCCTTACCAGTCCGAGGGGAGGGTTGTGTGTGGATGGTGTGTGTGGCACTAGACAGTGAGTGTGAGTTCTCCAGGATAGAGAGCTCACTGAAACCTTTTGTGAATTGTGTACTCCTGTGTAGCTCCGACCCCCAGGTTCCTTATGTTAAACTCTTCTCAGGAACGTCCGCCAAAATGGAGCCTGCTTTTAACTTCTGTAGTCTGTTTAGGTACAGTATGTTGGAGCTGGTAAGGTTCTGTGAGGAGAGGGACATAGAGGTGGGTGAGGTAGATACCCAGTCCCAACTGAGGGACAACCTGATCCTTTGGCAAAAGGAGGAGTGGGAGCGAGAGCGCAGCGAGGAAGATAGGGCCCGGGCCGCACGCCGAGAGCGTGGTGGGTCTGAGGGGAGTCCTGAGGAATCTGAAGAGGAGGAGGATTACCTGACAGGGACGGCAGTAGAGAGTGAAGACCCCATAGATAAGGAGTCCCTTGCTGGGTCCAGTGTCAGGAGCAGCACCCCATCCCTTTCCCTGTCCCCAGAGGAGTGGAGAGATAGGAGGGAAGAGAGGGAGCATCAGCTGGCCATGGAGAAGCTCCGGTTAGAGCATGCCCGGGGGATGGCGCAGCTGACTATAGAAGAGAAAAAGCTGGAGACCGAGAGGGTCTTAGCGCAGGAGAGGATGGCGGAGGCTGAGAGGGCCTTCGCCAGGGAGAGATTAGCTCTGGAGGGTAAGTTGTCCCCAGAGCGCAGTGGTAGTTTTCTGGGCTCCCCAGGGAGGGTTGAGTCCAGTGGTGGCAGCAATAGAGAGACCAGTGCAGAGAGTCCCATTCCCAGATCCCCCAGTATGGTACCTAGTTCCCGAGAGGAGGAATGTAGGTTGAAATTCAGGGGCAGGAAGAAGCTGCCTCACCAGTCTTGGGAGAAGTTTGTGGAGGAATGCGATGATGCACTGTTTGATTGGGTAAGGGTTAACACGAAGGAGGATTTTGACGAACTGTATGACCTGGTCATCAGAGAGCAGCTATCCAGTAGTTTTTATCCCGAGTTGTGCCAACACCTGTTAGCATGGGGGTGCACTGATCCATGGAAACTGGCAAAGGAAGCAGACCGATGGGAAGGGGCCCCAAGTTATGATGAGGAATGGGATAGTTCTTCCCACACTAGTGACTCAAGTAGCTCCCAGTCCAGCGTGGTGGAAGAGGCTCCGTGTAGCCCAGCTAGGTCCCAGGATAGCGAGGAGGGTGTAGGGCCTTACGGCCTGGCTCAGTGGAGCGGGAGTAAGTGGGTGACCGAGGGTCCCCAGACGTACGAAACCCTGCCTCAGGACTTGGGTGGTTTCATAAGGGAACACCAAGTTGGAGACCTAGGCTGTCCTGTTAGCCCATTTGAGGAGGATCACCTAGTGAGTAGAGGACCTGGAGCGCCTGTAAGCAGGGCTCCTGTGGTTCTAGAGTCTGGCAGTACCGCTCCGGTAGGGAGGGTACAGGAGTCCAGTGTGAGGAGTGGTTGGGGGATGAGTTTCCCAGTGGATACACCAGTGGACCAGGGACTAGCCAGTTGGGCTAGATCTTCTTGGGGGGACCCGGGTGGCGCCACTTCTGTTCTGGGGGGTCTTCGCGCACTGTCAGGTGGACAGGGGATGGGAGATCTGCGCCAGACAGACAGTCACACGACACATGGGTCATGTGTCAACCTCAGGGGGATGGTGTGTAAGTCCCCAGAAGTCCTGGAGTGCCAGGCAAGTATTCCACCGAAGGTTTTAGACCAGAGGTTGGGAGGCCAGGTTCAGGAGCTGCCTGACCTGAAGGGTGGGACTACTGTAACAAGTGTCCTGACCGGTTCTTCTTCCAGAGGGACCGCCCCAGTTGGTAGGGAGCAGGACTCTGGAAGGGGGTGCAGAGGGTGGGAGAGCCCACCTCTGACCCCGGAGCAACCTGAGGGGTTAAACCCTAGGTTGGGAGACCAGTTCTCAGGGAGGGGTCCTGAGCTGGTTGGTGAGTTATGTTACGGGGTCGCCTCTCAGAGGAAGAGAGGGCGGAACCCTAGGAGAAGAGGTAGGGGGAGGAGAGCCTCACCCGTGACTTTTGGTCAGCCTGAGGGTACGGACCCTAGGCTGGAGGATCAGTGGCAGTTTAGAACTGCCCTGATGAGGGGTAGAGTGGAGAATGGCTGCTATGTGCCAGGGGTTACTACCCCCCACTCTGTGGTTAGGCAAGGACCAGTGGCACCTGGGTGGCTTAGGGCCTGGTCTTGGCCGCGGACAGCTTGGGAGTACCAGTGGGGTAGCCCAGTTGGTCCGGAGAGTGGTTTGAGAAGAAACCCCATGGGTTCACCGTGGCGTAGAACAGGAGGGTGTCCCGGCAGTGGCGGGCCCGCGTCCGTGTTCTATCGCCCCAAGCAGGGAAGTCCATCACGGTGGTGATTGGTCTACCCTGCGTTTTGGCTGGAAGGGGGTTGTGTTGGACTTGGCCCTTCTGGCCGGTTCACCCCAAAACTTTTTGCTTAATATTGTGACTTGGTTTAGTGATTTTATTGACTTCTGCGCACTTTACCGCTGTGTCCCAGGGTAAAGTGTGTGCGTGTTGTGAGGTTGGCCTGCCCTCCCATAGGAATGCATGGGGGAATGTATGTGTCCTGGTAGTTCCTGATGCGTGGGGTGTGCAGGCCCGTGTTTGGTATGTGCGGACTCGTGTGAGTGAATGCTGCGCGATGATGTGTGTGGCGTGCATGTACCTAGTGTGGAAGTGCCACTTCTAGAAGTGGGCACTTCAGTGTGCAGTATGAAATGTGTGGCTTGTCTGGCGATTGGCTGGTGGAGGTCATGTGACGGACTAGGGAAATCCCCAGGGACAGGAGGAGTCACCCAGTGGTGAATAGGGAGTTAGCATACTGATGGCTGGGGAGGAGTATACCTGGGTCCTGAATAGGACAGGGCTTTCCCCACACACTGCTGGCTCCGGCCCCTGTGGTGCGTCTGATGACCCTGCCCTGCCAGTGAATAGGGAGAGGAGCTGAGCAAAACAAAGTGCTCAGGAACCAGATGTAACTGGTTCGCCCCTTCCCTGCACCTTCAGACAAAGACTTGTACTGTATAAAAAGGGGCTGTGTCCCCTTACATTTGGTGTTCTCTTGCAGGATCATCTGGAGGGGGCCTGCTGCTGCTGGGCGCCAGGAGAGACCGCCACGGGGGACTGCCTCCCTGCTGGAGGGCCCTGTGTGCTGGCTCTGGGCCCAGTCTTTGCCCCCCTGCCTTTTGAAGACTTTATTACTGGACTCTTGCTTGCAGCGCCTGGAAGCGCTCTGATTTGCTATATAGCGCTAGGAGCGCTTGATTTCATGCCTGGCGCTTCTAGCGCGCTCCGGTGTCACCTCGTGGCCAACGAGGGAATCCCTGGCGTAGGGATTCCCCCCCCTCGTGTGCCGGATCGAGCGGGTGCCCACCCCGCATTGTGTGCTCGTTGGCGGGTGCCCACCCCGCTTAATTGATTATTTAGTTGGCGGGTGCCCACCCCGCTTATTTATGGTGTTTACGAGGGAGCCTACCCCTCTTATCGCCGGGAAAATCACCGCCGCGGCCCCGGGGAAGACAGAAAGTCAGGCGTCCCCTGGGGGGCGTGTCGCGGGACGGAAGCCTTGTTCTACAACCAGGAAGCGGACGGGAGCCTACCCAAGGTCTAACAACAGGTATAACATATCCTCGCTAACCTAGATGTATATGGAGGTCCTCTTCATGGTTAAGACTGCCAGGGATCTTACTCTGGAGTCGTATGATGTATTCAGATTCGAGTCGACGCAGGTTGCGTTCCCGATCTCCTTCTCGGGCCTGTATGGGAACCCTGTCAATGCCAAAATAAGATACTTTAGAACAGATGTCCTTAACCTGCCTGTGCGCCTGATCGCAATGTTTTGCCACTGTGTGCGTGAGATCCCTATTTCTTATTGCGCGCAGGTGTTCCAAAATCTGTTTTTTAACAGGGAAAATAGTGCTCCACACGTAACACAAACAACAAATGCAAGTTAAGACAGACAACATAGTCTGTGCTGCAACTGATTAACTTCTGTATCTTTTCCCACTTCCCAGAAGGAAGCTTGTACTTCTTCACATTGCAGCTGCTGCTACAGGCCTTGCAACGTCCGCACTTATGGAAACCCGGGAGTTCCCGCAACCAGGTCCCCTGAGTTTTACCTCTGCCTGTTAGGTGACTGTGCACCAGAATATCTTTCAAAGAATCACATTTCCGGTACGTGATGTGTGGTGACTGACTGACCAGTTTGCCTATCATTACATTATTCCTGACTATATGCCAGTGACTACGTACTATCTTGTGAATCTCCTGTGATGCGCTGTTAAAAGTGGTAATCAATCACACTTCATGTTTGCTGTTAGCCTTAACCTTAGGGACCAAGAGGCTGCTCCTGTCTTTGTTTGAGGCCGTCTCCATTGCAGTTCTGATCGTTTTGCCTGTGTAGCCCCATGCTTTAAAACAAACCAGCATGTTCTTCTGTTCCTTCAGAAAGGCCTCACTAGAACTGCAATTGCGCTTGGCCCTGAGGAGCTCACCGTAAGGGATGCTCCTCTTCAGGTCATCAGGGTGGTGGCTACGGGCATGCAGTATGCTGTTCCCGGCCATTGCCTTTCTAAACAAGCTCTTATGTAGTGTTTCATCTTTAGCTTCCACTAGGACGTCAAGGAACTCAATTGTGGTATTATGTATCTTACTGGTGAACTGAGATTCAAAGTGTTATTAGACAGACCTGAAATTAAATGCTCCAGACCATCCTGTGGACCATACCATATCAGTAAGATATCGTCAATGTAGTAGGTCCACAGGATGAGATTATCCATATGTGATTCATTTCCATCGTGCCAGAGGTGCTCCGCCTCCCACCACCCCATAAACATACAGGCGTAGTTGGGAGCAAAGCAACTTCTCGAAGCAGTTCCTGTGAGTTGCTTACACCATGTATCTTCAAATAAAAAACTGTTATCTAGACAGAATTGTAACATATCTAACAATAACATGGTATGATCATACATAGCAAGGGGCCTATCTCTACAGAAGTATTTACATGCCGCTAACCCCATATCATGGTCAATACAGGTATAAAGAGATAACACATCAATTGTTGCCAGAATGTACGTGTCTTTCCAAGGGATTTCCTGTATTTTTTAAAGGAAATCCATGGAATCCCTACAGTACGAGGGCAGATTGATCACATATGGGCATAAGAAATAATCCAGGTAGATGGAGGTGTTTTCTAATAGGCTTTGATAGCTGAAATGTGGGCCTCCTCGGTGGGTTGGTCGCGTCTTTGTGTACTTTAGGTAGCATGTAAAACACCGAGATCACAGGTTTTTTTACAAGAAGAAAAATAAATTAGTTTTGACTTAAAGTACCTTTTCCATGCCAGGTGTTCAACAGGCTGTGATATTCTAGTATGGTTTTATTGTACTCTGTTATATGTATATACATATGTGTGTATATATGTTATACAAGTACATTTGTAAGGTAGGTATAGATAGAATTTCTATATCTAAGTACACATTATGTACTTTGACAATATATCTTATGGAGTGGCCGTAGTTAAAGTTAGGATTCCTAGGGATAGGGATTGCTTGGATATTTGTTTGCTAATAACTTTGCCACCGTTTGACACACCTCGATAACACTTGGCAGACCTATTAATTTTTCTACATGGTCCGAGAGTGCAAAGTTTCGCTGAGATTTGTGCAGGGAGTGTAGAAAAAAGAGTGGTACCAACAGAAATGTTTCCATCAAAGCATTTTCTATAAAATTTATATTTGGCCATAGCACGAGCACGGGGAGTTGGATTTCAATGAAATTTGGCAGCTATATAGCTTATGGTGTGTAGATAATCCTTGTTAGTAGTAGAGGTAAGCAGGGTAAGTATTTTTTAAGTTATAAGTCTCTACAACTTAGTGATATATCTGGCTGCGTTATTTCGCAGTAGTTTCGCAATCCTTGCCATTAAAAAGGCAGTATGTGATTGGATAATGGCTACCTTTACAAAAGTAAAACGCAAATTTATTTTACTTTCCTCTGATGGGTTTCTGAGTCTGGCAGTCACGTGTGAGTGTCATGCTGGGATATTTTTTTACTTTCGGCACTGCCCAAGGAGGACACAACTTACACAAAAGAAATCAGTAATTGCTCGGGTGGGGGAGGACTGAACGCCAAAACACCTATATAGACTGCTGCATCACAAGACACATACATTGAATGTGCACTGGTACCACCTCCCACTGCTGCTGCCTGGTTGCCATTCTGTGCCAGCATTGAACAAAGCAAATGTTTGCTTGCACAATGGCCTTGTTCCAAGAAGATGAAGCACAGCATTTTCAATAGAGGCCCATTATAAGCCACCAGCCATTTGCAGCAGTGACACACAATTTCCATTCAGACTTCTGCAGTAACTAAGGTCTCAAGGCTGCTGAGAATGAACTGTTTTTCTCTCCTCCTTCTGAATTCCTGTGCTGTTTTGTCTGTCACGTGATCCCTCAAGGGCCACTTAAACTAGTTTGAATAAAACTACTTAAAAATTGTTGTGTATCAGGAGGAGCCTAGCGCGCAACCAAGATGGCCGCGTAGGTGCGAGGCTCCCGAGGACCTCCGCAACCTCCCACGAATATCCTGAATTTATCCTGTCTCGGATGAGGGGAATGTGTTGGTGAGCCTGAGCTGAGGTGGCACCCGTTTCCCGTTGTCAAATCGGACCTCGGACACCGGAGTGAGCACCGATTGAAGTCTGCGGCCTTCTCCTCGCCAGACCCCGGATTTGCGCTGAGGGGTGACCCAGTGACAAAGTGAACAACAGCGGCGGGCCGGGCCTGGCGAGTCGCGCACTCCGCGCTTTCGCTTTCGCTTTCGCACCCCCTTGCAATCACTGCAGGGTTGGGTCGCGGGGCTCTTTGCGTTGGTGTGGTCTCGCTGGGAGACTTGGCCTGCCCGCCGGCTGTGACCCACCCCGCCGATCGGGGGTGGCCCCCCCGGAGCTTGTGGCCCTGATTGCCTGCCCTTCACGACGTGACTGGTGCGACCGGGAGACTAGTGGCCATGGCCACCAAACAAGATGGAGACCGGGCAAAGACCAAGCCGACCCGGCGTGGCACCACCCATCAGGCCAACAGTATGGACCGCTATACCCTCCAGAAGGGATCTCCCGGCGGACCGCATAAATCTCCTGAGGACCCTCCTGATGCCCCGGACCTGCCCACGGATCTGACTCTGCGGGATGTCATGGGCGCCATTGCCGAGATGAAGGCCTCGGTAGGCCAGCGGTTCGACACACTGGCACAGAAGATCGACTCGGTCCTCGTGGATGTTGGCCTGGTGAGGGCCGATCTTTCCAAGACCAACGACCGAGTTGATTCTTTGGCCCACACCGCATCGGGCCTTACTACTGATGTGGCGGCGCTACAAACAGAGGTGCGCCGGCTTAGTCAGGCGAGCGCGCTTATGGATCGGCGCCTGGAGGACTCCGAGAGTCGGGCCCGGAGAAACAACATCCGCATCATCGGAGTACCCGAGGGACGGGAGGAAGCGGCGGCGGACCTATTTGTGGAGGACCTGATCGCTACCCATCTCCAGCCACGGGGGCTGAGTAAATTCTTCGCGGTGGAGCGGGCCCACAGGGTTCCCGGGGGAAGGCCGAAGGTCGGGGCCCCTCCGCGGCCCCGCATTGCCCGGATTTTCAACTTTCGGGACAGAGACGCTATCCTGCAAGCCTCCAGACTTTTGGGGCCGGTTAAGCTTGACAACATGGAGGTGAACTTTTATCCGGATTTCACCCCAGCGGTCCAGAAGCAGAGACTGAGCTTCCAAGGCGTCAAGCGCCGTCTTCGGGACTTGAACCTAAAATAGGCAATGCTCTTCCCAGCCAAGCTGCGAGTGGAGGTAGAGGGCCGCACGCACTTTTTTGATCGCCCCGAAGCGGCCGGAGACTGGCTGGACACTCTGTCTGGGGATCGTGATCTGGGGGGCGGCGGGGGGGGACGGCACACTGGATCGGGACTGAGGGGGTGATGTTGGGCTTCACTCTGGACAAAAATGTTGCCACTCTCGATTAAGCATCTGTCTGTATAATTTCCCCTCCTATGGAGGTTGTATGGGGTCTCTTGGGGGTTCTCCCTCCTCCTCTAGGGGGCTTAGCTAGTTTTTATTATATATATGGGGCGACAGGCACACTGCACGTTGGGGGGGGCTGTTCGGGCTCATGCAGGGGTGCAGGGAGGGGGGAGTTTTGTTGGGGTGGGTGGGTAGGGATGGGGGGGTGTTGTTTGTTTTCACCACAAGGCAAAAGTATCATTGTGCTAGCTCTATAGTGCTCTCGGGGGGACGAATGGTGGCTCTTGTCTATGATGGGGGGTAGGGAACTAACTCTGTTGTCCTGGAACGTGAATGGACTGGGGGACAGGATTAAACGTGGGGTGGTCCTGCAGTTCTTGAAGCGCATCTCGCCCGATGTAGTTTTTTTGCAGGAGACACACCTCATTGGCAACTCCTTCTGCGCCATGAATCGGCGTGGCTATCGCCTAGTGGCCCATTCGGGCTTTACGTCTGGCTCAAGGGGTGTGGGCATCATGGTTAAGAACTCGCTTCCGCTGGAGATTGATGAGGTGCTCCATGACGACAGGGGACGTTATGCGGTCTTGGTGGGAAGGATGGAGGGCAAAGTGGTGGTTTTTGTGTCAGTATACGTCCCACCGGGGCTGCAGTCGACTACCTTTGCGGACCTGGGGCGCCTCCTCCTTGGCCTTCCGGGGGGGATTCTGGTGGTGGGGGGGGATTTCAATGCGGTGGTTTCCGGGACTGTGGATCGTCACCCCCCTAGGGACCTCCCCCGGGCCCAAGCGTGGCTCTCTGGTCTATTGGACACTTTGGGATTGGTGGATTGCTGGTGTTTAAAACATCCCACGCAGTTACAGTATACCTTCCATTCGGGGGCCCATGGTAGTCTCTCACGACTAGATTATGTCCTGGTCCCGGCGGCCTATGTTGGGAGGGTGGGAGAGGTGCGCCATTTGGCACGGGGTATCTCGGACCATTCCCCGCTCCTGTTACACCTGGACCTTTTTCCGAGGGGTGAGGGTAGGGTGGTCCCGATCAATCCCTGGTACTTGCGCGACCCCACTATTCGCGCTGAATTGATTAAATCCCTCCAGCGCTACTTTGACGAGAATGTGGGGTCCGTGCCTTCGGCTGTCTCACTGTGGGAGGCATTCAAGACAGTACTACGAGGAGAGGCCCTGTCCCTCATTTCCCACACCCGGAGGCGCGAGCGGGAGGAGGTGACCCGGGTGGAAGCTGAGATAGCCGAGTTGGAGGGTAATCTAGAAAGTGGGGTGACGGATGCCGTATTACATGTCCTCCAACTCAAGCAAGCGGCCTATAGGGCCCTCGTCACGGAGGCAGCCAGGGGCCTCAGTAGAGAGCAACAGGGGAGATTGTATGATGTGGGTGATAAGGCTGGTAAATTGATTGCGTGGCTGGACAAAAAGGAGAGAGCGAGTCGTGTAGTCCCGCTGATTGAGAAAACAGACGGTGTGTGTGTTACTGAGCCGGAAGAAATTGTCTCCTGCTTCGCGGACTATTTCCGTGGGGTGCATTCCCCGGTGTCTTCCTGCTCTGAAGAGGATTCCCGTACCCTGCTCAGGGGTATCGCACTGCCTTCCCTTTCGGAGGAGGACAGAGTGTCGTTGGACGCCGCTCCAACCTCCGACGAAATTGCCCTCGCCATACGTTCGGTCGCTTCCGGCAAGGCCATGGGTCCTAATGGTCTCCCCATCGAGTTGTACAAATTGAGACCGGATACGCTGGCACCACATCTCCGATCGATGTTCCTGGAGGCCCATTCGGTGGGCTCCCTCCCGCTGGACCAGCGTCTGGCTACAATCGTGGTTATCCACAAGGAGGGGAGACCTCGGGACCGGGTTACCTCCTATCGGCCCATTTCGCTACTGAACGCGGAGCCTAAAATTCTCGCCAAGGTCCTGGCCAATCGGCTGGTCGGCGTGGTGGGCGAACTGGTTCACCAGGATCAGTCCGGCTTTATTCCCCATCGTAACACAGCTCTTAACTTGCGGCGTTTGCATGGGGTGCTTGCACGTGTTCAGTACATACGGGAGCCGGCCATTTTGGCATCCCTGGACGCCACCATGGCGTTTGATACGCTTGAATGGCCATACATCTGGGCGATGCTTGCAAAGTTTGGCTTTGGCGCAGGGTTCATCAGTTGGGTCAAATTGCTGTATTCGGGCCCATTGGCGCAGGTGGTGGTGAACGGCAGAGTATCGGCTCTGTTCGAGCTGGGCCGGGGCACGCGGCAGGGCTGCCCCTTATCGCCGCTCCTGTTTGCGCTTGCCTTGGAGCCCCTGGCAGAGTGGCTGCGGTGGGAGCCTTCCATCCGTGGTCTCCGTTGGACCCCCGAGCATGAGGACCGCGTATCCCTATACGCTGATGACATCCTCTTGTACCTAGCTTCCCCACGTAACTCACTTATAGTACTGGTTGATGTTTTGCATTCATTTGGTCGTAACTCCGGCCTTGTCATCAACTGGGCTAAATCGTGCGTGTATGTTCTCTCTGGGGAGGCGCCCATTCTCCCGCGGGGCTGTCCGATCCAGATCGCCCCGCAGGGATTTCGGTACCTGGGTGTCTTCATTACTCTGGACCCGGAGGCCCGGTATGATCGGAACTTGCTTCCCCCCCTCCAGCGCCTGAAGGAAGATGTCATGCGCTGGCGGCGCTTGCCGCTCGGCCGGGCGGCATTGTTTAAGATGATGTCTCTGCCGCGCTTCCTCTACGCTTTGCAGAATACTATGGACCCCGTCCCAGCACGCTACTTCCGTGAGGTGGAGAGTTTACAGCGCCGCCTGTTCTGGGACGGGAGGCCGCGTATCGCCCTGGCGAAGCTGACGCTCCCATGGTATGACGGCGGGATTGCCCTCCCGGATATCAAACGATACTATTGGGCCTCCCAGCTGGCTGCGATTAATCACGGCCTGTATGGGCCCGCTTTAAACCCCGCATTCGAAATGGATAAGATGCTACTCCCGGGTGGGGACTATAATCGAGCGCTCTACTCCAGCACGCCCGACGCTCGGCTGACCGGCCCCACGCGTGTCATGGTGCGAGTGTGGCACGCGGCTAATGTGGCGATGGGGTGGAAGGATCGTCTGACCCGGGCGTCACCACTATACGCGTCCGAGCAGTTGGGCTCCCTGTGGACCTCGAAGGGCTTCGAGAAGTGGGACATGATAGGCATTAGCAAGGTGGGGGATCTCTGGACGAGGGGAGGATTTAAAACGTTCGAGATGTTGCAGACGGAGTTCCACTTGCATGGCAGGGAGTACTTTCGGTATTTGCAGATCCGTCATGCACTGGGCTCCGTCTTCCCGGACGTTGCAGCCATCCCGGAGTGTTCCCCCCTTGAGGATAGAGTGCTGGATGGACACGTTCCAGACAGCACTATCTCACTGATCTACAAAAAACTGATCAATGACCGCACGGGATTGCTGACTGCCCTTCGTGAGGCTTGGGTTGCCGATGGACTGGAGCTGGACGACGAGGACTGGACCCTTGCGGTGGCCTCCCCGAAAGAGGTGGCCATACCGGCCCGCCTTCGCTTCGTCCAGCTCAAGATACTCCACAGAGTCTACATGACGGGGCCGAGGCTTCTGCGTATGGGCTATGCTGTGGACGGGTTGTGTAAGCGTGGGTGTGGCGCTTTGGGGACCTTTCTGCATATATTGTGGGAATGCCCGGAGGTGGAGCGATTCTGGCGTGGTGTGCATGAGGTCCTGCGTGTGGTTACGCATGTGGTGCTGCTACCCGAAGCGAGGAGATGCCTGTTGAATGTGTGGGAACCTACCGACTACTCGGCGCCACAGACGTGGTGGGTGACTCTGGGATATATGGTGGCCAAGCGTGATATTGCTCAACTGTGGGGATCTCAGAGGTCCCCGACTGTCTCGGCCTGGAAGGAGCATATGGATTGGTGCATGTTTCGGGAAAAGGTGGTGTATGTTGCGAGAGGTAAGCCTGGGACATGGGTGAAAGTCTGGGGCCCCTGGAACGCCTACCGCGGGGGAATCTGTACTCCACCGTTATTGCCCGATCCGTCGCCTGCCCCATCCCCGTAGCCGACCCATCTTCCCTGTTCCGGGCATTGAGTTTTACCCAGCCCTAATCCTGATCTCTTCCCCTTCTTGATACTCCTATGGATTGGTAGGGTCCCCCTCTCAGGGGAGCACATGCTGCTATTTCTGATTGTAGATTGCCTTGTGGTTTTTGTTTTTTCTGGTTGTTATTTCAGTTTAAAATGAAACCGTACAGTGGGGTCCGGAAGGTGTGGCTATCAACGCTGCTAACTCCTGTGCATCTTCCTCAGCCGCAACGCGCGCTCTACAATGTGTATCATATGCTCCTTTTGTTTACTAGCGGCCGGCCGGAAGGTTGTAGGCCCATCTTTGTATATTTTTTTAGTTTTGTAATAAACGGTTTCAAAAAAAAAAAAAAAATTGTTGTGTAAATCATGAACAGCTCAATAGTTTTCAAAACTTGGATGTGGATATGCTTGACATGCAAAAGCTGCACCACAAAATGATATCAATTGCACTAAAACCCAGTAGCGGCTGCTACTGGACAGGGATGAAGGGTGAGGGGAGGCACAGGGCGGGTTAATTAATTTAAAATAAAAAACACTAACCTTAGAACGACCGGCCGCTGCCTCCCCTGCTTCCTCTTCCTTCTTCCTCTGCAGACCAGCTGGCAGCAGGAAGCACCCGGCACACAGGCTCCCCAGAGCTAATCAAAATGCTGTAATACAGCGTTGTGATTGGTCTGAGCACCGTGGATCGGTGCTCAGACTCGAACAGGGAGCTTGTGCATGTTCCTTACCAGGCTGTGTAAGGCAGCCTGGTACGAACATGCAAAGTGCGCATGAACTGTTTGGCCGGCCCAAGAGAACCGGCCAAACAGTTCATGGGCACTTTGGGAGTGCAAACTACTCCTCTCCCTGCGCTGGCCAGCCCCGCCCCACATTACACACATGCAATAGGAAAAAGGAAAGGACAATAACGATGCGTTATTGTCATTTTCTTTTTCTTTTTTGCGCAGTGGGGCAACACTCCTCCTCCTTAGCTGAAGAGCTGCCACTGCTAAAACCTATGCTTATAATTAGTTTGTTGCACAAAAATGATAATTCAGAATATCGTTGCAATATAAGTGATTCCCTAATGAAGTGATGTGCTGTATTGCTGCCAGGGTCTCGTGGAAGGAAGGCTCACAACAACAGAGGTGAAGGTGGGAGCATTTGGCTCCATAGCCCGGCTCGTAGTGGCCAACATTGCTGTGAGCATGGTCTGTCTGAGCAATTCCCCCCCCTTACAAGATGCCATACTGGTCACCGTATCCACCTGTATGGAAACTTTGAAACCGATCCTGATAGAAGCATGTCATCGTAAAAGACACTGAAATTTGTTGGCACCCACTATAAGCAATGCCTGAGTAGTTGACCTGAATTCCAGTCTTAATATTGAGGCCAAGGTGGCAGAAAACAGGGGCCAGATTTACCACTTATTCAGGCACTGCAGTGCAGCAGCCACAAATGATGCGCTGAGTGAAAAAGGAGAGAGGAGGAGAGCACCATATTTACAGAAATATGGCACTCTCCTCCCCTTTTCCCTAGTGCCAGCACTGAAATGAGCTGCTCTGCGCCACAGACACACCTTTGTGCCATAGTGCAAAGGTGTCTCCGTGAGTCTAGCATAGGTTTTGCACTGGAAGGGTACCCTCTTTGTATGTGTGCTGTAAAATGCAGTACACATACAAAGTTGGAGAAGGAAGGAGAAATGAAAGCATTTCTCCTTCCTTACGCCCACTTCAAAAGGGCGCAGTTTTCTCATGCTAAACCCTGTCTACTTTATATATCAAATAGGGTTTAGAGTCAGAAACCTTGGATGGTTGCATGGGAATTATCATGCTCCACCCATGGCATGCACCCTTGGCACTATGCGCTGCTTTGCATTACTTTCAAGTAATTTCCAGTGCTAAACATGTTTAGCACTGGAAAGTAAACTGAAAAAAAATAGCTTTTGCGCCAATTTGCAATACTTTTGTGACGCAAACATGGCCGAAAATATTAGTAAATCTCCCCTAAAGTTTTGGTTTCCAAAGCAGTAGCCAACCCCTAAACACAAATTTAATTTGATGTGGCCTAATGGCTAGGTTGACTTCAAATCTGGGGAACCGGGTTCGTCTCGGCAACGACTCTCAATATCCTGTGATTCTGGCAAATCACTTAATCTCCCTGTGCCTAACAAAAATGAATGTGTCCGCCTGTAACTAAATTGGTTCTCATGTAAAACGCTCTGATACCTGATACCTTCGGGTCAAGTTCGCGCTATATGAAACGTACCAAAAATTCCTCTTCGCTGCAGTATACCCCCAAATGAACCATTTCAAGTCAAGCAGGGGCTATCCAGAGGAAGCATCACTGTACTACAAGGGGGACACAGGAGACTGCAGGATCAACATCCTTTTGGAAAGACCGCCACAGGTTTTTAACAACACAGGTGTTTGACGACAATAAATTAAAATAACACTAGGCCGACAAAGAGGCGTCAAGCTCCTCTTCTTGTGGTAAATCCCTCTCTCTCTCTCTCTCTCTCTCCCTGTGCTTTTCCTCTCTGGAAAGTGGGCCAATGCCCCTAGAAGCCGAGGTTGCTGTTTAACCAATCAATCAATCAGGATTTATAAAGCGCGGCTAATCACCCCATAGGTTATCCAGGCGCTTAACAGATATGTTACATAGGATACACTAATAGAAACAGTAACGCTGAAATAGAGCTGTTTGTTCTAGGGAAGGACAGCCAAATTATAATTAGTACTGAGAGAAAGGGAGATAGAAATGTATGGAAAAAATAGGAAATGAGGAAACATTCATTTCTGTTTACCACATTCATTAATGTCATTGCAAATTGTATGCAAAAGGGAAATGTAGACAGGGTGAGCTTGAGCATTCTAATTTCTGCACATTGCAGTCAGCTCATTTAGAGCAATTATCTCCGTAGAGTTCAAAGGCTTGAAGAACCGGATTGACATTCACTTTGAGGACAATTGCGAGATATTTTTGCTGCATTTTCTTTCTTAATGACTGTTTGGATGGTGAGGGCACTTAGAGAGATAAGTTTATGTTGGGTAGTGGAACAAAAATCCTCTTTCCACGGTCAATCCAGTTTTCAGAGCCACAACTATTTTGATTTCATGCAAAGCGATGCCTCCCGCGGTATGGGGGTTGGGACTGGTCGCACTTACAGATATCTGCTTGTTATGATTATATTCATTTATATTTTGTCTCAATGGCTTTTATCGCCCACAACAGATGCTGTTTTATTTGTTGATCTTTACATTTCCCTAGATATGTTGATATATGCAATGCAATCGACAGTACTGCTGTATTATGTTTTCATTTCTCAATAAAATGATGTTTAAAATAATGTGTAGCAATGCCTTTATGTGGCCTGAAGTTTCCTATCAGGATCGTTACACTCATGTCCTTATTATGAGCTGTTTTTTAAGAAAAACAACGGTATCCCAATACGTGAACCTGGGGTGAAATATGCGGTAAAAAAACAATGGTTCGGGTGTGGCCAAAAGGTCCAATAATAAAGTGATCCTAAGGAGAGCACTTATGGTTAGAGAGTTGAAGATTAAGGAGCGAATTAATGTGGGTGAACTTGTCTACCCTCAGCTGTTTTCTGAAGCCCTCGATTGCTCTTCCTTGCGCTACGAATAATTGCATCAGTAAGTCTACTCTGAGTGTTCTCCCTCTCCCCCTTCTCTCATTTAGCGGGTTGCTACCCAGCTTCATCTGCGCTCTCAACTCTACCTTCCGACTAGCGCAAATTATTCCTTCTACTCCCACATATGCTTGCGTATTCACGTGCAGCATTTTCACCATTACTGGTCTTTTGCTTCTGAATCGTTACTATTTAACTTCTCTTTTCCACCGTTTTAATACTTCCACCACTTGTAATTTACATCGTTGACTTTTGCTTCTGAATTGCCTTTAAATCATGTCTTTCGCTTCTGTATTTGCCTTAATTCATGTATTTCCACACCTACCTTGACCCCTAGGCATGGCTAGTTACATGATATACAGAATAATTCAGGATTAATATATATTTATATATGTCATTATGTTTTTTATAAAAAGGAGCCTCTGATTGTATTAATTATACTACATGTAAGGATCAAACTTAAGCTTATTTATTTTCCCGTTTTTCTTCATTTTCGATTCAGCTTGCTCACCCGTTATAAGTCCTGATGATGATCTCGAACAGTTGAGATCGAAACGCCGTTGACCCTTTGCAACAAAACTCTTCCTATTCTATTAAGTTGCTAGAGGAGTTTTACACTATTGTTGTCAATGCGATGCCGTTATTTTAAACTTCACCATCACTCTGCACTTCATGCCTCTTTCACTTATTGTGTGAGCACCTGAAGTCTATTGTTGCGGAAATAAATGTTTCACATGAACTGACTTATGTCCCTATGTACGTTATTAATTTTTTGCTCCTTTAAAATAATTAATCTTCAACTCTCTAACCATAAGTGCTCTCCTTAGGATCACTTTATTATTGGACCTTTTGGCCACACCCAAACCATTGTTTTTTTACCGCTTATTATGAACTGGGCAGAAAAATATAGATCTACTGGTGTATCTTTCTTCCTAGGATTATGTTCTAATGTTGTGAGCTTCTACATTGCCTGTGTGTCTGACATATTTTGTCAATATAAAAATGGCAGTAGGCCATTTTGAGCATGCAATTAGATAATCACATGGTCTACTGTAATGTGTATAATGAATTTGTGGTAATTGGGCATTTTAAAATCTAAACATACAGTGTTTTCCTAATGTCTTTTAGTTTGGAGTGGGAATAGTAAATATGACCCCTGTCAACACTTTCCCAAACGTGATGAAGGTTGGATTTCGAATAGTAAAGTTGAACCCCTCCCAAAGTACAACACCTTTCCGAATGTGGTGCAGTTTAAATGGGAATGGTAAATCTGATCCCCCCGCCCCACAAGCACCAACATTTTCCACATTATGGTAAAGTTTGGAGTTTGAGAAGTAAATCTACTCCCATCCATGTTCAACACTTTCCCAAATGCTGTTGAGTCTGGAGCACGAATTGTAAATTTGACCCCCCCCCCTTCCAAACTCCAATACATTCCTCAATTTGGTTATGTTTGGAGTCAAGTACTGAAATTGTTGTTTATATATTTTTATCACTACTTTGTAACAAATGTTTATAAACAAAATAATTTATTACAATTTTTAAACAGATTGTGTTTGTTGCATTTTTAACTTAGTTTATTTTCTTATAAATATTAATATATAAAATACATTTATATGGGCCAGAAGTATTTTTATTTATTTTCATTTTTCCGATGTTATTTTCCTGTGTTTTTGATTTTGTAGACTCTTCATCATTTTGGGCTCAGTTTGTGGTTGCAGTTTCTCAATGCTTGTCTTCAGTTCACATAAGACTAAGTTGATTTTATTTTCTAAGCATTAATTATGAGGCCCTTACACCACCATTGCGTCACTTTTTGTGATGCTATGGAGGTGTAAAAAATGTGCCACTCTGCGCCACATTTACAAAGTGACGTGTCTAGGCAGATGCGTCACTTTGTAAACCCTAGCACTACATTCTACCTGCGTCAGGTATTATGTAGGCAAGGTGGGCGTTCGGGCGCAGAAAAGGCTTGTAGAAGTGTTGCAGTGAAATCTATGAAATTCCACTGCGACACGTCTACAGCCTCACTGCGTCAAATCCATATACCTGCTCGAAGCAGGCATAAGGGGTGACGCATGCCTTTTGACATGGGGCTTGCCCCATGTGAGAAGTTGGCCTGGTATATGCTGGTCCCTAGTCAAAGTGGCCACCTTGCACCAGTACAATTCGACTCTTAAAGCTATCCTAGTGGTAGCTGTGGAGAGCAGCCTTCAGGCTAAGTCTTTAGAGGAATGTAAAGCAGCTTGTTTTACCTTATAATCTCTTGAATCACTAAATGAAAGGACACCACACAGGTATATATATAAAATATAGATGTATTTATTTCTAACACACTCTACTAATCTCTTTATGAGATTATAAATCAGGAACATATGCAAAAATCAACAGTTCACAAGTTGGCACAAATATGGCTGGGGCCCTAGGGGCGTACCAGACCATATACTAAAAAAGAGACTTAGGAAGATCGACTTCTGAGGGGACAAGGCCTAGGGCCTGTAGAAGCACTGGGGCCTCACTAATCCACCCAAGGCAGGTAAGTAAAGGACCCACAGGAGACGCATGCAGTGTGAGAACACAGCCGCGGATCCCAATAGACTTCAATGGAGCAAGTCGCGGTTGGAATTTTAAAGTTTTAGGATACTGCGGGAGAGTCTACAAGCAAGTCACTTACAGGGTAAGTAGTTCTAGAACCAACACCCACAGGAGCACCGTAGTGCTGGAGTTACCTCACCAAGGGAAGCCGGGTGCATTGGTGTCTTTTGGTGTCGGGTCGAAGACTTGCTGCTTGTGAAGACAGGAGAAGTGTCCGGTGGAATCCAAGGCTGGATTCAGAAGAAAGAAGACCTGAAAGCAGAAGGGACAGTGTTCAAAGTCACTTGGCAGTGACATTGGGCAAGGAAGCTGGATGCCCACAGTCGTCGGGTGATTTCAGATGATCACGGGTGCCTTGACTCTTCAGCCACAAGATCCAGAAGGTGTCGTTAATGGACAGGAGCTGGATTCGGTGTGTCCCACAAAGTCTGCAGCTTACTGAGGTGTTGTCAACCATATTGGAGCCAACAAGCCTTGGCAACGGCAAGTCTTGTGGAAAGTGGAAAAAGTCAGCGGTGCAGACCAGCAAGGTCTGAGGGACTCACCCAGCAAGGGTAAGTCAGGGCTCCCCTGGAGCAACCAAGGGAGCCCTTTGGTTCTGTAGAAAAGTCTTCTGGGGACCCACAAGCCAACCGGCAAGGGATCGCAAAGATGAATCAAGAGGATTTGCTCACCAGGAGCCCTCAGTCACTCGGGATGAGGTAGGCCTCTGATCTTCGGAGGAAATCCTGCTGGAGGCTTGGACCACACATGGTCCAATGCACAAGTTCGTAGAATGTCGTGAAGAGGTTGCACTCGACAATAGTGCACGGTACCCGGGTATTGCTGTTCCTCGTCACTCGTGGGGTCCACTTGCCTCAGCATTGCTGGGGACTCACGATGGTCATAGAAAAGTCAGGAAATCTACTTCCGGGGCTGCAGGGACTTCGGACTCCGGCGGGAGTGGGAACGTTTGCGACCATTGATGCAAAGTTTTGGTGCCTGCCAAGCAGGGGAGTCACTCCGTGACTCCAAGGGAGATTCTTCAGTCTTCCAAAGGTAGTGGAACATCGAAGGTCCAGGATTCTTCTTCAGAGCGTCGTCCAGGGATATCTAGTTTGCAATGGCAAGGGTTCTCTAACTTATACTACAAGGAAGGGAGGGACTAGCTCTGTGACCACTCCTGGGAGGGTCAGGGGAGTGGGTGGCTACACCCACTTCCCTTTGTCCAGTTTCGCATCAGAGCAGGGGCTGGTAGCCCCTGAACCGGTTTGAGCTGGCATATGCACAGAGGAGCCTACTGCTCCCCCAGTGCAGGACTTCAAAGCACTCTTTGAGTGCACCCACCCAGCCCAATACAGTAAATCCTGTCTGGAAGGTGGTTACACCTCCCTGTGACAGGATGCCTATTGTTGGGCCTCCTCCACTGCGAGTTTCGGTCAGCAGCAGGAGGGCAGCCCAGTGTCTGTGCTGGTGGCATCCATTTTGTGATGCCAGGGCTCTTCAGGATTCTACCGTGTTTCCACAGTGGGTACATGTCTATCCCTCTAGAAGGGTGGGATCATACTTCCACGCCAGTTACTGGTGTGGGGGTATGATTCCAAAGCATTTGACACCAAACACAACATGTTTTGATGCAGCCTTCCCAAAGTTAGCATTTGCCGCTAGGTTATAATGCACTTAAGAGTATATGGTTTAACCGCATCCACAAACAGCTACAGAGAATGGACTCTGTGAGCTGCAGAGGGGCGCTGCTCAGGGAGAGGCACCCCCTCACATGAAAACCAAGCACCCTGCCCTCAGGATTGATAGGGCCTGCCTTAGGGGTGACTGATAGGTTTATATGTGTGTGTAAGGTGAGATATAGGGAACCTATACCTCAGTGAGGAGTGCTAACACTACCTCACCCAGGCTGCAGTAGCAGGCCTGTGGTGTCAGATTTAGTCTGCTTCCCAGGGGTGGCATAATATATGCTTCATCCCCTGGTATGCCTGTGAAGTACCTATGCCCTTGGTACCTAAGGTACCATATACTAGGGGCTCATAAGGTACCACAGTATCCAATCACTAGTGCATCTAATATGCACTCTAAGTTGTTTAGAGAGGACAAAGAGGCTGGGGCCCTGATTAGCAGGGTCCCAGCCAGACTACAGCCAGAAACCAGTGTAAACATCAGAAAAAAAGTGGGGGCAACATAAGTGCAGATCCTACTCTCCTACTCCCCACATGAAATGACACATTGCTGGAGTTGCGTCTGTTTCCAGACACACTCCAGAAATGCATCACTTTTGCACTGATAGATACGTCAGGATTCCTGACATATCTGTCAATTTTTGCGACATGGAGCACCGTACAGTAAATCCAGCTCATCCATGGTGTCGCAAGGAGGGCACACTGAAAAGTGTTGCATCGCTGTTTTACCACACCGATGCAACACTTTTCATAAATGAGGCTCTAAGGGTTTAGTGGTAGAGGGAAGTGTGTAGACTAAGCTAGGCTGGTCTGTGTAAATGGATGTTGTATTACTGTATTTTGTTTTAGTGTAGTATGTGTTAACTTACAGTATTTCGGTAGGCCTTATTGATAAATGTAACATTCAATTGTATTTTATTTATGTGTTGTATGTGTTTAACATTGATTTGAATGCTTTTTTACTGTGCCTTGATTGGCACTTACGAATGTCTACTATCTCTTCGGTGGTATAGGCCATCAACCAGGGCTCTCCTGCCATCTATGTCCTGGGCTTTTCTTTCATTCAGACTACAGGTGTAACCCAGCTTCTTGCAGTCAGCCTTGAGGCCTCAGCACCAGGTATTTCTTGACCTTCCTCTTATCCTTTTCCCATAAGGATTCAGGTCAGGGCTTGCTTGGTGGTGTTTGACGTGGGCTTGTGGAGGGTGTGACCTATCCAGCACAAGCGTCTTTTCATGATTGCCTCATGGCAAGGGATTTGGAAAGTGTGCTGCCATAGTTCATTTTTGAGGATGGTGTTTGGCCAGCAGATTTGGAGGATTTTCCTCGGACAGGTGTTGATGAAGGTTTGGACTTTGTTGGTGGTGGTCACTGTTTTCCACCATGTTTCTGCTCCATACAGAAGGAACAATTTTACGCTGGTGTGAGAAAGCTAGATCTTGGTTTGTAGCATTAGGTCCTTGGAGCTCCAGATCTTCTTTAGCTGAATGAAGGCAGTCCTTGTTTTGCTGATTCTTGCCTTGACATCGGCATGTGCCTCGCCTTGCTTGTTTATGGCACTGCCCAGGAAGGTGAAGGCATCAACTTCTTCCAGTGCATCGCCTGCAAGAGTGACTGGAGTTGTGAAAAACGTATTAGCCTTCAGGATTTTATTTTTTTTCTGTGGATGTTGAGGCCAAGCTATGCGATGTAGCTGCAGTATTTTTGGTCTTCTCTTGCATCTGCAGATTGTATTGTATTGTAATTGCATTTATATAGCGCCTACTACCCCTGACGAGGCATCAAAGCCCTCTTTCGGGGAGTAGCATTCTACTCCAGAGCCCATAAAGTATTAGTGTTGAATTGGTATAGTGAAATATGAAAGTGATTTAAGTGATGGATAGGTTGGTCAATTATTTGGATTCCGAAGGATAGCGTAAAAAGGTTTGTATTTATATAGTGCTTGTTACCCCTGATGGGGTGTTGAAACTCTTTTTTTGCAAAAAGAACAATTGTTTGACAGAATGCAGAACAATGTCATACATTCACCCCAGTACAGAGATCTGGGCCTAAATCCATTGTTTTTCTGCTCACCATGCCATTCCAGTTTGGACCCAGCCATATCAATCAATCAACAAAGCTTTATTTCGATATAAAATATCATAAAAGCACATTTACACATTAAAGCACAATTCATAAAAATACATTGAAGAAAAATTCATGTAAAAACCTTTTTGTTACAATAAATATTTTAGAAGTATATTAAACTTTAACAGCTTTGTGAATATTAAGAGACATTTAATAAAATTAATCATATAGCCTTCTGCCTAATCAACCATGCCCAACTAAGAAATTTAGCCACCCCGCACACTATGGTGGTACTAACATCGGCCTTAAGAATTCTAAGTGCAACAGAGTGGTCCCTAGTTCCAAGCTGCAGGCACACAGGTTTTAGCCATTTCAATCTAGGTTTCAAATAGGCTGGGCATACAAAGAGAAAATGAGGGATATTTTCAATAACACCTAAACAGATTAGACAGTCCACGGGGGTCTGGTACGGGGGGTTCCACTTACTTGTACGATAACGAAGAGGAAGGGTGCCCAACCTAAACTGGAGAAAGAGGGATCTATCCCTAGGCTTCGTAATAAAGTCTAGATAGGGCTCCAGGCGGGGCGTGGACTTATGCTGCCGAAATTCCTCAGTCAACCTGCCTTGATTTGGGTCCCTCTGCTCCTGGTGATCGACCCATGCCCAAAAGGCTCTCTTAATTTCTGCCTTAGGTAACAGTGCCCCAGACTCCCAAGCAGTTACAAGGCCTATTGCCAAAAGAAGCTTCTTTATGTTAACTAGCCGTCCAATTTTATGAGCTCCTTGGAGATTCATGAACTCTCTCAGGCCATCAGCGTATCTAGAAATCTCTGGGGTACGCCATAGCCGCGCCCAATATAAAAGAGGACGCAAAGTGACTAGGTCTTTAATAGATCGCCGGCCCAAATCACTCAAAAGTGGCTTGGTTGGGGTGCCCCTCGGGAGCGATACAAGCTCCCTGAAGAACTTGTTTTCTGAGGTAACTAGCACATCCACACAACCAAAACCCCATAGTTCCACGCCGTAAAGGGCACAGCCTACACCTTTTGCAGCATATATTTCCAGAGCTGGTGCAATGGGCTTGGTAATAGAAGCACAAAGTTCCCTCCCTAGAGCTACTACTACCCACCTATGATTTAGCACCATTTTGTCAATGTGAGGCTGCCATTTAAATTGGTCAGAGATTCTAATCCCCAAGTAGTCAAACTCTTTGACGCGCTCCAATGGCATCCCATCGAGAGTCAGGGTAGATCGGGATGATCTACTTGGGTTAAAATAAAGAAGTTTAGTTTTAGAAGTATTAATGGCAAGGCCCCTCAGCTTGCAAAACAAAGAGAAGCGATCCAATAGCTTCTGCAGTCCTGCCGGTGTTTTTGATACTAATAACGTATCATCCGCAAAAAGTGATGCAGGGACTTTATCACCCGCCAGAACAGAGGCGTCGGCATTGACTTCAAGCAAAAAAGAAACTACACCGTTCACGAAAAGCGTGAAAAGTGTGGGAGCCAATACGCAACCTTGGCGAACCCCTCTATTCACGGAAATTTTATCAGTTTTTTGCTCCTGTGACCCTCATCTAATGCGGGCATAATTGCCATCATACGAACCAAAAGATTCAAAATAGGCGGAGGAATCCCCATCTCCTGCAGGACCAGCCATAGGCGGTCACGAGGGACCAGGTCAAAGGCGGTCTTCAGGTCAATAAATTCCAGGTAGAGACCACCCTTGCCAATGGTGACCACCTTCCAATATAAAAGCGCCAGCCTGAATGCCTGGTCAATCATGCTTGTACAGGTCCTGAAGCCCACCTGAAACTGTGAAATAATATTGTTTTCATCCGCCCATGAGAGGACCCTCTCCAGGAGGACCCTGCCAACCAACTTCTGTCCAGTGTCTATAAGGCTAATTGGACGATAGTTAGCAGGGTCCCCCCTTGGACCCCTCTTGTAAATAGGAATTACTTCGGCCCCCTTCCAGGAATTCGGGACCAGCGAGCCTTCCAGCAAAGCGTTGATAAAAATCACAAAATAAGAGGCCCATTCCTCAATGTTGGCTTTAAATAAGTCACCCGGAATGCCATCTTGTCCCGGGGCCTTAGCGGATACAATCTTCTTAATAGCGGCCTCCACCTCTATCTTCTCAATCCTATTAAATGAAACCTGATCAGGGTCAATGGCTGCGGTCCCAGCTCGGGCCATAGATCACTCAATTGCTCATCCCCTACATACAATTTCCTGAAGTGCTCAAACCACTCCCTATCCGTTATATGATTGGGAATTTGGTCCAGATCACGGCTATTGGATCTTCTCACTAAAGTCCAAAAAAGCTCGCCGTTCTTAGAGCGGCTCGCAGCTTTTAGACTATCCCAATACGACTCTTCCCATTCCTTCTTTGCAACTACAATGGCCTGCCTATACTGCAGTCTTGACAGCCGGACCTCACCCGGGTTATTGGATTTAATAGCAAGGACCAAACTGTCTTTCTTCAATCTGCAGTTTTTGTTGAACCACTTCTGTGCTGGCTTAGCGCTCAACTGGCGCTTTTTACTACGATCTAGAAGCAAAGTGACAATCAAATCTATGGTATCCACATACATTTTTGCTACAGCAACAGTTCCAACCCCATCCTTACAAGCTGCAGAAAGCCTGAGAGTCTGATCAATAAGAATTTCTTCAAGGGTAGTTAATTTTAGATCACTCAGAATAAACTTGGGCCATTTAAGGAACCTATTACAATTAGATGGTAAGACTATCTTAGTCAACATTCGCAGTCCAGTGGTAGGGGTATGCTCCTTCCTATGCCACATTTCCAACATTGTGAGGGACAGAGGATTGTGATCACTATTTACTGTTGGTATAATGGCCATATCATCAACAAGCTTCCATGCCCTCCTGTCAACCAGTATATAATCAATTCTACTTTGACAGGGGACCCTGTTGTATGTAGTTGCTCCCATTACATCAGAAGTTGTGCGCCCATTTACAGCTCTTAACCCAAATTCTAGCGTTAGAGCATTTATTTGGATGACAACCGGTAACCATCTCTTCACTGGCTTAAGCGAGAGAGAGGGAATGCCCCATCTAGCATCCTTATCATATATTCCCAGGATGTCATCCGTTGCTAGGGGTTCAAATGAGCAATTAAGGTCACCAGCGACCAAGAGAAAAGAATCAGAGGGACAAGAAAGGAGCATATCAGAGAGAGCTGAAATGATAGGGGATTTTGCATCCCCTTGGGTACCTCTAGCATATACGTTGAAGAGTTCCCAGATATGATTACTCTTTGTACCCTTAAGAGAGAGTCTCATTACATCTAATGTAGAACAAGAATGATGAGTGATCTTAAGATTAAGTTCTACCCTGACCCATACCATGAGCCCACCAGATGGACGACCTCGACCTACCGAGGTAGCTGGTACAAAAAAACAAGAAAAGCCAGGTTTGTACAGCGGTTCAAGGCTCCAGGTTTCCTGGAATAAACACAGGTCATACCCGTCAATAAAATCATTCCAATCTGGAAGAGAAAGTTTATTACGCAAACCCGCCACATTCCACGAAACAAATTTAAGATGTCTGGGGAGACCATCGCAGGAGATTAAAGCACTTGGAGAATAATCCACATGTAGGTCAGTAGTGTTATTAACCCTCTGTGGTGATATAACAGGAATTGATAATTCAGGACCCGGAAGCTGGTATGATACAAAAGGACCAGAAGTACAGCAACCCAGGGGGAGCAAGGGACTAGTCAATACTCCGGCTCTACCCTGAAGTCAATCAACAGCCTCCAAACTGCTAAATCGATTTTGAATAGAGGTAGGATCTAAGGATGGTAAAGGTCTAAGCCAACCCCCTTGTGACAATCCCCTCCCATTCCGCTGTACTAATGTCCACCCATCCGTTAAAAATGTAAAATGACCAGGGGGATAAAAGTAGTCAATGGGAGAGAGCGAATGGTTGCTTCTGGGCTAGGGTGTCTCCAATTACAGATATACTCAACTATTTTAGGGTCATTGAAGTTGATCAAAATACAATCCCCCCTTATATTCTTAGCCAGGTGACCTACCCAAGGCACCCTCCTAACCATGAGTATCTTGCACACTGTTTGCAGTGGCAATGGTCTGTTTTTATTTAACTAGTGGACAACCCTGTTCCTCAAGGTTGTAGGAGATTCAACTTCGTGCTTGCCCAATTCGGGGACCCCTGTTAAAATTACCACAAATGGGCAGACTTCCGGAGGTAAATTTGGGATATTTTTCCCCCTAGATACCTGAGAAATAGAGACCCCACCATCCTCATTAAACTGGGATATATTATGCTGGGAAGATTTGGTAGCAACAGTCGCAGCTGTACCCTTATTTGCTTCGACTAAGACTTGATGATCTACGGTCAATGCTGGGAGATCATTTGAAACAGCCAGGACATTTTCTCCTCTAGCGTTATCCAGTGGTTGAGAAACCCTGGGATGAGCATCCTTCTTTAGGGAGTCAATGATTCCCGCGAAACCTTGCTCAATCCTTAGCAAATGCTGTTCAATCTTACTTATTCTGACCTCCACTGGGCGAAGGAGAAGCCTAATTATATCACATATATTGGTCAACTCAGGAACCATTCCTTCAGCCCTGTCAGCTTGGCTTCTCCCCCGCTTGCAGCCTGATATACCATTCTAGTGGATGATGGATAATCTAATGGTGCAACTATATTTGCTATAGCATCCATAACGGGCTGCTCCAGCAGGGATTGGTCTAGGGTTTCTAAACTGACTCACGGCTTTCTGTTTCTTCCCGCCATTCTTATTCTTCCCACCATTAGTGTTAGATAGCCCTTGCTTATGCTTAGGAATATCCCCAGGGTGCCTCTCTCTCGCAATTGCCTGGTGCTATTCTCCGGTATTATGCTGGAAGCAGGCGGCAACATACAGGGAGATGTCAATAACGAATCAGAAACCGTAGACTGTTCCCCAAGGAAACATGAATTGTTCCACTGGGTAGACAATCTATAGTCGGAGAATCTGATGTTGGGGATACAGCAATACCACCGCTTAGAGCTTGATGAACAGGCGACCGTACATTAGCAATATGTCCCATTGAAGACCTCCTGACCAACGCAAGGTCCTGTGAAACTCGACGTTCCAATATCGTGATCTCTTGATCTATGACACGATTTAGCTTAGTGATGAATTGGTCCATAGTTCCTGTGAGATTAGCATTGGCCACTCTACCTCTGGCATCTTTAGGTGGCATGATGGAACCAGCAAGTCAATTGACTAAACTTGAAAGCAATATACTCACAGATCGAGCCCCCAAGCAAGGCGAAAGAGAGGTGGCCCGTCCCGTCCTTGCACGGTCTTGAACGGGCTTAAACGGGCCCGCCCTTGGCCTGGGCTTTGCCCGGCGCGCGCTCCCGCGCGTCCTGCGAGGGGGAAATTAAGGTGGTATAAACCCTGTGAGGAATGGGCGGGACTGAACCTTCAATCAACAGGCAGGGGCGAAGGGAGGAGGGAAGAGGACACAGCTGGTGTAAGAAACGGGCTGCTGGTCCTCGCAGTCCCGTGCGCCAAAGTACAATCCAAGTTCAACTGCTGCGAGCGGCTCCCGCGAAGCGGGGGCCGCGAGCAGTTATCAATCAGCAGGCAGGGACGGAGGCAGGAGGGAAGAGGACACAGCTGGTGTAAGAAATGGGCTGCTGGTCCTCGCAGTCCCGTGCGCCAAAGTACAATCCAGGTTCAACTGCTGCGAGCGGAACCCGCAAAGCGGGGGCCGCGAGCAGTTATCAATCAGCAGGCAGGGGCGGAGGCAGGAGGGAAGAGGACACAGCTGGTGTAAGAAATGGGCTGCTGGTCCTCGCAGTCCCGTGCGCCAAAGTACAATCCAAGTTCAACTGCTGCGAGCGGCACCCCAGCCATATGCAAATCAGTCTTGACCCTGCTCCCAATCGGAACAGTCCAGCCCGAACTGCCAGGCCAGGTCCTCCCTGGACTGGAAACAAGCATCCTAGGACCTGTTTCGGGCTTTCAGCCCTCATCAGCCAGGATAGCTTGACTCCAGTGGCATGGAGAGCACAGGACCCACGTCTGGGCATACCCATCCCACTTGGGGTGACAAATGCAAAAAGAACAATTGATGGACAGAATGCAGAACAATGTCATACGTTCACCTCCGTACAGAGATATGGGCCTAAATCCATGTTTTTTCTACTCACCATGCCATTGAAGTTTGGACCCAGCCATATGCAAATCAGTCTTGACCCTGCGCCCAATGGGAACAGTCCAGCCCGAACTGCCAGGCCAGGTCCTCCATGGACTGAAAACAAACATCCTAGGACCGGTTTCAGGTTTTCAGCCCTCATTAGCCAGGATAGATTGACTCCAGTGGCATGGAGAGCACGGTCAGTTCTAAACTGGGGTGGCATGGTGAGCAAAAGAATGATGGATTTAACCCAGATCTCGTGACTGGGGTGAATGTTTTGATTTGTTCTGCATTCCGTCCATCAATAGTGTGTCTTTTGCTTTCTCGCTCTAAATGTGCCAGGTATGCCCAGACGTGGGTCCTGGGCTTACTGTGCCACTGGAATCTACCTATCCTGGCTGAAGAGGGGTGAACCCCCGATACCAGTCCTAGGATGCTTGTTTCCGGTCCAGGGAGGAAATGGCTTGGCAGTTTGGGCTGGACTGTTCCCATGAGGCACAGGGTCAAGACTGATGTGCATATGGCCAGGTCTAAACTGGGGTGGCATGGTGAGTAAAAGAAAGATGGATTTAACACAGATCTCTTGACTAGGGGTGAATGTTTTGATTTGTTCTGCATTCTGTCCATCAATTGTGTGTCTTTTGCTTTCTCACCCTAAGTGCGCCAGGTATGTTCAGACGTGGGTCCTGGGCTCACTGTGCCACTGGAATCAAGCTATCCTGGCTGAAGAGGGGTGAAACCCCGAAACCGGTCCTAGGATGCTTGTGTCCGGTCCAGGGAGGACCTGACTTGGCAGTTCGGGCTGGACTGTTCCCATGAGGCACAGGGTCAAGACTGATTTGCATATGGCCAGGTCTAAACTGGGGTGGCATGGTGAGCAAAAGAATGATGGATTTAACCCAGATCCCTTGACTGGGGGTGAATGTTTTGATTTGTTTTGCATTCTGTCCATCAATTGTGTGTCTTTTGCTTTCTCGCTCTAAATGTGCCAGGTATGCCCAGACGTGGGTCCTGGGCTCACTGTGCCACTGGAATCTAGCTATCCTGGCTGAAGAGGGGTGAACCCCCGATACCGGTCCTAGGATGCTTGTTTCCGGTCCAGGGAGGAAATGGCTTGGCAGTTTGGGCTGGACTGTTCCCATGAAGCACAGGGTCAAGACTGATGTGCATATGGCCAGGTCTAAACTGGGGTGGCATGGTGAGTAAAAGAAAGATGGATTTAACACAGATCTCTTGACTGGGGGTGAATGTTTTGATTTGTTCTGCATTCTGTCCATCAATTGTGTGTCTTTTGCTTTCTCACCCTAAGTGCGCCAGATATGTTCAGACGTGGGTCCTGGGCTCACTGTGCCACTGGAATCAAGCTATCCTGGCTGAAGAGGGGTGAAACCCCGAAACCGGTCCTAGGATGCTTGTGTCCGGTCCATGGAGGACCTGACTTGGCAGTTCGGGCTGGACTGTTCCCATGAGGCACAGGGTCAAGACTGATTTGCATATGGCCAGGTCTAAACTGGGGTGGCATGGTGAGCAAAAGAATGATGGATTTAACCCAGATCTCTTGACTGGGGGTGAATGTTTTGATTTGTTTTGCATTCCGTCCATCAATTGTGTGTCTTTTGCTTTCTCGCCCTAAGTGCGCCAGGTATGCCCAGACGTGGGTCATGTGCCCACTGTGCCACTGGAATCAAACTAACTTGGCTGAAGAGGGGTGAAACCCCAAAACCAGTCCTAGGATGCTTGTTTCCAGTCCAAGGAGGACCTGGCTTGGCAGTTCAGGCTGGACTGTTCCCATGAGGCACAGGGTCAAGACTGATTTGCATATGGCCAGGTCTAAACTGGGGTGGCATGGTGAGCAAAATAATTATGGATTTAACCCAGATCTCTTCACTGGGGGTGAATGTTTTGATTTGCCTGCATTCTGTCCATCAATTGTGTGTCTTTTACTTTCTCGCCCTAAGTGCGCCAGGTATGCCCAGACGTGGGTCCTGGGCTCACTGTGCCACTGGAATCAAGCTATCCTGACTGAAGAGGGGTGAACCCCCGAAACCGGTCCTTAGATGCTTGTTTCTGGTCCAGGGAGGACCTGGCTTGGCAGTTCAGGCTGGACTGTTCCCATGAGGCACAGGGTCAAGACTGATTTGCATATGGCCAGGTCTAACCTGAGGTGGCATGGTGAGCAAAAGAATGATGGATTTAACCCAGATCTCTTGACTGGGGGTGAATGTATTGATTTGTTCTGCATTCTGTCCATCAATTGTGTGTCTTTGGCTTTTTTGGGGGCAAGTAGCACACTACTCCAGAAACCCATAAAGGATTAGTGGTGAATTAGTATAGTGAAATATGAAAGTAATTTGAGTGGTCGATATTAGTCAGTTATTTGGAGTGAGAAGGATAGTGGAGGGATAGAAGAGGGAAAAAAGGTTTGCATTTATATAGCGCATGATACCCCTGATGGGGTGTTGAAGCGCGTTTTTGGCGAGTAGCATGCTACTCCCGAACCTATAAAACATTAGTGTTGAAAATTCGTATAGTGAAATATGAAAGTATTTTGAGTGGTGGATGTGTTATTCAGTTATTTTGATAGAGAAGGGTAGCGGCGGGATAGAAGAGGGTAAAGAGGTTTGCATTTATATAGTGCTTGGTACCCCTGATGTGGTTTTTAAGCGCTTTTTAGGCAAGTAGTACGCTACTCCGGAACCCATAACGATTAGTGTTGAATTAGTATAGTGAAATATGAAAGTCATTTGAGTGGTGGATATGTTAGTCAGTTATTTGGATTGAGAAGGGTTGGGGAGGGAGAGAAAAGGGAAAAGGATTTGCATTTGTATAGCGCTTGTTACCCCTGATGAGGTGTTGAAGGGCATTATTGGCGAGTAACATGCTACACCGGAACCCATAAAGGATTCTTGTTGAAAATTAGTATAATGAAATATGAAAGTAATTTGAGTGGTGGATATGTTTTAAAGTTATTTGGATAGAGAAGGGTAGCGGAGAGATAGAAGAGGGGAAAAGGTTTGCATTTATATAGTGCCTGCTGCATCTGATGAAGTGTTGAAGCGCTTTCTCGGCGAGTAGTGCGCTACTCTGGAACTAATAAAGGATAAGTGGTGAATTAGTATAGTGAAATATGAAATTTGAGAAGTGAACATGTTAGTCTGTTATTTTGATTGAAAAGGATAGTGGAGGGATAGAACAATGAAAGATGTAGTTTTTCTTTTTTGGGGGAGGTCCTAGCAGTAGGAAGAGGCTTTGGGATGAGTAAAAAGGGATGTGGAGAGGAAGAGTCAGAGGGAAGAGTTTAGAAAAGCTTGTTTGGGGGGATCAGTATAGTAAAAGAGGTGTCAGATGATGCAAGGAGGGGTAGAGTATGGGAGAGTCTAGAAATGGTTATTTTGGAAATCATAGTAGTTGTATGGGGCTTGGGATAAATGAGAGAGTGGATGTAGAGGAAATATTGATAGAGGGATAGGGTGAGAAATAGGATAGTGTATTGGATATGCTGAAATGGAAGAAAGTGATTAAGACATAAATCCATAAGTACATGGAAAGTATATAGATGCATAAAGGAGATAGGTATGTGCAGATTAAAGCTATTGATAGAGGTATAGGATGAGAAATAGGGTAGTGCATTGGATATGCTTTTTTAGGAGAAAATTAATAAATATATAGATCCAAGTACATGGAAGGTATATAGATGCATAAAGGAAGTAAAAAGATGCATTAGATAAACTCTCCTTTTCAAGTGTTATTGTACTTTAAAAATGTATTTGTATTTATGTTTTAACAACATAATTATTCTACATGTTTATACAAAGCAATACACAAAGATAGGTACATATCTATAGTAAAAATAAACACTTCTATACAGAGGGATATGCTGTAAATTTATGTTTGCGTATGGTGTTTAAGTGGGGAAGAGCAAATTCTTGAGTAGTTTTCTCAAGATAAGGTGGTTGTCCATGGATCTTATGTTGGGGGTAAAGAGTTCCATAGTTTGGCTGCTTGAACGGAGAAGGATGTGCCACCCATGTTTTTTTTCTTGTATTTTGGGATTTAGAGGCTAGGTGTCACCTTAGAGCGGAGGTTCCTTTGTTGAATGTGTTTGGCGATTTTATTCCTGATGGAGAGCGGTCCCATTTCACGTATTGCTTTGTGGGTGATACAAAGCAGCTTGAACGTGGATCTTCTGGCAACCGATAACCAATGAAGGGCTTTTAAGTCAGGTGAGATGTGGTCTTGTGGTTTGATATGCAAGAGTAGTCTGGCAGCCGAGTTCTGAATCCGTTGTAGTCATTTCATGGTTGTTGAAGGTGATCCGTGGCAGAGGCTATTGGCATAATCGAGTTTGAACAGGACAAGGGAGATGGTAGCTTGAACCTTGTGTGGAAATCCCAAATGGAGGAAAATTAATCGCAGCGTTTTTATAGTGACAAAGCTTGATCTTGCTAGTTTTTCCAAATGGGCATTCATCGATAGCTTGGAGTCCATGGTCATTCCGAGGTTTCTTATTTCCTTCAATACTTTAGGCGGTGATCCCAGTTCATCAGGCCCAGCGGTAAGGGGGTCATAATGTTTCCAATCACCACACATGAGTATTTCTGTTTTGGAAGCATTCAATTTGAGATGGCTCCAAGTCATACACTGATCCACGATTCTGAGACAACTGAAAATTGGAGAGTTTCCAATGTCTTTAGGGCATTACAGTTGAAGGAGTATTTGTGTGTCATCTGCATAGTTATAGCATGTGAGGTGAAATTGATTGATCAGTACCGGTAATGACTTCATATAGATGTTGAACAGCATGGGCGAGATGATAGAGCCTTGAGGGACCCTTGCTTTTGTGGAGTATGGTTTGGACGAGAAAGGTGGGGTATGGATGACATTAGTTCTGTTTCGAAGGTAGGACGGGATCCAGTCTAGAGCAGTCCCCTCTATGCTGGCTTCATAGAGTCTTTGTTTCAGAGTGTCATGGTAAACCGTGTCAAAGGCAGCCAAGAGGTCCAAGAGGAGTAGCGAAGTAACCCCTTTGCGGTCTACTGTGTTCTTCTGGTCATCCCAGATTGCAAGGAGGGCAGATTCTGCCATTTCGGATCTTGCGAGTGACCCAGTGTGAGCGCGGAGCGGGAGCAGGAGCAGGAGAGCAGCGGCAAGCAGCTGAGCCGCGGGACCGAGAACCGCGAAAATTTTGCTCCAGCGAACCAGCAAGCGGTAGCTTCGCCACGGGGGGCCAAGAATTGTGCTCCTGCGAACCGGGAGTCAAGACAGACCGCAAATAAGGTCAGAGGGTTGTGAGCGGCTGGGCTGGGAGCGGCCGAGTGCGTGGAAGAAACCAGAGTAGCTGAGCCACGATATAGATATAGAGGCCGAGCCGTAGCCGAAGCCAGCCCTCCCCCTTGCCAGGGGGGAATGCCACCGAGCCCTCTGTACTGTGACTGCAGTGTGTAATGCGTCAGGAGCCGCGGCAGTGTACAACACAGTAGGAGCCGCAGATGTGATTAACGCAGCAGGTATTTCTACAGCTCGAAAGGTAAAGTTGCTGTTAAAACTTTGATCAAACCCGGCGAATGACATAAAGGCTGGCAAGATGGTAAAGCGTTTTGCCTGACACTTATTGAACTTAAAGTGGGTTTGGCACCGCTGAGGTTCTAGTGGTTGTGGCGCCAGACGGTGTATGGAGCAACTCTACAGACACATATACTCTCGACCTTAGCCTGAGGTACCCGCTGTTATAATATATACGAGTGGTCAGATGGGGGGATAAAGATAGAGCGGGGTCGTCCTTCATAGAGAGATCACGGTGAGACTTGTGTTACCTTAACATTTCCAGTACCTGGACCTGCACCACTAAGAGCCTGGTATTCCATCAGGCCCTTGCGAAACTTGAGAAAATATAAGTGGCGCTTTTGGACTCTGAAGGAAGTGGTTGCAGAGTAGAGAAGAGTAAAGGGAAATGCCTCCAAAAGGGAAGTCACGCGGGATCAAAAAGACTCCGAACGCTGTTGTACCAAGAAAAGCAAATAAAAAGTGCCAGCAACAAAAGACATTGACATTGGAGAGAATCAGCATAGATTCCGTGGAGGAAACATTGACACCAAATAAACATGACTGTCCACCAGCCCCAGTAGAAGAAGCGAGTGGGACTTTCTTAGGGCAATCTATAAAGAAATGTGTGGGGAAATATTTTAAAAAGAAGTCTGAAATATCTGAATATTCCCCGCAATTGGGGGGAACTCATGATAGAGACAGCATGAGTGACCAAAGGACTGGAACCGGAACAGGTGTAATAATGGATGTAACAAATGACTCCTTCCAGCCACTATTTTTGGACCAAGGGGGGATAAATAAAGGGGGAAATGACTGAGCTGGAACCCAGATTATCATCATCACCTCGGCTATCCTGTAATGGAAGGGAAGGGGAGAGCCCTAGAGTACATAAAACACCACAACGGGAATCTAATAGTCAGGAAAAGAGGGGAATTCTAACTCCCCAACAAAGCTTTAACTCCCCAGATACCCTACAATCATCCTTGGCGCTTGACTTGATTGCGTCCTCGGAATCATCTCTATTAGAGGTGATGTTTTTAATGCAAAAAACTCTCCAAGCAATATTAGAAGCTTTAGTTGAGAATAATGGACAAGGGAAATCCCATAAAACCCAACTACAACTGATTGCAGAGGAGCTAAAACAAATTAATAACTGTATGCCAAATGTAGTACGCCCAGTAGCGGAGAAAAGGGAGCAGGAGGTAAATGTATCGCTATATAACAATGAGAATAAAGCCACGTAGGTGAATTAAGTTATACAGTTTGAAAAACCCCCGACAGTATACATCTCAAAGTGCCCTATGCGGGTAATAAAGAGGAGTGCATACAAAAGATCTAAAAGGGATAGGACCATAAAGAAGAGCAGAAAGCTCAGAAATACGTCACAGAAAATGTCGGGAAAGACAAGGAAGGTATACCAAAGCCAGAGTATAAAAAGGGTGTCGTAATTTTAGGAAGTGAGGAACCACTGACAGATGAGATCATAAACCAAAAGGATCAAGGGAAGATTCAGAATAGGAAAGTGATAAGTACATCAAAGAAGATGAACACCCTGTGTGGAAGCGCGCAAACCCAAGGCTTTGCAACACAGGAAAAAGTAGAAACAATGGGGAGCAGGGTGGGGAGTGTACCAGCGGGTTCAAGAATGAAGGGTGAGTCCCACTTAGATAGAACAGGATTGAGAAGAGAGCTCGCTCCCATAATTAAGAGAAGCACGAGGATGCACGACAATATTGAGGACCTATGTGTGTTTATGGAACCATGGGAACAGAGGGTGGGGAAAAAGCGAAAAAGGAAAATAAAACCCCTAAATCGTGCAAATCTATTGCAAATCCTGGTTAAATGCCCCACACTTGGAGAGGTTACATCTGAAGATATAAGACAAATAGGTTTTGTAACAAGTTTAGAAGGAAATGAGGTAACTAAGGTGCTTTTTTATTCCGAATTTGTAAAACAGTCGGTGGTAAAAGCAGAGAGAGACCTGGAAAAGGAGGGCATAAGATTTGTGCAGGTCAATGAAATTGAGAGAGAAGGGAATAAGTCCGGGAGCTCTGTGGCCCTTCTTCACCATGCAGGACTTTGCCCGGAGCAAGTACAGTATGAAGCATTAGGCGTCCACGATAGAAGAATCTGCACAGATAAAGATCAAGGAGGGTTAAAAGTAACAATACCGAATACCACATGCGAGCCAATGTTGAGTAACCGATATGACCTCCTAACCGATTATTCAAATAGTTGGGAGGACAATCTGTCCGATGTGTTAAGTGAACTGGACTAGGACTCAGGGTACTCACACAGCCTACGGACTCTGTCTTGGAAAATTGGGGGGGATAAGAGATAGCTAGCACAAGACACCTTAGCGAAATGTTAGGTGTCTACGCCATATTGTGTCTGCAGGAGTCCTGGTTGTGTGAGATACCCATTCCAATAGATGTTTTTTTAATGGTAACCAAGGAGGCAGTACGAATGAACTTGGGCCGACCCTCGGGGGGCTTAATTACTCTGGTATCAGTAAAAAAAGCTAAGAAAATAATTAAGCTAAATGTGAATTGTAGGTGGTTACTGGCATGCCAGGTAGAACTCTACAGTGGGATCGGGATAAAAAGACAAATTATTGTGATAAATGTATATATTCAACCAGGAGTAATAACAGATTATGAAGTTCAACTGTGCATGCTAGAGAAAGATTTGGAATCTATATGTATGAAGAAAGCAGCATATTTGATAATGATTTTAGGAGATTTTAAACATAAATTAGAACCATCCCTTAGTGATAAATTGTTTAAGGAAATTTTAGCTACCTCCCATATTCCTCATGCTAACTTTGGTGGCGTAGGTAGTGCCGTATGAGATACATATTTGGTACAGTTCCTTGGATCAATATGACTATTCTGTGCCAATGGACGGACAACTTTGGATTGCCCGGCAAAGAAGACTTTCCGTTCAGGGAATCAGAACTGCCCAATTGATTACGCTTTCATTGATGCATGGCACTTTAAGGATGTGGAACAATTTGAGGTATTGCAGAGTGAGGGTAGTGACCATTGGCCCTTAGAATTGTTAATTAGGATGGAAGAGGATCCAGAAAGAGAAAGAGAAAGAGTGACCCCCTTGCAGATTGAATACCCCAGACGCATAACCACCCGTATAACCGAGGAAAGCCTGCAATTGGTTAATAATTTGTTCATTGATTATACTGCTGTTGGTAACGTACAACATAAAGGAAAAATTCTAACATGGTACAAGCGGACTATCGAGCAGGTGGTAAATTGCCTAAAAATACAAGTTAAAAAAGGGCCCACCCATAACAACAACGGAAGCTTAAAGAACTGGTTTAATAATGAGTGCAGAAATTTGAAACTTAGGGTACGGAAATGGCAAAGACAGTTAAAGAAAAAAACAGATAAGGAGACAATGGAGAGCCTTCGAGTGGCGAAATCAGAATATAGAAATAAAATGAGAGAAAGGAAACTAGAATATAAATTCAAAAATTGGCACGCAATGTTAGAAGTGATAAACACAAACAATATAAGATCTTTCTGGCATTTGGTAAAAGAGGCCAAGGTACAAGGGGAAATGCGATGCTTGGTGGGTGAAGATGATTGGATTACTCATCTGAGCAACCTATATAGGGGTAAAGATTTGAAGAATACCCTGAAAGTAAAGCCTGAGGAGCTAGAACAATTAAAACAGCACTTTTCCTTTCAAAATGTAAAAAAAACAATTCAATCTTTAAAGCTAACAAAAGCCTCAGGACCAGACAATCTTCCCGCTATTATTTTGGAAAATAATACAGATTGGTGGGCCAGCTTCTTAAAAACAACCTTTCAACAAATTTCCCAGAAAGTTGGAAGGGAGCAATTACGAGACCAATCTATAAAAAGGACGATGCTATGCTGCCCCAGAACTATCGCCTCATAAGCTTACTGGATGTGAAAGAGAAGGTCTTCTCCAAAATATTACTAGGGGTAGTGAAAGCCTGGGCAGAACAGCATGACCTGATACCCATAGAACAGGGGGGGGGGTTAAAGAAGAGCACTCGACCATTGATCACTGCCTTAGTTTATGGGCATTAGCAAGAAAGGCAATAGAGGTGCGTGGTAGCTTGTTTTTCTGTTTTGTTGATTTCCGAGCCGCATTTGACTTGGTAGATCGCAATATATTGTGGAGTATGTTGGTAAAGCTCAGAATCAACAAAGCAGTTCTTTCATTAATCCAGGATATGCACTCTAAGAATTGGGCTAGAGTAATCCTGGATGATCTTGGGACATTATCTAAGAAGATTCCGATATTGAACGGCCTGAGGCAGGGCTGTGTTTTAGCCCCTTTGTTATTTTCCCTGTTTTTATCCGACCTACCAACTACATTGAGTAAAGCAGGAGGTTTCAGCCCTAAAATGGGGGGAACCCATATTTCATGTCTGCTATACGCGGATGACTTAGCGATAACAGACATGACAGAGTTAGGTTTACAAAATAAACTGGATACCTTTTTAAAATACTGTAATAAGAAAAGCCTCACGGTTAATCTAGAAAAGACCAAAATAATGGTATTTGGAAAAAGAAAAAGTTCCTTCTACTGGAGACTTGGGGATGTTAGAATTGGAATAGTAGATAAATATAAATATTTGGGCATGTGTTTTGATAGTAGATTAAATTGGAAAGACCACATACAGACCTTAAAAGCGAGGTCCCTTTCCACAGTCTGGGGCCTTAAACAATTTAAACAGAAGTATGGAGGCCCATCGCTGCGACCAATACTCTCAGCCTTGACTGCATCAGTCCAACCACAATTTTTATATGGTGTCGAGGTTTTATTCATGGGGGGTAAATCAGATTGGAACCAAGAGGAGGGAAAATGTGTGAAGCAGCTTCTTGCGCTCCCATCTTCAACTATGTTACAGGCTGTGCGAGTAGAATGTCACCTCACAGCCTGGGACTATCGGGGAATGCAAGCGACATTTAATTTCTGGAGAAGACAGGATGGAGAAGGCCCCCCCAAAATAGCATATCTTTGTAAGAAACAAATAGAGACCAGCGATCTTAATTGGGCGGTCCAAGCAAGGAATAAATTAGATAAGTTATGTGTTAAACTTACTCTAGAGCAAGACCATTGGAAATCAATGCAGCAGATCCCTAAGCGGGAGTTACGGGCTATTGTTAACGCAGAGGCACGAGAAGAAGACTTATACTACTTGAAGAGCAAATCTTCGGCCCGGTTTCTGATAAATGGATGGGTCAATGACGATATTTTCCCCTATATAGACTATGCTTAACCCAAAGCTCAGAAATACAATATTGAAATTGAGAGTTGGCCTGAACCCAAGTAAAATTAATGGGAAGATAAAATTACTTATGAAGAACGACCAAGGCCTGTGCTCTTGTGGCCTACAAGTAAAATGCAGTAGCAAACATATTTTGCTGGACTGTTTGCGCTTTTTAGAAGAACGGAAAAAATAATTAAAACCTGTTGTTATTGTTTATAAAAGTCTTAGTAGAGACCAAGCACTTAGTTTACTGACAAATATGAGATTTTTAAATGTGGCATGTGCAATAGGAATATTTCTAATTGCTATACAGGAGTCAATGAATGAAATGACATAGGTTGAAAATTCAATCTTACCTATGATCTGGGGACTATGCGAGATTTTGTACAAATGTATAGCTACTGTATAAGCAACTCCTTGCTGCCTTGGTGATGAACTAATTGCCCTTATATGTGAGCCTTTTATGATATATTTTAGCAGGCCTTCATTGTGTAGTATACTGTTTAATGGTAAAACCGTTGGGATAAATCATGTTTTAAGTATTTGTAAAGTGCAATTTTTTATGGTTAAATATGCCAAATAAAAATATTCAAATGGATGGAGATTCTGTGCCTCTTCCCGGGCGGAATCCTGTTTGGAAATCTGAAAGTATGGCATTCTCTTCAATAAATTGTGAAATCTGGGCGACGCTGCACTTTCTATCAGTTTGCCCAGGAAAGGTCCATTTGTAGTGGGCCTGTAGTTGTCAGGGTTCAGCGGGTCAAACTTTGTTTTCTTCAGTAAAGGGCATATGAATGACTTTTTGAGTTTTTCTGGAAATATTCAGGTAGTTAAGCACCTTTTCTCACAGACTGCAATGGCAGCTCTGCAGACACATATGCGAGCCTACACATATATGCACACACATACATGCACACACATACATGCACACATACATACACACATATACATGCATACATATACACATCTATGCACACATATATGTACACATACACATATACATGCACAAACACATACAAGCACACACACATATGCACATATATATGTGCACATACACATATATATGCACACATACACACCTATATATGCACACATATATATATATGCACACGTACACACACACATATATATATATGCACACACAAGTCAAAACAATACCCTCTCAGGCTAAGAGTGATGCATAAATTATGCAAAAAAGAAGCAAAGAACTCTTGGAAGTTCTCAAGTTTAGATGGAAAGCAGCTCCAGTATAGAGCACCCTCAGCACTAGCGACACTCTAAATTTGCTCATCTCAAACCTCTGCTTTTCTATCAAATTGATAAAAGGCATTTGTCCTTTGACAGCTCGACATGGCTAGCACTGTGCTAGTCCTATGCTTAAAAGCTTTGCTGTAGAAATGGCAAAAGACTCTGTCCCCCTTCTATCTCCCCGTGGGTACTTTGGTTGAATGAATAATGGCTGCCCCCCTTTCACTCTACGAATCCCACATGGAGAGATTTGTTCATTCACTTACCCTCAACATGCATTTGAGGAGAGTGTCATGCTGAGAAGAAATGGTCTAGTTGCAAAGTTAAAAATGTCAAAACACGTTATTCTCTGAATTTTCAGTAGACAAAAGTATGCTATTTTGGGCAATTCTTTCTTTTTACTAAGTTTTATTGAAAGCACCAAGATGTGGCGCAATTGGCAGTGTGCTCTATACTATAAAAGAGTTATCGCTCTGTTAGTCAAACAGCAAGCATAAAACAAAAGAGCATGTGTAAAAACGGACGCAGTAGCACCCATTACTGCACAGTTTGCATTGGGTATGTGACTCATGACCCATTGTTGGTCTCGTTATAACAGCCCACATGGTTTCAGCATCCTTTTAAGACTACATAGAATATACAGGCGAGCAACAAAATTGGTTGGAATGTGTTGTTTTCATATTTGTGACATTTTAACCTTGTTTTAGTATTGATATGGCATATCACATGCGCAAATCAACATGATTCATGTGTAGGGAATTTTTTTTGCGTTTTTGTCTCCTCTTGGTTGCATCAAAATAAAATGTAAGATAAATTGCTATAATTAATATATAGCTTTAAATGAACCAGGTTTGTTTTCTCCAGTTTGCAAAAAAGTATCTTGTTGGTATGTGTCATGGGGTACTGCTGGAAAGTCATTTGCTCCGACTTTTCAATGGAAGTATTTTTCCCAGGGTTGTAATTTGGTAGTACAGCGCAGCTCTGACGTAAGATCAAGGTAATAACTGCCATGCTGGTGTTATTTCAGCGCACGCGCTCTTCAGTTAAGGTCCCTCGATAGAAATGTATGAAGATCACATTGTGATATGAGGAATGGCGCAAAAGCATGACACGCATTTAACTAGCAGCAACAGTTAGTTTCAGGGACTCCAGGCAGTCAGTGATTGGGTAGAGTCCCAGACAATTCTTTCAGAAGTGTAGCATAGGGTGAAGTGTAGTGCAGGGTGAAGTGGTGCATTCCATGGAGTTATTGCAGAAGAGTAGAGGAATGTACCTCAGAGGAATTGGAGTATAGAGAGAATTAATGTCAGGGAGACTAACATTGCACGCCCCTCGAAGGTGGCAGTAGAGGAAGAGCTACTGGATCAGAGAAGCAAGTGGGGCTGCGCGTGACGAAAGCTACATGGTAAAGGAAAAGCTACAAGAGAGGAAGAGAAAAGAGAAGCTCATGTCTCGGAGGCAATAAGATACACAAAAGGAGGCAGCAGGGAGAAGATGGAGGAAATTATGTGCCACTGAGAGGATTTGGTACAGGAATAGTTTCCATATTTAAGAGAAAATGTGTACATCAGAGGTGGGGAAGACTTACTGCAGTGGAGGATAGATGGAATATTTGACCTCATAGGTAGTGTGGTGCAGGAGGTACTGCATGGAGAGGGTCTAAAGAGCTTTTGATAAAAGTTATCGTCAGAAATGGGTGACTTCGTACGGCCTGGGCGCTCACTCGAAAACCACACACAATCTAAACTAGTCAGGTCCCTCAACCGTGGTGCTCTTAAAGGGGGGAGGGGGAAGATTAGCCCATCTCCCCAACTTCAATCCAAGGTTTGACAAACAAATCCTATGACCTTAGGCGCACATACAAAAAGTTCAAAAGATAACACAATATACAGTGGCAAACATGGATGTATTTCCCGATGGGTATTGGTGAGTAGGACCAGGTCATCTGCAAAGTCCAGATCGTCGAGCTGCATCCAAGGTGTCCACTGGATCTCATGTCTTCTCCTTACTGTGGATATCTTCATGATCCAGTCTATGAACAGCACGAAAAGAAAAGGCGAGAGCAAACAACCCTGGTGGACTCCGGTCCTCGAATGAAAGGCTTTTGTGATTTGTCGTCCATGTGTTTTCTTGCAGGTTATTCACTCAAAAGAGTTCCTTCAGAGGAGTTTCCAAAGGGTCTCTCTGTCCATGCTGTTGAATGCCTTCTCATAGTCTATGAAGTGTTGACATAGAGGGGGGAGTTCCATTCCATCAACTGCTCAATCATGATACACAGCATTGTAATCTGGCCTGTTCAGGATCTACCTTCGCAAAAGCCAGCTTGCTCGTTCACAACTGAATGATGACTTGTTCCTTCATTCTGTTCAGAATGACTCTGTTGAACACTTTGCTTGGGGTTGATAGAAAAGTTGTCCCTCTTTAGTTTGCACAGTTACTCACGTCACCTTTCTTGGGGATCTTGATGAGATTTCCCTCCTTTCAGTCTGATGCCACCTTTTCCTCCTCCCAGATCCTTCCAAACATGAGGGCAGGGCATGTCTGCTGATGTTTCAATGTCTGCCTTCAGTGCCTCTGTAGGAATGTTGTCATGGCCTACTGCTTCGCCATTTCTCAAATGTTTGATGGCTTGCCGTATTTCTTCCTTGGTTGGTCTGCTGCAGTTGATTGGCAAGTCCTCATCAGATTTCTGTATGTTTATTTCATTTTATTTATTTATATTATTGAAGAACATTGTTCACTTTTTGTGTTTATGATATATATATGTATACACACACACACATATATACGTATATATACGTATATATATATATATATATATATATATATATATATTATCTACTGGCGGTCGCCAGTAGATAGTTATAGTTAGGACCCTGTTTCCATAGGAAATCCGCAACATTCTATTTTGAATAACTTTGGCGCCGGTCGACGAATCCTCGCGAAATTTTCAAAATAGGTGGGGCGTTGAGCTCCGCTCCTACCCTGAAAGTCTCGGGGGGATTCGTCAAGCGGGGGCGGAGATAAAAGGGGGGTCCCAAAACGCGTTTTTCCCATGCATTTTTCCATAGGACTTTTAGACAGAGCTACAGCCCGAACGGCTGAACAGAATTTAATGAAATTTGGCAGAGAGGTAGTCCTCAGGTCAAGGAAGTGCCTTTTGTAGGTTTGGTGTAAATCTGTTCAGTAGATTCTGAGAAAATAGCCTTTAAATCAATATATATATCTGAGCCAGCTTACGGTGCGCTTACGGTGCGCTTACCGTACGCGTACGGTGACGTGCGCGAGCGCGATTCTGATTGGCCGTTAGATCTTAGTAAACATTCGAATCGGTCGAAACCAGGAAGCGGCGGCCGCCATTTTCTCTCTCGCACTCTGACAGGGGGTTGAAAAACAAAGTGCAAAAACATGTAAAGGGGCTGTTTAGACAGCTCCCAAGCACCTAGCCATGTCGAGGGAGTCCCCGACGATCCCCCAAGTGAAAAAAGGCAATTTTAATTTTTTTGAAAATTTCGCCGATTACGCTTACCGTACGCGTACGGTAATAAATAATAAAAAAATAAAAAAAATATCCACATTCTCCCCACCCCGTGTGCAAATGGTGCCCGGAGGCCACCATTTGCGCATGGCTTATTACATCCAAACAAAACATATATTTTTCTTGTCACAACGATGCTCATCATATGTCCTCCATGTGCGCATGGTGCACTAAGCGCATGGTGCGTTCATGGCCCATCTAGCGTAACGTGGGCACGCGGTGCGCTTCGCGCACCGCGTGCTCACTGTGCGCGCACGGTGCGCGAAGCGCACCGTGCACGCACGGAACGAACTGCGTTAAGTGGGCGCGCACGCCACAAATGGCGTAAAGTAACTTAGCATTTAAAAAAACGTACAAATTCACTGAAAAAACCATAGGTTTCACACACGTTATAGTTAGGAATTAGCATTTAAAAAACCTTGCAAATTCACTGAAAAAACCATAGGTTTCACACATGTTATAGTTAGCTGGACATTTTACTGATAAAAAACCAATGAAATTCCCCCGTTATAGTTACTGTAGGCAACTATAACTCACGCGACCGTAATCCTCTGCTGATGACATATGTGTCTTTATGAAAAAAAAATATTTGTAATATATGTATAGCTAAAATTTAATGGAAGAAGACATGGGCAAATAAGTGTCTAAATACAGTATTAGCATCAGCAGAGGATTGCGGTCGCGTGAGTTATAGTTGCCTACAGTAACTATAACGGGGGAATTTCATTGGTTTTTTATCAGTAAAATGTCCAGCTAACTATAACATGTGTGAAACCTATGGTTTTTTCAGTGAATATATATATATATATATTACGTACTGGCGGCTGCCAGTAGGTAGTTATAGTTAGGACCTATTATCCATAGGAAAATCGTAACATTCTTTTCCCAATAACTGTGGCGTCGGTTGACGAATCTTCGCCAAATTTTCAAAACTCGTGGGGCGCACCGGTCAGCTCCTATCTTAAAAGTTTCGGGGTGATTCAGCAAGCGGGGGCCGAGAAAAAAGGGGGGGTCCCAAAATGTGTTTTCTCCATGGTAATTACCATAGGAAACTTTAGACATGACTACAGCTCGAACTGCTGAACGGAATTACACCAAATTTGGCAAAAAGGTAGCCCTTGGTTCAGAAAGATCCCTTTTTGTTAGATGGTGTAAATCCGTTCAGTAGTTCATGAAAAATTAGAAAAAGAAAAAATTTCAATATCTGGGCTTAGCCTAACGACACATCTCATTGTTAGATCTGATTGGCTGTCAGCACTTCATCCTGGAATTGCTGTCAGCCATCTTGGGACCAATATACATGATAGTACCCCATTGAAATGCATTGTAGTGAATCGAAGATTTTGAGGGTTACCAAAAGGAGAACTATAAAGGGTGATAACAGACTTTAGTTACATTAGAATTCATTTATTGATGGTACCATACTAATTTCAGGAATTGTGGTGTGTTCTAAGGTGATTTTCCCCTGTGAAAAACCTTCTGCTGGGATATCATGAATCATGTTTGAGAGGAAACGCTCAGGCCTCTGATTGTGAACAATCCGGAGCTAATATGCAGTCACCAGATTTACACTTCTACGTTGATGAAGTTAGTAGGGCACTCTCCCTAAGTGCTGGTGGGAAGGCCTCGGGTCCTGATGGGATCCCAGTGGATCTCTACAAGTCCAATGTTACCCTGTGGACACCCATAATCACGCAAATAATTAATGCTAGTTGTGAGGTTACCTTCCCATCAACCTGGGTGGAGTCTATTATAGTGCCCATTTTTAAAAAGGGGAACCGCCAAGACCCCTCATGCTACAGGCCCATCTCCTTATTAGATTAAATGGCTAAGGTGGTGGGTCGCATCATCCTGGAACGTCTCCAGCTCTGGGCAGAAGAAACCCAAATTTTATCTGACATCCAATATGGTTTCCGTGAAGATCTGGGGACTGTGAAGCAGAGTCTAAATTTGTCGATTCTCATGGGGAAGTATATCAGGGCCAAGAAGGGAAACCTGTATCTAGTTCTATTGACCTCACGGCCAATTTTGATTGCGTGAGGCATTCAAAGTTTGGGAGATTTTAGAAGCAATGGAGATTGACAAAAATATAATTTACTTTATCCGACATCGCTATAAGGGAGCTCAAACACGTGTGCGATTTGACTTGGGAGGAGAGTGTACCGCCTCTTTCCCTACTAGGAGGGGGGTTAGGCAGGGCTGTGTCCTAGCCCCCTTCCTTTTTAATCTTTATATTAATGGGTTAGTGTCGTACTTTGGTATTTGGGACCACGTAGAAGACAGGGCCCTACCCCTGTTTATTCATGTATTAGCAAACCGCGATTGGTCAATGCGGTATTTACAAGCGCTTTGCATAACGTCCCATTGCCAAATGCACTATGTATACGTTATTATACATTGACTCTGTGGGTTCCATCTTGGAGCGGTGGCCATCTTGTCATTGCCCTCACATAGACAAACACATTATAAGCCTTTAGAATACATGTACTTTCTGCTTGACTTCTCCATGACCTGGGCAGCTGGTCTCCGCTGCCCCAGGTCAGTCCGGTCTCACGAGCTCCCCTTCCTCCGGCCACCTGTGATTAGCATCAGGGCTTGACACACCATAAAGTCCTTTCATCGCACACAAGCCTCCAGCTAATCACTTTCGCACCTGCTTGTTCCTGCTTTATGGCCTGTTTCTCTAAACAGGAGATGCTCATGTTTATTGGGGTCAGATGTGGGATCTGAGCCTTGCTCGGTAAATAATTGCGGGCTGGCTGAACTGAAATGTGAGATTGCAATCACGACTCTGCTTGTTCTTTGAAGTAAAATATGTGAATGACCAACTGCAAGAGAAGGGCGGTGTTGCCCAGAGCATAATATGCATTATAAAAGAGAACACTGGTTTTCGTTCTGCAGACTGCCTCATTCAGTTGCTAAGGCTTCTGTGCGACGTAGTCTCACTCATTTGAGTTTAATAAAGATGTCTTTTCATATTACAGCTTCTGTTGCCAAGTTCTTTGTGATATTATCAAGACATGCAGACTTTTATAATACCACATCAGGAAGTACTCGAAGTCATAGGGTGCTACCCCTAGCACCTCTGGAGTCTCAAAAATTGGAGTACTTCAGTTGGCGCCCAACGTGGGGCCTCATCAAAGAAGTGACTTTCTGTGGGAGTGATCTGGTCAGGAGACTGAAATCTACTGGAAGGACAGAACGGGATTCTACCAAGAAGGTACTCTGTGCACAGGGATTCTGGAGATTCTTTGATTATGTAGTCCGGTATATTTCTGCTCTTCCTGATTTTGATCCTCCACATGATGTCACTCAAAAGGTGAGAAAAAGAACCCAATTGGCGTGAGTATTATAAAAGACGTTTGGGCATGTAGAACTTGACAATTAGAATTTGGATAATCTTTTGATTATTAAGAATAAGAATTAAGTATAAGTGGGTCGCTCCCAGTCAATTTGGTTCTTTGGGTCTTTAATTTGGTTATTGCAATTACCAAAACCGAGGGTCTCGCATATTTGCGAGTTTATTGGTAGAGATAAACCCTTGAAGTTTGAAGCTAGATTAGTGAGCTATAAGATGCCTGATCTTAGCAAATTTGGAAATGTAGCTTTGGAATTACGAAATTTGTGCTGGCCAGCTTTTGGTTTGTATAGGTTTGGATATGCGAATTGCAATTTGCGTAGGCAGGTAATGAGGAGATATTTCTCCATTTGGTTTTGATTATAATACTTGCGTTTTCAGCAGTATTTTTGGCATGCCTGTTTTGTAAGCTCACATGGAAATATGTGTTGCTTTTTGTTTTGAAAGGTACCATAGTGTGGGAAATACCTAAATAGGTTAGATTTAGAAACATATTTCTTCCTTGGTGATTTTGTATCCCCAGGGAATTAAAATATGACATAATACAAAACAAGGATCCTTAGTTCTGCGCAGTTTCATGAATGAGGATATGCACAACGATTTTGTGTGGTGTTCTGCTAGGCAGAGCTAGTGAATTGAGCGCATTCGCTGCTTCTTGGACATGCATCTGTCTGTGGGGCTGTTTATGCAGCCTTTTGGAACACTATTGAAAAGCGTTGCTTGTAAATATGACCTACAACCAGTATTTGCAAATGGTTTGTTTCAAGTATAGTCTGTGAGCTGTTCTTTCTTTCTGTCATGCGTATTGATTTGTAAGTCAACTGTGTGTTTAAATGTCTGTGGTTTTTTATCATTAGTGCAACTTCCGTAAGTAAATTGCGACGGCGCTATTTATGAAAAATGGCTAAAGCGCGCTGTATTGTCTGTTTAACCCTTTTCTGTTTATGTCTGAAATGAGCTCAATGTGTGTTTGTGGGTCTTCTGATGTTTTCAGTCTGTTAAATAAATTGCTGGTTAGTTAATATCGAGTAGAAACTTAGGAAAAAAATCCAGAAATGAACAATGTGATGTGCTAAAATAGCTATGTGTTGCTCTTTAATTTATAGAATGAGCAATTGTGCCTATATACAAAACTGCCGTTAAAAGCTTAAAGGATAAAATTAGAAACACATTCGATAGATATAAATCAGGCCCCAAAAACGAAATTATCTATTTTTGCAAAAGTAAATAAATTTACATCATTTTCCTTAGATGCATTGTATTAAATGTTCACAGGCAAACTTTTCAGCTGCAGTATATTTGATAGGAATGCTCCTTCAGCCAGCACTTTCCCAGTTAAACACGGGTGGAATTTGGCAGAACCGTCTTTTTAAATGAAAGTGGCGCAAAAATGTGGCGCGTTTCAAATTGGGCTTATGCGCTTAGGCTTGTGAGTTAAATGTGTCCAAAATGATAGGCAAGGGATGCAGCTTGCTTTTTATACATGGAATTATCACAAAAACGAATAATTGGGATTTTTAAAAAAGAAAATTATTAATCATGGGAAAAATTATTTTTAAAAATAAGTGCTTTTCAAAATCGTTTTTTGATATTTATAAAGCTTAATACTCATACTATGACCTCCTAGCATTAAAATTTGATTTAAGTTGTGTTGCATCACTAAAATGACAAGCATTCGCGCGTACAATTTTCCCTTGGCGCAGGCGCAAACAAGCTCATTTTTATACAGTATAAGTTATTATTTCCAATGCCTGACTCATGGGTTATGTAATAGACATTCTGGTAATGCATATTACGCCAGAAAATTGTAGGATATTAATTTTTTAATGCTTAAAATATCAAAGTCGAATTTGGGTAAAAAGGACTGTTTCAATTGCATTTTCTTTCATTCAGAGTACTGTTTAAAGTGTCCCAGGCTTCAGTAAATGCATACGTTTAGGTTTTGATATATATTTACAGGTTGTGCCTTCTTATGATTCAATGAGTCAATGTGCCAGTACAAAGGCTTGTTTTAATATCAGGGTTGAAGGTTCTAACTTTAGCTGTGTCTGTCACGATACTACTGAACACGCTATGACAAACAAGACCTTTTTTTTTAAAAACTTGGGGAAATTAAATAAAATATGGTGTCGCATCCCGCAACTATTTGATGTTAATACAAAACGGCCTTAATGGAGTTAGCACCCACATAGAGAAAGAGAAATGGAGAATTGTTTTTTGATGAAGGAAAAAGAGGATGTTTGTGAGCAGGTACGTGATGAAGTGAGTAATGATAGAGGGGTGGAGAAATGTAGAACTACGGTTATAGGAACTGGGTAATACGTAGGAAGGAGAAGAACAATTGGGAAAGTACAATGCCGTGGAGGGAAGAGAGATGATGATGAGGAGTAATAAAGACATGAAGAGTAACGTGAGGAAGGTTGTATTGACGAAGGGAATAAAGAGGAATATAGTACTGGTTTGAGTAAGTAGGAGAGGAAAGATGAGATTGCAGGTTCTAGCAGTAGGGGTGAAAATATTGTGATTACCTGGCGGGAGGCACTGAGTTTCATATGTTAATATAAAAGGGAATAAGAGAGCTCGAATAAAGGCAAATGACTAAATGATGAAGAAAATATCAAAACTCATTGTGAATACAATTCACTTAAGGTTGATGAAATGTATACCATTGCATAGGATTACAACAAGCATTTATTCTAAAAACTGGTATGTGTGTTATTAAATTTTGTGAATTATTCACAGTACATGTAGTTTAACAATCTGGGAATAGGGATCATTTTTTAGCGCCTAAAAAGGAGAAATTATTTTTCAACATAGAGCGAATTATTGCAAGTCAGGAGGGATTAGGAAGGCCTTCTGGCTTTGACGAATTCAGAGTGTCAGAAGCTGGGGGTTGGGAGCTGCAGAGCAACTCGGTCAGGCTGCTGAGATGCTATCTTTAGTGTAAACAATGAGTAGGCTGCCACATTGACTTTTATGACCTTTTAAATTAGGGCCTTGCCTCTGTGGAATGCAGAATGCCCTTGCTACACGGGCCTCTAAAGGTGGGGTTTCTGGTTTCTCCATAGCATCACTAAAACTAAAGAACTTAATTCCACCGGGAAAAGGGGTTTTCTTTGAAAGTCCAAACATCATGTTAAATGCTTTGCTGATACTTTGGTGCTCTAAAAAAAAAAAAGAAAATAGAATGATGCCTGCTATAGTTGCTCTTATTTAACAGAAAACGAAGTGTTCATTAAGTCTTAGACAGAAAACAAGATGCAGCCTTTTTCTAAAATTTCTTTAAGGCTACATGCCTACATGAGAATGCATTGCCAATTAAAACTTCTTTTTCACAGTGGAAATTGTAGGTGCCAAATTACTATGGAGTGTCAGTGTAACGATTTTTTATTTCTAGAAATGTAAAACTTGAGTGGCTGGATGTTGAAAGGACTGACAAGAGGGTAACAGTTAAGTAATGCAATTTATTTTTGTGTATTTGGTTCTATCATGAATTGTTCTTGCTGGTCCTGTATGTTAGAAGAGAAACAGTAGAGTTATGTTTGACAGCAGATTTCCATTGCCTGGTGATCTACTGTCAAAAAGGAGGGTAAGTATTTTAAACCTGACAAATTAAACAGGCCCAAATATTGGGTTTTGGGCTGCAGTTTTACAGTGCATAAAGTACATGACATGGTGTTGTGTGTCACCGCTTTTTACATATGCTATTGTTTTGTCTATGCTTTTTTTTGTGCTTGATATACAGCAAGTATATCTGATGGCTTGATGTTTTGTGCGTTTTTATTATTTCGTTGTTTTTGTTGCTGCTTTTTATGCTATTACAAGTTTACCTATATTGCATGGGGATAGTCATGACGATGCCCATCGCTACGCAATAGTTGGTTGAACTTGTTCTGGTTACTAAATTCCACAGCTAATGATATTTTCATGCTGTGAACATGAGAGGCAGCACTTTACCAGTGCATGTCTAAATTGGCTATAATGGTATTAAAGAAAACTAAAAGATCTACAGGATCAAAGTATGTCACCTGTCACCTGTCACGTTATACTGCCCTTCCCTTAAAGGAACAGGCAGCCCTACATTTATGTATCCTTGATTGGACCTAAGGATGAAATTATAGATCTGTGACTCAAGGTGGCCTAATTTCTATATTACATGAGGTAATGGTGTCCTTTCTCCTAAGTAGCATATGGCCTTTGCTTCTTGAAAGGAAACTAGGTTTTCATTTTTCCCTGCAGAAGGAACTGGAACATTACCTAAGATTACCGTATATGGTGTAGTCGCCAGCGGTAGAGTTAAAATGTATGTGACTTTGGCCTTTTGTGTATCACCCGTACTCTTGGTGATGTCACATGCCTGACTACTAAATTCTTGTCCTTCCTATAGATTTTTATTTTTTTATTGCTTTTGTTTCTTCCCTGCCCAATGTCGCATTATGCTTAGTGATTGGGGATTTTAGTTGTGTCCTAGTTCCAATTCCCTTTTCCGTATTCCTTTCATCAGTCAGCCCATTTATTATTGTAGGTGTATTGTTCAGGTACATACTTCCAGACTGCAGTGATGCACCAGGAACCTCCATATTATGTACAATTCCCTTTTGTATGACCAGACTGGTTTCCAAGAATTTTCCTTAGGCCTGCTGCAATGTTTTCCAGCCTGACTGTCAGGGTAGCGATAGCCTGGCTAACTGACTCAATATTATAGTAAGACAAGTTTTTCATACCAATAGGAGATATCTTGCGTTTACCCTTTTGAACATGACGAATTTTCAATGTCTATTTTTTAAGGTGGTTTTTACCCTTTTTGTTCCTGCTGCTTTAATTTTTGGTGGGATCAGATGTGTTCTAATCATGCAAATATCAGGACCCTCTAGTTCTTGTCTTTTGTTTTCATATCTGACTATTAGCCTGTGTATTGCCTAGTGCACCTGATATGAAAGGTTTCTACATGCCTATGATAATCTGTACCATGTGATTTCTCTATTGAAATGTCCTAGATAAGGAATTTAGAAACACTTATATGTAATCATTCAGAAAAAAAATGTGTGTTTGCCCTATTAGACAATGCCACCATATGTGAAGACATCCATTTTAGATAGAATTTCGTGTAGTTATCTACCCTTAGATGATGAAGGCTCTCACACGGAAACCCAATTGAAAATCTTAGAGGCACTGTTTTGCCTACTGCCTTTTTTTATTTGTATTGCTTCCTAAGAAAGACAGTGTATTCTGGACCAAAATTGTCCCATGGCGTGTGGCCACTCCTTTGAAGGACCGCAGGCCACCTGTTTACAGTCCCCTTGTTATACAACGAACTGGTTAAAGCATCACGCTTGCTTCGTCATAAGGCGTTCAACATCAGAAAAGATGGAGGAGCTGGTTTTGCCACAGAACCAGAATTTCAGTACACAAGAGCGCCTGTCATGTGCTGGTAACCTCTGACAGTGTGCAGTCCCTTGAGCCCCTTGGCCTGAGTTTTTGGCCACACACACCCCCTCTGTTCCTTTGCCTCAATGGAAGTGCAGTGCACCGGCGGATCCAAGATTGACAGAAGGCACTACATTCCAGTGCCCATGAAGGAGCAGCCTGAGCGTCCTCTGACACCGAATGATGAGTGTTGGAGACTGAGAATGGTCCCGGGTCTGCACAAGATGATCTGTGCCCATGACCAATGAAGAGCATATTATTTGTAGTATCTGCAGCAGAGGGAAGACACAGGTGCACTGCCTTGAAACATTGACACCGTGAGCTGTGAGTGTTTGCCAGGAGGGCACTCCAACTGAGCAGTACTTTCTTTTTTTTTCATGAAAGGCTTGAATGAAGAGGCCCATGCAAAAGAAAACAACAGAAGAAGATTTGATGGACAATAGAAGCCTGCCAGAGAGGCTTTTTGAACGGACTCTGGGCATAGGTGGTTTCATGAGAGGTTTCCGTGTGATTGTATAGACTAGGTGTTAGAAGACTGTTTGTTTTGCTGGCATTGTCTAGTATAAGCAGAATAAAATCCATTTTCTGTGGAAAGGTGCCCCCTTTTCACCTCAGAGCATTGATGAGGGTCACCACTGTTTCACCTGAACATAAAAATTATTGTTTCATTTGTAATAGTGGTCGCTACTTTCTCCCGTTGTCTAAATATTCTTAATAATGTGTTTTCTAGTGGGTTTTAAACATGACGTTGTCATTTATGGGTGGGATTGTTTTTCTCTACCCAATTGACTTCTGCACCCGCTTCTCAACCTATGTCTTTTTCCCACTACTGTTTCTTTGCACTCTTTTCCTGAACATGAGCAGGTTAAAAGATTAGAATTCGTAAGCAACTCCTCTATACAGCTTCTGCATCGACACTAGTTAGTAGTGAACATCACTAGATAGAGGTATTCCTTATTTTGGCCTGCCATATGTGGCCTTTGTGCTTCTTCGTGTTCAAGGAGACCTGTCCAGAGAGAGAGTCCAAGTACTAGGATTTTGCTCCATCAGCAACATCTTGATGATCTGGTGAATATAGACCTGGACTAAGATCAGTATGAGTATAGTGATTGCCTATGTAAGGGCAAAAGGAGGGTCTGTCGTACTTTGGTATTTGGGACCACGTAGAAGACAGGGCCCTACCCCTGTTTATTCATGTATTAGCAAACCGCGATTGGTCAATGCGGTATTTACAAGCGCTTTGCATAACGTCCCATTGCCAAATGCACTATGTATACGTTATTATACATTGACTCTGTGGGTTCCATCTTGGAGCGGTGGCCATCTTGTCATTGCCCTCACATAGACAAACACATTATAAGCCTTTAGAATACATGTACTTTCTGCTTGACTTCTCCATGACCTGGGCAGCTGGTCTCCGCTGCCCCAGGTCAGTCCGGTCTCACGAGCTCCCCTTCCTCCGGCCACCTGTGATTAGCATCAGGGCTTGACACACCATAAAGTCCTTTCATCGCACACAAGCCTCCAGCTAATCACTTTCGCACCTGCTTGTTCCTGCATTATGGCCTGTTTCTCTAAACAGGAGATGCTCATGTTTATTGGGGTCAGATGTGGGATCTGAGCCTTGCTCGGTAAATAATTGCGGGCTGGCTGAACTGAAATGTGAGATTGCAATCACGACTCTGCTTGTTCTTTGAAGTAAAATATGTGAATGACCAACTGCAAGAGAAGGGCGGTGTTGCCCAGAGCATAATATGCATTATAAAAGAGAACACTGGTTTTCGTTCTGCAGACTGCCTCATTCAGTTGCTAAGGCTTCTGTGCGACGTAGTCTCACTCATTTGAGTTTAATAAAGATGTCTTTTCATATTACAGCTTCTGTTGCCAAGTTCTTTGTGATATTATCAAGACATGCAGACTTTTATAATACCACATCAGGAAGTACTCGAAGTCATAGGGTGCTACCCCTAGCACCTCTGGAGTCTCAAAAATTGGAGTACTTCATTAGGGCAGGCACTCCTTAAAGACGCTCAAGACTTCCCACAAATAGGCAATCGCCCATTCCAGCATTGTTATATGCAGACGATGCTGTGATTATGTCTCGCACCCAGACTGGCCTACAAAAGACCCTAAATATTTTTTTTAACTTTATGAAGGATTTGGATCTTAAACTTAATATCTCAAAAACTTTTATAATGAGATGCGGTCATGGGATCCAGAAACGTAAGGACATATTTGTAGAGGGAACTTCAATAGCTCCAACCAACAGTTTTTCATATTTAGGCATCTTGTTTAGCCATAATGACACATGGTCAAAAGCCGTTAGAGCCAAAAAGCTAGCATTAATCCGAACAACAACTGCTTTTGTTAGCTTTGCAAGAAAACTGGGACGTACACCACCGCTGGAACTTCTGAAGATCTACAAAGCCAAATGTGTCTCAACTGTTCTCTATGGAGCTGGGATTTGGGGTTTTGCTGACACTAATTTAATTAAACTGGTTGAGAACTCTTTTTTAAGATATGTTCTGTTGGCATCCACTAGTACATCCACCTATGTCTGTCATACGGAGCTGGGTCTCCCGTATATATCCGACCTCATAAAACTTAAGCCAATTCTGCTTTGGCATAGGATCTGGTTTAAGGAAGAGACTAAATTTAATAGGGACCTATTACAAGATAGTCTTAGGCTGGACGGTACTCAAAGCATACCATGGGTTAAGTATATTCGAGATTTTACTAAAGATATGGGTAATCCCAAATATTTTACCAACCCTAGCACCATCACTTTGGTATCCAGGAAAGACCTTAGAAAAAAGATCCTGACTTTCCTGGACACACTACGACTACCGGGGGAAATCATTAAGTCCAGTGTCCTACAGCATCAGATGGTACTTACAACTTATAATCTGCAGCCATATTTAGTATTTATTCCCAGTGTTTTTAATAGGTTTTTATTAATAGGATTTAGATTGGGGACAATACATAGACTAGTCTCTTTCCCCAATATGAACGACTGGGCCAGGGAGTTACAACTATGTCCATGCGATTGTTTGTCAAATCAATCCTCTCTACATCTGGTTTTATTCTGTAAATTCTATAAGGAGTTAAGAAAGACTTGGATAGTCCCAATTTTACAGAACTATGGCTTGAGACAATTAAGCTTCAGCTTCAGCTTTTAGAAAATGAGAATGTAGCTTGGAGGGTGTCTATGTTCTTAAAAAAAAATATTGCATCAAAGAAAGAGTATTGCAATCTAAGAATGAGGAGGTGGCTCATTTTAGATGTATTTTTTTTATTCTTTTTATCGTACTTTTGATTATGTGATTTAAATATACATGAAATGTACTTTTTCTATCAGACAAAAATGTGTATCTATTTTTGAATTTGTAATGTATTTTATCTGTGCTTTTTATGATTGTTACAATACAATCGAAATAAAGCTTTGTTTGATTTGATTTGATTTGATTTGAGAGAAAACGGAAGCTAAAATTAGAGCAAATTTTCTGTAAATTCACATTATCTTTCTCAGTCATGTGAGAATGAAGTCTGTCATTCTCAGTAAATCATGTACATCCAACAAGGGCAGAGACTGTCAGTTGATTCCTTTGTGTTCTACTGCAGCTTCCCAGAGTTTTCTAAAGAACAACTGGGCCCCTAACAGCCTTACTTATGACAAAAGTATGGCACACCCGAAGCCATCTTGATTGGAATAAACTGGTAACACTTAAGACATTTAATTTAAAAAGGAACAAAATGCTGGGGTTCATTTTGTCATAGAAATTATGGTTAGTGCTGTAGAAAGAAAAATTAGGACATGTTTCAAGTGTGATCTCAAATATCTTCCTGTTATATTTCAACAGGAGCAGCCTGTCAATTGATGCCTTTGTGTTCTACTGCAGCTTCCCAGAGTGTTCTAAAGAACAACTAGAGCGCTAACAGTCTTACTTATGACAAAACTATGGCACACCTGAAGCCATCTTGATTGGAATAAACTGGTAACACTTAAGAAATTTAATTTAAAAAGGAACAAAATGCTGGGGTTCATTTTGTCATAGAAATTATGGTTAGTGCTGTAGAAAGAAAAATTAGGACATGTTTCAAGTGTGATCTCAAATATCTTCCTGTTATATTTCAACAGGAGCAGTTGATGCCTTTGTGTTCTACTGCAGCTTCCCAGAGTGTTCTAAAGAACAACTGGAGACCTAACAGTCTTACTTATGACAAAATTATGGCACACATGAAGCCATCTTGATTGGAATAGACTGGTAACACTTAAAACATTTAATTTAAAAAGGGACAAAATGAGGGGGTTCATTTTGCCATAGAAAATATGGTTAGTGCTGCAGAAAGAAAATTTAGGGCATGTTTTAAGTGAGATCTCATATCCTCTTCTATTTCATCAGAAAATTCTGATATGCAGACTGAAACAATCACTTTCAATACCAGCAGTAGACTTCCAGTTAACTCCCTGGTGAGCGGTAGCTTTACTACAGTGATCTAATGAACAACTAAAGTGCTAACATTCTGAATTTATGGCAAATGTGTGACACATCTGAATGCCTTCTTGATGGAATCAAAAACTGAAAGCATTTCCTACTGAGGAGACTGCAGTAAATGAGGAAATTAGGAAACTTCATAACAAATAAGTCTCCCAAGATGGCCAACAGAGAAAAAAGAGCCCAACTGTAGCACAAATATCATCCAGATGTAGCCCACATATAGCCCAATGACATAAGTGTGCAAAACGCTTTTTATTTTTAGTTTTTCTGCAGTTTTATATAGAGCAAACTGGTCAGGTATTGGAGCGTTACATCTTACTTGGAACCCTTATTGCGTATTTTGCACGAAGTACATGAGATTGATCCTGCGAAACATTGAACTTTACGATTCTGTTAACCTGAAGTTGATCTGAACCGGGCTTTGCTACACCCGTTTTTACCTACTGGTTTAATTAATTCTCACTGTATTGTATTAGGAAATAGGATTTACTGTTTTTATGTACACTTTTATGATCTATGTTTCTAAATCAGATCGAATAAAGTTTAATGAATTCTATGGCAGGACGGAGGCGAAGATTATGCATGTCTTTACTCACTTTATTTGCATAGCAGTTCAAAGAAAACATAACACAACAATCATTGAACAAAAGACTACACAACCCATGAACCATTAGGGGGGTAGTCTCCAAGGCAACTATAGTCCAATCACATCATAGTCCATCGTATATAATATCGGGACGTCCCTTCCGCTTCCTCTTTCTTCACTGCTCGTCAGTTAAGTCCATTCCTTACATTCTTGGCTTAATCTGACGTTGTTACTGTTTGTATAGCGGTTTCTTCTGCACATTATTAACATTATTGCCTTGGTATTGTTTCATATTCCCTGCGCAGCAGGCTCTTGCCCGAAAGCGTTCACCGCCCACAGTTTCTCCCGCTGTGCGCTCTGCGTGCGGTGAGATCCTGTCAGGCCCGTCTAGTCCGAGCGAGGCAGCTCCGTCGAGCGCTCCCACTGGTCTTTACACGCGTTTGGGAATCCGGTCACTCCTTTAGTGTCCGCTTGATTCCCGACCAACCCTCGCCTAATTTTGACACGGTGATTGCCTCACATGGCCACGTTAGTGACCAGCGCCACCTGGTGGTGGTAATTGGTATTGTGCCTCAGTCTATTCTTATAACAGCTTCGGGGAAAGCCCAGCTGTTGGATCACCAGCAAGGGGGCTGCCTTAAGGATTTTAAGGGCATTTGTTCTGTGCTCACACCCTCAGCTATCATTTCTTCTCCAGAAGACCATTTTTACTCCTCCTACCAGGAAGTGGAGTAGGAATGGCCCCCCAACTTCTCCCTCCAGCAGTGGACCAAGCCCTCTCTCTGGCTATTTCTAGGGCGCTGGCTCCTCTTAGGGATCAGGTTGATAAGCTGGCGAAAAGCATCCCTGGGGTGTCTAGTGATGGGTTCCAGTAGCTCCCAAATGGGGAATAAAAGGGCCGTTAAGCATAACGCGGGGCACTTGGAAGAATTTGATAAACTTACGGACACCTTCCTCAAGAATGCATGAACACTAAAACATGCACCCTGCCGGGAGGAGGAGGAGTCCGGAGAAAATTGCGACGCTGTCACCACTATTGTAGACCCCGACGGCGGGTTTCCCTTACAGGGAGAGGGTGTATTGGAGGCCGATTTCTCCTCTGTTGAGGATAAGGACTCGGGCGTCCCTGGCATACAGAGTCCCACTCCTCTCAGTCCCGGGTTGGGGACAGGGTCCACTCGGACATGTTCGAGCCTACCCAAATTTACCATCCTAGGTCGGCGGGGTGGACCCCTGACACCAAAGTAGCAGAGTATGTGGTGGGGAAAATCCATTAACCCCTTGAAAGGGAGGTCAGGAATAGGATGAGGTGAGAATGCCCCAGGCCCTCACTGAAGGGGAAGGTGGCACACATGCCTGAAATTGATGAGAAACTAAACACCTTCTTCTCCAAGTATATGAGGGATCCCAAGAAAGGAATTGATAGGTCTTGGACGTGGTAGGGCCCTTGACCCAAATTATTCAATTGGCGGGGCGTTCAAAAGTGTCAGGATCCCCTTTGTCCACGGATATTGTGGCTGGTTGGGCACACTACCCTAAACCCTAAAACACTACCCCCTCCACTACCCAAACACCACTGCACTACCCTAAACCCTAAAACACTACCGCCAGCACGACACCCTACACTACCCAAACATAACTGCACTACCCTAAACCCTAAAACACTACTACCAGCACGACTCCCTACACTACCCAAACACCACTGCACTACACTAAACCCTACATCTACCCCCAGCACAAACCCAAAAACAAGACCCCCTACACTACACAAACACCAATGCACTACCCTAAACCCTAAAACACTAGAACCCAGCATGACCCCCTACAGTACACAAACACCACTGCACTACCCTAAACCCTAAAACACTACCCCCTACACTACACAAACACAACTGCACTACCCTAAACCCTAAAACACTACCCCCAGCACTACCCCTACACTACACAAACACCACTGCAATACCCTAAACCCTAAAACACTACCCACAGCACGACTCCTTACACTACCCAAACAACACTGCACTACCCTAAACCCTAAATATACCCCCAGCACGACCCCCTACACTACCCAAATACCACTGCACTACCCTAAACCATAGAACACTACCCCCAGCATGACCCCCTACACTACACAAACACAACTGCACTACCCTAAACCCTAAAACACTACCAGGAGCATGACCCCCTACACTACTCAAACACCACTGCACTACCCTAAACCCTAAAACACTACCCCAGCATGACCCCCTACACTACTGCACTACCCTAAACCCTAAAACACTACCCCAGCACAACACCCTACACTACCAAACACCACTGCACTACCCTAATCCCTAAAACTCTACCTCCAGCATGACCCCCTACACTACCCAAACACCACTGCACTACCCTAAACCCTAGAAAAAAAACACCCCATGCCCAATCCCCCTTACCTCTCACTCCTCGTGGTTCCTCTGTCCTCGTGGTTACTGCTTCACGTCGTCTCTGAGGGGTGGTGCAAGTCGTGAGGAAACGTAACAGCCTCTGTTTCCTTACAACAACGTGGTTCGTCTACATGTTTTTTAGAACGCATGGTCATTTACCATACATACCTTTACAACAAAATTTGTTGTAAAGGCAAGCGTGGTAAATGACCATGTGTTCTAAAAAAATGTGTGGTAATGCATGCGTTGTAATGGTATCGCATAGTAAAAAAGTAGTTGTAACGGCTGTTTACCGATCAAAGCTGGCCGCTGTTCTTCAGTGAGATGTTTATTTGATTAATTAGGAGGAAGGAATGTGTTATTTTTACCGAAAAGTGCATTCCCAGCTGTTGTATTATGAAAGTGTCCAGGTGGCCTGGTTTCACTTCCGGTGAGAAAGTGGAAGAGTCTGTTTGGATCTAAAGGAGTTCTGTTGTTGGACAGGGCGGGCGCGACACGTCATCAGAAAACATAGCTAATGGAAAGCGTCCTCCCTGAAGTGTGGAGCAGTGCCATGAGAGGTCAATGAGTGTGCGTCCCACCGCAGTATGACCGTACCGCGTGACCCATGTGCCGCCTCCAGGGTACGGGAGGCAGAAGCGGCATCGCAGGTCCGCTTGAAGACCGTTGTAGCACTAATTCTACATTTTGGTACTAAGACATTTTAACTTTGTTGTTCCTGCCAGATACAAAGAGAAGATCCTGTGTTATTCAGTGCCCTCGTTACCTTTTTTGTGGGTTGTGGTGCTTGTCACTTCGCTGCCCCGCCGGTGCACACAACTGGGCACCCCACCACGTGTCCCATCAGCAGGGCCTCTGCCCTCGTTTCACTGGTTTCCGTTTCTGGAGTCGCAACATAAACAGTTGCTCCCAAAGGACTAGCCTGAACACTTAGGTAAATATCCCCTGCACCAGCATTCCACGGAAATTCTTTCCTAGTTCGCCCACGTCGATGAGGACGTCATAATAGCACGGCTCCGCTTGCGACACCGTATGACATCATTGGAGCCTTAAGAGGACCTCGTCGGCGTGCTAACGTCAGTTCCACCCATTTTTTCTGTGCCACCGAGGCAAACAGGCGGACCGAGACATTTTCACATGTATACATAGTATAATAAATATATATACATTCACTGAAAAAACCATAGGTTTCAGGCACATTATAGTTTGAAATTAGCATTTTAAAAACCTTAGAAATTCACTGAAAAAAGCATAGGTTTCAGGGGCGTTATAGTTAGTTGGACATTTCACTCGTACAAAACCATAGAAATTCCCCCGTTATAGTTGGTTCCGCTAACTATAACTTGCGTGCCCGCAATGCACTGCTGATGAAGTCACATATTACATCACTAATGACATGGTCAGTGACATCACTGATGACATCACTGATGACATCTCAAATGACATCACTGATAACATCATCCAGTCAATGTGTGTTTTTCTGAAAAATAAATATGTTTTATATATGTATATCTCAAGGTCGATGGAAGAATAAATGGGTATATAAGTGTCCAAATGGATGATTTTTTTTGTAAAATTGATTGTATAACTGACTGATTAAGTGTATCTTAGTGAATACATGGGTTAGTGAGTAATGTTTAAATATGTAAATATCTGTATCAGTCTCTCACTTTGTGTATAAGTGGCTGCATGGGTTGGTGAGTAGCTACATGAGTGTCTATATGGGTTATTAGTTGTTTTTTTTAGTATCAGTATGAGTGTCTGAGTGTCTATGGTTTGGTGGGGGGTATTACTTAGTGCATAGATGCATGAATGAGTGACTCGCTGTTTGTATGTGTTGAAGACAGCATGTGTGCAGGACTGTATAGGTGGATGAGTGTGTGTATGGGTGGGTTAGTGAGTAAATTACTGTCTCAATAGTGTCTCTATGAGTAACTACATAGGTTTTAAACTAGTATATGTGAGTATTGGTGTATATAAGTGAGTATATGTGAGAGTGAGAGATTGGAAGAGTTCCTGTACAAATAAGTAGGTGTTTCTATAAGTGATTGTTTAAGAGAGTAAGTATGTGTAAGATTCTGTAGAAGTGTGGCAGTGTGTGTATAACTGTATATGCAAGTAAATGGATGTTTGATAATTTGTTTGCATGTGTGACTATGTGTGTGAGTAAATCTATGGATGAGTGGCGTTGATGAACAGGATGTATAGGTGTATGAGTACATATGATGAGTGAGTACATGTATGAGTGACTGTATAGGGACTGTTGGTGAATGAGTGGATGTGTGTGTAGATCTTGGAATTACTGAATAGGCGTGTTGTAACTGGTATTGGTATGTCCATTGTTTTGAAAATGTTAGTTTGTATTTTTGAGTGTGTGTATCAAAGGTTATATTAGGGTGAGAGGAGGTCTGCCACTCTATCACAAGTATGATGTCATCAGTGATGTCATCAGTGATGTCATTTGAGATGTCTTGAGTGATGTCATGAGTGATGTCACTGACCATGTCATGAGTGATGTAATATGTGACGTCATCAGCAGTGCATTGCGGGCGCGCAAGATATAGTTAGATGAACTAACTATAACGGGGGAATTTCAATGGTTTTGTATGAGCGAAATGTCCAGCTAACTATAACGCCCCTGAAACCTATGTTTTTTTCAGTGAATTTCTAAGGTTTTTTAAATGCTAATTCCTAACTATAATGTGCCTGAAACCTATGGTTTTTTGAGTGAATTTCAGTGGTTTTTGTAAATGCTAATTTCTATCTTTAGCGTGCCTGAAACCTATGTTTTTTTCAGTTAATTTCTAAGGTGTTTTAAATGCCTACAGAGTTCGGACATGTGAAGAAAGAAGAAAAAACGCACAGAAAGAAAAAAAACGGAATGCAGAAAGAAGCAACAGAAGTCCTCAAAGACAAAGAAAAGTGCAGGAATAAGGAAGACGTGCAGAAGGAACAAACAGAGGAGCAAAAGGAAACCTTGTTGCAAAATCATCCTGTACCCTCAACTTTTTCAGACGGGTACTGGTGGTAACTGACTCTGACTAACCAGTCCTTGAGCCAGTGCTATGCTAAAAGACACTTAGAATACAGTGAAAACACCTACATACTCTAGGGAACAATATGTGTTGGGGTATCCTTGTGATTAGCATGACCTCCTCTATAAGCCCCTAGTATATAATAGGGCAGAGGGATTAAAACTACCTCTTAAATGTGCCACGGGGTGCGTTTGCACACTGATGAAGCGGGGGGCCTGAGGTGATATGGTGCAAACACGCCCTGTGAGTGTTTTAAGTTGGTGGATAAAGTCCCCTTGAATCCTGAGGGTCCCTTGGGGCCAACTAACCCACCAGGTATGTCCACTAAGCGCCACAGAGCTAGCTGTGTTGCAGAGAGGTGTAAAAAGGGGCACAGCCTTGGACCACCTCTCTGCAACGCAGCGCAGTGGCGCTTACTGGAAGCACCTGGTGGGCTAGTTGGCCCCCAGGAGCCCTCTGGATTGAAGGGGAATTATTTTCCCAACTTAAAACGCACGCCAGGGCGTGTTAGCATACGTCAACTCAGGCCCCCTCCCCTCCCTTTACCACTGTGTAAACGCACCCTGTGGCCGTTTTAATTTGGGAGATTAAGTCCCCTTGAATCCTGAGGGTTCCTAGGGTCGAACTAGCCCACTAGGTACCTCCAGTAAGCGCCACATAGCTGCGTTGCAGAGAGGTGTAAAAAGGGGCATGGCCTAGACCACCTCTCTGCAACGCAGTGCAGTGGTGCTTACTGGAAGCACCTGGTGGGCTAGTTGGCCCCCCCGGAGCCCTCAGGATTGAAGGGGAATAATTTCCCCAACTTAAAACACGCCACAGGGTGTGTTTGCACACGTCACCTCAGGCCCCATCCCCTCAGTTTACTACTGTGTAAACACGCCCTGTGGCCATTTTAAGTTGGGAGATTAAGTTCATTTGAATCCTGACGGTCCCTAGGGTCCAACTAGCCCACTAGGTACATCCAGTAAGCGCCACAGAGCTGCGTTGCAGAGAGGTGTAAAACGTGGCCTGGCCTGGGCCACCTCTCTGCAACGCAGCGCAGTGGCGCTTACTGGAAGTGCTGGAGCAGGGTTTTCTATTGAAAATTTATTGAGATTTAAACTCCAGTTTATGTTTATATGTCATGATTAAAATTACTGATAATTAATTGATAATTATTAATTTTGTTAAAATCTCTGACTAATCAACATTACTAATGAGAGAATTACACGCGGGAATGCATTAATGTTGCTTTATTAATACGTGAACTAAAATTGGTGAGCAAATTAATTAAATAAGTGTTGCAAAAGTGCTATTTGTTTTGTGTTTGCGCTTTTAAATAACGTGCTATAATGCTTCTTTGTGTCGCAGACGGCTAGATAATTACATACACATAAGGGTATTAGTGGGTATTAACACTGTATAATCATTACGATGTGGTAAAGTTGTTTTGTATTTCTTTTAATTAAGATGGTCCGTTTTGGCCTAATCCAAGATGGCCGATATTTACAGCCTGCACTCGAGTGATTGAAATGTGACTAGAGGCCTTGCTGAACATGGTTTGAAACCACCTGACTTCGGCCTCTGTCTGAATTAAAAGTTTCTGTGAGGACAGCAGCTCCAGGCTCGCTGCCAATTGCCCTTGGAGAAGAATAAAGTCACAATGAACTCTGATAAACTTGTGGTGGCTTCACTATGGTTCAGAGGAAAAGCATTTATGAATGTATCATTTTTCTAGCTTGAGTTTCCTTCTTCCGTGTTTTTATTTTTGTGATTTTTCTGAGCGGAGGTTTTCTAAATGTTGCCAGTAAACATCCTTTCCTGCTCGCTCTGCTCAGTGGCTCAACGGACGTTTAGAGTTTGTTTGTTACTTTTATTTTGTTAGTTTCATTATAAATAATGTTAGACTAGAGAGGGTCTAAGGCCACTTCTTCCCGAACCTATGCTCGTGAGGATCGACGCTGATTAAGAGGACGGCGACTCGGGAGACTTTACTGAGAGACCTGTCCTGACCCAAATGACACTTAGCTAGAATAGGTAACTATGAGAATAATGATTTTACTATTGATTGACTTTCATTTGAATTAATTTAGATAAAAGATGACCTTTGTTGAATTCCAGTGTCGGGTGGTTATTTCTTTGTTGTTTATTGAGTTTCAAATGTATTTCCTGTGTTTAAAATCATGACTCAAGACATATCTTTAGGGTCACATTGACCTCGCACTGGATGCAGATTGGTTTAGGTTTCTCTCATATATTCAGTGTGGATAGAGTAATAGAATGAATGTTAGTGTAATGGGCCCTAGCGTATGATGAGTGTATGTGCGTGCGACTTTGGATTTACTCTGTCCGTGGAAGTAGGGAGAATTTATGTGCTCCGATCTGCAGCAGTTTCCTGGTAGCAGTATGATGGTTTTAGATTATTGTCTTGATCTGATAGATTGCTTGTACATAGGCTTTTGATTCATTGATTTATTGATTGATGTTGGTATATGTACTAATACTATATGTTGAGGTCGTCGTATTGAGTTCTATGTAGTGTGTACGGCTTCTGGAACGTGGGGAGCTGGTGACGGTTCCGTAGTAGGGCAGAGGGAAGTGAGTGCTGCTCTCGGGAAAGACGGGATTGTTGGCCCTGTACGTATGCGGGGAAAAACGTGTGACAATTGAAGTCGCGCGTCACATTGTCTAGGTTCGGAATCAGTGACATCGTCGTGTGTTACTATTAGAGACATATTTTCAGTATAAAAGGAGTGCATAGGGTAGCGAAGGTTATCTGTGAAACTCTGGTCTTAAGTCCCAGGGATCTGTAAGGTTCGCCGTTAAAGCTTATCGCTGGAGAAGTAATAGGTATTCTCTGAGCTTGTCTGAAGGACTGGGCAGAGGTAAGCGCTGCTTGGTTAACGCGTGTTATAATTCTGTAGTGGGACAGACTGTTCGCTGTTCTCGGGAAAAGCAGGATTCTGTGTGGATGTGCTACATTTTCTGGTGTGAAAGTGCGTGAATGTATGAGCATTTAGTTGATTGTGAGACTCTTTGGAGCATTCCTGGAGGAAACAGTTAATGGATGCATGTTAGAAGGGCAGAGTAGAGGGATGTGCTACTGTGTCAACGAAAGTAATAATTCCGAGGTAGAGCAGAGGCAAGCGCTGTTCTAGAGAGAAGCGGAATTCTTGTGAAAAAGACTTTTCTTTACTATTCTGTGGTTAGCGAAGCAGACAATGGAGATGTTTATATGTTGTAACTAATAGATTTTGTAGAATCTGAAACAAAGTCTACTGAGAAGGCTTTGTAAAGGAGGGGTAGACAAGTGACAGGAGACAGGAGTAGAAGCTGCAGCCAGCGACTACTGACGTCATACAGTTCGCGCTGTGATTGGGCAGGCAGTGGATTAGAACCGTGCTCGCACTGGGATTGGTGCGTTGGTGTGAGCCGCGCAGGGATTGGAAGAAATACAGGGTGACGTAGACGCTCCAGGATTGGTGCGTTGGTGTGAGTCGCGCTGTTATTGGACAAAAGATCGTACAGTTGCGGAAAGGACTAGAGGGTTGTAGTAAACGCGAAAATGTATTATCAACTGGAGGAAAAGAAAAAGAAATCCTTGTTCGGTAAAATTAAAAGATGGTTCGACAAGGATAAGAACATAATAACTAGAGAAGGTGAATTGCTACCTCCGACGAGAACTCCTGCATCCTTCATGGTTGCGAAATATGGGTATCATACCTGTATATGGTTAGACAACTGGGCTAAGTACACTAAGGATGATGGTATTTTAGCGTTCCCGGAACATGGTTCATTGAATTTGGCCGTGTTGAGAAATTTATGGGAAAAGATGATGTGTCTAGAGCCTAGACCAAGGCCGACACAGTTCGAGGCGTTGGTGGAATGGGAAGATGAGGTGCATGAGCGAGAAAAGCAGAGGAGTGGAGGCAATTATAGGTATATGTTCGGGAGGAAATATGATCGTGAAACTCATCATGATCGAATGAGGAGATGGCGAGATGCTAGTATGTCAGAGGGATTATATCCTATGAGAACTGTTGAAGAAGCGGAAGGGAGGAAAGGTGCAGAAAAGGTGCCTGATACAGAAGTGAGAAGGTATGGGGCTAATGATTATGAAGATGAGGTCTTGGATGACATGATTTATAAGAGACCACCTCCATATAGACCAGAACCAGAAGAGAGAACGCCAGTTGTGACTCCCATAAGAGATACTTTACGAATTGTAAAAACTGAGATTGTGACACCTGATTTGAAAAGTGGTAGCTCTTTCACGGAAAGGGAAAGAGAGAGAGAGAGAGAGAGAGAGAGAGAGAGAATCAAATCGGTGATGAGAAAACAAGAGAGTTAGCCAGAACGACATCTGAGCTGACTGAGAAAATTAGAGAGCTGACGAAAAATCTAGAAGCTGTTACAGTACCTGTAATATTGGTCCGGTTGTGCCTATTTTTGATAAACAAAGAATGGGTGAAAATGGTTTGACAGTTCCCTATGTAGGAAATGGTTTGGTTGGTTCTTGCACTTCGGAGGAATCAAGAATGAGGACGGGAGAAAATAATTTGAGACAGTCGAGACATGACACATGTAGTGGAGGATCAGATGTACAGCCTAGTTCAGGATTGAATACTGGTTGTTTGGGAGGAACGATTTTGGAACCACAGAGGATGGCAGAACAAGTGGGTGCAGTGAAAAAGTCTACTGAAATAACAGCTGAAGATTTGAATGATTGGTTGAAAGTTCTGTGGTAAATAATTTAATTACCGGTACTTAATTTGATGCGGAACATTAATAAAAATAGCTCAGTAAAATAAGAGGCAGAATCCGTGGTATTAGAGGTTCGGAACGGGCTTTATTCCTATACAAAGGAACATAATTCGAATTATGGGCCTTCTATTCCATCACCACGAAAGTTCAGGAAGGAAGGAACATATATTATTGACAGATAGGCAGTTTTATAGAAAATACATTACAGTGGAACAGATGCAAGAGGCGTAACAGCTGATAAAAGGTGCATACGTAGCTAATAGAGGGCGTAATTTAATAAACGTCATCATACATGATGTCATAAGTGGGTGGATCCATAAAGGAATCCTGCAATGTCAGCAGAAATAGTTGGCAGAGATGCGCGCGCAGCCGCATGACGTGTGATTGACGTGCAACTAGAGGGTGAAGGGGACTTGACATTTAGCTCTACATGTGGAGACAGAAGTCTGGGGTTATGTCAACCTAATCCCGAATCATATCTAATATCCTATGTTTAAAGAACTGTGTTATCCAAAAAGAGAGGTCTCTTAGGATAGAATCTTATTCTATACTGACTATACTGACTGTTAGTGCGTGTACAAGCGTCTGAGTGTCTACACTAGATGCGAGGGGGTAGGAATATTCCATGGTAACAGGGTTTATGAATTACTTGCATGAGGGCAGCGAGGCCTGGCCCTTTGCGCGGTAGCTGGAGGAATGTTTACCTAAACTACTAGACAGGAATGCATCGGATGAGGGGCGAAGGAGATAATCTCGAAGGTGAAATACAGTTTTTGGCAGGCGACGGGCTGGATCAGGCACCGTTAGCCGCGCAGGGAGTAAGACAAAGTTCATGGTCACAGATGCAGGCTCAGACTGGAGCTTTCAGAGGCAGAAGACAAGAAAAGGCTTGGTGACAGAATCAGGGCCTACTCGCCTGGACTGTAAACTGGGATAAATGAACCATATAAAGCCGGTGGCCTTTCATACTTAGGAATAGAATATCCAGCCCATTCATGGCGGATCTGAAAGAGGACATGTTGACGGTGGACGCACATGTGTTTGCGTCTTCATAACTGGAACTGGAGGGAACATACATGTACTTGTGATTTATACATGAAACCGTTGGGGTCCAAGATAGGGGACATAACCGACCATAAAAATCCATATTTCCACATTCCCTCCTTGTCCCCTACTGGCCCTTAGGAGATATCAATCTTCATCAATCCATCGATCTGTTCATATAACATCATTTGTTCTTCTTTCTTCCGGGATCTCAAACGAAAACTTGGATGTGGGATACACGAGGTGGCACACAGACCACAAATCGCTGGCCCACATTGTAGACATAAGCAGCAACTGAATAGTATGAGAAAGCCAATACCTAGGAAGGAGAGCATTCTCCATCCCCAGGCTGACAACACGCCCCAGAACCAACCGGACCAAGTCCAGGTGCCTGGACTCTGGTGTATCTGGCTTACAATCTTATGAAGGCGGGTTATGGCTTTATATACTGACGGCGAATTTTCTGGTATGAAACTGCAACAACTTGATCCGATGACCCTACAAGCTCCGCCCCTATCGGCCAGGATGACGTCAAGGACAAGACGATTTTGAAGCACAACAATCCGCATAGCAGACTGCTCTTCTGTTAAATTGCCTAAGGCGGAAATAGTTTCGTTCACTACTGCTTCAAGGGTTCTGGTTAATCTACGTATCAGCTTACTATTGGTGACTGTACCTATATAGGGGAAGAAACCTTTATTGAAATCTGTGTATTTTTCCCATGCCGTTTCAGTGTAATCGACAATTGGGAGATCTCTCTGCTGTCTATTGTGTACTAAATGAGTATTTCTATGATAATCAGGAGGAGCTAGGAAAACAGGTGGCAGAAGGAATGCTATGTAACAAGTACCATCCCAATCTAAAGGTAAACGTATATATATGCAGTCTGACCACATATGAAGTAGGAATGACGGGAAGCTCTAAACGTAGACTTGCCTTGATCACTGAATTCTATTACAGTGGTGCATCTACTATGGCCCATATGTATGGAACCATTCTTTCTTACACACAATTCACCTTTAACTGGAAATACTGACATAGCGGGCAAAATTGGTGCAGCTTCGGATTCAACATTCAGGATCATGAGATTAAGCGTGAAATTACCTAATCCGTATACTTCATTTTCTAGATCAGTTCCTGTTCTTTTGGGAAGTCCCTCCTTGTTAGGGTAGCAGACTTTAAGCAAAACTAAGTTCAGGTTTCCCCATACCCAGTTGTCTTGATAAACTGCGGAATCCGAATCTAGGGAATTGATCAAACTAAACCATGCTCCACAGGAGCCATTGTGTGTGAACGGATAGGGAAAGAGGGGCAAAACTCCCTTATAGTTCTGATAGGGAGGGAGTCGGCCACATATCCAACAATTTGTAGCATTGCTAGTCTGATGGGAATGATGTAACATACTAATAAAAGTGTTATTGCGCAGCGCAAATCTATAGGACAACTCATGCGGGGGTAATTCACTAAAAGAATGTTCAGCAGTAACATTGTAAACATGTTTAGAAATAGGATAATATATGTGCAACAATATACTTGCAGTGATTATTAAAAGACTTAAGAAAAACAAAATTAATAACGTCACTGTGCAATGACTACGCAGTGATTTACAGTACGCATGTCTTTTCAACTGTATCTTTCGGTTTCTTTCTCTAGTCAGGTCTAGGGGATACATGTCAGAGACAAATTCGACCGATTCACCTTGGAGAGGACTTAAACAATCAAATTGTCTGACTTTTTAGACCGTAGTTTTAGTTTGTATAGTTCCTTATCGCTTAGTTCAACCAAAGGAAGCTTTGAGTCAATCGGTGAAGACACGCAAGGTGTATCATTTACATCAGACGGTAGTCCATGAAATTTCTTGATATGACTTGAATGTATCCAACCTTTGCGACCTTCGATCTTCACGGCTGTCCTCGTGGTGAGTAGTACAAGTTGAGGCGATTTCCACCTAGGATCCAGCTGAGTCTTCCGATCAAAATTACGCACTAACACCAGGTCCCCGGGAACTACGTCATGGGGTTTCACCTCGGTGTTGTCGGGAAAGGCTGCAGCTACCTGTGAACGACAAGATTGTAGTGCAGACATCAAGGAAGCCAGGCTTTACATTTCATAATTGATATTGCAGTGGGTAGATGTATTGCATCTAATAAGGCATGAATGAGGGGTCCGTGCTGAATGTGGGCACCGTGAGAAGTTAAATAACCTCTCTCTCGCCACAGCACGCCGAAGTCATGTACAACTCCGAATGCATAACGTGAATCAGTGTATATGTTGACTTTCTTATTTGTGGCTTGAATACAGGCTTGTGTCAGAGCGATGAGCTCTGCTGCTTGAGCTGACAAAGTGTTAATACAATTTGTTTCAATGACTTCAGTGTCTGTTGTGACTGCATACGCGGCCACTAGCTCTCCTGTACTTGTTCTCATACATGAACCATCTACATACAACGTCAGGTCTGGGTCTGACAATGGGACGTCTGTCAAGTCTTGTCTGGGTTTCGTCGTGATAGTAATAACTTCAATACAATCATGTGCTAGTGGGTCTGTTCCGTCTACTGGTAACAGTGTGGCAGGATTTAACGTATTACAACGTCTGATTTCTATGTGTGGCTGAAACAATGTTAATTCATAACCGGTGAGTCTTGCTATAGTCAAGTGTTGTGTTTGCGTTCGGTTCAAGAGAACCTCTACTGCGTGTGGTACTTGTACTGTCAATGGATGTCCTAACACTATAGCATCGCTTTGTCTGATTGCTAAAGCTGTCGCTGCCACTGATTTCAGGCACGCAGGCAGAGCCTGAGCTACGGGATCTAATGTACTAGAGAAATAAGCACATGGTTTGTGTGATCCTGCTTGTTCCTGTGTGAGTACTGACAAGGCAGTACCTTCGCGTTCTGTAACAAAGAGTGTAAACTGTTTACTGTAACATGGTGTTGCTAGGACAGGTGCTTGACATAAAGCTTTCTTTAGGTTTTCAAAAGCTTGTGTATGTTCCTGAGTCCAAGGGAGGACAGTCGATGTGGCCGCCTCCTGTGTTGTCAACTGAATGAGTGGTTTTGCTAGAAATGCATACTGGGGGATCCACTGCCTACAATATGAAGTGAGGCCTATAAAAGCCTGTACCTCCTTTTGTGTCTTGGGCATTAGCATGTTAGCAATTAACTGGATGCGATCTGACGTAAGCTGCCTTCCCTCCTTGGACAGCGAGTGCCCAAGGTAAACAACTCGCTGGACACAGAATTGCAGCTTAGAAGGGGACACCTTGTGCCCCTTTTCGGCCAAAAATTGTAAAACCGTCAGTGAGGCTTTTTCACATTCAGGTTCGCTTCTAGCGGTGATCAGCAGATCATCGACATATTGAAGCAGGGCAGTGTTGACTGGCATGTGGATACTGTCAAGTTCTCGTTTCAGTGCTTGGCTATAGATGCTGGGGCTTTCTGTGAATCCTTGAGGTGCGCGTGTGAATTTAAAGCTTCGTCCATTTAAACTAAATCCGAACAAGTATTGGCTTTCCGGATCTATTGGGACGCTGAAAAAGGCATTCTTGAGATCAATTACAGTGAAAAACGTTGCTTCTGAATCAATAGCTGTCAGTAATGAAGAGATATCTGGGACCACAGGGTATTGTGGTACAATGCATTTATTTAATTCGCGCAGATCAATAACTAATTGATATACTGGCGGGGCTTTTGGATCAGTTCGTTTAAGAATCGGAATTATCGGGGAATTACATACATTGGAGTCGGTTTCCACAACCACTCCTTGGGTAATAAGCTCGTCAACGATTTGCAGTAAAGCCACTACAGCATCTGGGGGTAACTTGTATTGTCGCATTCGTGGTAGTACCACTCCTGTCTTTAGTGTGACTCGATATGGTGTAATGTTCATGCAACCAACATCTGTAGGGCCTTGTGCCCATAAATGTGTGGGTAAAGTCTGCAGTCGGTGATCCATGTCTCGGGACACATAGTGCCCTTTGAAATCACGCAAAAACAATCTTACTCCTTCCGGAGAACAACATATTATAGCTCCTAGAGCTTTCAATGTTTTTATACCTAACAGGTTTTCTGGACATGATTTAGTAAGTAATAAATCTGTAGTTCGTGTCAAGGGACCAATCGTAAGTGGAAGAGGCTGTGATACTTCGTTAATGATAGGTTTTCCTGAAAAACCAAGGGAAATATTCTGTGAGCCTGAGAGGGGTGCCCCTGGAACTTCACTACGTTTTATGGTTGTTCGGCTTGCCCCTGTATCAAGTAAACATTTTCTATCTTGGCCTAATAGTTCACTGTGTACATAAGGTCCTTCTTGATCCACAGGGACCTCGATAAGGGGTAAGCCAACTTCCCTCTCTAGGCTGTTTCATGAGTATCGTTGATAATCAGGGTAGTCATACTGTGCGGTCTGGTACATCTGTCGTGTCGTTGTTGGTGTGGCAGCAATAGGCTGCGGTGGTGGTGCTGGCATAGACTGTTGCGGAGCTGGCATGGCCTGTGCATGCTGCGGGGCTCCTTGTTGGTTCTGATCCTGTCTAAGTGGCCGTGGTCTTTCTTTTGTATTACCTATGGCGATATTATGTTTTAAAACGGGACAACCGTGTACATAATGACCTGGCTGTTTACAATAGTTGCATGTCCCTTTTACAGAACCTGCTGAAACACTGGACTGTGTCATACCCTTTTTATGACCGTCAGCTGGAACTGTCTGGGAAACTAGCATTTTCATTTTCGTGTCTTTCATGCGTCTTTGTTCATGTTCTTGTTCCTCTCTAATTCTATTGTGATGGTACTGTAGCATTTGTAACATTTGTGACGGAGTGTTACCTTGCCAGGTACTCTCGAATTTCAATACTCTATTCTTAACTTGGGGCAAGGCATTTTCAACTAATTTTGTCACGAACAGATGTGGATACGATTCGCTACTTGCTTTTATTCCACTATTTATACCAAAACATTTTTCGAATCGGGCATAAAAATCACTAGTGTCTTCATCTTGCTTTTGTTTACAGGCTGAGATTGCACCCCAGTCTTCCTTTTTCGTAGTCAATAAACGTGGCAGTACCTGTACTAATAAACCTGGTAGTATTTTGGTCTTTTCCCCAAGCCCTAAACCTGGACCTCGAGCTGTTTCTTCGTTTTCTAATGCTGTCCAATCTATCTTTTGGTCTCCCACCTCCCAATCCTTTTCTTTGAGTTTTTCATAAATGCCCGCAGGCATTAATACCTTTAATATTTTCATAATGTCGGGATAGGTATACTCTCCCATGAGCAACATGTCTTTAATTTCACGGTGGAAACCCGCTGGGTCTTTGTCATGACTGGGTACCACTTTCTTCATTTCTAATAGTTCCATTTTAGATATGGGTGTGTATACAAACACACGTTTAAACTGATTGTCATCACCTTTTATCGGGTGCACTTCGCGTAAGGGATTCTGTCTATCCATATAATACGTCGTTCTTTCCTTGATGGGCAGTGAGACATGTTCGGGGCATACAAAAAGAATGTACTGCTTTCTGGATGCTAGTATTTGTCTAATTAACTCAGTACCTGAACCTCTCCATTTATTCGTGAGTAATTCAGTCAATATATCAGGTAAGGGACTAGGATCGGAGTGTTGGCTTTTATATAATATAAGGAGTTGTTGAATCATGTAGATACCAGCTAAACGCTGTTCATCTGGGGTGAGGTTCAAAAACGTGTGCGCTAGTGTATCATCACTATATTTTCCGGGACTGTCAACCCAGTGAACGGCTGACCTGGCTAATTCTTGTTCGTCCATAGAATCGAGTATATGATAACCCCTTCGTTCTCGGAGTAATTTGTCAGCGGCTTGGAACGAATGTTCGGGGGACCTTATATTTATTATAGGGTTTTGGAAATTTCTGTTATTATCTGGACGTATCGGATCAGTAAAGCATCTAGTATTATTACAAGATCTTCCTCTACCTACATAGGCCATTGTTTCTAACTGTCCTGTGGGTAGTTCTAATTCTTCCTCCTCCTCGTTTTGTTCAGGCTGGTCTACCGCCAATCTTTCTTCGTGTATTCGTTCTACTTCTTTGCGGATCTTTCGGCACATAGCTACTATACTTAATAGTCTATCATGTCTCCCCTCTGATATATTCCGACTCCATGTGGTAAGAATTCGCATTTCTTCCGCATTTACCCCTGGTCGGTCTTGATTTCTGATCACACAATTTATGAGGAAACGTAACAGTTCCCCCTGTATCTCCACTTTCTGGTACTCCATGGCTCTATTAATACTTTCAGAATCTCGCCCTGACTGGACAAAGTGATATATATTTTCTAAATGTGTAGTCATTCCTGGTAGCCTCCCTAAATATATTGCAGCTCGTCGGATACGTAATGATGCCAGCAGCATTTCGTCCTCTTTGCCGGGCACAGGGTCATATCTACAATCTACTAGAAGTTCCTTAAGCATGTCGGGAGTTACTAGTTTGGGCGTACGTTGGTGGGCTAATTCTTGAAAGGAAAGTTTATTTACTCTGGGTGGCATGGAAAAAATGTTTGTTGTACCTCCTGTAGCACCGCCTGGGGTGCTGGATGTGAAAGGATTCGTTGAACGTGATATAGCAACCATAGGTGTGGGTATAACTGTAGAAACAGATGTGCTTGCCGGAACTTGTGTCGGAGTTTGTTGTTGCGGAGGTACAGACGGAGGGTCTTGGCGTTGAACCCCCTCGGCAGGCGGTCTATGTGGTGCAGTATTAGCATACTCGGGAGCTGCGTCGTCTAAATAAGAGGAAAGGAAAACATCTTCTGCGGTTCTGGGATGCCCTTTGGGATATGCTTTTATCGGAAACAATGGAGGTGGCAAGTCTTTTGGTATCTCCGGAGTAGCCTTAGGTAACCCTTCGGCCAGAAGAGGATACATACCATTCATAAGGGCATTTCTTTGTCTGTCTACTTGTTCTGATTTTGCTCGGGTACCTTCTTCAATTAATAGATTTTCTCGAACTTTATTTGACTTCTCCTTACTTTTCTCTTCCTGTCTGAGTGCTTTTTCTGTACGTCTATACGATTCTTTACGCCATAATTCAATGGCATCTTTCTGTGATTGTCTAGCTTTCTTTTTCCATAATTCTTCCTCTACTTTCATAATGCAATCTGCATCCCAGGTCCCAGCTGCGGGCCACCTCTGACTTTCTGGTAATTCCTTGGTGTAGTCTACCCATAAATCAAGAAATAATATGGCGTCTAGGCCATGTTTATGATACATGAAGTACCCTGGAGTGTCCCTAGGAGGAATGGGAACAGCTTCTTCGAGTACCCCTTTTCTAGTTTTGATCTGTCTTAATTTCGAAAAGAGCGGCATATTGAGAACTGATCTGAGACCTAATTTTGAACACGTTTAATACAACAAAACACAATAATGAACAGTCATTCACACCACAATATGCTGAACGTATTTAAAACATTTAACATTTAACATTTAATGAACAACAATGATGGCCATTTAGGGAACTAGTCACTAAGCATAATACTCGGCACTGACTAGGTATTCTGAATTATATACTAGACATACTAGATATACTGCTGAACAGTACAGATACACTGCTGAAACAGTGCAGACCGGATTTGTGTACCCAAACCCGTCTTGACCGGCACAACCTATGTGCACGTCAGAACGCCTCCCCGGCAATGGTACTCACCGGGTAGCTCGGAACGGAAGGCCTCGGAACTGAACTGAACTGGACTCGACTTGGACCGGACTGGACTCGACTCGAAACTTCGGAAACTTCGGAACCTGGTGGGCCTCTGTATACCTCGGATCTTGCTCTCTCAGCTAGGCTCTGGCCGGGATACTTCGCACTTCTCACCGCCTCGTCTGGGTGTTGATCGCAGCCTCAGTTACCCCCGCTCGGCAGGAGGGAGATACAGGAAATCCTGTGGGTACGCGTTGTTGTCCGTCCAGCTGTGGCAGGAGACCGGGCCTGCAACGCACCTCCGGCGCGTGAGATGAGAAAGTGTCCCTGTTCGGGCGCCATATATGTGGTAAATAATTTAATTACCGGTACTTAATTTGATGCGGAACATTAATAAAAATAGCTCAGTAAAATAAGAGGCAGAATCCGTGGTATTAGAGGTTCGGAACGGGCTTTATTCCTATACAAAGGAACATAATTCGAATTATGGGCCTTCTATTCCATCACCACGAAAGTTCAGGAAGGAAGGAACATATATTATTGACAGATAGGCAGTTTTATAGAAAATACATTACAGTGGAACAGATGCAAGAGGCGTAACAGCTGATAAAAGGTGCATACGTAGCTAATGGAGGGCGTAATTTAATAAACGTCATCATACATGATGTCATAAGTGGGTGGATCCATAAAGGAATCCTGCAATGTCAGCAGAAATAGTTGGCAGAGATGCGCGCGCAGCCGCATGACGTGTGATTGACGTGCAACTAGAGGGTGAAGGGGACTTGACATTTAGCTCTACTTGTGGAGACAGAAGTCTGGGGTTATGTCAACCTAATCCCGAATCATATCTAATATCCTATGTTTAAAGAACTGTGTTATCCAAAAAGAGAGGTCTCTTAGGATAGAATCTTATTCTATACTGACTATACTGACTGTTAGTGCGTGTACAAGCGTCTGAGTGTCTACACTAGATGCGAGGGGGTAGGAATATTCCATGGTAACAGGGTTTATGAATTACTTGCATGAGGGCAGCGAGGCCTGGCCCTTTGCGCGGTAGCTGGAGGAATGTTTACCTAAACTACTAGACAGGAATGCATCGGATGAGGGGCGAAGGAGATAATCTCGAAGGTGAAATACAGTTTTTGGCAGGCGACGGGCTGGATCAGGCACCGTTAGCCGCGCAGGGAGTAAGACAAAGTTCATTGTCACAGATGCAGGCTCAGACTGGAGCTTTCAGAGGCAGAAGACAAGAAAAGGCTTGGTGACAGAATCAGGGCCTACTCGCCTGGACTGTAAAATGGGATAAATGAACCATATAAAGCCGGTGGCCTTTCATACTTAGGAATAGAATATCCAGGCCATTCATGGCGGATCTGAAAGAGGACATGTTGACGGTGGACGCACATGTGTTTGCGTCTTCATAACTGGAACTGGAGGGAACATACATGTACTTGTGATTTATACATGAAACCGTTGGGGTCCAAGATAGGAGACATAACCGACCATAAAAATCCATATTTCCACAGTTCTCCAAAAGAAGGATAAAGATTCACAGGCAATTGATGTAGCCAGGTTCCACATAGAATTGGAGGAGCTCATAGCAGGAACAATTCCTACAGAAATATTGAAAAACCATCATGATGGAGAGTTGTTATTTATGGGCAAGAGTATCACCTGGAGGGCTAAGAGTACACATGACAGGTTAAAAGCAATAGCGAGTGAACAAGGAGTTGACATGGTAAGGTAAAGGCTTTGCAGAAGCCTTACAGGGTGGATTTCACCGACAAGGACATTGAGAATCTAAATGGTGTTGGTAGAACAGGGCAGATTAAGGAAATGATTGCCTTATTTCGAAAATGGGGTGATGTGGAAAAATGGAAGGATAGGTGGTACAAGAAAAGGGAAGATTCAGTGGATAGGACTTACTCAGCTTTTCCTATGAGAGAAAAAGAGAAAACAGTGGATGCTTATCCTATGAGAGAGATTCCTGGAGGAGGATATGTACATGTCCCATGGACTAGACAGGATATTTTGTCATTTACAAATGATTTTCCTCGACTGAGAGAAAAGCCCGTCGAGTGGTATAGGCAGGTAGATAGGTTTGTGAAATTGTCAAAGGTGCTGTGGATTGACCTGAATAGTCTGTTTGATATAATTGTTCCAGCAGACTTGTGGGCAGAGTGTAAAATAGTTGTAGATTGGCCTGCTAAGGAGTACCCAAGAGATCCGAAAACGGGAGCACCAGACCCAGAGGTTATGAGGAAGTACGAGCAGGTAATTGTGTTCCTGAAAAATAAGGTACCTCCGAAAGAGACAGACTGGGTTAAGATAGATCGAACACATCAAGAAGCAAAAGAATCAGTTCATGCTTTTTATGAAAGGCTGATACTGGCTTTTAAACAGTTCAGTGGAGATGAACACCTGGGCGATAAGGATTTGAGTCATTTTGTATACAGATTTGTATATGGCTTGAGACCTGAAATCAGTGAAAGGATACGTGAGCACACAGTTGATTGGCAGAGTAAAAAGATTGATGAAATCTTGAGACATGCAAAGTACTTCAGTGATGAGATTGATGCAAAACAAAGAAAACTGAAAGAGAAAGCAATGTGGGCACAGGTGAAGGTTGCTGAAAGACAAGAAGCACAGATGGTGGAACAAGCGAATAATCCAGGAAATAGACCCAGATATGCAGGAAAAGGGAAGGGGAATCTAGAAGAAGCAAAGAAAAAGTTCCCTTGTCACAACTGTGGACAATTGGGGCATTGGAGATCCGAGTGTACCAATCCACCATTAGTGAGTAATGAGAATAAATCCTTGAATCAACAGGTGCAGAACGAGGGGTGTAATCATCAGCAACAACAGCAGAAGGTTGTCAGACAGCAGAGCCAAGAGCCAAAACCGCCCTTGCCGCAGAATAGAGGGTCCCAAAAGTATAACCAGGACTCAGGATTCTACAATGATGAGCAGGTAAACAAACCGAGACGTTCTAACCTGGTACAGCAGTACTGGTTAAAGAATGAGGGGAGTGAGTCTGAAGGGGACTATTGACGGTGCCGAAGAGAGGAGGAAGAGTGCATACTTGGTGCAACTCTAGAAATAGACCAGGCAGGACCATTTGTAGATGGGAAAATAAATGGGGAGAGTGTTACTTTTTTGGTAGACACAGGAGCGACGAGATCAACTGTCAGGTCAGCAGATATAAGAAATCTTCCTCTCTCGGACGAAGCAATACAAGTGGTTGGTGTAGCCAATACACAGATTAAGACTCGTCTTACCGAACCAGTAAGGGTAAGAATAGGGAAATTTTCAGACATGCACAGGTTTGTAGTCTGTGACACTAGTCCAGTGAACTTGTTAGGTAGGGACTTATTGTGTAAGATGAATTGCACAATTTTCTGTACTCCGGATGGAATAGCTTTTGAGACACCAGATGAGGATGTTTTGTACAGGATCACTCTAGACAATAGAGAGAGTGAGATTGTTGGTACATATGCTGTGTTTAATCCAGATGATTTGCCTCAGGAGTTGAGACACACAGTAAAAACAGCGGTTTGGGATTTTACTGGAGAAGATGTGGGATTGATGAATAATGTAGATCCAGTGAAGATTTCAGTGAAAGAGGGGATTGTTTATCCTAATATCCCACAGTACAGATTGACACCAGAGATAATTGAGGGAATAACCCCTATAATTGATAAGATGATTCAACAGGGTGTTTTGAGAGAGTTACTGAGTAGCCCGTGTAATTCACCGATAATGGGGCTGAAGAAACCTAATGGAAAGTTCAGGATTGTACAAGATTTGAGAAAAGTTAACAAAATTGTGGTGGCATGTTGTTCCATTGTGCCAAATCCGTCAGTGATTTTGTATCAGATTCCTCATGATGCTGAATGGTACACGGTGATTGATTTGTGTCATGCTTTCTTTTCAATTCCATTGCATCATGACAGCCAGCCGATTTTTGCATTTCGGTTTGGACAGCGTATTTTGGCATGGTGTCGTATCCCACAGGGGTATACAGAGAGTCCTTCGATATTCAATCAGTTATTGAAGAAATCATTGGAGAGTTTGATCATGCCTGAAAGCTCAGTGCTAGTGCAGTACATCGATGACCTACTTGTGGCATCAAAGACACGTGAAGCTTGTGAAGTAGATACCATAGCTTTACTGAATCATCTGGCAGATGGAGGGTTAAAGGTATCTCCAGCCAAATTGCAATTTTGCAAGAAAGAGGTGCATTATCTTGGACATAATATTGAAAAAGGTCTGAGAAAGGTGACCGATGACAGGATCAAAATTATCAGAGGAATGAGAGCCCCAATGACCCAGAGAGAAGTGAGGATGTTTCTGGGGATGGTGGGTTATTGTCGTCAGTGGATAAGTAATTTCTCCCTGATAGCAAAGCCACTGATTAAATTGACTAAAAGTGAGGTGAGAGACCCATTGGAATTGGATGCAGAACAAATGGCAGCATTTGAAGAGTTGAAGAGCAGAATGTGTGAAGCCCCTGCTTTGGTAATGCCAGACTATGAGAAAGAGTTTGAATTGTATTGCAGTGAGAGAAATGGATGTGCACTTTCAGTGTTAATTCAGAAACATGGACAACTGAGAAGGCCAATTGCGTACTTCTCATCAACACTTGACCCTGTAGCTGTGGGTTTGCCAGGTTGCCTGAAAGCAGTAGCTGCTACATGCAGAAGCTTGGAACAGAGTGAGGGTATAATAATGGGATATCCTGTACGGGTATTCGTACCTCATGATGTGGCAATTCTTTTGACAAGAAGCAGGACTCAGTATATGTCACATAGTCGGTTGACTAAATATGAGAAAATCATTCTAGGAGCATCAAATGTGACTCTTGAGAGATGTGTAAATGTGAATCCAGCAACTTTGTTGCCAGATGCAGAAAATGTGAATGTGGGAGATGATGTTGATCATGATTGTTTGGATGTGCTTGATTACTGCACAAAACCAAGACCAGACATAAGAGATTTGCCATTACCTGAGAGTGATCATGTGCTGTTTGTGGATGGATCATGTCTGAGAACTGATGATGGTGTGCTGAGTGCAGCATATGCGGTGTGCAAGGTTTCAGAAGTTATGGAAGCTTCGTCTTTAAAAGGAGTAAGATCTGCTCAAGTGGCTGAATTGGTGGCATTAACGAAAGCTTGCAAGATTGGGAAGAATCTGAGAGTGACTGTGATGACTGATAGTCAGTATGGATTTGGAGTGGTTCATGATTTTGGCCAACTTTGGCTTCAGAGAGGTTTCTTGACGTCGAGTGGGACTCCAATAAAGAATGCTGAAGTGATTGGGAAGTTGCTTGAGGCGATACAGCTGCCTAAAGAGCTAGCGGTTGTGAAATGTGCAGCTCATGGACAAGGAGATGACTTTGTTACTCTTGGTGATCGTTTTGCCAATGACATAGCACAGTATTGTGCAAAGAACAATCATTCGATTAATCGGGGACGAGAAAGGGAGATGTCTTTTTGTTCTGTGATGTTTACTAATGTCCTAGAAACGTGGGATGAAGTGAAACAGTTGCAGGATGAAGCAGGAGATGAGGAAATGAGAGATTGGATCAAGGCAGGTTGTGCCCCAAGAGAGACAGATCATGTTTGGATCTATAGAGATGGAAGACCAGTTATGCCAAATTCAATGTTATCAACAATGGCAAGAATGTATCATGGTCAGGGACATCTGGGGAGGGACGCAATGATTAGGTCCTTCAAGCAAACCTGGTACAATGCAAAGTTCAGGCTAATTGCAGAGAGCATCTGTCAAAGATGTTTGATTTGTCAGAAGTTCAATACTGGAAAGAAGACAGTGGTGAGCCTAGGAACAATAGGCAGAGAAGGAGGTCCTTTTACCAGAATGCAAATAGATTTCATTGAAATGCCCCAAGTGAACAGATTGAGGTATGTTCGACTGGTAGTCTGTTTGTTCTCAAGATGGGTGGAGGCCTATCCGACTAGGAGGAATGATGGAATAACAGTGGCAAAGTTACTGTTAAGAGAGTTGATTCCTAGGTACGGGTTCCCAGTGACAATTGAGTCAGACAGAGGTGGACACTTCTACAATGAGCTCATGGGTTTAATTTGTGAAGCATTGAGCATACAGCAGAAGCTACATTGTGCATACAGACCAGAGGCTTCTGGTGTTGTTGAACAGATGAACGGCACAATCAAAAACCGAATTGGTAAGATGTGTTTAGCCACTGGAATGAAATGGCCTGATGTCTTGCCTCAAGTGCTAATGACTATTAGGTCTACTCCAGATAGAACCACAGGGTTGAGTCCACATGAAATCTTGATGGGACGTGCGATGAGACATGCTTTCGTGCCTGTCAACAAGTTGATGACAATAACTGATGACATGATTTTGGATTACTGTAAAGGCATGGCTGACGCAGTTCATTCTGTGTTTCACCAGGTTGGAGAAGACGCCACTACACTTGAGAAGAAGCAAGCCCATGATCTGAGTCCAGGGGACTGGGTGAGGATTAAGGTGCACAGAAGAAGAAATTGCTTGGTTCCAAGGTGGGGGAGGCCAAGACAAGTTATTCTGACTACGACAACTGCAGTGAAGTGTGCTGGTGTGAAGAACTGGGTTCATGCAAGTCATACTCTGAGAGTTCCAAATCCAAAGGATGGGACTGGTAAAGAGTATTTTGAAGAGTCAGATTCCAGTGATGATGCAGAAACTGAACCAGTGAAAAGAAAAAAGAATCCTGAAAGGGGGGAAGGAGAAAGAGAGTCAGGTGATTCTTTTTTCTTTCCAAGAGAGACTTCAAGAGAGACATTGAGGGTCTCAGAGGAGAGATCGGATTCTGTAAGAGTGCCTGAAGTTACAATAAGCAGTGGAGAAGAAAGGAGAGAAAAGAGCAATTCCACAGAGACTACACCTGAATCGGATGAAGAGGTTGAAAATCCACCTGAGACTACTTCTGAAGAAGCAGGGTCAGTAGAAGATAGAGAGGGACAGATTGCGGAAGACCCCCGAGGAGGTGTAGGGAACATTCCTGATAAGCTAGGTGAAGGGACAAGTAGACAGCAAGAAGATTGCGTGTCGGAGGGACAGTAGCAGGGAAATCTCAATTGGTGGGGAAGAAATCTGTGGAGCAAAAGAGAATTGTTGAAGAACAAGAGGCAAATGAAACAGAATCAGATGAAAGTGAGAATGAGAAATCAGAGGGTCGAGTTCTGAGAAAGAGAACTTGGATTGGAGAGAGAAATAATAAAGAAGTGAGACCGAAGAGGAGTGTAAGAGGAGATCTTTGGCCTAACAGAATAAAGAGGCTAAGGTACAGACTGACACGAGCAAGTGCGAGTTCAAGGTTCATCGAAAGCTGAACAGGTGAACGAGGTGTCCAGTCAGAATCAAGCGAAAGGTGAAAAACAGAAGGTCTCAAAAGAACCAGAGGAGATCAAGAGAATCAGAAAACCTAACCAGAAGTATAGGTCACCGGAATGGACATACGTGGCACTGTCTGAAGGTGAAGAGGCAGAGAGTCAAGGAAATCCAGAGGGGACCGTACGAGAAGTGGTTGAGGAGGAGAAAACTGTTGGAATCCTGAAAGTTATCCTGACTGACATTGGAGAAGAGTCGGATGCTCAGGATGTTGTTGAAGATCTGATATAATTTGATGTTGCTGAAGAAGAAGTGAAAAGTGATGAAAATCCAAATTGAGTGAACTAAAGGAGTCACTTGGAGAAAAGTGAAAAGAAGGGAGTCTGAAATTAGCTGTTTGAAACAATATAGGGATCTACAATTTTAGTAGTGGAGTAGGAGAGGCTAAGTCAAAAGACACTGCCAAAGTAGTAAAATGGCTAACACAGAAAATAATCAAAGTAGATGTGCCTTCTTGAAAAGATGGTGTAGAATGTGCTGCTGCTGTACTGGATTATTAATGCTGTTATGGGGTGTGCTAGCTTTACTAGTTACCTTTAGGGTTACAATAGACACTTTTGAAATACGTGCTGAAAATGTGACTAACATAGAGAAGAATTCACAGAAAGTAATTCCAACTAGAAGTAGTAACATTTACATACATAAGGATAGGTCAATTAATGATTTTTCTAGCAATGTTTTTTCAAAGTTATTGTACGAATACGTAAAGACGATGGAAGTTAGGGATTGCTACGTCTGTATGCAATTACCTGCATCCGTTTCAGAAGGTGTTACTTATCACCATTTACCAGCTACGTATGGGATTTCATGTAGTGTGCTAAGTAGTGTTTTTTATTTGTTAGGGAAAGTAGATTATGAGATGTCTAACAAAGATAACATTTTTGGGCAATTACCTATGAATGCAAAGCTGAATCCAGCTAAAGAAGCTAACATTTTTGGTGAGATTTTTATTGAGGCAGAAGAATTAACATTAGATTACATTTTTAGAAACAATTTAACTTGCAGTTTCAAAGAAGAAGAAAAGGCTTTCCTAGACTTGGTAGAGAAATGGAGAGTGAGCATGCATGAGAAGGCAGGGAAATATGAAGTGAGTGAGACAATATGGGATATTGAGATGGGAAAAGAGTTGAGGAATGGGGCCAGTCCAACATTGGCTTTAGATACACCACAGAAGGGTAAACTATGCATTACCAGAAAGAAATCCCAATATGATAGGTATTTTGTTGGGACTAGTGAGTGTCATGATACATACTTCATTGCAACAGGATGGGGTTTTAAAGGTGGAGAAGATCCAGTTTTCCCGGGAGTGTATTATATTTGTGGGAATAAGGCTTATTACAGGTTGCCTGACCATTGGTATGGCACGTGTTATGTAGGCCTGGTCTTTCCACAGATTTTTCATATAGATAAGATAGAAGATGAAGAACACATTAATCTACTAACACGTTTTAAGAGAGAAACTTGGTCAGAAATTGTAGGTGATATTTTTGGAGCTTTAATTCCAGCAGTGGGAATTTCTTTAAATGCATATGGAATTCGGAAACTGTCAACAGTGGTGGATCGCTTATCGACAAGTACCGCTGGAGGGTTTCTTTTGGTAAATACGGAGATGATTGCCGTACGTGCCATGCCTATGCAAAATCGACTTGCCCTTGATATTCTATTGGCCAAGGAGGGTGGAGTCTGTGGAATGCTGAAAGTTCAACATTGTTGCACTTACATTCCTGACGAAAGCAGAGATCTAAAGGTCTATATCAAAAATATTACTGATTTGCATGAAGAATTAGTACCACTGGAAGCTGGAAGTATCTGGACTAAAATGGCTAATAAGCTACTTGCTGTTAAGAGTTTTATTGCTAAGATAGGTAGTACCATTATTGGTAAAATATTATTTCCTTTGACATATGTAATTATTGCTTTATTGATTCTTAGATTAGGGTGTTTGTGTTGTAAAAACAGGGGAGGGAAAAAGAGAATAATTAGAGGAAATTCTGCAAAGAAACAAAAGAGGTCAAAGAGAGATCCACAAGAAATAGAATTAGAAGAATTGAGGGAGAGTGTTTACTTGGAGTCGAAGAGGGATGATGAGAGAGAATCTGGTGTGTAGTGTCGTAAAAAAAAAAGACATTTCAATTTCTCCTAAAAATGGGGACTACATTTTTTTTTGGGGGGTTGGTTTTTGTGGTGATATATATCAGCAAAGGGATTGCTGGAGCAGGGTTTTCTATTGAAAATTTATTGAGATTTAAACTCCAGTTTATGTTTATATGTCATGATTAAAATTACTGATAATTAATTGATAATTATTAATTTTGTTAAAATCTCTGACTAATCAACATTACTAATGAGAGAATTACACGCGGGAATGCATTAATGTTGCTTTATTAATACGTGAACTAAAATTGGTGAGCAAATTAATTAAATAAGTGTCGCAAAAGTGCTATTTGTTTTGTGTTTGCGCTTTTAAATAACGTGCTATAATTCTTCTTTGTGTCGCAGACGGCTAGATAATTACATACACATAAGGGTATTAGTGGGTATTAACACTGTATAATCATTACGATGTGGTAACGTTGTTTTGTATTTCTTTTAATTAAGATGGTGCGTTTTGGCCTAATCCAAGATGGCCGATATTTACAGCCTGCACTCGAGTGATTGAAATGTGACGAGAGGCCTTGCTGAACATGGTTTGAAACCACCTGACTTCGGCCTCTGTCTGAATTAAAAGTTTCCGTGAGGACAGCAGCTCCAGGCTCGCTGCCAATTGCCCTTGGAGAAGAATAAAGTCACAATGAACTCTGATAAATTGGCGGTGGCTTCACTATGGTTCCGAGGAAAGGCATTTATGAATGTATCATTTTTCTAGCTTGAGTTTCCTTCTTCCGTGTTTTTATTTTTGTAATTTTTCTGAGCGGAGGTTTTCTAAATGTTGCCAGTCAACATCCTTTCCTGCTCGCTCTGCTCAGTGGCTCAACGGACGTTTAGAGTTTGTTTGTTACTTTTATTTTGTTAGTTTCATTATAAATAATGTTAGACTAGAGAGGGTCTAAGGCCACTTCTTCCCGAACCTATGCTCGTGAGGATCGACGCTGATTAAGAGGACGGCGACTCGGGAGACTTTACTGAGAGTCCTGTCCTGACCCAAATGACACTTAGCTAGAATAGGTAACTATGAGAATAATGATTTTACTATTGATTGACTTTCATTTGAATTAATTTAGATAAAAGATGACCTTTGTTTGAATTCCAGTGTCGGGTGGTTATTTCTTTGTTGTTTATTGAGTTTCAAATGTATTTCCTGTGTTTAAAATCATGACTCAAGACATATCTTTAGGGTCACATTGACCTCGCACTGGATGCAGATTGGTTTAGGTTTCTCTCATATATTCAGTGTGGATAGAGTAATAGAATGAATGTTAGTGTAATGGGCCCTAGCGTATGATGAGTGTATGTGCGTGCGACTGTGGATTTACTCTGTCCGTGGAAGTAGGGAGAATTTATGTGCTCCGATCTGCAGCAGAAGCACCAGGTGGGCTAGTTAGCACCCAGGGGCCCCCAGGATTGAAGGGGAATTATTTCCCCAACTTAAAACGTACCATAGGGCGTGTTTGCACACGTCACCTCAGGCCTCGTCCCCTCCCTTCCCCACCGTGTAAACACGCCCTTTGGCCATTTTAAGTTGGGAGATTCATTTCCCTTGAATCCTGAGGGTCCCTAGAGGCAAATTAGCCCACTAGGAACCTCCAGTAAGCGCCACATAGCTGCGTTGCAGAGAGGTGTAAAAAGGGGCATGGCCTAGACCAACTCTCTGCAACGCAGTGCAGTGGTGCTTACTGGAAACACCTGGTGGGCTAGTTGGCCCCCAGGGTCCCTCAGGATTGAAGGGGAATTATTTCCCCAACTTAAAACGCGCCACAGGGCGTGTTTGCACACGTCACCTCAGGCCCCGTCCCCTCCCTTCACTACTGTGTAAACGCGCCCTGTGGCCGTTCTAAGTTGAGAGATTAAGTCCCCTTTAACCCTAAGGGTCCCTAGGGTCAAACTAGCCCACTAGGTACCTCCAGTAAGCGCCACAGAGCTGCATTGCAGAGAGGTGTAAAAAGGGGCGTGACCTCTGAACACCTGTCTGCAACGCAGCTCCCTGGCACATACTGGAGATACCTGTTGGTCTAGATGGCCCTCAGGGACCCTCAGTATTGAAAGAGAATTAATTCCCCAACTTAAAACTCGCCACGGGGCGCGTTTGCACAATGGTGAAGGAAGGGGGCGTGGCTTGAGTTGACATGTCTGCAAACACGCCCTGTGGCGCGTTTTAAGTTGGAGAATGAATTCCTTCTCAATCCTGAGGGTCCCTGGGGGCCAACTAGCCCACCAGGTGCCTCCAGTATGCGCCAGAGAGCTGCGTTGCAGAGAGGTGTTCAGAGGCCACGCCCCTTTTTACAACTTTTTAGCTAGCTGCCCCTGACCCCCTCCCACCTTCCCTCCATGGTCTGTGTGTATGCCATCATAGTCTCACTGTTGCTCTCCATGGTGTGTCTTGCTTCTAGTGCCCATCCTGCCTGACCTCCATGGTCATCTTGCTGCCCCTGCCCTGCCCCCTTGTCCCAGTCCTCTGTTTCCACGTGCAGACCCTTATTCCCTCCCTCCTGGCTTGTCTGTTCCATTGTAATGCCCCTGATCCGTCCCTACTGCCCTTTATGGTCTGTTATGCTGCAGCTTTCTCTCCTGTCTGTACATTATGGTCAGCAAGCTACCATTGCCTCTTTCCCCTCTGTTCTCTGTTGTCCATGTGCATGGTCGTGTCCCCTCCTTATTGCTTTCTATGGATTGTTGTGCTGCACTCCCGTCCCGCATGCCCTGTGTGGAGTATTGTGCTGCTGCAAACCCTGATGCCTGCCTTGTAGGGTCAGTTTGGTGCACCTCTCCATGTCTCTCCTGTCCTCTGTTATCCGAGTCCATGTCCCTACCCCAATTACTCCTGCCTTCCATGATCCAATGTACCATACTTGCGAACATTTTCAACTTGGTAAGAGGGAGATTTTGAAAAAAAACTGGGGTATTGATTTTCCCCTTTGAGTTACATGGAAAACGAGGAAATTGTAGACAGGAGACAAATCAAATAAAGCCCATTTGAGCTTAAAAACATTGGACGTTTCCTGGCTAAATCGGGTCTCTTAGCATGTATGGTTGTACTACCACTGCCTCTTCCTTCTGCCCACAATGGTCTATTATATTGCCACAGCCTCGTTGCCAGTCCTGTATTGTTGGTTTGTTGCCCCTGCCCCCCTTTCCACTGCCCTCCATAGTCTGTTGTGGTGCCACTGCCCTTCCTGCCTGCCCAGTATGGTCAAATTGTTTCACCTGCACCCTCCTACCTGCCTTCAATTTTCAGAGTCCATGCCCCTGGCCTCTCCCTCTCAACAGTTTCCTAATAAACAACTAGATTGCTAACATTCTATATTTATTACAAAAGTGTGGAACGCCTGACGTCATCTTGATGTAATTAAAACTGTAATACCTAGAGCATTTCCTTGAGAAATTACATTTATGAGAGGGTCTTATTTGCATCAAAAGTTATAGTTAGTGCTCTAAAAAACTAAAATGAGGACATATTTTCTGAGTTTTCAAATAGCGACAAATCACTTTTAAATTATTTGTCATCTTTATGTTTTTTTATCCAGTTGACCACTTGATTAAATGTTGCACATAGGGGAGAGGATGTGGTGTTTCTTCCAGAGCTGCAGACTTTGCAACTGGGGAACCAGGTTGGAGTTTCTGCTTCAGCTCAACATTCTGTGATTCTGGTCAAATCACTTAATCTCCCCATGTCTACAACCAAAATGAATTTGTTCTTGTGTGATGTAACCAATGCTCATGTAAAGCACTCCAATACCTGACAAGTCTGCACTATATAAAACTGCAAAAACACAAAAAATAAAAAGTGTTTTGCACACTTCTGTCATTGGGCTACATGTAGGCTGCATCTGGGTGATATTTGTGCTGCATTTGGGCTCTTTTGTCTCTGGTGGCCATCTTGGGAGATTTATTTGTTATGAATTTTCCTAATTTCCTCATTTACTGCAGTCTCCTCAGTAGGAAATACTTTCAGTTTGTTACTTTTGTTCCATCAAGAAGGCATTCAGATGTGTCACACATTTGCCATAAATTTTGAATGTTAGCACTCTAGTTGCTCATTAGATCACTGTAGTAAAGCTACTGCTCACCAGGGAAGTCTGCTGCTGGTATTCAAAGTGCATGTTTCAGTCTGCATGTCAGAATTTTTTAATGAAATAGAAGAGTATTTGAGAAGTCAAAATGTGCCCTAATTTTTCTTTCTGCAGCACTACTCATAATTTCTATGGCAAAATGAACCCCCTCAATGTTGTTCCTTTGCAAATTAAATGTTTTAAGTGTTGCCACTTTATTCCAATCAAGATGGCTTCAGGTGTGCCATACTTTTGTCATAAGTAAGACTGTTAGCGCTCTAGTTGTTCTTTAGAACACTCTAGGACATTCTGTCATTGGGCTATACTTGGGTTACATCTGGGTGATATTTGTGCTACATTTGGGCTCTTTTTTCTCTGGTGGCCATCTTGGGAGACTTATTTGTTATGAAGTTTCCTAATTTCCTCATTTACTACAGTCTCCTCAGTAGAAAATACTTTCAGTTTTTTACTTTGATTCCATCAAGAAGGCATTCAGATATGTCACACATTTGCCATAAATTCAGAATGTTAGCACTCTAGTTGCTCACTAAATCACTGTAGTAAAGCTACTGCTCACCGGGGAAGTCTGCTGCTGGTATTGAAAGTGCATGTTTCAGTCTGCATGTCAGAATTTTTTTATGAAATAGAAGAAGATTTGAGAAGTCACTCAAAAATGTGCCCTAATTTTTCTTTCTGCAGCACTAATCATACTTTCTATGGCAAAATAAACCCCCTCAGTTTGTTCCTTTTTAAATTAAATGTTTTAAGAGTTACCACTTTATTCCAATCAATATGGCTTCAGGTGTGCAATACGTTTGTCAGGACTGTTAGCGCTCTTGTTGTTCTTTAGAACACTCTGGGAAGCTGCAGTAGAACACAAAGGAATCAACTGACAGTCTCTGCCCTTGTTGGATGTACATGTTTTACTGAGAATGTCAGACTTCATTCTCACATGACTGAGAAAGATAATGTGAATTTACAGAAAATATGCTCTCAGTTTAGCTTATAGATCACCTTCCAAACCTCTGTGACAAAAGCATGAGAAAATAGTTTTCTCTCAAACATGGTTCATGATATCCCAGCAGGAGGCTTTTCACATGGTAAAATCACCTTAGAACCCACCACAATTCCTAAAATGAGTATGGTACCATCAACAAATGATTTATAATGTAACTAAAGTCTTAAAACCTTCTATTAACTCCAATGCTTTTTAATGAGGTGCTATCATGTATATTGGTCCCAAGATGGCTGCCAACACTTCTTGGATGAAGTGCTGACAGCCAATCAGATCTCAAGATGAGATGTGTGGTTAGGCTCCGCCCAGATACATATGTGATTTTACTTTTGATTTTCTCAGGAACTATTGAAAGGATTTACACCATTTAACCAAAAGGCATGACTCTGAACCAAGGGCTACCTTTTTGCCAAATTTGGTGTCATTCCGTTCAGCAGTACGGGCTGTAGCTGCGATTAAAGGTTCCTATGGAAAATTGCATGGGGAAAACATGTATTGGGACCCCCTTTTTTCTCAGCCCCCGCTTGACGAATCACCCCGAGACGTTCAGGATAGGAGCGGACCATAGCGCCCCACCAGTTTTGAAAATTTAGCGAAGATTCGTCAACCGGCGCCAAAGTTATTCCAAATAGAATGTTGTGGATTTCCTATGGATAATAGGTCCTAACTATAACTACCTACTGGCGACCGCCAGTAGGTATGATATATATATATATATATCACTTTTGACTTCGTCTCCTTGCAATCCCCTTTCGCAGGGAAAAAAACGAATGCGAACTCCAAAACCTGGTGCGAAGTGAATATTTATTTTGCCCCTAAACCTATAATGTAGCTGTCTGCACAAATGCGGTGTCATCCACCTTCTTGACATCCTTCCAAGTGGTGGGTGTCCAACCCATCATAAATGTCCATCTCCTATACCACACAAGGCGGAACTCCATTGCTTTTTCCCATAGTTTATTGAACAAAAAAACATACTATCCCCACACAAGATCTAAAAATAGTTCCTATACCAGGGTCTCCATTTCCAATTATTATAACTCATTAGATTTATAAACAGAAATGTCATTCGATAATTAAAGGTTGACCATATGCTTGATTCCTTTAGTCATCGCTAATTCTGTCAAATCAAATCAAATCAAATACAGCTTTATTCGATTAAAATAAATAATCATAAAAGCATGGATATCACAGTTCAAGTTAAAAACACAAACAAATATGACTACATTAACAACTGGTTCCTTGATTTGAAGATAAATTTTAAAAAAGCATTGACTGAAGCTACAGCAAAGACAGTATCTAACATTTGTAGAGCAATAAGTGCAGGTCGACAGTGCCTGAGGCCAAACAATTTCAAGACTGGCAAAATCGATCTTTTCCTAGGAATGGTATAGAATTTACACAGAAATACAACATGCAACGTCGATTGAGTCGAGATATCGTCGCAGGGACAATAGCATAATTGTTTGGACCAGTCGTTCCGTTCCGGGAAACTTAATAGCCTGTGAATAATTCCCAGGCGAAATCGAACTAACAGAAACCTATTAAAGTCACCATCTACTAGTTTTATATATGGTTGAATTGATAAATGAGTAGAAATCAACTGGTGGCTCTGGACTGATGTTTTCTTCAGTTCAATGGCCAATCTGCGATCATTTAGGTAATCCAAACACATTTTTTTCAGATCTTTTCTCGCTATCCCGGCCAAGGTTGTGGGGTTATCGTAAAACTCACAATGATCTAATTTGCCACAGAATGATTTGACGTATGTTAGCCATCTAATCTTTAACACCCCTTCCAATTTTAAAAGGTCAAGGATTATAGAGCGGTTCAGAGCCAGATTATCCGAGGTCCAAATCCTGTGCCACTCGAGTATTGGTTGTGTTTTGATAATGTCTTCTAAATAACCAATTCCTAATTCTACGTGGCATGAGTAAGTTGAGGTGGACTCTGGAACCGCCAATAAAAACCTTAAAAATTTATTTTCCACCGTCTGTAAGGTAGTGACATCAACGACCCCCCAGACACCTGCTCCATAAGTAGCAACAGAGACGCATTTTGCGTTATATATTTTTAACAATTCGTAGGGGGGCCTTTTGCCCAACTTTTTGCTAAAATTATGTAGGGCAGTCACTGTTCTAACGAACAGGATCCTCCTAGCTTTCACAGCTTGATGCCAACTCAATTTATTATCAAATAAAATGCCCAAGTATGCAAATGATTTGGTGTACTCTATAGGTTTGTCGTAGACAAACATGGTCTTAGGGGTTCTACTCTGTCTAGTACCGCAAGACATAGCAAATGTTTTGTTAACATTAATAGTGAGTCCCAAATTGGTCATAAAATTCTCAAAAGCAGTGACAACACGTTGTAGGGCAAGGGGAGTACGGGCCATTAACACGGCGTCATCAGCATATAGTAAAGCCGGAATGGGTCTAGAATCTATTTGAGGAAGGTCAATACAATTAAGTACTAAGTGTTTACCTAAACCATTAATATAAAGATTAAAAAGGAAGGGAGCGAGAACACAACCCTGTCTCACTCCCTTACCTATCCTAAAATCAGTAGTACATTGACCCTCAGTCCCGTACCTCACCCTTGCCTTGGCCCCTGCGTAGAGCTGTTTGAGAAAAGAAATTAGGGGAATATCCACACCTAAGTCTTCTAGGATTGCCCATAGCTTATCATGGACGACACAGTCGAATGCTGAAGATAAATCGACGAAGGCTAAGTATAAATTGCCCCTTTTCGCTGTCGTATACTTATTAATTAAAAGATTTAAGTTAAGGCTCTGATCCACTGTCCCCATACCCTTGCGAAATCCATATTGAATGTCACTTAAAATCCCAGTGTCTTCAGCCCATTCTTGTAATCTGTTTAAAACCACTCGACCAGCAATTTTCATCGAAGAGTCTAACAGGGAAACTGGACGATAGCATGCCGGGTTAGCTCTATCGCCTTTTTTAAAAATGGGAACTAAAATAGAGACTAACCAGGTAGCAGGAAGACTTAACGCACTAGAAGCATTAAAAAGTAAGGTTAAAAGAGGTCCCCATAAATCAGGATTACATTTAAAAAGGTCCGCAGGGATGCCATCCGGACCTGGTGCCTTGCCCCGTTGGCAAGCCAAAATGGCCTCATTTACCTCATGGGGCTCAAATACCAGATGAGTTGCGGATTCTGCACCCGGCGGGGGCTTCTCAAAATCCACTAGGCCTGGGGCGTTTTCAGTGTCAATAGGACAACTATAAAGCTGCATATAATGACTAATCCATTCTTTTTCAGGTATTGCAATCTCAATGGTGGCCCTATTCTGGTTAATTAGGAATGGAGCATTGACGGCTTTCCAGAAGGCCGCCGAGTCTTTCGATAAGGCCGCTTCCTGAAGAGTGGACCACAATATCTTTTTTACTTCCAATTTCCTATTTTTCAAGGCGATTTTATATTCCCTCCTAGCATTAGAAACATCGATTGGGTTTTTGGGATTGGCATGTAGCACTTGCTTCAGCTTTGAATATGCTTTAGTGCATATGTGGTCAAACCACCCAGACTTTGTAGCCTTACTTTTATTAGATTCAACAAAAAGAGCCTTTTTAATAGATTTTCCTATTATTAAGAAATTCTCCAAAATAGCTCTATAATCACCTGGATCTTGTAGACAGTTTACAATGTTACTATAACAATCTCTGACTAATGTACCCAGAAATTCTTCAGGATTAACTCGTTCCCAACTTAGTACGCATCCATTCTGTCTGGTGAGTTTGATGTTATCAATATTGTTGAGATCTCTGCCCCTCTTGCCAGATGGATGGGACTTCATCATCATGCATGTACTTTGTGGGAAATGGTCACTTAAGGCTAGATCATGTGTATAAAAATTCATAACTCTAGAAGAGTGCCTGTTATGTGACAATATAAAATCTATTGTGGAAGAGGCACCACGACCATTAAACATACTATCCCCACACAAGATCTAAAAATAGTTCCTATACCAGGGTCTCCATTTCCAATTATTATAACTCATTAGATTTATAAACAGAAATGTCATTCGATAATTAAAGGTTGACCATATGCTTGATTCCTTTAGTCATCGCTAATTCTGTCTTTTGTGGGCATGGCTTATTGGTCAAATTTCGACACCATTTCTCATGATTCTATGGATTAAATGCACTTTTGTTGCATACATTGTGTAAATAATTCCACACTGCCATAATTCATCATCCCGCGTCTGGTTGTAATACCTACATATAACATATAAACATTACTGGTCCCTACGTGCCCCCTCCCTGAACATGTTCAGGAAGACACTTAAGACCTGGCTTTTCGACTAAGCAGAGCTACTTACCCCCCCCCCCCCCCCCCAGCACCTTGAGACCCTCACGGGTTAGTAGCGCGCTTACGATGTACCTGATTGATTGATTGATTGATTGATTGATTGACTGTTATGTATTAACGTGCCAGCCCCATTTGACTTATGTAATGATCTGCTTCCTTCCTAACCTTACTAAGGCATATAATCCTCAACTCACTTTTTCACATACAGGGGAGGCCCTTCATTCTCCCACCTTTCGGCTAGAGCCTGGATTAATATTTCTTTTGTTCTTTGTCATACTACCAATGAGATAACCTTCAGGAAACAATTGAAAACATGGCTGTTTAATATGCACTAACTAAACTAGCATGCTGTTGTACCTGTTTTACTGGAGTGCTGAAATGCACTTTCTGGCAACTGTAGTTCTTAATAAATCTTTTCATTCATTCATTCAAACACAATTCAGAAAAAAATAAGACAATTCATGAAAAACATGGTCGATCAGGCAGTAATCCTAATACACCAATAGTATGCAACTCGTTGGACATCTGAACATTGCCTTGATTGTTTAGGGCTTTGTATGTGTGTGTGGGGAGCTTGAAGAGTGCACTTGTATGAACTGAGAGCCATTGGAGGTCTTTGAGAAGTGATGAAATGTGGGTGAGGGATGATAGTTTAAGAGAGAGCCAGATAGCTGTGTTTTGGATGACCTGTAGTCTTTTGACGAGATATGCAGTGATTCCGACGTAGAGTGTAGAGTGTATTCCTGTATTCGAGCTAGTTTGGGAGCAGGGCCCATGTGATGGTTCTACAAGAGTTCAGTGGGAGCCAAATGAAGGTTGTTCTGAGGAGCTTGATGGTGTAAAAGCTGTATTGATCTGGCTGGTCATTCAGAAGTTGATTATCGACTACTTTTCCCACGTTTCTGGTTTAGTTACATGGGATGGCTATAGGTCCTAATTCAGTACCAGATTGTGGTCCATAATGAGGTGTCTTTCCCAAAGAGAACCACCTCTGTCTTGTTGTAGTCTTGTTGGAGTTGAGTGTCAGATAGTTCTTTATCCAGTTGATGGCTTCGGACAGCAAGTGGCAAGTTTTAGCTGGGTGTTGGGGTGTCGCAGGTGAAGGAGAGGATGAGCTTGGTGTCGTCAGCATACAAGATGATGCTGATTCCGTGGGTTTGGATGATGTTGGCGAGTAGTGCCATGTGGACATTGAACAGTACGGTGCTGAGTGAGCGTCCTTGGGGAACGTGGAGGATCAAATTGGTGGATGTAAAGGTGTATGGCATGAGGCTGACCGGTTGGGTATGCCCAATGAGGAAGGAGCTGATCCGTCAGGCAGTGGGTGTGGGTATGCTGGCTTGGTGGACGTGTTGGATGAGGATAGGGTGAGCTACAATATTGAACGCAGCTGCGAGATCAAGGAGGGTTAGTGCCATTGTATCTCCCTTGTCCATGATCATACGGGTGTCTTTGGTGGTGACTATGAGTGTTGTCTCAGTGCTGTGACTATCACTGTACCATCAGGGAATGATCAGAAACCCCCATGCCAGGTGATCTGCTTCAGTAATTGGAAGAATGTCTACCATCGAGAAGGACACATGGTAAAGTGTTGAAAAGGTTTATGCACATCTAAGAAGTACGAACAATGCTTATCTATGGAAGGTTTAATTCTTCAGATATCCATCAGGCCAAAGGCTCTAATATAGTATGAAAGGTGTCTCGGGGTACAACTGTGTGCAGTTGGGGATTTTCTACTTCTGGTGCCATCACTTTATTAAAGTCACCTCTCCTAAAATATGTAGAGATTTATCTGTTTAAAGCAGCATGGGTCAGATGTTCTCCAGTAGTGCCCATTGCAGTGTTGGTGGCACATATATATTTATTATAGTTACGCTGCATCTGCCCCATAAACGTTGATCCTGCAGAGCTGCCATTGAGGTCAAACCACCTTCTAGATAATTGGAAGGGCAGACTTTTGCTAGGTCCTCAAGACCCTTGGGTAAATATTGCATTGGCTAATGATGCATATTGGCCTCTACCTAGAGATTTGCATTCTGTCCTCATCAAATGGGTTTCCTGGAGCAATTCTACGTCAGGTGTATGCTGATGTATATATAGACCCACTATACCTCTCTTAATCTTGTTGTCCAGGTCATTATATTTCCATGTGAGAATGTTTAGTCTCTCATTTAGTCCTATATGTGCCATCGAATTTCTTGACTATTACTTTCCCTTGGATCCCTGTGACATCCGTTGTCCAATCCTTCTTTAATTTGGCTCTGCTCTACCAGTTATGTTTGGCTGTTAACTTTCATTATAAATCGAAGTGCACCTGCCCCTTTCCACACTCCACTTTTCCACACTGCGAGTTTCAAGCTACTCAATCCTCCTATACTGGAAAGGTCAATCACCATCTCGACCCTAGATGCTCTCAACTGTGCTTATTCTAACTAGCAACCTAGCTTTTTAAAGCCTAAAGAATGTATGTGTAAGTGTGGGAGTACATAGAAAAATACGAGTTCCTGGAAGAACCCTGCATCCCTGTCCCTTTTTCATTTTACACCACTCCTTCCACACCCCCACCTCCATCGTTCCTCCAATCTGTGTATAAAATAAACAAAGAACATGTTTCATATTTGATGCCCTTCATTGTAAGAAGAGTCTCATCAGAACCCCTACCATGTACCATGAGAGCTGCCATTACATCATCTTCTGAGTCCATGCCAGGTCATGATGACGTTGAGCTATTCTAGGATACAGTCTTTTGAGAGTGTACCTAATGTTCAATCGCCAATATCTTCCTCAGGGCTATTTTGTAGTCTAATACGCCTCTGCTTAGTGAATGTAGAATTCTCCACAAGTTTCCTCAGTATTCACATTACTTCGAAGGGTAAGTGCCATACAGGGTTGATCAATGAGAAAGCCATTAGCGAATTCTAGATGATAAAACACGTATTGGTTGGTAACAACTGTTCGAAATATGGAATACAGAAGATGTTGGATCTACTGTATGCTAAAGGACTATACTGTGATTTAAAATAGTTCTTGCAGTTGTTACCTGAATTTTCTGGACTTTTTTCCTACTTGAGGAGCAATTAGGTGGCTGCTTTCCTCTATTACTGAGCACTTTCCCACAGATTACACAAACTTTGAACACTTAAATATCTTAAGAGTTTGTGTCCTCCATAAACTGGCCACCGACTTGAAAATACATATTGTGTACTTTAGGAGGAAGGACCTCAACACCTGACTCTTCAACTGATCCAGAGCTGCCCCCCCCCCGCGCCTTGAGACCCTCACGGGTGAGTAGCGCGCTTTATAAAACCCTGATGGATTGACTGATTTGTTGGTTTTGGTTTCACCATGGTAGGTGTGCACTCCATGTCCTTCCTAATGATACACAACCAGCTGAGCAGCCAGCCCCCTCCAAACACCCACGGGAAGATCCCATCCACCAATCTGTCTCATCCAAGCTCCAAGGCATTGGCCCGGTGCAGACTCCCGACCCAGGACTCAAGTCATACTTTCCTCAAATACAATTTATGATTCTCCTCTCACATGCACTGCATTCACTGAGTAAGAAAGGTCTGTATTTTAAACATTGTGATGAGCATTTGATACAGTGCCTCAGAAGGGGATTCCCCATGTTGTTTTCCTCTGTACCCTTGAAGTATAATCTCTTAAGGGGCATGTGGGTAACGGACTTGTAGTCTGAGAATTCAGACCTTGGATCTTTCATCCATGGTGTGAGTTCAGCTTCCAGGGTACCCTCTCACTGTGGCCCTCTGCATGGGGAACAAGGATCAAGCAGAGGCCAGTACCTTATCCGGGACCAGGCTCAGTGTCCCCCATTGGTCAGAAGCCACATGGCCGGCAGCAAGCCAAGGCTAAAGGCGGATTGCCAGCCCTTGCCCTCCCTCTATACCTTCAATTGTTTTCGGTACACCTAGGCTTTGCATCTTCCCAGGTACCTTTCAGCCCTGTGCCCTCCTCTACCGTCCAGCTGCCATGTTAGCACCTCACAACTGCCATATCCTACTATGTTGGTCTGTCGGCAGTGGCCACCTTTGCATAGCTCCCAATGAACGATTCTACCTCCTTCACTTCCTTGTGTTTAGTGGTGACGTCTTGACCACCACTCCATCATTATCTCAGGTGTTGGTGCCACGGACACACCACAATCGGTGTCCCACTGTGTCTGGACAGATCAAGTCAGCTTCATCAGTCCACAGGTGCCCCGCAAGGCCATGTCACTCCAATCCAATAAGGTATTTATTAATCTACATAAGAACTATGTCCTGGACATAGCTTTGACAAGATTATTTACTGGGAAACGTTTGTGGCTCCAGGACCTTTCCTCAGGCACTTCTCACTCCTTCTTGTGCTTGGCCCTACCCCTGAAAACTTAGGGCACAATAATGTATTTTTCTGTCGTTTCTGCTGCTAATCGTGGTTAATTTCCTCCATGCAACGCATGTGTTTCAAATTGATGGAGTTTAATTAAGTTATGCAACGAAATGAGGTACTGTTCACTTGCATTTCAAATCAGTAGTATTTTGTAAGATCATCATAAATTAGACATTAGATGTGGCTACACAGGGGTGTCCTGTAGTGCCATTAAACCATTGGCCTACTAGAGTGCCTGTGTGTACATTATTGTTCCAGTTTAACATCACCATTTATTAATTGCTTTGTAACATTCACTATAAAATGAATGCACTACTGGAAAGAAATTAATTTTTTAGAAACCAAAATCATCATCAAGGGAACCAAATTCACCAATATTTTGTAAAGTCTCAGACCATTCAAGCTGCTCACAGAATTATGGTTTACACTCAATTAATGCCACCATCTGTAATCAAACAGAACGTTACATACATCTAATACAGTACGTATTGAATAATAAACAAATATTTTCAAGAGAAAATGTCTAAACTTTGATACCAAATCCATCAGAAGCTTAAAGTAATGCATAAATTATACATAAATAAAAGAACAAAATCTGAGTAAGCTCCCATTTCTCACAGAGAGAAAGATTTGATCAATCAACTCTAATTGGTTCCACTTAAATACCTGGCATCCAATAAAGGGGCATATTTACAAGAATCTGGTGGAGCACGGTGTTAATCCAAAATTATTAACGCCACGCTCTGACAGTTTCAAAACACAGAGATGCACCGTGTTCACTAGAATGTTCAACACCCCAGCGTAACCCCTAGCGCTAGTGCCAAAAATGCGGCCTAGTGCCAGCGCAGGCACCCTGTCGCCAGCACAGACACCCTAGCGCCATTTTGATAGGGTGCCTGCGCTGCAGGGGCAATTGTTTATGTGCAGGAAGGGACACCTTTCTGTACATAAACAATCTTTAAGGGCGATTTGCTATAACTATGAGCGCTGCAGAATGCAGCACACGTGGAAAGAGCAAAATATGAGGAGAAATAAAATATTTATCCTCGCATTGCCTGCTTAAGACCAGGTATTCCCTGGCAGTATTTTTGGCGCTGCACCAAACCATATAAATATGGGGCAGCGTCAAAAAGCAATGGGTTTTGTGACAGAATGCCCACTGCAACACCCATTGCATGCCCCTTTCACACTAAGTGCTAGGTGAATAGAGGCATTATTTACAAGGAGACGTTAAGACACTCCGCCTTGTAAATAAGGCAAAGATGTTAACGCCACCAGAACATCGGAAAAAGTATGTTCTGGTGGCGTTAACTCCTTGTAAATATTCCCTAAAGTCTTTAAACACTGTGGGGCTCATTTATGAGCCCCTGCGTCACTTTTGCGCCGCCGGTGCGTCACTTTTTATGATGCACCAGTGGCATAAAACATGCGCCATGTTGCGCCATATTTACAAAGTGACGCATCTAGGTAGATGCGTCACTTTGTAAACCCTTGCGCCACATTATACCTGCGCCAGGTATAATGTATGCAAGGGGGGCGTTTTGACGCAAAAAAGGGTCGTAGAAGTGATGCAGTGAAATCTACGAGATTTCACTGCGCCACTTCTAGTGTGCAAATGCGTCAATTTCTTGCGCCTGCCTCACAGCAGGCGTAAGACTGAGGCAGGCCCTTTCACATGGGGCTTGCCCCATGTGAAAGGACACATTGCTGGAGTTGCGTCACTTTTGTGACACACTCCAGCGATGCGTCACTTTTGCGCCTACAGATACGTCAGAAATACTGACGTATCTGTGACTCCTTGCGACATGATGCGTCATACCGTAAATATGACACATCATTGGAGTCGCAGGGAGGACGCAGTGAAAAGTGGCGCATCACAGTTTTCACACAGTGATGCGTCACTTTTCATAAATGAGGCCCTGAATTTGCAAAATAATATCTGTGGCAGATATTGAATTGGTAAAACACAATCCAAGACACGGGGACAAAGTAAACACAGTCCAACAGAATAAAATGTTGATACATGGACTAATAATCTGTAATGGTGGTAAACAGAAACTAAAGAGGCATGGGATTGAGGTGCGGCCCATGGACTCCCTTGTATGGGAGGATGTAACAGTGACACCAGCTAAGCGTTTTACATGTATGCATAATTACACTTTATTTATTGTAATCTGTGAAACAACATGTGAATCATGGAAATACGCTCCTTATGACAAGCTTTTGGTATTCCTCATTTATGAGGTGATCTTAAGTCGGTATTGATGAAGGTAGTTTGGAAACAATATAGCTTCTAGGGGGACAGCAGTCCAATAATAAGGGCCAGGTGGATAGAATTGGCGAAACTGGGGTTGGGCGCAGAGGAATTGGGTTCTCTAAGCAGGTGAATGTTGGAGGATATCAGAGGATCAGAATGTGATGGGAGGGTGAGGGTCTGATTGGAGGATGAGGGTGTGGTTGAAGGATCAGGGTGTGGCGGGAGAGTGTTGTGGCTAGGTAGAGTGGGTCACCACATGGAATGATTTGGAACCATGGGTCATGAGCTTGAACTGGGCTCTGCTGGTTGCTGAAAGGCGCCCACCCTTTAGGAGGTCAAGAGAGGTGGCTCATGGCGTGACAGGGTGAAGCTTACTCACACTGTGAAGTTGATAACTTGGTCAGCTGGAGAGAAGGTAAGGCATTGAGCAAGTTGTTGCTGTAGTTCAGCTTGAACATACAAATGCATCTGTGACATCTTCTGAGTTATCAGGGGGAGATGAGCACACGTTGCAAATCAAAAAGCATGCCAAGATTTCTGACTGTGAAGGATGGGCGCCAGCAGCTTGAAAGGAGATGTCAGGGGTTAGAAGGGAAAGGATGGTGACTGCAAGGAGCTAGAAGATTTCTGTTTTGGAAGAGTTAAACCTGATATAGTTTGGGGCTTCCCATAGACAGATGGCTATTAGACTGAGATTTGTTGTTAAGGGGTGAGCAGAGGGAAAGGAAGAATTTGGTAGTCATCTGCATAAACGTGATAAGAGAATCAAAAGGAAGAAATGATCAGGCCTAGGGTGGAGTGGTAGAATAAGAGTAGTGGACCTAGGCATAAGAAGGACTCCCAACATAAGTTAAATTGAACTGCTTGGAAGCTTAGAGTCATCCATAAAAACAAGCATTCGCAAATCCAACAGGTTTGGCCTTTGCTGCCAGCCTTTTTGCTTTTCACTACTTGTTTTATGTCATGATTTTTGCAAAACTTTATTGTCAAGGAATCTACCAGATGCTCATCAAAGTGAAAAAAATGGATACAAGCAAGCACTTTTTTTCTCATAAAGCACACATTGTTATAATTGACCATGACACGTAATGGAACTACTTTGTGTGTGGATATGCTCCTTGTGAAATGACAGAATACTGTCATTGACATTGAAGCTAGCCAATGGCTGAAATGGGCTGACCTATTGCCCCAAGCTGTATGCTGTAGTGGGCGGAAGAAGAAAGTGAATGACACAATAACAGACCAATGGGTGAAGACGGCTGGCTGGGAGCACATTATACATATAATTTTAGTCAAATCAAAGGATATTGGCTAGTGCCAGGCCTAAAAGCAAAACAGAGGAAGGAACTCTTGGTAAGCTTCCATGTTAGGCAAAGAGATTTCCACGGCTACAAAAAAGTATTCTATTTCTGTCTGTTTAAATTCCTGGTTTCTAGCAAAGCCTTTTGACTATTGGACATCACCTTACACACAAAGACGAGAAAAGCATCTAGCACTCCAGACAAAGTATTGGAGCATTTAGAATAGTAAAACACTCTCCAGGTCCTCACAGAATGGAATTTAGTACCTGAGAGGTCAACTGATTGATTCACGAGTCACAAGTGACTTGTGAATTAACGCAAGCCACTTGAAACCTTTGAGTGATGTACCCTTTATGCAAAACATTAGAAGGGATGAATTCTGGTAAACTCCCTTCATAAATAGGGAGCATAAAAAGAAATGCATCAATCCATTTAAGGTACTCAGTTGTACTATCAAAGTTGTCTCTGATGTGCAGTTTCGAGTGACAAACTATTTGTGCGAATTTGTAATTTTAATGATGCACATGACGTAACCGGTAAATTAATGATTTTGCACTTGAAACAATATGATGATTTCATTCAGTGGTGGCTCGCCAAAGGAGTGCTGCGGGCGGTGTTGCGGGGCGGGGGAGGGGCATGGTGGGGGTAGTGGAGTCCGACTTACGACAGACAGGAGTAAGGTAAGTAATTAAATAAGTAAAACAATTTACCTTGCGCGTGCTGCATCGCCGAGTTGGCGAAGCAACGCGCGCAAGGTAAATTGTTTTATTTATTTAATTACTTACCTTACTCCTGTCCGTCGAAAGTCTGACTCCACAACCCCCCCACCATGCCTCCCCGCCCACGGCCCGCAGCACTCACTTGGCAAGCCACCACTGATTTCATTAGAAGTCTGATTACTAATGTTCTATAGGTATGCCAAATTTTCATGTAAGATAAATACTGCTTTTGGTGTTCTGCTCATCCTGTTCCTGCTCATTCCCCCTCCAAATTCCCCCTCCTTCTCTTCCTACAATTTCCACAAAACCCAGAGAGCAAACACATTAATGGATTGTGGTGTTAGAAAAGCATGTATTGTGAATTAAAATTTCCATCATGTCCCTACAGTATCATTTTGGAGGATTTCCTCTGTCAGTTACCATGTAAGCGTACAGGAGAACACAATTCTATGAGGTATTGTTGAGAAAATGTTTCATTATGTGTTGTATATCTCCGGTGTGCAGTTGCTGAGGAAGCAAGCGGAAGACTAATCTTACCTTAAGAAGCTGGTCAGCGTTGAGAACCTTTTAGGTTTACAAAATTGTTTTTGATTTGCCAATGAAACCTAACCATGATTATGCCATGCTGGGTTTGCAGTTTTATGAAATAATATGCACAAATTGTGAATAAAACCCCCTGGTTTTAAAGGATATGGGGTGACTTTACATTTCATTCCAGAAAATATGTCCGAATATTTCAAGATCTTCCTCACTTAGGGTGCTGTCAATACTCTTTACGAGTTTGACACTTAGGGGCTTATTTACAAGCCCCTTGCGCCAATTTTGCGTCACTTTTAACATGGGAAAAGTGACGCAAAAGTGGCGCAAGGGGCTTGTAAATCTGCCCCTTAGAATTTAGAGAGATTTTTATTGACTATCTACGGTTATTGTTATGATTTGTGATTATGTATTATGTATCTGGACCATTAAGGCAAAATATTAAAATTTCTCTGTAATGCTCGTTTTCAAAATTCTGTATTAATCCTTTCAAACTTAATTTTGCTCTAGAACTCAATTCTTGAGTGGTGCCAGTTTCTAATTATGATTTTATTCTGCTAAATTGTGCTTTTGATGGAGAGGGAAGTCTATTACCATTAAATTAATGAGAAGACTCATGGGGCTGAACTGCATAAGGTAGAATTTGGTGTTCAATAAAATTTTAGTTCAGAAGATTATTGGGGTTCGCCTCCCATAGTACCTCACCGAAATGCCTGTAAGAGTCATTTCAACTGCTTTAAAGAAGGTATTTGTTTTAGTTGTAATGCTCTGCGTTATTTTCATTGTTTGCAACTAAAAATATGATTTAGCCAAACAAAGTAATTGTCCCTGCAAGATCGAGTGTCGTTTTATGCATTTATAAAACAAAAAATCTGTGCTCTTCATCAGGCTAGGATGGTAATTTTCTAATACAATAGTCCGCTAAAAAAAACTATATTTTAAAAAGTGCAAGGTGTATAACTCGCTCTGGCAGCATTTGATCTCAATAATGAAGAATTGGCAGTTTCAATTGTATACAGGGACAGGTGTGTGAGTGAGCTTGCTGTAAGAACACCTTGTCTGTGGGTGTTAGACTATCATTGGCGCCTCTCTCACTTTTGCTTTTCATGTGTCCTCAAACTGCAGAGGTATGAAGTGGTTTGATAAAATCGATTTTCCACTCAGTTCTTGTCTGATGCGTTACAAACGCAGTGCGCGCTAGATAATACTAATGCAATAGCAAGCTGCTTTCGGGCTGATTCAAAAGCAGTAGGTTGTATTATAATGATACCCAAAGGAACTTCAGGGGAAGAATCATTAAATTATGGTGTAAAGCGGCACAGCAAGAGAAGTTGCTGTGCCTAGGAGAGAGAGCAGCGCTGTGCCATATTTACAGAACATGGTCTGCTGCTGGTCTCTTCCCATGCGCATACCAAACAGATGTGCTGTACAGTTGCAGAGCACATGCATTTAATAAAATGTTAGGAGAAATGTAAAAAAAAAATTCAACTCTGCATTTGCCTCTTTTTTTTTTTAATTAAATTTTTATTTTCTTGACGAAGGGTACACCGTATTCAAATAAAAGAGACAGGCAGAGCAAAACAGAAGCAATACAGAAAAATGCCATTAAATGAAATATATATAGGCAAAAGTACAAATAGATTTAAATGCAAACATAAAGCCTGTGGATATGTACTAAATACCCTAGTTAGTACTAAAGTGTTTCCATATTTGTTCAAATCTTTGCATCGAGCGAATAGATCTTGTTTTCGCCAATGCACATTCTTTTTCATAAATATCTGACAAAAGAGCAAGCAATTCTGATAAAGTAGGAGGTTTAGGACTAATCCATCCCCTCGCGATGCAGAGGCGTTCAGTAGCTAATAGAATAGTCACAAAGTGCATTGTAGCATTATTATCATGCTTCTTAAGCCCAAGGATAACCTCCTTAGTAGAAAAAGACAGATCCGACCCCAAAAATTGACCAGCAAAGAACGTGACCCTTTCCCAAAAGTCTAGTAGTCTAGAGCACGTATGAAACATATGAAGGATGCCTGCTGCCCTCTAACCACATTTAGGGCAGCATGTCCTATCCCCACCCCCAGTAGTAGATCCTCATAGAGGTTGTTGCCACCCGCAGATTTTCTCCGGTGTATAATATAACATACATATTGTTCGAAACTGTTGCAATTTAAGATTAACAGAATGTACAGAGCTCTCCAGAGTATCCAGTGCAAGTGTGATTTCGGATACAGAGTATCGAGTGCAAGTGTGATTTCGGATACAGAGTATCGAGTGCAAGAGTGATTTCGGATACAGAGTATCGAGTGCAAGTGTGATTTCGGATACAGAGTATCGAGTGCAAGTGTGATTTCGGATACAGAGTATCGAGTGCAGGTGTGATTTCGGATACAGAGTATCGAGTGCAAGTGTGATTTCGGATACACATTTGCCTCAAGAAGGCAGTATTTGATGCAGGGTCTGACAATCTTTGTAGATCTGACTTTGCTTCAAAAACAATGGGTGAACGAGTGGAATGCCCATGTCCCACCCAAGGAACGCTCCTTTGACGCAATGATGCAAAGTACCACAAAGCAACATAAAGTGCTATTTACACACCTCTAAGTGGAATTTTCCAGCACAAACAAATTTGTGTTTGAAGAAAGTACTTTGTCAAAACTTTGTGCTGCTTTGCATTAGGATGCTTGACTATGCGACGGCGCAAAGTCTTGCAAAATCTGCCCCAGGTCTCTATTTTCATAGAGTCGTGGTACATTTGGCTTTATGAGCATCTGCATGTCTTTGTGCCAATGAAGCATTGGCCTAAGGTTGCTTAGCTGCATTTTGCATATCTTAGGCTTAATGCAATGATCCACTCAGTGCTTAATTTACATTAAATAAACAAAAGTGCAGCAGCCCAAAATTCTACTTCAGAACCAGCCGGCGGGGCTGCCGAAGTCGGGGTTGCTCCATACCAAAAGCTGCCTAGTCTTGATTTCACCTCATGCCTCATTCTTCCACCACCCCAAACTTCTGTGGACAAGTTAAAAAGTTTACTTAGTTTCGATTAGAAAGCTCTTCAATAGCCCAGGCACCAATGCTGCTCTCAAATGATTCACCAGCTTCTGCAGGCTTTTTCAAGGTATTACGCGTCACAGCCATGTGACCTTATAGCGCCAATCACTTCAAACAGCAGTTACTGATCATTACATCAATCACTCAATTTATTATCCCTTGAATGCGAATTAACACATTCTGTTGTACAAGAACATCTTAATGAAATATATATTCATAACTTCGACATTGTGATGAGTGAACTGAATGTAAAATAATTATTTTGGTTGCTACACAAATTAAATACATTCATTATATAACACACAAAAGGCATTTCATGAATAGACGTACTTCGTTCTAGGAACAAGTGTAGCAAGTGCCTAATTTGTGGCAATGACTAGTCCCTGGGAAAGTCACTATCTGGAAGGAACATTACAAACGAGAGTTTGTGGAGAGCAAGTAGTGAGATACTGCAGTCATAAGATGCTCAGGTGCCATGTCAAGACTAAACCATTACCCGTGGTCTCTGCTCTTTACATGGTAGAAGTTGGGTAAGAGTGGCCTGCACAGCCTACTTTAAGCGTTTGTCCCCTGCGAGTCATGCCAAGGGTGGAAAAACAGTAACAATGCGTTCCTCTATCAGAAAGGGTCGGTCGACAGGACCATAGGAAGAGAAATTGAATATAAGAGCTGTTCTAAATATAACTTAACTAAAAATCTCTTACCTGTCTGTTTATAGTTAGATGTATTCAATGAATATGAATAAGGTTGCATTGGCACTGGAGTCAGGAAAAAATTAAATAGACAGAATTTTTAAAATCCTTTTGACACACATATTGTCAAAAGAAACAATACACAATCCAGTTTCTAAAGTGATAATTAAATAACCTAGTCACTTAGAACAAGCAACCAATGCTCTACACAAGAAAACACATTGTGTGCTCAGAGAGAAAAAGCCCATAAAATGCAGGGGTGGGAGGTGCCCCTAAAACTTCGCCCTTCTTCGCTGAGTTCCATTCAAGGGCAGAGTTGCTCTGCACAGTGTACTGATGGAAGCTGCAGAGCCTAGAGACGCTACTCCAAGGCCGCCTTCTCAACCACAGACAAGGCCACTCCCGCAGTGATGCACACGTACCTGTTTCCTGCTCCCTTAGCACCCATGGATGCTTTGCAGAACCAGTCAACCCTTCTTCCTGCCTTGGCAATCCCGCAGCTCCCTGGCAGGCACCCACCAAGGGATCTTGTCTGCCATCCACCTCGGACTCTGCTTCCAGCAGCCTCGATGCCACCTGCTCTCATGCGATTCTCGGAAATGTTCAGCAGTGGGATTGGTCGGTATACAACATGGAAGTGTTAAAACCTGCACATGACGACATCCATTAAAGGTAAAACCTTAACAAAGGGCAATAAACATTGGACTGAATTCTCAGACGGTCCATGTAAGTAGTGAACATAGTGTCATTTTATTTACGTGTAAATACCAGGCTCACAAGTCACAACAGCCTCTCCTTGGTGCCAAAAGCCTGCAGTAGATGCCTATAATGTTGTCCCTGTTGGACTGGCCTATTCCACCCCAGTGAGAGGGGTGCCGTCCCCTCTGACCCAGCTACATAATATTAGTAGGCTTGCCCAGCGTAAGCTCGGCCGGCACGTGTATAACTTAATAAATTGCCAGGGGTCCCTGCCCGTGGCGAGTTAGTTGCCAGCCACCACAGTAAGCGAGTTGTGTGCCTCCATGTGTTTTCTGAGCTAGGCCTCGCACCAGGATTCTACACTGGCGACGAGGTGGTCTTCCCACCCCGCCAACACTCACCGCGCCTGCCGCTCACACTGGCTGTGTGAAAACGCCCCTGCCGCGCCTTCCGCACCACCTGCCTGACTCCTCGAGCGCCCAGTCACGCTCCTGCCACCACCTCCACAGGGCCCGACACCGGCAGCTAGTGGCCTCTCTCTCCAGGCTCCAGAAGCCCTGCGGGCCGTGCACGTGCACATGCGTGCAGCCTCTTTCAACGCCCGCCGGCCCCGGATCCTTGGCATCGCGGATCTCAGACGTCTCCCGAGCCCGGTAAGGGCATCAGCGCTCGCTCCCTGTCCACCTCTTCACGGCGCTATCCTGGCCACTCGCTTCTGGGGCACACCACGTGCTTGGCTCAGCCCACCCCGCCACCCACAGGAGCCCTGCCTGCCTGCTGTTGCCTGCAAAGCTAACCTGCCAGCCTTTGCCTGCAAGCCTGCCTGCCAGCCTTGCCCACAATCAGGGAGCACATCAAGAGTTCACGCACCTGCCTGCCACAGCTACACAGTGCATGAACTGAGTCCACCTGACCCGCTCTACAGCGCCACCCAGTGTCTGTGTGTGCTCACCGGCTGACCCTCACCCGCCTTGCTGCCCACGCTCCGGCTTTCAGAGCGACGCCGCCGCCGCCCGGCGCCACACTCCACGCCACTTCAGGCCACGTGCTCTGCCCACCTACACCTCGCAGCAAGGACTCTGCCACCCCTATCGCGCACACTGCTGTGTTCACATGGCGACGGTTCCTCCTATTGAGCTGTTTACCATCACCGGCCCCCCACCCTCCCAGGCTGCTTGCTGGAAGGCATGGGTTGAGCGCTTGGAGAACTACTTCGAGGCTGCAGACATCCCGGCGCCACGGCAGAGGCCCATCATCCTTCACATTGGAGGGGTGGAAATCCACAAACTTTCCAAAACCGTGTGAGAGGCAGGACCCCCAACAAACTACGCCTCAATGCACAACGCCATCACGGCTTACTTCGAGCCATTTGCCAACCCCGACTACGAGCGGTTTCTACTCTGCCAGGCCCGCCAACTACCTGAAGAGTCCGTAGATGTTTTCTATGCAAGACTAATGGAACTGACGAGCACCTGTACCCTCCCCGACGAGGACGACGAGATCCGGGCCCAGTTCATTGAAGGCTGCGCATCGTCCAAGCTGCGAGAACGAGTTTTACAAGAACATAACATGTCAATGAGGGACATCTTGATGCTGGGCCACTCCAAAGAATTGTCTAAAGCCAGAGCTGCGCATATGGACCCCAAGGCGGCTGCCACTGTCAAGGAAGAACCGGTGTGCGATATTCGCACCGACATTCAAGTAACATGACCGAAAACCACCACGCCATCCCAGCAAAGCCTGCATAGTCACCCGTGCGGGTGGTGTGGAGGTCCATCACCTCACGACAGAGCATGCCCAGCACAAAGCAAGACTTGCAGCGCCTGCGGAAAGGTAAATCACTTCTCCAAAGTATGCTGCTCGACACCGAGGAAGAAGCAATACGGCCCGCTGCGGCGAGTTCGCGCAATTGAACCACCCCCGATGGTCGCGCTAGCAGCGACATGGATGATGATGAAGCCGATGTCGTCACCATCCACGTGGTCAGAATGCTGAATGTTCTATCGGCCACCCAACAGGCTACACCCATATGCAAAGTCAAAGTACAGGAACATGCAGTAGATGCCCTCATCAACACAGGAGCTACCATCAATCTCATGGCTGCCAGCATCTATGAAAGTTTGCCGAACCCCCCAACACTGCACTCCACCAGGGTACAGGTCTGTGCCTACTGCACCAGGTCTCCACTCAAGCTATGCGGAGTATTCCAAGCCAACCTCTCTCATGAATCGGCACACCAACGTGCCAAAGTCTATGTGTCACAAGAAGGCTCAGGTTTTCTGCTGGGCTGCCGGACTGCACAAGATCTCAACCTGATCCACTTTGCATTTTCCGTACGTGCCAACGGCCTAGACCACCTGCTGCAAGACTTCAGAGCGCTTTTGGAAGGAATCGGATGCCTGAAAGGTCCAGCGGTCCGACTACAAATTGACAGGTCTGTCGCCCCAGTTGCCTTCCGTCACAGGAGGATCGCCTTTCACCTCTGCGCCAAACTGGAAGCAGAGCTATGCTTGCTGTAAAAGGTGGGAATCATCGAACGGGTGTGTGGCCCCACCCCCTGGGTATCGCCCATTGTCATCGCCAAGAAACCAAAGCAACCAGACGCAGTCCGCATCTGTGTGAATATGAGGATTCCAAACCTCGCCATCAATCGCGAGCGCCACTTGACCCCGACTGTCGACAATATCATTGGAGAGCTAGCTGGCTCTAAATGGTTCTCAAAGATGGACCTTCACTCCGGCTACCACAAGATTCCACTCCACCCGGACTCCCGTCCCATCACTACGTTCTCCACCCATGCAGGCCTTTGTCGCTACACTCGCCTCAACTTCGGAATCTCCAGCGCTGCCGAAGTGTTCCAAAATATAGTCAAGAATGTTCTCTAGGGACTGGAAGGCGTACTGAACATAAGCGGTGACATTCTGGTGCACGCACCCACCCCGGAGGAACATGTCCAGCGCCTCCACTACGTGTTCTCCCGCATCCGAGACAGTGGACTCACCCTCCACCGGGAGAAGTGTGAATTTTTGAGAAAGGACATCAGCTTCTTTGGCTATCGCTTCTCCGACAAAGGCATTGGTCCTGACCCAGTAAAGGACGTGCAAAATGCCCCCGCCCCGACGTCAGTGTCCGGCGTCTGCAGTTTCCTGGGCATGGTCACGTACTGTGGCCGTTTCATCAAAAATCTATCTGATCTGACCGGACCTCTCCGAGACCTCACCAAAGCCACCAGCCACTGGGTATGGGAAGCTGAGCAAGATGAAGCATTCCGCCTCACGAAAGCCGCCCTATCAGCAGACACGACGCTGGTGTACCTTGACCCCCGAAATGAGTCCCAGCTGGTGGTGGATGCCAGCACCACAGGCCTAGGAGCTGTTCTGGCCCAACAACAGACACGGAGAATGGGCCCCCATCGCATATGCCAGCAGGACCCTCACACCCACGGAGCAGCGCAATTCTCAAATCGAGAAGGAGGCTATCGCAATTTTGTGGGGTTGCCGCCATTTCCACATTTACCTGTACGGACACCCGTTCACGGTTTTAACCGACCACAAACCCCTCATCCCGCTCTTTCAAGGGTCTTCGTTGCGTCCTCCCCCACAGATAGAGAAGTGGGTATTGCAGCTCCAAGAGTTCCAGTTCACCGTGGAATACAGGCCAGGCACCCGCAATCCAGCAGACTTCCTGCCGAGGCACGCCAGGCCGGTGACTGAGCCAGAAGCTACTGAAGCAGCAGCCACCGAAGAATATGTGCGGATGAACATTGAATGATCCAGACCGCTCTCCATCTCGCTAGAGGAAGTAATACAAGCCACACAAGAGGACGATTGCCTTCAAATCGCCATCCAGGCGGTCACCTCAGGAGACTGGAGACCGTTGCAAAACCCGACACCATTTCGCACAACCGAAGCCCAGGCTACGCTGAGAGCTCTACACCAAGTGCGTCACGAGTTGTCCGTATCCACCGATGGCTGTCTCCTGAGAGGTCCCCGCCTCGTCCTGCCAGAGCGCCTGACTCACCAGGCTGCCCTCTTTGCACACGGAGCGCACCAGGGGATTGTGAAGTCGAAGAACTGCCTCAGAAGCAAGGTCTGGTTTCCCGTCCTAGACCAACAAGTCGAGTCAATTATCCAGTGCTGTCCAGTTTGTCTTGCAACCAGCCTGCCCTGCAGACCGGCACCGGTCTTCACAGAAGCGGGCCCCAATAGCTCATGGGAAAAAGCCAGTGCGGACTTTGGCAGCCTACCGGGAGGAAAATACATGTTGGTGGTAGTGGATGACTTCTCCCGCTATCCAGAGATCGAAATTGTCTCCTCCACAGCAGCTGGAGAGATCATCCCCAAACTAGAAAAAATCATGGCAACCCGTGGTTTAATTGGAGAACTTCGGACGGACAACGGCCCGCCATTCACCAGCGCTGAACTACTTGAGTACCTATCGTCCCACCAGATCAAGCACCGCCGGGAGACCCCCATGTGGCTCCAGGCGAATGGGGAAGTGGAACGGCTGATGTGGACTCTAAACAAGACCATCCAAATAGCCTTAGCCGATGGCCACATCCTAGAACAAGTGAGAGTATCGCCTCACGCCCCACTGCACCACCGGTATCTCTCCGAGCTGCCTGTGGTTTGGTCGAGTGGTGACCGATACCATCCCACACCATCCATCATGGGCAGAAGCTCCGAATCCCCCGAATCAATCACTGACATGGAGGACAAAGACCAACCAGGAAGCATCCCAGAGGAGGCATGCAACAGAAAGTCCAATCATCATTGGTGACAGAGGGCTTGTGCGGGACCGCCACCCCGGCAGAAAGTTCAGGATGCCGTTCGAACTGGACCCTTGGACTGTAACTCACATCAAAGGCACTATGGTGACAGCATCCCGTGGGTCCGAGAAGGTAACCCGCAATGTATCGTTCTTCCGAAAGATCCCTGATGACGATGCGGATAAGTTTCCACTACCTGACGAACCAGCGACGGGAGCACTGAGCAACCATCACCGGCCTGGAGAGAGTGACGACGGCCCTGCAGCTATCAACGCAAGGGCTGGCCGCAAGGGCCCCGCTCCTGACCAAGCCCAAGAGCAGGACCTGCAGAGCAGCCAGCCAACACGAGACAACGGCCAGCAAGCCGTAGCAGGCCCGTCGTCCCCAGTCAGGAACAGCCAGAGTCGATACAGCCTGCGGCCTCACCGGAAGCCGTCTCAGAAGTACCAAGACTTTGTTGCCTGATATCGACCTCCCGACAGGAGATGCAGGGGTACCATCAGATCAAGTAAGACTGTTCCACGAACATTTAGTTTTGTCATGGACTCATGTTGACAATTGATGTTTTGTTTCTCAATGTCATGTGTTGATTTACAATTTTTGGGTAAAGGAGGAATGTAATGCTGTCCTCGTTGGACTGGCCCATTTCACCTCAGTAAGAGGGGTGCCGTCCCCTCTGACCCAGCTACGTAATATTAGTAGGCTGGCCCAGCGTACACTAGGCCAGCACGTCTATAACTTAATAAATAGACCGGGGTCCCTGGGCGTGGCAAGTTAGTTGCCGGCCACCACAGTAAGCGGGTTGTGTGCCTCCATGTGTTTGCTGAGCTAGGCCTCGCACCAGGATTCTACAATGCCCAGCTCATCAAGGATAAGCCAGGCTCGGTGCTGTGGCTCTCCAGGTGGTACAACATCTGCAGTTTACTGTCTTGTTGGATGGCTCCTGGTATATTATGAACAGGCTAATATGGTGGTCTACACTTCCACAATAATTTCCATTTTGTATTGAACACTATTGCATTTGCCTTAATTTAAATGATCGCTGACACAAGATGTGGGCCGTCTTCCCTGAAGGTAAGTGGTGAGCCCTGCAGGGGTTCATGTGTGAGCTGCCGGGCTGTGTGTGTGTGCATGCGTCTGTGTGTATGTGTGTGCGAGCTGTGTGTGTGTGTGCACATGCATGTTCGCATGCGTCTGTATGTATGTGTGTGAGCTTCAAGTGTGTGTGTGTGTGTGAACATGTGCATGTGTGTGCATGCAATTGTTTGTAGGTGTGTGCGAGCTGCTTGTGTGTGTGCATGCTGCAAGTGTGTGTGCAATGTGCCATGTGTTTGAAAGCTGCAGGGATGCTTTTAAGCAGCATGTGTGCACTAATCTGCTGAAATGTTTGCAAGCTGTGTGGTGTGTGTTTGTGTGCAAACTGCAGGTGTGCATGCAAACAGCTGAGGTGCCTCCAACCTGCCCTGTGAGAGTTGCTGAGGTGTGTGCAAATTGCAGGTGTGTGTGTAAACTGCCGTGTGCGAGCTGCGGATGTGTGTGCAATCTACGGAGCTGTGTATATAAAATTGCTGGCTTTTATGTGAAGCCTGCTAGGGACTGTGTGCCACCTGCCAGGGTGTGTGTGAAATCTGCTGCACATTATATATAATTCTGGAGTCGCCATGCAGTCCCTTGTTCCGGTCAGTGTGTGACTCACTTGGGTCTGGGTGCCACATGTGAAGGTGGCTCTGGTGCAGGAATACCTGACCCAATGTTACAGGACTGAAGGAACATCCAGTAACATTGCTTGAGGCTTCTGCTGCCATGCCTCGCCGACACCCCACCTTCTTCTACAGCAAGCATGTAGAATGCCATGCACTCCCTGCCAAGGCTATTTCCCCTCTCCCTCTCTTAGTCTCCCAAACCCCCCATGTCTTCACTTCCACCACGCAGAGAAGCCCTTGCTCCCACTTGCTATGTGCTTCAAGCAGGGTGTAAATGGGTGTGTTAAACCTTTGGGAACAGTGTACACCGTGCTGAACTCTGTTGCAATTTAGTTAGCATGCAGTTATTCCCCATTCCACATGGTCTTACTGCTGATTGCCCAGTAGTGTTGTGGTGTTTCAACACAGAACTGGCAGTTACAGGTGTGAGGCGGCAGGACTGTGCAATACATTACCGGGGCCTTCACATGGGGGAGCTGCTCGGATGCCAAGGGCCAACCCAGCGGCCTCTGCTTTCGGAAGCTTTGCCTCTTTGGCCCATCCATCACAGTACCTCCTCATCACAGCATCACCGGCCTCTGTCACTGCCCCTGTCTGTGATGCCATGGACGGAGATCTGTAGATAGGGCAAGGTCCTCAACCAACTACTCACCTGAGTGTGCATAAATCTTTCAATGTGATACCACTGTGCTGTAACAACCTCCAATAAAATATGGGTCGCACAAAAGTAAATTGCGGATTAATATCACACCAATAAATCTGCTTAGCTGCCCCTAGTGTTGGCACCTTCTACAGATTTGTTGTCCAAGATATTTCTGTTTAGAGCTATTGGTGCACACTCTTCTCAAATATCCTAATTAATGAAAGTAGAAGAAAGTCAATTCGCTCAGCTTAAGGGTAGCCGATAAACTCCGTTACGTGATGGAGCATTGTGTTTGCCGAACTTCGCACTCCAAGCGGAGCACGGAGTAGCAAAAACTCTGTGAACTGTGCCGGCGGAGCGGAGTTCACCTCCCACCTCTAATAAATTGTGCACATGTCAAGAAAGTTTTATAATAAATAAAATAAACCAACTGAGCTTACAGTCAATTTAACTCCAAAGCAAAAATAGAACAAATGCAGAAAATGTAATTACCCTACCAAAAATGTATCTCAAAATAATTTTTTAAGAAGCTGCGGAGACCAGCAGGGATCCAAGCAAAAGGAAAAAAGACAACTCCTGACAAAACCCTCAAGCCCGTTTATAATGTTCTGTCCAATATATGTTATACTGACAAATATTGTGACATTTTAAAATACATAACATTCTGCTACCAATGGATTTAGGAAGCACGATGTTACATAAAATTAGATACATTTCTCTTGCTTTTTGTCCATGCACACATATTGATAATTATAATTAAAGTATGAACACTAGTGCAGGCATTAATTATTCATATAATATTTTCTGTCAAAAGCAAAATAAATACTTTAAAATACATTGCATGAGTAATTCCCCTGCTCATCATCACATTGTTCTTCCTTCTGAGTTCTCCCGGCACGAATCAATGCGAAGGAAACATCATATAACAGACAATGAACATTTTCACTACTCCCAACAGGCTGCAGAGTTTCCACGTTCAAAAGTTACATGTTCTTAGCTAAGAAAAGATACACAGACAAGCATGCTCAGCAGTTGGAAACTAGTTCATGTTATTTTTCTATTTTACAGTTAAAGAAAACTTGTGCACATTTATTTGTCATGCACATTTGAAAGAACTACATACAGCAACTCAAAAATGATGTCAAGTACATTCTTAGTCTGTTAATTAGTTATCTCAACAGCACTGGCACCCAGTTCACAAAGCCCAAAGATAATAAGTCATAAACTTGTTGCCTAGTGTAACCACCTCCCCGTTCTTTACACAAACTGCGCATTATTTGAAACAAATGTCTGTCGCCCGTAAGCAATTCTTTAGCGGACAGCATTGCTCCGTAATATGTCCATACTGCACGGGACCACTCTCCTGAATCTAATCTTTACCCTCAGGTATCATCCGGCTGTCACTTATGTGGACTCTCTCTCTCTCTTTCTCTCTCTCTCTCATCTTTGGAGAGGTTAAAGTGTGTTACAAAAGTATGAGAACTGGCATCCTGAGTGACGTGGGGCGGGTTTATTGGTGGATGTTGTCAGAGACATGGATACAATAATTGAAAATATTCTGTAACTATTCTTGTGACCTTTCAACTTTATGTAACTCTATATAAAATAAAACGCAGTAAATGAAACCTAAATGCAAGCTATACTAATGGACGAGACAGGTATATTTATATTATGAAAGCTAAGTCAGTTAATGCAAACGCTGTAGGTGTCTCCATGTGGCGCCAGAATAGAATCCTTGTTGGAATACCGGAAAATTGTGACAAGTATGTTTAGTGCGACCAGGTCCCAGCCTGCATAATAAAGCGTTGTGAATATGCAAGTAATTTTTTTTAAACTGTATTACACACACTATAGACTGCTGCAAAATTTGTAATGATTCAGCAAAAAATGTCATAAAAGTGACGCAAACCTGGTGCAAAGTGTTGTGTATGGATTTACTTTGCAATGCAAATAATGATTTGCGTATGAAAGTTGCCTGAAGTAATGCAAAGAAGCGCTATGCATTACTTTGTTATACTATCCATCAAGGGATCATCCTATGGGTGGTACATGGGCCTTATCTTTCAACCACCCATGTTTTTTTATGCATATTCCTCTCTACAAAGATTTGTAGATGGGGATTTGTGCAAAAAAATACACCTCCTTGAGTAAAGCTTAATAGGGGAACAAGTTTTAAAAGTCTCCACACTTTTCAAACTTTGTGTCTGTATTTCACTGTCCAGCACTCATACAAAGTGGAAAATGTATTAAATTATGTCAAGAATAGTTTTTGTACTGGAAGATACACTTGTAGTACAAAAGGTGTGCTTGATACAATACATACAACCTTGCACTATGGTGCAAGGGTGTGTGTCGCGCCAAGCAGCCTGAAGCCCACCAGTGATGGGGGACACCAAAACAGTACCATATCGTAGTAGATATGGCGCTGTTTTTCTCTCTCCCATTGATGCATCACAGTGCAAAAACTTTGATTGCTGTGCTTCGTTGCGCCAAAAGTTGTGAATTTGATCTACAGTGTTAGATTTAAAAAAGTGAAAATATATATACTTCTAGTAAACAGCCAGTCAGTTCCTATTGCAAACCTTGTTTACACGTGTCCATCAGAAGGAAGCTCTCCAGAATCAGCTTGTTAACACCCTTATATTACCTCGGAACATTAATACATCTTTCTCACACTTTCAAACTTTAAGAGACTCTATCAATTTTTCATAGTGGCCCCCAAGCAGCCTTTAGATTTGCTGTTTATGTTTATTTCAGGCAGCAGGCACCCAGGTGGGAATGCTTGCTTCTTCTTTATCTGCCTAGTCCTCCTCAAACTTTACTGACAGGTGACCCACTCCGTCCCTTTCACTAACTCATTGTCAGCATTACCATTCAGGACCGGTTGCCTTCTAAAAGCAGAATACGAACTGTTTTTGTGAGATGAAAAAAGCTTGGGAACATCGTTCCAAATGGATCCTTTCCACTTTCACCTCAGCTCGCTCCCTTCAAACCACATCCATGGCTCACACTTTCTGCCTCTCTCTCATTCAATCTTTCCTTCACCTCTCCCTGTGTACCCATGGTCTCCCCCCCCCCATTCTCCCTTTTTCCAACCCTTGTCAACTTTTCTCTATGTCTTTAGCTATCTTTTTGTGCTTTCTCCCCACTTGTTTCTCTCTTAATCCGCCATTTCTTTGTCTCTGACACCTTTCTCACTCCCCTCTTGCTATTCTTATTCTGTCAAGCTTCTTTTTTCCCCAACTCTCTGCCCTCCCTCTTACACGTTTCAATTGCTTTGCAAATAAACATGTTTTTGAGTGCATGCGGATGTCACTCACTGTGCCGTGCCAACCTGCAAAACGCTAAAGCTGCAGGCGTGAGGACTAGAGTAGGTATTTCTAAAGGGGCGGGCATTAGGCTTTCCTTTTGCTGGTTACACTGGAGGCATATCACTTCTTATATGGCTGAACATGTTAACAGCGCTATATATTGTGTAAAAAAACGTTGGCATTAGATTGGCTCTTTTGTATTTGTCACTTACCCATTTCTTGTAGCCTTAAGAGTTTTCATTTTACTGATGAGTTAGGGATGGGTCCCTGAGTTCACAGATTAAATAGTGATGAAAATGACATTAGAGGAAGAGCAAGGCGCAACGTGGGAGGTGGCCGACTGCTTCAGGTAAAACTCTTTGTTCAAATTATCATTATTAAATCTCCCCCCCATGCTCCCCCTCCTGCATCCTCTCCACCCTCCCTACCACTATTTCTTTGTGGTGGCTGCCACTGCTTTTATATGTAATGAACTTTCGCAAATCTCAGCTCGGAAGAATGAAAGACTGAGCCCGCCTTGCCAGCATTCCACCGGTGACCTGACGGCTACAATATGATGTCTCCAGATGTACATGAACGTACTTATCATGTACTGTGCCAATTTAAGCATGGCAATGGCAGTTTAATATACAGGAAACTAGGATGGGGATTTGTTGGACCCTGCTTTCCAGGCAGCTAATAACTTTTTCGCTGTGCTAATAATTCCTTTTTCTTGATGCAGCGCTAAGCCTTTAAGAATAGTGAGTCCCAATCAATCAAAGACTATCACCAGCCTTAAGCAGAAAAGGAGAGGGGGAGGTAATATAGATGTCAAAAGATGAGAATAATAATAATGGCAAAATAAATTGGAATAAATATAAACTAGAAAGAAGCCCTTGTGAAACACATCCAGAAAATCATAATTAAGAATTGGAATAGGCCATATTGTATTGTAATTGCGTTTATATGGCGCTTAACCAGCGACGGCCCGGATAGGGCGTGTTACCGAGGCGGTGACGTGGGGCAGAGGAGGTGCAGAGTAGGGGTTTGCAAAATGTGGCATACGGCCGATTGCAGGTAAGTTAAGAAAAAAATAAATAAAACAAATTTTGTTGCGCGCGCTGCATCGCATTTGGCGATGCTGCACGCGCAACGAAATTCATTTTATTAATTTTTTTCTTAACTTACCTGCAATCGGCCGTATGCCGCATTTCGCAACCCCCCACCCTGCCCCTCCTCTGCCCCACGTCACCGCCCCGGTAACACGCCCTATACGGGCCGTCGCTGCGCTTAACACCCCCAAAGAGACAGTGAAGTGCTTTATGCCAAGTAATATGCTACTACAGAACCCAACGTTAGTGGTTAAACCAGTGATTATTGGAACTTGTTGGCTACTGGGATTAGTTGTGTGCTTGCATGGAAATCATTCCATGCATTTACTCCAGGTGTCTTTATTGTGTATTACATTAATAGGAGTCATGGGTGATGATTAGTCGGTGAGGGTACATGAGTTCACGCAGATTATTAGTGTGATGAACAACTAGGCTATAGAAGATTAGTGATGTTAGTTGCAGGGATATAGTTTTAAACAATGGAAGATGATTTATGAAATGATGTTTGGGCAATATAGAGAAGTACAATAATAGACATAAAGGCAGACAGGCATTCGGCCTACAGTAGGTTATACCTGGCGAGTGGAGGCTTGCAGAGGATGGAAAGTAAGGAGAGGGGTGATTGAATCAAAAAGGTGTTGATTTAGTCTTCATGCCCAGGCTCTGCCTTTATGCTGGTCCCCAATGTCCAAGAATATTTTATTCTGTAAAATCTGTCCCATGCTCATGTCCCCTTCTCTTCCATTTATGGTTGTCTTCTCTAGTGTTGCCCTTTTCCTCTACTTCCATGCTAGTACACACTCCCCCCCAACTATTCTCTTGCAAGCATATCTCCCTTGGGAAGCATTACATTTTTTTTTACTTTCTGTCAAGCAGCACAAGTATAATGAGGCTAAAAGAGTGCACCCATGACACTGCATCCACTGGTGGATTGCAATGTAACTCAAACTTGTTGCAGGATCCTCTCCACAAGGATAATACTGCACACATAGTACTCCCCCTAGTTATGGGTAGTTTTCTGGCACAAAAATGCGAGAAGCCAGAAAGCTCAGAGGTTGGTCGTGCGTGCTTCCCACTAGCCCAGATATAAGTGTAGAAGTAGGACCACTGAAACCAATAGGTAGCATTGACAAGCAATTGTGCCCAAACTCTTCATGATGTGGTCAAAAGACCTGCACCCTGTGTGTCGCAACACAAAGGCCTTCTAAAGTAAAAAACATATATGAAAGTCCTGCTTGAGTCACAGATGCTAAAATGAATCCTCATAATTTACACAACAGAAAGAAAAAAGGGAATCCTGGCACTCAATAGAAGACCTAATGGTTCCAGCACTGGTGCTGGTGAGGGGCGTGTAGGAGAGACAATCTCTGATACAATTTGACCAAAGCCCAAATAAGAACTCTTGTTTATCATCAATACAGTGCAGCCCTATTTGGGGGCACTGTTGATATCCAATACATTCGGATGTGGTCTAGTAGTTCACTTTTTGGTGCAGAAGAGTTTTTTTTTTTAAGTATATATTTTTATTCGGCAGATATAGCCATAAAAATGCCACAATACAGCGTACAGTTAAGATGCAAATTATACAAAAAGTACAACCAAAAAAACTGTATGAATCACAATAAAATCCTATTAAAACATACGGTAGGAGCAGTACCGCTCTATAAAATAGCTCTTAATTCATAACCAAAAAGGGAGAGAGTGGGGACATGCCATAATGCTAGCAAGTTACAAGCACTGATTCAAATACTTAGTAGTCACAAACTTATGACAACTTACTAAATTTCATGATGAGACAACAAACTGCCAGCAGGTTATATGATATGACACATACATGAACACCCTTGAGGCATGAATGGGAAGAAAGGCAGATAGTCTTAAATATGAGCTTTTAGAATAGTCCTGGAGCTTCTGAAGAGTTAACGGGCACAAAAAGTGCTACCAATATTGCTGCCACTTGTTCAAATCACTTGTAACTGATGTTTAATTGAACAAACATCACATAGTTAAACGTTTTTAAGACCCTGTGGGTTCTATAGTATTTGAAACTTTACATTCTGATCTTTTACAAGCTGAGGGATCAGAGAATCGCTTACAGTGAATGTATACATGGCGACCAACTAGGAAAAAATAGAGCACTCATTAGGGAGACAATAGTGCACCATGGCTAGTACACATTCTGTACATCAGATGTATTGGATAAAGCCACACACATCTTAAAATTACAATTGAAACCATTTGAGAAATTTGCTTCAGTTTTTTTCTTTAAAGGGTGGTGGACTGTGCAGCCATGGACCAACCAACAAATTGAGTTAAAAGTTAAAAGTTAAAAACGTATTTACAGGGAAGGGAGCAGTTTAGTAACAAGCTAGATGTTTCTCCCCTTTAAAACCATGAATAACAGTAGTATCTGACTGCTCAACCTTGAGTCCTATTTACGAATTCTGAAATAATGACCAGGTGATAGTGAATTATGATCACACTATAACCCTGAGCGGGTTTTCCTTAAAAAAACAGGCAGGCACATCAAACTCCTAAGAATGAATGGTATTTGAGATAAATATAGAATTGTATTTACAGAACAGGCTGAAAGCACAATTCTGAAACCAAGTCTGTCCACTTACCCTGCCGAGACAAATCAACTTACATCAGCTTTTGATCGCCTTAGTACATGAATACAAGAATATTTAAAACGCCCAATACTACTCAGGGGCGGCCGCTCAATTAGAGCGGAGGAGCGCCGACCCCCACCCAACCACAAGCAGAAAGTAAAACGATAATAAAACAAGTTTTGAACCAGTTTTATTACTGTTTTTTTTTAATCCCCTGGACCCTCCGCCAGGACTCTGACAAGTCTTTGGGGTGGGTCCAGGGGATGACACTGCTGGTGAGGGAGTGGTGGGCCTTCACTGCGCATGAGGGCCGGCCAAACCTCTCATGCGCAATAAATCTCTCCGCAGCCTCAGCTGCATTGATGGGGCTGGAGAGAGCAGATACAGGCTCCTAGTCTGACTGCGAGAACAGGTTGCCAGTGCTCCGGCCAATCATGAAGCTGCTCTCCTGCAAGAGCAACTTCAGGATTAGCCACAGGGCAGGCTGGGAGCCTGTGCCCAGGGCCAGAAGAAGGACGAAGCGATGCGCGGGAGATGGCGGCGGCAAGGATTTTTTTCTTTCTTTTTTTGTCCCCCAAAGCCTCCCCATCTCCTGCCACCCAACCTCCCTCCTCTGGCACAGCCCGCCCCTCCACTTTGGCTGAGGACGGGCCGCTACTGGTACTACTGACTGAAACCTATTTGTAAGTGAAGTCTAGTTCATTTGCAATTGTATTTAGTACAAACTGGTAGAAGTGCCACTGTAGCTTTCAGGGCTTTATCTTGCAGTCTCCACTTCCTTGGAGGCTGTTTTGTGGTTTGTATACCATATCGGAAATGCCAGAGTGACTAAAAGGCTGGCCTATATACTTATTTTTTTATTATTATATGCCTTCCTCAGAAGTGTCTGTAAAATTGTCCCTTTGTCCTTAAGTTTTGTTCTGAAGTTTTATCCTTTCTCCTGAATTATTTTGGTCACAGCCCAGAATTTACATACCTGCCAGGTGTTCACCATACTGCTCCCACAGAATTACTCCAACATTTGGAGCAAATTTCAATGTTTTATGAATTCATAAGGGGTCCAAAGAGTACTTCCAGGCATCTATGGTTGGTATTTGCACCAGGTTGAAGATTCCACTTGCAAAAATGGAATCATAATGGACTCGGACAAGTAACATTTTCTTTTTTCAACAGAAAAACCAGATTCCCACTTGAGAAATACTAGTGGATATGTACAAGCTCCCATCACCACTGGAATGTCACTTTTATTGATGCTACGGTGGCATAGCGCCATTTTCCATATTAACAAGGTGGCGCTAAGCCAGTTAACGTGGCTTAACGCCACCTTGTAAATATGCCCCTTTCCGCAGCAATCCTCTATGGAAAAGGGATGTGCAATGGGTGTTGCTGTGGGCATTCCAGTGCAAGACCAATTGCTTTTTGATGCTGCCCAGATATACAAGGCTGAGGCAGTGCCAAAAACTAACGCCATGACTACCAGACATTAGAAAGACGATACAAGGATAAATGATTAATTTATATTTGATTTTGCTCTTTTCACGTGTACTGATTCTGCAGCACACATAGAAAGAGCAATTCACCATTATTGATTCTTTATTTGCCGGAAGGTGTCCCTTTCTGCGCATAAACAATCGCCCCTGCAGTGCAGGCACCCTTGCAAAATTGCAGCAGGGAGCCTGCACTGGTGTGAGGCAGCTTGCTGTGTTTGGCAGCACTAGGGAAAATACAGGGGTGCATCATGTTCTTGTGAATACAGCTCATCTCTACGTTTTAAAAATGTCAAAACAAGGTGCTGCTGTATCTGGTGCAGCTCCTCACTGCGCCATTTTGTTTGTAAATACGCCCCACTGTTCCTTATGCCCCTTTAAAATTATTTAATTATGAAAATGCACTAACTCAGTTGTAGTTGGTCACCTATGTCTGCAGGTTGCACCAACCAGGTACACTCAGAATACTAATCATAACCATAGCTTTCAAAAATATGACAACGTTGCCATATTGGTGAAATTTCAAAATAGTGAGTGCAGCTGACATACATGAAAGTCACTATGGGGCATATGTATCAAAAACCGTATTTGCGATTCTCAAATAGCGATTTTTTGAGAATCGCTATTTGAGAATTGCAAAACGGGATGTATTTTAAAATTCGCACATATTTTGCGAATTCTTAATATTCCTTAATTGCGATTAGCAAATTGCGAAATCGCAATTAAGGAATACCTTCCCATTCATTCCTATGGGCCAGGAGGCCCATAGGAATGAATGGGAAGTAATTCTCAAATTGCGAATTGCAATTTGCTAATCGCAAATTGAGAATAATTTCAAACGTGCAAGGGTGTCATGATGACACCCTGATGCACCCCTGAAATGAACATGTGTGCGCATATGACGCACATACATGCCCTAAGGGCATGTATGTGCGCCACATGGCACTTTGAAAAATGCCAAAAATTGCATTTTTCAAAGAAAACGCAAATTACCACCAACTTGAAGTTGGTAGTAATTTGCGATTTCTTAAGGAGAATTCGCACAACTTGGGTGCGTGTTACATAGCATTTAAGGAATCGCAATTTGCGATTCCTTAAGCAAAATTAAGGAATCGCAAAATTAGCGATTCCTTAATAATGCGATGCGAAAATGTCACATACATCGCGTTTTGCGACTTTGTATTCGCAAACCCTGTTTTTTTGCGATTCGCAGCGTTTGCGAATACAAAATCGTTTGATACATATGCCCCTAAGTCCCGATTCAGTGAATTAATTGTATGGTTTTACAGTGGTTTATGTTATTAATTTTCAGTTATTTGTTGAATGCTTTCACTAAAGTGCTTTATGTAGTACATTTTTATTATGGTCTGGCTTGATAGCGCAGCTGTCACTAGACAGTTATGTGAGCAACACTAGGAGGGCTTTGGCTCCGCCCACATGTTGGTAGCCAGAAGTACATGTTTTGATAGGGCAGAAGATGTGCGGTTACACAAAAAAGTGCTTACCCTCTGCCGCTGTGATCATGTTGTTTATTTATACAGCTGCCTGAGCTTGAATTTTCAGGGGCATAGGCGTGACATTGAAATACTATTAAAGTGTCTTAGATAACTAGCAAATTTGTGGTGTTTTTGCTCTTTTAGCTGTAGAAATAGAAGGAGGGCAGTCATTAACCTACATGGATGTTGGGGTCCAGCCTGATCGTGCAGCTGTCACCTGACCTTTCAACCTACACCAACATTATTCAAAAGATGTTTGGTTGCACACACATACCTGTGCATTCCCATGCTATTTACAGGTAATGCTTCACATTACCTTATAATATTCCTTTAAACCCAGACCTATTGGCATTGCCAATGCTGGTCTATAATTACCTTTATCCCATTGAAATCCGGTGCTCATTTTATCGCTCTCAGAAGATAGAAGAGCTGTGTTATATTTGACACACCCATTTGAACTTGGGTGTACAGGCTACCCTTTAGGTCGTGGATACTTGATGGCTCATCATGTACTGATGATGGTTGAGAGGCAGATCAAGAACACCAGCATGCACCACGGTCTGGGAGAGACAGAAAAACACAGCCTGGACTGGTCTGAGCTTTGGTGGCAAGCCGCCATGTCTGCTCTTGTCTTTGCTGCTGAACTGATAGGAGGGTGATCATGGCCTGGAGCCAGGCAAGACCTTTGTTTAGCAATGCAGATAGCTTTATCTAGCACTGATCTGTAATGTGAGGCAAGGACCTGAGCGGCATTTATATCCTGATGCTAAGCACAAGTGAAATGCGTTTCTCTAGAGAGCAACATTTAGAATTACATAGACTGCAAAAAGCATATTTTACAAAAACATTGACTTCAAAACATGTACTGGCAAAATCTTGACATTGCATAAATATCTCATTAAAAACATTGCAACCTGTACCTAATTTCATTATCAAGCACTTGACACCCAATATGTTAGGATTTGAGCTAGAGTATTAAATTAACCCTTCCATTATATTCGTGGGAAAATAAGTTAGACAGATTTAGGAACTTATAACGTCAGACTATTTATAGGAAAATATTTATGTGAGGTCAAGATTTGGGCTGGATTCGAGACTATGTTTTCACAACTACAACAGATTTTTCAACCTTGTGTATTGTTCACTATGAACAATATTGATTGCAATGAAATGGCTCTGACAATTAACTGCGCATTTTAATTATTTGCATTTAAAATATTTTATTAAGATTCCTCCATTCGGAAAATAAAAAACAGAACAACAGATTACAGTTTTTACACAAGTTCGTTGAAAGTATTCTACTAGATCAAAAGACTTGTTGAAAGGTGTTCTATAACAGGATCTTGTAAAACATGGATACTAAAAATGGGAAAAAAGCTAATGTACCCAGATGGGTGAAAGAATAAGATATTTATGTGTACTGCACACAGCCTGACAGAGGTTATTGAAGCACTAGCTTTATAAGGGGAATGCCTTTTTGATCAGGAGGGACTCCAACTAGGAAGTTATGGTTATGAATGGTTATAACACACACAGCACTGGACTATAATGGCCATTGTCTGTGACATGCTCGTATTCATGAACATATATTACCTCCATATGTATTTCCATGGCTTACGAGCACGAGACAAGTTACAACATACACAGCATACTAAATACCATTACAAAATTTTCTTTTTAGCACCCCACTATGACCATCTTACTACTGACCACTCATAACTTGATTACCTGTCAAAGAGCACATATGACATTCTGCATCAAGATATTTTTGCATAGACTGAAAATATTGAAAAGCCCTAATGAAGCTATTGGTTTATTACCGATTAACGAAACACGTGTTGGCTGGCTGGAACATGATCCACTTGAGAATGAAGGAATAAAAGCACATTTGTTTTTATGGACTAAGGAGACAACTTTATGTATCAAATGGGTATTTAAAGTGTCACCAAAAGGAAGAAATGATGGCACACCAGGATAGTGCTTTTTTATTCTGGCATGGTTGGCTGCGTTTCAGCTTGTCGCTTTTATTAACAACCAGTATCATGCCCTACTACCCACAGATATAAAGTGACTTCTGCAGGGACAGGGATAATGGCTAGAAAGCAGGCAGGGCCCTGGGGGCCATGGCCCTCCCCCTGTGGCCTCAAAGTGTAAAGTGGTTGGATGCCCCATGAAGAACCAGGGCAACCATGACAAAAAAAGTCTATAAGGCACAACGAAACACATAAAAACTTAGCGTGCTGATAAAATATTCCCTCCTTCTAGGAGGTGCAGTGCGCTGCAAGGGCCTTTTTGGTGTATATTTTTGTTTGTGGTGGGACCACAAAGAGGGATAAGGGCACCCCCAGCAATTTTGTTAAATGTTTTGGGGGACTGCAGGGAGTGTAGCAGCCCACCAGAAAATTATTTTAAAATGTGCAGTAAGCCACCAGTGTCATTGAATACATGACCCCAGGAAAGTTTACCATATTTTTTAAAGCAGGCCAAGATGGAGTTGAATCCTCTTCAACTGAAGTGTAGGGACCCTTTGTGGTTGGTTCTTTGGCTGCATCCTGTGGCTTGAAGAGTGTTAAAGGAAGACTCAAACACATATTTATATTTGTTTGGAGTAAAAATGCTCTGTTTTAAATATTTCTGTGACAATAATTGCTATGAAATGCTATGCATGTATTTTAAAGGATTACTTTGGAATATGGCTATTGATAAATTATTGTGGCGACAGAGATAATAGGTCAGCTTAAAATAGGTTAATCTGTGGACCCAGTGCTAAAGCCAATAGACCATCCTTTTTATATTTTGGTGTTCTGACCCTTTGACAAAGCAAGTAGGCGTACCTTACTTAAAATTACTAAACATCTCCTTATTTTGTTATTTCATGTAAAAAAGGCATTCAGAAATTCACTGAAGAAACCAAAGGTTAAAATGATGTTATAATTAGGTGAAAATGTCAGTTAAAATGTACGATTTTAACTGACCACAAACAAAAATATACACCAAAAAATCAAACATTGCAATTTACCAGTTATAGTTAACTGAAGTAACTATAACTCACACCCTCGTTATGCACTGCTTATGACATCACTTATTACATTGCTCATGACAGGTTCTATGACATCATTTATAACGTCACCATTGGCATCTGAAATAGCATCATTGATAACAATACTGTGCATGGTGTGGTCGCGAGTTATAGTTACTTCAGTGAACTATAACTGTTAAATTTCCCTGTTTGTTTGAGTTTAAAACTTTAAGTTTTAACTGACATTTTACCTAACTGTAACATCACTTTAATCTGTGCTTTTTTCAGTGAATATATTACCCCGTGGCAGTCGTCACTAGGTAGTTATAGTGAGGACCAGGGTTCCATAGGAAAATCATCATTTGGTTTGCTAACAACTCTGGCACTGTTTGACGGATCTTCACAAAACTATCCAATAAAAGTTCATCCACATCAGCTCCTTCCTGAGAGGTTTTGCAGTGATCCGTGAAGTGGGGTCAATAAAAAAGGTTGGTCCCAAAACGTGTTTTGCCCATGCAACTTCCCATAGTAAAATTAACCAGCAATACCACAAAAACAGCTCAACAGAATTACACCTATTTTGGTAGAAAGCTAGATCTTGGTTCAGAAATCATGATTTTTGGTGTAAATCCATTCAGACATTTTTGAGAAATTGCAGTTCAAAATAGTTGTATATTTCCAGCTGTGTAGGTTTCCGCAGAAATGACAGACCTTAAGATAAGATAAGATTGGCTGCCACCACATCAACAGTGATGGGAGCAATTTTTGGACTCAGGGACTCAATTCCCTGTCCTGTAAAAAAATTAAATATATAGGGGGCAGAGTTTGGATACCCTGCTCCCCTAGGCCCGGTTGGGGGGGGGGGCAAACATTTATTTTTTTATTTGCTGGCACAGCAGATCCGCAGAAGATCCACAGATCCGTGGCATCAATAAACAAAAAAATGTGGGCTCCAGTCCTTTTTAAATATGAGCCCCCTGAGGTGGGCCTGCGGCCAGGGGTAGCTACTTATAGTATTTATTGGGGAGGGGCATGCAATCACCCTCCCTGGGCCATTATCAGACACCTGAGACCCCATCTACTGTGGCCGCATTAACTTTTATGGGAAGGGGGCATGTGTACAACCTCCTCAGGACCTTAGGTTGCCCCAGGGACCCAATCCCCTCCCTGGGGACGCAACACTTAATACTTGCCACAGTCCAGGCCCTGCGCCCAACCGTATGCCACACCACATCCAAAGGTCGTGCACTGCAGGGGGGTTGGGCACCCAAGGGGGGATGGGCCAGATCAGGCTCTGCGTACCACCCCACACCATGCACAGTGATAGATGTCTTATTTCATGTTAAAAAACATAGAAATTAATTGAAAAAAACAAAGGTTAAATTGAAGTGTGGTGCAGCGGTCAGAGCGGCTGACTCCGGAGAGTGTGGCTCACGGTTCGATCCCCGCACCAGTGGCAGCTCAGCTCAGCACCAAGGGACTCTGCGCAATAGCTCACTTAATCTACCCGACGGCCCCCAGCGCCTTGAGACCCTTAGGGGTGAATAGTTAGCGCTTTACAAATACCGGCTGGATAGATGGATTGATGTCATTGTTAGGAATTGTAATAATATCTTACTTTATATGAAAAACAAACCTTAGAAATACAGAGAAGAAAACAACAACTCGCACCCTCGCCATGCACTGCTAATTACCTCACATAATACATCACTCATTGCATGGTCTAGGACATCATTGATGGCATCACTGCAGCATCTGAAATGACATAATTGCTGACAACAGTGTGCATGACGGTGCTGCGAGTTATAGTTACTTTAGGGCACAAGTTATAGGAGCATACTTACAAGGGCTTTATCTCTGCTTTTTTGGCTTTTAAAGCCAAAAAAGCGGAGATAAAACTATCGCCCTATTAACAAGAGGGTGCTAACATGCATTAGCGCATGTTAGCACCCTTTTACCCAATGCCCCCCTTTGCATCTCTAATGAGATGCAAAGTGGGCGCCACTGGGCAGGACAAACCTTGTAAATATCGCTGATGTTCACATCGCAATATTTACAAGGCTGCCCCAGCATTTTAGCACACGTTAGTTTTTGGAGAAAACAGCTGTTTTCTCCAAAAACTAACGTCTGCTAAAAAGCAGACTTACCTATCCCTAACATTGGGGTGGATTATGCTGATACGACCAAGGTTATCGCCGTTTTGCAGGGAACATCGCTGGAAAACCAGTGATGTTCCCTGCAAAACGGCGATTTCCCACTATCTCTGGAATTTTTATCGCCCCGAAGTAACGCGTTGTTAATAACGTGTTACCAGGGCGAGATATTCCAGAGACAGGCGGCAATAAATAACAAAGCGCTAAGCGCATTTTGCGTTTCTTTATCGCCGTCATTGTAGATATGCCCCATAGTTACTTAAAATAACTATGACTGGTGAATTTCAGTTTAACGTTTGTTTTTTTAAGTGAATCTATACATTTTTACATATACACACACACACAACTGTTAAGCGTAAATATATAGATATGTTAAACGTGTGTGTCTACAGATGTATATTTACATTTAACAGCCCCCTTCAGCCGTCCCCGACCAGTCGGATAGCACTGCCATGTAAGGAAGGCGTCCATCTTCTGAGCTCACATCCAGCTGAGTCAGGTGAAGCGGCTGTGTTTACACTGCCTGAGGGCTCCGAGATTCCGAGAGGCCTTTCAACTTTTTAATATGCTTTGTACTGGAGAGAGCCTCGATTAGTGTCGAGGACTCAAGATATTAATTTCCTCAGATTCATGGCTCCGGACCTGCTGTTACAAATGCCCACGGGGTGCTGCAGGTAACTTTCAAGGGGAGCACAAAGCCCATTTTGTTGCGCTAAAAAACATTGAAAGCGCTCCGTGGGTAAAGCCGAACTCTTCTTACAACAGAGACGGAGAAATGATTTAATTGGCTGATTTCCATCGCTCGCCTCCTCGGCTCCACGTTTGATCTCAATCCCCCGCTTTGACACGTGAATGACCTGCTTAGAAATATCATCTTCAAAATGCTTATTGGCAAGACAAGTTCATTGCTGTGTGAGACAAGGTTATTTTATATAATTAGTAAACGTTTTTTTCGGCAAGACAATTTTTGGAAGATGAGTGCGGCAGGCGCTATTGACTTTTTTGCGCTCATATAAGATTTCTTGTCAAATGTTGATAGCATGTCATCATAAGCTTCGTGACGCACACTGGTACCTGGATCAGTTATGTTAAAAAATGCCAAAAATGGTATGAAGTGAACATGCAGATTCATACAGTTTGGAGAACTTTTCACCGCACTTCTAAACATGAACCATATTAACCGCCATACTGTGCACTGGAAGTAAAGGTGCGGGAGTGCTCCAGAACCCCTTTAAATTTTGTTTTTATCTTGTCACATTTTCTTTGCTTGATAGATAAGTCAAATTTCAAACTCTAACTTTTGACAAATTACTGCCTATTCTTTTAACATGGAAATTAGCGTTTACTTTCTCTGACTGCAAAGTCAGTGAATCTGTCAAATAAACTCGCTGACAGTCTTGCTTTTGTGAAATGAAAAGCTGCAGCATGTTATTTTTTCTAACACACAACAAAATGTAAATACCTATAAATGAATTGTACGAATATTGCAAACTATGGGGCATATTATCAAGAAACGGCGTTACAATTATCGATGATGGGCTTGATAATATACCCTTGAGAATTCCCATAGAAGCCCATGTTCTGGTATCAAAAGAAACACAATTGATGGATGGAATGCAGAACAAATCAACACATTCACCCCCAGTCAAGAGATCTGGGTTAAATCCATCATTATTTTGCTCACCATGCCTGCCACCCCAGTTTAGACCTGGCTATATGGAAATCAGTCTTGACCCTGCGCCTCATGGAAACAGTCCAGCCCGAACTGCCAAGCCACGTCCTCCCTGGACCGGAAACAAGCATCCTAGGACCGGTTTCGGGGTTTCACCCCTCTTCAGCCAGGATAGCTTGATTCCAGTGGCACAGTGAGCCCAGGACTCACATCTGAGCATACCTGGCGCACTTAGGGCGAGAAAGCAAAAGACACACAATTGATGGACGGAATGCAGAACAAATCAACACATTCACCCCCAGTCAAGAGATCTGGGTTAAATACATAATTCTTTTGCTCACCATGCCACCCCAGAGACATATGGCTGGGTCCAAACTGGAATGGCATGGTGAGCAAAAAAACGATGGATATAGGCCCAGATCTCTGTACTGGGGTGAATGTATAACATTGTTCTGCATTCTGTCCATCAATAGTTCTTTTTGCATTTATCACCCCGAGTGGGACAGGTATGCTCAGACGTGAGTCCCGTGCTCATCATGCCACTGGAATCAAGCTATCCTGGCTGAAGAGGGGTGAAACCCCGAAACCGGTCCTAGGATGCTTGTTTCCAGTCCAGGGAGGACCTGGCCTCGCAGTTTGGGCTGGACTGTTCCCATTGGGAACAGGGTCAAGACTGATTTGCATATGGCAGGGTCCAAACTGGAATGGCATGGTGAGCAAAAAAACGATGGATATAGGCCCAGATCTCTGTACTGGGGTGAATGTATGACATTGTTCTGAATTCTGTCCATCAATAGTTCTTTTTGCATTTGTCATCCCGAGTGGGACGGGTATGCTCAGACGTGAGTCCCGTGCTCATCATGCCACTGGAATCAAGCTTTCCTGGCTGAAGAGGGGTGAAACCCCGAAACCGGTCCTAGGATGCTTGTTTCCAGTCCAGGGAGGACCTGGCCTCGCAGTTCGGGCTGGACTGTTCCCATTGGGAACAGGGTCAAGACTGATTTGCATATGGCTGGGTCCAAACTGGAATGGCATGGTGAGCAAAAAAACGATGGATATAGGCCCAGATATCTGTACTGGGGTGAATGTATGACATTGTTCTGCATTCTGTCCATCAATAGTTCTTTTTGCATTTGTCGCCCCGAGTGGGACGGGTATGCTCAGACGTGAGTCCCGTGCTCATCATGCCACTGGAATCAAGCTATCCTGGCTGAGGAGGGGTGAAACCCCGAAACCGGTCCTAGGATGCTTGTTTCCAGTCCAGGGAGGACCTGGCCTCGCAGTGTGGGCTGGACTGTTCCCATTGGGAACAGGGTCAAGACTGATTTGCATATGGCAGGGTCCAAACTGGAATGGCATGGTGAGCAAAAAAACGATGGATATAGGCCCAGATCTCTGTACTGGGGTGAATGTATGAAATTGTTCTGAATTCTGTCCATCAATAGTTCTTTTTGCATTTGTCACCCCGAGTGGGACGGGTATGCTCAGACGTGAGTCCCGTGCTCATCATGCCACTGGAATCAAGCTTTCCTGGCTGAAGAGGGGTGAAACCCAGAAACCGGTCCTAGGATGCTTGTTTCCAGTCCAGGGAGGACCTGGCCTCGCAGTTCGGGCTGGACTGTTCCCATTGGGAACAGGGTCAAGACTGATTTGCATATGGCTGGGTCCAAACTGGAATGGCATGGTGAGCAAAAAAACGATGGATATAGGCCCAGATCTCTGTACTGGGGTGAATGTATGACATTGTTCTGCATTCTGTCCATCAATAGTTCTTTTTGCATTTGTCGCCCCGAGTGGGACGGGTATGCTCAGACGTGAGTCCCGTGCTCATCATGCCACTGGAATCAAGCTATCTTGGCTGAAGAGGGGTGAAACCCCGAAACCGGTCCTAGGATGCTTGTTTCCAGTCCAGGGAGGACCTGGCCTCGCAGTTCGGGCTAGACTGTTCCCATTGGGAACAGGGTCAAGACTGATTTGCATATGGCTGGGTCCAAACTGGAATGGCATGGTGAGCAAAAAAACGATGGATATAGGCCCAGATCTCTGTACTGGGGTGAATGTATGAGATTGTTCTGCATTCTGTCCATCAATAGGTCTTTTTGCATTTGTCACCCCGAGTGGGACGGGTATGCTCAGACGTGAGTCCCGTGCTCATCATGCCACTGGAATCAAGCTATCCTGGCTGAAGAGGGGTGAAACCCCGAAACCGGTCCTAGGATGCTTGTTTCCAGTCCAGGGAGGACCTGGCCTGGCAGTTCGGGCTGGATTGTTCCCATTGGGAACAGGGTCAAGACTGATTTGCATATGGCTGGGTCCAAACTGGAATGGCATGGTGAGCAAAAAAACGATGGATATATGCCCAGATCTCTGTACTGGGGTGAATGTATGACATTGTTCTGCATTCTGTCCATCAATAGTTCTTTTTGCATGTTCTCTTGTCAACATGGGCTTCTATTGGAATTCTCTGCTGCATATTATCTAGCCCATTATCGCCGCTTTAGCGGCAGTTTTCTGCCGCTAGAGCGGCGATAATTTTAACGCCGTGCTTAATAATATGCCCTTATATCCGCAGATCGTGTACCACATATGAAGGTGATGCACAAGTAACAACTATTGGCTGAATTCCAATGTACGCGCATTATCACTGCTGTGTTGCATAGTTTTATCAGAATAACTATGCCTTTGCAAAGTAAGGGGCATATTTACAAGAAATTGACGCAGCGCTGCAAGCCATCTAGCTGCGCCGAGCTGCGCCATTAGGACAGTTCAGGGATGCGTCGTATTTACAACAATACAATGCATCCATGTGCTTTCCTCTGCGCTGGTACACAATTGGCTACCTAGCACCAACGCAGTCACCCTTTAACTATGGTGCAAGAGTTGCTGCGTTGTAGGGATGATTGTTTTTGTGCAGGAAAGGACACCTTCGTGCACAAAAACAATTATTGATGTTTTTTTTCTTCCTTCTATGTCTGCTGCAGAATGCAGCACACATAGAGCAAAAAACAAGGAGAAATGAAGGTATTTCTCCTTGTTGCACCACTTTAACGTCTCTCCTTGGGAGGTGCTAGAATCTAACTCATTTCCAGGTTTACAAAATCTTGTAAATCTGGGAAATCGTCAGATTCCATGGGTGTTGCGTGGGAACACCCACAGCAACACCCATGGAATGCCCCTTTCACGCAGAGTAATGTGTAAAAGGGGGCCATATTTACAAGGCCATGAAAAGCCACGCAGGGTGGCTTTGTGTGGCCTCGTAACTATGGGCCAGGCGACTGAGCCATCGGAGTGTCAAAAAAAGTGACGCTCCGGTGGCGCAAGGGGCTTGTAAATATGCCCCTAAGTGTCCATTCAATTAGAGAAAGTACTGCCTGTAAATGACAGTGCGCAATAATATATTTACGGGTGTGCTCCAAAATGCACCACAAGCTACATACTACACACCCTTACTACTTTCTTGACCCAGGATGTGGCTCATTTGCTACACTTGTTCTTTTGCAAACTTGGATTTTTCACAATCCCTATAAGTTCAGTGATGGCAGCACCCCCACTCTGGGTATTTTTCCAGCCCTACTGTTAACCGTGACCTAAAGTGAGCACCATCTTGTTTATAAACCGCTGTGAAGTAATTAATTAATGAAGTAATTAATAGCAATTATAGCAAGAGAGAGTGCCTCGTGTCTCAGTTTATGCGTACATCTCAAAGGCCCTCGGTACAAGTTACATGGTACAGGTAGAGGGTGTCCCTTCCCGCCCGACTGAGGGCCATATTATCAAGCGGCAGCGATAATTATCGTTGGCCGCTCTTAGCGTGAGGATTTTTATCGCCGGCTATCGCTGGAAATTATCGCCAAGCTAGCGCTGTATTAACAACGCATAGCGCGATGGCGATAATTATTCCAGCAATAGCTGTGTTTTCCATGGAACATCGCTGGTTTTCCAGCGATGTTCCATTGAAAACGGCGATATCCTTGATTAGGGGTCTCCAACCTTTTCAGTACTGTGTTCAATAAAATGCATTGAGAGGTACTCATTTTATTAAGGTTGTATAATCTATGTATATTAATTCGACCAAGCAAAAGCTTTTAATTTAATAAGCTGGGCTGCACACAGGTGAGCTCCTCAGAGGTAGCTGGAGAGCTACAGTAGCTCACGAGCTTCTGGTTGGAAACCCCGGTCCTTCATGATAGGGCCTGTGGTCTTAGTCACACAATCCACCCCCCATGTTAGGTATGCCTTAGTCAGGAATTTAACAGACGTTAAATTCCTGCGTTAAGGCAAACTTAGCGCGATTTCAAATATGGCTACCCCTCGTTGATAATATCGCGAAGCTGCCTTCACGATATTATCCCATGTTGTTTTAACAGCCACGCCTCCTTTGCATCTCATTATCGATGTGAGGCAAGGCATGTGGAAAACGGGCACTAAGTCAAGGAATCACGTGCTAGCGTGTCCTTGATGATAATGCAATACAATTATCGCCGTTTTTCGCCTGAAAACGGACGACAAAGCGGTGATCATTTTATTGCAGCCCCTTGATAATATGCTCCTATGTCTTTTATCCGGTGCAGAAACTCAAATAGGGAAAAACATTGCATTCTCTCGCATATTTTTCACCTGAGGAAAGCAGTTGTAAACATTACTGTGTGGAAAATCTATGCGGTGAATGACTAAGAATCGGGGAATTACATGCAGGGAACGTGTATGCATGTTTTTTGCTAATCTGGTGCAGACGCTCATGCATTCTGGAAATTGTTGTGAAGATTCCAACCAGAATCAATATCTCGAACTCCGATTACGTGCTGATCAGTAATGTGACCCGAAGTGTCCAAAATGATTGATTTAGCATCGAAACCTGACAGGAATAAAAATGCAAGCAAATCCCCAGGGTTATCCCTGTATCCTTTAGAGGGCCATATGGCCCAGAGGGACCCATACCCATACCGGTTTGCCCCCTTAGAGAGCCTAGAAGGCTGTGACTGACTCTTAGGCAACAAGGCACAAGGGAGGAGGGTATAAAGCATGTGCGGGTAAAGGAACTGAAACTGAAAACTTGGACTATTGCAAGCTATGGGGCTAAGAAAGATAATAAAGATTGGTTAAATTACAAAATTTGATATTGTTTGCCTCCAGGAACCATTTATCTGGAAGGTTATCGATCGTTCCAAACCCTGGCACTTCCCTCTAGAGGTGGTAGGGCAAAGGGAGGACTAGCAACCTTATTAGCAAATGCCCTCAGGAGTCAGATTTTAACATTCGTTATTTAATCCCCCCTACTTCCACTTTTTGGTTTGTGAGGGTCAAGGTGAGTGGGACCTTGTTATTATACATTTTTACAATACCTATTCTGGGCACTTGGTATATGCTGTGGACAAATTTGAACGTAGGATTAACGACTTCAGTCAGCAAAATCCCAAATCTCTGAAAACCCTCTGGATGGGAGATCTAATTATAAAGAACTGTCAAATAGTTGTAAAACCGATCTTTGCAGTGACAGATTCGAAAGGAGACTCCATAATACATTTTACCCACTCACCCTATGGGAATGCCTTGAATAGGCTTTTGATAATATGGAACTTAGAAGTTGGAAATAGGATAAATATCATTGGCTCTTTGGATAATACCTTTGAAAGAGCAGGGAAACGGTCTACAATAGATTATATTGTAACCTCGGAAAATCTGAGAGACAGTTTAAAGAACGTCCAGGTACTGGCCATAGACTTTAGTGATCATGCCCCAATAACATGCAAATTAGTTTGGGGAGGTTATGTCAATCTCAAAGAGACAAGAGACCCAAAGCCAATTCTATCTAGGAAAAATTGTTATATTTTAAAGTGGGATAGAGTGAATGAGGCCAAACTTGTAACCTCTGTTCTGTCACATCATAAATTTGATATCATGATATGTCTAGATGACATGGCCTCCCCAACACAGGTGGTGGGAGCTTTCAAGAAAGTATTGATGTCTACCAGACATCAGCTAACATGATTGTCATCCACCAAAGAGCTTCCATTGATGAGATGGTTTGACAGCAATTATTCCAAGGCACTAGCAAACCTAAGCAAAACCCTGAATACGTTTCTGAGAAATATTCAGCTTGTACAAACTCTTCGTTCTATGTAGAAAATGAAGCGAGAGATGAAAGGCTGAAACACTTAAGAGTGGAAGCATGGGAAAATCCAAGGCAAGCCTCTGAGGCTAATGATAGCACTGGGTTTTGGAAGGTGGTAAATACCCCATTTTTAAAAGATATAGGAGAGCCGTCGGACATTCATATTAAGAAGGAGGGCTGGGTTAGCTTTTTTCAAGATATTTTTCAAAACAATAAAGAGTTAGCAAACTACGCAGACATGGTTAGCTTGGTAAACTCTCCCTCCTTAACCTTTGAAGTGACAGATATAGAACAAGCCTTCCTCCAGTCATCTACCCTGAAGCCCCCTGGTCCTGACGGGTGCCTGTAGATATTTTCTTAACTAATAAGTTATTGTGGGGTCCCTTACAGGCAAATGTTTTTAACTCTATAGCAAAATCAGATCCGCTGTCTTCTTGGAGACATTCAACAATCATTTCCATTTTTAAAAAGGAGGATAGATCGATTCCAAAACTTTTTAGGCCCATCTCCTTAATCAACTGCACAGCCAAACTAATGGGTCGCCTTTTACTGAATAGGCTAGAAGAATGGGCAGAGGAAAAGCAGATCCTTTCTGAGGCCCAAGGCGGCTTCAGGAAAGGCAAAGGCACAATTGATCAATGCTTAAACTTAATGATGGTGGCTGGAAAATACACTCTGGTTAATAAAAAAAAGCTCCACTTTGTATGGCCTTTATGAATCTTTCGGCCGCATTTTGCTGTGTGGTCCATAACAAGCTATTGGTCATTATGGAGAGCATGGGGTTCGATACATCAATAATTACCTTGATAAGGCAGCTGTATCTGGTAGCGATAGCAAGCGTTCATTATGAGAAACAAGGGAAGTGTAAAAGGTCCTTTAATATTGAAAAAGGAGCAAGACAAGGTTGCGTCCTTACACCGTTTTTATTTGCCCTCTATACAAATAAACTGAAATCTGTATTGGAAGAGAGCGTTAAGAACACCCCTTATGTCTAGAAGGCTCCCTCCCAATACTCCTCTACGCAGACGATGCAGTGCTTTTAGATAGAACCACATTGGCACTGCAGAGTCGCATAGAGGTGTACACATGCCTTATGGCTAGCCTGGCTTTACATGTTAATGGATCCGAAACAATTGTATTAACTGCAGGGCCTGGGTTCAAGAAACCCCAGAGATTCTCCATAGTGAATAGAAATATAGAAGTGGTGGATAAATTCCCCTATTTAGGAGCATTATTTGATTGTAAACTAAAGTGGAAGGATATGGTGATCAATAGAGTCGATGTCATGGAAAAAAGCATAGCTGCAATTTTTAGATTCTCTCAAAAATTATGTTCAAAACCCCACACCGGAAATGCTAAGAATGTATTTAGCTAAGGGTAAATCCGTTGCCTCATATGGGGTGGCAATCTGGGGAATGGCAGATGTTGTAGCAATTCATTGTGTAGGGGATGCTTTTTGTAAAGACTTTTATCTGCCCCTTGTGCCTGCTCGAAGCTTATTTGCCACACCGAATTGGGCTTAACTTTCATTAGTGATTCAATTAAAATGGCCCCTCTATTGTTGTGGTACTCGATATGGAAAAGGGACAGTGTTAGACTAAACCAGTCAGTACTAAGGGACATCCTACGAATGGATTATGCACTCAGAATCTGGAAACAACCTTTACAACGCGGTTGTTACACCGCGATAAATTTACATTGCGGTCATTACAACGCAAGTTGTTACAACGACTTGCTGGATGGCAATCTACACTAAGGAATAGTATGATTTACAATTCCAAAATCTTCCCTACTGTTATGCACACTGGAGTTGAAATAGTAAATCATACTATTCCTAAGTCCAGGCCTCTAGCGCAAGTCGTTGTAACGACTTGCGTTGTAATAACCGCAATGTAACGTACCACTATCTAAATGATCGCGTTGTATCGTCACATATCCCTCAAAATCCTGAGGTTGAGATATGTAGAGTCTACTCTGGCATTGTTGGGACTGCACAAGCTGTATGAAACACCACTGCTCTGCGCTAGTTTTCCGAAGCTTAAGCTAAAAAAATAAATCCTGGCAAAGGCACAAAATTACTGAGTGGTTGCGAATAAAGACAAAAGCACATTATTTTTATACCAGACACTACCACCTGCAAATCTTGGTGCATTTTCTTATTTTTCCTTTGTTGAAAACTCAAAACATCAATTTGTTTTAATACGCTCTCGTCTAAATTTGAATCCCTCTTATGATTGGTTTCCCAGAAAACACTTATGTGGTGAATCAATTGTCGTCCTGTCCTTGTGACGGAAAATCTATCCAGTCTAATATGCATTTCTTATTCTTTTGCTCCTTATATAGCCATGAGAGCAAGAAATATATTATTCCCCTTTTATGTAAACATGCTTTTAGACAGTGTTTACCAGCTTTATATTTTATTCAGCAATTGGCAGACCCCTATGTATGTAATATTATTGCTTCATTTCTGTGGGCAATTATAAAACGCCGCCGAGTTTTTCAGTTGTTGCGACTGTTGTTAGGGCAGAGTTTCTTCTTAGTCTTTGATGTTATACCATGATCTTAAAGGCTGGCTTATAATGACATATTTTTAGGGGACATATGGGGCATAGATTATCTTTTTAGTCCCGTCTTTCCTCATGTGTTTTTATTTTGAGTTGGACGAACTAGAGGGAGGGAATAAACGCAGGTCGTTTTGGGATTTTCAAACTATTATTATCTGAATTGATGGATTTTATCTGTATTTTAGTCTTGAACATGGTAAAAATATGTCTGATTTTATTGGAACTACTCTTTAGTGGCAAAACAGCTTTGTGTATTTATTGCACTTTTATGCATTTTAATTAATGCAAATAAAGTTTGTGTGACTGACTGACTGGCAAGCAAACGTTCTCCAAATGAGATATGTCCAAAGAATAGGGGGTTAGCTGGAATATACAATTGATGGCCTTAGTCTGACAGTTCATATTAGGCTCTGTAATGCTACTCATTTGTATCCAAACAGCTTGGTCATCGGGTCGCATGACGTACCATTTTGGGCACCACTGGCATCTCTCGGTTGGAGAGATGGGATCAATGCAGTGTTTAATTTGACCTGGTTGGGGCACTGGCAGCATTTTCTGGGGCCGGCACTTATTTTTCTGCATGAGTCGTTTACAGAGATAGAAAAATGGAAAAACAAATGTGGAGGAGAAAAGGAAGAATAGAAAGACAGTGAACCCATCATAAAGGGAGAAAGCAGGAACCTGCAAGGCATAAAGGGGCAGAGAAGGGCCGGACTGGGAACGCAAAGAAGCCCTGGCAGTTTTTTTACCAACCCATGGGGAAGCACTGTTTTGCCCCAGGAGACTGGGAATGCTTGCTGCTTTTGTTACTGGGGGACCAATATTGCAGCACGACTGCAAAACAGACCCTCAGTAACAAAACCAGACCCCATCCTTCCAGGCTCCCAGGAAAATGCCTGATTCCCCGTACGCCAGTCTGGCCCTGGGGCAGAGAGTGTCTGGCAGTGAATTAAAGGTGAGGTGAATACATAGCCTCTGTATTCAGTGTGCTCGCATTTAACTGCACTGGCTGCAGGCTGCTGAGTAGAGGTTTAGGCACCTGCACTCATCATTTTACAAATTAAGTACTGCGCCCCAGTTCTATTTATCCTACCTCGGCCACTTGTGCCCCAACACCACATTTATTAACTGTTGCTGTGTGTCAAGAGTGAATCATGGAGAAACACAAGCACCACACCTTGCAATACACATTAATATGTCCAACTTATTTTCACTGCAAAGTACTTATTTTCACTGCACAGGCACTACACGAGTGTACATATGTGCGTGTATGTATAAATATATATATATTTTCACTGAAAAAACCATAGGTTTTAGGGAAAGTTGTAGTTAGTTGGACATTTCACTCGTACAAAACCATAGAAATTTCCCCGTTATAGTTAGTACAGCTAACTATAACTCGCGCCCCCGCAGTGCACTGCTGATGATGTCACATATTACATCACTTATGACATGGTCAGTGACATCACTGATGACATCACTGATGACATCTCAAATGACATCACTGATGGCATCATCCATGTGATAATTAGATGCATTTTCTCAAACCCTAAAATAACCTTTAATACACCCACTTTAAATTACAGACTGCCATTCTCAAAACCATAGACACTCCATCACCAATAACTACATACCCACTCACTGATTCTTAGGTTAACACACACATCCACTCTCTCACCCGTACAGTCACTCATACTGATGGTCACTCAGTACAGGACTATCATATGCACTCATACACCTATATAGACACTCACACACCGCCACTCATCCTTAGAGGTACTCACACACCTAATCAGTCATGCAAATAATTAATCACACTGCCATTTTTTCCCACCTATACAGTTATACACACACCAGCTCAATTACTCATACAAATACTAGCACATTCTTATGCTCTTACACAATCACACAAGCACACACTAATCCATACAGCCACTCTCACAATCACACACTTTCACTTATAGCCATTTATATACTCCAACACACATATATACTGCCTTTCACATATGTAGTTACTCACACATGTACCACTGAGATATACATTTACTCACCAACACACCTATACACACACTCACCCACCCATACAGTCCTTCACAGATGCACTCTTGAAACCATGCACCCAGTGAATCAGCCACTCACACATCTATGCAGTCACACACACCCCACCCACACAAAAACTCAGGCACCCATACAGATACTCAGACAACCAATCAATAACCCATATAGACACTCATGAAGCTATTCGCAAACCCATGTAGCCGCTTACACACCAACAGACAGATGGATACAGACATTCACACAGTTTAGTCACTAACCCATGCATTCAGTAAGATACGTTTAACCACTCACTTATAGAGTCATTCACACACCTACTAAATCATCCATTCAGACACTTATACACCCACTCATTCTTCAATATGCCTTTCCCTATATATATTAAACATATTTAAACTTTACAGAAACACACAGTCACGGGATGATGTCATCAGTGATGTCATTTGAGATGTCATCAGTGATGTCATCAGTGATGTCACTGACCATGTCATGAGTGATGTAATATGTATTGTCATCAGCAGTGCATTGCGGGGGCGCGAATTAATGTTAGCTGTACTAACTATAACGGGGGAATTTCTATGGTTTTGTACGAGTGAAATGTCCAACTAACTATAACTTTCCCTAAAACCTATGGTTTTTCAGTGAATTTCTAAGGTTTTTTAAATGCTAATTTCTAACTATGTCGTGCCTGAAACCTATGGTTTTTTCAGTGAATTTCAAAGGTTTTTTAAATGCTAATTTCTAACTATAACGTGCCTGAAACCTATGGTTTTTTAAGTGAATATCAAAGGTTTTTTAAATGCTAGTTTCTAACTATGCCTACAGAGGTAGGACATGTGAAGAAAGAAGAAAAAACACACAGAAAGATGCAAAAGAAATGCAGAAAGAAGCAACAGAAGTCCTTAAAGACGAAGAAAAGTGCAAGAAGAAGCAAGACATGTGCAGAAAGAACCAACAGAGGAGCAGAAAGAGGCCTTGTTGCAAAATCATCCTGTCCCCACAACATTTTCAGACGGGTACTGGTGGTAACTGACTCTGACTTACCAGGCCTAGAGCCAGTGCTATGCTAAAAGACACTTAGAATACAGTGAGAACACCTACATACACTAGGGAACACTATGCCTTGGGGTACCCCTGTGATTAGCATGACCGCCTCTGTAAGGCCCTAGTACATAATAGGGCAGGGGGATTAAAACTACCTCTTAAAATGCGCTACGGGTGTGTTTGCACAGTGGTGAAGAGAGGGGGGCCTGAGGTGAGATGTGTGCAAACACGCCCTGAGGGCGCTTTAAATTGGGAGATTATGTACCCTTGAATCCTGACGGTCCCTGGGGTCCAACAAGCCACCCAGGTACCTCCAGTAAGCGCCTCAGAGCTGTGTTGCAGATAGGTGTAAAAAGGGGCGTGGCCTGGGTCACCTCTCTGCAACGCAGCTCTGTGGCGCTTACTGTAGGTACCTGGTGGGGTTGTTGGCCCCCAGGGACCCTCAGGTTTGAAGAGGAATTAATTCCCCAACTTAAAATGCACCAGAGGGCGTGTTTGCACACATGTCACCTCAGGCCCCGCCCCCTCCCTTCACCACTATGCAAACGCACCCCGTGGCGAATTTAAGTTGGGGGATTAAGTCCCCTTGAATCCTGAGGGTCCCTGGGGTCCAACTAGCCCACCAGGTACCCCCAGTAAGCGCCACAGAGCTGCGTTGCTGAGAGGTGTAAAAAGGGGCATGGCCTGGACCACCTCTCTGTAATGCAGCGCAGTGGCACTTACTGGAAGCACCTGGTGGGCTAGTTGCCCCCAGGGGCCCTCAGGAGTGAAAGGGAATTAATTCCCCAACTTAAAACTTCATCAGTGATGTCACTGACCATGTCATGAGTGATGTAATATGTGACGTCATCAGCAGTGCATTGCGGGCGCGCAAGTTATAGTTAGCTGAACTAATTATAACGTGGGAATTTCAATGGTTTTGTACGAGTGAAATGTCCAGCTAACTATAACACCCCTGAAACCTATGGTTTTTTCAGTGAATTTCGAAGGTTTTTTAAAAGCTAATTCCTAACTATAACATGTCTGAAACCTGTGTTTTTTTCAGTGAATTTCAAAGGTTTTGTAAATGACAATTTTTAAATGTATTAATTGTTATATATATATTTTTTTATACTGATTTACTACAATTTTTTAAAACTATTTATTTTTAGATCTTTTTAAATTACAGTATAATTACATTATACATTACATTACAAAATATACTTTCTCAGAATGAATTACTTTAGTTTAAATGCTTTGCAAATAGGCAATAGACTTTTAAGTACAGTAGTTACAGTTGTTGCAATGGGCAACCTAATTTGAAACACAATGCAACATTGAACTCAATGGGAATTTCTAGTTAAATGCAATTAGTTACTTTATGGATTACTTTTCTAACCACAGGACTGGATCCTAGATTCAGTCCTGGGACCTCTCCTGTAAACAGTTGAGTAAAAGCGTTTTGGTTACACTTGTGATTTTTAAGGAATATTATTGTATTTTAAAAGTTGACACTAGAAACGTTTTCACATAGAATCATCAATGTTATCCTATGGGAGGAAATTCACTTAGCAGGTAAGTAGTGTTATCGTTACTTTTTCTTACTCAGTGGTGGATCCTGGATCCAGCACTGGTGCATCTCCTGTAAACAGTTGAAAGAATGCGTTTAAGTAATACAGGCGATTTTTAAGGAATATTTGTAGTTTGTGAAAATCGACACTTAGAAACTTTTCTGGTGAAAATCAGATAATGGATTCCTATGCAAGGAAATACATGTTACTGGTAAGTACGGTTAGAATTACTTTTCAGGGTCAGTGCTGGGCTAAAAGATGCAGCATTGGGTTATCTCTAGGGGTGGGCGGAATTTGCGAAATCCACTTTCGCAAATTATCGCGAAAATGTTTAAAATTATCGCAAACAAGCGGAAATATTGCGAAGATGCAGAATTTTTTTTTCCGCATGTTCGCGAGATTTTCTGCATGGTTGCGGGTCGCCAACTTACCCATGTGGTTGCTCGCGTGCGCGGCCATCTTGTTTTGAGTTGTCTCGCGGTGCATGATCGCGAGAAGAAAGACGTTATCGCGCGATGCATGACGTCACTGCGGGCGCGAACTGTCGCGAGACAGCGCAAATGGCTAAAAACAATCCAACATCTCATGGAGAACGCGACCGGATCAAGAAAACTTGTCGGCGAAAGCAGGGATTCAGGTAAGGCTATCGCGCGCGCGCGAGAATGTATTATTTTACAGCGCGAGCAAGAAACAAATTATCGCCAAGCTGCAGAAAGCGGAAATTTTGACATTTTCACGCTCTCCGCGGAACGCGAAAATGTCAAATTATCGCAATTTCCGCGAACGGAACGAAATTTTTGCCCAGGCCTAGTTATCTCCTGATAACGGGTGAGTAAATCGGAATTCGTTGTTGGGATGATTTTAGGTGAATATTTTAAAGTTCCAAAACTCCACACTTAGAAGAATTTCCAAGTGAAACAAGTCAATGTTAGCCAATGGAAGGAAATTCAAGTGACTGGTAAGTACGGTTAGAATTACTTTTCTGGATCAGTACTGGGCTCAAAGATGCAGCACTGAGGTCTCTCCTGATAACAGGTGAGTAAATCGGAATTCGTAGTTCGGCTGATTTTAGAGGAATATTTGTAAGTTCCAAAATTCCACACTTAGACGAATTTCCAAGTGAAACTAGTCAATGTTAGCCTATGGAAGGAAATTCAAGTTACTGGTAAGTACGGTTAGAATTATTTTCTGGATCAGTACTGGACTCAAAGATGCAGCACTGAGGTCTCTCCTGATAACAGGTGAGTAAATCAGAATTTGTAGTTCGGCTGATTTTACTTTGGTCCACTATATATAGAGCCACTTTCCTACGCCATCCCCTCCCTTCACCACTGTGTAAACGCGCCCTGTGTCGCTTTTAATTTGGGAGATTAAGTCTCCCTGAATCCTGAGGGTCCCTGGGGTCCAAGTAGCCCACTAGGTACCTCCAGTAAGCTACACAGAGCTGCGTTGCAGAGAGGTGTAAAAACTCGTGGGGCGCTCCGGTCAGCTCCTACCTTAAAAGTTTCGGGGTGATTCGGCAAGCGGGGGCCAAGAAAAAAGGGGGGTCCCAAAACATGTTTTTTCCATGTTAATTCCCATAGGAAACTTTAGACATGGCTACAACCCGACCTGCTGAATGGAATTACACCAAATTTGGCGAAAATGTAGCCCTTGGTTCAGAAAGATCACTTTTTGTTAAATGGTGTAAATCCGTTCAGTAGTTCTTGGAAAATTAGAAAAAGTCAAAGTTTCAATATCTGGGCGGAGCCTAACGACACATCTCATCGTGAGATCTGATTGACTGTCAGCACTTCATCCTGGAATTGCTGGCAGCCATCTTGGGACCAATACACATGATAGTACCCCATATAAATGCATTGTAGTGAATTGAAGATTTTGAGGGTTACCAAAAGGAGAACTACAAAGGGTGATAACAGACTTTAGTTACATTAGAATTCATTTGTTGATAGTACCATACTCATTTCAGGAATTGTGGTGTGTTCTAAGGTGATTTTACCACGTGAAAAACCTTCTGCTGGGATATCATGAATCATGTTGGAGAGAAAACTGAAGCTAAAATGAGAGCATATTTTCTGTAAATTCACATTATCGTTCTTAGTCATGTGAGAATGAAGTCTGTCATTCTCGGTAAATCATGTACATCCAAGAGGGGCAGAGACTGTCAGTTGATTCCTTTGTGTTCTACTGCAGCTTCCCAGAGTGTTCTAAAGAACAACTAGAGCGCTAACAGTCTTACTTATGACAAAATTATGGCACACTTGAAGCCATCTTCATTGGAATGAACTGGTAACTCTTAAAACATTTAATTTAAAAAGGAACAAAATGAGGGGGTTCATTTTGTCATATAAATTATGGTTAGTGCTGTAGAAAGAAAAATTAAGACATGTTTTAAGTGAGATCTCAAATATCTTCCTGTTATATTTCAACAGGAGCAGCCTGTCAGTTGATGCCTTTGTGTTCTACTGCAGCTTCCCAGAGTGTTTTAAAGAACAACTAGAGCGCTAACAGCCTTACGTATGACAAAAGTATGGCACACCTGAAGCCATCTTGATTGGATTAAACTGGTAACACTTAAAACATTTAATTTAAAAAGGAACAAAATGATGGGGTTCATTTTATCATAGAAATTATGGTTAGTACTCTAGAAAGAAAATTTAGGACATGTTTCAAGTGTGATCTCAAATGTCTTCCTGTTATATTTCAACAGGAGCAGCCTGTCAGTTGATGCCTTTGTGTTCCACTGCAGCTTCCCAGAGTGTTCTAAAGAGCAACTAGAGCGCTAACAGCCTTACTTATGACAAAAGTGTGGCACACCTGAAGCCATCTTGATTGGAATAAACTGGTAACACTTAAAACATTTAAATTAAAAAGGAACAAAATGATGGGGTTAATTTTGTCATAGAAATTATGGTTAGTGATGTAGAAAGAAAATTTAGGACATGTTTCAAGTGTGATCTCAAATGTCTTCCTGTTATATTTCAACAGGAGCAGCCTGTCAGTTGATGCCTTTGTGTTCTACTGCAGCTTCCCAGAGTGTTCTAAAGAACAACTAGAGTGCTAACAGTCTTACTTATAACAAAATTATGGCACACCTAAAGCCATCTTGATTGGAATGAACTGGTAACTCTTAAAACATTTAATTTCAAAAGGAAAAAAATGAGGGGGCTCATTTTGTCATATAAATTATGGTTAGTGCTGTAGAAAGAAAAATTAGGACATGTTTTAAGGGAGATCTCAAATATCTTCCTGTTATATTTCAACAGGAGCAGCCTGTCAGTTGATGCCTTTATGTTCTACTGCAGCTTTCCAGAGTGTTCTAAGGAACAACTAGAGCATTAACAGCCTTACGTATGACAAAAGTATGGCACACCTGAGGCCATCTTGATTGGAATAAACTGGTAACACTTAAAACATTTAATTTAAAGGGACAAAATGATGGGGTTCATTTTGTCATAGAAATTATGGTTAGTGCTGTAGAAAGAAAAATTAGGACATGTTTTAAGTGAAATATCAAATATCTTCCTGTTATATTTCAACAGGAGCAGCCTGACAGTTAATGCCTTTTTGTTCTACTGCAGCTTCCCAGAGTGTTCTAAAGAACAACTAGAGAGCTAACAGTCTTACGTATGACAAAATTATGGCACACCTGAAGCCATCTTGATTGGAATAAACTGGTAACACTTAAAACATTTAATTTAAAAAGGAACAAAATGAGGGGGTTCATTTTGCCATAGAAATTATGGTTAGTGCTGTAGAAAAATAAATTAGGACATGTTTTAAGTGAGCTCTCAAATATCCTCCTGTTATATTTCAACAGGAGCAGCCTGACAGTTGATGCCTTTGTGTTCTACTGCAGCTTCCCAGAGTGTTCTAAAGAACAACTAGAGAGCTAACAGTCTTACTGATGACACAATTATGACACACCTGAAGCGATCTTGATTGGAATAGACTGGTAACACATAAAACACTTAATTTAAAAAGGAACAAAATGAGGGGGTTCATTTTGCCATAGAAATTATGGTTAGTGCTGCAGAAAGAAAATTTAGGGCATGTTTTAACTGAGATCTCAAACCCTCTTCTATTTCATTAGAAAATTCTTACTTGCAGACTGAAACAATCACTTTCAATACCAGCAGTAGACTTCCAGTTAACTCCCTGGTGAACAGTAGCTTTACTACAGTGAGCTAATGAACAGCTAGAGTGCCAACATTCCGAATTTATGGCAAATGTGTGACACATCTGAATACCTTCTTGATGGAATCAAAGTAAAAAACTAAAAGTATTTCCTACTGAGGAGACTGTAGTAAATGAGGAAATTAGGAAACTTCATAACAAATAAGTCTCCCAAGATGGCCACCAGAGACAAAAGAGCCCAAATGTAGCACAAATATCACCCAGGTGTAGCCCAAGTATAGCCCAATGACAGAATGTCTCAGAGTGTTCTAAAGAACAACTAGAGTGCTAACAGTCTTACTTATGACAAAAGTATGGCACACCTAAAGCCATCTTGATTGGAATAAAGTGGTAACACCGAAAACATTTAATTTGCAAAGGAACAAAATGAGGGGGTTTATTTTGCCATAGAAATTATGATTAGTGCTGCAGAAAGAATAATTAGGGCACATTTTGACTTCTCAAATCCTCTTCTATTTCATTAAAAAACTTCTGACATGCAGACTGAAACATGCACTTTGAACACGAGCAGCAGACTTCCCTGGTGAGCAGTGGCTTTACTACAGTGCTCTAATGAGCAACTAGAGTGCTACCATTCAGAGTTTATGGCAAATGTGTGACACATCTGAATGCCTTCTTGATGGAACCAAAGTAAACAAGCAGTGAAATCGCAATAGGTCTCGCCCTTGTTTAAGTTAAAGCAATTCTGTTTGTAATTAGGTGGCTTTTTAGCTTTGCTTGTATTAGTGTTTTTCAAACTTTCATGTACATAACATGCATATGTATGCCTATATGTATAAGTATGCATGCATTTATATTTGTATTTATATAGATATGCAGATTATATATATGTTTATATATGTATGTATATATATAGACACATACATATATTACCTACTGGCGATCGCCAGTAGGTAGTTATAGTTAGGACCACGTTTCCATAGGAAATCCGCAACATTCTATTTTGAATAACTTTAGCGCCAGTCGACGAATCCTCGCGAATTTTTCAAAATAGGTGGGGCGCTACGCTCCGCTCCTACCCTGAAAGTCTCGGGGGATTCGTCAAGCGGGGGCTGAGATAAAAGGGGGTCCCAAAACGCGTTTTTCCCATGCATTTTTCCATAGGACCTTTAGACAGGGCTACAGCCCGAACGGCTGAACAGAATTACTAGAAATTTGGCAGAGAGGTAGTCCTCAGGTCAAGGAAGTGCCTTTTGTAGGTTTGGTGTAAATCTGTTCAGTAGATTCTGAGAAAATAGCCTTTAAATCAATATATATATCTGAGCCAGCTTACGGTGCGCTTACGGTACGCTTACCGTACGCGTACGGTGGCGTGCGCGAGCGCGATTATGATTGGCTCTTAGATCTTAGTAAACATTCGAATCGGCCGAAACCAGGAAGCGGCGGCCGCCATTTTCTCTCTCGCACTGAGAGAGATGATTAACAAACAAAGCACAAAAACATTTAAAGGGGCTGTTTTGACAGCTCCCACACACATAGCCATGTACAGGGAGTCCCCAAAGATCCCCCAAGGCCAAAAACGGAATTTTAATTTTTTCGCTAATTTCGCCGATTACGCTTACCGTACGCGTACGGTAAACAAAAATTTAAAAAAATAAAATATCCACACTCACCCCACCCCGTGTGCAATTGGTGACCGAAGGTCACCAATTTTGCATGGCTTATCACAAAAGTAAAAAACGAAAAGATTAAAAAAAAAAATATTAAAAAAAAAAATTATCCACACTCTCTCCACCCCGTGTGCAAATGGTGCCCGAAGGGCACCATTTGTGCATGGCTTATAACTAGTGCGAAAAATTAAAATATTACCTTTAAAAACGAAGTGCATCATATGTCCTCCATGTGCGCACGGTGCGCGAAGCGCATCGTGCGTACATGGCCCATCTAGCGTAACATGGGCACGCGGTGCGCGTAGCGCACCGCGTGCCCACCGTGCGTGCACGGCACTAACTGCGTAAAGTGGGCGCGCGGTGCGCGAAGCGCACCGTGCGCGCACGGAACAAACTGCGTTAAGTGGGCGCGCACGCCACGAATGGCGTAAAGTAACTTAGCATTTAAAAAACCCTACAAATTCACTGAAAAAACCATAGGTTTCACACACGTTATAGTTAGGAATTAGCATTTAAAAAACCTTGCAAATTCACTGAAAAAACCATAGGTTTCACACATGTTATAGTTAGCGGAAATTTTACTGATAAAAAACCAATGAAATTCCCCCGTTATAGTTAGTGCAGGCAACTATAACTCACGCGACCGCAATCTTCTGCTGATGACATATGTGTCTTTATGAAAAGAAAATATTTGTAATATATGTATAGCTAAAAATGTATGGAAGAAGACATGGGTAAATAAGTGTCTAAATACAGTATTAGCATCAGCAGAGGATTGCGGTCGCGTGAGTTATAGTTGCCTGCACTAACTATAACGGGGGAATTTCATTGGTTTTTTATCAGTAAAATTTCCGCTAACTATAACATGTGTGAAACCTATGGTTTTTTCAGTGAATATAAATGCATATGTATATATATGCATTTATATATATATGTGCATATGTGTGCGTGTAGAGAGAGGTAGAGGTGTAGAGGTAGCGGTGTAGCGGTAGAGAGCTAGAGAGGTAGAGAGTAGTAGAGAGAGAGGTAGAGAGAGGTAGAAAGGTAGAGAGTAGAGTGAGTGATAGAGAGTAGAGAGTGAGTAGTAGAGAGTAGTAGAGTGAGTAGTAGAGAGTGAGTAGTAGAGAGTGAGTGGTAGAGAGTGGGTAGTAGAGAGGAGTAGAGAGTAGTAGAGAGTGAGTAGTAAAGTGAGTAATAGAGAGTAGTAGAGAGTAGCAGAGAGTGAGTAGTAGAGAGTAGTAGAGAGTGAGTAGTAGAGAGTGAGTAGTAGAGTGAGTAGTAGAGTGAGTAGTAGAGAGTGAGTAGTAGAGAGTAGTAGAGAGCAGTAGAGAGAGAGTAGTAGAGAGCGAGTAGAAGAGAGTAGTAGAGAGTGAGTAGTAGAGAGTGAGTAGTAGAGAGAGAGTAGTTGAGAGTGAGTAATAGAGAGTAGTAGAGAGTGAGTAGTAGAGGGTAGTAGCGAGTAGTAGAGTAGTAGAAAGTGAGTAGTAGAGTGAGTAGTAGAGAGAAGTTGAGAGCGAGCAGTATAGAGTGAGTAGTGGAGAGTGAGCAGTAGAGTGTAGTAGAGAGCGAGTAGTAGAGAGTGAGTAGCAGAGAGTGAGTAGTAGAGAGTGGTAGAGAGTGAGTAGTAGAGAGAGAGTAGTAGAGAGTGAGTAGTAGAGAGTACTAGAGTGAGTAGTAGAGAGTGAGTAGTAGAGAGAGAGTAGTAGAGAGTGAGTAGTAGAGTAGTAGAGAGTGAGTGGTAGAGAGTAGTAGAGTAGTAGAGAGTGAGTAGTAGAGAGTAGTATAGAGTGAGTAGTAGAGAGAGAGTAGTAGAGTGTCAGTGTCAGTCAGTCAGTGTCAGTCAGTCAGTGTCAGTGTCAGTGTCAGTCAGTCAGTGTCAGTCAGTCAGTCAGTCAGTCAGTCAGTGTCAGTCAATCAGTGTCAGTCAGTGTCAGTCAGTCAGTGTCAGTCAATCAGTGTCAGTCATTGTCAATCAGTCAGTGTCAGTCAATCAGTGTCAGTCAGTGTCAGTGTCAGTCAGTGTCAGTCAATCAGTGTCAGTCAGTGTCAATCAGTCAGTGTCAGTCAGTCAGTCAGTGTCAGTCAGTCAGTGGCAGCTAAAGCAGCTCTGCTGACCTGGTTCTCTGGCTCTAAAGCAGCTCTGCTGACCGGGTTCTCTGGCTCTAAAGCAGCTCTGCTGACCTGGTTCTCTCCCTCTAAAACAGCTCTGCTGACCTGGTTTCTCTGGCTCAACAGCAGCTCTGCCGACCTAGTTCTTAGGCTCTAGAGCAGCTCTGCTGACCTGGTTCTCTGTCTCTACAACAGCTCTGCTGACTTGGTTCTCTGGCTCTAAAGCAGCTCTGCTGACCCGGTTCTATGGTTCTAAAGCAGTTCTGCTGACCTGGTTCTCTGGCTCTAGAGCAGCTCTGCTGACCTGATCCCTTGGCTCTAAAGTAGCTCTGCTGACCTGGTTCTCTCCCTCTAAAGCAGCTCTGCTGACCTGGTTCTCTCGCTCTAAAGCAGCTCTACTGACCTGGTTTCTCTGGCTCTACAGCAGCTCTGCTGACCTGGTTCTCTGGCTCTAGAGCAGCTCTGCTGACCTGGTTCTAAGGCACTAGTACAGCTCTGCTGACCTGGTTCTCTGGCTCTAAAGCAGCTCTGCTGACCTGATTCTATGGCTCTAAAGCAGCTCTGCTGACCTGGTTCTCTGGCTCTAGAGCAGCTCTGCTGACCTGGTTCTCTGGCTCTAAAGCAGCTCTGCGGACCTGTTTCTCTCCCTCTAAATCAGCTCTGCAGACCTAGTTCTCTGCCTCTAGAGCAGCTCTGCTGACCTGGTTCTATGGCTCTAAAGCAGCTCTGCTGACCTGGTTCTCTCCCTCTAAAGAGCTCTGCTGGCCTGGTTCTATGGCTCTAAAGCAGGTCTGCTGACCTGGTTCTCTGCCTCTAGAGCAGCTCTGCTGACCTGGTTCTATGGCTCTAAAGCAGCTCTGCTGACCTGGTTCTCTGGCTCTAAAGCAGTTCTGCTGACCTGGTTCTCTCCCTCTAAAGCAGCTCTGCTGACCTGGTTTCTCTGGCTCTACAGCAGCTCTGCTGACCTGGTTCTCGGCCTCTAGAGCAGCTCTGCTGACCTGGGTCTCTGGTTCTAGAGCAGCTCTGCTGACCTGCTTCTTAGGCTCTAGAGCAGCTCTGCTGACCTGGTTCTCTGGCTCTAAAGCAGCTCGCTGACCTGGTTCTCTCCCTCTAAAGAGCTCTGCTGACCTGGTTCTCTGGCTCTAAAGCAGGTCTGCTGACCTGGTTCTCTGCCTCTAGAGCAGCTCTGCTGACCTGGTTCTATGGCTCTAAAGCAGCTCTGCTGACCTGGTTCTCTGGCTCTAAAGCAGTTCTGCTGACCTGGTTCTCTCCCTCTAAAGCAGCTCTGCTGACCTGGTTTCTCTAGCTCTACAGCAGCTCTGCTGACCTGGTTCTCGGCCTCTAGAGCAGCTCTGCTGACCTGGGTCTCTGGTTCTAGAGCAGCTCTGCTGACCTGGTTTATCTGGCTCTACAGCAGCCCTGCTGACCTGGTTCTCTGCACTCACGATGCACGCACCGACTTTGCGAAAATATATTTAAAAATAATATAAGTTTATTATAAGTACAAATATTTAATTTTTATGAATATTTTCGATAATCTCTTGCCCTAATATGTATATTAAAGACACATACATATCTTTTTGGAACGTAACAATTTTTTGCGGAAGTCGCGCACCCAGCGCGCCCCAGCACATATATGACATCATGCGGGACCCGCCAGCATCTCGTACTGTAATGCGCATGTGTCGTGAACGTGTGGGAGCCACGGACTGGTCACATACCAATCGCGCACAACACGTAATATTAAATGTATATGATGTAACTGAAAAACACACAGCCGTCGCACACCGTATGCAGATCCTTCATGACTTTTCTAAAATGGCGGCTAGAATCCGTGCACTCACCCTGATGTGTACGCTTTGAGTGCGCGACTCCCAAAATTTTTTGGACTTTTTGTTTTTTTAAAAAGAAAATAATATAAATATATTAAAATGAAAAATGAAAACAAAAAATTGAATCAATATTTCAGTTTGAATTTAAAAAAAAACAATTTGTGCAATTTTCAGAAAAATATATAATGTTATTTAATGACTAAAATATTTATAAATAAACAGTTAAAAAACTAGAATATCAGGACAAAAAAATAGGTATAACTACTATCACACTTAAAAATTAGCATTTAAAAAACCTTTGAAATTCACTGAAAAAACCCATAGGTTTCAGAGACGTTATAGTTAGAAATTAGCATTTCAAAAAGCTTTGAAATTCACTGAAAGAACCATAGGTTTCAGAGACGTTATAGTTAGAAATTAGCATTTAAAAAACCTTAGAAATTCACAGAAAAAAACATAGGTTTCAGGGGTGTTATAGTTAGCTGGCCATTTCACTCGTACAAAACCATAGAAATTTCTCCGTTATAGTTAGTTCTGCTAACTATAACTCGCGCGCTCGCAATGCACTGCTGATGATGTCACATATTGCATCATTCATGACATGGTCAGTGACATCACTGATGACATCACTGATGACATCTCAAATGACATCACTGATGACATCACTGATGACATCATCCACGTGACAATCTGATACACTTTATTTATTTATTTATTTATTTATTTATTTAACTTATATAGCGCGTTATAACCACCGGGGTCTTTAAGCGCTGTTTGTCCAGATTACGTAGTGAGGTATGGCATTCACTTGATCCCAGCAATGCGCCTAGGGTCTGCTCCATGCTTGCTTAAAACGTACAGTTTTTAACTTTTTCCTGAAGGATAGCAAATTGCATTCCTTCCTAAGTTCTGGGGACAGTTTGTTCCACAAAGCTGGGAGTGTGTTGGAGAAAGCACGTCCCCCCACCGTGGCCAGTTTGAAACGGGATTGGGACAAGAGGGTAGCGTCCGACGAGCGCAAAGTCCTGCCCGGTATATATGGGAGTAGGCGGGATTTCAAATATCTTGGTGCTTTACCATACAGCGCCTTGTGTACGATGCACAATCCTTTAAATACAACCCTCTGCCGAATCGGGAGCCAATGTAGCTCCTGCATCAGGGGGGAAGAGTGGGCAGTCCTGGGTTTCTTATAGATCAACCTGGCTGCATCATTCATAACCCCCTGTAGTTTATCCAGCAACCGCTGGGGTAAACCTATATACAGGGAGTTCCCGTAGTCCAGCCTAGCCAGGATTGTGGCTGAGACCACGTGTCTCAAAGTAGAGAATGAGAGTAATGCAGAGATCTTCCTTAATTGTCGTATCAGGCCTATACAAGTACCCACTACCGTAGTGACTTGTTTTTTCATGGATAGTTTGTCATCCACATATAGGCCCAGACTTTTGACTGCAGTCGCCGGTTTCGGTGGCACACCCAGCTCCACAGGCCAAAATTTCTCGCTCCAGGGGTTGCCCGAGATGGAAATGGGCAACACTTCCGTCTTATCCGGGTTGATTTTTAAGGAGTTCTCGGACATCCAGTTAACCGTGGCTTTGAGTATGTCCTGTAACCTGGTGGACGCTCCCGGGCCATCATCCAGCCGGATGATTATCTTCATCATACACTAGTGTAACCTTTCATCCCTCACTGTAAAATACAGAGTACCATATTTGAAACCATTGACACACCAATACCTGTTACTACATACCCACTCACTGATTCCTAAATCTACACACACAACTACCTATTCAACAACAGAATCATTTATACATGCAGTCACTAATTAATAGAACACTATCAAATGCATTTATACACATATATAGACATTGACACGTCAGCAGTCATCTTAGTCGGTTATGCAGTCATCCTAATCCCTCATGAAAAACATTAATCACACTTACATTTACTCACTTACACAATTATCCAACAACACCTCATTTATTTAAACACATAGTAACTCATAGTTAATATGTTAAAAAATCACCATTACAATTATACACTCCTTCATATAGTACTCTCACAATCACTGACTCTTACACATACTTATTTATATACACCAATTCTCACATACAATGCCTTTTATTTTTTATTTTTTTACTTTGATGGAGATGTACAACTAAAACATATATTCGCTCACTAACACACAAATAAATACACTCAGTCACCCAAACAACTTCCAAATGTACTCTTAAACCTGTACACCTAGTCAATCAACCATTCACACATCTATGCATAGAGTTATACACACCCCATCCAACCACACACAAACTCAGTGTCCCATACAAATACTCGCCCAACTAATCAATAACTAATATACACACTCATGTAATTAGTGACCAAATGATGCAGCATGTTATACAACAACAGAGACAGTGATGCACACATTCACATAGTTTAGTTACTAATCCATGTATTAAGTGAGACACTTTTAATTACTCACTTAAACAGACAGTCAGACAGCTACTAAATCCTCCATCCAGACAGTTATATATCCACTCAATCTTCAGTACAGATTGGTATATATATAATACATATTTAAATTTCAAACTAAGCCACTTTCACTGGATGATGTCATCAGTGATGTCATCAGTGATGTCATTTGAGAAGTCATCAGTGATATCACTAACCATGTCATGAATGATGCAATATGTAACATCATCAGCAGTGCATTGCGGGCGCCCAAGTTATAGTTAGCAGAAGTAACTATAACAGAGGAATTTCTATGGTTTTGTACGAGTGAAATGGCTAGCTAACTATAACACCTGTGAAACCTATGTTTTTTTCTGTGAATTTCTAAGGTTTCTTATTTGCTAATTTCTAACTATAACGTCTCTGAAACCTATTGTTTTTTCATTGAATATATATATATACATACATATATAAACATATATATAATCTGAATATCTATATAAATACAAATATAAATGCATGCATACATATACACATACATATATTCATACATATGCATGTTATGTACATGAAAGTTTGAAAAGCACTAATAAAAGCAAAGCTAAAAAGCCACCTAATTACAAACAGAATTGCTTTAACTTAAACGAGGGCGAGACCTATTGCATTTTCAATGCTTGTTTACTTTGGTTCCATCAAGAAGGCATTCAGATGTATCACACATTTGCCATAAATTCTGAATGGTAGCGACCGCCAGTAGGTAGTTATTGTTAGGACCTATTATCCATAGGAAATCCACAACATTCTATTTAGAATAACTTTTGCACCGGTTGATGAATCTTAGCGACATTTTCAAAACTCGTGGCCCGCACCGGTCCGCTCCTATCCTGAAAGTCTCGGGGTGATTCGTCAAGTGGGGGCCGAGAAAAAAGAGGGGGACCAAAACGTGTTTTCCCCATGCAATTTTCCATAGGGACCGTTAGTCGCAGCTACAGCCCGAACTGCTGAACGGAATAACACCACATTTTGTAGAAAGGTAGACCTTGGTTCACACTCGTGCCTTTTTGTTAAATGGTGTAAATCCGTTCAGTAGTTGCTGAGAAAATCAAAAGTAAAATCATAGATATATCTAGGGCCTCGGAGGGTCCGCACACCCTATGCGCACCCAGCGCGCACCCTCCCGATCACGAGCTGCATGCTAATTGGCTGTCAACTGGCGGTAAACACTCCAAACCAGGAAGTGTTGGCAGCCATTTTGTGCCTCGGTAGAAGCGAGGCTGAAGAAATCAGTGGATGAAGTGTGCAAAACGTATAAAGGGGGCAGGGAAGAAATACCCTGGTCCTCTTGATCTGCTTAGGGGTCCCACAAGGACCCCCAGGGCCCAATTCTTTATTTTTTTTTAACCGAAAAATGTGCGCTGCGTGCGCGGATCCTGCCGTAAAAAAACAACAAAAAACAAAGCGTGGGCATTAATAATTGTGACCCTCAGGGCCAGCTCCTGCAGTGTCCCGGGGTGCGCACCCCCGGGACACTGCTGTTTGCTATGGCAGGGCAAGAGCCGAGGCTCCCGCTCTGTCATAGCAAACTTGGTTTGGATTTAAAAGAGAGAGCAGGGAAACCTGCTCTCTCTTTCAAAATCCAAACCATTTTGCTTTTCCTCATGGGGAGCTGCATGTTTACAGCTACCTCGTGTGGAAAAACAATGCCGGCACCCAAAGGACGCGGGGAGCCGGCTGGGACCGTGGGGGCACTGGGGCTCCCCCCACGGTCCCCAACGTTATAAATGAACCCCGTGGGAAGGGGTCCCCGGGGAGAATAGAAATTAGTGATAGGTGCTATTTTTTTTAAGCGCGGCCCCCTGGTGTGCACACGTTGGGTGCACGACTCCTATCGCGTTAGGTGCACGATTCCGCTTGCAGCCCCTGGTGTGTACGTGTTGGGTGCACGATTCCTCTCGCGTAGGGTGCGCAACTCCTAACACGTCGGGTGCGCGACACCAAGCAAAAAATAATGAAATATTTTGGGGATAAACATCAAGCTTATGTGTTTCGGTCTTGAGTGGCCCTAAAAAGAGCTGTTGTGTTTATTGAGAGATTTTGGTACTTATAAGTAAGTACCTATACAGAGTCTAAAGTTGTTGTTGAGGAAGACTCTGTTTTACTGATGAGGGTACACACAATCCACACTCTAAGCATCTTGAAAGGAGGTCTGGATGCACTCAGATGGTCTCTGTAAATGAAATGGCAGTTTGAAAACTAATATTTTTCGAAAATGGTAGATAAGATAAAGTTTTGAAAAAAAAAGAAAAGATTGGTTGTTTGAGAACATTCTAGTCTGAAAAGTAGGGTGCATGTTTCTCTTTTTTAAAAGCATGTTTCTTATTGGTTAACAAAAACTGTTTGAAAAGAACATCATATAGGATAAGCTGGTTTAGTGAAAAGTCAAGCACACTTGCTGTTTTGATTAGCAACACTGTGTGGTGAACTTGTGACCTGTGTGCTCAGTTGAGTGTTCCATGAACTGTTACTATGGTAACAGGCAGAAGGCACATTGGGTGTAGGGTTCAAGCTTATGTCAATTGGAAAGGGTTGAAATGTGTAACCAATAGAAATGTGTGTTTGCTTTTGAATTAATGTGGGAAGCAATGTGATTTGATATTTACATGTATATGTGTGCAGAATGAGAGGGAAACTTTGCCATTCGTTGGTTTTCCTGAAAGCAGTACAATATAGAGATTCTGTATAAGAAAATCTAGTGTGTGACTGACATACTTCTAACTCTACAAAACAATTTGAAAGGTGAGTTATTAATTTGTGAGGGGATGTATGTGGTGCATTTTGTTTTTAATAAGAGTAATGTGTTTCTCCTGATAAAAGTCCAGGGAGTAGTTTTTCTTGTCTAGAATCACATGGTGAGTCTGTGTGCATTTGGGAATCATTGTGACAGAAAAAAGTGGGTAGTTCATGTGTTTGCAGACATATAACTGCTTAAAAACTTTTCCTTTTTTCATGTTTTGGTAGAATTAGAAACCTGTTATTGCTTACGTATTTGCAAAATGAGTGAGGCTTCTACACTAATGTGCAGTAGTAAAATATGTGCAAAGTGTGCAGTCACCTTACCTCTTGTAGACTAGTAAATGTGTTTTGGAAAAATGCAAGGGATAGTGCTGCTTGTCTAGAATCACACTGTGAGTCTGTGTGCATTTGGGCAACCATTGTGAGAGAAGCATTTGGTTACATCGGGTATTTGCTGAGCGATAACTTTTAAAATCTGTCATGTTGTCAAGTTTTGGTAGCATTAGAAGCCAGTCATTGCTTATGCATTCAGAAAATGAGTCAGGCTTTCACAGTAGTGTGCCGTTTTGAAATATGTAGAATGTGTGCAGTCACTTTACCCCTTCCAGACTAGTGAATGTGTTTTTGTAAAGTACAAGGAACAGTGTTGTTTGTCTAGAATCACACTGTGAGTCTGTGTGCATTTGGGAACCATTGTGAAAGAAGCATTTGGGTATTTCATGTTTTTGCAGACACATAAGTGCTTAGAAAACTATCCTGTTCTCACATTTTGGTAGAATTAGAAACCAGTTATTGTTTATGTATTTTCAAAATGAGTCAGGCTTCAACACTAAAATGCAGTGCTAAAATATGGGGAATGTATGCACTCATCTTACCCCTTGTAGACTAGTAAATGTGTTTTGGTAAAAAGCAAGGGATAGTGTTGCTTGTCTAGAACCACACTGTGAGTCTGTGTGCATGTAGGCAACCATTGTGAGAGAAGCATTTGGTTACATCGGGTATTTGCTGAGAAATAACTGTTTTCAAATCTGTCATGTTGTCAAGTTTTAGTAGCATTAGAAGCCAGTCATTGCTTCTGCATTCAGAAAATGAGTCAGGCTTTCACAGTAGTGTGCAGTATTAAAATATGTACAATGTGTGCAGTCATCTTACCCCTTCCAGACTAGTGAATGTGTTTTGGTAAAGTCCAAGTAATAGTGTTGCTTGTCTAGAATCACACTGTGAGTCTCAGTGCATTTGGGAACCATTGTGAGAGAAGCATTTGGGTACCTCATGTGTTTGCATACACATAACTGCTTAAAAACCTTTCCAGTTCTCAAGTTTTGGTCAAATTAGAAGCCAGTCATTGTTTATGCATTTGGAAAATGAGTCAGGCTTTGACACTAAAGTGCAGTACTGAAACATGTAGATTGTGTGCAGTCACCTTACCCCTTCCAGGGTAGTGAATGTGTTTTGATAAAGTCCAAGGGATAGTGTTGCTTGTCTAGAATCACACTGTGAGTCTGTGTGCATTTGGGCAACCATTGTGAGAGAAGCATTTGGTTACATCGGGTATTTGCTGAGCGATAACTTTTAAAATCTGTCATGTTGTCAAGTTTTAGTAGCATTAGAAGCCAGTCATTGCTTATGCATTCAGAAAATGAGTCAGGCTTTCACAGTAGTGTGCCGTTTTGAAATATGTAGAATGTGTGCAGTCACTTTACCCCTTCCAGACTAGTGAATGTGTTTTTGTAAAGTACAAGGAACAGTGTTGTTTGTCTAGAATCACACTGTGAGTCTGTGTGCATTTGGGAACCATTGTGAAAGAAGCATTTGGGTATTTCATGTTTTTGCAGACACATAAGTGCTTAGAAACCTATCCTGTTCTCACATTTTGGTAGAATTAGAAACCAGTTATTGTTTATGTATTTTCAAAATGAGTCAGGCTTCAACACTAAAATGCAGTGCTAAAATATGGGGAATGTATGCACTCATCTTACCCCTTGTAGACTAGTAAATGTGTTTTGGTAAAAAGCAAGGGATAGTGTTGCTTGTCTAGAACCACACTGTGAGTCTGTGTGCATGTAGGCAACCATTGTGAGAGAAGCATTTGGTTACATCGGGTATTTGCTGAGAAAGAACTGTTTTCAAATCTGTCATGTTGTCAAGTTTTAGTAGCATTAGAAGCCAGTCATTGCTTCTGCATTCAGAAAATGAGTCAGGCTTTCACAGTAGTGTGCAGTATTAAAATATGTACAATGTGTGCAGTCATCTTACCCCTTCCAGACTAGTGAATGTGTTTTGGTAAAGTCCAAGTAATAGTGTTGCTTGTCTAGAATCACACTGTGAGTCTCAGTGCATTTGGGAACCATTGTGAGAGAAGCATTTGGGTACCTCATGTGTTTGCATACACATAACTGCTTAAAAACCTTTCCAGTTCTCAAGTTTTGGTCAAATTAGAAGCCAGTCATTGTTTATGCATTTGGAAAATGAGTCAGGCTTTGACACTAAAGTGCAGTACTGAAACATGTAGATTGTGTGCAGTCACCTTACCCCTTCCAGAGTAGTGAATGTGTTTTGATAAAGTCCAAGGGATAGTGTTGCTTGTCTAGAATCACACTGTGAGTCTGTGTGCATTTGGGCAACCATTGTGAGAGAAGCATTTGGTTACATCAGGTATTTGCTGAGAGATAACTGTTTTAAAATCTGTCATGTTGTCACGTTTTAGTACCATTAAAAGCCAGTCATTGCTTATGCATTCAGAAAATGAGGCAGGCTTTCACAGTAGTGTGCCATATTGAAATATGTAGAATGTGTGCAGTCACTTTACCCCTTCCAGACTAGTGAATGTGTTTTGGTAAAGTACAAGGAATAGTGTTGTTTATCTAGAATCACACTGTGAGTCTGTGTGCATTTGAGAACCATTGTGAGAGAAGCATTTGGGTATTTCATGTTTTTGCAGACACATAAGTGCTTAAAAACCTATCCTGTGCTCACGTTTTGGTAAAATTAGAAACCAGTTCATGTTTATATATTTTCAAAATGAGTCAGGCTTCACCACTAAAATGCAGTGCTAAAATATGTGGAATGTATGCATTCATCTTACCCCTTGTAGACAAGTAAATGTGTTTTGGTAAAAAGCAAGGGATAGTGTTGTTTGTCTAGAATCACACTATGAGTCTGTGTGCATTTGTGAATCATTCTGAGAGAAACATTTGGATATTTCTTTGGTTGCAGATACATACATGGTTATAAACCTATCCTGTTCTTACGTTTTGGTAGAAATAGAAACCATTTATTGTTTATGTGTTTGCAAAATGAATCAGGCTTATACACTAATGTGCAGTAGTAAAATATGTGGAATGTGTGAAGTCACATTACCTCTTCAAGAATAGTATTGTGTTTTGGTAAAATCCAAGGGATAGTGTTTGTTCTCTAGAATCACACTGTGAGTCCGTGTGCATTTAGGAACAATTCTGAGAGAAGGATTTGGGTATTTCATGTGTTTGCAGACACATAACTGCTTAAAAACCTATCCTGTTCTCACATTTTGGTAGAATTAGAAACCAGTCATTGCTTATGTATTTGTAAAATGAGTCAGGCTTCTACAATAATGTGCAGTAGTAATATATGTGAATTGTGTGTACTCCGTTTACCCATTCCAGACAAGAAAATGTGTTTTGGTAATATGCAAGGGATAGTGTTGCTTGTCTAGAATCACACTGTGAGTCTGTATGCATTTAGGAACCATTCTGAGAGAAGATTTTGGGTACTTCATGTCTTTGCATACACATAGGGGTCGATTCTGATCCTGGAGAAACCGGGTACGAACCGTCGGTCGCAGCGTTTTCTCCGTCCGACTCGCACCCGGTATAAACACCATACAAACATGCAAGTATGATTCGTACGGAAACACCATTTCCGTACGATTCGTACAAAACACCGACCGACACAAAAACACATACAAATGTGATCCAGGACGGCACGTACGCGACATGCGGACGGAGTCAGGCAGCTTTTTACGTACCAGCAAGTACGATTCGTACCGACAGCACTACAGACGGCTACATTTTTACGTCACACAAAAAGTGCCGGAAAAGCTAAGTACGCCACGAAGCGTGAGGAAAAGGGGCCTGTTACGCGCCGAACAACCGTCCATCCCCCCGTATGTCCGTGCCGTACCCCCAGCCCCCCCGTATGTCTGCGATGTACCCGCACCCCACCCGTGTATGTCCGCGACGTACCCGCACCCCACCCGTGTATGTCCGCGACGTACCCGCACCCCACCCATGTACGTCCGCGACGTACACCCACCCCACCCGTGTATGTCCGCGACGTACCCGCACCCCACCCATGTATGTCCGGTGCGGACCCCCACCCCACCCCCGTATGTATGGTGCGGACCCCCAGCGCGTAGCACTGGGGGTCCGCACCGTACATACGGGAGTGGGGGTTCGCACCGTACATACGGGGGGGTGGGGGTTCGCACCGTACATACGGGGGTGGGGGTTCACACCGTACATACGGGGGGGTGGGGGTTCGCAGCGTACATACGGGGGTGGGGGTTCGCACAGTACATACGGGGGTGGGGGTTCGCACCGTACATACGGGGGGTTCGCACCGTACATACGGGGGTGGGGTGGGGGTCCGCACCGGACATACACGGGTGGGGTGCGGGTACATCGCGGACATACATGGGTGGGGTGCGGGTACGTCGCGAACATACGGGGGGCTGGGGGTACGTCGCGGACATGGGGGGGTGTTCGGCGCGTATGCGGGCACATGTTTGGACGTCTCCATGGTTGCTATGGAGGTTCGCGCCGTACGGTGTTTTTACCATACGGTTGTGGATTCAGACGGACGGGACGGATCGTACTTGCGCGTTCGGACGTCGGTTTACCGAGACGTACGTAAAACCGTCCGGGGACGTGTCGGACACTTTTTCCGATCCGAGGACGTGTCGGGGTATATTCCCAATGCGATTCGTATGGTGTTTTTTACATATGAATCGTACTTGCCAGTTTGTACGGGACTTGTACGATTCGTAGGTAAAAAAATCCGGATACGATTCTTATGGGGAATATTTCTCCAGGATCGGAATCGGCCCCTTAACTGGTTAAAAAACTCTAATCATTCAGTTAGTACCCAAGTACTCATGCAGTGAGCCAGACCTTAGCACATGGATTGATTCAAATGCCTATCCACTATGCATGCAGTCCTCTAACCACCTACACACTTGTCTTTCACACCTTCAATTCCCCAGTCAGTATCCATACACTTCCAGTAAACACCCTGTCACTCCCCTTACACTCCTCCAGTGACCCACTCAGCACCATGTACTAATCCATTCACTGCGCCAAAACCCAAACACTTATAAATTCACCCAGGCACTCTCCTGGCAGTACTCTAATCATTCAGTCAGTACCCAAGTACTCATGCAGTGAGCCAGGCCTAAGCACATGGATTGATTCAAACGCCTATCCACTATGCATGCAGTCCTCTAACCACCTACACACTTGTCTTTCACACCTTCAATTCCACAGTCAGTAAAATGTTTGGTGTGTTTACAGCCAGTTGACAGCCAATTAGCATGCAGCTCGTGATCGGGAGGGTGCGCGCTGGGTGCGCATAGGGTGCGCGGATCCTCCGAGGCCATAGATATATCTATGATTTTACTTTTGATTTTCTCAGCAACTACTGAACGGATTAAAAAAACAAAAACTTTATCTAACATATTTATCATATATCCAACTTTTTTTGAATATTCCACAAAAACTACATCCTCAATAACAAACCATATATTACAAATCATCCATATGTAAAATGTTTTCTTCTAATAAAAATGAACAAAAAAACCAATAAAAAATATTAACAATATATTTAAAAATATATAAAATAAAACAATAAAAAATAGAGTTAAAATATTTAAAAATATATATTTTTTTAAATTTACTTTTTTAAAAATATGTTAAAAAAAGAAGTTAAAAAAATGAAGAAATACAGTATAAAAACGTAAATAAAACAATTAATACACTTAAAAATTATGATTTAGAAAACCTATGAAATTCAGTAAAAAACCATAGGTTAGAGATATGTTATAGTTAGGAATTAGCATTTAAAAAACCTTAGATTTTCACTGAAAAATCATAGGTTTCAGGGGTGTTATAGTTAGCTGGACATTTCACTCGTACAAAACCATAGAAATTCCTCCGTTATAGTTAGTTCTACTAACTATAACTTGCGCACCCGCAATCCACTGCTGATGATGTCACTTATTACATCATTCATGACATGGTCAGTGACATCACTGATGACATCACTGATGACATCTCAAATGACATCACTGATGACATCACTGATGACATCATCCATGTGACAATCAGATAAACCTCATCAAATATATATATATATAAATATATATATATATATATATATATGCATATTCTATATCTGCTTCATACATATAAGCAAAGTAATTTAACATTTTAAGGAAGCACATATGTATTTATATATATGTAAACACACACACACACATTTTTATAAATGAGCGTGTACATGCACGTACACACTTCCCAAATCACACTTTGTAGTGGCTTCAGCAGTTTCATCTGTGCCCCCCTAAAAAAACACTCCTAGAGACACCATCTGGCATAGCCGTTATTTTCTAATACTGACATCGGATAAAAACTGGGACTCATATGATACCTAATGTAGCTACTAGAACCCCATTGGGGCCGGTAAAGGGGAGTTCACATACTGAAGAGGAATGTTTACTGTCCTTGGAAGACATTGGGAGAGGGAATCTATTGTTTGGCAGCACCCCACTCAGATGGAGCATTTGGTCGCCAAACACACCCACAAACACCAAACATTCTGTCATATATTTCTGGACATTTTTTTATTTGATGAGAGAAACTTCTTACCAGAAGGAGTAGTCCCTATTAAGGAGGCTGGGTCCTACAAGCACACCCAAAATGTGTTATTTGTGCAGTGGTGCACCAATGACGAAACAAATGTTCCTACATGACTCCAGAGCTCTGATTTTCCTTTGTGTGCCTGAGGCACTGAATGACATGATAGCAGATGGTTAGGCAAATATGTGTTCTGTGCAACTCTGTGCTGCAGAATAGGCTCCACTCTTATCATTTTCAGGTCCACTCTTTATAGTTTAACCTTAATATCATTGCAGAAATATTGTGAAGCCAAAAAAATAGTGGAATACGAGATCTCAGGTAAGAGTATAATTTGTTTATTGTGTATTTATTATTGTAGTTAAAAATATTGACTTTTAAAATATCCTTGTTTATAATATTGTTTTTGTATGAAGTATGTTGGGTGATTTTGGTTTAATTGTTTATTGTATTTTATTTTGAATTTGTTTGTATTTCATTTTTGATATTTTATAATGCTTTACGAGTGGGTTGTAGGGTTCGTATTGGAATAGGGTAGAATTGATTTTAAATGTTTGTTTTATGAATTGTAGAATATTTTTTGATAAATTTTTTTAATTGTAAAATCATTTAGAGTTTATTGAATAATATCGATTTAAGGTCATTTTTTGGACAGCTTTACTTTCTAATTAGTGAAATATTAATGTAATACTATTGTTTTTTTGTAGGATTTATAAAAATTGTATTTTTGTTTAAAGATAGTTTTTTTTGTTTGGAGGTTCTGGTCAGAAGTTTGTTTTGTATATTAAAGGTAATCATTTATTTTATTAATTGTTATTACAGTTTATTTTGTATTAGATTTCTATTTATAAATTATAGTATTATTTTGAAATTGATATTATATTCATGATTGTTATTACAAATTTATATTTAGGTGTACTTTGTATGCTTTTTGGGGGACATAGAATATTTGGGGATTCTTTATATTTTTAATCGTGATCTGTACAAAAATATAATATTTAAAAAATAAATTAATTTAAATTTTAGTTAATTGTTATTAAATAAACTGTTATTTTTTTAAAGAATTGTCAATCATTTATTTCTAGTGTAAAAAAATATATAATTTATTGCTTTTAAATAAAGGTTGTATTAACCAATTGCTGTGATTGTATTAGTATTGCTTATCTATTGAGGCAGTTACCTTTGTATTTTAATATATTTTTTTATCAATTTATAATTTTATTTTGTGCCTTTAAGCTACTATTTAGATATTTTAAATTATGTTATAGTATTAGTGTATGTTTAAGTTTATTTTTAATTCTTTCCTTTCTGTGTATTATATTTTTAATGATGTTGTAAAATGTGGATTGTTATCAGTAAGCTTATACTGTATTTATGGAAGTTAATGGGTAGGGTTTACTTGATCATCTAGAAACATGGATAGCTAAAAAACGGAAATTCTCATACATTCAATATGGTTTTAGGAGATGCTTGGGCACTATTGAGCAGTGCCTTAATCTCCATCTGGTGATAAATTAATATATGTTGGCAAAAAGCTGCAATCTCTATCTAGGATTAATGGACCTGACATCGGTCTTTGACTGTGTGGTGAGAGGGATTCTTTGGGAAAAGATGTTGGGAAGGAACATAGATGCACCAATGGTTTATTTTTTTTAGCTCAGATGCATCAGGACGTAACATGAAGAGTTAGATATGGGGCAGACGGTGACCGGTCAGCCCCGTTAAAATGAACCGTGGGGTCAGACAAGGGTGTGTGCTAGCCCCGTCTTGTTTTGTTTATACATTAATGATCTGGAGAGTTAGCTGAATGAGGGGGCAGCTGATGTTCCAAGGGTGGGCCGGAGAAATCTCCCCACATTATTATATGCGGCCGACTGTGTTTTGATCTCAAGAACTAGAGTAGGCTTACAAATCCTTTTAAACAGATTCCATGATTTTATGAGCAATTTGGGCCTAAAGACGAATATAACTAAGTCACACGTCATGGTGGTGGTGAAACCACACTGTAAATTAAGATCTTGTTTTATTAATAAGGACAAGCTACTTCAGGTATCAAACGTTTCCTATCTGGGTGTCCCTTTTGACCATAAATGCTCCTTGCTTCACCTTATTGAGGTTAGGAAGAGGAGTTTCGATAAAACTCTTGAGGCTTTATTCAGGTTTGCAAGGAAATTGGGCTCCAAACCCATTGATGCAATAATTAACATCTCTATTGTACTGTCATCTTGTATGGGGGTTGGGTATGGAGATTTTGTAATGTTTCTACCCAACAAACAACAGAAAATATCTCCCTAGATGACTAATGTCAGTCCCTTCGAGCCACCCAAGTTTCTTATGTCATATGGAACTAGGCCTGACTCCTTTAACACATCCCATTCAAACTGCCCCTGTTATGTTATGGCACTCGATTTGGACAAACGAAGAACTAGCACTTAATCGAGCAATAATTTGGGATTGTTTAAGTTTGGACCATGCTTACAAAATACTCTGGCTTAGTTACATCAAGAGACAGTTGAATCTTATAGGGAGGCGAGATTGTTTTACCAACCCATAACTTATCACCACCGTCACAAAAATCTCAGCTAAAGCAGGAATTTGTAACTGTTTTGACTGAGCATAGGGAATGCACCGAATTCAGCAAGAAGCGTGTAGCTGATTACCTCCCCTTGGTCATCACTGAAAGAATAGAGTCATACCTTTTGTTTCCTTTTTGTCACTCTATAAGATTTTATCTTATTAGATTTAGACTTAATATCACCCATTTACTGGTTTCTTATCCCAGCAAAGTTTATATTGACTCTCACCTGGACCTCTGTCCATGAGAGTCAAACTCATCCCAGAATATACTGTACTTCCTTTTTTTCTGCCAACTATACTCTAAACCACAAAGAGAATTTATTATTCCATTACAGAGAATGTTGAACATTAGGAATGCAGGCCAGCACTATTTTACCTTCAGCTTCTTCAAACAGAATACATATGTCAAATGATTTATAAATTAATTCCGTCGCAGTGCATTTAAGATGTTTAGTAGGGAAATTATCAATTTTAAACTAGCACTGCATTTTATGTTAAAAAATTGCTCATACAGAATACACTTTTTTTTTAAAGGACATCAATTTTTGCACTTTTATGAGGCGCTTTGCACTTTAAACGTCTTTCATGGCCAGATGGCAAGGAAATCATTAACTTTTTGCCGTCTAAGTAAAAATTGTAATGTAACTTGTATGATTGTAAATTTTCTAAACATTAACTGAGCATTGGAGGGTATATATATGGAAATGTTAACACATACTTTTATACATCTGTCTGAGGAAATCATATTTTAGATGAGTTGACATGTTCTGTGCATAATGTGTAATGATTTGTTATGTCCATGTATTCTTATGTTACTTTTATGGTTGTTAAACTGAATAAAGTTTGCTGACTGAATATACTTCCTGTACTTTTGTAATGTTAATAGTTAGAATCAGATTTTGACCCCATCACGCACCCCCAAATCCCAACACATTCCCCAATGTGGTTAAATTTGGAGTGGAAACTGTAAGTCTGATCTCCCTTCCCCCCAATGTCTAACATGTTCCCCAACATGGCTAAGCTTAGTGTAGGAACAAGAAATGTGACTCTGCACAAAGTCCAACACCTTCATCAATATGGCTAGGTTTGGAGTGGGGAATAGTGAATCTAACTCCCCATAGTCAAATATGTTGCCCAATGTGACTACGTTTGAAGTGGGAATAGTGTATCTAACACCCTACAAAGTCCAACACATTCCCCTGTGAGGCTACGGTTGATGAGGGATTAGAGAATCTAACCCTCAGAGTCGAACACTTTCCCAAGTGTGGTTATATTTGAAGTAGGAGTATGTAATCTGACACCCCACAAAGTCCAACACTGTCCCTAATGATGTTAAGTTTGAAGTGGGAATAGTAAATCTACCCCAACGCTCACCGAGAATCCAACACTTCCCTCAGTGAGTATAAGTTTGGAGTCGAAATAGTATATCTGAACTCACCACCCCAAGTTCAACATTATCCCCATGGTGGCTAAGTTTGGAGTGGGAATAGTATATCTGAAGCTCCACAAAGTCCAACACCCCAATGTTACTAAGTTCGGAATGGGAATAATACATGAAACCCCTCAAAGTCCAACACTTTCCCCAATGTGACTAATTTGGAGTAGGAATAATACATGCTGGAAATTTGCCCTTTCAGTGTGGTCACCTTGAATTTTTTGCCTTTTCGCTGAACTCTGTTTTTGTTAGCCATAGAACTCAGCTTATTTACTCTTCAAGTAGTAAACTACTTGTGCTCCTCCTTTTAACATGCTGAAATTTGTATGCACCAGATTGGCATATGTAACTTACCTATTAGTACCTAGTATGTGGTACAGAGTGTACTTGTAATTTAAATGTCAGTAGTGGGTTCCAGCATCCACTGTGCCACCCACTGCAGTAACCCAGAAAACCTGTCACCAGACCTACCATTGTAGCCTGACTGTGCAGTTTTAATTACCAATTTGACCTGTCAATATAAACCCTTTTTGACAGATCTAAACCTTCCTTTGAAGTATTAATAAGTCACCTCTAAGTAGGCCGAATTGCCATAAGGCAGGGTGCATGGTATAAAAGTAAGACATGGAAATGTTTACTCTTCCACAGACTTACAGTGAAAAAGACCCAAAAGTTATTTTCTTTGTAGCAATGTTTTACATGATTGCATGTAATAATGTTTATTTTGGTTTGGAAGCAGCTAGAAAAGTAATTCATGGACTCTTTAGTAGATTTATTAAATATCCAAGATAATGCTAAAATTTAGTTTTCTATGATTATTAAGGAAGTTATTTTTGCTGCCATGAATCCCTGGAAGCTAATCTGCTTTTTGCTCTCCCACTTCTGCCTGCCAGTAATTGGCATGTGAATAGGTGAGAAAGAGGTGCAAACTTGTTCCTAAGACAGGGACAAGAGGCCTTGAGTGCGGGGAGGGGTTGTTATGCCCTTGACAGTATGGCCTATGGCTGGGCCCAGAAACTTTATTAACTTCAAAGAGGCCTACATATGTATCTCCCACCCAGGCCTGTACCCTTCTTGTTTCCCCCATCCTGAGATGCCCCAATCAAAGTGGGCCTCTTGTTGACATCACAGTGCCAAATCCTGCCAGAGTGTCAAAACCTCCTTGACAGATCTGCTGAGGTTTTACATATCACACTTGGGGGGCACTTCAAAGGGTGACCACAGGAGCCCAAGCCAATTCTTGTGTATTCACTGTCTGGTTGCTGAAAGCTCAGCATCTGTTCTACAAGTCTTCTGTCTCTGAGGTTGTTATAGGTACTGGACCTGCCTCAAACTAGATTTTAGAGTAAGATGTGGGAGGACACTAAGATTACTACTGTACATTCCTCACACACATCTCCAGCCCTCAGAGCCCATGTTTACTGTGGCTGAAGACTTTTGCCATCTTGAAAATGCACACAATAGGTAGTATAAGCCCTGGGGACCTTTACCCCATTGGTTAGGACGTCCTCAGTGGTCATTCTCACCCACCAGCTTGTGCGAGGCATAAATGTGGCATCTCCAGGCACCAACTTAAGAACACTCCGGGACCTGTGAAAGATCAGAAGAGAACTGACCCTTCTATCTGAGACATTAAAAGCTTAGAAGATGTAACTTGCTCTCCCTCTTGTACTCAGGATAAAGAAGTGGACTCCAAGAGTTATATGGCTGACTGCCTGTTAAAGCAACAGGGACACAACAAGCTACAAGAGGCTTTTTCCTGCAACTAGCCAGCTAGCCAGTGGCAACTGGACCTATACTGGAACCTCCTATTGGACTCTTCCTGCCACTATGTGAGTCTCCAAGTGCCCCCACTGAGATCCTGGGGGGTAGGGGGTTTAAAGTGTATTACTGTGGTGGATTGGGACTTACATGACTAAATCAGAAGTAACATGTTATGTCCCAGAAAAACTCATTTGGTGTATCAACCTATGCTCCACAGTGGTCAGTGTCAAGTTGAACCTCAGTAATGTTCTACCGCAACCTTTGATTATGATGGGCAATTTGTGCTTCGTGTAGCTATTCTTTCTTAAAACTTCACAATTCATATATTTGGTTCCTCCTATTGGTTGTTTGTCATTTTTGTGTCATATTGTCTATAACAATCTAATCTATTTCTCAAAATAATTTTTTGTAATGTTTTGAATTTTGACTTTCTTACTGTTTTAGTGCTGTCTGAATACATAGGGCCTCTGAGATAAGCCTGTCTGCTCTGTGCCATAGATGCCAGGGGGTTGACCTCAGGTTTATTTAGAGACTTTAGTGGTCCAACCCAACAAGGACTGTGATTATTACGTGGGATGGGTACTTACCCTATCAAGAAACATCCCAGTTGTTATAGTACATTTAACCCAGCAAAGTCCAAAATTTCCCTCAGGGCCTACCTTTGAATTGGAAATTGTTCATATCACACCTTGCACAATCCAACAGTTTCCCCAGTGTGCTTAGGTAGGGAGTAGAAATATGAAATGTGACAGTTTATAGAGTTCAGCCCTTTCTTTAGTGTACCTATGCGTGGAATGGTAATAGCGTATTTTGTGCTCCACCAAGTCCAAGATTTTCCACTATGTGGCTATGTTAGGAGTGGGAATAGAAAATTCTAAGGCCCCAGAGTGCAGTACTTTCCCCAGTATGGCTAAGTGGGGAGTGAGAAATGGTCAATCTGTCACCCCACAAAGTCCAATACTTTCCCCTGTGTGGCTGCGTTTGTGGTGGGGAATAGTAAATCTAACTCCCCAGAGTCCAGCATTTTGTCAAATGTGGGTAGTTTGGAGTAGGAATAGTATATTGTGAACTCCACACTTACCCCAATGGGGCTACTTTTGGAGAGGGAGTAGTATTTTTAACCCCCAGGAGTCCAACACTTTGCTCAATGTGGCTAATTTTGAAGCGGGAATAGTATATTTAACAATCAACAAACGACAACACTTTCCACAACGTGGCTAGATTTGGAGTGCAAATAGTAAATCTGACAGACTTCAGAGTCCAGCACGTTTTCCAATGTGGCTCCGCTTGGAATGGGAATAGTATATTTGGTCTCCCACCAAGTCCAATACTTTCCAAAATGTGTCTAAGTTAGGAGTAGGAATATGAAATCTGACAGTCCACCGTCCAAAACCCTTCCCAATGTGTCTACGTTTAAAGTGTCAAATAGTATATCTGACAAACCAAAAAGTCCAACTCTTTCTCAAATGTGTCTAAGTTTATAGTGGGACTGTAAATCTGAACTCCTCAGAATCTGACATTTTCCACAGTGTGGCTAAAAGTTTGCAGTGGGAATAGTAAATCCGACACCCTAGAGCCTAACACTTTTCCCAGTGTATTTACATTTTAAGTTGTCATAGTACATATGAAATTCCCAGAGTGTAACACTTTTCTCAATGTTTGTACGATTGGAGTGGGAATAGTAAATACCACACCACCAAAGTCAACACTTTCCCCAATGTGCTTCAGTTTGGAGTTGGAATTGTTAGTATTAGCCCCCTAAAGCAATACATTATAACACATTTAAAAAAAAAGAAAAAAAATTTATTTAATATATTTATAATGTAGAACACAGTATTTTTTCCTAATGTTAGTTTAAGATGTATATATATAATATTTCAATGAATGAAAATGACTTTGTGTAATTAAAAATGCAAAATTAAATACATATAAAGTTGTTGTTACATAGTCATTCAATGATTTAACATTATATTGGTTCTAACATTTTTTGTAATATATATATATATATATATATATCACATTCTCATTGTTACTATTTTTGCTATATATTAATAACTATTGTAGACAAATTAGGTATATTTATTTATAAGCCTTTTTCATATACATTTAATATGTATAACATTTTTTATAATATTTTTGACATTTTTAAACATTTTATTCACTTTTTTGCATTTTGTAAATTCTCTTTATTGGGTATTTTCAATATATTCAAAACATTGGACCGCAGTCCGATTACAAAACAGCATACATCAGGGACTCAACATGTTAGGAAGAGAGGAATATTACATATAATGTTCAAATAGATTCCCTTCCTCATCCACCCCACACATAGACTAGCCATGATGTGATCTGTTATGAAACAGTTATTGTCCATAAATTGTTTACCCTTTCGTTGAGACAATATCAGTCTGTAGGCTCTGATAACATGTTTATTTGATTACTGTACTCCAAACTAGCCACATAGTACTGAAGTGGGCCCCAGAAATCCTGTGGTCTCATTCATGGTAGCCTTAGGAATGGTTCAGTAAGTTCCCAACACCTGATCATGTCCTCGAGCCAGGGTTGGCATTGGGTTATGACTTTACCTCCCCATGTCATTGCCACCCTGCAACGACCCAGCAGAGCCACCATCATGAAGAACTTTCTGTGATGTTTGGGGGCGTCTTTCATATAACCCAGCAATGCCATCATCTGGGTGGCTGTTTCCGCATAATTTTTATTTACATTTTTCCGCAGTTTTTTTATTGGTAGCTGTATTTTGTAGTCTGTCTTCTTTGTTGTTGTTTAGTGGCTGGTTTTGATCATGACGGTTCCTAATTACGGATTACAGTGCAGGTAAGAATCGTATCTAACTTACTTATTAGGTACTTAGGATCATGGGGAGTAGATTGGTACTTCGGTTAAGTGTTGTAAGCAAGATTTAATTAGTTTTGGGTCTGTTGTAGAAACATCAGCTTTTTACTTTATCAGAGTTAAAATGGTGGATCACAGCTGGCAGACCGAGTATTAAGATTCATTGCCTCAATGGGAAGGCTTTACAGACCAGAGGAGTCAAAAGCAGATTGGGATGTCCCTGGTTTTCACCCAGTTCATTGCAGGCCTCAGGATATTGAAGATAAGTCTCTTCTCTGTTGCTACACAATCTTCATACAGCAAATAGAGAGAAGAAACAGTGCAGCAATGGATATCAGCTACAGAATTAGGTCTAGTTCAGGGTCGCCAACCTTTTCTATAAATAGATTTTTTTCTGATGAGAGAAAAAAGTCTTGAGCTACTAATGTCTTTGACCATTGTTGATGTAGTGACCACATAAAATACAATTACAATAACAACACCACACCTCGCAGGATTACTGGTAGCGTCCTTCAGATGTATGTCACAATATGGTGTGACAAAATATTGTGATGCCAAAATATCATATCCAGATATTTGACTAACATGTTATCATGAAAGTGCTTATATACAGGTATGTATAGATTTACTGTGATTAGCTCCACATACCTTGAAAATACAGATATATTCAGTGTAAGAAAGTCCCTCTTTTTATATGATCTCCCCCCAAATTATTGGGCTGATGTTACTGTTTTTGTTTGCTCTGACATGCACTGGGCCCTGCTGACCAGGACCCGGTGCATGTGCTCTGACCCCTCAAAGTGCATGTGCAGTTGGCTAATCCCAGATTGGCATATTTAATTTACCTAAAAAACACTAGTATATGGTACAAAATTTTACCCAGGGAGAAGAAGTTAAATGTCACTACTGGACTGCATCACTTATTATGCCACCTCTACATTGACAAGGTGAACGCATGGCTCCAGTTCTGCCACTGCCGCTTAGTCATGCAGCTTTTAAACTGCCAAACCGACATGGCAATATAAACCCCTTTGCCAGTTCAAAAACCTCCTTTTTTTGATATTTTAAAGTCACCCCTAGGGAAGGCCTTAGTAGCCCACAAGGCAGGGTGCTAAATATTAAACAGAAGTACATGTTCCTTTTAACCTTTAAATGTCCTGAGAGTGCTAACTCAAAATTGTCGTTTTCACTGTAGCACAGCCGGTGGCTCCATTACCTAACATGCAGTTTCCCTAGTCCACATGCTAAGTGCTAACTTCCATTCAGGACCACGAAACCTAATACTCCAGGATATCAAATTCATCATTATATTAAACCCGACTTGATGCTTAAGTAGGAATTAATGTGACCTTTAATACAAAGATTACTTTAGAGAGTCACTGCTTTTAAGATATCCTGCTAAGAGATGTGAAGCGCTCCCAGAAAAGGGATGCAAAGGGTCTGCTAGATGGAGGAGGTGTGACATTCTCTTGCCAGGATGGCTGAAGGGCAGTGACCACAGATGGCTCACCTTCAAATGGGCTCCCACCTCTGAGAGCAAATGGGAGTCACACCTTAGCTTACCAGCTTCTTTGTGTAGATAGACAGGTTGTCATGTCCTCCAGAGGGGGAAACCCATTGCAGAGCCAGTTTCCTAGGCGGTGTGGCTCCATATACTGGACCCACCTCTGTGCTGTGCCCCTGGCTCTGTATCAGGAAAGAGGGTCCCTGACATCTTGGATGGGAGCAGAGAGAGGAAGTATGGCACACAGGAAATTAAGTAAAAGTGGGTATGGCTGCCCTGTGGGAATAATTGCCCCATTGGCTTGTGAGTCCTCCCCACCCATAAACTTGCAATTGGCATAAAAGTGGCACCTCTAGGGTTCATTTTCAGAATACTGCTGGACTGGAATAGAACAGAAGAAGTGCTGCACCTGCTTAGCCTGTGGATCCTAGAAAGGCAGGCTGCACCAGGAAAGACTGCACCTATTGCACCTAGTGGACCAAAAAAGGACTTCTGAAAGAGAAGGGTTGCAGATGCTCTTGAACCCTTGGAGAGAGACACTAAGGGCTGGACCTGCCGCTACTTGTGCCAATGACCTGTGAGAGGATGCCAAGCTTCAGAGACACAAAAGCTAAAGAAGCCATGCATTTGAAAAGTGCCCAGCTGACTAGTTTTCCTTGGACTTGCTCTGAACCTTGATGGTGTAGCTGAGCAATCCAGTCCTAGCCCCTCAGGTACTATACCCTTGACTAGAGTTAGAGTGTATTTTTTTTCACAACAGGACGTTTGAGCCAAAGAAAATGATTTTTAATCACAGAGCCCGAGGCTCATAGACTACTGCAGCTTGACTGTTATTAAGTAGCCTTGAATGGAGTCAAGAACCAAGGCTTTCACCAAACCCCTTGACTTCACTGAGCCATCGACATCAAACCCAAGGTTGGACTCCAGCTGCAGTGGACCCCACCAACCTCACCGCAAAAAAAAACAACAACAAAAAACAGAAACATACTTTTAATACGTAGTTCCCAATGCAGAGCTATAATCTAATGTACTAAGGTGAAATCCTTCCATGTGTATACACATTTTTGAATTAGAGAGACCTTATCATAATTAAGGCTCCCTGTTTTCCGTTTTTACTGATTTTTACAGATAAATACAGACAGAAAACTTTGTTTTTTTTCTCTGTATTTATCTTAAAATGTGGATAAAAACGGAAATTGGGTTGCTTTTTGAGTAATTCTAAATACTGTCTGCCAGGCCAGTAGATGTATAGATTGATAGGTAAGGGGGTTAAAAAAGAAGGACATTTTAGTAAAGAGGCTTTAAAAGCAGTAGATATGCACATGGTTGATACTGAAGTTTGCACATTTTCATATAAGTGAGTAGATTTATCTTCTGCGGGTGTTAACATCACTGAAACCTGGCAGGCATTCAAGCGTGCATATTTATCGGGAAAGTAAATGCGGAAATACACCGGTTTCAGCTTAATTTTTCCACAAAACCCAAATAAATATGGATAAATATAGATAAAATTAGCAAAAAATAAATATGGATAAATATAGACGGAAATAGCAAAAAAGTAAATACCATAAAACCGGGAGCCCTAATCATAACCTAACATAATCTGCTTGCTGTATGATTTAAATGCCAAAAAGTTTCACGGCTCTGCTTGTACACAGGCTCTTACAGACATAGCTGATCCTTTGCTTGGTTTGGGCCTTCCTGTCACTTTGTTGGCTCGCCCACTTATTCTGGAAACAAGCACTAAAAAACCCTTTAATAGATTGTGCCACAGAGCTTATTTCTGTACTGTTTCCATCTATTTTCCATCTTGCTGTTCATGGCTTAAGTAACTGAGAAAGTAGTTAATATGTAACTCTCATCCTTTCTTTTTTAATAGTCCACTCTTGATCATGCGCAGGAACATTAATTATCTCATGTAATAATTCATAATCTAGAGGATTAGCAGCCCTCATTGTACTGGGCCTTTCTGCATCCTTTGACCCCCATGCCTCAGTCTTGGGTTAGAAAGAAGCTGGGGTAGCCCTACTCTTTTCTGGATGGGCACACCCAGACCTCTACCATCTCTCCTTGTCAATCTATGATTCAAAACCTTACTTATAGTGCTGCTTAAGGTTCATCTCTTTGCCCATTGCTTTTTAACATCTATGTGGCCCCATTTACTAAATGAATTAGGTCCTTTAATCTGGCGTTAAAGGGCACAATGCTGAAGAAACCCAAATCATTCTTGTAATCGACAGGAATTTCTGCTTTGCTCAAGCTAACTGTTGTAATTGTCTGACTTCTGTAGGTCTTGATAATTGACAGTCTATATTCAGTATGGACCCACCAATTATGGTCTTTTTACTTAGATACCTACCCCAAACCCAATCTCCATGGTACATAAAGATGGCTTAATATTTGGTGAAAATATAGATTAGTCACTTCTGCATGTTTTTTCTTTTATCATTGCAATATCCTCAAGAACATTCTACCTCTTCTTCCCCTTTTCCTGGTTTACTGTGATTTTAGCAATTGTTGGCTCATGCCTAGATTATGGCAATGCTAACTATTTTATTTTCCAGGAGAGTCAAACTAAGAAACCCCAGTTGATACAGAATTTAGCAGCCAGAGTACTAAAGGTTGTCCCTCATAGAGCAACCATTTTGCACCATCTTAAACAACCCCATTGACTTTCAATAGCCACACTGACTAAGTTGAAAAGCTTGTCAATTTGCCATATGCCATGCAAAGACAGACTCCAGGCTTCATTCAGAACATGTTTATGTTCTACCAGCCTGTTAATAATCTCCATTTTGCCTCTTACTACCTTCTGGTTCTACCTAAAATTTGCAAATTACATACTGGAGATCGCTTCTTCTCATATATAGTAGTTTAGATCTGAAACAGAGAATCTCCTGCCTCTTCTGGGGAGGTAGAGGTCTTCCGGCATCACCTCCTCTGTAGAGGAGTCAGAGGGCAGACATTCCGCAGTAACGCTCCCTCTAACAGTGAGATCAGCGATCTTGCAGTACATCTCCCTCATTTTAGCAATACCAACAAAGCGCCCATTTTAATCATCTCTTATTTCCATCATTGGCATCAGGTAAAATGTGAATCAAACCACCCACCTATTTAGCCACCTATAGAAGTTCACTCAGAAGCCATAGATAATTACCCTAGAGGCATGACAGCCCATCAGGGTATTTTTCCACTGACCAGCAGCTGGGGCTCTAGATCTCAATAAATCTTGAGGCCTATCCTCCTTCCCATTGCAATAGATAAACATGATAATTTGTTATATTTAAAAGTGTGGCCTGGGCCTATGGCAAAAATGATTATCCAAGAAGTTGGATCTCTTGGTCATAGACACATTGATTTATTTCCTTGACATCCTCAAGTTCAGGTTTTCCAGATTTTTTTTATGTGCCTAGGTGTGAAGTATGCCTGCTTCCTCCAGCCCTCTCTTAATGCAGAAAGAAACAGAGGATAGAGTAGAGTTAATACAACACGTAAGGATGGCAGGCATGAACACCTATGTCATTGTATTAATTGTGGGGCTTTTAATTATCAGGTCATTGTAATTTCATGACCTGACTCACACCTGTGACGAAGCAGGTAGTGTGAGACCCTAATTCATTGCACACCCTCTTTTTACCCACTGTGCACGAAATGTGTATTTTGACTCAACAGGATATTGACAGCTAGCTATTAAAGTTTAGAATTGTTTACAGATTAATAATTTACCAATAGCTGTCTCGAACTTGCGGCAGCCAAGAACTGCTGAATATACAATTTGACCAACACAATCTACAATATGAGGGGGAGTGGCAGGCCGGAGGCAGAGGTGAGTCCGCAGGTGTGCACTAACACCCTAGATACTTCAAGTTCAGCGGGGCCTCCATAGAGGAGAGGACCCGGTGGGCTACCCCTACTAATTCCCTCTACATCCACCACGAGGCACAGTGTAAACTCCAATCCATCAGTATGTGTAATCTCCGACAAATCTCATGAGAAAGGATTAGGCTGCAGCTCGCATGAGAGAAATAAGCTATCAACAAAAGCTCCTGAAGAGATGAGCTTACCAGAGACAGCTTGTGTGCGCTTGGACTGGACTATAATGGGAAAAAGTGGTAAGAGAAAAATAATACTTTGAGAACTTGGGTTGTTGGTTGAGGAGGGTGAAACCCTGCTCAAGCAACAGCTACAATCCTTGTCAGGGTGAACCACTAAAATCACAAAATTACCCTGTGCTTAACCCTCTGGTAACTTGACACAAAAGCAGTTCGGGCTGGACTGTTCCCACAAAGAACTGGGTCAAGACTGATTTGCATATGGCTGGTTCCAAACTGGGGTGGTGTGGTGAGCAAAAGAATGATGGATTAAACCCAGATCCTTGTGAATGGGGGTGAAGTTTTGCATTGTCCAGCATTCTGTCCATCAATTGTTTCTTTTGCATATGTCACCCTAAGTGGGAAAGGTATGCCCAGACGTGGGTCCCGTGCTCACTACACCACTGGATTCAAGCTAGCCTGGCTGATGAAGGGTGATCCCCTGAAACTCGGTCCCAGGATGCTTGTTTCCGGTCCAGGGAGGACCTGGCTTGGCAGTTCGGGCTGGACTGTTCCCACAAGGAACAGGGTCAAGACTGATTTGCATATGGCTGGGTCCAAACTGGGGTGGTGTGGTGTGCAAAAGAATGATGGAGTAAAACCAGGTCCTTGTGACTGGGGGTGAATGTTTGCATTGTCCAGCATTCCGTCCATCAATTGTTTCTTTTGCAACTTTATAAAAGTGTCATTTTCAAGCTTTTGACTTAAAATCCAACTTTACCATTAAAGGAAATTTTAAATGACAATTTCTCAGATACCAAATATGACTTTCCTACCTGCTCCCAATGAAAAGTTAGCACTTATTAAATTTAATAAGGTAACCCAATGTTATCCAATGGGAGAGGTGGGCCTCACAGTAGTGAAAAACAAATGTGGTAGTTTTTCACTGGCAGGACATCTAAAACCTAAAATTACACATCCAACATTTTATTTACAATACACCCTGCTCTATGAGCTTCTAAGGCCTACATTAGGGGTGGCTTATATATAATAAAAAAAGAGTTTTAAGACTTTGCAAAGGGATTATTTTGCCAAGACGAATTGGCAGTTCAAAACTCATAACTGGCTACAATGGCAGGCTCGAGACATGTTTTAAGGGGCTACTTAGGTGGGTGGCATAAAAAGTGCTGCAGACCCACTAGTGCAAAAGAAAGAATGCGGAATGCTGTACAATCCAAAAATTCACCCCCAGTCACATGGATCTGGGTTTAATCCATCATTCTTTTGCTCACCACACCACCCCAGTTTGGACCCAGCCATATGCAAATCAGTCTTGATCCTGTTCCTTATGGTAACAGTCCAGCCCGAACTGCCAAGCTGGCCCACTAGCAGCATTTAATTTACGAGCCCTGGTTATGTGGTATAACACTTTACTAGGGATTTATAAGTATATGAAAAATGCCAATGAGGTGTAAGTCATTTTTATCACATCTTAGGGAGTGAGCACAAGCACTTTAACATTGGTTAGCAGTGGTAATGTGCAAAGAATAATAAGACCAACAAGAACAAATTCAGCAAAAATAGGAGGAGTGCAGGCAAAAAAAAGGGAGATGACCAACCTAAGGCTGACAGGTCTCACAAATATGCTATGTCACAAGGAAATAAATATTAATTAAACATTGAATACAATATCTATAAAAAGCAAGTAAGAAATATATGATGAAGTACATAAAATACTTTTCTTGACTGCAGGTAGCAAGAAAAGAGGACATCCAAAATGTTTATAGTGTTCCTGGTAAAGAATGGGTACTGCCATTAAGACTTTTTCTGTAGTTTGTTTCTCAGTTCACCACATGAGCTGTAGCTTTTGTCTTGGCTGCTAAATAAGTAAATGTAGGAAAAGAAGGCATCATTCTTGCCTTCTTGTCTTTAATAAAATCAAGAGTTTTTTTCAATAAAGCTAAGAAAATCTCCATTATGAGTGCCCTGGAAGGGGCGGAGGTATTTACTGGGCTCAGTAAATATCAACACTTCAGGGTGAGACATTAACCAGTGTAGTAAATACCTCGTATTCTGAGTATCCCCAATAAAAATTGGCTATTATATACAAAATTGCTACTTTTTGCTCAAATTCTGCTTGTTCCATAATTTACTAAGAGGTTTTCACCCAATACATTTCAGCTTCTTTGACCTGCCAATATTTATTAGGGGACAGATGTGGGTTGCAATAATGAGTTCAATACTTAACATTCTGTATGTGCTGTAACAGAGGTTACCAAACATATTAGAAATTAACAAGGCACTCATAATCGAAGTCTGAACTTGTCATAAATGAGCACAACTCATTGAAAGAACAGATCTGAATAAATCAGCGATTAAAACAGAAAGTTAGAACTGCTCATTTAGCAATTAAAATGCCCTACCAGCAAATGTTCAGCAGAGCAGACTCAACTTTCTAATGTGGGTTTAAAAAATACACAGATTATTATTCATAAAAGGAAGTAGGTTAATTGCAGTGGCTGCAGGTGGTCTCAAAAAGTGCTTTGTCACCAAAGACTCATTCTTTTGTAAGACTGTATGAAAGTCCTGGGAGCTGTTCATCAACAGCAGGGGCTATTCACAAAGGTAACTTACACTTTTGAGCAATTTACGTGTGTAATTCACTCTGACACTTTTGAGTAATTGTTGGCTATTCACAAAATCCGAATGTTAAGTTACTCAAAAGCGTAAGAGTAAACTACACATGCAAATTACTTGAAAGGTTGTTACCTTTGTGTTGTGCTACCTTTCCAAACCATTTACCACCATGTGAGCTGGAAAACTGACACTGCTACATCCGCAGCCTGTGCTGGTAAAGCCAGTGAGGCCGGGTGGGGGGGGGGGGGGGAGGAGGGGGGAGGGAGATTCCGACAGATGACCACAAGGAAAAATTAAATAATTCATTCATTTTCCCTCGTCGTCTGTCCAAACCCCCGACCCCCTACCCATCCTCACCGCTCTTACCTCCACAAGCCACAGCTGCCTCAATGTCTTCCTAAATAGATTTTTTAAAGCAGCACTGGTTTTTTAAGAAACGTGGACTACTTTAAAAAAAAAAGAAAAGGAAAAAAAGTTGACATTTGGGTCTGTGGTTCCTTGCCAGCATCAATCCTTTCTTTGTAGCCATTCACAGGGGATGCAAATCGCGAAATGCCTAATTAATATTAATAATGCAGGTCCTTCTGTGAACCCCTACAACCGGATATTTTGCAATGAGACTAAATAGTACATAAATATATTATAGACTGTTTGCAAAAAGTCTGTGCACAGCTTAGGACCACGTTTTGCGACCAATCTTTTGGTATATTGGGCCCAAGATGAGAGAAGGCCCTTGGACGCGTAATAAAGGGTATGACTAGTTTAGACAGGTAAGAAGTACGTTGTTAGCCCTCTTGTATTTATAAGCTGCTTTAGACAGCAGCAGTGATATTTTACATTCTGCACCAGTTACAGCCCTGCAATTTTGTAAAGCATGGGTTTGGATTACCTAAAATAACTTTTCACCTCTGTGCTCTGAGACACTCAGCATCATGTTATACATTTTTAAAAAGTCTGAAGCTGAAAGCTTTTTCAGATGAAACCTAAGAAGGCTAAAGTGGCCTTGCGAGTATTGAAGCGATAGGCAGAAGCAGAGACTTGATGAACCTAAAACAATATCTGCATTAGCGATGTACACAACCACATACAGAATTATGTATGAAGACCGCAGACAGTGCGTAGGCTTTACACATTGCTGCCAAGTGGTTTGATACCATGTGCAGGGATGTAGCTATGGATTTCTAAATGAGTGAACTGGTGCTGGGACCTATTGATGGGGGGCCCACAGCACCCCAATTATGGCTGCTTTTGCTACTCAAGCAAGGGCAGGGACATTTCCTTGCTTTTAGGAGGGTCCATGTGTGAAATCTTAAGTAAGTCCTTACTTTTTTTTAACTGCACTTTGCTTGCAGGTATTGTTTAGTCCATACTTACAAAAAGCTATTAGTCCCAGAATGCAACATCCTGTTGGCTAAAACGTCCATTCTGGTTAAAGGTATTAAACATGGCATGGGGTATCTTGGAAGGTAGGTTTACATGCTATAACTGCTTAATTGATGGTCCCAGACAGCAGTATTGAGCAAAATGTTTGAGTTAATGCTCATAATCAGCTTAATTAGATAACTAATTTATCAAAGTAAAAGTCAGTTCAGTTCAAGTCACTTTATTTCGTCCACCAGGGCCATAAAAGTACAGAAATGCATATAATAAATGGAACACACTAAAAATTCAACGATAAGACAAGTCAAAAGTTAAAAATACATATTATCAAAGTTATTATAAATGATAGAGAAAAATACTTTGGTTCAAGACTAAAGTTCATTAGTTATCTAAAAAACATAAAAGTGTACTCAGTTGCTTGTAATAAGGGAAGGTACCATTATATCAGGATATTAACAAAACGACAATAATTACGTAAAAAAATAACAGCACACTTGGATAGAATCATATAACAGGGCAACACAGAGTTTTACTGCGGAGCATCCACATAGCACCCAGGAATAAGAGATGGAAATGGCTATTACTGGGCGAGGATCTAATCAAAGAATACAAAGGGCTTCCTGATGGGTACGTACTCCTAGTAACCTACATAGAGGTGCGAGCCAAGTTTGCCGAGGTGATGTATATCCTGATGTAACTTAGAACCATGGCAGGGTTACACCCTCGCGCATATACAAGATCCTGTCAATAGTATGATGCTAAATTAGAGAAGTGCTCTAGGGAAACATCAAGAGGGACAGCCACCTATGCCCCAATATTTCTCCGTCACACAGGTGAAGGGGAAAAACAAGAAAAACAAAATAGACGTTCCCGAGCAAGAACAAGGCAGTTAAGCCACTTAAACAGTAAATCTCAATGAGAGTGACACGAATAATCCAGAGTCCAGTGAATCAAAGATAAGTGTTTTCTTCTTTATTTTCCTTAGTCTTCTTTGTTCGCATTAACAGCACCAAGATAAGAACAGTAGCCAACATGTGTTATAAGTGGGTCCATACAATTTTGATCGTCTGTGTAAGTATCCTTACTTACTTTGAATACTGGTGGTGAACGGAGCACTCTCCCTTCCCCGTCTTTTTGGTCCTTGGAGATATATATTTACTGTACACAGACGATCAAAATTGTATGGACCCACTTATAACACATTATTGATGTGGTGGATTAATGAACATATTTTTTGGATGTGATTATTGTTATGCCCTGAGGAAGTCGCCGGGCAACTTACCCGAGACGAAACACGTGTTGGCTACTGTTCTTATCTTGGTGCTGTTAATGCGAACAAAGAAGACTAAGGAAAATAAAGAAGAAAACACTTATCTTTGATTCACTGGACTCTGGATTATTCGTGTCACTCTCATTGAGATTTACTGTTTAAGTGGCTTAACTGCCTTGTTCTTGCTCGGGAACGTCTATTTTGTTTTTGATGTATATCCTGGACAGGCAAACAATATATGGGAAATGTTCTTTCTTTAAAGGTTGCAGGTAGAACAGCAAGTGTCTCCTTGACCTACCCAACCAGAAGTGAAAACTCTGAAGGGTAGAGTGCATATTCGGAACTGGAAAAATAATTTCCTATGGAAAGGAACAGATACCAAATCCCAGAATGACTAAAACCCTGTGTAGATTTGATGTCAAAAGTCAATGGTAAGGTTAGAGCAGGCTACTCTCTCAGATTCCTCAGCCAGCGCCTGTGACCAACATTTATTTTTCAACACAGCCTTGGTTGGGAAGTCAGTTGAAGCTGGGTGATCCCAAAAGTCATGTTGGCTTCATGTTTGAGAGCCATGTTATTTTATAGAATTGGTCAGCCTTCATGACATCCTTTAGGCTTTCCACATAATGGGAAAGCTCGAGAGTGGTCCACAGGCGTCTTCAATACAGTAGGAGCCGTAAGCGGATTTTACCTGATGCCCCTGTACTCCCAAGTCAATAAACAATGGATATAACAGGGTAGTAGGAGGAAGGGAAGTAAGATTCCTAAGGACTTTATTCTCGGTTTTTATGAGATCGTCATGTTTAGAAAAATAAACATAATTTAGCCTTTATAGAGCTGATCCCAAAGCCTTGGTTTCATAGATCTTAAGTGCAGGTGAAAAAGGTTTGTTATGAGATATAGAAAATTCCTTGAGTATCAAATCCGAAATCTGTTTAAGTTTAGTGGTTGCCTTATTGATATGAAGGTGCCAGGACATGCCCTCCACAAATGTGACCCCTAAATATGCACAAGAATCAACCCTCTCAAGGGGAACTCCCCCTGTGTGTAGGCCAACCTTAAAGAATCTGGATTGATTAAAGTACATCACCTTGGTTTTAAAAGTGTTGATCTCCAAACCACATGCAGCGTAGAACTCATTCAAATGAATCAGAAGTTTCTGAATCCAGATGGGGCATCCGCTTCCACTTGAGACAAAAAAGAAATAATGTCTTTAATAAAGAGTGAGAAGAGAGTGAGAGCCAGGACACAGGCCTGGCGTACACTCTTGCAAACTGGTACCCTTTTTGTCAACTGAGCCTGCCCACCCTAAGCAGATACGCGCATAATTATCCTTGTGCAAGTGAATTAAAAGTGATAAAATGTCAGGGTGCATTGCCAGATCAGCCAAAGCACTCCAAAGGCCCGGTCAGGGAATCCAATTAAAAGCAGATTTTAAGTTGATGTAAGCGACGTAAATGCTGCCCCACCAATCAGAACAGTTCTCCAATAGATTAACACAAAGCAGAAAACCTGGTCAATGGTTGAGACTCTACACCAAAAGCCTGCTTGAAATGGACTGAGAACATTACTTTCCACCATCAAGTCTTGAATTTTATTAAGAAGGCAAAGACCCCATTTTTTTTAATGCAATCTATAAGACTTATTGGCCTGTAGTTGGAAGGTATGGAATGGTCGCATTTTTATGTATAGGTAATACTAAGGAGCCTTTCCACGAATCAGGGATGGCTGCAATTGCATTGGCCAGAACTAAGATATAACACAACCAGGCCTCTATGTCAGATAAAAAATACATCTGCTGGAATGCCATCAGGACCAGCCGCTTGTCCACGCGAGACAGCTTTCAGGGACTGGACAATTTCAGCAATTTCAAACATAAGCATAGCACTAGTAATTGTCTGGAAGGCTGTAGTAGCTATTATCTCTGTAGAGTCAACAGAATCATCACAATAAAGATTATGAAAATAGTTAACCCAGTCACAAGCTGCAGTGTTCTTGGTAGAAACCAATGTAACTGTAGAACGGCCCTGTGAGACCAACAACCAGAATTTAGAATGGTCACCGGCAGAAAATATAACCAAAAGGGCCATCCACCTCTGTTCATTCCAATCACTGTTGGCTTTGTTTTTTGTATTCATTACATAGCACCGCAATGGGGGCCATATCTTTCGTTTTTATGGCATTAACTGAAGAACGATTTGTTGTACAACATTCTTTATTGTACCACAATTGATGTTGACATAGATTATTCCGATTCTGTGTATTTGGAATGGTAAAAAGGGATAGAATGCGGGGTTATGATCCCTTTCAGTTCATTCTAACACAGTCATGTCAATGACTGCTGGCGATAATCTCAAATCGACAAGAATATAATCTATGCAGCTTGTGTGGAAAAACTTGTTAAAACTAAGAGTCAGACCATCAGATTTGTAGGACAAGATGTTTGTAACCCTACAGCCTTCAGTGGAAATTGTTACGGAACAGTTAGAAATATGTGATTTCCAGTATATTTATTATCTAGTTCTCAAATATATTTTAAAATGGCATGGCCTTTTTACGTCTTGCTACAGGCCGCTCTAGTTTTTTGGAAGTACTCAAACCATCGGTTTTTTAAGAAAGTACAATAAGAGATTGTATAGAGAGATAGTGGACTTTCTGTCATCCTACATCAGCTATTGTCTTTCCTGTGTTTTGTCATGACTTTCCATTACTTGGATGGGCTGTCAGTCTATCAAGTCCATGGTATATTGTATATGGCTATGTTAACCCATTTGTGTTTCCATTACTTTTTGTGATGGGACATGAAATAATTCCTTTTTTTAATTTGAAGATGTGACATGATGTGCACCTTGTAATTGAGTGACTGTTTGTTCTTTTATTTGTCTACTTTTCTGACACTTTAACTGCCAATTTGTCTTTATTCTTTAGATTCTTCCCCCCAGCTCCTCCAGACGGTCGAAGACTCCATTCATCTTATCCATGATCAGCCAGTACCTGCAGGAGACCTCCCTCTTCAAGCTCTGTCGAGCTCCCTATATGCTGCTTCTGGTCGCGGGCCCGCCCCTACTTTGCCAGATCTTAAAGGCTGAGATGTGCCCCTGGGAACCACTTAGAGAGTTTTTGTCTAATATTAGCTTTCCATTCTGCATCAGCTACGCCCACCTCTCCACTCCTGTTTCCTTGATAGGGTGACTAACTTAACAAATTGTCGGGCAATCAGAGAGCTCAGTTAGACTAAGATATAGAAATAAAAGCAGTGAGGAAGACAGTCATATTAAGTCAGAGAGGGAAAGCTGGGGGACCAACCGGCTTCCCAAATGAGTTCTATCTTGCCTTAGGGGAGGTGATAATCCCTTTTTTGACACAGCAATTTGGTGCAGGCATCACTTCCACCTTCATGAGGAGAGGCAGTGGTCATCTTAATGTTGTAACCAGGTAAAAACTATGTGAGTCATATAGACCTATTTCATTTTTAAATAATGATTTCAAGCTGTTCAGTAATATTTTGCCAAAAGATTAAGTCTGGCGGTGGGGACTCTGATTACAAGTATCAGATGGGCCTTATGAAGGTTAGATACCTTCATGAGTAATGCATGAGCTAATTGGCACTGTCGATCTCGTCACTACCTTCGGGACGCCCCTTGCGGTTGTCACCTTAGACGTAATGAACGCATTTGATAGAGCAAATTGGTCTTATTTGAATGGCATTCTAAAAATTTATAACATAGGGGAGGAATTTAGAAGTGTGAGCAAAAGAATTTATTCCACTCCCTCACCCAAAATTCTTATCAATGGTGGTACGACAGCAGAGTTTAAAATCTTGGGTGGGATGAGACAGGGTTGCCCTCTTTCTCCTCTGCTATTTAATCTAGACATTGAATCACAGGTGGGGAAATGCAAAGATGAAAAGAGTATTGTCCCATTTACGTGTGAGAGGTGGGAAAAAAGATCTCCCTTTATGCTGATGCATTGATGATGTATACTACCAGCTTAAAAGAGTACCAGAAGTAGAGCAATTGATGCGGGCCTCAGTGAAGGTATCAGGCAATGCTGTTAACAACTCCTAGATAGAGATAATGAGGTGGAATATGGGGAGCCTCACCCTGGAATGAAAAAGAAAAAGAGATACCTGAGTTTCAAAATCATACAGGAAGTGGACAAAATAGCAGAGCTTAATTTCAAGAATGTTATAAAAGAGGTACAAGCTCTCAAGGGGCCTGATTCACAGATCTAACTTAAGACAAAGTCCTAAACTTACTACCATTTTGGTATTCACAGAAGGCACTTACTCATTTTTGTATTCAGAGAAGGCACATACTAATTTTGGTGTTCACAGAAGGCACTTACTCATTGATGAGTAAGTGCCTTCTGTGAATACCAAAATGAAAAAGTGCACTTACACATTTTGGTATTCACAGATGAGTAAGTGCCTTCTGTGAATACCAAAATTAGTAAATGGTAGTAAGTTTAGGATTTTGTCTTAAGTTAGTTCTGTGAATTGGGCCCCTAGTCAGTTGGTCTCATTTATCGCTAATGATCTTTGGAAGGGTAAACCTAATAAGAATGAATATCCTGCCGAAATCCACCTTCCCATTCAATACAATCTCCTTATCTTTTAAGAAAAAATTGTTTGGAAAGCTTCAGGGCAGCATTAGTTCATTCATATGGTCCTCCAGGGGCCACACATCTCATGGAAGAAACTGAAAAGGAGCAGCCACGGCCGGCATGACTCGTGGTTGGGGGGGATGGGAGGTAATTCGGGGAGGGGGTCATGCGGGAAGGGGGGGTTAATTTAATTTAAAAAAATTACTTTAAACTTACCTTCGCCTCCGGTTCCCGGACTTCCGTGTCGCGTCTCCTGCTTTCTCTCTGCTTACAGGAAGCAGAAGCAGGTAGCCTCCCTCTCCTCCCCTAAGCCAATCGTGAAGCTGCAATGGCAGCACTGTGATTGGCTAGAACGTCGTCCGTACAGGCGTCTTTGGGGAGTCCGTTTTCTTCATGTAGGCTGCATGCAGCCTGCATGGAGAAAACGGGAGAGTGCTCATGACTGGTTTGGTCGGCCCTGGGGCCAACCAAACAGTCAGCTCCCATAACATTGGGCTAGCCACTCCTCACCGACCCGCCCGCCCCCATCCTGGCATACCCTTCTTCTGCTTTCTCGCAGTGCGAGAAGCAGAAACGTAAAATGGTATTTATACCATTTTACGTTTCTGCTTCTCGCACTGCGAGAGAGTAGTGGGGCGACGCTTGACGCCCATGTGGAGGAGCCGCTCCTGAAAAGGAGACTTGAGATGGGAGGGATCGCGCTCCTGGACCTACAGTTATATGCTTGGGCCTTCCAACTGAAAACTGTAAATGCCTGCTAAAAGAATCGGTAGCAAGTGGGAGCCTATATGAAGCGATGCTAAAAGACACCCAGGGGACAAATTATATTTACTTGTCAAATCTTGGCCCAGTACTGTCCAAAGGATACTAAACGCTACACATTTTTGTACAGCATGCGGCAACCGTAACCAGGCTGTAATAGGGAGGTAGTAGTGAATGCAACAGAGTAATATAGCAGTTGCGATAAGTATTAGATTTTAAACCAAATATGAATGCCGGAAATGTGTACAGAGAGCCTTAGCAGCATATAAAACATGCACTACGGGATCCTAGAACCAATATATACATGGCTTTCACTTTCTAAAAGCCCGAGCTATACACAGTAACAAGCCATGTTGGATGAATAATCAAAATGCAGTGAGTAAAATTACAATTTTATTCATAAATGTCTGTGCAAACACGAGGTTGCAATTCCTTGTGAATCGCAAAATAAATGAGGGCGCCAAAGAGGCATTCTTTGGTTTCTTGCGATCTGCTGGGTAATGGCATTACTTGCCAGCATTAATAATTTATATTCATTACTGAATGCAACATGGAAGACAGCACTCTCCATTTCCTGTCCTCTACATAGTACTCTGCTTTGATTTTAATTGGTATGTGAATCATATGTACTTAACTCCAGACTGTCTACACAATTACCTTAATGGATTTATTCTTATCATATATTGACCTTTCAAGGGCATTGCGTTTTATGGTCATGTGCTATTTGACATTTTAATTTGTGTATTCTTTTTGGATCTTCTTAGGATATTACCTATTTGAAGTTTTAAGCTTTTAATATGTGCAATGCTGTCGGTTCTCATCCATTGTATTGTATTGTTAAATCCTTTTAAGGATTTAATTGACTGAAATCAAGGCTATTTATCTCTATTCTGCTGTCTAGAATCACGTGATCCTTATCAACACCAGAGACACTACTGCACTGTGCATACTCTCATTAGGACTTTCTATTTAGAAAGTTTTGCATTGCACATTCTTGAACCCATCCAGAATGGCAGCGCTCTTCACAACAGGGGACAAACATTGGAGCAAAGACCATGTGATAAACCAGAAAATAAGGCAAACATCAAGTGGTCAAACATAGTGAAAATAGGACCATGAAACTGCAATCTAATGAGGCATCAGAGAGCACAGTGAGTGCACGTGGAGCTCAAAAATGCATAGAAGACAGGTGGTCATATTTAAGACAGGTCTTCGGTGTAGGCAGCTTTCCCGTAAGGTAATCACAGACTCTGAAGTTGACTAACTCAGCTGTGTGTCTGGCGAGCAGAGCGGCCCTTTCTGGTGTTAAAGGTGTAAGGTGTAGAAGGTGCTTCTTTAGTTCACTTTAGAAGTTCAGAGAAGTGGTAGAAAGTGGGACATTTTCTGGAAAGTTTCTAGTCCTCGGGGCTGTTTCGGAGAATGTGCACTTGAGGGTGGATTGCTGCCTTAACCTTGGGATTTCTGAACAAAGGACTGCTTTACTTTTAGATGTTCTGTTTCTTCCCGAGATATCAATTTTTTTGCAATTATTTTAGAGAGCTTGGGCTTTGTGCTTTTTGTTATATTGGCTGTCTTATGGATGCTGTGAGCCTCAAGAGTAGCCATTTTAGGTCAGCTATGATTGGTTACGGTCAAATTTCCTGGTACTAGAGATCTGCCAAGCAGCAGAGTGCATTGCAAGCCAGCACACTAGAACTTCTGTTTCTATTTGTATAACATCAGGGCTCTCAGGTTTCCCAGGTAATTGTGTGTGTAGCTTATCATGTCCAGAGTCTTTTCTTTGCATTTCTGGGATGTGAAGCCCTTTTTGTCCATTAATAAAACCAGGAAAACTCCCTGATTGCAAAAAATAACCCTGGACCCAATGAATTACTCATGTATGGACCCTTGGAACTTGAGAACTCTGTGAGGTGTTCTAAGAATGTCTTTTCAAGATTCTGACAGGAAGGCAGGAACTGAATAATTCTGTAGTGTACAGATGCTGGCGGTTCCCCTTCTCTACAAATTATGGCTTTTTCACTGGATTAAATTACCTCGGTATCCCCATGTTGTTCTTTAAAGCTTTTTACTAGAAATGCGTGGGCCTTGTGAACAACAGTGGCCCAACATGTTCTTTGGTTTTGGCAGTGACTGTCTCTGCCGATTTGCCATCCTAAACTTGATTATGGCCAATTGATTGCTGCAGATACTGCCGTGGGTCAGCAAGCCCAGTTTCAAGTTATTGTGGACACTTAAGACGCTGCTTGAGAATAGCAAGTGCCTGACTTTCCATTTCTAAATGTTAACACTCCTTTTTGCATACTTCAGTGTGACACTTAAGTGTAATGTCCTAAGAGTAGAAGGCATACCCAGACATGGGTCCCATGGTCACTGTGCCACTAGAACCAAGCTACACCCAACTGAAGAGCCCCACCAGGAAAAAACTGGTCTTGGGTTGCTTGTTTTCTGGTTCAGGGAGGACATGGCCTGGCAGTTCAGGCTGGACTGTCCCTACTGGATCAGACTCAAGACTGATATGCATATGGCTGGGTCCAAACTGAGGTGGCATGATGTGCAAAATAATGATTGACTTGAATGCGGCCTAAGTAATTACTAGTTGCTATAATTAATTCAAGCATTCCACCCAACACATTTTTGTATACTGTTGTGCAATGCCCTAAGCTCGACGGGTATGCCCAGGTGTTGGTCCCTTGCTCACTGTGCCACTTGAAGCAAGCTACATCCGAATGAAGTGTCCCAACCAGGCAGAAACCAGTTTTGAATTGGTGGCTTCCCGGTTCAGGGAAGAAATGGCCTGGCAGTTCATGCTGAACAGTCCGTATTGGACTATGGTCAAGGCTGATTTTCATATGGCTGGGTCCAAACTGGCTTGGTGTGCAATATAATATTGGAGAGGAGTGCAGTGCAACCCTGAATACTTACCAGTGGCTAATATTAATTCAAGCATTCACCTATCACGTCTTTGTAAACGTTAACACTCCTGGCGTCATAACATCACACTGTTGACCTTGTTCCAGTGTCACTATGTCACCCAATGCTATAAGGCAATAAAGCTCATCAACACTGGCAGGTTTTCAGCATGCCGAAGTCCACACACACCACATCTAAGAGGCTCAGGAGGAATTGTGCCACACTAGGGAGCAGTGAGTAAACCGGCCATCATGTTCAGTTAAGTGAATTCATAAAGTAGTTGCTTTTTCATCTAAGAAGTCTCTTGTCAAGTAGACATCTGGTACAATCAGTCAAGCAGTCATGTTCATTGTGCAAAAGAGAGAAAAACATATTCTGTTTACACTGTAGCATTTTTGTGTGGCTTTGAGTCTGTTATTTATAAAGGCATTCAGGACAAAGAGAGAATCAAACAGAAAAATAGAAGGAGTTTCAGTGTAATTTTTAAGAGTCCCGGGGGGGGCAAGAACTGGATTGGTACCAATGGAAAAAAGATCTTAAAGTGACTATCAAAGCCGATGGATCTGACATGTTTGCAGGGAAAAGTAAACAAGCCCTTGTAAGGCACTGTTTGCAAGCAGTGTAGTGAAAAACTGTCTACCACATCTGTTAGATGAAGAACTAGATGAAGAGGATTTAAATGAGTATCAACAGGCCATTAAGAAGCTTGATTTAAACTATGGAAAAAAGTAGATGAGGTAGTGGTTCAGCCCAAATGTCTGGGAAGAGGGCAATTGGTGGGAGAGCCTGTTGGGATCTTTGAGACTACCTTGTTTATAACACTTCAGATTTGATGATGCAAAAATGATGTTGCTAACAGAAAAGTCCACCTTGGCCAAGGTGATCAAGATTGGCAAGAGGTTTGAAACAATCTCACTAGGCATGAGGCAGTTATAACATAATTCTGGGACACTTCTTAGTGTACAAAATGTAAATGATCTAACTGATGTGCATGTTGCCACACGTGTCATGAAACCTAAGGGCCAAAACTAATTGTATGACAACCTGGGTGCACAAAGGGCCTATATGATGCCGACTTTGTAGTAGCAACAAAGAGGATTGTATCCATATAATTTGCACATGCCCCAAACTCCACAATGTTCGAGTCACTTTTCTTAGAAAATCTCTAAATGTAAGAAAAAATCAGGACCTGCAGGGCTGGAATAATGACAGGGCTAGACCCCTCTGATCCTCAATTGGATCGAATTCCTTAACTCCTTTGAACAGGCCCTGAAAATTGCCAAAAACATCTAGCTAGAAGGTGGAATCATATATCCTCAAAAGTTATGCAAGTGATTTAAATTTTTAACCGCAGACCAGGTCCGCATACTGAACCATGAATGGCAGAATTGACAGCGGAAAATCTATGAAAATGCCAGGAATCAATAGGATGAATTGGGGATTCCATTGATGTAAATAGACTGCAATTCTTGGTAACAATTTGAGAAGCTTAATCAACAGTGTTTTAATATATTGTTTCGTAATAAACCTATGCTATGTTTTAAAAATTGGAGAATTTTATTGATTTCTTTTTTAGCTGAAATATTGTTGTGGTTTTAATTATCTAAACAATAAACTTACTTTGACTAATTGGATGAGGAAGTGTGGACAGACTGGCCATGTCACTTTGCACTAGAGTTTTCCGGCCATTGGACAAATGCGCTGCATGCCCAAAAGTAAGGAGTACTTTACGCGTGTGTGCAAGGACAAATGTGTGAACGTTACATATGACCCAAAACCACAGGCTCAAATTAGAGAGATGAGTCGCTTCTGTAGAGTTTGTGCTGCAGGGTTATTAAATGAGTCATACAAAAAGTGATAGTCGTATTGTGATATTTTGATTGGTGGCAACAGGATTAAAGTACCTGCTGATTGTCGTGCCAGGCATAGTATAGTGAAAACGATACACATAAGTAAGAATATAAGCACTTTATTGTGACTCGGCAGGGAACAGGAACCGGTTGCAGGAGTCTCCAACTCCCAATTGTCAACTATCACCCAGCGCGATCCCTGCCCCCTGGGTGATATACATTACGACCCAATACATTCTAAATGATGCCTAAGCATTCTACAATTCCCATACGCTACACACTTCCCCCCTTATACAACAAAAGAAAAAATAATATGTGAGCTGTAGATGTACACCTATAATGACACATATCTATTAGAAAATGAAACATAATACATTTATCAGAAGATGAACCAATATTCAGTATTAAATACAGCATGTACATTTCATAAATTTAATTACAAAAGTAATCATTAAGCAGTATAGCGTGCTTTATGACTCTCTTTGGTCTTTTTACCCCAATCATTCATTCTCCAACTTCTTTCCTAGAATTCCTCTGTGCACAACCTGCAGACACTCCTTCATCCACTTCAACATCTATCCTCTCCAAACTTTCTTAATTCTTATCCTGTTCCAATTGATGCTCTAACTCTGACCTTTTGTTACGTCGATTGTTTATTTTTCCTTGTGCACATAATGCAAATCTTTTAAGATACAAACATTTTCCTCAATGATTCGTTGTGGTTCAAAAGAAGTACTATTTCCTTTAGAACTTTTTCCAGGTTTTTTAATCCTCACCCATTGACTCACTTTAACATCTATATGTTTTGTGTTGTGCTTTTCATCATAATATTTTTTATATGTGTCATGTTGCTGCAATATATTATCCCTAACTTTTGACAATGAGTATCTTACACTTCCTAAAAAATTTAACCATACAGGTTTCTACTTAGATCTGGGCTCATCAGTTCAAAAGGTAAGAATTTAGTAGTCTCAACCTCAGCACCGCTGTATGACCATAACGTTTAAAAATGTGTACATCCCAATGAATTTTGTTCCTACATGTCAGTTAAATGGTACCTTTCAACATTCTATTGTATCATTGCACCATACCGTTTCCACTGGGATTGTTCAAGGAGGTTGTTGTATGAAGGATTCCACACTTAGTCAAATAGTGTTTCATCATGTCCGATGTGAATTGCACACCATTGTCACTACTGATCACTGCAGGGGTACCTTCATTTAGTAAATTGTCATCAAACATTTTTAGCACAGTGTCTGTGTATAACGTTTTGAGGATTTTTACTATAGGCCACCTAGAAAACACATCCATGAGTGTAATAATGTACATCTCTCAACTACCAACAGGACCCATGATGTCCACCGCTACACACTCCCACGGGGATCTGGGACACATAAAATCACTTATGGAAGGCCTTAATGTCTTGAGTGTTTTATCTGCGGACATACATATGCCACATTCTCTTACCTCCCTTTCCACATCTGCATCAATACATGGCCACCAGTAGACACTCTTAACACTCATCTTTATTTTTATAATACCTAAATGCCCTTCATGACACTAGGAAATAATCATTTTTCTTTAAGTTTCCAAGGGAACCAGTCATTCTCCTCTCACTACATTAAGATCACTACACGGAAATTCACTTCTTACTTCCCAAAATGGGCTTGATTCTTTCAACTCACCCTTGATGGCCATCCTTTTTTTTATGAACTCAGCTACTTTTTTAGTGTCAAATCTTTATTGCATTCTTCCTCCCACTCTTCTCTTTTGAATGCATGCATCCCAGTATCCCATACCAGGGCAACCTTTACTTCATCTAACAAATCGTCTAGATTTTCCCAAATCTGTATAGGCAAACGTGAAAGAAAATTCACTACAGCATTCTTTTTACCTGGTAAATACTCCATTTTGTAGATGAAATCTAATAATCTCATATAAATTTGGGGCAGCATAGAGGAAACATGGTTCATGCCCACATTCGTCAACACTTTAACTAATGGCTTATGCTCGCACTTGATAGTAACTTCCCTTCCCCAAATGAATGAACGAAAATGTTCTACTGCCCATGCACACGCCAATGCTTCCCTTTCAATCACCGCATACTTTTCTTCCACTGATGACAATGATCTTAAAATGTATGCAATGATTATTTCCTTTCTATCCTTGTTATATTGCGACAATAAAGCCCCAATACCTCTGCTGCTTGCATCCATTGTAATCACACTTTTCTCCATATGGTCAAACCCCTGTAAGGCAAGAGCAGCTGACATTGCATTCTTCACATCCAGAAATTCCTGCTCACAACTCTCAGACCATACAAATTTCACCTTGGCCTTCAGTAATTGTCTAATGTGAAATTTTGTCATAGAGAAACTCATAACAAACTTCGAGAAAAACTCAACTAGTCCTGGGAAGGATTCAACCTCTTCTTTACTCCTTAGACTAGGAGCATCTTTAATAGCTTCGACTAGTTTGATCTTGGGTTGAATCCCAACCGCACTGATGTCATGCCCCAAATATGTCACTGTCTTTCTGAGAATTTGCATTTGGCATACTCTATGGTCAGGCCTTATTTGTCTAACAAGGACATAACCTGTTTAAGCTTGAAATCCTGGTCATTGCAGTCCGTTCCCATCACCAGAATATCATCTTGAAATACCAGAACTTGGTCCAGTTTCCCAAAAATATTAAAACACTGAAATACTGCAGCCGCAGAGGCCAAACCGAATGTAATTCTTGTGAAATGATAACATCCCACAGGGCGACTGACCCCTGAATTTGGGGATCACGGTTCGATCCCCGGTGCCGGCGGCAGATTAGCCCAGCACCATGTGACTTTGGGTAATACCTTGCTTAATCTTCCTGACAGCCCCCAGCACCTAGAGACCCTTACGGATGATTGTTCGCGCTTTATAAATGTGGATTATTATTATTATAGTGGAAAAGAACTCCATACCCCTTGTCTTGGCCAACATCTCATTGAATTTGGGAAGAGAATATTGATCAATTAAAATAATAGAATTTAGATGACAGAGATCACTTCATAATCTAATCTTACCCTTAGCTTTTCTTGCTACAACTAATGGAGCTATCCACTCCGATGACTCAACCGGTTCTATAATACCACTCTTCACTAACCGTTCCAATTCTATTTCTGTCTCCTCCCTTATAGACATGTGAACATTGCTGCGCTTATGTACCTTGGGTATCATATTCTCCTTCAAAATTATCTTGGGTTCAGAACCTTCCATCCTTCCAATAACTTCCACCGAAAACCTTGGGTAATTTGTCACACATTCTCTTCCCAATAACCTTCCCCTCATCAAGCGCCAACACTATCAAGCACCAACACTTGTTCAATACCATTAGGGTCTAATATGATATTCATATTCCTCTGATTCATCCAGCCTAGAAACGAAGGAACTTTCTTGGAAATGCAAACTTTGCCTAGGGCCTTCCCATTCTTGAATATAAATACTAAGGGCCTGATTATGACTACAACGGTCCATTGGACCACTTTAGCCATGGTGGTGGTGCGGGCACTGCCGCACCTGCGGTCCGACCACCCTATTACAAGTTTGACGGTCGGACCGCTGCAACAGCAGGGATCCATGATCCCTCGGCAGTGTTGCAGCGGTGTGAGGCCATAATATGCTGGCGGTGCCGCAGTGGCACCACCAGCATATTGAGAGTTTCCTCAAACCCACCCTTTTCATGATGGTGAGCCTGCCATGAAAAAAGTGGCAGTGAGGAAACAATTGGGGCCCTACAGGGCCTTCTGTTGCCTCAAGGTCTGGGGATGCATGCATGGGGGCACATGGTGTGCCCCCCTGAGCGCATGCATCCCCTGTTCCTGCACAGCATGGACTTCAAAATCCATGCCGTGCAGGAACGGGCTTTGGCGCTCCTATTGACGTACCTTTCGAATAGGCACCGCCATTGGACTGCTGTTGGACCACCCGCCAGACCAGGAGAAATCTCCTAATCTGGCGGCCGGTCGGCGGTCAAGTTTGGTGGTCTGGGAGCAGGTTTCTCCGGAATAACTTTCCAGGAGCAATGCCTGCTTCCAGAGGTTTGGAACCCAATTTTTTCTCAAACCTTGTTTCACTTCATTCACTATGGTGAACGGTGAGTCAGAATCTGCTGCAATGCGAATTTCGACTCCACCCATTCTCTCTGGATATTAACACATCCTGATTTTGTTTGATGGTGCACATGGTGTGCATCGATATGGAAACAATTCTTTCCAAAGTTTTTCTCAGAGTGCCTAGTATCATTAAAGGGATTTGTGCACAGGATTCTGTTAAGGAGTGCATGGTGCCAAAATCCCACAAAGTCAGGGGTGTGCTATAGTCTGAGAGTGATGATTTAAAGAAAGAGCTTGAATGGGTGGGGTATAAAGGAGTGATCAAAGAACTAGTCCTCTGACTGGCTGTCCTCTAGCGTGGTAGCAAGCAAGGCAAATGGGAATGGAAAAATAAGATTGGATTTTAACTTGAGGCATTTAAACAGTAATGTATGGGTGGATCAACATCTACTTCCGAACATTGGGCGGATGCTAGTGATCTTGAAAGGTACTGTTGGGTTCACCATCCAGGATCTCTCATAAGTGCATTACCAGATCGCTCTTCATAAATGCACTTTATTTAGAAGGTTTTATATAGCCCAAACATGACCATCGAGGGTATCAGGGCGCTTTAAAGATTATGCAGCAGGACGGGTACGGGCATACAAATATTCAAAATAGCGAAAAAGTACATAGTCTTAAAATGTCCAACATTCTCGTGAGCCAAGCCGCTGGGCCAAAAAACAGCTTCTATAGCCCCAAAGTCAAGTGGGGAAGTCAGACTGAAGCAGATATTTCTTCATCAAGAGCCCTTTAACTTCTATTTTGAAGAGGACAGTGGACGAGATCACCCTGACTTTGGGAGGAAGAGAGTTGGCGCCATACCTGAAATGCTCGATTATAGGTCTTTTTTTTCTTGAATTTTTGTGGTTTGAGTAAGAGGGTGCTGGAACTTCTGGAGGCTCTTGAACCACATGAGAGCTCCAGTTTCTGAGCGAGGTACATCGGGGTATTGAAGTGGATGGCTTTGTGTGCCATGCATGCAATTTTCAGCTGTATCCGAGCTTCATATGGGAGCTATTTCAGGGCCAGCAGTTACGGAGAGATGTGGTTGTATTTTTTAGTGCCAGTTAAGAGCCTAGCAGGAGAATTGAGGGCCACCTTAAGAGGAGACGTTTTCACTCTGGGCAAGCCACAAAGCGTTGCACTGCCATAGTCCAGCTTTGCGATCTCTAATGCTTGCACTGTAACCTTAAGGTCATGAGCAGGGAGAAAGGGTTTGAGCTTCCTTAGGATACTGAGTTGGAAGTTCGCTCCTTTGGTGAGGGAACTGATGTGCTTTTGCATGTTCAGACTTTTGTCTAATATAATACCAAGCGAGGATGTTGAGTCCATGAGGTGAGGTCTGCAGTTAAGAGTAGTAAACTGATTAGGCCATTGCTCAATGACCGGCGATTGCTTGTGGGATTAGGAGGAATTCTGTTTTTAGACCATTTCAATTCAGATTGGTACATGTCAGCCAGATTTTAGTTTCCAGCAGGACTGAGTTGAGGGACTGAATGTCCTCAGGGGAGGCGATCTTCAGGTATAGTTGAGTATCGTCCGCATACATGTGATAGTGAATGCTGGATGATTTCAGAATTTCTGTTAGAGGCTCCATGAACAAGTTAAAGAGCATGAAAGAGAGTGCTAAAATTTGGGGAACCCCCAGAGTAACCGGTGCAAGATGGGACAGGGATTAGTTCACCTTGAAACTTTGGGATCTATTCAGGAGGAACGACTGCACAAAGAATCAAAAGCACTCAGAAGGCGTGTTTATAAACAAACATATACCTTTTGGCCTAGTGTCTGCTACTATTGTGTTTCTACATACATTGCGCAGGCAATTTTATGAACATGATGAATGTGTTATATTTCTAAGACAACATTTTTGTGCATGAAATATCTTGTAATGAATGGGACAAGACTTTATTTCAGAATATATGTGACCTGGAAGAGCATGGCTTCTCTATTTCTAAGGACAAGTGCAAAATTGCCATGGAAAGTGTGGACTATTTTTGGGGTACCACAATAGAAGTTCATAGGATCCACTGTCAAAACTCTCAGTCCCACGGGTAAAGATCAGTTAATATAATTCCTGGGACAGACAGAGTATTATACCAAATGAATTCAGAGGTTTGCTGAAGTAACATTGCACAAAAAACATCTCATGAAAAAGAATGTGAATTTTGAGTGTGACAGTGATTGCAAAAAAGAATTTGTGCAATTTAAACAAGAGATTACAAGTACACCCACTTTTGTGCTGTACTATACCAAGGGTGATTCCGTGATCATAACTGATGCAAATGATGGGGGCTTGGGTAACGTATTATTACAAGATAGGAAGAGCAAGATAGAAATGCTACCATTTGTCTGATGACCATGGAGGAAGCAGAAATTAAGTGTTCTGCCATTGTAAATTATTTTAGAACATATGTGTAGGGCTTCTCTTTCGATGTCAACATAGATTATGAACCACTGGTGGATTAACTATAACAAAGGTTGGTGCCATGGCAACTCCTCAAATTGCTAAGCGGCAGTTTAATGTGTTGGAGTCTAATTTCAGGATGAAATACGTGCCATGTGCCAGCCGTGTGTTTGCCAATTGCATTTCTTAAAATGTCCATGACTGAAGGGAACGCAGAAGCCATACTAGAGCATGATGGAGAAGTCCTTGCCTCAGTGTCATTAGTGTGTAGAGCATCTGAGAGGGGAATTCCAAAAGAAGAGTGGTGTGAAGCAATGGAAGAAGATGTGCGATTGTGCCAGATTACAAAGTGCATGTGTAAGGGTAGGCAGGAGAATAAGAATCTAAGTGAAGAGTTCCTAGCTCATTACAGATTAAGCAGTGAGTTGTCATAAATGAGTGATGCATTGAATCATGGCAAATTGTTGGCAATTCCTTGGATAAGTGATACCAAGCAGAAGAGTATGCATGCATTTCTGGTGGACAGAGATTGACAAGAGCGTGGGAGATAATGTACGGCATTATGTATTATGTGTATGTAGCAATAAGATGGTGACATATCCTTGTGAAATGGTGGAAGGACCAGGAAGACTTTGCAGGAAATTGTCGATAAAACCAATATGCCATTGTTGTTATTGACCATATAAAATGTCAGTTTACTATCCTCGGAGCTATGGGATTATGGAACAATAGACCCGTGTTCTGAAGGAGAGTTTAAACCTGGCGCTGCAACATGGAACGGACCAGAGGCTTCACATGGATAATATGATATGGGTGTATGCGATCATGTCTTGGAAGAAGGGACCGAAATGCTCTTCTCATATAGTGTGAGGTTGTCTGATGGTACCGTGGAGAGCAAGATCAAGCTGGTGAAGGTACCTCAAACTTTGTTGGAAAGATAGACTCCTTACTCTGAGTGGGAGAATGGGGAGACAGATGTACACACATGTTGCACCAAAGCTTCTGGTACTATAGAAATGTTTACACTTTTTCCAGTGCAACTTTGTGCCAGGTCTGATTTGTGCATTTCACTTATCACTGTAAATGAATTCGGACCAGATTTCTGCTGGTATGCACTGTCGTGGAGAAAATACTGTACAGGAGACCATCCAGGTCCTCAAATTATGTCTGCATAGGTAGACTCATGAAATAATGTGGAATCTGCAATTGTAAAAGACAATAAGGCGTAATAGGAAAAAAAAACATTTACAAATGTAAACTTGACTGAGTCCACACAAGATTATTGTGTCACAGTGATCCTATGATCCCTGAATATACACTGATAGTACACATGCAGCAATAGGAAAACTGAAAAAAGGGCAACTTCCACTAACAGTCCTAAATAGTTGGATGCCTATCTCTGCTACTAAATGTATTGTTAAGGTTATTGAGTGTGTCAATTCCAGGAGTATTTATACGTTAATCCACTAGAACTATTGTAGTCTATTAATGCACAGTAGTGGTTATAGTTATACTGGTTACCTTAATCAGTTTTCAAATTTGAGTACTTAATGCGTCCTTCCACGCTGGAGAAATGAGAAAGATTCAACAAACCTAGCTCAGACATGTATATCATTTTAACTGTAAGGATGCTCACATAAGGATCTAAAGGAGGAAAGTCATAGAGAATCTGCCAAAAAACTGTATTCTCTATCTGCACCTATGGTGCAGTTACTTCATCATTTCAAGTTGCCTTAGAGATGGCAGATATTCTACCAGCAAAGACTTCCTTCACTCTGCCGTCATGTTCACCAAGATTTGTTGTTAACTCTGGCATATGGCGGATCAATCTGATCTAGTGTGGCTGACCCGCCAACAATTAGGGCGGAGTCTAAAGACCACTGTGCAAAGGGTGTCAGTCTTTCAGTAAAAGGTAAAGATTGTGTCACTGGCATTTTGTGATCCCCTCATACTTACACGTATATTAAGGAGACTCGACATGTGCTCATTAATATTAAGCCACCAGATCGAGGGTTTATTTCCAGTGCCCCCAGATTATGATAAAACTGCTATTGACAAGTATAAGAGCAGAATGATAGGGTAGCAGACATTGTGACACTGTGAAACTTTGAGTTTCATAGTTGATATCTGTTAGACCTGGCATCTTTGGCGTGGTTTACCCTGACTTTTTGCCTCTACCTCCTGTATTTTTGACACTGTGCTGGATTTCGTTTTTGCTGCTTTAGATGCTTTGGGCACTTTGCCACTGCTGATCGGTGTCAAAGTGCAAGTGCTCCCTAGGTAAATTGTTATATTGATTGGTTATCCATGATTGGTATATTTGTTTCACCTGTTAGCCCCCAGTAAAGTGCACTGAGTGTGCCAGGGCTGGTGAATCAAATGCTACTATTGGGCCTGCAGCACTGATTTTGCCACCCACAGGAGTAGCCCTAAAATGGTGTCACAGGCCTACCACCGCAGTGCCTGGGGGCAGTTGCTAGCTGCCATGCTGACCTGGCCAGAGTCCACACTGGCCAGGCCTAACCCTTCCCTTTCTGTACACGTTGGACACCCTTATGGAAGGCCCTAGGTACCCCCCTGGGCAGGGTGCAGTGTATGTGAAAGGTAGAACATGTATTGGTGTAGGTAACATGCTCTGGTAGTGAATTACAGCATTTTCGTTTTTCAATATTGAAAGGCTATCTTGCCCATAGGCTATAATGGGGAATGCTGAGTATAATGTTTACCTGCATATCTTCCCATAGGAGCAAGATAGAGAATTAAAGTCTGGTATCCCTGAACTCAGAATTTAATAACACATCTTTTAGGAAAGATGGTTTGTAAATCCTGTGTGTAAAACTTTTCGAAAGTGGCTGTTTCCTTTTCTGCCCTTTCTGTGTTCCTTGGCCTGTTCTTGAATTGACTGTCTGGTGTGTGAGTGACAGGGACAGGGGTGGCTCCCAGAGGCTGAATGAGTCAGCCCAGGGCTGAATAGGGAAATTCCCCTGTAGATGGGTGGGAGGAGTAGCACCTGGGCCTGAATAGGGCTGTGCCTGCGTTCCACAATGCTGGCTCCACCCCCTGCTGGGCGGCTGACGACCCTGCCCCTCTCTCTCAAAGGAAACAAGAAAAAAAGTAAACAGAGTGCACCAGGACTGGCCAGAACTGGTTCTGACTAGGCCAAGGCCCCTCTGCTTTCAGAGGACAAAGGATTTTGGGGTATAAGTATTGGGACCCAGACTACAGAAAATTAGATCATCCTGGAATCAAGAAGGAACCTCTGCCAAGGAGAAAGCTGGAAGACTGAAGAAGAAGGACTGACCTGCTGTAAGACTGACCTGCAGTTGCTTTGCTGCCAAGGAGAGGGGAAGGACTTTGCTGTGTGCTGTGTCCCCTGGCTTGAAGGAATCTCCAAGCGCTGAGTAGAGCTGGCCTCCTGTTAAGAAGTCCCAGGAACAAAAGGACTTCACCCCCAGCTTATCCCCTGAACTCTGCTGTTTGAGTTCTGCCCTTCCTAGAGTGCTTGATCCAATTGTGGGGCCCTGGAAGTGGTGCCTGCTGTTGGGAAGCTGACCAAGAGAAAAGAAGTAAAAGATCTGCAACTTTTTCACGCACCGCCGGCTTAGCGAGAAAATTTCTGTCGCCGCAAAGATTGTCGCAGCGCCTGTCCCCGCTGCAATGTCAACACCGCGTTCATCTTTGGAGCGCATCGCCCCCAGAGCGGAAAGATTCCCCTCGCTGCAAGTATCGTCGCAGAGCCTGCTGCCGCTGAGTGAGAGCGTCGCACCGCTCGTTAGCGGGCCGCATTTCGTCGCTGCGAACATCGTCGCAGAGCCATCGAAGATCGTCGCACCGCTCGTTAGTGGGCTGTATTTCATCGCTGCGAACATCGTCGCAGAAACATCGAAGATTGTCGCATCGTGCCTTTGCGAGTAAATTTCTACCGGAGAAGCTACGCCTTGGAATCCATACAAGTATCGCCTCACTCCCCATACAGGCCGGATTCGTCGCACACGCCCGCTGCGTGCAGCGGGGTTGTTGCATCGCCTCCCCAGGGTCTCAGGACTGACGCTCTTGCTTGTTTTTCGACGCCTGAGCGCCACTAGGAACTTTTATTGCATCACCAGGTACTGTTGGCTAAAATCTACGCTAATGTGGATTATTTTGTCGCTAAGTTAAGAACTCTTTTGAAACCATATTCTTGAACCGTGTATGTTGGATTTTTGTCGTTTTGGTCTTGTGTAGTGTATATAAAAGTACTTTATTTATCTACACTGGTGTGGAGTCCATTTGTGGTGTTGTCACTGTGTTACTGTGAGTGTTGGTACAAATACTTTGCACATTGCCTTTCATAAGCCTGTCTGCTCGTGCCAAGCTACCAAGGGGGTGAGCAGGGGTTATCTAAAGAGTGTATCCCCTTACCCTGACTAGAAGTAAGGGTCCCTATTTGGACAGTGGTACCTACCTCTGCCAACTAGAGACCCCCAGATCTAACAATATCTTAACAGAAGTTGGCAGATAATTACAGAGAGAGGCTAAGTGGAAGCCTTTGATTTTGTAGCAGCAGAATTTTTTTAAGATTGATTGTGTTTTGCAGAATGTGGTTTCTCTTATCCAGCTTAGAGTCCTTGTCAGATCTTGTGATATTAGGAGAGAACAGTCTGCTTCCTTCTTCTAGTGATCTAGTAAAACAAGGGAGTGGAAACATCAGCACAAACATTTATCAATTGACTATACTATCTTCTCGAACTGAGCCAAGATTTTGGAGCTGAAATCAGAGCATATTTAGAATAATGTGGATTGTGTTCTTCAATATTGGTAAAAAGTTTGTAGGGGATTACATTGATCACCTCCAGATCATAGCCTCTGTCAAATCAATTGAATGAAACACAGGTGTTAACTCTAGTGTGTTTATAGTAGACCATTGGGTGAAGTTAAGGATATATGTTCATTGCCTGTGAGGCAACAGAGTACCAAGGTTGTAAAATATGAACTCATATTTTGCAAGATGAGTAACACGTTGTGTATTAACACAGGTTAGGATTTGAATTTTGGGTAGAAAGGACTGAAGAGTAGTTTGTAAGCATATATTATGAAATTCTGTAGCACTCGTGTCGATCATAGTGATCCTGGACTGTCTCGCCCCCCTATCAGAGGAGGGTTTTGATTTTTTGAGCCAGAAAATTAAATCTGGCTCTCCGACAGACCCCCTCAAACCGGCCTTATTTAAAAACCTACTGGACACTTGTCGTGCTCCCTTGCTTTCCCTCATTAATTTGTCCTTGGGGTCAGCGACTGTTCCTACCAAGTGGAAGGAAGCGGTAGTCACTCCCATCCTGAAAAAGCCTACCCTTGACCCCACTAAACCTGAGAACTACCGCCCCATCTCCTTGTTGCCGTGGGCTGCCAAAGTCATTGAAACTCATGTGAATGGGATCCTGGCGGACCATCTGGATAAAGCGAATATCTTGGATCCCACGCAAAATGGTTTCCGCAAAGCTCATAGCACGGAGACTGCCCTATTGTATATGGTTGAACATCTGCGCTCCGTGCTGGACACCGGTCACACTGCGGCACTCCTTTTGTTAGACCTGAGTGCCGCCTTTGACACGGTGTCCCATGACATTTTGCTGAGCCGGCTAGAGGAAGCTGGGGTTAGGGGTTTGGCATTAGGATGGTTCCGCTCCTTTCTCTCTAACAGATCCTTCCGGGTAGCAATACCACCCGGTAAGTCCACCTCTCATCAGCTCACGACGGGGGTCCCTCAGGGCTCATCTCTGAGCCCCACTCTTTTTAATCTTTATGTGAGGCCGCTGGCTGCTATTGTCAAAAGCTGGGGCCTGACAATGGTTTCCTACGCGGATGACACGCAGCTGGCGGTCACACTAAGTGGGGACTCAGATATTGATGCCCGTAACTTCTGTGAGGGGCTGCGTTCGGTGGCCAATTGGATGAATCAGAACTGTCTCCAATTGAACACCAAGAAGACTGAGGTGATGGTGTTTGGTACGCGTCCTGGCTGTTGGAAGGAAAGTTGGTGGCCTTCTGAGCTAGGTGGGATTCCCTCTCCGGTATTGGAGTTAAAGAACCTTGGGGTATGGCTTGACCCGGCACTTAGTTTCACTTGCCATACGAAGAAGGTTGCTGCCTCTTGTTTTGGCATCATCAGGAGCATTAGGCCGGTGCTCAAATTTTTTGACGCCAGTACGAGACAGCTGGTGGTCCAGGCCTCGGTTCTATCTAGAATAGACTATGCTAGTGCGCTGCTCGCAGGCACGAATAAGGCTGAACATGCGCGATTACAAAGAGTTCAGAATGCCGCTGCTAGAGCAATATTTGGGTTGCCCAGTCCGGAGTATTATATACTCTTCACTGGCTACCTGTTGTGCGGCGTATTGAGTTTAAGGTGTTGTGCCTGGCCTTCAAAATTTTGAAGGGCTTGGCCCCTCCTATCCTTATGAATCTCCTTACTCCGTACATTCCTTCTCGCTCGTTGAGATCTTTGGGCCAGAACTTGGCGGTTGTTCCTCGCTTTCGGTTGACCAGGACGGGTGGCCGCTCCTTCCGAGTGGTAGCTGCCCAGCTCTGGAATGCTCTTCCCGCTGATATCCGTGCTGTGGATAATCTAACCATGTTTAGAGGGGCTATTAAAACGTTTCTTTTTAATAAATCAAAGTAATCCCACTACATACTGTGTTGTTGTGTTCACCTTTGGCGCCAGGACGCCCCTTTGCTGGGGCAGCTGTGCGCGGTACAAAACTCAGTAACATAACATAACGTATCTGTCAACAGGTATTCTGTATTCTGTGATTCAGGAGCATTCAGTTGGGGAATGTAAAACTCTTGGAAGTAATGGAATTGAGAATTTTCCATTCTTGTTTCCTTTGTTATGCTATCTAAACAGAAGAAACATACAGTCAACTAAAGGGTGGTTTGGATGAGGTGGGTGAAATCAGGGCAATCAGGGCAGAAAGGAACAGAAACTGATAAAGCACATTAACAATAACCTTTTTAAGAACATATGGATTGGTGCATGTTCCGAGAAAAGGTGGTATATGTGGCGCGGGGTAAGCCTGGGGCATGGGTGAAGATATGGGGCCCCTGGAACGCTTACCGCGGGGGTATTTGCGAGCCGCCGTTGTTGCCTCCTGCGTCACCAGCTCCATCCCCATAGTTGACCCCCTCCCTCAGCCCTGGGCACATTGTTCTCCCAGTCCTGGATCAGTTTCCCTCCCCCCCTCTGGCTTTCTTTAGATGGTTGGGGTTCCCCACTTGAGGAGCACATGTCGTCATTTTTGATCGTGGGTTGCCTTGCGGGTGTGGTTTTATGTTGTTGTGTTGTAGAAAACGAAACCGTATTGTGGGTTCAGAGTTATGTGGCCCACGTTGTTGATACCTCCTGCTTTATCGTCTATGCAAAGCCAAGTGCCTTATTAGTATGTATGTCATGTGCTTCTGTCACTTTAGCGGCCGGCCGGAAGGTTGTAGGCCCATACTTGTATATATTTGAGATTGCAATAAACGGTTTCAAAAAAAAAAAAAAAAAAAAAAAAAAAACAATAACCTTTTTTTTTCACTCTTTGTATACATAGATGCAGAAGTGACTGAGTGCCTTTTCCCAAGGGGATAGTGCATTCTACCATGTTGTCTGAGTGAGAGGTTTTAGAGGGTTAAGTGGACAATGATTATCAGGTATTGTATTCCATGATATTTCTTCGAATGAGTTTCAGTTACACTCATTCATGATCAGAATGGTATCAGTTTCAAACATCCTTTTAAACTATTCCAGCAGTTACAAAACAATGGTGGACTGAGAGGTCTCACCCCAAATTTCATGTCATCATTTGAAAAAACTGAGGTCTACAGGTCCAAGCTAAAGCACCACCAAAAGAACACACTCACTGGTAAATCTTTTGTGATTGTTAGTTTTGGTTTAGTGGTGCTTTGTATGTATGCATAATGTGATGGTATTTGTAGAGAGTGCAAACCTAGCTAGACAGCAGCAGAGATCTGTTTTATTATTTAGGGTTGTTTACAACATTACATCCTCTTCCTTGTATCTTTAGTGTCGCATGCAGCAAACCCCAGGTTGTGCATTAGGGGATTGGCCACAAGGAGTGGCATGTGGCCAGGCCCTGCAACCAACCCCCTGCATGCAGTTAACCTCACGCTGTGCAAGGCCTTCGGCCATGCATAGTGGGGGGGTTGGCCACTAGGCCTCGCCTGCGGCGAGCCCATGTAGCCAACCCCCACCCCCCCCCCAAGGCAGCCAAACCGACACGGCCTTCGACTGAGCACAGCGAGGTTTGGCCACAGGGCCATTTTTTAAATGGGAGGAGAGCCACGTGGCTGCCAAGTGGCCACACACCCTTGATATGATGTGCTGGCCATGCGAGCAGTCTCATACTGCCAGATGGGTCAGCTTGAAAGGTTCAGTGTGTGGGTTGTTTTCTATTTTGGTCACGTCATGGCCCTCCAGGACCAACAATAATCTACATCTTGGTTCCCTTCAGCTGACACATTCAGTAGTGCCAGGCTGCCCAAAAGGCCGGTCCAACATTGGCCTCTGGAATACTTTGAACCGCAGACGTACCTCAACTGTTTAAGAAAAGTCCAGAGCACAGCATGCTTTAGGCTGCAGTGCTGCTGAAAAGCCTTGATGATAAGGGAAGCTTTGGAGCCTACTGGATAGGCGCATACAACCAAGATGTGGTTGTTCTCCAACAAACACATATGGTTGGTTACACTAGCATCTGTTGTGCCCATAAACCACCATGTGGAGTTCGTCAGAACTATAAAATAAATCAATTGAATTCTGAGACCCCCAAAGTGCCCTCGAGGACATGCTATGAGGGTAATTTTGCTGAAGGTGTCCTAGGGACTCCTGAGCATGCCAGTTTTGGTAACTCATTAAAGGGGTTGGCACAGTTGCCAACACATTTGTGACAACAAACGCAAATCGTTTCCTAAGTCACTTCCTGTGATTTTACTCCCTGTGATGCCTCTTTCACTGATGTCACAGGGGCAAATATTGTGGTTTGACTCTTAAATTCGACAAGAAATACTGAAGGTTTCTCCTCTGCCACCAAATATCGGTGCAGCCAGCGCACTAGAATAACCATGAAGCTCCATGCCAAAATGCTTTAAAAAAACCTTAAATAAATACATTGAATAAGTACATAGCTGAGGCTTACAGTACACTATTTATCTTTGCACACTAATTATTTATACAAAGCAGCTCACTTTTCTCATCAGGAGAGCATAGTGAGACTCCCTTCACTGAAATTATGAAACTTTAATAGCGGTAATTGTCTACTTTAATTAAACACATTGCTACTAAAATTATAGTTGTGTGCAACTATATATTTTAAACACTGACACAATATCCCAGGGACCCAGTCTGAATTAATTGCAATTTTAATCCGAAATGTAAAAATAACTTTTTGTGGTACAGTTCAGTATTGAACGTTCCCCTGCTTTACAGCTGGCGATGAGTGTGAAAGAAGTAGGCAGGTGAGACAAAGCTTACATACATATTTAAATACAGCTCATTTTGAAAAGCAAATTGCCTCTGTGTTTTAAGGCCGCAGAGGACCTGACTTTTTCACAAAACTGTGTAATATGGCACAATACAAAAAGATGCAAAGTAGTAGCCAACAGTACAGAGTAATTCCAGACTGTAGCTTTATTTATTTTCAGATGAAAATGTTTGTAAAAATACACCAACACGCTCCTTCATTATCCAAAGGCTTGGCAAATATGAGGGGGGTGGGTACTACAATAGGACTACTAACCACACACCACAACATGGTATTCACAGACATATGGCCAGAGACTTCCTCCTCTCCTGCCTTTTCTGTGCATCTTTTCAGCTATGTGCGCGTAGATCGCCACACAAGCAGGTATATGTATTGAAAGTGGGAGGGACAAGGGGGACAGAGTGGCTATAAGAGGGGATGTACTTAAGTGTTATGGGTATAGGGACATTTAAGTAAACTTTAGAGAGGGACTCACCATGGACGTTGATTCACAAAAAGGCCAAACTTAGTAGAACTGACATCACACATCCTTTGACCTTATTGACATCAAAGGAAGTGGCATCCTATGACCTTTGACCCTGAAACTTTCCAGGAAGTCATGTGACTTGACCGTAACCCAGATGACATCACAATAATTGACATCTCTGATGTTGCAATATAAATGTGTCACTACTATAAAAATATAACACTAATGACTCATTTGGATCCGCCTATAATAGGGTGCTGACATAACCTTTGAAAGTGGTGGGAGGGGGTATATGTGCAACATTGTTACTGAGCAAAGTGAATGAACCAGAGCTCTATTGAATGGGTTTACAGGTAAAGGTTCTCCCCACAAGCAAAATTTTAAACAAATGGGTCAAATGGTCCTTTTTAAAGCAAAGTTTCCACATCAATCAGCTAAAAAGCCATGGGTTGTGAAAGGGCACTCATAAAATATATAGGAACTTTCATGGTGTGCCAAGCAAATGAAACCTGATGTCCCACAGGAGTTATTCCCCTTTTTAAAAACTCTGGTATGGGTACCCCAATATGCCAAAAATACACAATTTTGTACCAGGGCCAGCATTTTGTTATGGGTGCCCATAATATTCCGGTCCTGGAATTATGCTATTAATCTTATTCATATACTGTGGGTGACCCTTATGTAACAAGTTACCTCTAGTATGATATGGCTAGCATTGTGTCATGTGTGTCCCTCTCCTATTTGCCACAGATGTCATTCTTTATGCCTAGACTCACATACAGTGTGTTAGCGTGAACATTTTGCCATGAGTGTCCCAGACAAAGAATTACCTCCAGTATGCCTGCGGCAGACTTTTGCTATGGACGTCCCAGATATATACATCAAGTATTATCTCTAATAAGTCCCTGTCTGTTAATAATTGCCTCGAGTATGTTAACACCAGTATTTTGCAAGGGCCAAAAAGAGACTCACAAGCATACCACATTTTCACTCATGCTAATTTACATTCACTAACTCACGCTCATTCTTAGCTTCTCAATCCTACCTAGTCATTCTCACTCCCTTGCACTCATTTATTCTTACTCCCTTACACTCACTCACACATTGTCACTCTTTCTTACACCGACTAACTCACAGTTGCTCACTTACAATGACTTGCACTCACTCTTACCATCATTCTCACTCACCTTGACTCCCTCATACTCAACAACAGACATTTAATCTCATGTATTGCACTTCTATCATAGACAGCCACTTTCACTTACACACACATGCTCCCATATACATATGCTTGCACATAAAAACTCCTTCTCTCACACAAACACTCTCTCACCCACAAGCATGCATTCAACATGCATGTAAAAACATTTGTAATTTACCTGATGATCTAGTTTTTATTACACTAATAGTGAATTGTATACACTTATTCACTGTTAGCGTAATTAAAACTCAGGTGAACACAAGGAGGACGAAGCCGCACCTTGTCTTCTTGCCACTGATTTTGACACCTCTGAGGCCAGGGGTAGCAAAGACAGTGTCAGTGGTCACAATGAGCAAGCCAGGGGTTGCAGCTGCGAACACTGGCAGCCCCTAAATGATATCCATGTGACACACTAGCACAAACACACCTACCCACAAAAGAGTAAGACCATTGCTATTCACAAACTACTCCTTAAAGGTGAAAAACAAGCCCACATTTTACTCCAGTCCAGCTTAAGAGTAAGTTGAGCACCAAACATCCTCCAACAGAGGTACTGAAACACACTCCCATAGAAATCAATAGAGGCTTCAAATGACAACAGGGAAAAATATGGGGAAAAATAGGAAAATGTTTCCTTGAATGTTTGCAAGCTTTTTTAGTAATTGTTCAATTGTTGTTTTTTTTTTAATTTGTTTTTACATTTTACACATGCAACACAAACAGCAGAACAAAGGGACTGATGAATGGAATCCACCGCCATTTACAGGTGAAACTCATTACAACACTAGCCAGTCAGATGCAGTCCAACAACATAAGAAAAACCCACATGGAACAACTATTGTGGCTTTTGCTGTCCATGAATTTCTTTGTAGCTTTGCTCTTCATTTGGAGGTACAATTATTGAGGAGAGAGGCAAAGGATCAACATTTTTGCAATGTCCAGGAAAGCAGTAATTGCCAGATACTGCTTTTCACCTAAAGTTATTCTTGACATGGTTGCAGACTGAGAGTAGGAGCTTGAGTCACCTACAGCCCGCTCCCCCGTTATCAATGCACATGTTAAAATACTCCATTTCATGGCCACCAGGTCTTTCCAGAAGGTCAGTTCTGACAATGTAGGTATCCCACAGGCAAGCCAAAGTTGATGTGTTCATCCAGTAATGAGATACATCACCAGAAGAGTGCAGCAGTTTACCACATTGCTACAGTTACTGGATGAAGGCAAAGGGTGGCACTTCATGTAAGTGGTGAGATTTATTGCATCCATGTGGTACTTCAGTCACTTCACTATAGGGAATATAATTTCCATAACAGGCATCACTGGCACTCAAGCAACATAAAAAGATGATGGACAGAATGTTGAACATTGCCAAACATTCATCCCCAGTCACAAATCTGGATTACATCCATTGTTTGCCTTGCCACCCTGGACAGGAAACAAGTATCCTGGGACTGGTTTTGGGGTATCATCCCTCATCAGCAAGGCTGATTGAATCCAGTAGCAGAGTGAGATTGGGACCCACTTCCAGGCATACCTTTCCCACTTAGGGCACTCCAACATGCAAGCTATCTGTGATGCCAGGGGCTGCTTCTATGATCTGTACACAGCCTTTTCAAGAAGGACACACAATGCCTACATCTTCTGTCAGTTACCTCCTGCATGTGGATTGGTTGCTGTAGAGCTTAGTGACATATGGCTCATAGGATAGTAATAACATGTCACACAGGGGCTACATAGCATCTGAGAGACAGCATCTGAAACATACTCACTCATTATTCACTCCAACAGTACTGATAGAAATGGCTTTTACAGACTGTATTGAGCTCTGGCTCCCTGTTTGATCCCTGCCCCCTCACAATTTAGCAAAAGCTGTGCTGTCCACTTTAATCCCATGATTTAACAATTTTTCGATCTATCTTTATATGGAGGTCCCAAAGTCCTGTAAACACAAACAGTTGGTCTCTCTGTTAAAAAAAGCCCACAACTGATCCCAAGGTCTTAGCCAATATTAGGCCTATTTCTTTACTTTCTGCCTAAGATGCTTCAGAAAATAGTAAATGGACCGATTAATCACTACTTAGAAACTAACAATTTTCCACATAGCCTGCAGTCTGGTTTTATGCCGTACCATTGTAGAAAATCAACCCTGCTTGAAGTAACAGAACTTATCAAGTTGAACCTGGACAAGTGGCATGTAGAGGCTGAGGTGTTATTAGATCTCTTATATGCTTTTGACATTGTGGGGCATATGTACAAGCTCCTATCGCCACAGGAATGTCACTTTTTGTGACGTTCCTGTAGTGATAGGTGCTTCTCCTTATTTTCAAGGCAGCGGTAAGCCACTTAATGTGTCCTAACGCTGCCTTGTAAATAAGGCCCCCTTTCATGCTATGCTTAGCATGAAAGGGGAGGGCAATGGGTGTTATAGTGTACATTCCACCGCAAAACCCATTGATTCTGACGCTGCCTCCTATTTACAAGGGATGCGTAAATAGGAGGCAGCACCAGAATATGAGACCAGGGTAAACCTGGTCTTAACCTGGCGAAGCTGCATACATGAAAACAGCAAAAGGCCAATGATCGTTTATGTATAGGTAGGTCCCCTTTCCTGCACATAAATAATCATTTTTTTAAAATGCAGTTTTGCAACTTCTGTGTGTGGTGCATTAACAGCACACATATCAGTTACAAAACAGCATTTCAAGATTGTTTATGTGCAGGAAGTGGGACCTTCCCGTACATAAAAAGCAGACACCCTTGCACTATGGTGCAAGGGTGTCTGCTTTGGCGCTAAGCTGATAAACTTAGCGCCAGCACAGGGGGGAATACAGAGCTGCACAATATCCTTGTAAATAGGGTTAAGCAATGCGTTTCAGAAGTGGCTGAGCATGTCGTTAAGCCAAGGCTAACAACATGCTCGGCCACTTCCCTTGTACGTATGCCCCTGTGTCTCATGCTATCCTTTTAGAACAGTGGGCCAAAAGTGGAATGTGTGGGTTTGCCTTGCTCTAGTTAAAATCCTTTCTATCCTGCTGGAACCAGACTGCTTATGATCCACCTTTCTCCACAGTGACTAAGCCTCTGAAGCGCACTGTCCCGTAGGGCTCAGCTTTGAGCACCGCTCTGTTTAACGTTTATCTGACTGCACTGGTAGATATTATCCAGCCTTTCAACTTAAAGGTGGTGTCATCTGCAGATGACTGTGTAGATCAAGGAGAACTAGCTATAATATTGGTGCTCCTAGTGTATGCTTGTCCCGGGGAAACACATTTGTGCTTTTAGAAGACCCTCACTCACCAACCTAGTTGGTGACATGCTTCATCATTGGGTCCCACCAAAGGTACAGAGTGCACCTTGGGTGTGCTTCGACGCCTGAATACAGCTGAGCAGGTTTTGTGCAGTGAGTGTGTAGTGCAAGTGAATGGATGTGAGTTAAAAAACTGTCCAGAGGTTCCTGAGTAACAAAAAGAGGTTATTTTAATGTCTGGGCCCTAGGCAGTAATAAAAAAACAAGAGGTGGATATCATCAGAGGTTTTTAGTAGCTCCAACATCCTTACTGGTCAACATGTTTCAGCCATGCTCTCTTTATTTGGCTGGCTTCATCAGGACCTTATGTGAATGGGTGTTAAAGTGGTGGTCTAAAAAAGTGGTATGTTAAAGATCATATATGTGTTGCACACGCTAAGGTGCGTTATGTGGTAGAGGATGGTTTCCTCTAACGGCGCATTCCTGTGTGGGGAGGAAAAACAAATGACAAACATACAAACAGAAAACATTTAGAAATGCTAGTTTTCAGCACAATGTATTATGTGACTTAGGAGCGCAGTGTCCGTGCTCTATGCGGATAATAACGTAGTGAGGACGGAGCGTTGCGTTTAGTGAATGGATTGAACGCCTTATTTATATGCGGGACCTTGTGGTAATCAATCAATGCATGGTATAGAAAGTGTATATAAATAAAACATTTGTAGTGGCGATTTTGCTTACTCAGAAATTATCTGGAAAATGCCTCATGAGTTCCGTTGAGGGGGCCCGACCTATTGTCACACACTGTGCGATAAGGAAAGAGAAATACAGAAATCACCTTAAGACTGATGTGCCTTGTGGAGTATGAACTCTGCTGTCAGCGATTCGGGAGACCCCCCTTGTTGCAAAGGACCCACTTACTTCTTCAAGGTCTGAAGCCCACCTTCGTACCTACTGAGGCCGCATCGGAACTCCAACGATGTGTGCCTGGTGCTGGGTTACTCGGGACCCTCTGGTCAGGTTTTTAACTCACATCCATTCACTTGTACTGCACACTCACTGCACAAAACTTGCTCCGCTGTATTCAGGCGTCGAAGCACACCCAAGGTGCACTCGGTACCTGAATGAGGTTCTTCTAAAAACACAAATGTGTTTCCCTGGGACAAGCATACACTAGGAGCACCGATATTATAGCTAGCTCTCCTTGATCTACACATTTATGCCCGGGGAAGTGAACTGGCTCCAGTACCTTTCCTCTCTCTCCCACTTGATACTTGTGATCTGGAGATGACTCCCAGTTCATGTTCTCCTTTCAAGAGGACAACGGCGAACTGCAGGATGCCTCTAAATCCTGTGTAAATAAGGTAGCTAAATGGATGAAGAACACTTGTCTAAGGCTTAATTCAGGTAAAACTTAAATACTGTACTACAAGTGTTCATCGTGTATCCAAACTAGTGCTTGGTGGGCAACAGAAGTAGGGGAACTACTTCCCCAGCTGGTGTGGTAAAAAATGTTGTCAATAAACTGGACAAAAATCTCTCCTTTCACCCTCAGGAGAGGGTGATGACTTAGGGCCTGATTAGGATCTTGGCAGATGCGTAAACCGTCACAAATGTGACGGATATCCCATCCATCAAAATACAAGTTCCATATGATATAATGGGATTGTAATTTGGCGGGTGGGATATCTGTCATGTTTGTGACAGAGTAACTCTGTCCACCAATATTGTTATCATGCCATAGGTCTTGTCCGTGCTTGTAAAAAAGATTCTCAAATAGGTGCCAGAGCACACTCGAAGGACTAATGTCCACACCAGGAACACCTCGTGCTTTGACTATGTTAACATCTTATATCTTAGCCTCCCTGACTATCTGATCCGCTGACTTCAAGTTATATGGAACGCAGTGGCCAGATTTCTTCTCAATCTTTCTAGACAGGATACTATAATCTCTCATCTGAGACCACTATATTGGATGTGTATAAGCACATTTTGTGTACATATATACTCTAATATTCTTTATGTGCTATGTAGTGTCGGAATGCCCCTTTGAACAGCTAATCGTAATACAAATAGTTCATTCATACATTCACCCAGTCCCTTTTCCTGGGGCCTGGACCATCTCTACAGTTCCTTTGGACACAAAAACCTGCAGTTGTTGGAGCAAGATGGATAAGTGCCCCTCTGAAAGATGTTCTAATGTTCTGAGGTGGGTGGAAGATGCAGTGGTCAAAAATTAATGACAGGGCCCAGCTTTGTTGGATGATCTGAAGGTCTAACCTGTCAAATGTTATATTTTGCCACCCTTGGCGGAAATGTCTGGTCCTGCCTCCCACTGGGTGGTTATGTGCCACTAAGGACCCCTAAAGGAACTTGGAGGTGGATGCCAGAAGGCAGGAGACTGGAAAAGTTGGTGCTCTTGGGGCATGGATATTGTCTGCTTTATCCCAAACCCCTACCATAAAAGGACTGGGTTGGTTGCTGTGGGGCAGTGGAACTTTGCATTGCTGGTACGTCAGTCCTCTGACAGAGCCTCAAAAGGAATAACAAAAAACACACTGGTCCCTAGTAACAATACTTTAGATGCAAAGAACCAATTGGTGAATACAACTAGTCAAAGGAGTTTATGACAAACAACTTCAAGACACAAAGCTGCACAGTGAACATTGGTGCAAAATAAATGTGCTTGTTGCACTCTTTAGAGTTGATACACTCAAGTGATAAATTGTGATCAATAAGATTATCAACAAACACCAGAACAGCACACCCTTTACAGCAAATGATCACCAATCATATAGGGTCTATGTTTTTAAAGTCAACAGCGTTTCAATCCCAGTACAAATGGCAGGATCATCATCAGGACTCAGGTAGATACAACAAGCCTGAGAGCGAGATCATGAAAGGTAATGTTTTCACTAAAGGAGGGTGCCCTGGTGACAAGCTTCAGGAACAGGGTGGCCGGGAATGACCTGAGCTGGAAATATGATGGATACCCATATGGGGCTCTGTACTTGAGAGTGTGTGCGATGATAAGAGAAAGATAGGTATTATTTCCATAGTGTCTACTCTGGAGGGCCCAGGAATTTCAAGCAAGAATTCCCTAAAATCATAAAGTGAAACAATAAAGATCCACAGATTTACTGCAAATCCTGCAATTCTGAAGGGACTGGTAACTCATTTTATAGGCCCCATTTGAATTACCTCCAAATTTGTAATCAGTCCCTGTGAGGTAAATATTGTGTCTGTTGTTAAAAACATGGCATGACTCCTCTTGACAACACTTTTTACTTCTCTCAAACTTGGATGCCAGGACTTCCCACATCTGGGGAAAGTCACAAATTTACCTATGCAACCTGGCTTTGATGGATCAGATGCCGATTTCCTAGATGGTGCAATAGCAGTTACCTAATTTCTTTGCTGTGTTTGATGAAGGTTAGTGGTGAGGCTTAAAAGAGAAGTTTCGGAAAACTGTGGGGCATATTTACAAGCTTCTTTTGCCACCGCAACCTAACATTTTTTGATGCTCCTGTGGCATTGCGCCATTTCACATATTTATATGGTGGCGCGAAGCCACTTAATGGGGCTTTAAGCCACCTTGTAAATTTGCCCCTTTCCGCTGCAGTCCTTTGCGGCAAAGGGTCTTGCAATGGGCGCTGCAGTGAGCGTTCCACTGCAACACCCATTGCTTTTTGATGCTTCCTCAGATTTACAAGGCTGAAGCAGCGCCAAAAACTAATGTCAGGGAATACCTTGTCTCAGTAGGGCGATGCGAGGAGAAATTAATTATTTCTCCTAGTATTTTGCTCCTTCCATGTTCGCTGCCTTCTGCAGCACACTTAGAGAGAGCAAATCCCCATTCATGAATGTTTATGTGCAGGAAGGTGTCCCTTCCTGCACACAAGCAATCACCCCTGCAGCACAGGCATCCTTGCAACATGGCGGCAGGGTGCCTGCGCTGGGGCTAGACAGCTTTTTTGCACCAGCACTAGGGGAAATGCAGGGGTGTGTTGTATTTTTGTTAATACAACACATCCTTGCGTTTAAAAATGTCAGAGTTTGGCGTTGCTAAATTTGGAATAACACCACACTCCTACATTTACTTGTAGATATGCCCCTGAATACATTGCTCATAGCATCCAACTTTCATAAAGTACAGGGTTTAAAACTCTTTTCAGGATTATTCTGTTAAAAATGGAAGATTAAAGACTAAGCATAAGCACTTGAGAAATGATGCAGATTTTGGAACCGATTCACAAAGGCAATCAGAGACAAAAGTCTAACTTTACGACTTTTGGTATTCATAGAGGTCATTTACAAATCATATCTTTATGTCCGCAGTTGGGCAGGAATCTCCTGTTCAAACCGTACTCTTTGGCCCAATCTGTACTCTCCGGCACAGGCCGGATGAAGTGTAATCAAAGGGTCGGAAAGCAATTTTTACAAAAAGGAACATTAGGAATGTGAGATAAATGGTAGAGAAGGTCATGAAAATCAGTTTGGGAAGGGAAAAGGGTGTGGCCAGACACTGCATCACATCTCAGAAAAGTTTCCCCCTTTGCATCATGGTACATGCAGTCCACAATTTGCTCCCCTGATTGTTGACTGTAGTATTACACCACGCTCAGTGTTGACTGTAGTGTTACATTACACTCAGTGTTGACTGTAGTATTACACCACATTCAATATTGACTGTAGTGTTACACCAAACTTTGGTGTAACACTACAGTCAACACTGAAGGGAGCTCAAATTGTGGAGTGCATGTACAATGATGCAAAGGAGCAAACTTTTCTGGGATGTGATGTAGTGTCTGGCCACACCCTTTTCCCTGCCCAAACTGATTTTCATGACCTCCTCTACCATTTCACACGTTCCTGATGTTCCTTTCTATGATTAAACTTCATCCGGCCCGAGCCGGAGTGTACGGCTTGAGCCCACAATTCTGGACTGACTGCGGACATAAAGATGCGACTTATAAATAACCTTTGTGAAAACCAAAAGTCGTAAAGTGAGACTTTTGTCTCAAATTGCCTTTGTGAATCAGGCCCTTTGTTTTCTGAACAAAACATTGTACAGAAGTTATTTTCTGATATTTGTCTCACTATATTAAAATAACATTCTGCTTCTTCTATGTAAAATAAATTATTTTAGTACCCCCTAGTGGCATTATTTTCTCACTCTGTCTCTTTGTGCTTTGTGTTTTTTGTTTGGTGCTTCCTGTGTCCATTCAATTTCTCTAGCTCTCTAGACCTCGGTACCCACTCAGTCTCTTCTTCCCTTCTCTTGGTACCCTTTCCTGCTCTCAGTGCCTTTTTAACATTGTGTGCCCATTCTTTCTCATTTTTCCTCTTTTTTCTCAGTGCCCCTTCTTTCTCTCAATGCCCTTCTTACTTTTTGTGTCCTTGTTTCCTACGGCAGTCTTCCTGTCACTGAAGTGACTCACAGGTCCCAGTTGCCATTGAAATACATAGATATGTGAATCACTCCTAAATGCTCATCTTGCCTTTGTAGGTTTTAACGCACTATAAAGATAACATTGTACATATTTAGTATCAGTAGTCAGTCTTTAGCATCAGGGTGTTATAGGCTATAAAATGGCATATCATACTCATATTGAACTTCTCTAAACAATGCAATGTCGGACTTCTCGGTTTAGACATAGGGGGCGGCAGCGGGCAGCTCAGGTAAGTGCGGTGGGGCGGGGCAGGGCGCAGCAGTGCAGTAAGCCGACAGATGACGGAATAGGTATTATTTATTTATACCTATTCCGTCATCTGTCAGCTTCCTCCCATGCCGCTCCCTGCTCCGCCCAACACACTTACCTGAGCCAGCCGCTGCTGGGGCTGAGTCTGAGCTCACTATTAAAACACCTTGCAGGATGGATGGTGGTGAAATGGGTGTGCCCATTTGCCAAGGGAAAGGCACATTTGATTCACGCATCCAATGTATAGTGTTGCGGGGATTCTGCTCATACACAGAACTATGCGCACGAAACCAGGACCTCAGTGAATTGTGGTGTACCAAATAACTCACCTCAGTACCTAGAACCCCTATCCGACTAGCATCAGTGTCTCATTCGTTCTCCGTATCATATCGAAGCTACCAATGATTAGACAACCCAGAACAAGCGACTTAGAATACTCTCAGGAATGGTGGGAATCAAGAACACCTTTTCGTTGTTATTCTCATATCAGTCCACAACATGAGTAATAAGAGACACGGAAAAGTTTTAAATGTTTATTTTCAACTATGTGCTCTAAGATGCAGTATTTTGGCTAACATAAGCAAACAAATGATCAGAAATAAAACCATCAGCATTGTTACAATTCCATAAAAAACAAAGGGAGAAATTATATTACAATGATAGCGGAAACAGGTCCTATAATACCCTGTAAACCACCCTCCCCTGGCTAATAAGCTAGTTTTATAATAATAGAAGGTCTCTAGGTTTGGATAGGGAACCCCATATCTCAAAGATCAGCTTAGTTCAATCACATCACAGGATCAGCACTGCTCTCTGTGTCTGGAAAGGTTTTCTCCAAGTGTATCAGTATCATGCATGCAAGGCAATATTAAAGACAGCCGAGTTTCAGATATTTGCAGCTGTGTGCTTGTTGTGTCTAGAGCGTGGGCCGATCAACCAGAATTCAACAGCATACATTGTCATTTGACCTTGACGGTTTCTGCCCACAGTGTTCAGACTAAGGTTGCGCTGCACGTCTAGGGATGTGAAAAACAGACCGTTCTCATGTGAAGAAAAAGCACGCAAACAGTTTTACTTATAATAACAGCTACCTCTAGTGTTGTGTGCAAAAGCAGCAAAGTGGCAAGATGGCATTTAACTTCTAAAAACGCTTATGTTAACATAGCAAATTGTGCAGGCAAAACCCTGTCTTCACTACAATAGCTTGCTGTGGAAATACATTGTCATCATTTGAGCAGCTTGTTCTAAGTAACTGTCTTTCAAGTAGGGGTGGGGCTGATTGTAGGGATTTAGTGGCGGTCAGAGGCTTACTGGGTGATGGTCACAGCCATATAAAATTGATATACAGGTTATGGTCTTCACTTCTCTACAACCAGATAAAAAGGACTTGCAGGAACGATGGCTGTGTGGTTTCAGGTATGAGATGGCTGTGAGTGCTGCAAGTCAGACTTTTGGTCACTGGCTAGGCTGAGTGCGGGAGTCATTGTCGAAATAGCAAGAGACCTATAGATCAGGACTGCAGTACATTCAACGAGCTGTGTGATATCCGGCTAATGGGATATTATGGTGTATTGCAGGTCAAGATTGAGGTACAAGTCCAGAGCTGGGTGTCATTATAAGTGCTGGACTAGAAGGTTTGTATTGTAGGACTGGATTGAGGTGCACTGGCAAAGTTGTGTGAGTCTCTGGGCATGAATAGCAGGATGTCCTGCTGGATAGGATCGAGGTGCACTCACTGACAGATGCAGGTGATCCTCCGTGCATGATTAGCAGGGTGTAATAAAGAATTAAATCTGTTCTGCAGACCACTTTGTACTCATGGGAACCCCCTACTTCTACCCCACTTTTCTTCACTCCTCCCTCTATCTTTCATCTTCTCTTCCTTCTTATGCCACCCCTTAACTCACGTCTCTCCTGCACTCATCCTGCCCTTCTGTTCAAACTCCATCCCCCTCAACCATAATCTTATCCAACTCCATTGCCTCCTGCGCATTGTCCCCATTCACTTTATCTGCTTTACCCCTCCTCCCTCTATATCTTCTCCAATCCTGCACTGCCCCTCCTTTTTGCTTCTCTGTCTCTCACACCGTAGTCATCTAGTCTCCACTCTTCTCCTACTCATTCCTCTTCCTACCCTGTCATCTTTCTGGCCTGCCTGCCTTTCCACTCTGATCCCCACCTTTTTTCTCTTCCATTTGGCTTCCATTCTTTCCCTCCTCCCTCCACACACTTCCCCTGCCTTTTCTCCCTTCTGCTCCTTCCTCTGTCCTCCTGCACAAACCTTACCTCTTACTCCACCTAGTACTATTCTTTCCCTCAGCCCTCCACCTCTCCTTATCTCTTGTCTGAACAAACCTTAATTGCAGGCGGACATGAGGCACTGGGGGGCCTGGGACTGTTTTTTTTATTTGATCCAACTAATTTAGCCTCACCCATTTTTAGGGTGTCCGGGCACCCATTGGTTCCCCGTGCGGTGACTATGGTCTAGTGTACAAACGAGGCTGTACAAGCATCTGTGGATCATTCTGTAAAGTAGGTTAAACTAGAATGCAGAAATGGGCAAAGGATAGTTTTGTGTCCACTTTCTTTACATGGTCAGAACCTCTACAGGTGGGGGACAAAGGGATTTTGAAAATAACAAAGGGCGTAATGCAGCAAATGGTAATCACAAGGCTTTTGCGTTTGTCTCTTATCTCTCTGTGATAGACCTTTGCTGTAGTTTATGGGAAAGATCAGGAGCTAAGAGTCAAAAAAATCCCAATACTATTTCTAAGTTCAGTCAATAATGTGAGTTAGGTTTTAAGGGTTTTATTATCTTTAAAAGTTTTTTAAATTCTTCTTTATCACAGTTAGTTTGATTGTCAGTCAATTAACAGAATTGAGAATTGACAATAGAATTATGGTTAGAACAAATCATATTAACAATGCATTAATCACGTTCCATAAAGGAAAGAATCCCTATTTTAAGAATGGGGCAAAATTGTGTTATCAGGAACCCATAAAGAGTTCAAAATCTCAAGAGGAAGAGTGAGATAGAGCATGAAGCTCAAATTAAATCAATCTATTTTAATAGAACTTCCCATAAAGCAAGGTTAATGAAACTCAGTAAAGTCTCAAACAAATGAAGCAAAATATTCAAGCATTAGCTGTAGTAAACTGCATTCAACAACAAGTTCGGAAAGGGTGGCAAATCAGCCTTTCAGCCTTCAGCATTAACCTGTTACCATCCAGCATTTAGGAACTGGAGGTGTATTGAGCAATAGTCTGGCAAAAGGCATTGACCAACTCTAGCAACATGTATGAATATAAACAGTCAAAAAGAAATGTTGCAGTCCATCTTGTATCTTCTTCTCCTCTCACCTGATCAATGTTCAGTGTTGTTCTGAGAACAGACTCTTCTTTTCCTTTCTCACGATTCCATAGAGTTGCTGATATGGGTAATATCAGTCCCGAGATGCTCACACCATGTAAAGATGATAAAATCATCAAAATCGATTTCGTTCAAAATTTCAACACGTTTAATTATAAGATCATCATTTTATTGTTCGTTTATGCAAATTGTGAAACCGGTGATCTCCAATATTCAAATGCATGTATTATGCTCAACGCCTTTGATACAGCATGTTAGGATCCCAGTTTCTTGTGAGAAATACAAGATGTTTAACCCAATGCATTTCGGGCACCTTCTGCCCTTCATCAGGGGCTTGTATCTGTGAAGTTAAGAATCACATAAATGCTGTTACAATAGTGTATAACTTTTCACCTGAACTGTCATTCAAACAACAATATATCCATGTAAGTGGCCGATCTTAACGCTCCCAACTATACCGCTTTCCCGCTAAAAAGATATTCAACACATAATCACGATTTTACCCCTGATGTACTAATCCATCATATTACTCCAAAAAAGTTACCATCCGTCTAAACACGAAACATTCATCTAGATATTCAGTACTACTTCTAACCTTTATTTAGAACGAAAAAACTAGCGTGCCGCTAATCTTACTTGAAAAAGTTGCAAAGGCCGCTTCATCCGTCTCTCCTATGGAGATTACGTCCCTTTGACTTTACCACGTGATGCGATCGTTTTGTAACCCTCGGTAATGACATTTTAAATACACCAAGAGTAATGGCAATGTATGATAATCAACATTATTTGATCGCGAAATAGAGTCCATCTTTAATCAATTTAAGTTCATCGTTGTTTGGGTGCTGGTTCAACGTAGGATGACAGAGAAATAATTGTATGTATGTATGTATGTCCCGCACACCATTTTAGATCAAGTTTCTCGTAAAGTATTCCATTGAGGGGAGCTATCTCGGAGTACGCTTCATCCTGGTAGCGCCGAAGTAATGACCATAGAGTTGCTGATATGGGTAATATCAGTCCCGAGATGCTCACACCATGTAAAGATGATAATGGTGTGCGGGACATACATACATACATACAATTATTTCTCTGTCATCCTACGTCAAATAATGTTGATTATCATACATTGCCATTACTCTTGGTGTATTTAAAATGTCATTACCGAGGTTCACCGCATTGTTACATTGTCTGTATTTTTATTCTTATTCATGTTTTGGGTAAATTGTATCTTCAACTTAAATCGCATTTAATTGACCTCTCAGGGCAGGGCGGGGTATTCAAATCTAAATCACGACTACCTATAGGAACTTGAGTAGATGGACCAATAGACAGCTTGGGGGAATTATGGGGGTTGTATGCTAAGTAACATCGAGGAGTTTAGTTAAAGCCGCCACTCAGGTGAGGGTGATTACAACGAGGGTTACAAAACGATCGCATCACGTGGTAAAGTCAAAGGGACGTAATCTCCATAGGAGAGACGGATGAAGCGGCCTTTGCAACTTTTTCAAGTAAGATTAGCGGCACGCTAGTTTTTTCGTTCTAAATAAAGGTTAGAAGTAGTACTGAATATCTAGATGAATGTTTCGTGTTTAGACGGATGGTAACTTTTTTGGAGTAATATGATGGATTAGTACATCAGGGGTAAAATCGTGATTATGTGTTGAATATCTTTTTAGCGGGAAAGCGGTATAGTTGGGAGCGTTAAGATCGGCCACTTACATGGATATATTGTTGTTTGAATGACAGTTCAGGTGAAAAGTTATACACTATTGTAACAGCATTTATGTGATTCTTAACTTCACAGATACAAACCCCTGACGAAGGGCAGAAGGTGCCCGAAATGCATTGGGTTAAACATCTTGTATTTCTCACAAGAAACTGGGATCCTAACATGCTGTATCAAAGGCGTTGAGCATAATACATGCATTTGAATATTGGAGATCACCGGTTTCACAATTTGCATAAACGAACAATAAAATGATGATCTTATAATTAAACGTGTTGAAATTTTGAATGAAATCGATTTTGATGATTTTATCATCTTTACATGGTGTGAGCATCTCGGGACTGATATTACCCATATCAGCAACTCTATGGTCATTACTTCGGCGCTACCAGGATGAAGCGTACTCCGAGATAGCTCCCCTCAATGGAATACTTTACGAGAAACTTGATCTAAAATGGTGTGCGGGACATACATACATACATACAATTCTTTCTCACGATTCCACACAATGAACTTACAAAGAATCATCAAGTAGTATGAAACATTATTAAAACTATGTCAACGTATGAGACCGTTTGATTCTTAGACTTCCTTTCCAATGGGTATGACCACATATTTAAACTCCTAATCAAATAAATTGCATGTTAGCTAAACAGTAGGATATGTGAAATAGAAATATCAGCTGCAACAAAAAATATTCACCACCACATCTCTTCATTAGAAAATGAGAAACAATGTTGAAAGATCTACATTTTCTATTCATGCATTGTTTTTAGTGAGTGAAATAAGGATTCATTTTTATTAACAATACAGTGTTTCTAGCAAACATTTAAAAAGATTATTATTAATCAGGAATAGTCTGCAACGTGTTGTGATGCTTTTCTTAAAGGCATGTCAGGGTAAGGTCAACTTTTAAGCATTTTGTGAAGGTCTCAGCACATTTGCCTTAGTTGATGGAAAATGAAGCCTTCCTAAATATTTTGAAGCCTAGTACTAATGGGTACAAATACATACTGCGTTTTGCACATTTTAATGTTGTGTCAGTGCAATATAAATTACATGTAACTTTACCTAGATTATTCAGCATTTAAATAAAAACTTCCGTTCAATTCTCCCCTCTGATGGTTACTGTCATCATCACTCTTTTGCATGTTCCTTCTGCTTAAAGGGCACTCTCGTTATCAGTTGAGTCTTGTCTTTTTCTTTTCAAGCTTTTGAAATGATTTTCTATATTCATCTTTAAGACAATCGCAAAATGCTAATTATTTTTTCCTTCTCTTGCTCATATCTCTACTCTTTCTTCTGTTGGCGCAATATCCACAGCCTTTGCATAATTCAAATAGGAAAATTAAACAAAGCCCTGTAATTAATTCTTGGATAAGAATAGGTTTCAGGATTCCTCCTCCTACAGTTCCAATTATGTGTTTTTCCTTTCCAATGTTTCTAATCATCTGTGTGTCTTTTGCCTTCTCGCCCTAAGTGCGCCGGGTATGCCCAGACATGGGTCCTGGGCTCACTTTGCCACTGGATTCAAGCTAGTCTGGCTGATGAGGGGTGATGTCCCGAAATCTAAACTGGGGTGGCATGGTGAGCAAAAGTACAATGGATTTAACCCAGATCTATTGACAGGGGGAGAATGTTTGATATGCTCTGCATTCCGTCCATCATCTGTGTTTCTTTTGCCTTCTCGCCCTAAGTGCACCGGGTATGCCCTGGCGTGGGTCCAGGGCTCATTTTGCCACTGGATTCAAGCTAGCCTGGATGATGAGGGGCGATGTTGTGAAACCGGTCCCAGGATGCTTGTTGCCAGTCCAGGGAGGACCTGGCTTGGCAGTACAGTCTGAACTGTTCCCATGAGGCACAGGGTCAAGACTGATTTGCATATGGCTGGGTCTAAACTGGGTTGGCATGGTGAACAAAAGAACGATGGATTTAACCCAGATCTATTGACTGGGGGAGAATGTTTGATATACTCTGCATTCCGTCCATCATCTGTGTGTCTTTTGCCATCTCTCCCTAAGTGTGCTGGGTATGCTCAGACATGGGTCCTAGGCTCACGGGCCCACTGGATTCAAGCTAGCCTGGCTGATGAGGGGTGATACCCCAAAACCGGTCCCAGGATGTTTGTTTCCGCTCCAGGTAGGACCAGGCTTGGCAGTTCGGTCTGGACTGTTGACATGAGGCACAGGGTCAAGACTGATTTGCATATGGCTGGGTCTAAACTGTGGTGGCATTGTGAGCAAAAGAACAATGGATTTAACCCAGATCTATTGACTGGGGGAGAATGTTTGATATACTCTGCATTCCATCCATCATCTGTCTGTCTTTTGCCATCTCACCCTAAGTGCGCTGGGTTGGCCCAGACATGGGTCCCAGGCTCACGGGGCCACTGGATTCAAGCTAGCCTGGCTGATGAGGGGTGATACCCCGAAACCGGTCCCAGGATGTTTGTTTCCGGTCCAGGAAGGACGTGGCTTGGCAGTTCGGTCTGGACTGTTGACATAAGGCACAGGGTCAAGACTGATTTGCATATGACTGGGGGAAACTGTTTGATAGGCTCTGCATTCTGTCCATCATCTGTGTGTCTTTTGCGCATTTTACCACAGCAATGTCAGAGGGTAACTGGAGTGCTTCAAGTACATTTCTTACATACTCCCCGTTTCTGATTGGAGTTCCAGAGGATGTCATGAAACTTCTTTGTGATCACAATTGCCCAAAACACCAAAGCCATACTGACTATCTTTGAATATAGTTACTTTTAATTGGGCTGTCAACATTCAGGGCCTCATTTATGAGAAGTGACTCATCGCTGCGTGAAAACAGCGATGTGTCACTTTTCTTTGCGCCCTCCTTGGGACATGCTGGATGCGTAATATTTACAGTATGATGCATCATGTCGCAAGGAGTTACAGATACGTCAGTCAACTTTGAGTTCCTGCGCCAGTCTCGTGGTGGTCTTGATGATAAGGACCAACGCATTTCGAGGTACCTTCGGTCTTATGGCTGTGAAATAACTTTTTAATGACACATTTAGGACTGATTATAATACTGTTATTTATTTTTGTATCTGTTTATTACTGTAGTTGTTGTCTTGTACTTTTATGATTTTAATTAATAGAATAAAGTGGATTGATTGATTGATTGATTGATAAGGACCAACCAGTCTCTGGTGCAGTGCCATGTTATTAAAGACACGAGACTGGCGCAGGAACTCAAAGTTGACATACAGAAACTAGAAATCCAATTAAAAAGCTACCAATCACATACAGCACTAAAGAAAAGATTGGACGAACTCAATCAACAAATGAATGAGTATGAGGTCACCCTAAAACAAAGTAAATTCAAGAAATTGAAGAAAGACACTGCAGCCTTCAATCATGAACGCGTGTATCCCTACATACGCGACAACTATGTAGTCCAACAGCGAACAGGGATCGGACAGTGATCTATCCGACACAGGCTCCAGTGACTCATACTCCAGTCGCGGGAGTAATCAGAGCAACCAAAGAGGAGGAGCACAACATTAGAAGACATCAAGACCCAGAGGGAGAGGATGGGGACATTACCAAGGCCCCCCAGCTTACGCACAGTACCCATATGGCCCGCCAATGATGGGTGGCCCTTTCCAACAGTGGAACCCAGCACCACCAGATTACAACTATTACGGACCACCTCCCCCTCCTTTTTTAGGGCCACACCAAGGCCCCCGAAGAGAAAGGAACCGGAGGGGCAACCAAGTTCACTGGCACGACGAGTCCGAAGATGCAGCCAGGATGGCAACAAGGAGTATGACAGCAACATTGAATCAGGCAACAACCAACAGCAGGGGCATCTAGTGGTGAACCTGACAGAACATGTACTCACGGAACCACAGACAACCGTCCTGGAAAAGGGCCTGGGCTTTGCCCTGACCAATAAGATGGACAAATTTAAAGTTTGTCTCGAGGTAAAAGAGTTCATGAGAAACACCTCTAGACTCCACACTTCCAGTCAAATTACTCACCTTTGAAAAAGCAGTGATGGATGAGATAACTGGTCGACCAACTAATGATAAGCACGTCTTTCAGAATACGACACGCCAAGTGAAACAAGCTCTACAAGAACTAGCTAATAACACCGATCTCGTAATCAAGCCTGCCGACAAAGGGGGTGCGATCGTAATTCAGACAGCCCAAAACTATGACATCGAATGCAAGAAACTGTTACATGACCCAAGGAACTATGAAATCATCCCTGATGATCCAACTGAGGGGATACGGACACAGAGTGCAGGAATGATCGAAGAGGCAACAGCACACAACTGGATATCCAGAAAGGAAGCTAATTTCCTAGTACAAAAATCAAAAGACACCATACTTTTACACCATCCCGAAGATCCATAAGAATTTGGAATACCCACTGGGACGCCCTATAGTGTCGGGGATTGGCTCCGTACTCGAGCCCCACTCAAAATTTGCAGACGCCTTCCTCCGACCCTTAGTCCAAAAAACAGCCACCTACCTGAAGGACACTAAGGCGGTACTACAACTACTAAAGAATCTTGACTTCGACCGGGACCAACATCTTCTTCTTGGGCTCGACGTCGAGAGCCTCTACACTAGCCTATCACACGGTGAAACTCTAGAAATCATAGAAGAAGTACTGTACAACACTACATGGGATTATCAGACTCCGCGCAGCGTGGTGATGGAGTGCATCTCACTAGCACTAACAAAGAATTTTTTCCTATATCAAGGGGTGCACTACCTACAGAAGCACGGGACCAGCATGGGCAGCACCTTCGCCCCAAGTCTGGCCGGGCTGTACGTTCATCATTTAGAGACAACCAAAATACTGCATCATGAAAACCCATTCCACAACTGCATCGTCGTTTGGAAACAGTACATCGAAGATGTCCTAGTGATTTGGAAAGGCAACATTGATTCTGTGGAGGACTTCATGACATGGCTAAACCTGCAAAATCCATATCTGAAATTTACCCACACTACCTCCAGCAGCAACCTAGTGTTTCTCGACCTTAACATCTACCCTGAATGTGGTGGTCTAAAGACAACCACGCATTTTAAGCCCACAGCGAAGAATTTTCTGCTATTATACAGTAGCTTCCACCCAAGACACCTCCGGGATAACCTCCCGTATAGACAATTTCTTCGTCTACGACGGAACTGTTCAGAAAATACTGACTTCAGGGTACAGGCATCTGATCTGCAACACAAACTATTGAAACGTAACTACCCTATACGCATCGTGAAGCAAGGGCTCAAGCGAGCAAGGAATAACAACAGAGATGCCCTCCTGGAGAACAATCCCCCAAGGGAACAAGAGACAAGACCTATCTGTGTAACCACCTTCAACAGCCACTCAATCCAAATATCTAAGATAATAAACAAACACTGGAGAGTGCAGAATTGTGGAAAACTCAATTTTCCAAAACCAATGTTCTCTCACAAAAGAGGTAGGAACATAAAGGACATACTGGTCCATACAAGACCGCGACCAACACAGGAGAGGGACACACCATCTCTCAGCATCGCCCCCGTACAGGGACAACATCCCTGCGGTAATTGCAGCACATGGTATCTCACCAAGAAAAGCAGAAATCTCACGTTCACCAACGGAGAGGTCTGGGAACAGAGGAAATTTACAAACTGCAATAGTAAAAATGTAATATACATCATTACTTGCCCATGCAGAGTGGAATATGTCAGCATGACATCAAGACCAGTGAAGATCAGACTAGGCGAGCATAAGAGTAACGTACGCTGCAAGAAAAGCACGACAAAGATGGCGAACCACTATCTAACCATGACCCACACTGTGGAAGACCTGAAATGGACCATTATAGAGCAAATTCAGAATGAGAGAGACTTACTAGAAAAATAACAGAGGTGGGTGTTCCATCTGGGGACTAATCACGCTGGCCTTAATGACGATATACCATGGGCCCAATTATAATGGTACACCCCAAATAAAACATTGACTGTGTTCCTCCTACTGGATCCTTATGATCCTGTTCGGCTGTATGTACATCACGTCACCATCAGTGTACACCTTCATACAGCACGCTAAGACCGTACTCTACCCTTCTCTCTATGGGAGATTTTTAAAGACCACACCTAGACTTTCTGGGTGGAAAACATTAGTACGTTTAAATGATGTGCTAACACAAAAGGTTTTCTTCCCCCGGCATTTAGATAGACTAGCGTCTATCCCAGTAGTGGTTGTTCATTTGGATGGTCTATGTATGGGTTAATACCTCTCACACCCTCTTCTCTCTATGAATTAATAGATGTACGGCACTACAGTTAAAGGCGCTTAGATCCTTTTCTAGCTCCATTTTTCCATGAACGTCAAAACTTGTTCACAATCTACGATCGGAATCGGTTAACTCCACGTTCTAGTTTATGCGTGAACGTATCCTCACTTCCGCCTAAACACGCACGCGTCACCATGACAACCCTTCCGCATGACGGATATTGCTGCAACATCCATTTCCGGTGGCGCTAGGGTGTTCTGTGGACGCAGGTGTAGACAATTAAGTCTTTACTGGCAACATAAATAGACCCTCCCCGTGAGTCCTTTTCAATTCACGGAGCCGCGGGTAGGCGTCACATTGAGGCGAGATCGACCAGACTGTAAGTACGGCATAGCCGATGGGGGATATTTCTGGGCTGACTAGCATCAGATGATCGCTAGCATTGCACATCTCAGCCTTTATTTAGAGAGTATGCGAGGTATGTTGAGATATAATACCAACTCCCCTTCTACCTTCTACCTTGTCTAATGGAGTTATGCTTAGCGACCCCCACCTGTTACAGCAGGCTCATGGAGTATTACCTCTTACACTACATACTATGTATTATCCAATGATCGATGCCACTGTATATTTATAATTTGTACAATTATCACTCTAGCCACAGAAGTAGTGTGTGCTTCCTCTTTCATGTATGTGTGTCTCGTATGTTGTTTGAGGGAGCTTTATTTAAGGGTCAAGATGGCAGGGGGCTGAGTACAGAGCTCTTGGAGCTTTCACAGAGTGAGCGAGGGAGTGAGCTAGGGACAAAAGGGGCATCTTAATTTGAGCCGGGGTGTCTGGGAAAGCTCGCTCTAAAAATGAAGGAAACAGACATATGAGCCATGGAAACTGAGGCTGAAAGATTTGGCAGTTTTATTAGGAAAGTGCAATTTCAAAAACTGAAAGACAAAGGCATAAAAATACAAAATACAGAATCCAGATAGTCACATGGATAAGATGGCATTTCTGTATTAAAACTATTGTACTGTCTGAGAGAGAGAAAGACTAAACCTCAAAGACACATTTATAAATGCATTATGAGAAACATAAGTTACATCAAGGAAAATGTTCTCAGAATGTAAAACGCACTTGATCTAAAATACTGAGAATACTCACGTGCCTACCTAAAACCTAAAAGAAAGCAACTTTGCAAATGTAATATAAGTCTGGAATGCTCAATACGAAAATAACAATTTAGGGACAAAATAGCATAGCAAAATAGCATACATAGCATATACAGCAAATATATTGGCAAGTTAAATTGTATCTTAAAAACAAAAAACAAGAGCTCTTGGAAACCACCCACACCCACCTGCCATCTACTAACAGACGGGTGGGGTAGTCCAAAGATGTCTCGGTGGTCTCCCTTCTTATACTCTTTAAGGCGGTTAGAAGTACCTACGGTATCGTCATCTCACGCCACGTGACTTACGGTATGGTTCTAATATTTTACCATGTATGGTGACGCCCTTTCCAGTAACTGTGGTACCTGAGCTAGGTGAAAGTTCATATCTCAGGCAAGGCGCTTGCCGTAAATTGGATGTGCAAGCGGAAAAATGTGTATTGTAAAGGGATTCTGTATATACATATATAAATCTTCACGTCTTGTGGTGCCACATTCTCGCCTCAGCTTGACACATCTGCGGTGGCAACTTCCCTAAAAGTATGTACTGGCCCAGGATGCAGTCTTCTGCATGTCGAAAGAACAGGGGGATGTTGAACTTTGCGCAAGTGAACTTGGCACACGGGTAGGGTGGGGGCTCTATAGTTTGGAGCAGGAGGCCTCACAGAAAGAGGAGCTAGATATGATTTGGATCAGACCTGCCTTCAGCCTGTTATACAGGGAAATGGCAGAACTATGGTCAACTTAACAAAGAGGCCTACATATTGAACAGAAGGGCCTACACAGGGGTTTTATGCTGGCTGAGTGGTAAGGATGTCCCAGGGTATTTGTTAGATAGTAACACAGGACCCTCTAGTCAATTTAACACAGCCTACAAATTAGGCTGGCAGGGCAAGGACAAGGGTCTCATAACTCAGGTGTGGACAGAACGGGCCTGGGGCACGCTATGATATAAAATCGACCCTCTCTCATTCCCTCCTCTTGTTCATTTTTTGAACAAAATCCTTACAGCATACTTTTCAGGTCTTTGAGGTATTTGGTAATGGTTGCAGGCTGCATTTAGTGTAGCCCTATTGTTACTTCTACAACTTCTATAAGTGCTAAGTTATTCACATTCCCTGTTCTATCCTTGTTCTCCCTTTGCTAATTATGCATTTCTCAGGAGGTGCAACTGCTACGTACTCAGTGTGTTTACTGAAGAGCATATTGTACATTAGGACACAGCCCACGTATTTAGAGACAGGTATGACATTGTAACACATGCTGTTTTCTGTGTTGGTATGCCGGTGTGTGCAAACATACCATCCTGCTCTGTCAACTGTCCCCCTGTCCCGTCTTTCTCAATGGCAATTTATTCAATGTGGTACAAAAGTCATTATAATAGCAGCAATGGGTGTCAATGCTGCTAGTAGCACCCATGATCATTTTCTCCAATTGTTCTGAAAGTCTTGAGCAAGCCTTGAGGCATCGTTCCAATCGTTGGTACGTGTGACTAGTGTGACTAGTTGGAAGATTGTCTTATCTTCTGGCTTGGCAGTTCGGGCTGGACTGTTCCCATGAGGCACAGGGTCAAGACTGATTTGCATATGGCCATGTCTAAACTGGGGTGGTGTAGTGGGCAAAAGAACGATGGATTTAACCCAGATCTCTTGACTGGGGGAGAATGTATGCATTGTCAGCATTTCGTCCATCATTTGTTTGTTGTAACGCTTTTCGCCCTAAGTGGGATGGGTATTCCCAGACGTGGGACCCGTGCTCACTACGCCACTGGAGTCAAGCTATCCTGGCTGATGACGGCTGATAGCCAGAAACCGGTCCTAGGATGCTAGATTCCGGTACAGGGAAGACATGGCTTGGCAGTTCGGGCTGGACTGTTCCCATGAGGCACAGGGTCAAGACTGATTTGCATATGGCCATGTCTAAACTGGGGTGGTGTAGTGGGCAAAAGAACGATGGATTTAACCCAGATCTCTTGACTGGGGGAGAATGTATGCATTGTCAGCATTCCGTCCATCATTTGTTTGTTGTAACGCTTTTCGCCCTAAGTGGGATGGGTATTCCCAGACGTGGGACCCGTGCTCACTATGCCACTGGAGTCAAGCTATCCTGGCTGATGACGGCTGATAGCCAGAAACCGGTCCTAGGATGCTAGATTCCGGTCCAGGGAAGACATGGCTTGGCAGTTCGGGCTGGACTGTTCCCATGAGGCACAGGGTCAAGACTGATTTGCATATGGCCATGTCTAAACTGGGGTGGTGTAGTGGGCAAAAGAACGATGGATTTAACCCAGATGTCTTGACTGGGGGAGAATGTATGCATTGTCAGCATTCCGTCCATCATTTGTTTGTTGTAACGAATAATAATGTAGAGCTTCAGAGATGATCCCTGTAAACAGAAAAAGTAACCGTTGGTGCCTGTCTTCAAGTAATTTGAGAGGTTTGCAAGCACTTCTATTACTTAGGCACATTCGATATGAAGAAAACAAAGTGAAGAAAAGTTAAAGATGTCTCGTTGTCACAACTTGTAGACTGAGGGGTTGGGGCGTCAATGTTTCCAGACATTCTTTAGGTGATGTATCCTTGGGGCCCGCTTACACACTTGTCCTTTCTCTTCTGTGTAGCACGTGCAACCCTTCAGGATGAGATTGGGATACCATTCCCACTTGGTAGTTTCTGTAGAACACATGTAGTTTCTGTGTGGCTCCTTGCCCCTTGCACAACCCCTCAATCACATGTGAGATGAACGCCGGTTCATTTTCAGAACCCAAAAGCATAGGTTTCAGGAGACATTTGGCAATAGTTTATGCATTGCTGTTCTTGAATTGGCAGGCCTTAGTCCATTTGCTGATCATGCACACAATAACCAACACGTACTTGTAGTTTTAGTAGGGGGGTATGTTGATGAAGTCCATTTAAGTCTATTCATATCCCTTTTCTGTTTGCATACATCCTCCCCTGTTCCCTTCTTCCTTTTCTTCCACCCAGCCCTTTTAATAATATATTTAGTGTCATATGCTATTCTTTCTTGTACATCTGCATCAATAAATTCTTTACCAATTGATATACAGTCCTTGTGAGAGGCGTGTGCAGCACATTCTACAATTGAAACTGGAAGCAACAGGCCTTGCAATAGTTGAGTTATTAATGGTGCACGCTGCATATGTTGTCTAGCTGAGGTAAGGAGGGAACTCCAAATGAAGAAAAGAACCCACAAATTATATTGGCATCCCTGTACAAGACTTTAAAACAAAATTCATTATCTTCAAAAGCAAAAGAGGAATTAAAACATTGTACTATAGCTTGACCCAACAGCAAACACAGATGAAAATCTCTGTCACAGTAACACCTTTAGTAATCAAAAACACTCATAGTTGTCAAACTGTGCCCAGGGTTGTGGAATTCCCATAGCCCCACTCCCAGGACATATCCGTTTGAGGTCAAGGGCAACAAGCCTTCATGCATATTTCATCCTTGGGACAAGTAGGCCCAACCCCTACAGCACAAACCCCTTGGCTGTCAGTCTACAGCCCCACACTATGGATCAGGGAAAGGCACAGTCTGCAAAAAGACAATATCTGTGTCCATGTGCTAATGCTGTTCAAACCTGCATCTATTGTTCATTGATGCAAAGGCTTCATTATCAGGGTGAGCGCTGATGTTGTCAGACTGCGCTACTGACAGTGGTTAGAGTATGAAAATGTGTACACACTTTTTCAATATTTAGCAATGTGAGGCTATGTATACTGCTCTCATAATGCTCTCCAATTAGATGCAAATATTTGCAGAAGCTTGAAAGCAAGACTGATAATTCTTTGCTTTTAAAATGAAATGTTCACAAAAAGAATGCAAAACATTTAGTTAAACTACTCGAAAAAGGTAGGTGCCACTTTTCTTTTTTGCAACATAAAAATAAACAAGCATTGGTAAAGCAAATGAAATTGTTGGTCAGCCTTTTGGCTTTGTCAATGCACAACTTGTTTTGGCAATATGTTTGTGAAACCTCATTGGTGTGGGAGCTGCCGGGCCCTCACCATTATAGCAAACATTGTCAAAAGCAGAAATTGTTGTGGTCTCAAAAATCACACATTGCACAGTCGTTCCTGGCACTGGATAAAACAACTGTGTGTGGATATGCTCCTTGTGAAAGAACAGAATGAAGTCACTCACAGTGAAGCTAGCCAAGAGAGGGAGGGAGAGACAACATTTTACGAAACATAAAAGGTCATTGTTAACGCCAGACCTAATTAGGGGCCAAATCATGAAATAAAGTGCACCCATGTCCTTGTATTAAGTGCAGATATACAACTATTGTAAATTCCCAAGACTACAGAAGTAGGCCAAGAAATAGTACTCCTAGAAGATATTAGTGAACTGTATTTAAGCATGAACAAATATGCAGGTGTACTATATTGCTCCAGCGAAAATCTGAGCTATTGCAAGTTCACTTTTCCTCCAGCCACTTTTTTTAAAATTGTGAGCCAGAACTGTTGCTTACCATTACCTTCAGCCCCAGTATGTAGATCTGCGGAAACGTGGCAACATAAGTGAATTGTTAGTACTCAAAGCCTACTATGGAAGGAGTCCTAACATAATCAGACAGGCTACTTCAGAGCTCTTATATAATAACATTGCAGCCATAATTTGTCGCTGCATTACATGCCACAAAAGGGACAAGTGTATTTTGTTACAGGACAAGTATATTTAAAAAGCAACCTGCCCCATGAACAAGTAGATATTTCATTAAATTTCGCACCCCTTTGTGCCAATCCCTACACCTTGAAACCTATTTTCAAACACCCTGAAATATTGCACCTATATATTAAAACACATATTAAATCTGTACACATTGTATCCTTGAAATATTATAATACGAAGCACAGTTATTCAATGCACACTTTCCTTCTGTATTGGCATATATTCATTACAAATGATCAATACCTAAACATAATATAAACACAACATTACTACTTTTCTTTACTCCTATCCTTTGTGTCCCTGGCGAATGCACTGCATTTAGAATGCATTTTAGCACATTCCACCTTACACTGTAATTTATTACTCCAATATTCTCTCCAACTCTGAAGAACATCTGCTTGTGAAGATGGCGGTGTTCCTGTTGTGGCTGATCATCTGTCCTCTTCTTCTTTGGACTCAGGGGTGATGGGGTGGACCCTTCTTCCTGATACCTGAGTAGAAAGAAACTTCGCAGCGGGTGTTAATTTATACAAATATATGCCTTCTTACATAATTTCAATGCCACTGTGATGTCTAGTTGATGTGACCTATACATATAATAATTGATCAGGGAGAAGTATATGGGGCGTTAAGTTGTTGTCAGAACATTGTAATATTTGTGAGTGAAAACAGAGTGATCCATGGGCAATAAACTATTTTTGCTTTCTCTCAATTTATTACCTTTAAACAGTCCATTCAGGTATTGTTGAAAGTTGTTGCTGCTTTTATATCATAATGGACACATGGTCTAGCTGTCATCCAAACGTGTGGGAAAATGTGGTAGGCCTGAGCCTGTGGTATGATACATTTTCCTATTTGTATTTGATTTCTAACCAGACACGAGGTGATGAAAACAATAACATTAAGCCTATGTAAGCAAACATCCCGAAGACAGGAAATCCAATACACTTCTTGGAGACGCAGGCAAGACTCTAATAATAATACCCTCTAATCATTCATTAACTAAGAAAGCGAAAGAAGAACCCAAACAGAAGATAGAAACTTTTAAGAGAGATAAAAACTTGTAGTGGTCGAACTGCAAAATATATGCAACCACCTCTAAAATCTGCAACTCTACTTTTAAAAGGCCTCTTTAAATTCACACCTATTATTCTGACAACACTGCGATACTGAGCATTGCTTACTCTATGCATACCGTCCTTCAACATTGACATCTATTTTATATCTGCACGTATTATTTTATTCTTTTGTATTTTCCTAGTACTGGGGCATGTGGTGGCTACCTGTGGTAATCTTATTCCTATGAATCTCTGGTTGTCTCATATTTTGAAGGCTGCACACAGCTGTGCATATCCGAAAACGTATTCCTTACCTCCTCTCACCCATCTGCACATAAACACATACATATTCCTTAACTAAACTGCACAACGTGAAACCTGAAAAACACTCTCGGCTTCCCCCGTGACCAAATTGTGTGATTCTAGGCAACTATTCCTCCTGCTCACTTCCACAGACACAAATATATTTCTACACATACATTTTCTTTCTACTAAATCTTATGTTCGCTGCCAACCACAGGAAGCCCATTTCCTGCCTGGCTCAACGCCCAGAATCTGTGGTGGGCCAGGAATGCTACTTCTGAAGGCAGCCTTAAAAATCTGTTAACCCTTCAACACCATGTAATATCCAGACACGTGTTGTCTTTAATTGTACGTAAAATATAGCTTATTTTAAAATAATATGGCTTTTTTGTAAACCGCACGTTTACTCAGAATGGTATTGTGGCACAAAATAGCAAATCTTTATTGTTCCCCTAACTCAATGGTACTCATTTTATTCAACTTGGAAAGATGAAAGGCTGAGGAGACCTAGCAGCATTTGACGTGTGCCCATGAAGTCAAACCATGGGTATATCTAGCGTGCATTCCACTCCATCATTTTATCTCCCCTATTCTGTGCACTTTCGTGCACAAGAAGTTGGAAGGGAACAGTGTCCAATCTTAACTTGCTTATTCCAATCTTCTGTCTAATGTTCACCATCTGCTCCGACATTTGCGTCGCTCTAAGTCTAGTGTCACTATCTTTCTTGGCCGTGAGACACAATTTCAAAATTATCCCTATTAACTAACCCTACTGTGTGCTCTTTGTGGCAGCACTTACTGGATCTGCCCTAGCATGATGGGCTACTGCTTGTGCCTGCTTCAGTTGCTGCTGAATTTGGACGCAGGTAGGAGTAAATTATTCTGTACTTGGTTGCTCAGTACTACAGCATTTGGTGTAATCTTCAGTGTGAATTATAATTGGCCATCCAAATAGAAAGATATTAATATGCATTTGAAACTGAAAGTATCTCCTTTTCTGGCAGGAAACTATATTACTTATATTGATGGCATTTTTAGTCTTTTTAATAGTGTGGGCCATGATCCAAAAATATCAAAAGGAGCAGCTCCATTTTACCTGGTATTACATCTTCTATCATTGCGCTCTGAGCGGTAAGGGACGGCAGTCCTTGACCTCACCTTATTATGTCACTCTTTCTTTTGTGTGGCTGGTCTATCATTTGACGCTGGGCCTAGTCTAGGGTGTAATAGCAACCAGAAAACGCAAATAGGTGCTGTGTGTTGTGGCGAGAAGTGCATGTAAAAGCCTTCCTCCCCCTCTTACTACCACTTTATGTTATGTTATGTTATGTTATTTATTCTTTTGTATAGCGCACGGCTACTCAAAAAGAGTGTCCCGGCGCTTTAGGAGAAGGAGTGCTGCAACATAATAACATAACAACGTTAGAAGAAGAAAAAAAGACCGAATGCCAGACAAATACATGCAAGAAAAAGACAGGCTACTGGGTGAACAGCCAGGTTTTAAGGCCTTTCCTAAACGCTAGTAGGCTGGTAGCTCCCCGCAGAGTGAGTGGCAGAGAGTTCCACAACTGTGGCGCCAGTAGTCCAAAAGAGCGGCCTCCCAGACGAGCTCTCTTCACACGCGGAACAACCGCCAAAAACAGGGATTCCGACCTCAAAGACCGGGTCGGATGATAGAAGACCAGTCTCTTTTGAAGGTACTTTGCTCCCACCGCGTGGAGAGCTTTGTAGGCCAGAGTCAAAGCCTTAAAAACAATCCGTTTCCGGATCGGGAGCCAATGCAAAATTTTCAACAGGCCCGATACACTGGCCCGTCTATTTAATCCGAAGATAGAATATTCAAGTGGGAGGATCCTTTACTATGGGTGCAAGCACGCCAGAAAGGTGAGATGAGAAGCGTGAGGTGTCACTGTCAAGGAACAGAATGTACTTAATTTAGTGTGTGATGAGTTAAAATAGGGGAGCCTATTTAAAACCGTTCACAAAAAGACGTAATTAAGAGTCGTGAAGGCAGCTACTTGGAAGCTAGACACAGTATTCACTGGATGCACCGCGCACCAGTTGCATGGTTTCTAGTTGAACCTGTCTCAGTTAAAGTGGGTGTGCTTGGCACATACCCAGATGTTCCTGCTTATCACTTCTTATTGTAGTGCACAAGACACGTACACCTATATATAACTTCTCCTGTGGTACCACTGTGAGAGAAAGAGATGAGGAGGGCCCATAAGCAAAATAAGAGATGAACGGTAAGTATTTCCCATCTAAAAACAAAGGTCTTACGTTGAAGTGCCACTTTTATTCATCAAATCATTAACACAGCAGAGAATATATACATGAGTTTGTTAGCTCCAGAAAGACTATTCAAAACTACATTTGTAATCAGCCAAAAATAGTAACACAAGAATAGATGTTTATGACGCTCAAGTATCTAGAAGGCAAACCCTTAAATGAGAAAATGAATCGTGCAAGGATTTACAATTTCAAAATACATTTAAAGGCAATGAAAGGGTGAAATTTCATGGTCCTGGGGCACTGCACCAAGGCAGCTTAATTTGAGGGGGTGCTTCTGCAAACGTATGACAAAATAGATGTGTGAACGATAGGGAAAAATAGCAGTCTGATTTATATGAAAGAAGAACCCCTTTAAAAAAAGAAAATTCAATATATAGTCTGGAAGTCTTAACAAAGTCTTGGCATTTAAAGACACATTTCTGGATTGAAGAACAAACTCATGTAATGCAAAAATATTTTAAGTCAATGGAAATACTTTCAAAATGCAACATACACTTTACTGCAATGCTAGGAATGCACACGTTAAGTTAGGAGGGAAAACCATTAGTGCTTTGCAATAATGTTTTAGAATAAGGGCAATGCAGAGGAGAGAGAAAAATACCATTTCAAAGTACAATAGGAAATTAGAGCTTCAGCCAAAGATGTTTAGATAGAGGGCTGAAGGAGACCACACAGGCATCAGTGACCCAAGGGGTCACTGCAGCGGGGTAGTCCGTCAAATGGATTAAAGAGCAGATTTTTATACTCTTTTAATGATGAACTATTGACCACAAAAGGACAACATTATCTGGTGCCTCTGACCTATAGGACATGATGCATTGTGGTCACTTCTGGGCCATATTTAAGAAAACAGAAGTGCCACCCACGCTACAAAAATGTTCTCAAAGGTCACAGGATTCTTGACCATGAACCAAAATGAAATTGAACACCTATTGAACAGTGTTTGCATCACTTCAGGGAGAAATGCTTATAAGCCAGGTAAAAGAGGGAGAGACGCTAAATTGCAAATCGAGAGAAGGTGACAGACATTATAGCTATTAAAGTACACCGCATTTAGCTGAAAAAGGATAAGAACAGAGGATACCCATTACAATATGGAGAGAGAAGTCGAAAGGCGTTGGCTACTGCCAGGCCTGAGATAGGAAACCACAATGCGATGTGATGAAGGAAAGTAGCTCCCCTTTTGGAAGCACACAGTTGAAAAAACGACACTGTTAAACTCAATGCGATAAGATGCCTCCCATTCCCTGCAGAAATAAAGTTCAAACAACACAATTTACACCAAATAAGTCATCAAAATTCAAAACAAATGTGAGCTGCCAGACGCAGTTCCATAAACATGTATTTGTGGCACAAAGTGAGAGACGACAAACACAACCTCCTGTCAGCAAGTACATGCTTCAAAATATAAATGTGAGTAAATAGTTAAACAATTTGGGGTATATTGTTGTGCCCTACATGGTCAGTTATCTGAAAGTGACCTGTGCTAATCAAATGTGATGCTGCGCCACATGGGTCAGACCGGGGCTGGGGGGGGCAAGGGTTAACTATATAATACTATTTATTCACAAAAAGGCAACAGCTTTAATATATAAAAAACAGTTACAATCCTAGTTATTATTGGTCTTACTAAATACATGAAAGGTCGGTGCGCCAGGCACAGTTGCTTAAAAAGACAACCACAATGCATGCTAAAAAAGTCCATAGTAAAAAGACATTTGACCCTAAAATATTCGCACTTCAATTATACAAAATGTGAAGCATATTATGTACACGTCTATCTATATATTCACTGAAAAAACCATAGGTTTCACACATGTTATAGTTAGCGGAAATTTTACTGATAAAAAACCAGTGAAATTCCCCCGTTATAGTTAGTGTAGGCAACTATAACTCACGCGACCGCAATCCTCTGCTGATGCTAATACTGTATTTAGACACTTATTTGCCCATGTCTTCTTCCATACATTTTTAGCTATACATATATTTCAAATATTTTTTTTTCATAAAGACACATATGTCATCAGCAGAAGATTGCGGTCGCGTGAGTTATAGTTGCCTACACTAACTATAACGGGGGAATTTCACTGGTTTTTTATCAGTAAAATTTCCGCTAACTATAACATGTGTGAAACCTATGGTTTTTTCAGTGAATTTGCAAGGTTTTTTAAATGTTAATTCCTAACTATAACGTGTGTGAAACCTATGGTTTTTTCAGTGAATTTTTACGGTTTTTTAAATGCTAAGTTACTTTACGCCATTCGTGGCGTGCGCGCCCACTTAACGCAGTTCGTTCCGTGCACGCACGGTGCGCTTCGCGCACCGTGCGCGCACAGTAAGCACGCGGTGCGCTTCGCGCACCGCGCGCCCACTTTACGCAGTTAGTGCCGTGCACGCACGGTGGGCACGCGGTGCGCTACGCGCACCGCGTGCCCACGTTACGCTATATGGGCCATGTACGCACGATGCGCTTCGCGCACCGTGCGCACATGGAGGACATATGATGCACTTCGTTTTGAAAGGTAATATTTTAATTTTTCGTAATTTTTATAAGCCATGCACAAATGGTGCCCTTCGGGCACCATTTGCACACGGGGTGGAGAGAGTGTTGTTAATTTTTTCTTTTATTATTTTTGTTTAAAATATTGTGGTTTTTCACACTTCTGATAAGCCCTGCACATTTGGTGGCCAGCGGCCACCAAAAGCACAGGGGGTGGGGAGAGTGTGGATAGTGTTTTTTTTTTTTACATTTTTTACCGTACGCGTACGGTAAGCGTAATCGGCGAAATTAGCGAAAAAATAAAAATTGCATTTTTGGCCTTGGGGGGTCTTTGGGGACTCCCTCAACATGGCTATGTGTGTGGGAGCTGTCTAAACAGCCCCTTTACATGTTTATTGGTTTTATTTAACAACCTAGCTCTCAGTGCGAGAGAGAAAATGGCGGCCGCCGCTTCCTGGTTTCGGCTGTTTCGAATGTTTACTAAGATCTAAGAGCCAATCAGAATCGCGCTCGCGCACGCCACCGTACGCGTACGGTAAGCTTACGGTAAGCGTACCGTAAGCTGGCTCAGATATATATATTGATTTAAAGGCTATTTTCTCAGAATCTACTGAACAGATTTACACCAAACCTACAAAAGGCACTTCCTTGACCTGAGGACTACCTCTCTGCCAAATTTCTAGTAATTCTGTTCAGCCGTTCGGGATGTAGCCCTGTCTAAAGGTCCTATGGAAAAATGCATGGGAAAAACGCGTTTTGGGACCCCCCTTTTATCTCAGCCCCCGCTTGACGAATCCCCCCGAGACTTTCAGGGTAAGAGCGGAGCGTAGCGCCCCACCTATTTTGAGAAATTCGCGAGGATTCGTCGACCGGCGCCAAAGTTATTCAAAATAGAATGTTGCGGATTTCCTATGGAAAAGGGGTCCTAACTATAACTACCTACTGGCGACCGCCAGTAGGTAATTTAAACCCACAGCGCTATTTGCGCATTCTCCTCTGCTGGCCTAAATGCGTACAGAAGGACGTCTTAAAAAAACATAGCAAAAAATAAACGTCTTTACCTTTCATTTCAACACAGGAAGAGAACAAAAAACGACATTTGAAGGTGTTCTGTTCACAAACCATAATCACACAATACTCATGTTTACTGTCTTTGGAAATAAAAATATATACTGACAGTCCCTCGCAAAAGTCGAGGAAGTCTGATAACTGTTTATCATAAATCCTCATGTGCCAGTCACAAGACGTAGAGTGGCACATCTTATCCGGGACTCGGAACCGCTCCTGAGCCCGCAAAAAGCTGAGATTTGCATCATGCAAACTCCATGCCTTGCTACACAGGTGTAAACTCTATCTCCGTTACACAAAATATATCTCCATAATAGTAAAAAAACCATAACGTAAGCCCTAAAAAAAAACAATGCTTAAGCTAGCGAAAACATAATATCTAATAAATCATCCCGGGGAAACCACTTGTAATCCACTCTAAACAGGAGATATCCCTGAGCCCGTTAGCTACGCGAGCCGGAATAATCAACCTCTTCCCTATTGGTACTGAAATAGGGGTCCCCTCTGAATATTCAGAAAAGCACTAAAAAAATACATAAATAATCACTGAAAGATTGTAAATGCAACCTTTCCCTCTCTGTCAGGTCCCATGACTCCTTGGAACTCCTTGGACAGAGGCCCTCTCATTGCTATATGTGGAGAGGCACAGTGACACATTATAACAATAATAAAAATGAGCACCACTGAAAGACGCCAGACGCAGTCTTCCCTTTGGCTCTACGAAAGGCACAGTAATAACATACGTCTATTTATAGCAAGAAAAACACGTAAATCACCTAACTTCCTAACTTTACTCTCTGGCTCAGAATTCCATTTCGCACACAAGCTTCCTCAGCTTTAGAATGTCCTTTAGCGAGACCAGCCAGACAGGGAAGAAAAACTGAAAGGGAGAAGGAACGCAGAGGTCTCACAAGCGCTCCTCTCAAAAACTGTTACCAAAAGACACACTCACGTCAGGCAGCACTCATAGTCTTACCCGAGTGTTGTTCTCTGAGGTTTCAGTCAGACAGGAGTCACAAGTGTTTAGACTGCGTCCTCTCGGTCCCAGCTGTCTCAGCTGTCTGCTGGTACTGCCAATCCGAATCACGGCGCCAAATGTTGGAGGGAGCTTTATTTAAGGGTCAAGAGGGCAGGGGGCTGAGCACAGAGCTCTTGGAGCCTTCACGGAGTGAGCTAGGGGACAAAAGGGGCACCTTAATTTGAGCCAGGTATCTGGGAACGCTCGCTCTAAAAATGAAGGAAACAGACATGTGAGCCATGGAAACTGAGGCTGAAAGATTTGGCAGTTTTATTAAGAAGGTGCAACTTCAAAAACTGCAAGACAAAGGCATAAAAATACAAAATACAGAATCCAGATAGTCACATGGATAAGATGGCATTTCTGTATTAAAACTATTGTACTGTCTGAGAGAGAGAAAGACTAAACCTCAAAGACACATTTATAAATGCATTATGAGAAACATAAATTACATCAAGGAAAATGTTCTCAGAATGTAAAACACACTTGATCTAAAATACAGAGAATACTCACGTACCTACCTAAAACCTAAAAGAAAGCAACTTTGCAAATGTAATATAAGTCTGGAATGCTCAATAAGAAAACACCAATTTAGGGAAAAAATAGCATAGCAAAATAGCATACATAGCATATACAGCAAATATATTGGCAAGTTAAATTGTATCTTAAAAACAAAAAACAAGAGCTCTTGGAAACCACCCACACCCGCCTGCCATCTACTAACAGACGGGTGGGGTAGTCCAAAGATGTCTCTGCGGTCTCCCTTCTTATACTCTTTAAGGCGGTTAGAAGTGCCTACGGTATCGTCATCTCACGCCACGTCTACCTCGTGACTTACGGTATGGTTCTAATATTTTACCATACATGGTGACGCCCTTTCCAGTAACTGTGGTGCGTGAGCTAGGTGAAAGTTCATATCTCAGGCAAGGCGCTTTCCGTAAATTGGATATGCAAGCAGAAAAATGTGTATTGTAAAGGGATTCTGTATATACATATATAAATCTTCACGTCTTGTGGTGCCACATTCTCGCCTCAGCTTGACACATCTGCGGTGGCAAGTTCCCTAAAAGTATGTACTGGCCCAGGATGCAGTCTGCTGCATGTCAAAAGAACAGGGGGATGTTGAACTTTGCGCTAGTGAACTTGCCACACGGGTAGGGTGGGAGCTCTATAGTTTGGAGCAGGAGGCCTCACAGAAAGAGGAGCTAGATATGATTTTGATCAAACCTGCCTTCAGCCTGTTATACAGGAAAATGGCAGAACTATGGTCAACTTAACAAAGAGGCCTACATATTGAACAGAAGGGCCTACACAGGGGTTTTATGCTGGCTGAGTGGTAAGGATGTCCCAGGGTATTTGTTATATAGTAACACAGGACCCTCTGGTCAATTTAACACGGCCTACAAATTAGGCTGGCAGGGCAAGGACAAGGGTCTCATACCTCAGGTGTGGTCAGAACGGGCCTAGGGCATGCTATGATATAAAATCGACCCTCTCTCAATGTCCTTTTTCTTCCACAGGTCTTCACACTGATAGACCATGGTAACAATAGCGCTAAGATCACGCTACAGTCACTATCTGGTTTTTTCACTTTTGATCCATTTCCTTTACAGATTGCGAGTGTTTGCGCATGGGAAAGCGCTAGTAATTGTACTTTCACTTTCAGATCAACACATAGTCGGTACTATTAGGTATCGTATCAAGTGCATAACATTAATGCATATTTTCATTTTTCACTATTTGTATATAGCACATCCATTGGGAAACCTAATTTAGTGAGTACTGAGAGGATCTTTCTAGTCCTGATGAAGAAGCCTTTGCTTCGAAACATGTTGACTACATAGGAGTATCCGCACATTATAGGCAGGACATCGCTGCATCACTTTTTTACCAGGCCCAGCCTCAATGACCTATTAAAATTGTTATGTCCAGGAGACCAGGTCCTTTTTAACTCACTTATCCATATTCATTCCCGACCTATCCTCTCACTACCCTATCACTACACATAGTATTGTCACAAAAGTGCTCCCGTGTAGTCGTAGGTCGTAGCATGCCCCGTCCGGCAGCGGGGTGGGAAGACCCCTATGGTGAAGCATGACAACAAGGGCCCTTTTGGTATGTGAGGGATATTTAAGCAAACACTGTGTGCTTCCACATTTGGATGAGCGACACACTTCCCTAAAACATAGCTAGACCCTTTTTAGTTGGATCTGCGTGAGTCTTACGCCTGCTGTGGGGCAAGCGTAAGATGTTGACGCATTTGCGTCCTAGAAGTGGCACAGTGAAATCTCATAGATGTCACTGCGTCACTTGTATGAGGCTTACTTGCGTCGGAACACCCACCCTGCATACATTATACCTGGTATAATGTGGCGCAGGGGTTTTCACAGTGACACATCTACCAAGATGCGTCACTTTGTAAATATGATGCATCATGGTGCATTCTTTATACCGCTGGTGCTTCACAAAAAGTGACGCACCGGCGGTGCAAAAGTGACGCAAGGGCTCATAAATAAGCCTCTCAATCTTTTGTGGGGGCAATTTATCCATCAACTTGTGCTAAGGTGATACCTTGAAGCCATGAAGCTTTTAAAATGTTATTAACTGTGCAGTTAGCATAAGCTGCTCTCAGGATACCTTCATTGCTTCTAAGACATGAGCTGTCAACAAAATGTATATAATCGGGCTCATTCAGGGGTTCATCTTTAATGTCGGGTCTTGGCTTTGTGCATAAATCTGTGACATCTAAGCAATCATGTTCAACTTCACCACAAACAATTTGATGGGTTCAAAATCTGGCAATGTTTCAAAGTCTCAAGCATCTCCAGGCATCTAAGTAAGCACTGAGACAGTGCAGCCCTGACTCTCACTACAAAATAAATTAAACATATAACTGTAATCAGGCATTTCTAGTGCCTAGGCATAACAAAGACTTTCTCTCAGCTCTAGGAAGGTTTTCGAGCAATCGTCCCAAGGAAGCGGATCAGACGCATCTTTGTATGTCAGCTTCAGTAAAGGCTTAGCCACTAGGGAAAACTTTGGTATCCACTGTCTACAGTAGCCAACAATTCCCAACACATCCTCACTTCTTTCTGCATTTGTGGTGGATTCATCTGAAGAATTTCTTCCACCCTCTCTGGTGAGACCTTTCTTTTGCCTTTCTCAATGTTGTGCATTTTTAACAGTATTGCAAATTTTCTGAAGATGCCTTGTGTCCATTCTCAGCCAGGTGATTTAAGAGTGTAATCATATTCTGTTTATAGGCTTCTGGTGTCTCTGATGCCACAAGTACCTTGTCTATATATTGCACGAGTACTGATATGTAGGGCATTTGCAATAATTCCAGATTCTCTTTTAAGATCTGGTTAAAGATGGAAGGACTCTCTGTATACCCTTGTGGGACTCGACACCGTGCCAAAACTATCTGCTGAAACATGAAGGAAAAAAGGTACTGACTATCCTCCCGTAAGGGCACTGAGAAGAATGCTTGAAAGAGATCAATAACAGTAAAACCATTCTGTAGTGTATGGGACCTGAAAAAGTATAGTGGCTGGATTCGGTACCACAGGACAACATTGAACAACACTGGTATTAATTTTGGGGAGATCCTGCACTATTCGATATTTTAGAGAGTTGCATGGACTCCGAACCACTTCCCTCAAAATCCATTTGCTAAGCATGCTTTCAATTAAAGCTGTTATTCCTGCAACTGTCTCTCGTGTCAAATTGTATAGCGGAGTTCTTGGAGACACTGCATTTGGTTTTAGTGTGTCATGGACTAGCTCTACGCCTTTTATTAGTCCAATATAATTTCCTGTAAAGTCCCATGCTTCTGGGTTCACTGTTTCTTTCAAATCAGGAGGTAAATCTTCAATTGTTCTTACTGGGAACAAATCTACAGCTGAATCTTGTCGGGCCATTTTGAACTCGACATCCTCATCATGGGTCTGAAACTCAACACGGTCCGGCGTTCAGTAAATTATGCGATTTAACTTGCCCAACAAATATCTTCCTAGCAGGTGTACTAGAATCACAAACAGCAAATTGATGATGTGTCTCAAATGAACCTGTTTTTACACAAACTTTCTCTGAAACTTTGAAACTCCTACAATTTAGATTTTTTTTCCTAGAGAGGTGTATGTCTGGGACTTCTGCTGTTCCAACAGTAGCTCTCGTAGCTTCGGTATCAATCAGAAGTGATACAGGTGGCCATTCACCTCATCTTCTACAAATGGACCACTCTGGTCTACCTCCAAGACTGCGCCAAGCATACAATCATTTCCCCCCCTCAGGCACTTTCATTGGGAATTGCCGAAACTGAAACTATCATTATCGAATACAAAAAATCTGTTAAAATGTGTTCTGATTTTGGTTCTGGAAAGGGTTAAAGTTTGCCTTGGGTAACTGGTCCAAAGCTTTTTCTGCTTCGTCTCTTGTTCATCACTACAATATTTTGCATACCTCAGGATGCCATCAAACAATTTTGTTTGCCAGCAAATCATAATCTGTTGTATATGCGCACTGATCTCTGGTCTGAACCCGATAACAAACCGAGATACAGAGAATCCCATGTCACTGGCATCGGTATAGTCTCTCAAACTGTGTTGTGTAAACACTTGAAGCAATCGCTCACATATTTTTGCACTGATTCTTTTGACTCTGGGGAAGTTCTTCTAATCTTTACCCAGTCATGATCTTTCAGAGGTACTTTGCCTTTCAGGAAAGTAATCACTGCTTCATACTTCTCCATAACTACTGGAGATGGTGCAATAGTGCAGGCATCTCCTGTTGGTTCTTCACATGGCCATTGCACAACAACTTTACATTCAGCCCACAGATCATTTGGCATTACACTGTCAAAGAGCGTGTTCAAATCAATTGACGACACCTTTGAAATTTTGACAAATCTGTAATCTAGTGTGTACCACTGCACTGGTTTGGCACTAAATTTTGGAAAATTGATCATAAATGCTGCAAGATGACTGTTGCTTCATGGTACATGGACATATACCCCAACCGCTATCTCTTTTAGTGGATAAGCCAAAGCTTCGTCCACATCTTATGAACCTCTCAATTACTTTTTAATTTCCCCATGAACTTCTGCCTGTTTCGTTTTCTTTTGATGTTTCTTAGGATTCTCTGTACAGGAAAACTTTTTGAAAGGTCAGCATCCTACTTTTTGGCCAAATCAGTCAATTTTTCATGTGTGCTTGCTACACGTCCTGCAATTTCCTTACTAAGGTAAATTCATAATTTCTCCTGATACTGGTTTAAATGTTCAAGATCTTAACATCCCCTAATAATTTCTTCATTTTCAACCTTTAATTTTGAATTGTTTATTGGTCTCTCCCTTTCAGGTCCCGGGGTAACTTGTCCTGCTGAACGTTCTGTCTTTCTAAGTACTGCTGCTTCCTCAAACCATGGTAGAAAAATTCCACCCTCAAACACATTAGCTTCTCACTGTATTATTGGTGTTGTAAACACAATTCTTTCCACATCTCTCAATGACTCAATTGTTTGTGGTGGTTTCCAGGCATCAATTTGTGAATTCTGTGATGTCGGGATAAACCATGATGCAGCCAATCCTCCTACTGCTGCATGAACATCTGGAGTTGGGTCAATGTTTATTAGAGCAGTTGCATATGGGACTGTTACAACTGGGGCAGTCACAAGTGACTTAGGCACTGTCTACACAGTTGTAATTTGTGGTAATTGCACCGAAACGTTCATAATGGAAAAAGTAACCCCAGGTGTGATAACCGTCATTGCCTGAACAACAGGTGATGTAGCAATCTGGTATGTCTGAAAAGGTCTCTTAATCTGGATTATGCTTTGGTCAACAGGGGCATTAGCCACTGTAGTACTTGCAGTTGCACTGTTATCGGTACTAGGGGTGGGGGTCACATGCGGTGAGGAATGCGTGGCTAACATTTCTTCCAAAATATCGCCCTCTGAATCACTATATGTCTCATCCTTGTTTTCATCCCTTCTTTTGTCTTTTTCCTGTGTCTTAGTCTTTGTCATTTTCTCGGTTGTCTCAGTGAAAAAAGCTGGATATAGTCTAGTTCCCTCAAGTATAGTTTTCCTCCATCTCTGCTGTGTTTCATCCCATCGATCATCTGCATAATTACGCATTTCTCTTTTAGTCATACTCTGGAATTTCTCCATTTCTCTGTCTCATGCTACCTTCTTCCACATATTCAGGGCTTCGTATTGTGTGGGTCTAGGTAGTGGCTTCATTTTGTACAGATTCTCTTTCAATTTTTCTATGATTCTAAGCTCAAAAGTAGCCTATTAAGGAAAACTCAATGGACCCTCTTTTTCAGTAATCTTGTACTACTGGCGAAGCCATAAACATGTATGTAATCCCAATTTGGTTATCATATGATGTACAGGTGTACCCCCGGGAGGCACCTCTTCACCATTTTGTATTGGAATTATAACATCACCTTTCACAAAACTTTTAAATTCTTTAAAGTATTTTTATAATTTTTGCAAAAAATCAATAATAATCAGTTCAAATTAAAGCAATTCAAATGCAGTGTTTTGATTCTGTTCAGTAAATGTCAAATCCTTTCACAGTTTGTATTCTTGAAGACTTGTTAACCAATCTCACTGCAGTATTCATACAACAACTGACCGATCACAGCGCAGCACTCTGTGTTGTCATCAACCAATCACAGTGTGACAGTAAACTAACCAATCAATCCCAACGTAGCATACTATGATGTTTGATTTTAGTCCTTGCAGCAGTTCACCCTCCTTATAATTTCTCGCGCACACATAATTTGACACCTTTAGACAAAACGAAAATAAGCAATCTTTGTCTGCTCCAATAAAGAAATCAAAGGCAAACCACCCATTGGAAATTTAATGGTTTTACATCTTCCAACTTTTCATACAAAAGATTTTCACATTCGCATTTAAAAATCTCGACCAGTGGAAAATCACCCTAATCAATGTAGCTTCACCCTTTGCGCAATCAAGTTCTGCCGACATTAATCAATATTAGGACAGTCATAACGATGTATTTAATGTCCCTATCTCAATTTGTGTGGTCGACTGTACCTTACAATATACACCACAAACCTTTAGCAGACAGGAAAACCATAAAGTGTCTTCTATACTTATCTCAATATCCCAGGATCTTAGGCTATGCCAAGGCTGATAACTCTTCAACTTCTTCACAATAAACAATGAACATATAAATTCATCAAATCATTCAAATTACGTACTCCAAATTAACTTTTCAATAAATACAAAAAATAATCACAAATCACAACTCATCACCCTATTAACACTCACACCTACAAAACAGCAATGCTCTTTGAAAATCGCACCTTGTAAATCTTTAAGTTCTGGGAATTGGACAGGGATTTGTGCATCAATCTAGCTTCGGCAAATGTTTTATAGCTTCTGTTTTCAAGACATAACCTGTCTCTCTGTTACCATATTCTGCAGGAGTGGGAATCAATTTAAATGTAACTAGTTTAGCACCTCCATCTCACACCAACAGGGTTGATCCACACTCGATTGTCACTTACTTTTCTGTGACAGACCTTTGCCGTCGTTTTTGAGAAGATCAGGAGCTAAGCACCCTAAAAATCACAATACTATTTCAAGTTCAGTCAATAATGAGAGTTAGGTGTAAGTTTTATGGTTTTCTTTTTTTTAAGTTCAGTTCAGTGATACTTTATTCGATAAAAAATTTCATCATAAAAGTAATATACAGTATTCATGACCTGTGTAAACACATGCTGCTAAATACAATATATATCATCATTAAAAGTTTGTACAACACTGTTCTGCTTGGGTTTTCGGATCAGATAGAACCCGCTCATTAGAGCCTCTCTAACCCAGCCAGAACGTTACCCTCTCCCTAGGGCTTATTCACAACAAGTAACCACAGATACCACCTAAGGACAGGGAATTCCTACTATATATGTATATATATATATATATATATCTAGACCTCTTATAATACAAGTGGCGGCCTCGCGATCCCAGACGGACCCAGGACTTCCTACCCAGATGGCAGCCTTAGCCTCGCGGTCCCAGACGGACCCAGGACTTCCTACCCAGACGGCAGCCTTAGCCTCGGTCCTAGACGGACCCAGGACTTCCTACCCAGACGGCAGCCTTAGCCTCGCGGTCCCAGACGGACCCAGGACTTCCTACCCAGACGGCAGCCTTAGCCTCGCGGTCCCAGACGGACCCAGGACTTCCTACCCAGGCGGCAGCCTTAGCCTCGCGGTCCCAGACGGACCCAGGACTTCCTACCCAGACGGCAGCCTTAGCCTCGCGGTCCCAGACGGACCCAGGACTTCCTACCCAGACGGCAGCCTTAGCCTCGCGGTCCCAGACGGACCCAGGACTTCCTACCCAGACGGCAGCCTTAGCCTCGCGGTCCCAGACGGACCCAGGACTTCCTACCCAGGCGGCAGCCTTAGCCTCGCGGTCCCAGACGGACCCAGGACTTCCTACCCAGACGGCAGCCTTAGCCTCGCGGTCCTAGACGGACCCAGGACTTCCTACCCAGACGGCAGCCTTAGCCTCGCGGTCCCAGACGGACCCAGGACTTCCTACCCAGACGGCAGCCTTAGCCTCGCGGTTCCAGACGGACCCAGGACTTCCTACCCAGACGGCAGCCTCAATACAAGTTCATCCTATGATTACCATAACATACAACAGGGGAATCAGTTTTACTATTTATCAGATCACACAAGAACTGCCAGTTTGAGCACAACCTGTTCTCTGGTTCGAGAGGTTCCTCTCTCCCTTATTCAGTTACCACTTACCTGATCAGGGTTAACATCTGTTCATGTCAAGTCACAGCTGACTAGAAGAATAGGCTACCCTCTTATACAAGAACACGCAGCACATGTTGATTCACTACAAACTGGATACTTTATTATTTATTATATACGCAATCACATAACATTACTGTGTAACACATAACCTGCAAAGAAAAGTAAAAGATTAGATTGTACACTCTGATAAGAAAGGGGTCGACATCACCTTAGTCGTGTGTAGCCTGCACTCATTGGTCATCTAGGTTCCCTTCTCGTCTGTGCCTCGGCTCGCCTGGAGGTCACACCTCCGTAGTCACAGCTCCCTTCTCCGAGTCACTGGGACCTCTTCCTCATCGGCTACTCTCTCCTCTCTGGCAATTCTGCTAGAAGAGTATCTGTCTCTGGGTTTTTCTCCGCCTTCAAGTTTATCATCTGTCTTCCCTGGAATAAGTAGTAGCTTTACTGCTAACGGCTAGATGCCGCCTACGGACTGAAGTAAGTGCCTCGTAATTGCCTCAGACTTTCACTAATATAGAGGTGCATTTCCTCATGGAAAATTCCGGCCCGTAACCTGCCGCCCACCAAATTCTTGTACCTCCCCGTACCAAGGACACTTTCCCAGCCGGCCGGCCTGATGTAGTGTCTTCGGCATGAAGAAAAATACAATCCTTCGATAAGGGCCGGTCTGAACCGGTTCTCTCCAAGCGAATAACACCTCATAACTAAAACATCCCCTTTAACCTAGAAGCATCTCACGCTGCCAGAGCAGAAAGAAAGATGGAGTCTCTCCCGTTTGAGGCCTACCAGGCCTGAATTCAGCACGGCTCCATGAAATACCCTCACTACAGGGCAGGTTATCCCTAATACTTACGAATCTATCCCCTAGGATATGTGTGCAAGCCCTAGTCTATGGGGAAGAACACAGGATCATGTCGAAGTGCCTAGTAAATAGACTTCATTCACTACTCTAACCCTTAGGCTTGAATGGTGGGAGACTGAAGTCACCCTAATCACCCATCAACACAATAGGGCCGGGAAAATCGAGCAGTACAAACACAAGATCACATATAAAATTCTCAGTGCAGAAAGTACCAATTAAAATTCATCGTTTACTCTGCGTTTGACAGCATAACTACTCATTTCCCCTACTAAATAAATAACAGTGGCCACTAACCTAGCCCTTGAGCCATTCCTTCATTGTGACATCCCGGCCTACATGGTAAGTAGGAGCTTTAATCTCCTCGTACGGATCACCCAAGCACTTCCGATAAATTTGGCGACACCACACACCATTGATAAAGAGGATGTATCGGTACAGAGAACTCGCAGGGCCATTGCGTGGCATCGAAGGCCCAGGCCCCTGCATAAGGGTTTTAGCCATGTTCTTCTAGATACTCTGTAAGCCGGGCAAGCAAACATAAGGTGCGCCACAGACTCCATAGGGGCTGCACAGCACGGACACCCCTTTGATAAACTACCTTGTGCATTCCACCCAGAGGTAAAGGCATTTACCAGTAGGGTTCCATACCTAACTTTTAAGTATAATGATCTATCCAGTGGTTTCTCTATGTAATCAAGGAATGGTTAAAAATAGCATGACCCCTTTATCTCTAGAAACCGCTCGGTGAGAGAACCCACAGCACCTCTACGCAAGCTCTCCAGCTGGACCCACTCCCAATAAAGTTTTTTGATAACTAATTTAGGAGGCGGGGATTGGCTCTTCCATAGATCACTTAGACCTATAAGTCCCACCAGCTGCCGTAGATTGCTCAACCACTTAATCCTGTTACCTTTATCCAACGAGATAAGTTCGTCCAATGCATCAGCATAGTTCTTGAGCTCCTCCGTCCTTCTCAGCCGTACCCAAAAAAGTAGAGGGCGTAGGCGCACTATCTCCTTAAGGGGGCGCCTGCCCATATCTAAACGTAATGGTGTCAATGGGGTGGAAGCTGGTAAGGCAACCAGATCTCTCAAGAACTTGTTTTCTGAGGTGATTAAATCCTGGACATTCTCGAACCCCCATAGTTCCGAGCCGTACAGGGCACTTGGCAGAATTTGGCCTTCATAAATGGCTAGAGCCGGGGCCGCGGGTTTACTCACTGACTCCCTATGCTCACGTAATACCACCCCAGCAGTTCTTTTGAAATTTAGTAACATTTTAGCCAGATGGTCATTCCAACGCATCCGACTATTCACCCTGACACCCAAATAGTCAAAGGACTCCACCATATCCAAAGACTCCCCATTGAGCGAAAGGTTATTCCGAAATCTTCTGGACGGGGAAAGGGCCATTAGTTTCGTTTTTGAGGTATTAATTGTAAGGCCCCTATCATTACAAAAATCACTAAAGCGATGGAGCAACTTTTGAAGACCTGCCGGGGTTTTTGAAATCAGAATGGTATCGTCCGCGAAGAGGAGAGTTGGTATTTTTTCCCCAGCCAGGGATGGCGCATCCGCCGCCTCATCCCTCAGGTGATCCACCACACCATTCACAAATAGGGAAAATAGGGTCGGCGCCATGACACATCCCTGGCGGACTCCCCTCCTCACAGGAATCCTCTCGGTCAATTGGCCTTGGGTACCCCATCTGATTCTTGCATAATTTTCTTCATGGAGCTTGACTATAAGATCCAGAAGATAACCCGGCAAGCCCATCTCCTCCAGGACTTTCCATAGCCTAGTTCGGGGGACCAGGTCAAACGCCATCCTGAGATCTATAAACGCCAGGTAGAGACTACCCTGGTTAATTAACACAGTTTTCCAATAGATCGCAAAAAAGCGGAAGACCTGGTCCATAGTACCCACATTTTTCCGGAACCCGGCCTGGAAGTGAGAAAGGATCTGCTCCTCCTCCATCCATGCACCTACTCTCAAGGTGATGACCCTGCCAACCACTTTCTGAATCACGTCTATCAGACTAATTGGTCTGTAGTTGGCAGGGTCATCCCTGTCACCTTTTTTAAAGATTGTAATCACTTCTGCCCCCTTCCATGAGTCAGGGACAGGATGTCCATTGGCTATTAGGTTCATTATTAAAGCAATGAGTGTGGCCCAGCCCGTGGGGTCAGTCATAAGAAGGTCCCCCGGAATGCCATCTTGGCCCGCTGCCTTCTTCGGGGTTAGATGCCCTATGGCCGCTACTATCTCAGAGGGCACAAATGGATTCTCGAGCATGGCAACAAGGGGGGCCCGATTGGCTGGAACCCGAGAAAAGAGTTCAGGTGCATCTTGACCACCGTAAATTGTTGCAAAATGGGAATGCCATTGTTGGCTAGTAATATGATTAGCCAACAGAGGCCTATTAAAATTTCTGGCCTTATTAATCAAGTCCCAAAACAGTGAGCCATTTTTCATTTTAGATGCATTTTTAAGGTCCTGCCAATACTGTTCCTCCCACTCTTTTTTAGCCCACGCTAGTTCGCGGGCATACTCCCTCCTAACTATTTTAACTAGCGGTTGGTTCTTTTTACGGAGGGCGGCAGTTAACTCACGTCTTTTTGCCCGACACTTAGTAGTGTACCAGGGGTTACTGGGTTTGGGAGCTTTTGTTTTATTGCTCTTAATTAAAAATAAATTACCTACTTCTTCAATGGTGTTGTTATATACCAGAGGAAAGGGTGAATCCTGAGCAGCCCCCATCCCCATGGCTAGGGCCTCCAACTCACTAGTCAACACATCAATGTGCGCCTTAATATTTATCAATTTATCTGGGTGAGAGGCAACCTTGTCCCATTTCAATCTTCGGTTACCATCATAAGGGGTTACCTCCTTTGTTATCTTCGGTGGAGCAGTGTTTGGGCCACCTGTTAAGTTTCTCCACCCTAACGACAGACATAAGGGGTTGTGGTCGCTATCCTGCGAGGGAACCACCTCCATATCCACTAAGTCACGCCACATGGTGACGTCCAGTAGAATATAATCAATTCTGGATGGACTATTAAGTCTGTTGAACGTCATCGCCCCATTCCGATCAGAAGGGGATCTACCATTCACTGCTCTTAAATTGTGATCCACAGTAAGAGCGCTGATCTGTAATGCTCTAGCGGGCCACTTTTTAATCGGGGGCAGTGCCAGTGAGGGGATAGACCAACTTGCGTCGTCCTCCTCTATGCCCAAGGGGTCATCCTCACTTAAGGGTTCGAATGTGCAATTAAAATCACCTCCCACAATTTTTTTAGAGTTTGGGGTACAATTGGCTAGTGACTGTTCTAGAATCGTAAAGGTACAAGGTGTTTTAACTCCCTTGCTCCCTCTAGCATAAATATTAAATAGCTCCACCTTGCTTCCCTTCGCCTGGCCTGGAAATGAAAGGTGTTGAATGTCCCTACACTCCACATCATGAACTAAGATATTCCAATTTAGATCTATTTTTATCCAAATGTGCAAGCCCCCAGAGGGTCTACCCTTCCCACAACTGAAGGCGGGCACACAATAGGTAGCATAACCAGTTTTATAAACTGGTGATAAACTCCAAGTCTCTTGGAACATACATATATCGAATTTTTCAATAAAGTCGTTCCAATCCGGGAGAACCCGTTTTTTTTCCAACCCTGCTATATTCCAAGACAATAGGTGAATTACGTCTTTACCACTAGTAGACGGGGCTGGGCTAACTCTATTTTCTCCAACCGTTACCCCTAAATTGGTTGTTTCAAAATGCTCTACCTGTTTTAGCAGCTGTTTATCAATATCACAAGTACTACCTCCCACAGATAGATGGTGGGTGTTGACTAGGAAACCAACAGCTGCTCCAATTTCCGGGGGTGGAGATACCCTATCGCTAGTTGGGGATTCATCAGCTTCTTTAGATGTCACAATTGCGCTCCCCTTTAATCTGCCTAAACTTTGGCTATCCCGATTACCCTTCCTATGCTGTAATCTTCAATCGCAATCATCCATGCCGGAAAAAGCATCAAACCTGTTCTCCAGCTCTAGGGGCATGAATGGCCTCGTATGGTCCACTCTCAGCTTGTTGAACCTGGGGCCTCTAAAAGGTATTGTATTCCAACCTTGATGGTCGAATCGCAGGTTCATAGCATGTGGTGCTGTGGGGATGGCTGGGTAATCTCTATAGTTTTTCCCGGCATGGGTTGGGGGTAACACCAGGGACCTAGGGTAAAAATAGGTCAGGGCTCGAGGACTAATTTGGCTGTTACCATTACCTAAAGGTCAATTTAATATAAAATCAACCACTTGTGGATCTCTAAAGTTAATCAGGACTATGTCTCCTTCAACGTCCTTACTTTTACCACCAAGCCAGGGGAGGCGTCTGGCGTATAATATCTCTCCATTAATATTCCTGTTTATAGGTCTATGTATTCTTAACCAGTGTATAATTTTGTTTTTCAACTGGTAGAAGTCTTCTCTCTTGTTATCAGCCAATATCGGGACCCTTGTCAAAACCACCACCAAGGGCACGGCTTCAGGGGGTAAATCAACCTGAGGACCATTGAACCTAGGACCCCGATCCCGCATGGAGCTATCCTGCTCCTGACGTGTAATCCCTATGGGTGCTGTACTAATCTCCTCCCCATGGGCAGTAACAGGCTTGCTATTTGGGAGTTCCAAAGACATCCGAGGGCCCTTACTAACACGGTCAGGAGCTGTATGATCCCCGACCTTAAGTACATTACTACTAAAATCCAAAGTTTCTAGGAGAATATTATTAGTAGTAGGTACTGGGGCCTGGAAGCTAGTACCATTCGTTTGCACCTTTTCTACTATGGTCAGTTTTCTCAGTGTGGATTCAATATTCTCGAGCCTGTGCTCCAGCCTCCTCAGGTTGTCCGTAATGGGCAATATGAGAGTGCTGAACATATCCCCCAGTTTAGTTAGAAAAGCAGTGTCAATAGCGGGCGCCTGTGGAGAGTTAACAGTGGGCTGAATGGGCTCCTGAGTGATTACGACCAAATCCGGGCCCCCAGAGAGGGTACTAGTCGCCGGATTTGGCCTATATTCTGGCCCTATAGCTGGCCCTGCAGCAGTTCCATTTCGAGTCCTTGTATAATTACCAAACTCCGAATGGTGGATCCTAGGGTTAATTGGGGCCACCCCCTCCCTACGTCTTATTTTCCTAGGAGGAGGACCATAAATTTTCCTCCTGGCCTGAATCTTAGCCTTTTTCCCATTTTGTAACCCCCGGCCTGGAAGTCGTGTGTTAGGGACCTTAGGATTTGTTATAACATTTGAGGGAGGGGAATCATTGGGAACATGAACACTGGGAACATTGTTTGTAGGGGAACACTCACGTAATAATAGCGGGACATTCTCTTGGGAAGGAGGGACGTCACTATTACCACAGCTGTCGCTAACGTCTACGGGAACCTGAAAATTAGGATCACCTGGAGCCCTACGTTTCATGTTCTCAATAGAGCGTCGTCGTTCAGATCTACGCTCGGCCAAAGTATCACCTTGATCATCAACCCGTAGGATCTTTTTCTTAAAATAACTGTCTAGGGGGCCATTAACCACACCCCTCAACGTGTCCCCTGCCAGATCACTCCCACTCAGGGCCATTACAATTATAATAATGATATACCCCTGAAACCCAAAGTCACAGAGACCAGGCCCAGCCCAGCCTCGATCGGCCTTAGAGGGCCCGCTCTTTGCCCGGTCTTCGCTCCGGGTTGCGCTCCGCGCGCGTCCCGCTAGCGCGTTCAGGGATAGGCCACGTTATATACCAATAAACAGGGAGGGAGGAGCCGGGAAGAGGAATCAGGTATTGCAGGTGGTTTAACGCCGGGCTACCTGGTCCTCACAGTCCCGGGAGGGTGCACTACTCCGATAAATACGAATATCCCGCTAAATCAGGAAAGCGTCCTCTTTGACCATACGCCAAGCAAAGGGTGAATGTCTGCACCAGTAATGCCTATGAGCGGCTCCCGCAAAGCGGGGGCCGCGAGGCGTGAAGTAGGCTGACAGGGAGGAGAGGGGCGGGAAGAGGACACAGCTGAGCAAGATCACGGGGCTGCTGGTCCTCGCAGTCCCGTCTGAAAGATTTATCCGCAATGAGGTTTCAGGGCCAAAGTTCCGCTATCTTCAAGGCAGCGTGTGTAGCAGAATGAAGTTAACCAAGTCCGAAAAGAACACCAGGCTCCTCTGACTACGACCGGCTCCCGCGAAGCGGGGGCCGGGAGTCGTTAAGAGCGTTCAGGCAGCAGGGGCGGGAAGAGGACACAGCTGAGCAAGATCACGGGGCTGCTGGTCCTCGCAGTCCCGTCTGAAAGATTTATCCGCAATGAGGTTTCAGGGCCAAAGTTCCACTATCTTCAAGGCAGCGTGTGTAGCAGAATGAAGTTAACCAAGTCCGAAAAGAACACCAGGCTCCTCTGACTACGACCGGCACCCTTCGTTGCTGAAGCTTTATTAGGAAGCGATCACATTTTATAATGCACGTGGGCAGAAAGGTCGGGAGTCTCTCATTTTGCTCTCGTCATTGCTGAAGCTTTATTGACAAACGTTCACATTTTCTAAAACGCCTGCTCAGTAACGTGTCTCCTTCGCACGCAACCGCACTGAGAGACTTTTTTTAAGTTTAGTATATTCTTTTTTATTCAGTTAGTTCAATTATCAGTCAATTAGTAGAGTTGATAATGAAAATGTGGTTAGAACAAATCCTAATCAACAATGCATCAAGGGTGTTCCTATTCTAAGAATTGGGTGAAAATGGTGTTAGAGGGATACCATCAAGAGTTCAAGATTTCGAGAGGAAGAGTGAGGTAGAGCATGAAGCTCAAATTCGATCAATCAATATTTGCAGAACTTCCCATAAAGAGAGGTTCATGAAACAAAGTCTTGAACAAATAGAGCAAAATAATCATGCAGTATCAAACTGCATTCAACAAGTTTGGAAAGGGTGGCAAATCAGTGTTTCAGCCTTTTAGCATTAAGCCTTTAGCATCCAGCATAAAGAAAATGGGAAGCATATGGAGCAAGAGTCTGTAAAAAGGCATTAACCTACTCTGAGAACATGCACTTATGTAAAAGCAATGTTGCAATCCAACTTGTATCTTCTTTTCCTTTTGTCCAATCAGTTTTCGGTGTTCTTTTAAGAACTGACTCTCCTCTTCCTTTCTTACAATTCTGCACAATGAACTTACTAAGAATCATCAAGAAGTATGAAACATTAATAAAACTATGTCTACTTATGATGCCTTTAAATTCTTAGACCTCTTTTCCCATGGGTATGATCAAATTCTTTTTTATTTAACTCTTTTTAATGAAACATCGTTCAGCACGTACAGTAGTGACATGAAAGCAAGCACTCAGTGTACATTTTGGTTAAAGCAGCACATTGCGAAAGTAAAGCATGGTTATACATTTGCGATGGAACCTTTACACTCAATTATATTTTGGTATATACAGAGCTAGCAGCTTCCGAATGACAACATCTAGCCTTCCCTCTCTAATCCACCCCCATACTTAGCACCCTCCTAAGTTGAGCAAGTTATCCCACACTTTTTCACACTTTTTTGGGCAGCCCCTGCTCTGATAGAATACTTGCTCACTGCATTGGCACCAATTAAGTCGGACTCCCAGTCTACTATCCGAGGGGGAGTTGCTGTGCCCTAGGTCTGCACAATATTGTGTTCAGTGACTCCTGCTGCAACCACCAGCCAGATCTTTTGGTATTTTGGCCAGGTCACCTCCCTGTGAGCCATTTTGGGTCTAGGGGTACCTCCAAAGTTAATACCTGAGACATTCGTCAAGTCACTTCTTCCTAGTGGAGCTGTATGATCAGACACTCCATGACCGCATTCTTAACATTCTAATGAAATGAATTGTATGTTAGCTAAACAGTAGTCTATGTGAAATAGCAACATTGGCTGCAACAGATATTATTCCGCACCATATCTCTTCATTGTAAAATGAGAAAAGTATGTTAAAAGATCAACATTTTCTATTCATGCATTGTATTTAGTGTGTGAAATAAGGTTTCATGTTATTTTAGCAAACATTTAAAAACGGTATTAATCAGGAAAAGTCTCTAATGTAAATGTGGAGCTTTTATTAAAAGCATGTCAGGGGAAGGTCAACTTTTAAGCATTTTGTGCATGTCTCAGCATATTTGGTTTAGATGCTTGTAAAAATGAAGCTTGCTTTGACATTTTGAGGCCTAGTAGTAATAGGTATAACTACAAACTGTGCTTTGCACATTTTAATGTCATCTCCGATCAATATAAATTGCATGTTAACGTTGCATATGTGAATTTAACTAGATTATTTTGCATTTTAATAAAAAACTTTCAATTTCATGTCCATGTTATAATCGCATAACAACTGATACATAAATAGAATTACTTGACTGTATCATTATGATGTTTGCAGCACATATTACGCTAGACAGCTCAGCAGTTAGCCAAGCTTTTCAGACACAAGTGACACTCATTATTGATACTCAGGTCTCGCAATTACTACAAACACACACAACACGAATATAAAAATGATTTTTAGATTCTTCAACTGAGAGGTAATAACTTTTAAATGGTTTGAAATGAGGAAGCAGTGACAGCCAATTCTATTTGTCAGAGAACCCTGTAGGAAGGGCACGTCAGCTATTTGTGTCAATGTTCAGATGTACTGGTAATGAAATGAAAAGCAATTTACCAATCAATCAAGGGCACCATGAAATGAGCCAGAGTGGTTTGTTTATCTTTTTTATTTTAGCATGGTGGTAAGTTAGTGTGTGGGCCCTGCTTCAAAGACTATAAAATTATAGGGGCGAGAAAAACATACAAATCCAGGGGCAGCATTTTTTGCTTTACAGAGCGGGCAAGGTCTATGCAAAGAGCAGGTGGAATGTCGTCTCAAGACTTGTTGCTGCCCGGGCAAGGCTTATTTAGTTGCCCCTATACAGAACAACTTCATAAATCAAACATGCATTATGTCAAATAATATTGTACTTAAACAGTTACAGAAAATAATTGAAATATATGTCTTGTCCAGGGATCAATAATCCTTCAAATGACACTGGATAGTAAGGGATAGCCACTCAAGTAGCTACTCACCAACCCATGCAGCCGCTTACACACCAACTGACAGACTGATACAGACATTCACATAGTTTAGTAACCAACTCATGCATTCAGTTAGACATGTTTAATTATTCACTTATATAGTCAGTCACACACCTACTAAATCATCCATCATACACCCACTCATTCTTCAATACACCTTGGCATATATATATTTAGAACATATATAAACTTTACAGAAACACAGTCATTGGATGATGTCATCAGTGATGTAATATGTGACGTCATCAGCAGTGCATTGCGGGGACGCGAGTTATATTTACCTCAACTAACTACAACACCGGAATTTCTCTGGTTTTGTACGAGTGAACTGTCCAACTAACTTTAACGTCCCTGAAACCTATGCTTTTTAAGTGAATTTCAAAGGGTTTTTTAATGCTAATTTCTAAATATAACGTCCCTGAAACCTATGGTTTTTTCTGTGAATTTAAAAGTTTTTTTAAATGCTAATTTCTAACTATAATGTCCCTATAACCTATGGTTTTTTCAGTGAATTTCAAAGGTTTTTTTAAATGCTGATTTCTAACTAAAATAACCCTGAAACCTGTTTTTTTCAGTGAATTTAAAAGGTTTTTTTAAATGCTAATTTCTAACTATAACGACCCTGAAACCTACGGTTTTTTCAGTGAATTTCAATTTTTTTAAATGCTCATTTCTAACTATGCCTACATTGGCAGGACATATGCAGAAAGACGAAGAAAGGTGCAGAAAGAAGCAAGAGATATGCAGAAAGAACCAACAGAGGTGTAGAAAGAGGCCTTGTTGCAAAGTCATCCTCTGCCCCCAACATTTTGCTGATGGGTACTGGTGGTAACTGACTCTGACTAACCAGGCCTAGAGCCAGTGCTATGCTAAAAGACACAGAATACAGTGAAAACACCTACATACACTAGGGTACACTATGGGTTGGGGTACCCCTGTGATTAGCATGACCTCCCCTGTAAGGCCCTAGTACATAATAGGGCAGGGGGATTAAAACTACCTCTAAGTCAGAGGTGCAGAAAGAAGCAAGTGAAGTGCAGAAAGAAGCCACAGAGGTGTTTAAAGAGGCAAGAGGGTTGCAGAAAGGGGCAAGAGCAGTGCAGAAATAAGCAGGAGAAGTAAAAAAAAAGCAAGAGAGGTGGAGAAATAGGAAAGAGGGGTGCAGAAAGAGACATGAGGGATGCATAACTTTGCAAAAGAGGTGCAGAAAGATGCAATAACAGTGCAGAAAGAACTAACTTACATTGCAAATGCTTCTTTAACTAGTAGTTACGTTTGCAAAGTGGTAGAGAAAGGGTGCTGGGCCTCTGACCAGCGCTCAGGAATTCTGCTGCGTAGGACTTATAAGAGGTACCAGGAGGGCTTCTTGGCCTCCAAAGTCCCTCAGGAGTAAAGTGGACTTCATCCCCCATCCCGTAGTCTGCCAGGAGGCGCGTTTGCAGAGTGGTGAAGAAAGGGAGCGTGGCCACCGAAGACGTCTTAGCAATCCTACTGTGTGGGACTTACTGGAGGTAACAAGAGGGGTAGTTGGCTCCCAAGGACATCCTTGGTGGCCAACTACCCCTCTTATTACCTTCAGTAAGTACCACACAGCAGGATTGCTAAGTTCTCATACCAGGTCACATCCCCTTTGCCCACCACTCTGCAAACGCGCTACCTGGCACACTCTTGGATGGGGATTGAAGTCCTCTTCGCTGCTGGGTGTCCTTAGGGGCTAACTAGCCTACCTCTTACCTCCAGTAAGCCCCATACAGTGGGATTGCTGAGAGGTGGACACAGGCCATGCCCCCTTTCTCCACCACTCTGCAAACGCGCCTCCTGGCGCACTCTTGGTTGGGGGATGAAGTCCCCTTTCCTCATGAGTGTCCCTGGGGATCAACTATCCCTCCTATTGCCTCCAGTAAGCCCCATACAGCTGGTTTCCTGAAAGTGCTCAAAGGCCGCGCCCCCTTTTTACACCACTCTGCAAACCCGGCTACTGGCGCACTGCTGCTCGGGAGATGAAGTCCACTTGTGTCCTGAGGTCCTCAGGACACAAGAGGACCTCATTGCCCCACCAGCAGTACGCCAAGAGGCACGTTTGCAGAGTGGTGTAAGAAGGGGCGTGGCCTCGGACCACCTCTCAGCAATCCCACTGTGTGGGGCTTACTGGAGGTACCTGGTGGGTAGTTGGCCCCCAGGGACCCTCCGGAATGAAGGGGACTTAATCCCCCAACTTAGAACGCACCAAGGGGCATGTTTGCAGACTGGTGCAGGGAGGGGGCAGGGCCTCCGGCAATGTGCTGGCTTTTTTTTAATTTGGTTTCTGGAAGGGGGGCTGTGTGGCCCCTTCCCTTTATTATTTTTGGGCCCTGCGGACCACATCCCCCAGGGCCTGAGCATTTTTGTTGTAAAAAACAAGCGGGAGGGGGGCCATGCGGCCCCCCTCCCATGGCCGATTTCGGCCCTGGGAACCCCATCTCTCAAGGCATGGCCACATATTTAATCTTTTAAAAAAAAAAAAAATTAATAGAGTGGGGCTGCACGGCCCTCCTCCTGAGGCCATTAGTGGCCCCAGGGACCCTATACCCTGGGGCTGTGCCTCAATCTTTTTCATTTTTTATTTAATGTTTAATTAGGGAGATGCAGCCATGTGGCCCCCCTTCCCTGGGCCACTTCTGGCCCTGGGGACCCCATCCAGTGGGGCCTGGCTGCAGCATTGGGACTGTGGGGTGAGCCCCAATGCCCCCACTGTCCCTGCTGGCCTCCCGCCTCCTGCGGGAGCTGGCAGTGCTTTTGGGCAAGGGAAGCTGCTAACATTCAGCTCCCCTTGCCAAAAAGCAATCCTGCTTTGCTTCTTGGAAACAAGAGCATGTTTCCTGCTCTCGTTACCAAGAAGCAAAGCAGTGTTAGCAATGGCTGCCATAGCAAACAGCAATGTCCCAGGGGTGGGCACCCGGGACATTGCCCTGGGGGGTGGCAGTCCCCACTGCCAAGGAGGGCTCCAGGAGGGGGGCACACGGCCCCCGAGATTTGCAAAGCCCTGGGGAGGTGGTGGTCCCCAGGGATCTGCAACGGACCCCCGTATTTAAATAATTAGTGCCCCGGGGAGGTGGTGGTCCCTGGGGTAGGGTGGGGGGCAGGGGCCCCCCCACACTTCATATTTTAATTTAAGCCCCGGGGAGGTGGCAGTCCCTGGGGCTTTGGGGGGTCCGCGAGGCCCCCCGCATATAATGAATAATGCCTTGGGGAGGTGGTGGTCCCCGGGGCAGCGTGGGGGGGTAGGATCACGCGATTGTATTTTTTTTACAAAGCCCGGGAGGTGGTGGTCCCTGGTGGGGCTGCGGGGGCCACGTGCCCCCCGCAAATAATTAGCATTGCATATATATATATATACTAAAAAAAAAAAGGTTACAGGGATGTTAGAGTTAGGCTCAGGTTTCATTTGTACAAAACCTGTGAAATACAGCACCGTGCCCCCACAATTCACTGTTTATGACCTCACATATTACATCACTCATGACATGGTCAGTGACATCACTGACGACATCATTTAGTGACTGTGACTGTTTTTATAATGTTTAGGAGTGTGAAATATATCTACCAGGGTGTATTGATGAATCAGTGGGTGTATGATTGACTGTAAGGATGATTCAGTGAGTGCGTGACAGACTTTATAAGTGAGCGATTAGGTGTCTCAGTGAATGTATGGGTGAGTGACTGGGTTTTGAGAATCTGTATCAGTCTGTTAGATGGTGTCTAAGTGGCTGTATGAGTTGGTGAGTGGGAATGTGAGTAGCTTGACAGGTGATTGATTGGGTGTCTGAGTACCTGTATGGCTGGGTGAGAAGGTTTGTGACTACATGCATGGATGAGTGAGTGGGTGAGTCAGTGGCAGTATGGGTTAGAGAGTGTGTAAGTGAGAAACTGTACAGGCGATTGAGTTTGGGTATGGCTGTGTCAGCAAGTAAACAGATGTGTCAGTGGTATATGGGTGAGTCTTTTTTAATTCGAATACAAATAAATATTTTATTTTAAGGGTACCTTCCTGAACCTTCCCTTTTTTGTGACCTTACCACCCTAAAACCCTAAAAATACCTTACAACCCTATTCATTTACACACCCCTAAACCCTAAAAGACCCTTACGACCCAATTCCCTTACCCATCTTTAACCCTAAAAACACTCTTACCATCCTATTCCTTAACCTACTCCTAAACACTAAAATTACCCTTACCACCTTACCTACACTCTGAAAACAACCTTACCACCCAATTCCCTTACTCCCACCTTAAACCCTAATATCACCCTTTCCATATTAACGGTGGACAGAACTCGCAGAGTTGCACTACGCAGAATCCAACGGAGTTGCATAAAAACTCTTGGAATTCCACGGAGGTCTGTTCCACACCTTCAAAATTTGCGACTACATCGGAAATGCTTTTAGCCACCTGCCGACATGTCAGCGTAAATTAACTATACTGTGAAGCAATTGGATGCTGTGCATCTGTACCCTCATGGCTGCTTGCAGCTGTTGTCACAGCAACCCACAACAGACTCGGCAGAAGCATAAGCAAGCCCTCCAATGCAAAGCTGCTTTGTAAACTTCATGCTCGGAGCCAATGACAAACCCATTGCCTGTACTAGAAACACAGTCTGTTGTGAAACAGTTGCTTGGAAAATCATCTCTGGGCAAGTGATTAAATTTAAACCATCAAATTGTGCCGGGCGCATCCACAGCAGACTTGTTAGAGGCAGAGCAGCTTTAGTGGCTCTAGTCTATTGTACCCCAGCATGAAAGTTAACGGTTTGTCTGCTAAGCGCTTTGACATTATTTACTTCCAGCTTCAGAGCATCAAAGGAGGGCGCTCAGCTCCAAGAGCGGCTCGTTCAGTCAGCAGCACAGGGTTCTCAGCAAACACAAAAGATGGTATGAAGATATGCAAGGGGCCAGCGTCATCATCACATCTGCTGAGAGTGGGCTGTGAAAGTCAGTGGGGGCATGAAGGGCTGGCACACGTTCAGCATTATGGGGTAATCAAAGACCTCAAATGGCCCTAAATTGGGAGGGGGTTCACTGTCAAGTAAGGAGGACCTGCCTTTCTAAATCTGAAGGACCCATGCAACCATCCCACCGCTTTGCTTGACAAGAAACAAGTAAGAACCTATCAAGTGCTGTCTGCAGCCTGTTTTCACAGCCTCTATTCTCTGAAGAAGGGCCTCAGTGGTGCTAGGTGGCTGCGGCTGAACTTAGCAGGAGGGACCGATGTGAGTACCTGCTGCATCCATCTCCATCCCACCGCCACCGTTAGCAGTCGCACCCGCAGCAACATCCTTTGCACCCGCCCAGCACTGCCGCCATCTTGCTGTGTTATGTGACGCTAACGCAAGCAACAGAAATGCAGTAATGGAGCGTCATAAGGCCACTACTTGCTACCATTATGACAGACATGCCAGGCATTGCTACTGCACATGGCAATAGGTGGCGGCCATTGGAGAGCCAGGTAGCAGTGGCATATTTACACACCACTCTGGGTCCAGTGCTGTTATTTGTTTTAGTTGAGTACATGATGCAGAGTTGGGGTGGGCCGGCACCGGTAAACTCCGCTACTTGGTAGGAGGAGTTTTTTGCCAAACTCTATGCTCCGCCGAGCGAATTTTGCTCCACCAGCAGGGTTCCCACAATCCATACCCACCACTAAATCCTAATATTTGAGGAATCTTCAAAAAAAAAATCAAAACTAGTCTACCACTCGAAGCCACTGTTTGGAAAGTTTTGGGGTGATTCATCAAGTGGGGGCCGAAAAAAGGGGTGTTTTTTCCCATAAATTTTGCATGGAGATTTTGAATATGACTACAGCCCAAACCGCTGAGCAGAATTACGCCAATTTTGGCAGAAAGCTTGGTCTTGGTCCAGAAAGAGTGCTCTTTGTAGAAAAAAAATTCATGCATATCTAAAAACATGGAGGATCCGCAAATTCAACAGATCTGAAATTGAGATCTGATTGGCTGCAGCTACTTCAACCAGGAAGTGGTGGCAGCCATCTTCGGCCTCGGAATCAGCTAACTCCCAAGAAAAAACATTAAAAAAATATAAGGGGACAGGGTAGGCATACTCTGACCCCCTAGGCCTGGTGGTAGGGTCCCACAGATTCCGCGCTGTGGGTCAAAAACTGTTTATTTTTATTTTCCCACACATCCGTGGAGGATCTGCGAATCTACAGGAAATGTTTTTAAAAAGCAAGCACAGTTTATCGCGCTTGTTTTTACTAGCCCCCCCCAGGTGGGCCTGGTCCCAGGGGCAATTACTAATTATATAATGACCTGGTTGCTCTATTCCCCGGGGCCCGGACATCAACCAGAAAGGGGGGGACCATGTGACTGATCTCCTGGACCAATTTTAGTCCAAGGGAGCCCCATCCCAAAAAGGGGAAAGGGGGCCAAGTGGTCCCACTCCCTGGGCCCCGTTCGGTCGCAGGGAACCCATTCCCCTGGGGCCAGGCTGTGAATTTAATGGTGAAGGGGGCAGCGCGGACCTCCTCCTGAGCCATTAATGGCCCTGGGGACTCCATCTGCTATGTCCTGCGGTGCCCACCCGTGGGACATAGTGGTTTCCCTGTGGGCAGGGATTCCTGTGTGGAGCAAATTCAAAGCTCCCACCAAGCAAAAGAAAACACTAATGGCTCTCAGCAGACAGGAGGATGAAAAATGCTCCTACACGCTGGGAGCTCATTTTTCATTCTTTTCCCTGCCCACACTGAAGCAGGAAGGAAACAGATGAAAATATTGCTCCAACCTGCAGGGTACAGTATTTTTGGCTGTTCCTTGCAGGCGGGAGTAATGCCGGCTCCTGGTGCAGGTGAAGAGCCTGGTGGGGCCACAGGGGCCTTGGGGCTCTCCCCGCAGCTGGGGGAGGGAACCACAAAGCCCACCTCCCCCATTATTTATTGGCCAGGCCCCAGTTGATGGGGTCCTCTGGAATGATATTGACTCAGGGAGGGGGGTTGCATGCCCCTCCTTCCTTATAATATAGCCGGGCCCCGGATATGGACTCCCTGGGGCCAGAAATCAGGCCGGGGAGGGCACTGCTTGCCTCCATACCCATTTACAATATGGCCGGGCCATAGTCACGGACTACCATAAGATGATGTCCGATTCCTAAGGACCAGAAAAAATCAACTGCAACTCTTTCCCAAGACTGTGCAGGAAGGTCAGTCATTGTCAATCGATGCTGCGTTACTTTGGGGGAAAGGCAGTTGCAAAGCTGATACTCAGCTCAGTTCAGTTTCAGTCTTTATTCGGTTTGAAACAAACCATAAAAGCACAAATATAAAATACATTTAATACAACTAAAAATAAAAATCATGTTTAGTAAAATCAACATGCACAAAATTGCTCTAAATCCATGCATGATCACAAAGAATTTTAAAATAAATCTCTTACTGAAATCAATAAAAATAAATTTCAGATGTCGAACTTATCCTGGGTTCTTGGCATACCTTGCTACACTTAAAATGACTGCGTGCGTACAATGTGAAAAGCACACGATGGATAATGATTAAATATACAATATTTAAGAAAATGGTCCCATAGCAATGATAAAGAGTAGGCCAACAATCAACTCTCCTTGTAGTAACCAAGTACACATAATGTTCCCATTCATTTTCCCGACTAGTCTGTGCTGTTATCCTACAGAGGTGATAAATCATGGGATTTAAAGACCACGTCGGTTTGAAGCAACTGAAGATACTCCAGTGCTGTCTTGCACTCTCTAATATTAAGATTACTCAACAAGGGTCTTAAAATACATGCTCTTGAGTTTTTGTATAGCTCACAGAAAAAGAACAGGTGTAACTGGGATTGGGACGTTGTTAAGTTACATGGTCATGGTATTAAATCTCTATTGGTATAAACATCTGAGGGGTAAGAAACCATAAAATGAACCATACCAAGTCTAAGGGCGTGATTTAGATTGTGGCGGGCGGGTTACTCCGTCCCTACGGTTACAGATATCCTGTCTGCCGAAATATAAATCCCATAGGATATAATGGGATTTATATTTTGGCAGGCGGGATATCCGTCACCGTTGTGAAAGAGTAACCTGTCTGCCTAGATCTAAATCAGGCCCCAAATCCTGTCACGTAAAACCTTTGGTAACGTGGTACCTTAACTAGATATGGTTCTATACTGGGGTTGTGCACAACGGGAGGTATGCTTAAACTGACTTCTTCTTCAATTCAATTTTTAGTCTTTTCCCAACTATAAGGTTTACCATTTCGCTTTCCACTGAAGTTTTGGTTGATGGGTTGGTTCTCTGCGGGTTTTCGCACAAATCCATCCTACCAATAGCCAGCAGATCATCTTTGACGGGCATCAACCATTTAATGTTGTGAGACTTTGACAATTTTAGGCAGCCAGCAATCACTGTTTGGCTAAGTAAGATTTCAGTATTGGACCAGACTGAAAGCCACAACATAGTTGGCGCTAGTCTTATAATATTTCCTAGGTCTTAAAGTCCATGTTCCTCATGGCCTATTAGACCCAGGACACTATTGGGATGTGACAGCAGTATACGCAAAAAAACTGTTTTCGCTAATCTGAAGTTGTGCATAATCTGTGTGCTCCCATACCCCTGCGCCATAGGAGGCAATCGATATAGATCTATCTTGCTTTATAGATTTTAATAACAGTATCAAGTGGCTTGGACCCTAACTTGGCAGCAAATTTAAACAGCGAAGCTAAGGTTTGTTCGAATTACATTGTCCTCCTGCTCATTCAATGATTCGAAGAGCTCATATTGTCAAAGGGGACCACCAGATAAGTAAAAGTTGGTACACACTGGAGTGCAGTGCAATCAATTTGAAAGGGAGCAATCCTGTTCAAATTGCGGCCACACACCATGGCAAAAGATTTTGCTTTGTTGGTTGATAAATCCAGGTCAGACATAAAAAACACATATCTGTCTAACAACCTCTGGAGCCCATGCCCCGCTCTTGCCAAGAGAACAAAATTAACACATTCTGTTACTTCCCTCTCGACTTGTTTGTCTACGCACGGCACCCACACTTAGGACTCTTTTGTTGGCTACAATGCTACAATGTCCTTCATGGCCTATTTCAATGACTTGCTGTCTTGAGCTCTCAGGTATTTAGGTATGACGATTCTCGAATCTCTCAATGCACCACCTTCCCTAGTAACGGACAGTTCATCCTGTAGATTTTTGAATATTTGAAATTCAACATCGTCAGCAAAAGATCGAGTAATCTTCTTCCACGAATAAGTTGAAATAATTTCTTTGAGGATAAGCATGTTGTTGTCAGCATTAGTAGCAGCAGTTATCTGTTCAGTGAATAGTGCTGCTGGCATACTGGACCTCACAATGAAGTTGATGCACTTCTAGGCCGTTTTGGATTTCGAACTGTGATGATGTACCGGTACTTGTGAAAAGTAATCATCAGGTTTCTGATCTTTACCGGCTTGGGTACAATTGCATAGTCATACTCTTGCAATCTCAACTCCCACCTATCAATGCAAGGAGGCATCTTGGCTTTTGGATTTCCAAAAATAGTGAGCAGTGCTTGGTGGTCTCTAATGAAAGTAAAACGTTTCCTGCATAGAAACACATGAAAATGTTAGTAGGCCCACACTACAGCCTGACTCTCCTTCTCTGTGTGAGAATAGGCATGTTCTGTGTCAGACAGGCTTCGACTGGCATGGGCCACAATGTGTCTCTCAGCATTTGGATGACCATCATAGTGAACAAGGACTGCCCCCAATCCCACCGGGCACCCATCTAGTGTGATTTCAGTATGAACCTCGGGGTCTAAATAGGCCGTCCCTGTTGCATTCTCATTTGCATGTTTAATCTTTTGATGGTTTGATCACATTCAGCAGACCAGTGGAAAGGAACATTTCATTTTGTCAAGTGTCTCAATGGGGCAATCACAGTAGCAAAGTCACGAATCTACCTGGAGCAATAACTGGCCATGCCTAAGAAGGATTGCAGCATGGTGACATCTTGTGGGTGGCAAGTAGCTGACAGTGCTTGTACTTTATCTGGGTCATGAGTCATTCCCCCATCAGCGAATATGTACCAAAAGAATTTAAGCTTGGCCTTGTGAAACTCACACTTCGTGGCATTCAACGTGAGACCCGCATCAGTAAGTAACTGGCACACTTGTGAAAGAACCTTGTCATGCTCCTTTTGCATTGTTCCAAATACCAGTATGTCATCACTGTAATGTAATTAAAAGCATGCATAACAGGTTGAATTAGTTAACGTATAACATCCTGAAACAGTTTTGCAGCTGACGACACTCCAAAACTCAGCCTTTTGTATCTGAACAAACCAACATGAGTAAGAAAAAGTAGTGATGTACAGTTCTCTACCAACTCTAGTTGATGGGATCGCTTGTTCAGGTCAAGACGGGAGAAGACTTTGGCACCGTTTAGATGCATGATCATGTATGCTATGTGTGGAACAGGATGTCTTTTCTCTCAATTGCTTTGTTGGCCTGCGCATATCAACACAGAGGCAGACAGCTTTTTTTGGCACCACCGCTATGGGTGAAACCCATGGCGTAGGACCGGTGGTGCACTAGATGATGTCATGCTTCAACAGCAATTCTAGTTCTTTCTCAACGACTTGCTTGGGAAAAGCGACTCTGCAGTGCAGGTGGGCAAGAGGGCAAATGTCCTCATTAATATGGAGTCGCACTTTCATTGTCTTGAGCATTCCTAGGGCAATGAAACAAAAATTGGAACTGGCTCACAGTGTCAGGTTGAGTGCGGATGTTGCAGTTGAAAGATATCAGTTCCATGTCAGCAGCAGTAGCAAAACTGAGTAGGCATGCACTGGGCGAAGCTCCTTGAAGAAAGTGAATTGGCACTTGCACTGATACTTCTTAATGATGCATTGTCACTGTAAATGACACTGGACACTGCAACGTTTTAAAAGCAGTTCATATGTATACCTTCGTGCTTGACAGGTTGAGGCGTGAAACAGGAGACAGGCTAATGAACATTTCTACTTGCATGATGTTAATCGATGCATCGCTGTCTATGATAAAGGTTATGGGGCAACCATTGACCTTTATTGTAATTTTGAGGCAGTGTCCAAATTAATTCAGTTGTTTTGTTTGGTGGTTTGCCTTTGTCTTTTGTTCTTTCTTGCAAGCAGCAAAACCTACATGTGCCTGTTGTTCCTCGGTTGATATCATCGTCGCACATCAATCTTCTTCACTGGCACTTGATAATGACATTGAAGAGCCTTTGAAGGATGAACATGACGGCGATCGACTTTGTCTGGTTTCTACTTGTCTTAACTGATGTTGGTTTTTGGCCTTGTGGACGTGGTGAGAATGACTCTAGAACTTTCTCTTCTGGCCCCCATTTTCTCTTCTCGCTGTGACGCATTTGTTTTCTCTTTTGCTTTGCAGACTGTCACAAAGTGGTTTTCTTTCCCACAGCCTTTGCATGTCTGTCCCATGGCTAGACATTTACCTTCATGCAGAACTGAAAACCCACATTGGAAACTGTCACGGAATAACAGAACCTGCTTACGAGGACAGCAAGATTGAACTACAGGAAGAGCAATTCCCCCCTCACACTCTAACTTTTCTCTGTTTCCAGCCGTATTGACAGATCACGTCTTCCCCTTCTCATGGTGATTGCTTCGCCGATAACTTCCTGCTATGGAACGAGTTGGAACTTTACTCTGCCCATCAGAACACTGATGCTGGAAACTTAAGACTAATCCAGGACCTAAAGAAGATCTCATCCGGAGTGAACCCGGAAGTAAGGGCGGAACCGAGCCTCATGGATGACGCCAACCGAAGGAAGAAGACTGACTCCATAAGAGGACTTCAACCAGCGAGTGAGAGAGGGGAATCCTCTGTTCCAGGCAAGGAGTCCAGGGAGTCAGCCGTCTCCGGAGCACAGCCCAACTCGATGGAGTGGCAAACTTTGCCAAGAAGAGACCAAGCAGAGAACCAATAGTCCCACGCTGAACCCAGCCACGTTCCAAGAGGAGCGTGACTATTCCAGGTATGGCAGCGCATTACGGGGCTAATTAGGAGGAGGGATCTTAATATTCCTGAAGCTTTAACGATGGGTGGGGTAGCATACAAAAGAGGGATTGATGCAGTACTCTTCTTCGTGCATTTGGTGAAGGTTACTTAAAGGTGCAATTATCTCCCAAACCTCCCCCCCTTTAAACAACTAAAGAAAGAGAATAAAGCACTTACCAAAGTCTCTCTTCCCTCCGAGGCAAGGCAAACGCTGGGAATGCAGGGGACACAGATGGCTACTATCTTGTTCTGAAGAGAAAAAGACAGGCACCAAAAGAAGCATTAAAACCTCAATTGATGTTAACCAGTATGAAATACAAATACTGTTTCAAAGTCAAAGTCAAAATTTGCTTTATTCGGTTAAAATTTAAAACCATCAAAGCACATAACAGAAAACAAGATAGAGGTCAATGCATTACAGAAAAATTATTAACGTAAGTAATAAATACAAAACAGATTGGCGAAGTGTACAATAAAATAACACTTAGAGTAAATTCATTCATAAAATTTTAAAACCATAGAAAAATTCCAAGATTACCTTAAAAACATTTCATATACCACAACATTATGGGAACAGTAATCATTATCAGGTAACTATGTCAACTGGGCCCTATTTCTGACTCTCAGGGCACCCACTAGAAAGCAGGCAACCCCAAAACAAATCAATGGAGAATCCAACATCTGTAAATAAGCCAATGCGGGCCTAACTTGCTTAAATTGGCAGTTTTTTAAAATCGGCAAGATGTATTTTTTTCGCTGTACAGAGTAAAGTTTACAGAAAAATATCATGTGCAACAAATTTTGTTCAGAAATGTTGTCACAGGGACAGGACCCCAGAGTTCCCTCCTTAAAAAATCCTTTCGGGTAAGCCAGGAGCCAGGGAAGCAAACCATGCTTAAATCTTATTAGCAAAAACATATGGAAAGGTTTGTTGATGTAGGTTAGGTAAGGCTGAATCTTATTCCCTAAACTCAACATCACAAACCTTCTCACTGTCGGTTTCCCTAGCTCAACACTTTCTCTTGACAACATAGCTTTTATCAAAAATTGGGTCTTAATGGCTTTAATTTGCTCTTTGCTAATCACGCAAGGACTAGAAAACAGTTCCGAACACCCTAATGAAATCAAATTATTTTTAATGTAGTTTAACCAAGGGATAGACAAGGCTTTTTCCAAGGTCAGACAGTCCTGGATAATTTGTTGGTTTAGGTTTGGTGGTTCCTGTGCCCAAACCCTCAGCCAGCCTAGTAACGGTGCCACTGCTATCTGATCACTAATATAACCCATCCCTAAGTCCTCGTGAATATTAAAAGTAGGGGCAGAGGGAGGTAAAGACAGCAGTTTCCGGAAAAAATTGTTTTCAACTGTTTGAATATTCGGAGAAGCCTTGTGACCCCAGACCTCACTACCATAGAGTGCCATGGGCAAACACTTTGCACTGTATATTTTTAATAAAGCAGGGAGTGGTTTACAGCCTAAGCGCTTTGCGAAGCCCAACAAAGCACCTGTGGCACTGGCTAAGATGTTCCTTTTTTGAGCACGTTGTGTAACCCAGGAGGATCTGTCGTCAAATGTTACCCCGAGGTATGGGAACGTCTGGACTTTCGTTAGTTCCTGCCCATCGCAAAAGAATTTTACCCTTTTTGCTTTCCCTGAACCAATCGACATAGAATGTGATTTTTTAAAATTAACTAATAAGTCTAAAGAGACCATAAAATCATAAAATCCGTTTAAAAGAGCTTGCAATCCTCTCGCGGTTCTGGCCAACAAAACTGTGTCGTCCGCGTATAGTAAAGCAGGAATCATTTTTGAACCTATTTTCGGGGTGTCCTTAGAGAACGTATTCAGGACCGGGCCCAAATTATTAATGTAAAGCGAGAAGAGCAGGGGAGCAAGAATGCACCCCTGTCTTACTCCCCGCTTTACCTGCCAGGCATCTGTCTGGCTTCCATCATCCCTATAACGGACGACTGCGGTTGTGTCGTCATGGATTACAGCCAGGAAAGATACCAGTACCGGGTCAAGCCCCAAACCGGCTAATAATGCCCATAATTTTTGTCGGTTTACAAGGTCGAAAGCGGTGGACAAATCCATAAAGGCTAAATGGAGGTCCCCTTGCTTAACGACTGTATATTTTCCTATAATGAGGTGTAAATTGAGGCATTGGCCCACTGTGCCCCTTCCCTGTCTAAACCCATATTGTAGTTCAGAAATAATAGAATGCTCCTCCAACCACATAGTTAGGCGGGCAAGAACTACTTTACCCATGACTTTCATGGCAGAATCGAGGAGAGAGATAGGCCGGTAGCAAACCGGATCATCTCTTGAACCTTTTTTAAAAAGTGGGACAATAACGGCTTTTGCCCAAGATCTAGGTGCACCGACCTCAGAAGCTGCGTTAAAAACACAAGTTAAAAGTTTCGCCCAAAACTGCGGGTCTGCCTTATAAAGGTCCGCTGGGACACCGTCCGGACCAGGTGCTTTACCGGACGCCATGGCCTCAATGGCCTCCCGGACTTCCTCCTCCTTGAAAATAATTCTTGAAGCTAACGTGAAATCCACATAATTTGTGGGATTGGCTTCTTGTATCTCTGAATAGAGGCCGCTAAAGTGAGCCACCCATTTATCTGGTGGAATAAGACATTCTTTGATGGTATTTTCCGTCTCATTAAAGAGGGGACTATTTATAACTTTCCAAAACTGGCTACTATTTTTCTGTAAGCTAGCATCCGTCAAATCATCCCATGCCTTGATTTTAAGCTCACGTTTCCTATCCTTTATTGCTTTTTTATAGCATTTTCTTGCCTCAGTTATCTTACTGGGGGTACTCCCAGGTTCTTTAAGTACCAGTAAGAGAGCAGAGTGAGCACTAGAACAGGCATGGTCAAACCAGTTTTTAAACTTCTTAGGTTTTGGTTTGCCATGAGAAGTGAGACTCCCCTCTACATGTTTGGTGATTCTGTCGAAAGCATCCAGAATCACTGTCGGTTCCGCCCCTAAAGAAAGACACAAGCTGAAATCCTCTGTATTACAAATACTGAGGAAGCAAGTCAAAAGCAGTTGTCGGCTATTGTTTTGCTAATTCCCTGCAGAAACACAACTCTTTCTTCTCTGTAGATGTCAACTTGCATGTATCTACCTTGTGCTTGTGCCTGCTTGGCATGATCAACCCTGATTCACCTTGTGCAATTCCATCTTCCATATCAGTGGCCAGTCGATCTGCATGTTCTTCTGCTCTTGCAGCCATTAGCGCTTTCTTTAATCTGAGTGTCTCTCTCAGCATGCGTCTTCTGAATGAGTCCAAAAGACAACCATCAATGACTCTGAGGTGCATGGATTCTTCATCATTGAATTCACTGAACTTGCAGTCTTTGATAAGCACATCAAGTCTCCCAACAAACGTATCCATCATTTCACCAGCTTGCAGTCATGCTTAATTGAAAATGTACCTTTCATAGTTGAGATTTCTCATCAGATTTAACTTGGCTTCCAATGCTTCTTTGATCTGACGGAATGATATTTCATCAGTCTACAAGATTTTCTTCAGCACTTCTTTTACTCAGTCACCGGCAAGGTTCTTTAAATACTTATGATTTTCTTATCATCTACTTCTTCCAGGGCATCTATGAAGTCAAAAAACATATTGATCCATGCAGTCCACCTGGCACCAAAATTCTGCTTTTTGGCGGAATCTAATCACAGTGGTGGTTTTAAGAACGCAGTTCTATTATACTTCACGTTCCCTTCTGCAACCATTAAAAAATGTTACTATTCTGATGGCTTTCGTTACCCTGGATGCCACTTATCGCTGTACACGCATCATCCCCTCACCCTAGACTGGGTCATAGACCTTGTGGCACCTTCCTCGCTCGCGCTGGTAGAGTGGCTGACCCATTGCTCCATGCTGTACTAATATGTCAATTTTTCCTTGTTTTTTCCTCTTTCCATGTGTGCTGCATTATACAGCAAACAGAGAAAAAGGAAAACGTCTCATAGGATTGTTTTTATGCAGGAAGGTGCCCCTTCCTCCACAAAACCAATCCTGCCCGTAACTTAAGCACCCTTACACTATGGTTTAAGGGTGCCGATGATGGCGCTAGGCTGCTGAAATGGCGCCAGCAGAGACGGAAAGCAAATGAATTAACCGAATTGCTTAAATATGGTGCATTCCTGCCCTTTCACTTTGGCTTAGGACAGTGCAGCAAGGTGCTTTGCTGTGCTGCCCTATGCCAAAATGGCATAAATGAGGTTCTAAATATGATGGATTCTCACAGCTTTGTTTTGTAACACAGTTAACATCATTATTTTATTTGAAGAACACCATCCTCTACGCAGACATTTTTATCATATTTATCAAAGTGTCCTTTCCTCCCACAAGAGTTCAACAAAGCTTTAATGGGAGTACATTCTTTGAAATTTGCCATGTGTACTGGACTACTGCAGCGATAGCAAATCCCTTTAAATCGTGAAGTATTACAACTTTTCATTTGCCCCTTGATTTTGGTACCAACTGTTTGAACAGTGGCAGAAAGCTTTTCATTTTTGCGTACCCCCTACACAAAATCTAAGGAAAGGTCTACTTTTTTGGTTAATTTAAGAAGCTCATTTACATTGGGATTGTCTTTAAACCACAATTCTTCTCTAATTTTATGGCATTTGCATTTTAACATGAATTTATCTCATATTCCTTCTTCAGACTTCTCGACTAAATTGCAGGTAGAGCCCAATTTGCCTAGAGCTGTTTTATAGTCTTCTACCAATCCTCATCCATTTCTTCTCTCATACCAAAATGGTATTGCATGACTATTGTGGCAACCTTGACTAAAAAGTTCATATCACATTTTTTAACTGCAATGTCAAAATATTTTAGATTGGGCATAACATTGTCATCATATCCATCTGATAAATTTGCCACATTTTCAGAAATCGTTTGCTCTTCAGTCCCTAACCAATTTAATAACATTGATATTTTCTTTTTAATTGTTACATTGGAACCACATACTCTCAAATAAATAATAAAACCCTTTTTCCATTTTGAACAGTGTGTATTAGATTCTCCTGGAGCAAGAAGGACATGGGAGGCAGAGTAATGTTTTGTATTGTGGTCCAGCTATGTAGATATAGGTATCTATGTTATAGAAATCTGTAAACATTATTTTTGAAATAGAGAGTAATGGCAAGTATTAACTGAGAACAATAAATTAGAGTTTAACTATTCATAGATCCGGTATTCGATGCGATGCCAGCAATACCACATGTTAAGGAAGAAAAAAACAGAAAGAAGAAAAAAGTAAGCAATATTGTTAGAAGTTGAATTCATCAATGTAAGAGATTAAGGGGCCGATTTGGATGTCGGTCGGTAAGCCTCCGACCGACATCATTGCTTTAAACTCTGACTGCCTTATTACAAATGAGGCAGTCGGAGTTTAAACCGGCTGGTCAATCCGACTGGCTTCCGACGGTCAGCCAGTCGGAAATTGATCATATTCCCTAACAGACGGCGTTTCCGCCGTCAGGATTATGATGTCGGTTTCCGACTGGCTTCCCTTGCAGGGCTTTCAGACATGGAAAGCCTGTCGGAAAGAGACTTTCAGGTCCCCTAGCTGGGTGCCCTTCTCTATGCGGCCCATGGTTGTGGGCCAGGGAACGCCTATGTGCCCCTCTGTAAATCCCTGAACTGTGTGTGCCTACCACACGGTGCAGGGATTTACAGAAACTCCCATTTCTCTATGGGAGCTTGTGCTGTGGCCGGTTTCTGACTGCCGCACAAGCTCCCATAGGAAAATGAGAGTTTGCAACCGCACCATCTTATGTTATGTTTTGTTATGTTATGTTAAGGTATTCGTAGAGCTCATGGCTGCCCCAGCAATGGGGCGTCCAAGCGCTAAAGATGAACACCGAGTGAGACAACAGAACAGAGGAGAGATTAACATTGGATGAATAACCATGTGCCGTCGCATCGTAATTCCGGTTTTAGACTGCCGACCCGGAGTTGGATGGTTTCAAAACGACAGAGATGTTGGTCGAAGGCAACTCCGACCGACATCCTAATAGGCCACAATGTGACGATAATGGTGATTTATGTGAAATTAGATCAAGGTGTTGAGAATGCTACTGGAAACTTTGCACATGATTTGTAATTCCATGTTGTACTTTGCAGTCCCCGCTCCATTTTTGGGGAAGCGGTAATTTTTCACCCACAGGATGATGCATCGCTTTGCTTCCATTGGAGATGAGGAAGATATGCAGACTACAGAGAAACAGGCACCACCCCATTGGGACAATGGTCCCCTATATGTGCCATTGCTGGGTTTGCAGATAATCAGTTTGAGCAACAGGTGAAGGAAAGTGAGGTAATTCAGTTTTCTATCCCGTTCGTATTTAGCCACCATTTTGTGTCTTTCCGCCATTTTGTGTTGCCCTCACTCAGGCAGCACGGTGAACGAGGTGTTGATTTCCCTCATCCTACTACAACGTGTCAAATAACCTCCTGCCTCTGTTTAAAGCTGGTGTCAGGGTCTGGCCGACTCCACTAATCCTCGTCTGGTTTGACTGATCCCTGTCTCGACTATCTGTTGATTCGCACCATTCTTTCCTGACTTTATCTTTTCCTCTGGACTTCGCTATTCTTTACTCGTATTCTCTCATTTCACAACTGTCCTCTGGGGCATACAAATGTGTCCTGCCACCTGCAAGTCGAATTATAAACACTACCACTGATTAACTTGTGGGGAAGGGTGACAAACACAGTTGGAAGGGAGGCTTATTTGAGTTACTTAATACCTTGTTTTCACATTCTTCTCATTGGTCAACCCTGTATGCGTTGGGAGTGTTCTTTGTGAATATGTGTGTTATAAAAGATTGTGCGCCACGAAGTAAAGTGGCAGTCTCCTAAGAACATACTGAGTGTACTTCTCGGACAACTGTACTTAGCTGCAGCTAATAAACCAAACCTTCTACGCCTAACGGAGTGTCCTGTGTCTCTGTTCGACAAAGCAGGTGAACTCAGCAGATTAAGGCGTACCCTGCGCCGCCAGACCCATAAGGTCTAGGTTCTTCAATTTGGCGCCCACGTGGGGCGGCTTCAGAGGTAGCAGTTCTGCCCGAGGATCGTGAGGAGCCCCGCAAGAAAATTCTGGAGGAATCGCGAACCACGTCAAGCGACCCCTGTATGTCAAAGTGGTCCGTAGGTCTTTTGCAGCGCGGTTTCTCCTTCCTGACGGCTGCTAGCGACTGCTGCCCTGACTGCCGCCCTTCTTTGGTCCCTTTGATGATGTTTGGTATCGCGAGACATTAGACGGGCCTCTGTTGGCGTAAGAAGACACTTAGTTAAGTATTGGTGGGTAGCTCCCACTATTTTGTTTTGTTTTATTTGGGTCTTTGCTTCGGCTATTGCAAAAGCTGTAGCCGAGGGGTGAGTACATTTGTGAACCCTTGATGTTTGTGAACAGTCCAGTGAAATAGCGATGCCTGGTCGGAGTAAGTTTAGGAAGTTCTGTTGCCTTGGTTGTAATAGGGATTCCCGGCTGGAGGACTCTTGTCCGATTCCTCCGGTTGGAACTCCCACCTATGAGCTTTATTCAAAACATGGTGTCGGCCCCATTGCCTTTAATAAGGCATGGATCCGATACACGAAGAATGATGGCATTCTACAGTGGCCACTAAATGGTAGTTTTGAGCCTGACATATTAGACAATTTGGAAGGGGGAACAACCTTTACAACGCAACTTTTACAACGCACTACCTTTACAACGCATTTTTTACAACGCATAATCCATTCCAACGCATGACATTACAACGCATGACACTACAACGCATTTTTAAAAACTACCTTTACAACGCATTCCATTACAACTCATACTACCATTACAACGCATACCATTACAACGCATACTATTACACTACACTATCCAACACTTACCCTACTGTTGCACCCCCTGGAGTTAGAATAGTAATTTTTACCCCTATACTATCCAACACTTACCCTACTGATGCACCCCCTGGAGTTAGAATAGTAATTTTTACCCCTATACTATCCAACACTTACCCTACTGATGCACCCCCTGGAGTTAGAATAGTAATTTTTACCCCTATACTATCCAACACTTACCCTACTGTTGCACCCCCTGGAGTTAGAATAGTAATTTTTACCCCTATACTATCCAACACTTACCCTACTGTTGCACCCCCTGGAGTTAGAATAGTAATTTTTACCCCTATACTATCCAACACTTACCCTACTGATGCACCCCCTGGAGTTAGAATAGTAATTTTTACCCCTATACTATCCACACTTACCCTACTGTTGCACCCCCTGGAGTTAGAATAGTAATTTTTACCCCTATACTATCCAACACTTACCCTACTGTTGCACCCCCTGGAGTTAGAATAGTAATTTTTACCCCTATACTATCCAACACTTACCCCACTGTTGCACCCCCTGGAGTTAGAATAGTAATTTTTACCCCTATACTATCCAACACTTACCCTACTGATGCACCCCCTGGAGTTAGAATAGTAATTTTTACCCCTATACTATCCAACACTTACCCCACTGATGCACCCCCTGGAGTTAGAATAGTAATTTTTACCCCTATACTATCCAACACTTACCCTACTGTTGCACCCCCTGGAGTTAGAAAAGTAACTTTTACCCCTATACTATCTAATACTTACCTTAAATGTAATTTAATATTATGCGTTGTAATGGTATGCGTTGTAAAGGTAGTATGCGTTGTAATGGAAATGCGTTGTAAAGGTATTTTTTAAAAATGCGTTGTAGTGTCATGCGTTGTAATGTCATGCGTTGTAATGGATTATGCGTTGTAAAAAATGCGTTGTAAGTGCATGCGTTGTAAAAGTGTGCGTTGTAACGTCATACATCCATTTGGAAGCGATATTGTTCAAAAGACAAGCCCGGCCGGCAATGTTTGACTCTTTCCGCCTCTGGCGTAAGGAAGCCAAACAGAAAGAAATAAAGCAGGCAAAACGAGATAAGAAAACACAAAATATGACGATTATACAGGCTGCACAGCAGTTTAAAGATAATGAGATTGATAATGCAATGGAAATTTCAGAGAGACAGCATCGTATGGCAATAGATAGATGCTATCCGGTGTTGCCTAATTCCCCTTCTGATAAAAGTAAGGATCTGGAGGAAGACCCTTTGATGTATCCGCCCTATGTTCAAGGTGCTAATGCACCCCCATTGTTACAACCTGTTCAGTTGCCTGTTGTCCCCCCACCTGTTCCGGTTCTTCCACATTTGCCCCTTCCGGTATTGCCACTCCCACCTCTCGTGCCACCGATTCCTTTGTCTCCATCTCCTGAACATCAATCTTCTTTGCCTTCGGCTCCCCTTATAACTGCCAGTTCCTCTCCTGTATCGCCTAATACCTTGTCCCCTGTCCTTATGTCTAATTCTCCTACTGTGCGCAAACGAAAAACAGATACTGTCTCTGGCTTTTTGTCCCCTTTCTTTGGGACTCTGAACATGTCTCCGGCTTTCTCTCGAAGACAGTCTCGTAGTCAACTTCCAGGTTCCGACGAACGGGTGGTATTGGACTCTCTCGCTCGCAAATGGATCGAGAAGGGTCCCCAGTATAGTGTGAAAGATATCATGATCACCTTTCATCAGTGGGAAGCGCCCACGCAGAGATTTGTATTTAATGTTATGTGTGACACTCTTGCTAAAGTATGGGAGGATATGGATTTGGGCTTACTTCCCCAGGGTCTGTTGGATGTTCAGGCTAATTTCGATAAAGGACTCATTGTGGGTTCTAAGGTTGAGGACGCCGTAAGGACACTTGTTACTTTTAGGTCGTTATTTTCTTCACAAACTTTTCTTGATTCTGATCCTGCTGTTCGGCAGACATTGAAACATTACCCAATGAGAGAGGTTCCTCCGAAATGGAGGGAAGAGGTTGCGCAAGCGGGTAATAATCCAGCTATTTCCGCTCACTTCCAGCGTATATGGGTACATGTGCCCTGGAAGAGATCTGATGTTTTGGCCCTCAAACAATCTTTACCGGATCCCCGTAAAAACCCTGCTGGTTACTATAAAGAATTGTCCCAGACTGTTGATGCCTGTATTATGAATTTAGCCGATATTGACATGTTGATGGGAAATGTAGTCCCACAAGCGTTATGGGATCGGATTCGTAGAGAGGATCACGCTCAGGAATTGGGTGGTACATGGAATGCTATAACTGCCTCTGATAGAGCACAAGTGGGTGGTGCTAAGCCTGATGTTTTGATCACAGAACTCCCTGGTAGGATTATTACTTTAATGAAAACAATGATGCCCGCCTTACGAGTTAATTGGGATAAATTAGCTGCGTGTAAACAAAAGAAAGATGAGAGTGTCTCCGATTTCTTCACTCGTTTTGAGGAGACGTTTATTGATCACAGTGGTCAGGATATGACTACGGAGGGTGGACAGCGATTATTTGTAGATAAATTCATATTTAATTTGGTCCCCGAGTTGTCACATAAATTAACAGACTCTGAAAGTTCATGGGCTGTTTCTTCTGCTCAGATATTGGCTACTGCTCAATATTACGAAAACAGGGACAAAGAGGAAAAAGACAAGCAAGAGAAAAAGACTAAAGAATTAAAAACGAAGGTTCTTCTGCAACAAGCTTATCCTCCTCGCTCTGCTCAGCGCCAGTTTCAACAGCCTCCCCAGTTTCAGAGGGTGTTTCAAAAGCCTGAGCCCTATATTCCGCGCCCTTTGTTAGGTCCTAACCAATGCTCCTATTGTAGGGAGGAAGGTCATTTTAAGAATGGCTGCCCGGTTTTATTACAGCGTAATGGAGGACTATCTACCCCACGAGGTCGTGGTGGTTCCCAGTTAGCACCCAGGGGTAGAGGTCGAGGTATTTTGCCCCAGACACAGCGCTCCCTTCCACCTCCACATTCTACGAACTACTTTGATCAGCAAAATACTCAGTCTACACAGTATTACAATGATGATTACTATGTTGAAGGTGAGAATGACGGTACTCACGCTAACTAGGACAGCCATAGACAAAGTGGGGGAGTTGTATCGATTCCAATAGATCAGAATGGGCCTCATGTTAATGTCACTACAATGGGTGTTTCAGAGCCATTTCTTTTACATACTGGTGCGATGAGAAGTTCTATTATTCACTCCAAACTCCCTGGGGCACCTTTGTGTGGCTTAACAAACGTATCCGTAGGATTTTCTGGCGCCCCAGTTCATAGCCCGGTCTCTTGTCCTCTGCCTATTTCAATTGGTTCTTATAATTTGGAAGCTCCGCTTCTTTTAACGACTGGTTGCAGCGAAAATCTGTTGGGTTTGGATTTATTGAAAAGATTGCATGCAACGGATATATTGTTCTCCTTCTGGTGTACATCTCGTTTTGGGGCGAAAACTGACTTCTCCAATGTATTTGTCTAAAGATCAATTTCCACCTGAATTGCTCTCTCTCCCTGCGACACTTTGGGCTACGGGTCCAAATGATGTTGGTTGTCTTGAGATCCCACCCTATGTCGTTACCCTCAAGCCCAATGTTAAATTGCCTTGCATCCCTCAATACAAAATTCCCAATGATGGTGAAAGAGCACTTTTTGCTATTATTTATGATTTGGTTCAGAAGGGTGTGGTTGAGGAGAGGAGGGGAAATGTATGCAATAGTCCTGTTCTCCCAGTTCTTAAACACACTGATCCTTCTCAGCCTCCTGTTTATCGTTTTGTTATTGATCTCCGGGAGGTTAATAAAATTGTTGTACCGCAGTTTCCTGTCGTTCCAGATATCACTGCCCTGTTAACTATGATACCTGCCTCGGCAGCTTGTTTTTCTGTTATTGATCTGAAAAATGCTTTCTTCAGCATCCCCATTGCTGAAGAGAGTAGGGATATTTTTGGCTTCTCTTTAGGAGGCCGAAGTTTCCGGTTCAAGCGGGCACCCCAAGGCTATTGTGAAAGTCCCTCCATCTATAGCCAAGCTCTGAAGTGCCAGCTTGATGCTTTTCCTTTGCCGCCAGGTGCTACCCTTATTCAGAATGTGGATGATTTATTGATTGCTGCTGATTCAGAGGATATTTGCAAAAATGTGACTATTTGCACTTGTCTGACCTTCAGCATAAAGTTTCACCTTCTAAATTACAACATGCCCGCCAAGAGGTTACCTATCTAGGTCATCTCTTGTCGGAGGAGGGAAGGCGACTGACCCCAGAACGTATTCAAGCAATTGCACAAATGTCTGTGCCATCCACACAAAGAGAGGTGCGTGCCTTTCTGGGCATTACCTCTTATTGTAGACAGTGTATTCCAAATTTTTCTTTGTTGGCTAAACCTTTGTTGGCACTCACTTTGAAAGACACTCCCCAACCCCTTCCTTGGACTGACAAATGTCAGAAGAGTTTTTCTGATTTACGTGCTGCTCTGTGCTCTGCTCCTGTGTTAGGTACTCCGGATTACAGTAAGCCCTTCACGCTCTATGTCCATGAAAGAGAGGGTTGTGCGTTGTCAGTCTTAACACAATGATTTGGAGACAAGCAGCGGCCATGTGCCTACTTTTCGGCTACATTAGATCCAGTAGCCAAGGCATTGCCTAGTTGTCTTAAAGCTACAGCAGCAGCAGCAATTTCTATTGGTCAGTCTGCTGGAGTGGAGCTAGATAACACTCTTATTGTTATGGTACCACATGCAGTGGATACCTTGCTAAATAGGACGAAAACGCAGCATCTTACGAATGCTCGCTTGTCTGGTATGAGCTGACGCTCTTGGCTAGTCATGTACACATCAAACGATGTAACACTTTAAATCCAGCCACATTGTTACCTCTTCCAGAAGAGAAAGGTATTCAGGAACAACATGATTGTTTTCTCCATAATGAGGAGGAGACAAAAGGTAGGATTGATTTGAAAGATACACCACTAATGGACCCGGATGGGATCCTATGGGTGGATGGTTCTTGTTTTTTTATTTATTTATTTATTTGCTGGTTTGTATAGCACTGGAATCGACTCCTGGTGGAGTATCTCTGCGCTTTTGGAGCCGGTCGAAACAGAGGTGTGAAAGAATGGGGCTAGATCTCATTTCTGAACAGTACAGTTTTCAGGTGTCTCCTGAAAGTGAGGTGTTCTTTACAGTGTCTCAAAGACAGAGGGAGTTTGTTCCATAATGTGGGTCCTGTAATTGATAGTGCTTTGCTCCCATGTCTGGCTTTTTTTGCACGGGGATCACTAAGAGAAGATTGTTGCTGGACCTGAGCGATCGAGTTGGAATATAGGGAACAAATTTGTTTAGAAGGTAGGCGGGCCCTTGTCCATTTAGACATTTATGAATCAGACAACATATTTTAAATTTAGTTCTCTGCCGGATTGAGAGACAGTGCAGTTGCTCAAGGAGGCGCTTAGAAGCAGTTCTCGGGGGGACGTTGAGGACAAGGCGAGCTGCCGTGTTCTGAATGACCTGAAGCTTGGCCAATACGCCTTCGTTGGCAAAAAGCAACAGGCCATTACAATAGTCAATCCGACTTAAAACCAAAGCCTGAACAAGAGTTCTCCTAAAGGAGTCAGGTAGTAGAGGGAAAACTTTACGTAACAGGCTAATGGTATAGAAGCATATTCCTGAAATATAGTTAACATGCTGTTTGAGTGACAAATCTTGATCCAATCGGATCCCTAAATTCTTCACGACCTGTTTGGGTTTGGGAACTGTTCCCAGGTCGTGTGGCCACCAATCAGGGGTCCATAGTATTTTAGCTTCTCCAAACAGCATTACCTCAGTTTTGCTGACGTTGCACTGAAGATAATTGGAGAACATCCAATGTGCCACTGCCTTCATTCCTGAAGAGAAAGAGCTTCTTACATCAGCGGAGAGAGTCTTAAAGGGGAAGAGGAGCTGTGTATCATCAGCATATGATACTGGGATGAAACCATACATGCGCATCACTCTTACCAGGGGTGCCACATAGATGTTAAAAAGGGTTGGGCTTAAACAGGAGCCCTGTGGCACCCCTTTTGAAATCTCTACCTCCGCTGAACGATACGCATCCATGGTGACTCTCTGGGAGCGATCGGATAGGAAGCTCTTTAACCAGTCAAGGGCTTTATCCTTGATGCCAGCGTTCGACAACCGATCAGTCAGGATGGTGTGTGACACGGTGTCGAACGCTGCCGACAGATCTAAAAGAACCAGGATCACTGAGAAGCCCTTGTCCTGGTACATATGTAGATCATCAGTGACAGACAGAAGGGTGGACTCCGTGCTGTGTTTCGGCCTGAACCCTGACTGAGAGTAGTCCAGGCCGCCAGCAAGTTCCCTAATGGTGAAACAACTTCAGCTAATGCTGTTACCACCTTGCATACAATCGTGGAGACAGCACGCATCAGACATAATTCAGCTCAGGCGGCTGAACTGATAGCTTTGACCAGAGCGTGCGTGTTATCTAAGGGGAAGAGAGTGAATGTATATACCGACAGCCAGTATGCGTTTGGTGTGGCACATAGTTTTGGTCGTTTGTGGAAGGAAAGAGGATTCTTTACCTCCCACGGGACTAAAATACAGCATGGTCAGTTGGTAACTGATCCTCTTGAGTCACTTGCTTTGCCTACCCAGATAGCAATCATAAAGTGTAGTGCGCATAAGAGGATTACTGATGATGTTGGTCGCGGGAATGCTTTTGCAGATGAGGTAGCGAAAGAAACAGCCAGAGATGCTATGAGTCTCATGTATTTTGCGGGCCCTGCAAATTGGGTCAAGGAAACAGGAATGTGTGAGGATACAATAGAAAGTGTGAGATCGATCCAAGGAGAGGCTACAGAGAAAGAGTTGAGTAAGTGGAAAGAGAGTAAAGGAATGTTAGACGCGATGGGATGTTGGATAGAATTGTCAGAACATCAGCGTTGGCTGTTACCAGATGCCTATGTACTGCCTGTAGTTGCTATGGCACATGGTCCAGCCCACATCAGTGCGAAAGGAATATGTAAGCTTCTGGCTCCAGTGTGGCTGAACGAAGGGATTCCAAAATGTGCAGATAATTTAGTGAAGCATTGTATCGTTTGCTTGATGCATAATCCAGGAAAGGGCACCCCAACTCCAGCAGGTCATTTTGCTCCCCCAACATATCCTTTTGAGGTGTTGCAAATTGATTATATTCACATGGAACGATGCAACAATCTCAAATAAATTTGGTGGTGGTGTGTGCCTTCTCCAGATGGATAGAGGCCTACCCCCTGAAAGACAACACTGCTTTGTCCACTGCCAAAGTTCTTCTAAAAGAGTTCTTCCCTAGGTTCGGTTTGCCGCGCATTGTCTGGAGTGACAATGGAAGTGAATTTGTGGGCCAAATTATGAAAAAGGTGTGTGCCGGTCTTGGTATCGTCCAGAAATTCCATGCGGCGAACCATCCCCAATCAGCGGGTTTGGTAGAGTGCTATAAAGTCGAAGGGAAAAAGAACTGGATCCATGGCGTGCACTGCAAAAAGGTGCCCTTGCCCTTGCCTTTTGACCAATGGGTCCATAAGGGTGTAGGGGATTTTGCAGGCGAAAGGGTTCCCCGGTTTGTACCTTTCAGTAGTACACACCTAGATGGAACTCGGTCAGAGAAAGAAGATGACGACGTTTTACAAGAAGCCGTACCGCCACATCTCCTATTGAACACTACAGATCCACAGACACTATTTCAGGACCAAACTGTACTGAACAGAACTCGATATAATTTAAGGCCTAGACTGGTCAAGGACACCTGAGATTCTCATCTCTTTCGTGACATGTATCATCTGTCCAGGTTGCAGGATCACGGTAGGACTCTTGGTTGGTGACCTGTATAGTGGCTAGGCCCCCAGGACTTGCAGTGTCATAGGACGGCTAATAATCACAGCCAAGTGAGTAAGGAAGATTGCCGTGAGCAACAATTTTAGAGGATGGATGTCACATTGGGAAAGAATAATAAGAAGGAAGAAATGAGAAAGAAATATTGTAAATTAGTGTACAGTCAATGTGGCATAACATTGTGTGTTCTTATGTTTTTTTAGAATCATTATTGGCTTGTGTAGGTTGGATTGTTCATGCTATGCAGCACAAATCTGTCCCTACTTCTATTTCCTTGCCTTTTCATTCTACTATCTCCCCACATCAATTACATACGCTTCCCCAACATGAACTGATCAGGAGAACAGAATATTTTAACAATTCATTTGTCCAGTTGTTGCATCTACACCAATTGGTAGTCAACACAACCGACTGTTGGGTGTGTGGACTTATGTCTCATACCACAGACAAAGGGATGCCATATTTAGCCCTCCCATTTTCTTATGAAGGTTCCGCGTGGGCCTATTTTGTGATGTTTTCAAATGCATATCAGAACCGATTTAGACGTCCAGTTGGTTCATATGGTAGTGGCCAAGATTTTAGTCATAGTTCTCTGATAAAAGGAATAGTGGCTATGGCTAGAGTTGTGGAGAATAGTAGGGTTCCTGTTGATGAGAAACGGGCATACGATGGTTGGAATGTGACTCGTAACGCTACTAGCCTTACAGATAGGGTTAAACAGGGAAAATCTCCACCAATTTGGACTGTGCCTCATCGAGGTAACTTTTGTTTACAAATGAATGGCCAGACTACTGACACTGGACAAGGAAAGAGTGGTTGTTCCCATACATACATTCACACATCTCAGAATTCACCACCGTTAGTCCCATCCCAGGGCACGTATTTTGTCTGCCACGATAGAGCGTACACGTGGCTACCGACTGATTTTTCAGGAACATGCTATATAGCCTTTCTTCTCCCCCCTACCTACACTGCTCCTTCGGGACATCACAGAAACAGATATGGCAGAGGGATTATTGATTCTAAAGACACAGCAGGACAAGAGGGGGGTGATTTCCTTAAAGGATTTCTGCCTTTTTGGGGCCCAATGGCCAACAGTAGAAACATGAGACAATTGGTTCGTGTTGTTGAGACTACCATAGATGTCACTGTGGGAGCCTTGAGTAATCTCACAGCTGAACTTCAAGCGGATCGTCTTATGACATTGCAGAACCGGATTGCTCTGGATGTTATTCTTGCAGACCGTGGTGGAGTTTGTAAATTGATCGGATCTAGCTGTTGCATTTATATACCTGAGGACGCCCCTACTGCATACCAAGCCATCTCCTAATTACATGTGATCTCCGAGTCGATTAATCAGGACGAAGGAGACTGGTCTTTATTGGAATGGTTTAGGGGATTACTGTCCAAATGGGGATGGAAGGTATTAACTTTCCTTGGAGTGGTTTTGGCCATCATTTTTTCCTGTTGTCTCTGTATGCAGTGTGGCCCCGCCATCTGTGGTCTTTGTGCCACTATGTGTGTCCCAAGGCCTGTGCCACGGAAGACGGAGAGCATTAAAATGATGTTGCAGCAACAGCTTGATGACCTCAGGGCCATTGACGTCGACTCAGATTAAAATGAGTCTGTGTGTCTTGTCTGAGTAATGGCAAAAGGAGGGTCTGTGGTAATTCAGTTTTCTATCCCGTTCGTATTTAGCCACCATTTTGTGTCTTTCCGCCATTTTTTGTGTTGCCCTCACTCAGGCAGCACGGTGAACGAGGTGTTGTTTTCCCTCATCCTACTACAACGTGTCAAATAACCTCCTGCCTCTGTTTAAAGCTGGTGTCAAGGTCTGGCCGACTCCACTAATCCTCGTCTGGTTTGACTGATCCCTGTCTCGACTATCTGTTGGTTCGCACCATTCTTTCCTGACTTTATCTTATCCTCTGGCCTTCGCTATTCTTTACTCGTATTCTCTCATTTCAAAACTGTCCTCCGGGGCATACAAATGTGTCCTGCCACCTGCAAGTCGAATTATAAACACTACCACTGATTAACTTGTGGGGAAGGGTGACAAACACAGTTGGAAGGGAGGCTTATTTGAGTTACTTAATACCTTGTTTTCACATTTTTCTCATTGGTCAACCCTGTATGCATTGGGAGTGTTCTTTGTGAATATGTGTGTTATAAAAGATTGTGTGCCACGAAGTAAAGTGGCAGTCTCCTAAGAACATACTGAGGGCACTTCTGGGACAACTGTACTTAGCTGCTTCTACGCCTAACGGAGTGTCCCATGTCTCTGTTCGACAAAGCAGGTGAACTCAGGAGATTAAGGCGTACCCTGCGCCGCCAGACCCATAAGGTCTAGGTTCTTCAAAAGAGAAATTAAAACCTGCCAAACTGCATGAAGTGTCCCCTGGCGTGCACAAGGAATGGCATTCACTAAGCAGAGAGAGAGCATATGTAGTGGGCACGTATAGAGATGTCAGGTGCAATAGAAGATTTCAAAACATGCTTTCTTAGAGTCATAACATTGTTCTTTGAGTGGAATGTGTATAGTTTACATAGTATCCCTGCAAAAGCGCAAGCAAAACAAGACTTCAAATGTAGATTATGTGATAAATCCTGACTTTAGTCATGGGCCACAAATGTTAAAAGCAATAAAACAGGGTATGGTATTGAAGCAGGCAAGAACATAAAGATGTGAATAAAGTAGGCACATTATTTAAATGTATGACAGTAGAATTGTTAATTGATCAATAAACAGTTGAAAGATGAAGATAAGAAATCCAGGTAAGAACATCAGACATGTAGAAGATTAACATCAAATGAATAGACATGCTCTAGTTTCTCTATGTGGAGAACCTTTAGAAGACTTCAGAATACAATGAGCAGCAAGTGATGGGCTGTTTACCCAAACATTGGAGCATCTTTTGTCTTAATTGAACACCCCCAATGGTGTCAAATAGAAATGGAAAATTATCCATGAACAATTGAAAAGAAAGTGAATACGTCTTGTCACCGAGTGCGCTAGCACCGGTTTTAAAGAAAAATGTGGGTTTTTTTTACAAACACGGAAAGGAGGAAAGTGAAATACATGTTTGTCCTGATGAAGGTGGTAAAATTGATTTTATCCACTGAAAAGCGTTGACGTTGGAAACTGTTAAATTTGCTTAAAACAGTAAAGACTCAAAGACAGAAAATTGATTCCCCTATGTTGTACTGTATATGATTGCAAATTAACCTCCAAATGACAAATCTGACTGCCTGATGATATTCCTTTCCAGGGGGTTATAAAAATGTTGTAAAAATGTTATATTTTGTGCTTTAGATACATTGAATGTACTTTCTTATAGTGCATATTTTTATCATTGTGAGAATTTGTATTAAATATTTTTATAAGTGCCTTGACATCCTGAGTTGGTGTGATACCTTGGTGAGCAGTTGATGATTGTACTATAGTGGTGTGGATATCTGTTTGCATATGTAAGATTGGAAGCATCTTAAAAGGGAAAATTGTGATTTGACTTTTGTCTGTTGGTGCTCTGTCCCTTTTAATTAGGGGAGCCCCTCTCCTTGTTTTTCAAGGGTAATATTTCATGTAACTGATAGTTAGGCTAGATCAGTTCCCTCAAAAAGTAAAATCTGATAGAGCTTCAAAGTCTGTGTACAAGTTTTGGAAAGAATTTGTAAATCCCATCAAATTTAGATAGCTCTCTCCATACCATATCACCCTCAGGCGACTGGGCAAATTGAAAGAGTACATCAATCATCAGAAAGATTTCTACCTAGCTTTGCACAAGATCAGAATGAATGTGTACAATTTTTAAGGCGAGCAGAATTTAGCCATTCTTATTTGTTATGCAGTGCTTTCATCCATGTATATCCTCTTATATTAACAATGGAAGTTGTATGCCAACAAATTCAGTTCCAAGCATTATGTAACTACACTGACATGCATTTATCAAGTAAAGGTCCAATAGGAGAAACAATCTGATAAGAGATGAAGAGATTCTCCCTCTTTTTCATCAGGACTGACATGTGGATAATATATCAAATACATTAGATTTCTAGAGAATGGATCCAGTATCCATACATCAATATTGAACCCTGTTATCAAAGGGACTCAATTGCACTAAAGGTCAGTCCTAGTTCTTCATCATTCTGAATTAGAATATGTGCTTAAGGCCATTTTGAACTCACAACATTTTGAAAATAATTGCATTATTTAATTGAATGGAAGTGTTATGACCTTGAGGGAAGATCTTGGGAATCAGCTTCTCAGGTTCATGCACTACAGTTGGTAAGCCATTCTCTAATAATGCAAAAGAGTGACTTGGAGATTTTATGTGCAATTGATTGAAATGAAAACGTTAAAGGTTTTTCAAGTAATAAATATTACCTTTAAGGAGAGAATGCAGCAATCATTACAGATTAAACTAATCCAAGAGAAGACAGTGGGTGTAGTTACAATTGTGAAAGGATGACAGATACGCTGCAGCCACTTCAGGCGTCTCGTGGGAAGCTGCCATGTTGGATGTAGATGTAAATGAAGACATGCACTACTTTTTCAGTGATATACTTGTTATGAAGGGAGCCGAAGACACTTCCCTAATGCTTGCTGCAATTCCATAACTTGTTTCAGAGCAGAGGATGAAACCAGTCTTTTTTCTGAAGGAAGAAGTGAGGAGTATTTTGAAATGGGGAAGGTTTAATAAGCTACCGAAGCACTTAGGATCAAGCGGTTCCTCTGAGCAGCCAGCAATGTTCTTGTGGATCTCTTATATGTATCCTTTTCATGCTATCTGTTCTAGAAACAAGATATGTTTATTTTCGGAAACCCCACTTCTCAAAAAAGTAACTGAACATTTGAAGAAGAACATTTATTTTCTCTCAAGGAAAACTTTTTTTGGTGCAACTAAATTTTGGTTCTTCACATTGGAAGAGACTCTATTTTGATTGAAAGTAACATATTATTGTATCTTACTATGGCCACTAACCATAGTTTATGTAATAATTTGTGGGACAGAGCAGAGAGTCAAGAAGAGAGTTTACCTTTGTGTAGGAACTTCAGTCCTGTCTCCAGAGATCTTCTGACTGCTGACCTTTTAATGGCGTCCTGCGCTGCAGGAATGTACGCTTAGTTTTGACACTTTGCAATCCCCACTCCTCGTCATAGGTAGGTCATGCTCATGAGAGTTTCTGTCCCTGCAGTACACTGACATCTGGCCGACTGTTGGTGTTTGACGGTGCGGATGTGCGTGTTTGGATTTAGCATTTTATGGCCCTTTCTCCACCTTGTCACAGGTGTGCCTGGCTCTAGAGAGTTCTGGTCCTTGCAGTTCACTGACTGCTGGCTGATTGACGGCGTCCCTATATTGTAATCTAAAATGGGAGTTAGTAGTGAACAAGGCTTTGCACGCTGAAACGTGTAGAGCCAGTTTCACTTCTAGCAACACATTTGCATTTTGTACAAGTGCCTCCTGGGTACAGGCCCTCTGGCTTGCTCAGAGTCAATAATCCACTGGGTCTAAACCCAATCCACTGCTGTCACCCACTTTAATTAATTTTAGTCCTTGTTGAAAATAAATGCATTGTGCCTTAAATTACTAACAAATGATATGTTTCCTCACATTTTCAACCTACTGGTTTCATACCTGCATTCACATCTCAATTCTCATTTGCTTCAGCCGGTGCCTCACTTTTGTCTTGAATACAAAATGTTAGGGCTATTGTTGTTTTTTAGAACTCTGCACTTGATGACTAAGGAGTTAACATGCAGACTGCTGCTGGTGTTGGAATTACATGTTTCACACTGCATGTCAGAATGTTTTAGTGACATGAGGAAGATATTTGAGAACTCATTGAAAATGAGTTCTGAATCTTGGTTTGTTGAGCACTAAACATAATATTTATGACAAAAAGAAATCAGTCCTTTCATCATTTACTACAGTGCCCTCTGTAGGAAATGCTTTCGGATTTACATCTTTCATTCAATCAAGATGACTTTCAGGATTGACTCACTTTTATTATAAAAACAGAATGTTAGTGCTCTAGTTGTTTAATACAACATTGTGGTGAAGCTGCATTAGAATACGGGAGAATCGAGTGACAGGCTGTTGCTGGACATACATATTTCACTCAACATACCAGACATAGATAGATAGATCAAGTATCTTTATTCGATTTTAGCATAAAAATCATAATAGCACATCACTATACCAGACATTCCTTTTGAAATTGGTGAAGAAGATATAGCTTTCTAAGGCAATAACCATAATTTATACAACAAAATTAACCACCTCATATTCTTCATTTTTTTATGAAATGCTTGTGCTCAGTAGAACACTGTGGTGAAACTGCAGTAGAACACAGGGGAATCAACAGACAGGCTGCTGCTGTTGTTTGAACATCATGTTTTTTCACAATATCAAACTTTGGCTTACATGGCTGGGGAAGATCGTGTAAACTTTTAGATAATGTGTTATCATTTTTGCTTAAGGAGCACCTTCCATAAGCTCTATGAGAAAATCATGAGAGAAAACTGTTTTCTATCAAGTACGGTTCATCAAATCCCAGCAGATGATCAGCATTTTTCACAGGGTGATCATCTTAGAACAAACCAAAATTCCTAAAATTAGTATGGTACATCCAATAAATAATTTACATTGTGACTGAAATCTGTTATCATTCTTCACATGTGTTTAGGATTTCTTTTACGAGTATCAAAAAGCAAAAAAAAAGTTCAGTGAACCTTATATTTTAAAAAAGTTGTGTTTGTTAAGAAACTAAGAAAAAAAGTGACACATATTGTTTGAGGGTGGGATTTACATAAGTGCAGCTTTAAAGTCACACTTGTTTCATTTTTTAAAATGTTTGAAACCTCAGGGATTCGTGGCACCCAGAACCAGATCTGCAGTTACAGGGCATTTATTAAAGGCAGGTCTCTTAGGCAACAGCTGAAGTATCTGCTTGAAGTGACAAAAGGGCTGACTACTTTCTGAAGCAACCTCTGACTGCAGATTAGTCACAATCAAGAGATGCAAGAAGAAGTGAATCATCATGCAAGGAAAAAAAACTGTGCCCTCAACTTAGTGTCATAAACCTTCCTCCAAGCCAGGCCAGTTACCAGGATGAACAGAGGATGGAAGCTTGAGGAAAGAAGCAGGATACGAATAAAACTAGCAAGTCCGATGAGCGAGCAAGGGGTAAACAAGTAGGAATGAACATAACTTGCATAATTTGTTGTAGTATAATTACAGGAAAATTGCGGTGAAATGACAAAAAATCACGTGGAATTTTGCGTGTAGCATAACCCAGCATTTAGCGCTTTTTTCTTAATGTAAAATGCATCCTTGCTTCCAAAATAGACTTGAGGATGCATTTTGCATAAAAAAGTAGAACTATATGAAACAGGACATGAACAGCAGCAGCCGTCCGTGCTCGCTCAAATCATTGTTCATGTGCTCCGGTGTTGGGATTTGTGTGCCAAATTACTCATTATTACGCTAAAAGAAGTAATCGCATGGAAGTAAGCTGTGTAATTTCGTGCCCGGCCTACAAACAAGCAAAATTGCAACTCGATTTGAACTTGTCTGGTCTCTTTTTTATAGACCAAAACAGGAAGTAAACCCATGGAATGAAACCGGATATTACAAGCCACCATCTTACCTTGAGCACTTAAAAAAGCCAATACTTGTGGGAGGAGACCATAACCAAAGCAAGAAGATCTGACATGGACTACTAAATTAAAAATCCCTAAACCATAAGGACTGTTTAAAATGAGCCAAAGTATTCACACCAACATCACTATTGCTTGGTATTGCAGCTGCTGTGTATGTATCAAATGTTTGTGTTTTGGCATCTACTGCAGGAAAAGTGATCCATGAATAGAATACCTCTGTTTTGTACGCTTTGTGGGCCTCTACCACGAAGGTAACATCTCCCCCTGTAAGAGGAGGCCTTTGTTGTTGTAACATCTGTGTTACTGCATGTCTGCAATTGAGTGGAATAACCACTGCTGATTGCGCCATATTAAATGAATGGAATTTAAAGAAGGTAAAAACTATAGTGGAGTGATCCTTTTAAAGGTTCAGGCTTGAACCACCTTCAGTCAAAAATAGGGTTTCCTTTTTAGCTAAGGAGGATAATTCCCTAACAACATACACGTCTCCATACAAGGTGACTAGGGGATTTGGGCACACAAAATAACTACTCAGGAGCCCACTAAATAAGTACCTGACCTAGAATGTTGGAGGTGCCATATCACACAGTTCCTACAAATCAAGTAGGACTGTGTATCTGGACAACATAAACATCAGAATAAGAGGACTGAGACCAAAGTATGTTGGCTCAATTTCCAGCTAGCTCACAGTGCACCATCTGGACCCCTAACCTTACAGGGTACCAGATGGTATATGTAACCTCAGAACATGACCTCTCTAATTCCCCAAGTAAATCATGGAAAAAGATCTACCCTTTTGTTATTACTTAGGCATGCCTAAAGGGAACACAAGAAATATACAAAGTAGCGTTTCAAACATTTATTGAATCAATTGTATTCTTGTGTAAAAAACATGATCTGCAATTATTAGCCAATGAAAACAAAGCATTGTAACCAGCTTTACAAGAATGCTGAAAAAGATAAACAGTTCAACCATTATGACTTTCCATTGATTATATGAATATATGAGGATATATCATACTTATACTCCTACCCAATTCTACCTATACTAGCGAGTGCATAGTGGGAGTCCTCTCTTAAAATGCCTCAAGACAACCCAACCCTCGTCCCATACCTGTGTAAGATGTATCAGGAAGACAGTCTGGTGTGGAACAGACCATCCTCCTTTGCAGGATAAAATTAAAGTCAGCAGGACAGCATCTAATCCATAGAAGTGCTCCTCTGAGGAACATGGCTCAGAGGGGGTCAAAGGTCATGATAAATGCTTGCATAGAAATATGCTGCAAGCAGAATATTTTCAAAGCATGTTATCATGTATGTGCAAAGCATGTAAATAGTCACTGTCTAAAAAGATGTGAAGTTTAAACATGTAGTTCAAAATTGAGGCTTCTGTGCACGAGCCCTGTTGAACAGCTGGAATCACATAACCTCATACCTTGATAGTGTATGTCAGGAACTAAGGCTCAATACATCCACGGATGCACCTCTGAGCGTACAGCTATCTTCCTTCTCAGGATGGAGGTCATGTAAAGTGGGACTGCATCTTTCAGCAGTGTTCCCGGATTACTCTGACACAAGTGCACCTCTCTTCAACTTCGCATGGTCACAGTTTAAATAATAAAACAGCGAACTAATTAAACTGTGTCAACCATGCAGGACAGCGTTTTAATTAGATGGAAGCAGAAGAGTCATCTCCTTTTGGGCACAGAAAATAAAACAACGCCTCTTGTTCTGATTTTGTGCAACCCTGGGATTAACTGTGTAGACTATAGGGCGCCAATACCTATCAAGAATAAATGCATGCATAGAAAAATATGTACAAAGTTCCATGAGAAAATGAGGCTAAGTTAACACGAGAACTAAATTGGAAGCTAAATGCAAGCCACATAGCAGCACCTCCTGCCTGTCTGCAGCAACTGCGTGGCCTTGTATGGTGGCCTACAGTACCCTGGTTGCCCTCTGTGTGCCTCTCTGCCACTTAGCATCCCATCCCTGTTCTGCCCTGCAGCTCCTCTGTGAGCCTACCAGCTTCATATCTGTAGCCCTCTGTGTTCTCCATCCCCTGCTGGCCTTGTGTGCCCCTCCTCTCCCATCTATATCCCTCTGGGCCCGTCCTGCTGCTCTAAGCATCAGTAGCCCCCAGCTCTTTTTGCCTCCCTCCCCTGCTGCACGGGTCTGTTCCCATGATGAGTCTAATGCTCCCTAGCCCTTTCCGCTGAAGGGTTATATAAAACTCCCTCTAGATTTTTTTTAAACAATGTCTTCAACTTTGGGGAGATTTATTTTTAAAACAAAATATACCTAGGGATCAATGGGGTGTATCGTAAATGCTCATTTTTTATCAGAATCTTTCCAAATGTTTGTGAACATCAGGAAATATGTTTTTGAAGTAATTTAAGGGAAGGGATTTAATTTAAATTCCTTCACAGTCCATGCCGTTCTGGAACATTTTTGCAGATCCCCGTGCGGTGCCCTTTTTCAGGGCACCATCATGGGAAAGGCGAAAAGACCATCTGCCTGCATGAGTTGGACTCGTAATCAGTCGGGCGGTCTTTGCGTTGCTTAGGCACAGCCGTGCCGGCGGAGAGCCGGTGCAACTGCGCACAAGTCATAACCAGGCCCACTGTTCATAGGTAAAGTCTTCTCTACAATGTTTTTGCTGCTTTCAGCATCTTCAGTAGGAAATAGGTAGTAGCCAAATTAACAAGCGTCCATGGTGCATAAAAATCGAATGTGTGACGGTCACAACGCATACATTTACAACGCATGCCTTTACAGCGCAGTTTTTACATCGCAACATCCTTTACAACGCATTCTTTTACATCACATGCCATTACATCACATTTTCAGAAACTACCTTTACAACGCATTCCATTACATCGTATTATACCTTTACCACGCATTCCATTAAATGCATACCATTACATCGCATTTAAGGTAAGTTTTGGATAGTATAGAGGTAATAATTACTATTCTAACTCCATTGAATGCAACAGTAGGGTAAGTGTCAGATAGTGTAAGGGTACTATGCGTTGTAATGGTATGCGTTGTAATGACTTGCGATGTAATGCCTGCCTTGTAGTGACATGCGTTGTAATGAAATGCGTTGTAGTGACATGCGATGTAATGGCTGCATTGTAGTGACATGCATTGTAAAGGATGATGCGATGTAATGACTGAGTTGTAAAGGTTGTTTCTCATAAAAATCACAGTGTACAGGCTTCAGGGAACATATTTATTTATAAGATGATCTAATACGCTATCTTTCTTTCAGCATCTTTGCCAATTCATTATGGTAGTTGCTGTCATCTTTCATTTTCCAAAGAGGAAATGCCAGTTCATGTGTCAAGATTTTTTATACAATAAACCGGCTGATGCGGAGTTGATCCAGAGACCAGTGGTAGTGCTAGAACGTTTCATCCACAGTAGCCCAAAACAAACTAAAAAAAATGAGGAAGCTCTCAGACATGTTCTAGACTGCATAACATTGGTACTTCCAATGGGATTAGACCGCAGGTAAGGGCCTTTGTGTGACAATGATGCCAAGTTAGATGAACGCTAACGTCCTGCAAACTCTACTGTCAGCCATAGGTGCTAGGGGTCATCTTGTTGCAGGGTAAATACAAATGGCCAAAACTGTGGCGGCCATGTTTTAGAGTGTCACTCCAAGTGCTACCTTTATGTGATGCATAATTTCAACATCTATGCATTGCTATAAAATGAGGCTTTCCTTTTCATGGGTAGGATACAAAGGGCCCGCTTCACAAAGGTAAAATGAGACGAAGGTCTAACTTTGCGACTTTCCGTGTTCACAAAGGGCATTTACTAGTAGTAAATGCCCTTTGTTAATACCAAAAGTCGTAAACTTCGATTTTCGTCTCAGCTTACCTTTGTGAATTGGGCCCACCAACTTTTATTTTATTATTATTATTAATGTATTTGCTTAGCGACTCAGCTATTTGTGAGCTCATGTATGTCATGCTACTTTTGAGCTCAACAAAAATGTTTTATATGTTGCTTGTTCCGATTTAAATTGTACTGAATCATTGTACTCGAAGGAGGCTACGGTCTAGCTCTGAATACGTGCCACGCTTGTAACACCTCTAATGACCTAAATTACTTAGTCAAGCAGGCTTTCCCGTTTTAATCCAGTTAATCATGCTCCTCTCTCCTGTCTAATGTGGACACCTTTAGATGAACAGGGTCCCTGTTGCTGGGAGGTCCAGAAGGATTAGGCATTTTAATCCTAATTGCGTCATTGCGTCAAAAGGTGGGGAACGGGAACACATGGAAACAACCAGTAAGCAGCTTGATTGGATGGTTCCTGTCTAACCCGCCAATCATTCTGCTTTTTAGTGTTCACCTCTGCATAGCCTTCAAGTGACACAGAGGAAAATTAACGCATGTTTTCATGTGTTAATTTTGTTCTACATAATTATGAGATGTTTGTTTTTTCCTCCCGGAACTTTACTGGGTGTGGGTGAACCAAACAAGATTATTCTGCCCCATTATTTCAGACAGACAAATCGCATGAGGCTTTGGCTGCCAAGCTTCATTCCACAGTTTTTAGGTCTCGCCTGACCCAGCGCATGCGCTGGTCTGGCGAGACTTATTGAGAGGGCTCCAAAAAGTGCTACCAGGCCAGCCTGGAGCTACAGTGCATGTGCGCGTGTGCGCGCCGCGCTTTACCGCGATTACTTTCACTTTAGCGGCCGCACAGCCGCTTTGATGTTTGATGTTTGATCGTGATCGCGATCCCTTTTACTTTCGCGGCCGCTTTGCATAGCCAATAGGTCTGGCTTTTGGGACCTTATAAGTATTTAGTTATGCAACTGTTGCATGGCTAAACACTTATAAGATCCCAAAGGCGAGACCTATTGGCAATGCCAATGCTTGTTCTCTTTGCCTTTTTATCGATGCTAGAAAAAAGCTTCCCATTGACAACCACGATGTCACTGTCACTCCTTCCCCTTCTCTACTCTCCAACCTGGACCAGACAATCAGAGCATGTGGCAAATATACTTGGAATTGGCGATTCGTATGGTGCATGACTTGAAATTCACACTGTAACTCCCCATTCCACCAGGACTTAATTGTAGTTGTACGGTACTGAGGCGATTTTATCAGGTAGTAAAGCAGCCCCAATACTGTGCAACTTGGAATCAGAGCCTAACAGGCAGATTTACTAACATTTTGAGTCCTGGTTGCACCACTTTTGTGATGCATCAGTGACGCAAAATGCTAGTATATATTCACAAAGCCATGCAAGGGGCGATTTGCATGCATGCGTCGCCCCACTGAACAAAAATAAAAATATAATAACAACTATTGTTATTATCATTTTATTTTTCCTACATACTTCAGTGGCTCTCAGGCGGGGCGAGTGGAGCTGGCGGAGTTGGGAGGGGAGTGGTTTTCACTTCTGAAATGTACAGGACTGGTTGACCAGCCCTCTCAGGCCACCCCAAGCAGTCCTGAGCACTTTGCATGTCCCTCACCAGACTGCATTACATAGCCTTCTAGCCCCCGTCTGAGCGCCGATCCACGGCACTCCAACCAATCACAATGCTGCATTGCAGTGTTGTGATTGACTATGCGAGGCTGGGAGGGTGGAGGCTTCCTGCTGCTGGCCAGGAGTGCAGGAAAATGTTGGCGGGATGGAGGACAAAGGAGAGGCTGCGGCTGTTTCAGGTAAGTGTTTTTTTGTTTGTTTATGTTTTCTTTATTTGTCTCCCCCCCCCCCCGCCCCTCCCATCACCCGGGTCCGGTAGCAGCCGCCATTGCATGCATGGCTTTGTGGCTTTGTAAAAACAAATGTAACGCAGCACCTTGCACTGCATTTCATTGCATTTAATTCTGAGAGGTGTTCCATGGGTGAAACATGGGACATGGGTGTTCCCATGCATCCCCCATGGATTTCACACAATTCCAGATTTACAAAGATCTGTAAACCTGGAATTGTGTGCAGTGCCGGACTGGGAATGCATCAGCCCTGGAAATTAAGACTGACAAGCTGTGGTGGCGGGGTTGGTGAGTGGGGGAGGGGAACTGGTGGGAAACCCTGCTGCTGCTTTTGGTACACAGGGCCGATATTGTAGGACTGCTGCAAAACCGACCTCCTGTACCAAAAACAGCCCCCACCCTTCCAACCCTCTGTGAAAAGTGCCAGTGCCCGTTACGGCCAGTCCGGCCCTGATCATATGAAATTGCTACATCTCCCAGAGGATGGTGTAACAAGGAGAAAGATCTTTTTTCTCCTCGTTATTTCCTCTTTCTATGTGCGCTGCAATCTGCAGCACAGGTTGAAAGAGGAAAATGCCTTGAGAGATTGTTTTTGTGCGGAAAGGTATCCCTTGCTGCACAAAACATATATCATTATAACACAGCACCCTTGCACCATTGTGCAAGGGTGTCTGCATTTGCGCTAAGGTGTCTTAAGTGTGCCAGTGCTTTAACCCCTTCGCTACGGCGGGAATTCCGCCGCAGCGCTGGGGGGGGGGGTTTGGGGGCAGCGCGGTGGCGCTGTGCTCATGACGGAGCCACTCCGTCATGAGCCACGGTTGAGCTGTGCTCATGACGGAGTGGTTCCGTCATGACTCCGCCCACTGCGCTAATCGCCCGCACAGGCGGGGAATCAGCGCAGCGTGGGAGGAGCGGCGGCCAAGGGCCGCGGCATGACGGAACCACTCCGTCATGAGCACATGGCACCCGTGGCTCATGACGGAGTGGCTCCGTCATGAGCGCTGAAGGGGTTAAGAGAGCAGAAGTGCGCCATATCTTAGTATATATGGTGCATTTCTTGTCTCTCCCTTTCAGGGAACGCAGCACTGCGTTGAGTGATAGGTTAGTAAATCTGGCCCTAGTCTAAACTGTCCTCTGAACCTTTCTTGGCTATGAAAGTTGCACTGCAAAGTAAATACTCAAAGTAGAGAGTAGTCTAATTTGCTCCTAATGGAACTTGTGAAAGTTTCCTACTTTCAATTAAAGCACAAGACGCAACGCAAAAAAAAATGCAAATTGCATACATTTTTTTCCAGTTTGTCTTTTTGATTCCCTAACATAAGGCTGAAGTGACTTTATAGGGTTAATTTGGTGACCTGCAGATAGACGCGTTGTTTTTTCAGCATTTATACTAGACAGAAACACATTTTCTTTCACCATGTAGAGGGCCACCTCCAAAAAGTCGATCCCAAAAAATATATATATACAAAATATGGCTTCTAAAGTATCCTCTTCTGCTGTAATGCAGCCATGGCCATATTTTATTGTGAGCGAAACTTGTATGACGCAGCTATGTAGAAACCCCAGTCCGAGCTAATAAAGCCCTTTCAGCTGCAACTTTATTAATCTCGCCAGATTTACGCCGGGGATTTAGCTAATACCATCTTCATCCCTTTTAAGCAAAGCTTTCCTGAGAAGGTGTGCTATTCTGGGACAGCATGACTGAAGTGATTATAGGAAACAGAGAATATTACTTTTAAAAATAACCCTGTTTAGGCGGAAAATGGCGTCCAAAATATGTTTTGCAATATGAGACATTTTCCAGCATTGTCAATTCAAATTAAAAAGCTCTTTACTTTTTGGCAACAGGTGCTGATGTTAGAGAGTTCATTAAAAGCCTGCTGTGGGGTGCATAGGGATTGCGGTACAGTATTAAAGGTATATTTTTGTGGGACGGTCTCAGAATGGCTGGGAGCACTGCTTGTGACCTTGTCATGGTCTTCTTGGTGACTTGTAAGCGCATTTTCAACTGAGATGAAACAAAAATAATCCAGCATGCAAGTTTAATTATTTATTGATTCGGGAGAGCAACTTATTTTGCTGTCATGTCAATATTACTATTTCCAACAATGAAAATTAAGGGTGTCATTCACAAAGGTAAACTTGCACTTTTGTGTAAGTTTACGATTGTTTGCTATTCACAAAGGTATTTTACAAGTAGATTCTTTACAAGTGCGGAGTCTCCACGCATTAAAAGATAGGACAGTGCTATCTTTTTATGCACGGAGACTTACTCGTTTGATTCCAAGTTGCACAGTATTGGGGCTGTGTTACCGCCCAGCACCTGGTAAAATTGTGCACTACGTTGCAATTAGTCTTAAAAGGAATCGCCAATGCCAGGTGGTTTTACCAGATATTTGTACCACCTGCCCGGAGCGTCTGGGTGGGGTGGGGGGGAGTGACTGTGCCGGTGGTGACAGTTAAGGGGAAGCTTTTAGTCTACGAGGGATAAAAAAGATAGAGAAAAAAAGTGGAATGAAGCTTGGCAGCCAAAGCCTCATGCGATTTGTCCGTTTGGTATTATGGGTCAGTAATACTTGTTTTGGGGCATATCAGCAACAACCGGCGATAATTATCGCTAAGCGCACTTAGCGCTAGGATAATTATCGCCGGCTAGCATGGATTTTTATCGCTAAGATAGCGTGCTATTAGCAACGCTTATCTCAAAAGCGATAAAAATCCTAGCGCTAACTGCCAAATGTGAGATTATCGCTGGAAACCCAGCGATAATCTCACGAAGTTTGGCAGTGCTACTTTTCTTGTCACTATGCTGCTTAGCGACATTTCTCCTGTTATCCTGTTGTCCTGGGGAGGAACGCCCACTTTGCATCTCATTAGAGATGCAAAGATGGGCGTTAGGAATTCAGGCGCAAGGCAAGGTTTCACGCGTTAGCGTGACCTTGCTAATATAGCGATATAATTAAATATTAAATATAGCGATAAAATTATCGCTGCTTTTCGGCCGAAAACGGCCGCAAAAGCGGCGATAATTTTATATCGCCGCCTTGTAGATATGCCCCATGGTTCTTCCTCACCCTGTAAAATTCTGGGAGAAAAATAAACATCTCATAACTATATAGAACAAAATCAACACCTAAAAACATGCGTTAATTTCCCTCCCATCACTTGCAGACGAGGCATAGGTGTACAGTAGACAAACACAACTTTGGTGGTTTTGACAGGAGCTAGCCAATCAAACTGCTTACTGGTTGTTTGCATGTGTGCACTGTGCTGTTTCTTTTGACGCAATTAGGATTAAAATGCCTATACCTTCTGGACATCCCAGAAACAGGGACCAGGTTCATCTAAAGGTGTCCACATTAGACAGACGAGAGGAGCATGATTAACTGGATTTAAATGGAAAAGCCTACTTGACTAAATAACTTATTTCATTAGAAGTGTTACAAGCATGGCCCATATTCAAAGCTAGATCGTAGCCAGCACAAATTAGTACAATTTAAATCAAAACACCCAACATATAAAACAGTTAAAAAGTATCATTAGTTTACTGAGCTCAAAAGTAGCATGACATACTTTAGCACACAAATAGTGGTGTCACTAAGCAAATACATTAAATATAATGATGATGATGATGGCAATAATAATAATAATAATAATAATAATAATGAAAAACAATCTAGCTATAGTGATTTCCATTTCAGCAAGGAGAAACGGCAATTACATTATCATTAATGTAATTCAAACTACCAACCCCAACCAAGGTAGGGCCCCATTACTGATTATAGGAAGCATCTGTCTAATTCCTGCGAAAGTTAAAAAAGAGATAACACTAGCTCTATCACTGCCCACGCTGAGACAGCTAAAAATGTCTCCCATAGAGTCAATAAGGCTACTCATGGGTGGCTTTAACATCAACTTAATGAACACAGTGCACCAACTTGATAGTCAAGCTTGGATTATCCCCGAGCTCATGTCGCAATTCCAAAGATCAGATAAACATGGCAAGGAAATCAGCATGGCCCTTAACATTCACAGGCCACACCTCCCAAATGGTAGGTTAAAGTCAGATTCACCTGCTGCTTATATGCACTAATTCTCCAGTAGAATGGCGAAAATTGACTACATGTGAACATCAATAGCTCACTTCAATTAAATAAGCGACTTTGAGGTGCATCCCTCCTTGATCACTGACCATGCAATGCTGAAATGCGAGATAAAGTCCTCGAATGCTCACCACCCTAAACTGGATCACATCAGTAAACAGGAGGGCCTTGAATCAGTCAGGAGAATAAGATGGCTCTTGGAGGATCAAGACCCTTGATGGAGCAGCTCCTAGAAGAGTCCCCTAGGAATGCAGTAGGGTACCCACCCAATGGAGATCTATGGAGAGTGCTGGACGACCTCTCCAAGAGGCGGAACAGAATCATCAAGTCACTTTGAGAATCATCAGTGAGGAACGTTTCTCCTCTACTTGACTCTAAGTGAGGCTTCAAACTGTTTTAACCTCCTTCCAGTATTATACTAGAGCTGGGTGATGAGTTCACAGCCCGATAGACTGTATCTTTTACATTTACTTTCTGTGTTGCTCAAATAGTTCACCTTTCTGGGGATCGTAATGTAAATTAAAGATTGTAAAAAAATAATTCCCCTTCTGCATTTAGTAGCCTTTTATGCCAGTAATCTCAGCTAGTCTAAAAAACAGCATTCTCTAGTAAGAGCAATCAATTCTGCCACTTGTGAAGACAATTCTCCTGGAAGCCAGGTGGCTTTGCTCACACATTAGAAAGTACAGACTGCATAGGAAGCTTTCAGTCTTTCTTCATGGTCTCATAAGCAGGAACCATCAAGAAAGATTACTTAATCTGATTCCTGTAGTGGTATGTAAGGTCTTGGCTTGGTATACAACTCAGTAACAACGAAACAGTCATGCTCAACCTCCCCTTCCAAAACATCTTTCTCAGGTATAGGTAAAAGAGCAGCAGGATTAAAGGTAGTATTTCTCCTCAATGTGAGGTTTTCTGCAGCAAGTACGACTTGCTCATACTTGGTCAGGTGGCTGTTCATGAGGTATTGCGTCCTGGTATAGGTTAACAGTACTTCCACATTCACGGGGGTTACAGGGTATTCCCCCCGTTCTGGCAGCACCGCGCGTACTCTGAGCATAGTAGACACTACGCGAATTAGTCTGAGCGCCAATCTTCCTGTATTTACTAAAAACCCTACACAGACATAGCATTACATGGTTTTAGGAAGGGCAGCCGCACCATATTAAACACCCATATCACTATATTTCCAATCAGGTGATGGATAGAGGCAGGGTCGCATCAGAACTTTTTGACAACTTACCAAAAAGGATTTTGATAAGTACCACATCCACAAGTGGAAACCCCTTACGTAAAGAGGGTCTCAAAGAGAAATTCTTAAGACTGGAGAGAATGAAGAAAACTGAGAACTCCAGTTGGTGGGACAGCGCCACCTTAAAGCAATATTTGAGACTCAACAGAGTCCCAAGAGGTCTTCGCTCTCAGATTTTTCCCACATTTGACGATTTGGACGATGATCTTTTAGGTAAATGGGAAGAAACTCTCACTTCCAACTCATATATACTCTTATCAATATATTATTAGAGAACGCTGAATGTAAGGTAGCTAAACTCCAGACTGAAATATCCAACTTAGAAAAAGAAATAGCAGACATAGACCTGAAGGAAGCCACCTAAAAAAATTACGACATCCTAAATGACATCTTGTTAAAACATCAGAACAAGATCAAAGATAGGAAATCCCGACAACTAAAAAGGGACAAAGCAGGTTACAGGGAGGGACGTGTTTTCACTTTCGCCAGGAAATACAACCAGTTGGTCCAGACCACCCCACAGGGAGACAGAGCAACCAGAACAGATACTGCTTCTGTTTCATCCAGTTTCACCTCCATTAACACCATTCCAAGCAGTGACAGTGAAACGGAAAACCAGTCTAGTAGTTTAATCAGACCAGGCCTAACTGAATCATCTTTTTTAAGGGAGGTCCAAACAATACAAAGGGAAAACAGAACGCAACACAGACAAGGGGTCCAAGACAGAAAACCCGCAGAGGGAAGAGGTCAGGACTCAGAAGAATACAAGAAAAAACTGAGATCCGGGGACGGCAAGAACAAATAGACCAACAAAATCTGGGTGTACAGGTAGTCAACCTTTCCTCGCAAACTCTCAATAGTGGGATGATTTTGTTATTAAGCAGAGGTTTAAGTTTCAACCCCCACGAACAAGGCGACTCATGGAGACACAAGATTGACCTCTTCAAATTTATTAGGGGCCTGAAAATTAAAAAACACTTCAGTGGTTCTCCACCAACCACCATGAACATTAAAAAACATTTGCATTGACAACTCGTCAGGGGTGCAAAGTATCAAGGACATTCAAGACACGCATTTACTACTGTCCATCACTGACACGGATGACCCTCCCATCAACATGGAGAGTCTTCTCCAGGAACTTGATATCGAAACAGACCTCACCCTGAACAGTGGTCTCAAGACTAAGTCCAGATGGACTCTTGTCCTCCCAGGGGGCAACTCCGTTGACACTTTTTATAACCTAGTACTGACGTATATAGATAGACATGAACGGAAAATTCTAAGTACCAAACGTAGAACTAAGGACAACTTACTTAGAGAGGAAAGGGTAGCTCTGAAAACACTAGGTTCAGACCCAAACATCATAATTAAAGAGGCAGACAAAGGCGTCAACGTCGTGATAATGAATCGGACTGACTATCACAATGAAATTATGACTCAACTACAGGACATCTCCTGTTACGAACGTCTGACTTATAACCCGACGGGCACATTGATCATTAAGATCAACAAATGCTTGTCCGAATGGCATGCATTGGGTCTCATTGACGATCATGAGCTTCTTTATCTAAAGGTACACAAGCCTGCATTCCCCTGGTTGTACACTCTGCCCAAGATACACAAGCCAGCACCTTTTCCGCCTGGTAGACCCATCGTATCGGGCATTGGCGGTCCCACTGCGATACTTGTACAATATGTAGATCTATTCCAAAGTCCCATGGTCAAAAACCTACCATCTCACATCCAAGATACTAAACATATCCTTAGTATCTTGGCTGATGTCCAATGGCAAACTGGCATGATTTTAGCTACCTTAGATGTGGTTTCTCTCTACACCACCATTGAACCAGAGTTAGGATTGAAAGCAATAACCAGCATTTTACATAATAGGCCTGCCCCCTTTTGGCAACACACCAACATGCTTACCACTATGATGGATATCATACTCAATAACAATTTCTTCATCTATGACAACATCTGGTATAAACAGACCAAAGGCGTAGCCATGGGCTCAAAGTTCTCTCCCTCCTTTGCAAACCTCTACTTGGGTGTTTTGGAATCAAATTGGATTTGGGGCAACAAAGGAGCCTCATGGGTTGATTCCATAATTTACTGGGGACGCTATATAGATGACTGTCTCTTACTATGGTCAGGGCCCCCAAAAAAACTGGAAGAATTCTGTAGTCATCTAAATTCCAATGACATGAACATGAGGTTCACGAGTGAATGTAGCTTGCCCAGCATCACATTTCTTGATGTAAAACTCTACATTAAGTCAGACACACTGCACAGTAGACTACACAGAAAAGAAACATCTTGCAACGCCATTTTACACACTGAAAGCTCTCACCTGTCCCATCAGATTCAGGCAATCCCCTATGGGGAATTCGTTAGAGCTAAGAGGAACTACAGCGAAGAACCAGAGTTTCAAAAGTGCATGTCTAACATGAAAAACAGGTTCAAAGCAAGGGGTTACAATGCACACACCATATGCAAAGCAGAGAAAAGAATCAACAATATAGAGAGGTGTGAAACATTATGTGATAAAAACCCAGTTAGTAATCAAGAGCAAGCTGTGAGACTGGTGACTGATTATAGTGACATGGGTCTAGTCATAAGGAGAAGCCTCAACAAACACTGAGGTATCCTACTGGCGGACACAACTCTTAAACGTGTCACCACCACGAGACCTCAAATCACCTACAGACGGGATAGAACTCTCAGAACGAGACTTAGTCCCAGTGTGCCGAGCCCCCAGACTAGTCAGACGTGGCTTACAACCCATACTATGGGATTTTTCAAATGTGGGTGTTGTGGAGTCTGCAGATTAGCCCGGAATGGCATTAAAAAATTCACAGCGATCAACAAGAATCAATACCAGATAAAGTGCAACATCAATTGCAACACAAAATTTGTGGTATACATTTTGGAGTGCACCTGCAAACGATGGTACATTGGCAGCACCATTAGACCACTGAAAGAACGGATTGGGGAACACATCAGAGCACTCCAACATCAAGACACCCGATACCCCATGGCAATACATGCGGCCACTTGCCCCATGCAAGACTCACAAAAACGCTTTTCCTTCTTCGGATATGATGTTGCAGCTGCCAGCGCCAGAGTTGGCAACAGAGAATTGAAGCTCAGGCGTCTGGAAGCCACATGGATCATGCGCCTCCAAACGGTACAACACGGATTAAACACGGACCATGAGCTTCATTACTTTGTGGGTGAATGAACTCTTGACACTGAACTGTCTTCTACCTGCTTTTGCCTAAAAGAAAAGGAACTTTTTTCTCTTTTGGGTTGTAAGATAATGTATCTGCATAGGTGGCAAGAATCTATGCTTGAACATCTATACTATGTACACTAATAGAACCCCTGTCACCACTATCTTTTTCGATTCATACAATATTGTATATAATGCCACTGCATTTGCACTTTGATGTCACACCGTCTCTATTTGCTTGTAATTCGATTGGTTACTACGGCTTCCACCGGTCAACCAGTGCTTATAATTGTTATATTAGTTATCTTCTGTGTTTTCAAACTATGATTCAAATGGGGGGCCCTCCCTGATATTGGCTTAAGACTTAGTACCCCTGATGCTTTCCACCCAATCCCCACCGAGACTGCCATCTCACTTCTCTTATTCAATTTATTAAATTGCACAGCATTCCTACCACCAATATTGCCATTTCACTTCTCTTATTAAATTTATTAAATTGCACAGCATTCCTAACAATGTCGCCAGCCAGTTTAATAGCTTCCATAATCTCAGGTACTCCTACCACAGGCCTCTAGGGAACTCGGAATTCACTCCTGGTTGGCCCATAAGTCATTACCGGCCATATTGGACCAGGCTAGTACGGTCCAATTTTGCAGACTTCTTACAACACTCTAGTCCTCCCGTGCATCCATGGTACACTTCCGCTTGGGCCTGCCACATAATTTCCGGTAATTTGGAACCTAGCTAGTCATGGTCTAGTGTTCCTCAACGCACTTGCGTAAATACCACAAGATGACTCCCATCGTCTTCCGCATCCGGAGAACTAGACGGGACCAGTGTCTCCTTCCAGGCCACTAGACAGAATTGAGGTAAGCTCTACCGGCTTTCCAGCCCGAATACCGGCGGGTGTCTTATGTTTCAGTCCCACTTCACCGGTCTTCTTTCTCTCACCAGATAACTACGTTAAAATGGCACACCCGCCTTTTTTAACCTCCCAGAGACACTGGACTGACCTGAATACATTGCCCACGGGTAAGAACTAACCTCACTCTACTCAAGCAATACTTTTCAGTTTTATATTTCCTCCTGTTAATTTTGACCCCATTCTTCACAGTGTAATATCCTCGAGTCCTCAACCATCGCGTCCACACGTCCCTGCAGGCATTTCTCCCACTCCCACTGAGGTAAGCGACTTGTGCCCTTAGTTACACTTTCCTGCTACTCTACAGAGTATCACTTAATCTGATATTCCTCCCGATCTCTTTACTTAGGACCACAAGTAATCAGTGGCCACACCGCCCTTTGTGCCTACAAACCCGGAGGTGCCCGCCACATTGGGCCCCCTCCCTCGCCTATCAGGAACCGTGACCCCAATTGGTCCTCCTTGAACCCCCACTGCCGAGTTGGAATTATCACCGGCCTCGCGGTGAGACTTTTTACTCAGTTTTCACTCCACGCATTATGTGTCTCTTGTTCCGCCCTTATCGTTCAACCTCCTCACTAGTGCTATTCTCCCCTTTCCTTCTCTCGAGACATCGCAAAACTCCCCTCCATCGCCACACAGGTATTGCCCTTCACCTCCCTCCACTGGCAGGGCTTGGTGCTTATTCTCGCGATGTGCTTTATGTAACTGATCATATGGCAGTCTCCTTCCTCTGGGCTCAGGTGCTTTATTTACCGTATTTAAGCCACGATGCAATCCTTGTCTCTTCCACAACATGTGTGTTCTCATGACTTTAGTCTCCCCACTAAGCGGGCATCTGATTATATATAACACTCAGAAGCCTTTCCTCTTCTTTTCAACACCAATACTGTTTGTGCTTTAATATGTTTGAACTAAGAATGACCAGGTATTTTGCTTAAGTACATGAATTTACCCGAGTGATGTCACTTCAACACCAACACTCACCACTTGTCAGCATTTCTCCACATGTTTTCCCGCAATGTTTCTTTTGTACCGTCCCAGGCGCAGTCACAATCTTCATGCCACAGGACCTATCTCCATACCAAGTCACCTTTTATACTTGTCTATTCACTTTTCTCCCTAGGATTTCCACATGCTAAATGGTGAACTTTCCCCTTCTGTCATGTTGCTCTTGGTTCAGCAATAACCACTTTATGATTTTCATTCAATGTTTTGTATCTTCCCCAGCCCTGAAGAAGTCACGGGTTACTTCCCCTATGTGACGAAACACGTGTTGGCTGGTTGTTTTTCTTTTATTAAAGACATTTGAATAACATACTGGTGTTGACCACAGATATTTCGTGCAAAGCGAGACATTTCAATCATTGGTATAACCCTATCACGTGTGCCCAGGACTGTATTCACAGTACTTTCACAGAATGAGTTAGAGGATGACCCATAGCAATGCTCTCACACTGCTGGATGTGATGCCTGTGAAGCCACAGCTTTGTGATAGCCGGGCACTGCAGCAGCTACTGGGTCAAGTGTAGCTGAAAAATAATCAATGGGTCTGCGAACATTCCTATGCATCTGGGTTAGCACTGAGAGAGCTCAGTCCACCCTCTCACTGCAAAACAAAGCAACATCATTTCCCACTGCACCCTAAGCACGAGACCCTACGATGCCAGCATCCACGATAAAGTCTTGGACTGGATCCGCTCCTTCCTCACTGGTTGCACATATCAAGTCAGACTACTACATTTCCTCTCAGAGCCCACAGAGATCAGCGGGGGAGTGCGCCAGGGCTCAACCCTGAGCCCCACCCTCTTTAACGTCTACATGGCCCCATTATCCACCATCGTCAGGGACCACGGACTCAATATCGTCTCCTACGCCGATGATACCCAGCTGATCCTCTCGCTCACCAACTAACTCACAGCCACCAGAGACATCTTCCATGAAGGGATGAAGGCCGTTACCACATAGATGACAGACAGCTGCCTCAAACTAAACCCAGAGAAGACTGAAGTCCTTATCCTGGAATACACGCCCTCCACTTTGGATGACTCCTGGTAGCCCGCCGCACAAGGAACACCACCACACCCACAGACCACGCACGATACCTCTGCGTCATACTGGACTCCTCGCTTACAATGAACCGCTGGATAAACACTGTCTCCTCATCGTGCTTCCACCCACTTCACCTGTTTTGAGAGACCTTCAGATGGATCCTCACAGAATCCAGAAAGGCAGTCACCCACATGCTCAACAGCAGCAGACTTGACTACGGCAATGCACTCTACACCGGCATCACTCAGGAAACTACAGAACGCTCAAAACGCCACATCCAGACTAGTCTTCAACATTCCCTGCCGCAACCACATCACCGAACACCTGGAGAGATCCACTGGCTCCCAGTCAACAAAAGAGTCACTTTCAAGCTCCTAACACATGCCTACAAAGCCCTTCACGCTGCAGGACCAGCATATCTATTATTTTTATTTAAGAGTTTTATATAGCGCTAGCCAGACCCAAAGGTATCAGAGCGCTTCACAACATATATCGTGATGCAATTAGTTATACAGTATTACAATAAACAGCATTTTCTTGTGTCGAATCTTTTTCCGGCGGTCTTGGGAACGAGTCAAACAAAAAGGAATAGGCAATTGAAAGTCTTCTTATTGAGGTGTCTAGGTTCTGTGCTTGGCAGGATTCCTTTGGTAAAGGGGCTCTGTCATATTATGAGGCATCTCTCCCTTTTGGTGAGAGATCAGTTGAGGAAGAGATCTTTTTGCTGGCTTTTGAAGTTTACGAAGTATGGGTTGGTCCTGATGTGGAATGGTATGGAGTTCCAGTTTTTGGGTGCATTTCCCAAGAAGGAGCGAGACAGGGTTTTTTGTTTGTGGGCTTTCGGCGGAATGAGAAGAAGGGTGATGGTGCTCCTGAGGTTCCTCGTTTGTCCTGCCTTTTTGAGTATCTGAATCACCGTCTAACATTCCACGTACCCACTAGACACTTCGACTCAACTGGCACTGGCAACCATCCTATGGATCCGCAAGACCAGGACTGGAGGAAGATCCTTCTCCTACCTTGCCGCCAAGACCTGGAACACCATGCCTCTCCACCTCAGGCAAGCCTATTTGTGCATCATCAACTAAAGTGCCTTGATCTGTTTTGATCATATCAAAATCTATGTTTCAATCAAACTTCAAAATTATAAAAAAAGGGTTCACTGACACAACATTGATGTAAAAAATATCGATGTTAAAAATATCAAGCAAACAATATCGACACCTATACTTAAACACTTAAGTACAAAAATATCGACTAAAAAATATTGATGCAAAAAATATAGATGTATAAAATATCGACTTTTAAATATATATAAAATAAAATTATATATATTAAATAGATTAAATGTAATTTTGACAAAATAATATACATTAAGGGGCCGATTCCGATCCGGGTCAGAAAGCACTCCGACCGAGCCGGATCCGGAGTGTTTTCCGACCAAGCCGGAGTCCTGCAGTCCGACCGAGCGAGTACGATGCGGCCGTATGCTGTCGGACTCGGTTCGGTCGGACTCCAATAGAAGTCAATGGGAGCCGGTCGTACGACGCGTACATGGGCTCCCATTGACTGAATGGGTACGTCACTGACAAGTGCGCCCCCTACAGTAAGTATGCATCGGTGCCATCCGCACATGGGTCTCCCCCTGTGTCTGAGTCGTAGGGCTGTGGATGACAGGGCGTCCGACGCGGACCCCCAAAGGCAGCCACCCGGACGATTTGCGAGCCGGACACACCGACTCGCACAGGCTATCCGACGCGTGCATCGTACTGGCTCGGTCGTGAATCGCGTCCATTGCATGCCACGGTTAGCCTACGACCGTGACGTACAGAGCAGTTCGGACCTGGAAACGAGTCGGTTGGTGAATTTCATGTAGCTCACATCGTACTTGCTCGCTCGTACAGCTGTACGAGTCAGGCGGAAAACACGCGTACGGCGCGTAGTTTTTCTGGCCGGATCGTGTTCGGTGCCCTTCCGACCCGGATCGGAATCGGCCCCTTAATATGCATTTTAATAAAATATAACAAATAAACTGAATAAAAAAAATAAACACACAAACATAATAAGTTATACATTACTTTCAAACAATTAATAAACTAATATTTTTATTTATATTAAAAGTTTTCTATAATATAAAAATCAATATATATATTAATGATTTAAAATATAAAAAAACAAAAATGAAAACATTAAACTATTAAAAAATATTTAAACTACCATTTCTCAATACAATCAGTTCAACAGTAGGGAAAGTGTTGGATAGCAAAGGGGTAAAAATAACTATTCCAACTCCAGTGAATGCAACAGTAGGGAAAGTGTTGCATAGCGCAGGGGAAAAATGACTGTTCCTACTCCAGTAACATCAACAGTTGGGAAAGTGTTGGATAGCAAAGGGGTAAAAATTACTATTCCCACCACACTGAGTGCAACAGTAGGATAAATGTTGGATAGCGGAGGTGTAAAATGTACTATTCCCACTCCACTGAGTACAACAATAGGGAAAGTGCTGGATAGCGAAAGGGTAACAATTAATATTCCCACTCCAGTGAGTGCAACAGTAGGTAAAGTGTTGGAAAGCGGAGGGGTAAAAATTACTATTCAACTCCACTGAGTGCAACAGTAGGGAAAGTGCTGGATAGCGGAGGGGTAAAATTAGCTATTTCCACTCCAGTGAGTGCAACAGTAGGGAAAGTGCTTGATAGTGGAGGGGTACAAATTAAAATTCCCACTCCAATGAGTGCAACAGTAGGGAAAGTGTTGGATAGCGGAGGGGTAAAAATTACTATTCCAACTCCAGTGAGTGCAACCGGAGGGAAAGTGTTGGATAGGAGAGAGGTAAAAAATATTATTTCCACTCCAGTGAGTGCAACAGTAGGGAAGTGCTTGATAGCAGAGAGGTAAAAATGTATATTCCCACTCCAGAGGGTGCAACATTAGGGAAAGTGTTGGATAGCGGAGAGACAAAAATTACTATTCACACTCAAAGTAAATATATATATATTAAAAAATTAAAAAATCATAAAAATAAATAAACAATAATAAAAAAATGAAAAATCTAATATATTAAATATATAAAAAGAAAACATATTATAATATTTATTACCTATAACAAAAACCTACAAATATATAAAATTTAATAAATCAGTTTAAAAAAATGTATTTTAAACTAGAAAATATTTACAAACAAAAAAATAAATTAATACATAAATGTATTTATTTTATTCCCTACCCTATAACACCACACGAAAAACAAAACACTTCAACGTTTTAAATTAATTAACATAATTAATAATCAATTAAAAATATTATTAATAATAAAAACGAATAAACATTAATTGACTACACATACTTAACACCATAATATCCACAACACACACCTAAATTAAATATCAAATAATAAAACACAATTCAAACTTATTTTTAAATTAAAAACTATTACTATTAACAACTAATAACAAAGTAATTAAAATGTAATGAATACCCACCCTTTATCCATTTAAAAGTCAAAACAACAAACACAAAAATAAACAATTATCAAAAATAAATATCAAATAATTAACTTTAACAACTATATATTAATTAATTAAACACACATTTCTTCCCACCCTTTACTCCTATAAACACAACACACACCTAAATTAATTACACAATTACCATAATAAAATTTGAATTAATTGAATTACTATCCATTAACAAATAATAGATAAACCACTTAACAATCTTTACCCCCAAACACACACCTAAAATTAATTACACAATTACCATAATTATTTACCAATTGATTAATTAGAATTAATTAACAACCAATTATTAATAGATCAATGAAAAATACATTCTTCCCACCCTTTACACCTATAAACACCACAACACATGCCTACAATTGATTATACAATCACCATAATTCATTACCAATTAGTTAATAAAAATTCATTAATAACCAATTATTAATTAATCAATTACAAATAATTTACTTCACACCCTTTACACCTACAAACATCATAACACACACCTAAAATTAACTACACAATTACTTTAATTAATTACCAATTAATTAATAAAAATTAATAAACAACCAATTACTAATTAATTAATAATAAATTACTTTACACATTTAACACTATAACATCTCAATTAAACAAATATTAATAAATACAAAATAATCAATCAATTTAATATAATTCAATTACTTCCCACCCTATTTCCCTATAAATCCACAACCCATTATGGAACTAAAAACGCAAATTTCAATTTTGTTTTTTCATAACTACTAAAAATGTAACACATATGTTAAAAATGCTAACAATTCTCATACGAAAAAACATACATCACAGACATATAAAATATATACTAAAATGCATAACATTAATTAAAAAAACGATATTTTTAACAACTATGGGGCCGATTCCGATTCCGGCCGCAAAACTAACCGACCGACACGGATCCGGACCGACAGCCGTACAACCTGTGCAGTACAATGCAACGCGTGTGAATTACAACGACACGTACGGAATACAAGCCGTATGACCGAGCCGTAGGGAAAATAGTGATCCGGCCGGAAAACCGACGCAAATATCACCGACAGACACGAACCAGGAATGAAGCCGACCGACCCGTACCCGCGATGTACGATTTGCGCAGTACGATGCAATGCGTGCAAAACCAGACAGACTCGCACGGAGAACAAGCCGCACAACCGACATGCACAGACAACCCGGCACACAAGCAATAGAGACCACCGCGAACGACGCGTACCAAACACAGAAGCCAGGCAGCGTGAACGAGACGGAGAAGCCCGCACGAGACAACAGCAGCATCCGTTTCCGTCACATGAACGTCTCCTTCATGCCTACAAAACACAAAGGAAAAAAGACAAAAAAAGGACCAAGCAAGCAATGACAAAGCTAATAAATACCAACAAAAAAACATGGGACAAAGACACACCCACCACTCCAACTATATAAAGGACTACAATCACTACCATGATATCTTGCAAACAGGAGACACAGCCAGCAGCAAACACCAGTACACAGCAACCACAGACACACCCACAACTCACCCATCACACAACTCACACACCATCAGCACCTCATACAAAAGCACACACACATACACCCAGCAAAACCAACACCAACCCACCATCACTTGCACCCTCACACACACATCCCTCACCACCACCACCCATCACCATGCCTCCAAAGAAGAATCCAAAGTTCACAGATAGTGAGTTAGAAGTGCTGGTAGACGAGATCATCAGAGTAGAGCCACATTAGTTTGGTACATTGGTCCAAAGGATCCCCATCTCACAGAAAACCAAGATGTGGGCGAGGATTGTGGACAAGGTGAACGCCCAAGCACCAGCAAGGTGCACAAAGGACGACATCCAGAACAGGTGGTATAACTTGCGCAGGAGGGTCAAGAAACTCATCGAAAAAGATCACTCCCTGACTCAGTGCACCGGCGGTGGGCCTCCCGCCAAACCAGTCTACTTCAGGACCTGGGAGGAGAAGGTGCGGGACATCCTACCACCAGAGAGCATCCATGGCCTAACAGACATCCAAGAGCCTGGTGAGTACACAAACAACATACCTAAGATTTTGTGGCAAGGGGACAGTGAAACCATGCACCGCAAGCAAAGCTACACTAACCAATAGATAATCAGCCCAAGATGTGTATGCCAGTCAGACAAACACAGTACCTGCCATCTCATAGTGACTGGGAACTGTGTCATGACATGCACCAACCTACAAACAAGTAGAGCAAGCCATTAGCACTAAGCCAAATACACCCTGCCAGACAGTTTGACACCACAAACACACCACCTCACAGTGCAGCTGACTGTCAGCAAGGAATAGTGGGGATGCAGGTGAAGTGAGTGTAGCCAAAAGCATGATGGGGCCTGTAGTCACAGATAATGCTTCCCCTCCTCATTGGCCCATCAAGACCTCTCAGAAACATGCCCACATCACAGGGAGTAGAAAATGACTGACAAGATGGCTGACACTGGGTCCTGCTGTGGGGAGCACAAGGCCCTGCTAGGGCTTGTGTACAAATCAGAAGCAGTGCGAAATTGTAGTAGCAGAATATCGTTTTGTGGAGCAAGGTGTGTTGAAGCAGAGCGCAGGATTCCCTGAGCTACAGGAATGAAATTAAGCTGAAAATGAGAGGACGTTCAGCAAAGCTTTGGCTTTGAAGGTTTTACTAGCACATGTCACGGTGAGCGCGCTTTAAAGTAAATTTTCCCTAACCACAATTAAGGACAGGCCTCAGGGGTGAACAGTAGGATAGTAATATTGGAGCACCGTATTCATAGAGCTTTTTTAGATTTTTTAGGTGTGAGGCCAGTTGATAGGTTACATGGATCAGCGTTTATAGTTTGACTGTTGAATTAAATGGTTCTCAGGGAATAACATGAAAATAAATGTATAGTTTAAACAGCTTGGAAATATATACGTGTTTAACTTGCTGATAACATTATAAGAACCCTGATTGAACTGACGATGATTATGTTTGTATTCTAGAAACCCCTGAAGAAGGGATTTTTTTCCCGAAATGCATTGGGTGATTTAAAATAAAATGCGGCATGTGGAAACAACTTTTCTCCTGTGGTTATATGAACAGTGAATGAGCGTACATGGAAATGAGTAAAATGAATTGAATAAAAAGAAGAAAACAAAGGATGAATAATTGTGGACAAAATTGAGGATTAATAAGTATGAATTTAATTCATTGGATTCGTTGGCGATTGGCTGTGCAGCTTGACGGGGATCGTAAAGTGGTGCCTTTGTGTTTCATATATGTTGCAGCGCACGTGGACGGAGCGCATAACAAGGGTGCACGCCTATTATTTTGAAATTGTAGAGTACATCAGGATTACAACTTAAAACAGGAGTACAGAGGAGTGCATCTCACCTCTCATGTTTTTTTCACCAAATCAGAAGCAGGACACCACTGACTGACATCCTGAAAGACAACTTGCACGCCCTACAATGGAAGCACGTTTCATGATGGGAAGGAGGACTGACAGCCCTGACCAAACTTATCAGCATGGGGAGAAACCCCCCCCCCCTCAACACAACTCCACACAACTCACAGGGTACAATGCATTGACACACACCTCATTGAAATATCAGCAAAAGATACCCCGTACAGGGGGCTGCTGTGTGAAGCCCAGGGGCTCACTTAGGACTTGTAGCCAAACAAACACCAGGATTTCACAGTCAGCCATCTTGCCATTGCTGTCACACCCCCTCACAGGGAAGCAGGGTCAAGTGAGAGGAAGTATGGGCATGCTGGGAAGGGGGTGTTGCCAAGAGTATGATGGGACTCGCAGTCACAGACAACCTACACCCACCCACATGGCCCAGAGAGATTAAACTGAACCATACTCACCTAACAGGGAGTGGGAAGGGACTGACAATATGTCTGACACTGGGCTCTGTTGTGGGGAGCACAAGGCCATGCTGGGAAATGAAGCAAAAACCAAAGGATATGATGGACGGAGTGTTGAACATTGCAAGCACTCACCCCCAGTCAACTGATCTGGGTTTAATCCATCACCGTTCTGTAGCCCACTCTGCCACCCCAGTTCAGACATGGCCATATGCAAATCAGTCTGACCCTGTGCCTCATGGGAACAGTCCCGCCCGAACTGCCAAGCCATGTCTTCCCTGGACCGGAAACAAGCTTCCTATGACCGGTTTCTGGCATTTCAGCCGTCTTCAGCCAGGCTTGCTTGAATCCAGTGGCAAAGTGAGCAAGGGACTCTCGTCTGAGCATACCCTGCCAACTTATGGCCAACAAAGCAAAAACCAAAGGAAATGATGGACGGAGTGTTGAACATTGCAAGCACTCACCCCCAGTCAACTGATCTGGGTTTAATCCATCACCGTTCTTTAGCCCACTCTGCCAACCCATGCTGGGAAATGGCCAACAACAAACATCAGGACTTAACGGTCAGCCATCTTGCCATTGCTGTCACACTCCCTCACAGGGAAGCAGAGTCTAGAGGGAGGAAGTATGGGCATGCTGGGAAGGGGGTTGTAGCCAAGAGTATGATGGGACTCACTGTCACAGATAACCTACACCCACCCACATGGCCCAGAAAGATCAAACTGAACCATAGTCGCCTCTCAGGGAGTGGGACGGGACTGACAAGATGTCTGACACTGGGCTCTGTTGTGGGGAGCAACAATATCAAACTCTGTCCGTGACAAGCTGGGAAAAAGCAGTGTACAGGCAGGCATCTGTTTGAAAAGTAGAAAATGTCATGTATGTGAACCAAAGATGCATGTTGAAACATAAATCACATTGTGTGTCTCTTCCAAACACAGGTGGTGCTGGGCACCCAGCACCAAATGATGAGGATACCCAGTCCCAGACTCTGGTGGACACTGAGCTCTCTGGTCTGACTCTCTCACTGTCCTCTTCGGATGACGACGACCAACCTCGCCCCTCCAGTGTGAGCCATCATTCAGCACCAGCAGCATCAACATCTGCCCCCCCTCTACCCATGCCTCCAGCATCTGGACACCGACAGGGCACCCCCGCCAACACGTTCAGACCAAGGACAATCAACACCCACAGCACAGGGACACAGGACCCCCCAGAAACTACAGTCAACACCACCAGCAACACCACCCAAGGGGTCCCAGTATCACCTATGCGTCCCGTCGCTGGTCCTGCCCGTGTGGAGAGGTGTGCTGGGAGGGGTGGGAGGCACAGGGCGCACCTTGCAGAGGGGTCTGGACTGCATGGTGACCCCCGCCTGGCATGCATCTTAGATGCGTACCAGGATAGCACCAGAGGATTTGGGCAGGTAGTGAGGATCCTCAAGGACATGCAACATGAGCAGGTTGCCCACCATGCCGGCATGGAGGCCAAGTGGGATGACATCACTGCGGTGCATCGGAACATACTACAATGCCTCGGCCAGATCAACACCAACCTGTCCACACACCCCTGTGTGCCCACAACATCTGTCGTAACACCATCTGCCAGTGCCACAGGGAGGGAGGAGGACTCTGGCGGAGAGTCCCCTGCACCGCAGAGGCCTGCACATGAGGATCCCCCCCCCCAGGAAGAAGAGGGGTCGTCCGAAGAAGGACATGTGAGAGGCAGATGTCCCGGCATATCCCCCAGGGCATCTAAACGGTAATTCTACGTAACAGTGGACACACGCTCCCAATGTGTTGGAGAATGGAAGTCCAGGGATGTGTGGTACATCAGTTGATGGGAATTGTCAACTTCCACACTGGTGTTGGCTTCTGGGTGTTGGGGGTCAGTGTTGACCACACAAAAGGCAAAGTACCCTGGGAAGGACAGACAAGATACAGTCAAAAGCACAGAAGAACAAGAGAGAAATGCAATACACATGCCCAAAACATGTTGAAAGACACCTACACAAACACTAGTTAGTAGTACTACCCTATTGTGGAGTACCACCTGAATGGACACATCACAGCACGCATCCAGTCAAGTGGCACACAGACACACTCAGACAGCAACAGAGCTGGCACAACACATTCCAGGCTACCTCCATACATTGACATAACAACCCTTGAAACTCACATTCAGGTGAAGAAATTGTTGATGAGCTGGGAGCGGACGTCACCATCATCTTCATCATCACTGGCATCTTGGCCCAGGCCGGGATCCTCCACATGTGCCATACGTTGGTCGTCGTCATCGTCATCCTGGATGAGAGGCACCTCCTTCTGCACTGCCATGTTGTGTAGCATGCAGCAGACAAGGATTATTTTGCACACCTTTGCAGGCTCATATGGGAGGGCCCCTCCGGTCTTGTCCAGGCAGCGAAAGCGGCTTTTCAGGAGGCCGAATGTCCGCTCAATCACCCTCCTGCTCTGACCATGTGCCTCATTGTAGCGCAGATCGGCTGGTGTCACAGGGTTCCTGAGGGGTGTCAGCAACCACGGCATGTTGGGGTATCCGGAGTCACCTACACACACAAAAATGAACAAGTAGCTGAGTTTTGTCAGAGTGCAGAATACAACATTGACAAACACACACAATGAGAAACAGTCAGTACACACCGACAAGCCAGGCATGCTGAGCTGGCATCTGTGACATCAGTGTTGCAATGCGACTACTCCTCATAATGTAGGCATCGTGCGCAGAACCAGGGAACCGTGCACACACATGTGTAATCGACATGTCAGCAAGACAGACCACCAGAGCATTGATCGAATGGTAGTGCTTCCTGTTCCGGTATGCCTGCTCATGTGCCTGTGGTGGTATCAGGGCAACATGTGTCCCATCAATAGATCCGATGACGTTCGGCATCCTCCCCAGTGTATAAAAGGCATTCTTTATTTCAGGGAGTTCAGCTGGACTGGGGAAATTGATATACAGGTCGAGGAATTGCAACATCCCGTCCAAGACATTGCGAATGCCCCCCCCTAAACATCGTTTGCGACATCCTACCAGGAGTAGCCATGGTGTACTGGAAGGTACCAGTAGCAAAGAAGTGCAGGGCTGCCATCACCTATACCTCTGGGGTCAGTGCTGTAGGGTATGTCCGGCCAGGTAGCAGATGTGGCGCCAACTGCTCCGCCAACTCCGCAATCAGTGGCCTGGTGAAGCGGTACCGTCTGATGCAGTCGCGTTCCTGCATGGTTGCAAGGTCTGGGAACGGACGATGGACATCTGGTGCCCTGCAGTACAGAGATGCACAAAGGAAGATTGTCAGTTCATCCACCCATGTGGCCATGACCACGATCACTATCACATGCTAGTTCATGACATTACACAATGTACTGAGGTGTGTGCTGTAGGTCGTGGACACATATATCACCTACAAGACCACCAACTCATATCTCAATTCCACATGTCCACATGAGTCCCATGTAGTGCAATGGCCAATCATCTGGCTGTGTCACCCAACCTATGTGCTGCTGCAACGTTCCAAATACACACCACAGTGACAATTGAGGCCTCATGTCTCCCAGGCATCACAGATCTTTCCCATGCATAAACCTGGCTCCCTGTATTGCCACATCAACACAGCAATGGGCATGGCGTAGCACGTACACACCCCAAGGCAAGCGTAAGTCCCACAGGTAGTGGCCACTGTTGTTCCTGCTGGCCCTACATGTGCGTCTCTTAGAGACACATCCCATCAAGGTTGATGCATATACCACATGGATGTGGAGACTGTCACCCATTGGGAACATTTGATCAGACACATCTGAGACACAACATGCACACAGACTGTGTGTTCACATCAGTATTGTGGCTACAGGTCTCACTGTGACATACATGCCATCACCCCCAGGACTCAGGGTGTATGTGACCTGTCCTAAACATATCCAACCTAACACTGTGGCCGTGACTCATGCCCATTACTGTCCAATTGCACATCACAGTGGTAATGTGCACAACACACAAAGGATTCTGCCCCCGTGTACACGTGCACAGCCTGGGAGTGGCTGCACAAAGTGCTAGCCAAAAAAACAGATGTGGCCCCCCAAACACCAATGGAATGCAGCCTTACATGCCATGGGACACTGTGTGGCCAATGCTGTAGTGTGGTAGGTGTGCACAGGTGTCCCTGGCCAATATATGTGTGTTGCATCCGTATAATAGTCACACTAATGAGGTCCGATGCGGGTGACACTGCGCACGCATTGCACGGGTCATGTCCGAGCCGTGCGTACGCTTTGTCATTGAATGCAATGAGGTCCGACACGGGTGACAATGAGTACGCATTGCACGGGTCATGTCCGAGCCGTGCGTACGCTTTTTCATTGAATGCAAAGAGGTCCGACGCGGGTGACAATGCGTACGCATTGCACGGGTCATGTCCGAGCCGTGCGTATGCTTTGTCATTGAATGCAATGAGGTCCGACGCGGGTGACAATGAGTACGCATTGCACGGGTCATGTCCGAGCCGTGCGTACGCTTTGTCATTGAATGCAAAGAGGTCCGACGCGGGTGACAATGCGTACGCATTGCACGGGTCATGTCCGAGCCGTGCGTATGCTTTGTCATTGAATGCAATGAGGTCCGACGTGAGTGACAATGCATACGCATTGCACGGGTCATGTCCGAGCCGTGCGTACACTTTGTCATTGAATACAATGAGGTCCGACGCGGGTGACAATGCGTACGCATTGCACGGGTCATGTCCGAGCCGTGCGTACGCTTTGTCATTGAATGCAATGAGGTCCGATGCGGGTGACTATCATGCATACGCGTCGGGCAGGCATGGTCCGAGACAGGCGTACGCCTTGGCCATTGAATCATATGGAGACGGGTGCATGTGTATTCAAAATACGCGTTGTACAGTCAGTTGAACGAGCCGGGCGCACCCATTGGCTCAGGACTGTCATGGAGACGGATGTGGATTCAAAACTTGTACGAGTTGTGCACTGGAAATTCAGTTGGATGCCTACAACAATGTTGCAATTTCAAGTGTTCCATGAAGGTGAAGATTTGAACGATGCGGAAGGCATGTACGAGTCGTACTTTTAGATGGATTGGCCTGATTCATAGAATGCGACCGTGTTGGACCTATCACTTGGGACACATGGCACAGAGTCTGCCTCTGCAGCACAGATATAAGGCCGGCTGGCCCCCAGGGAGCTCACTTGCCTGCAATACATGCTACTGGACCACATCCCTGCCACCACTGCTGTTGTCTCTGCATCCTCTGGCTCCTGCTATGGCACGTACTCTGGAGAGGGCCCCAGCCTTCACTGAGGAGGAGAACCAGGCCCTGCTGGACGGGCTCCTTCCAGAGTACAGAAAGCTCTATGGGAAACCAGGGGAGCAGGTGAGTGTGCAGTCCACTGACTTCCTAATTATGTATGTTGTTTGACTAGCAGTACTAGCAGTGTGTACACCAGTGGCAAGCATTCTCACTGACTACTTTCATCCCCCAAAGTGTGTAGGTACATGTAATGAATAGTTTTCCTGCTGCTAAAGTGAATTATTGCAAGCCTAAACTATCCAGGCATTGTTAACATGTCAGACATGCAGGTGATTTTTCCTTCCCCATGGTTGCACTACCTGTGTAATTTATTTCCCTTTGTGATGATGACATGTATATCCAAATGTGTGCTGCACAAATCTGGGGCATGTGTGTTAATGTACTTTTCACTTTGTCCTCCTCACAGGTTGATGCCCACCAGAAGCAGGAGATCTGTCTGACCATCGCCCGGGCTGTTTGTTCTGTGGGGGTCTACAAGCGCCGGATCCGCAACTGCCAGAAGAGGTGGCAGGACCTTCGGGGCTGGACCCGGAGGATAGCTAGAGTCCAGCTGAAGCTGTCACCTCCACGCAGGAGGGGTGGACACCGGACCCTGACTCCCCACATGCTCCGTAGCCTGGTGGTTGTCTTCCCGGACCTGGATAGGCAGCTGAAGGCCAGACAGCAGCAGGAAGGGGGTGAGTCCATGTCTGATCTGTGTACTATGTCTAACATGCAAATAGCAGTCTTTTGTCCTGGTCACACTTCCACATTACGTAGGTCTTGTAGTACAAAACTCAGGTCCCTCAATTGTGTGATGCACCCTTCTCATCTGTTCCACAGGTATGGCCCCTCCAGTCTGTTGCTTGTGTCACTAGGGCACTGTGTCCGTGCAGTCAGCTATGCTTCAGGTACCGGTCAGCATCAGTTCCCGTGAATCTGTTGTGTGTTTCATGGGTGGGTCAATTGTTTACACAATGCCTGAGATCTGGCATGTGATCTGTGTGTGCCCTTGAGATGTGTACAAATTGCTGGTCTGACTCGCAACATGTGGCTGGGGTATTCCAAACAAACCCATGCAGCAGGGGACTCCAATTTTTGGGCCTCAGGAGTATGTATATCAAGAATGTCACACTTGCTCAGCCACCTGACTACTGTCCATGGCCAAACACTGTTTCACGTAGTCCTGGGCAGTCATGCCCCCTCAAGGGCATTTAGAAACACTCTGTAATCCCACTCCTGTGTATGAAATTGCAGGTTGTGCTTAGTGACACGTGCCCTCAGGTGTCTTCCTCTGTGTCATTATGGTGTGGCTTGTTGTTACGTACAACTGGGGTGTCCATGATTCAGAGGGTCAGCATGACATCTGCGATGTGACTGTGAGAGACAAGACCTGTGTGACATATAGGTGTGTGATCATCTGACAGCGCACAATGGTGTATGCAACTGTGTCGTTCATGCAGATGGGTTACATGCATGGCAGACTGTGATGTGTTAATGTACAGGGATTTGTGTTTGCTGAGACTCATATGTATGATTTGCATGATGTGGGGTCTTCTGGGTCCTGGATATGTTGTTTGCATGGGATGGGCAAGTGCGCCGGTCATCTGCAGAGTTAACTTTACCCCTGAGCTAGGATTGTGAGTCAGTGCATATTGTTGTTGTCTGGATGCCCTGCCCCTGTGACATGAGACAGTGTTGACTGACTTTCAGGGCATCCCAGTGCCATGGCATTTAACTTGCTATGAGTGAGCCTGCATTGTGTTCAAGTGTGCACCATGCACCCCATTGTGGCATTGCCCATCAGGACATGAGTACATCATAGTGTGTGTTGCTGGCATGCATCCCAAGCATGTGAAATGAGTCTCTGCCCATCCCTTCATCCGGACACCTGTACTGAGTCAGTAGCAAGAGGTGTGCTGTGTGTATAGTGAAATACTCCTACATGTTCACTTGCATGTACAACTAATGTGTGGGTGGTGCATGTTGGCACATTGGGGTGTTGGCATCCAACATGCAACGGACATATGTGTGAAAGTCAAGGAGGGATATGTGTGCCATGGCTGATGTTGAGAATGACAATTGCCTTATCCTAAACAGTGTTGGCACTTTGAGCTGTGTTCAGCTGATGATGCCAGGGCTTGCCCTGTGATGTGATGTACTCACTGTGGTGTGTGCAGTCGGTGCAGGTGACTGATGTTGTTCTCTTACTTCCTATTCCTATCCAGATACATCCACGGCCACAGGAGGGGACAGCTCCACGGACCAGGAGGAGCCACAGAGACTTACAGGGACAGAAGGAGAGGAGTCGGGTGGACGCAGTGGCATGGAGGGCGAGTGGAGCCACACAGAGGAGTCGTCAGCACCATCACTCCAAGCTGAGGGCCACAGCAGCTCTGAGGATGACTCCCTTGTGGAGGCGGGTATCAGCAGCCACCAAACCCCAGCTAGTGAGGCTGTCCCTACCCCCGCCACCGCCTCCGCCACCACCACCCCCCTCCCATCGGCTCCCATCCCAGAGGTCCCTATGGGCTTCCTTGTTCGTGAGCATGTCTCCTTTGTGCCAGGCACCGCACCCCCTTCCCCTGTGTCCCCTGCTGAACTGAGTGAGGAGTCTGTGGAATTACTTCTACAGATCCATGTAGGGCAGACGTCGATGCTGAAGGTCCTCCATGCACACACAGGTCTGTTGACACAACTGGTGTCATTCATGGAGGGCATTTCCTCGGGCATGTCTGCCCTACAGAGGACCAATCAGTCCGTGGTCTCCTCCCTGACAACAGCAGTGTCCCTCTTCCAACAGTCCCACACCCCTCCTAACCCTGCACCACCCATGATTCCTAGCACCCTACCTGTCCCAAGCACAGAAACCCCCAAACCAAGGCCTAGACGTGCACACAAGCAAGCTCCAGGGGACTGATTCCACACTCACAGGGGCTGGTTTGCAGACACACACACAGTCATCCACAACCACTCCGCAGTCCTCCAAGACCTCTCCCTCCCAGCCCCCTTCCCTTGCCTCACCTGCAACCCCATCCCCCCAGAAGTTCTTCCTCTGTGACCTTGGCCTCTTGCCCACTGACCCTGCAGATCCTGATTACAAGGGGAAGAGGAAGTCCCCACACACAGAAGGGAGTGCCCCTCACACCCGGACACCCTCTACCAGGTGCAGTAAGACAGACACCCCCACCCGCAAGTCCCCCCGGTGCCAGAAGAGCAAGACCCCCCCACCACCACGCAGCTCCAAGGCAAAGTCTCCGTCCTCCATCCCCCAGGCCACCACTCCAGAGGTTCCCCCGCCACTCCCTGCCCCGGGTTCCCCCACCCACAGATACACCATACCCAAAATGCTAAGGCCATTCCCCCCTAGCACTTGCTCCTCCACACCTGGTCAGACAGTTAGTGCCACTGATGTGGGGACCGTGCCCCCCCCCTGCCCTGCCGACCTCACCTGTTCCCCATTCCGCTCCCATTGATGTAGGCACTGCTTTGGAGTCCACGACCACCCCATCTGACTTGGGCACTGCAGTGGTGAGCCAATCCACTCCATCTGACCTGCCCACTGGAGTTGTGCCCGCACCCCCACCATCTGACTTGTGCCCCACAGTTGTGACAGCAACTACCTCTTCAGTCAGCTCCACTGCAGTTGCAAGTGTCTCGCCTGCATCCCCCACCTCTTCACTGCCTCCTTCTGCTGCACCCTGATCCTGTCCCAGCGGTGCCTGGCCTGCCCCCATGTATGCCCCTCCGAGGGGATGACCTCGGTCCTTAGCAGTGCAGGCAAGCAAGGTGTGACAGTTGTCACTCTACTTCACTCCTTGGCATTTGGACATGGACTGGCCATTGGCCTTTTGTTTGCACAGATGCTTAACTTTTAAAATGCTGAATAAAGCTTTTTTCTTTCTCCCTGGGAACTAGATTTCGCTGTATATTATGTTGATGATGTGTAACATGCCCTTGCACCTGTGATGCTTTGTTTACAATGTTGAATTCTGATGTGTTGCTGTGAGGTACTCCCTGTGGTCCATGAGATATGTAGCCTATTCTGGTGGGTATCCATGTCATCCTTTGCAGCTACCTGGGTGTGTCAGGATCAACTATTTGTGGACATCTCTCTGTGAGCATTTCATTTGCATGGTCACATCTGTGGCTTGCACCCCTACACATATGATGTGCTTCCCATTGTCCAATTTGTCACTTCCACATACTTTGTGCTCATCAACACCGGACCTACAGGTGTGGGCATCATTTTAATAGGAGCAACTGGGTCCTCTGTGCAACTTGCTAGACATATGTTTTGGGTATGTGCAGATGACTTAGGGGAGACTCACGTACCCAGGCTGTTGTGACCAGAGCCTACATTGTATGGTAACTGATGGCTGACTGACCAAGTGTTCTGCAGACATGAGTGGGACTTGCGGTGAATATGTTTGGCACAGCTGAGCTCCGACAGGAGTTGGGTCCCCTCAAGTAAGTGTGTTTTCCAGTGACATGGCCTGGGCCCATGGTGTGTGTTGTATGAGCATGTGTGTGTGTCCACATCCCTGTTCATACACAGACAGTGTTCCCTTGATATGTTCCTGTTGTTGATGCTTGCTGAGTGGCACTGGGTTCATCCCACTACTTTTCCAATGGGCTACCAGATGTGTGGGTGCATGACACACTACTGTTAATTGGTGTATCATCATTGGGATTTGTCAGTTCTGAGTGGTGATGATGTTGTCAGACACAGATGGGACACGGTCAGGGTTCCTCAAGGCACCTGTTCATTTGCTAAATCACGTAGTTGTCCCTAGGTGGTAGTTTTCAGTGATTAAGACATTTGTATGTGTGTGTGACTGCTCCCACTTGTCGGGTTCATGGCTGCGATGCTGGCAGGTGTCAGCATGTGTGCCTTGTGGTTCTCCTTGGCATCTGCATTGTCCTGGGACTGTGGCAGGGATTCTGAAGGTTACGTGAGCATTGAGGTCATGGCCATGTACCGCATACTGTGCAGTATGTCTATCATGCCCCAGGGCTGTGAACTGTCCTTGTGTGATGTGTCTGTGCACCTTAGTTCCTCCCAACATTCCTGTGTTTGTCATGGGTGCATGTGCAATGTCACCTGTCCATGTGAGCTTCACAGATACACATTGTTACAGTTCAGGGTGTGTGGTGTTGAGGGTGGACTGATGTGAATGTTTGCATGGGTGGTCCCCTAGCTCCCATTTGTCCATGGATGAGGGGCCATGCTGAGTGATTTGTGTTCGTGTATGTGTGATGTACGTTTGTGGCACAGGACACATGTCTGGGTTTCCCAGTTTGTACGACATCTGCCTTTGTCATCACAGTGGAGGTGTCATGCATGCTTGTGTCACCCCAATGTCTGATCCCTGGGGTAGTGGTGGCGTGTGTCAGTCTCTTGCTGTGTTAGTTGGTGTTCATTCCAGCTTGTGTCACATGTGTCTGTTGTGCTTCCTCTCATCTCCCAATGCCTGATTGCCCACTGAGGGTGTCCCAATGATGGTTTACTTTTGTATGGCACTGTGTCCACATCTGTGTCACTGTGGTTCAGCCCCCCTCATGTGTTGTGTAGATTCCTGGGGATACTGTTACACACACACACACATGCTGTGTCAGATGTGCAGTGTGAGTTTGCCTGTTTGTGTTTGTGCATCTGCACCAGTGCATTGGTATTGCTGTTGTGGGCCTTTGTCTGGATGCTGTTTCTGTGATTTTGCATGCTGTCCCTGTGAGTCATATCACATCATTGTGCACATTCATCCTGGTTGTTAGGTGCCATTTCTGGCATGGAATGTGAGTTTGGGATCTGACACCTACAGTCTACACATGTTGTTTTGATTGGTGTGTCTATTTTCGAGATGTGTGCATGCTTGGTGATGGTCACTTCTGCTGTTGTGTCATTGTACGCTGTATGCATTGTCAGCCCCCATGTGTGGTGCTTGTCTGCACATGGCCGAGAGTGTGTTATGTTTTCACAGCACTGTTAGCCTCACCACATCTCTGTGTGTATGGGACACAACCACTAGTTTGCCCCAGAGGTGTTTGATGTCTTGGGAGCAGGGATCATACATGCTGTTTGTTATCTGCAGCTTTGACCATGATGACACTTACCTTTTGGTCACTGTGATGAGGGGGGTTTAGTTCCCATCACCACAATGCTCAACATCTGCTGCATTTTGGAAGCCCCCACTTAACTTCTGTTCTAAACAGTGAGGGGGTGTTATTTTTACATTGCCACAGTGCTATGGTGAGGCTTGCCTTGTGTATGTCACACTCATGTGTTGGTCACACATGTGCTGCAACTTACATTGTATGCTTGTAGACATAATCACTGTTGTGGGCATTTGTCACAGACTACAAACTGTTGACATGATGTTAGGGGGGATGTATTTTGCGGACATACCTGATGTTGGAGTATGCTGGATGTGTTGCGCATCACCCATCCTATGTGTGGGGGTGGCAGGGGTGATGGGCAACATCAGCCCTATGTGTGGGGGTGGCAGGGGTGATGGGCAACATCAGCCCTATGTGTGGGGGTGGCAGGTGTGATGGGCAACATAGTCCCTATGGGTGGGGGTGTCAGGTGTGATGGGCAACATCAGCCATATGGGTGGGGGTGGCAGGGGTGATGGGCAACAGGTCCCCCGTGAGTGGGAGTGGCAGGGGTGATGGGCAACATAAGCCCTATGAGTGGGGGTGGCAGTAGTGATGGGCAACAGGTCCCCTATGGGTGGGGGTGGCAGGAGTGCTGGGCAACAGGTCCTCTATGAGTGGGGGTGGCAGGGGTGATGGGCAACATCAGCCCTATGTGTCGGTGTGGCAGGGGTGATGGGCAACATCAGCCCTATGTGTGGGGGTGGCAGGGGTGATGGGCAACATCAGCCATATGGGTGGGGGGTGGCAGGGGTGATGGGCAACAGGTCCCCTGTGAGTGGTGCTGGCCATGCAGCCCCTATTGTTAGTGGCCAGGATGTGGATCCCCTGTGTGTGAGTGCCATTTTGTGGGTATGTGTCGCTTGTTTATGTGGTAGGTGTCTGACTTACCGCCTGCGCCGTCGTCGTCGGTTCCTGATCTGGTCATAGATGCAGAGTACTGGTATGACCTGCGCGATGGGATTCATGATGTGTTCGTGTCGTACACGCTGCTTGTTGCTCCGTCTCGTACCCGCTGCAAGCTGCTCCGTCTCGTAGCCGTGCATTGATTTGTGGCGTGAATCGTAGCTGATATGCTTGTTTTACGGATGCTGTGACGTGCCGTACGTGATGACCCGTCCGGCGCGTAGGAAGTACGCATCGTACTTGTCATGCCGGAAACTGCTATGGATACTGCTTCCGGGCGACTCGGTTCATCGTTAGGCGTTACGGCTCGGACGGAGAATGGAGCTTGATTCACAGCCTACGTGTCAGTCGTGTTTTTGGCAGTTATGCGCATCGTACTTACTCTACAGGACGGACTGGCTCCGGGTACGTGTCGGTAGCACGGTAAGGCTATGGACAGCTGTCCGACCGGCTATCGGAATCGGCCCCTACATTTTTGCAAACGATATTAAACACTTCATTATTTTTAAAATCGATATTACTTACCTGAAGTCGATATTCTTGACCATGATATTCTTGCTGCCGATATTTCTGAACCACGATATATATAACTCGATATTTGTGGAGGTATGAATTTCTACTGACAGAAAGACCTGTTGGGGTGGGCACAGGAACTTAATTACCTTCAAAGGAGCCTACCTTGTCACAAGTAAATGTCAGGTCACTTTTGGAAAAGCCCAAGCCTTTGTTTGCATAGTCAGACTACCACCAGCCCCAGTGGGAGGGACATTACATCCTGTGTGACTACAGGACACAAAAAAGCTGCAAGCGGCCTTTTTCTTGAAGTACACAACTGACCACTAACAACTGGAATGAACTGGACCCTGTTGTTGGCCTCTGACTGACACCCTGAGAGTCTCTAGTATGCCTCCCCTGAGATACTGGGGGCCATAGAAGTGTACTCCTGGGGTTATTTATTACTCGATATTTGTGCACCTCAATATTTTTCACTCAATATTCTGTCTGCACACCCAAAAAAAGGTAATCATTTGTGCTTTCGTAACTGCTGATATATTTTCGATAATTTGTGCAATACCTTTACAGATATTTATATTTTGTAGTGTGTTAAACAAAAATTGCATCCTAGCGCCTTTCCTTGCACACTCCCTGTACTCCAGAATGATTGTCATATAGTTCACTTTACAAAATGCTCACAGTTTAAACCCAAAGAAAGAAAACACCATTCTCTATAATTAAAGAAGAAGCAGCAATTTGACAAAAGACATACCCTAACATTTTACCTCTATCTTTGAACACACAGCAGATGTGCCAAGATGAAAACAACATGTAAAGGCATCTTTATTGATCATTCACCTTCTGAACTCCATCATGATTATTTTTTGGGTGCTACAGCACCCCTGCACCCCTTCTTCCAGTGCTCATGGTAGGTGGCCTTTAGGAAATAGTAGCACTGCACTGGCATCCTGTAAAGAAGACTCATTTTTAGGTCTAGTTTGCCAGTGCAGCTGTCATCAGATCTTATGTGAACAAACCTAAAAAATGGGGGTTTGGGGTACTACAGAGAAGAACTTTGGCTTCATCCACATGTGGATGGACACCAGTACATGTTCTGATTGGCCCAGAATTGTGTGCTTCTGCAAAAAAAGGAAAAGGGCTTTCCATCCATTCAGCTGTGATTATTTAGTTTGTTTATCCAGCAGTTTAAATCAACAGTGGTTTGGCTGCCTTTAGAAGGCTCATTAACAAACATTAAGTATCAAGCTTAAAATAGGATAGAGCTTGACCTCTCTGGGGTACGTACATGGCAATGTTAATCTATTAAGGTGTCTTAGGGCCTTATTACGAGTTTGGCAGTCTGTGGGATGCTGTACTCGCGATCCAACCGCAGCAAGCTCACAGTCCGACCGCCATATCACGTGATGGTCAGATTACCTTTGCAAAGACTGGCGGCGAACTGCAGACACCGCCAGCCAAATCCAACCATGTCGGCTGACGAATAGGCCAATGAGGATGTGTTAGGCTCAGACCGCCAGTATAACTCCCGGCCCAATTATGAGTTGCTTTACAGCAGGCATGACCGTGGCTTTCCAACCACCATATCCGAGATGGCGATAAGGCCGAAACTCACCACTACTCACCTCCACACATCTTCGGCAGTCATGGAGCCCATCGGATGCATCCTGCCACTGCTATACCTGCTCAATCACATCCAAAACCCACTCCTTTGCAGACGAAATCGGCGGTAAGTCATACAACTACCAGTTTCCATTGACTCCTCAGCAAAATGAAGCCCCACCATGGGACAAGCAAGGGAGTTGAGGTCCCTAAGTAATTCACACATTACAGGGACCCTGTCTGGAATTGTTTCATAAGAATCATTAAAAATACATCTGTAGGATGCCCTCCTAGGCCAAAACACTGGTACTGCACAGGCACATCCTCATCAATATCACACATATTAATGTCTGTCACACATATATTTTACTCTTTATCACCTGTCTGCCATGTTACTGCTGATTGTCACTGTTCATGAAGCCTACCATTTCTGAAGTGTTGGTAAAGTGAGATTGAAGTGACTATAACTACCATGAGGCCCTGTCACTCCAACTCTTTGTGCATACAGTGACGGTCTGCCGCCATTGGGTAACTGCCGTTTGTTAACTGCCACTGTGAGACAGCGTGTACAACTGGGTGGTGGTAATATGCTCAGTGGGTGAACCGTGGACCTGACGGCATAGGTGGAAGCAACAGCAACATTGGAGACCGCTGCGGTCCTGGCGGGAAGAGCACTGTGGCTGCGGTCGACATTTCAGACAGGTCAAATCGTAATATAGTGAGCGGCAGATCGCCAGCGAAGCGTTGTTGTAGGGGTCAGGGCCACGACGTTCAGGTGGTCGGACTGCCAAACTCATACTCAGGCTCTTAGATAAGTAGGTAATTTACATGTTTGTTTTTCTCTGTCTGTAGCACAGATGGGAGGAGGAGGACAGCCACGATGAATGCATTGCGGTTAACATTAGACTTCGAATTATAGTTGTGTGTTTAAGCAGTATGGAATTCCCAGAGCTACAGTAATCTGCATGCATTTTGTATACTTTAAACATGACACTCCTTGAATGAATGGTGTTTTTTCTTATTAATTCCCACAAAACCTTTATTTGATTTGATTGATTAGAACACAGCCATTTGCTTGATCCGAGTGTTCAGAAATTCAAATGGTGTGAGATGTACTAATGTTTATGAAATGTTTGCATAACTATGTACACAACCATGGTGTAGTGTACATTGCAGGCTCAAACAAGCTGGGATACAAAGCACTTTGTAAACTATTTACAAGCAGCTCACTCTATATGCCCAGCTGCTGGCAAGAGCATCTACCCCCTTTCTAAGGTGTTGCCCATTTTAAAAGTGAATGTGAATATGGCACAACAAAAAGCAATACCAAATAAATAATTAATTTTTCCCCTGCATCATCCCTCGAAATCCCCCCTTACTTGGCCCCACCACCCCACTGCTGTTACCTGCACGGACCGCAGCTGATCCTAAGCCATTCTCACTTCTCTGGAGCCAGTTGCTGTAGCCATCCCACAGCTCTCCCAACTTAGGTCACTAACCATCTCCCACCGCTTGTCTCAGGAGTAGTTTTTAGAGCAAGGTTTTTCACTACAGACCCCCATGCTTCCTCACCCCTCGCAACACAGACACCACCATGAACAAGACCATAAGCAAGCAGCAAATCCTTGTCTTGAAGAACAAGCAAGTGGACCCCTGACACTGACAGGTCTGGAGCCATCTGTCCACTCAGCTAAAATGCACATCTTGCCTGTTAAATTGCACAGCGCCCTAGGGTTTGATTCCATGTGCCGTAATTTGCAGATGCATTACTTGAGTCCAGAATATATCAAAAGGATGAGGGGCCATATTATCATGGAACTGCAATAACATTATCGCCGCGCTAGCGACAGGAAACTGCTGCTAAAGCAGCGATAATGGGCTTGATAATATGCCCTTGTGAATTTCCATAGAAGCCCAGGTTCTGGGCTTCTATGGGAATGGCTTCTCATGGACCACTGCCTACTCTTAAAAAATTAAACGTAAACGTTTCATTTTCTTTTTTTCAAACACATCCTGTTTTTCTTGAAGGAAATTGGACTACATTAAAAAAAAAAAAAAAACATTGCTTTATTAAAAAACAATCACAGACATGGTGGTCCGCTGACCCCAACTGATCTGTGTGATGGCTGCAATTCCTAGTGGGTTGCAAACTGCAAACTGCTTCATTAACATTGATGAGGTAGTTAAATTTTTGACCTCCCAAGAATCACTATTATTTTAAAAATAAAGCTGGAAATCGCAATTCCTAATGTTGATACTTCTGGCCCTTAGCTCTTTCATGGGATAGGAGGAATCAGGTTTTATTATGCAAAACTGTGTTTTAAACACTATTCTTTATTAAGATGTACTCTCTAACAAGTGTATTGATGTACAAGGGATGTGCTCAGGACTAGTGCAAGGATTAGCAAAAACTGTATTTTGATGTTGGCACAATAGCTGCAGTTTTTCTCCAACATTGGCAAAGCAAATATGGCCGGCTTTCATTTAATAACACCATTTGTTTATTTAACACTTGTAAATAGCATCTGTGAATGCCCATGTTTGTGTGCTTTGGCACGTTGAGATCAGACCTATTGTGATGGCCAATGCTTGTTTTCACTGGCAAACGTCAGAGAAGGGAAAAAATACAAGTAGCCCAGAGCTCTACTCATAAAGCACAGACGTAAGCTTTAGCTGCCAATTGACCTAGTATCATGTGTGACAGTTTCAGCCAGTCCTGCCCCTGTAGCCTGTAGTATGTTGCATTCTGGAACATATGTTTTTTCTTTCAACATTGAAAGTATAGGCTCAAAATTCCAAACATGCTATTGACTAAAAAATCATGACTGGCACAGACATGCCAACTCATGCGGTGCCACCATGTGGCAAATAATATTTGCTTCCTTCACACAGTTACCCAGTGAGAAGGTGATATCACATGGTGGAAAGGAAAACAAGCTGAAAACCATTGTAAACTGTGGATTTCCAGCTCGTTTTTGGGAGCTTTGAACTACTGGTGTACATTAAGGAATGTGCAAACACCCCAGGACATTGGCACCAGCCTCAGAAAGCTTTTTTATTTTGGAAAGAGGGTGTTCAGGGGCAGGGCGGGGTAAAAGTGCCTTTTAGATACTTCTCAAGCAAAAGTAATGAAAGATGGACGGAATGCTGAACAATGCAAACATTTACCCCCAGTCAAAGGGATCTGGGTTTAATCCATTGTTCTGTTTCTCACCACACCACCCCAGTTTGGACCCAGTCATGTGCAAATCAGTCTTGACCCTGTTCCTCATGGGAACAGTCCAGCCAAAACTGCCAAGCCAGGTCTTCCCTGAACCGCAACAAGATTTTTGTGACTAGGGGTGAATGCTTGCATTGTTCAGCATTCCGTCCATCAGTTGTTCCTTTTGCTTTTCTCACCCTAAGTGGGAAGGGTATTCTCAGACGTAGATCCCGTGCTCACTGCGCCACTGGATTCAAGCTAGCCTGGCTGATTTGGTGTAATGCGCCGAAACCAGTCCCAAGATGCTTGTTTCTGGTCCAGGGAGGACCTGGCTTGGCAGTTCAGGCTGGACTGTTGCCATGAGGAACAGGGTCAAGACTGATTTGCATATGGCTGGGTCCAAACTGGGGTGGAGCCACCCGAGATCAAAAGAACAATGGATTAAACCCAGATCTTTGTATTGGAGGTGAATGTTTGCATTACTCAGAATACCGTCCATTATTTGTTCCTTTTGCTCTTAGATAATTCTCAGCACTAGGCCTGGCTCCCTCCAATGCCTTTGCACCATCCTCACACTGTAAATTTAGTATTTTAGTTGGAAGGTCTACTGGCAGATGGTGTGCAGATAAAATGGGGAATGGGGTTAATTGAAGTTTGCACATTAATCCTTCATGTGTGCTGTTTTATAATAAATCAAATTCGTGAAGAGACATGGCACACATAACTCTGGTGGTTAATGCACTTCCTGGCGAAGTAACTTAATAATATAATACATAACAACCTGCTGGATAGACATAATATGTGCAGCAGGTGCCTTAAACCCTGCTTTTAAGTTCGATCGTCCTGCTGCTGCTCAACACGATCAATGGCAATCATTGACAAAGTCAATAGGTATAGGTTCATAGTACACAGGCATGCAGAGATTATGGACCTGATATCCAGTTTCGCGGAAAGGTTCACAACGCCAAAACTGCGTCAGAATCTCTGCGCGCTCAGTTGGAGCTCCGCCCACCTCATGACGATGTGGTATCAGTTTTGATGGTGCGATATTGGTTGTGGTGGTGGTATACGTGGTGGTACTGGAATTGTTTTGCCATTTGTGATAGTATTCATGCTGGTGGTGTTAGTGGTGGTAATTGTAGTGGTGGTATTGGTGGCAATGGTGATGTTAGTGGTACTGTTGGCTGTGGTGTTGGTGGTTTCGGTGGTGCCTAGCGATGATGTATTGGTGGTGGTACTCAAGTTTGTTTTCTTAGTAGTAGTAGATGGTGATATTGGTTGTGCTAGTTATGAAACAGATAACCTGCTGAATCCCTGGTTGACACACAAATCTAATTATGACACCTTTTTGAGAGACAAATGACAAACGTGCACAATTTGTTCTCACTATATGTTGTGGAATAATGAGAATTTGATCATGAAAAGACTTAGTTACTGCATCGTAAAAAGCATGCAGAAGAGTATAGAGTAGACAAAATTACATGTCGAATAACAGGTTCATGTTTACTAAATTACAATGGTTTATTCTTTTAACGTGGAATAGAAATGTGAATGTGATGATTCACGTGCTATAGAGATTATGTTAACTATTGACTTTTAAATAATGATAAATGTGATGAATTAATTAAACTAATGTAATTTAGATGACATTGTGTGTGTATTTTAGGCATCGCATATTTGGATTCCATGCTTTGCATATGCGAAAATGTGCACTAAGTGGTGAAAGAAAGATTGGTGCTGCTCGTTTATAGTAATCCTAAATTCTTTAAAACGTCCACAGAATAATCTTGATGAATGTACCAACGAATATTGCTAGAAATTATTTTGTTTCTTTAGATTTTGAAATGATTTTACATTTTAGAACTTTGGTAATGTAGTAACGTGTTATAGTTACACATGTTGAATGCAAAGATTCTAAAATGCTTCATGAGTGAAATGAATTGGGAAGCAATATGTAAATGTTTAAAAACTCTACATGAAATGCATATTTCCATTATTTTATATTGTGTAATTCCTGAACAAAACTTAATTTAGGCCTGCCTTTTCTTTCTATTGCTCAATTACCTTCTCATAGAAGGACTATACAAACTTGCGATGCGAGACTAAACTATGTTTCATAGAATGAGTTCCCATGCTTATGCTAGGACTACTTACTATTTAATTTGTACATTAAGAACACCTGCCATGTGAAACTGTCCTGTTGAACTCACTCCTGAGCCGTTGCTAAAGGACTATTGTTCACTCCTTCCAATTTTGAATAGTTCGACAGCTTACGTGATGATCACCACCTATTTCCTAGAAAATGTGTCTTCTCTATGCTGAATGGCGATCATCCTATACGTACTGACCAATGGACTGAGTGGTCTGACCAGATGAGGTGACCCAGGAGGTGTCAACTAGGAACTTTGGAAACTATATCACATGTTGGATTGATGATAAGTCTCTCTCTTTTTAGCCACTTTCCACAGAAGATCTTGCTTCCTTGTGGACGTGCAGACACTCTTTGATAACGCATATGCGGTGTACAAAATTCCAGGACTTCTTTCCCTCTTGGGAGAGTGGTTTTGATCTGAGAGGATTCATGCCCTTTCCTGAACTCTTCCTCTTGTAGATTGGTCATTGATAAAGAGATACATTTGATTACTCTGCACTCCTAAATTCAAATGCCTGATATTGATGCATTTACTTCTTAATTTACTGATAAATTCTAACAATCCTCAAATCATGTTTCAGTCTCTCTATGACTTGTCTCCAATTATTGATTGTGCAGTCCAGTTTGAGTATTAATGAGGGATGGGGATTCAAATAGCGAGATCTCTGGTCAGCAGATACTAATGTTACTATTTTGCATAGCTCTAACTGAATTATTGGTTTGCATGATTCTAGTCTGACTGACTTTCTTCAACAGATTTGGTCTAGCTGTGATAATTCTGTATTTGTATAGTCTAGTCTTGAGAGTTATATATATGAATTTAATTATCAATCGGTAGGTCAGTTACCAAATTCCAGGTCCTCATTGGATAACTGGATTGGATTCCCTATATCTGACCCCTCTCGGCTTGGTTAAACGATCCATCGGGGGACCAAGTAAATGACTCCGAAGCGTAGTGTAAAGAGATAGTGAGAGAAGTAAATGGGCTTAGTACTAGCATTGGTAGTAGCAGTATTGGACGTAACAGTATTGATGAAGGTATTGGTGTGATTTGTCTTGATGATGATATTGCTGGGATTGTTAGCAGTGTTATTGCTTTTGCCAATGCTTACAGTGGTGTTGGTTCTGTAGTTTTGGTAGTGGTGCTTGTGAGAAAATGCCCCTTTTTGTTTGGTCATCCCTATTTTAGGCTGATGTTTGCTGGTTTTTAGACACTGCACACGGGGGTACTGCTATCCAGTGCCCATTGTATGTCCTATGACCCATAAAACATGTAGAAAGTGGCTAATCCCTGATTGGTGCATGGTTTCACACCTACCAGTGTAGCTTAACTGCTGTAGTTTAAACCTGAAGCTCAAAATAACCCTTTTGATAAGGAAAAATCCTCCCTTTAAGCATCAACAAGTGACCCCTGTGTAAGGTGTGTAGCCCAAAAGGTAGGGCACATGGTTTTAGAAGTGGAACATGTAGAAATGTAATGTTATCATGCCCCTATAGTGACCATGCCTCAAAAGCTATTTACAATGTGGAAGGTTCTGACTGTCCTATGAGAAAATTAGAGTAGAGATTAAAATATTAATTCTGATATCTTGAGCTTGGGACCATCTAGAAAAATATTTATTTTTTTGTATAAGCTTTATTCGAGACAATTCTCATAAAAGCACATAAAATCAACACAGTTATACAATGATACATTATTACGGATTAAAAATTCATTAAACATAGAGTACAGCTCATACAACATTTGCATATAAAAACCATATTTACAAATAGTATTACATTAATCATTGTTGAGAGGAATACCTTGCTACCTGCTTCCCCCCAGGGACCGTCTTCTAATTGCCCATGCCCAACCCAGGTATTTAGCTACCCCTATGACTATCGAATCCTGAGTTGTTGTACGTAGGATTCTTAGAGCCACTGTGCTGTCTCGTGTCCCCAAGTTTTTGCATACCGGCGAGAGCCATTTTCTCCTCGGATTCACATAAGCGTGGCATACGAAAAGAAAATGGCCTATGCTCTCCTCGGCATTTTCGCATGCTGGACATAAGTTATTGGTGGGTCTGTGCCAGCCAGATGTCAGTTTCTTGAGGGGGATAGATCCTGATCTTAGCTGAAATACAAGTTTCCTGTCCATTGGTACCGTGATGTTGTCCCAGTAATTTTCCAGGGCAGGAAAAAATTTTATCTCCAGGAAGCGACCAGTCATAGAGTCGGCCCTGGTGTCATTCAACATCTTACCGCCAACCCAATCCCAGTATTGTTCTTTAAGGGCTTCTTTGCTAGGGAAGATCTCTCCCTCAGGGTTATTCCAAAGATTTGAAAACCCTAAGTTTACTAACATGGACTTCAGATGTTTTAGCCATTTTATCTTATGGAAGGTATCTTCCTTGATAATCCATTGAAAACCCTCCGCATATTGTCTTATTTCTGGAGTCGTCCAGAGACGTCTCCAGTAAAGGACTGGGCGCAATCGGGCTCTATCTACAATGGTGCGTCTACCCAACTCCAAAAACAGTGGGGTTAAGGGGGTACTCTGTGGGAGTCTTGTAATCCCTCGCATAAACTTGTTCTCTGAAGTCTGAAGAGCCGCTAAACCATCCCAGGCCCATAGCTCCGCGCCATATAATGTGGCACCCAAAACCTTCGCGTCATACACTATTAATGCGGGTTTTATGGGTTTTGTTTTGGATTTGCGGTGTTCCCCCCTTAAAGCACCAGAAAGCTGCTGGTGCTTTAAGACCACTTTATCTACATGGTGCGTCCAGCCAATGCCCTCTGCGATCTGTACACCCAGGTACGTAAATTCTTTGACAATGTCTAACCTACTGCTGTTTAAGGTTACCTTGGGGTAGTTCCTGCGTCCGGGGGAAAAAGCCATTAGTTTTGTTTTTCCCACATTTACCTCTAGCCCATGCTCAGTGCAAAAAGCATCAAAAATGTTTAATGCACGTTGCAGCCCCATGGGGGTCTTAGACAAGATAAGAGTGTCGTCAGCGAACATCAGGATCGGAACCCTGGTGTCCGCTAACGATGGGGCATCAACACTAGCCTTCAGCATCCTCTCAACGATTCCGTTAATAAATAACGAGAAAAGTAAAGGGGCCATGGAACAGCCCTGTCGAACACCCCTTTCCACTGGGAAATCCTCTGTTGTCTCTCCACTTCCACCCCACTGGACTCTAGCGAAGTTGGATTTGTGCAGTCGCATAATTAATGTTAGCAGATCAGCAGGGATCCCCAACTTTTGCAAAACCAACCATAACTTAAACCGGGGGACTAGGTCGAACGCCGTCCGCAGGTCGACGAACGCGACGTACAGGCAGCCCCTTCCCAGTACAACGGTCTTCCACCTTAATATGGTAAAGCGGAAGACCTGATCGATGGTACTGGTTGCTCGCCTGAATCCCGCTTGGTATGGAGAAAGGGCGTTGTTGTCTTCAACCCAGTCCATAAGCTGGTTTGTTACCATTCTCCCAACTACTTTCTGTAAGGTGGCTATTAAGCTTATGGGCCTATAGTTTGCAGGCAGTGAACGATCTCCCTTCTTGTGGATGGGGATAATGGTTGCGCCTTTCCAGAGGTCTGGGACCACTTCCCCCTTGGCTAGGGCATTCGCTACAAGGAGGGTATATCTCGCCCATCTGGTCATATCGTGTTTAAAAATATCAGGTGGAATGCCATCTGGACCTGGCGCCCTCCCACATTTCGCGGAACCAATGGCAATTTCCACTTCTCTAAGGGAGAACAAATCATCGGTTGCATAAACCGGTGTTATACTATCAGCTGCCACAGGATGGTTAACTTCCGCGTACTGAGGTCTGAAGTAATCAACCCAAGCTTCCTCTGCTACATTGTTGTCTGGCTTCGCAGGACCGGCTCCGCTACCCCACTTGATGATTTTCCAGAATGCCCTGGAGTCTTTACTATCAGAGGCCTCTTTTAGTTCGGCCCAGTGGCCTTCATCCCAATTCTTTTTTGCACGATAAATGGCCATCTTGTACAGTTCCCTATTCTTTGTCACAGCGGCGCGGTCCCTATTCCTTATGGCTTGTCCCAGGGCTAATCGTGCTGATCTACAATGACTATCAAACCACCTTCCCACTTCTTTAGATTTCTTCCCTTTCCTTTTTTTAATGAAGAAGCATGGTCTCAGGAGGGAGAATAACTTATTGTGGATTTCGGTGATTCCACTATCCCCTGGAACCACTGGAACCGCTGTTTCCATCGCGGAAATTGCACAATCAACAGCATTATTGATGTAAGTCATAGTGGCCTCGTTTGCCAGTACCTTGGGCCATTTTAACCTGCGTTCATCATTACTCATAACAGGGGTTTCATCGTATATCACTAGAGGGTTGCCCGCACCAGTATTCCACCACCTATGAGTCACACAGAGGGGGTTGTGGTCACTTTCAACCCGGGGCCTAACTGTCATGTCAACAACCCCTTTCCACAGTTGGAGACTGCACAAAATGTAATCGATTCGGCTCCTGTTGATGCCATTGTCAAAAGTGTAGCTGCCCTCCTTGTCCCCAGGTGTCCTCCCGTTCAGTGCTCTTAAGCCATGTTCCATACAAATTCCATTCAGTGATAAGATCTCTTTTGTCCATCTCCTTACAGGTTTTAGGCATAGAGGTGGTACTCCCCAGAGATTGTCCTCTTCGCTCTCCAAGAGGTCATTTGTACAGTTCAGAGGTTCAAAAGTCCTGTTGAGGTCCCCTACAATTATCGTTACACTTTCCTGGGACTTGGTCTCAATGGCAGTAGACAACAGCTCAATGGTGGGTAAATTGGTTACGTTGCTACCTCTCACGTAGACATTGTACAAATCTATTAGTTGACCCTTTGCTACGGAGATTCTTAATAATTGCAAATCACAATTTCCCAGGTCCAACATTTTGATGTTGACCTGCAGGTCCTGTCTAACCCAAACAGTTAAGCCTCCCTTGGGCCGCCCTCTTCCCCCTTTTGACGCTGGTATACAATAGTTCAAATAACCAAGACAGAAAAGGGGATCACAAGCCCAGGTTTCTTGGAAGCAACAGATGTCATACCCACTTATAAAATCCACCCAGGATTGGGAATCCAATTTACTTGCCAGCCCAGCGACATTCCAAGATAAAAGCGTACCAATGCTAGCATCTAGCCCATCTCGGGTGTTAGTCAATGGAAATACTTGGGCTAACATAGGGCTTTCAGTTGAATTAGTCTGCCTTTCTTGGTCATCTGTCGGATCCACTGTCGTATTGGCTGGGTATGTTATCTTGGCATTTGTATTTAGGGTTCCCAGTCTAAAACCACCTTCTTCGACCAAACCCCCCGTCTCGATGTAATTGACCAATAAGTTTGTAACAGTTGTATTACCATGAACATCACATTGCCCTTCTGGCTCGTTAGTGTTCCCTCCTAAACTGTCAGTACTGGTTTGTCAATATCCCCATCCCGGCTCCTGCCATCCTACATGAGGGTTGTAATATGTGTAAGTGGTATGATTATGACCTACAGGAGGAGGTGGTAAGGGATTGACTGGCCATGATACAGTAGGGGGAATAAGGGGTTCATTGAGTAAACTAGTCGTTACACTAGTCGGTCGGGGGTAAAAAAAGGTAAGGTCTACAATTCCGATACCTCCCTTATTTGTTCCCCATCCCTGCCTTGTTATCCATCCCGCCACCCTTGGGTCTTGGAAATTGACCACTATGCAATCCCCACCCAAGGTTTTCGATGTATATCCCATCCAATCTATTCTCCTTACCCCTATGATTAGCCCGTCGATGTCACCAGGCAGAGGACGGTTTTCCTTTAGCCAGTGCATGATCTTATTTTTGAGCATCTGGAAAGTTTCTCTCTGTCCTGGGGGTAATGGTGGGACGTTTATAAGAACTGCTACATAGGGAAAGGAGTCTGGGGTGAGATTAATTGGTGGTTTTCTGTAGGGTTGTTTTGCCACGGGCGGTGGGATAGATTTGGGAACTTGGGGGACATATTGGGGGACAGGCTTCAGCGCCTGTTGTTTGTTATTTATTTGGGACGGTACTGAAATTTTACCTACCAACAAACCTGTGTTAGCCCTATTCCCTCCCACCGGAATATTCTGAGCTTTCTGCGTACTATTAGTTACGTTTGCGTTTGTTGGTACTATTCCCGCTTGGTGACGCACTGTAGCCTCAGCACTCGTTGCGATTGGTGGATTTTGTGTCGGGGGGATTGTGGGCTGTGTAGGGTGTATTATGGTCGACTGAGGTAAATCAGGGCCAACGTTTGCTCTCTCTATTCTGTCTGAGGATTTTGTAATGGCTTTAACTGTAGGTTTGCTCAGTTTGGGAGGTAAAGGAGAGCTATTTTGGGGATTTCTTCCCTTATCCTGAATAACAGGGTTGTTTAGGACCTGAGAGTTTGTGCTTACTTCCACCCTATTCGCTTTAATCAGTGATTTTGTGGAATAAAAATTGTCTAATGTAGTCTGTTCAAAATGGTTTAGCCTATCTACAAGCTTTGCAATTCTATCCTCAATGGGGGTGAGTAGTGATCTAAACAATTTTTCCAGTTCAGGGAGAACAGTTACAAGTGATTGCTCCTTATCTTTACATGGTACAGTGGAGTCGGTACAAGGATTGTCATCTCCGTCCTGGCTGTTCAAGGAGACAAGATTAGTAGGTGTAACACTTTCTGTGCTTTGAGTTTCGTTAGTAGCTACCTCTCCTGTGTTCACGAGTTTATGTAACTTCCTGAGTTTTTGAGGGGGTTTGACCACCCTTTTACATTTTCTTACAGATGCTGGTCGTTTCCGTTTGGACCCGATTTTGGGTTGGGCCAATGTAACCTGGGCGCCAGAATCAGTGAGCGGTGCTGGTAGGATTTTGCCGCCACAAGGATTATTTAGTTCTATCACAACATCCTTGTTTGGTTTTTGGGCCTGGACCTCAAAATGGTCGTTTACAACTGGCAAGTTCACTGATGACAGAGGAGTTACCAGGGTGGGGTAAGCTAGATTTGAAAACTTATCCGTTGAATTCTTAAGTATTTCGATTGACAGCCTACGCTCTGCGCGCTTCTCTGCCAAGGTCAACTCTTTGTCTATTACCAGTGAACGATTAAAGAAAAATTTATCTAGGGGGCCAATTGCCAGTGGACCAGACTCTACAAGAGGAGTTATTTGATGGCTATTTACAGAGTTTGTTGATGTAGACGTTGCCATGTTAAACACTAAACAAATCCAACTTTCCTAAGCCACTTACTGGAGGTGATACTGTATGTCACTGGTAAGGGGGGTGGCCCAGCCCGGCCTCCTTCGGCCCCGGACGGCCACAGACGGTCCCGCCCTTGTCCCGGGCTTCTCCCGTGCGCTCTCCCGCGCTGCGGGAGTACTTGTGGCTTAATAAGGAGTCTGAACACAATAGGTGGAAGGGGTAGGAGGGGTCGGGGAGAGCGGCCCAGGTGTAGCTGATCAGGGCTGGCGGGTGCTCCTGGGAAATGCAGTCCCAAGGAGCTCACGCACTCGCTCGCAGCCCCGTGCAAGTACTTCCCTCGGTGTCCCCTTCAAGGCGCTGCGGTCAACACTCCTCACGCAGCGGGACCCGCGGAGCGGGTTCCGCAAGAAGTAGGCTGGCAACAGGCGATTCCAAACGGGCAGAAACAAAAGCAGCAAGGCGTCCCACTCGCCGTCTCAGAGAGAGCAGATGATAAGGGCTCGGTGGAAGGGTAGGAGGGGTCGGGGAGAGCGGCCCAGGTGTAGCTGATCAGGGCTGGCGGGTGCTCCTGGGAAATGCAGTCCCAAGGAGCTCACGCACTCGCTCGCAGCCCCGTGCAAGTACTTCCCTCGGTGTCCCCTTCAAGGCGCTGCGGTCAACACTCCTCACGCAGCGGGACCCGCGGAGCGGGTTCCGCAAGAAGTAGGCTGGCAACAGGCGATTCCAAACGGGCAGAAACAAAAGCAGCAAGGCGTCCCACTCGCCGTCTCAGCGAGAGCAGATGATAAGGGCTCGGTGGAAGGGTAGGAGGGGTCGGGGAGAGCGGCCCAGGTGTAGCTGATCAGGGCTGGCGGGTGCTCCTGGGAAATGCAGTCCCAAGGAGCTCACGCACTCGCTCGCAGTCCCGTGCAAGTACTTCCCTCGGTGTCCCCTTCAAGGCGCTGCGGTCAACACTCCTCACGCAGCAGGATCCGCGGAGCGGGTTCCGCAAGAAGTAGGCTGGCAACAGGCGATTCCAAACGGGCAGAAACAAAAGCAGCCAGGCGTCCCACTCGCCGTCTCAGCGAGAGCAGATGATAAGGGCTCGGTGGAAGGGTAGGAGGGGTCGGGGAGAGCGGCCCAGGTGTAGCTGATCAGGGCTGGCGGGTGCTCCTGGGAAATGCAGTCCCAAGGAGCTCACGCACTCGCTCGCAGCCCCGTGCAAGTACTTCCCTCGGTGTCCCCTTCAAGGCGCTGCGGTCAACACTCCTCACGCAGCGGGACCCGCGGAGCGGGTTCCGCAAGAAGTAGGCTGGCAACAGACGATTCCAAACGGGTAGAAACAAATCCAATTCAGTGGTGAAGTTGGATTTGTAACAAATATTCAGGAAGAATAACTTTTAAGAAAGTTACCTTTTCCCTCTCAGGGTCTCCTGGAAGTTAATTTACATTAGCTCTCCAGAAGCTGTCAATCAAATGCTTGATAATAACTAGGCATGAACACTCCTCCTAGAGATCAGACAATGGCCTGGGATTGGGGCGGTATGAATTTCTACTAGCAGAAAGACCAGTTGGGGTAGGCTCAGGAACTTAATTAACTTCAAAGGGGCTTGCTTTGTCACAAGTAAATGTTAGGTCACTCTTGGAAAAGCCCCAGCCTTTGTCCCCATAGTCAGGCTACCACCAGCCCCAGTGGGAGGGACATTACATCCTGTGTGACTACAGGACACAAAAATCTGCAAGAGGTCTTTTTCTTGAAGTGCCCAGCTGACCACTAACAACTAGACCTGGACTGGACCCTGCTGTTGGCCTCTGGCTGACACCCTGAGAGTGTCTACGAGCCTCCCCTGAGATACTGGGGGCCATAGAAGTGTACTCCTGTGGTTCTTTTGGCACCAGAAAAAAGTTTGGTAACTTCAGCAAAACTCACCGGAAAAAGAATCCATCAGTAGTACATCGGACTGAATTTTAGATTCATCCCGCTCAAAGGGCCCGCACCTCATAAAAAACAACTAAGTCCCATTCTGTTTTGGGAATTTCAGCAAGAAATCTTCAAAGCTGCACGGCGCCAGCGGGACCAATCTACTTCAGGCATCTGGCTTTCAGTTCCATGACTAAAGCACCAGTTTCAGCGGTGACCCACTCTGGAGGATTTTTCTTCTCAAAAACTGACAATGACCCTTTTTGTTTTGGGACTTAGAAGAAATGTCAATGGTTTTCTTCAGGAAAGTGACATAGGGCCTGATTATGTGTTTGGTGGTGTGGGCTGCAAAACCTCACAACCCCCCACCCGCCAGAGTTACCTCATGGTCTGGTGGGCAGTCCTTTGGCGTTCCCACAGCGTTACCTATTAAAAAGGCCCCACAATGGGAGGGCCAAAGCCTGTTCCTACACAGCATGGACTGTGCAGTCCATGCTGTGCAGGAAAAGTGGCGCATGCAGACAGGTGTGCCTCCCTGCATGCATCTTAAGGTCCTAGGTCAACAGAGGGCCCTTTGTTTCCTCATCATCACCGTTTTCATGGTGGCCTCTCCACCATGAAAACTTGCGTGGTGAGGAAACTCCAAATATGCTTGGCAAGGCCGCAGTGGCACCGGCAATCATATTTGAGCCTTAGACCGCCAGCCACCTCCAGAGATCGCGAATCCTTGGCAGTTGCGGCAGTCTTATGGCGGTCCGACCATCGTAGCTGTTATACAAAAGTTTTTGACATTTTTACTTACAGACTTTCATTGGGACTAATCCACTTGGTGTATCTGACCCAGACTCCATTGCTGTAGGCCTGATATTATACCTTGGTCCCCATTAACAACGATAATTGACTTACAGTGTGAAGTTTATTTTCATAGCCCTTCTTTCACTTAAATTTTTTTTATTTGAGATCTCCGGTTCCTCTTATTGGATATTTGTCAATTTGGTGTCATTTTGATTAATATACGTTTCTCTCTCTTTATAAATTGGAGTTACATTTTTTTAAATGTATTGTGTATTTGACTTTTCAACAGTTTTGATACTTCTAAACGCTTTACAATTTTCTCTGTGTTAAACCTGTCTACCCTCTACCACAGCTACCGGGGGTTGAGCTTAGGTTTAAATTATTAAATCTTTTGTCTGGACCTAACAGATTAGTGGCATTACTACTTGTGATGGACTACTAGCCACCCCAATTAATAATGTATTTTCTTATAGTACTAGTGTGGATGGGGTGGTATTTGTGGTGGTAGAGGCAGTGGTTTTGGCATTGAAGGTTTTGCTCACAGTATTGGTGGTGCTGTTGGCAGCAGTGATGGTCTTAATTGCATTAGTGGTGGTGTTACTTTTGGTGGTAACTGTGATGTCTGGTGTGGATAATATTAGTGGTAGTTGTATAAACATATGTACCTTTCATCTGCCCCCAAAATCCTTATGTGTATCATATTGGGATAGCATGACCATTAGACCAATAAGAAGCACAGCAAAAGCATGCAAAAAATCAATTTTCCAGTAAAAAAATTAAAATATTGCTTTCTATTAGAAATATATGGATGCGAGAAACACCTGAATGTGACCAAAAGTAAGATGTGTTTTATTTGTTTTACTAATGCAGTTTTCCGACAAATTACATTCAATCACCTTACAGCTTAGCAGTGTCTTTACTCAACAATCTCGTACATATATCTCTACAGTGTTTATGAGAGACAGGCAAATATGTGGATTTGTGCTCAATTTCCATAATTACATTAACTCAAAATGCAGCTTTTTGCATCGATTCACCATTGGTTTTAGAAAATATCCCCTATTGCACCAGCTACTGTTACATGGTGAGTACTGCTGTCAACTGAACGGTTGTGTTTTTGTTGTCACAGGCATCAGTGAGTTGTACAGCAGATAGTTTCTCAATGGCCATCTGTTCTGCTTGGGTTTTCGGATCAGATAGAACCCGCTCATCAGAGCCTCACTAACCCAGCCAGAACGTTACCCCCTCCCTAGGGCCTATTTACAATAGTGCAACCACAGATATCTACTACCTAAGGACAGGGAATTCCTACTATACATACCAAGACCTCTTATAATCGGCGGCCTCGCGATCCCATACGGATCCAGACCTCTCTGCCCATACGACAGTATCACAAGTGGCGGCCTCGCGATCCCATACGAATCCAGACCTCTCTGCCCATACGACAGTATCACAAATGGCGGCCTCGCGATCCCATACGAATCCAGACCTCTCTACCCAGACGGCAGTCACAGCACAATCGGCGGCCTCGCGATCCCATACGAATCCAGACCTCTCTGCCCATACGACAGTATCACAAGTGGCGGCCTCGCGATCCCATACGAATCCAGACCTCTCTACCCAGACGGCAGTCTCAGCACAATCGGCGGCCTCGCGATCCCATACGAATCCAGACCTCTCTGCCCATACGACAGTATCACACGTGGCGGCCTCGCGATCCCATACGAATCCAGACCTCTCTACCCAGACGGCAGTCTCAGCACAATCGGCGGCCTCGCGATCCCATATGAATCCAGACCTCTCTGCCCATACGACAGTATCACAAGTGGCGGCCTCGCGATCCCATACGAATCCAGACCTCTCTACCCAGACGGCAGTCTCAGCACAAGTGGCGGCCTCGCGATCCCATATGAATCCAGACCTCTCTGCCCATACGACAGTATCACAAGTGGCGGCCTCGCGATCCCATACGAATCCAGACCTCTCTACCCAGACGGCAGTCTCAGCACAAGTGGCGGCCTCGCGATCCCATACGAATCCAGACCTCTCTACCCAGACAGCAGTCTCAGCACAAGTGGCGGCCTCGCGATCCCATACGAATCCAGACCTCTCTGCCCATACGACAGTATCACAAGTGGCGGCCTCGCGATCCCATACGAATCCAGACCTCTCTACCCAGACGGCAGTCTCAGCACAAGTGGCGGCCTCGCGATCCCATACGAATCCAGACCTCTCTGCCCATACGACAGTATCACAAGTGGCGGCCTCGCGATCCCATACGAATCCATACCTCTCTACCCAGACGGCAGTCTCAGCACAAGTGGCGGCCTCGCGATCCCATACGAATCCAGACCTCTCTGCCCATACGACAGTATCACAAGTGGCGGCCTCGCGATCCCATACGAATCCAGACCTCTCTACCCAGACGGCAGTCTCATACGACAGTTCATCCTATGATCACCATAACATACAAAAAGGGAATCAGTCTCACTATTCATCAGATCACACAAGGACTGCCAGTTCGAGCATAGCCTGTTCTCCGGTTCGAGGGGCTCCTCTTTCCCTTATTCAGTTACCACTTACCTGATCAGGGTTAACATATGTTCATGTAGCCGCAGCTGACTAGAAGAATAGGCTACCCTCTCATACAAGAACACGCAGCACATGTTGGTTCACTACCAACTGGGTACTTTATTACTCATTACATACGCAATCACATAACATTACAATATAACACATAACCTGCAAAGAAAAGTGAAAGATTAAGTTGTATACTCTAATAAGAAAGGGTCGACATCACCTTAGTAGTGTGTAGCCTGCACTCAGTGGTCATCTAGGTTCCCTTCTCGTCTGTGCCTCGGCTCGCCTGGAAGTCACACCTCCGCAGTCACGGATACACATCTGCACCACTATGCGCTGTTCTCTTCACCCTTCTCCGAGTCACTGGGACCTCGTCCTTATCGGCTACTCTCTCCTCTCTGGCTATTCTGCTAGGAGAGTATCTGTCTCTCGGTTTTTCTCCGCCTCCAAGATGGCGTCTGTCTTCCCTGGAATAAGTAGTAGATTTACTGCTAACGGCTAGATGCCGCCTACGGACTGAACATGTAACTGCCTCAGACTTTCACTAATATAGAGGTGCGTTTCCTCATGGAAAATTCCGGCCCGTAACCTGCCGCCCACCAAATTCTTGTACCTTCCCGTACCAAGGACACGTTCCCAGCCGGCCGGCCTGATGTAGTGTCTTCGGCATGAAGAAAAATACAATCCTTCGATAAGGGCCGGCCTGAACCGGTTCTCTCCAAGCGAATAACACCTCATAACTAAAACATTACATTTGACCTAGAAGCATCCCAAGCTGCCGGAGCAGAAAGAAAGATGGAGTCTCTCCCGTTTGAGGCCTACCAGGCCTGAATTCAGCACGGCTCCATGAAATACCCTCACTACAGGACAGGTTATCCCTAATACTAACGAATCTATCCCCTAGGCTATATGTGCAAGCCCTGATCTATGGGGAAGAGCACAGGATCATGTCGAAGTGCCTAGTAAATAGGCTCCATTCACTACTCTAACCCTTAGACTTGAATGGTAAGAGACTGAAGTCACATTCAATCACTTTTCCTCACAAGAAGGCCGGGAAAATCGAGCAGAACATTATCATACATCTTTTGGCTATGAGGTGCAGGGCAATATCTCAGCATTTAGTTCTAGTTGTTCATTGCAAAAAACATTGCTGTGAGCTGTTTGTTTATGAGTTGGGAAAATTTCCCCTGCCTCAATGCTTCGCTATATAACTCTTTACCAGCAATAACACTAGGGCAATGAACCTCCCATTGCCGATGGGTATTTGCTTAACAGATGTTTAGATAGAATATCGGGAAAAGAATATTGTACTATACAACTTTTGTCTCAAGAATATCAGGACATCTGTCCCCGACCGCCTCTGGGTGCCCCCCGTGGGCCATCATCGGCAAGATCCTGAACTACCTCCACAAGGATTGCTTATTAAGGGCTGGCTGGGAGGGGGTGGTTGTAAGAAAGTGGCTCTGTATATACTGTTCCCAAATAGGTACAGTGTGCACAGAGTCCACAGTCCCCAGAGGTTTGGCAGAGGCTAAAGTTAGATATAACCTTACTCTCTAAAGTGGTAGCTTGGTCGAGCAGTAAGGCAGTATCAGAGGACAGTGTAAAGCATTTGTTGTACACACTCAGTCAGCAAATGGTCTGACACACTCAAGAATTGAACTCTAGGCCAATGGTTTTGTATCAAAATATATAGTTGTTTTATTTTAGAACCAACAATAGGTATCAAAATATACTTTCTCAGAATGGCAATAGACTTTTGAATGAAATAGATACAGTTGTTGCAATAGGCAACACAATTTCAAACACAATTATACATTGAGCTCAATGAGAATTTCTAGTTAAAGGCTATTGATTACTTTTTGGATTACTTTTCTTACCACAGGACTGGATCCTAGATTCGGTCCTGGGACATCTCCTGTAAACAGTTGAGAAAAAATGTTTTGGTTACAGTTGTGATTTTTAAGGAATATTATTGTATTTTAAAAGTTGACAGAAACTTTTTCACATAGAATCACCAATGTTATCCTATGGGAAGAAATTCACTTAGCAGGTAAGTAGTGTTATCGGTACTTTTTCTTACTCAGTATTGGATCCTGGATCCAGCACTGGTGCATCTCCTGTAAACAGTAGAAAGAATGTGTTTTTGTTATACATGCGTTTTTTAACGAATATTTGTAAGTTTGCAAAATCGACACAGAAGAATTTCTGGCCAAAACCAGGCAATGTTATCCTATAGAGGAAAATCAAGTTAGCGGTAAGTACGGTTGTAATTACTTTGCAGGGTCAGTGCTGGGCACCAAGATCCAGCACTGGGATCTCTCCTGATAGCAGGTGAGTACATTTGTTTCGTTATTCGGCTGATTTTAGATGAATATTTTAAAGTTTCAAAACTCGACACAGAAGAATTTCCAAGTGAAACCAGTCAATGTTACCCTATTGAAGAAAAGTGAGTTATCGGCTTTTGGGTAAGTACTCGACTGGCAGAGTTAAGGTTCTGGGCATAGACTCAGGGTTCTCCCAGGGTCAGGTAGGTACAGTTGTTACACCCTCAGCGGCACAGGGGCAGCCGGGTGCAGAGTGAGTTAGTCCCAGTGTTATCCTATGGGAGGCAGGGGGCCTTTGGTTGGTGGCTGCTGGCTAGCAGGCCATGCTGCTGTGGGAGCTGGGCTCCTGGTCACTTGCTCAGGGCAAATGGGGAAGTAGATTAGGACAGAGGTTGCACTCCCAGGGGCACTCGGGCGGCTGGGTGCAGGGTGCTTTTGAGCCGTCAGGCGCTCAATGGATTTCAATAGAGAAGCTCAAGGACAAACAAAGGCTGCAAGCTCGGGGACGAAGATTCTTCAGTTGCGACCACCACTTTAAGAGGTAAGTTGGGAAGTTGGAAGATAGGCACCCAGGAGTTGGGCACAGGGGGCCGCAGGGCGCTGGGTGCAGGGGTGCCTTTTGGTGTCGGGAAATCTTACCCTCTGCTGGTCACAGTTGGAGGGGTCCCTGGTTCTGAGGCTGCAGGCGTCGTCAGGAGCGTCGAGGTGGGTCCCTGGGTGCTGGATTCGGGGTCACAGTCACCGGGGGGACATCCTCATGGTCTTTTTTCACTCCGGCACAGGCCAGGCTTGGTGGGTGCAGAGTGTGCAGGAGTCGCGGTTCCTGGCTTAGGTTCAGAGGGCAACTCTAAGTTGCCCTCTGTCGTGCATCTTACATTAAATCCCACACTGGCATCAGTGCGGGTTTAATGTGCTGAGAAGTTTGATACCAAACTTCTCAGTCTTCAGTGTAGCCTTCATGGTGCTGTGGAGTTCGTGTTGACGATCTCCCAGCACCATATACTCCTAAATGGCAGCACTGCACTTACAGTACCCAGGAATGGACCTGGGTACTGTAGGGGCACAGGGATTATGCACCTGTACCCACACCACTGGTATAGGGCACCCAGCTAGAGGGGTGACTGAGGTATGCCAGGGCAGTGTGTGTTGTGGGCATGGCACCCAGGGATGTGTGCCATGTCGACTCTCTATTTTGTTCTGCACCAAGACACTCAGCCTGCAAAGGCAGTGTGTGTGTGTCAGGGTACAGGACCTCCAAGGGTGGCACAATAGGTGCTGCAGCCCTTAGGGGCCTTCTCTGGTCACAAGGCCCTGGGTACATAGGGTACCATTTACCAGGGGCTGACATGTGGCCAGAGATGCCAATTGGGTTTAGGCTTCATGCAGTTTTAGGGAAGGAACATAGGCCCTGGGTACCTGATTGGCAGGAGCCCAGGGCACACTCAGTCAAAGCATATCCGCAATTCAGCAAAAAGTGGGGGCATACCATGCAAGAAAGATGGCACTTTCTCACACAACCCCCCCAAACGAAAAGTGATGAGACTAACCTTGCCCTATGGAGTCTTCAATGTCTAAGTGGAAGAACCTGGAAAGTCCATCTGCATTGGCATGGGCAGTCCCTGGTCTGTGTTCCACTTCAAAGTCCATCCCCTTTAGGGAGATGGCCCACCTCAGAAGTTTTGGATTTTCCTCTTTCATTTGCATTAGCCATCTGAGAGGTCTGTGGTCAGTTTGAACCAGGAAGTGAGTACCAAACAAGTATGGCCTCAACTTCTTCAGGGACCAAACCACAGCAAAGGCCTCCCTCTCAATGGCACTCCAACCCTGCTCTCTGGGGAGAAGCCTCCTACTTGTAAAAGCAACAGGTTGGTCTTGGCCTTCATCATTGGTCTGGGATAGGACCGCTCCTATCCCTAGCTCAGAGGCATCAGTCTGCACCATTAACTGCTTGGCATAATCTGGAGCTATTAGAATTGGTGCTGAGCACATTGCTTCTTTCAGGGTGTCAAAAGCCTTTTGGCAACTAACTGTCAAGTTAACCTTCTTGGGCATCTTCTTGGAGGTGAGTTTTGTGAGGGGGGTCACAATGGACCCATGTCCCTTCACAAACCTCCTGTAGTACCCAGTCAAGCCAAGGAATGCCCTGACTTGGGTCTGGGTTGTTGGAGCTACCCAGTCCAGGATTGCCTGGATCTTGGGTTGTAAGGGTTGTACCTGGCCTCCACCAACAAGGTGGCCTAGGTATACCACAGTGCCCTGCCCTGTCTGGCATTTGGATGCCTTGATAGTGAGGCCTGCAGCTTGCAGAACCTCTAAAGCCTTCCCAAGGTGGATCAGGTGATCCTGCCAGGTGGAGCTAAAGACAGCAATATCATCAAGATAAGCTTCACTAAAGGACTCCAACCCAGCCAGGACATGGTTCGCCAACCTCTGGAAGGTGGCAGGGGCACTCTTTAACCCAAAGGGCATCACAGTGAACTGATATTGCCCATCAGGTGTGGAGAATGCTGTTTTCTCTTTTGCTCACGGGGCCATGCCAATCTGCCAGTACCCTGCAGTTAAGTCAAAGGTACTGAGAAATTTGGCTGCCCCTAGTTTGTCTATCAATTCGTCTGCTGTTGGAATAGGGTGAGCATCTGTCTTGGTGAAAGAGTTGCACCCTCTATAGTCCACACAGAACCTCATTTCTCTCTTTCCATCCTGTGGATGAGGTTTGGGGACCAGAACCACTGGGCTAGCCCAGGGGCTCTCAGAGGGTTCAATAACCCCTAACTCCAGCATCTTACTGACTTCAGCTTTGATGCTTTCCTTGACTTGGTCTGACTGACGATAGATCTTGTTTTTGACAGGTGCACTGTCACCAGTTTCCACATCATGGGTACACCAGTTTGTCAGACCAGGGGTCAGGGAAAAGATGCTAGCATACTGTTGCACGACTTGCTTGCAGTCAGTCTGCTGTTGGGCAGAGAGGGTGTCTGAAAAGACTACACCATCTACTGACCCATCTTTTGGGCTGTAGGAGAGGAGATCAGGGAGAGGTTCACTCTCTGCTTCCTGTTCCTCATCAGTCACCATCAGCATGGTGATGTCAGCCCCGTCATTGTAGAGTTTAAGGCGGTTCACATGGATAACCCTTGTGGGTGTCCTGCTAGTGCCCAGGTCAACTAAGTAGGTGACCTCACTCTTTTTTTCTAGGATAGGGTAAGGGCTACTCCATCTATCTTGGAGTGCCCTTGGTGCCACTGGCTCCAAAACCCACACCTTTTGCCCAGGTTGAAATTCAACCAGTACCGCTTTTTGGTCATATCAGTGCTTCTGAAGCTCCTGGCTGGCCTCAAGATTCTTGGATGCCTTTTCCATGTACTCAGCCATTCTGGACCTTAGGCCAAGCACATAGTCTACTATGTCTTGTTTGGGCTCTTGGAGAGGCCTCTCCCAGCCCTCCTTTACAAGACAAAGTGGTCCCCTCACAGGATGACCAAACATAAGTTCAAAGGGTGAGAAACCTACTCCCTTCTGTGGCACCTCTCTGTAAGCGAAAAGCAGGCATGGCAACAGGACATCCCATCTCCTCTTGAGTTTTTTAGGGAGTCCCATGATCATGCCTTTCAATGTCTTGTTAAATCTCTCAACAAGGCCATTGGTTTGTGGATGGTAGGGTGTAGTAAACTTGTACTGCACTCCACACTCCTTCCACATGTGCTTTAGGTAAGCAGACATGAAGTTGGAACCTCTGTCTGAAACCACCTCCTGAGGAAACCCTACCCTGGTGAAGACACCCAGGAGGGCCTTGGCTACTGCAGGGGCTGTAGTAGTCCTAAGTGGAATTGCTTCAGGGTACCTAGTAGCATGATCCACTACTACTAGAATAAATTTGTTCCCTGAGGCTGTGGGAGGTTCAAGTGGACCCACAATGTCCACACCTACCCTTTCAAAGGGCACCCCCACCACTGGCAGTAGAATTAGGGGGGCTTTGGGTGGCCACCTGTCTTGCCAATGGCTTGACAGGTAACACAGGAGCTGACAAATTCATTCACCTTTTGGTGCATCTGGGGCCAGTAAAAGTGACTAACTAGCCTTTACCAAGTTTTGGTTTGCCCCAGATGTCCAGCTAGGGGGATGTCATGAGCCAAAGTTAGGAGGAACTCCCTGTACTTCTGTGGCACTACCACCCTCCTGGTGGTTCCAGGAGTGGGGTTTCTTGCCTCAGCATAATCAATCAATCAATCAAGCAATCATTTGTAGAGCGCACTATATACCCGCGAGGGTCTCAAGGCTCTGGGGGGGCGCTACTGGTCAAACAGCTGCTGGAGCGGGTTATGCAAAATTTTGTATACCCACCCCATTTTGCATGACGTTTTATTAATTAGATTAATTAATTAATTATAATCGTACTAATGGTTTGGAGTGATGTGGAAATAACTAATCAACCTTATTACTGACCGAAATACACGTGGGATTTGCATCTGCATGGCCTAATTAATTTCGTAAACTAAATTTGTACACATACTAATGATAGATAATTAGAACATTGCATGATATATGTTGCTTTGGTGATGTAATTGTGATTCGTGCTTTATTTAGTAAGTATAAACCGCATTGAGTGTTGCTTTTGGCTAGATAAATACACACACATATGGGTATTAGCAAGGAAATATAATTTAATTAGTGATCTCTATGTATTAATTACGTTATTGTGTTTCTTTGCTTAAGTTGACCATTTTGGCCTGCCGAAAGCTGGCTGACTTTGGTGCCTAACCCGACTGCCAACGCTGAACAAGGCTTGGGTGAAGTGCGCCTGCGCTGACAACAGATACACAGTGGCCTGGACCTGACCCCAGATGAACATGTACCTTTCAAGGACAGTCTGGGACGTCGTCCAAGTATTCCAAACAAAGACTGTTGTGTGAACCGGAACTGACAAGGGTCTTAACCCAAAAGACACTTTCGTGAGAAACCAAAAGGAAGATCCCTGATCGTCCAATCAGCGAACTCGGATGCCCAAACTTTGATACATTTTTATATTGATTTTACTATAAATTATGGTAGAATAGAGAGGTAATTAGATCGTTCGATTCGATGTCGCTTCTTCGATTCCTGACGTTATGCTGACGGAGAGGACGGTGACACTGCAGGACAACTGTTAGCCTGAGTCTTTGACGGACAGAATTAATGCCCAAACTTCTGATGAACTGCATCTGCTAAAATTGATGGGCATAGATTTGCGAGACTGCCAGATTTGACATAGAGGACGACTTTAGCCAGAATAGGTAATTATGAATGGCAACTTGATCAAATGAATGATTTAATATGCAATATTAATATAAATTTGGATTTGAACATCTACAGAAATGAGTTGGATTGTTTATTCATTGAAATGTGTTAATAAAAAAGGTTAATTAGAGTATTCGAATTTTACTTAAAACTACAACTAACAGATCCGTCCCGGTTATGAGGGAAATACCAAATGTGAAATCTAGGGCCTAATGAGTATAAGAAAGGTTTGTAGGTTTGCTGCTCATTAGGGGAAAGTGGTATCTTCCTCCCTCATTATTCAGCGCTTGGAAGGATAATCGCCTCTTGCACGGACTAATGGTAAGTGTGTGTTGGTGTTATGGGCCCCACCAGCGAATGTATGGATAGTGTGTGTGTGTGAGATCGTTTAGTCCGTGGCAGTAGGGAGGGATTTTGCACTCCGCGCTGCATCACAGCCAGGTCTTGAGTAGCCTCCTGAAGGTCAGCAGGTCTTGGGTCTGTCGTAGGCTCAGTGGGAGGGTGTTCCAGGTCTTGGCGGCGAGGTGGGAGAAGGATCTTCCGCCAGTGGTTGTTCTCTAGATGCGAGGGACGGTGGCGAGTGTGAGGTCGGCAGAGCGGAGCTGGCGGTTGGGGATGTAGAAGTAAAGTCGTCTGCTGAGGTAGGCTGGGCCGGTCTTGTGGAGTGCCTTGTGTGCGTGGATGAGGAGCTTGAAGGATATCCTCTTGTTGACGTGGAGCCAATGCAGGTTTCTCAGGTGGGGAGTGATGTGGCTGTGGCATGGTACGTCGAGGATCAGTAGTGCAGAGGCGTTTTGGATGCGTTGTAGTCGTTTGATGAGCTTGGTCGGGGCTCCCGCGTAGATGGTGTTTCCGTAGTCGAGTCTGCTGCTGACGAGGGCTTGGGTGACTGTTCTTCTTGTGTCTGTCAGGATCCACCTGTAGATCTTGTGGAGCATGCGGAGGGTGTTGAAGCAGGAGGAGGAGACGGCGTTGATTTGCTTGGTCATGGAGAGCGTTGAGTCGAGGATGATTCCCAGGTTGCGTGCGCGGTCGGTGGGTGTCGGAGCTGCCCCCAGTGCCGTCGGCCACCAGGAGTCGTCCCAGGCTGAAGGGTTGGAGCCGAGGATGAGGACCTCCATCTTGTCCGTGTTCAGCTTCAGTCGCTGATCTTCATCCAGTCGGCGACGGCCTTCATTCCTTCGTGAAGGTTGGATTTGGCGGTGATGGGGTCCTTGGTGAGGGAGAGGATCAGTTGAGTGTCGCCGGCATAGGAGATTATGTTAAGGTTGTGCCGTCGGGCGACGTGTGCGAGCGGGGCTATGTAGATGTTGAACAGTGTCGGGCTGAGGGAAGAGCCCTGGGGTACGCCGCAGATGATCTCGGAGGCTTCTGATCAGAATGGGGGGAGGCGGACGCTCTGGGTTCTGCCGGAGAGGAAGGAGGTGATCCATTCCAGAGCCTTGTCTTGGATTCCTACGGTGTGGAGGCGTGCGCGTAGTGTGCTGTGGCAGACGGTGTCGAAGGCAGCGAAGAGGTCCAGGAGGATGAGGGCCGCGTTCTCACCGTTGTCCAGCAGGGTCCTGATGTCGTCGGTGGCGGCGATGAGGGCAGTCTCGGTGCTGTGGTTGCTGCGGAACCCTGACTGGAAAGGGTCCAGGATTCAGTTTTCTTCAAGGTATCGGGCTAGCTGTCTGTTGACGATCTTCTCGATGACCTTGGCTGGGAACGGAAGCAGACAGCATATAGTAATCCCTCTTCCCAATAAGCTCTGTGGGTACCACTGACATCTCCCTTTTCTTCTGAAACAGATTGCTGCCTCAGGCTTTCAAGAGTTAGACAGTGTTGCTGACCCTGGCACATCTCTTCCCTAGTGGGTCCCCCTGGGCCCAAGAGTTCAACCTGGTAAGGGTCTAACTCAATGGGCTCAGTTCCCTCTGGGGTGTCCAAGTCCTCTCCCTGGGGAGAGGGGTCCTGAGTGGTTTGCTGTACAGAAGCTGGTCTTCTTGCCATTTCTCTTGGTTGGTTGGGCCCTACTTTCAGGCTCCAAACCTACTTTTTCACCCTTCCTCTTGCTCTGTGCTCTGGTTTGCACAATTTAGGGATGCCCAGCATGGCTGCATGGGATTTCAACTCAACTTCAGCCCAGGCTGAAGTTTCCAGATCATTTCCTAGCAGACATGCAGCTGGTAACTTTTGAGAGACCACTACCTGTTTCAGGCCAGTAACCCCCCCCCCCCCCAGCTTAATGTCACCATAGCCATTGGATGATTAGTGGTAACACTGTCAGCATTGGTGACTGGGTAGGTTTTCCCAATCAAGTATTGCTCAGTGGAAACCAGCGTGTCTCTCACCATAGTGACACTGGCACCTGTATCCCTCAGAGCTTCTATCCTAGTCCCATTAACCCAGAGGTACTGTAAATACTTCTTTAAGTTGGGTGGCCACGCATCTACAGTGGCAAACTCAACTTCCCCTTCTGAAACTAAAACTGCTTCAGTGTGCATTCTGATTTTCTCTGGGCACACTGTTGATCCCATCTGTAGACTTGCCACCCCAGGTGTAGCTGTACTGTGTGCCTTAGGGGCCTTGTTGTGGGGGCAAGATTTATCTACAGTTCCAACTTCTTACAGTTGTTACTCCAGGCCTTTGAGGGATCATCGTTTTTCCCCCTATATGGTTGAGGCACATAGGGAGTAGTTTGGGACCCAAACCCTGAACAGGTTTTTGGGGCCCTTTGGAAGACTCAGACTTTTTATCTTGGGGATTCTCACCACCTTTCCCCTGGGGAGGTTTTGTAACTACCTTCTTCTGGTCACCCCCAGTGGCTGTCCTTGTCACCCTAGTCTTGACCCAGTGGTCTGCCTTCTTTCCCAATTCTTGGGGAGAAATTAGACCTAGGTCTACCAAATGCTGATGCAACTTTTCATTTGTGCAATTACTTAATATATGTTCCTTCATAAACAAATTGTAAAGTCCAGTAAAATCATGCACATTATGTCCAGCTAACCAACCATCCAGTGTCTTTACTGAGTAGTCTACGAAGTCAATCCAGTACTGGGTCTGGGTTTTGTGAGCCCCCCTGAATCTAATTCTATACTCCTCAGTGGTGAGCCCAAATCCCTCAATCAGAGTCTTCTTCATGAGGTCATAGGACCCTGCATCTGGCTCAGAGAGGGTCAGAAGCCTGTCTCTGTAGTTACCAGAGAACAGTTCCCATAGGAGTGCCCCCCAGAGAGGTTTCTTTACTCTTCTCATTTTACAAGCCCTCTCAAAGGCTGTGAACCACTTGGTGATGTCATCACCTTCCTCAAATTTAGGGACAATCCTTTTGGGGATTTTAGGATCAGAAGTTTCCTCCCTATCCTTAGTTTTAGTATTGCTGCCACCATTGATGGGTGCTAACCCCATCTCCTTTCTTTATTTCTCTAGAACCAGGAGTCTGGACTCTAGATCCAATCTTTTGGCCAGCTTTTCTAGAAAGCTGTCCTCTTCACTGGAGGGTCCCCCAGTGAGTTCCCTGGTACCTGGTCCACCTAAGTGGTCTCTAGGTTCCTAGAGGTTGATTCTTGGAGTCAATGGGTTGGTAGCCCTCTCCTCCCTAGGGATTACTGGAGGGGGGTCATTATCCTCCTCATCCTTCTCCCTGTCCTCATCTGACTGGTCATCACCATGTTCAGATGGGTGGTCCTTAGCATACTCAGCCAAGAGCTCCTGGAGCCCTAATTTGGTTGGATGCAGGCCCATTGGTAAATTTTTAAGTTTGAATAGGGACCTCAATTCCTTGAAAGACAAGTGTGAGTAAGGTGTGAGGTCGAGCTCCTCCACCAGGTCCTGCATGGTATTATTTTCACTAACAGCTGGGTTTCTTTGAGACATTCTAACCTGACAGTTCTAACCCTCTACCCTTGACTACAGTGACTTTTATTTTTCTAAAATTCTAATGGGACTTAAGCAAGGCCCTGACAAGACTTTTAGTATTTTGGAAAGACCAATCAGAATTCTAAAGACAATGTTAAGAGTTCTGTCGTGTGATCAGATGGTAACCAAGTAGTCCAACAAATGCAAGTTTGTATCCCACCGCTGATCCACCAATGTAAGAAAGTGGCTCTGTATATACTGTTCCTAAATAGGTACAGTGTGCACAGTCCCCAGAGGTTTGGCAGAGGATAAAGTTAGATATAACCTTACTCTCTAAAGTGGTAGCTTGGTCGAGCAGTAAGGCAGTATCAGAGGACACTGTAAAGCATTTGTTGTACACACTCAGTCAGCAAATGGTCTCACACACTCAAGAACTGAACTCTAGGCCATAGGTTTTGTATCAAAATATATAGTTGTTTCATTTTAGAACCAACAATAGGTATCAAAATATACTTTCTCAGAATGAGATGCTTTAGATAAATACTTTCAATAGGCAATAGACTTTTAAATGCAATAGATACAGTTGTTGCAATAGGCAACACAATTTCAAACACAATTATACTTTGAGCTCAATGGGAATTTCTAGTTAAAGGCTATTGATTTCTTTTCGGATTACTTTTCTTACCACAGGACTGGATCCTAGATTCAGTCCTGGGACATCTCCTGTAAGCAGTTAAGTAAAAACGTTTCGGTTACAGTTGTGATTTTTAAGGAATATTATTGTGTTTTAAAAGTTGACACTGGTGGATCTCCTGTAAACATTTGAAAGAATGCGTTTTTGGTATACAGGCAATTTTTAACGAATATTTGTAAGTTTGCAAAATCGACAGAAGAATTTCTGCCAAAAACCAGGCAATGTTATCCTATGGAGGAAAATCAAGTTAGCGGTAAGTACGGTTATAATTACTTTGCAGGGTCAGTGCTGGGCACCAAGATCAGGCACTGGGATCTCTCCTGATAGCAGGTGAGTAAATTTGTTTTCATTATTCGGCTGATTTTAGATGAATATTTTAAAGTTTCAAATCTCAACACAGAAGAATTTCCAAGTCAAACCAGTCAATGTTACCCTATGGAAGAAAATTGAGTTATCGGCTTTTGGGTACGTACTCGACTGGCAGAGTTAAGGTTCTGGGCATAGACTCAGGGGTCTCCCAGGGTCAGGTAGGTACAGTTATTACACCCTCAGCGGCACCGGGGGAGCCGGGTGCAGAGTGAGTTAGGCCCAATGTTATCCTACGGGAGGCAGGGGGCCTTTGGTTGGTGGCTGCTGGTTAGCAGGCCACGCGGCTGTGGGAGCTGGGCTGCTGGTCACTTGCTCAGGGCAAATGGGGAAGTAGATTAGGACAGAGGTTGCAATCCCAGGGGCACTCGGGCGGCTGCGTGCAGGGTGTTTTGAGCCGTCGGGTGCTCAATGGATTTCAATGGAGAAGCTCAAGGACGCACAAAGGCTGCAAGTTCAGGGACGAAGATTCTTCAGGTGCGACCACCACTTCGAGAGGTAAGTTGGGAAGTTGGAGGATCGGTAGGCACCCAGGAGTTGGGCACAGGGGGCCGCAGGGCACTGGGTGCAGGGGTACCTTTTGGTGTCGGGAAATCTTACCCTTTGCAGGTCGCGGTTGGAGGGGTCCCTGGTTCTGAGGCTGCAGGCACTGTCAGGAGCATCCAGGTGCCTCCTTGGGTGCTGGATTCGGGGTCACTGTCACAGGGGGGACATCCTCGTGGTCTTTGTTCACTCCGGGACAGGCCAGGCTTGGAGGGTGCAGAGTGTGCAGGAGTTGCGGTTCCTGGCTGATGCCAGGGGCTTGTTACTTGCTTAGAGCAGTACCACTGCTCGTGGGAGTCCCAGTTAGTTAGAGTCACAAGGCAGTCAGGTCCTCTGGGGTTTTTGAGGTTGCTGACCACTGGAGATGCCGGGGTTTAGCAGGAGCAGGTTCGAGGGTCGACAGGCCGGTAGGGCTGGGGCCAAATCAGTTGGTGTCTTCCTCTTGTTAGCAGCTGCACAGCAGGTCTTCTTGTTTCTTGATCTTCTTGCTTGTTTTGGAATCTGGATCTCCGGAAGGAAGGTTCAGGGTGCCCCTAAATACTAAGTTTAGGGGTGTTACAGGTAGATAAAGGGCAGGGACCAATGGGTCCCTTCCCGGGGGTGGGTACACCCCCTATTCTGCCACTCTCCTGTGGGAGGGGGGGCAGTAGCCTAGTCCTGATTGGGCAGGGCTTCCCATCTTCAAGATGGCGAGAGCCCGGAGATGTGCTTCACCTCACCTCCCCCACCTGAGGAGTGGGGTTGGCAGAGGCTTGCACACCCCCTTTCCTCCCTTGGGGTTTCCCGCCAGACTTCCCACCAGAGTGGGGGTCAGAACCGGTAGGGGCCAGTTGCTGAGTACAGCAAGTGGCCTGGAGAAGCTCACAAAGGCGGCATGCCGTTGAAGCTTCCCCTGGCCATCCTGTGGGGGAGGAGACCTAGCACCTCGCCCAGGATGTGCATTGTTGCAGGCCCAGGAGAGCAGATGGCTCTCTACCCAGGGGTCCAGCAACATGTCTGCTGTGTGGCAGCCTAGGCAGCCCCTCAGACAGGACGTGGATTGTAGGTTAGGTTCAGCGGGCAACTCTAAGTTGCCCTCTGTTGTGCATATTACATTAAATCCCACACTGGCATCAGTGCAGGTTTAATGTGCTGAGAAGTTTGATACCAAACTTCTAGTCTTCAGTGTAGCCATCATGGTGCTGTGGAGTTCGTGTTGACGATCTCCCAGCACCATATACTCTTAAATGGCAGCACTGCACTTACAGTGCCCAGGAATGGACCTGGGTACTGTAGGGGCACAGGGCTCATGCACCTGTACCCCCACAACTGGCATAGCGCACCCAGCTAGAGGGGTGAATGAGGTATGCCAGGCCAGTGTGTGTTGTGGGCATGGCCCACAGGGATGTGTGCCATATCAACTCTCTGTTTTGTTCTGCACCAAGACACTCAGCCTGCAAAGGCAGTGTGTGTGTGTCAGGGTACAGGGCCTCTAAGGGTGGAACAATGAGTGCTGCAACCCTTAGGGGCCTTCTCTGGTCACAAGGCCCTGGTTACCTAGAGTACCATTTACCAGGGGCTGACATGTGGCCAGAGATGCCAATTGGGTTTAGGTTTCATGCAGTTTTAGGGAAGGAACATAGGCCCTGGGTACCTGATTGGCAGGACCCAGGGCACACTCAGTCAAAGTACATCAGCAATTCAGCAAAACGTGGCGGCATAGCATGCAAGAAAGATGGCCCTTTCTCACAGTGAATCCCGTATTCAACAACTGCAGATTTGTCGTCTACTCGGACTACAACAGAAAGGTACAGGAGGAGCAGAAGTCATTCATTGATGTCAAGCAAAAGCTGCACACCCTGCAGCCGAAGTACAGGTTTCTGTGCCCCTCGAAACTAAAGGTCATCTCGCAGGGGAGGGCCTACTTCTTTGAGTGCCCAGAAGAGGTTTAGGAATGGCTGGAGGTCTGGGATAAGAAGGCAGTGCTCTTTTCCGGAGGGGGAGCACAAGCAGACTCTGATTAATTTCCTTGGTGGAAGACCCCCAATTTGAGACGCACCCTTCTTGAAAATAGGACGGCCTCCTTGCAGCTGGGCCGTTGGGGCTCGCTAACTTTCTATGCAAAAACTAACTCTCGGCATTTCTAGCATAAGGAATTTCCCTGGAATATGAGAATTAAGGATTCTGAGTTTTCCCAATCACAGTTGTGATACCTCCAGTTCTCCGTATAAACACACTCACCCTGATGAAGACCTTCGATAAAAAGCGCCATACAGAAGGTCGAAACGCGTTGGTTCTTTGATGAGGCAAGCCTAAGAGAATCAAGGACAAAAACGACGTCAAGTCTCCGGCACTACTCTTAAAGTATACAGAATAGTTGTGCAACCTTGGTTTCCCCTGGCATTCAAAGAGACTAATGTACTGTGAGGGCCTTATGAATAGGAGTCCCTCTACTATCTTTTGAACAACGTAGGACTTTTTTCATGTATATAATATTTCATATTTTGTTGTTTATAAAGTGTATGAGAAGATTCATGTATTGAATATATGATCTATTTATGTCTTACTGTGTGTATACATAAGTCTGTTTTGTGTTCGTCCCCCATGTGAGTATTGTAAAGTTGTATTGAGCACTCATGTTTTTGCTTTAGCAACTGCTGCACAGGATCAACAGGTCTTGATGAAATATAGAACACAGATTTCCATATAATTGTAACCTAGTGGAAAATAAAATTCCACTTGAAAAATTTAAAGTGTGTATCATCTATGGTGTCAGAGGTAATATATTTTTCCAATAGCATTTTGATTCCAACCTCTGTACTCCTTAACAGAATCAATCCCCTGTTGTTTATAAAGCTTTTCCGGAGGGGGAGCACAAGCAGACTCTGATGGGGCCCTGGAGTGGGTCCTGGTAGAGCTGCCCTTGGCAGGGGCCCTCGGATACCGGTCCGTCAGGTACTACTAGTATAACAATCTAAGAGGGCGGCACCATGAAGGTGTAGGGCAGACACGCCTTGCGGATACAGGGGGGAAAGCGGCCTTCGCTCTTGATGGCCGGACTGGAGTCTGGTGCACCTGGTGCCACTGTAGAGTGTGTGCCAGACACAATGTGCACTGAGACGTTACTGAGCTCATTCTACTGTAAATTACATGCTTACCTTCATATTGGGGGAACCTTGGTGTGCAGGTGGTAAAATTGAATGGGGTCTGAAGCTGCTTCCTGGATGCCAGATGACTACATGGCGGTATGGCTGATGTGTGGTGGATGTTGGAGAAGGATCCTGTTAGCTGGGGCCATTGGTACGTAGATGTCGTTTGAGGGAATTCCTTGGTCAGGGAATATTCAGTGCTATATGTAGTAGTATGAAGACCATGCCCCCCTTGGCCTGGGTATCTTTGCTGTGATGAGTGGTTGGGCAGCGAGTCAGGGGAAGGGGACCTGTCCCTGTTGGATGGAGTGGGGATGACATGTTGATCCCGGAACTTATATTGGGGGTGGGGGGGCATATGTCGACATACTGTTGTGCTTTGTTTGTCCGGGGGCAGGGTTGTGTTTTTTGTTCAATGTCAAACATTGTTTATCATGTTATTGCCGCCAGGAGGGTTTGTCACAGTGCAGTGGGGTTTCAAGAGGAAACCGCCTACTGTTGAGCCACAATGATGGCGGGTGATTTCCGGTTACTGACGTGGAACATCCATGGGCTGGGCTCCTACACAAAACAGTACAGGGTGCTCTCCTTCTACAAACATCATAAAATCAATATTGCTTGCTTGCAGGAGACGCATTTAGATGATGCCAGGGCGGTGCGGTTGGCTCGGAGTTGGAGGGGCCAGGTCTTTCATGCCTCATACTCTACCTTTGCTTGGGGGGTGCTGATTTGGGTGGCTCTGGGCACACCGTTCTCACTGACATATGCTGAGGCTGACGCAGAGGGCAGGTATACTACTGCAGGATAACCTGACTGGTAGGGCAATATCTATGCTTAATACTTGTGCCCAAATTTGGACAATTCCCACTTTTTTTATAGAGTGCAGGACCTGGTTAGGATACGTTGCAGAGACGTTTTAAGGCATGGGCAAAGTGGGTTCTGGCCCAGGGCCAAAGCTTTTAAGGGTGCTCCAGATTGCCTGCTCTGTTCTGCAGAATCTTGTATTGATGACCTTTAATTATTCTTAAACAGATTGTTTTAAATACCGTTTTCCTTAAATGTATTCTTATTGTGGGTGATGTGTGAGAGTCTATTACAGACATCGGCAGAGAAATGTTGTGTTCATGTTTCATGCAACATCTATAAATAAGTTTATTTTAGCTCAAAACCGGATCTCGCATACCAGAACATGGAGGGTGTCACAGAGATTATTTGCAGTAATATTAGTGAGCCGCTGATGTATTACAATATTGAAAATACACATCATTATACCTGCATATTAAATGTAAACATATTTGGAATTTGGGAGTGTGTTTGTGCACTGTCAGGGACTTGGCCAAAGAGGGCATGAAAGACCGGAAACTGGGCCAAAAATTTCTAGCTGTTCTGTACAGGGGCCCCAAAAATATGTTTGGCCCAGGGCCCCCATAATCCTTAAGATGTCCCTGCACTGACATGCCCCTATTATGGTTGGGTGACTTCAACTGTGTGATGGACGGAGACCTCGATAGGTACCTAGCCCCCCATGACTAAAGCTCTGAGTAAGGTGATGAGCAACCTAGGGATGGCGGACAGTTGGCGAATGCCCCACCCAATGCAGTGGGTGTACACATGCCTCTCCCTGACACATAATACATTCAGTATATTTGACAGGGTGCTCATGGGAGGAACACCCATGGAGTGGATGTCTGTCACACACTTATCCAGATTCCTGTCCCACCATACCCGGTTTTCTGCACAATAGAAATGGGGGGCGGTGTAGAACAGAGAGCAGTGTGGTGGTTTCCAGTGGAGGTGCTGTTAGACGCGGTCGGCAGGGAAAAGCTGTGCCAAGCATTGACTGATTACATGGAGCTTAACTGGGACTCCACTGAGCGCAGGGCTACGGAACGGGAAGCCATGAAGGTGGTGTTGTGAGGGAAGGGTCTGGGATTGACATGCGGAGTGAGGCAACAGCTCTAGGGGGACCTACTGGTGTCAGAGTCAGCCCTGGCTGATGTACAGGCTGGGGATCTCAATGATCCATGCATAAAATATATGTGCGCCAAAGTATAGCAGAAACGTGGGCTAGGCTGGACAAGTATACTCCAAACAGCACAGGCAGCAGTTACACAGGCAGGGCTACAAGTCGGGCAGACTGCTGGACTGGATTCTATGCAGGGGGACCTCTGTTGCCCCAATGGCACTTCTGCCAACAGCAGAGGGCGAGATGGTGATCTCTGGAGCTGACTTTGTGACCGCATTTTGACGTTACCTAGAAGGGCTGTACAGGGCAGATCTGCGAGTCTCCGAAGACCGCACTTGAGTGTTCCTGGAAGGCTTGTACCTTCCTAAGATTGGGGCAGAGGAGTTGGACCCTGCACTCAATTTGGGGGAGATGCACGCAGCTCTATGCATGCTCCTCACCTTTAAAGCCCCTGGAGGGCATGGGGTTCCAATAGAATTTTATCAGGAGTCAGACAGGACCTCCTTGAGGGTTTACTGGAAGCCAAAGGGAGGGGGATTCTGCCACCTACTATAAGGGAAGTAGAAATATGCATGCTACCCAAGCTAGGTGGAGACAGAGCTGATCTGGCTGCATACAGGCCACTTACCATAATTAATTCAGATGTCAAAATACTATGTAAGCTCTTGGCCAACCGACTGAACCCATTAATGACTGGCCTGGTGCATGAGGACCAATGTGGGTTCATCTTGGGCAGTAGCACAGTGATGACCCCCAGGTGATTGGAGACGTGCTGCACGAGGTGGAGGGTACAAACGATGAGATGGCCCTGGTCTCTATATATTTGGAAAATGCTTTCGACACTGTAGACTGGGGGTATCTGATCAATGTATTGCGGGTCATGGGGTTTGGGCCTCAATTCCAGGTATGGATCTGACTGCTTTACACAGAGCCCAGTGCCAGAGTGTGGGTGGGACAGATTCGGTCTGACGGGTTGGTATGAAGTAGAGGAACACAACAGGGCTACCCCCTGTCTCCTCTCTTATTCGCTCTCACGATGGAGCCCCTAGCGGTGTAGGCCAGATGGAAACTGCCTGACTTGGGATTGAACTTGGGGACAAGCGACACTTCTTTTCACTATATGTGGATGATGCCCTATTTTACCTCAGAGCACCCCAGGAGTCCTTTGGAGTCCTGTTACGACTATTGGACGAATGTGGAGCGGTGTGTGGGCTGCAAATCCCTCTAGGGAATTCATTACTGTTTTCCCTGGTGGCATTGGTAAAGGCTCTAGCGGAGGTGCTGCCTGACACCAGGCTGAGGTGGGTGCTGGACCACTTTTGCTATCTGGGAGTTATGGTGTTACATTCTAGGGAGAAACAACTGAACCTCATCCCGGGGAGGGTGCTTGTTGTGCTTGTTGGTCACAGTCTGGAACACACTGCCATTCTTGCTCATGAACAGAATAGTAATATCTAAAATGGTGCTTCTTCCACACTCTCTGCACACTATTCAGAACTCCCTGTGTACGCTGCCCCTGAGGGTGTTCAGGCAGCTGGACTTCATTCTCACTTTGTTAATTTGGGCTGGGAAATGAAGCAGGGTGGCCTAGGCCACACTAAGGCGGAGCTATGAGGAAGGAAGCTTGAAGGTGCCCCGGATGGAGTTCTATTACCGCACTTCTCTCATGCAGCATGTTGCTCACTGGCTGGAGGATGGCGACAAATGGGCGAAGCATCTGCTATCAGGCATGGTCGACAAAGCCAAGCTCTTGGCACTGCTAATGGAGGGCTCCAGAACACCTAATACCTTGCCATTTGTTGCCCTCATCCTTTTTGATTTGACGGCAGCTTTAAATACTGTCAATCATGACCTACTGATACACCGGTTGGCAGATTTGGGCGTAGATGGGGTAACCTTTGCCCTTGTCAGATCCTTTCTCGTAGAGCGAACCCAGACAGTAGCCATGGGTGACTTCACCTCAAAACCATTTTCTCTGCCGTGTGGTGTACCTCAGGGCTCTTCGATGAGTCCAACTCCTTTTAATATCTATGTAACACCGCTGGCTGCCTTGGTGAAATCATTTGGGTTCTCTACTGTTTCATATGCAGATGACATTCAGATTGTCGTGTCACTTTCCAGAAATGGGCTGGACACGAGTGCGCCATTCCATGTGTGTATGTGAGAGGTCGGTGCCTGGATGGATGTGAACTGCCTTAAGCTGAACCCTTCAAGGACGGAGGTTTTTCTCTTTGGTAATAACACTTGCTTTTGGAATCCGTCCTAGTGGCCAGAGAAATTGTGTTCTCTTCTGTTTCCTGCGAACAGGATGAAATATCTGGGTATCTTGGTAGATGTCAAACTTACTTACAAAGAACAAGTTAATAAGGTAATTTCTACATCCTTCCTCATGCTGCGCATGATTAGGAAAATAGCACCATGTCTTCCGCCTAATTTACTGAATAAAGTGGTCCTCTGCCAGGATTGACTAGTGTTGTGATCTTTATGTCAACCTACCCAAAGTCCATTTGAAAAAATTGCAGATTCTACAAAACACAGTAGCAAGATTGCCTGTTAAAATCCAGAGATTCCAGTTGGTCTCACAGGCTTTGGTAAGACTGCATTGGCTGCCTGTTCAGCAAATGATTCTCTTTAAAGCACTTTGTATAACCTATAAAGTGCTCCAGGGACAAGATCCAGCCTTCTAAAAGAGGAAAACTTAGAAGGTATGTGCCCAACAGGACCCTTAGGTCTAGTTCAGTAATGAATTTGGTAATGCCTCCCTACAAGCTCTCTTTTTGGGGAGGTAGGAGCTTTCTGGTCTGTCCAACTCAAAACTGGAACAAGCTTCCTTTGGCAATTAAATCAGCCCCATCTCTCTATAGTTTCCTCAAACTTTTTAAACCTAGCTTTTCACTAAAATCTAACTTTATTCTCTTTGTCCTTCCACCTTTTAGCATTAAGACGCCTCTGGGTAATTGTTTGCGCTCTTTAAAAATCATATCAAATCAAACAGACTGCTCATGTGTGGCAGAGGCTTGTGACGGTGGTTCTCCAGCAGGTTTCTTTCCACCAGGAACTTCTGGTGTGGATTCTCATACTAATTCAATGCATGGAGGAAAATATATCTTTTCAGGCATGGAAAGAGGGGGCTGTGAGTTGCTGGTGAGCTTGTACCCTGATAAGGACTGTATCTTCTCGTTTGTGGGTGCCCAGGATGCCTGTGCACAGGGACCGGGACTTTTGTTACATTTCACTGGATGACTTAGCCACATGGAGTGCCCTGGGAGAAGGATTTGTGGCTCCTGACGATGCTCCCTCATGCGGGGTAGACACTAATACTAAAAACTAGGCTGTATGTGACCCCTGGGTGGGGGGAGGGGGAGACGATAGCCATGGTCTTCATGGCGAGTTCTACTGCCTTGACTCTGGATGATAGACCCCTGTATGCTTTTGACTACTATGTTCAATTTGGATTGTTCCTTTGGTTTCACACAGCATACTGTGACTGTTGTTTCTTCATGTTGCACTGTTAATTCAATTCAAACTGATAAAGGTATTTGAAAAAAGAATAGTGGTACATCAAAAATATAATGAACAGTAAACTTGTAGGTAAAAATATAAGTTTTTGTATTGTTTTTAATATCGTTGTTAAAAATATTGGTCAAAAATATTTTTGTATGTAATATTGTAAGTGTTGATTGGTATGTAATTTATTGTACTGTGTTTTATTGTATTTGTTGATATATTTTTTGATGTGTCTTTTTATTCAGATACTTTTTTAGTTAGGAAATTGTTACAATTTATATATTTAGTTGGATTAACCTATATAACTAATTGTTTAATACCTTTTTTAGTAGCAGAATATTGGGTTTTCAGCTATAAAGGTGGGGAGATTTTTAAAAATATTTATATTTTAAATTAAATGTATGTTACTAAATTTAAAGATATGCAAATTAACAAACTATAATTTCAAAACTGATTTGATTATTTTTATATTGCTTTTTAAATATATTTGAATTTTATTAAGATATATATTAATGCATAAATAATGTTAAACCTTTCTTTAAAACATATAGCAAATAGCAAAAACATTAGGAAAAAAAATATTTAAAAATATTTTAATGCCAAATTTATTATTTTGATAATTTTTGTAAACATTTGTTTTAAATTGTTGATTTTAATGTGTAAATTTGTTTAAAAAAATATATTTTTAATTTATAAAAATCTAAAAGAAATGTCATTATTTTTTAATTTATGATTAATTATTTTAAAATAATAGTTTAGTTGTCATTTTATGGTTTATGGTTTAGGAACTGTACAAATTAAATTCACAAACATTTTAACTAACAATTGTAATAAAATATTTTGTCTATGTTAATATTTTATCTTGTATATATAGATTTATCATTTAGGTTATTTTTGCTTTATGATAAAAATTATTTAAGTTTATAGTAAAAAAAATCTGTATGAGTATGGAGTATAATTTTAATTGATATAATTGTATTATTTTGTTTGAAATGTTTTACACTAAGGTGGCTATTGTAAATGTTACCGCTTTAGCATTCAATACCTTTTTGAAATCAGCTTAGACTGCAGTGGGATTATTAAATGTCACTCTTTTAGGGCCCAATTATGAGTCTGGTGGTCCAAGTACCGCCAGACTCATGATGGCGTGGCGGCGGTGGTCTAGCCACCGGAGGTCCAACCACCCTATTATGACTTGGGCAGTTGGACCTCCATGGGCCCGCCACTGTCGCCAGGGAACCACATTCCCTGAAGGTGGCACAGCAGTCCTGAGGCCACATTATGCTTGGTGGGACCACCGTTGTCCCTCCAAGCAAATTAAGAGTTTCCTCTCCGCCACGGTTTTTATGGCAGTAGATCCTACAGGACCCCCTGGTGCCTCACGCCATGTGTATGCACTCAGGGGGGCACAACATGTGCCCCCTTGTGTTCATGCACACCAGTTCCTGCAGGAACCTTGTTTGGCGCTTTTTCAAAGGCACCACCGCATCAGAAAGAGACACCACAATGGAAACTGCCACACTGCCTCCCAGACCACCTTTAAGTTGTAATCAGGCAGGCAGGCAGCAGCGACTCTTAACGGTGCGGGGGCACGGCAGTGGCGTTCTGCCTGCCCGCGCACTGCCAAAAGTCATAATCAGGTCCTTCGTGTCCGTGTCCAACAGCTTCCCCAATATGGTTAGATAGGAGTGGCAACAGTAAATGTCACCCATTTAGTGTCCAATGCCTTCCCCAAATTGCTTTAGATGCCAGTGGGAATAGTAAATGTCACTCCTTTAGTGTCAAACAAATTCCCCAAATTGGTTTAGATTGGAGTGGGAATAGCAAATGTCACTCATTTAGTGTCCAGCTCCTTCCCTAATAGAGGGCCCTCCTGCCCACATCGTAATCACTGATTCGGATTCCCTTCCGACCAAGCCATTTCGATGGGCTCGGTCGAAAGGGAATCCGAAACAGTCTTCCAAATGGCTTACGATCGGCTCAGAGAACCCATCCGCCATTCCGAAGCCAACAGTAATCCTTCGGCCGGCTCTTTTCAGCCAAGGGATTACGATGGCAGTTTCCCACTGACTTTTTGTGCAGCTTTCCGGCACAAAAAGGCAGTGGGAAACAGCTGTGGGGGCCTCCAACAGGGTCCCCATGGGTGCAAGGCTGCCGAATGGCGGCCTATGCTCCCCTGTTAATCCCTGCATCTAGTGGCAGGCACCTTGAGGTGCCTGCCACCAGGTGCAGGGATGAACTGCACCCCTGCTCTTTGCTATGAGAGCAAGCATTCCATTCAGAAGGCAAGCTCTCATAGCAAAGTGTAGGATTGCGACTGAACAGGGTTCAGTCGCATCCTAATTCCTGGTTCGAGGTCGTTCGGTTCCAGTACCAGAACGATGCCGGATGGACTCGGGTCCGTCCGGCATCGTAATTGGCCCCAGAGTTGTATTTGGAGTGGGAATAGTAAATTTCACTCTTTTATTGTCAACATTTTACCCAAATTGGTTTAGATTGGAGTGGGAATAGTAAATAGCACCCCTTTAGAGTCCAATACCTTTCCCAATATGTTTGAATTGGAGTGGGAAAAGTATAAATCACCCCTTTAATATCCAACACCTTCCTCAAATTGGTATAGATTGGAGTGGTAATAGTAAATGTCTCCCATTTAGTGCCCAACAACTTACCCAATTGGTATATGGTTGGATTGTAGTGGGAATAGTACATATCGTCTCTTTACTGCCTAACACCTTCCCCATTATAGTTGGATTGGAGTGGGAATAGTAAATATCCTCCCTTTTAGTGTCTAACATCCTCCTCAAATTGGTAAAGATTGGAGTGGGAATAGTAAATTATGTCACCTCTTTAGTGTTCAACACCTTCCCCTAATATGGTTAGATAGGAGTAGGAGTAGTAAATGTCACCCCTTCAGTGCCAATGCCTTCCCCAAATTGTTTTAGATTGAAGTGGGCTTAGTAAATGTCACCCCTTTAGTGTCCAACACCTTCCCCAAATTGGTTTATATTGGATTGGGAATCATGAGTGTTAGCCCTTTAGTGTCCAACACCTTCCCTAATATGGCTGGATTGGAGTGGGAAAAGTAAATGTCACCCCTTTAGTATCCAACAGCTTCCCCAAATTGGTTTAGATTGGAGTGGGAATAGTAAATATCACTCCTTTAGTGTTCAACACCTTCCTCAAATTGGTATAGATTGCAGTGGGAATAGTAAATGTTGCCGCTTTAGTGTCCAACGCCTTTCCCAAATGTGTTTGGATTGGAGTGGGAATATAAAATTGCACCCCTTTAGTTTCCATCACCTTCCCCAAATTGGAATAGTTGGAAATTGGAATAGTAAATATCACCCCTTTAGTGTATAATTTTTGTTTTAATGTTTTATGTTGGAGTGTGATCATTTAAGTTTATATTGGTATTCTGAAATGTTTTACCTATTTTTATTTGTATGTAGTAAAAATAATTTGTGTTACTTTATCAGAATTGTTGGTAATTAGAAATATAATAAAAATAGTTGTAGGTCTGTAAATTATTAATTACATTGTTATGTATAATAAAGACATGGCACATATTTTTCACATTTTATTTATGTTTTCAAACTTTAATTGTACATTTTAACATTTCTAATTATATAAAAAACAAATATTTCTATAATGTTAGGAAAATAACACATGTATTTTTATTTTTTAAGTTAACATTTTTTATTTATATTTACATAGTATTGTATGTTGTATATCTTCAAAATTTATTTTCCATTGTTGAACAATTTATTAACATTTCTTACATTTTTTATATACATATTCTCAACATTATTTTAACATGTTTCTTCAGTATTTATTAAATAATAGTAAATATTTTATACTATTATTCAATGCATACTTTATACATTTTCTACATTTTATCACATGGTGTTTAATATTTTTCAACTTTTTTATACATTTATTTAAATTTTAACAATATTTCCCATTCATTTCTAAGGGGAAATAGTCTTTTTTTCAATTTTTCAGCTGCCATTTTTGTAACCTATTTGTGGTATTTTAGCTGCGGTAAGGCGCTGCTGTTTGTTGGAATAGGTAAGTAATTTTATAAAGATTCTTAAAGGTTTTTGAGGGGAGAGGGGTTTAGGGGGAGGTCTAGAAGGCAGTTATAGTGTTGATTGTGGGGTTTTTGTATATTTTTTGGGGGTGGGTTCTTTAATTTAATTTACAGGTTTTTATCTACAAATCTATCCTATGGGCAAGGGGAGTTTCCAATTTTGGTTCATAATAAATGAATGGTTTTTACTTTGATTTCCTGTTTTTCGGTATTCCAGGAGCATTTATTTTTTTTAACACCGTGGTGCCGATTACGCGCTGGGGGTACGCACCGTACATACACGGGTAGGGGTACGACTTGAACGTACACGGGTGTACATACACGGGGGGGTTCGACACGTACACGGGTGTACATACACGGGGGTTCGACACGTACACAGGTGTACATACACGGGGGGTTCGACACGTACACGGGTGTACATACACGGGGGGGTTTGACACGTACTCACGGGGGCTGGGGGGTGGTTAGGCGCGTACATACGGGGGCTGGGGGGGTGGTTAGGCACGTACATACGGGGGCTGGGGGGGTTCGGCGCGTATGTGGGCACATGTCTCCATGGTTGCAATGGGAGTTCGGTGCGGACGGTGTTTTTTCCATACGGTTGTGACATCGGACGCACGGGATGGATCGTACTTGCGCGGTCGGACTTCACTTTTCACGTTTGTACGGTAAATCGTCCAGGGACGTGTCGGACACATTTTCCGACCCGATGACGTGTGGGGAATTATTCCCAATGCGATTCGTATGGACTTTTTCCCATGCGAATCGTACTTGGCAGTTTGTACGGCACTTGTACGATTCGTACGGTAAAAAGACCTGATACGAGTCGTACGGGGAATTTTTTTACAGGATCGTAATCGGCACCTTTATCTGGGTTTTTATAGTTCTCAATTTCTTTGGAAAGCTTCGAGGGATTTCTATTGGATTTGAATTTTGGGGGGGATATTTGGATAATATTATTCCCATTTTTGGTAGATAAATTTTTTCATTACATAGATAGAGAAAAAGATCTGCAGCTACAGAAGCGTAAGTTTTATTTATTTAATTTCCTTTTGGGTGGGAAATGTAATTTTATAATTTTTGTGTAAATAGTATTTGATTATTACTTGGAATTGTTTAGATTATGTTTTGTAATTCATTTATGTGATCGATTGATTTTGTTTTTACTTTCTTAGTTGGTGATGGTTTTATTTTATTTTCAATAATTTATATACAGTTTTATTACATCAGTCTTCATTAACATCGGAATTATAATTCATTTTTGGACTGATGTGATAAATCCATATATTTATTATTTAAAATTAAAAAGATTTGTTGTGTTGGTTTAAAAAGTTTCATAGTTTTTGGGGAGTTTGATAGGTTACTATATCTTTTTTAATGTGCTTTGGCTATTATTTCTAAGTAATCTACTCCTTTGTTATTTATGAAGAGTTTTACTGTAAATTGTAGTGTTTGTACATTCTTTTGGTTTGTATACTACGTTTATGGCCAGTTTGGATAACAGATTGTTCTATTCTTAGTTGTTGGTAGCTTTGCTCTTTTAGTAATGCTTCTATAAATTTGGATAGTGTAGGTTGGTTTCTGCCTTATGTGGATTGGAAGGCATTGTGCTGTCCTTCCACTGTGATGTTTTTTAAGCTTCCTGTGCAAAAGTGCTGTCATAGATATTCCATCAAAGTATTTGGAATTTGGGTTGGCGTCTGTGCATTGGGCGATGAAGTTTGTAAAACCAAGTGCCTTTGAATAGTCCATTAGGGGGCTAAGTTTGTTTTCATTTTGTTGGTAGAAAGGGCTTTCTATTAGTAAATTGTAGTGGTTGTCTACCTCTGTGACAGGGACATAAGCTAGTGCTATAATTTTTTTATTTCAAAAGCAAATTGGCTGTTTGTGAAATATTCTACACTCAGGCCTTGATTGGACCTTAGCGGTCGGTCCTCCAGGCTGCAGTGTCGGCGGTCGGTGGTCGGGAGAAAGCTGCCAGGCTGGCAGAACCTCAACCACCACAGTTTAGCGCCGGGCTGGCAGTGGGCGGGCGGCAGTATTTAGGCGGCGACATGCTTTGCTCATAAAGTGAGCTTAAAGGCAATGCTGCCACACAGAAGTAACTGCACTGTTGTCATGCACCATGTTGTGCATGCCACACACGACAGTGCAGGCATAGGGGGGGCACAACATGTTCCCCCAGCCACAATCCTCAATGGGTTAAAATGCCTGTAGGCCCTGTTTGGGGCCCCTTTCCTGCCTTTACACTGAGCTGCCATGAAAAGGTCGGTGGAAAGGCAGGTCAGAATAGACACGGTGGTGCAGGCATCAGCACCGCCTCCATTACCCACCACTTTTCCCTCCGCCGCAACCCCAGGATCCTTGATACTGGGGGTGGCAGCAGGTTTCTGTTGGTCCGATCACCATTGCCATAATCAGATGGTCGGACCGCCGGACTATGCAAATGGAGGTCGGACCGGCAAGGAAGTGATGGTTTGACTGCCCCCGCAGGTACGGTGGTCTTGGAACCGCTGTAATCGGAATCAGGCCTTAGTCCAGATTTTTTATTGCAATGGTAATAAAAGCCTTCTATGGCTGTGTGAGATTAAATATTTTTTATGGTTTGAATCAAGGCTTGCTCAACGTGTATGATTATTTTTTGGAGGTAGTGATTATTTGTTTTATGTTTGATGTGGTTTAAGAGGTCGTAATAGGTGCTGCTTTATTTATTTGCTAGCAGGACCTATACAATAGGGATATCTGTGTTTTGATACTCACCAAGTATGGTTTATATCTGAGTGAATGGTTAGGGACACATTTTGAAGGTCCCATCCATCATCCATGTGCCACATTGTATATTGTCGGAGCTCTAGTAAGATGTCTGCTGTAGAGAATATTAGGATTCATTTTTCGTTTTTTAGGTTCTCATGTAAAAGGAAAGGTTCCTCATTATGTGTCTTTGCTAAATGTTCAGGTATATGTATGCCTTGGTATCTTCTAGGGGCAGGTGGGCTATTACTTATGGTTTTTTAGTTCATGCAGTTAAACATTTTAAAGTGGGGAATATGTGGTAGTTGGCCTGTGATGTGTTCAGGGTCTTTAGGTAGTATATCTCTGAGGATTTCGCTTGGGGGTTCCTGTGAGCTATTGTTAGCCTTTTATATCCTGCAATATATCCCTTCTATTTCTCTGATATTTGGGGGATGGTTGTGCTCTCTTCCATGAATTACATCATCTTTTGCACTCCCATAGCATGCATTAGTATGATATTTAGTACATTTCCAGTTTATAGTTTCTGTTGATGTACTTTCTTGGCTATAGGCGTAGACTATCTGGTTTAGTAGTTCTTTCCTTTCTGGAAAGTGAGATTGTATCTGAAAGTCGGGTAATAGTATAAATATAGATAATATTTTAAAGTTTGCACATTTATAAATTACATGTAAAATATACAATTATTTCTGTTTTGTATACTTACATGTAGGTTTTGTTTAGATGTTTCACTTGGTTTTGCAGCTTTTCCGTTGGGGGTTGTTCTGATGTGATGCTGGTGCTTTTTTTTTCTAGTGGATGAAAAAAAACATATTTTCTTTTAAAATGTTAATTTGTTGGCAGTTTGTAAAGGTTAAGGTTGTTATGTTTATTTTTGCTTGTTATTTGGGTGAGTTTATAGTTTTGTATTAATTTATATATACTTACTTTCTTATATCTTTTTGTCGGTTTGTGATAGTTGTTATTTTCTGGCAGTTTATCGCTTTTTCAAAGTGTGTGATTTTCTTTTAGGATGTCCAAGTCAAGAGATAGAGGTTGGTGAGTATTTTATTAATTGTTTGTTACTTAACATTTGTAAGTTTAATAAGCATTACATTTTGGTTTAAAATATACATTTTACTTACTTGGTTAGGTAGCTTCTTAAATGTATATATATTTCTTCTGTAATAGTCTTGTGAGAAAATCAGTCAGAGTTCCTTGTCTTGCAGAGTTTGTTATTTTTGAAGTAGGTCATTGTTTAAATTAGTGTGCCTTTTATATTGTTGATTTATATGTTTGTTTGATCTTATTGGTTAAAGTTGTTTATAGTTTCATGTATTGGTTGGTTCACTTTTAGTTAACACTATTTTAGGTATTATTTTTATTTGTGATACATAGTTTGATACTTTTGAATATAGGTGTATATTACCTAATGCGGTCGCCAGTAGGTAGTTATAGTTAGGACCTATTATCCATAGGAAATTTGTAAAAAACAAATCCAATAACTTTGGCGCCGGATAATGAATCTTCGTGAAATTGTCAAAACTGGTGGGGCGCTCCGGTCAGCTCCTATCCTGAAATCTTGGGGGTGATTCGTCAAGCGAGGGCCGAGAAAAAAGGGGGGTCCCAAAACATGTTTTCTCCATGTTATTTCCCATAGGATATTTTGGAACAGGCTACAGCCCGAACTGCTGAACGGAATCACACCACAAGTTTTGCAAAAAGGTAGCCCTTGGTTCAGAAAGAGACCATTTATTTTAAATGGTGTAAATCCGTTCAGTAGTTCCTGAGAAATTCAAAAAATAGAGGTCAAAAAAACAATTTCCCATAGGAAACTTTAGACACAGTTATAGCAAAAACTGCTGAACGGAATTACAACAAATTTATCAAAAGGTACTGCTTGGCTCAGAAAGCGACCTTTTAAAAAATGGTGTAAATCCGTTCAGTAGTTTTTGAGAAATTAAGAAATAAAGATAGTGATATCTATGGCTGTGGAGGATCCGCGCACCCTCCCGATCACGGGCTTCATGCTAATTGGCTGTCAACACTCCAAACCAGGAAGTGTTGGCAGCCATCTTGTGCCTCTGTAGAACTGAAGCACAAGAAAACAGAAAAACAAATGAGCAAAACAGGAAAAGGGGGCAGGGTAGAAACACCCTGACCCCCTTTAAATCAAATTAAATCAAAGGATGCGCGGAGGATCCACGGATCCGGCCCACATTTTTTAAAAAATGAAGTGCGGGCTCCCGCGCTTCGTGTTCATAAAGCCCCCGGGTGGGCCAGGTCCCGGGGGCAGTAAAACAAAAGTATGAGGGGGCCCAAATCCCCCCACACTTGCCCCGGGGACTGCCACCTCCCCGGGGCTTGATGAAATAGGTGCAGGGGGGCACACAGCCCCCCCAGCCCCGGGGACCGCCACCCCCTGGGGCAAAATTTTAATTGTGTGGGGGGGCCTCTAAGGCCCCCCAATCCCCGAGGACCACCACCCCCAGGGCTTTCATTAATTGTAAGCGGGGGCACACGGCACCCCGCAGCCCCAGGGACTGCAACCCCCCGGGGCTTTTAAAAAAAAAAAATTTAACCTGTGTGACCATGATCATGTCATGAGTGATGTAATATGTGATGTCATTGGCAGTGCATTGCGGGGGCGCGAGTTATATAGTTAGCCCAACTAACTATAACAGTCGAATTTCTCTGGTTTTGTACGAGTGAAATGTTCAACTAACTATAACGTCCGTGAAACCTGTAGGGTTTTCAGTGAATTTCAAACGTTTTTTAAATGCTAATTTCTAACTATAACGTCCCTGAAACCTATGGTTTTTTCAGTGAATTTCAAACGTTTTTAAAAATGCTCATTTCTAACTATAACGTACCTGAAACCTATGGTTTTTTCAGTGAATTTTAAAGGTTTTTTAAATGAAAATTTCCAAGTATAATATGCCTCAATCCTATGTTTTTTTTTGCCTACATATATACATATATATATTTTTTTAAAGTTTAGAATAATTTATAGTTAGGAAAACTATATTCATTCTTTTTTTTTTTTACTATACAAAAGCCGCGTACCCTACACGCACCCTACACGATGGCTGCGCGCATTCTCGTAGCCATTTTGAGAAAGTCGTGCGGGGGTCGCGACTTCGCCGTAATTTGCAAAGTATGAAATATCTTTAAATTAATTATGAATAAAAGTGTTGCTTTAAGTATTTGTCTAAATTAATTTACAAAAGTATTTTTAAACTATTATTTTCAATATAATCTGTTTGAAAGCAAATTTGCTGTATGCGCAGCGTATGTGCGTAGTATGCGCGACCTCACCCTGCACTTTTTTCCGGGGTCGCGCCGTGATTGCGCTGTGATCGCGCCGGGGTCCCAACGTCGGCGTATTTTTAAACTTGAAAAAATGACCATTGAAACATTAAATATGATATTAGAGTGAACAGTTTTGCTAATATACTTATTAAAAACGTATAGAAATTTATATTTCTAGCATATAATCATGTATACGATATTTTGCGGGTGCACAATGGGTGCGTGACGGGTGCGCGCACCTTACGCGACTTCATGTCAGCACAAGAAAAAATGAATCTGATTGGTTTAAATCAATTTCATTGTGGAAGAGGGAGAATCCATCCTCTTGATATTGCCCTTATTGTTTGTCTTTCATAGAGACAAGACCTGTTTCCTGCTTGTCTTTAAAACTTTACCTTTTTTGTGTGTTTCTTTATTTTAAAAAACAACTATGGCTTTCAGTCTAGCTGAAGTTGATCCTTTGGCCATTGAGGAGGAAGAACAGATGGTGGACCAGGGGAAGAAGAAAGAAATCATTGTGTGGGCTTTTTTCACCGTTCCTCAGGGCGAGAAAAAGGTGAACGCCTGAAAAGTTACTGGCATTATTTGCAAGAGAGTGCTGTCTAGAGGCTCCGATAAAAAATATTTGTGTGGTACCAGCAGCATGAAAAAGCATCTGGAGACTATACACCCGGTACACCTGGCAAGAGAGGAGAGGGGAAGAGAGTTAAATGCTGCTGCTGAACAAGATCAAAATGCACCGTCTACGTCAGCACAGCTTCTGCCTGCTCCAAGGCCCCAAATTCTTCCTGAATTTTTAAATGCAGCAGTTTGTTGCATTAAGTGCGACACCAAACTCTGTATTGGAGAGCAGTGCGTGGACGGTATCTCTGCTGCTCTAAAAGCATATAAATGTTAATTTTTGTTTTTATAATGTGATTTTTTTTTTTGGAGGGATCGTTTCCTGATCTTTAATTTTGTCTGTTGCTTTTAAAATAAAAAACACACAAAAAAAGTTTAAAAAGTTAAAAAATGACAATTTGTTTTAAAAATTGTTCTAAAAAAACGGTTCTTATCGAACCACCTGTACTGGTAAAAAAAAAGAAAAATTACTTAAGTGATTGATGATTAGAGTACTACATGGAGAGTGCGTGGTGAATTTATAAGTGCTTGGGAATTGGTGGAGTGTTTGGATTAGTACATGATAGTGGCTGGGTGACTGGAGGAGTGCATGGGGAGTGACAGGTTGAATGCTGGACTGTATGGGTACTTCCAGGGGAATTGAAGGTGCGAATGAGAAGTGTGTATGTGGTTGGAAGACTGCATGGGTAGTGCATAGGGGATTGCAGCACAGCATGTGTTAGTGACTGGGTCATTGCATGAGTACATGGGTACTGCGTGGATGATTAGAGTACTGCAAGGAGAGTGTGTAGTGAATTTGTAAGTGCTTGGATATTGGTGGAGTGTTTGGATTAGTAGAAGGTGGTGGCTGGGTGACTGGAGGAGTGCATGGGGAGTGACAGTGCGATTACTGGACTGCATGGGTACTACCTTAGGAATTGAAGGAGCGAATGAGAAGTGTGTAAGTGGTGAGAGGATTGCATGGGTAGTGCATAGGGGATTGCAGCAGTGCATGTGTTTGTGACTGGGTCATTGCATGAGTACATGAGTACTGAGTAGATGATTAGAGTAATGCAAGGAGAGTGTGTGGTGAATTTATAAGTGCTTGGGTGTTGGCAGAGTGTTTGGAATAGTACATGGTAGTGGCTGGGTGACTGGAGGAGTGCACGGGGAGTGACAGTGTGATTGCTGGACTGCATAGGTACTACCTGGGGAATTGAAGGGGCAAATGAGAAGGGTGTAAGTGGTTAGAGGACTGCATGGCTAGTGCACAGGGATTGTAGCAGTGCATGAGTTAGTGCCAGGGTCATTGCATGAGTATATCGGTAGTGACTGGATGATTAGAGTACTGCAAGGAGAGTGCATGGTCAATTTATAAGTGCTTGAGTTTTGGTGCAGTGACTGGATAAGGACATGGGACTGGCTGGGTGATTGGAGGAGTGCATAGGTAGTAACAGGGAAATTACTGAACTGTATAGGTAGTGCTAAAGGGATTGTAGAAGTGCATGAGTTAGTGCCTGGGTCAATGCATGAGTACATGGGTAGTGACTGAATGATTACAGTACCGCAAGGAGAGTGCCTGACTGAATTTATAAGTGCTTGGGTTTTGGCGGAATGATTGGTTAGTACATGGTACTGACTGGGTGACTGGAGGAGTGCATGGGGAATGACAGGGTGATTGCTTGACTGCATGGGTACTACCTGGGGAATTGAAGGTGTGAATGAGCAGTGTCTAGGTGGTTAGAGGACTGTATGGATAGTGCAGAGGCGAATGTTGTAGTGCATGGATAGTGTTTGGGTTACTTAATCTTACCTTTTGGATAGTAGATATGAAAGTCTTTGAAACAATTTTTGCAGTTTTTTATGTTATAACCTACATTTTAAAAACTTTCAAACTTTAGAATTTTGGTCTGTAAAAGAAAAGAAAAAATACAGTTATAACATATAATATTATAGTTTAAAGTACACAACATAATTTTACCATTACATAACATATTCAGTTTGCCTTTTTTGCTGTTCTCAGAATCTGTTGAATTTCACCATAGACAGTGATTTCAATGTTGCTCATCATGTAACAGCGGGCAAAAAAATACAATCAATAAGATTGTTAAAAAAAACCCAGATCTGTGTTCAAAATATTTACAACAAACTCAACTATGTGCTCAGATTTCCTAAAATAAACATCGTCAATAATATTGCATATAATACAAAGATCAAATATATGAAATGCTTCTTTCTAAGACAATTTTCTAAATACAATATCAAAGAACAGAAAAGATAATTGAATCATCAATCCTTGATATCTTCCCTATAGTCTAAATGATATTCTTGAAACCATTTGCAGTGAGAATACCAAAAATAAACTTCTTAATTCATATTAACATCTTCCCAATAGGCCGAATGATGTTTCTGAAATCCTTTGCATTGAAAATATCCAAAATAATCTAATAATTCATAATGACATCTTCCCAATAGGCCGAATGATGTTCTCAGAACTTTGGCATCAAACATATTAGATATTAATTTGGTAATTCATTAGGCAACCAATATTTGAAAAGCAAATGGGCATCATTACAAGGTGTCCATCCTTTATTGCACTTTAAATAGACAGTGTAGTGTCCAGATGTTGTAGAAGTTCCATCGTGGAAAATAATTGCTACTGCTTTGAAAGTTCTTCCTGATATTGATAGTTGACTTGCTACAACATTTTTAATTAAAGTTTCCAATTTTCATCAGTACTCAATTTTTCAAAAATAGAATGCAACAAGGAACAAAATCTTTTTTCACGATTCTCCATAATTTGTTGTTGGAGATTTTCTAGTAAAAATACTACGCTCACAACTATATTAGCATAGCAGTTGATAGCTGAACTATTTTCTGAAAGCCTACAGTCTCTTCAACAGTGTCCTTTTTGTTTTTGTTTGGGATCTCAACATTCTCTTGATTTTTTTTCTTCTTTCCAACCTCACTACAGAGTTTCTCATATGTTTGTTTTCAACATAGTACACGCTTTTCATAAACAGGATATTCACCTAAGTTGGGAGCATACAGTCTTCTTAACCGATTATACTCTCTTACACAATTTGCATCTGCACTAATCTTTCTCTCATCAAAATTAATCAAATACAATCCAGATAAAGTTTTGACTCGGGACAATGCAACATATGCCATTCCCTCTTTAAACATGGTACTTCCAATCTTTACCAAAGCACTGTCTATACTTAAACCATGAGATTTATGAATGGTCGCCGAGAATATGTGACGTTACAACACATGCAATTACATCGCATGCCGTTGCAATGCAAAACGATACCCCGACTTTCTGTCGGGGAGCGCTGGAAGTTGGAATAGATTAATTTTCTATTCCAACTCCAGTGTGTGCAACAGTAAGGAAGATGTTGGAGTTAAATCCAACATCTTCTACCCACTGCTGCACAACTTTTGCGTTGCAACGGCATGCGATGTAATCGCATGCGCTGTAACGGTTGCGTTAAAAAGGCTGTTTCCCGGTCACTGCATATGCTAAAGAAAGGGGAAACTGTTTTCTACGAACATACAAGTCTTTAATAAGCAAAAAACTAACAGAGCAATGTCTGATCTGTTTTACCTCTTCAATCTGATCAAATTTCATCTTCAAAAATTCAATTCCATCTCTATTTTGATAATTAACAAAATCAACAACTTTTCCCATTGCTCCATTTACTAAACCTTTTTCCACATCCAAATTCCGCTGTAAAATTACCCGACAGTTTTCACATACATAGAAATTATTTTCTAAACCAGCAGTCTTAGATATAGATTTTTCCAATGAATCCAATTTTGTTTGTAATTTTTCTGTCAAAATAATAGTAATTCCTTTGTGCACTATTTTATCAATGGCTTCCATTTTTATTATTTTTTGTTTTTCCAGCTTTAAAAGTTCTTCATTGAATGTAGAAAACTCTCTCGGTGTTGGCATTAGGCAGATTATAGATTTGTTTTCTCCAATTCTTTTGTATATTATTTCCGGAGCAACATTTTAATTTGGAAACAAGTTTGTAAGTAGGCGACTTTGCAAAGCTTCTTTACCATGTTCTGTCAATACACCAATTCTTATATCTTGAAGAATGCTTCCATAATCTTCATCACTTGCCTGTCTCATATTTTTTATAAGTTCCTTGTGTTCAAAATATGGCCAAATGTTCACATTTCCAATACTTCCCAAACACTTTCTGGTGTCTTCATGCACAAGTGTTTTAAATACTGGTTTCCCTTTTACAGTTGCACTAGATTGCCGAAAACTATCACATGTTTTCCTCCAAATAAGACATCATATTCTGTTTTTAAAATCTGCTGCTTTCTTAAATGCACAAAGGCAAGCATTAAGTGTGAGGCCATGCTTACCTCATCAATAATCAGAAGTTTCATTTTCTTTAGTACTCTTTAAACTTCATAACAAGCTTCTCCAGAAAGCTTGTGATATTCCAACCTGTTTTCATGTTCAACAGGTAGAATTAGTAAACGATGTAATGTAATCCCTTCCCTTAATGTTGTGTGCTGCTAACCCAGCTGGAGCAGTTACAACACAAGATAAATGTGATTCAGTGGTTTTCTGTAAATAACTGGTCAAAACTTTAATTAAGAAACTTTTTCCTGTACCAGCTTGACCACTGATATACATTTGAATAGGTTTAAAAAATGTGCAGTTACATTCTTTTTTTTCATGATGTAAACCATGGTCGATCTGTTGTGTCACTTGCTGATATATTTCTTTCTGCTCAATATTTAGTTGTTCTTCCAAGTTTCCTAAGTCCATAATATCATGTTGAACTTGATGCATTGCTGTTCCCACTTCACTCATGGCGATTGCTGCTTCATTTTCAAGAATTGGTTGTCCTAGTGGATCTTGACTGAGTGGAGCAGAACTTTGACTATCTTGAGAACTGTCTCTAGCAATCTCAACTGCAATACTAGCTTCCTGTTCAAATTATTAATTCAACATCTGGAGATAATTTGGAAAAACTGTGCATTTAATACTATCTTTACATGCATTAAAAGAATCTTCATAGCACTGAAAATCTCCAAGTAATTCCAGTTCAGTACGCCAAGGCTTGAAGAGTTGCAGAAGTGCTAAATAGTAAAATTCCCTTTTATCAGGAGTATTGCAACTCAGTTTCCTGTGATTAATCAGATTTCCTTTACTATGTTTCACCAAACATCCTTCTGAACCAATCACTGCATATTTTTCTTCATTTATGTTCTCTGTAATATTTCTGTTAGAACTGTAATATTGCAGCACTTCATAGAGACATATGTTTTCAAGATGGGGACTTCTATTTGGATAGTACATATCCAACATGTTTGTTTTAACAATATCTGTGTTTTCCGGTTCATTTAATGCTAAATATTCGATTTCTTGTATAGATTTAGGTACTCAATTTCGTGTTACAGCAAGACCTAGACTAACCCAAATGATTCCTCTTGACTTTTAATATATGAATTTGCAGAGGACAACCGATTCAAACATTTGTAGGATCCAATCTCTCGATGGGACAGAATCTTCAAACTAAATCTGTATAATTGCTTACTAAGAGTCTTCTCTTGAGAAAGTTCTTCCCACATTTCTTTCAACTATGACTTTTCAGATTTTGGTATGTATGATGTTACATACCGAGCAAAAGCAATGGAATTATACGCAACATACTGCATATCCATATTAGCATTCCACATCGACAAAATAACTGGATTACAATGATTAATATACTTTGATTGTTCACTTCTTTTTAAATTATAAGTGATTTTTGGAGATGTTCTAGCGATAGTATGCCTCACTGCTGACATGAAACTGTTGACTCTTCCTTTGGATATTACTGGACGTGGAAATCCTAAACGACATTTGGTATAAAACTTTTCCTTTCAATTGTATTTCCGTTGACAGAATTTGACACATCGATGAGTTTGAAAGCACAAAACTTGTTTTCTTCTCTTGTTTTTGGTATAGCATATGTAACATAGTCTTCAATAAAAGATAAAACAGTCTCATCCAAATCAGTTCCAAATGTGGGTGCATCCTTGATCCATAAAAGCATATGTATATGAGGAGCACCTCTAGCTTGATACTCCTTTCTCCAAAAGAAATCAATAACTTCTCCAAGAGGAGGATTGTTTTTATTGCAGATAAAAGACATCATAGCTTGAAACCTATGATTAGTATATCTGCACACATTTACAGGATCCAAGGAACACAGTTCTCCAGGTGTCTTGAATTCAATGTTTTTAATATTTGAATTTGCTTCTCGAAGAAATTCAAGTAAATCGTCCCATGTGTATTCAGCAATGCTTAGCGTAACAAACCACGTAGGAGTTCCTAAGTTCCTTAACATACATTTAAGTTCTCCATGACGACGATACCAATACTCATTAGTACCACGTTGACACGCCATCAAATTAATCAATTAAGATTCTAAATGATCATCTCTCTGATGTACTTTGTCCATGAGTTCCTTTGCAGAAACATTTTGAAGATGAACTCCTGTTCTTAATATGTGGTTGACTGCATATGAAAGCCAGACAAGTCACTTTCAAACAAAAGATGAAATATATATGGGATACATTGTCGAAATCTTGGATCTTCTTAGTACAATCTTGTTGTCCGATATTCTGATGGGGTAATCTGTACTGGTCGTTCGTCATAGTGTCCACCTTTTCCAGTGGGGAAGAGCTGTGGAAAACAACGAGCTTCCAAACTTTTTCCCAAACACTCATGGGAGTTCCTTTTGCTTTCTTCATTTGGAATAATTCAATAGTATTTCCCATCACTTCTTTGGAATGTAAAGGATGTACACTATAATGTTCATAAATTTCTTCACTTTTGGACATGTCCACTTTTTCAATTTGGCCACTTGAAATTTCGGTATCATCTCCTTAAACTATTTCTTCTTCTTCCACATACACATTTTTGCAGTAAACATTGTTTTTTTATGAGATATAAAGTAGCCTTTTGCACTTTGCTCACATCTACTAATTCTTGCCATATTTTCCGATTCTTCGTAGTAACACCAGTAACTAGAATAACTACAGGTTCAGTTTCCTCTTTCTCTACACCAATAGTTTCAATATATTTCTTTAAATCTTAAGGTAAATATACAACTCTTCATTGTAATCCTCTCTGTAAATCTGTGAGAGGCAACTTACCTGTTTTAGGCTCCATACGAACAATAGCCTGAAACGGGTGCACAGATTGAATCTGAATAGACTCATAAGTATTTAAATCTTCCAGCTCTGGAGGAATACCTACCAACTCTAGGTTATTATGTACAGCTCTAGCTGGCATTTTGTTATCCTCTAATTTGGTGTAACAATATTTACAAATACGTTGATCACTACACAACTTAAAGCACTCTTCTACCAACAAATAAGTTGCAAAATCCTTCCACTTATCATTGTTTTCTTTTTCACTTTTTAAATACACATCAACATTTCTAGTTTGATTTCTATAGTGAGTTCATCGACAACAAATACAAACATAATTTGATCTTTCATATCAAATTACCTTAAACTTCGAATTTCTTATTCAAACTTCTCAGCACTACTATCTTCCACGTCTTCTTCAACACCTACTTCTATCAAAGTCTCACTTTCTCTACACTCTTGTTCAGGACCAAAGTAACAAAACTCTATTTCATTACAAACTTTTTTTTACATCTGATACTGACCCATGCAAAAGAGCACTATTTAAATCACTTAAAATTATTGCTGGACTTTTTGCGTAGTACAATCTTCCTACTAACTTCTGCATTTGAGAGTGATGTACTGCTAACATTCTCAAATGATGAAAAAAACTTTTACACACTTTTCTAGAAAGACACGTCAGAGAATGACCTTGCAAACCAGTATTTTTCCTCACTTTGCAAGGATCTATTCCTTGCAGCATCTTAATCTTTTGTTTTACACTTTTCTTACTGTATGCTCGTAGGAAATTTCGTAAAATATCAATAGACTCCTGTCGTACACTACAAATACTACTACAATCCCAGGTATACACTGGGGCTTTAGTATGTCTCCCTAGAACTTCATCAGCTATCACTTCTTCTACATTTCTAGGAACCATCTTTTCTTTTTCAATTGCAGAACCGTTCTTCACTTCATAAGCACGACCACTGGTATCAACTGCGTGCACTAATGTATTGGTTTGAAAATAGCTCTCTTCATTAAAAAATAGCTCTGAACTTGAAGTGTGATTCCATTCACCCAAAAAAAAGTCACAAAAGTTAGTTCTGTTAATTAGTCTCTTCTTTTTACTTTTGACCTTCATAAAACGTATTGGCTTATCTAATGATCGCATTCGGTTTCAAACTAATATGAATAATTTCCTTTTTAATTCAAAAGCCTTTTCAAAAAAAGTTTTTTTTTTTTTGTTTTTTGTTTTTTTTTTAAAAACCTTTATTGACGTTTCAATCATTTACACGTATGGGCCTACAACCCCCCGGGGCCGGCCGCTAAGCAATCAGAACAATAAAAGCACGTGTAAACACAGGCGGCACCTCGGAGAGCAAAGTCTACAATACAGTATAGTCCGGCCAATGAGCCGCTCAGGTAGGACACCAGGAGAGAAAAGGTTTTTCATTTTATAATAAAACAAAACAGTAGGATCAGGTGCCAAACAGTTTCCCAACAGCGATAAGGGCTAGGATAAGAGACGCAAGCAGCAAGTAGCAATACATTGAATCAATGGCGCAGACACGGGAAAGTACGGATAGGGAGAAATATCAAAGATAGTTGCGCCTACAGGTCCCCGTACCTAAAGCCCAGCGAACCCCCCGGAAACTGTGGCACACATTAAGAGCAAGCGATTCACGATAAGAGAGGTGTACCGCGCTGATCCCAGAAAAACAAGCAAAAAGAAACAGAGAAGAAAAAGGAGGCCATGGAAAAAGAGATAAAGACTAAAGAGTCCCCTCCCCCATCCCCCCACCCTGCACCTCTGCGAATGAGTATGGCCCCACCCCCCAGCAGTGTGCCTGTCGCCCTGGAACTAGACCCGAAATATAGAAGAGACAGGGAAAAAAGGAGTAAGAAAGAGCCCCCCCAGACGGGGGGGCGGAAGAAATGTAATAAAACTGGAGGAGGGCCTTCAAAACATACCCCCGGCTTCTCCCTCCCGCACGGTGAAGTCTCCCCACGGCAAACAATTAGCAGCACCAAGTTGATCATATCAAAAAAGGAGGGGGGGAGTGGGGAGCATTATGCACCAACTATGCGAATAACCATGAGAGCACGCAACCATGAGTCCGCCTGTCTACTAGGTGACCACTCCCGAAGGATCAGCCTCAGCCTTGACCGCTCTTTGCAATTCTGCCCATGCCTGCCCCTCGACCCAGCACCATGTCCGATGTCCCAAGGTACAGGAGTGTCCAAAAACAGTCGGGAAGCGACGCACACAGGTGGGGTGGAAGTCTCTGAGCATCAGCACGGACCGCTTCATGGGGGGGCGTCTTTTCCAGTGCTGCCCCAGGATTTACACTGCACACAAGGTCCAGACAGGCTGAAGCAGTCGAATGAGACACACGCTGCCGGAATCGTCCCTGGGCCGCCAGAGACCGCGCACGGGACAAGGCCTCCATCTTCCGCTCAGGTCCAACACCTCCGGAGCAGATCAAGCCCACAGTTAGCCGACCACACGGTAGCATACTGTCCGGAGTGTCCGGCTGTACACTAATCGCGGGGGGGGCCGCAACATCTTCCTCCTGTGTGCAGTGTGGAAAGCCACTGTGTACTGGTGGACCAGCATGCCGCCACTGTCCCAACGCTGATACCACACCATCTAGCTTCCTCCCCAGGACCCCGGCACCATGAGCCAAGGAGTAATGAAGGGCACCAAGGGCCTCCAGGAGGTCGCCGTACCCCAGGGCAGCTCTCTCCGATCGCTCTGCCACACTCCCGATCGTCACACACCCCCAGTCCCGCTGCGTCCCAGCGGACAGGATGGTAGGCTGCATAGTGACAAAATGGCCGCTGGGAAGGCCCGACTCGTATTGGGGCCAGGACCCCGGGACCAACGCCTCAAGGTCCACGTCGCTGAAGACAAGGATCCTGGGGGAGGAACAGATGCAACCGTTGCGCGGTCACGGGCAATAGTCGTCTCCGCCACGGACCAGCTCCCGCAAAAAGCCGGGAGCAGCCCGCAAGGATCAGGGCGAACCAGGGACGGCGCCCGGGCAGCTCACAGTCAAAGGCAGGGGCAAACACCACAGAATCCGAGAATCGCACACCCGGGCATGTCCTCGGTCCGCAGCGCTCAGCAGGGGGGGAGCGACCACAGCAAAATGCAGGCCGAGGGGAGCAACACTCCGGCGGACCGACTCCACCCAGTCACCACAGGCCGCTGTTGTTAAACTGCCGCCCGGCCAAGGCGTCCACTCGAGGTCCCGGCTTCGGGACCGCACGGGCCGCAAAGTTCAATCGCTGATTTCTCCGGCGGTACTGCAGTCAGAAACCTCAGGATCACACGATCGGTTGCCACTTTCGTTTACAAACACGATCGCGTGGCGCAGAATAAGGATCTCATGCAGGATATCCGTGCGGGATGCGGAGGTTCACGGAGCCGGGAATCTACGCTGCCGTCCCGGTCGCCATCTTGGCTCCTCCTCCTCAAAAAAAGTTTTAATCTGTGTTTTCTTTTTATAAAATGTTGATCTTTTTTTATATTTCTTGCCATCTTTTATTAAATTTTGTACTACTCTATTGTGAAACATTTGTTTCCTTATTTCAAAAAATTGATTCTTCTTGTACCATAGATTGTTTTTTCAGAACATGATTTGCCATTAATTTGTCCTTTTTTCATTTCGTTCTTCTTTGTTCTTGAGGTATTCTTTCTACTTTCTACATTATGCAAGTTGTTTCTAGTCCTTGAAAGTCTTTTAATAAATTCTTTTGTTCTCTTACCGCAAAACGTTTTCTTTTTTTCCACATGTTGTAGATCATCTATTTCTTGCTGTTGTCTTTTCTTTAAATAATACTCTATCTTTTCTTATTTCCTCTTTACTGTTTTTTTTTTTGTCATGGTTAGTCTTTTTTAATGATGATGAAGAATGTCTGAAAAGAAATTACATTACTATAACTATATAGAAATATACTATTCTATCACTAAACAAACACGTTCTAAAAAAGCAAATTAAATGCTTTGTTTTGAAATCACATTGGGTTTGCTGCACTATACGGGTACTACCTGGATAATTGGAGGAGTGAATGAGTACTGTTTAGGTGTTTAGAAGACTGTATGGGTAGTAGACAAGGGATTATATAAGTGCATGAGTTAGTGCCTGGGTCATTGCATGAGTACATGGGCAGTGACTCGATGATTAGAGTACTACAAGGAGAGTGCATGATGAATTTATAAGTGCTTGGGTTTTGGCGCAGTGATTAGATAAGGACATGGGACTGGCTAGGTGATTGGAGGAGTGCATAGGTAGTAACAGGGAAATTACTGAACTGTATAGGTAGTGCTCAAGGGATTGTAGAAGTGCATGACTTAGTGCCTGGGTCATTGCATGAGTATATGGGTAGTGACTGGATGATTAGAGTATTGCAAGGAGAGTGCACTTATAAGTGCTTGGTTTTGGCGCAGTGATTGGATAAGGACATGGGACAGGCTAGGTGATTGGAGGAGTGCATAGGTAGTAACAGAGAGATTACTGAACTGTATAGGGATTGTAGAAGTGCATGACTTAGTGTCTGGGTCATTGCATGAATACATGGGTAGTGACTGGATGATTAGAGTACTGCAAGGTGAGTGTATGGTGAATGTATAAGTGCTTGGGTTTGGGCGCAGTGATTGGAAAAGGACATGGGACTGGCTAAGTGATTGGAGGAGTGCATAAGTAGTAACAGAGAGATTACTGAACTGTATAGGGAGTGCTCAAGGGATTGTAGAAGTGCATGACTTAGTGCCTGGGTCATTGCATGAATACATGGGTAGTGACTGGATGATTAGAGTACTGCACGGAGAGTGCATGGTGAATTTATAAGTGTTTGGGTTTTGGCGCAGTGATTGGATAAGGACATGAGACTTGCTAGGTGATTGGAGGCGTGCATAGGTAGTAACAGAGAGATTACTGAACTCTAGAGTTAGTGCTCAAGGGATTGTAGCAGTGCATCAGTTAGTACCTGGATCATTGCATGAGTGCATGGGTAGTGCTTGGATACTAGCTGGGTGATTGCACAATATGGAATCAGTAAATCATTAATCATGTAGTTTTAAAAACACATATTCACTACCTTTGCACTCCTGTAATCGCTCAGGCACCTCTCAATAGTTCAGTAAGCATAGATTCAACTGTATAAATAGATTCTGAACACATAGATGAGTCATTACATACTATCTAGTTTAGTAGATAACTACAACATACCAGAAAGGGTAATATGTGGTGGTTTACTTTTGAGCTACATCTTGACCATTCAATCTACAAATATGTGACATCATCAAACTATACCTCTCAACAGACATAAATGTAAATGTAAATGTAAATGTTGTATACTTGTAAAGCGCACAGCTGCCCCAGCAACGGGGCGTCCCGGCGCTGTATACCGCTGGGGAACCCATCCTGGCTTTCCCTGTGAGATGGGCCCTACTGGGCATCTCCAAGGTGAAGACAAGCATCCCCGGCGCTGATGGGGCCGTATGTGGAGATTAAGCAAGCTGTTGCCCAGAGTTGCTGAGTGGGATCCATGATTAGAGTAGGCACCGAGGCGAGAATTATCGAGTCCGCTGACCTTGGCCCAAGAAAGACGGGTTATTAACAACACCTTTAATGAGCATTTCTAAAACCACACTTTTATCATACAACTTCACCTTTGTATCTCAAATTATGTGGCATCATTCTACTATACCTTTGCTCACACTACAAAAAGAAGCCTAATTAACAACATCTTATTTCACCATTCTATATTAAAATATATGGCATCATTTAACTTTACCTTCTGTACAAACTAGTGACAGAAACCTAATTATTAACACCTTATATAATCATTTTTCAAACAACACAGTTGTGCTGCATCTTTAACAAAGTATCTATAATTATGCACTATTATTCAACTATACTTTTGTAGAGAGAACATAAAATGAAGGCTAATAAACTGCACCTTATATCAACATCTTTCAAACTACACATTTCTACTGCATCTTCAACCAACTATCTAAGAAATATGCTGCATCACTCAACTATACCTTTAAACTGACTTAAAAAACAAGCTTAATTAATAACATCAGTAATCATCTTAAAAAATACACATATTACTATACAGACTCTTTTTTAAACAATATTCAAGCACAATGAAACTAATTCCAATATAACCTCTACATTTAATAATATATTACAAACAACACTGTTTTAGAATAACCTCACAAATGTATAATTCACCTTGCAAATTAATCTGTTGAATGAAAAATCTCACACACTCAGACAAGATTTTCTTTTACACACGATCAATATAATGTACCAGACTCAGGAAGGTTAAACCAGTAATGGCATGGTTTCCCTCTCTTTTTCCATACAAATACACATAAGCAACAAATGACATTGCTTCCCAGAGTTTTTCAAATTGTAAAACACATTTCCATTGGTTACAGATAATAACTCTTATCAACTGACTTCTGCACCCCTTCTGCTTAATGCCAGTTTCCTTAGCAACAGTTCATGCAACATTCAACTTAACTGACAGGTCACAAGTTCACCATATTTTCAAGTCCACCACACAAAGTTGCAAATGGAAATAGCAGGTGTGGTTGCTTTTGCAGAACATGACCTTATCCTTTCTACTGTACTTTTCAAACATTTTTTACTAACCAAAAAGAAACTTGCTTTTTAAAGAAAGGAAAATGCACCCTATTTTTGAATGTTCAATGATCTTAAACCGCCAATCAATTCTCTACTGTCTTAAAAACAGCATCTTCTCCACCATTTTAGATTCCTCTAATTCTACCAACTGACTACCTCAGCTACATACATCTTTTGACTACCTACAGACATCCCTTCAAGATGCTTTCTGTGTGGATTGTTGGGCACAGCTATGTATTCTGGTGCAAACGGTATGCTGAACACAGAGGTATTGACAAAAACCTAGCTTTGCAAAATGTAGACATAAAATGGATTGGGCAGAGAGGATTAAAGTGGCAGCAATTAATGCCTTTGGCTAAAACCTTTTTGCATCTCCAAGCCCCTGACCTCATGATTGTGCACTGTGGTGGCAATGACCTAGGCACATTGACTGGGGTAGGTCTGGAAATGCTAATGAAGGACACGTTTGCAGAATTGATGTTGCTTTTCCCCCAAGCTGCCTTGGTATACTCTAACATATGCCAAAGACAGAAACGGAACTGTTCAATCAATTTTGTCCTGAGATTGAGAAAGCTAGAAAAAATGTCAATAAATCTGTTTCTGCTTACCTGCTCCATCTATAACAACAATCTTCGTTTCAATATGAATGGCATTTACAGAAGTGAAGGAGTACACTTCACTGATGAAGGGAACAGAGTGTTTCTCAACAACCTAAAGCTCTGCATCCGTATTTACATGTAGATACAACAATCTCCCAATGAAAACAAGGGCTCTTTTTAGAGCCACTCAATAACACAAAAAATAACCTAGATTTATATAAAAAAAATCTTCATTATTTTTACTTGGAGTCATGCACCCAGTGCAACTAAAGGAGCCGTGCACCCCTCGCGTTCACACCAGGGGGCTGCGCTGGGAGCCGCGCACCCCTTGCGTTCACACCTGTGGGCCGCGCTGGGAGAAGTGCACCTCTCTCATTCACACCAGGGGGCCGCGCACCCCTCGCGTTCACACCAGGAGGCCGCACTGAGCGCCACGCTAGAGTCGCGACTCCAAACTTTTGGTCTACTACCAACAATTTATATTTGCCCCGGGGACCCCATCCCCCGGGGCATGCCAAAATCTTTCTATTTTTTTTTTAAAAAGGAGGGGGACCGCGTGGCCACCCTCCCGGGCCATTTTTGGCCCCGGGGACCCCACCTCCCGGGGCATACCCTCACATTTGGGGACCGTGGAGGGAGCCCCAATGCCCCCACGGTCCCGGCTGCTCCCCAACTCCTGCCGGAGCCGGCATTGCTTTTCCACAAGGGGAGCTGCTGACATGCAGCTCCCCTTGTGGAAAAGCAATCCTACTTTGCTTCTTAGAAGCGAGAGCAGGTTTTCTTGCTCTCGCTTCCATGAAGCAATGCAGGAGTTTGCTATGCCTGCCATAGCAAACAGCAGTGTCCAGGGGGTGGGCACCTCGGGACACTGTAGGATGCAGCCCTGGGGGGGTGGTGGTCCCCAGTGCCATCGAGGGCTCCTGGAAGGGGGCCCCGCGGCCCCCTTCCTCCATTTCATTGCCCCGGGGAGGTGGTGGTCCCCGGGGACCGGGGGTCCGCAACAGACCCTCCGTATTTAAATATTAAATGCCCCGGGAGGTGGCGGTTCCCTGGGCTGCGGGGGCCCCCCACATTAATTTTTGAGTGCCCTAGGACCTGGCCCACCCAGGGGCTTTTTGAAAATGACAGTCCTCGCTTTTTTTATTTTCTTGGCAGGAGTCGCGACCCCAACGTGACTTCTACAGTTTAAAAAAGTATATATATATATTTTTGTCCCTGGGGGTCCTTGTGGGACCCCCTGAGCAGGCCTAGGGCGTCTGGGTGTTTCTACCCTGCCCCCTTTTCTTCATTTTACAATTTGTTTTACGGTTGTCTTGAGACTCGATTCTACCGAGTCACAAGATGGCTGCCAACAGTTCCTGGTTTGGAGTGTTGGCAGCCAATAAGAATGAAGTTTGTGCTTGGGAAGGTGCGCGAACCCACCGTTGCCATAGATATTGAAACTTTTTCTTTTTCTAATTTCTCAGGGACTGCTGAACGGATTTACACCATTTAACAAAAAAGACTCTTTCTGAACCAAGGGCTACCTTTTTGCCAAATTTAGTGTAATTCCGTTCAGCAGTTCGGGGTGTAGCTTTGTCTAAAGTTTCCTATGGAAAATAACATGGGGAAAACATGTTTTGGGACCCCCCTTTTTTCTCGGCCCCTGCTTGACAAATCACCCCAAAACTTTCAAGACAGGAGCTGACCGGAGCGGGCCACTAGTTTTCAAAATTTTGCGAAGATTCGTCAACCGGCGCCAAAGTTATTGGGAAAAGTAAAAATGCTTTTCCTATGGAAACTAGGTCCTAACTATAACTTCCTACTGGCCAGTAGGTAATTTTGTAGTTCATATTAATATTTCATGGTGCTATTGTTATCATTTAGTTATGTATTTTTGGGGGGATGAATAGTTAAGATTTTGCAGACGTAATATATTTTTATTTAATTTAACTATGTGGGTAAAATATGTTGGTTGTATTTGAAGTAATTGTTTTATATAAAAAAGTTGTTTTTATTATATTTATTAGTGATTATTTCATTACGTTGGTGATGATATTGTAATCGATATCATGTGAATCTATACTTTTTATATATTCTTCTTTAAAGGTAACAATATTTTTCTATCCGATATTTTTGTTTTCGATATTGTCAAAAATAGATTTGTTTAACAACGATATTTGTTTTTTCGATATTTGTGGTTTTAATAGTTAAGTGTAGGAAGTTTATATTTTTGTTATCGATATTTAATTTCTGATATTTTTGTCTTTCAATATTGTATGCATTAATATTCTGTCAGTGATCCGCTTGACCAGACCTTGTTCACAACTCTTAGGTTACTATGTGATCTTGTTAGCTATAATTTTAGTAAGTGTAGATACAACTCTCTCCCAGTTCTCATAGATTGGGGCAGTGCCCCGTCAGTAGTAGATAGACTGCTTCATCAGCAGGGGGCGCAGCATGAGTAAACTAGAAGTCCTCTTTTCATTAAACTGAGCTAAGGGTTGTAAACTCTCTGCAGGAACTCAAAATGAATAATATGGAGCCGGCTACTAGGCATGGTGTGCCAGTCCGCGTACATCAAAAGTTCCAGTCTGATTCATTTAGCTGTCCTTGCAGGTCAAGGTTCCATTGGTCTCTTGCTGTGGGTTTCACACTAGGGGCTTCTGTTCGCATAGAGTTATATAGTTGTGTGAGAATCTATTTAATAGTGGTAGTAGTTAGTCTGAAGAGATGGTGGCTTGTGTGAAAATGTAAGGGAAGCTGCTCTACACTCTGCACCCAATGCAGACCTAGTTTCACTACTAGTCATATATTTTAACTGAATAATTGTTAAATTTGGGAAAATATTACCAAACATCTCTAATCCAAGTGAATATAATAAATCTAGCACCTTTCTTTCATTTGCTATGGACAATTTTGGATGAAAGCGTGAGAGGTATGTCAGAGGAGTAGAGAAGCACTATCCAGTTTTTCCCATGCTGCCCCTGTGCATGCTGTTGTGTCTATATCTGTTTATGATCGTGGTATGTATTGATAAATCATAGTTTGAAACATTAGGGGAGTCATGCTATTTTTCTCAGCTGCTAAATAAGGGAGTCATGCTGTCGGGCCATACCAATAGTGCGCCAATTCGGCTTAGGCACAGAGATAATAATGTGGAAGTGAGAGGATTTCCAAGCAAGATGCTTAGGTATACTTTTCAGCTGTAAAATCGTCCCTCGTGCATTGCCATGCAAGCACTCTACTGGAGGTGGAATACTACACGAACACCCAAAGGTATACCAGCAGGAGAGAAATTGTCCTCTGAGCAGATCTGAGATGTGATTGACAATGTTGCAAACCAGTGGATGAAAGAGGCCGATCCAAATAAGCCAATGGTTTGAGGGGACTGACCCAAGACTTACTCTATGTGGCGTGTCAGCAGTAGGTCTGATAGACTCTGTACTTTTAGCCTAGACCTAAAATCAGAATTTGAGATGGGTTGCTACTAGTCCTCTTTTTTTTCTGAGCTCCATGGCTCAGTCTCCATCCCCAGCATAAAAATCTGGAAGCCACCTAAAAAGCAAGCTTGGTGGCGGTACCTTTCTGACATGGGGGAGAGGCAAATGAGGACTAAGAAGCTGAGAAGGAGGTGGGGACCAGCCGGATAATGAAAGTGGGTAAGAGCGCACTGCTTGCAGGTAACCGTGCCATTACCCCATTGCCTCTTGGTAGTTGTAGTTCCGTTTTCCACTCAAAGTTCATATTATTTTTCAGCTAATGGAGACTTTCGATATGGTATCTCTAGATACCAGTGTTTCGGGATTCCTCCCTCATCAGTAGAGAATAATTACAGGTTGCTGGGCATTCTGCCAATTTTCTCAGGTATAATCCCACTCATAGCGTGCAGGCGTTCCAAAGCTCATCAGCTTGGGGGCGGCTCACGAGAGCCTTTTATCAGTGAATGTGGGTAGGAGAGCACTGCCTGCATGTAACAGCGGCAGTACCCCACAGCGTCTTGGTAGTTGTTGTTCCGTTTTCCACACGAAGTTCATATTATTTTTTTGCTAAGGTGAAAAGAAGGACCATGAACTGGCCCAGGATCCGGAGGAGGACCAAAAGCAGAAATACCTAGACTGTGAAGACCAGATAGACGAGAACCAAGCAGACCAGGAGGGCCAGAAATTGGAGAATCAGGTCTAGTTCAGAACCAGGAGGAAGAAAACCAGGAGGCTGAGGAGACAGACCAAGATAAGAAGGATGATGAGGAGGAGCAGCAACAAGTTAATGGGGCTCTGGACCAGAATGGCGACGTTCAGGACCAGGAGGAAGAGGACCAGAGCCCGAAGGAGTACCAGTAGTATGAGGATAGCCAGAAGAACCAGGATCAGGAGGACCAGGAAAGAGCCAAAACTTTGGAAAATACCAGAAGGAACGCCAAAAGCTGGAAGAGGAAAGCCTGAAGGTGGGGAAGAACTCAAAAGAGTAAGGCAAAGAGGAATATGAAAAACAGTAGAAGGACTAGTATAAGAAGAAGTACCAGGAGGAAGAGATGTCGGACTGGGAGTAGGAGGATGAAACCACTGCGATTCTGGGCCATGTTTATAAGAATGTGCTGTTATTTACAGAGACCGCACGTCCTATAAACCACTCTGAGTTAATCGTCATAGACCAAAGACCCCTTAGCAGGGGCCTTAAGTGGGATAAAAAACTGGGGGCTCTTATAGAGGCGTGGTCGATGTAATTAAGGGCATAGCTTATACATACAAACTAAAAATCATGTGCCGACTTATTTTGCTGCTTCTTTCATTGCATCCAGCTATTTAATATAACAAGTAACATTACACCTACAACAAGCCAGGACTATTTGCTTTGTCAACGGCTGTTAGTTGTGGCTCAATGATTAGAGTGGCAGACCCTGATGCAGAGGTCTAGCCTGGGACCAGGTTTCAAATCCCTGCCTCGGCGGGTCTTGGGCTCAAAAAATTCCACAGACCTGATTATTCTCACCTCGGTGCCATTCCAATCATGGAGTCCCACTCTGCAACTCTGGGCAATAGCTTGCTTAATCTCCACAATGGCCCCCACAACGCTAAGGATGCCTGGCCTCCACCTTGGGGGTGCCCAGGAGTGGATGCCTCACAGGGAAAGCCAGGATGGGTTCCACAGCGGTATTCGTACAAGCGCCTTGAGACCCTTGCGGGTGAGTAGTGCGCTATACAAGTATCAAATTTACATTAAATTTACATTTTAGTTGCATAAAATAAAAAAGAACAACTATGGCTTCCTTGTATATAAAATTGAAAATGCTTCCGTTCTGAAGTGATGAGAATGTGAAAGTACTATGACCAGTCTCTTTGAAGTTACATCAGAGGCAGTGAAGGGTGGCACTGCTGCAGAGTTAAGATTTATTTGTCACCCACATGGTCTACCTTTAGCAAACGCACACTCGACTGAAACCACTGCATAACTCCCTGAAATATCTTGAAATACGGCCTGATGTGGCCAATTAAATAAACCAGAACAGCTTTAGTTTCACGTTTTGTCTTGTTGGCAATTTCTCTGTGGGGAGAGTTTATGAAATATAATGTGTAGGCGCTCTTCATGACATCACTCCTCGTGACATCACTCCTCATGGGTCCGCCCATGTTTTGCGACACCCGATTAAGAGATCCCAGTGTAAACTTTTTCCATTTCTAGCTTAGCACTGCACCTTTCCCTGAATTTCTGACATTCATATTTTTCACGTTATTTGCTACAGCATATTACAGTGAAAATATGTCAGGCATTTCAATAAATGAGGGCGTTTTTTTATTTTTTATGGCATGCTACGTACACGGTTTTATAATGGCCCACCCAAAGCTCCACAGCCGGCTGCTTATTTTTGTCTAAGCGCAGATTCATACTCAGATTGTACTGCAATGCACCACAGCTCTAAGAAATAAAACTCAGAGGTGCCCTTGCATGCTCCGCCGCATACACTGGCTACGCCCTTTGGGTTCCTGCTGCACTTCTCAAAGGCAAACAGCAGGAGCCGAGTGGGGGAGGTGGTCCCTGGGGGTGGAGGGTGCAAGTCTTCGTGGGCCCCTTTGCTGCATAACTAAGATGCACAGAGTGCAACGGGCTCAAGAGTGTTGCGGATCCATTTGTTAATACGCGCTGATGCTTAGCAACGGATACCTTTTCAGGTTGGGAAACAGGTGAACCGGAAATGGCCGTACCTGTAATGAAGAGCACAAGCGGCATCGCATCAATCATGCTGCGCTTTGTGAAAGAGCACGGAGGTACCAGGGGAGTAGCTGTGATTAGTGCAGCAGGTGCAGTGGCACCTGGCAACATGGTGTGAAGCGGTATGTTTGTATGTCACTATACACTGGGGATTTAGATAGAACCGTTTTTTTCTAGTCTGGATAAGGGCCGATAGAACCCTTGAACGACTATGGGGCGGAGTTTGCTGATGCCTAGTTGCAGAACACACCAGGATAAGGTACCTGCCGCAGGCACCACCTGCGCTGCCTTTGGCACTGATGGATCAGAGCAAAGAGATTCGATTCGTCTTTGCCAAGTAAACATACCCAGCGCGGGAGCCAATGGCGACTTGCCATTCACGCCTACCTCTATTGCTAAGTGCAGCTGGGTAAATTATTGCCGTTTTTGTGAGATCTGAAAATATTTCCCGGAAGTTCGGTCGCTTCGTTAAATAAAGCGCCCAGAATACCTTTGTGAGAAAGGTAAAAAAGAAAAAAAGTACTGAATCCCACATTTAACAAAAAACAGGGGTTCAGGCTGACATTCGATGAAAAAAAACACACTCCACACTATAACTTCAAAGTAAGGAAGGGCTGCAGGGAAGTCAGTCAGGTGGTAAGAATGTGAAGTATATGGGGATGAGGCTAGAGAAGGGGGTGAGGCCGAGCCTAGGGGACGTTTAAGGCACAGAGGAAGCAACAAAGGACACTCAACACTGCAGCAATATAGCACAGTGGGTTCATGCTCCTGCTGACAAGATTTTTTTAAAACATATTTATATTGCCATTTAATTAGAATCATACGAACAAGGATAGAAGAGCTGGGATCAATATATATGAGACACATATTGGAGCATAACAGGTTACAGTTTCAACGTCTCTTCCCTTCCACTGGCAGTAGGAAATGGGTGATGACATATAGTAATGTTCAAGTAAACAAAGACCGTATCATAATGACGATAGTTCCTCCATAATCCCCAGGTCTCAGCGAATCCTGTGTTCTGCATAATGCCAACTATTAGCGTAGACAAGTAGTAGGTACAACAGTTCTGTAAATTATGAACATTTGGGGGGGTCAATACGATGTCAGGTGGACTCCAGTCCGCCCAGCATCATAATGACCCCCCCAAATCATGGTGGGGATCGGGACCACACGCCATGCATGCGGCGGTCTCGCACTACAAATTAGGATGCGACCGCCACCATGGCGGTCGCATCTTGTCATTTAAAATTGCGGCGGGTGCTGCTGACTGCAGCACCTACCGCGATGCCAAAACAGCAGGTTGTGCATTTCACTGCACTACATGGCAGGCACCGCACGGTGCCTGCCACTTAGTGCTGTGAAATGTAGGGGGGTACCATGGGTATGCCCCCAGTGCACCCACACCTCCCCCAACACAAGGGTGGCCCACAACGGGCCCCCGAAACAAGTCCCCGCCAGCCTTTCCATGGCAGTTTCGCCGCCATGGAAATGCTGTCTGTAGCCAGCATCCTCATTTGGTGGACGGTGCCTTGCCAGGCACCGCCACCATTCTAGCCTATCTGGACCGTCCTCCAGGCAATCCTAACGATTGCCTGTTGCGGTTCCGTGGCGGACGGTCGTTGCGTCTGCCATGGTCGCAGTCTTGATCCCCCCGCCATCGTAATGTGGCAGGGGAAAATCGCGGTCCGATGGCGGAAGGCCTGCCACCACACGGCTGCCGCTGGCGGGCCTCCCACCATCATAATGACCCCCTTAGTGCTCTGACAAGATTTTTGTAACCTGCAGATAACAATTTGACTTTGACAAGAAACACCCCAGTTTTCCCCCCTTTGAATGTTGACAGAACGAGTTCTACAGTGAAGGGATAGATCGATGTACAACTTGATCAGAGGACAGCCTATCTAAAAGGTCAATCTGCTGGGGGCAAATCCAGTTACATGTGAGGCGGCCAGTGCATGACAGCTGCCATCATTCTGAAACTACTACCACAAGTGAAATTGAGGTGGATTACTTTATAATAAAACCCAGGAGACTACTTTACTTTGTGGTACCTCTGAAAAGGTGGATGTGGCCGGGGCAAAGTCAGTGACAAGCAAGGCAAGCCTGAGTCATCCTTTCATATCTTCTAAAGAGTTAATTGACACATTTTGGCTTTGTGGTCTTTCATTAACAAACATAAATGTTGTTATGATTAGTTAAAAATTTTAATATGGATATTCTTTTAAAAACCTAAATCATGCACCCACAGGTCCATGAAAAAGATATTGTCACCCAGCCTGTACGGTGAGCAGAACACAATGGCATTGCCCGACTACTTAAGGCCTAGAAGCACCTCTTACTGTGGCCAGGGAGTTCGGATGAGTTCGGCCAGCTTGATCCAGCTAGCCCTTCCATTAAATTCAGCATTATTAATAACCGCTCTGCCTTAAAGCTCTCGCTGGACACCCATGACCTTCCTTCTTACGAAATAGTTTGCTTCACTCAATCGCAGGGCCTCATTTACCTCTTGACCGATGGTACTTCATCCGTAAAGGTGGTAAAGGACACTACATCCGTCCCCTTGACAGACTACCATCTGTTATATATAACGATAACTGCTGGCCCAGAGGCCACCTCCAGGGACTTTGCCTCAGGGAGGTGTATGTGGCAGTGACACCTCCTAATAAATTCTTAGTCTGGTCTTGGCCTGGTAGGCAGGTCAGAAACCAGCAGCAAAAGTGATCTTAGGTCAGTACTGCTGGAGACTGGGTAGAGGTCGGTATTTAGATAGTGTTTACTATTTCTGACGATTACGAGTTTGGCAGTATGGGAGCGTGCCGCCAAGCCACCACCTCGCTCCCACACCACCAAACAGGGCCACTGCCCGCCTGCCAGATGTCGAGTAAAAATGAGGTTTGGTGGGCGGGTGGTGTGGTGGTCCCGTGGCAGTGGAGTAAGAAGGCTCAAATGTGGGCCTTAATGCTGCAGCACCGCGGGACCGCCAGAGCGCGATTGTGATAATTTTTGTGATTTTTTTACATGACTTTCATGAAAAAAACTGGCCAAAAAAATAGTCAAAGTTTCAATGGTCCTAAAATAGCGTGGATGTTTAAAGTACCCGAACCAGAGAATTGCATGTAATGTTAGACCTAAAATTTGTGATCAAGTAAAATGGGGGAAAGGTTTTTAACCTTTGGCCTCAGTTGTCCCTTCCTTTTGTGTCTACTTAAAGGCCCCTCATCATTTCTGCCAGGGGGTGGTATAAGGGATGTTCATTTGGACTCATCCCCCATCCTCATGCTGCCTCCGCCTGGTGCATCTACTCTTTCTATAATAAACTCCCTTCAAGTCATTGCATTTTGGTGGCCTATTAATGCCAGTGGATGAGGAGATAGGGCAATATATTGGCTACGAGCAATTCAGATGGTTCAGTGTTTGCTAAATCAAGCCCCAACGACACATCACCCTACAACAACAGTACACATTAGACATAATTCCTGTCATCATCATTTACACAATACAGCACAAAATCATACATTTGTCTAGGTGTTTGATAAGAAATTATATCCTATACTGTCCTTTGTGACAAGGTTACATTAAACCTACTACATCCACAAATACCTACAATACCAGAATTTAGCCACCGCTTGAAGCTGAGCAATGGACAATTGTACACCTGACTAGAAAAAATACAAACTACAGTGTTCTTCGGCACACAAATGCACACACACAATTTCCATATATTTAAATTTGTGATGCCATTTCTTCATTTTCTACAAAAAGGGGGAAGAAAGAGGGATTACTGGTTCCATGATGTGTAGATCACCGCAGTTTACAAAGGTTTTAAGGTACAGGTAGATTCAGAATTTCTTGTCCTCGAATATGAGGCACCTAAGGTAATTACACACTGCTAGGTATTCTGCAGCATCTTTAACTTTTTTTTTAGCTTTTACTTAGCCTGAGATCCCTGACTCCTCTCTTCTTCCAAGCATGGTCTGCTGTATGGTCTGCTGTTGGGCCTGGGTTGCTTGAAGGCCTGCTCCTAAATCTAGTCTCCCTATGTTTTGTAAGGGTTTATGCTAGGCTGCTCTCCTGGGCCTTTCAGCCCTTCATTGCTGTGAGGAGGAACTGGATCAGAGTGGGTAACATAGCCCAGACTATCTCACGGAGGCCATACACTGACTGGTCCTACTTTTCCAAATAGCTGAAAATAAATGTCCTTCACCTTGTCCTGCACCATCATCCAGTGGACCCAGCTCACCCCAATCCTTTTTAGGTGGGTATATCTTGTTGCTAGTTGGGAAATTTCAGTCTCACACCCCCTAGCATTATTGACCAAGTTACACTCCTGGTCATCTCTGGTCATCATCCTCCTTGATTAATATATAATCGCTGAGATGCCCCATAGTGTAAAGAAGGTAAGGTGTCTTGAGCAAATATTTATTTATTTGTAAAGTTTTATATAGCGCGAACGTGACCCACGAGCACTTTACAGTATACTGTATAAAACATAAAAGGATGAGGTAGTATACAAGAATTTGATATTTGTCATTAGGTACAAACAAGGTATATTGTATATGGGTAACATAGGAGACCCGTATACCGCAGGATATTGCACTATATACAGTTATTGAGCATTAGGTGGTTGTGATAATGAACCTACATATAATATTCTCCTTCGATCAAACATGGGTATGAGGTAAATGGATAGTATAGTAGACCCGTGGCCAACTGATCTTTACACTAAATACAATAAATGAGCATCAAGTGGCTGTAGTAATAAACATACATATAATAATCTCCTTCAATCCACCAGAGGTAGGCAATGATATGCGGATCGTGTAGGCGATTCGGCGTCAGCATAGAGTTAAGTCTTAGGGCATGAATTTCTTCATTAGTAGTAGTTTTATTTCTTTTTTGAATGCAGTAAAGGAAGAGATTCCACGTACCCCTGGGGGTAAGGAGTTCCAAATCTTTGGTGCCATCCCTGAGAAGGCTCTGCAACCGGTTCTCTTCTTGTGGAAGTATTGCGGTTTCAGAAGTAAAGTACTCACCCTTTGAAGTTGTCTGCAACCTCCCGACCTTTCTAGTTTTAGAGCTAAGTAACTTGGTGTATTGTTATTTAGTGCTTTATGGGTCATGCAGGCAACCTTAAGTGTATTCTTGCCTCGTAGGACAGCCAGTTCAGAGCTTTCAGGGTCGGAGAGATGTGGCTATTTCTTTTTGTTCCTGATACCAGTCTTACCGCAGCAGTAAGTGATGCCCTCAGCGGAGCCAGCTTGTATTTGGGGAGACCGCAAAGAGTGGTGCTTCCATAGTCTATTCTTGGTAGCACTAGGGATTTCACTGCCATTTTTAGGTCGGCCTGAGGGAGGAAGGGTTTGAGTTTCCTTAGTATACTCAACTTGTGATTAGCTCCATTAGTGGCATTAGTGATGTGCGTCTGCATATTCAGGTGTTTGTCTATGGTGACTCCTAGGGATTTTGCGGAGTCAATGATGAGGGGAGCACTGTCAAAGGAGATTAGGTCCTCAGTCTTCTTGCCAGTCTCTCACTCACAGATAGACGACTGGTAAGAAGGCTGAGGATATTTGCTCAGGAGACCTTCCCTTCAATAAGCTATGGGGAATCCCAGCGATTATATTTTAATCAAGAAGGTGTTTTTCTGATAAGATTAAACTGCATCTATTTATCAATAAAGAATCACTCCATTCTTGGAAATTCTTTTCTCACCCGAAGAACCGAGGCTTTAATTTGGGTGACTGATAGCACGCTACAGGGAATTCACAACACGAAATATAACTATTCTCCATCAGAAGGCCTGCTCCATTGGTATTGATACCACGTCATATTTTAACCCTTATGAAGTCCTTTTATGGACGAAACGTGTTGGCTGGGCGGATGCATGTATTAATTTTTCTAATTGTGAATAACAGCAACATAACTGAATTAAAAAACTATCAAGATTCCTGTCTGCATATGTTTCATTAATGCCATGATTTAAAAGATTATATTGTACTTGACATTTGAATTGCTTTGGATATTAGTGTGTTCCTTGGTACTATCTTTGATATTAGAAGAGAAATTTGTTTTCTCTGAAATTTAACCGCTCAGTAGTGGGGTCAAGTTAAGTTTGAGCACCTTTGGGCTATATCAGATTTTGAGGACTTCTTTACTGGTGCAGCCTATATAGCTCACACTACTGTTCCATTACATTGTGTCATTCCTAAGTGAGGCAGGCAAACCAAGGATTTTGCAGGCAGGATATGCGTCAAATTTGTGGTGGAGTACCATGTCCACCAGTCTCTAAATCAGGGCCATAGTTTGTTGACAGGTCCATGACTTCTCACAATGACCTCCTCCCCCCAGTCTCCAAATTATCATGGAGAACAGAGATAGCAAGCGAGTGGGAAGTGTAGCTCCAATTAACACCAACTACGTGACATGCACCGGCTTTCTATCAGTCCTTACAGCTCTCTTATCGTAGTGTAGTTTGCAAACCCTCACAACCCTAGCTTCCTGGAGGAGTTGTTTTAACCAATAGGCTAAAACTAACGAAACAAACCCTCATGATGTTTGACTTGAGTGTAGGGGACTATTCACCAGAGGGCTTCATAGAGGTGGTGGGGGGCCCAGCACATCCTGTCGAAAATAAAAAGTTACAGGGACGTTATAGTTAGTCTCACATTTCCCTCATACAAAACCATAGAAATTTAGCAGTTATAATTTCCTGAGCTTACTATAACTTACATCCCTGCAATACACTGTTTATGACCTCACATATTACATCACTCAAGACATGGTCAGTGACATCACTTATGACATCACTCATGACATCTCAAATTACATCACTGATGACATCATCCAGTGATTGTGTTTCCTAAAAGAGAATGAGACTTAAAGATCTTTACAAAGCTACTGCATAAGTTAAATTACTAATCTGTATGTACTACTAATGAGTAATAGTATTTCACCATGTGTTTTTTATTTCTAACATATCTGATCTGAGTGGCTGTGTGACTGTGTATATCAATGGGTGAGTGGGTCTCTGAGTAGCTGTATGGGACTGTCAGTGGGTGTGTGAGTGGCTGTATAGGTCTGTGAATGGATTTGTGAGAGGTTCTCTGTGTGTGTGAGTGCTTGTATGGGTGTGTGAGTCAGTGTGTGTATAGTTGGATGGTTGTGTGAGAGGTTGTATGGGTGTGTAAGTAGGTGTCTGAGTAGCTGTGTTGGGTGTTTGAGTGGGTGTCTGGGTGGTTGTATTGGTATGTGAGTGGTTGTATGGATGAGTTAGTGTATGGGTGAGTGGCTGCATGGATGAGTGAGTGACTGTGAGTAGCTCTATGGGTGGATGACAGGGTGTGTCAGTGGTTATATGGGGAGTAAGTGGGTGTTGGAGTGGGTGTTTGGTTACGTAAGTTGGTGTGTCAGAGGCTGTATTTAGGAGTGATTGTGTGTGTCAGTTGCTGTGTGGATGAGTGAGTAGGTTGTAAGCAGTTGTATAAGTGCCTAAGTGGGAGTGGGAGTGGGAGTGGTTTTATGGGTGTGTAATTGTGTTTTTGTGGATGTGTCAGTGTGTCAGTGGGTGTGCAAGTGGTTGTATGGGTGTGTGACTGCTTGTACGGGTGTGTGAGTGGGTGTGCAAGTGGTTATATGGGGCTGTGAGTGGGTATGAGTGTCTGTATGGGTCTGTGAGTGGGTGCATGAGTTGTTATGTGGGTATGTGAGTGGGAGCATGAAATGGATGAGATGCTGTATAAGGGTGTGAGTAGGCGTGTGAGTGATTTTGTAGATATGAGTAATGTAATGAGTGATGTTATTTGAGATGTAATCACTGACCATGCCATGAGTGATGTCATATGTGATGTAATAAGCAGTGCATTGCAGGGGCATAAGTTATAGTTAGCTCAGGCAACTATAGCTGCTAAATTGCTATGGTTTTGAATGATTGAAATGTGAGCCTATAACGGCCCTGTAATCTTTGATTATGTCAGTGAATTTCCAAGGTTTTTAAAAATTCTATTTCCTAACTATAATATCCCTGTAACCTTTGTTCTTTTCAGTGAATTTCAATGGTTTTTTAAATGGTATTTCGTTACTATAATGAACCCTGTAACATGTAGATTTTTTACTGAATTTCCAAGATGTTTTAAATTGTATTTCCTAACTGTAACCTGTAACCTTTGCGAGTGGGTGTGTGAAGGGCTGCATTGGTCGGTGAGTGGGTGTATGCGTGGTAGTATGGGTCTGTGACTGGGTGTGTGAGTGGCTGTATGGGTCAGTGAGTGAGTGTGTGAGTGGTTGTTGGACTTGGCCCTTTTTGGCAGGTTCACCCCTAAACTTTTTGCCTTTTTTGAACCTGGTGTGGGTGGTTTTAGGCCTCTTGGCACTTTAGCACTGTGGTCGAGTGTAAAGTGTGTGCGCTCTCTGTGTTACATTTATAAGGTTGGCCTGCCCCCCCATTGGAATGCATTGGGGATTCCCTCATCAGTGTGTATCAGTGGTAATTCTTGTTATGAGAGGAGCAGTGTGGTCAAGTCTGGTATGTCTGAAATTGTGTGAATAAATGCTGTGCAATGGTGTACGCAGATTTATTGTGGTTATTTTAGAAATGCCCATTTTAGTAGTTGGCATTACTGTATGCTATGTGTCTGCCTGCCTGATGTGAATTGCATGTCTGGCTTGTGAGTGACAGGAGCTGGGAGGTGTGTGTGGCTCCAGGAGGGACAGGATGAGTCAGCGCTAGGCTGAATGGGACACCTGGGCTGAGAGTTGTGGGAGGGGTAATCCCCTGACTCTGACCAGGATGGTGCCTGCCCTGTACAGTGCTGGCTCCCTCCCCTGTGGTGTGTCTGATCACCTTGCCCCCACCTGACAAAGGAGAAGAGTAGCTTGCAAAACAAACTGCTCCAATTCCCCCCTGAACCAGTTGCATCTGGTTCACCCATGCCCTGCACTTGAGACAAAGGAATTCTGGGTATAAGTATAGGGGCTGTGACCCCATGAAAAGGCTCTGTACTTTGGTGCTGTTCCTGAAGGGGCGTGCTGCTGCTGGGGCCCAGGGGGGGCTGCCATGAGAGTTGCCTGCCTGGGCCCTGCCTTGCCCCCTGGATCTCTCATTGACTTTTGCTGAGGAGCTGTGGCTCCTAGCCCTGGAGAGCGTTTTATTTCTTTAAACTTCCATTAGGAGGAATGCGTGGGCTTTGCAGTGCTTAGCTGCACTTCATTGAGAGGGGATCCCCGGCATAGGAATTCCCCCGTGCTTCATGGCCGAGCGGGAGCCCACCCCGCTGATTGATGCGTGCTTTGGCTAGCGGGTGCCCACCCCGCAGTAGTACTCTTCAGCTGGAGCCCACCCCGTGTTATTGCCGCCTTTATATTTATTTTTAACTGCAGGTGCCCACCTCGCGTTCTACTTTTAAGTTTCACCGGCGCAGCCTGAGCCGTTATTCAAGTCCTCTCCAGGACGCTCTCAGTGCGACCCGAAAGTCAACCTGGCCTGGGACATGGGCGGGTCATGGTGTGCGCGGCTGGATGGGACCGGGGCTCCCATGAGCTGAGGGAGCCCCACGTGTTGCGACGCCGCCGAGAAGGGAGGAGAAGTCGTCTAGAGCCTCGTGGGCTTCCCTGCCAAGTCCCGTGTTCCTGGAGAGGGACCGGGTGAAGGAGCGTGCAGGGGGAGCCTCGGGGCTCCTCAGGAGAGCGGAGTGCCAGTCCCGCAGTGAGGGAGAGCCCCGCGTCCTGCAGAGTCCCCACAGTCCAGTGAGTGGAGGTGGCTGCATGGGGGAGGCGAGGTCGAGGCACAGTGTCGGTGCCCATTTTCTGAGCGGCCCCCACCTGACAGAGGGCCGCTCCAACGTTGGGGCACCTTTGTTAAAAATGCCCCAGCAGGGCCCCTTCAGTTTAATTATCCCAGCTGCCCTGCGGGCAGAGGGCAGCTGCACCGAGGGGGCAATGTTATTAAAGTTATAGGCCCCGAGGACCCGGTGAGGTGGCACATTTCGAGGCACATTGTCGGTGCCTGAGCGGTCCCACCATTGCGGGCCGCTCCAACATTGGGGGGCCAATTTTATTTAGGGGGAGCCCCAGTGGGGGCCCAGAAGGCACAGCGATGCAAAGCCCCGGTATTTTGTTTATTCACAGCTGCACCGCACCAGCGCGGGCAGCTGCAACTTTTTTGCATAAATGTTTGGAGGGCACAGTGGTGCCAGGTCTCATTTGATATTCACAGCTGCGCAGCACTTAGTGCCAGCTGCTACGTTTAGGCCATTCATTCTTTGGGGCATTTTTGCTTGAATGTGGTTATATGATTTTGAGGTTGTGCATACTGTGTTTATGTTTGAGTTATTCTATACTGTGATTTATGCCTCTAATGTGGGTTTTATGATTATGAGGTTGTGCATACTGTGTTTATGTTGGAGTTATTCTATACTGTGATATATGCCTCTAAATATGGTGTAGGTATGAGGTTATTTGCATACTGTGGATTATGCTAGTGAGATTATTCCCTACTGTGAGGTATATCCCTAATGTGAGTTATGCTTAGGAATTTATGGTCTAATGTGTTTAGACTTATGAGAAGATTGCCTAATGTGTTTATGCTGGTGAGGTTGGCGCAGAATGTATTTCACGCCTAAATGTGATACTGTGCATAATATGGTTTATGTTACAGGATGATGCTGAATACAGTGTTTGCCAGTAAATAATGGTTGTGTTCTATGGTTATTATATGTCTACATTTACTATCTTTACTAACTGATGGTTCTGACAGTGACCCAAGTGGCCCTGTCATGTGTATATAAACCCCTGTAAATGTTTCCCAGTGCCAGGTGGCACCATGTATATTATGTGAGTAGTATTCTAATGTGTTATGAGAATACAAAGGCTATTTTTGATATAACCTTCTGTGGAGTTCCTTTTGTGGTGTACCTAGTGTGTTGCTGCTGTGTGTGTGTGTGTTGCGCAAACGCTTTGCACATGGCCTCCGGGATAAGCCGGACTGCTCGTGCCAAGCTGCAATAGGGGTGAGCAGGGGTTATCTTTGGCGTGTAACTCCCTCGCCCTGACTAGAGTGGTGGTTTCTGCCTGGCTTTGGCGCAAGCCTTAGCCAACCAGAGATCCCATTTCTTACAGTGGTTTTGTGGGTGTGTGAGTAGATGTGAGAGTGGCAGAATGGATATGTGAGTGGGTGTCTGAATGTCTGTACGGGTGGTTTAGTAGCTGTGTGAGTGACTGTACCAAAACGGAACCTCACCTGCATCTTTATCCAACAAGAGTCCCCAGCTTTGCACAAAATGTCTACCCAACTGTAGTACTTTCTATTGGTTAATTAGTAAGTGCTATCTCGTTGGGTAAATATCTACCGCATATTCTACACTACAGCTGCTTTATGGACCATGAGAAAAGGTATCCAGTGACCTTATGTGCGTTTTGGCAATGAGATTGTTTCTCATGCATTGTTATCCAGGAATCTGTGATAACATGAATCCCTCTATAGAGTGGACAAAATGACTACAAAGAGGCAAATCTCCACCTTCCTCTTTACTATATAAAGTAAGTGCTTCTTTGTTTGGTGGAGATGTCCTCATAGTCCTCGGAATCACGAACGTGTCTCCAAAATCAGCAGGAAACACGCTGGGGGGGACTTTTGGTATGCTGCTCATCATCCTGGCAAAAGGTGGGAAGACCGTTGCATACTACTAAGGTGAACGGGGCGGGGCCCAACGGGCAGAGATTCAGGTGATTTTGCACATTTCTATACTCGTAGTCAATTTAAGGGAGAACCATGGACTCTGCTCTCACCAGGTAAGTACAAGAAAGAACCCATTCATCATCACAGATTGCGCTCTAATAAATCAATGATGCATTCAGGTTCCTTTACAGAAGTGGAGTTTCAAACGGGGAGAACACTCTTTGTTTATCTCTGTAAGTGCTTCCTCTTGAGGTTTATTTTCTGTGAAATGAGCATCATCACCAAAATACTTTATTTGGTATTTTCAACCATGAAGGTACATACAAATACAGTACATGATACCCCAAAGGGTTTTGGCAGTCGATAAAATATGCTATTAAATTTCATCACAAAAGTCCCATAGAGTTTATCAAACAATGAAAACTTTAAAAACGGCTAAAATTAATACCAAAAAAAGGGAATATTTAAAATACATCAAATAAAACACATCAGGGTTAACCATTGTAGGACAGATACATACAAATGCTGGCATGATGGATTGACCTATCCTATCGTGTAATGAGCATCAGGGCCAGAACGGCACTTCCAAATCTTAATGAGGGAAGGGGGTCACATAGCCTGCCTCCCCAGGCCAATTTCAGCACTGGGGACCCCATCCCGCCTGGCCTGGCTAACATTCAATGGAGGACGGGGGCCACGCGGCCCCCCTCACCGGGCTGATTTTGGCCTCAGGATCCCTTCCCCTGGGACCTGGCTATACCTACTTGGGTGCTCTTTCCCCAGTGCCCTCGCGGTCCCAGCTGGCTCCCCGCCTCCTGCAGGAGCCAACATTGCTCCCACATGCAGGGAGCTGCTAAATATGCAGCCCTCTACATGCAGGAGCAATATTTCATTTTTTTCCCTGCCCACATGACACCGGGCAGGAAAACACAGGACAACTCCTCTCCCAGCAAGCGGGAGCAGTTTCACTGCTCCCTCCTGCCTGGAGAAGAGTTACTGTTTACTCTTGGTTGGAGGGAGCTGTCACAGCTCCCACCAAGCAAAATCAAACAGCTATCTCACGAGGGTGTGGACCTTTGGAGATACCAAGAGCCAGCCTGGGTGTGATGGTCCCTAAGGCCATTAAGGGCTCCAGGAGGAGGGCTGTGCTCCCCTTATCCTTCAGTGTCCACTGGCCGGCTCCGGGGAGGTGTTGGTCCCCAGAGCTGTATATGCCTGGGCATGGGGGCCGTGCGGCCCCCCCTTCCCCTTTGCAATTGTTCCTGCCCCAAATATGGCCCAGAAGAGGGACTGCGCAGTCCTCCTTCCATCTTTTCAGTACTTTTGTGCTCCGGGGAGGTTGTGGTTCCTGGGGCAATTAGAAAGTAGGAGGGGGTCTGCGTGGCCCCCCTCTTTTATAACTCATCAGCCCCAGGTAGGTGGTGGTCCCTAGTCATTTGATGGCCTGAGGAGGAGTGCCGCACGGCTCCACTCCTGATTAATAAATGAAGCCTTGAGTATGGGCTAACTAGGAACTAGCCCATCGCCTTTATATAATGTAAAGAATTTAGGAATAAAAATATGTCCTTTAGCCGCCGAATTACTTAGTTAGTAACCCTACGCGTAGCTACACAAAGTGCACTTCGCACTACGCACGCTACACGTAGCTACGCAAACTGCATAGTGCAGCAGGGAAATGCTGTTTGCACTGATTGTACAGTGCCGGATGCTTGTCCGCACTGTGCAATCATTGCAAACGGCATCTTGCACAGTGCAAGCGGTCATTTTCTGCCGCTCGAGTAGATTTGTACTTGAGCGACAGCTTTCTCAACGCAGACTGGAAGTTTCACATCGAGAGCGGTCGCGAGCATATGCGACCACTCGCAATGAGAAACCTGACCTCCCCACGTTGAGAATCTTGCCGTGAGGTTTATTTTTTACGCTCGCGATCGGCAACTTGACGATGAGGACCGCAAGCAAGCAAAAAATGCCTGCTACACGTTTTTGCACTGTGCTATGTGCAATTCGCGTAGTGGGTAGTAGCGCAAACTACACACGCTCCGTGAGCGTAGCGTAGTACAACGCCCAGGGTTATTATTTAGTCAAAAGCAGCAATTTGCAATTCATGGTGCAGAGAAGATTGCTTCTATAGCTCCAGGTAACACATTGAACTCCCTAAGCCATAGTACCATCACGACACAAATTTAGCAATGAATAGATTGCTAAATGGCAAAATTAAGTTGCAAGACCAAGGACCTGATTTTGAGTGTGGTTGATCAGTTAATCTGTTACAAAGATGACGGATATCTCATTCGCCGTGTTACAGGTGTCATTGGTTATAATGCACACGTAATATGACGAAAGGGATATTGGGATATCTGACATGTTTGTGATGGAGTAACCCATCTGCCAAACCATAAATCAGTCTCTATATCTCAAATTAAGAAAACTGGATCAAATCGCATAGCTCTGAAAGAGCTACAAAGGCTCCCGTCTCCACTGATGATAAAAACTCTGCATCACCTCAAGGAAAGAGAGGATTTGGTTCACAAATACTTATGGGCTCTCTTTGTGCTCTGCACTCCAAACTGCAACCTGAGATCCTCATTGTTTTGTAAGAGGCCATTAATAAGATGAAGTGGAACATGAAATTGTTATGCAAAGGTGTGGCTTCAGTCGAGCTGGTTTCAGGGGAATGGTATTCATTTGCAAGAGATACTTGATCAATAAGATAGAGATATTTTCCCCCGGGGCACTATCTGGGCACTCATATGTGTCTTATAGAAGATTTATGGCCATTGCATGGACTTTAATCTTAGGAAGGCAGCCACTGTTTTAGCAGTTCTTTCCAGTCATCCTTGTTTATAATTATTGTCATGAAGTGTTTCTTCATTGAGGAATTAGGAACCTAATGTCTCAGTCCAAGGGGCCACTTTGTCTACCCTTTTCTCTTCCCTTCTAGTTAACTAGTTATTTTGATCTCTGTCCATGGAATCCTTCCAGGCTTTGGGCCTTATTTAGCTTTTGGCAGGTAGGTACTCTGTCACAAACTTGACAAATATCCAGTTGCCTCATTGCAAGTGCATTATAACCTAATGCAATTAGGTGTGTGGGATATCCATCGCATTTGAGATGAAGGACCCATCCACACAAATCTAAATCAGGCACTTTGTCTTCAAAATGGTCCCTTGGGCTGTATTATCTATCTCCTCATGACATAGGAGCATTTCTAGTTCTGTCATGTATGGGTTGATGGCTGCTATCAGTCTTCATTGTTGTTGTCAAGACTAACTGAGTTAGTCCCAATGATTTCATACAAAACTGTCTCTTCCTCATTCAGACTACATTTGTGCCCAGCCAAGTCGTACATTTCAGTTCCATAACAACAAATCCAGCCTGTAGTATATGAGTATGACTTCCTCGATTATTATTTTAACATTGACTTGAAAAATATAGATTTCTTTTTTGGCTGCATCTTCTATTTTTCCTACATGTTTATTCCACATGAGGTATTTGAAGAAATTTGCCATTTGAAAGCAGACTCCCTCATGGAAGAGATCTTGTTTGCAAATGTTGTTAATTTTACAGGTTAAATTGCCAGTTGATTTAAAGCGCATTATGATTCCATCCATGGACAAAAGTAAGAGTGCTCATCTTTCTTTGGGAATGTCCAGAGATACTTTTAATATAGAATGAAAGATATTGTGACCTATTCACAAAGGCAATTCATAATACATAACATAGTACTATGTGTAAGCAAAAAACATACCTCAATATGACACCCTAAAATTTTAGAAACCCTAAATTTACCTCAAACAGATCTCTCGCCAGTAATAATTATTGTGTAAAATGGCACACTCCGCATCATCAATTTAGCAGAGTATCAAAAAAGTAACTGGGACCACTTGATAATTGAGTCATTGATCAGAAGGAGAAGTTAAAGGGTTTTGACCAAAATGTCTAAATCAGGTGGTGCTAAATAAATGCCATGAAGGCTTAAATGCAGAGTTATTATAGAGTAGTCAACAATCAGCAAGCATTCTAAGTCCCGAATGAGCAGCAAAATTAGAAAAGGGTAGAACAGCATCCCTTTTCGCTCAGGAAAGTCTTCGCTAAAATCTTCTCCGAAATCTGGCTCACCCCAAAATCAAGGAGTTCTTCTAAACAATTTGTCCATATTAAATTAGCTAAAAAAAAACAGGTTCATCATAGCATGATTGTAAGTAACAACTCTTAGGCAAATCAGAAGGAAAAGCATGAATACCTTTAAACACAAAAGCACTAATCCACTTTAAGAAAGCACCCAGCATCTTCCAAGTTACTGCCAGAGAAGTTTGAACAAAATATGAAACATTTCACAAATTTAATTTCACACACAAATGAATAGGACTTGTTTACCCAGCATAACTGCTGCGGAAAGACCTCGGATGTTGCAACATATCAGGAACACTAGAAAATCCATTGAAATCCTTGTTTTCCTAACTGTAGAATTAACCATTAGATTAGCTGTCTTCACTACTGCAGAGCTTGTGAGAATGGAAGATGGTTCAAAATGCAGCCAGTAGGTTTAGTAAAGTCAAAACACTGAGGGGTATTTGTACAAGAAAGTGGCGAATCGTGCTGCTAAGCCTAGAAGGCTAACGACACGCTTCATCACTTTAGAAACGCAGGACTGCACCATAAATACTAAATTATGGTGCAGCCCTGAGTTTACCCCTGCACTGGCGCTAAAGTAAGCTGCCTAGCGCCAACGCAGGCCCGGGTGCCTGTGTTGTGGGGAAGATTATTTATGTGCAGGAAGGTCCCTTCCTGCACATAAACAATCTTTAAAGTCCGTTTTGTAAGTTCTATGTGTGCTGCTCAATGCAGCACACATAGAAGTTGCAAAACAACGTTTTTTTAAAATGATTGTAGATGTGCAGGAAGGGATCATTGGTGCTTTGCTGTTTCTATGTGTGCTGCCCAAGGCAGCACACATGGAGACAGAAAAAACAAGAAGAAATAAAGCATTTCTCCTTGTTTTGCCAGTTTAAAACCAGGTATTCCGTTGTCTTAATTTTGGTGCTGACTCCTATTTACACTGATCTTGTAAATAGAGGGCAGCATCAAAGTACCTGTAACCATCGCATACATACTACGTTTGGCTAACCCCATGACAGAATGCTATTGTATTTGTATAAAACTAATTAAAAACTTTGATATAAAAACAAAAAATCAATGGGTCTTGCGATGGAACACACTACACCAAGTGGCTTAACGCTGCCTTGTAAATTAGGCAAAGCTCCTATGACGTTGTGGTGGCGATAGGGGCTTGTAAATATGCCCCTGAGTAGATATTGAGGGGCTTATTTACAAGCCTCTTGCGCCACCCGTACGTTCTTTTTTCCCATGTTAAAAATGATGCAAAAGTGGCACAAGGGGCTTGTAAATAAGCCCGAGTAGTTCTTCCCTGATCTTGAGTACTGTTAACTCTGAGTCCCTGATGGTGTAAAACTTCTTTTAAAATCACTGAAAAGGTCATTTGATTTCAGGTGTAATAATAGTTGATAGATGACTACTGTTTCACGTACCTTTGTAATACAGGATGAGTCTGAGGTAGACTGGTAATTTGAAACAACCTGCAGATTTCTTTACAAGGCAGATAATGATGGACTATTTGGAGTCTTGAGGTATTGATTAATCTGGTATTGAAATGAAAAAGTGCAGTGAGGCCTAGTCTAACTACGCTTTCAGTGCTGGTGGTGGAATTAAAAACTGTTTTTTTTTTACATACCTCATCCTTTCATTGGAGGAGTTATTTAAACTTTGGTCTAAGCAGGATAACTACTGGAAGCTGGTAAAGAGGAGTTCAGGACTTGTAGAAAATTGGTTAAGACAATATCCTTGTGAGCGAAGGGGGAGATTTGGCGAGTTGGAAGAAGCCAAGAGTGTCCATTCCTGAAATTATGTTTTGACAGTACAAGCTGGAAGGATCATTTGCCCTGATTTTCAGTAAAGGTCAGAGAATGTCAGCTTACTGCTGTAATAGCACACTGGACTTGTAGTGAAAGTCACAGTGTCACAGCAGGAGTGTAATTTAGGGATTAATCAACCCAGGCCAATGAATTAACACCTTATTAGACCATTTACCTCTCCAATGCCTTGCCTCATCTAGTACCCATCCCTTCTTTCTGGGTTGCCTCGCTAGGCTATTTATACTTTTTGTGTCAGAGTCCTAAACACATGTGAGGCATAATATTGAACCCATAATCGGGGCTCTCCAAAACTTCCCTATTATCTAGGCACAGTCAATGAGGCGGAGATGTGTGGCAATCGTCTTACTGCTTGCAGCACTGTACTTGCAATGCCGCTGCCCAGTGCAAGACAGCCCTAGGTCACGGTCTCACCCACTGTTGCTGCTTACCATTTTCTATGGCCAATGACAACCGAACATACAGCCCAGCCCTAAGATGGAATCAAGCATTAGGAGGTGAGGTTCCTCTCCACTAGTTCCAACCAAACCCTACAGCCTGTACAATATGCTTTTTTGAAGATCAAATCACCCCATCCTTCTAGATTGTAGGTCAGACTGTTGCCTTGGACCCTCCACCAGAGATTAAGATCAATCATACACTTTTTCAAGTGTCACAGCAAAGACTTCTTCTGATCTGCCCTGAATAGAGTGGTCAGCAACTGATCCATATGCAATCAGTGCAAACAAATATTTCACAAAACTACACCAGGGACGAACAGCAGCATAGCAGGGGTTACTAGTCTCTCACAAATTTCAAATTATGCGCCCCTTATGTCCTCTTATGAATTTTTGCACCCAGGACAACTGCCCCTGAGGCCCCGCCCACGCTATGCTACTGGGTACGAATGCTACTGTTATTACTCCACCCCACTTAATTTAGTTGCATTTTTCTAATTAACTTAGGTAAGCAAATGTTGCTGATTTAATTCTAGGAGACACAGAAGAAGGCATGGCCTGTGCCATCCACCCATGAGCTCTTCTTGTACTTTCTAGTTTCTAAAGCCATCAGAGCCACTATTTACAGGAAATACAAACAAAGCACCTATCAGGACTGAAGGGTCAGTTAGCAAACAATCAACCTTGGAAATATATTCAGGGTGTTGTCAGGTGCAGGTTTGTCAGTTTTGCTGCCAGCGAATTCCAGAGTTTATGATCTGCCTACCTGAAAGTGAAATGCAGAACTCTTTTTATTATAAAAGTGGGTGCGTATATAGACGCACACGTGCCGACCTTTACTTGTGTTTCTACTTATCACTTGTTATCACAGTTCTGCTGTTTAGTAGCGGTGTTCACAGGCGTTACAAGTATCCTCAGTGATGTTTATTTGCTTCAGCTTAGAAGAATGACACGGTGAGTTTGCAGAAACAAGATTCAAACAGGTCGCCTCCATATTGCCCTCAGTTGACCCGCTCAGAAGAGGTCGCTCCCTACGCTCCCAAGGCTCCGTGGTATCGTAGCGCTTTCTGTACCTGTAGCGCTGTCTCAGCTGTGACAATTTTAAGCACCGCTCGCTCTGCTGCCATTATCTGTTCCTGCAGCGTTATCTCAGTTGTGATTGTGCGCCATTGCCTGCTCTGTAACTGTAGCGCTCGCATTGCTCTGCTCGCATTTATTGTATTGCTGAAGTGATCCTTACCCGATTGTGCATCTGCCCATACAGTCCGCTTAGTTGGTGCCCCAGTCTCGCCCTGTTTCGCTTTCTTTTTGGTTCTGCCATTTTGTTGTTGTTGTTGCCTCACAGCCCGTCTCTCCACCCCGCTACCGCCTCCCAGCTGCTCCTCCCACCCACAGATAGTTACTCACCGGCCCGCCTACCCTCGCGCTGTGACTCTCCTGACCCGCTCAGAAGAGGTCGCTCCCTACGCTCCCAAGGCTCCGTGGTATCGTAGCGCTTTCTGTACCTGTAGCGCTGTCTCAGCTGTGACAATTTTAAGCACCGCTCGCTCTGCTGCCATTATCTGTTCCTGCAGCGTTATCTCAGTTGTGATTGTGCGCCATTGCCTGCTCTGTAACTGTAGCGCTCGCATTGCTCTGCTCGCATTTATTGTATTGCTGAAGTGATCCTTACCCGATTGTGCATCTGCCCATACAGTCCGCTTAGTTGGTGCCCCAGTCTCGCCCTGTTTCGCTTTCTTTTTGGTTCTGCCATTTTGTTGTTGTTGTTGCCTCACAGCCCGTCTCTCCACCCCGCTACCGCCTCCCAGCTGCTCCTCCCACCCACAGATAGTTACTCACCGGCCCGCCTACCCTCGCGCTGTGACTCTCCTGACCCGCTCAGAAGAGGTCGCTCCCTACGCTCCCAAGGCTCCGTGGTATCGTAGCGCTTTCTGTACCTGTAGCGCTGTCTCAGCTGTGACAATTTTAAGCACCGCTCGCTCTGCTGCCATTATCTGTTCCTGCAGCGTTATCTCAGTTGTGATTGTGCGCCATTGCCTGCTCTGTAACTGTAGCGCTCGCATTGCTCTGCTCGCATTTATTGTATTGCTGAAGTGATCCTTACCCGATTGTGCATCTGCCCATACAGTCCGCTTAGTTGGTGCCCCAGTCTCGCCCTGTTTCGCTTTCTTTTTGGTTCTGCCATTTTGTTGTTGTTGTTGCCTCACAGCCCGTCTCTCCACCCCGCTACCGCCTCCCAGCTGCTCCTCCCACCCACAGATAGTTACTCACCGGCCCGCCTACCCTCGCGCTGTGACTCTCCTGACCCGCTCAGAAGAGGTCGCTCCCTACGCTCCCAAGGCTCCGTGGTATCGTAGCGCTTTCTGTACCTGTAGCGCTGTCTCAGCTGTGACAATTTTAAGCACCGCTCGCTCTGCTGCCATTATCTGTTCCTGCAGCGTTATCTCAGTTGTGATTGTGCGCCATTGCCTGCTCTGTAACTGTAGCGCTCGCATTGCTCTGCTCGCATTTATTGTATTGCTGAAGTGATCCTTACCCGATTGTGCATCTGCCCATACAGTCCGCTTAGTTGGTGCCCCAGTCTCGCCCTGTTTCGCTTTCTTTTTGGTTCTGCCATTTTGTTGTTGTTGTTGCCTCACAGCCCGTCTCTCCACCCCGCTACCGCCTCCCAGCTGCTCCTCCCACCCACAGATAGTTACTCACCGGCCCGCCTACCCTCGCGCTGTGACTCTCCTGACCCGCTCAGAAGAGGTCGCTCCCTACGCTCCCAAGGCTCCGTGGTATCGTAGCGCTTTCTGTACCTGTAGCGCTGTCTCAGCTGTGACAATTTTAAGCACCGCTCGCTCTGCTGCCATTATCTGTTCCTGCAGCGTTATCTCAGTTGTGATTGTGCGCCATTGCCTGCTCTGTAACTGTAGCGCTCGCATTGCTCTGCTCGCATTTATTGTATTGCTGAAGTGATCCTTACCCGATTGTGCATCTGCCCATACAGTCCGCTTAGTTGGTGCCCCAGTCTCGCCCTGTTTCGCTTTCTTTTTGGTTCTGCCATTTTGTTGTTGTTGTTGCCTCACAGCCCGTCTCTCCACCCCGCTACCGCCTCCCAGCTACTCCTCCCACCCACAGATAGTTACTCACCGGCCCGCCTACCCTCGCGCTGTGACTCTCCTGACCCGCTCAGAAGAGGTCGCTCCCTACGCTCCCAAGGCTCCGTGGTATCGTAGCGCTTTCTGTACCTGTAGCGCTGTCTCAGCTGTGACAATTTTAAGCACCGCTCGCTCTGCTGCCATTATCTGTTCCTGCAGCGTTATCTCAGTTGTGATTGTGCGCCATTGCCTGCTCTGTAACTGTAGCGCTCGCATTGCTCTGCTCGCATTTATTGTATTGCTGAAGTGATCCTTACCCGATTGTGCATCTGCCCATACAGTCCGCTTAGTTGGTGCCCCAGTCTCGCCCTGTTTCGCTTTCTTTTTGGTTCTGCCATTTTGTTGTTGTTGTTGCCTCACAGCCCGTCTCTCCACCCCGCTACCGCCTCCCAGCTGCTCCTCCCACCCACAGATAGTTACTCACCGGCCCGCCTACCCTCGCGCTGTGACTCTCCTGACCCGCTCAGAAGAGGTCGCTCCCTACGCTCCCAAGGCTCCGTGGTATCGTAGCGCTTTCTGTACCTGTAGCGCTGTCTCAGCTGTGACAATTTTAAGCACCGCTCGCTCTGCTGCCATTATCTGTTCCTGCAGCGTTATCTCAGTTGTGATTGTGCGCCATTGCCTGCTCTGTAACTGTAGCGCTCGCATTGCTCTGCTCGCATTTATTGTATTGCTGAAGTGATCCTTACCCGATTGTGCATCTGCCCATACAGTCCGCTTAGTTGGTGCCCCAGTCTCGCCCTGTTTCGCTTTCTTTTTGGTTCTGCCATTTTGTTGTTGTTGTTGCCTCACAGCCCGTCTCTCCACCCCGCTACCGCCTCCCAGCTGCTCCTCCCACCCACAGATAGTTACTCACCGGCCCGCCTACCCTCGCGCTGTGACTCTCCTGACCCGCTCAGAAGAGGTCGCTCCCTACGCTCCCAAGGCTCCGTGGTATCGTAGCGCTTTCTGTACCTGTAGCGCTGTCTCAGCTGTGACAATTTTAAGCACCGCTCGCTCTGCTGCCATTATCTGTTCCTGCAGCGTTATCTCAGTTGTGATTGTGCGCCATTGCCTGCTCTGTAACTGTAGCGCTCGCATTGCTCTGCTCGCATTTATTGTATTGCTGAAGTGATCCTTACCCGATTGTGCATCTGCCCATACAGTCCGCTTAGTTGGTGCCCCAGTCTCGCCCTGTTTCGCTTTCTTTTTGGTTCTGCCATTTTGTTGTTGTTGTTGCCTCACAGCCCGTCTCTCCACCCCGCTACCGCCTCCCAGCTGCTCCTCCCACGCCCCACCCCCCTCCACCATCCACTTATGACAGATGCGTTTGCGCGCAGCGTTCACGCGCAGCGTCCGCGCCCAACCCGCGCCGAAGGTGCGCCAAAGGTAAGCCCGTCTACGCCCGTCCGCGCCTGGACCGCGCCCAGCGCCAGACCCCCTGGCCCTCGCGCTGCTTTGCCCTCCCGCATCACCTACGATGCCGCCACCCTCCTAGCCCTTAACCCCGGTCGCGCCCCCAACTGCGTCCAAGCCGCTCCTGGACACACCCATGGACCTTTCTCTTGCTACTCCTGCAAATTTAGCGGCACCAACTGCATCTCCGCTACGACCACACCACAGATTCCCGACCCCACCCACCTACAATGCATCCTTCTCAACACCCGCTCGGTCCACAGACACGCCATTGACCTATGGAATCTACTAGACACCATCTCTCCAGACGTCGCCTTCCTAACGGAAACATGGATGAACGCTTCCTCCGCCCCAGACATCACCATTGCCATCCCTGAAGACTATAAGATCACACGCAAGGACCGCATCGGCCACACAGGAGGAGGAATCGCTATCGTCCATAAGAAATCTATCCGCATCTCAACCAGCTCTGACGCCAACCTCGCCAACTCCGAACACCTTCACTTCCAAATACACATCGACCCCAAGACCACACTCAGAGGCACCCTCCTCTACAGACCACCAGGACCCCGCGCAAAATTCAGTGAAGACATCACGGACTTCGTCACTCCACACGCGCTCCCCTCCAAAGACTACATCCTTCTGGGAGACCTCAACTTTCACCTTTAAAAGATCAACGACCGCAACACCACCACCCTCTTGGACAACCTCACCAACCTCGGACTTAAACAACTAGTCACTTCCCCCACCCACATCGCAGGTCACACACTCGACCCCATCTTCACCTCCAGCAATCACGTCTCCTTCAGCCACACTACGGATCTCCTCTGGACTGACCACAGTTGCGTTCACTTCACCTACAACAAGCCAAAACCCATCAACCACCCCCAACCAACTCTGCAAAGAAACTGGAACAAAATCACCACCGACCAGATCTCCGCATCGCTCCTTCTAAACACCCCAGCCCACTCCTCTAACCCAAACCAAGCCGCCGCTAACCTCACCCTATGGTTATCCAACACCGCCGACACCTTAGCACCACTGAAAAAACGTCAAAGCAAACCTGGCAGCAAGAAGGCCTCATGGTTCAACGATGATCTTAAGAAGTCCAAGAAACTCTGCCGCTCCCTTGAAAAGGCCTGGAAAAAAGACCCAACCACTAGCACCAAGGACGCCTTCAAAAACGCCACCCGCACTCACCACCAACTAATCCGAAAGGCCAAGAAAACAGCATTCAAGGATCGACTCGACAACAACGCCCACAACAGCAAGGAACTTTTCAACATCGTCAAGGAATTCTCCAACCCCTCGGCCAACTCCAACGACATCACCCCCTCTCAAGCCCTCTGCGACTCCCTAGCCTCATTCTTCCACAACAAGATTGCAGACATCCACAACAGCTTCGACAACCAACCCAGAGACCAACCCACCCAACCATCTGCTGAACATTCTCCCCCCGTGAACACCCTTAACGACTGGAACCCAATCTCCACTGAGGACACAATCCGCCTGATGAACTCCATCCACTCAGGATCCCCCACAGACCCATGTCCTCATCACATCTTCAACAAAGCAGACTCCATCATAGCACCGCACCTCCGAGACGTCATCAACTGCTCCTTCAACTCCGCCACCTTCCCGGAAGACTGGAAACACGCTGAACTCACCGCCCTTCTGAAAAAACCCACAGCGGACCCCACCGAACTCAAAAATTACCGCCCCATTTCGCTCCTTCCATTCCCGGCCAAAGTCATCGAGAAAACCGTCAACAACCAGCTCGCCGCTTTCCTCGAAGCCAACAAATCCCTCGACTCCTCACAATCTGGCTTCCGAGCAAAACACAGCACTGAGACCGCCCTCATCGCAGCAACAGACGACATTCGAACTCTACTGGACAATGGAGACACAGTCGCCCTCATCCTTCTCGACCTTTCTGCAGCCTTCGACACAGTCTGCCACAGCACCCTGTTACAACGCCTCAATAACATCGGAATACAAGGAAAAGCACTTGAATGGATCACCTCGTTCCTCACCGGAAGAACCCAGAGAGTCCGCCTCCCACCATTCAAGTCCGAGGCCACTGAAGTCATCTGTGGCGTGCCACAAGGATCATCACTCAGCCCCACCCTCTTCAACGTATACATGAGCCCCCTCGCGGCCATCGCCCGCCAACACAACCTCAACATCATCTCTTACGCGGATGACACTCAACTAATCCTTTCTCTCACCAATGACCCCAGCACCGCCAAAACTAACCTACACGAAGGAATGAAAGAGGTTGCCGAATGGATGAAACAAAGCCGTCTGAAACTGAACTCAGACAAAACAGAAGTCCTCATCTTAGGCACATCCCCCTCTGCATGGGACGACTCTTGGTGGCCGGAAGCCCTTGGAAAAGCACCCATCCCGACAGACCACGCACGGAACCTAGGCGTGATCCTGGATTCTTCACTTTCAATGAACAGACAAGTCAGCGCCGTATCCTCATCCTGCTTCAACATTCTCCGCATGCTCAGGAAAACATTTCGCTGGATCCCCACCGAAACAAGGAAAACAGTCACCCATGCTCTAGTCACGAGCCGACTGGACTACGGAAACACCCTCTACGCAGGTACTACCGCTAAACTCCAGAAGAAACTCCAACGAATCCAAAACGCCTCAGCCAGGATCATATTAGACATCCCGCGCAACGAACACATCTCTGGTCACCTGAAAGACCTCCACTGGCTACCCGTCAATAAGAGAATCACTTTTCGACTACTAACCCACGCACACAAATCACTCTACGACATCGGACCAGAATGCCTCAACTCACGACTGTCCTTCTACACCCCCTCCCGCCAATTACGTTCTTCCAGCCAAGCCCTCGCCACTGTACCTCGCATCAACAAGACCACCATGGGAGGCAGATCCTTCTCATACCTGGCTGCTAAAACATGGAACTCACTCCCCGCTTCCCTTCGCCTCACCCAGAACCACCTAGCATTCAGAAAGCAACTTAAAACGTGGATATTTGACAAGTAATCCTCCTCCCCTTTCTAAGCGCCTTGAGACCCTCTGGGTAGGTAGTGCGCTATATAAATTCTCTGACTTGACTTGACTTGACTTGACATTCACTACTGAGGTAATTTACCAGCTATAGAAGTGGGGTACGGGCATCTGCTGTTACGCTGCTTAGGGGGTTAAGCAGGGCCAGAGTGGGAACACAAAGCAGCCCTGGCAATGTTGAACGACCAGTCCCCTGCTTCTTATGTTACTTGGGGCTGATACAGCAGCACCACTGCAAAAACAGCCCCCTCCGCAGCAAAATCGGCCCCCACCCTTCCAGCGTCCCCAGGAAACGCCCGATGCCAGCTACGGCCCTGGGGTTAAGGTACCTGATGATGTATGTGCACTCTGCACATCTTGGTATTATGTGGCCAATATATCGCTCAGGTTGTTAATGGACTTCCTAAAGGGACCTGTGTGCAACCTGGTGCTCTAAAGTTCGAATAATCCTAAAACATCTGCCGGAGCTGCCTGCTGCAAAGCGCTCTTTGTAAGAAGTAGATGACATTATTGAATCAAGGATAAGATGGCGTACTCGACTAATTCCCTGAGGGGAATAATAGAAAAGAAAGAATGGGAACAAGACAGAGGGAGAGTGAGGATGATTCATTACAGATGCTACTATCTCATAAAAGGCAGCATTGATAGACCAATGGCACTTCGTGGAAAAAAGGAGTTAGGGTGTATCAATGTTTTATCTCTTTAATCAGAAAAAAACATAATGAATTTCTCTGCTGTATTTCTTCAATATTTCTATAAACAGCTAGCACAAATGCCTGCATTGCCCAATCCTACAGGGACCACCCACACAGCCTGCCATGAATACTTCAGAGTTGTTGGATTTACAAATCTAGGACACTTTCTTTACTACCTAATTTCTAAACTGGGGACACGTACTTGGTGCAATGGACTATTTTCTGTCCCAGTTCAACTCCGGCCGTGGTGTATGCAGAGCCCTCTCCCACAGTCACCATCGGCTTCTGTGTAGCTGCTACGGTGCATACGGGGACTGTACCCCTTCCAGTGGTAAGGACACTTCCCGTCTCAGACTTGCAGCTAAGGCTATGTCACCCTAGCACCCTCCCCAACTCTGTGTCTTTCAGTCAAGGTTTCTTTTCAATTCTTAACATATTCTCCCCCTTTGAGCAGTGGCGACTGGCACGGTTATGGTTTGGGGTGGGGGAGCGGGGTGGCGAGGGTGGAGGTAAAGAAAAAGAAAATTAAACTTATCTACGCACCGCACCTCTCCTCCATCGTCCCTCCGCTCCGGCAGGAACAGGAAGAAAACCCAGGCTCCCCTGAGCCAATCACAGTGCTGCACTCCACTTAAAAAAGGCACTTAAAAAAGAAATCTGTGTGTTACATGCGGATGGCAGGTTCTGATCCCAGACGATAGCTCGGTGAGATAAGGCACTAGACGTAAAGAGGTGTAGCCAGTGGGCCATGGATTCAATTGCCACTACGATAGCTCAGCGTGTCGAGGGCATACTGCAGGGATGCAGCCGTGGCTCAAGCAGATAAGAGACGTGGGGTTGTGGGGCCGGGTTGGGGGGATCCAACAAATGACCATGAGGGAAAATGAAATAAATAATTAATTTTCCATCGTGGTCATCTGTCGAACCCCCACCCCACACCTGGCCCCATTGCCCTACCGCTCTTACCTAAACAGGCTGCAGCTGCAGGGATGTGTGTGCAACCAGCATACTACAAATTGCTAACCTAGTAAAACAGCTAAGTTCGTAATGTAGTTACGGCAAAGATCTAGGTGTGACAGTGCTTGAAGTTGAAATGTGAATGCTGGTTCTCTACCATCAAAAAGTATAGCACCCCTGCTGAGAAGTTCTGGTACTCACTTTCAAATTAAAGAAGTGCAAGTTCTCTGTACCTGCCAACTTAAAGCACAGGTGTGTTACTTACAGGTCACAAAAGCGCATACAGACATGGCCAAGTCAGTGTTCAATTGTTCTGTTATCAATAACATGATAAACTATGGCTATGATCATCTTTTTTTCATTTTTTTTCAATTTTTCAATTTTATTTTATTATCTATGAACTAAAGCTATAATTATCTAAGCACCAAGAAGCAATTTAGTTGCACATGTTCACTCGCCTACTTGTGAATGTCTTTTCAATATACAGCTCACTGGGTTCATGTGACTAATAGGTAGAACTGTAATAACTTGCAGAGACTGTTCATTACCTCCTCCTAAGTCTTCCTCGCAACATGACTAACTTTGTGAGCTTTAGCCAGGATCCACAAGGACTGAACGCTGCAATCCCCCTGGTAGTTGAGATAACCCATCTGTCACGAGGTGCCCTGACCGGACGAGGAGGAGGACCTGCCTCTATTGACTGTACATGTGAACCCCCTCCTCTCCCCTCTTTACCTCCAGCAACCCGGAGCCTGGGACAGAGAAACCTGCTCACTCCCTACGAGCGGAAAAGGCGATCCATGTTTCTTTAATTGGGCCGAGCTGGCTGGGAACCCCGCCCACACGGATGACGCGGATAAAGGGAGGAGTTCCGAACAGGGAAGCGGTCAGCGACCAGGAGTAGCGAGTACGGATGGAGTGGAAGAAGAGAGGAGAGCGTTTGCAGAGGAGAGGCGAGGGAGAGAGGAAGACGAGGGACCGGAGACCCAGACCCTGGAGCCAGGAGGCCAATGACCCGGTGATTCACCCCGCCACGTTTCCGGAGAAGCGTGGCACCAACAGGTACGAGCTCGTATCTCGGGTTGGGCGGGACGACAGAGTCTAAAGAAGCCGTAGGAGACGTATTCCCCTGTTCCCCTTCCCTCACACTACCGTCACATAGGGAAATAGAGAGAGCACGGTGTGAATTCCTCACCCCCGGCCCTTCACGTTAAAAGTCAGAGCACCTGGCTTACATCAGTCTTGCTTCTCTTTTACTCCCACGCCCGGGACCTGAGAACGGTGCAGTGTCCGAGAGGAGAAGGCATCCTGGAAGGGGGCGTGAGAAGAACGAAAAGCCCACACCGGCGACCGGTAGCCAATCAAGAGGCGGAGCTTCCCCTTCCTTATTACCGGGCCAAGACTTATCGCAAAAGAGTGCTCAAACCAATAAAACACACCTCCCCAGCATTCCCAGTCTCTGAGTCTCCTTCAAACCTGCTACACCATCACAACCTGATTGTCCATCCAGACCAGAACATGATTCCTCCAGAAGGCTGACGTAAATTCCAGACAAGCCATCTCAACCGCATTCAGTTCCCTGGAGTCGGAAGAAGAATCGGCCTGCAGGCGATCCCAGAGACCCTTCACAGACCAGAAATCCAAAGTCGCCCCAACATGAAGTGGGGTGGGTCGTTCCTCCTCTTGTACTCGGTTAGGAGTGAAAGAGATCAGCCTTGTTAACGAGGGATGGGAGAATTAGAGCACTAATTTGCTTTGAGGGTTCTGTTGGGGAGCTGAAACTCATTCAGGACTGAGATATGGCAGCTGGGCAAAAGAAACTATGTCAAATAGAGAGCAACGCGCACCATCTCAGAGCTCTGCTAGAACAGGCGTGCAGGGGACTTACTATCACAGGCCTTAATTTCAAGTGGCCCATAGTTATCCACAATAGTTTCCTGCCCTGTAGGGGTGGCTTCTCAGCTAAGGAGGAGGAGCGTCACCCCACTGCTCTCAGAGCAGGAGTAAGGAAAAATAAAATAATAATAACCTCATTACAATCATTTTATTTTTCACTATGGGGCTTGGTTAGTGCTTGGCGGGGCTGGTGGCATGGGGGAGGAGTGGGTTGCACACTCCAAGTGGGCATGACTGCTTGGCTCACCGGGTTGTGCCGGCCAAACAGTCATGCACACGTTGCATGTTCCCCACCAGGCTGCAATGCACAGCCTGGTGAGGAACATGCACAGGCTCCCACTGTCTGTATGAGTGAGGAACCATAGCGCTCCGACCAATCACAATGCTCAGCATTGTGATTGGCTTAGGGAAGGGAGCTCGGGTGCTTCCTGTTTGCAGCGGAAGATGAGGAGAGATGGCAGTGTCAGAAGAGACCGGAGCTGAGGAGAGATGGCGGCTGGCAAAAGGTAAATGTTCTCCCCCCCCCCCCCCCCCACTACCACCCCCATTCCCTGCAAGCCACCATTGCTCCCCTGGAACTAACATGACAGGCAGCAAGTCTCAGTAATTCCAGGAAAGGGAAACAGCAGTAATTACAAGTTGTTGGGGAATAATATGTGAAATCGGATTTACCTCTATGCATTGCACGGTATTTTCCCTGCCATTTACCCGAAAACGTAACCTGTTTGCAGCTGGTGAAATCTTCAAGTGAAACACCTAGAAAATGTGCAGTTCACACAAAACTAATAAATCCGATGGGGCCTACAACTGCTGTTACAGGTTCCCTGGAATTTTTCAGCCCACACATAAAGAGGGCCTTTGTTTGATGTCACGAGTCCTGGGAAAATTAAAATTTCCAAACTCCAAACCATGGGCCTTATTTAAAGTTTTGCGGACGGGATACTCTATTGCAATATGGAAGATATCCCTTTTGCTACATTAAAAGTTCATAGGCTATAATGCACTTGTAATACAGCAGACGCAGTAACTGCTATGTTTGTGACAGAGTATCCTGTCCGCCAAACACTAAACGTATGCAGATTTTCATCTGACTCGGAGTTTGCTTGGATTAAAAACATCTTCCTTTTTACCAGTGATGCTTGACACGATATCATTGATCTAGCTTTCAGCTCTCAAATAAATCTTTGACTTCCATTTACTTTTCATTCCTTGAAAAATAGGGATTAGAGTTAAGTCTCGCATCTGAGTTTCAGTACACAGCAAGGCAAAAGGTCCAAGCAGTTCCTTTCTGGACTTACTTGCATGAACCAGCATTGTCTGTCGCATATCTTAAAGTTCATTTAACCTGTTCTTTCAGATCATAAATACACATACAATGCAAAACATTAATACTTTATTAGCTCAGTTGGCTAGGCACCCGCTGCAGAGATCTGTGAGCAATCTGATCTATAGGTTACTTGGCAGCTTCAAATTTGTGACATATAATGACACTTGTTGCAAAAGTTGCACTTAGTGGTGTTGATTTGATCGAATTCAAAAGTAGGAAAGGGTGAGCTAGCCCTGCCCCGACTAAAACTTGAACTGTGTGCCCTGAGGAGTCCACAACCAGCAACTTGCAGCCAGTGTATTTTTGGTACAACATCGTATCGGATGCACTAGCTCTCAAAACCTGCCTGCCCCAGTAGAATGCATTACGAGGGTGTCGCAGCAGAGCCTTGACACGTCGGCGGCATGGCAGGCCAGCACCCCGCACTTGTTTTCTACGCTCTCCAGACTACACCCCTTTTATTCTCGAACGCCACTGGCTGCAGAAAATGTACAGAGCAAGCAGGAAATGCCTGGCTGGGAGAGCTGCCTAGATGCAGAGCCGTGTACAGTGCGGCTGTGATAGGATAAGCTCGTTACAGCATTAAGTGCCTTATCACTAAGGTTTCCTATGTGTGAGCAACATTCTGCAGCCAATCATCTTCCACTAGGATCTCAGAAGCGCGCGATTGGAAAGGAGAGCTTCAGTTGCTATGGTACCCAAGGCTGAATGAGCTCCCAAAGAAGACATGTAAATATTAGCTAGTGTCGTGATCCATTCGCCCCTTCCAGCCGGAGAGGAGGGAGGGCCGGGTAATGAGGCTTTGAAAAGCATCGGTAATTAGGGTTTTGCAGGTTTCCTAAAATCAGCTGCATTGGCAATGTGCACGAGCAAACATTTGACAATACGCAATTAAAAAAAAAAAGTAATGAAAAAGTAGTGCGAGTGCCTTTAGTCCTGACAACACAGAAATAGACACCCCCGGGAGTTAACGAATAGCTATCAACGTCGAAAGCTTTTACATCTGAAGCTCTTACAAATCAGATCCTGCACAGTAACAGCATGTTTAGTTTGCTGAAAGTTTTTTTTCTGGTAAGTCTCCACAGTTAAGTAGCGCTTTTAAGAGCTGAAGCATCTTTCTGATGCCCTAAACGGCTGAGCAACACTTGTAGGGCACACACACAGAGATAGATATGTAACAGACGCTGGAACCATCCAAGTGACCTGTGACGCAGATGTTATAACCTGTTCGCAGCACTGTCAAAAACAGCCCGGGGACGCAGTTATAATTTTGTATTGTTGTAGCATTTATATAGCACGTCATACCTCATTTCAGGGCGCAGAGGGGCATTGTCAATCCAGTAGACCAGCAAATCATGGGAGAGTGAGTATTTAGAACCCACGAGGAAAACATTTTTTTGGTTCTCATTCATGAGTGACCAGAGAGTTGATCCTGTCTTGGGACGCAGCTCCGAGCAGTGTGATGGAGGAGGAAGTGTAGGGCATAGATGAGCTAAGTATCTGTCGTATTCACACACGAAAAACTTAAAAATACATGCACAGATTGACAGCTCCACCTGACTGTACTTTTACACTTTTTTTTTTATATTCACAAATATTCCCAGAAGTACCGTAAGTGCACGTTTCCATGTCTACTTCTGCTAATGCAATACACAATTTCCCAAGGGCTCCTATTCCCCTGTCAAGAATTCACATAGCGTAAAATTTTACATGGGGTAATGGGACCATTCACATTTTTTACAGCCTAAAATACCTTTGTGAATTGGACCTTGTAATTGTAGTTAGCCGGCAGATGTCATTTGCACCACAAGTCCCTTTCAGGTTTATGATTTTCAGTTGTAGCTATCAATTCCTTTGCCATGCTGACTCCAGCAGTTGAGTCAACGAATCTGTAAAGTCTTGTGAACCTGGGCAAGGGGAAAACAAGAAGAGAGCTACCTGAACGGTCTGCGCTATAGTCATCATTTATTTGACTATGAGATGTCCGAAATTGGTTGAGGCCAGTATGGTGGTAGAACTTAGAAGGGTGGACTATTAGAGTTTTCCAATGTGACAATGTGCCAAAATGGAAACTGGACTATGTCACCATCACAACTCAACTTCCCATCATGGCTGAAGAACAAACCCTGACCTCTTGGCCCTCTGTCACCACCATTGAAATCACTGATACCATGAAGACCATCTACTCTGTGCCCCATCGACCCTTGCTCTGACCACACCTTCATCATAGGACTCCTATCGTTCCGTGAAGAACTAACACCCATCCTCAACACCTCCATTGGCTCAGCCACATTCCCCGGAAGTCTGGAATCATGCCACCATAATGCTTGTGCTTAAGAAAGCATACACTGACCCAGTCACGCTTTTCAATTACGGACCCATACCCCTCTTACCATACCCAGCAAAGTCTTAGAGAAACTAGACAACTGATGCCTCACTGACCTCTGCAGCAACTTCCATCTCCTTGATGCCACACAGTCTGGATTCAGGTCCAATCACAGCAAAGAAACAACACTCATCGCAGCCACAGACCACATCCGCATGATTCTTGACGGGAAACATCCTAGACAACGAAGTTAAAACAACGACTTACTTTAACAACGAATTCTTAACAAAGAACCACAACACTTCAACGAAGACCGGAACCGCGAAGTCTGGAACCACAACTCTTCACTGAGGACCGGAACCACGAAGTATGGAACCACGACTCTTCAACGAAGTCCGGATCAACCAAGTCTTGAAGGATGACGTCTTGTTTGCAACGGGAAAGTATGTTAGGCATGTCACTTCTCTCCGCCCCCCCCCCCTACATCTTATCTGCATTTTGATTCACCAGTGTTGGAGTTTAACGTCACTTTTCTCCGCCCCTCACTCTTCTGAAATGAACAGTATTGAAAATGGAAATCCCTCACATTATTTGGACATGGCACTATTTTTATCATAGAAATTATTTTTCGCAATCCATGCCTTTTGAAAGGCATTGCTGCAAACATTTCGGGGTATATGGAGAAGCTCTACAATTGTGCATGGAAACTGAAGGGATTTCTAGCACACAAATGACTACCAGGACTGGAGACAAACACACACAGTCACACAAACAGATGGGTGAACAGCTTTGGGTTGCTTGTTCTTAATTTGCATTCAGACAACTACCTCCTCACTTGTGTTAGATGACCCCTAATGAATATATACTTAAATATTTGTTTTTGGGAATGTTTTACTTTTAGAGACGGGATGTAGGGATTAAAGGAGTAATGGGCTGGGAAGTTTTTTAATAATTCAGTATCTTTTTATTACTCAAGTTTTAATTATTATCATTGGTAAAACTGTCTCTTGTTTGTTGTTCCTTCAGTGCGTGACAAATTGCTTCGTATTTAATTGTGTCTCCCGCACACTCCTACACCCGCTGCTTCTCTTCGGCTGCCTTCAAGAACGAGAGCTCTGGAATATTTTAGAAGCCTCGCGGGATTACAGCTATAAAATAAAATAGCCCGGTGACCTGACCTACTGCTTTCAAATGAAAAGCAAACCCCTTACCGACAGCCCGTTACCGAAGGATGGTGTTAACCCCTTCAGTGCCACGCCCTTTCCCCCTCCTGTGCCGGGCGTTTCATTAGTGGGTGGGGTTCATGACGAGATAGTCTCGTCATGGGCACAGCGCGACCGTGCTCCATGACGAGACTATCTCGTCATGGGCACAGAAGAGGTTAAACATCACCTCACAGTGCCGTCACTACACCTTTACTACCCCGGAGTCACAGGGAAGGTAGAACAACTGGTGCTGCAGGTAAGCACGAGAGGCAGCAACAGAGCTGTCGCATGTGTGCTCAGTGCTGACATCTCCCGCAGTTAACATCAGTGGCGCAATTAATTTTTTTTTTTTCGTGGTTTAGGAAGTAGTTGTTAAAAAAGTAGTGGTTAAGTACTTTTCGTTGTTTAGCTTTCGTTGTTCAGGAAGTCGTGGTTTAGGCAGTAGTTGTTAAGTCATAAAACCATTCTTGACAGAGAAGACACAGCAGCCCACATTCTCCTGGACCTGTCTGCAGCATCTGACATGGTCTCACACACCATCCTCCAGTGGACTCTCTCCTGTAGTCGGCGAAGACCAGTGAAGAGCCCAGTATTGCATTTGGTGGCCTGCTTTAGGACTATTGTAAAAGAAAATTGCATATAATTGTAAATGTAACCACTTCAGCCATGTTTTCTTGCTCATGCTAATCGTGCCAAAGCATATGTGCCAACCTACGACACATCTTTCACATTTTGACACTCAAGATGAATAAGTTGCTAATTAGCATGCTCAGCCCAAAAAAATATGGTCTTCATACGTTTGAAAACCATTCATTTCTTTCTTATGACCTCAGGTGTCTTCACCTTTTATGTAGTCATTTGACCTTCATTGCAATCTTGTTTCTAAAAGTCCATGTCATTATTTCAAAAGTTTGCTTGTTTTCATAGTTCAGGGGGGGTGTATGTCAAAATGGGCAGTACAAACACTGTGAGGCTCTAATATCATAGATACCTAGGGGTAAATATCTACCACTCGGAAGATGACCTTATACAGCTATAAAGGGGAACCTGGGGGCGGTGGTGGCTGGCATATGTAGCTCATTGACATTCTGGGGCTCCATGCCGTTATCGCCTATGGGCATGGTAGCAATAGTTAAATGTTGGCACTACCCAGGTTATGGTACCGCTTTTGGACCCTTCCCATCTACCTACATAGGCACTTCTTTAGAGATATGGATTATTTTCTCACTTACCTGATCTGGGGGTCTGGCTGGAAGAGAGTAGCCCCTAGTAAATTATACACATTTAAGCAGCACGGAGGTTTTGGAGCACCAAATTATGAGCTATACTATGCGGCAGGTCAATTGCACTGGTCAATGCTTTAGCTCTCCGACATCCCCAACCCTGAGTGGACGATCATACAAAGAGATTTAGGGTGCTGTGCAATAGTAGACTGGCTGATGGATCCCAGCAGGTCACCCTATGCCCAGGTCATTTGATCAACACAGTGAAGCACTGCTGGCATACGTATGCCCAGTTCAAGTGTCACCCATTGGCATACTTGCCGAATTTACCATTATGGGTGTTCCGGCCCTCTGCAGAGCGGCCAAACATCACACCATTCGGTCATGGAGAGAAGGTGGCCTCACCACTCTGGGTTACCTCAGTGTACATAAAACCCTGCTTACCTTCCAGGTACTCAGTGAACAACATGACATCGAAGAGGGCCAGTACCATTTCCACAACACTGTATTGGCCATGATGGAATACTGTGGGGCTCAGAACGAACCCTTCACATTCTTGCAGACTCTGCTCACCCACTGTAGTGATTGATAGGCGACCATGGTGCTATATAGAGCATTACTAGATATCTGCACCACGAAATTCTCCACTCTCAAGGACAAATGGGAAAACCTGGTGGGTCGGGAACTTACAGACCAACAGAGATCCACTGCACTCATATATGTGCGTAAAGTGACCAGAAATCTCTGTCTGAAATGTACCCAATTTAGTTTCTTCCATCAGACCTACCTTACCCCTGTGCATTCTACCGCATGTTCCCGACAGTTGATTCCAAATGCCCACAATGCCCATGCCTAGAGGCGGACTTTTATAATATGATGTGGCCTACCCAATCATTGGACAATTCTGGGCAGAGGTGTCGGCGACCCGGATGGACAAAACCGGACGGACACTACCTGTTGACCCTTTGTAGTGTATCCTGGGGATCTCAGCAGGAACACGCGAGACTAAATATGCCAGAAAATGTATCAACATAGCCTAAGTTCTTGCGAGACGTCACATTGCGAAAGCCCGGAAATCCTCGGACGCCCCCTCTACACAGCTCTGGCTGTGGGATCTGTCTAAATGGGCCACGCAGAGGTCATCGCCTGGCACTCAAGGGGAATCACCACAGTGGGACTCCTGGGACACGTACTTAGAAAAAGGCAGATGACAGACCCCCATGAGGAACTGAATTTCATCTCAACTCCTGCGACCGCCCTACTAGTGACTACAATCCCACTTGGACTACGTAAACACACGGAACATGCCTCATCGGATCTGGCCAATGTTCTTCCCCTTTCACTTTCTCACCTCCCTCCTTCGGGCGTGGAACTCTGGCAACAACTCTATTACCCTCCCACGCATTGCTTCGATACACCCCACACCCTGACAGCCCTCGGTAACAGTGGCGGGCGATGCCTCCACTGCAAGGGATGATAGATTCGCTCCACGGGCATGTTACTTGATTCAAGCCCCTGTTAGGCCCTTTCATAGACAAGTAGCAGCGCGCTCTCAGAGAATCACACACGTAAAATCCAAATCCACCAGTAGGGTTACACGAGACAGATTTGGCGATTATTATAGATGCTGGGGACTAACAGGCACATGCATCAAGCACAAAACCGGTCGCAAACGGGCAGATTCTCAGAATCTGCCCCTTTGCGACCGGTATTTTTGCATTTGGGATGCATCATCCCAAATGCACAAATCGCTATTTAAGGAATCTCAAAATAGCGATTCCTTAAATAGCGATAGCATTTAAGGAATCCCTAATTGAGATTCCTTAAATGCAATGCATTACAGTTTTAAAAATAGCGATTTCGCTATTAGCGTGAGCAAATTACCATGAGGCTGGACTTCATGGTAATTTGCGAAAACTTAGAAAAATGCACTTATTTGCATTCTCTAAGTTTCATGTTACGCACATGCTGGAGCAGGATTTTCTCAATGAAATCTATAGGGTTTTGAAGCTCTGGTTTGTCTATTTGTCATAATTTAATCTACTAATTATTAATTATTAATTATTTGTTTTGTGTAAGTGTTTTTTATACTGATCAACATGTGTGTTTTAACAAGAGAGAAATACACGTGGGAATGCATATGCGTGCTAACTAATAATAATGTGCATGTTTTATTAAATAAACGTTGCTGAGTGCTGTTTATTTTTTAAGCACGAAACGCTTTTGAATTAATGCTTTTTTGTGTTGCTAAAGCTAGATAATTGCATACACATAAGGGTATTAGTGGGGTTAACACTGTTCAATCACTATGCTGTGGTAACGTTGTTTTTGTCTCTTTCAATTAAGATGGTCTATTGTGGCCTATTGTGGCCTAATCAAAGATGGCTGACTTTTGAAGCCTGGTTTCGAGTGAGAATTTGTGATGGAAAAGGCCTTGCTGAATATGGATGCGAGTCATCTGTCCACAGTCCTTGCTTGGTTAAAACTTTCCGTGAGGACAGCAGCAGATCTGGGCAAGTCTCCAGATGCATTGGGACAGCCTTGGCAGCCTTGGAAAACAAAGGAGCTTTAAAGAAAGACTCTAAACTCTGAGCTCACCAGAGGAAATGTGTGGAAGTTGAGAAGATACATTTAATATTTAGTTCCTGTTCTGTCTTTTTATTTTTGTGACTTTTTCTGAGCGGAGATTTTTCCAAATGTAGCGATGCTACATCCTTTCCTTCTCGCTCTGCTCAGCGGTTCGGCGGATGAAGTAATATTAAATGTTTCTTTCTTTTGTCTGAATTATTATAAATATACTAGACTAGAGAGGGTTTGTGTGGTTGCGTTAGGCCACTTTGCCATTTTTCTTCCCAAACCTGCGTTGGTGAGGATCGATGCTGTGAAGACGGTGACTTGGGAGATTTCTACTGAGAGACTTGTCCTGATGACCCATTCTGACATTTAGCTAGGATAGGTAATTATGAGAAAATGATTTATTCTGATTAATTTCTTTTGACTAATTTTAGATAAAGAATCATAATTTTAAATACGGTGTTGGTGATTATTTCTTGTCAATTATTGAGTACTCTATTTGATTATTGATGTATAGATTGTTTAGATTATGACAATTACAATAGCTAGGTCTTATCGACCTCGGTGTAGATGTGGGGTTTAGGAGTTTAGGAGTTTTCTTTCCACAGGTTCAATGCTGGTAGAGTATTTGAGTGTATGTTAGTGAAATGGGCCCTAGTGTATGGTGAGTGTATGTGCGTGTAACTGTGAAATTACTCTATCCGTGGAAGTAGGGAGATTTTGTACACCCCAATCTGCATCAAGTTCCTGGTAGCAGAGGATGGTTATTGATGATTGTCTTGATCTGATTAGATTGCTTGTACATTAGCTTATTGATTATTGATTATTGATTGATGTTGGTATATGTACTAATACTATATGTTGGAGTCGTCATGTTGAGTTATATGTAGTGCTTCTGGAACTTGGGAGCTAGTAGCAGTTCCGTAGTAGGGCAGAGGGAAGTATCTGCTGCTCTCGGGAAAGACGGGATTGTTGGTCCTGTACGTATGCAGGAAAATTCACATTGTCTGGATTCGGAATAAGTGACATTGTTATATGTTACTATTAGAGATATTTCTGGTATATAAGGAGTGCGTATGGTAGTGAAGGTTATCTGTGAAACTCTGGTTTTAAGTCCCAGGGATCCGTAAGGTTCGCCGTTAAAGCTTATCGCGGGAGAAGTAATAGGTATTCTCTGAGCTTGTTTGAGAAACTGGGTAGAAGTAAGCTGCTTGGTTGATGTGTGTTATAATTCTGTAGTGGAGCAGATTGTTCGCTGTTCTCGGGAAAAGCAGGATTCTGTGTGTATGTATTATATTTTCTTGTATGAATGTGCGTGAATGTTTGTATACATTTAGTTGATTGTAAAACTCTTTGGACAAGTCCTAGAGGAAACAGTTAATGAATGTATGTTAGAAGGGCAGAGTAGAGGGATGTGCTACTGTGTCAACGAGAGGTTTCTTGTGAAATAGATTTTCTTTATTATTCTTTGGTTAGCGAAGCAGACAATGGAGATGTTTGTATGTTGTGACTAATAGATTTTGTAGAAATTCGACACGAAGTCTACTGAGAAATTTTGTAAAGGAGGGGTAGACGACTGACAGGAGACAGGAGCGAGAAACTGCAGCGACTGCTGACGTCAAACAGACCGCGCTCTCATTGGATATTAGATCAGAATAGTGCTCGCGCTGAGATTGGTGCGTTGGTGTGAGCCGCGCAAGGATTGGTGGAGCTATTCTAGTGACGTAACGTTCCAGGATTGGTGCGTTAGTGATGAGTCGCGCTGTTATTGGTTGAAAAATCATATTGTGTAGTTGTATTACGGAAGGGATTAGAAAGTTTTGGTAAGCGTTAAAATGTATTACCAAGAAGAGAAAAAGAAAAAATCTTTGTTCAGAAAGATTAAAAATTGGTTCGACAAGGATAAAGATGTTAAAACGAGAGAGGGTGAATTGTTACGTCCATCGAAAACGCCTGCATCCTTCATGGCTGCGAGATATGGGTATCATACCTGTATATGGTTGGAGAATTGGGTTAGGTATACCAAAGAAGATGGAGTTTTAGCATTTCCAGAACATGGTTCATTTAATCTGGCCGTGTTGAAAAATTTACGGGAAAAGATGTTATGTCTTGACCCAAGACCAAGGCGACACAATTCGAGGCTTTAGTGGAATGGGAAGAGGAAGTACATGAGCGAGAGAAACAGAGGTCTGGAGGCAACTATAGGTATATGTTTGGGAGGAGACATGGTCGTGAAACTCATCATGATCGAATGACGAGATGGCGAGATGCTAGCATGTCAGAGGGATTATATCCTGTGAGAACAGTTGAAGAGGGAGCAGAAAGGGTTCCTGAGGCAGAAGTGAGAAGATATGGAGTTAATGAATATGAGGATGAGGTTTTAAATGACATGATTTACAAAAGACCACCTCCATATAGACCGGAACCAGAAGAGAGTACACCAATTGTTTCTCCGATAAGAGATACGCATCGTATCATTGAGACAGAAAATGTGACACCTGAGTTAAGAAGTGGTAATCCTTTCAGGGAGAGAGAGAATAGAAGCAGTGGCGAAAATACGAGAGAATTAGCCAGAACTACATCGGAGTTGACTGAAAGGATCAAGGAACTGACAAAAAATCTAGACGCTGTTACGGTACCCGTAACCATAGGTCCGGTTATGCCTGTTTTTGATAAGCAGAGGACGAGTGAGAATGGTTTGGTGATTCCATATGTTGGGAATAGATTGACAAGTTTGGCTGGTCCTTCAGGAGATTCAGGAAAAAGGGCAGGAAAATTCAGACATGACACCTGTAATGAAGGATTAGAGGAGTCTAATTCAGGACTAGATGCTGGTGAAGCTAGTTGTTCAGGGATGCCGATTTTAGAACCGCAGAAGAAAGTGGTTCCAGTGAGAAAATCTACTGAAATAACAGCTGAGGATCTGAATGAATGGATGAAAGTTCTTCAAAAGAGGGATAAAGATTCACAAGCAATTGATGTTGCTAGGTTACGTGTAGAATTAGAAGAGCTTGTTGCAGGGACAGTTCCAACCGAAATTCTAAAAAATCATCATGATGGTGAATTATTGTTTATGTGTAAGAATATTACCTGGAGAGCGAGAAATACACATGACAGATTAAGAGCGATAGCAAATGACTATGGAGTTGACATTGATAAAGTGAAAGTTTTGCAGAAGTCTTACAGGATGGATTTCACAGACAAAGACATAGAGAATTTGAATGGTACTGGTAGAACAGGACAGATTAAAGAGATGATCGCTTTATTGCGAAAATGGGATGATGTTGAAAAGTGGAAGGATAGATGGTACAAAAAGAGAGAAGAATCAGGGGATAGGGCCTATTCAGCATTTCCTGTGAGAGAAAAGGAAAAAACAGTGGATACTTATCCTATGAGAGAAATACCTGGAGGAGGATATGTACATGTTCCATGGACCAGACAGGATATTTTATCATTTACGAATGATTTCCCTCGATTGAGAGAAAAGCCCGTCGAGTGGTACAGGAAGGTAGACAGGTTTGTGAAATTGTCAAAAGTGCTGTGGATTGACCTGAATAGTCTGTTTGATATAATTGTTCCAGCAGACTTGTGGGCTGAGTGTAAAATAGTTGTGAGTTGGCCTACTGAGGAATATCCAAGAGATCAGAGAACAGGAGCACCAGATCCAGAAGTAATGAGAAAGTATGAACAGGTGATTGTATACCTGAAAAATAAAGTACCTCCAAAAGAAACAGACTGGGTTAAAATAGATCGAACACATCAGGAAGCAAAAGAATCAGTTCATGCTTTTTACGAGAGGCTGATACTGGCATTTAAACAATTCAGTGGAGATGAACATCTGGGTGACAAGGATTTGAGTCATTTTGTATACAGATTTGTATATGGCCTGAGACCTGAGATTAGTGAAAGAATTCGTGAGCATACTGTGGATTGGCAGAGTAAGAAAATAGATGAGATTCTGAGACATGCAAAATACTTCAGTGATGAGATTGAAGCAAAACAGAGAAAGCTGAAAGAGAAAGCAATGTGGGCACAGGTGAAAGTTGCGGAAAGACAAGAAGCACAGTTGGTGGAACAGGAGAATAATCCAGGAAATAATGCAGGGAATAGACCTAGGTATGCAGGGAAAGGAAAGGGGAATCTTGAGGAAGCTAAGAAAAAGTTCCCATGTCACAACTGTGGCCAACTGGGACATTGGAGATCAGAATGTACCAATCCACCATTAGTGAATAATGAGGGAAACTCCTTGAATCAACAGGTGCAGAACGAGGGGAAAAATCAACAGCAGCAACAGCAGAAAGTTGTGAGACAGCAGAGTCAAGAGCCAAAACCGCCCTTGCCGCAGAATAGAGGAGCACAAAAGTATAATCCGGATTCTACAATGATGAGCAGGTAAACAAACCAAGGCGTTCTAACCAGGTACAACAGTACTTGTTAAAGAATGAAGGGAGTGAGTCTGAGGGTGATTATTGACGGTGCCGAAGAGAGGAGGAAGAGTGCATACTTGGTGCAACTCTAGAAATAGACCAGGCAGGACCATTTGTGGATGGAAAAATAAATGAAGAAGGTGTTACTTTTTTAGTAGACACAGGTGCGACAAGATCAACTGTCAGGTCAACAGATATTAGAAATCTTCCTCTCTCGGATGAAGCAATCCAAGTAGTTGGTGTAGCCAATACACAAATCAGAACACGTCTTACTGAACCAGTAAGAGTACAAATAGGGAAATTTTCAGACATGCACAGATTTATCGTTTGTGACACAAGTCCAGTGAACCTGTTAGGTAGGGATCTACTCTGTAAGATGAACTGTACAATTTTTTGTACACCAGATGGAATAGCTTTTGAAACACCAGATGAGGATGTTTTGTACCGAATGACTCTAGAAAATAGAGAAAGTGAGTTAATTGGTGCATATGCTGTGTTTGATCCAGAGGATTTGCCTCAAGAGCTGAGAGACACAGTGAAAAGGACAGTTTGGGATTTTACTGGAGAGGATGTGGGATTGATGAATAATGTAGATCCTGTGAAAATTTCAGTGAAAGAGGGAATTACTTATCCTAACATTCCTCAGTACAAAATGACACCAGAAATAATTGAGGGAATAACTCCTATAATTGAGAAAATGATTCAGCAGGGAGTTCTGAGAGAACTACTGAGTAGTCCGTGTAATTCACCGATAATGGGGCTAAAGAAGCCTAATGGGAAATTCAGGATCGTACAGGATTTGAGAAAAGTTAATCAAATTGTGGTGGCATGTTGTCCTATTGTGCCAAATCCATCAGTGATTTTGTATCAGATTCCACATGATGCTGAGTGGTATACAGTGATTGATTTGTGTCATGCTTTCTTTTCAATTCCATTGCATCATGACAGCCAGCCGATTTTTGCATTTAGATTTGGCCAGCGTATTTTAGCATGGTGTCGTATCCCACAGGGGTATACAGAGAGTCCTTCAATATTCAATCAGTTATTGAAAAAGTCATTGGAGAGTTTGATCATGCCTGAAAACTCAGTATTAGTGCAGTATATTGATGACCTACTTGTGGCATCAAAGACACGTGAAGCTTGTGAAGTAGATACTATAGCTTTACTGAATCATCTGGCAGATGGAGGGTTAAAAGTATCTCCAGCTAAATTGCAGTTCTGCAAGAAAGAGGTGCATTATCTTGGACACAATATTGAGAAAGGTCTGAGAAAAGTGACTGATGACAGGATCAAAATTATCAGGGAAATGAAAGCCCCAAAGACCCAGAGGGAAGTGAGAATGTTCCTGGGAATGGTGGGTTATTGTCGTCAGTGGATAATTAATTTTTCGCTGATAGCAAAGCCACTGATTAAGCTGACTAAAAGTGAGATGACAGACCCATTGGAACTAGATGGAGAACAAATGGCAGCATTCGAAGAGCTGAAAAGCAGAATGTGTGAAGCCCCTGCTTTGGGTATGCCAGATTATGAAAAAGAGTTTGAATTGTACTGCAGTGAGAGAAATGGATGTGCACTTTCAGTGTTAATTCAGAAGCATGGATTACTGAGAAGGCCTATTGCGTACTTCTCATCGACACTTGACCCTGTAGCTGTGGGTTTACCAGGTTGTCTGAAATCTGTGGCTGCAACATGCAGAAGCCTAGAACAGAGTGAGGGAATCATAATGGGATATCCTGTAAGGGTATTCGTACCTCATAATGTGGCAATTCTTTTGACAAGAAGCAGAACTCAGTACATGTCACATAGTCGGTTGACTAAATATGAAAAAGTCATTCTGGGAGCATCAAATGTGACTCTTGAGAGATGTGTGAATGTGAATCCAGCGACATTGTTGCCGGATATTGAAAATGTGGGTGTGAAAACAGAAGATGATCACAATTGTTTGGATGTGCTTGATTACTGTACAAAACCGAGACCATACATAAGGGATCTTCCCTTGCATGAGAGTGATCATGTGTTGTTTGTGGATGGATCATGCCTGAGGAATGATGAGGGTGTGCTATGTGCAGCATATGCAGTGTGTAAGGTTTCAGAAGTAATGGAAGCATCATCATTGAAAGGAGTGAAATCTGCGCAAGTTGCTGAATTAATTGCATTGACAAAAGCTTGTGAAATTGGGAAAGATTTGAGAACGACTGTGATGACTGATAGTCAGTACGGATTTGGAGTTGTGCATGACTTTGGCCAACTTTGGCTACAAAGAGGTTTCTTGACGTCAAGTGGGACTCCAATAAAGAATGCTGAAGTGATTGGGAAATTGCTTGAGGCAATACAGCTGCCTAAAGAATTAGCAGTTGTGAAATGTGCTGCTCATGGACAAGGAGATGATTTTGTGACAGTTGGCAATAGATATGCTAACGACATTGCACAATATTGTGCAAAGAATAACCAATCTATTAATCGGGAACGAGAGAGTGAAATGTCTTTTTGTTCTGTGATGTTTACTAATGTCTTAGAGACATGGGATGAAGTGAAACAGTTGCAGGATGAGGCAGAGGAGGAAGAAAAGAAAGATTGGATTAAGGCAGGTTGTGCCCCGAGAGAGACAGACCATGTTTGGGTCTATAGAGATGGCAGACCAGTAATGCCGAACTCCATGCTGTCAGCAATGGCAAGGATGTATCATGGCCAGGGACATTTGGGAAGGGATTCAATGATTAGGTCTTTTAAGCAGACCTGGTACAATGCAAAGTTCAGGACAATTGCAGAAAGTATCTGTCAAAGATGTTTGATTTGCCAGCAATTTAACACTGGGAAGAAGACAGTGGTGAGTCTGGGAACAATAGGCAGAGAAGGAGGTCCTTTTACAAGAATGCAGATTGATTTCATTGAAATGCCCCAAGTGAACAGACTGAGATATGTACTAGTGGTAGTCTGTTTGTTTTCAAGATGGGTTGAGGCCTATCCGACTAGGAGAAATGATGGAGTAACAGTGGCAAAGTTACTGTTAAGAGAGTTGATTCCTAGGTACGGGTTTCCAGTAACGATTGAGTCTGATAGAGGTGGACACTTCTATAATGAACTCATGAGTTTGATTTGTGAAGCATTAAGCATACAGCAGAAGCTACATTGTGCATATAGACCAGAGGCTTCTGGTGTTGTTGAGCAGATAAACGGCACAATTAAGAACAGGATTGGTAAGATGTGCTGAGCCACTGGCATGAAATGGCCAGATGTCTTGCCTCTAGTGCTAATGACTATTAGATCTACTCCAGATAGAACTACTGGTTTAAGTCCGCACGAAATCATAATGGGACGTGCAATGCGACATGCATATGTACCTGTCAATAAGTTGATGACAATAACTGATGACATGATTTTGGATTACTGTAAAGGCCTGGCTGACGCAGTTCATTCTGTGTTTCACCAGATTGGAGAAGAAGCTACTACACTTGAGAAGAAGCAAGCTCATGATCTGAGTCTAGGGGACTGGGTGAGGATTAAAGTGCACAGAAGAAGAAATTGCTTGGTTCCAAGGTGGGGAAGACCAAGACAAGTCATTCTAACTACGACGACTGCAGTGAAGTGTGCTGGTGTGAAAAACTGGGTGCATGCGAGTCATACTCTGAGAGTTCGAAACCCAAAGGATGGGACTGGTAGAGAGTATTTTGAAGAGTCAGATTCCAGTGATGATGAAGACCCAGAACCAGTGAGAAAGAATCAAGGTTCAGGAAAAGAAGCAGAAAAGGCTTCAAGTTCAAGAGAATCATTGAGAATTTCAGAAAGGAGATCTGATTCTGAGAGAGAGCCTGAAGTTCCAAAAAGCAGTGGAGGAAAAAGAAAAGAAAAGAGCAGTTCCACAGAAATTACTCCTGAATCAGAAGAGGAGGAGATTGAAGAACCACTTGAGATTATTTCTGAAGAAGTAGGGTCAGAAGAAGATAGAGAGGGACAGATTGCGGAAGACCCCCGAGGAGGTGTAGGGAACACTTCTAATAAGCTAGGTGAAGGGACAAGTAGACAGCAAGAAGATTGCGTGTCGGAGACCCGAGGAGGGAAAGAAGTAGGGAAGTCTCAAATAGTGGTGAAAAAGACTGTGGAGCGAAAGAAAACTGCTGAAGAACAAGAGCAAAAGAAAACTGCTGAAGAACAAGAGGCATTTGAAACAGAATCGGATGAAAGTGAAAGTGAAAAATCAAAGGGTCGAGTTCTGAGAAAGAGAACTTGGATTGGAGAAAGAAATAATACAGAAATAAGACCAAAAAAGGTCGTAAGAGGAGATTTTTGGCCTAACAACAGAGTAAAAAGGCTGAGATACAGACTGATAAGAGGAAATACATCGAAAGCTGAACAAGTGAATGAAGTATCGAGTCAAAACGAAGTAAAAAGGAAGGAGCAAAAGGAGTCAAGAGAACCTGAGGAAATAAAGAGAATTAGAAGACCCAACCAAAAGTACAGATCACCGGAATGGTCTTATGTGGCACTGTCTGAAGAAGGAGAAGAAGAAACAGTGACTCAAGATAATCCGGAGGGGATCTTGAGAAAAGTGGTTGAGGAAAAGGAAGAATCTGTTGGAATCTTAAAAGTTATCCTGACTGACATTGGAGAAGAGTCAGATGCACAGGATGTTGTTGATGATCTGATACAATTTGATGTTGCTGAAGAAGAAGGAGTGAAAAGTGATGAATATCCAAATTGAGTGAACTGAAGAAATCACTTGGAAAAAGTGAAAAGGAGAAAGTCTGAAATTCAGCTGTCTGAAGTAATCCAAAGTTTGAGAAATTACAGTAGTGGAGTAGTAGAGGCTAAGTCAAAAGACAAGGTCAAAGTAGTAAAATGGCTAACATAGAGAATAATCAAAGTAGATGTGCCTTCTTAAAAAGATGGTGTAGAATGTGCTGCTGCTGTACTGGATTATTAATGCTACTATGGGGTATTTTAGCTTTATTAGTTACATTTAGAGTTTCAATAGGTACATTTGGAATACATACTGAGAATGAGACAAATGTAGAAAAGAATTCGCAAAAAGCAGTTCCAACTAGAATTAGTAATACTTACATGCATAAAGATAGGTCAATTAATGATTTTTCTAGTAATGTTTTTTCAAAGTTGTTATACGAATATGTGAAAACAATGGAAGTAAGGGATTGCTACGTTTGTATGCAATTACCTGCATCCGTTTCAGAGGGTGTTACTTATCACCATTTACCAGCTACGTATGGAATTTCTTGTAGTGTATTAAGTAGTGTTTTTTATTTGTTAGGGAAAATAGATTATAAGATGTCTAACAAAGATAGTATTTTTGGGCACTTGCCAATGAACAAAGAGTTGAATCTAGCTAAAGAAGCTAACATTTTTGGTGAGATTTTTATTGAGAAAGAAGAATTACATTTTTAAGAATAATTTAACTTGTAGTTTGGAAGAAGAGGAGAAAGCTTTCCTGAACATGGTGGAGGAAAGGAGATTGAGTATGCATGAAAAGGTAGGGAAATATAAAGTGAGTGCGACAATTTGGGACATTGAGATGGGAAAAGAATTGAGAAATGGAGCTAGTCCAACTTTAGCTTTAGATGCACCACAGAAGGGTAAGCTGTGCATTACAAGAGGGAAATACCAATATGATACATATTTTGTTGGGACTAGTGAATGTCATGATACATACTTCATTGCAACAGGATGGGGTTTCAGAGGTGGAGAAGATACAATTTTTCCAGGAGTGTATTATGTATTAGATAGAATAGAAGATGTAGAACATATTAATTTACTAATGCGCTTCAAGAGGGAAACTTGGTTTGAAATTGTGGGTGACATTTTTGGAGCTTTAATTCCAGCAGTGGGAATTTCTTTAAATGCTAATGGGATTCGGAAACTGTCAACAGTGGTGGATCGCTTATCGACAAATACCGCTGGAGGGTTTCTTTTGGTGAATACGGAATTAATTGCCGTGCGTGCTATGTCTATGCAAAATAGACTTGCTCTTGATATATTATTGGCTAAGGAGGGTGGAGTTTGTGGAATGCTGAAAGTTCAACATTGTTGCACTTACATTCCAGACGAAAGCAAAGACCTGAAGGTCTATATCAAAAATATTACTGATTTGCATGAAGAATTAGTACCACTTGAAGCTGAAAGTATTTGGACTAAAATAGCTAATAAGGTGATAGCTGTTAAGAGTTTTATTGCAAAAATAGGTAGTGCTATTATAGGTAAGATATTGTTTCCTTTAACTTGTATAATTGTTGCTTTATTGATATTGAGATTGGTGTGTTTGTGTTGTAAAAACAGGGGAGGGAAACAGAAATTAATTAAAAGAAATAATGAAAAGAGAAATAAAAGGAATAAAAGGTTGAAAAGAGAACCACAAGAAATTGAATTAGAAGAATTAAGGGAGAGTGTCTACTTAGAAACAAAGAGGGATGATGAAAGAGTGTCTGGTGTGTAGTGTTGTGTTAGGAGGAAAAAGACATTTCAAATTTCTCCTAAAATGGGACTAAATGTCACAAAAATTTTTTTTTTTGGGTTATTTGGTGATAAAATCACCAAAGGGGGGATTGCTGGAGCAGGATTTTCTAAATGAAATCTATAGGGTTTTGAAGCTCTGGTTTGTCTATTTGTCATAATTTAATCTACTAATTATTAATTATTAATTATTTGTTTTGTGTAAGTGTTTTTTATACTGATCAACATGTGTGTTTTAACAAGAGAGAAATACACGTGGGAATGCATATGTGTGCTAACTAATAATAATGTGCATGTTTTATTAAATAAACGTTGCTGAGTGCTGTTTATTTTTTAAGCATGAAACGCTTTTGAATTAATGTTTTTTTGTGTTGCTAAAGCTAGATAATTGCATACACATAAGGGTATTAGTGGGGTTAACACTGTTCAATCACTATGCTGTGGTAACGTTGTTTTTGTCTCTTTCAATTAAGATGGTCTATTGTGGCCTATTGTGGCCTAATCAAAGATGGCTGACTTTTGAAGCCTGGTTTCGAGTGAGAATTTGTGATGGAAAAGGCCTTGCTGAATATGGATGCGAGTCATCTGTCCACAGTCCTTGCTTGGTTAAAACTTTCCGTGAGGACAGCAGCAGATCTGGGCAAGTCTCCAGATGCATTGGGACAGCCTTGGCAGCCTTGGAAAACAAAGGAGCTTTAAAGAAAGACTCTAAACTCTGAGCTCACCAGAGGAAATGTGTGGAAGTTGAGAAGATACATTTAATATTTAGTTCCTGTTCTGTCTTTTTATTTTTGTGACTTTTTCTGAGCGGAGATTTTTCCAAATGTAGCGATGCTACATCCTTTCCTTCTCGCTCTGCTCAGCGGTTCGGCGGATGAAGTAATATTAAATGTTTCTTTCTTTTGTCTGAATTATTATAAATATACTAGACTAGAGAGGGTTAGTGTTGTTGCGTTAGGCCACTTTGCCATTTTTCTTCCCAAACCTGCGTTGGTGAGGATCGATGCTGTGAAGACGGTGACTTGGGAGATTTCTACTGAGAGACTTGTCCTGATGACCCATTCTGACATTTAGCTAGGATAGGTAATTATGAGAAAATGATTTATTCTGATTAATTTCTTTTGACTAATTTTAGATAAAGAATCATAATTTTAAATACGGTGTTGGTGATTATTTCTTGTCAATTATTGAGTACTCTATTTGATTATTGATGTATAGATTGTTTAGATTATGACAATTACAATAGCTAGGTCTTATCGACCTCGGTGTAGATGTGGGGTTTAGGAGTTTTCTTTCCACAGGTTCAATGCTGGTAGAGTATTTGAGTGTATGTTAGTGAAATGGGCCCTAGTGTATGGTGAGTGTATGTGCGTGTAACTGTGAAATTACTCTATCCGTGGAAGTAGGGAGATTTTGTACACCCCAATCTGCATCACACACACATGCCCTTAGAGCATGTGTGTATGCAACATATGTGCAGAGTTAACATACATGGGTGCAATAGGGTGTCATTTTGACACCCTTGCACCATCGAAATTGCGGGAGCAATTTGCGAGTACCGACTGGTACTCGCAATTTGCTTCCGCAATCTCTAATTCATTGGGAATGGGAAGACATTCCTTAATTGCGACTCGCAATTTGCTAGTCGCAATTAAGGAATTTGTGGGAATCGCTATTTCTTTAGCGATTCCTACATGCATAGGGTTTTGCTATTCCTTAATTGCGATTCCTTAATAATCGCAATTAAGGAATCGCAAAACCCTATGATGATGCATGTGCCTATAAGTACAGTATTGTATATTCGATATGCCCAACACTGATGTTATCTTTCTGAGTCACCTGCACATAATGTACAACTTTATTACCGTATCCCATATGTTTGTTCCATCAGTACTGTATGTATGCTTTCAGCTTTAATAAAGAACCCCTTGTAAAAAAAAAAAAAAGTGCATAAGGATAAGTATAGATTTACTATTCTTAACTCCATATCAGCATTGTATATTTATGTGAAGATGAGTATAGTGTACCTCTACTTACCTCTGTATACTGACTTTTACAATATCTTGGTTGTCGATAATTAGGCCTCAATATTTTTCCCTCACCATAAATTAAACTCAGTGGTCTGGTGGAATGCCTGCACCAACTGAATCGATGATTTAGAGATTTTTTTTTTCCTTTTCTCAATAAATATTTAAGATTCCAATTGATGTGCACTATATGTAGCCAGTGAAGTGCCTGTAACACTGGACTACTGTGGTTTAGAGGAACAGGAGTTTGAGGACCCCTGCACTCAAAAATGCTACTCTTTTACATGACCAGAGAAGGGGGCTATTTTCCATACCTGCATTAGGGTCCATGGCACCCTTGATAAAACACAGAGGGCCGCATTTATAAGGCCATTGCTCCGCCAGTGCGTCACTTTTTTGTAAATGAGGCCCAGAATCTTCCCAGGGGCAGATCAAAAGTCTTGGCTCTTTAAATGTTCTTGAAATTCAAACCCACCCCAACATGTTACACAACTTTTGACATCAAAGAGCATAAACGTTTTAAATCTTAGTTAATGTGGACACACCGTACTACCGACACTCATTTAAAACCCTTCACAAATAGTGAAATTGGCCAGAAACCAAATTGTTGCTCATTTTACTGTTTGTGCAGATTTTGTGTACAATATTAAATTTGTACCAGTGACGTGATTTTAACACCTCACTCACTCATCACTGAAGAAAGCACAATCATAACAGACAATGAGACACAGTGTGAAAGGCAGCTTTAATAGTACAGGTCTGAACGAATAATATTAAAAACCCAGTCTACGCCCTAGATGCTAGAAATCAGCCAGTCCAGCTAATACACAATTATACCTAACAATCTATCCACCCTTAAAACACCCACATGAAACCACCTGCTTCAACAATCCTTTAGCTTATAGCCCCTTTAAACCAAAAACTGCTGTCAATCTACCTGTCCTAACGTCACTAGACCTGTATTAAGTGTCTGCCTTTGTCTCTCCTCTTTATCTCCCATATTTTTCAAACTTCCTGCCCCTAACAAAGCATCATAGCTGTCCAAACCCCCCACCTGATCAGAGCACGCCAAGTTCCAGCCGCGGCCCGTGCTGGTGGGGCGGTGGGGCAATGGGGTAATTAATTCCCCCTCATTGTCGACTGCCGAAATCCCCCCGCCCGCCCCCCCACCGCCCCAAAGGTTGCCTGTTCTCCTTTCAGTTGAGTATTGCTATATTTGGAAGTTAAATTGGTACTAATAAGGTGAAAGATTTCCTTGGGCAGGGTAAACGTGTGCAGAACTTGACAATGACTTAAGTAATAGAATCACAACATGTGCAGCCTTATGCCGCATCATTTACATTTTCTTGCTGCATAATTGAATACCCGGCAGCATAATTTGATTTTCCCCTGCCGCATAATTCCTGTGGTCATGAGCATAAACACCACTTCAGTCCCTGATAATAGGAACATTATCTTGCTAACCCCAACGCGTGCAGGGAAAAGGCATATAAGGAAGCCTAACGCTGTTCACCCCACCTATCCACTCTAATGTCGCCTCTCCCCACGTGTTATAGCCCCTGCTTTTCATCAGCTGTAGTTCACCACCCTTCCCGAAATGCCCAGAGTTAGTCTCCGTCTGCCAATATCATTTGCAAAATGGTGGCGCTGATTGCATTGAACAGATGGAAATGTGTAAAAGTACAAAGTAACAGTGTTGCTGACCATTATTCTGCATATTCGCCCGACATCTCCAAAAACAACAAACATTTTGGCCCGGGTTTTCTAACACTTGGTGCTGGTTTGCATCGCTTTTGTAACGCAAACCTGGCCCAAAGTGATGCGGTGGGATTTACTCACAAATCAGGATTTGGAAAGTATCGCAAAGGAATGCAGTGTTGCTCTCTGATTCTCTTTGGCCTACTTAGCATCAAAGGGTGTTCCATGAGAGGTATGTGGGCGTTTCCGTGCAATCATTTATGGGTTTCTAGCATTTGTAGATCGGAATTTTTGCCAAAACTAACACCTACTTGAACAGGCATAATGTGGAAAAATGTTTCCAATTGTCCTTGTTTTTCCAACTGTGCATTTGTGCAACACTGTACAGCACGCATACAAACTGGGAAAAGTCTAGAGGAATATTTATTGTACTGGAAGGGTACAAAACCTATGCTTTAGGGACAGCACACACACGTGCACTATGGCACGATAGTGTGTACGTTGGCAAATGGCAGACAAAAGTGCACCAGTGCTGGAGAAGAGAACAAATATGCCATATCTTAGTAGATGAACATATTTGTTTTGTCTCCCTTTGACACAAGACAGCTCAGCTTGCGTCAAATAATAGTAAATCCCGGCAATAATATCCACAATTCATTTACCTATGAATATTCTGGCACTGGTTCTCCTGCCAATGTAGATAATATGTCAACACTTGCATTTAAACAGTATCAGTTTGTGGGTGCTCTAGGAAACTTACTGCAATAATCATGCGAGCTTGGGCGTGCTCACCTGCAGTAAATATGTGGGTTTGCTTTTTTATTTAAATTTGGAACATTTATACATAATGCATGTGTGAGAAGCTGGTCTGGTATATGATGTCCACTAATGTAAGTGGACACCTTGCACCAGTCCAGACAACCCTTATGGTGATTTAAGAGGTCTTAGACAACCTTAGAAAGCTTCCTAAGTGGTAGCTGTGGAGAGCGGCCTTCAGGCTTTGTCCAGAAGTAGTGTTAAGTGAAAAAGAACAACACAAGGTATTTATAAAAATATGTATTTATTATATAATATAGCCTTATAGCCCGCTGTAGCGGGCTATAACGGCTATTAAAGGCCCGCTGCAGCGTTAAAGGCCCGAGCCGAAGGCGAGGGCACTTTAACAAAGCAGAGGGACTTTAAAAGCCGGGATAGCCCTGCTACGAAGGGCTATAAGGCTATTAGAACATTCTGCCACTAGAGGGCAGAATGTTCTAACAAATAAAACGAAGCCTTCAGGGAGCGCAAGGGGATTCAAATCCCCTCAGGCTCCCTGAAGCCTTTGTTCACAGCCAAAGCTGTGAACAAAGAAGCATTGTCATTATAAGCCCGGAGTACTCCATTGTTTTCAATGGAGCTTCCAACATTCCAATGTTCTAATACTCTCTAACACGTTTAGATATCTCCTACTCGGAGATAATCACAATGCACACAATACATTGCAAAAAAATACAGTAAATAGCACAGAATGCACAGTGGACCCCGGGGGGGGGGGGGTACCAAACCATATACTAAGAAAGTGGTATAAGAACCATGACTCAGGTCAAGACAATATGAAGAGGAGGTAGAAGTGCTTTGGACCCATGGAACCACCCAAGGTGAGTGACTAGGAACCCCACGGAGAGCGGGTGCAGTGTGGGAACACGGCCGCGGGCTCTGTACAACTCTACGTGTAAATCGCGGTTGGAATTTTAAAGATTGCAGACCCTTGCCAGTGGACCCTGAAGAAACCCCATGAAAGACAGAAGGTTGGAGACCCACCCAACCTGTGGATACCCTAGTACCCATGTTACCTACACCAGGGAAGCCAGGTGCATAGGTGTGAACTGGTGTCAGAAACCGCAGTCGAACCCAATAGAGGACTTCAGGAAAGCGCCACTGCTGATGAAGGAGAAAGTGTCCTGCGAGAATCCAAAGATGGATTCTAGATGAGAGGTACCTGCAAACAGAGGGGACAGAGTCTATGTCACTCAGGAGTGACCAGGCGATCTGGAAGACAAATGCCCACCAATGTAGGGAGTTGTAGGAGAGTTAATGAGGACCTTGACTCTACAGCTGTGAGGACCAGGTGACACTGAGGAAGACTAGGAGGCATACAAGAGCTGTCCAACATCGGATGTCAAGTGCTCAGGGGTCGGTGTCCGGCGGGAGCACCAACAAGCCTTGGCAAATGCACCCAATGCAGATGTCTAAGAAAGTGCAACGTTGGGACCAGCAAGGTCCAGGGGACTCACCACAAGCAGGGGAGTCAGGGCAAGCGCCGAGCAATCAGGGGAGCCCAAAGGAAACAAAGGGGACCCTGAAATGGACCCACAGGCCGGAAGCACTGGAGTCGCGAGAGGACCTCAAGCAGCTCACCAAAAGATGTAGGCCACGATGAACAATGGTGCGGTATGGCTGAAGATTCTGGTCACTAGAGGTGCTCGAGGTTGGGGATACTTGGGGCCTGAAGATCTTCTTGGAAGGAAGCCAACAAGCCTTTGCAACTGCAAGTTTACGCTGTGCATAGGGGCTCAGTTATTACACCCCCACAAGGGATACTGGCCTCAAACTTGGTCAGAGTGCAGGGCAGGCCTCGGAAGCTATGGAGAACCATGTCCAGTGTTACAGAACCTTTCAGAGTCTGGAGGAGCTCAGGATCAGCAGACCGGTCGACTTAGTAGCGGTGCCTGCGAATGAAGGGAAGTGACTCCTTCACTTCAAGGGAGATTCCTTCAGGTGTCTTTGATGCTCACATGCCTTGGAAGGTTCTGGTATGGTGCACAGGCACAGACAATGCAGCAGACTGGGAAGAGAGATGAAGTTGAGTCCAAACGAAGTCCAGCAAAGTCCAGAGTGCCCAGATGGTAGAAGAAGAAGTGGTGTCTGATCTGAATCTTGTCCCACGGCGAATCTAGGGACCCACGACAGGTAAGCCCTTAACTACCCTAAGGAAAGGGTTGGGACCATTCAGGGGAACCTTCCAGGGGAGAGTCTGGACAGGGAGGAGATTGCTTCCATGTCCCTGGTCCAGTTGCATGCCAGAGCGCTGGTTTGAACTGGACTATGCATGAGGGCACCAAATGTGCCCCTCATGCAGACTGAGTGGCACTGGCAAGTGCACCCAGCCTGCCCCAATATACTAAATTCTGTCTGGGAGGTGGCCACACCTCCCTGTGACAGGATGCCTATTGTTCTGCCTTCCACTGCTCAGGCTTGGCTCAGCAGCAGGAGGACAGAATCATGTCTCTGGTTGGCAGCAACCATTTTGTGCTGGCCGGGTCAAGAAGGCAGTACCAGGAACACTGAGAGCCTAACGGAGGGCTCTTCCAGTACTGGGAATCATACCTCCCACACCGTTTACGGTGTGGATGTATGATTCCAACTTGTTTGATACCAAACATGATAGAATTTCTTGCAGCCAGTTTCAAGGTGGTCATCGCGCAATTACGCAGCGCCCCTCTATATAGTATATGGCTGCTTCACTTACAACTGGGGAGAATGGACTCCGCAGGCTGTAGGGGTGTCCTGCTCATGCAGGGGCACCTTCACACTTAGAAGCACATACCCTGCCTTCAGGATTGATAAGGCCTGCAAGAGGGGTTACTTATGGGTTTTAAGTGCAATGACCCTAGATATGGGAAACCTATATCTTTACTAAGTGGTTCTAGCACCAGCTTACACAGGCTGCAATGACAGGCCTGTAGTTCCATTTTAAATGGTCTCCCATGTGTGGCATAATGCATGCTTCAGCCCATGGGGGACCTCTGAGGTACCTATGCCCTGAGTACCATAGCACCATATACTAGTATACTAGTATACTAGTATATACCTATACTAAGGGTGCCCCAGTTTCCAATCTGGGATGTACCTAAGTACTGAACATAACAATTTAAGGGAGAAAGCAGATAGACTGGGGTCCTGATCAGCAGGATCCCAGTCAGACTAGTCAGTAACAGCTTAGCACCAGGCAAAAAGTGGGGGTAACAAGGCAGAAGGATCCTACCTTCCTACAGCATGCTATTTGGAGCATCACGAGCGTTGCTTTATGTGGTGGTAGCAGTCATGAACGCCAACTTGAGCAGCTGAAAGGGAGAGGAGACGGGCATCACTGGGCAGTGTGTGTAACATAAAGCAATTTAAATTGTGTTTATGGCTTTTCTGATTGATCAGAGACATTGACCTCTTAATAAAAACGTACAAAGAACACGAGAACACATAAGGAAGGAAGGTAGAGAAGGATTGAGAAAAGAAAGGACAGGTGGAAAGATGTATGTATGGACGGAAAGATAGAAGGATGAAGAGGATGGATCGGTAGAAAGATGAATGGAAGGAGTTTGGAGAGAAAGATAGAGGAATGGAAGGAAGGATGGGGGATGACTTATGGGGAGATGTAGGAATAAAAGACATAATTTGGTCCCATTGTTTTCAGAATTTCTTTACAGGACGGAGTGCCGGGCTCTCTTGCTCCTTTTCGGGAAATGGTTGAAAGTAGGGAGCAGTTTATTTTTCTGGCTACTGGTTTGGGTGGTAGTGTATATTCTTTATTATGAAGCAGGGGTTTAAGGACAAAAAACAAAGAATTGCTGTTAAGGCTGTCAACCCAGCCAGTAAGTGTCTTCATACAGAGGGCCTTATGTGTTCATTTGTCATCTGCCAAGCAAAGGGCCACTCTCGGGGGCATATTAACAAGACAATGGCGCAGCGCAGTGCTGCAAGCAGTTTTGCTGCGCCAAGCTGCGTCATTGTCTAAGTGCAGGAATGCGCCGTATTTACAAGAATACGGCACATTCCTGTGCTCACCCCTGCACCGGCACACAAACAGCAGCTGTGCACCAACGCAGACACCCATGCACCATGGTGCAAGGCTTCCTGCGTTGCAGAGATGACGGTTGTTGTGTAGGAAGGGACACCTTCATGCACAAAAACAATCATTAATGGTGTTTTGCTCCTTCTATGTGTGGTGCAGAATACAACACACACAGTGCTTATTTTGTAATAAAAGAAGTGCTGGGGCCCTCGTCAGGAGGCCACTAGAGCTGGCACCACCCATTGCCCCTGCCAGCGCTGCCAAAACAAAACTATTAGCCATCACACTCCTAAAAGTGTGAAAAGTCAAACTACACCAGGCCCCCAAAGCTGTAACAGTCTCTTGGGCTGCAGGTATTAGTAATTGTTAATGCATAATTATTAATAAACATCTGTTGTTGTGCTCATCTCTAAATTAGACTCCATGTGTCAGCCTGTCATATGTACTGGTGTGGAGCACCGGAAACCACTGGGACTAATTAAGCACTGAGCACACATAGAAAGAGCAAAAAACAAAGAGAAATAAAAATGATTTCTCCTCGTTGCGCCACCGTCACGCCTAACCTGGGAGGCATATGTTTTTGGCACTACCTCAGATTTAAGATTTCATGTAAATCTGGGGCAGTGTCAAAAAGCCATGGGTGTTGCTGGGAACGTCCACAGCGACACCACTTGCATGCCCCTCTAACGCAGAAAACTGCGTCAAAGGGAATAATATTTACTAGGCTGCATTGAGCCACGCAAAGTGGCTTAGCGCTGTCTTGTAAATATGGAGCAGGACACAGTGCCACCGGAGCATCACAAAAAGTGACGCTCCAGTGGCGCAGGGGCCTTGTAAATGAGGCCCTCAATACTTAGCAGACAAGCCCATTGATCTCATAGGCATAGGTGGCACCCAGTTGCTTTCACCTAGATCTTAAGACAGTAACCCACTTTGTGTATCAAGGAGATGCTGCATTGTTCTTAGCTTTAGATATTTAGGGGCACAGTCGTTTTACTGTACGACTGGCAAAGTCAAATGCCCCCCACTCAAGCATCAAGATGTCAACCTACATTGCTTGTCTATGAGGAGACCTCATAGTTCATCAGATTTAGGAGTACAGACATTTGACTGTACCCTGGGGTGAACTTGACGAATCATTGTGGGTGAAGGGCCAAAATGGGATAAAAATTGCTCATGTCCCTGCTTGAGGGGTATTGAGTATGATTTTCAGACTCTCCTCTGAATGGTCAGACCATGGCCATCATCCCACTGGAATCAATTGAAACATCCTGTACGACTTTATAAGAATTATTTTCTAGATGTTTTGGTTGGACCGAGAGCAAGAGCCTGGCAGCTTAAGACTGTTTCCCCTAGTTTGACAAAGAAATTCTGCTTCCCTATATAGCATTATGTACGTTTTCTAAAACAACTGATTGATGGGAAGTTGGACCTCAGTCCAAGTGATACCTACAGTCAGTAATGTAAAGAGTAACAAAATGAAGAAGCTGTTGGGCCCTTAAGAGTGCTTCCTGGATGCTGAAGAAGTGTACTATATCTTTATTCAAAGAACAGGCTTCACTGCGTCTGATGCCCACAATTGTGCCAAGGATGCTCCGTAGATTCCAAGCATGCCTACTTATGTCAGGGTCACCTCCATTATATATTTATGTATTTGGAAACATGTTAGGATGCTTTACTAAGGACATTTTAGCAGGAACAGCGTTATAGCAAAAATATGTAGGGGTTTATAATATAGCAAGCACAGGCATGTATGGTGTATGTCCATGAAGGATGTTAAGACACAACTTCGGAATTTAGGTTAATCAAGGCTCCCATTTATTAGATATTGTTTGTAGAGATTGATTTTACTGTGCTTCCTGAAGGTGTTAAGAGGGATTAGGGTTCATATTTCAGAAGTGAGAGAGTTCCACAACAAAGCCACTGCACCAGATAACAATTGCTTTTCACCCATGGAGGAACTGAATTTAGGTACCTCCAAGAGCAAGTTTTTGCTTGTTAGCCCGCTTGGGCCTATAGAGATGTTCAGTAAGTCTGCTTGGTATTGTGAGTTTTTTTTCCTCCAGAATGCCATCTGGCCATTATGAGAATCCAAAGTAACTCTCTCAGAAGGGAGGTAATGTGCTTATGTTTGTTGGCATCATGTACTAACCTGCTGCAGAGTGAAGGACTGCTTAGAAAGGTGCTATAGCTGCAAGATGGATGCCTGCTAGTAAGGCAGTCCAAATGCAAGTATTGATAGGACTATGATCGGGTGGGATAAGGTGTCGGATTTGATTCAATAGATGTTGATGAAAATTGGTTACTTCTGCCATCTTCTTAATGTGAGGGTTGAGTCTAGAGTGCCCCCTGAGATTAAACAAAGGGGGTGGGTTAAGGAAAGAAACCCTCTAGATTTAGTGACTCTGGAAAGGAGGTGTCAATTTTTTCTACTGGAAGAAGATTTAAGAGAAATTTAGTTTTCTTTGGGTTAAGGAAGAGAACATTATTCATATTCCAGGCATACAATTTACAAGGCAATTTCTCAGTGTGGAGACTTGTTTTACTGTTAAAATTTTACAGCGCAGTTGTGTGTGATTAGCATACTGGTGCATGGCGACACATACGTTTTCCAGAATCGTCCTTTGTGGTTGGCACATAGAGATTAAATAGAGTGGGAGGTAGATTTGAACCTTGGGTGACTGACTCTGTACATAATTTTCTCTGTTGACAAATTGTGATATCTCATTTTTAGCACAATATGCCTGTTGGTGGGGAAGAAAGAGAGCCAACTCAACACCTTTAATTGAAAACCCATTCAGTGCTTCATTGTAGCAATGGTATCAAAAGTGGTGGATAGGTCTAACTACATGGTGAAGGAGGTGTCTCCATTGTCGCCAATACAATATTTGTCAGATAGAATGCTTGGATTGGTGGTGTTTATGCTGAAGCTGGCTCTAAATCCAGCTTAGAATTTGGCCTTCAATTCTTCCTTTTTCAATGATCGTGTTAAGTTGTCTGGCAACTATTCTTTAAGTTGCTTCCCTCAACAAAAAGAGCTTGGAAACTGGGCAATAGTTTACTGGTAGGATATGATCTAGATAACTTTTTTTGAGGATGGGTGTTATCACACTATTTTTCAGTGGTCTCGGGAATAGGACATGGTTGAGAAATTGAGAGATAATCCTTGGCTATTTTGGCAGAGATGCTTGATGGTTTTTGCTAAATCAGCAAGTGAAACTAAAATGAAACAGTCTCAATTTTCCTCTAAATCTCTAACACTAAGAAAGTCTCTGATTTTACCAACAAAAGGATGTTGAATTAGAGACCTGGAATTCATATCAAAATGACTTCTAATTAGTTACATTTCCTCAGTGAAGTGTTTAAAAACGAGAGTCTTATTTAAGAGTTTGGCGGACAGGGCACTCCGTCACAAAGATGATGGAGTAGGACCCGTGCCTCATTCATAGAAGGGTGGATTTAAGTATTCCATTGCAGGAGGCCCTGTAGGCCGCATCAATTAAAAAATGCCTATTTAGGGTGGATGGTGTTAACTTTTTCCTGTCTGACACCACCAGGAGAAACCCGGTGATAAGAGAAAGGCAAATAATCTGGACCCCTATGTGAGAAGCTGGCCTGGTATATGATGTCCACTAATGTAAGTGGGTGCCTTGCACTAGTCCAGACAACCCTTATGGTGATTTAAGAGATCATAGACAACCTTAGAAAGCTCTTTAAGTGGTAGCTGTGGAGAGCAGCCTTCCTGGCTTAGTCCAGAAGGAGTGTAAAGCAGCTTGTTTAACCAGACTGCAATCTTATAGTATACATTAAGTGAAAAGAACCACACCAAGTATTTATAAAAATATATATTTATTATATAATACTCACTAGTATGTTCCAATAGCTCCAACATGGAGATGAATACAATGCACACAATACTTTAGCAAAAAAACACAGTAAATAGCACAAAATACACAGTGGCCCCAGGGGGGACCAAACCATATACTAAGAAAGTGATATAAGAACCATGACTCAAGTCAAGACAGTGTCGAGAGGACGTAGAAGTGCTGGGACTCCAAGGAACCACCCACGGTGGGTAGATACGGAACCCACGGAGAGCGTGTGCAGTGTGGAAAGACCGTTGCATGCTCCGTACAACTCTATGTGGAAGTTACGATTGGATTTTTAAAGATTAAGAACCAATCCCAGTGGAGCCTTAAGAATCCCCACGGTAGACAGAGGGTTGGAGAGCCACCTCACCCGTGGCTATCCTAGTGCCCATGTTACTTACACCAGGGAAGCCGGGTGCATACGTGTGAAATGGTGTCGGAAACCGCCATCGAACCCTATGGAGGATTTCAAGAAAGTGCCGCTGCTGGAAGAGGAGAAAGTGTCCCTGGGAATTCAAACGTGGATTCTTGAAGAGGAGTACCTGAAAGCAGAGGGAACAGAGTCTATGCCACTCAGGAGTGACCGGGAGACTTGAAAGAGGAATGCCCTCCGATGTCGGGTGCTTCAGGGAAGATAACCATGACCCTGCAGCTGTTAGGACCAGGTGATGCTGAGGAAGACCAGGACCCGGTATGAGCTTTCCCATGAAGGATGCCGAGTGCTGAGGGGTCGGTGTCCAGCAGGAGCACCAACAAGCCTTGGCAAAGGCAAGCCACACAGAAATCCAAAAGGAGCAACGTTGGGGCCAGAAAGGTCCAGGGGACTCACCAAAGGCAGGGGAGTCAGGGCAGGCCCTGAGCAATCAGGGGAGCCCAAAAGTAACAATCGTGACCCTCAAGTGGACCCACAGGCCGGAGGCACTGGAGTCACTGGAGTCACAAGAGGACCTCAAGCAGCTCACCAAAAGATGCAGACCACGATGCGCACGATGCGGTGTGGCTGAAGATTCTGGTTGGAGCTAATAGGAGCCCAAAGATCTTCTTGCAAAGAAGCCAACACACCTTTGCAACTGCAAGTTGGATGCGGTGCACAGGGTTTCGGTTATAGCAACCCCCACGAGGGATACTGGCCTCAATGTTGGTGAGAGGGCAGGGCAGGCCTCAGAAGCTGTGGAAAAACACCACCTGTGTTGCAGAGCCCACAGAGTCTGGAGGAGCTCAGGACCTGCAGACTGGTTCACTTAGTTGCGGTGCTTCACTCCAAGGGAGTCAGGTGTCTTTGATGCTTCACAGGCCTTGGAAGGTTCTTGTATGATGCACAGACACAGACGATGCAGCAGACTGGAAGGGAGATGAAGTCAGGCCCAAACAAAGTCCAGCAAAGTCCCGAATGCCCAGACGGTACAAGTGCAGTGGTGTCCGATCTGAATCTTATCCCATGACAAATCTAGGCTACACCCAGGTAGGCCCTTAAGTACCCTAGAGAAAGGGTTGGGAAGGTTCAGGGGACCCTCCCACTGGGTCGGAACAGGGGGGAGGTTACTCCCATGTCCTTGGTCCAGTTTTGCGCCTGAGAACAGGTTTGAACTGTACTATGCACGGGGACATCAAGTGTGCCCCTCACGCAACTTTTTGGCACTGGCAAGCACACCCACCCGGTCCCAATACACTAAATCCTGTCCTCCATGTGACAGGATGGCTATTGTTCCACCTTCCTCTGCTCGTTCTTGTCTCAGCAGCAGGAGCGCACAAATTTGTCTTTGTCTTTGGTCAGCAGCAACAATTTTGTTCTGTCCGGGTCTAGAAGATTGGTACCGGGAACACTGAGAGCCTAACAGAGGGCTCTTCCAGTGCTTGGAATCATACCTCCCACACCCTTTACGGTGTGGGAGGTATGGTTGCAACATGTTTGATACCAAACATGATAGGATTAGTTGTAGCCGTTTTCGAGATGGTCATCACGTAATTACACGGTGTCCATCTATATAGTATATGGCTGCTTCACTGACAACCCGGGAGAATGGACTCAGTAGGCTGCAGGGGTGTCCTGCTCATGCAGAGGCACCCTCTAACTTAGAACCATGCATCCTGCCTTCAGGATTGCAAAGGCCTGCTATGGGGGTGACTTATAGGTTTTAAGTGCAGTGACCCTTGGATATAGTAAACCTATATCTTAAGTAAGTGGTGGGAGCACCAACGTACACAGGCTGCAATGGCAGGCCTGTAGATCCATTTTGCATGGTCTCCCATGGGTGGCATAATGCATGCTTTAGCCCATTGGAGACCTCTGGGGTACCTATCCCCATGGTACCTTAGTACCATATACTAGGGACTGATAAGGGTACCCCAGTATCCAGTCTGGAGTGTATCTAAGCACTCAACACAACAATTTAGGGAGAAAGCAGATAGAACGGGGTCCTGATTAGCAGAATCCCAGTCAGACTAGTCAAAATACAGCTTAGAACCAGGCACAACGCGGGGGTAACAATGCAAAAGGGTCCTACCGTCCTACACTCCACACCCTTTGAGAGTTTGTTTCTGAAAAACAAAAAAACGTAAAATGTTTGGTGGGTGGCATTCAAAGCTGACAGTTACCATCTACCTAGGTTTTTTTATACTGAAAGGAACCACAATGACAGCAGTTCATTTCAACGTATGGAGATGAAGGTGGGGCCAGCAATCATCTCTAAATTTGGCAGATGTTTTTCCAACAGGTTGGTAACTGTAATGTCTTCCAGCACCTTGAGAGATTATACTCTGTGCTCCAAACCATAAATCAGGCCTTAGGTAACATAATTCAACTGTTGGTAAAGGCAAGAACATCATTTATTCTCTAATGTACATAGATTTAGTTTTTGAGATGGTGGGTTTGTATTCTTTTCTAAGTTTTGCGAGTATTTTAGCATATTTCATCTTTCTGCATTCATTTTCACTCTTCCTTAGATTACTTCTGGCTTTAACAGTTGCTTCAGAGAACCATGATTAGCTTGGCTTCGATCAGGTTAATTTAGTTTCCAGTGACGTTGGTTGACTTACTATTGCTAACCTTTTGTAGCCAGTTTGACATTCTTCATTTTGTTGTAGAGTTTATGAATTGGGTAGTATGCTCTGTAAAAGCAGATGGTTTAATACTTTAAAGACCAGAAGCAAATCTTTCCAGCAATGAGGTTCTCTCTCTGGTGTAGTGGTGAGAGTAGCTGCAGATATGGAAAAGGACAGGGAAGTGATCTGACCAGTCAATGGTTATGGGAGTTGGCAAGTGAATCTTCAAGATAATCTCGAGTTTTTTTTATATATGATGTGTGCTCCAGGGAGGTGGGTTGCTGTAGACCAGTGATACTCAAAGTACAGCCTGAGGGCCGCTTGCGACCTTCTAAGCCTTTAAAAGCAGCCTCCTTGGTGAACAGCAGCACCAGCTGCTGTTTATTTTGCTGGCACTAATATTTAGAAAAAGATGTTAAATAAATGGGCAAGCATTTATTAACCTGCAAATAAATGCTTGTCCGTTTATTTGACAGGTTTTTAACCCTCCTTAATCCATGACCCACCCAGACCCCCTCCCGCCACCCTGCTGGAATCAGTGCGGCCCTCGGGCACACCAAAAACCGTACTTTGTGGCCCCAGGGCAAATGTTTGTGAGTACCCATGCTGTAGATAGTAGTTAAGTCAAGTTGTTAACTATGAGAGAGTGTTTACATTTGGGATTACACTAATCAAGATTGATGTTACCAAGTTATACATTGATTGTCGATAAGATGCAGCTTTTTGCTATGTATTCTATTATCTGTCCTACAACTTCATAATTCTTGGGTGAGTGGTAAATTGTGCACAACTTTACTGTATCATTGGGTGAGAGGTGGAAGTCTAATTTGAACCAATCAACTCATCATACGTCAACATAGGCATGACTTTGCAGTTTAGTAAATTCTTAAATATGACTGCAATGCCTCCACCTACTTTATGCTGTCTGTCAGCTATGATTATTTTATAAATTGGAGTAAAAGGGAGGGCTAATACTGACCATGAGTGTTCATTTAGCCAAGATTCTGTCATGGAGATTTTGTCTAGTTTGTGGTTAGTTAACAGATTTAATATGTTGTGGCAGTGAGCTTCAGCAGACCTAGTGATGATAAGTATACATGAACACTGATTGTTCGGTTGAGTAAAGCTTGTATTGATCACTGGAGATGGAATTATGTAAATGAGGTTGGAGGTGTTCGAGCCCGTTAGACCTGGCACCATTGGCGTGAATCTCCCTTCCATTTTTGCTGTTGCCTCATGTGTTTTTGCTGGTGTTAGATGCTTTGGGCACTGTGCCACTGCTGTCCAGTGCCACAGTGCAAGTGCTCCCTACTGTAAATGAATGTATTGATTAGTGATTCCATGATTGACTGATTTGTTTTACTTGTCAGACCCTAGTATAGTGCACTGAGTGTGCCCAGGGCTTGTAAATCCAAATGCTGCTGGCGGGCTTGCAGCACTGGTTGTGCCACTCATAGAAGCAGCCCTGTAAAATGTGTCTAAGGTCTGCCATTGAGGAGCCTGCGTGCAGTCTGGGACTGTCATGCTGACTGGGCAAGTGCACCCACTTGCCAGTCCCTAAACCTTCTCTTATCTTCATATCAGACACCCCTATGGTAGGCCCAAGGGCAGGGTGTATTGTAAGTATAAGGTAGGACATGCCATGATGTGTGTGGCATGTCCTAATAGTGAATTACAGCCATTTTCGTTTTTCACTATTGCAAAGCTACCTGTTCTCCATAGGCCAGAATAGGCTGTTAGATTATTACATGTTTATAATTTTAACTGACTCAGAGAACATGGTAGAAATTCGAGTTTAGTATGCCTGAACTCAGAATGATAAAATACATATTTTAGTGAAGGTGGTTTTAACATTCTGTGTTTGAAAATACCACTTTTAGAAAGTAGGTATTTTCTTGCCTAACCTTTCAAGCCTGCCTCTGCGAGGTTGTGTATTCCTTTGTCTGGTTTCTGTGAGTGACAGGGCTGGGGGATTCCAAGAGACAGGATGAGCCAGCTCAGTGGTGAATAGAGAGATCTGCATCTAGATGGGAGCTAGGGGTTACCTCTGAACCTTGAATAGGGCTGTGCCTGCCTTCCACAATGCTGGCTCCACCTCCTGGGGAGCGGCTGATGTCTCTGCCCTGCACAGTGAATGAAGGTAAGGAATCCTGTCAACAAAGTGTTCCAGGGCTGTGCTTTTCCTCCACAATGCTGGCTCCACCTCCTGTGGGGCGTCTGATGTTTCTGCCCTGCACTGTGAAAAGAAAGAAGGAGTCTGGTAAACAGAGTGCTCCAGAACTGGTTTGGACTGGGCAAAGGCCCCTCTCCCCTCAGAGAACAAAGGATTTGGGGGTATAAGTAGTGGGACCCTGATCCCAAGAATTTAGATCACTTTTGGAACAAGAAGAAATCTTCATTGAGGAGCGGAACCTGAAGAAACTGAGGGGAGACTATCCCTAAGCTGAAGTGCTGCTTGGGAGATTGGCCTGCAGTGGTTTGCCTGACTGCCAAAGGAAGGAGAAGAGACTCTGTGGGCTTATTTCAACTTGCAAGGATCTCCAAGGGCTTGAAACAGAGCTTACCTCCTGCTGAAGTCTCAGGAACAACAGACTTCAACCCCCAGCTCCCCCGAGTTCTTTGGAAGTGCCTGCTGCTGTTTTGGGCCTTCTGAGGGACTGTGTGTCGCAAGGAGCTGGAAGCACGGCTCAACGAAGCCGAAGCGTGTCGCCGTCGCTGCTGCTGCCGTCGCACTTCTGAACAAGTGTGTCACCGCTGGAGTTGTTGCACTGCACCGCATCGAGAGAAGCGTCTCGCAATGAAGAGGAAGCGTGTCGCCGTCGCTGCTGCCTGCCGTCGCACTTCTGAACAAGGGTATCGCCGCTGGAGTTGTCGCACTGCACCGCATCGAGAGAAGAGTCTCGCAACGAGGAAGAAGCGTGTCGCCATCGCTGTTGCTGCCATCGCACTTCTGAACAAGGTTGTCGCCGCTGGAACTGTCACATTGCACTGCATCGGAGAAAGCGCCTCGCATCCCTGAGAAGCGCGCCGCCGTCGGAGCTGCTGCCATCGCATTTCTGAACAAGGGTGTCACCACTGCAGTCCACGCATCGAACCGAGAACTTCTCGCATCCCCGGAGAAGCGTGCCGCATCTGGAAGATCTTCACGTCTTTATTTGTTTGCACCAGAACTTTGCCGCATTTCCATCGCTGCGACATTGCTTGTCGTGGAAGCGCAACGCATCGTAAGGTAAATTGACGCAAAGTGTCGCATCTTAAGAACTGAACTGAACTAAGCTAAAACTACCATCTTAAAGTAATAGTATTGTGTATTTTTGTCGTTTATAGTCTTGTGGTAAATCTATATAAAGTATACTTATTTTTTATATAAACCCTGTGTGGTGTCCATTTGTAGTGTTGTCAATGGATTACTGTATGTGGTCACAAATGCTTTACACACTGCCTCTGAGATAAGCCTGTCTGCTCGTGCCAAGCTACCAAGGGGGTGAGTAGGAGTTATTTTAGGAGTGTACCCCCTTACCCTGACTAGAGGCAAGGGTCCCTATTTTTCACAAGTACCTACCTGTGCCAACTAGAGACCCCCAAATCTAACAGAGCATTTATGTAGATATGATTTAAATTCTGGGTTTCTGTCTTTGATGATGGGGTGGAGAGGGTTTGCTTGAGAGCTCATATTTGTACAATGAAGACAGGGTGTCATTTTGAAAGTTTAAACTCAACCACAGCCTATCCTAGGAGGAACAGGATTTAAACTCACAATTTAAGAGTATGGATGAGGGGATAGGAAATACTATTTTGTATGGTATGTCTTGAGAATCTGTGGGCTACAGTTATGCAGTGGCTAGAGTGGAATTTGTAGCCAGGGACTAAACAGCTAAGTTGTGTTGAAGTTGAGAGTAGTAACTTCCTCTCAGTTTCTTTTGGGTACATGGAAACCGGCGTTTTCGTTGAGGAATTGGGGTCCGATGTTGTGGAGTGATTTGTAGGGGTGGGGTACTCCACAGTTGATCTCTGTAGGTTTGGAGAAGAAGGGAGGGAGTCTGATCCTTTGGGTTCTGCCGGTGAGAAAGGAGCGGTTCCAGTCGAGGGCGGTTCCTCTTATGCCGGTGTCGTGGAGTCTGGCTGCGAGAGTGCAGTGGGAGACGGTGTTAAAGGCTGCAGATAGGTCCAGCAGGATGATGGCTGCGGAGTGTCCGTGGTCAAGGAGCGCACAGATGTCATCGGTGGCGGCAAGGACGGCGTCCTCGGTGCTGTGGTTTCTGCGGAATCCGGACTGGGAAGAGTCAAGGATGTTGTTATCTTCTATGAAGGTGGTAAGCTGGGCGTTGACGATTTTCTCAGTGACCCTGGCTGTGAAGGGGAGGAGAGAGATGGGGCGGTAGTTCTTCAGGTCCGTCGGGTCGGTCTGAGGGTTTCTTTAGGAGGGGCTTGACCTTTGCCTGCCACCAGTTGTTGGGGAAAAGGCCGGATTCGAAGGTGGTGTTGATGGTGTGCCGTAGTTCGGGCGCTATGGTGGCTGCGGATCCGTGGAAGATGTGTGGTGGGCAGGGGTCCATGGGGGCTCTTGAGTGGGTGCTCCTCATGGTTGTGGGGGTCTCGTCGGTGGTGACTGGATCCAGGTGGTGATGGTGGACTGGCCGTACTTATTGGAGGGGAGGGCAGTTTCCGGAGTTTGCTCATTGAAGTTGTCATAGATGGGCTTGATCTTTGTGTGGAAGTAGGAGCTGAGCTTGTCGTCTGTGGCTTCGCTGGGTGGTTTGATAAATTGTTGGATGATGTTGAAGAGTTCCTTTGGGTTGCTGGAGTTGGTGAGGATTTTGTTCCGGATGAAGGTCCTCTTGGTGGCTCTTATGAGTTAGTAGTATGCTGGCATGGCGTTCTTGTAGGTGGTCGGTCTTCGGTGGCTTTGCTGTTTCTCCATCATTGTTTGAGACCTCTGCAGGAACGTCTGGCTTCTTGAAACTCGGTGGTGCTACAGATAGCCTTTAAGGGCTGCGCAGAGGTGAGAGCTTGTCTGCGCAGCTAGTGGCCAGCGGTGGAGCTCCTTGGCTGCAGAGTTGGTGTCGGTTGTGGTGGGGGGGTCATGGATGAGGGTGGAGTAGAGGTGTTCCTCAGTGACCTTGCCTCAGTTCTTCAAGGAGGGCGCAGCGTGGGCAGGTGCACAGTGGTGGTGTTGAAGGAGAAGTGTACGCAGTGGTGGTCTGTCCAGAGGGGCTGCGAGGTGTGGCTGAATCAGACTTTGTTCCCTCCTGCGAACATGGTGTCGAGGGTGTGTTCCGTTTTGTGGGTGGGGTGGTGACGAGCTGCTTCAGTCCGATGTTAACGAGGTTGTCTAGGAGGGCAGAGGAGTCAGTGTCTCTGAGGTTGTTGAGGTGGAAGTTCAGGTCTCCGATGGGAGTGTAGTCCGAGGAGGCAATGGCGTGGGGTGCAATGAGGTCGACAATGGTGGTGGTGAAAGAAGCGCAAGGCCCTGGGGTTCTGTAGGCGAGGGTGCCTCGGAGCGTGGTTCTGGGGCTGATCTGGACCTGGAAATGGGGGTGTTCGGTGTTGAAGAGGGATTTGCTTGTGCTAGAGAGTTGGAGGGAGCTCTTGTGTGTGATGGTGAGTCCTCCACCTGGGCAGTGTGGGCGGTCCTTCCTCTGCATCTTGTATCCGTCGGGATGGCGATGTCTAGGGCGGAGGAGGCATTGGTCCAGGTTTCCGTGAAGAAGGCGATGTCTAGCGAGAGGGTGTCAAGGAGGTATCAGATATCTACGGCGTGTCTGTGCAGGGAGCGCACTTTGAAGAGGATGCAATTTAGGGCTCCGGAGGTGTTGGCGTTCGTCATGGGGGGTGGTGTCCAAGGGGGTATTGTTGGAGACGAAGGATCACTACCAGTGTTGCTGGTGTAACAGCTTGTGGGACAGTCTTACCATATAGGATTTGATGAATGGTTGCCCCTTGAAGCGCCCTCTTCTCTAGCACGTAGGCAGGCTCACCTTGAGCGTGTAGCCATTTGTTAATGATCATCAACAGGGAAGCAGTGTAATATGCATCAACTTCTGCTGCTGCGATGCCCACATTATAAGTGGATCTAAAACACTTATAAAGAGTTATCCTGGGCGATCATGAGGCCATAAAAAGCTGCAGGGAATAGTGTGGACTCTGTGGAAGAAGGATACAGAGTGTGTGAATGGGTAGCCCTGTAGGTGATATAAAAGAAGGGGAAGTGAGACTATTTTGAAGATAACTGAGCGCCCCATGAGGTTTAATGGAAGTGTGGACCAGGCTGTAAGGTTTGTCGTTAGCCCATCTATTAATGGATGGATATTCAGCACCCAGGCAGTGGCTGCACGAATGGTGCTATGTAAGTATTTAACATGGTTAGAATATGCCTTTTACCCATTCCAGGAGATGTGTAGGAGGATGTATCAGGAGGATTGTTGATTTGTCGATGTTCATGGCGAGACCTGACATTTTGCCAAATGTTCAGAGAAACTGAATTGCTCTCGGGCCTGAAATGTCAGAATTCATAAGAAACATGAGTGCAGCATCTGCATACAGGGCTATTTTACCCGGGGCCCCAAATGAAGCCTGTTAATTGGGCATTCATTCGGAGCTATACTGCCAGGGTTTCTATTGCAATGGCAAACAACAGGGAGGACAGCCGACACTCCTGTTGTGTGCCTCTCTTAATGGCTAATAGGGCAGATGTTTATAAACCCATCTTTATGTGTGCTGTTAAGTTGGTGTAAAGGAGTTTGACATACATAATGAATTTGGGTCTGAAATTATGACGGCAGAGAAGATCAAAGAGGTACGTCCGGCTTACTGAGTCAAATGCCTTTTCTATATTTGCTAATATTATGATCGTTGGACTGCACAGTTGATGTGTGAGGGCTATAGCGTAATGTAACTGGTGCATGTTATGTTGTGTGGCTCGTTTAGGCATAAAACCTGCTTGGTCCAGGTGAATCAGGGAGGAATGACCTTGATTAATCTGTCGGCCAGTCCTGTAGCGGTAATTTTTGCTTCTGTGTTTAAGAGGGAGATGGGGCGATAAGAGGAGCATAGGTCCGGGGGTTTCCCTGGCTTAGGGATCACTACTGTTTCAGCTGTCTGAAGTTCTGGGGACAGGTGGGTATTGGCAACTGTCCCTTTCTGAATTCGCTCGGGAAAATATGGCCAGGTGTTTTTCTGGAGTGGAGCTGAGTCAGAGATGTGGTGAAATCAGAACTTGTGAGTTCTGCCTCTGATGCCTTCCTGTCCAGAACTGAGAGATCGAAGGGTTATATCTGAGACAAAGTTGTTAATCAGGGTTTCCGATAGGGTGTCTTTACAGGCGTATGTTGCTGTGTAATACTGTGCAAAGTGGCAAGCTATAGCACAGTCCCCTGTAATTTTATGGCCAGCTGGGCCGAGTAAGTAGGAGATCGGGCCCGGTTTGTGATACTGGATCAAAGGTAACATAGTACATTACTGGCCTAGTACCCCCATTGATAAATTCAAGATTTGGAGGCCAACTATATAGCTTTAGCATTGTCAAGCTGAGTTTATCGCAGTTGCGCTAGATCGATGTCACGGCGCAGTTTCTGTGAGTGAGTGACACTGTGTTGTTTTTCCAAGTGAAGAATCACTGTTTCTAAATCTTGCATTGCCTGTTCTTTCCTGTGTTTTTTTGTGGTCAAAGAGTGAATAATTTCACTCCGGTGGATCGCCTGAAGGGCAGCCCACATGGTACCTGGGGAGGTGACTGTGCCCGATTATTTATGAGGTAGGCCTAGATCCCGTCACCCACCTGTGAAGGGATCAGGCTGGAAGCCTCCACCAGGGGAGTTGTCAGAGCGACCAAAAGGAAGGATCTGGGCATCTAGGAGCCTATATGTTTCCATCTTAGGGATGAAAAAGTAGTCAAGGTGGGAAAGAGAGCCATGGACCCCAGAGCAGCTGGTGTACCCCCTCTCGGTGTAGTGTAACAGACACCATGCGGCTGACCGAGGCCACCACAGGGGGCCACTCAAGCGGCCCTGTAGTGGTATCGGGCATCCACCCCCCACTCCTTTCTCCTTCCCCTTCTCCTGGGGGGGGTTTGGCCTGGGAGGAGTCCCCCCTTGGGTTGCGGGTGTCCCGTGTCACATCCGGTGTGTGAGGCAGGGTGAGGGGTACATAGGTATCCCCCACCCCCTTCTCGGCCGCTTTTCTCACCGGATGCGCCACGGACACCACGCTTCCATCACGCTCTCCCACCCTACCGCTTACCCGGCGAGTTGGCAGTGGGAAGCACGGTTGGACTTTGTAATGTTGTACTTTTTTGTTGCAGGCGGAGTTACAGGGCGATCTGGATGCATATGGGTACAGAATGGTACCGCTGCGCGGCACACGGTGGAGCCAGAGCCGAACCCCAGGAGCCTCATGGGAGGTTCACGGATTCTATGTCGGCGCCCCGTAGGCCTTCGGGCGGTTGTGGGCCTGAGCATCCGGGGGCTTGCCTAGCTACGCTCCGCCCAGAAGGGCGTAAGTATAATGGACCTAGGGTGGTCAGGTGATCCGGGAAGGGGATCACCAAAAGGTGCAGTACTAAGTGGTTCGCCACGGTGCTGCTAGGCTCATCAGGCAGGCAGGTGGCGAGAAGGCTGCCTGTCCTTGGATCGCCCGTAAGCTAACCCACCAGATTACATAACTTGTGTGGTGTGTTTCATTTGCGGGTATTCGTGCTATGGGGGGGTCTGTTGCCATGATGGTGCTATGTGTGTGTAAGGCCAAGTGCTTTTATGAAGGATTACAGCAAGGAGCGTTATAGATGTTTATCAGAGATAACAGGTCCCCGTTGAGAAGGCATGTAATGGCTAAATATCTTCTTCCTTCGTCCAGCCACGTCATTTAAACATCGTACCTGAGAGGACCCCTTATCATTATGACTACTCCTCTGGAACGCCTCATAACTCTAGCGTGGTAGACCTGTTTGTAGCCATAGCGGGCCAGAAAAGAGTTCTTATTCCCTAATAAATTAATGTTGCTTTTAACCGCTTAACGTTACGAAGGATTGTAATTCTTTTAATTCTATCTAACATGCCATTTATGTTCCAGGACATTAGGGTGACCTGGATAGACAAGGCTGCATTAGTATAAATGGTCATTTAGGTGGGAGAATGTCCTGTAGGAGGGAGAGGTACCAGGATGCTGCCGGGATATCTGCAAGAAACAACCAATAGAAAAAAGCATAACTTCCTCTCTCTCTCTCCCTATGTATCTGAACAGCAAAAATATCTGTCGCCAACAGGGCAATGCCAGCCAGCATCGCACCTCAATATGACCCATTATAGCAAAAACAAGTACCAGTGCCTGCAGTGCAGTGTAGCGTCTTGGCGAGGGCAGTTTCCACAGGTCACTGGTTGTGGTGGGAAGTTAGAGGCAAGGTGATCACTCGCTGCCGGTGTGCCTCATAACTGAATTGAGTGTCTGTGGTTTGGTGAAGTAAACATGTCTCTGCAGGGCATCCATGAGGCCTTAATAAAATTAGAATAACTTAGCAACATATTTCAGGTGACCGTGGAGTTAGGGTAAGCCGCGCTGCTATGAAGGCAAGGTGACGCTAGAGTCCTCCTGAGTGTCCTCAAAGGTTCTTGTCATGTCAACCCTTTCCAGGATGTTGCATCAGGATGGGTGGGTGAGGCTCCCACTGCACCCGCGTGCATATAGGTATGTCGGGGGACTGCTCTAGTTGCTGCCGAGAAGGACTGGGTCCTTGTGGGGGAGGCGTATGTTGGCATGGATCAACTGTCTCATCTGTTCATTGAAAGACGTGTTCAGAGGAGTAGAAGGACAAGGCCTTGTCTCAGTATAATAGATAATCTTAAGTTTAGCCCGGTACAGTATCATATATTTGATATTCAAGTGTTGCAGTCTCACCAAGATCACATCTCTGTCAACATAATTCAATATGCGTGTGATCATGTGGTGGGGTAGCTTCCCCGGGGTGGTTTTTGGGGCAGAGTCTGAGGAACCTCTCAATAATAAAGCATGATGAAAGGCCCTCTGCAGGCACAATGGAGTGCAGTCATTAATCTAGGAATTGTTTGGAAGAGGATCCTTTGCAGCCTTCCAGGAATCCTATGAATCAAAGGTTGTTCCTACGGGCTCTCCCCTCTGCATCCTCCACATGTGCCGCAAGTTCCTTGGTTGTTGAAGTAAGTCTTGTGATAGTGCTTTGTGCATCTGTCATGGAGTCTTCTAAGTCTGAGACCGATACTTCAGCTTGGCAAGTCTATCTACTGCTCGGCACAGGTCCTGTGGTAGCAGTGTTACATCAGAGCCAATCGCCACAATTTTGGCAGGATTGAGGGATGACTGCCAGAATTTTGGAGGTGGAAGGACCCGTGTCATCAGGAATGATCGCATCGGTTTGTGCGTCGTCTGGTATCGCCTTGGAAGCCTCTGCAAATTTGCCTATTATACTCTGTTTAGTGGTAGGAGTAATTTTGTTCTTGGCCATGGCGTGTAGTAGACAGTTGGCGACATCCAGTTTACTCAATGCTTAATGCCTTGTGCATGATATCGCCTCTTCAGGGTTACTCAGACCCTAACTGGTCTACATTGAGAGTCAGATTTACAACGATTTGTAAGTAGAGACCCTTTACTGTACCTAAATCAATGAGTGGTATGATGGAATAATAATCTGACTTTTCCTGTTACTCTAGCCATTCAGTTAGCTGTTGCCAAAACTGCGTTTGGCTACTCGAAAAACAGTCCCAGTCCAAAATATTAACTCTTTGTATCTCTTTTAACCAGTCTTTAACGTCAGGCGAAGCCTGCTTACCCCACTTCTAATATACAATATGCCAGGCAGTCATAATTTGATCAAACATCAACCTCCTTTTGTTAGATTTTAGTTTCTCCATAATCTCAGTATCAATACCAAACAGCACAGTAATTAGGCTCATCTCCAAAATTTGGCAGAACACATCTAATAAGATCTTACATACTGCTTTCCAGAAGTTGTTGTAAAGCTTTATTTGACAAGTAATGTCGTAAAAGCTAACGAAATCCATTAAAAAAAAAGTAAGAATGCAATCGCTCAATACCATGGACAACATATAAACGGACAATACAACGTAGTGATCTATTTAGTCCTGGCCATATGAAAACAATTGTTGTATCCAAAGTGTTAAAACATAGATTCATCAGATAAAAACATGCAATTAAATATAGCAAATGGAAATATGCAGTAACAACAGGTTAAAAACAGATAACATTTCATTTTGTTACGAAACCATCAAAATGTTATTGACATTTAATATTTTATGCGGGCATTATAAATTTGCCCTAAGATGGCGTTAAAAGTAACTAATAGAGTGCTTGTGCATGGAAGAGGATTATTGAGTTGGCCAAGTGGATTTATGGTCATTGCACATGTATGTTGCAGCCTCAATCAAGTTGTGGCTATGCTACTCTCGAGAGGACCTTCCCCCTAGTAAGCCACACCTGGCCTAGGAACTTTGCTACACAACAAGCAAAAAGAGGTCTGGAATCCGACCTCAGGATGCGCAGGGCTGCATGGTAATCCTGTGTGCCTATTTGCTGACAGATCGATCTTATCCACTTTGCCCGCGAGTTTTTATATGCCGGACAGGCAAACAGCAGGTGTGCAACACTTTCTATCTGGGCGTTACAGCATGGACAGCCTTTTGGGGTCTCATTGCAGGAGTGCCACTCAGTAGTCGCCTCACGAACAGGGAGAGTTTCATATCTGAAGTGTATGTACAACTTCCTGTCCCTCGGAACCTGGATTATGTCAAGGAAAGGCTTAAGGTATCTAGTTTGCTAATGCATAAGAAACTCTTTCGTCAGTCTGCCCACATTAGAATTGCTACTCTCCCGATGATCTACCCATTCCCAATAAAGCTGTTTGAGGTCATCTCTCCCTAGGGGTTCCTGGCTATCCCAATAAGCTTGGAGGCTGATGGATGTTAGCGTTTTTTTGACATTTGAGATCCATCCTATCTTGCCGCCAGCATCCAAACTATTTCGGTGAGGGCTTCGGCATGAGGCAGGAGTTCTGGAGTCTGTCTAATGCGGGGCCAAAATGGCAGGGGGCGCAATCTTGCCATATCTGCAATAGACCGCCTACCTTGTCCAGCATTAGGGGAGTGAGAAGGACATTTTTGGGTAGCATCACCAAGTCTCTGAAGAATTTGTACTCAGATCTACATAGGTCATCGAGCTTATCGAATACCCAGATTTCTGCTCCATAGAGAGCAGAGCTAACTGCCTTAGCATCGTAGACTTGCAGGGCGGGGGCTTCCGGCCTGGTGTGCGAGAGGCGATGTTCTTTTCCTATTACTCCAGCCGCCCGTTTATGCCCCAGAAGCATCTTTGCTAGGTGATGCTTCCCGGACATTTTGTAAGAGAGTCTGGCACCTAAGTAGTCAAAGGTGTCAACCTTTTCCAAGGGTGCCCCACCCAGCTGGGGGCTGCCCCTGTATGACTTGTGACAATTAATGGCCATACATTCTGTTTTCATGCTATTTATGACCAACCCCCGATTATCACAAAAAAGTTGGAATCTGTTAAGTAGACGTTGTAACCCTGCTGGTGTCTTAGACATCAGCAGGGTATCGTCTGCAAACAGCAAGGTTGGTACCTTGATTCCCCCCAGGGTAGGTGAGTCTGAGGGAGTCTGACCACCCCATTCACATATAAGGGAAATAGACTCTGGGCTAGAACGCAGCCCTGTCGAACTCCTCTGTTGACAGGGATGCGCTCTGTAAGTTGTCCATGCGACCCCCATCTAACCTGAGCATAGTTGCCCTCATGAAGGCGGATCAGCAATTTGAGGGCGAGGTGGGGAATACCCAGCTCTCCCAGTGTCGTCCACAGCTTAGATCTAGGGACCCAGTCCAAGGCAGGCTTCAGGTCAATAAACGCGAGATAAAGACTGCCCTTGCCTATCACCACTACCTTCCAGTAGATAAGGAGGAGTCTCAACACCTGGTCCATCGTTCCAGTCTTGGATCTTAACCCAACCTGGTACTGAGAGAGGATAGCTTTGTCCTCGGTCCATGCCTGTATCCTATGCAGAAGGACTCGGCCAAAGACCTTCTGCAAAGCATCGATCAGGCTGATTGGTCTATAATTGGAGGGGTCGTCCCTAGCACCCTTTTTATAAATTGGGACCACCTCAGCAGCCTTCCACGACTCTGGGACCGAAGCACTATTAGCTATTGCCTTTGCTAGAAGTAAGATGTAACGTGCCCAGTTGGCTGGTTCAGCCAAAAAGAGATCACCTGGCAGGCCATCTGGCCTGCTGCTTGAAGGGTACTATTTTGCTGATTGCAGCTTCTATTTCAGCCAGGTTAAAGCACTCATTTTCTACAAGGAGCTCATTCAAGCTGTCTATTTCCACAGACTGGTGGCCTCTGGTGCTGAATACACCAGTCTAAAGTGGTCATGTCATGCCTGGCCAGTGATAAAATTTGCAGGTGGGCTTGCACCTGATCTACTTCTACAGGTGACCAACTTCCAGAACAAGTTAGTATTTTTGGATGAGCAAGCATCTTTGAGATCTTGCCAGCATGATTTGTCCCATTCTATCTTGGCCTCACGCTGGGCTGCCCTATATGATTTTCTAGCAGCTATTATGGACAGCTGGTTCTTCTCTTTGATTGCTGCAACTAAAATGGACCTTTTTTGGCTACAGCTTTTGGTAAACCAAGAGTATGGGTCCTTGGTGTTGTTACTAAACTTTTTACTCGAGTTGGGACTTGAAAATATGCACCAATTCGGCTAACAGTATGCGAGTGGGCCCTAGGAACATCCACTAATTGAGATGCACTATGTATGGTGGCCTGAAGCTTAAGTGTTACTACGGCTAGATCACATTTGATACGAGCAATCTTTGTGTCATGCAGAATTACCTTCTTCCACTTCAGGAATTTTTTACAGTTTGAGGGAACTACCTCCCTGGTGGTTATCAAAGGTAAGTTGCTCGGCTGATAATAAGGTGCCTCCCATAAGGGTTTTAGAGTTAAGCATAGGGGGTTATGGTCGCTCTCTATGCTGGTGCCCACAATAATATCGACTAGTTACCCCCACAGCTTAAGATCAAGGAGAATATAATCACTCGAGATGGACAAGTAACTCTATTATAAGTATTGGGACCGCATTTGTCTGATGCTGACCTACCATTGGCTGCCCTCAGACCATACTCCATAGTGATGGCATTAAGTCGGAGCGCCTGTTGTGACCATTTCTTGATTGTGGGGAGGTCTAGTTGAGGAACTGCCCATCTGTTGTCATATTCTTCTGGTCCCACTAAATCTTCTTTGACCAAGGGCTCAAAGGTGCAGTTAAAGTCGCCTGCAATCACCACTCTGGAGTGGGGTGGGCAGTTAGCTAGGCAATCCTCCAGTATTGAGATGGTGGGTGACAGTTGAGAGTGATGTTTACCCAAATGATCAAGCCCCCAGAAGAACGACTCCTCCCATTAGAAGTTGCGGGTATATGTAAACTAGTATAGCCAGCTTTATGCAGCGGGTATTGCATAAAATCATATTGCCAAGGGAGCTGACTGCATTGGGGTCAAGGGTGATGGTAGAAAGTTCAGAGCTTTCCAGAAGGCAGAGAGTTCAATGCAAGTGGTGAACATATGCACACGATCAGCTGCTGGAGCACCACATTTCCTACAGCGCGACTCACTGACTTTTACCAAATTCACCATCGTTTTCGGTTTATCTAGATTCTTGCCATAGCGATTTCAGCTCAGCATCAGGCAAGAATCCTGAGCTGTTTAGATACCGTCCAGCTGCCCTCACTTAGTTCAAAGGATCAGGATATTCTTTCTCAAGAGACAACAGAAGAGGAATTATTGTTGAGGGAAAGGCTGCAGGACTAAATAGAATCTCTGGGGAGGTGTATAAATTGTTGGCAGAGCATCTTCGCCTAATCTAGAAGAAGCTATTTATTAGTATTCTGATAGGTTGCCAGACTCCACCTACTTTTGGGAGCAGGGCTAATATGGCGGTCTTTTTAAAACCCAATAAAAAACTTCTCAGGTGTGATTATTACAGGCGTGTTTCATTGTTAAATGCTGATTATAAAGTGTTTGTGGAAATATTAGTGAAGAGGCTCTCCGAGGTGGTTGGGAAGCTGGTTACCGGTGACCAGAAACGTTTCATTCTGGGTAGGCAGATGTGGAGATTATGCCTTCGGCCATTGTGGCCGTGGATGCAGCTAAGGCATGTGATCAGGTGTGCTTGGAATACACATGGGTTTGTCTAGTAAATTTTGGCATCCTGCCTTTGTTTATTCAAAGGCATTGTATAATAACCTCACATCTAGAATTAAGGTGAATAATTGTTTGACTCCCATGGTCCAGATAAGGAGGGATACACAGCAGGGCTGCTCTCTTTTGCCAATATCTTTTGATTTATATATTATACCTCAAGCTGAGAAATATAGAGCTGATGACACCATTATACCATTTGAAGGACTTGGGGTGCAGAAGAAGGTAGCACTAAACGCTGATGACTTGTTTACTAAAAGTTAAGAGATAGCTATTCCTAAATTCTAAGAAACTGCAGACATCTTTGGGGTGCTTTCTGGCTACACTATATATAGGGATAAAACAGAAGTGATGTCATGTATTTAAGGAAATGGAATAGAAAGTTCCACTAGTGTCACTGATAAAATTAGATATTAGGAATAGACATTTATACTGACATCGATTCAGTCCCGATAGAGAATTTAGTTAGGGTGGCAGGTGAAGTTAAACAGCTTTTGTTGAAATGGAATAAGCTCCCTTTGTGGATTTAGGCTTAGTCAACTTAGTTAAGATGTGTATTTTGCCAAAAATTGCATATATTTTTAATAACATCCCATTAAGATTCAACTCTAGGGCGCTCCAGAAGTTGCAATGAAGCATTAAGAATGTTGTTTGTCATCCGTGATGTCATTTGAGATGTCATGAGTGATGTCACTGATCAAGTCATGGTGATGTAATATGTGAGGTCATAAGCAGTGCATTGCGGGGGCGCGAGTTATAGTTAGCTCAGCTAACTATAACTGCTGAATTTCACTGGTTTTGTATGAGTGAAACCTGGGCCTAATTATAACGCCCCTGTAGCCCTTGGTTTTTTCAGTGAATTTCTAAGTTTTTTTTCCATTTCCTAACTATAACGTCCCTGTAACCTTTGATTTTTTTCAATGAATTTCTAAGGTTTTATAAATGCCAATTCATAACTATAATGTCCTTGTAACCTTTGACTTTTTAAGGGAATTTCAATGGTTTATCAACTAGTAGTCGCGTTTGTAGAGTAGTGGAGAAAAGGGATGGGGCCTTCGAGCAGCTCTCAGAAATCCTGCTTTGTCGGACTTACTGGAGGTAACAGAAGGGCTGTTTGGGCCCCCAGGAACCCTCAGCTTCCAAGATGACTTCATCTACCAACCAGCATTGCACCAAGAGAAGCGTTTGCAGGCTGGTGGGAAAAAGGGCGTGGCCTCCAATGTCCTCACACGAATTACACTCTGTGCAACTTACTGGAGGTAACAGGAGTAGGTCCCCAGCCCTGAATGAGGTGACAGAGAGGCGGCTGGAGTTCGATATGGCTGTTAGTCTACTGCACTGGTTCCCACACACGCCCAAAACTAAAATTACGAGCAAATTCGTAGACATGGGACTTATATTAGCGAAACGAGAAATCACGAAGCGGTGGAAGGCAACAGTGGGCCCCACTAGTAAACGATGGAAGGGGGAATTTCTCAAATGGGCCACCAGCGAGGGCGCGCTGCGGTATCAATGGGCTCATAGGCGCAACGATGATAAGGCGCTAGAGGCGGCAGCTGCGTGGGAGGCGTTAGTGCAGGCACTGCGAGATTATGAGCCAGGCGCTGATGGAGACGACCGAGCCGAGGATGAGGGGATGACCCCGGAGCAAGCTGGGCACATCACATAATTCGACACATTGGTATTCCTTGAACTGTATGATCTCAGAGGGCAGAGATGGCCGCATGCGTTGTTGATGAGGACTGAGGGAGGGGGAGGGAATTTAGAATTTTCGTAGTGTTTAAGGGTTGAGGTTTTGAAAAGTAGCTTATTGGTTTATGCGTTGTATGGACCGGGAGGGATTTTTATGACCCTGCGTTAGGTATTGTATGATTGGCGGGGGGCTTGTGATTAATCTTCAGGATGTATAGTGAAACAAATTGTGTAAGGCTTTATATGTGGTTGTGCAAAAAAAACCAATAAACTATGTTTAAAAAAAAAAAAAACAGGAGTAGGTCCCCAAGGATCCTTCATCCCCCAACTATCAGTGTGCCAGGAGGTGGGGTTGCAGAGTGGTGGAGAAAGGGGGAGTGGCTTCCAAAGACCTCTCAGCAATCCCACTATGTGGGACTTTCTGGAGGTAACAGGAGGGGTAGTTGGCCCCCAAGGACCCCCTGGACCTAAGGGGACTTTACCTCCAATCAGCCATGCAGCAGGAGGCCTGTTTGCAGAGTGGCAGAGAAAGGAGGCGGGCCTCCTGCATCTTGCCGGTCTTTTTATTTATTATTTTTTTATTTATGCGCTGGGCCATTTTTGCCACAGGGTCCCCATTCCTAAGGGCTACGCCTATTTAGAATGGGGAGGGGACTGAGCGGCACCCTCCCCTGGCCAATTTTAGCCCCAGGGACCCCATCCCAAGAGGCCCAGTCATTATTTAAACACATTTTTATATGAAGTAATAGTGAGCGGGACAATGTTGGCATGGGACCCCATCACCTGGCCACGCCTCTAATGTGGATACTCTATCAGGGCACCCACTTGCTAAAGATGGTGACTGTGGGGGGAGACTGAAGGCCCCCATGGTCCCTGCCGGCGCCCCGCTACCTGCGGGAGCTGGCATCGCTTTTACACATAGGGAGCGCAGCTTCCTGTGTGTAAAAGCAATTGTGCTCCAATTTGAGCACGCAATAGCAAAATGCTCTTGCTTGCTCAAAACGGAGCACAGTTTGCTATGGCTTGACGGGAGTGGTTTCGCTCCCGCCAAGCCATAGCAAATAGCTATGTCCCAGGGATCGGCACCTTGGGACAGAGCAGGAGCCAGCCCTGGGGGATGGCGGTCCCCATGGCCATCTATGGCTCCAGGAAAGGGGGCAGTGCATCCCCCCTCTATTGTTAGATTTAGCCCCGGGGAGGTGGTGGTTCCTGGGGCTGCAGGGTGGGTCCATGTGCCCCCCTGCATTATTTAAAATTAAAGTCCCAGGGAGGTGGCGGCACCCGGGGCTGCAGGGTGGTTGCAGAGTCCCCTCCGCATCAGTTAAAAACAAAGCCCGGGGGAGGTGCCCTCCATTTATAAAGAATAAGCCCCATGGACGCAGTGGGGAGCTCCCTGAGAGGTGGCCCGTGTACCCCCCTCCTTCAAAAATACAAATGCCCCTGGGACCTGGCCCACCCAGGGGCTGATTAAAAATAAAGAATAGGGGCCCACACTTCGTTTTTAAAAACAATTTGATGGGAAGTGCAGATCCAGCTTAACTCCTGCAGAGTTCTTTTTTTTGGGCCCTGCAGGGTCTCTGTTGGAACTCCTCGAGAGGCCTAGGGGTCCGGGTATTTCTATCCTGCCCCTTTTCTTTTTTGTTAACCGTTTTGTCCTGTGACTCGGTTCAACCGAGTCAAAAAATGGCTGCCAACACTTCCAGGTTTGAAGTGTTGACAGTTAATCAGATCTCAGTATGAGATCTCGGGGGTTGCGGATCCTCCACGTCCCCAGTTGCATATCTGAAAAACCATTAAATAACTCAGCAACTACTGAATATATCTACCCTGTTTGACAAAAAGGTCACTTTCTGGACCAACAGCTACCTTTCTGCCAAATGTGGCGTAATTACGCTCAGCAGTTTGGGCTGTAGCCTTGGCTAAAGTTCCTACGGAAATTAACATGGGTAAAAGGTGTTTTTGGATCCCCCCCCATTTTCTCAGCCCCCGCTTGATGGATCACCCTGAAATAGTCTAGACAGCAGCTGAAGTGAGCGGCAAACTATTTTTGAAGATTTGGTGAAGATTCGCCAAACGATGCCAAAGTGATTGGCAAAACAATTTTTTTCTTCCTATGGAAACTACATCCTAAATATAACTACTCACTGGTAGTAGGTTTTATGTATTCATATATATATATATATATTACCTACTGGCGGTCGCCAGTAGGTAGTTATAGTTAAGACCCCTTTTCCATAGGAAATCCGCAACATTCTATTTTGAATAACTTTGGCGCCGGTCGACGAATCCTCGCGAATTTCTCAAAATAGGTGGGGCGCTACGCTCCGCTCCTACCCTGAAAGTCTCGGGAGGATTCGTCAAGCGGGGGCTGAGATAAAAGGGGGGTCCCAAAACGCATTTTTCCCATGCATTTTTCCATAGGACCTTTAGACAGGGCTACAGCCCGAACGGCTGAACAGAATTACTTGAAATTTGGCAGAGAGGTAGTCCTCAGGTCAAGGAAGTGCCTTTTGTAGGTTTGGTGTAAATCTGTTCAGTAGATTCTGAGAAAATAACCTTTAAATCAATATATATATCTGAGCCAGCTTACGGTACGCTTACCGTAAGCTTACCGTACGCGTACGGTGGCGTGCGCGAGCGCGATTCTGATTGGCTCTTAGATCTTAGTAAACATTCGAATCGGCCGAAACCAGGAAGCGGCGGCCGCCATTTTCTCTCTCGCACTGAGAGTTAGGTTGTTAAATAAAACCAATACACATGTAAAGGAGCTGTTTTGACAGCTCACACACACATAGCCATGATGAGGGAGTCCCCCAAGACCCCCCAAGGCCAAAAACGCCATTTTTATTTTTTCGCTAATTTCGCCGATTACGCTTACCGTACGCGTACGGTAAAAAATGTAAAAAAAAAACACTATCCACACTCTCCCCACCCCCTGTGCTTTTGGTGTCCGCAGGCCACCAAATGTGCAGGGCGTATCAGTAGTGTGAAAAACCACAATATTTTTAACAAAAATAATCAAAGAAAAAATTATCCACACTCTCTCCACCCCGTGTGCAAATGGTGCCCGAAGGGCACCATTTGTGCATGGCTTATAAGCACCGTAAGCACAGTAAGCACCGCGTGCTTACTGTGCGCGCACGGTGCGCGAAGCGCACCGTGCGCGCACGGAACGAACTGCGTTAAGTGGGCGCGCACGCCACGAATGGCGTAAAGTAACTTAGCATTTAAAAAAACGTACAAATTCACTGAAAAAACCATAGGTTTCACACACGTTATAGTTAGGAATTAGCATTTAAAAAACCTTGCAAATTCACTGAAAAAACCATAGGTTTCACACATGTTATAGTTAGCGGAAATTTTACTGATAAAAAACCAGTGAAATTCCCCCGTTATAGTTAGTGCAGGCAACTATAACTCACGCGACCGCAATCTTCTGCTGATGACATATGTGTCTTTATGAAAAAAAAATATTTGTAATATATGTATAGCTAAAAATGTATGGAAGAAGACATGGGCAAATAAGTGTCTAAATACAGTATTAGCATTAGGCCTGGGCGAAGCACTACGCTACGCTCGCGTAGTTTGCGAAGTTCGCGCTACTTCGTGCTACGCGAACTGCACGTAGCACAGTGCGAACACGCGTAGCGTAGTGTTGCGTAGTGCTGCGGTCATTTTTTGCTTGCTCGCGGTCCTCAACGTCAAGTTGGCGACCGCGAGCAAGCAAAATGACATCCTGGCGAGACTTTTTCCTTGTTCGCGATCGCGAGCATGGAAAATAAACCTCACGGCGAGATTCCCAACGCGAGAAGGTCAGGTTTCTCATTGCGAGGGGTCGCGTATGCTCGCGACCGCTCGCGATGAGAAACTACCAGTTCGCGTTGAGAAAGCTGCAGCTCGAGTAAAAATCTACTCGAGCAGCAGAAAACTACAGCTCGCACTGTGCAAGATGCCATTTTCAATGATTGCACAGTGCCGGTTGCTTGTCCGCACTGTGCAATCATTGAAAACAACATCTTGCACAGTACGAACATGTTACTTCGCAGTTCGCGAAGTGCTACGCGTAGCTCGCGTAGTGCGAACTTCACTTTGCGTAGCTTCGCGAAGTGCTACTTCGCGAACTACGCCCACCCTTAATTAGCATCAGCAGAGGATTGCGGTCGCGTGAGTTATAGTTGCCTGCACTAACTATAACGGGGGAATTTCACTGGTTTTTTATCAGTAAAATTTCCGCTAACTATAACATGTGTGAAACCTATGGTTTTTTCAGTGAATATATATATATATTACCTACTGGCGGTCGCCAGTAGGTAGTTATAGTTAGGACCCCTTTTCCATAGGAAAACCTCAACATTCTATTTTGAATAACTTTGGCGCCGGTCGATGAATCCTCGCGAATTTCTCAAAATAGGTGGGGCGCTACGCTCCGCTCCTTCCCTGAAAGTCTCGGGGGGATCCGTCAAGCGGGGGCTGAGATAAAAGGGGGGTCCCAAAACGCGTTTTTCCCATGCATTTTTCCATAGGACCTTTAGAACGAGCTACAGCCCGAACGGCTGAACAGAAATACTCGAAATTTGGCAGAGAGGTAGTCCCTAGGTCAAGGAAGTGCCTTTTGTAGGTTTGGTGTAAATCTGTTCAGTAGATTCTGAGAAAATAGCCTTTAAATCAATATATATATCTGAGCCCGCTTACGGTACGCTTACCGTACGCTTACCGTAAGCGTACGGTGGCGTGCGCGAGCGCGATTCTGATTGGCTCTTAGATCTTAGTAAACATTCGAATCGGCCGAAACCAGGAAGCGGCGGCCGCCATTTTGTGTATTTCACTCTGAAAAAAAAGAGTGAAAACAAGAAAAGGGGGCAATGAGGAGAGTTACAGACCCCCTAACATTTGTAAGGGGGTCAAAGAAGGACAGAAAAGTACAAAAAAAACATTTATTGATTTTTAAAAAAATCACGGGGTACGCGTACGGTAAGCTTACGGTAAGCGTACGGTAAAAAAATAAAAATAAATAAATGAAAAGCAGATTTAAGAGTTTAGATATTAGGGAGCTCTAAAAAGAGCTGTTGTGTTTATGAAGTCATTTTTTTAGTGGTACCTACAAGTAAGTACCGATGCAGAGTCTAAGGTTCAAAAGGAAGACTCTGTTCCCTTCATCATTGAAGTGCACACCATCTCCTCTATAAATGTCTTGCATGTCATAACGCAAGTTGTTGTGGTAAATGGCACCCATACCATAGTCACGGAGGAAAGCAGAAACAGATTTGTTGACGTGCTTTCTTGCTTTGTCAATCTGTGGACAGAAATGATTGGACCAGTTCCATTTTTGCCTTTGGCATATGTTGGAAAACACAAAGGCAGTTTTAGGGAAAAGTGAAAACAGTTGTGCAAAGGTGTCCTTCATAAGCATTTCCAGACCTACCCCAGTCAAAGTGCCTAGGTCATTGCCACCACAGTGCACTATTATGAGGTCAGGGTGTTGGATTTGCATGAAGGATTTCACCAATGGCATCAATTGGTGCCACTTTAACCCTCTCTGACCAATCCATTTAATGTCTACATTTGGCAAAGCAAGGTCTCTCACCATATCTGTTTTCTCTGCAAACTTTTCACTCCAGAAGACATAGCTGTGCCCTACAATCCACACTGTGAACATCTTCAAAGGAGAACTGGATGCACTCAGGAGGTGTCTTTCAGTAGAATGGCAATATGAAAAGAAAGACAGTTTGGAAATGGAGGCATACATATTTTTTTCAAAACAAAAAGAACTGATTGGCTGTTTCATACCATTCTAGAATAAAAACTAGGCTGTATGTGTAAATTAATAGAAGCATGTTTTGTATTGGTACAAAAAAATGTGTAACCAAAGAACAGTACTATGGATTTGCTGTTAGGTTTGAAAAGTCAAGCACTCTTGCTCTGTGGAATTGAAACATTGTTTGGCGAACTTCTGACCTAACTCAAAACAGCAGTGTTCCATGAGCTGTTGCTATGGTAGCAGGCAGAAGTCAAGTTGGGGGAAGGGTACTAGGCAGAAGTCAAGTTGGGGGAAGGGTACTTTTGGAAAAGGGTTGGTTTTCAACCAATAGAACTGTGTGATTACATTTGAAAAAAAGGGGGAAGCACTGAGATTTGAAACTTACATGTATATGTGTGGAAAAATAGAGGGAAAGTTTGCCATTATCTGGTTCTGCTGAGAGGAGAGAGGTGAACACAACAGAGATCCTGGCTCTGATAATCTGCTGTTTGAGTGTCACATTTCTTTCACAACTAACTAATTTTAAAGGTGAGTTTACAGTGTGAGAGGGGATGTATGTGGTAACTTAAGAAATGAATAATAGAAATGGAAATTGTTTTTGTTGTAGTTGCGTTTATCATTTTCTGTTTTGGGAGAAATTTAAATGTGAGGAACATGTAAAATAATATGGGGTATGTTTTCACAATAAATTAAGGTGTACTGGAAAAAAAAAGAATAGTTTAAGGGTTTGAGGTTGGACTCAGTAATGCAAATACATTCAGCATCACTAAGGCTGGTTGCCCTTGCTGGAGTGTAGGCAGTCACCGAGAATACACATGGTGGTGGTCTGAAAAAACAGTTTGGACATGTGCATTTAAATAAATCAAAAAAAGTGGTTTCTGTTGTGCTTAACTGTAAAAGTGATTTTCACTTGCCCCGAAAAAAAAAAGAGCAGTAAGTGTGCTTTCAAATTGGCAAAGAAATTTCGTTTTGGGACTAATGTGAAAACATGACTCTGTGTGCAGAGTGGAATTATAGGCAGAGATTTATTGCGTATTGCTCTGGTGATTTCACAGTTGCATTAGATGGAAAGGGGGAGCGAATTTTTGGGGGAAGAAGCAGACTCTTAGCACACACCCATGTGCTTGCCATGTATAATCATGCACAGTATTTACAAGCGAGTGGGGTTTTCAGGTTTCAGTCTGTAATGCAAATACATTCAGCATCACTAAGGCTGGTTGTCCTTGCTGGAGTGTAGGCAGTCACCGAGAATACACATGGTGGTGGTCTGAAAAAACAGTTTGGACATGTGCATTTAAATAAATCAAAAAAAGTGGTTTCATAATGTGTCAGTCTGTAAAAGTGATTTTCACTTGCCCCGAAAAAAAAAGAGCAGTAAGTGTGCTTTCAAATTGGCAAAGAAATTTTGTTTTGGGACTAATGTGAAAACATGACTCTGTGTGCAGAGAGGAATTATAGGCAGAGATTTATTGCGTATTGCTCTGGTGATTTCACAGTTGCATTAGATGGAAAGGGGGAGCGAATTTTTGGTGCAGAAGCAGACTCTTAGCACACACCCATGTGCTTGCCATGTATAATCATGCACAGTATTTACAAGCGAGTGGGGTTTTCAGGTTTCAGTCTGTAATGCAAATACATTCAGCATCACTAAGGCTGGTTGCCCTTGCTGTAGTGTAGCAGTCTGGACATGGGCTTTTTAAAAAATCTGAAAAGTGGTTTCATAATGTGACAGTTTGTAAAAGTGATTTTCACTTGCCCAAAAAAAAGAGCAGTTAGTGTGCATTCAAATTGGCATAGAAATTTCGTTTTGTGACTATTGTGAAAAGAAATGTAGTAATATATTTAAATACAATAAAGGAATTGTTACAGAGAATCGGTGAGATCTGTACAAATAAAACTTTAGAATTTTATTGGATTACCATTGGAAATTTAATCAAAAAAGAATTTTAAAATTACTATTTGGTCTAAAGGAAATGAAATCAGATGTATTGTGGAGTTATTTGAGATATAATATTGTGATTATACTTCTGAAACAAACATATCAGACGGTATTTTAAAGAAATAAGTATTGGTATTAGATGATATTTTTTTAGAATATTATGCATTTCTATAATGTTAAGTTTAAGTAAAAAAAGAATCAGGGCTTTTTTAATACAATCTTTGTGATTGTTATTTTTTTTTGCCCGCTGTAAAATGATGAATGCAATTGCTTTCACAATTTATAGTGAAATGCAATATATTCTGAAAACAGCAAAAATAAGGCAAAAATATTTTATGGAAAAAAATGTAAATATGTGTACTGTATTATAAAATGTTTTAAAAATATTAATACTTTTTTCTTTTTTTCCAGATAGATATAGAAAATTTTTGAAAACTACAAACATTTTTAAAACTATTTTTAAAAAAAACAAATGAATAAATATTTTTTCAGTGAGTATGGTAAGTCAATAATAATAATTGTAGTCTCTCAAGGACCTTGTAATGTGTTTATTGATTTTTAGTGTTTTTTAAAAAAAAAAAAAAAAAGTACGCGCACCGTACGCGTACGGTAAAAAAAAATAAAAAAAAGTTTTTAAAAACATATGTAAAAAAAAGATGAAAGATAAGGTTGGCTCTTAAAAGAACCGTTGTGTTCATGCAGGGACAGAGGAAAGGAAGCATGGGAAAATTATTCAAAGCGACAAATGTGCTGATCTATTTTGTTGTTCACTAGGGAAACACTGGTCTCTCTATAGCAAATTAGATCTTGACAAAATGTGCATCGAATATCAACCTTCCGAAATCGAGGGTTGATTTCCAGAGGGCCAGCAAAAGGAGATTCTCCCCCCACAGATGAAGGGCTCACCTGACCTGCAGAAGAAGGAGTCAGCCCTGCAGATGATGGTTCAGGCTGAGCTGCTGTGGATGTACTGGCTTGTCTTTCTGAAGAGTTACCTCCAAAAAGATGACCATGTGTCCTTCTGTGTACATCCTGGAGGTGTCTCTTCATGGTGTGATTCCCAAAGGAATACTTCCTGTTAGGATTACCTCTAGAAAGTACACGCTTACACAGCTTACAAGTCACTAAGGGTGCATTTACCTTTTGCTGGCCTTCAGGAAAAGTAAAATAATCCCATACATAAGAGGGCTTTTGTTTCCTCGATCTCTGCCTCAAGACAGTGCTGCTAGTGCTAGCCTCACTCTCAGAAGAGCTCTGCTGTTCTGCCATCGTATCCCAAAGACAAACCAGCTCCTTCTCCCAAGGGATCACAAGCAGAAATTAGGGGAATGGGTGTGGTGTAGGAGAGTTCTAGAACTGAAAGTAGTTTCAACCAATCAAAAGTTGTGTTTCATGATCACATGACCTACCGTACGCTTACGGTACGCTTACGGTACGCTTACGGCAAAAGTGCGCATGCGCGTAAAAAAGACACGCGCTTGCGCGCATGCGCATAACAGTCACTCCCGGCACTTCCGCGTAACGTGCGCGTGTAGCGTACACGCGTACGCGTCCCACGCGGAGTACGCGCGGCTACGCAAATTGCGTAACTATACGCAAGCAGCGTAGGAAAATTACGGACGTTGCGTAAACCGTACGCTTACCGTGAGCTTACGGTACGCGTACTAAAAAAATTACAAAAAAAATAGAAAAAAAGTACTGCAAATAAATTTTACATGTTTATTTTAAAAAATATATAAAAAAAAACATATTAAAGAATTTTAAAAATTTAATCATAGTCTTTATAAAAGGTAAGAAAATTAAAATAAAAATATGTTAGAAAAAATAGAACAAAAAAAAAAAATTAGCATTTAAAAAACCTTGCAAATTCACTGAAAAAACCATGGGTTTCACACACGTTATAGTTAGGAATTAGCATTTAAAAAACCTTGCAAATTCACTGAAAAAACCATGGGTTTCACACACGTTATAGTTAGGAATTAGCATTTAAAAAACCTTAGAAATTCAGTGAAAAAACCATAGGTTTCACACACGTTATAGTTAGGAATTAGCATTTAAAAAACCTTAGAAATTCAGTGAAAAAACCATAGGTTTCACACATGTTATAGTTAGCTGGACATTTTACTCGTAAAAAACCAATGAAATTCCCCCGTTATAGTTAGTTCAGCTAACTATAACTCGCGCGCCCGCAATGCACTGCTGATGACGTCACATATTACATCACTCATGACATGGTCAGTGACATCACTCATGACATCACTGATGACATCTCAAATGACATCACTGATGACCTCACTGATGACATCATCCTTGTGATAGAGTGGCAGACCTCCTCTTCCCCTAATAAAACCTTTGATACACACATTCAAAAATAGAGACTAAAATTTACAAAACAATGGACATACCAATAACAGTTACAACAACCTCTTCAGTAATTCTAAGATCCACATACACATCCACTCATTCACCAACAGTCCAATACAGTCACTCATACATGTACTCACTTATCATATGTACTCATACACCTATACATCCTGTTACACAATGCCACTCATCCATAGAGCTACTCACACACATAGTCACTCATGCTAATAAAGAATCAAACATACATTTACTTGCATATACAGTTATACACACACCACCACACTTACTTCTACGGAAACTTACACATACTTAGTCTTTTAAACAATCACTTATAAAAATACATACTTATTCATACAGGAACTCTTTCAATCTCTCACTCTCACATATACTCACATATATAAACCAATAGTCACATATACTAGTTTTAAACATATGTAGTTACTCATAAAGACACTATTGAGACAGTCATTCACTCACTAACACACCCATACACACACTCATCCACCCATGCAGTCCTGCACACATGCTCTGTTCAACACATACAAACAGTGAGTCACTCATTCATGCACCTATGCACTACGTCATACCCCCCACCGAACCATGCAGACACTCAGACTGATATTCAAAAAACCAACTAATAACCTATATAGACACCCATGTAGCTACTCACCAACCCATGCAGCCACTTATACACAAAGTGAAAAAATGATACAGATATTTATATATTTAAACATTACTCACTAAGCCATGTATTCACTATGATACACTTAATCAGTCAGTTACACAATCAATTTTTCAAAAAGAAATCATCCATTTAGACAGTAATATACCCATTTATTCTTCCATCAACCTTGAGATATACATATATAAAACATATTTAATTTTCAGAAAAACACACATTCACTGGATGATGTCATCAGTGAGGTCATCAGTGATGTCATTTGAGATGTCATCAGTGATGTCATGAGTGATGTCACTGACCATGTCATGAGTGATGTAATATGTGACGTCATCAGCAGTGCATTGCGGGCGCGCGAGTTATAGTTAGCTGAACTAACTATAACGGGGGAATTTCATTGGTTTTTTACGAGTAAAATGTCCAGCTAACTATAACATGTGTGAAACCTATGGTTTTTTCACTGAATTTCTAAGGTTTTTTAAATGCTAATTCCTAACTATAACGTGTGTGAAACCTATGGTTTTTTCACTGAATATATATATATATATATATATATATATATATATCAACTAAGCTGAACCTCTAGTAATATCACTACCTCAGTAGCAGGAGATGGTAGAGGGATGATAATATTATCATTATACATTTTTGACGACCATTATAGGTTATGGGTGCTGACCCATCAGTGAACCAGGCATGAGCTTGCTGCTCACTAGTGAGATCTTCGTACTGCAGTGCTTCTGGTACTGACTCTGGCTCTAGTATCGCTAGATGTGTGGTGTCTTTGGTGTACTCTTCAAAGTCTATCATTTCTGCCAAATTTTGTGCCATTTCTTGGATTTTCTGCAGTAGCACCTCCACTCTTTTGTAGGTACCATTTCCATTTCATCAGTGTCTTACACTGGGCTACTGCAGTCTGTGATAGTAACCCTGCATCCCTTACCCACCCAGCAATAGGTAGTTTATTTTTAACAGTTACTTGACTTTTCCTGGTCTGTCTTTCTGTGTACTGGAGAACCATGACCTCCACCAGCAGTGTCTTTCCCAGCATGGAATATCTGTGCTCCTGTGAATTGCTTGGACAAGAATTCAATATGTATCATCCATCCTCCCCACTTGGGGATTCAGACCCCCAAGTGTCAGGGCGTAGATTCCTCAGGGCTTGTTCGATGTCAGAAGGTCCACCTCCAGGCAGCTCCAACTCTGTTTTGTCGTAATGACACAGAGTATTAGAGTGGCCAGGTGGGGGAAGGGTGTTGGGAAAGGGAACAGCGGGGAAGGAGACTTGAAACAGAAATCCAATATACATCAAACACAAATGCTCAACATGCTTCTTAAATATACTTAATTACGTTACTGAAACCAAATGAATCACCTGTCATTGCTTACTGTAGGTTTGTTGATTTAAAACGGTATGTATATATATATATATATATATATATATATATATATATATATAGAATATAGTCTTTTCCCAAACTTGGTTCTGTTTTTAAAGCTGTGCTGGTCCTGCCAAGCAACTTTGTACAATTCTCAAAGAGAAGATTGTTCTCAGACAAATGTCCAAAAGTTTCCAAAAAGGTATCTGCATTTAAAATACTCAAATAATTCCTGCAGTCTTCAATCCTATGACATAATAAGTCTAGAGACAAAGTTTCCTGTTTAAGTTCTTCCCAACAAATTAAAGAAATGCCTTTTCTTTCTTGAACAGAGTATCTCCTAGAAACTCTTACTCAGGTTCAGTAGACTGCAAACAGATGGGGATTTACAGCTTGCAGAATCGTCCTCTATTCACCCTTGAAGACCGGAGAAGTTCAGAAGATTTCCTGCAACAGCGGGAAAACCGGAACAAACTGCTGCCTCCAGAAAAGCCGAGGAATAGTGAGCGTGTTGCCTTGGGTGCGGTTTCTATTTATAGACGTGCCACACCCAAGGAGATTGAAGCGTGAAGGACGTGACTACGCTTCTTCAGTAAATCGACCCGTGATTTTTAAGAATGCAAACATTAGGGTGTTAAACAGTGCATTTTTGTAACGTGTTTCGTGTGAGAAATAAAGCACGTTATAAAACACAAGGCTTATTATCCATTTACAGGCTGCAGAACCATGAGTCAGAACTTAAGGGCAAACCTTACCTTCACACATATAGTGTATAGAGCACGCTCAGGAGTCAAATGAGCAAAGCATCCTTCACACATACAGTGTATAGAGCGCGCACATGAAATAAGTGCGCACATAAATTAAAAAGCAAAGGACAAAGCATATAGAGACATTGAATCAGCAAGGCATATACAGTGCGCACATGATTTTAAGATTTGACAATGACCATAGGTAAACAAAGAATCTTAATGTTGGAAACATTGCCACCAATATCGGGCTATGGGTGTGTCACTATGCATTTTGCCACACAATGATCGTGAGCAGTTGAGTGTGCCCCTAGAGCCGCAGCCCAAAACCATGACACCAAGTCATGGCACTCTCATTCACTACCACATCTAGTACAAAGGTCTGTGAGGGATCCACTGGTCCCAGTTGCTGATGCTGAAAGGTTGCATGTCTTGTGCATGGAATTTACTATGTTGCTTTGGACCCCATTTGACGTGATCATTCTTCCGAGTGACTCGGTAGACTGGAAATAGAATCATTCCAAGATGGGATATGAAGGTTCTCTAAAATCCAATTGCCATGAAAAAGACAGCTTCTTTCACTGTGCTGGGTTTGAGGATCTGTTGAACGCTGGACACCACCTGTTTAGGGATTTTCTTTTGAGGCCCACTCCATACCATACCAATGAACTGTAGCTCTGATGCAGGCCCTTGAACCTTTGCCAGGTTCATAGCCCATAACGATCTCTGTAATGTTTGATCTGCCGATAACCTCAACTTTGCTTCCAGTGATTATTAAGTCCTCAATATAGAGGAACTTGGGTAATGGAGTTGCAAAGTTGGCCAGATCCCTAGCCACCTGACCATGGCAGATATTCAGAGAGTGCAAATACCCTGGGGGTATCATTTGAAATGTGTTCTGCCTTCCTTCCCAAGTAAAGGCAAATTGGTCCTAGGATTCCAAAGCAATAGGTATTGAAAAGAAAGCATTGGCCATATCAATCACTCCATGCCATTCTCCTGTCCTTTACCTTTCTGTGGATTATAGTCACCACGTCGGGTACTGCTGCTGCCGGTACAGTGGACCATTTATTTGCTGCCCAATAATGTACAGTCATTCTCCAGCTTCCATCTGGTTTCTTCATGGGCCGCATAGGTGAGGTTAAATTATTTACTGCAGTTAAATGACTGCCCCCACTGTTTCATCTATCTTTTGTGTCTACCTGGTCAGTAAGATTGCTTCAATACCACTGGCTGTGGGGGCTTGTTATCTGTCCACTTTGCCTGCCAGTGGCTATGAGCTTCACCGCCCTCAAATAATAGTGTTTTGGAGGAAATCTTAATGTGAACACTGTCCATGGGATCTGAATACTCTGTCCCCACAGTACATTAATCCCTAAAATGTTTTCTGGGAATGGGGGCACCACCAACTGTCATGCTCCACCTTTCAGATAATACAGAATCCCCCACACGGTGGCTCAAACACACGAATAAAAACATAAAACACAACAACACCTAGGAAAGGGTTTTATTTTACAAAATGCAAAGACTATCTTTTTAGAATAAGGCTTGAGATTTATTTATGCAATGCTCTCATACAGAAAGGCTTTCTTAGATGCCAAATGAAGAGAGATGTATGCAAGCAATAATAACACACTTGGTAAATGCAACAGTTAAATGCATGAATAATATTAACCTCTTCGGTGCTTGTGACGAGACCAGCTCGTCATGAGTCACAGTGGAGCTGTGCTCATGACGAGCTGGTCTCGTCATAACGGCTGTGCTCCGCCCACGCATGATTAATTCCCCGGCTGTGCGGGCAAATCATTCAGTGGATGGGTTCGTGACGCTCATCCCCCTACCCCCCACACCGTCGGGGAATTACCCCCACAGGGAAGGGGCTAATGACTAAACAAGCAGCAAATAATATGAGATAAGACTCAAGCATATATACTGGATGCCCTGCAAGAGATAAGAAAGATATATATACACTGAATACTTCAAATTATTACTTTGGATGTGCACTCTGACTCATTTACACATCACAAAGAAAACATCTCAAATGATCAAAGCCACTGGCCACTCATCACAATGGTAATAATCAAAACTCAAACACCGCAAATGACCACAGTGACTGGAGCCACTCATCACAATGGCACTAGTCAGAAACAAATCACCTCACCCGATCGTTCACTCGACATCCTTGCCAATTCAAGCTGAGGGATGCCTGTTCACAGCTGTTCACAGCTGGGCTTGGACTATCGACTAGGACTCAGGTTCCTTTTGTCTTACAGCAGTATGTCCACTCTGTAAATGAGCTCCCAACCTTGGCTGTCACCAACCCTCAGATTTATAGTCTAAAACACACTCTAGAAGGTTCGAGAATATTCCCCTCTGCACCAAGGAAACTTAATAGAACTGGCCAGCTTCCAGGCAATCATTCCATGGCAGTAAGGAGTTCCCACGTTCCCTCTACATTCTCGCATGTTCCAGCCTTTATTTTGATGAAGCTCACGAATGCCTTTGAGGGTACATTAAACAATCTCTCACAAAACAATCCTTGAACATGATTAACTCAAACAACTTGCAAGCGTGTCTGTGCGCACAGAGAAACTGAAGCAAGACAGAGTCCAAAATCAGGACGACATGATGTCATGTCAAAGCCAATAGTAAGAAATTAATAATACTTGCCAATGTACAACACAATGCACATTTGTGCACCACTGCTTATAGCATCACATACTACATCTCTCAATGCACAACACAGTGCACATGTGTGCACCACTGGTCATAACACTGCACTTTGAGACCAAAAAGTACATTCCACACCTCTCTTTCTCTCTCTTTAATGCTTTCAAATGCACATCCCACACGTTCTGTTCTTGGCAAGGCTGTTCTACTCTGTGACAGCTCCCATTGAAAGTCTGCAAGATTACAAGAAAGTAACCTTTAAGAGAAACAAGGCATATGCAGGACATCGTATATTCAAGCTAAGATAAAATAACACACCAAAGTCAATTAAAATAATGGTAGTCAAAGGTCATCACAGGGTGTCAGACCACAAGAGTGCCTCTAGCACTACATTCCACCCCATGACCTTTGACTATCATAACATACATATATAAAAAAAACTGAACTTCTTAACTGAAGGCACAAGTATAATTGAAGCACATGTTAAAACAGTGACATTATAAACCCATGTGCTTAACTTACTGCACAAATATAATGAAACACATGTTAAAACAGTGAAATTATCAACGCATGTACTTAACTGAAAGCAAAAATATAATTGAAGCACACACTAAAACAGTGAAATCATAAAAGCATGTAACAATCATTTTAAGTTCAAGAAAACTTTATTGAGCCATACAGAGGGGTCAATACAAAGTATATCTTAAGAACCTCATGGTAAAATATCCAGCATAAACATATTTATAAGAATAGGGTAGTGTACCGGCATTGATGTTCGCCGACGACACTTTGTTGTTGTCCCGAACATCTACCGGCATCCAGCGTATTTTAGATGGCTTTGTGGACTTTTGTGGGGAAAGAGGTTTGGAGATTAACTTAGCAAAAACGAAGTTTATGATCCTCAATCCCCCTAAGCCCACACGCCCGAATCCGGTTTTGAACGGTATTCCGCTTGAGCGAGTAAAGACGTTTGGATACCTTGGGATCACCCTCCAAGAACATCTCGGTGGGAGGTACAAGCTGCAAATTCAGTATTAAAGCTGACCCAAATTGTAGGAGGAATGTCTAAGCTCTTTAAGGTTCGGTCTTCAAGCCTGTTGCGCCAGTGGTAGAAATTTATAAGACACAAGCTAGAGCAGCGTCCATTTATGGAGCAGAATTATGGGGACATTGTAAGCCTCCAAGCCTAACTAAGACTGAACATTCTTTTATGAGAAATCTGTTGGGTTTGCCCCCAAGCACCCCGTTGGTTCCTATTAGGTTCGACTTAGGGCTGCTACCTGTGGCGAAGGTGGTGGCGTTGCGGCCAGTGATATACTGGAAGAGACTTTGGTCTACTCCGGAGTTGGGTTCTTTTTGAGAAGAATTTAAGGGGGTTTGGCCCCTAATTAAAAATAAGAAAATTCCCTGGTTAACCCATATCAGGGATACCTGTGTCAAGATTGGTCTCCCAGAATTACGGGATTCCCCTGAGGTATCATGCTTGGCACTCTCAAGAGCAAACTTGGTAGATCGGTACAGGCAATACAATCTTATGAGCCTCCATGTGAATTCTGGTGTTGGTAGATTGACTGCCCAGTTTCTCCAAATTAAAGTTGATTACAGGAGGGAGGAATTCCTTGACCTGATTTTTCCTGCTGTTGCTAGGAAGTTGTACTTCCAGCTGAGAATAGGCAGTCTACCTTTAGGTCTTTTACCTCCAAATGGGAGCTAAATAAAAAAAACGATTGCCCTGCCTGTGGTTCCCGAATGGAAAATGAAAAACATGTTTTTTTCTTCTGTCCAGTGTATCACCAGTTACGTAATCGATGGGTAAAACCTATTTGTAAAAATCTGGGATTTAGAGATTGTGAAAATGCTTTAAGGGTATTGAAATATGATGCCCACCCTCCGATTGTCTTTGCAGTCTCCCGTTTTTTAAATGGTATGTGGATCAAACGCAGAAACTTCTATAATTAAGTAATAAGTTTAAATGTACTTCACCTACTTTTATTGTATTTTATCTACAATCTTGATTTTATGATGTTGTATTCTTATTTAATTTATTTATTGTGTAATGATGAATTGTATGTTGTTATATTTTATCTGTACTGTTATGGCACCTGCAGACGAAATAAAGTTTTTTGATGATATAAGAATACGAATCAGACTCATAAATGACAATATAAGAGATACAAATAACATCTGAAATCTGAAGACTAGTGAAATATAGGAAAAAAGTAGGAACATCTAGGGGATTAGGGAGGTTTGGGAACTTCTTGTTGTAATGGTTTTGGCTGAGAAAACTTTTAAGCACTTACATCAAGAAACAATGTAACAGGTGACCATAAGTCCAAACGTTTCGTTGCAATTGTTAGAGGATGAACAAAAGCAGTATTTAACCTGTGGTTGTGGCAAACATTATACCACCAAGCTCTATACAAAATGTTTGCAAAGTTTATAGTGATTTGCTGAAAAGCAACAGCTAATAACAGATCAATAATTTTAACATTAAACGTCATGTTTTCCCATACAGGTGAGAGACTCCCTAAGAAAACATTGGTAAAGGAAAAAGGAAACTTAGTATCAAAAATTAAATTGATTTGAGTCCAAACTTGTTTCCAGAAATTACAAACAAAATCACAAGAAAACAACATATGAAATAAATCGGCTTTTGGAGATAAACATGTCCAGCATACATCAGAAACAGTTGAATAACTTTTGTTTAAAACATATGGTGATAATAAAAGTCTATTATAAGCAAAAAACAGTGTTTGCGTTATATTTGCTGCCCTAGAAGATTTGCGTAATTTAGTGCATAAGTTCCTCCATAGAGGGATTGACCAAGAAGTCTGAAAGTCCTGTTCCCACGCTACCTCAATTGTGGATTTCTGTCTGGTAATTGCTGTACGCTGTAGAAAGTTATAAACAATGGAAGCTTTGGGTGATTGTTTTAATATGGTAGATAGATGTGAGAAGGAATCAGCATTATTTGACAGAGCAGGGACACTGAATAATTGAGTGTAGGTGTTCATTACGGCTTCTTTTAAAAGACTGTATTTAGTAATAAATGAAGTGGGCAAGTTAAAAATTTGGCTGAGTGAAGAGAAGGGTAAACAAACTGAATAACTGGTGGACCCAAAGTAATCCTCTCTGTCTCCAAGTTTTCCAATAAAAGGTTTTATTACGGATAAGCAGGTTCTTATTGTGCCAAATAGTAGAATTAAGAAAGGAGTCAATAGTATGTCGTTGAGGAGGAGATGATGGCCGGAGAAGTTTAGAAGTCAACTTGATTATGGGGGTGGAAAGGGACTGCGGTTTATTTGAAAAGGAGAGATACTCTTGGAAGGAGAAAGTAGATAAGAAGAGATTTTCAACTAAAGTCCACAAAGGGCGATCATCTGTAGGCTCAAGCAACCAAAAGGATGCCTGGCGTTGGAGAAACGCTTTCTGATATGTCCTAAAATCTGGAAAATTGACTCCACCTTCGTCTTTAGAACGCATTCGACTTTGCAAAGACATTCTAGGTTTTTTGTTATTCCATAAGAAGTAGGAGAGGATTGAATTGATTTTATGAAATAGTTTAACAGGAATCGGAAGTGGTATATTAGATATAGTGTATAGAACTATGGGTGTCAACATCATTTTAATAGTGTCCAAACGTCCCCACCAAGATAGGTACAGAGGATGCCATTTAGTAGTGAGGTCTTTGAGCTTTTGAATACATCTATTCAAACATAATCCAACTGTGTCAGAAATGCTGGAAGTGATATAAAGTCCTAGATATTTAATATGATTTGGCCTCCATGTAAAATTAGAGGCGCTATAGTCTGGTTTAAAAGTGTATTTAGTTAAGGGTAACATTTTGCATTTATCGTTATTTAGCTTATAGCCAGAAATAAGGGAGTAGGCTTGGACTTCAGCTAGAAAGGCGGGAACTGACTCATTTGGATCGGATATAAAAAGCAAAATGTCATCAGCATAAGCCGCAAGTTTAATGTGAGAGTCAGCCGTCCTGAAGCCATGTATATGTGAATTATGGCGAAGTTTGGAGAGGAAAGTTTCTAAGGCCAAATTAAACAAAAAGGGAGATAAGGGGCATCCTTGACAGACTCCTCTACCTAAATCAAAAAAGGAGGCGACCAAACTGTTGGCGCAAACTGCAGCCTGGGGATTGGAATAAAGGAGAGAGATCAAAGAAATGAAATTAGGACCAAAATCAAACCATTTAACCCCTTCAGTGCCCATGACGAGATGGTCTCGTCATGGAGCGCGGTTGCGCTGTGCCCATGACAAGACTATCTCGTCATGAACCCCGCCCGCTAATGCAACGCCCGGCACAGGGCGGGGAAAGGGCGGGGCACTGAAGAGGTTAAGAGCATAAACAGGTAGGTCCACTCAACCCTATCAAACGCTTTCTCCACATCTAAAGCGATTGCAGCCAGGGAATGCTGCAGACGGGAAGATTTGGACAGGATGTTGAAAAGAAGTCGGGTATTATCTGTAATAAAACGGCCCTTAACAAAGCCAGTCTGTTCCTTCCCAATAAATTTGGTAGGTAGCAATCTAATCTAATAGCTAAAGCTTTTGAAAAGATTTTGTAATCGATATTGACCAGTACAGAACTTAGGATCCTTACCATCCTTAGGAATAAGGCAAATGTGTGCTTCTGAAAAGGATCCAGAAGAATTGTTGGAAGAGGTGAAAAAATCTATTAAAAAATGCAGCTTAGGTAAAAGGAGTTTGGAAAAGTGTGAGTAAAATTCTATAGTGAAGCCGTCCGGACCGGGTGCTTTATCATTTTTGAGATGTTGTAATGCAGACAATAATTCCTGTTGTGTAATATCTGACTCTAAGGAGGATAGGTCTAGAGAGGAGAGGTGAGGTTTTGGTATGTGAGAGAAAAAATGTGATAAGGACTGTTCAGTGGGGTGTGTTTCGGATGAATATAAAGATTTGTAAAAGAGAGAAAATTCACTTAGAATTTCAGCGTCCTCAAATTTTAAGTTCAAATCATTATCATAGATCGATTCTATATTTAATTTGTTCTGCCTAATCTTTAAGTAATTAACCAGTATTTTGCCGGCTTTATTTTTACCACCATAGAACTTAGCGCTAGATTTTAACAAATATAGTGAGGCATCATCAGTTGACTTTTCGTTAAATTGCATCTTGGCATTTATAAGAGCTGTAAGGCGATTTTTTGAGTGTGAGATATAATAGGAGTGTTCTAGCTTTTTGATGGCTTGGAGAAGATTTTTAGTCTGTAAACGACTAGATCTACGTTGTTTAGCCACAAAACCAATGATGAAGTCTCTCGCTGAGGCTTTGTAAGCATCCTATATGGTTGAAAATGGGATATGTTCCATATGATTTAGTTTGAAATATTCGTTAGAAAAGTTAGTAAAGGAAGTGGTCAATTCTGGGTTTAAAAGAAGAGAGTTATTAAATCTCCATCTTTTAGGGAGTGAGGATTTCGGCAAAATATCGATACCGACTGAAACAGGAGCATGGTCTGAAATTAAAATAGGACCAATATCTGCATTTGTTAGCGTTTTTGATATGTGGTGGGAAACAAAAATATAATCAATTCTGGACTGGGTATGGTGGGTGGGGGAGTAAAAGGTGTATTCCCTGGTAGGTGGGTTACACAGTCACCAAGCATCCAGAAGCTTGTGTTGAATTATGGCACGAACAAAGGATTTATGTGGTTTGTTGGGGACAAAAGGGAATCTAGAGTTTCTATCTATAAAAGGGTCGAAAACCTGATTGCAATCACCTGCTAATTTAAAATTGTCTTCCATTGAGTGTGCAATCTGCTCAGCTAATGTGGACCAAAAAGAGGGTTCACCACTTGTTGGGGTATAACCATTATGAAGAGAAACTGGAACATCCTTTAATAACAGTTTGACAGATAAACATCTACCGTCAGTGATCAACTCTTGGGACAGGAGTGAAAATGGAAGTGACTTGCGACAAAGTATCATAACACCATTGCGCTTTCCATCTACTGGAGATGAAAAAACATTCCCTACCCACCCTCTGTTTAATGTTACTGATTCAGTATCTGTAAGATGAGTCTCTTGTAAAAACACCAAGTCAGCATTTAGTTTAGCTAAGTGTGTAAGGACTCTTTGTCTTTTGATAGGCGAATTTAGACCCCTAACATTCCATGAAATGAGCTTCAATGACAGAAGTAATCAGAAACAAATACAGCAAAACTCTGAGGGAAACATCTGATTTGTTGCAACAACATTGTAGATTATTAAAAGAGAGTAGAGAGAATTGGAGAAGGAGGAGAAAGGTAAATACGAGAAAAATGTAAGGTATGGAAAAAATAGACCAAGGAAAAAAGATAAAATTGATGAAAAGTAAAGCATAAAAGTGATGAGAAAGTGAAGCAAGTGTAGGAAAGAGAAAATGCTGAATAATAATATGATAAAGTATAGAGGTAAGAATGAGAAACAAAGTGGATGAAATTATATAGGACACCAGAAGCAAAAAAAGTGATCATGTGCGAAACAAGACAAAAAACAAAAGACAAAACGAAAGACATACTTACAGTGAGGGAAGGAAAGAGTGAGGAGAGGTGGAATCACAAGGAGTGGACGAAACATCCAACGAGGACCGGACGAGACCTTGAGGGGAACACGCCAAAACATAAACCCGGCAATAGAAACAGTAAGAAGTGAGATATTAAGATTAACTCTAATTTATATGCGGAACGTAAACAAAAACTTGCAATGCTACATGGTAATAACTAGGAAGTGACTAGAATGTAAAAGACATATAGTGGTATAGATATGATAAGCAACAAGAGAAATGACAATCCAAGGAGCAAGCTGAAATAAATCAAGTTCCATGTGAGGAAGATGGACCAGAAGAGTCCATGGAATCTGTGCTATGCGCATTGATGAAACTTCGTAGACGCATTGGATCCTCATATGAAATAGTATTGTTATTGTAAGTTACTTTGAACAAGCAGGGATGAAAAAGGTCATATCTGGCGCCCATGGATCGAAGAGTTGGTCGCATATCTAGAAAGGCCTTACGTCTTGATGCATTAGCTCTGGAATAATCCTGTGCAAAAAATATTGTGGCACCAGACCAAGTGATCTTTTGGCGGGCTTTAGCAGCAGCTAAAACTTTTAACAAATCTGTATACTCCAGGAAATATATGATAACTCCTCTCGGCTTCTGGATAGACGTCGCCCTGGTGTTAGCACAGCCCAGCCTGTGAGCACGTTGTATGTTCATCCTGGTGTCATCTCGCAAATGAAGAATCTTAGGCAGGAATGACTGAAAGAAGGCAATCGGATCTGTACCCTCAACCCCCTCTGCCAAATTGTAGATGCGTAGATTATTTCTCCTATTTTGATTTTTGAGGTCCTCAAACTGCTTCTGAAGAATTGACACTTGAGACTTTAAGGAAGTAATGCAATTTGTGGTATCCTGAAAAGAAGAGACACTCTGTTCCACAGTTGAGAGTCTAGCATCACGTTGCGACCAGTTATCAGATAAAGATTGTAATTTGGTGTTTGTTTCCTCCATGAACGGTCCGAGGGACCTGATCTCCTGCAATAAGAGTTCCATTGATTCTGGAGAAGTTGATTTTGGCGGAGATGGGGGTCTTTATTTTAACCTTTTCGTATTCGATTTCCCTGTAGGAGGTTGCACAGAATCCATATCTGCGCCGCACTGGTCTGATGCAAGGAGACCCAGACTATCCAAGTTTGAAAGTGCTGAGAAGACCTTAGAATTTTTCATGAATATGTGTTTAGGTTTTGAGATAGCAGAACCAGTAACTTTTGTTCTTCCCATGTAAGATAAATTCACTTAGATCGCACTACAGAGTATGCAATTGAGTTGCATGAAGAGACACAATGAGGTAAATTGAGACAAAACCAAAAAGCAAGAGAGCATCCTTCAGTTGAAGAACGGCTTCGACACAGTCGCACAAAGTAATATAGGTAAGCCAGTACGATTCTTATATATGCTGCAAAAAAGACACGTAATGTAAAGTGAAAGAAAGAAAGGCGCCTGTAACCACACCACCTCAACCTCTATATAGAGGTGAGGTGAAACTGGACTACTGCGCCACCACCAGACTTTCACCTATATATTGGAGGACTGATGTGTGCAGCAAAAAGACCTTGTAGGTATGCAAAAAGCGTGCATGCTCCTATTTGGAGAAGGGTGGAGAAGACAGTAAAATAAAATATATTGACTGAATTACCATTTCTTCACCAATGCGCCAACAGCAACAGAGAAGAGCTGCTGAATAAAGATAAAACGTTCTGAATAAAACAATAGGTTGAGCGCATAGAAATTGTATTTCAAGAAATAATCATAGTTGCAATAGGTTGCACATGTATATGTAGATGTTCCATGTGAGGAAGATGGACCAGAAGAGTCCATGGAATCTGTGCTATGCGCATTGATGAAACTTCGTAGACGCATTGGATCCTCATATGAAATAGTATTGTTATTGTAAGTTACTTTGAACAAGCAGGGATGAAAAAGGTCATATCTGGCGCCCATGGATCGAAGAGTTGGTCGCATATCTAGAAAGGCCTTACGTCTTGATGCAGTAGCCCTGGAATAATCCTGTGCAAAAAATCCAAGTTTGAAAGTGCTGAGAAGACTTTAGAATTTTTCATGAATATGTGTGTAGGTTTTGAGATAGCAGAACCAGTAACTTTTGTTCTTCCCATGTAAGATAAATTCACTTAGATCGCACTACAGAGTATGCAATTGAGTTGCATGAAGAGACACAATGAGGTAAATTGAGACAAAACCAAAAAGCAAGAGAGCATCCTTCAGTTGAAGAACGGCTTCGACACAGTCGCACAAAGTAATATAGGTAAGCCAGTATGATTCTTATATATGCTGCAAAAAAGACACGTAATGTAAAGTGAAAGAAAGAAAGGCGCCTGTAACCACACCACCTCAACCTCTATATAGAGGTGAGGTGAAACTGGACTACTGCGCCACCACCGGACTTTCACCTATATATTGGAGGACTGATGTGTGCAGCAAAAAGACCTTGTAGGTAGGCAAAAAGCGTGCACGCTCCTATTTGGAGAAGGGTGGAGAAGACAGTAAAATAAAATATATTGACTGAATTACCATTTCTTCACCAATGCGCCAACAGCAACAGAGAAGAGCTGCTGAATAAAGATAAAACTTTCTGAATAAAACAGTAGGTTGAGCGCATAGAAATTGTATTTCAAGAAATAATCATAGTTGCAATAGGTTGCACATGTATATGTAGATGTCCCTCAAAATGGTGGTTGGAAGGGCAGTCTCTCAGAGCATATAGGAGGCTGAGGGATAAATAGTAGAAATACCATGGTGAGAAAGAAGATATGCAAAAGAATCTCTCATATCCAGGGGGTTGAGAAAGTCTTCATGCTGAGAGTTAGGACCAGCGCTGGTTAAATCTACCACATAAAATATCTCCCGCGGCAGGCTGCGGTTTACAAAATGGCACCCGCAGCCTCATAATGGAGCGCGGCCGTGTTACCTTCAGGGAGTTACAGAAATGCCGCTGCAGGAGGTCACGAAGTGTTTCCCGTCCGCGGAAGCGTCAATTCATAGTGCGGCTCGGCCAGAGAATGACTTGCTGGGAGTGCTGTGAGCGCTTTTCCCCCGCGCCGGACCGGGAGCCTCAGTGAAGCACCGCCATCTCCGTCGGGCACCAAGACACACCCCCGTAACAATCATTTTAAAGTATGTAAAATAGCTCATCCACATCTGAATACTCAGCAAGAATAAATGTATGATGAGTACACAAAATTAATGCACAAATAGAATCAAGCATATGAACTCAGTAATGCTCCTAATGTCACAAATGGCTAATTCTGGAATTTCTACAATTGAAGAAGCCAAACTTATATATTTTGTGCTTAAAAAATAAAGGCAATATCATCATTTTTAAACTGAAAAACATTTTCTTCAATTTTGATTTCACAATATTTTTTTGTTCTTTTTCAAAACTACATTTCTGATAACTTTCTAGATTGAATGAAAATATCCTCCTGTATGAAAAGTCAACACTCTTGTTCTTCGAACGTATGTTTTTTTAAACATTTTACTTTATTTTCATACCATCAGTCAATGATCACTGGCTTGGTAAGTTCGTCTGGTTTGTTCAGCCAAAGGATGTCAGCTTGCATTGTCCGGTGATCACCCCAGGGTTTGTGGGGTGAGGGGTCTCACACCCTCACGGGCCCACTCAGACAAAAGCACCCACTCACAGGACAGGGACATCAGGTACACCAACAAGTCGCAGTATGATCTGGAAAAGAAACAAGCATCCCTCTTCTTGCAAAAAATATTTTTCAAAAAGCGCACGTTCTCCTTTCTCTATTTTGGATATAATGACATTGTATTATAATTCCTGTCTGCACTGTTCTCTGCTGGCTCTGGGTAATTATCTGAGAATTCTACCTACACTATAGCCTCTGAATTCTTGGTATTGGAGTGAAACTCTCCTTCTCCCTGCACAGTAAGAAGGGCTGGGACACTCTCCTTCCTGACTATTTCTCCACACACTGCTGAATACGTGCACCCTTTACCATTTATCATGAGCCCAAGGCAATCCATCTGCTCCGGTAATTTCCCTTTCTTCAACTGCCCCCTCACCTTCTGATGGACTGCACTGTGCATACTGACACATAGGAATCACATTTCTAAGTAAGTCTAGGGGGATATGCATCCCTTCATTCTCTGACCACCTGTTAGTTGGGTCTTTCTCTCCTAGGTACTTGCACTTAGTCATGCACACCAAGTTAGAATTGTGTGTCACCACCTCTGTCTCCAAGATTTTAGTCTTTATATCTGTAAGGGAATTAAAGATTCTGTCTAGTGAATGTATAGGACCATGACCATACACAGTAGCTGTGCTTTGCAGTAAAAATTGACACTTCACTGGGGAATCCTGTGTCTCAGGCACCTCAAGCACCACCCCTGGATTTTCTATTGGGACCTGCACCAATTGTTCATGCAAAACTGCAGTTTCTGTCTGTGTGTATCATTTGATTTTTTGCTTCTTGCCATTGCAATTGAGAAAATTAAAAAGTCAAAATCACATTATCTCTTATTGTCATCTTCCCAGTGTCTGTCTGCATGCAAAAAACACACAGATAATTGTGTCTGCATAGTGTCTGTTAGAACACAACTCAAAATTAACAGTGTCTATCCTGTATCTATCAGAGCACAAGTCAAAATCAGCTGTGTTTGCCCTGCATCTGTCACAGTACAAGCAAGATATTCTTCCGCATTTGAAAATGTTTCCGTCCAAAAGTCTAAAGCCACATTCTTCTTTCCGTGTTTTTCGCACATACTCTAAGTGGCACACTGCCCCTGAACTGTCACATGAAATTCAATGTCTCTTTTCTGTATTGGCCACACGTTTAAAACACATTGCATAATCTCTTTTGCAGATTCAAAAGCACATTGCTGATCCTCCTCAAATTTAAACTGAGAGTCAAGTTTAAAAATCACCTTTTTTGTCATTTCTTTTTCAAAATAGCGTCTCTCCATGTAAAGCAAGGTTTGTCATTAACTGACATGTCTGATTTATAACTACAACCAATCTTGCTGCACGTTTACATTTTATCGGTTCAACGTTACCTCAGAAGCTTCAAATTCAACCAAGATGACATTCATTTATGGCTGAGAAACTTCCTCAAAAGAATCAATTAAACCCTCCTGTGAAACCTGCAGCTTCTCTGCATCCACATTTTTCACGAATGAATCACTCTAGCTATCTGAACAGACTGGCAAAATAAATGGCTGTGGAGCTTGGTACATGTTTAACTCTTTTTTCAAAGATTTATTTTCAAACTGAGCATCAGCTAACTTTCTTTTCAGCTCATTACGTTCTTTTTCCAATTGTTCACATTTTTGATACATGCTAAGCAATGCATTCAAAATGACACCACTATTTCTGTCTGAAATACCAAGGTGTTTCCCCTCTTTAAGAGAAGGATCTTGTACACATTTAAATATCTGTATTTGCCTCTCATCTGTTAAACATGCATTAGAGGCAATCTCCCACTCAAATAACTCAGTTGGCATCTGGGAATCTGCAACTGAAAACATGGGCATTTTAGAGAGCATCTTCCCATTTTCAAATGGATTTTTTTTTACTCCTCGAGTGACGCAAAATGTCTTGCTCCGCCTTTCAGATAATACAGAATCTCCTACTCGGTGGCTTAAACACGGGGAAGTAAAACGTAAAACACAACAACACCTAGGAAAGGGTTTTATTTTACAAAATACAAAGACTCTCTTTTTAGAATAAGGCTTGGGGCTTATTTATGGAATGCTCTCATACAGAAAGGCTTTCTCAGATGACACATGAAGCGATATATATATATTTATATACAAGCAATAATAACACACTTGCTAAACGCAACAGTTAAATGCATGAGTAATACTAGTGAATAAACAAGCAGCCAATAATATAGGATAAGACTCAAGCAAATATACTGGACGTCCTGCAAGAGATAACAAAGATATATATATATAGACACTGAATGCTTCAAATTATTACTTTGGATGTGCACTCTGACTCATTTACACATCACAAAGAAAACACCTCAAATGGTCAAAGTCACTGGCCACACATAACAATGGCAATAATCAAAACTCAAATACCTCAAATGAACACAGCCACTGGAGCCACGAATCACAATGGCACTAGTCAGAAACAAATCACCTCACCCGATCTTCCACTCAACATTCTTGCCAATTCAAGCTGGAGGGGCCTGTTCACAGCTGGGCTTGGACTCACGACCGGGACTCAGGTTCCGTTAGTCTTACAGCAGTACGTCTACTCTGTAAGAGAGCTCCCAACCTTGGCTGTTAACAACCCTCAGCTTTATAGTCTAAAACACACACTAAAAGGTTCAAGAGTCTTCCACGCTGCACCAAGGAAACTTACTGGAACTGCTCAGCTCAGCTTCCAGGCAAGCATTCCACAGCATGTTCCAGCCTTTATCTTGACGAAGCTCACGAAAGCCTTCCAGAGTACATTAAAGAATCTCTCACGAAACAATCCTTGAACAAAAATAACCCAAACAACTTGCAAGTGTGTCTGTGCGCACAGAGAAGCTGAAGCAAGGCAGAGTCAGAATTCAGGATGACATGAGGCCATGTCAAAGCCAATAGTAAGAAGTTAATAATACTTGCCAATGTACAACACAATGCACATTTGTGCACCACTGCTTATAGCATCATATACTTAATCTCTCAGTGAACAACACAGTGCACATTTGTGCACCACTGCTCATAACATCGCACTCCTAGAGCAAAAAGTACATTCCACACCTCTCCCTCTCTATCTCTCTCTCTCTCTCTCTCTCATGCTTTCAAATGCACATCCCACACGGTCTATTCTTGGCTAGGCTGTTCTACTCTGTGACAGCTCCCACTGAAAGACTGCAAGTTTACAAGAAAGAAACCTTTAAGAGAAACAAGGCATATGGAGGATGTCGTACATTCAGGCTAGGATAACATAACACATCAAAGACAATTAAAATAATGGTAGTCAAGGGTCATCACACATTGTCAGACCACAAGAGTGCCTCTAGCACTACACCAACAAACAGAGAAAGAGCAGTTCTTTGTTTATGGACAGTCGCATAGTGGCTTTGACTGCACAGTAACCACCTCTTCTAGTCCCTCAAATTGTAAAGTCTGGTTGTTTCAGGTTCTACAAGCGGTTGAATGCAAAATAGTAACTTCTGCCCCTTCATCTAGTAATGCTGTAGTCTGCTTCCCTCTCGCCCCTTTAAGCTGCTGACATATTGCGTATCTTTATCAACACAGGGGACCCATCTTCATGTCATAATGAGGTTAGATCCAGATATAATCTTTTAAGGCCATGATTTTTCAAGGCATCAACCACTTGGTGTTCCTCACTCAAATCCTTGTCCTCTCTGTCTTATAAACCTGGGAAACTCTCTCTCCCGCTGGTTAACTTTTCCTCTGACTGCATTTGTCCAATGGATCACTGCCAACTCTTAAAAAATGAAAATTGACTTTTTTGAAACACATCCCATTTTCCGTTCAGGATAATGTGATGCTTTTAAAAAGAAATTGCTTTATTTAAAAGCAATTACAGATGGGGCGTGCCCAAGATGGCGCCCGAGTAGCAGTGTTCTCACGGAGCACCGCCGCCTTCATATATCAATGGGGTGGCTGTGGCAAGCTACAGGCTCCCACATTAACTGACCTCCATTGGGGACCTGTCTGCGACTGGTAGGAATATAGTACCGATTCCTACTCACCTCCGCCTCTCTCCTGGCAATGAGAAGCGACTGTCGGGCGCTGCCAGCCACGATTCCAACATGGCAGCCGCAGCGGACTACCGTCTTTGGAGAGTCGACCACGCCGCAAGCAGCACACAGAGTCTCTACTATTAAGCGGATGGCCACCCCATACAGACAAGGACGCTGACAGCACCCTCCATCCCACAGCAACTGTGTTGCCCAGGTCCCCTCAGCATTGCAGATGCATTTGTGAGGCCAATCTTGGGGACCAAGTGGTGCAGCAAATGCAGTGCTCCTGCGGACGCGGCCCTGCCCCCCCTCCCCGACGAATCATGCACTGTAGAAACTGAACGATTGGTACTGTGGAAGGAAACGAAGGGCCGAGGCTGCATCACATAAGCGTAGGGCGGAAACTGCACCAGCCTCATCAGGAGCTGATAGGCATGTGGCCTGACCAGGAAGCCACAACTGGACGATTAAGGTATGCCGCTAGTTTGAAGGTCCCTGACAAATAAAACATACCACACTAAGTGTTCCCTTGTAGAAAAGACCACAATATTCAGCGTAAACTTTCTAGGAAGGCTGATGTGGCGCCACCCATGTGTAATGACAAATTTTAGATCTCCCCTGGACCAAGGAATGTACCGTCACTTTCCCAGGGAGAGAATATCAGTTCCAAACTTATGGAATATAACATATACACAGCACTTCCTAAGGTGGGCAAACTTTCAACACTCCCCCAAAGGCAAGGCAAGAAAACAATATATACACAGACTTTGCACATCACTTGCCAGGATTAGATTAGACCAACTTCCTATAACACAATTACCTGCTAGAAGGGAATTCACCCATCCTTCTACAACAGAATACTTGGCCAAGAAGAGTCCACACCTCCTGCTACAAGGAAAAGACGAATTGGTATATCTGGGATGTATTTATTTGTAAATAGCACCACACAGTAAGCCAAATGCACCTAACATAGCAGACTCTAACATATCAATAGTATGATTGAAACACAATCAATGCAAATATATATTTAGAAATATATATGTATGGATATAAGAATCAGAAAATAAGAAGGAAAGGAAAGAATTCAGAGAAGAATCAAGAGACAGTTAGTAGCAGAGACACCTCACCTAATCCTCTATCATTTCACCCCGCTTTGCTCAAGGGGAGTCCATTGCTTGAACCGGGCGAAAGCTCTGAGGTGAGACCAGCCTCCACTCTTCCCTGACAGCACGTCTGCTCCACGGATGAACTTCCACCAGGCCAGTGTAGACTCCCCTTTTTAATACACATTCAAAACACAGCGAAGCTTCTTGCAAGCCCGCCCCCTCGTTCTCATGAGAGCCCGTACCAGCTTGCTCTAAGGTCACAGCAACGGTTGATCAGGCCTTTGCTATGGCTACGAGTCAAACCATGTACATTCCTAAGAACCAGTTCTCTCTAGTCAGAAAAATGCGAAAAACAGGAGGAAAGCAAAACATGCCCTCTTCTTCGTGCAGGCACAGCAAATGGCTTCAGCATGAAAATGGAGTTAGTTAAGCCATGCACACAGAGGAGCACCTATAATTCTCATCCACACAACTTACAAGCACCACTGTGCACACAGAAAAGTTTGAAGCAAGGCAGAATGACATTAGACCACGTCAAAGCCAATAGGTCAAAGTCATAATTCACCTAACCCAAATAACATTATACACTTAATCCCTCAGTATACAACATTGAGCACATGTGTGCACCACCACCCACAAGACTGCACCTCAACATCCCATAACTTCTATTCTTGGAAATACTATTCCACTAAAAGGCAGAAGAAAAGCAGGCATATGCAAACCCATCCTACATTAAGACTAAGGTAACATAACACACTTAAGTCAGTACAGAATGGTGGTGGTTGAGGGTCATCATAGGGTGTCAGACCACAAAAGTGGCTGATTCACTACATTGCACCCCATGACCCTCGATCATCACCATTCACATATGTCAACAGCTCTCAACTGCAAAAATGAAATCATTGCAAAGCAAATAGCAACTGTATATCATAACCATCATTGAAGCACTGCATATCTCAATTGAAAGCAAAACCATTTAAAACCACATTTCTAAAGTAATAGTCACAACTACTAAAAAGCACATGTTGAAACAGCAACTCATGTGTCGGAGTGGCTACACAAAAATACATAATTCAAAACAAATCATTACTAATAAGCAACTATGATCAAAATACTCCAGTGTAAAACTGAAAAACTCATCAAAAGTATATGATAATCACTTTAGAGCAAATAAAGACTGAATTCCCTAAATACATGCAGAAGCAATAACTCAGGTGCATCTAGAAATAGCTCACAGATATCTGGATACATGTTTAAATGAATACACAAAATAAATGAATCAAGCTTTTGAATGCTCCTAATGCCTCTAAAGGTTAAACTGGAAACTCCACTGCCAAACTCATATATTGTAGCAACAGCAAATATCTACGCCAATTGTAGCAAAGCGTCTCTATTGGTCTCCATCCCTAAAAACAAAAACAGTCCTTCTGTGTGAAAAAACACACAGCCGTCTTCCATTGCATCTGAACTTCATGTTGATAAAACAGTTCTGGCAAAGCACATCCTGTAGTTCCCTCTTTTGTTTTGTCTTCACCGTCACACAAGCAGTCACCCTGTGTGAAAGACACACAGCCTTCATGCATGTAAAGTTGGCCTCACATGAAGGAAACAGTTCCACACTTTGCTGATCCCTCTTTTCTTGGAAAGAAGCAGTCCATCATGCTCTCCGGTATATATCTGCATCTGTATCTCCTTGACAAGGGAGGACCCCATCCAGTCTGGTCAGCCACAGGCATCAGCCGCCACCGTCTGGTCTGGCGATCACTTCAGGCTTGGGGGGGTGGGGAGGGGGAAGGGGAAAGGGGGGGAGAGGGAGGGCCCCACTCACACGGGAGAAGGGAATCCCACTCACACACGGAGAACTGGGCGAATCTGAAAAAGAAACAAGCATCACTCGTCTTGCAAAAAACATTTTTCAAAAGCACACTTTTACCGTCTTGCATGTCTAAAAATATAATATTTTCATTTCTGTCTACATAGCTCTCCTCTAGCTCTGGGGAATTATCAAAGAATTCTACCAACGCTTTAGCCTCTGAATTCTTGGTAAAATCTCTCTTTTTCTTTACACAGCAAGAAGGGCTGGGACAGTCTCCTTCTCTCACTTCTCTCACTGCACCCCTCACAGGTACTGCCCCTTTCACAAATCTCTGCGGACACCAACTGGCCCCTCGCCAAACATAACAAGCAGAGACTTCTCTGCTGTCTTTAGCTCGCACCTTATCTCTTCAAGGGCGAAGTGCTCTGCACTCCTGCCAACTTTCGTCTGCTCCTATCTGCTCTGCGACTCTCCTCATGGGGGGGGGGGGGGAAACCTGCGCCTTTGCAAGCCTCCCAGACATCTATCTCCAAGAAGCTGTTTCTGTCTACTGGGGAGAGGAGCTGGGATGACCCCTCCCGTAGGAATTCCTCCTCAGACTTCACAGAAACCCTGAGCTCTTCTCAGCGTTGCTGGATGATCTCACTGCAAGCCGCCCAAACATCAATCTCAAAGACGCTTTCAAATGAAGCACCAACAATATGAAAATGCTCCCCCATTCTGTCTAGCTAACTCAAGCAAATTCTTAACTGTCATTAGTCTATCACCTTATGGGGAAAAAAAACTAAACTGCTCTTGACATATCAAAAAGAAAAAAAACATTGGCAATATCAAAAGTCACATACCAAGTCCCATGCTACTTCTGTAACAATATCTGGGACAGCATCAGTCAAAGAAGGTATGTTTGTTCAGTTAATAATAATCAACTGTCATGCGCCAAGAATTATCACTTTGCGCACAGGCTACACAATTAGGGTCACCACCTCTGCATCTGTCAAGCCCTGCATGATCTCACTGATCCCTTCACGCCCATCTGGCATTCTGTACTGCTTTAAATGAATTTCCTTTGTAACACGGGGCACCTTCACTTGGAAATCTTGTGTTTCAAACTCCACCTCAGGACCTTCTATTAAATCCTGTGCAAACTGTTTTTCTGTCTGTACATGCCACTTAATAACCATTGCAATCTCCCATAGACAAACCACATTTTCTCTAACTCTGTTCTGTCCAGTATCTTTTGGTGCGCAAAAGCGCAGCATTTGTCCAGCATCTGAATTTAAAAATGACCTTTTCTTTCCCTGCACTGTTCTGTCAAAATCATATTGTTGCATTTCTCTTTTGAAGCAAAATGTATCCTTCACTGTCATGTCTAATTTATGTCCGCAACCGGTGATCGTTAAGCCTAAAACATTAGTCTGTTTACTTTCCTGCACATTCCTTTCTGGCTGAAAAACCTCCTCAGAAGAATTAATTAAAACCATCTGTGTAGCTTGAAGTCTGACTGCATTCTCTGTTACATTTATCACATCTGAATCATTCTGGCTGGTCAAAGTAAACAGCTTCACAGCCTGGTACATGTTTAATTCTGTCTTCAAAGATATATTTTCAAACTGGGCATCAACTAGCTCTGTTTTCAACTCACTACGTTCTTTTTGCAAATGCCCACATGTTTGATGCATATTAACCAACACATTTAAAATAACACCGCTGTCTCTGTCTAAAATGTCATTAATCTCCTGCTGATTAACACCCTTCATTGCAACTCCGGAGTCTGTTATCTCGAAGGAGTCCCACGTTTCAGGGGTATGCTCTGACATCGTACATTCACTTTGCAACTGAAAACATTTTATATGCATTCCTTAACAAACACTTGAAAGGGATCCAGCCCTTTCTGCCTAACGTAGCAAGCTATTTAAAAGCACTTTTTATAAAACACATCTAAACACACACACCAATTCTAACTCAGCACAATTAGCTCACTTCACGAGCCAGCACATCATATGGGCTACCCCCATGCAAATAAATCAATTGATATCTAAGAGTCTGCTTTCAATTTCTAAAAAAAACAAAAAACATATTTCTTCCCCTTGTAAATCAACGTTCAGATCCTGCCGACTACGCCAAAAATCTAATGACAAACTTTAGATCTCGCCTGGGCCAAGGAATGAACCGTCACTTTCCCAGGGAGAGAATATCAGTTCCAAACTTATGGAATATAACATATACACAGCACTTCCTAAGGTGGGCAAACTTTCAACACTCCCCCAAAGGCAAGGCAAGAAAACAATACATACACAGACTTTGCACATCACTTGCCAGGATTATATTAGACCAACTTCCTATAACACAATTACCTGCTAGAAGGGAATTCACTCATCCTTCTACAACAGAATACTTGGCCAAGAAGAGTCCACACTTCCTGCTACAAGGAAAAGGCGAATTGGTATATCTGGGATGTATTTATTTGTAAATAGCACCACACAGTAAGCCAAATGCACCTAACATAGCAGACTCTAACATATCAATAGTATGATTGAAACACAATCAATGCAAATATATATTTAGAAATATATATGTATGGATATAAGAATCAGAAAATAAGAAGGAAAGGAAAGAATTCAGAGAAGAATCAAGAGACAGTTAGTAGCAGAGACACCTCACCTAATGCTCCATCATTTCACCCCGCTTTGCTCAAGGGGTGTCCATTGCTTGAACCGGGCGAAAGCTCGGAGGTGAGACCAGCCTCCACTCTTCCGTGACAGCACGTCTGCTCCACGGATGAAATTCCACCAGGCCAGTGTAGACTCCCCTTTTTAATACACATTCAAAACACAGCGAAGCTTCTAGCAAGCCCGCCCCCTCGTTCTCATGTGAGCCCGTACCAGCTTGCTCTAAGGTCACAGCAACGGTTGATCAGGCCTTTGCTATGGCTACGAGTCAAACCATGTACATTCCTCTGATAAGAACCAGTTCTCTCTAGTCAGAAAAATGCGAAAAACAGGAGGAAAGCAAAACATGCCCTCTTCTTCGTGCAGGCACAGAAAATTGCTTCAGCATGAAAATGGAGTTAGTTAAGCTATGCACACAGAGGAGCACCTATAATTCTCATCCACACAACTTACAAGCACCACTGTGCACACAGAAAAGTTTGAAGCAAGGTAAAGTCAGAAGGCAGAATGACATTAGACCACGTCAAAGCCAATAGGTCAAAGTGATAATTCACCTAACCCAAATAACATTATACACTTATTCTCTCAGTATACAACATTGAGCACATGTGTGCACCACCACCCACAAGACTGCTCCTCAACATACCATACCTTCTATTCTTGGAAAGACTATTCCACTAAAAGGCAGAAGAAAAGCAGGCATATGCAAACCCATCCTACATTAAGACTAAGGTAACATAACACACTTAAGTCAGTACAGAATGGTGGTGGTTGAGGGTCATCATAGGGTGGCAGACCACAAAAGTGGCTCATTCACTACACCATGACCCCTGAATTGCCAGAGTCGTCCCACCGCCTCAGGATAGGGTATATCTGGCTGGGACTCAGCTGAGAGCATTATTTGGGGTGCATGCTCAGTATGGCTGTCTGACATCGATGAATGCGTATCTCACTGAAGGGACGAACAGTCTTGGGGCCTAGAGGACACACCAAATCGAGGCGAGTTTGATGTGCGCCTGCAGCTCTAGAGATCCACAACACTGGGGTGCCACCTACTACGCTCACCCTACAAAGTGATATCCTGCTCTATCTGGGGCCACCCTAGGGCCCACATCATGCTCATTGGAGTCTCACCTAGTACCTAAACATGCTCACTTGGAAGGATCCTCATATTAAGATTTGACATAATTCTTGGGCTTTGAAGCAGACTCACCCAAAACTGCTGTAAATTGGTTCCCCATTGTTAATACCTCTCACAGCATGCATAGTGGAGGAGTTGTGCACAGTGATGAGAGCATCGCTGAAGGGACATCTCTGTGTTGGGGGCATTAGCGCTGGTCCCTTTTTCATCTCACCTTGCATATGGCCCACTTGGGAAACTCTGTAAAAGGCAGGGCCCCTGTCGCTAAGCAAACTACAACCCCAGACCAGAGGTCGCAACTGCTGTCCCCAACACTAGGACTCATACTCACCTGAACTGGAGATACTACACTGGTCTACTGTGTCCTCTAACCGCGGAAGCAAAAAAGATAAATGTTCACTAAATCTCCCACAAAGAAGCCAGACCACAGCCGGGGCACCTCATCGCCTACACCTGACCTCACCACACCACCCGATGTGGGCCCCCTGAGGAGGACACACCAGTCACTCATGCATTCTTGGAAAGCCTCTTTTGTGCCCTTTGAGAAGACCTAGCAGCCTTGAAATGGGACATAGTGACAGACGTCAAAGACATCGAGAGGGATATTGGATAGTTGGGCCAGATGGTCAATACCCTGGAACTGGCCAGTGACTCATGTAAAGAGGAATTGGACAATCACAGCGGTGAGGTGCCAGAATTGAGGGACAAGAATACTGAACTCCATTAACAGTTGAAGGATCTTGAAAATAGATCCCAACGTTCCAATATTCGTATCCAGGGAACTCCACAACAAGCCGATTTTGGGAAACCAGGTATACTATGTCACCCACCTACTTTGCCAAATAGCCCCAGACCTCGGGGAACAAGACATTTTGCTAGGCTGCACTCACAGGGCAGGCCATTCAGCCAAGTCTCCTGGTATGCCAAGGGATATACTTACTTGTCTTCACTCCTATTGGCAGAAATAAGCCATTATGGTAGCAGTGTGTGACAGAAATGCCAATGAGTTTGAGGGAGCAAAAGTATGGCGGTACCAGGATCTTTCCCCATAACACTAGTGCCCCAGAACACTTCAGCCTATAACCAACTTTGTTGGAAATGCCCCTTTTTAGGGTGCTTTCCCTTGACTTTCTGCTTTTTTCCCTCCGGTTTTCCGCTGATCTATGTGCTAGCCTTAGAACTTTGTGTGCTTTTGACAATGCCATTCAATCAATCAGGACATTTGTAAAGCGCGCTACTCACCCGAGAGGGTCTCAAGATGCCTCAGGGAAATGCTGCTACTGCTCGAACAGCCAGGTCTTGAGTAGCCTCCTGAAACTTAGTAGGTCTTCGGTCTGCCGTAGGAGGATGGGGAGGGTGTTCCAGGTCTTGGCGGCGAGGTGGGAGAATGATCTGCTGCTGGTGGTCGCTCTTCGGATGCGGGGGACGGTGGCGAGGGCGAGGTTGGTGGAGCGGAGCTGGCGGTTTGGGGTGTAGAAGGTGAGTCGTTTGTTGAGGTATGCTGGTCCGGTGTTGTGAAGTGCCTTGTGTATGTGGGTGAGGAGCTTGAAGGTGATCCGCTTGTTGATGGGAAGCCAGTGCAGGTCTCTCAGGTGAGGTGTGATGTGGCTGTGGCGAGGTATGTCGAGGAGGTGTGCAGAGGCATTCTGTATGCGTTGCAGTCGTTTCAGTAGTTTGGCCGGGGCTCCTGCATAGAAGGCGTTTCCGTAGTCCAGTCTGCTGCTGACGAGGGCCTGGGTGACAGTTCTTCTAGTGTCAGTAGGTATCCATCTGTAGATCTTTCGAAGCATGCAGAGGGTGTTGAAACAGGAGGATGAGATGGCGTTGACTTGCTTGGTCATGGAGAGTGTTGAATCGAGGATGAGTCCCAGGTTGCGTGCGTGGTCAGTGGGTGTCGGTGCTGCTCCCAGGGCTGTCGGACACCAGGAGTCGTCCCAGGCAGATGGGGTGGAGCCGAGGATGAGGACCTCTGTCTTGTCCGAGTTCAGCTTCAGACGGCTGTTCTTCATTCGGCGATGGCTTTCATTCCTTCGTGGAGATTGGTTTTGGCGGTGAGAGTCCTTGGTGAGGGAGTGGATCAGTTGTGTGTCGTCGGCATAGGAGACGATCTTGACGTCGTGGCGACCTGGGCGGGTGGTGCCATGTAGATTTTGAACACCATTCGGCTGAGGGAGGATCCTTGGGGTACGCCGCAGATGATCTTGGCCAGTGACATAGCGCTGTGCTTGCCATATATATACTGGTGATTGGTGTATACATGATTGGCTGATTTGAGTTAGCTGTAAGTTTCATGTTTAGGGGTAACATATATACCTAAGGCATGTAACTCACATGCTCCTCCATGTGCCTGCAGCACTGGTTGTGCCCCCCATGGAGGTAGCTCTTCAAACAGGCCACAGGTTTGCCTTGGCGAGGCATGTATGTGCAGGTTACTGTTACTGGGCTTGGCATTTAAAAAGCTACTTGTCAAGATTCGGCATGTTTCACGCTACATCGTGGTACTCCATGGGGGCAGGGTGTGGTGTTGGGAAGAGGCAGGACATATGCGCATGTGCGCTACATGGTCTGGTAGTGAATGGCACCGGATGGTGTGTTCACTATGGTGGGCCCTGCTTCTCGCATTGATTGACATGGGGGAATCAGTGGAAAGGCTATTGTGTGGTAATTCCTATGTACAGAAGAGTAGTAGTATAGTACTTGATATAGATGAGTTAGTAATGGAAAATCATCTCCGGTGGTTCGAGTGAATTCGACATTACTAATGTGGAAATGCTACTTTGGGAAAGTGGGCATTTCTGTGCTTGTGGCCCTTTGTGCCTGTCAGCCTGTCTCCAATCAACATCTGGGTGCTACAGGGACAGCTACATCTGTGCATTCCTGATAGACAGACATAAACTAGGGGCTCATGGCAAATTGTAGACCTCTGACTCTGAGGGGGCCATCCTGGGACGGATACGAGGGGGTGGAATATACACCTGCATTTCAAGGGGGAGGATTCTGGCCCCACTTAAGATATTGAACACGCCTCCCAGGGTAGGGTGGCAGGCAGGATAACATTTAGAGAGGGTCTATGCATTTCATAGTTGCCTTTTGAACTGATCTCATCTTCAAAGGTCATTGTGGGTGTAACTACTGGGGCTCAGCCCTCAGAACTTATAGACACTTTTGGGATTGGAACCACACTATGCTGGTTCGATGCTGGGACATCAACAAGAGGAACCATTGGGGCAGGAGAGACTACGAATGGATTATCCAGAGACTTGTGGTGACCTGGGGCTTGTCGTGCTCCAGGAAGGGGACTATCACTTGGTAGATTTTGCCTGGATGTTGCTGGCCTGCAGCTAATTGCCAACTGTTGCGGCCCGGGTCCTGAAGCACTCTCCAAGGGCCAGTTGGCTGGCATCCTGTCCACGAGATCCCAGGGACAGAAATTATCTCTCCATTTTCACAACATCATAAGGACTGCGCAGGATGCGGAGGAAACTGGTGGAAGTGATCATCGGTTGGGACAAGGACCATCCCAACGTACACTGTAATAACACTGTGCAGTGGTGTGTGCTTGTAAAGATAAGCAGCACACCTGCAGTGTCAGAACATGAGGAGTTTGGGGAGTGCTGGGAAAGTTTGCCAATCCAGAGGGACCGTGCTTGCAACCCGAAACCAGTGCTAACTTGCACTCCATAATGTGTGGTGTCTGAGGGGTGTTAGAGGATGTTTGCTGGGCCCGTGGGACCCAAGCTGGAAGCCTAGACTCTCTCCGACCTCCAGATCGGGAGGACAACAGTGCCTGGCATTCCGGCCTCCGTCCAAGATCACCGGCTCCTTCTCCCAAGACCCACCCCACAAGGTAATCTTTTGTTGAGAATATCGCGACTGGACCTCAGAGGTCTCGTTGTGCCTTGTGTGCACCTCTGACTGGCAGCCTGGAGCAACTGCAGCTGGCACCTCCAACTGAGGGAAACAGTTCTCCAATTTGAAAGTGTGCCAGCTTCCGATGTCACAGTCTTTTGCCCATGGGGGGATAGTGATCCCACGCCTGTGAAGGTGCCGCTGGGTGCCTGCAAGCTTAATCTGGAGGGACAAAACCAATTAACTGTTTCCTTCCACTTTAGGTGGTCCCAACAATCTACTCAAAGTGTCGGCAGTGGGTGCAATGTGTATCGTTGGCTGGTGTAGTTTGAGTGGCTGAAGGGCTAAGTCACAAGGCATAGTCAAAACCTGTGATTTCTTGACCATTACAACTGTACTTGGTATGCAGCATTGGGAGTGTCATGTTTTAGGCTAATGTGATAGCGGGAAAGTGGAATACCTCTGAACCGCTTGCACATATGTTTCAGTCGCTTTTGATGTGGAAGGGTTTGCTTGGATCATTAAAACCTCGAGGAAGTACACACATCGGTTTATGTTGCTTATGAGGCTGATGGGATAACGGGCAAGTGAATACCTATGACTAGTATATATATGTTCATGCTGTTCTGCTGCAAATAGGAGAGTTCGACAATTGCAAATAACTGTAAAGCATATATCCAATGTGTATGTCGTGTTGATTTCAATGTGTGTGTAATACAAAGACCAGTGGTTTATACATACGGTGTGGAGTCTTTTTGTAGTATACTCCATGTGTTGCGAGGGTGGTGTTTTGCCAAACCTTTACACTTTGACCCTGAGGATAAGCCTGACTGCTTTGAACTAAGTTACCTAAGGGTGAGCACAGGTTATCGGACAAGTTTATCGTATTCATCCTATCTAGCACGGTGGATTCTTTCTGGCTTCAATGCATCCCAGCCAGTCAAAAAACGCTGGGTCTAACAGACTTCTTGTGGGAAAACCAACATAATGCCAAAATGACTGTACTAGCTACACAATCTATGGGAACCCTTGGAAATGGAAAAACTGACGGCGATGGTGGCTCGCACCTTGCCACGCTTTGACAGAACCTAAGGGGTCTGTATACGGTTTCTTTCTATTAGTAGTAATAATAATAATACTGGAGGTTATATAGCACAAACAGCTACCTCAAACAGAGGTGTCCCGGCGCTCTAACAGCAGGCATTACACGCAAGGAGGTTTAGGAACTGAAACCCAAGCCTAGTCAAGCCTAAAGAGCCATGTCTTCAGCGGTTTTCTGAAACAGGTCTCTGAATCAGCTTGGCGGAGGTTCCCATGCAGGGCATTCCACATTTTGGCCGTTCTCACAGCGAACGCTCTACCACCCAGACGGGCTTTCGCAAAGCGGGGAGTACAAAGCTAATTTTGGGGAATTTGACGTCAGAGACAAATTTTGCTTATAACAGCAGAGTCTTTGTTTAAGATAACCGGGACATTTTCCCTTCAGAGCCCTTAAGGCCAGAGTCATGGCCTTGAATTAGATTCTTTTGGCTACTGGGAGCCAATGAAGCCCATGTAAGTGTGGAGGGACATGATGCCGAAAAGGTATGCGTCTGATCAGTCTCGCAGCCGCATTCTGTACCATCTGGAGGCATCTGATCGAATATTTAGGAAGGCCGAGGTATAAGCCATTTGCGTAGTCTAGCCTAGATGTCACTGTGGCATGGACTACGAATTTACGGCAATCTTCTGGCAGGAAATGTATTAATTTCCGGAGGTTTCTCAATTTGCTGAAGCAAATAGCGGAGACCTGCTGAATTTGAGCCGAAAAGGAAAGATCAGCCTCTCATCTCACACCTAAATTTTTTATATTAGTGGCGGGGGAGGGCGGTGGGCCCATTTCTGATGGCCACCACAAATCTGGAGCTGGCACTGCGCCCTTTCCGAAGAACAGCACCTGTTTTTCCCGCATTGAGTTTTAGTTTGTTTTTATTCATCCATAATGCTATGTTTCTCAGACACCCTTTAAAATTCTTGAAAGCATCTACCGTCCGCTCTTGAAAAGGGAAAACCAACTGGGTATAGTCAATGTAGGAGATCACCTTCACTCCTCAGTTGGGAATCAAAGAGAAAAGAGGAGCGGGATACAGATTAAAGCGTAGAGGGCTCAGCGCTGAGCCTTGAGGGACACCACACCAAAGGTGTTTAGGTTTTGATTCAGATGGTTGTAGGGCGACTCCCTGAGTACGACCGCACAGATATGATTTCAGCCAGGCCAGCACCTTCCCCCAAAACCCGTGTCTTGTAGTCTCTGAACCAGCATGGCATGATCAACAGTGTGAATGCTGCAGACAGATCCAGGAGCACCAGCAACGCTGATGCCCCTGAATCTAGCGACCCTCTCACTGACTCAGCCACCTCGAGGGGAGCGGTCTCTGTGCTGAAACCCGCCCGGAAACCGGATTGCGTGTCATGCAAAGATCCATTGCTCTCGATAAGGTTAGTCAGTTGGCACTGGACCAACTTCTCTAACATTTTTCCCGGAGCGGGCAGCAGTGAGATTGGTCTGAGATTATTGAGATCTCCTGGGTCACCATTTGGTTTTTTTCTCAGGGGGAAAAGGGTAGCGTGTTTACACTTGTCTGGAAAAACGCTGGTTTCAAGGGAAGAGTTCCAGGTATGAGATAGCGCACCAGTAAGAGAATGAGACAACACTTTCCAAAGTTTAAGGAGGGCATGCATCATCTGGGGCGCCTGATCTACATTTTTGAATTTCTGCCAATGCATCTTGGTGCAAAATTGGTATGAAATTTATGAACGGAGGAACCTCCGCAACTCCCAATGGTGTATCTTATTTCTCCGTTCCCTCTGGTGTCGAGAAGGAGTCATAAACCTTTGAAATTTTATTTTCTAAGAAACTTGCAATTTTTTCACACAAAGCTGGGGACGGTTGCACTTCAGTCTCTAATGCTTTAGGCTTATAAAAGATCTGGACCACCTTAAAAACCTGTTTACTGGAGTGATCTGCCTTGTGGATACTCGAGACAAAATAATTCCTCCTGGCTACTTTAAGCGACTTATGTAAATCTTTCAATGCATTTTTATAGATTACTTTTGCTAGTTCGCAGTAGCTCGCTCTCCACTGGCGTTCTAGTCATTTGCACCTGGTTTTTGCTTCATGAAGTGAGTCGGAGAACCAAGATGCGGAGGGGAACAGTCTAAGGGACTTCACCACTCTGGCCGGAGCAACGGACTCCACAGCAGCGGAGATCCATTGATTTACAGCGAGGGCATCTGCATTGGGGTCTGAAGATAGAGATGGGTAATTATCTTGTAGAATTGGGCTTAGAGATGCTGCGGTCAGATTTTTCCAATTTCTTTTTATAATGGAGTGCTTGCCCTTGTCCCTTGGCCTTGCCTGGCTAATGAGTTCAGGGAGCTGACCTGCCCAGCATATCTACAAGTACTCTGCCTCATACAGGCGGCTCATACTGCCAAATGAAACATAAATATGACACTTACAAGTAAATCCCCTCCTCCCCGCGACCTGGTCGTATTCCACCTTTATCATCATGAGCCGTCGAGCAATCTATCTCCTCTCCTCCTTGGCCCTACTCCCTACCCTCCTCACCTCCTAGCTTTTCTATAACCCACTCTCCATTTGTTGTTGCCATCTACTCCCTATTGTCCCCCACAAGATGACTTTGGATGTAGGTGGGATGTTTATTGTATTATGTCTTGACTCATATAAACCAGATTTAAACCTAAAAGTAATTACAAACGTTGTGGTCTGCTGACCCCAGCAGGCCGCCATGCCGGTGATGACTGTGATTCTTAACGGGTCGCAAACTGCAAACTATCTCATTAATATTCATGAGGTAAGTCAATTTACGAGTTACGACCTACTAGGAATCAATAATTTTGAAATAAGAGTATCATACATTAGGAATAGCCATTTCCTAATTGCAATTCAGAGAAAATCACAATTTGGAAACATTATTCCCAATGTTAGTGCATTTGGCCATTAGAGTGTAAGCAACATGTCATTGCTATATCCATAGTTTATTTAGCACACAGTCACCTGCCCTGCTAATTTGTCACTTGGTTTGAGTTTAAACAGTTCGCTGGGTGTGTGAGAGCTCTAGTTCCACCAAGGGAACTTCCCCCCTCCCTATTCTTCCCTTGACTATATCAGGGAGCAAGTGAAGTACCAGCTTGTCCTCACTTGTCATTCACTCCCTTGGTATCTCTTCTACGTGCCAGAGGAACTTTGTACCCTGTTTTGTACACAGTCTTTTGGGGCTTGCACACTGGACCTCGTTAAACCAGCTCACCATGTCCCCCCTCTTGTAACACGAAAAATAGTGTGCAGCAGGGAAGATTACAATTGAAACATATATACAAAGACTTGATGGGCCTCCCCAGTGGCTCAATTCACAAACAATATGATGGTCAGGCTCTTCATGGTAGACACTTCTCAAGGCTTCTGGCAGATCAGAAGGGGAGGGGACCTCAGCAAACGGTCCAGTGAGTTGTGTCCCTATGCTTTATCAGTTTATCTCCTGTTCTTGCAGAACTCCGGCTACCACAAGAAAAAGTAGGCCAGGCACTCTCAGATGCTGTTTTGGGGTCCTGCAGTTAAACCTCATCAGATGTCAGAGCTCCATGAAATACTATTCAGTCTACATTTCGAGGTACCTGCAAAAACAAAAGAGACAGGTCGTTGATCGCGTGCACCTTGGTCAGGGCATAGCACAACACTAGGAACAGGGTGAGGCACCGTGAGTTGTAGCATGTATGTGAACAAGGCACAATGAGAGTGAGCTTGATAAACTAACAAAGCATGCCACCCAAAACCAGAGACTACAGACATTAATAAATTGTGCATACCACATGAAAACCAAGACACAGGGCGCGATTCAGAGTTTGGAGGACGGAAGTTTGGCAGTCGGGGAGATGGAGGATCCTATGTCCTCCACCAAAACGGACTACCTTCCATAAGATCACCATCGGCCCAGTGCTGATCTGTACCTTCTGATTTTTCCGAAGGTGCAAAACGTTTGGTGGACAGCTGCTGTCAGTTTAGATGGCAGTTCAATAAGCTTTTTGTTTTTCAAGAACAAACTTCCAAAGTGATAAAACAAATAGTTACTGATCCCCATACTGAGGGTGTTTTTTTACTGGGTGTGGGGATCATTGTTATTTGTTCTGACTGTGACCACAAGATTTTTCCTGGAGGGGTCACGGACAGAAAAATAACAGCCATTAGAATGTGCTCTAAATTCTGATGACTTTACTCCCTACTCTGCCGTGCCGTTGGAGTACGTTTTCCGAGGGCAGAGCCAGCGGGGGGCACTGCCATCTGAAAAATGGCAGTCTGTCCAACCCAGAATTCAGAGGGTAGACCAAGGGTTTGGTGGAGAGTACTCGGTTACTTTTGTGATGGAGTAGCCTGAATGTAGGGCTCTAAATCAAGCCCTAAACAAACAAGCAGAGCTCCAGCCATGGAGTGTGGGCCTGCAGGGGCCGGGCACCTCATAAACTGGTTGCCCGGTTAATGCAACTGGCAACAGCACTGTGAAGCAAAAGTCAAACGATCTTTCCAGTGTTCATATGTTCAATGAAACCGCTTCTGAATGATTACCTAGCGAAACTAGCCGGATGTGGGTAATAATCATGAAATGGTATGAGTCCCTGTAATGTATGAATTAATTAAATGCATGTTTTATTTGTCAACTTTTCTTACTTTTGATTTGATTTCGTTTCAAGATTTCTACAGCACGCGAATGCCCTTAGGCATCTTGGTGCTGACATTCATCTGGTTCTAAACTGTTAAAAGTGGCTGGGGAAGCCAGAGAGTAAGAGGGAACATCCAGGATTTTAATTCCCTCCAGAAACTCGCCAGATTTGCCTGGCTCTTGAGGTGCATTTAAATGGGCCTCTGTAACAAAAATGTTATTTCACAATTTTTTAAAAATGTTTTCTTCATAAAATACTTATCACCCCTGATCCATTTTTTTAGATCATGGACCCTTTGGGCTCTTCCATCATCTTAGTCCTTTGAAGTGGACTTAAGATGTGATGAATAGCTTTCAAGCAAATAATTACATCATGTCGACTCTAAGGCTGGTACATTGGCACAGGAAGAACTGCAAAGGCATTGAGAAATTGACACAGGGGCACTAACAATGACACTGGCACTGACAAAGAACTAACACTGTCCCTCGTGCACTGCCACAGGAGCGCCAACACTGGTATGGCGACATTGGCATGGCTAGAAGGATAAAGGGACACTAGCAAGCCAATAATAAGTGGACACACACAGGTGCACTGGTAAATGAGGGCTGTCACTAGGATACTGACACAGGCAAATCAATAGTGACAATAGCATATTGGCACAGGATTCATTGCAACAGAAGCATCAATATCTACATGTGAACAACGACAATGGAAATCTGCCATAGGGTACAGACATCCACCCTGGGATCCTGGCACAGTGCACTTTCACTGGGACACTGACACGGGGATTTTAGCACATAAGAATACTGAAAGTGAGATAATGATACTATGATAGTGAAACAACATAGAGACACTGATGCAGGGACACTGTCTGGGGAGACACAGCACTATTGTACTGACTGTCATTGCTGACGCAAAGACAATGACATGGAAACACTGGGGACACTGCCACTGAGACAGGGACATTTGAACAATGACACAGGAGCAGCAACGCTGGCATGAGAATGTCAACTTAGGATGAGCATTCTAGCATTTTTCAGTACCTTCTCTCATGTGATGTGCATAAATAATTTTCTGCAATTGACTTAAAACTCCAAATCTTGTTGGCTCATAGCAGCCACACAACACATAGACCCAACCTTGTACAAATCTCACTAAGTACCACTTATCCTCAAATTATACAATACACATTTGAGCTCCTGCTCATTAACGTTCGTTCTGCAGTACAACACGCACCGAATATAGTAAAGCTTATCATCTCTTCGCCTATGCCAAGCTTGATACCCATTTCATCACAGAAATATGGTGTGCCCCAAATCCTCGCACATTTCAGAGGTTCTTCTTCCACAGGCTATAGAATCAATTGTGTGGATCATGCACATAAAAGTCCATCTTTTTGTGCACCCTCAGCAAGCAAGTAACACTCAGCTTCATGGAGCTGATGAGATGCCATTTGCCATCCTCTGCAACTCATGTCTCCACCTGTCATCTTATCTACAGGCCTACCACATAGAACAAGGACTTCAATAATGAATTCTGAGACATCCTTGCTACCTCGACCATTCGGCATGCTCACACTACTTTCTTTGGTGACTTCAATCTCATAGACAAGACAGGATCAAAGAACTCATGAGACCCCCTGCTGAAGCTCATCGACACACTCAAGGTGGTACAGCATGTCATGCATCCAACACATTCTGAAGGCTACATCCTTAAACTTGTCTTCTCCCCAGTACCAACAATCCAGTGGAAACCACCCATACCCCATAACAGGACCAACCATGTCACCATCCCTATATCCCTGCTCAGCCAGCATCCTACCAATAAACCAAGAACAACTCAAAAGAGAAGATCTAACCTTTGCATCCTTCTAAGACTGTTCCATAGACAACTGAATGTTTGTATTTGTCTCTTAGCCTACCAACTCCATGTTGAATACAAACACCCTTCTAAACAACTTCAACTATTTTTTGGGAACTAAGTAACCATACATGTTCTAGTTAAAACATACAAGTACGAACCAAACCCTTCAGCACCCTGATGCTCTAAAGAACTTGCTAACAATAAACAATCAATGGGCAGAAAGGAAAGAAAATTGAAGTAAAACAGAACTCCTGATGATCTTGTGACACTGACGTTCCTCCATGCAACACACAGACAGCTCAGCAGATCACCTAGAGCATAGGACTACACCAACACCATGAATGAAGCCACTAAGAGAAGCAGGACATTTTTCAATACAATCAAGCACTGCGCCAACCCCATACCAGGCCCACCTATTCCTCAGAAAAGTATAATGCCATCAACCTCTTCTTTAAAGAAAAATATTACATCCAAACACACATCAACATCACCAACCTTTCCTCATCTCTTATGCCCACTGCTTCACTTAGAATCCTACAATGGTCATTATTCTAAGTTCTATCTCTTGGTGATCTTGCCCAAATACTTAACTGCCTCCAAGGCACTTCATATGAAGATGTTTTACTCTCGTCCTTCATCCAAGCTCTCTCTGGAAATAGGTTCTCAGCCCTACTTAACAATTGTCAATTCCTCTCTCATTCAAGGCATCTTACCAGAATCTCTTATGACAGGCTAGACCTTCCTATTGCTAAAAAAAACACACTTCCCCTGATGACCTTGCTAACTACCGGCTCATCACTCAGCAACCATTCATCTGCGAAATCATTGAAAAAGCAGTCTATGGTCATTTCCAAGATCACATTAATGCTAACCATCTGCTACAGTACCAACAGTCTGGCTTCAAATCATGCAGCAGCTTGCAGAGTGCTACATTGCACATCATAGATTATGCCCTTCTAACCACAGATGAAGATGTTTTGCCTTCTGATAATGCTGAATCTCTCAGCTCCTTTTGACAGTTGACCATCCTACACTCATACACACATACGCATTAGGATTTACCTACAAAGTCCTTCACTGATTCTATTTCTACCTTTCCAACCAACATCAGTTCATTCAGATCGGCACCTCCAGGTCCCAAAAGATCCCCTGTCATCTTCAAACACTGTACTGAGCCACTTGGTGCTCTACTCACAGATAGCATGAAGATTCACTAAAATGCTTATATTCACTCAATTTGAAACCCTCCTCTGCCTCGTACATTGAATACTTCAAACACTGCCTGAACATCATACAGACCTGAATGCCTAGCTCAACCCAACCAAGACAGAATTTCTATTATTTTTCAAGAATAAGAAACAGTATAAACCTGGCTGAATGACAATTGACCTTGACAGCTTCGAACCCCAACTTTCGCCAAATAACAATTCACTTGAATTCTCCTTAGACATCAATATCACCGTCAAGGAATATATTGCCCAAAAATAAACACAAATGGCCTGGTAGTAGATTTCTCTTCTAAAGAAAGTAAAGCTGTCCTACTTCTGAACTGTTGTTCAAGCTGTACTCTCACATCCAGATGGTGGTAACACCCTTCACAATGGCCTACCAGAAACAACACTGGTGCCCATTTAGGACAACCTACACACCACAGCACATCTCATACAAGGACTGAAGAAATCTAATCACATCACCATTAATGTTAAGTCAAATGTTTCTCCTCTGTGTGCAGCAGTGTAAGATCTCTGTGTCTATGTGCACCAAGCAAATAATCATGCATGCAAGTGTTGTGCTCAGTTATGTAAATCTGTGGCAGTCACTGTAGGAGAGTAGGGTCTGCAATCCTATGATCACCCAGATTTTTTGCTTTTGCTTCATTGGTTTACGACTTTCTCCGGCTGTGGGCCTGCCAATCAGACCCACAGCCTAGCTGTTCTCTCTCGAAATTAACACACATGTACATTAGGTGCATCCACTAATTGGAACTGGGCCGCCTTGTCAGTCCCTGTCTCAGCATACCACAGGTATCCAGGGCATCGGTGTATCCAGGGCCTACCAGGGGCTGAAGCATGTATTATGCCACCCCTGGAATGGCCGCCCAAATCTGACACAACTGGCTGCACGACAGCTGGGGCCACGTGGTGTAATCACCCGTTGCTGTAGGTGTAGTATTCCTACACCTAAACCCTAAAATGGACACATGGATTCCTATCAGTCACTCCTATAGCAGGCCTTATCGATCCTGAAGGCAGAGTGCAGGGAATCATGTGGGACGGTGCTCTGGCGCGAGCTGAGCCCATCGACGGCTTGCGGAACCAAGTCCTAATAGCCGTTCCATGGTGACGCGGGCCAACTACTTTTAATGCATTATAATCCTTGCGGTTATTTGCTAACTTTGGCCTCACATCACCTACACATGTCGAGTAAGGTGTCATACGAATGGGAATACGAACCCCTCGCCAGTCCTGGTGACGGGGTTAGCATTCCCCCCTTTTAGAGGGACACGACATGGAAGTAACCTTGAACCCCGGTTAAAGTTGACTCAAGCCTCAGCATCACAAAATGGATGCTGCCACCAGACACAAGTCTGACCTCCTGCTGCTGGGAGACCTTCCAGCAAGGGGAGCTTGGACAAAGGGTTTCCTGTCGAGGGCGGTGTTAGCACCATCCCAGACAGGGTTTGTGTATCCCAGGTAGGCAGGGCTGAAAGGAAGGTGATTGCAAGTGGCACCCCGGTGCTCACTGTGCATAGCCCGGCTCAAACCAGTTTCGGGGGCACACCAGCCCCTGAGCTGGCGCGAAGCCGGACAAAGGATAGGGGTGTAACCACCCCCCTCCTGGCTCCACCCATAGGTAGAACCTAGTCACGGGCCAGCCCCTTTTCTTAGAATAAAGGTAGGAGCGAGTCCCCTTCCCAAATTGGATAATCAGATAATCGGATAACTCCGAATCACGAACCACTTTCCACGAAAGGAACTCTTGACTATTTCTGAAGACTCTCCCTTGTGGCTAAGGAGTAGCCACCCTGCACCAGCAGGCACCACCTAAGCGCTTGCGGTTTGCTGTACGTCTCCTACGGATCAAGACTGCCCAGCTCGACGAGACCCGAGTTCCGTGCCATCTCTGACCTTTTACCTACCTCATCAGCCCAGCTGAGAGTCATAGGTGTGACGAGACCTGCGGGACCGGCTATCTTCAGAACCTGCACGACGCTTATCTAGCACGCCCACCGAGGGACCCTCGAGTGAGTGCACCTAGGGTTTGAGAAGCCCTAAACCCTGAGCAGCTCCAGCATCGAAGTCTGTCTCCCCAGCATCCACGAGATCTGCGTGGGGGCCCTTCCGCTTCTTGCTGTTCCCAGCGTTGTCCGACCACTTGCCGACCGGCTTGTGGCCCTCTTCACGACGCTCCAAGATTATTTGCATCCCCGGTCTGGTTGCTCCAGACTGGCTCTTGCTCCCCTTCAACAGAGGAGTACCACGGACCCTCCTGGTCCACTCCCGACGCCATCTTGACTCCCCCGCTTGGGTTGCCACTGCCAAGATCCGCTGCCCCTTCCTGGGCCCAGCATCATCGACAGCAGACACCTTCGTGGGACAGCTCGCCCTCCATCCTGGTCGCCGCCGCGCCTCCTGGTCCGAGGAACAGCCGAGTCCGACGTCACCCACTCACCTGGTCGAGGTGACTTCAGCCGGTACCCCCCTGGTACCCACACGATCGCTGGCTAGCGGTTGAGAACTGAGTCCCCTCTGCTTTCAGGTTTCCTTCATCACCGATCCAGGCTTGGATCGCTCTGAACATCGTCACTGGTCGCCTGCCAGCAACTTCTTCTTTCAGGCTCCTGAGACTACACGAGGACTCCCGACATCTTGCCGAACTTCACGCAGCCGCAGCCTCCGGGCTAGGTAACTCGAGCATCTCGGTGCTCCATCGCAGGTTCGCTCTACAAGTGTCCAGTTCCTTTTTCGTTTAGTCCCACTGATCGGAACACTCCGGAATCAGTACCTCCAGACTCTAACCATTCGCATTTCACTGTTAGTGTAGATGGTTTCTCGTGCCCCTCGGGCATTTGTGTAAATTGTGCAACTGAAGTATTTTCCTAAGAGTTTTGTAGTGTGCTTAGCTCCCTGACTCATAAAGAGCCAGGGTAGTCTTGTTATAAATAAATATCCTTTTATTTTCATAACAACTTGTGTGGTGTCCTTTCACTTGGTGTTCAAGGGGTATATGTGATGGTAAACAGCTGGCTTAACACGCCCTCTAGAGTTTAGCCTAAGACTGCTCGTATCCACGCTACTAGGATAGCTGGTCTATAAGGTTGACTTACAACCAATCATCAATAAGGGTCGTTTGGAATGATACACAGTGATCACTAGAATAGTGAGCACTACATATCAGGCCAACTTCTCACATTGGTGAGCAGCGGTTGGGATTTGAGCTTGCTGTTGTTTTACCACACACGTATCCTAAGAATATCGCAGTGAAAGATCACATAAGTACCCAGGTACATATAACTTAACTTAGAATACTCCGAGTTCTACTGAACCGGCTGTTGTAGTGTAACAGGGCTTAGCACACCCTGACTACAACTCTTAGCAAGGGATCAGTAGGTAAACACATAGTGTAGGTAGGTGCATCACTTACACCTCACTAGAAAAGCATGTCGGTCCACGGAGAGTCTTCGCAGACTCCCTTAGTGGTCAGTGACCCTCCACAGGTCGTGTCACGATATGCAACTCTTAGCTTCAAGGAGATGAGACAACTGTGTGCCTCCAGGAAGCTAAACCAGGGTTCTAACCCTACCATCGCAATACTGATAGGTCTCTTAGAGGCGTACGATGCTAGGAGGTCCTCTAACCCAGGTCCCCCCAGTGCAGATGGGAACATGCCTCCCTTAGAGGGAACCCTCGGTGACCCAGACCTCGACCTCCACACAGAGGAGGAGGACGAGGACGAGTTATCGGGAGACGAGGCAGACAAAGGTCCAGTGGTAGTCGGCAGGCTTACAAGGACCAACTTAAGCAGGCATGAGAATGGAACTGGGGGAGCCCCGGGCCCACGCTCAAGCAGGCTTAACCTTGGGAACGGACGAGCTAGGTCTCTCTCCAGAGGCTCTGGTAGATCGGTTCATACACATGTCTCTCAGGCATCTTCTCAGAGAGGAATGACTTCCCCTCAGAGGAGGGAGCATGAAGCGAAGATGCGGGAGGTCAATCTGAGGATCGAGCGGGAAGAACTTGCCCTCGCCAAAGAAAGACTTGCCTTGGCCCGAGAGCAGAAATTAAGTGGGTTAGATCCCACTGGTGGCAGCATTCTCAATAGAGAGAAAGACAGGGGTATAGACACTAGACACCTGAGTAAAATAGTGCCCCCCTTTAAACAAGGGGACGACATCCACAAGTGGATAACTGCCTTGGAGAGGGCCTGCACTGTCCAGTGCGTCCCCCCAAGTCAGTGGGCAGCTATACTGTGGCTTTCCTTTGAAGGTAAAGGAAGGGACAAGCTCCTCACTACAAGAGCTGAGGATGCTAACAACTACCAAGTCCTGAAGAACACACTGATTGATGGGTTCGGCTTAACCACGGAACAGTACCGGGTGCTGTTCCGGGACACCCAGAAAATTCAGTCTCAGGATTGGGCTGACTTTGTCGATTGTGCCACTAAGGCTTTGGAAGGCTGGTTGCTGGGTAGCAAGGTTACTGATTACACAGGATTGTACAATCTTATCATGCGAGAACAGATTTTAAACAACTGTCAGAACCAATTGTTGCATCAGCACCTTGTCGACTCGGATCTGACCTCTCCCCAAGAATTGGGAAAGAAGGCAGACAGATGGGTCAGAACAAGGGTCAAGCAGAACCAGAATCAGAACCAGGGTGGTCAGAAGAAAGCAGACCAAAAGGGTAACAAGAACGAACAAAATGACCAGAAGTCTTCGACAGGTCCCCAACAAACCAAAGAGGGTGGGGGTCAGGCTTCACAGAAGAAGAAGACTCAAGAAGGCCAGTCAAAAAGGTGGTGCCAATACTGTAAAAGTAAGACTCACTGGTTTAGTGAGTGCACCAAGAAAGGAGGGCAAACTCCTGCCACTGCAGCCCCTAAGGCACCTGCGCCCCCTAGTACAGTCAGCAGTGGTAGTGCGCCTCCCAAGGCATTAGTTGGGTTAACCTTGGGAACCGAGGGGAGTGACGACTTAGTCGGCACGCTCACTCAGGCCGTCCTTGTCTGTACAGGGGATATGGATATGTCCCCTGATGCCAGTCCCAATACTTTGGGCAAATACAGACAGACACCTTTGATAAATGGAAAAGTGGCTCAGGCCTACAGGGACACGTGTGCCAGTGTCACCATGGTGACGCCTAACTTCGTGGACCCTGGACAGATCATGCTAGGTACCAGTTACCTAGTGACCAATGCCAGCAACGTCACTACCAATCACAGTATGGCAGTTGTTGATTTCTCCTGGGGAGGGGTAAGTGGCCCGAAAAAGGTTGTGGTTAGTTCAGACCTCCCCGTAGAATGTCTGTTGGGCAATGATTTGGAAACGTCACAATGGTCAGAAGTGGAGCAGAGGACTCACATGGAGATGTTAGGCTTGCCAGCACATGTCCTTGCTGTGACCAGGTCACAGGCCAAAAGATGCCCCACTGAACAGGTGCTGGATCCTGGAAGAACGGACCAGACACCTTCCAAGAAAAGGAGCAGTAAGGGTAAGGCTTCGCCTTCCCCCTTGCCCCAGGTCGTGGATCAAGTCTCCGAGGAGGCTGACCTTAAAGAACTGAGGGAAACTGAGCCGCAAGAGCTTGAACCTGGTCAGGTTGAGTTTCTGGGCTCAGGGGGACCCTCCAGGGAAGACCTGGGGAAGGCACAGTTAGACTGCCCCTCACTTGAACCCCTCAGACAGCAGGCCGCTGCTGAGGCTGCAGGGAACGCCACAGGTACCCACAAAGTGTACTGGGACGATGGACTCCTGTACTCCGAGGCAAGAGACCCCAAACCTGGTGCGACCAGGAGGCTGGTCATCCCCTTGTCTCTGAGAGGTTTCCTTCTCACCTTGGCCCACGAGATTCCCCTTGCAGGTCACTTAGGCCAGAATAAGACTTGGGACAGAATTGTTCCACACTTTCACTGGCCCCACATGTCCGAAGATACGAAGGAGTTTTGCCGCTCCTGTGTCACTTGCCAAGCCAGTGGTAAGTCAGGTGGCACGACAAAGGCCCCCCTCATACCACTACCAGTGGTGGGGGTACCCTTTGAACGAGTGGGGATCGACATTGTCGGACCAATGGAACCCCAGACAGCATCAGGGCACAAGTTTATACTGGTGGTGGTGGACCACGCCACCAGGTATCCTGAAGCTATTCCCCTTAGGACCACTACAGCACCTGTGGTGGCACGGGCCCTACTTGGAGTGTTCTCCAGAGTGGGCTTCCCTAAGGAGGTCGTCTCAGACAGAGGTGCAAACTTCATGTCGGGATATCTGACTGCTATGTGGAAGGAATGTGGTGTCAACTACAAGTTCACCACACCCTATCACCCACAATGCAATGGGCTTGTTGAGAGATTCAACAGGACCCTAAAAGGGATGATTCACGGACTACCTGAAAAGCTTCGGCGGAGATGGGATGTCCTGATACCCTGCCTCTTGTTCGCCTACAGAGAGGTCCCGCAGAAGGGGGTTGGCTACAGCCCTTTTGAGCTTCTGTTCGGACATCCTGTAAGGGGACCCCTTTGTTTGGTAAAGGAAGGATGGGAGAGACCTCTCAGAAAGCCGGCATCAAACATTGTGGACTATGTGCTCGGTCTCCGCTCGCGGATGGCAGAGTACATGGAAAAGGCGTCTAAAAACCTGGAGGCGAGCCAAGAATTACAGAAAGCTTGGCACGGCCAAAAGGCTGTCCTGACTGTGTACCAGCCTGGACAGAAGGTGTGGGTGCTGGAGCCAGTGGCCCCAGCAGCACTCAAAGACAAATGGTCTGGGCCCCACACGATCATTGAGCAAAAGGGAGAGGTCACCTACTTGGTAGACCTGGGAACTCCCCGGAGCCCCCACAGGGTGCTCCATGTAAACAGGCTCAAGGCATATGTCGACAGGGAGGGCATGGGCTTGCTCATGGCCACAGATGAGGGACAGGAGGAGGAGAGTGACCCTCTCCCAGACCTGCTCTCTCAGAACCCTGACGATGGATCAGTAGATGGTGTTGTCTTTTGTGGCAGCCTCTCTGGACATCAACAAGAGGATTGTAAACAGGTTCTTCAATCCTTTCGACATATGTTCTCTCTGACACCCAGTCAGACCAAGTGGTGTACCCATGAGGTCGACACTGGGGACAGTCTGCCCGTAAAGAGTAAAATCTATCGGCAACCTGATCATGTCAGAGACTGCATCAAGACAGAGGTGCAGAAAATGTTGGAGCTGGGAGTCATTGAACCCTCGGACAGCCCCTGGGCTAGTCCCGTAGTGCTCGTGCCGAAACCTCACACCCAGGGCGGTAAGAAAGAGATGAGGTTTTGCGTGGACTACAGAGGTCTCAATGCGGTCACTAAGACTGACGCCCACCCGATACCAAGAGCAGACGAACTTATCGACCGGTTGGCCTCGGCCAACTACTTAAGTACGTTTGACCTGACAGCTGGGTATTGGCAAATCAGGTTAGCTGAGGAGGCCAAGCCCAAAACAGTATTTTCTACCCCGGTGGGCATTATCAGTTCGTGGTAATGCCCTTTGGTTTGAAAAATGCACCTGCCACCTTCCAAAGGCTGGTGAATCGAGTTCTCACTGGGTTGGACGACTTCTGTGCGGCGTATCTGGACGATATCGCTGTCTTTAGCTCCACCTGGGAGGATCACCTGGTCCACCTGAGGAAAGTGTTAGAGGCCCTGCAGAAGGCAGGCCTCACTATCAAGGCCACCAAGTGCCAGATAGGGCAGACACAGGTTGTATACCTGGGCCACCTTGTAGGTGGAGGCCAGGTTCAACCATTGGAGAGCAAAATACAGGCCATCCAGGACTGGGCTCCTCCAACCACCCAGACTCAGGTTCGAGCTTTCTTGGGCCTGACTGGTTATTACCGGAAATTTGTCAGAAATTATGGATCCATTGTGACCCCGCTAAACGACCTGACAAGTAAAAAGATGCCAAAAAAAGTTCAGTGGACAGCAAGCTGTCAGAAGGCATTCGATGACCTAAAGCAGGCCATGTGCACAGCACCTATCCTAAAGAGTCCAGACTACTCCAAACCATTCATTGTCCAAACAGACGCTTCGGAGCTGGGTGTGGGAGCTGTTCTATCGCAACTGAATTTTGATGGTCATGACCAGCCCATAGCTTTTATTAGCAGGAGGCTGACCCCCAGAGAGAAGAATTGGTCAGCTATTGAGAGGGAGGCCTTTGCTGTGGTTTGGGCCCTGAAGAAGTTGAGGCCATACTTGTTTGGCACTCACTTCAAGATTCAGACCGACCATAAGCCCCTCTTGTGGCTAAATCAAATGAAGGGTGAAAACCCCAAACTACTTAGGTGGTCCATTTCCCTACAGGGGATGGACTTCACAGTGGAGCATAGACCTGGCACTGATCATGGCAATGCAGATGGGCTCTCCAGGTATTTCCACTTAGAGCAAGAAGACTCACCTGGTCAAGGTTAGCTTATTGTCCCAAAGTTTGGGGGGGGGGTCATGTAGGAGAGTAGGGTCTGCAATCCTATGATCACCCAGATTTTTTGCTTTTGCTTCATTGGTTTACGACTTTCTCCGGCTGTGGGCCTGCCAATCAGACCCACAGCCTAGCTGTTCTCTCTCGAAATTAACACACATGTACATTAGGTGCCTCCACTAATTGGAACTGGGCCGCCTTGTCAGTCCCTGTCTCAGCATACCACAGGTATCCAGGGCATCGGTGTATCCAGGGCCTACCAGGGGCTGAAGCATGTATTATGCCACCCCTGGAATGGCCGCCCAAATCTGACACAACTGGCTGCACGACAGCTGGGGCCACGTGGTGTAATCACCCGTTGCTGTAGGTGTAGTATTCCTACACCTAAACCCTAAAATAGACACATGGATTCCTATCAGTCACTCCTATAGCAGGCCTTATCGATCCTGAAGGCAGAGTGCAGGGAATCATGTGGGACGGTGCTCTGGCGCGAGCTGAGCCCATCGACGGCTTGCGGAACCAAGTCCTAATAGCCGTTCCATGGTGACGCGGGCCAACTACTTTTAATGCATTATAATCCTTGCGGTTATTTGCTAACTTTGGCCTCACATCACCTACACATGTCGAGTAAGGTGTCATACGAATGGGAATACGAACCCCTCGCCAGTCCTGGTGACGGGGTTAGCATTCCCCCCTTTTAGAGGGACACGACATGGAAGTAACCTTGAACCCCGGTTAAAGTTGACTCAAGCCTCAGCATCACAAAATGGATGCTGCCACCAGACACAAGTCTGACCTCCTGCTGCTGGGGGACCTTCCAGCAAGGGGAGCTTGGACAAAGGGTTTCCTGTCGAGGGCGGTGTTAGCACCATCCCAGACAGGGTTTGTGTATCCCAGGTAGGCAGGGCTGAAAGGAAGGTGATTGCAAGTGGCACCCCGGTGCTCACTGTGCATAGCCCGGCTCAAACCAGTTTCGGGGGCACACCAGCCCCTGAGCTGGCGCGAAGCCGGACAAAGGATAGGGGTGTAACCACCCCCCTCCTGGCTCCACCCATAGGTAGAACCTAGTCACGGGCCAGCCCCTTTTCTTAGAATAAAGGTAGGAGCGAGTCCCCTTCCCAAATTGGATAATCAGATAATCGGATAACTCCGAATCACGAACCACTTTCCACGAAAGGAACTCTTGACTATTTCTGAAGACTCTCCCTTGTGGCTAAGGAGTAGCCACCCTGCACCAGCAGGCACCACCTAAGCGCTTGCGGTTTGCTGTACGTATCCTACGGATCAAGACTGCCCAGCTCGACGAGACCCGAGTTCCCTGCCATCTCTGACCTTTTACCTACCTCATCAGCCCAGCTGAGAGTCATAGGTGTGACGAGACCTGCGGGACCGGCTATCTTCAGAACCTGCACGACGCTTATCTAGCACGCCCACCGAGGGACCCTCGAGTGAGTGCACCTAGGGTTTGAGAAGCCCTAAACCCTGAGCAGCTCCAGCATCGAAGTCTGTCTCCCCAGCATCCACGAGATCTGCGTGGGGGCCCTTCCGCTTCTTGCTGTTCCCAGCGTTGTCCGACCACTTGCCGACCGGCTTGTGGCCCTCTTCACGACGCTCCAAGATTATTTGCATCCCCGGTCTGGTTGCTCCAGACTGGCTCTTGCTCCCCTTCAACAGAGGAGTACCACGGACCCTCCTGGTCCACTCCCGACGCCATCTTGACTCCCCCGCTTGGGTTGCCACTGCCAAGATCCGCTGCCTCTTCCTGGGCCCAGCATCATCGACAGCAGACACCTTCGTGGGACAGCTCGCCCTCCATCCTGGTCGCCGCCGCGCCTCCTGGTCCGAGGAACAGCCGAGTCCGACGTCACCCACTCACCTGGTCGAGGTGACTTCAGCCGGTACCCCCCTGGTACCCACACGATCGCTGGCTAGCGGTTGAGAACTGAGTCCCCTCTGCTTTCAGGTTTCCTTCATCACCGATCCAGGCTTGGATCGCTCTGAACATCGTCACTGGTCGCCTGCCAGCAACTTCTTCTTTCAGGCTCCTGAGACTACACGAGGACTCCCGACATCTTGCCGAACTTCACGCAGCCGCAGCCTCCGGGCTAGGTAACTCGAGCATCTCGGTGCTCCATCGCAGGTTCGCTCTACAAGTGTCCAGTTCCTTTTTCGTTTAGTCCCACTGATCGGAACACTCCGGAATCAGTACCTCCAGACTCTAACCATTCGCATTTCACTGTTAGTGTAGATGGTTTCTCGTGCCCCTCGGGCATTTGTGTAAATTGTGCAACTGAAGTATTTTCCTAAGAGTTTTGTAGTGTGCTTAGCTCCCTGACTCATAAAGAGCCAGGGTAGTCTTGTTATAAATAAATATCCTTTTATTTTCATAACAACTTGTGTGGTGTCCTTTCACTTGGTGTTCAAGGGGTATATGTGATGGTAAACAGCTGGCTTAACACGCCCTCTAGAGTTTAGCCTAAGACTGCTCGTATCCACGCTACTAGGATAGCTGGTCTATAAGGTTGACTTACAACCAATCATCAATAAGGGTCGTTTGGAATGATACACAGTGATCACTAGAATAGTGAGCACTACATATCAGGCCAACTTCTCACAGTCACCACTCCAACAATCGAACCTTTTGCGCTTGCCACAGGACTCCAGAGTTGGTGATCAGCGGTGTTTCTTGTGGGGGTGTGGTGGACTGGGGCATCTTGTGTCTCCCTCGCTGGCGGACCACTTCATCTGTAGCCGCGAGAGGGGACTACGTTTCCCAGCAGTCCCAGCTCCTTGACCGATGTCATTTCCTCCCCCAGCGCGCCCGGAGGCGCTAGATAAACGAGAGCTTCCTCGGCGGAGCGGGGGTGACAACAATCGAACCTTTTGCGCTTGCCACAGGACTCCAGAGTTGGTGATCAGCGGTGTTTCTTGTGGGGGTGTGGTGGACTGGGGCATCTTGTGTCTCCCTCGCTGGCGGACCACTTCATCTGTAGCCGCGAGAGGGGACTACGTTTCCCAGCAGTCCCAGCTCCTTGACCGACGTCATTTCCTCCCCCAGCGCGCCCGGAGGCGCTAGATAAACGAGAGCTTCCCCCGCTTCGCGGGACGCGCGCGGGCGCCGCCGGGCTAAGCCCGGGCAAAGGGCGGGCCCTCTGTGGCCCTCAGAGGCCAGAGGAGACAGGGCTGGGCCACGGATCTTGGATTCATCTGCAGTATAACTTGCTCATTTACTACGTTGTGATTTTAATTGTGCTTACCTCCACGTGTCAGTAGAAGTTAGAAATACAATAGGGACACCTGGACAAATTTGCCTTTGTTGCCCTTGCTATTTGGATTGACCGTGGATTCCTTGTATTTTGACCAACGCTTGGCCGAACCCGTTGCGCGGGTCCCGCTTCACAGAGGGGTGCTCTTCCTTGTGGGCTGCGAGCTGCAGCTGGGGTAAGATAGGGGCTGAGGGCTGCGAGCAAGAGGGCCGGGACTACATTTCCCAGGAGTCCCAGTAACCCCGCCTGTTCCACCTGGCCCGCTCTCCCTCCCCGCCCCCGCCCCCAACGACCGGGTAGCCTCTGTCAGAGTCATAAATTAACGCGTGAATACGCTGCGCGGGAGCACGACGGAGCTTGTCGGGGGCTGGGCTGGGCCATCCCCCTGACAAGTATTCTACAGTTTCCTTTCTAGTAAGTGAATTTTTTGTATCCTATTGGTGTGAAGTAGGGCAATGTCTGCCTTAACAAGTACCGCCAGCGCCCGTTCAACTACTTCACCGACTGAGACTGGTCTACTGGCAATTGGCCCTTTAGATAAATTCTTTTTTAACCGTTCATCTTTAATTGACAAAGAGTTATCCTTGGCCGAGAGGCGCGCAGAGCGCAGACTATCAATTGAATTGCTTAAAAATTCTACGGACAAGTACTTAACTCAAACATATCCCACTCTGGTGACTCCATTATCTTCTGTAAACTTTCCAGTTGCCAACGAACAACCTGAAGGACAGGCACAAATAATAAATGAGGAAATTGTTACAGATTTGAACAGTTCCAGTGGGAGTTACATCCATCCTATATTGCTTCCTGATCCAGGTGCTCAGGTTATCCCGACTCGACCTAAGATTGGGTCCAAAAGAAAAAGAACAGCCCCACAAAGAAAATGTAAAAATGTGGCCAAACCCCCTCTAAAGCATAGGAAGCTACACAAAACTGTGAGTACTAGAGAGGCTGTTATTGAAGGAAATCATAGCATAGGAAGTGTTCAGAACTCAAACCTTGTTCCCTCGGGTAGCCTAGACTCACAAGAGAAAATTTGCCCTGAGTCTGCTTTATCAACTAACGATAAATTGCTACCACTTGCAAATCTGCTCCCTGAGCTAGAAAGATTACTTAGATTAATACTTATCCCGATAGAGAATAGAATTGCCAAGCTTTCTGATAGGTTAAACCACTTTGAGCAGGCAACACTAGATAATTTTTATTCTACAAAATCATTGATTAAAGCTAATGCAAGGGTGGATTTAAGTATAAAGCCCTATGATAATATTAACCTTGTCACTCAAGATAAGGGTAGAAGGTCTCAAAACAACTCTCCTTCACCCCCTAAGACAAGTAACACCATTGTCAAAACAACTACCAAATCTACTGATTTGGTATATTTAGGCCCTGTTCAACTTCAGCCTAATACCACAAATCCATCCCAGTCTATGGTATCTCAGTCACAAAATCCATCTCCCGTTGCTGGTTTAGGGGTTACTGTATGTTCCTTAGTGGGAAAAACTCCAGTACCCACAAAAATAACCAACAAGCAGATAGTTCGAAACAATCTGCGGTTGGGACAGGGGATAATGTATGTCATCCGGCGGGTAAAGTTCTAGTTCCAACCCAAACAACTAATAATCAGTTGGTGTTGAAACCTGCACCCCGTCCTGTTCCTATAGTTTCCAAATCAATCCCACCTCCCGTGATAAAGCCACACCACAGAAAACCCCCAGTAAATCTTACTCCGGATTCCTTCCCCTATGTAGTAGTCCTTATAAATGTTCCACCACTTCCCATAGGGCAGAGAGAAACCTTCCAGATGCTTAAAAATAAGACCATGCACTGGTTAAGGGAGAATAGACCTCTCCCAGGAGACCTCGACGGGTTAATCATAGGGGTAAGGAGAATAGATTGGATAGGGTATACATCGAAAAGTTTGGGTGGGGACTGTGTTGTGGTTAACTTTCAAGATCCAAGGGTGGCGGGATGGATAACTAGGCAGGGATGGGGTGAAAACAAGGGAGATATTAGAATTGTAGATCTTACCTTTTTCTACCCCCGCCCAACCAGTGCACTGACTAGCCTGCATAACGAACCCCTGAACCCTTCTGCTGTATCATGGCCAATTACTTCCATACCAGCTTTATTATTTGGTCAGAACTATACCACATGTACTAACTATAATCCTCAAGCTGGACGGCTGGACCCAGGGTGGGGATATTGACAAATTACTAGAGAGTTGAACAGTAGTATTGGAGGGATTAATAATGAGTCCAAGGGGGCCTGTGAAGATCATGTTAGTTCTACTGTTACAATCTTAACTGTTGGTTACACAGAGAAGGGGAGTTTTGTTGTAGAGGGAGGTACTGGGATGGAAAATATAAATGTTAGTACTGTGAAACTACCCTTAACAACAGCTAATACGATTGCTGACCACCACCGACAATCTTGGGAAGGTCGTTATTAACATCAAAAGCCCAATGATTTCCCGAGTGTCTTCTCATACTAACAATCATGATGGATCTGAGTTTAGCTTTGGTACGCTTTTATCCTGGAATGTGGCAGGGTTGAGTAGCAAGTTAGACTCCCAACTTTGGGTGGAATATATCTGTGGGTTCGATGTTTGTTGTTTCCAAGAAACCTGGGCTTGTGACCCCCTGTTTTGTTGTGGTTATTTAAACTTTTCGATACCAGCATCGAAAGGTGGTAGGGGTCGGCCCATGGGAGATCTTACTGTATGGATAAAACAAGATTTGGGCATTACCATCAAAATATTGGACCTGGGAACTAGCGATTTACAACTGCTAAGAATCTCAGCAGATAAGGGTCCGTCATTGGACTTGTATAATGTTTATATAAGAGGCAGTAATACAACCAATTCCTCCACCTTAGAACTGTTGTCTGCCTGCTTAGAGACCAAGTCCCAAGATAGCAGGGTAATTATAGCCGGGGATCTTAATAGGACTTTTGAACCTTTAGATTGTACAAATGATCCCTTAGGGAAGGATGAGGACAACCTTTGGGGAGTACCATCTTTATGTTTAAACCCCGTCCCAAGGTGGACAAAAGACATCCTATTACTAAATGCTATTTGTATGGAACATGGTCTAAGAGCACTGAATGGGAGAACTACAGGGGACAAGGAGGGTAGTTGTACCTTTGATAATGGTAACAGCAGGAGCAGAATCGATTATATAATATGTAGTCTTCAGTTGTGGCAGGGGGTTATTGATATGGCCATCAGGCCTAGAGTAGAAAGTGATCACAACCCCCTTTGTGTGACTCATAGGTGGTGGAATGTAGGAGTGGGAAATTTGCACCTAAAGAACGATCAGATTCCAGTCATGAGCAACGACGAACGTAGGCTAAAATGGCCAAGGGTATTGGCTAACGAGGAAACCATGACCTATATCAACCATGAGGTTGATAGTGCAATTATCGCAATGGAGGCGGCTGATCCAATAGTTCCCGGGGTTAGGGATATCACTGATATCCACAATAAGTTATTTTCCCTCCTCAAACCATGTTTTTTGACCAAGAGTAAGAAAGGGAGGAAAACCCAGGATGTTGGAAGGTGGTTCAATCGCCAATGTAGATCTGTACGACTAGAACTGGGACAAGCTATTAGGAACAGGGACCGCGTCGCAATAAAAGAGGCAAGGAAACTGTACAAATTGGCCATTTTCCAAGCCAAAAAGAAATGGGACGAAGACCACTGGGCAGAGTTAAAAGAGGCTTCTAGCAATAAGGACTCTAGGTCCTTTTGGAAAATTATTAAGTGGGGTAGAGGAGGTGGCCCAGCAAAGCCCGATAATAATGTAGCTGAAGAAGCCTGGGTTGACTACTTCAGACCACAATATGCTGAAGTCATGCACCCCGGGGTAGGTGAAGGCATAGTGCCAGTCTATGCTATTGACAACATGTTCTACCCCAAAGAAGTAGAAATCGCGATTAGATCTGTGAAAAGTGGGAGAGCGCCAGGGTTAGATGGGATACCCCCGGATATCTTCAAGTATGATATGACGAGATGGGTGAGGTATATTTTTTTAGTAGCAAACGCCCTAGCCAAGGGGGGGGGGGTGGTCCCCGACCTTTGGAAAGGTGCAATTATTATTCCCATCCATAAGAAGGGAGATCGCTCATCGCCTGCCAACTATAGGCCCATAAGCCTAATAGCAACCATGCAAAAAGTAGTGGGAAGAATGGTTGCAAACCAGCTTATGGACTGGGTTGATGCCAACAACGCCCTTTCCTTATACCAAGCTGGATTTAGGCGAGCTACCAGCACCATTGATCAGGTCTTCCGCTTTACCATACTGCGGTGGAAGACGGTTTTATTGGGAAGAGGCTGCCTGTATGTCGCGTTTGTCGACCTGCGGGCGGCATTTGATTTAGTCCCCAGGTTTAAGCTATGGTTGGTATTGCAAAAAATGGGAATTCCTATCGATTTGCTTACACTAATTATGCGTCTACACAAATCCAATTTCGCAAGAATACAGTGGGGTGGGAATGGCGAGTTTACTTCGGACTTCCCCGTGGAAAGGGGTGTCCGACAAGGCTGCTCCATGGCTCCCTTACTCTTCTCATTATTTATTAATGGGATTGTTAAGCGAATGTTGGAAGCAAGCGTAGACGCACCTTCGTTAGCGGACGCCAGGGTTCCGATCCTGATGTTCGCTGACGATACTCTTATCTTGTCTAAAACCCCTGTAGGGCTGCAACGTGCATTAAATATTTTTGATACTTTTTGCACAGAGCACGGGCTTGAAGTAAACGTGGGGAAAACAAAACTAATGGCCTTTACCCCAAACCGTAGAATCTATCCCAAGGTAACCCTAAATAATTGCAAGTTAGACACTGTTAAGGAGTTTACATATTTAGGGGTACAGATAGCAGAGAGCACTGGCTGGTTGCATCATTTGGAAAAAGTGGCCATAAAACATCAACAACTTTCAGGTGCTTTGAGGGGAGAACACCGCAAATCAAAAACAAAACCGATTAAACCCGCACTTATAGTGTACGATGCCAAGGTTTTAGGTGCCACTTTATATGGTGCGGAGTTATGGGCCTGGGACAATCTTGCGGCCCTACAGATATCTGAGAACAAGTTCCTCAGAGGGATTACAGGACTTCCTCAGAGCACCCCCCTAATACCATTGTTCCTGGAGTTGGGTAAACGCCCAATTACTGATAGAGCGCGATTGCGCCCTGTTCTCTACTGGAGGCGTCTTTGGACAACTCCAGAGATTAGACAATATGCAGAGGGTTTTCTTTGGATAATTAAGGAGGACATCTTCCACAAGATAACATGGCTTAAAAATCTAAGGGCAATGCTAATTGATTTGGGGTTTTCCAATCTTTGGAATAACCCAGCGGAAGAGGAGTTCCCAAGCAAAGAAGCCCTCAAATCACGTTATTGGGATTGGGTGGGTGGCAATCTGCTAAAAGACGTTAGGTCTGACTCTATGGCTGGTCGCTTCTTGGAGACAAAAAAATTTCCTATCCTAGAAAATTATTGGGATACTATTACGGTACCAATGGATAGGAAGCTAGTCTTCCAGCTAAGATCCGGATCCATTCCCCTAAAAAAACTAACGTCACGCTGGCATAAGTCGACTAACAGGTTATGTCCAGCTTGTGGTAACGCAGAGGAGAGTGTAGGTCACTTTCTATTTGTATGTAAAGCCTACTCATTACCCAGGAGACTATGGCTCACCCCTGTATGTAAAAACCTGGGGACACGTGACAGTGCAGTGGCTTTAAGAATTTTGTGTACAACAACTCATGAATCGATAGTCATCGGGGTAGCTAAATACTTGGGTTGGGCCTGGGTCATCAGGCAACGTTTAATGGGGGGGACTAGTTAATTAGGTTTTCCTTTTATCTCTATTGTCTAATAATGTAAAATTATTTGTTATATGTAAACTTTTTTATGCTAATATTGTATGAGCTGCACAGAATGCCTATATGAATTTATATTTGTAAATGTTTCGTTTTTAATCTGTAATGTTTTTATGCTGTGCTTTTATGAGAAATATCTCGAATAAAGCTTGTACTAATGTCTAATGTAAATCTGTGGCAGTCACCACTCCAAACTTATATTTACAAATACTGGTGCATTTCACACATACATCTACATTTAATACGGACTTGTGACAGTTGTGCAATGTAAATATACTCCGTCATGTCATGAATTGTTTACTGTAGTGGCACCTACACCCCTGGTTTAAAAAAGGACAGGTCTCAGAAGGTTGTACTATTATAGGATTTTACTGAAGTTAAAGTGGTGTCCTGGTGACAATGACCTGGATGGTTTAGAGCTGGTTAATGCACTGGCGTAACGAAAATTGAGGGGGCCCTCCTGCAAGGTGCATGGAGGGGCCCCTCTGGACTCAATAGGGAGCTCTCTGGCCAGAATACTGTGCAGAGGGGGCCCCCTGGAGCTTGCCCCCGCACTGTGGGAGCTGGGGGGGCTGTGTTACGCCACTGGGTTAATGCAGCCTGCATGGAATCAGAAGAGGGGGTTGGGATGGTGGTATTAGATTCTACAGTATTCAATAAGAAAACATACTTCAAATTGATCCTATTGGCAAACAAGTCATAAGGCACTAACAAAAAGAGGGGAGCGGTCATCTAACCTGGAAGAGTGTGAGCCTCTACTCGATGGAGTCATGAATCACCAGGGTGATCATGGCAGGGTAGTAGTATGGAGTCTTGGGATTTTTCTTCTGCTTTACTTTCTGCTTCTGGCATTGCTACCTACAAGTCTCATCCTCCTTTCACACCTGAGCCTCCTCTTCCAAGGCTCTCCTCCTTCATGGAATCGAGGACCTCCACGGGCGCTAGGTCAGTTGATCTTGAACTCCACATTATCTACTTTCTTTTAAATCTGTCCACCAACACATCAGTTTCTCCACACTCCTGAAAAGACCTGCTAAACCCCTCTCCTCAGTGACATTGCTATCTGCTACCAGGAATCTGAGACCACAGGTGAAAGTATATTTTACAGTCACACTGGTGAGTCCCAAAGAGAGCAAAATGTGTCCGATTGTTGAACAATTTGAAACTGCTTTGCTTGAGCTGTCAAAATATAGTTTAAACAGGTACTGGTATCAGACTATAACATTATCGAATGCTTTTGCATGCAATCATTGAAGCTAAAAATAGGGTGTCCCTAATTTACAATGTACAGAAGACCTACTTGTGACTCGACTGTAGGGTTGAAATCTACAAGAAGACAGATAGCGGTAAAATGCGGAATGCAGTGTGTAGGTAGTTATGAGAAGTGTGTACTTTTATACCCGACATTACAATGGATGAATTTGTTGTGCTGCAGTACTCACCATCCTGTTGATGCTGGCCGGTAAATATGAATAGAAGGAAATTTGGATCTAGCACACAACTATAAAAATACAGTGTTAATTATGTCACTTTTAACTCACTATACACTATCACATAAACATGATTTAATGTTGTACTTGTTACACACACTTATACACACAAACACGTGTTGCTCTCTAATGGAAAGTAGAGGATGTAAGAAGTGTCATTAATGCAAACCGGATTCGTCATTGTATGTCGTTTTGTTTGAAAAACTTTATTCGGTTCTTGTGAATCATAAAAGTACATAGATACAATAATAAAACATTGCTTAAAATCTTCCATATTACATTTTGCACATACTAAATATAACCAAAACAACATAGAACATTTCTTAGCAGGGTTTTCTATAAGCTACCATTTTCTTTATATCAATCCAAGGGTGTAAAAATAAATAAGTAATAAAAATTGCGTAAGGCCCTATTTCCCAATTTCCCTATCACATTTCATATCTTTTTCTGATTCGCAAGACAGTTATAACAAAATTTAACACAGCACAACATGTGACGGCATTCGACAAAGAACGTAAATAATTAAAATCATCGTGATGTGAACAAGGGACAATTTCCCTCAGGATGGGCCTAATAAAACGAGCCCTTATATCTTTATACATAGTGCAAAACAGCATAAGGTGCATTGTGCTCTGTTCGGCTAGGTTATCACAAGCACAGGGAGTCAGTCTCTAACACCAACTCACCTGATTGGGAAAAGTCACAAGAAAGTGCAATGTGCAGAGACGAAACCTCGTCAAAAGGAAGAGGGAATGTGTATGAGTACTAAAAGATAAATAGAATTGATGAAGATTTGGCGACCCATGGGATGGAGTATCATCGTCCAGGTTAGATGCAACTAGCTCATTATAATAAGCATTTTTAATCATTGTTTTAATGTTGGTTGGTATGCCATCAGGATTTTCAAAATAATTGCCTAAGCCAATCTTACTTAAGGCATTTTTGACATAACAGAGCCAGGGAATAGACAATGCATTTTCTAAACTTAGACAGTCCCTTATAATTGCTCTAGTAAATGATAGTTCTTTTGATGACCGCACTTTCCCCCACAGAATCATGGGCGCAATTTTAATTCTATCTTCAACATAATCCAATCCCAGCTCAGAATGACAAAATTTGGTAGGAGAGCTAATGGGAACCATCAACAATCTTTTTATAAATTTGTTTTCCAGAATTTGCAATTGGCTGGTTTTTTGACATCCCCATATTCCCGCCCCATAAATTGTGACTGACCGGCATTTTGATTTATATAAAACAAGTATTTCTGCCACTGGTTTATGTCCTAATTTGCACGCAAAACGTAACAGGCCCTCTTTTGTTCTACTGGTCTGTTGGGCCCTAGTCACAATCGTGTTGTCCCAATTTAATCTATTATTAAAAACATTCCCTAAATATGTAAAAGAAGGGACCTTTTTAATTGTTCTACCATTTACCACAAATGTTCTTGTTTTTGTATTTTTAGGACCACAGACCATAATAAAAGACTTATTAAAATTAACCTTAAGATTCCAAATCCGTCATAAAATCAGTAAAAGCCATCAAGACTTTTTGAAGGCTATTAGCCGTTAAAGTCAGCAGTACGGTGTCATCCGCGTATGATAACAAGGGTACCGCATTACCTCCTACAGTCAGATAATCCAAGTGCTGCTCTATTAGGAATTTCTCCACCCCGTTTGTATATAAAAGAAATAAAAAGGGGGCCAAAATTCATCCCTGTCATACGCCCTCTGTGGATGCAATGGATCTAGATTTTTCTCCTCCCGATCCATAACGTATGTAAACGGAGGTAGATGAATGCATCCTACGTAAAAGGGTAATGAGTGACTCCTCAAAGCCCATCTTTTCCATTAGTAGCCACAGCTTTCCCCTATTAACTGTGTCAAATGCACTGGATAAGTCCATGAAGGCCAGGTGGATTGATCCTTTCTTGGCCTTCATGTACTTACCCATAACTGAGGCATTGTTTGTTCGTACCCATACCCTTTCTGAAGCCGTATTGTGAGTTGGATATCAGGCCAGACTCATTAGCCCAGAGCTCAAGACGGGCAAGGATCACCCTCCCATGACTTTGCATGTTGCGTCAATTAGGGAGATAGGCCTATAGCAAATTGGATCATTCCTATTGCCCTTCTTGTATATTGGGACCACCACGGCTTCTTTCCATGAATCAGTGTTAATTATGTCACTTTTAACTCACTAAACACTATAACATAAACATGATTTAATGTTGTACTTGTTACACACACATACACACAAACACGTGTTGCTCTCTAATGGAAAGTAGAGGATGTAAGAAGTGTCATTATTGCAAACCGGATTCGTCATTGTATGTCAATTGTGACACAGCGAGCCAGCATTTTATATGCTGTAAATTTTTTATATGCTCAAATGTTTGTACCCATGCAAGCTCAGGTTGTTGGTGGGTGTTTGTAATGGGCAACAATGGAGTGCTCTTGATGCTGATGGAGGTGTGAGATTCACACAGTGCTTGTCAATGGGCCCAAAAGCTGTTCAGAATACTGTGCATCTAATTGTTAGCCCTTCTGCAGAGCACACAGAGCAATAGTACCACCGTAACTGTGATTATATGCAAAAGTGTATGATGGAGATACAAAACACCTTAAACAGTCAATAGGTTGAAAGTAAATGAATGCAGTTCTTACAGGTAAGGGGGTGATTGCACTACACCGTCAACAAACCCCAGTAACAGCTACACTTCCATTTACCCTGTCCCTTTTAAACACTTTATATTTTTCTGTCCCACTTAAAGCCATGGTGACAAGTATGATTTCTTCTTTCACTGGCAGCACTCTTGAGATTTCATAAAATAGACAGATGAGCTGACACTATGAGCCATGGAAGGGGAGGAAACACAAAATAACTACTGTCTGCAGCCCATAGCAGAATGGGGAGTGAGTAGAATTGGGCAGGTGAACAAATTAACAGGGAGAGCTGAGCCAAGTGCCCGCTCTGGCTCTAGCATCCCGTTTACAAGCTGAGTTGTCTTCAACATAGTATATATTTTTAACACACAGAACCATTTCACCTTAGCACATTAGTTTACTTCAAAAGTATTTATTAAAAGTGGGACTTTTTAAACATGAATTTAGAAACATTCCTGCCCCGGCCCTGATGATAATTCTTTAAGTGAACAAAGAGACACGTCAGTTGTCATGCATACAGAATACATAACCTAGATTCTTATTATAAATAGAGCAACTCTATAAGCTATTTAATCAAACACAAAAGAAGTTTTCTGTGCAGTGTACATCCTGAACTCAAGTATCTGAAGGTGCTCTCATATTTTTTATTTTTTCTGTTTATAGATGTGCTCTTGTATGTGATAATGAATAAAAAGGATGCTCAGTGAAATAATGTATGTGCCTAGGAACACACAATTTGTCCAAGCTGGGATTTTCTAGTTTCACGCTGTACAATTTGGCCACTAGATTGTTATCTATTTCGGCCATCAAATGTTAATGCTGTGTACTTACTTAAAGGATGTGAATAGATTTTGGTGACAGCTAAAATCCTCATTTCAATGTGTGCAGTTTTACACAGCGCAAACTTTAGGCAGTTTTATTCAGCGTGTTACAACAGACCCCATACATTAAGTTGTTTCAGTGTCTCTGCCAACAATACATCCATTCCTTAATCCTGCTGCTGCTGAATCCTGGCAGGACCCTCACCCAACACTAATATAGCAAGCAGCATGTGTAACTGCTGACTGCTCCCAGTTTTGTCATCCATGGCAAAACATGTGCAGACAGAAGTCCAGCCAGACAGGCACACTTTGAAACCTCTAACCCAGCTGTCGGAAGACAGCTGGGTTAGAGCAAGTGTAGGCCTCCAGAGCGCTGTGGAGCACCGAGTGAGGGTGCTCCCTCCAATCAGGGTGCTGCTCTCAGAGCATGAGAGCACTGCCGGGTTTGGTCTAGGGAGTTTCCTGGTTGCCGAGCTGCAGTCGTGAGAGGTCCAGAGCAGGAGTAAGGTAAGTTTACTTTTATTTTATTTAAGTTTATGTGTGCCATTTATTTTTATAGTTTTTAATTTTATTTGAGCGCATGTGCCCAACCCCCTCTGCTTTGATGTCAGCCGCCACTGCACCTGTTTGGCATATTTATTTTTCTTATAAGTCTCTTGTAGAGTTGTATACCATATAATCAGTGCCTTTAAATTAAATGCTACTTGTTGGCCTGCAGCGCTTATTGTGCCACCCACTTAAGTAGCTCCTTAAAACATGCCCCAGGTCTCCTACTGCAGCCTGAATTCGACCCGGCAATATAATCACCTTGCCAAGCCTCAAATTCCCCTTTCATTGCATAAAAGTCGCACCTAAAATAGGCCCTGAGTAGGTCATTGGGCAGGGTGCATCGTAATTAAAAGGTTGGACAGGTACTTTTAAGTTTTACATGTCCTGGTAGCGAACACTCCTAAATTTATTTTACACTAGTGTGAGGCCTACCTCTCCCTATAGGATAGCAGTGGTTTGCCTTGTCAAATCTAATAAGTGCTAACTTTTGTGTGGGACCAGGTAAAGATTTTGTGTTTGTGTGTCTGAGAAATTGTAATTTAAACCCCTCTTAAGTGGTAAAGTGGGATTTTAAGTTACAATATCGACAATGCTACTTTTGGAAGGTTTTATACCTGGAGGGGTTGGCCCTGTTATGATAACTAGAAGGGCCTGATATATAAAACAACTAATTATCTAGTCATCACATTTATCACTGACATTAGTTCGAATTACAGACCATGAACCAATTCCTTTGGGTTAGAGTATTTATTTACTCAATGTCTTATTATTTTAAAACAAAATCATTTGTTTTTTGGATATTCAGAACAATGGAAACAAAAATATTGGAACAGTTAAACATACAATCAACTCATATTGTGGAACACAAATTTACAAAAAGCACATTACATTACATATACTCAGAAAAACCAGTCATGATTTCAACAAAGAAAGATCAACCTATATGGTAATTCATTAACCTCTTAAAACATGGATTATAAGGTTGCTGCCAGCGGGAACAATATTTAAACTCCTAGGGAAAGTCTTGTTTGAACTAGCGGCTATTCCGTATGAGGAAATTCAAATATAATGGGTGTATCCCACTGTTTGAAAGTTGCCGACGGGTTTCAAGCCCCAACACGTTTTTTGGGGGGGTTCTCATCAAGGCCATGTCTGGGTGCGATCTAAGTGATCAAGAAAATAAATAAATAGAAAAATTGGTATTGACCCTCTCCTGTAATTCTTGAATGATTTATTGGTTTTGAAAATCGTACAACTAGTACCTGTTATTTGAGATTTGGGGGAGCCTGTGTTAATATCTTGTATGTTCATGGCTAGGAAGTGCCTCCGGTCTGCAATGGAGAAGTGAAGTACATTAAAGGTGCATGTGTGCGAAGCAAGTCGTTCGGGTTAAAAAGCAGGGCAAAGCTGCATTAAGACTCATGACTTACTTGACAGTGATTCAGTTTGATGCTGGCGCTCTCGTTGGAAGGATGAGAGTTTGTTTCTGAATTCAGAGACCTTGTCATTAAGTCCCATTATTTTCCTGGTATGGACAATTTAGGCAACATGAGGCGTATATGCTAGCTTCTCGGGATAGTCTGGCAACAGCACATATGAATTTGGCCACATTGTTTGAATGTGCCCTACACTTGAGCTGTCACTGTTGTGGAGGATTTTTGAGTCTCTTCTATGACACTCATGGCATTGGCAGTCTTGGACCTATAGTCATACTTGCTGCATCATATCATGTCCAGGGTGGTCTGCCCCTGTTGGGGGAACAACAGGGAAAGCAGGGTCTTAGTCTGTCCTTTGCCTCTCATTACCCAGGCCCATCCTACTATGACTTTGCAAAGACTTCTCAGGAAGGTAGTGTGGGGGTGATTCTAATTCAGAATGCTACAACACCCAGCAGCGTAATAAAGGATTGTCCAACCCAGTGCTTGTCTTTGTTAATAGAAAGTACTTTAATACGCTCAGAAAATTCAATACTACACTCTATAATCATAGATACAGATGTTTTGCTGCTGTGAGGCGACTGCACTTGGACCTGGTAATCTCCCTTACACCCTCCCTTAGCACCCTCCTCTTTCCCAGGTTTGAACATTTTCCTGACAGATATTAGCACAGATGCAGTGTTACCCGAGTGGCTCTCTACAACCCCCTCTACTGAGTTTGTGCACTCAAGTACTCTTATTAGCACCAGTTACCCTTTTCTCACCACTGCGGAGTTTCATTTTCTCTTCAGCCCGGCAGAGGCCCACAGCACACGTCTGGCATTCTCTCCCTAGGTACACTCGCTGCGAGTATGCCGGAAATCGAGTCAAAACCACACAAGGCAGCACCAGAGGCTGGCACCAGCAGGTTCCAGTGTCATCACAGATCCATAGCTGGTCGCAAGCTTGCTTCTGGGTGTACAATGAGTTTGGGTCCTCCACAGAGTCAAGGGTCATGGGCTGCCTCAAAGCACCCTAATTCTGGCAGCACAACTCCACCACAGCTCATGTTGCTGGGTTAGTGGCACAGTCCACAAAGGTGTAGTTCTATGTCACAGTGGCCCAAACCCCTTGTGCAGAGCTATGCTATTTTGCAGCAGCGTACTCCACTCGGGTACAACTGCACGACATTACAACAGCACAGTCCACTTGGGCACAACTTCATGATGTCATTGTGGCACAGTTTGCTCAAGCACAACTTCACCATATCACAGCCGCACAGTCCGCTCAGGCACAACTTCACAGTGTTACTGTGGTGCCAGATGCTCATCGCATCAGGAGAGACTGTGTTCTAGTCCCTGTACCATGCAGATCACTCCTCTTTGTTTTCCTGAGTGGATGGACCTTCAAGGGCTTGGTCCAGCTCCTTTTGGCTCGCCCTAGACAATCACACCTCCATCAGAGTTGGCATGCTCCTTTCCTCGCTTGGTATGCAGGGTGACCTCCAGGCACTTCAGGGCAGGGGGGCAGCTTGTCCCTTTAAGGACAGACTACAGGTGATCTCTCCATAACTCTGCAAAGCTGACTAGCAGGCAGTCATCAGCTCTGGTTGAACAGTAGTCCTCTGAGTACACTGTGGCACTCTCTTCCTCAGTCAAGGAGAACTTGAAGCTGAAACAACAAGTGAATCAGTGGCTTCCACTTTGATAAAGTGAAAGCAGACATGTATGTGGGAGGTGTGAGCTTTCTGTACCTTTTTGTACCTGGCTATTAACAGCAACAGTGAGCAGCAAAGAGAAAAAAAGGCTGGTCTCACCTATAGGACCAGTCTCACTGCAATTCCACCCTTCACCCCCACCATCTACCAAATGTCAGTGCTCAGTAAGACTAATCAGCAGCCCCTCTCAACAGAAGGACCTTTACATTTAAAGGAAGCTCTAGCTCCTTTTTCATCATTTCAGTGTCTAGTTTAGGTTACTTCCTTTCAAGTTCAGGAATGTCAGCAATACAACCTCACCTACGTCTTGTGCACATTAACAAGCCAGGGACTTCCAAAATTTAACCTGCAGGCTTATATTGGTCTGGTTAAGGACAAACACAATGTGTGCCCGCCCCCACACACACACAACATGAGTGGGCCAGCATACCTGCACTCCACTGACACAGATAAAAAGGTCTGCCCATAACTACTGATTCACAAGATATGGAATACTGCCATCAGCACCGCTCTACATGCTAAATCCATGACACGGATAGTGGTCCACTGTCAGTCAAATCAGGGCATGCTTGGTGCACACCTCCAGGTATAGGACAAGTCCAGGACCTTACTCATTTCAAGGGACAGGCCTAGACTTTCATGCATGCACTAGATTAATCTGAACATTTGGCCAAAATCAACAAGCATTTGCAATGCAATCAGTCTCGCTTTTGGGACCTAATAAGTATTTAGCCATGGAGCAGAAAGTATACGAATTTGGTGATTTAGTGATAATGACATATTTTACCCCACCAGAACCTAATGTGTCATGAGGTATCAAAACTAATGATATATCTTTTGATGTTCTCTTAGATAGTGATGAAATAGAGCTAAAGATCATCAACATTATAGACCTATTCATAAATGGATTAGAGGCCCAATCCTTTGCTTAACAACAGTGGGCTCAACACCCCTGCTTTCCTTTTTTCGCCTCAAATGGCCACCTCTTTATACACCTATCATTACAGACAGCTTGGGTTTGATGGTACTCCCATTCTCCAAGATGTCCGCAGTATCATGCAAGCATCGTTCTTTAACTACAAGCACATCTCTGCATGCTCAATGAGCTCTCAGATTATAGGGAAATAATGGTTTCTGTTGTATTCATAACAAATTCGATTTTACTGTACGGGAGTCAAAACCTTTCTTTTCACACGTAACTATGCCCGACTGTAGTATGCTCAAGGATTGTATTGATCTCTCCGTGAGGCAATGTCCATTCATATTATCTTTGACTTTGGTGTTATCAACACGAATATCCTCAAAAGCTGCCTCTAAACTCATGTAATTGGCCCTTGCCCTGTCATTTGTTCTGTTTTTTCACTATAACAAACTAGCCTAACCAATGTCCTGAAGATGATCGAGATAGTACCAGGCTAGGAGAAATAAAAATGTTAAAAAGTAGGAAATTATCTACAAAAAAACTTCAAATCTCTGCAGCCTCTCCAAGTGCATTGGTGTTCCTGTTAGCTCAATGCCAATCACATTTACTGCAATTAAGACATTTGCTATGATCTCTGCTGCTTTTTTTAACCATTCCCTGGGCTATGAGCTAACCTCCCTCCCTAGCCCCTATATCCTACCACCCAGACGCCTTCAGGGAGATTCTGGACCAGGTACATCATGCTGTTCCCCTCTTTGGATGTCCACTTGGGCTGGGTTGCATTGTTGTAAGGCTACTTCGATGTCATAGGTAGGCATTGATGTCGGAGAGACGTGGCCTGGGATGCCAAGGTGGTGGACGTGTGCTAGTAGAGCTCCGTGCCCCTTCTCCAATTATCTTGTCTCATTCACCAGAATTTAGCAGGAAAGCATGTTGTGCCTGCAGTAGTAAACTGGCCGGGTCTTCTCTTTCATACACCATTACAACAAGTCTCGCAGAGCGGCGCATGTGCGCTGACTCAGGCTCTAGACTAAAAAGGACAGTTAAAAAATATTTTTTCTTCCACTAAAAAACAGTGAAGTGTTGGACTTCAACTTTGGGGAACGTTAGCAGATACTTTGATGCTAAATAAAACAATTACCCGTGTTAAGCTAGCTGCCTCTAACTAAGCACTGCGACGAGGAAGTCATCATTAAAAAGATCAACATGTTTAGAGTGTATGTAGAGTGTTTATCGATGTCTCTGTTTTCCACTTCAGATTTCATACAAGTCATTAAACGGTTTGGAAGACATGTTATGGAGGTGGTAGAATGTCGGGGACTGGGTCATCCTGGCTTCTGCCCTGCTGTGGTCCGGTTACGGGCACAGCCAGGGGGTCTGGGCCCGTTCAGTGGTCCAACTACCTGCACAGCCAGGGGTCTAGACCCATTCCCCGAAACTGTGCATCGTGGTATACGGGGGCGTGATCAGCCTTCGCCTCCCGTATGCAGGGGGTGACAGCATGGAGAGTCCATTCTCGTCGCTGTGAGGGAGAAGGGATGCAACGGCGCTGCTGCTGTAGCAGAAGCTGAGCCCGGTCAGCCGCAGCCTGTAGCAGGATGCAGAGTGGAGGGAGGTGGGCAACCCAGTGAAGGATTCTCCACTCCCCATGCACGGAAATAAATCACGTAAAAAATGGTGGGTGATGCGAGGAGCACCGCTTGAGCTGCTCTTGAACTTGATGGACGGGAGAATTGCTTGCTGTTTTGCTAAGGTGTTCTGGCAAAACAAATTCACCTAAACAGGGCTGCTGGGTGCTTCTGGATCGGGTGGATCCCTACGAGGAGTGACTCTTTTCACTGGGTTTGAGGTGTGCAGACATTAGAAGGGGTGAATGTGGAAGAGTGGGGACACACGTCACTACAGAGCCCCTGACAGCAGGACCGGGCTTGGATTTCATGTTTTCACCACCAGTAAGAAAAGGCAGCCCACTGAATTTTGCAGTGCTTACAGACTTAAAAAGAAATACCTTGCAACAACCAACGTAAAGGTGCCAGTAGCCATAAGAGGTTACAAATGAAAACAAGGCCTTATTAAAGAGGGACTAACGAGCCAATTACTGAATCCGAAGCCAGCATTTATGAAGGACAAAGACACAAGACAATGAAACATATGGGCAGAGAGTAGGTGGGGCTTCTTTTCCATACTCTATTACATCAAGTCTTCAGTTTCAGTCTTCATATTTGTCGGCATATAATTTAATCTTTGGCATACAGCACAAGTAGGTTTGACGAAGTTCACCATCTGGTCCATTGTGGTAACTTGATCATCATGGCTCTCCCGAACATCAGCGTAGCAGGACTTTCACCTGTCGTTGAATGATGAGTCGAACAGTGAGTTCGAAGAGCAGCATGGAGACCTGATTTCAGATCAATCTTCTCCAATGTAGCATGCTATACACCCTTTTAAGTGCCCTCATAAAGTATTTGACACTGCCATTTGCTCTTGGCCAAAGAGGTGTGCTTTTCTGATGCTTCATATTGAGATGACTAAGCTAGACTTGACTGTTAACGGGTGAGTCATTGTCAGACTTCAGAATTGAAGGACCACCCCATGTTGCAAAAATGCCATCTAACTTCGTGATGACTCTTTTTCGAGTGATCGATAAGGGATCTTCTACCAATGGAAAATGCGGGTATTCATCAATAACCACCATCAGGTGCTGTCCATTGTAAAGAGGACCAAAGAAATCAACAGCGATTCTCACCCATACATGTTTTTGTAAAACCAACATGTTCAAGGAATGTTGAGTTATTTGGGGAGAAAAGCAATTGCAGAAATGAAAGACCTCCAGTTCTTTTTCAACTCTCTTGTCAAGATGAGCAAACCAAACTCAGTCTCTGAGAGCTCATTTAGTGGCAACAATTCCATAATGTCCTTCATGGGCCGCTTCAATTATTGCTGCCACAGACTTTCAGGTATGACAATTCTGGAACCTCTTAAGATAATACCTCCTTGAATAATAGACAGTTCATCTTTCCCATTTTTGAACTTCTGATATTCACTGTCACGTGTGAGAGGTTGAGTGTGCTGTTTCCAGGATTGATGTGCAATAATGTCTATTGGATGAAACATGTCACTATCTTTACTTGTTGCAGTAATAATTTGTACCAATGAAATAGCAGCAGGGGTACTGGACTTTACGATGAAGTTAATGTAGGTGACAGCCGCTTTGGAAGGGGTACCATGATGCTGTACTGCACTCGGGGAAAGTAGTCAACAGGGTTTTGATCTTTCTCTGGTCGGTGGACAATAATGTAGTCATATATCTCTAGCTGCAAACCTCAAAGTTCAATTCTAGGAGGCATCTTGGCTTTTCGTTTGCCAAAGAGGGTAAGCAATGCTTGATGATTGGTTACAAGAGTGAAAAGTTTTCCACATAAGAATATGTGGAAATGTTCACAAGCCCACACCACTGCTAAACTTTCCTTCTCAGGTTGTGAGTAGGCATGTTCAGTTTGTGAATACTTTTGCTTGGATATGCTACAATATGCCTGTGGGCATTTGGGTGTCCACTGTGTTGGGAAAGGATTGCACCCAACCCGACCTGGCTTGCGTCAACAACAACCTCTATATGAAGCTTTCAATCAAAGTAGGCAATTTCAGTGGCATTCTCAATTGCATGCTTGATTCTCTAAAAACTTTGTTCACATTTGTGTGACCAGTAAAATAAAGCATTTATTTTTGTTAAGTCTCTTCAGGGAGCACTTACTGTGGCAAAGTCACATATGTCTCTGGAACAGTAACTGGACATGCCAAGTAATGAATGTAACATGGTAACATCTTGTGAGGGACTGGTGGCTGACGAAGCATGTACTTTAGCTGGATCCGGTGTCATACCCATATCAGAAAAGATGTGACCAAAGAATTTGAATTTTGTTTTGTGGAACTCACCTTTCTTAGCATTCAAAGTTAAATCTGCATCAACAAGTAAATGACACACTTGTGTAAGAGCTTTATCATGTGCCTTTTGAGTAGCTCCGAAAACCAATATGTCATCTCTGTAATTGAGAGCATTTGTGATAGGTTGTATGATACGTCGAATGACATCTTGAAAATGTTCTGCAGCTGGTGACGCACCGAAATGGAATCATTTACAGCTGAACAACCCAATATGGGTAGAAAAGGGGTAATGTACCTAGAATTTTCTTCGAGTTCCAATTGATGATATCCTTTGTTCAGATCATAGTGAGAGAAGGCTTTGGCACCATTTAGCTGTGTGATCATGTCAGCAATGTGAGACCAGGATATGATTCTCTTTCAATTGCCTTGTTAGCTTGACACATAGCAATTCACTATGGGTGAAAATCAAGGAGTTGGACCAGGAGATTGCTCAATGATATCATGCTTTAGTAATATCTCAAGCACTTTCTCAACAGCTTCTTGTAGATGAAATGCAGTTCCTCTATGTCTTTAAGCAACAGGACGAACGTCCTCATTGATCTGTAGGTGCACTTTCATAGTCTTAAGTATTCCCAACCCATGAAACAAGGACGGGAACTGACTTATTATTTCGTAAACAGCATTCATGTTGTAGTCACAGATATCGGTCCCATATCAGCAGCAGTATTGAAACTGAGTAAACAGGCACTTGATGCAGTACTGTGAAGTACATGAATGGGTGCTTGCACTTTATGTCTCATAGTTGCTACGAATGACTCTTGATTCTTTAATGGCATCAATGCAGCCCATGTATACACTTTAGTCTGTGAGATGGGGCAATGGCGACATGTCATTGTATTTCTCCTCAGGCATAATGTTTATCGATGCACCACTGTCAATAATTTAGGATAAGGAGCAACCGTTTACTTTTAGTGTAATTTTCGGACAATGTTTGAATGACATTGGTGATTTGATTTTATGCATCGACTTTTCTTTGACTCGTATTCTTCTTCGCATACGACAAGTCCGACATGCACACGTTTTTCTGAGGTATACATTGACATTCAGTGCTTAATTTGTAAAAAACATAAGTGCCATGGCCCTTGTCAGGAGGCAACTGCAGCTTGTGACACCCATTGTCCCTGCCAGTGCTGCCAATGACTGTACCAACACAACTACTAACCATCACACTCATACAAGGATGACAATGCAGGCTATTCCATTCACCCAATGCAATAATAATGACAGCAAGTATTAGTAATGTTTACTCTATATTGAATGAATAAACAACGGTTATTATCCTCATCCCTAAATTAGACATAAAGTGCCATCATGTGGCAAATTGTCATAAGTCCAAGTGTTGACAATTAAGTGCCTGTGCCAAGCACCGGAAACCATCAGCTCAAATTAAGCACTGTCGACATCGCACATCTGTCTTCCCCACCTCCAGTTGACAATGAAACTGCAGAACTCTTGGATGAAGATTTAGAAGAGGATTGACTTAATTTAGTGTCGATTTACCTCAGCTGATGTTGCTGCTTGGTCTCATGGGCGTGCACAGAATAACACTTCTGGAACGTTCGGGCATCCATTTTATTTTGTTATCGCGACACACTTAGCTCTTCCTGTGCCTTGCTAACCATTAAAAAATTCTTCTCCTTCCCACAACCTTTACATACTTGCCTAATGGCGGGACATGAAAATCCACATCTAAGGCACAGCTTCTTTTTCCTTGGAGAGATCCCTTTGTATCCTTCAGCTTTGTGCTCCTGCATACTTTTCATTTTCATGACTGACTCACTCGGGACACCTCCGGCCTCCATGTCAGCAGCTTGTTGATCAGCATGTCTCTCATCTCTAGCAGCCCTGGGAACTCACTCCAGGCTAAGGGTTTCTCTCAGCATTCATCATCTGATTGAATCCGACAGACAGCCATTGATAACTTGGAGACATATAGCTTCTTCATCATTGAATTAATTGAACTTACAATGTTTGATAAGAGTATCAGGTCTCAAAACAAATTTGACGATTGTTTCACAAGCTTTTTGTCCTCCTTGCCTGAAAATATATTTTATGTAATCGACATTCTGCATTGGATTGAACTTGAGATTTAACGCTTCTTTCATTTGATGGTATGGGACTTTGTCAATTTGCAGACGTTTCTTTATTACCAGTGATGGAGCAGGGTTTTGCAAAAAGAAACCTGCTCGAATTAACACCCCCATAATACTTACTTACAGTGTGCAGTGGAAACTAACATGCAAATCACATGAACCACACGGGAAACCGCTTTGTGCATGTGTGCACTAATGTGAACTAATGCATGGAAGAACTAGGCCGCACTTTACATTGTGCTTCAAAAGAAACAAAAATTAATGCATGACTAGGCTGCATTTCACATTTTTGCATCTTGCTTTAAAAATAATAATAAATAATGCCGCTTTGCTTTAAGCTTATGCTAAGAAAATATTAACAGGGGATAGTGCAAAGGTGGGTGGTAAACAGTGTAAAGTGCATTTCCTTGTAATTAATGAATGTGCCTGCATTTTCCTAAAGTTGACATGATAGATGAGGGGCTGGAGAAAGAGCATGAATAACCTGATAAAATTTGACAGAAACGCTGAGCGCTGCAGAAGCAGAGCAAAAGTCCAAGGTTGTTCAGCTCAGAAAACATTGTTTGCTTGCCAAAAGATGAGACTGGCCGTGGGACCCAAGACTTCTTCCTCGGACGTAGCTGAAAGACTTATTCGAAATCATAAATTGTTGCATGTAGTTATATTTGCATTTCACTAGTCGTACATTACTTCATAAGAAAAACGAAGAAACAAAAGACTGTAGAAATTTTGAATGAGAACATGGTGGTGTGATGTACCACCTCCCAAATCATCCAATGAGCAGTCGAATTTTGTGAATTTTTTCAACTAATGGGGATTGGACTTGTAGGTTTTAGGGTATAACTGGGGTGCCTTTGGGGGTGTGGTTTAAGCAGCTGCATTTAGGTCGGATAGAGAGGAGAGAGGGGTGATTTTGTCGCTGTCCGTCGGGTTTGCAGAGAGGCCTAGCTGTTCCTGTACCGTTCCTTATTCCTGAAATCTTAGTTTCCTGGCTCTATTTCAGGAGACCCCCACTACTTCCTTGGCCAGAGGGGTGGTATTTCACTGGTCCTTTGGGTTTGTGTTATCTTTCTGACTCGTACTTTGCATAATTATTTGCAAATGTATTTTTGTCTCTGATATCGTTTCGCATTATTTTGCTGAAACTTATGGCTCTTCATCTATCCACTCCTTCATATGCATATTGTTCATTTAATGATGAGTATGACAGTTTGCATTTTGCTGATTGTTATTCTCCCCCTCTTATGAAATTCCTTGTTTGCATTGCAACCTGTATGCGATGAGCATTAACTATTCACATTTATTTGAGATAGACTTTATTAATCTTAACGAGAGTCTGTGATTCTTTAGCTGGTTAGATAGTACAATTATTACCATCAACTACTCAACTAATTGGTCCGTCGACTGAGAGGAAATAGATACAGGTCTAGTTATGTATTTAGAAATGTTAAACATGAATCTGTGAAGGAAACAATTTACACGTCATTAAAACTGGACCCCCAGCGCAACAGGGATTTATTAGTTGGGTGAATGTGTATGGGCCATTTGTATGAAATATTGATGAGTATCGATCCCTGTTAAAGTGTAGCGCTGTATCACCAGTTTAAGACATTACCACTAGGCCTCTGTGTGGTTATTGGCACTGCATGAGGGCCCAGGTTCCTTCTCATTACAGGCCCCAAGCTTTTTTTCCCCTTCTTTCTCAACTGAAGATGCTTTTTTAAGCTCACAACATTGGTGGTAGTGGAAGGAGGAAATCCCAAAGCTTGGTCCCAAGTACCTGGAAAGCTTTTTCGTCCCATCTGCTTAAGCAGTATTTAGAGCCAGGAAAAGAAATGAATAGTAATGAGATGCCGCCAGTCCACACGCTGTGCATCTCATGTTAAACTAATGCATAATAACTATTTTTCTGCATCCCTACAGGTACTGTACCATCAATTGTCACTCAAATGCATGGCGGGCTGTCACAGTGAGATGAGTAACTTAAGTAAATTAGGCTGCACCACTAGCTCTGGTACTGAGTAATAATGGGATATCATGCCATTAGTGACTCTCACTGTTGCCTTGGAGAGTGGGTTAGTGACATGAATCCTCCGAGCACAGTGGAATAATTGTGCTGGCGACCCACATTTGCTGTTGTGGCCAGCCCAGTTTGTTTAAAGAGAAACATCTAAGTCATAAGTGTATTTTTCTCCAGTCCCTCCAGCTTGGGATGGTGGAATTGACTTCACATGCACTGTGACCTTGACTTTCACTCACACATACACATGCTTACATATTCAAATGCTTACACATACACACCTGTTCACACCTGCAAACATACTCACACACACTGCCTACACACACATTCACACATACACACTCTCTCTTACATAAACACAGTCAAAACTGCAAGCACACACACAACATAGATACATTTAAAAACATTTTTTTCACTTACCTCAGCTGCTAGGGAAAGTCATATTCCAGCTATTTGTACTCCATTTTTCATTGAACTAATAGCAAATACTGTAATATTATTCACTATTAGTATAATAAAAAAATTGACAAAAAACAAGGAGAGCGAAGCCCCCACCGACTTCCATATGAACAAGCCAATTCTTTTACTGGCACTGATTTTGCTAATGCTGATCCTAAGGGTCACAAAGGCAGAAGCAGGGGTCACAAAGGCAGTCAAATCACGAAAGTGAGGGAGGGGGGATAGCGGTGGAAGAGCAGGCAGGTGGGGAGTGGGTGTCAAAATAGTAAGTTTTAAACACTTACTTTTTTCCCTGCATCCTCCCAAGCCGATGGCCGCCTCCCACCTTGGAACTCTCATAGCAGTCTCTGGGAAGGCAGAGGCTGCTCACCCAATCCAGACGCTGCTCTGCTGGGACAGCAGCATCTGTATCGGTCTGAGCGGCCTGCTCTTCCGCTCACACACTCCCTGTGAGCCTGAGGCATTTTCCAACCCAGCTGTGAACACAGCTGCTTGCACAGCAGGGTTGGAGAAAAACAAAGTGAGCATGTATGTTTGGCCAGCCTAGAAACGGCCGGCTAAATATACATGCGCACTTCTAAGTGCCACCACCTGCCTGTCATGGCCGGGCTCTGCCCTCCACGAATGTCAAATCCAGTCAAAGAAAAAGAAATCGATGTTGTTTAATTATCATTTTATTTTTCTTTGACTGGCTCTGACTAGAGGGGCGATGCTCCTCCCGCCATTACAGAGGAGCTGCCCCTGCACAAGGGTCATGCCAGGGATCGCAGCAGCGACCCCTGGTGGCGTCTAAATGATGTCCATTCATTTAATTTTAGCATGTGTTCAAGCTTCGTTTAAGTGTACTGCTGGCTAAATGCTTTTTCTCTGTTTTACTGTAACAGTTGTATTAGGACTTATTTAGCTCAGTTAAACTGCTGTGGATTAGGAATCACATCGTATTTTGTTTTATTATTTTATTATGCTTTGGCATTAGGTACTGGAATAGTGCTCTGGCCAGGGTTTGGAGTCCTCTCGTTAAAGGTTCTGAGCTGGCTCTCAGAAGGAGAATACTTAGGGCCTCATTACGATGTCAGTTGGAAAAGCATTCTGACTGACTCCTAGTCGGAATCGTTTACGACCGATTCGGATTTAGGGAGTCCGACCGACTGACCGACGATGGGTCTGAACACCGTTCGGCCGGACACCCATTGACTTTAATGGGAGCCTGTGTTCTGACCGACAACACAGGCTCCCATTGAAAAAAGGGGTGGTTGCGGAAAAGCTTGCACCCTGTGGCAGGCACCCATGATGCCTGCTACACTGTGTATGGTTGTAAAGAGGTGATGCATGTGTACCCTCACGGGCCCCAATAGGAGACCTCCATGTCAAGTGGGGTCTGCTAGGGGCCCCCGAAGTCGACTTCTGACAGCCGGTCCGTGTCAGATTAAACAATTTGGAAAGACTGTCCGAATCCAACATCGTAATAGCTCGGTCGGAAACGCAGTCCTTAGAGGTGTACGAGTCGGCTCGGACCGACTCGGTTTCTGCGAATGCCGCTTGAACTGAGTCAGAAAGACCAAACGATTACCTTTCATCATAAAGGGGCAGTAGGAAATGTTTCTGAATCCGTCGGAAACATTGGTTCCGACACAGATTCAGACAAATCGAATGCTGTTCAGAGCCTTTCTGACCGACATTGTAATGAGGCCCTCAATGCATGTTCACATTTTGTGCCTCAAAACCAGCAGTAAGCATTTTTTTTATTCAGAATTTTTAGAACAGTCCCACATTAAAATATACAGCAGCTGCCCCTCCTCTAAATTCTCCATGTATTTAAAGTACAATTCAGGAATAGTTAAGCAGCATGACAGAAAACTGTCAGAAATGACCTCTTCAGATTGCTTTGACTGTGTAGTCAAGGATCATTTAGAAATAATAACTACATCCCCAAGAATGCAACAAGCTGTGGGCTAAAAAAAAAAAAAAAAACCCGACTGCATGGAAATGTCACACATGAGGGGGTAAAGTTAAAAAGTGGCCATCACAGTAGTTCCTATGACTTATTATTAATTGATAACATCATAGAACATTTAACCTCTTTAGGATAAAAGTAATGTGGACATGTTGTGTCCTTGGATTGTGCGAAAAATAGAAAATGTATTTGACAGAGTACGATACATTGAACTTTACAGGCCTAAATAATTGTCAAAAAAGTAATCAACAGAAAAAATGCATATTTAAAATTCCAGTGGTGTGACTATGGGGAGTATCATTCATCTGAAATACTTGTTAATAATATAGATTTTTGGGGGGGAGCAGTCAAAGATTGGTGTGAGGCCATGAAATGGCTTCAAAGTGGTTGTGTGAAGTGTAAGTACCCCTTTGGCCTACACTGGCTTTTTAACCTAAAACAAGTTGGATTCTGGCAGTTGCTGGTGCCATCGCAATCCACTCGCTGTTTCCAGAATTCAAGAGGGACGTTCATGACAGAAAAGGGACATAGGTATTTATCTTTCAAAGGAACTGAGGTTATTTATCTTGCATCAGTACTTGAGGAGCACTTCAACAGTTTTAATGTCATTTGTAGATCACAATACTGCACATGAGGCAGTAATAACTGAAATGTATCTCATGAAACGGACATGAGTGTTTTGTGCAACCCGTGATAAAGTGATAAACAAAGTGCATTGGAAATATCACACATAACCACATTGAACCCATGGAAATGTCACACATGAGTAAACCAAAAAGTTGCCAGCTATTGAGTTGCAGATTTCGCCCTGTAAAAACTGCATCTTCCGAAAATGTGTTTGGATAGGTAGAAGATCTAATGCATAACGCAAAAGGTTTAAAAAAGAAACCTCTTCCTTATCAGAATCGAGTGGTTTTTTTCAGATATGCGTGGAAACTATATCACATTTTCCAAGAGCGCACAGCCATCTGGTTGCAGAGTTGGTATCTGAAGCAGTAGATCACAGACTTTACTAGGCAATTCATAATAAGCAGAATCATAACAGTTGAGCCCACAAAGCAAAAAGGCATAATAGCAGGACTTTGAGTCTATTAAGACGTGCAAATTGTTCACAATTGGATGAGTGGAAGTCTTTTCCTTAAACTGGTCCAAGGTTTCTGTCCTAAATGTTAGGGGAATTTAAAATCACCAAAATCTCTTACTTTTGAACAGTTCGACATGAGCCAATTTGTATTCATCAAACACAGGACACCCCAGTTCGATCTACCGCTGAGTTCCTGAACACTCAACTACATTCTAATGCATGCTGTAGTGAGCCACTGGGCCACTATGACCCGTCCCTGTGATCTGGAATTGTTGCACCACAACCCTCAAGGTTCGAGGGTATACATGAAAGAGCGTAAGACCACTCCATCACAGCGCTGACAATGTGAACCAATCTCACCTGTGGCAAATTTCAAAATTAATATGGAGTAATGAGGATACAGCCTTAGTATCCAAAACACACCGCTCCATATATGCCAACTTTTTAGAAGAGGGAAGCGGGAGATTTTAAAGAAATAATCGAGAGAATGTATTTCTCCCGTTGACTTCTATTGAAGGAGAGGCAATTTCAGGCGGGAGACAGCCAAAATTAAGCCATTTTTTGCTTAAAAAAACGGAAACTACCTGTCTGAATCAGGTCTTTTGTGATGTATGCCATTGTCAGAAAAAAATATGACAGCCAGAGAATTATTCGGACAGGCGCACATGGTCTTATGCACACTGTCCATGGATCTGTGTGCCATGTGTTGACTTAGATCCTAACCACCAGGGTCAGATCGGTAAGGAGGGCACTCCGGCAATGGCCTATGGGCCGGTATCTGAGTTGCAGCTGTGGGCCACTTTTTGGGCCAGCGTGCTTGCCGATTTGGGCTGTGTCTGTATTGTTCAGGTACCGCCAGTGTGGTCCTGAGCGGCCTTTCTGTAGGCAGATGGGTCTCTATTACCTCCCTTCTACCAATTGGGGTGGAGATGTCATTCCCAGTCTCTTGTTGGGCCTGCATATTAATGTATGCAGAAGGAGTAGGGGCAGGGGGCCTGAGCAGAAGTGGCCCCACTTATATTCAGGTGTGGGTCGCCATTGTGAACTAATCTGTGCATAAACAGTCCTGGCAACATTTGCATTTATTTCATATCATTGAAGTTAAGAAAACATGCCTCTTTTAGAGAACTCCCCCCTCTATCTTTTCATAATACTTTAAACACTGAAGCAGTGTTTTGCAAAAAGGCGAAATCTGCAAATGTGAGCCACATTTTTAGGTCTCGCAGACCTAGCGTTGCAGCGCGCATGCGTTGCTCGCTCTGCGAGGCATTTTGTAGTAGGGTATGTTTTAGAAGTGGGGTGGAAGCCCCGCCCCTATTTTTCATTGGCTGGCGTCATCGTCTATGGTATACGCTGGCCTCCTATTGAAAATGAGGCTTCTTAGTCCCTCTTTATTACCGCCCTGTCTCCTTTTGGGACGGCCCATCAGGACTGGATCTTTTACTTTCGGCGTTATACTGTCTCCTTCAAATTAGTCGGTAAGCAGTCTTTTTTTGTCCCCTTATGCCTGCCTACAGAGAACACCCCTCCCACCTCCTAAACAGCATCACGCAGCGATCGCTGTATCTTTTATTCATTTATTTATTTAATACGGCGCCCTTATGCTTGCTTACAAAGAACACCCCTTCCACCTCCCACCACAGCATCGAGAGGCGATCCGCGTGGCCTTTCATTCATTTATTTATTTACTTAATGCAACGACCGTATGCTTGCCTACAGAGAACACCCCTTCCACCTCCCAAACAGCATCGAGCAGCAATCCCTGTGGCCTATTATTTATTTAATTACGAAATGTGACGCCCGTATGCCTGCCTACAGAGAACACCCTTTTCACCTCCCAAACAGCATTGAGCGGCGATCCCCGTGGCTAGGTAAGCACTTTCTTTTGCATTCGCGCAATGGTGACAGCTTGTTTCTTTAACCAGAGGAGGGTGGGGGCAGCCTGGCTCCAAAAAGGAACTCAGAAACCTCAGATCCTGGCAGAGAGGTAGAGAGCCGAAAGTATCCACAGAGCCCCGCAGAGGAGCCCCCGGCCCATTCGCCTTCAGGACTGGACCAAAGTAGGGGATCGACCGGAGGGCTACCTCCCCTCCCCTCTTTCTACTCCCCCACCCCTCTCTGTCCGCCTGACTGTCTCTCCCTTACCTGTGTTAAATGGTAGCGGCAGTTTCAGTCGATAACCCTTCAAGTATTGCCCGGCGGTAATCGCCTCTCATACCATTCGATAATTTACCAATGAAAGAGGCAGGCGCCGGAGACTGGAAGGCAGGAAACAAAGTTTTTATTCCGTCGGAGCAGAACACATCAGATCAGACAGCAAGGTATCGTCACGAGGTGCTCTAACTGCATCTCTGAGGCCTGGCCTCTTATACACAGGTTTATGACTTTATTGCAGGTTTATCACACATGGCACATTCTTGAGATCACTTTGATGCATAAAAGAACGTCTTCAGAATCCTTGGCTCAGATCCGATCCCACGCATAGCTACAGTAGAAGTTCCCACCCCACCCGCAGTAGGAGATGGCTATCACACAGCAGGATATTCCGCCAATTCCCGGGGGTGTGTGTGACCGGTCGGGTCTCAGGGGGTGGGGGGCCTTGATCTACTGTAATCCCTTTGATGTGGGGCGTTTCCCTTACAGTAGGGGCAATAAACTGCATCCGCAGGGCTAGGTGATGGCCTGGGATCGGTTCGGACAATGGGGCGCAGAGGAAAGGGGTTATCAAAGGGATGCATGACCATGTATGGGATGTCGGTCAGGCGTGGGATGCGGTTCCATGGCAGGGTCGCGCAGAAGGAGAGGGTTTATGGCCCGTGTATGAGAGAGCGGGGGTGGCCGGCGCGCGGGGGATGCTTGCAGCGCCAGGGGGACGCGCTGGCGATCGGCAATGAGCAGGGAGAGACCAGGGTGCCTAAAATGGCTGCCGTGTGCTTTCCTGTGTGTCGCGCTGGGGAGAGACAAGATGGCGCAGATAATGTTCAGTTTGCAAGCTAAATTTCCACAGTCCTCCCTTTTAACATATCTCGCCAGCTTGTCTAGTTCGGATCTATCCCCATAATACTACGAACTTCCACCTCATACAGAGCTTTCATTCGTTCCGCTTCAAAGTTCAAAGTCTTAGGGCAGATGCAGTTCATAAAAAGCGAACATAAAGGTGGCAGACACTGAATCCCCAAGCAGCATCCACATAGTATCACAATTGGTATTAGGATAAATGAGAACAGCCTCCATCCCCAATTTCTAATAGTGTCCCAAAACCAACTCCCCAGTGACCATTCTTCTTGCTCCTGATGAACCTCTGCGGAAAGTCTGTGGAGGTGTTCAATTGCTTTGTAGACTGAGGGTGAGTTATCCGGTACGTAGGTACAACAGCTGGACCCAATGATGCGGCATGCTCCTCCACGATCAGCCAGAACCACATCTAGAACGAGGCGGTTCTGAAGGGCCACTAGGCGGACGGCCTGGAGCTCGGCGGTGTTGTTGGCGAGGGCGCCAGCCGTAATGTTCATCGCCGTTTCGACTGCCTGGGTTAAGTGGCGGATGGCACGGCTGTTTGCCATTGGACCCCAAAGTGGAACAAGACCTTTTACTGCGTCCATGAACTGCGCTCCGGTGGAGTCGGCTTGCACAATGTCTTTGGCACGTTTCTGTCGGTGATGGTTTGCTGGAGCCACATATGTCGGAGGAAGGACAAAGGCGATGTAGCAGGTGCCTCCCCAACCTTTCGGAAGCCAGGTGTAGGCCTTAGTACCACAGACGAAGTACATATTCGGGGAGGCAACAAAGGAGGGTGGATCAACTGAGTCCAATGTTCGAGTGATGAGGCAGGAGCTGTGGCCCACCAGCTGCACCCCCAGGCCTTCGAGGCACACAAATCCAGTGATGTTGATGACGGACAGGGCCACTGTTAGGGTGGCGGCCGTCCGTTTCCGGAGGTAAGAGAAGGTGGGTCTGGCTGGGTTGTTGAACACTTGCATTTCAACTCGTTCTTTGGCAGGGATGTCCATGTGAAAGGAAGTGTTTGATCTCAGAGGGCAGAAGGGGGCAGAAGTTCTTCCAGTTTTGTTCAGCCAGAACCCATGGTAGAAGTGTGACATGGTTCTGCCGGAAGTGGCATTGTCCTTGTAGCTTTCTTGCAGGAGGATTAGCCAGGCGAGGCAGGAACCATGGACAGAAAAAGGTGAAGGGATGAAAGGGATAGAGTGTCCAGTAGCATGTGGTAGCAATCCACAGATCCAGCAATTAGTGGCGTTGGCGGCAAGATTGTGTTGGTGGAGCAGCTGCACAAAAGAGTTATTCCAGAACTCCTTATGCCTTTCTCGGAGTTGGGGTGAAAGTGAGATCAGATGGTGTTCTTTCATGGTGGTAGGTTGAACGGTGGTCAGCAATGTCTTATGAGCGGGTGTGCTCTCCTCCATGATCCAGAAGGTGACCATGAGGAGAAGGCAAAAGAGAAGGGTAATGAAAAGTGTAATAGTCTTTGAGCTGTGCATTCTGTCAGTCTTTGGGTTTTTGTAGTGGATCTTCGGACGTCCGGTTGCTTCCATCATCTTCATGTCGGGCGCTTCCATCACCTTCAAGAGACTCGGTAGCGGGCAGAACCACAGACTTTGTTTAGTTTCTCTCCTGGTGGCCTTTGAGGTGACTAGGCTACCGCTCTGAGATTTTCCACTTAGTTTGTGGTCTGCTTAGCCGAAGTTCTCTCCTTTCGTCGCAAGTTATACCCTTCCTTGGATCGGGATATTTCACTAGCTCAAGTGTCTCCGTATCTGGGCGGCGGCTCAGGGATGGTCGGTCTCTGTCCAGAAGTTCTTCTTGGGCGGTGATGTTGTCCGTGGTCGTCAGGGTCGGTGATACCTTCTTGCAGTGGTGTGCATGCAGCCAATTGCGTTGCCCCTCCACTCGAAGAGCTGTTCGGGTGGTGATTAGGACTTGCAGGGGGCCCGTCCACCGGGGCTCCAGACTCTTGGTGCGCTGGAAGTTACGCACTAAGACAAAGTCGCCGGGTTGGATGTCGTGCCCAGGGCCCCTGGAAACATCGGGAATGGCTTGCAGCACCTGCTGATGGATAACAGACAACGTTTTAGTTAGGTTATACAAATAGTCAGACATGAGGACGTCCGGGACGTCGTGGATGGATGTTGGTTTTGGTGCAGTCCAAAGGATCAGGGGCCGCCCAAAAACGACCTCGTAGGGGGTTAAGTGGTGTTTAGTGGGGGTGGAACGCATTGATAGCAATGCTAGCGGGAGAGCGTCTGGCCATTTCAGTCCTGTGGTGGCAACTATTTTTGCTATCTTAAGCTTCAATGTGGCATTATGTCGCTCAACCAGGCCTGCAGATTGGGGATGGAAGACCGCGTGGAATTTCTGTTTCACACCCGGCCCCTTTAGGATGAGTTGGATAACCTCGGCTACAAAGTGGGGGCCATTATCGCTCCACAAAATTCGACAAAGGCCGTATCGGGGGAAGAATTCTTTCAGTAGTACTTTTGCGGTAGTCATAGCGGTGTTGTCGTGGGTTGGGTAGGCCTCCACCCACTTGCTGAAGGCACACACAACGACAAGTACGTACTTAAAACCTTGGCACCTTTCTAACTGGACATAGTCCATTTGTAGGACTTCAAAGGGGTGATTGGGAACCCCAAACCCTCCCCGGGGTACAGCAGTTCCTTTCCCAGGGTTGTGTTGGAGGCATACTAGGCATTGTTGGACCAGACGTTTGGCTGAGTCTGGGATTTTGTCGTTGTGCCAGACTTTGGAGATGAGTTCGATCATGGGGGCAGACCCTATGTGTGCGGGGGAGTGTGCCATGGTCAGCATGGGGATCAAGTATGAGTCGGGTAGCAACCACTTGTTCGAGTCTTTAGTTCGCCAGCAACCGTCATCGTCCTTCAATCCCACCCGGGCCCATTCAGTTAATTCGTGTGGTGTGCTGGCTAGTTGGATATCCCTAATCGTTTCCCTAGCATCCTTCCATTTCTCAGTTTGTGACCTGGTCACGTACATACGGGTCGTGGACCTATTCTCGGCTGTGGTTCGGGCAGTAATGTCAGCTAGTGCATTTCCCTGTCCTATAATGTCTGTCACCTTCTTGTGCGCCTGGCATTTGATCACGGCCAGCCGTGTGGGGAGGAGGACTGCTTCGGTCAGGGCAGAGACTAGATCTCCATGCAGGATGGGTGTGCCGTGGGAAGTCAAGAATCCCCTCTCTTTCCATAAGAGCCCAAAGTGGTGAACTACCCCGAAGGCGTACTGACTGTCTGTGTAAATGTTTGCGGTTGTCCCTGCTGCCAGGATGCATGCTCGTGTGAGGGCAATTAGTTCCGCCGCCTGTGCGGATCGCTGTGTGATGCGGGCTGTCTCAACAACAGTTCGGGCTGTGGTGACTGCATAGGCAGCTGAGGTGGTGCCATCGGGGAGCTTGATACATGAGCCATCCACCCACAGTTCTCCGTCAGGGTCCGGGAAGGCAGTATCCCGGAGGTCAACCCTACTCTTGGTCTGTTCGCCGGTGAGGGTCACGCAGTCATGTATAGGGGACGCATTGGGGTCAGCGTCAGGGAGAGGTAGTAGAGTTGCTGGATTCAGAGTGGTGCATCGCTTAAATGTGATGTGGGGTGCAAGCAGAGTTAGTTCGTAACCAGTCAGTCGTGCGCTAGTCAGGTGTTGGGTCTTGGTTTGGTTTAGGAGGGTGTCAACCGCATGGGGTACCAATACTGTGAGAGGGTTCGAGAGCACGATCCCCTCACTTTGCCGGATAGAGACAGCAGCGGCGGCTACTGCTCGAAGGCAGGCGGGCAAAGCTCTGGCTACAGGGTCAAGAGTGGCAGAGAAGTAGGCACAAGGGCGTTGTTTAGGGCCTATGGACTGGGTTAGAACAGACAACGCACATCCCTCCCTTTCGTGGGTGTAGAGGGAGAAAGGTTTAGTGTAGTCTGGGGTTCCTAGGACTGGGGCCGAGCAGAGGGCATCTCGTAATTCTTTGAAGGAGGATTGGCATTCGGATGTCCAGGGGAGGGGGAAGGGGACATCTTTAGCCAGCAGGGAAAGCAGAGGTTTTATGATAAGACTGAAGTTTGGCAACCATTGTCGACAAAAGGAGGTGAGGCCTACTAGGGACCTCACTTGCTTCTGAGTTTTGGGAACAGGGGTTTCTAGGATGGTCTGAATTCGGTCAGGGGTAAGTTTTCTCCCGTCTTTGGATAGTAGGTGGCCTAGATATGTTACTTGGGGTTGGCAGAATTGCAATTTCTTCCTGGAGACCTTGTGACCGTTCTCCGCAAGGAAGTGGAGGAGGTGAATGGTGGCTGTGACGGCAAGTGGAGTGGTGTCGGCCGCCAAAAGAATGTCATCGACGTACTGTATTAACACCACTCCATCGGGTAGTTGGACTGCATCTAGTTGCCTCTTGAGGGCTTGGCTATAAATGCTGGGACTCTCAGTGTAGCCTTGGGGTGCCCTACAGAATCTGTACGAACGGGCTTTTAAGGTGAAGCCGAACAGGTAGCGGCTGTCTGGGTGGATGGGGATGGAAAAGAATGCGTTCTTGAGATCAATAACGGTAAAAGTGGTGGCAGTGGACGGAATCAGGGTGAGGATGGTGGTGATGTCTGAGACCACAGGGTACTGAGGTATGACTACTTTGTTAACTTCTCGTAAGTCAACAATAAAGCGGTATGCTTTCTCATCTCCCTCGCCTTGCTTTTTTTACAATGGGTAGGATAGGGCTGTTGCAAACATTACTGACTACTTCTTCTACCACTCCTGCATCGGCTAGGGACTCGATGATTTCCACCAATGCCTTCTCGCCTTCGGGCGATATCCGATACTGTGGGAGCTTTGGGAGCACTGCGTCCGGTCGGACGGTTATGTGTACTGGGTCGATCACCATGCGCCCTACATCTGAGTCGGTTTTAGCCCATAGATGTGAAGGTAACGTGTCGAGTAGGGACAGGTCAGCATCGGTTATAGAGAGCATACGCCGTGTGTGACAAGGTCTGAATGGATCTGGGTTATCGTGCAGGATGACTCGAACTCCGTCTGGGGAGCATCTGATGGTAGCCCGAAAATGTTTTAGCAAATCAAGTCCCATAATAGCATCGGGGGTGTTGGAGGAGAGTAGAAAGGTCGTGTCAGTGGCGTTATCTTCTAAGTCAAAGGAGATTGGTGCTGATAAGGGGTTAGTGGAGGGCGTTCCATCGAAGCCTATTGAGGTTACATGTGAGCCAGACAAGGGTGCCCTAGGAATCAGTCGTTTAGATAACGCACTACGTGTCGCCCCAGTATCTACCAGGAATGGAGACTTGGTGCCCAAGACCTTAGCAGTGACGTAAGGACCTTGCTGGTCAACACGGAGTTCGACTGGATCCCTCCCTTGTCCCTGGCGGTCCTATGCGAAGTCATGGGTGCTTTCGTAGTCGGACTGCTGACACTGGTTTTGTCGGGGGCGGTCAAAAGTGTTTGGTCTGCTTGGCCTGTCGTTGATGGCGTCGTTCGTGTACCCTCGTCCCTGTCCTCTATTTCTGGGGTCATATGCTGTGTCTCTGGGGTCCCTATTTTTGTTCAATTCCAGAAGGACCGGGCACTGGGATTTCCAGTGTCCGAACCCTCTACAGAACGCACATTGCTTCCCATCTAAGTCTCTCCGTCCGTTGTAGGGTGCAGGTGTATGGTCTCTAGGGGGTAGCTTTCTAGGGGCGGTTGGTTGGTAATTCCCTTTCGGGGGTTCCCTTCCTATGGTCACCCCTTGCAACTGTGCTATCATTACCCTCTCCTTCAGTTCCTTTTTCTTTCTCTCGGACGCCCTATCGTTCTCATTCTTTTGGTTTTCGTAGTATTGGGCCATCTGGAGGATTGCTGCGGGTTTAGAGGCTGCCCAACTACTCTCGCTGGTCTGTAGCTTCTGGGAGACTTCTTGTGACAGACCCTTCACATAATTCTGGACAAAGAGGTGATGTCCGGTTGCAGTGGTCATGTCCTGGCCACTATAATCGGAAAACACAGTCTCGAATCGAGAGAAGTATTCAGACACATCCTCCTGGGGTTTCTGGCGACAAGCCGTCACTATCGACCAGTCTACCTTTCTCTCTGGGATTAGAGTCTTCAATTTCTGTACAATCTTGTCTGGGAGCTCTAATATGGCTTTCGGGGGTTTCTGTCCTGGTTCTCGCTGTTTATCTATGGTATCGAGTTGTACCCAGGTATATCCGAACGGTTCAGCGTGGTCAACTTTCCGGATTTGCTTCCACACATCAGCCGGCAGACATAATCCGAAGAACAAGTCGATATCTGATAAAGTCATTATTGTTGAGCCTAAGGCTGTACCTAGTTCGGTGTAGAAGGCAGTCGGGTTCTTTCTTAAGTCGGGTAGAGTTTTTCGAAAGGTCAAAATATCTTGTCGGTCCCATGGCTGGTAGACCCAATTATATACAACCCTTCCCTTCGCATCTTGGTGGTTGATGTCGTCATGAGTTCCCAGACCTCGTGGGGGGACCCAGTAGGGGGCGGCCTCTTTGATGGGCATCATGGTATCAGTCCTTCCTTCCTGGGGCTTAGTTGCTATGGGGGTTTCTGCTTTAGTGGCCTGTCTGTGTTCTTTAAGGTGTCGATAGACCTCGAGTGTACGAGTGAAGAGGTTCGTCACATCGCCCTCTCCTTCTTCCCCAATGTCTACCTTCCTATATAGGGCCGCTAAGCCTTCGGGACCTTTATCATGGTACCTATCCTCATATGTATTCAGGGCGTGATAACAGAGTCGCACGACAAAGTGTCGTCTGCGGCTGTCGGCATATGAGTTATACACGTCTGTTATATACTCCTCACTTTCCTTTCGCTCCACCAGTGTCCCTACTATCTTGTCGATTCCTGCTCGTTCCTCCCTTGTTAGTCGATTCATTCTGGTGGAATCTTTCTTTCTCATCTCAGGGTCATCCAACGTTATTGCCGACGTTGTGTTCAGTACAAGAGGCTCAGCCGGCGCGGAGGCCGTGAGGACCGAGGCCCCTGTACTGCTTTCGCTTGTGTTTAGGGGTTGTGGGTGTTGCACTACCGATTGGGAGGGTGCGTATGGAGGGGGCATGTAAATGATCGGGGGACCTAATAGTAATTCATCATTCGTCCGTTGCTTAGAGGACAACTCAGGGTAGAGCATAGAGGGGGTCCTAACAGCGTACTGGCCTGATGTTTCGGGCTCCTGTTTTAGTTTAGTTTCCCTTCTCTCCTTTCTCTCTTCCTCTAACTTTCCAGCGGCAAGGTGAGCTGCCTTTCGTAATTCCTTTTCTGCTTTTACCTCTTCCCTCTTTTTCCGTTGCGTTGCTTCTTTGCGCCACATGCCGATACTGTCAAGCATAGTAGGCGTCGTTTTATTGCTACGCAGAGCTATTTCCAGCATTTCTATCTTATGGTCGTCGAAGGATCCCATCAGTGGCCACTGACTCTCGGGGTCCTTCCTTGTATATTTATGCCATAGCTTGCTATAAGCTACGGCGACTAGTCCATATTTAGTGAACATGTCCTTATTAGGGGTGCCTTCCAGTGGAGCCGGGACACTCTTTTTGAGTAGCCGTGCGCTATAGAAATAAATAAATAACATAACATAACATAACATAACATGGTCCACCTCTAATAAGCAGTCCGGGCAGAACCAACTACCAATCAGTGGGGAGAAGATAGGCATGACGGGTTTCAACGGGGACAAAAGTCAGCACTACCTATCTTTTCACTGCTTGCAAAGACTAGACAGAATATCTCTATTCCTCGTTATTTGTAAGCAGAGAATACCTCCAAAGAACCAATATCGAACAACTAGTGTTCGGACAATCAATCAATCAATCAATCAATGGGGAGATAAAGATAGGCACGACGGGTTTCAACGGGGACAAAAGTCTGCGTTACCTACCCTTCACTATTTGCAAAGACTAGACAGAATATTTCTATTCTACGTTATTTGCAAACAGAGAATATCTCAAAGAGCACTATTCTTCAAAACAATCAATGTTCGGACAATCAATCAGTGGGGAGATAAAGATAGGCACGACGGGTTACAACGGGGACAAAAGTCTGCGTTACCTACCCTTCACTATCTGCAAAGAGAGAGAGAGAGAATTTCTACTCCTCCCCGTTTGTAGACAGCGAATATCTCAAAGAGAACAATCAATGAGCAATACTAGTATTTCAGATAATCAATCAATTATTTCGCAATTTGTCGTGTTTCACGACCTTACCCGGACCGCGTGGACAGTTTCTCGTCTTCCGCCTCCAGCGCCCGATCGTCCTCTACTTTCCGTATTTGCCGCGGCACTCCTGATGGTTCCCAGTCAGGACCGTAGATCACTCGAGAGAGGTCTGCTCGGAACCAGTGAAGTTCGGATGATCGGCTGCCAGACGAGGGTCTATCGGGCAGGAGCTCTCCCGATCGTTGCAGTCGTTCACTCTGTCGTCAGGACCTCTCCCACTGGATCCACGTGTCGCTGATGGGCCCCACGTTTGGGACGCCAATTGTTAAATGGTAGCGGCAGTTTCAGTCGATAACCCTTCAAGTATTGCCCGGCGGTAATCGCCTCTCATACCATTCGATAATTTACCAATGAAAGAGGCAGGCGCCGGAGACTGGAAGGCAGGAAACAAAGTTTTTATTCCGTCGGAGCAGAACACATCAGATCAGACAGCAAGGTATCGTCACGAGGTGCTCTAACTGCATCTCTGAGGCCTGGCCTCTTATACACAGGTTTATGACTTTATTGCAGGTTTATCACACATGGCACATTCTTGAGATCACTTTGATGCATAAAAGAACGTCTTCAGAATCCTTGGCTCAGATCCGATCCCACGCATAGCTACAGTAGAAGTTCCCACCCCACCCGCATTAGGAGATGGCTATCACACAGCAGGATATTCCGCCAATTCCCGGGGGTGTGTGTGACCGGTCGGGTCTCAGGGGGTGGGGGGCCTTGATTTACTGTAATCCCTTTGATGTGGGGCATTTCCCTTACAGTAGGGGCAATAAACTGCATCCGCAGGGCTAGGTGATGGCCTGGGATCGGTTCGGACAATAGGGCACAGAGGAAAGGGGTTATCAAAGGGATGCATGACCATGTATGGGATGTCGGTCAGGCGTGGGATGCGGTTCCATGGCAGGGTCGCGCAGAAGGAGAGGGTTTATGGCCCGTGTATGAGAGAGCGGGGGTGGCCGGCGCGCGGGGGATGCTTGCAGCGCCAGGGGGACGCGCTGGCGATCGGCAATGAGCAGGGAGAGACCAGGGTGCCTAAAATGGCTGCCGTGCGCTTTCCTGTGTGTCGCGCTGGGGAGAGACAAGATGGCGCAGATAATGTTCAGTTTGCAAGCTAAATTTCCACAACCTGGACCCAGCCCTGCAGGCTTCCCAGTTGATGCAGCGCGGTGGACCGTGTTAGTCTTTTAAACTCATTTTCTTTCCTTGCTTGTATCCCCAGGATGTTATCCTCTGGTCTGGAGCCTTTTTTTTAGAAACAGGGTGACATGGTGTGCTATGTCTGAGCACGGACACTAAGAGTTTTTAGGGTCTGTTTCCGCTGGAATTTCGACGCGCAAAAATAAACAAGAATCTCCAGCCCCAGGCCTGACTTGACTTCTGTGAATTTGAGAGTCTTGACTCCACCCTCCGCCCCAAACCGATCTCCCCAATACCATCCCCCCGCCCCACACACACTTTCCTCCCCTCAACAGAAGCATTGTTTGAGGTAGGATAACGCCGCAATAGGTGGGTATTCCCTCTTAAACAGACTTTTGGGCTTCTAAAGCTGATAAGCATTAGCAATGACAATAGGTCTGGCTTTAAATAAATGCTGTATGGTAATATGAAGCATTATAAATAAACAGCAATGGGATGGATATGTAGTTGCGTGGAAGCAATTAACGGCAGAAAAATATTGGTGTATGTTAAAAGGGCAAGTGACAGTTGCACTGTCAAGCCAGACCTAAAATCGATGAAGAATAGCTCTAAAGCAATGAAATAGCCCAACAGGTTTATGCATCTGCTGCTAAAATCATTGTTCAGTCTGCACGTGTGAAACCGGAGTGGGGCGAACCAGGCACTCATCCTTCTGAAGTCGATAACATGTGCATCGCTGAGTTGTAGTTCAATAGCACCTACGAATCACTGCGCCATTAAGCCACAAGGCCATGGCAGAAATAACTTTATGAAACAAGTCATTTTTAGTCCCCTTTAGCAATTCACATCAGCTTATTGGAAATCACCACGTTAACCCGTTATTAAACCGGTCAATTGCAGACGGTAACACAATACTAGGAAGACATAGACTACGCGGCTTGGCTATTTTAGAATTGCTGTCGCTACACGGTAATTGGACACAGGATTTGAGATGATATTTTAACCTTGTTCTCACAATATTTTAAACAGTGTATATAACTTCCTACCTTGCGTGATTTGCACATTGCCTGTTCCTATCCCCGGTGTTAGCTCAGCCCCAGGCACCCCGGTCCGTCACGGCAAGTGCCGGTTGAACGGAGGGTGCAGAGGAGGCGAGAGCGGACACACTTCCGGGCTGGGGGCATTTCCGGCGCTGAGCGGTCTAGTTGCTCAGCGCCCCTCACCTTAAAGCAGTGGTCATAGCAAGGGCGAGTCAGACGACATAGACTACGCGGCTTGGCTATTTTAGAATTGCTGTCGCTACACAGTAATTGGACACAGGATTTGAGATGATATTTTAACCTTGTTCTCAAAATATTTTAAACAGTGTATATAACTTCCTACCTTGCGTGATTTGCACATTGCCTGTTCCTATCCCCGGTGTTAGCTCAACCCCAGGCACCCCGGTCCGTCATGGCAAGTGCCGGTTGAACGGAGGGTGCAGAGGAGGCGAGAGCGGACACACTTCCGGGCTGGGGGTATTTCCGGCGCTGAGCGGTCTAGTTGCTCAGCGCCCCTCACCTTAAAGCTGTGGTCATAGCAAGCGCGAGTCAGACAACATAGACTACGTGGCTTGGCTATTTTAGAATTGCTGTCGCTACACGGTAATTGGACAAAGGATTTGAGATGATATTTTAACCTTGTTCTCAAAATATTCTAAACAGTGTATATAACTTCCTACCTTGCGTGATTTGCACTTTGCCTGTTCCTATCCCCGGTGTTAGCTCAGCCCCAGACACCCCGGTCCGTCACGGCAATTGCCGGTTCAACGGAGGGTGCAGAGGAGGTGAGAACGGACACACTTCCAGGCTGGGCGCATTTCCGGCGCTGAGCGGTCTAGTTGCTCAACGCTCCTTATCTATATAAACACAATGGACCGGCGAGTGCGCAGCGGACACGCGCAGCGGGCACGCCAAAGGCAAGCCCGTCTGCGCCCGTCCGCGCCTCGCCCGGGCCCAGGGCCACTACCTATACTCAAATTGTGTCGGTCCCTAGGAGCATAGGTTATACTAGTGGGGAACTGCTTTCGCTCAGGCCCAAACCCCGCTGCCGCACTTTAAATGTAACGAATGAAACCAAGCAATGCCCATGATGCAAACTCCCCTTCGATTTTTCACACGTTAGAAGGCTAACACCGCCCCAGATCCACCCCATCAAACCAACCTGTCAAACCATTAATGCCGGGTTAATTAACGCATGTTCCTTAGTCAAACACAACACAGAAACGGCCACTCTAATAGAAACCCAAAAACTAGACCTCATTTTCATCACTGAGACCTGGGCTGATGACGCCTCAGATATAGATTTATCACTAGCAATTCCTGAGGGGTACTCTATCTCTAGGTCAGACAGGAAAGGGAAACGGGGTGGAGGCTTAGCCATTATCTTTAGAAATGAAATAAAGACCAAGGGCTCAGACCAGGGCAGCAACCCAGACTGCGAAACCCTTTTTTTCAGACTAATATTACTAAAAACTATACATTTAAGGGGCTTTTGATTTATAGGCCACCTAAGGCAAGAACACCACTGACACAACTGCTCAGTCCTTTTCTAGAATCTAGTGTGTAAGGCTCTGATTTCTCCATTCTGGGAGACTTTAACCTACATTTGGAAAAAAGCGCGGATACAGGCACAGCTACACTGTGTGACGCACTGGCCAATCTGGCTATGGTTCAGATTGTCAATCAGAGCACCCACACAGCCGGGCATACTCTTGATGGGATTTTTACTTCTAATCCCGACATTAAATTGTCAGACATCTTACCGGTTCCATGGTCGGACCATAAGGTCATAATATTCACTATCAATGCAAGAAAAACCCCAAACACAGCCGCCCACCCTCCTAGAAGTACATCACATTATGATTGGGGCAGGCTAGACCCCATTAAACTAAATGAACAGCTTACTCTCACTACCCCTGAGCTGGTACCTGATAGCAACACTGCCACACATCAAATCTCAAGCTGGATAAAGGAAGCCATTAACGCATTAGTTCCTCTAAAAAAAGCCACTGCTAGGAGAAGAACCCCTTCCCAACCTTGGTTCTCGGACTTACTTAAACTACATAAACAGTATTGTAGAAGGGCAGAGAGGAGATGTAGGTCCAATTATGACCCTCAACTGAAAGCCGAATACAAAACCTCTCTGGCCGTGTACAAAAATTAATATTAGAAGAAAAAAGCAAATATTTTGTTCGAAAAATTGACGAAGCAAAGAGTTCTAGTAAAGAACTCTTTGTCACCAGTGGCGGCTGGTGACATTTGAAAGTGGTGAGGCGTAAAATTATCGCAGTACTGCACTAAACAACGTATGGGGGGTTCGGGGGTTCTCCCCCGAGAAAATTTTGAAAAGATTGTGAATAAATGTAGCATTTTCAAGCAAATATGAGGAAGCAGGAAGGTTAATAATGCAATACAGTCTCTTTCTAAATGTTATCACTCTCAAAAAGTGCTTTTCTTCCATGTAATGTCCCTTTGATGGGAAGAGGAGGTTTCTAAGGTGGGAGTATCTAGCACGTTACTCTACTCGGGCTCCCTCTGTGCGAGCCTTCAGGGAGAAACCCTCTTCATTACTACCTCCACCTGACCCCTGACTCTGCAGTGCACTCCCTTACAGGCTTGATTATCCACTTTTCTACCACCCCTCTCCATTACACCTTATCTCACAGCTGACCTTGGGCCCCAGCCCCATATCATTCACTTTCATTATTCCCAGTAAAAAACAATAGTAAAGTCACCTTCAAACTTGAAACATTGAATATAGCAGTAAATGTAATTAGCATGCATGCTAAAGTATGCTCCACAGTTGTCCTAATCACCTGACTATTAATTAAATAAACAAAAACAGAAAGGCCATGACAGGGCCGGCTTTAGTGCTGGTGCAAAAGTCTTTCTGACCTCTTTCTCTGTACATAACTTAACAACCACCCTCCACCAGTGCCCCTCATCTCTCCGTAGCTCCCCCACAATCCATGACCTTCTCCTCAGATTCCCTCACTGCCACCCTCCACCAGCGCCCCTCATCGCTCCGTAGTTCCCCCACCCCATGACCTCCTCCTCGGATACCCTCACTGCCCTCCTCCACTAGTGCCTCTCATCTCTCTGTAGTTCCCCACCACCCCATGACCTCCTCCTCAGATTCCCTCACTGCCACCCTCCACCAGCGCCCCTCATCTCTCTGTAGTTCCCCCCCACCCCGTGACCTCCTCCTCGGACTCCCTCACTGCCACCCACTACTAGTGCCCCTCATCTCTCTGTAGTTCCCCCACCCCATAACCTCCTACTCGGCTTCCCTCACTGCCACCCTCCACTAGTGCCCCTCATTTCTCTATAGCCCCCCCACCCATGACCTCCTCCTCAGATTTCCTCACTGCCAGCCTCCACCAGTGCCCCTCATCTCTCTGTAGTTTCCCCCACCCCGTGACTTCCTCCTCTGATTCCCTCACTGCCACCCTCCACCAGTGCCACTCATCTGTCTGTAGTTCCCCTCCACCCCATGACCTCCTCCTCAGTTTCCCTCACTGCCACGCCACCCTTCACTAGTGCCCCTCATCTCTCTGTAGTTCCCCCACCTCATGACCTCCTCCTCGGCTTCCCTCACTCACTGCCACACTGCACTAGTGCCCCTCATCTCTCTGTAGTTCCCCCCACCCCGTGACCTCCTCCTCTGACTCCCTCGCTGCCACCCGGCACCAGCACCCTTCATTTCTCCGTAGCTCCCCCCACCCCATGACCTCTTCCTGGGATTCCCTCACTGCCACCCTCCACTAGTGCCCCTCATCTCTCTGTTGCCCCTCTCTCATATCCATTCCATTATTTGTATAGTGCTACTCATATGAGTGTAGGGTGTCACAGTACGTTACATAACAGCACACATTATACAGAGACAAATCGGTTTACGCGGAATGTCACATAAACAAATGAGGATTACAAGGTGTAGAAATCACGTCATACATACTGGTGGGCAATATATTTTACGGGGGTTTGGTCTGGCAAAACCCTAAACTCAGGATTTAAAGAGTACTCCAGTGGTTGGGGGTTGGCTTTACTGATATAAATGTATATTTGCCCGAACAAACTCTTTTTAGTAGAATAATGAAAGAATGGAGAAGTTCTAACTATATCATAACACAAAAAAATGAAGTTTGTAGGCAGCTCTTTGATGACAGTTCACTGGTCACTTCCTATGTTAGGATAGTAACTTCTGAACTACATGTAACACAAGTATCTCTGAGACAGACGCAGTAAACCACTGAGCTATTCCCATAAAATTCAGTTTATCAGCATTTAAAAATTACCAACAGACAAATGGTTGCCCTCCTCTTATTGAAAGCCTGTGTTCATTAGGATCAAAGACAGTCAGCATCAGCGCTTCTATAAGGCAAAGGCTGGCTGCTGGTGGCACGTGTTGTTCTGCATTAATAATCAGAGCTGGCACTGTGTGTGATCGCTGGCAGAGTACTTTGTGTCTCTACGGAATCAACGCTGCGCCGCGTGAGGCGGGCTCCTGGCATTCTGATGCATGTAGACCCGCGTGTATAATTAAAGAGCTCGCGTTTCGTGTGATATCAGGCAGATCACTTTTTACCCAGTGTGCCCGACCCCACGCTGACTCCTGTGTGTGTGCCATTTGAAACAGGCTGTTCTGTTCCCATTGGAGCACCCCGAGGGGCAGGGTTTACACACGGGCATTCTGCCAAGCTTTGGCACAAAAAACTAACCCCGACTTCCCCACTGGGCCAACAGTGGCATCACATTATTTTCCAATACACCGGGTCCTTTTTCCGGCAGATAAAAGTGATAAAGTCTATTAAGACACCACGGCAGGTTGGTGCCCCGCTGCAGACATCTCTGTGTAAAGCTACCATGCCACCCCTGTGAGATTTGTCGAGGCTGTTGTGCCTGCTGAAGCGACCTTTCAGCAAACCTGTGAATTTCAGAGAGAGGAATCCACGCAGGCAGTCACAGCCTTTCATCCGCGCGAAGTCGTTAAAATGAGTGTCTCTCGCTTGGGAAATAATAATGAATGTATTTACGGTGCCGGCCTCAAGCGTGCCAACACCATACACATCGAGCACCACACAACAGTTGCGTGCGGCGGGCATGACTGGGGGCGGGGGAGGGTAGGTACGCACGGGGAGGGGGGCGGTTGGGGGTTTAATTTAATGATAAAACTTACCAGGCATCTCCTCCTCCTCCAGTGAGTCCAGTCCCGAGTTGCATCACGTCCCCTCTGCAACGTGGTGGACCGTGGAACAAACTTCTCCCAGCTCTTTCTTTTGCCGCTCAACAGGAAATACCAACTGCCAAATCAGGAGATTGGATGCGACGGGGGGCCGGGCGGCTAGCATTTGATAGGGCATGGGGCGACTTGACGAAAAACACGTCACCGCCCGAGCAGGAGCCTATCTCCAGACTCCTGCACTACACTAGGCATGCGCAGCATGCCTAATGCTTTGTTAATGTGAGTGAGGGGCTTTGCTCCTCTCTCACATGCGCAGACAGTCCATGTACACTCCTGCTATCGCCTGCATGCGCTGTGCCTTGACACATGCGCACTTTCACCCTGAAGCACAGGCCGGCCCGGAAATGTAAACAGACGAATTGTAAAAGCTGTCAATTCGTCTGCTTACATTCCTGTTGGCCGAACTGCTGCTGCAACTGTGAGCAGTTTCTTTTGTAGGGCGCTGCCCCAGCGCCCCTAATGGACCATCTGCCACTGTTTGCCACTGTTAAAAAAGTGACAAAAATTGATAATGACAAACAGGTAATAATCACCTCTGACTTCTGTAACACCCTTGGCCAATTTTTCGTAACCACTGTTTACGAATCTTTCAAATTGACCGATAAGGTCTCTTCTACACAGCCACACTTAGCTCCCAAAGTCCTTCCACATCCACTAGAGCAGAATCCACGTTTCCACTTTGTCCCACCTTCAGTGGATCAAATTCTTCAAATTATCAAGATGACCAAATCTGGGAGTCTAACGGACCCTTGCCCCTCGAAGGTCATGCATCTTTCTCCTGAGCTAGCGAGTGAACAACTATGCATTCTCTTCTCTCATATAGTAAACTCCTGCCACTTCCCGGATACATTGAAAACCACCTCTGTACTGCCACTCTTAAAAAAACCAAATCTCGATCCACAGATTCCGGCGAACTATAGACCCATCGCAAGAATCCCTTTCGCCGCTAAGGTTCTTGAGAAACTATTGAATAAGCAACTGTCCTTGTTCCTCTCTGACACTCACGCCCTAGACGCCTCGCAATTTGGCTTCCGAGAGGGACATGGGACAGAAACAGCATTGATCACGGCAGTCGAGGAACTGAGGAATATCCTAGACGCCAGGGGGAAGGCCGCCTTGATTCTTTTAGATCTGTCGGCGGCCTTCGACACGGTCAACCATAACACACACTTCTCACCCGTCTAGACGAAGCCGGAGTGCATTCGTCGGCCCGCTCGTTGCTTGCCTCCTATCTGTCCAATAGGACATTTACAGTAGAGCAGGGGGAAGCAAAATCACAACCTTTCAGCTCACCATGTGGTGTACCTCAGGGGTCATCTCTAATCCCCACTCTTTTTAATCTGTATGTTGAGCCTCTAGCTGCAATTATTAGGAACTGCGGTTTTATTCCTGTCTCGTACGCCGACGACACCCAAATAGTGGTGTCGATTAAAAATAATGTCAGTGAAACAGCAGAAAAATTTCAAGACTGCATGAGACAAGTTAATCAATGGATGCAGAGTAACTGTCTAAAGCTAAACGGAGACAAAAGCGAAGTGATGCTGCTAGGCACCGATATGGATACCTGGTCTCCAGAGTGGTGGCTGCTCAATCTGGGCCTCTGCCCACAACCAGTAAATAAACTGAAAAACCTAGGCTTTACATTGGACAACAAATTGACCTTTGAAGCCCAATCCAACAAACTGGCATCAACCATGTGGTACATTCTGAAAATAATAAGGAAGCTACTGCCTTTAATTCCCTTAGACTCTCGTAAAATGGTGGTAACAGCCCTGGCCTTATCCAGGCTGGACTACGGAAACGCCCTGTATGAAGGGATGCAGGCTCAACACCTAGCTAAACTACAACGCCTGCAGAACGCAGCAGCAAGACTTATTCTTGACATACCCAGGTTTGAACCAATCACACACAAACTAAGTTCTCTACACTGGCTTCCAATGGACAAAAGAATAAAGTTCAAATCCGTCTGCCTGGCCCATAAGGCCCTGCATGGGAGTGGATCTCAGTTTCTAAAAACTCATTTACAATTATATGAGCCTTCCCGGAATCTCCGCTCCAGCCAAGCAAAACTAATTCAGATCCCAAGATTCAAACAGGCTAGGTGGGGGGAGGGGGGGGGGGGGGGGGGAGAGAAGCTTTCTGTTACACGAAGCAAGGGCCTGGAATCTTCTCCCAACCACAATTAAAAATATTCCCTCTATCCTGTCATTCAGGAAAGAGGTAAAAACCTGGATGTTTACCTCCATTTAGACCCAGCCGTGCTTTTTCTTTGGTAGTTCATGTCTCTGTACAGCGCCATGACGCCCACGGGCATGCGTGCGCTTTATAAATCCTTAATCAAATCAAATCAAATCAGGAGTTTCCCAGGGGGTTGAACTCATGGAGTAGGTCAAAAGGAACTGCAGTCAGAAACACGTCACAGCTAAGCCACTGTACTTGGGGTCGATTTAAACAAGAAGTTAGCTCAAAGGGTTCAGGAGCTGCTGCAGAGATCTGCCTGCTGTCGGAAGGATCTGAGTTTTAACTGCTGAGGAGCAGAGGCCCCTGAATTAAGCAGTCCCGAGTTGGGTAGTAATACAACACCCCAACTAAACGTGGTAAAAATAATTAAGTTTTAGCTTTTCATAACTCTCAAATTGCCCAGGACACATGTGAGTAGAACGCCCAGTTGTTCTATTCACTGTATTCTGGTACTTTTTTAAAGCCGGAAAGATGGTTCAGAGAGTTGAACGCTCGCCGCTGAAACCTGCGGTGATGTGAAGGTACCTAGGCTGTCTTAAATTGGGCAACAATAACACATGGCATTTACAGACATTTAGAAATGACACGTGTGGCACGCAGCACTAAATAACAAGCATTTGCAATGCAATAGGTCTCGCAGTTGTGAGAGTTTGAGCTATTGGCATTGTAAATGGAAATGACTTTTAATTACATGTTGGTTTTTAAAACATAAATAAAAGGCATTGTCATTTACAATGTCAATAGCTTAAACTCTCGCAAATGCGAGACCTATTGCATTGTAAAAGCTTGTTTTTTTATGGTGCCCTGGCCAATTTGTGATCCCAATTCAACCCTGCTCTCCACACATGCCAACACTCAATACTGAGATTTGCGATTTTTGTATGTTAATCTTGATGTTTTCAGTTCTCTGAAATATGTAAATAAATAACGTTTTATAAAACCATTAAAAAGGGAAGATATCTTTCGCCCTCCTGTTTGAACCAGGAGTTTTCAAAATATATTAAACCAAAACAGAGTGTTTTGTTTAAATCCTCTATCCCTCCTTCTTTGGAAATACTTGGAACATCAAAAAAATGGAGTCCAAGGAGGCATAAATTGAATTTCGTCTGCTTTTAAAGTTAGGCGCTCTAGTCTTTTCCTTTCAGAAACAGTGATTTCTTTAAAAGGCTTTAAATAAGACCCCTTTAACGAGTACTCGTCGTCTTGCAGCGTTGCTGTTTTCCCATTACAAGATGGCCGATATATTTAACTAACATGGAAAAGATTTTCAGCATTGAGTCCTAACTCAGGATGGTTACTTCGCCTTCTGTAAGCGAGTTGTTTTGAGGAGTCCTCTTTTCTTGCCACTGATTGTTTGAAAGCTTTATGAGTAGTGACGCCTTTGCATCACCGGAAGTAGTGCTCACATGTGTGCTGTCTTCCTGGGAGAATTGGAAGTATTAAAGGAAGGAGTCTAGAACTGAGTCAGGTAAGCTGAAGAGGGTAACAGTCTGCATGCGACGCTGACCCACAGTCTGCTGGTGCTACAGCAGACTTGTTAGATATAGGGATCATCATGTTGGCGCACAGGGCGGAGTTGGGGGATGTTCACCGAGGTGCACTTGTTAAGTGAGCTGAAGTCTCCCTGGCACAAACGGCCGGTTGGCTTATGTAGGCACCGTTAAACTAAAGAGAAATACGAAAATTAAAAATAAAACCGTGTGGTAGTAGGAACTGGTGGCTCCTGTACGGTGTTTGTTTGTGTGTGACTGGGGGCGGGGCGGGGCGTTGCAAAGCCCTCAGGAAGGGTTACTCTAGCGTATAGGCTGTCACATATACAGAGCTGGCTGGGCGCTTGATAGGGGAGATTGATGCTGCACAGGTGGTCAGTGAGTCTATCCTTGCATGTTGCGGGACAGTATTTTGTTATCTCTCGTAGCAAAAGCGATACATTGTTTGTTTATTCCGGTGTAACTCTCCTGCTTCCTCCTAATTATGTCATTGGCATATAATTGCATTCAAGCCAGTTTTTCGTCTAGTAAAATTATTTGCCCCTTTATTCTGTTTATCTTTTTCTTTACTTTTTTTCCCTGGGTGCAGTCCTTTACCAGCCTTTGATTAATTTTTTTAGTGCAGCGCTTTACATTCCAAACGTATTCGTCGTCTGCTGGGGTTTTGAGCTTCTGATTAAAAACGATTCGCCTTTAATTCGATGAAAATTGCATATTGTGTCACATTTCAGTTGTCTGAGAGCACTTGTACTGGCAGCGACTAATCAGTTTTATACATTTACTATGCTGAAAGGTATTTTAGTTTTAGCAAACAGCTGGGTAATAAGCTTTGCCCACGAAATAGCCTCATTGCTAAGTTCTAGTTATTTACTTTTATGTGGAAATGCGTTTCATGCCTGCTCAGGAAAATGTGTCAAGACTTCTTTTAGGGCCAATTCAGCCGAGACCACTGATCTCTGGTCAGCATAACTGCTTCCCCCCCCCTCCTCCCTTGTGCAGCTCCACTGTTAAGGCACTGCCTCTAGCGCCTTCTGTTGTCCCAGGTAAGGTGTTCGAGGCCCTCCTCCACCCGCAGGCTCCTGCCTGCGCCTCATCCCTGATGGTCTAGTGGAAGATATTGCTCGTCTGCTAGTTCTCTCTGTGTGTGGCTTCGTATTTCCTCTCTCTCTTCATCTGCCTGTTGCCTCTTTCTTTGCTTTTATTTATTTGCCTTTATTTCTTTAATCTTTTGTTTTCCCTGTTTTTGTGTTGCTTTTTTCTCTGCCTCTGCTGCCCTGTGGCTCCGCCCCTGAGTGTTCTTGCCTCCAAGCTGCTCCCCTTCCCCCGACTCCTACTTAATGGTGCCCACGCCACCGGCGCGCCAAAGGCAAGGCCGCCTGTGACCTGACTGTGACCTTTGCCAAGGACCCTGGTCCCCAAATCCCACGCCGGTACAACCCCAACACTCTCCTCGCACTCAACCCTAGACACAACAACAACTCCCAGCTCTCGCCTCCTAGCGACACCCAAGGCCCGATCACCTGCTGACACTGGTGCCGCACCTTCACCCACCTCCGGACCCAAACAGCCACCCTCAGGACCCCAACGTACACAAGCCCCTGAGCTGCACCCTCCTCAACGTGCGTCCCTGCACAGACATGCAGTTGAAGTTTGGGACCTCCTCCACACCCACTCGCCCAACGTTGCCTTCCTCGCAAAGACCTGGACCAATGCCAGTTCTGCACCTGACATCGCAACCGCAATCCCTGACGGATACAAGATCCTGAGGAAAGATGAATCGCCAACACTTTCACCCCTCTCCAGAAGGCTGCCAGATGACACAACACAAAAGACGCCTGGTTCACCCTTGACCTCCGAGAATCCAGGTGCTCTTGTCGACAACTGGATAAAACTCGGAGAAACTGCCAAACCCCGGAAGGCATGCTCCGCCTACAATGCCGCAACCACAGCACACCACCAACTCCTCAAATCTACCCGGGGAAATTTCATCCAAGACAGAATCCGCTCCAACGCCCACAACTCCAAAGAACTTTTTGCCATCATACAAGAATTCTCCAGGCCGAACAGCAAAGCTCCTTCTTCCACCACAAGATCAAGATGCTCTACGGCAACTTTGACGAACAAGACCACAGGACCGACCCAACAGCCACTACCAGCTACGCCATCCAACTGACCCTCCTCACCTCGACTCCTCTCACCACAGAAGACACCGCAGAGACTATGAAAAGCATCCACTCCGTAACACCCACTGACCCCTGCACACCGCACATCTTCCACAGGGCTACCACTGCCATTGCACCTGAACTACGACAAACGATCAACTGCTCCTTCAAGACAGCCACATTCCCCACTGACTGGAAACGCACTGAAGGCAAACCCCCCTCCTGAAGAAGTCCTCCGTGGACCCGACAGACCTCAAGAACTTCAGGCCTATCTCCCTTCTTCCCTTCGCCGCCGAAGTCAACGAGAAAGATGGCAACACCCAGCTAGTGCACTTCATAGAAACCAACCACATCCTCGACTCCTCACAGTCCAGATTCCACAGCACCAAGACCGCCCTCATAGCTGCCACTGATGACAACCGCACCTTCCTCGACCAAGGCTATACTGCAGCCCTGATCCTCCTAGACCTTTCAGCAGCCTTCGACACCATCTCCCACCGCGCAATAACAACTAGACTCCACGACGCCGGCGTTCAGGGAACTGCCTTAGGCTGGATTCAATCTTTCCTCTCACGCAGAATACGAAGATTAAGACACTCACCCTTCCTCTCCGAACCTACAGAAATCAGATGCGGAGTAGCCCAAGGATCCTGCCTAAGTCCCACACATTTCAACGTCTACATGGCCCCCTCGCAACCATCGCCAGAAAACACAGCCTCAACATAGTCTCATACGCTGACACCCATCTCTCTTTCTCTTTCTCTCTTACCCCCTCCCCGTCACCCACGCACTCGTCACCAGCAGAATGGACTACGGAAACGTGCTCCACGCCGGAACAAACGCTGCTCTGCAAACTCCAAAGTGTCCAGAATGCCGCAGCCAGACTCGTCCTTGACATGACATCATCACCCAACACCTCTGTGATCTCCACTGGCTTCCTGTTGAAAAAGAATAACCTTCAAACTGCTCACCCACGCCTACAAAGCCCTTCACAACACCGGACTCCAATACCTCAACGAAAGAAACTCCTTCCACTTCCCCAAGAGAAACCTTTGCCGCCCTAGCCACGGTCCCCCCCGCATCCACAGGACCAGAGCTGGTGGCAGATCCTTCTCGTACATTGTGGCCAAAGCCTAGAACTTACTCTTCCCCCCCCCCCCCCCTCCCCCTGCATCATATGAAGCCCTACACGGCAACTATTCAGGAAGGACCTCAAGATCTGGTTCTTCGGATAACCATGGGGCTTGAGCCCCCCCCAAGTGTCTTGAGACCCTTGCGGGTGAGTAGTGCGCTCTAAAAATCCCTGATCGTATGTCAATAAAGCATATCATCGTTTTGACCAGATTTCATTTGAATCTGGTCCCCTGGCTTTTGCCATTTCCCCAAGGTTACTCGAAACCTGGTTCACTAAAACCCTGCCCCTGTGATAATTTTTCAGAGCAAGATACTCTTCATTTTATGTGTTTCTGCGCCCACTACGATTCTTTGCACAGAAAACATATTTTACCAATACTGTCAATTTGTCTAAGTCAGGCCGGCTCTGCACTATCTTCAAATGTTACCCTCTCCCATGGTCTGCTTTGGGGTAGCAAGCTTTTTAATAGGGGCCATCAGACATAGGAAAAAGTTGCCGCCGCAGTAGCCACCCCGTTCCCTCAATTAGTGCATACACGTTTTTCCAAAACTATTATAATGTGCACTTTATGAAACAATGCTTATAGTCTTTGGTCTAATGCTTAGCACTGTTGCACTTTATATGCTGTACCCCTTGTAGGTCTATATGTGATCGATGAAACCATAAAACTGGATGCCCTTTAATAGTTCTGTACAGTTATTTTTAATATTTTTATGTGAACTAAGCTTTTATGTATAAAATGTCTTTCAATGAAATGTGTCTTTTTAAAACTTTTTACTTTTATGGCTGTTGGCTAGCGAATAAAGTTCTTTTGACTGACTGACTGATCTTCTCTACAATGGTAATACTAGGCTCCAATCTGTTAATAGCACTGTTGTGGAAAGTAAATGAAAAGTTTATTCGTATGCTAGTTCCATTAGTTCGATGTAAGAATTTAAGACCACTTTTTTGCTGGATATTCTTTTTAACGTTTTCAAACTGCTTTCAGTTGTTCCTTGCTTTGAAGATAGACAATGAAGCCATGGTTAGGTTGAAGTCTACCAGACAGAGCAGCTGTCTGGTTGCAAATAAATATTGAGGACCTGCTGAAAACTTACCTGGGAATGCATTCCACCTATAGCTTACCATTGACTTCATGTTTTGTCACTTGCTTTCAATGTTCTGGCTTTATTTGTTTTAGCTCGTCCAGCATTTGTGTGTCCCTCCTGTGGAATATAACCTCTTTACCACCTCTCTGATTGTCTCCTTCTATGTTTCTACCGCTTTCTGCTTGTCAGAAACTCCTATTTTATTTTTCATTAAACGCTCCATGAAAGTGCATGTGTTTCTCAGATGTCTCCCTTGTATGCTTATACCCCCCTCTCTCCCCCATGCTCCATGTTACTCTTCAAGCACTGAGTGCTTATCTGGGCCCCACCTGACTGTTTATCTCTATAGCATCAGCACATGCCTGTGAAATGTGATTGTAATCAGTAACAAAGTTGGCAGCATTTGTTGCCAATGTGGTTTGTTGTGTATTTAAAATAACGGAAGCATTTTAGAGAGCACTAACAGTCCTGAGCAGTTGACATACTTTTCGAGCCTACTCACTGATGCTTTGTCTGCATCCTTTCCCAGGCTGGATTCCTGGCTTGCAGATAGTGCAGAATGTAAGATCTGATCTTATCAAGCCCACAAGGCTTGTCCTTTACTGTGCCTGCATCATAATACAATCTGTGCTCTCTGCACCATGTGAAGACACAATTTTAATAGCCATTTGTGGTGTTCTTCAATAAGGTAGGACCAGGAAAAGCAAGTAAGGTGTCACAAGTAAGTTTATTCACCTCATCCACCAAGTCTCTCAGTCTAACTGTCTTCACTGGAGTCCTCCTACACAAAACGTTCTCCCCTTCCAGAACAGAATGGAAGACTGGAGATGGTGTATTCTATCTTATAACATTGAAGGAAATAAGACAACAAGAGGAAAATGTACCACATTACACATCTTCCCTCTAAACAATAACCAAAAATAAGTTCACTACAGGTTTAACAGAAACAAATAAACATGTCATAAGTGTAATGCATACCACAAAACAAATGTATATCACTATACAACAAAGTGCTATAATAAACCCCAATAGATCATTGATATGCATACCCAGATAGTCTGCACAACTCTATCACTGACTTAAACATAGTCTTTCATGTACGCAGGACATCTGCGCACTCTCTGACTCCTCTCTCTAACACATCCCGAGACACTAGGAATGTCAGAGAGGGGAGCAGATGAGAAATTTGAAAAGTTCAAACCTGAGTCCACCTCATTACTATTAGACTGATCTGAAGAAAAAGGAGGACTCGCTACAACAACCCGACTCTTGTTCCAAATCCTCCCATCACTAGTCTTGACGGCATTATTAAAAATTTTAACCACAGTTCTAACATTAGTATATTTTGACCATGGCATACATCCAACAGGAGCTTTTATTTTAACAATCAATCAATCAATCAAAGACATTTCTAGAGCGCACTACATACCTGTAGGGTCTCAAGGCGCTGGGGGTAGGGGGGGGTGCCGCTACTGCTCGAACAGCCAGGTCTTCAGCTTCTTCCTGAAGGAGAGGTGGTCTTGGGTCAGGCGCAGGTCGGTCGGGAGGGAGTTCCAGGTCTTGGCGGCCAGGTAGGAGAAGGACCTTCCTCCTGTAGTCGCTCTTCGGATGCGGGGGACCGCGGCGAGGGCGTGGCTGGCTGAATGGAGGTGGCGTTTGGGAGCGTAGAAGTTGATTCGGCTGTTGAGGTAGCTCGGGCCTTGGTCGTGTAGGGCTTTGTGTGCGTGGGTGAGGAGGCGGAAGGTGATTCTTTTGTTGACGGGGAGCCAGTGTAGGTCTCTCAGATGTCCGGAGATGTGGCTGGTTCGTGGGATGTCGAGGATGAGTCTGGCTGAGGCGTTCTGGATCCGCTGGAGTCTCTTCTGGAGCTTGGCGGTGGTACCGGCGTAGAGGGCGTTGCCGTAGTCCAGTCGGCTAGTGACGAGGGCCTGGGTGACGGTCTTCCTGGTCTCGGTGGGGATCCACCAGAAGATCTTCCGTAGCATGCGTAGGATGTTGAAGCACGCCGAGGAGACGTTGTTGACTTGTCTGGTCATGGAGAGGGAGGAGTCCAGGATAAAGCCCAGGTTGCGTGCATGGTCTGTCGGTTTGGGTGCGGTGCCCAGGGCGGGAGGCCACCAGGAGTCGTCCCAGGCGGAGGGTGAAGAGCCCAGGATGAGGACCTCCGTCTTGTCTGAGTTCAGTTTTAGGCGGCTGGTCGTCATCCACTCGGCTACCTCTTTCATCCCTTCGTGCAGGTTGGCTCTTGCGGCGGCGGGGTCGTTGGTCAGGGAGAGGATCAGCTGGGTGTCGTCGGCGTAGGAGATTATGCTGAGGTTGTGTTGGCGTGTGATGGCCGCGAGGGGGCTCATGTAGACGTTGAAGAGGGTGGGGCTCAGCGAGGATCCTTGGGGGACGCCGCAGATGACTTCGGTGGCCTCTGACTTGTACGGTGGTAGGCGGACTCTCTGTGTTCTTCCGTCGAGGAAGGAGATGATCCATTCCAGAGCCTTGTCCTGGATTCCGACGTTGCTGAGGCGCTGTACTAGGGTGCGGTGGCAGACAGTGTCGAATGCCCCCACCTTTATCGCCTGATATTGTGCACATTTGTTTTTGTCAAAGTACGATTTCCTCAAAGCTTGTTTTTTTTAGCTCCTTAATTCTCCAATCTCCTATCTGATTATTGACAAGACCCTTGTTCATCCACCCGGGGCATAATCTCGTATTGGGAAACCTCCCTTTAAAGAGTTCAAAAGGCGATCTGCCAGTAGTCGAGTGAGGTCAAACGCTATAAGAGGAGATTCTATCCTGAAGTAACTCCTTCCAATTTAAACCATTAGCCCTAGCTAATTGGATACTTTCTTTAAAAGTTTTGTTGAGCCTTTCAATTGCACCATTAGTTTCAGGATGATATATCGCACATTTTTTGTGAATAATACCACAATTGTCAAGAATTTTTTTTAATTCATTTGAAGAAAATTGTGGATCATTATCCGAAAGTAAGCTATTAGGAAAGCTTTCTTTCTTAAATACATCCTGTAAGAACTTAATTACCGTAGCTGTGGACACCTCTCTTGCAGCACACACCTCTACCCACTTGGAGTACAGATCTAATACTACAATCAAATAGGGCATATCACTCACCCCATGTAAGGGTCCAACAATGTCAATTGAAATCTCATCCCAAGGATGACCAGGTAATCTTCTGCAAACCATCGGAGTCTGTTTTGTTTTCAAAACTTTATCACTAGGACAACATTCAGCACATTCACGAACTACCCTCTCAATCTCAACATCCATACCCGGCCACCAAAACTGCAATCTCAACAATTCTTTTGTTTTGACAATGCCAGGATGACCCACATGAGCCACCGTAAGTAACTTCTTTCTAAGACCTAGATGTGGAACCAACTTTGTCCCTCTAGCAAGTAAACCATCCACCACCGAAAGTTCATTAGAAACTAAACTCCATGGCTTCTCCAACCGTTTATTCTCACCTAACATCTCAATTACTTTTTTTACCTCAACATCTTTATTAATCTCCACTTTCCAATCCTCTTGAGTAACCACACCATCCGTGATCTCACATACATTTACCACCTCAGAATCAAAAGTAACCTCTTCATCCAACTCTCCATTTAAATCAACTAACCTCGAAAGACAGTCCGCTGATTTGTTAATGACTCCAGGAATGTAATCTACCTTAAAATCAAATTCTTGGAGAGAGATGATCCACCTTTTTATTCTAGAAGAAATTGAGTCAAGACCTTTCTTTGAAAAGACTTCTTTCAACGGCTTATGATCAGATAAAACATTGACCTTTGTTCCCCAAACTAAATTTTTGAATTTCCTTAGAGCCCAACATATAGCCAACGACTCTTTTTCTATAACAGAGTAGTTTCTTTCTGAACCCCTGAGACATCTCGAGGCACAAGCAATAAGTAAATCCATCCCATTCTTCTTTTGAAGCAAAACTGCACCAAGCCCTTTTTCACTAGCATCCGTCATAATGAAAGTAGGATCACCAGGCACAAAGGCATGAAGCGCAGGAGCCTTGCACAGTTCCTCCTTGATTGCAACAAATTCCTCCACACACTCTCTTGACCCCTGAAACACAACATTCTTTGCAGTGTGTAACCTCAAATGGTGAGTTTTTCCAGCAAAATCATGAATGAGTTTACTGTAAAATTCTACCATACCTAGAAAGGACAAAAGTTCCTCCTTGCTGACAGGTTCAGAAATTTTCAAAATGGAATCTACTAACTCCTTCTTAGGAAAGACACCTAGACCAGTTATACAATGTCCAAGATAATTTACTTCCTCTAAACCAAATCTGCACTTATCTTTCCTGAGAGTAAGACCCGCTTTCCTTAGACGCTCAAGAACAGCAAATACATGAACATCATGCTCTCGAATTGTGTTACCAAATATTAACAGATCGTCCTGATAGCATTTTACATCAGCCAAACCTTTAAGAATATGTGACATGACCTGTTGAAACACTGAAGCTGCCGATACAAGTCCAAAAGGCATTCTACGAAATTTAAACGTACCCATGGGAGTTACAAAGGCAGTTAAATCCTGAGAAGAGTTATCTAACTCGATTTGATGATAGGCTGACGCCAAATCCAGGGTAGAGAAATACTTTGCTCCACCCAAGGTACTAACAATCTCATCTATGTTAGGTAGAGGAAATCTATCAACAATAACTCCTTTGTTCAAAGCACGCAAGTCAATGCATAGACGAAGCTCCACACTGGCTTTCTTGGCCACAACTATGGGAGCAAGCCATTCTGTTGCTTCCACCGGGACAATTATATCTGCATCTATGAGCTTATCAATTTCTTTCTGCACCCCCGCGTGTTCATTTAGCGGAATCCTTCTGACTTTAGCAACTACTGGGACCGCCCCATCTCTAACCCTGATGCAATGTTTATACCCTTTAAGACACCCTAGGGTATCTCTAAATATCTCAGGAAATCGTTCTACAAACGTAGAAGTAGACTCTTCAATCGCTTGTACCTGAACCTGTGGAGATGTATTGGGGTTCAACTGCACCCCAAGAAGACGCTGATGAGGCCAACCCATGAGAGAATCACCATGCTTGGCTACATATATCTTCCCTGCAATGATTCTTCCACACAATTCTATTGTAGCTATGAAGTACCCAGCCATCTTTATAGGTAACCCACCATAACCTACAGGTGCAAGATCATTCCTAAGAAGTTTAACATTGTTTGCAAAGTGCTTTGAAAAAATATCCTCACCAATCATAGTTAAATGTGAGCATGAATCAAACTTGAAATCAAGTTCTATACCATCAATATTCACCATGTGTGAGGGATGATCACCTTTTCTTACATCAACTTGGAAAGTGAAAACCTTTACCTCAGGTTGATTTCTCATGACTGTACGACCACCTCTGCTATTCTTGTTCTTGCAACATCTTGCAAAATGTCCCTTACGTCCACATGTATTGCAAGTTACCCTTAAACCAGGACAAAAAGATGAATTTGCAAGATGCCCAAAATGACCACACCTAAAACAAATAGGCTTCCCAGTGACATTCGAATTGGTAACATTACCAGGAATCACAATACCATTGTCTTTTCCTTTTGGATCTTTCTTCTGTACCTGACACACAACCTCTTCCACTTTAGTTTCAGTTGTGATGATTTTACTCTTCTCACCACTGAGTTCATCAACACACTTCATCATGTGCTCAACCTGTTTGGCAATAGCAATGACTTCTTCCAGAGAAGGTTCATCCTTCAACCAGAGCTCTTTTCTGATGTTATCATGAGCACATTTAAGAACAAATTGATCCCTAATCCTCTCCTCTAGTGCCGGACCGAATTTGAACGAAGACGCCAATTTCCTTAGAGCAGAAACAGTCTTCAACAGACTCATCCTTTTTTTGTTCTCTTAACCCAAAATGGTACCTTTCCATAATCGTGCTCAATCTTGGTAAGTAATGGCGATCTAATTGTTCTATGCAAATTTCATATTCATTCAGATTTCTTTGTTCAGAAGCACTTGAGTCTGGTAAATGTTCCAACACATCTTGTCCCTCACCCCCAAGGCAATGCAGTAGTAATGAATGTTTACGTTCTGCGCTTAAATTCGTCCCACACACTCTAGCATAGTTCACAAATATTTTTTTCAATTTTTGCCATTTCACATTGGGTTCCCCTGGGCTCGTTCAAAAAAAAAAAAAGGGGGTTGTGTCACATTCTGCATCGTCCTTTTTTATTTTTTATTTTTAAATTGTATGCACATTAAACATACCCTTGTAATGCATCTAACATATCATAACTCGCATACTGGTATCACTTCAGATAGATAACCTTTTAACTCACTGACTTTTGCACCAGCTTGACCTTAAAAAAAACAAATCTTAAGTGAGCTAAAATACAAAATTTATAAAAACAAAAATGTGACCTTATTTTACTGAAAACCAGAAATGAGTCTCTCTCTCTCCTTCTCTTTTTTTTTTTTTTTTTTTTTTTTTTTTAACCACAAAGAAAAATATGTGCCAAACTCTTAGAATGCGCAAGAACCCAAGTCTCCAAGTTCCATAAATATCAACCTGATTGAAGTGTTATATTTAAGGACAAAAATGAACCACTTTACAGCAACTGTCACCTTGTTAATCCTTTAAACGTGCCATCAGCAGTGGAAAAATTCACCCCCGATCTCTTCAATTAGCTAGGGTGACTCACAATAATTTAATCACCTCAAAGTAAATAAATATTCAGCTCCTCTTGAATGTGCGCCCGTAATGCACAGCGTTTCTTAGTTTACACTGAGGACGATTCTCTCTATGACGACTCCTTACGCGATAGGCTAGATTCAAGCCTCGCTCTGGAAATCACCCGACCGATGATTCAAGCCTCGCTCTGGAAATCACCCAACCGAACTGATAGGTTAGAATCGCCTCCTTCTCCAATGATCGACGCGCATACATCAGATGACGTACCCACATCACCGTCGATACTCTCGCTTCCTTCTTCAATGATGACGGCATGCGTCCGATGACGTACTCGCGTAACTGTCGATACTCACTATTTCTTTAAATAAATTTCACCAAGGCTTTCCGCTTCTCCTGCCGCGACTCTCCGCACATCTCCAGTCGACCTCCAACAACAGACTTCCAAGCCAGGAATACGTAGAGGAGACAGTCCGAAACTTGAAGCACCCGCAATCCTTCAAACCAGATTGATGTTGAGGTGTTCGTCCTGATCAAAAAATTTCACCCGTTCGTCGCCAAATAAATGTGGTGTTCTTCAATAAGGTAGGACCAGGACAAGCAAGTAAGGTGTCACAAGTAAGTTTATTCACCTCATCCACCAAGTCTCTCAGTCTAATCCTCCTACACAAAACGTTCTTCTCTTCCAGAACAGACTGGAAGACTGGAGATGGTGTATTCTATCTTATAACATTGAAGGAAATAAGACAACAAGAGGAAAATGTACCACATTACACCATTCATCATATAAGATTTTATTTGTATGGTAAGCTTTTAAGGCTGCTCAATACAAATGCACTTTTATCTTAATGTACTTGTGGAACCCTGCACAACGAAGCAAAGTCTGGGGCTCCTAACTTCCTTCGACACATTGTTTAGACAGGGCAATAAATGTTAGGTCTTTTCAAAGTACACTTGGTTTCCGACTAATTACAGCATAGATTCCACTTTCAGGGATGTTTATTTTTTTTAAATGTTGGAGAAAAAAATATATATAGCACTTGTTTTGTAGCACACATGCCTTTTGAGCACATGCCTCCAGAATGACTTGGCTGACGCATCATTGCATTTTTTTTATTTTTTTATATTTTCGACAGCCATAGTGTCGAGCAGCTTCTATGTTGTACAGCTTTGCTAAACAGGATTGGCAAAGACAATAGGACTTATAGGTGAGACCTTTTGGCTTTGCCAGTGCTTGTTTAGTGGCAGTATTAACCATTTGTTTCTTCCTCTAACCAAATTGGCGGCTAGTCATTCTTTCACAGTTGTCTAATTACTCTTGCAAGCGATTATTTTCTGTTTGTTGGGCTTAAACAATAATACCTGGGTCTAGTGGACAAATGTACCCTCTGCTGGGATCCACGTTTTTGCCTCAAATCCAGGAGGGTCCTCTTAGTTTTTCATCCTTCAGGAGGATTTGATTTGGTCACCTGATTAGGAAGGCCTGGAAAATGATTGGTTAGGGTTCCCATTGGATGAAGGGGTCCCCTGATCGTTAGGGCTACTTAAGGTCTGGGTTCAGGGCATCTCAGCTGGGATGTTGAAGCTAAGGAGGGAGAGGACAAGGGCAGTTACCTGTTTGGGACTGATCGGGCCAAGGGCCAGAGATGCTGCCCTTTTTCCCATTCCCCAACTCCCACCTCAACTAATCCTTTAATAACGCATTCTCAGCAAATGCACTCCTCACGTTTATTACAAACAAACCCTGCACTCATTTCAATATCTCAACACACACTACAAAACCCCACAAACCACACCTATACACCCTTATATCCCCACTACCACACAATGACACCTTCACTCGCAAACAAAACACCACTCTATCCTTTAACATTAACCAATCCACTCATCACCAACACAACCCAAATCCACACCATACGTAACTATATTCCATCCAGACACGCACTCCTTGCTCATACAAAGCACCAGCTCTGCCCTCTAATTACTCCTAACAGAACCATTTCTGTCACCACCAAACCTATGCTCAAGCTTCTATCTTTTTATCCACCAACACCCTCCATTTTTTACTAAAAATAACACAACCACACAACCCTTACACTCCACTCCACCACACATATTACCTCTTCCAGCAATCAAATCGAACAAAAAAAAAAATCAAAACTCTTGTCTATCCCCTCTCACACACCACATACTCTTTTCCAAAACAACCTCACCACCCCCTTACCTTGAAGTTTCCACTTATCAACAATACTTTACATACAAATAGTTCTCAGAACACAAATGCATCATCATCTCCTCTCACTACTCCTCAAAAACAAAACCTAACATACACCCACCATCCAGATCAATAAAATCTCACACTCATTACCTCATAATACTTTCCATCACAAACTAGAACCATACATCCACTCCCTTCCTCCTGACCTACACAAATAATACACACCCTAAACCAACTCCACTGCCAAGCTTTCTCTCTTCCACCCCACACCTAATACCCATACAGCAACTCCCTTCTAATTGCCTCTCATCTACTGGACAATTTAGAACCTTACAACATGACCCACATGCTGCACCACCACCCCTAACTCGTACACCTTCCACCCTAAACGGACGCAATCAAAATAAACAACATGCCACTCTTCACAACTTCGCATCTCTGTGTCTACTGCACAACAAGGCTACTCTACAAAAACAACACAGCTCACCAACTCGCTCACAACCACCACCTACACACGCAGACCCTTCAAAATGCCTTCTTAGCCTGCTGAACGAGGAATATGATACAGAACTACACTATTGCTTGCCTTATATAGCTAATACCAGCACTAAGGACACACCTGCTACAAGTCCACAAAACACTGCTCATTCTTCTACAAAACAAAGTCACACCATCACCAAAACACATTCTCTAAACAACCTACTAATAAATGCTTGATCACTCTAAAAAAACAAGCATCACATCTATGATCATCTCACTGACCGACAACCTGACTTACTCTTCATTACTGAATTCTGGTTGGGAGATGACATGGCTCCAGTGTGGCATTAAGCTGTTCCTCTAGGCTACCAAACTATCACAGAAAATCGTGTAGGGAAAAGAGGAGGTGGCCTAGCTTTTGTATTAGCTGGACACATCTTAGATGTCATTTTTGAAAATCCAGAAATTGTTACCTTTCAAACGATTATTTCAGTCAAATGGTCAGACCATGATTTGCTTCCTCGTCAACAAAAAACACCACAAAGCAACACACCTAAAACAACCTTGCATGCATTCAGCTATCGACCGTGGCACAAACTCAATTTGAACACTTCGATACACAACTAACATCCAATACAGATCGAGACACAATAAATTCCGTCCAATGATGGAGTGGCTACAGGAAGCTTTTGATATCCTAATTCCACTAAGAACGACGCAACAGAACAAAAGAAAACCGGCACCTTGGAGAAATACAGAGCTAAAAGAGATACAACAGCAAATTAGAAAGCTGCAACACACCTGGCTCAAAATAAACCCCAATCAAGACAAACTTCACCTTCTGAAACTTAACAGATTATACAAGTCCGCAATCAAAAACGCTAAGAAAAGTACCATTCAGACAGAATTCAAAATGCTAAATGTGCAATAAAGAATTCTATAAAATTCTCACCAACTTTCGTAAACCAAATTGCCTAAAAGGAGCTTATGCCATTACTCAAGAATTCACGAACTGGCAAATCATTACACAACCAAAGCAGACATGTTGGACTCCTATTTAAAACACAGAAAAACCACCAGCACCGACCCTTTTCCTAAACCCCACCTCCAAAGGTAGGCTGATCAAGCCTCTGCATTCCTTTCAAAAAGTATCACACATTAAATTTATGGACCTGGTCACAGCATGCAGGCCTGCCAGTAGCCCTTCTGACCCATGTCTACCACAAACCTACATGAATATTCTTCTAACTACCTTTGCTGCCATACCGGTAAGAAGAATCTTCAACAATTCATTAACTTAGGAAATATTTCCAAAAGATCAAAAAATAAAAAGTCGTACTGATGCCCATTACTAAAGAAAATTAATCTAGACCTGCTTAAAACTGACCACTACAGACAGATTACAAATTGACCTTTTTCTGGGCAATCTGATAGAAAGAGCAGCATTTGCCCAGATGTCACAGTTCATTGAAGATAATTCCATACTTTCAGACTTCCAAACAGGTGTCCGTCCAGGAATAGGCACTAAATCTACCCTCATTGCCATCTGGTAGGACCTTGAGAATACAGTTGACAGGAACGGGGTTGTTGCACTACTTCTCTTGGATCTCTCAGCTGCTTTTGACACAGTTGACCATGACACTCTAATGCAAAGAATCTATGAGGCCGGCACAGAGGGGATTGGTGTCAACTAGATTACATCCTACCTTCAAAACAGAACTAATGTCATACATACCCCCCTTTCTCATCCAAACTGTACTTCACAAAAGCAGGGGTCCCTAAAGGCTCTATCATCTCTCCCATGCTTTTCAGTATCTATATGAAGTCATTACCGTCAATGATCAATGAATTTCAGCTCACATGCTATAACTATGCAGACAACAAACAAATACTCCTTGAACTGGAAAGTCACAAAGACTTTGGAAACTCACAAATATCATTACACTAAAAACACTGCAACACATCATTTCCGCCCACACCTGGGATTTCCACACAAGGTCCAGGCCACTGTTTCTCATGTTCTGTCTATACTCCATTACGCCAATAGCCTCAAGCACGGATCATCTTTAACAACTATGATAAGACTACAGCGGATTCAGAACTCTGCTGCCAGACTACTCTTGCATATAGAGGCACAAGTCCACATTTCCCCTGCCTTTAAGGCCCTACATTGGTTACTGGTTGGCAGAAGATCCACCTTCAAGATACTTTGTAACCCCCACAAAGCGATACATGGAACAGGAATAACATCACCAAATACATTCAACAAAGGAACCCCCTCTCTAGATTGGCACCTCGCCTCAAAACCCTAGCATTCACAAAAAAGACCATAGGTGGCACATCGTTCTCTGTTCAAGCAGCCAAACTATGGAACTCCTTACCCCCAAACATAAGATCCCCGGATAATTACCTTATCTTCAGAAAACTAAAGAGTTGGCTCTTCCCCACTTAACCACATATTCAAACCTAAATATGCGGCATATCCCCGTGAATATAAGCAGTTATTTGGATCATATATCTGTAGCTAGAAATGTGTATTCCTTTGTATAAATGTGTATAGTAATCATGTTTATAAATATATAGTTATTCGTTAGCTCTGCTTAACATATACATATTACTTATGGTTCAATTCTATCTTAACATGTATATAGGTCACTGCATAAATAGGTACATTTTTATCATAACTGTTCATTTGTAATTGCTTCGCTATTCAATGAAAATAAATACATTATAAAAGCAAACAAATCAGCTATAATTACAGCAATACTTGGAAGTCTGAGTTTATTAAATACAACTAACATCTTGATATATTACCTTACTTATACATATATACCTTCCATGTACTTATGTATCTTTATATTTATTACTTTACTCCTAAATTGTCATCTCCAATGAACTACCCTATATCTTACCGTATACCTCTCTCAATACATCCTCTACTTCCACTCTCTGACTCAACCCCATTCTTCTACTATGATCCCCCTAATAACCCTTTCTAGACTCGTCCCACCTCTGCCCCATCCTTGGATCATCTCGCACCTGTTTTTCTATTCAGATCTCCCATACAAGCCATTCTAAACTCTTCCCTCTGACTCAGCCCCCCTCATCCCAAACCTCCTTCTTCTGCTATAATCTCCAAATGAACACTTTCTAGACCCTTCCTCCTTCTATTCCTCTGCTATACTTTTCAATCCAACTAACAGACTCACACGTCCACTGCTCAAATTAATTTCATATTTCCCTATACTAATTCACCAGTAATCCTTTTTGGGTTTCGGAGTAGCATGCTGAAAAGTGCTTTAACGTCTCGTTGGGGGTAGTAATCAATCAGGGATTTATGAAGCGCGCTACTCACCCTGTGGTGAGCATTAAGTTCTGTGATTCTTTATTCTTCTTTTGACGTTGTTATGCTTAAAGGTGTAGCAATTCTAAACAAAAACCTGTACATATTGTACTTATATAATGCATATCTTTGCTAACTGCAAGAAGTCTAGCCAGCTAACTCTAGTTATTGCTTAACTTACCTATAGTTGTACACCCAAGTGACCACTTTCAATGTCTTCAGAACTTGACCATTGCCATTCCACCCCCTTTTCCCTTCAATCTCCCATAATTGACCTGTGCCGGAAAAATATAATTGTCCTTAGATTGTGATGTGATGGTCTTTGGCAGCTCGATATCAGGCAAGGGGGTACATACTCTGCAGAGTTGCAACATTTGGAAACAAAGTGATCCCCCACCTCTGAACCGGGTGAGGGAAATATAAATGTAGTGAAGGGGGTATCTTCCAGTTTTAATCAGAGGGCTTGTTAAGGCTACACACACCATGACCTCTTATAACTGCTGATTCATGGACTTGAATCAACAAAGGTGGACCCTCCATAGTCTGTTTTAGTCTTCAGTATCCTGACCAGGTTCTGTCAAAGACGCAACCTCATGTTTGGGTTTTAATATTTCAATCCCTGATTAATCTTCTTTCTGACCCTATATGCAGTATCACAGACTCCACTCTGTTTCTGGTTACCACCTACTGTAGCCCTCATACCCTGTAATTAAGCATAGTTCTGGTAGTCTGGATGCTGTCTTTGTGGAGTGATTAGCTTTACACCTATGGAAGACTATGTGAAAGTAAAGAATATCCTTATCCTCCACTCTCTTTATGGAGAAATATTTCCAAATTTTTTTGGTTATCACCATTGCTAATTTTATTTCTGGTTCGGGGATCCGTCTCAACTACTCTCATTCTCTTCACCCCCACAAATCTATGTAGGCTACACTTGGCAATTACAAAACATTTCTGGTTGTAAATGTTTCGAGAAAAGGGGTTCTTACTTATAGAGCATGGAGAATTGATTTTCAAATAACAAATGTGGTACAGTGACTTAGGCTTTCCCAAACCTTTTTTGACAACTCCAGAATATAGATTTCTTAACTTTACAATATCACTCAATCCAGCATTAAATATTATAGCATTTGGGGCTTTGGTCTGATAATGGGTAATGAGGTGGACTTTTCTGTGCCGCCACAAATGCGTTGAATATCCCGTGCCAAATTAAGGGTTTTGGTAGAACTACATGGGTATATGCTACATAACTATGGTCCCGGTTTTATGGTACTTATTTCTTTTGGCATTTCCATCTGTATTTATCCATATTTATTTTTTGCTAATATTTTCTGTATTGATCCATATTTATTTTAGATTTTGTGGAAAAATTAAGCTGACATAGGTAAATTTCAACATTTATTTAACCGATAAATAGGCACTCATGCATGGAAGTCTGCCAGGTTTCAGTGCTATGAACACCTGCAGAAGATAAATCTGTGCACGTATATGAAAATATGCACATTTCAGTATTCTCCATGTGTATATCTACTGCTGTTAAAGCCTCTTTACTAAAATTCCTTTCTTTTTTAATCCCTTTATCTACTAATCCACACAGCTATTGGCCTGGAAGTCGTGGCAGACAGTATATGGAATAACTCAAAAAGCAACCTAATTTCCGTTTTTATCCACATTTAAAAATAAATACAGACAAGAAAATGAATGTTTTCAGTCTGTATTTATCAGTAAAAACTGAAAACAGGAGCCTCATACATAACTTAGAATCAGTACAACAAGGCCCTTTATGTATCACTGAGCACACAATGCACTCTCCTGAATAGACCATTTCTTTACTATGAATCAACGGGAGCACAGATTTAGAACAGTTACCTTGACAGCAAGAGAGATGTCCGATCATTCACCCTTATTGGTGGTATTGACGCCTATTGGGTGAAAAAGTGTTGATGACTGGAGGCTAAACCAATTGAGCGGGACTGATTAAATGATGGCAGAGATGGTGAGGCAGGCATTGGCTCAAAACTGTGAAGGAAATGAGGGAACAGTAGTAGGTGCAATATCACTGTGGGAAGCATACAAGTCTGTTTTCGGGGCTAGCTTATCTCAAACACAATATAGGCAGATAAGACTTGGAATCTGAAATGAACTAGATACAGAATTCTTAAAACTAGTGGAAACCCAACACTGGTAATCGGCAGACTACTTAAAAAAGGTGAGTAAAAATCCATTTCCCTAAACCTCCTCAAACCCACTATGTACACAGGAGAAGATCTACGAGGTGGGAAAAAACCAGGGAAACTTTTAGTGTGATTTCAGCAAAGGGATGAAGCCGTGAGTAGTATATAAATGGTTCGAGCAAAGACTGGGGGAGTGGTGACATTTGTTGCAAACATATTCATTCTACATCTTCAGTTAGCCAATAACTTGAAAGAAATGTCAGATTTCATGCAAGTGAGGCCACTAGTGGAGGTCAAACTGTCCACCTTGGGAGAATAAGTGTCACTTGGAGACTTGGAGACTGTGATGACGCAGCAACAGACCGGGAAAGTGCCGGTACCTAACGGGTTACTGGTGGAATGTCCCAAGCAAATGAGGTCTGTGGCCTTCACACCAATGCTAATTATGTTCGAGCAGGGGGTGCAGCCATCTGCTACAAGTCCTACATACAGCAGTGATAGTTCAGATTTATAAAGTTGGAAATGCACAGGAGGATTGCTCGTCATACCGCCCCTTATCACTACTAAAATGTGAAACTAAAACACTAAACAAAGTATTGTAAATGGGTAACTGCTTATATTAGGATCGATCATCCGCATCAATTGGTGCTGCACACATCTATGAAGTTAAATTGTCTAGACTACATATTAATCTGGCATATGGGGAAAGAGTGAGATAACGTATAGCCCTGGAATCATTGGATGCTGCTAAGGCATTTTAATCATTTAAATGGCCTTTTATGTCCATGCTGCTGGAAAAGACAGGCATTTGGACTATATTTTCTGTTGGTGCAACTGTGGATGGCTGCACCATTAGCACAGGTTGGAATAAATGCAACACAATCGGGGACATTTCCAAGTTTGGAGGAGGCCTGCCTTTGTCATCCCTCTTCTTTACATTGAAGATAGAGCCCTTGCACAGTGGATTAGACATTGCCTGTTGATAGGGGATGAAAATGGTGCACAAGACAATCATATTTTGTTGTATGTAGATATCTTATTGAATGTATTGAAGCCTGTTCAATTTAACTGGACTAAAATCAATATTAATGATCTGTGTAAATTTTCAAATAAAATTGTGATACGCTTGCTGTTGAGCGTATGGGACCGACAACTAGATCTCCCTATTTAAAGGTCCGGAAAGCTCACTTTAAATATGTAATGCTTTGGATAGCAAGTGACTTCCATGGCCCACACAACAGGTTCCACACTGATAATTTCATTCCCTTGGTGAGTGGACTAGCGATGGATATTTAACGCTGGAATAGAATACCCTTCTCCTTATGCGGTAGGGAGGGGTTGTTCAAAATGATAGCGCTACCAAAATTCTTATATACGCCATATAGAATACACCCAATGAGATATCAAACAGATTCATTACAAAACTCGATTGTAGGAAGGTGGAGTATTAGGTGCTGATGCTGGTTAGGCTTCCCCTTGCAGTACTCTCACAATACCCCAAAGACCGTCCTTGAATTCACAATAATAAATCCTTAGCTCAGTCTTGGTAGACTGGCAAAGAGCATTCCAGCTTTGCTAGAGGAACATGTGTTGAGACTTTCAGAGTACCAACATGGACGACAAGTAATTAACATGACTCAAAAGAAATTACACGATTTATAAAAAATAAAGCAGATTTTTATATAATTTTAGACACCAAAAAGAAGTAAATCGGAGAAGAATAACTGGATTTTAGAAACCATATTATATCCGTGCAAAACAGTATTGCAAAACGTTATGGTTGTGGTCAGCAAGAAAAATAACTCCACTATTGTCAATCGGTCACTTGCAGGTTGAAATGCATGGAAATCCAAGGAAGGTAAAGGTGATGGGGTCTCAGGACCAAGCCACAACAGTAGGTTCGATTTTATCTTGTTCAAGAAGCCTTGGTGCAGAGTTGTTCTAGCTGTCCTTTGTGCTGAAGCAGGATCTGCAGGAGAGCTGGTTTTACTGCTTACATGGAGCTGGTGGGGAACAGAGTTCAAAAAGTCGACAACTAAGCCACTGCTTATGTCGGATAAAGGTTTTGCGCAGTTCCTCGAGGTACAGCGTCGAGTAAAGGGGGTAGTTACCAGACTGGCGACCAACAAGCCTTGGCAGCGGTAAGTTCAGCAGAAAGTTATTTTAATTATAACTTTTTTTTTTAAGGAGACACAAAGGGAGCTTTTAGCCCTTCAACTCTGTTAAGGGTGGAGAGGCTCCACCGCTGTCTTGGGGGCTGGCAAATATTGTTATATTTTTAAAGAAGGAGAAGGACCCGTTAAATATGGGCTCCTATAGACCAATCACTCTTTTAAATAGTGATACTAAACTATATTCTAAGATTTTTGCCTCACGCCTTAATGGAGTTATGTTACAACTTGTTTCCCGATGGCAACATGGATTTATCCAGGGAAGGGGGACAGAGGATCATATTAGAAGACTTATTACATTATTGGATGCCTCCGATGTTACAAAGCTTCCCTTAGCGGTTGCCTTTTTAGATGCATAAAAGGCGTTCGATCGCGTTTCCTGGAGCTATCTGTGGAAATGCTTGGAAGCGAATAATTTAGGTGGAGGTTTTATCAGGGCAATCCAGGCTCTTTACCATAAACCTCTAGCACAGGTTCAGATTATGGGATGTCTTTCTGAACCCTTTTCTATAGAAAGGGGGACAAGACAAGGCTGCCCATCCTCGCTTTTGCTATATGCATTATATATGGATCCTTTCCTTAGACTTTTGGAGGCTTCTGAGAATATATCCCCTTTTATTTTGAACGATTCTGCCACGAAAGTTTTGGCATATGCAGATGATGTCGCAATTGTGACTTCGGAATTATCTAATACATTGGTCGAAGTTGAAACTTTGGCAGAAAAATTTGGCAGAATGTCTGGGTACAAGCTTAACAGGGGTAAAACCCAGATCTTACTAAATAAATATTTGGTCTCTAAGGATGAAAGAATAGTAGAGGAGGCAGTATATCTTGGGATTAGAGTAAAGGCCCAAACGAAGGAAATAGTCGATGTTAATGTTACCCTTATTATTGTGAAAATTAAGAAGGATATGGGTCGATGGAATAATCTGAAATTATGTATAATAGGGAGATGCAACCTGATCAAAATGATTGTCCTTCCAAAGATTTTATATATTTTTCGCACAATACCTCTAGAAATTCATAATACTTGGTTCCGGCAGATTGACCGTGAGATCGCTAGATTTATCTGGTCTTTTAAAAAAAACACGTTGTGCAAATTGTTTTTTAACACTCCCAGTGGAAAGAGGAGGATTAGGATTACCCGATATTAGACTGTATTATCTAGCAGCGTCATTTAAATACTATTGGCCTATGTTTCGAGCAGAGAATAAGGCTTCTCTGATCTCGAAAGATGTTCCCTCCATATTCGAGATCTTAATGGGCCTGGATGCCAGAGGATGTCTATTAAAAATATATGAGCCTAGCTATTTTAAAAAGACACAATTTAAGATCTTGATCACAGCATATAAAAATTGGACACATGTTAGAAAAAACTTGGCATGGGCAGGTTTAGTAGATATAACCCATTTCTAGATAACACTCAGATCTCTGCAACGCTGTTTGACGGATATTTAGTGAGGTGGATAAAGGCGGGGGTCTGTAGAATCTCGGATCTACTGGTCGGTGACCAGCCAGCCACATTTGAAATAATTAAAAATAGATTTAATCTCAGTAATAGACTTCTTTAAATTTCTACAATTAAGGGACTTTATTACTAAAAAAAGACGTGGTATGAAAGGCTATTCTGTGATACCTCTGTTGGAGGCCATTACCAGCGATGCTCCTCCATCAATCTCCGAACTTTATAAAATATTTCTCGAAGGGGTTCTTGATGATATTGAGAAACACTCTGTAAAATGGCAGGAAAGGCTTGAGATTACAGACCCAGGGTTGGAAAGAGCGGTTGTTTTGGCCAATACTGTATTAACCACAGCTAATCTTAGGGCGCAATGTTATTAGACATTTTTTGATCTTTATATTACCCCTTCGAAAAATTGCTAAATGGGGTGGCACGGAGGGTATCTATTGTTTTAGATGCAATATTTGGGGGGCGGATCTGGTGCACATTTTTTCTACATGTCCGGTGTTGGATAATTTAAGGCAGGAGGTTACAATATTTTTACAATATGTTTTGAATAGAAATTTTCTGCTAACCTCCCAACTTATGCTATTGGGTGTATCTACACCAGTAGATAATTGTACGGAGTTTTTATTTGCTATGTCAATACTTAGATTATGTATTGCCTCCTCGTGGTTGGATCCGCTACCACCTACTTTTGGAGAATGGAAAATGCGTATGCTCCATATATTCAATTTGGAGAAAGCCCTCTATATCCGAAAAGGGGAAAAAAGGGAGAATCAAGGGACTTAAGATCTGGAGACCACTTAATGACTGGATTAGTGAATTTGACTAACAAAAGGTATACTCTCTTCTTTTTGATTCTGATAGTTGGATAATAGTATTATTTTTGTATTTGAAGTGTTAATGTATAATTCGAAAATGTCAAATGCTGTCTGTCCCCAGTCTGTGTGTATTTACAAGCATGAATAAAAAAAAAAGTTATTTCGATGCCGTGGGTCTGGGGAACATGATATATGCCTGAAACTTCGTAGAGGCAGGACTACATTCCCCACAATGCACTGGGCCATCTACTTTTGGGCGATCCCTTGGAGGGCTCGTTGGTTCCTGGTATGTTGTTTCTACCTGCTGTGTGCAGGGGACTAGTGACACTAGTCCAAGGACTTTAGTGTTTACCTTGGCTCTCAAACGGTGCCTTCTGTCTGGGGGAACCACGCTTTAGCCCAGGACGAGTTGCAGTCGAGCAGTTCCAGAAAGATTGCCACATGTGCAGAATATCACGACTTTGGTTTGTGGAGCTCCTGTTGTTGCAGACTGTGGTCTCTTCTTATGTCCTTTTTTTGCAAGTCTGATCAGAACTGAGGTTCTGGTGTCCGGGTTAGGCCTTAAATCCCTAGATTTAGGGACTTGAGGGGTGTGGGTGCAGGTGACCAATGGGCTGCTAGCCCCAGTGGCTAATCTGCCGCTGAGGTGACCACGTCCGTGGTTGTAGGTCACGTTTGATACCCAAAACCCTCAATTCTACCACTTTTAAAAATGACAGACGTCTTCTTAGATCTACAGACCAGGTAACACACCCTAGAGATTTTGGCTAGCATTCTGGGGGGTGTACACTTCATGAATACCTAATTTCCCCGCTTCCCCGTGTGCAAATGTGCCTATGGGCAGGAGGAAAGCTGTTTCCTCCTTTGGGAGGCAGCCTGGTAGCATATCACAGGTGGTGCAGCATTTGAAGCTCACCATCTTGATATGCCACTTCACTTCACTTGCCATCCTGTCAGGGAGGGGTGTGTGACCTTTTTCCTGCTCAGGCCATTGTTTCTTACTCCTGGGAGAGTTCATACCTCCTGGCACATGGTCCTATTGTTGTCTTGGCGGCGACAGCTGCGGCCTGCAGCGAGAAGACAGTAAAGTCTGAGGCAACCATGTGGGCAACCTCTAAGGTAGCCACCTGGGTGCATGCCACATCATCCTCATCCCGATATAAATGTAAGGTGTGATTAGGCACGTTGTTTAATACCAAACATGACATATTTCAGCAGTACCATAATGGAGCTGCCAACCTTGCATTTGCCGGGGTGCCAGCCCAGGTTATCCTATGGACTGCGTGTCACTTATAGTAGCCTTTAATGGTAAAGGACACTATAAGAACATATACGCTTGCACTTGTTCCACACCTTTTATTATAATGCACCCTATGCCTGGACTTAAGGGGGCTTCCTTAGGGGTGACTGGCATATATTAACAAGCATTTGCAATACAATAGGTCTCGCAGTTACGCATGTTTGAGCTATTGGCATTGTTAATGGCTATGCCTTTTATTTTGGTTTTGGTTTTTAAAACATAAATAAAAGACATTTGTCATTTACAAAGGCAATAGCTTAAACTCACGAGAATGTGAGACCTATTGCTTTGCAAATGCTTTTTTCTTCCAGTGCAGTAAAATGCTCAGTTTTCTTTTATAGAATCCCCAAGGGGAGCTAAAAAGCACCACGTCCAGGGTGAACAGGAATTCTGACGGTGCGTCTCGGTCCTGGACTCCTAAATATAAACCCCCCCCCCCCCCTTCACGTCGGTCACCCTCAGACACTCATGCGCCTGACTCTGGTTCCGCTGAATTCTCCGACGTCTTTCATGAGCTTGCCATATTTACTCAAAACGTCCTGAAAGGAACATTTTGTTTCCCCGCCCCCAGTTATTTTATTGACCTAAATTAAGTCTGTGTCCTCACCTCTGCTCTCAATTTCCTGTATAGGAACACTGTACAGAAAACAAAGGATAAAAAAAAAGAAATTACACCCAGCTGCTGTGTAATGCGCCTGTATTTATTGGCGCTAGTCCAGCACCTCCACACCGAGAGTGCAAAGGAACCTTCACTGGTGTGCAGTAGCCATCTTCGCCGGCCCTCCCGCCCCAATTACTCCATGGCCCCATCCCCTTTATATTTAGAGGGGCTTCAGGTGGCGAAAAAGAAAACGGGCAGCAGCAAACTCAGTTCCAGAATAATTACATCTGGCGTCTGTCCGCCTGCGAGTAACGGCTTCCTCTTTCATCACAACGAGTAAGATTTTCAATTTCACTCCCGGCCTTGCTTCAAAAAAGTAAGCAGCTCTCTAAAGTCACAGCCTATGTAAAGGCAGCGAGTTCCTTCACCCGAACCGCCCAGTTACTGCAGACAGCAAGCTTCTTCAATCACCAGGCTACACCAGGCAACAAGCGTCCTCAGCAGTTAGGCTGTTGCATGCAGCAAGCTTCTCCAGCCATCGGGCTAATGCAGGCCGCAAGCCCCAGCTGGAGACATTCTTCGCGGTTTCCTAGAACGAAATCTGATGTAAAAATGCACAGCTCCATCTGCCCTCACCGCGCATACTTTCGTTTCTTCAAATAATTACTTTTATGAAGGACGCCGACAGCAAGAAATGCTCCCTCTGCAGAGTCGGTCTCCGACTACAGTATCGGTTACAAGATTAAAAAAGAAACGGTCTCTTCCTGTCTCTTCTCTCCCTGCAGTCGGATAATAATGAGAGGGTAGCAGGTCAAGCAACGCCTGAGGACTGACTGCCACAACACTCCGGTAGAAAATATAGAATACACGGTATGAATTAAAAGCACAAATCCCTCGAAGACGAAACCAAGGAAAGGTATAAAGAATAATAACCAATGTTGGTCCAATGTATGGGCTTACGTAACGGATATAAAAAGATTTACAAAACGGTGGCCTCACAGGTAACTGGGCCTTGAAGAGTAAAAAGATTCAAGCAACAGTGGACGAGGAAACTCCAAGAAACAAGAATATAAATTAAAAAGGTACAGCTGTAATGTAGGCGCACAGGGGCAGTCTGATGTGTACATCCACCATAGGAAACTGCTGCCTTTGAAGGACAATTCTCGGAGAGAAAGCAATGGTTTTGAGAAAAGAACATATAATAATTGAAGAAGTCGAATGTTTAAAACATATATGGTTAAAATGAAATTGAAAAGTTACCAGCAAAAAATAAATGGAAATTAACACTCTGTGAAACACAGCTCATAACGAGTCAGGGTTGCCTCTAATAAGAAATTTAAAATAAAAAAAATTTATTTTCGAAAAAAGAGAAATCAAAGTAACAAAGCGGAAACAATCGCTCCTCGAAGTCTGGGCATTTTCAAAAACAGTTAACTAGAAAACCTGGACCCCCTTTTACAGAACCAAATAAAAAGTCCATGTTTTCTGTGATTATATATATCGCATCTACTATGAAATGAGGAGAAAGTGGAATACAATGTTTCTAAAACTCAGAGTAACTTAGACTGGACTTTTCAAATAGTAATACTCTCAAACCAGGGCCGTCGCTGATATGAAATGCCTGTAGGGAAATTAAATGATTCTAAAATAGAACTTCCTCTGACGTACAATAAATAACAGGAAAAGAGCTGCCTTTCACGTACACAAATAAGAACAAATAGACAACCCCCAACGCGTGACACTGCCGAGCCAGGGGTGGGACCAGTGTAGAGGATAAAAAGCAAGGCGCGCAACGCAACGTGCAATAATTAAGGCCAATAGACTGTCTCTAAGTTAACACATGCAATACCCTCAGAGAAAGGAACTGTCTAGAAAAAGGAACAATTAAAGAAAGGAGGCATCGAGCGACAGGCACACTGCGGTGAATGAGTCTCACACATAGCAGAGACCTCTTTGACTGATACACACACAGAATGTCTCTAACGCTCTGTCCCTCAAGAGTGAGGCCCCGCAGCCCGAGCGCTCCCTGTGGCGAGTATAACCAGCATTATCTAAAGCCCCAAACACGGTGCCTAATAAAAGATGTCCCCACAGAAGAGCATCCCCTCCCCCTGAAGCGCTTCAATTTTTTTTTTATCAGGGGGGGGGAGGGAATGTTCGTGGAATAACATGTTGTCTGTTGCCTCTAATTTATGGTGAGGATATATTTTCGGTAGGAGACTGGCTGAGCGCGAGGCGAGGAGCATTTAGAGGAGTGTAGCGCGGTGCCTGCGGGCCCGGTACGGGCAGCACCGGAGGGCGAGGATCGGGAAGTTTTACCAGGTCCCGAATACCAACCGAGTCGGGCAGCCAGTCCCCTGCTGCCCCGACAAACGCCGCACTGTCTGCAAATCCAGCAAGGCAACCCGTGAGTGCCAGCCCCACAGGTTACCTACAGTGCGGTGCACTGCACACAGCGGCACTGGCGACAAAAGCGCACAACATGAACTGTAGCGTCCGACAAGAGGCGGCGTTTGATTTAAAAAAAACAACTAAGCAATACAGAAACAACATGCATTTGCACCGAATGCACAGTTTCCTTCAAGTTTAGAATTAAAGGGATCGGCGGGATCTGCAGCTTTGCTATTAAATAAAATTGAGACAACTATTTTCCAAATCTTCCTTGCAGCATCCAATGTTGTTTGCAGTCACTGCGGCCACCCATGGGGTGGGCACGGGGACCTGTGTGTATCAAGTGTCAGCCAGGGTGGTTTTCACAGCTGGTGAAACAAGCCCGGGAGTGGTGCGTGTGCGCTAAAAGGAATTTAAAAACGAGCGCTAGTCATTTTGGGATGGCAGGGAGCCATCTGTTTTCACTCAGCCGTGTTTATATTTGCATTACGCTTTCACTTTCACTTTAAGTGAAAGCGCAATGCAAAAATAAACACGCGGCTGAGTGACAACAGATGGCCCTACAAAAATAAGAAAATATTTCGCGAAAGCCGTGAAGCAGACTAGCCTGTCTGGATGGGCCGTCTGAAAAGGAGAAATGGCAGCGGCTAAAAAAAAAACATTTCCAATGGCAGGCCACAGTTTAGCATAAACGGTGATGCCAGCTAATGAAAATGAGGGAAGGGGCTTTGCAGCGCTGCAACGCTATGTGAGACCTAAAAATGTTGCATTGCTTTGCCACACATTGTGAAGGCAGGGTTGAGTTTGAGCAGTTTGAACTGCTCCTACAGTCTGCAGTGGTAGGCCCGCTGTCAGTAGGTTACTTGGGTCACTCAGGGTGGCACACACAGTGCTTCAGGCCCTGGGGACCCCTGTAGCACCAATGCCCTGGGCACCACAGGTGCCATATACTAGGGACTTACAAGGGGTTAAAGTCCTTGCCAATTGGGGTTACCAATTCACTCATATAATTTTTAGGGAGAGAGCACTGGCACTGGGGCCTGGTTAGCAGGCTCCAGTGCGTTGTCAATGACAAGTTGATGAGATTCTTGATATGGCTGGATAAAGCATTCTGAGTGGTACATGCAACTTTACAAAAGAGCCCTACTACACGGGGATAGCACCAGGGGCGTAGCTTCATTGGGGGGTTGTTTGGTGTAAACCTCCCCCCCCCCCCCCCCCCCCCCCCCGCCCTAATAAATGCTTCCTGGCTTTGTAGTTGGTTCAGGGTTCAGGGGGTCTGCTATCTCTGTGTCGGTTTTTCTTGCTGAGAAAGTTAGAGATACCCATCTAGTGGCTTAACAAATGTTAAACGAGAACCTGAGAAAAATACCGGCCCCTTGCTTGTCCAAATTGTGTGATCCTAGGCAAATATTTTACTTTTCTTAATCACGTATGAGCGCACCTTTTAATACTAGAGTTAAGAATGTGTGCTGTACAAGCACCTCTTTATTTGATGTAATAGACTGTAATGTTGCTCCATCGTTAACAATAACCTAGGCCAAGTTCAGGGTTTCCATGAGTCCTGACTTGCCTCCTAGTCCACTTTCGGTAGTGTCGTTTCGGAGAGCCATGAATATTTCTCAAAAATGTCACTTTTAATAAATGTCTTTGCATTGATTTAATCTGATGTGCACCTGATATCCTCCAACAACTGAACAACACACTTATTAAAATATAATCTTGGCTCTTAACCACACTTAAACTGTACCCTAAAAAGACAGAACTACTTCTCTTCCCCCCCAGAACTAATCATTTGCCTATCCTAGAATGGATCAAGAATCTGAACGCTCTTAATTGTGCCTTATCTCTCTCTAACTCTGTTAAGTCACTGGGCATCACCCTGGACAAAAAAATGTCCATGGTGTAGCACATCTACAACTCTGCCAAAGGAGTGCTTTGCCTCACTCAGACACCTCAAGAATGTGAAGCCGTTTATCTCCCCGGATGATCTTAAGACTGTAGTGCAATCGCTTGTCATCTCAAAACTTTACTATGGAAATTCTCTCCTTACTGGAACCCCTAAATGTCCCCTTGCAACCATTAAAGCTGCTTTTAACTCAGCTGCCAGATTCCTCACAGGTACCCAAAAATTTGACCACACCTCTCCTGCCCTCAGTAGTCTCAAATGGCTTCCAAACAAAGGCACAAAGACAGCCTGCATCACCCACAAAGTGCTTCATACAAACACCCCTCCCCCCCCCCCCCCCCCCCCCCCCCAATACTTAGAAACCAGAATCTCAAGAGCTGGAAGAGCCCCAACACTGAGAATCTCCACCGCTCTTCTTCTCATTCCTCCAAATGTCAAGACAAGATGATCTTATTCTAGCTCCTTCTCAGGTAAAGAGCTCTGCTGTAACCCCTCCTTCCCCTCATTCACACGTGAACTCCAATCTCTACTCCTCAACAGCTACCTCAACATGCTCACAAACTGTTCTTCTTTCCCCTCTTTGATTAACACCTTCTAGATGGTCACATTACATGCTCATTTGCCTCAATGTGTCTCGCTAATTCATCTTTTTGTCCCTGATGCCTTTCTCCTCCATATACCCTGTTTTACTTTTGACTCCATAACCATTGAGTGCTGTACTGTCTTGTGACTTTTACATTAAGAATTCCTTTTGTACCTCTTATTAACATATTTATGTATTCGCATAACCTGTAAAGCAATCTGATACCCTCTGGTCTAGCAAGTGCTATATAAACCTAAAAATAAAAAAATACTGAGATGAAATGCTTCTGCATGTTAAAGAAATACACTTTTTTACATTTTGAATAGATTGTATTGTATTTTTTACACTGTTGCACAATATACATGCCAAATTTTTTTCATGGCTCGACTCGTGCAAGCTAGACCCATTGCTCTATTCTGGCTTGGCCCGCCCTATTAATTTGCCCACTTCTATTTGCGCCTCAGGTACATGGGGCCATCAGCTGTGTGGTAAAATGATTTTGTAAAAGAAGACTAGAAACCTGGAGCCCTTCCAACATGCACCGATTTTACAACTCTACCATCAAGAGTGCGTGCAGTGAAAATGCATTTAAAATAAGTGATCCCAGGGGAGGGACTCCAGGCTGTTGTATTGTATGTGACCATTTTCGTGATTTCTCTGAGGGAACAGGCCGGAGAATAGCTTCAGCAGGGATGTTTGGAACGTGACACTCCTCTAATCCATTTTTGGTTTGGTAGTTGGGACCGGGGGCCCTAATTCGGGTCTGTGTTGGTTATTGTTCGAATTTTATTAAGAACTTTTAACTTGTTGTTTTTTTTTGGATTGGGGTCTTAAATATATATAGTGATTGGTTTTCTGAAAAAGTAGTTAATCTATACCTTTTAGAAGTATTCATAGAATAGGTGGAAATTTGCTTCTTTTTTGGAATTCACAAACATTGCATGTAATAGGTCTCTATTTTCCAGGCATACTACTTGCAATCAAACACCCAAAAGGTGATGGGATGAATGCTTGCAAATAGTCTAACCCATGGCACTCGCTCTGGGTAGTATTCCAATACACTGTTTTTCACCCACTGTGCCATTCTGGACTGAGGCCCACCTAATGCAAATCAATACTAACTGTTCCTCCTGTAACAATCCACCACAAACCTTGGTCATTTCACCCCCACACTGCAGCCCCACTGATTGATTGATATTGAGAAATGTGAGATTCATACCCTCCAGAATCTCACTGACTAAGCTGAGACCCTGGAGAGCACATCAGAGTATGAGGTGCTAATATGAGACTGCCAACTAATCATTGTGAACAACTGGTCTTTTGCTCAGAAAGTGGATAGGCATATCCTGGACAGGAAAGGCTATAAGCAAGTGTTGTACAGGGGTAGACCAAGACAAAGACTCGTGGATAACCAAAAGACAACACAGGCGTTATCTCGCTCATATGACCCACTGATGTCGTACACCCATTCAAGTGGCAACACAGTCAATCTTTAGATTGATAAAAATTGTAATCCTGCATAGGGTCTACTATACAGTGTTCAAGTGGTGAAATTTGCTGGGAGGTACACGGAGGCCTAAGTGGCTCTGGCCTGTAGGGCCCCTTTTTTAGATCCAATAGGGAGCTGCTCGACAATTGTGAAATACTGGAAAGAAATCTTGAGTGAAATGGTTGGGGTCATGGGACTAGAACTGCATTAATGGCTCCTGCTGTGATACTTGTATTTGGGATGTACAGAGCTGATTGGAAAGCAGGGCCTAATAGTGGCAGAAAGGGACCTGGTGCAAAAATAGTAGAGCACTGAACTGCCTAACCTACAGGAATAGAGAACGGACTCGAACATTGTAGTGCTGGCAGGGTAGGAGTATAACGTGGATGAATTGGAGGAGTGAACTAGGAGATTAGAAGGAAGATTGGGAAGAAAAATGAAGGGTATTATTCTGGAAGTCACCTACATCAACACAGGGAATGATGTCCGTAACGGCCATCTACAGTCGTAAAACGCATTGTGTCTTTTGTAGATGTGTATAAAAATGAAGAACTGTAACTACACAAAAGATTCACCTGTGGCCCTAATGATGCAGGTTTGGTGGATGTAGGAACAAAAAAAAATCTAATTTTGTTATAAAACAAAAAACCATAGCATCTCATCTAATCATATTAGTCTTCAAATACGGAACTATATTTCTTTAAAAAAGAAGCTCCAGACAGAAAAAAACAGCATTGAAAAAGCGAAAAGGTCTCACCTCTGCGTGATCTACTGGCATTGTCAATGTTTTGTAGCCAAGTGGTACAGCAGTTGGGCTGCTGTACTTGTGTCAAAGTGTTAAAAATAAAAATGCTAGGACGCAGTCCACGCTGGCTACATCGTAAAGGTTTTTTTGTTCAAGCATACTGCACAGCAGCCACACAGCTATACAACATGGCTAAAAAAAAACACTGAAAGGCTTATTAGTAGGGCTTTTCCTTGCCATGTTGTACAGCTGCGTGGCTGCTGTGCAGCATGGTAGAAAGCTTAAAATAAAAAATAAACACTATAAAGTGGCCAGCATTGACCGTGTCATACCACTTTATTTCTTCTTTTAGCCATGCTGCACAGCAGCTGCACTGCTGTAACAAATGACGAAAAAACATTGACAAAGAAAATAGACCTCACATAGGTGAGACCTGTTTGCTCTGCCAGTGCTTGATTTGGCGCAGGGACATGAGCTTCGGCACTGGATACAAGGTCGTGTCCCAGACTTGTCCTCCGGAATCAGACATAATCTCCACCGTGAGGCGCACAGACACTGTCAATATTGTACCCACTAGTGAAAAAGCTATTTCTCTTTGGCTCATCACCCCGCTCTTGGTTGGTGGAGGATGAGTGTGATGGGTAGTAGATGGTGTGGGTGGGGGGGGGGGGGGGGACGATGAAAGAGGAAGCAGGGAACTCACTTGAGTTTACTCTACACGCTAACAGATTCTTGTATAGCGCCGCATCACCATCAATATGCCATCTCGCCCAAACTTATGTTGAAGGAAGAGTGTGATAATACCTGTACATGATGTGATCTTGTAACACACTGTAACAGGGTGCGGTAACAATACACGGGTACGCCCCCCCCATCAGTAACACATAGATTACGTTACCCTTTTGCCCCCTCTTATCTCAGAACATCGGATGTTAAATAATTGCTAATAGGATGTGATAATAGCAGTACAATGTACAGGCAGACATTCCAAGTGGTCCACGTCCATCCTAGTACAACAGTGTGCAGTAATACGTTTTACGTACATTGATTCATATTGAATGATCTTCATAAGACTGTGAAAACACTAGTCCAGTGTAGAGGACCGCAGGCGTTTTACTGGTTTATATTGAATTAAAGCATTGTAATAACGGCACACTACATGCTATGGGCACATTATGGACATTGCTCCGTCGTGTGGTTAACTACACAGAGGCTGACCTGGACAATACAGCAACTGACTCCAAGGCAACTCTGACTCACCTGGTTGCTTTCCCTGGACTACATCCATCAGAACACAAAGAACTGGCTGAGGACCGGATGAGATACCTGGAGTTTGTATCCGAGCAGGCATCCTGCCTCAGTAACAGGCCCTGGGACTATACGTACTAGAACACAACGCATGAATTGAGACCTGGATGAGCTCGCCACTCCCCTGGTTTGAAACAGCTTGATATATGTGGCACTATGTATCCCAGAATACACTGTCTCAGCCAAAAAAGCCAATTTTCATAGCACAGCATCCTAGCACCTGTAGTTTCAGCTCTGTAGTGGGCAGCAAGTCGACGAACAGCACGAGCCGAATGGGACAAGCAACGGTGTAATGTCTGTCAGATTATTTATATGAAGTGTGTATCTGTATCTGTCTTGGTTTCTTTCCTTGTCCACATGTGCCTGTATGTGCTTGCACCTGTCTGTTTGTGTGTAGGCATCATTACACATGCATGCGTCCGTTCACATATGCCTGTGAGTCTCTGCATGTCTCGCAGTCAGTAACTGGGTGTCTGTTCATGTTTGTGTCTAGTTTTTACTGGTGTCTGTGTCCATATGTGTCTACATGCATCCATGTGGGGGCCCGTTTCCTTATCTGTCTGTATATGCATTTATGTGTCTGGGTCTTTGCGTGGATAAGTCTGTGTTTGGGCCTGTAAGAGTGAGTCTGTGTAATTGTCTTTATTTGTATGGGTGCTTACATTTATGGTAGCATCTGTATAGCGACCCCGAATGTGACAGTGTGTGGGGGTATGTTATATGCTGGCGAGTTTATGCATCTGTATGTCTGTGTCCAACTATAGATGTGTGTCTATTAGGTGTTTTTCTGTTTGTGTTACATGCCCGAGACCCAAGAAACAGTTAACAAATTCTGGAAGTAGAGTATGGTCAGCCTGGCAGACTGTTAAAGAGGGTACGCTTGAGGTGTGTGTGGGCCTCAACCCAAATGCATATCTTGAACTGGAAAGTATGATTGGGCTGTGGCTTATATTTTGATTCATGCATGTTTATTGCCCTACTAACATTAGGCAGTGATCAGGCTTTGCACAAAAGGCTGTGGTAGCTCTGCACTGATAGGCACAGCGAAGTAATAAAAGAAAGGAGTTGTATAGAGCGGTAAGGGAAGCGATTACATAAGGTGCTCCTCAACTCGCTCTACCCTATTTTTCATGCCCTCAACTTTTAACAGCCGGAACATCAAGTCCCATCTACAATAATAAGTGCGGTGACTCTGGGTGCGTCCATTCTTCATTTCACATCTGTCATTTAAATGTATTTCACCAAAGGACTAACAGGATATTTGGTTCTCAATCCTGAGATGCAGACCAAAGAAGCAATGTTTTGTTTACTGTGTTTTACACAGTGAATCAAACAACTGCTATTTTGGTGGGATTAAGTTCATGAATGTGGGTGAACTCAACAACCAGCTAACAAGGAAGTTGTGTTCTTGGGAAAACCAAGAAACAGCCAAGCAGCCCACTCTTCTATTTGTGGGCTAGAAAAAAAAGTTGTTTCCCAGCGCCCCCAAGATTGTCAGAGAAAGAAAAGAAAACACCAAGCTCCCTCTGAAGACCGAGTGTGACATTTGACCTCTGTTTTTAAATGCACAGCAAATGGGACACAGGTAAGAACCAGATTTAACGGCTTGTTTATAGAAATTCAGTACTGGTGGAAGAATAAATTAAATAGGGTTTGGGCAACGGATTAATGAACTCCAGTTGGACTGGCTAAAACAAATAGGGCCAACAAACAGAAAGCAAGCAAATGCGAGTTGCAAACCACAAAGCCAATGGTAAGCAACAGGCAGAATGCATTCCAAGGGAAGCTTTCTGAATGTCCCAAAGACAGTTAGCAAACCAGACAGTGTCACTGTCTGGTAGGCTTCAACCTAAAAAGCCTTCTCTTTATCATTGTCTCTGAATCTCTGTTTCAAATGAGGCACACCAGTGTCTACGACCCTCATTAGGAGTGGCCTGGTAGATGGTGTAATATTTATGGCATCTGATTAAATCAGACTCCGCTGAGTCGGAATGTATTGGGTGTGAAATATACCACCTGATTGAGTTTTCGGGGAATAACCTGCTTATTCTAGTGCTTACCTCATCAAACCCCTCATTTTAAGGTCAATATTGGCCATTCTCCCACTGGTTCGACCGGCCAATATTTAGCACAAAACCCTTCAGTGCGATATGTGCAGTAACAGCAGTTACCACACACATTGTAATTAAACGTATCAGTTGGATGGAGCAGGTAGGATTTAAATTGTTCAATCCAATTTGTATTTTAATAGGGAAACGTGTGGGCTAGTCTAGTAAATTTTAACCTGATTTATTTGTATACACTTTCAGTGATGTAGTCAGCATTTTTCAATACTAAGAGTGACCTCTGAGGAGAAAATATTCTGGCATTATTTGGTGATCTGTCTGCAAATACATTAATTTCTTGTGAGGTAGTTAATACCATTATTAAAGGAATTGTGTTGCTTTAATAAAGCGCTACCCGCTGAAGTCTCATTTTATATATGCATCTCACAAGTAATAATAAAACACTCTTAATCGCATAACAGAATAAAGTCAACACTACCATCTCATGAATAATAGCTCACATATGTTTCAGGGGATAAAGAAAAGACCCCTACATCCTTCTGGTTTGTTCCACTTCCAGAGTATTGTTCGAGCCATCTGAGGGCATCTTTAGGCCGCAACAGCGACCTACTAGGTATTTGTAGAATGTTATTGCCATAATACAGTTGAAATGTAAATAAGCTCAATCTCTTTTAATAACTCCTTTTTATTGACTACTGTATCCGAGAAAAACATTACTGGAAAATGTGGCTTAAGCTGGTGAATTCCATCCCAAATTACCTTTACAGTCGACCTTGAAACAGATAGTAATACAGTTCTTTCACCTATCGATCAATTGGGGTTTTGTAGAGCGCGGCTACTCACCCAAAAGGGTCTCAGGACGCTGTGGGTGGACTTATAAGGAACACTACAAACAAATGATTCGTGCTTATCCCAGGGCTGCGTTGGCCTGAGCCCAGGGATTCCATATTTTAAGATATTTCTTATGCACCACATAAGCCTTCTATATCAGTCCCTTGAGTTGGGTGCAGTGAATCGTTCTGTTAGTCTGCTCGGTGTTTGAGGGGGCACGGGCATTTGCCAATGGTGTAGTACGCCTCTGCTTGATACTGAATAACCTATAGCCAGTAGAGCTTGAGTGCTGCAAGGTCTCCCTAGGTTGTCCATAATTTCCAATAGAATAATTTTCGGATCCAGTGACAGATGCCGGTCCATAAAAACTACCAAGGGCGTTGCTGATGGCATGCCAGTAACTATGCATAGCTGTGCATTCCCAGACAGTGTGATTGAAGGGGTCCCGCAAGGAATTGCACTGAAGGCAATTGAGGCTGAGTGCACGCCCCATATACCAGAGTCGAGAGGGAGAGTAGTAACATTTATGGAAATATTTAAATTGAATGAGGTGAAAGCGCGTGAAAAGCACTATCAGCCTAGGTGTCATTTTAGCCTCCGTGCACTCATCATAATCGACGCCTACCAGGTCTGCTTCCCATTTTGCCCTGATAAGTAGTAGGGAGGGCGGGGTAATGGAATTCAAGGGTATAGGCATTAGATAACCTTATTCAATCATTATAAATCATAAAAGTACATACAAATATTAAAAATGCAGACCATGTGTGCATAAAAAGAGTAATAAAACATACCAGCAATACATACAGATCCCCCCCCCCTCCCCAAAAAAATCATGAAGTATAGGATACAAGGACCAGGGTTCAGCACATTCTACATTAGCCATTTCCTATGGCACAAGGCAAGTTTCAGGAAAATACTAACACTTAAACACACACACTAAAGGGCAGCTGAGGTGTTGATGAAACAACAATGCAGGCTTGCACCTGACCAGAGTAGCACTCTTCAGGACAGAAATTAAAAATTTATTGGTGTAGATTGCAGATTGCAAATCGCAGGACCATGTGAGAATAGTTGAAGCGTCATATTGGCCCACGTGAAAACGTAAAGGGCTTCATGTAATTGCCAGCCTGAATCCATTCAATAAGATCTGGTTCGTGCTTTTAGACCATATCCAAATATTGCTTCTGACCCAAGTGTAGAATTGCATAGATGGGAAAGTTGACTGGGAGGCCTAAAAGGCACAAAACTCTGTTTTCCTCAGCCTGTAATTCCTTCACTTTGTATAACTCCCAAACTCCACATCCATAGGTTACTGGTAAACATTTGATGTTTTTCATTTCTAGAATTGTGGTAATAGGTTTCCTTCATATGGTGGATGCCAAATTAAACAAAAACCCAACGGTGTTAGAAAATCTTTCTATTCTCTTGGCCAGGTTCGGACCCATCAGCCCTGCGAGTTGAAAGTTTCTCCCAACTAAGCGAATTCATGAGTTCTTGAGATTGCTTTACCATGGATGGCCAGGCAGTTGGACTTAAGATTTCTAGTGCTGCAAACCTTCACAAAGCGTTTAGTTAGATTGCTTTCTAAATTTAACTTGGCCATAAAGTCAACTAAGGCATCCAGCAAAAGTTTTAGTCCATTCGAGGTTCTAGATAACGGCACAGTGTCTTCGGCGTATAATAAAACAGGCTTCACCTTGGGAATGTCCCTGCCCTTTTCAATAGAATGGTTCCTCTAGCCCATAAATATACAATAGAAATCATACAGGGACATACATACACGGCCCTGGCGGATCCCTCAGTTCAATCCAAAAGACTCTATACATTCACCAGTGGCCCCATAACTGCAAAATCCTACACCAGAAACCCCAACAGAACTAAATGGATGGTGCCAACTGTGGAGGAGGCAAGAACAGCCCATTGATGTGATTCGTGAGGCATATCAGAAGGTAAGTGTGACAGTGCGAGGAAGGTACAGCGGGACCTCAGTGACTCAGGTCTCCTCTGTCCCAGCCCTAGGGGAACCCCCACAGATATGGGGTGCGGATGTTTAGGGCTATGAGGCATTGTCCTCTAATCATCATCTCCTTCTGTTTCTCCAGGTGCGGTGTGGAAGTTGTCAGCATGCACTGACCTCTTTCCCTCTGGTCAGTGAGTCCAGACTCTCCCAAGTGTGTTGGAAGAACAGAGATTTATCTTTATAGTTAACTTTCAGGTGTGCTGGGAACTGTAGAATGTACTGTATTTGCATGGCCCTGAGCTTCTCCTTCACAGCTAGGAACGAGTGGCATTGTTGTTGCACTTTTAGTGTATAGTCACGGAAGAGCATGATGGGGGGCTGGCATACAGTGGGGTTTACCTAGTTTATGGGCTTCATGTAGGATAACATCATCTTATTATTGAAAATATGCATGATATTAAGAGCAGATGGCTACCTAAATAAGGTTTACCAGTACTGGGGTCATCACGAAAACATGGGTCCGATCCAGATATTCCCAAATGTCACACCCAGTCATCAAGAGCTAGGGTGGTAGAAACAGCCAGGTTTTAAGCAGTTTACGAAAAACTGTGAGTGAGCTCCAGGCTATTAGTGTCTGAGGCATGATATTCCAGAGCTTAGTGCCCATATGCGTGAACGTCCGACCTCTTTGTACCTCTGGGAACCACTGCCAGCTCAAGATTACTTGAGTGAAGCGAGCTCTTGGGTACATACTAAGCCACTAGAGTTCACTGGTACAAAGGTCCAGTATTGGAGTGGCATTTATGCATATAGCATAAAGCTTTGAATTATACACCATGTTCCACTGGTAACCAATGCAGCTTGTGAAGCAAGCTGGCTGAAGAAATTAATTTAGGAGGGTGAAGTAGCAGGTGTGCAGCAGCATTTTGTACCATGTGGAGACATTTGAGCAGAGCTTTCGAGGCACCAGGGTAGAGGACATTCCCATAGTCCAGTTTGGAAATGACCAGGACCTGGATGACAGTCCTGTTTGCTGAGACCGAATGGCAGCCAAGAATTTTTCTGAGCCATTTAAGAATGCCAAAGAAGGTGGCAGCAACTTTTATTTCTGATGACTCGCGGAAAGCTGGTCGTCAAGCCAGACCCTTTGTTGTTTTACAAGTACTGGGGAGGAAGTGTTACCCATGCACATGGGCCAAAAATGGGGTCCCCGTAGGTTAAAGAGGTTGCCCACCAGCAGGACCTCTGTCTTGTCTCAGTTTAGCTTTAGTGAATTGGCATTCATCCAGGATGAACCTTGGACAGGACAGGTGTTTAAAGCTTCTGTAGTGTAACTATCCTTCGCTGATTGGGATACCACAATTTGGTTATCATCTGCTTATGAAAAAAGGGTAAGCCCACAAGATTCTAGAATCTCAGCTAAAGGTTTAACATAAAGGGTAACAAGCATTGAAAATGCAATAGGTCTCGCCTTTGATTAATTAAAGCCATTTGCTTTGCTAATGGTATTGTATAGCAAAGCAAATGGCTTTAACTTAATGAAAAATGAAAGGCGAGACCTATTGCATTTTTAATGCTCGTTCTCTCTTGTTCTGGGTCCAACTCGATGAGGTAAAATATGTGCTGGTGGGCCCCACCTGGCAGCAACAGCTCAAATTAAGCACTGCAAATGGGCAAATTCTACACCCCAGCAGAACTAAGCAAAGATAATGTTCCACACAGACCCAGAGCTCAATCTAGCAGTTCACTATACAAAATATTCCATGACCTAAACCATATATAATCCTACTCCAGCCTTACTAATGACCATCCAACACACCGTATTAACAATGGGTAACACTACAAATTGGAATATCAACAGAACAAACGTCAACAAGAATGCCAGAAACGTAAAGGGTACACAGATTGTGAAAGCACCTGGGAACCATAAAATTGTGGCAATGCACTACACTGCACTTAAGATATCATATTTGCACTAGACTTTCTATGTTGCAAAAGGAGCAAGAGTGACTCGCAGAAAATGGCACTGCATGTGGTTAAGTGCAGATACTGGATTTGAAGCCGGGTTATAAGATTCTGAGAGTAGCACTTTAACCGCTAGCCATCATGTCTTTCTAATATTGAAAGCTTGGTGCAACAAACTAGAGCTAGATACAGAGCGCCCAAACTTTTGTGTTTCCTTTCTAAACACTAATCGGGCCTTTGAAAAGTCATGGTAACTAAAAGCATGGCACTGGACAAGGAAGACGGAAATAAGCACTTGGGAGTGATACGGGAAAAGAAACCAAAACTCAGGTGAATCTGATAGGAACTCTCTGGACCCTGAATTTGCGTTGGATATACCAGAGATAACAGCGGATGGAAGAGGCTCACGCCTGGCAATAATGGACACAGGAATTTTGGCCCCACAAGACCCCAGTCCAGTCATTGACCAGCGGAAGAAAAAAAACACCTTTCTTTAGGTCACATGCTGGTGCTTCAATGCAGTGGCAAAAAAATCCGTTTAGTGACATTTCCAGCACTTAAAACATGTAATTTCAACTGAATAACCAAAGTATTGCCACTTACTTTTAAGCTTAACTTTTCCAGTTTTTTGCTTTTGCCCCTTGATAAAGGTCCTACATTAAGTGTTAAATAAAATATCCTGCTGCTTTGGATTATGCATTGCCCTGTAGGACATCGTTAATGAATTTGCCAAACACAGGATATTATTTCACATTTATTAATTGCGTTGGCGAAGCGCTCGAATAAAGGCTTCTAGAGCCAAAGAGGATTTTGGGGCCAGCCACCCTCATCATCCCGTGTAAGGCACTGGCCTTTGCAAGATTATATGTCCCAGAGGGAGAATTAAACGTACAGATGGGAAGGCAACACAATTGGTTAACTCGTGCCTTTGAAACCGAAAAAAAGTGTTATGGAGAGTTCTGTAACTAGAACTGATCAGAGTAGGGGGGTGCTGGGCGAGGGGGCAGCGCACCATTAGACCACCTGACCGCCGCCGCCACGGTCCCCTGTCCACCTTAACCAGCATCCAATGCAAGGGCCGGCGCTGCGTCACAGCCTTGGTCTTTTAGGAATGCTTGTGTGAGGACTTAGGCCTTATCTGAGCACATTCCTCAGCCTCTTCTTCCACAACACAAGCACCTCCAAATTCCCATGATAAATATGACTTCCATTTTTGCGGAACATATTAAAATAACCTGGCAGAGTGCTTTATTTGAAAATGTGTTCAGTCGTTTATCGTCTCATTGGCGTAAGGTGTTCAGTTGCTAGGGATGTTGTTGAGTGATAGGATGTTGGTGTGACAGTTGGCTGTGTGGCTTAGCAGGGCTGTCGCCTGATGCCACGAGGAGTACGGTCTAGTAACAGGTAGTGATTTCTGGCTGTAGCAGTTGCGGTCTGATGTTATGTGGTCTTGCATCAATCTGAGTGGTGTAGTGTTTGCACGTACAGCGATATATTCGGAAATGCTTTCTAGTGATAGAAGGTACAGTTCAGCGGCTGTAGATGTACAGAGGCATGGGATGCGCTCTGATGCCTGGTGGTGGTGAATGATGGCCGGTGATGTGGTCTACCTGCAGATGTGGGATGCTCGACTACAGTTTTCTGTTTTAAATATCATACTGCCAGAAGAGCCTATCCGTAAAATCAACTAACAGTCTTCAACGTTCACCATTAAGTATTTTAGCAAGTTACTTCTGTCTGGTGGGGGGGGGGGGAGCGAAATGTCCTGTGCATTATTTTTACTCCATGGGGAGCAACGTGGAAAAAGTCAGACGATCACTGCTATTGAAAGGTCAGACCTATGGCAGCCCAAACGAGATCTGCCCCCATTGAGGTGGGGAGCAGATGGTACGATCAAACAAATTTCCGAGCAGTCCCCTCGAAAGTTTAATTTTATTTGGGACTCCCTGCTCTAGGGAAACTGTGTGAGAATCTGGAAAAACAAGGCCCTCTACCCTGCCAAAATGCCAGGGGGTGCTGAAGTGGCAACACTCGCCCTTTGACTCCTAGTGACTACACAGGGTTGTCCCCTTGTGCCACCCTTTGCACCTATTGGCTGCTGTGAGGTCAAGCGGTTGACCAGAAATAGAAACTACTGCCTGTTCTTGTCACTGCTTTCATGACACCCGAGGCCACAAGTACAGTTGACCAAGCCAAGGTTGAACCCCCCCCCATTTCTCGCCATGGTGTGCACGTCCGCTCCCTCGAACTGCCTACAATATCCCTTTTAACTGTGCAGTGGCAGTTCTACCACAACACGATCTATGCCCATTCATCATTGGCCTCTCTGCTGATTAATACGTGTTCGGTATTGTAACAGTGCCTGTCACCATCTGCACTCTAAGGGCACATCTATTTGATTCTTGTGCAGGTGCTTCAGAAGCCACACATGTTAAGGTTTTTATTTTGCGACATAGATGTGTAGTGCAGACTGAGTTGCCCCGCAGTAGATTCCAGCCTCGACATTCAGGAGAAACGAGACTTACGCAGTGGGTGCATTAGACCACCATGCTGCTAACGTACCAGTCCCTTGTCTCACTCCACAGACTGTTACATTTTAAAATGTAAACCATGATATCAGCTTAAGCTCTGCAGAGCGGACAGATCACACCTTGATGTCACGACCAAGGCTTCCATGTAACACACCAAAGGGCCTATGGGTGTTGTAGTCTTTGCTTCATGTGAACTAATGTACCGGATAGGGAAAGCCTGGGACAGGAGTCGTGCTGTGCTGAAATTGCCCCCTGTGGCAAATATAATGTTGAGAGATGTGTAACTGGGAGCTGAAAAGGTCTCCAGATTAACGGATTCCGGAGCCCTATTCCCGGCTCCTCTACTGACAATCTGTGTTGCTGTGTGAGTCTCCATTCACTCTGCTAGAATCGGCCACGAATTACAAACCTCATTGCGAAGTGCCGGACAAAGGCTATGCTGCTCTTCCGGTTTGTGCACGCTAGCGGAAGTAAACTAACGGCGTGACACTGAACAAACAACCTGTCCTCACGAGCAAGGAGAGCCTTGGCAGGTGGTAACATGGGCCCAACGCCACGAGCTCAGGGGTGAGTGAGTGGTTGCACAACAGTCCTCGCACCCCGATTTCTGACGCAAAACTGCAGCCATTATATGGCCCACATTCCTTCGCATTTGGTGTACTCACCTGAGGGCGGCAGACAGGGGACATTAAATTACGGGTGCCGCTCTCTTTCCTGGCTGTCCCGCTCGCCCTCTCTGGCCTGGCCTCTGAATGCCTGCCTCGTCCTCCCCTCAGAGCCACGCGCACTTTTTCCAAATCATGCTCATGAGCCCTGCTCACTACCAGGCAGCCAGAAGACCACCCCACCCTAAAAACAAGCACTTGAAAGCGTTCTTGTCTTTATGGGGCCATCTGTTTGAAACACATGGCCCCATAAAGATAAGAAACCTTTCACGACGAACGCAAGGCAGACGAGGCCGTCCAAATGGGACGGCCGACATAGCCGAGCGAATACGTCAGAAGGAGCTCTTTTCCAATGGCTGGCCACCGTTTAGCATAAACGGTGACGCCAGCCAAAGGAAAGGAGGGACTGGGCTTAATGCCCCTTAGAAAATACTTCTTATCATTAAATCTCGCCAGCGAGACTGCGCATGCGCGCAGCCTACGCCAGGCGAGACCTAAAAAGAAGTGGACAGAGTAGAACCTTGAGGCACCTCAGAAGCTAGATGGTGAGATTTAGACCTATGTTTGTGCGTATGAAAGTTGCGTTTATGCAAGAAAATAACTCTGCCAAGACCGGGCAATGTTCTGCACTCCCATTTCTCCTAATCATAGGAGCAGAGTGGTATGGTTTAAATTGTCAAATGTGGCAATGAGGTGTAAGAGGATCAGTGCAGCCGTATCCCAGTGTCAAGTTGGTATTTAGTGACACAGAAGAGGGATGACTCAGTGCTATTTCCAGCTCTAAAGCTCGATTGTGAAGAGTGCAGAAGGCCATGTGGTTCAGTGTGTGATGTAAGCTGCAGGTTTACATGTTTTTCTAGCACTTTGGCCACTGTGGGCAAGAAGAGGGATATGGGTCTGTAATTCAACCATATCCAAGTATCTAGATTTGGCTTTTATAGCAAGGGTGTGGCCAGGGCAAGCTTCAAGGAGTTAGGAACAATGCCCTTTGCCAAAGAAGCATTCAAACTTTGTATAAGCCGCTCCATGTCTGAAAGGGTAAGCTTGCCAAGTAGAGAGAGGGGGACAGGAGTCAAGATGAGCCTTATTTTATGGCCGTGAGCAGTGAGGTGAAAGATTGCAAGTCTATTGGATAGAACTCACTCGAGACCCAGGACGCTCTAGGACGGACTGAATGTATTCCAGAGAAAAGTCTGTCTGCTACTTTTTAAAGAAAGACAGGTAGCTCATCATACTGAGGTTGTGAGCGCGGGATAGTTGGGGCAGTGTTGGCATGGTCCGAAAGCGTTTTGAATCTGAATAAAATTTAGCTCTGGTGACACACTAGTTTCTCTGGTAATCCTTTAAAGCCAGCTTATATCTTAGTTTGTCCTCATTGTTCTATGTTTTACGCCATGCTCTTTCTAAAGATAAACATATTTTTTTTTATTTTTAATACAATGTGACGTAATACCATGGAACAGGAGGAAGGGTTCTGTGGCGTTTCCTGCTTGAAATTTCTGTCCATGTAGTTTAGGAGCCTGGCAATTATTGGGTGTGGGCGGATCGGGTGTTGGTCACCAGAGGCGGACGGGCTGCCAGTGACCTGTGTAGTTCATCCACCATGTAACTGGGTGATAATTCCTCTGCCAGGAGCCATGACCTCAGTTACTCCGTGATGAAGATTGCAGGGTGGGACGTCTCTGCCCTCGCATTCTCAGCCCTCTCCTCCAGATGACTATCCCTATGTTGGAGGAGTGATACTGTTGTATGAAGTGTACGAGCAGAGTTTTCTATATCAGATAGTCAACCCTGTGCCTCGGTTACTCTGTTGGAGTAGTGATGGGTGGAGTCTGAACTTGCCAAGATTACCAACCAAGGAGGTTCTTGAGTACCTAATGGCTTGCAGTATGGAGACTGTGGAGTCTGGCAGGGCACGGACTCTGGGGTGTCCTTCATTACGGGGCTCCGGCATGTCGAAAGTGGAAGTCGGCCTGGTGAACTTGTCTATCTTGTGCTGCACGGGTTGGTTGGAAGGCTTGTCTTTACCTATAATTGGCATAAGGTGGTCACCGTGGCAATGAAGAGGCCGAAAAATGGGGTTGAGGGGCCAGGGAGGGTAAAATGGTGCCACCAACTAGATGTGGTATTTGTCCAGCAAGAATGAGGCGGACCATATTCTACCTAGATTGAGTGGTTCAGAGGCTCCTGAACCAACTTTCAAGAAAGGCAAGCAGAGTCCTAGTTGTAGCACGCCGCTACAGTAAGCAGTCTCCAAGCGTGTGGGTGTGGTTCTGGAACCACCGCTATGGCCCCACTACACTGCCTAAGCACCAAGAGCGTACACCTATCTGCAGGGCGTGGAACAAAGTAGTCACCATGAGGACTTGTGCTGCAGCGTGCACAGCACCTTCAAACATGTATTTGGTGTGGTGATTTACAAGGCGAGTCCACTCTGGCACAATACAGCTGTATATGGGACCTAATCCGCCAACCCCTGCCCCACCACCGGTCATGGTGAGAGACCGCCCCACTGCTCCTCCCAGGAACAAGCCTGCATTATCCGAATCGCCACCAGGCAAGGGGTCCCCTGGTGCCAGCTCTGTGTCGCTCGTTCATTGTGTCTTCTCTGGAAATGGCCACCACGGAGCACAGTCGGCAGTCCCCTGGGTGTGGAATCACTAACCTTGGGCAGCACCCCAGGCTTAGATTGGAGCTCGACTGCTTCCCAGGCCCCAGGATAGCTCCCCTCATCCTCCATCATTCCAACAATTGACCAGCTACATAATCGCTCAGGCACTAGGTGGGGCACAAGCTGCGCACCCTCAGTGTTGGGCCACTTTCCACTCCAACATGCGGGCTGCTCGTTGTGATGGCGGGGGCTGGGAACCACCCCAAGTCAGTGATCTGGGTACTCCCACCAAATTGGAACATCAGACATTCGCTGTCGGAAGAGGCCAGCAGGCGGTCCACTGCGATTGTCACCCAGAGTTGCGATGCCACCGCAGCCTGGTTCCAGGGCACTAGTGGCAGGCTAGTCCGCACTGTTTATGCTCCGGGAGAGACAGGACAAGCTTTGTTCAAAATATTTTATTGGCTTTTATAATAAACAGCAGTAAATACACAATAACACAAAATAGCGAAACAACATGTATGTATGTTGGGTACACAGGAGCACAGAAATCATATAAAACACAACTTATAATTGAAAACATCACAGAATCACATGCAAGTCATGTTGGGATGGTGAGTGAGGATTAAATAGGTGAAAACAGGAAAATAAATCTTACAAGGCTAATTCTAAGTTAGTGTTGGAATTCCCCTTTAATAAAAAAGACAATCTGATCAGTCTTAAGGAAGAATTTGTGAGGTAGACGGACAGGGAAGATACTAGACAGAAAATGAATCAAAAGGCGACACCATAATTTTGATGGTTTCGAGTCTGCCGCACCATGAAATATGTTAGGCTGACCGTGCAGATAGTAAATCCTTTATTCTATTCAGCATCTTGTTTTCGTTGTTGGCAACCGATTCTGAGAGTTTCATTACAGAACCAGATTCCTGGATATTCAATATTCGATTTCCATTGAAAATTGAAGGAGCTAGTCATCGAAGCGTGGCAATTGATGTTCAGGGGAAGTATCTGTTTGTTCTCTGTTTTAAGGAATAGCCAGAAAAGTAGGAGAAGTGGTCAATAATATTTAGTATTACGGGAATGGCTAAGTTTGGGGATTCTGTCAATATCAGAATTTCGTCTGCATATGCAGCCATTTTATATGGTAGGTTTAGCCATTTCCCTTGTAAAATGAGTGTGAAAAGTGCAATGACATACTCTCTTAAGATTTGGATGACTTGCACATCACAGCTCTGACTAGTTAAATCATGTCCCTTCCATCATGTGACTTAATAAAATGGGTCTGTATGTTGGGTCTTTCGTGATGCAGAATCCAGGAAAGTAGATGGAGTTTATGTATTCTGAATCCAGCTGGGTCCTGTCTGGATCGGTTATTTTCCTGATCATTGAATTCCATCTCTGCTATTGGAGTGGGAGATGTATTAGAGCTGATGGGAGAGAGTGCTTCTGATATGGTTGTCCACCTCAATCCCTATCTCCTTGGTTGGTGCAGAAGGAATACCAGGCCATAGATGTTATTACAGTGAGAGGCCCCGAGTTTGAACATGCTTCACTTGCTCCTGTGAAGAGGGAGTTGGATTGTGACCAGGAAGCGCATGGTTAAGTTACAATACAAAGTTGGGGACAGTTTAAACATCCAGGTTTGGGCAGTGTGGAGCTTTTCACGAAAATATATATTTTGATATTTGTTCACTGTCAACCATCATTCTGAAACAGTTCAAGAGAAAACTCGATATTGATTGTACAGAAATGTTCCTGATCGGATCTGAATTAGGAGTAGAATATAATTATTTTCAATGCGAAACCCCCATATTGCAACCTTTTGGTAAATTGGTGACCGTTAAATGCATGAGTTACCCCTTCTTGATTGCTCTGGTCAGAAACTTCAGTACCCTAAACTCAAATAGTAAAAGTTCTTTGACATTTTGTCGTGATGGGTTTAGTAATTGCACATTATACATCTAGGAACACGTATGCAACTATGTATTTGTATCCACCTGCTTCTTTTCAATGACTACAATGTATTGCAAGCAGACATTAAAACTCTTAAATCTTTCTTTTACAGGAATTAAGAACTTGGGTAGAAAACATGGTAAGTTATACTTGTCGGAATACTTTTGTATATAGACTAGGTAGCAGTTTGTCGGATTGTAGAAATGGTAGACTCCAGAGTGCCTTTTTTGCTATCAATGCTTGCTCTTTTTGTCAGCATAAGTCAGTAGTACATTTGAGGCCTCCAGTGGTCTATTAGATTCTGCCTTCTGTATCTGTACTAATCCCTTGAATACATCTGATCATACCAACTTCATTTTTAGCCTCCAGTTCAAAATTCCTTCACGTTTATAGATTGTTTTTAAAAACTTCACTTTTGCTTTAAAAAATATATTTTTTAGCCTGTTAAATTTAATTTTTCTAAACTGTTGTGGACCCCAGGTTAAGAACCTCTAGGTAAGGCTGGCTACCAACTTCATACTGAATCAGAAGGAGGGAGTTGGAGGGTAGGGAGGTAGGTTTTTTCCTCCTACAATGAATTGTATACCAATAGAATCCACAAAACCTACCTTAGGTTAGGTACTCTGAAAGTGGCAGAGTCCTAGACAAAGTATTCCTGGAAAAACACTTGTTTTTCTAGAGTCCCCTCACTCACCTAAGGTTGCCCCAGGGTGACATGCTTCATCATAGGGGTCCTTCCAGGCATCCTGGGAGAGAATAGGTCTCATGGCTGGAGGTGCTAACTAGACGAGGATCTAGAGACCCTCCGCCCCAGCGACACCATGAAGTATAATAATAATTTTTAAAAAAGACATCATCCAGATGTGACTACGGATTATTTTTTCCACAAGGGAACCATATGTATAGAAATAAGCATACCTAGTACATTTGCTACAAATAAATACTTTCTATCTAATGCACGGAGTGGTACACACAGGGCTGGTCCTTGTATGGTCCTGAGGAAGTGGTTGGGGAAACCACGAAACATGTCGACGAATTAAATAGGGACAGCCTCACATAATTGTCACTGTTCTCTGTTACTAGCCCCCTTTTAATATACATTTACCAGATAGGAGCAGAATAAAGTCAGGGTCACTATCTAGGTAATTTTTTAAGTGCTCCTACGTAAACCGCAAGTTGCAGCACGCCCCAGACAGATTCCTGGGAGGACCCCTATGATGAAGCAGGTCACTCTGGGGCAACCCTAGGTGAGTGAGGGGACTCAAAACAAGTGTTTTTCTAGGAATACTTTGTCTAGGACTCTGTCACTTTCAGAGTACCTAACCTAAGGTAGGTTTTTACTGGGATCCCTGTGGATTCTATTGGTATACAATGCCAACTTTATACGACAGTACAAGTTACTTTCCGGCACATTTGATCTGGATTGCAGCGTGCCATTTCGTTGATAGACTTTGAAATATTCATGTACCTAAATTACAAATTTCTCTTTCAAGAAGTTTATGTTCGGGATGTTTTTAGTCTTCTGCAGTTGACCTGAAGTCCAAAGAGGAAAAAGATGCTGAACTGGATAAGAGGATCGAAGCATTACGGAAGAAAAATGAGGCGTTGATGAAGAGGTACCAGGTAAAAGCAAATGACGTTCTGGAAATGCATCTTTTCATTGACTAAACCCATTGAACTTTATAGAACATGTACTGTTTTCTTCTCTTCTGCACATGGATATTTAACACCTCTTTAAAACCATGACGGTGGGTCTTTGAGAATGACGATTCTTCAATTATCCTACAGAGAGAATCTTGATTTCATTAAAGACACCGGAGGCTGACATTATGCAATAACTTTTATTGCTGCCCAAGACATGCAGCCCTTTAAAGTGTAACAAGTACATCATAGATAAAACATTCCAAATAACAATACCAAAGTGCCATGGCAACCAACTATGTTCCTCTTGGAGCTGCGAAAGGATAGACAACTTCTTCCAAGATAAACGTCATTATGACTTCTTTACAAAGATGTAGAGTCTGGAATAGAAAAAAGGAATATTGTTAGACTATTTCCATAAATCCATATAAGTAACATTTGATATAAATTAACATTGATAAAACATCCACCAGGGAGTGGTGGGAGGGATAATGTCAGCCTCCGTTGTCTTTAATGAAATCAAGATTCTCTCTGTATGATAATTGGAGAATCGTCATTTCATTACAAGACCGGAGCCTACATTATGCAAGTTTAAAGCTCTGCAATGCTATGTTGCTTACATGTTCTACAGGTTTAAGATAAAATCTAAAAGTGGAAGCATTTGACCAATCTGCTGCTTTGAGGATATCTGAAAGGGAACCTCCTACCCAGAGAACCTTACTGGCCATAGCCCCTCGGGAAGAATGAGCGCCAAATTAGGATAAGTCAATACCTGCTTCCAACATCACCGTTCTAACCCATCTCAAGATAGTAGCAGAAGAGATTGCCTTGTAGGGTTTAACAAAAGAAATCAGTAGTTGATTTTCATTCATAGGTCTAAAAACACTCTTTTTCTCTTCATACACTTTCATGCAAATTACCACACAAGGTTTGGGACAGTCAAAAAAGAACGGGTAGAAAATGTTTTCCGACATTGTTTTGGTCCTTTTCCATATCTCAGATAATACACCATCACGTGAATAAATTCTATTAGAAATTCCTAATGCTTTAACGTCTGAAACTCGTCTAAAAGATATTAAGCAAAGTAGTGTAGCTAACTTAATGGAAAGTTGTTTCCTTGTAAGGAAAAGGTTATCAGGCCAGGATGTAAAAAGGTCGAAGATAAGATTTGCGTTCCATAATGAATCATATTTGGCTTTAAGAGGACGTTTCAGTCTTATTCCTTTCATCACTATGAACTAGGGGGTCAGTACCGATAGAGAAGTCATTTAACAAGGAATGTCCTGCAGAAATTGCTGATCTGTAACAATATACTGTTCTATAGGAAAGTCCTGATTTAAAAAGGTCTGCTAAGTAGTTTCTACCTCTACAACAGGTGCGTCCACGGGATCCATACCCGTTCCATGCACCAACTACAACCTTTTTTCCAAGCACCGATGTATCTTCTCCTTGTTCCCGGAGCCCATGACTCATCCAATAGGTTTTAGCCTCTCCTGAAAGGCCCGAGTATCCTCTTGAACCCCTGAAATCTTCCAGGCAAGAAGGTTCATCTTTCCTTCTAAGAGAAGAGGATGTACCTTTCCATCTGGGCCATGAAGGAGGTCCAAACTCCCTGGGATAAGGCATGGGGTTTCTACTGCCAGTGCCATCACGCCTGGGAACCATATTTGAGAACTCCAAAAAGGAGTAATTAGAACAATGCGGCAACGCTCCCTTCAAACTTTCAAGTGAATTCTCTGGATTAGTGCGAAAGGAGGGAAGGCATAACAATTCAGTATGTCCCAAGGTTGGAGAAGAGCGTCCACTGCAGTTGCTAGTGGGTCTGGCCTCCAATTGTAAAAAAGATTTATCTGAAAGGTCAGCCTGCTGGCAAAGAGATCTATCTCGACGGGCCCCCATAGATCTTGAACTCTCTGGAAAACCGAAGGATTTAGTTTCCAGTCACTGGAGTCTCTTAGGAACCTTGAGTTCCAATCGGCCCGTGTGTTTAGATGGCCTGGGATGAATTCTGCCCTCAGAATTATTTTGTGATTCCAACAGAAATACCAAATCTTCTTGGCTAGATCTGCTAGAAGCTTTGACCTTGCTCCCCCTAATCGGTTGATGTAGGAGACTGCTGTGAAATTGTCTAATTAGATTAGGACTACACTGTTTTTCAGGGTAGATTTGAAGCTCATTAGTGCGTTCAGGCTGGCTAACATCTCCAAGCAATTTATGTGTAGGGTGAGTTCCTCCTGGGACCATTTCCCCCCCCAGTTTCTATTTTTCCTAGTCTGGCACCCCAGCCTAGAGTGCTCGCATCGGATTCCAGTGTGTGATTTGGAGTATTCCCGAATATTGCTTTCCCATTCCAACTGTCTAGGTTGTTGCACCACCATAGTAGATCCTCTTGAGCTTCCAGAGACAGGGGAACGATGTCCGAGTACCAAAGATCATTCTTCAGTCCTGAAGATTTTAGTCTCTGTAAGGCCCTGTAGTGAAGGGGCCCTGGGGAAATTGCTTGAATGGATGAAGATAAGAGCCGTACTATCCTTGTTAGTTCCCTCAGGCTCACTGTGTCTTTGGACAAAACATAGGAAACTTCTTTCTTTATTTTTGATAATTTCTTTGAGGGAAGTTGTAATTGAGTTAGAGGTGTGTTCACCTGAAAACCTAGAAACTCCAGGTTTTGTGAAGGGGTCATAATGGATTTCTCTACATTGATAATGAAACCTAGACTCTCTGGCAGATCTACAGTCCATTTAATGTGAGTCAGTAATTCTTCCTGGCTTTGAGACATCAATAAGATGTCGTCTAGGTATAATCAGACGTACTCCTCTTCTCCTTAAAGAGGTGACCACTGGCCTCAGGACCTTGGTGAAGCACCAAGGAGCTGAGGATAGGCCGAAGGGGAGACAGCGAAACTGGTAGGTTGTATTCCTCCATACAAACCTTAGGTATTTCTGAGAATCTGGATCCATAGTGATTGTAAAATAGATGTCCTTGAGGTCTAATTTTATGAGCCAATCTCCCTCTTGGAGAATATCTCTCAGAAGATGTATACCCTCCATTTTGAAGTGTCTGTATACAAGGAAGGAGTTTAATTCCTTTAGATTTATTACGGGGCGCCAGCCCTTTTCTTTCTTTTTCACGAGAAAGATTGTGCTCACAAAGCCCGGACCAATGTTTGAAACAATAAGAATCGCCCCTTTGGCTAACATTTGACTCACTTCGGCATCTACTAGCGTGGATTGTTCTTGGTCTAGTGAAAGTTCTCTGGATTGTTTGGTCTGATAAGGAGTAGTAATAAAATCTATTTTGAAACCTTTTACAGTCTCTAGGACCCAGGCATTGTTCATTATGGATGACCAATTGTGGCTGAAAAGAGAGAGCCTTCCCCCACCTTTGGGGGGGAAGAACCAGGAGGAGAGCTCCTTACCTTGTTGTCCTTGATCTTGCAATCTTCCTCGATTGTTTCCGCTTTGTGTCCGACTGTTGCGGCCCCTCTGGGGGGAAGAAGCTGTTATTCCCCCGATAGTATCTTGAAAAACCGCGTTGGTTTTGTTGGTAAAGGACCTGTTATATCCACGCCGCGCAGCTGGTCCTGCCCTGACAGCCCTTCCAAAAACTCTTTCTCCGAACATGCGTCTCATGTTTGTTTGGGCTTTGTTAAAGGCGGAGAATGTGGAGACGTATTTACCAAGTGTCTTAATGAAGGTCTCTCCAAAGAGTAGACCATTCGGGTCTCCTTGAACATCTTTGTTCGCTAGATCTCCCAACTTGGGGTTCATGCGCATTAATATTGCCCTTCGTCTTTCGGAGCTTAGATTGGCGTTGGCGTTTCCGAGCAGGCAAATGGCACGTTGGCTCCAACCTCGTAGGAGTTCAGTGTCAACCGGGATACCATTCATTGAGGACTCCTCAGCTAGGTCCAATATCCTGGCAAGGGGACTAAGTGTGTCTAATAGTTTGCCCTGGCCATTATCAAAATGGGGTTACCCTAATATGGTACTGGACCTGGGTATAGTATAATACAAAAAACAATGGTCCTAGACCTACTTTAGAAAAGGATCAGTCAATACTCCTTGTATTTCATAGAATTACCAATTAGTCATGAGCGTTGATCACGTGCAGCCGCACCCGCTCAAAGTAATGAATACAATAATATGTATGAACAGTAAAAATGCAGTACCCAATGTTTTACTCAACCATGCATTTAATTCTTCATGCCAATGGTATACAATACTAATGTAATCGTTTTCATAAATCAAAGTAGTACAATCATAAAGCACTCAATGTAGAGGGTTGCTCCAGGTGGAACGTGCGGGGAGAAAGTGCTCAAGTGGAAAGGGGATGTGAAAAGACTTCAAAGTAGTGACATAGGAGATAGAGGTTGATATGTTCTAAACAGAAATGGAAACGGTTGTAATTCACCGTTCCTTCGGGACTGGCCACATGTATGATAAGGATACAAATTTACATTTCATTTCATACAAATATAATTTCTTGTGGTGCACGTTTTTTCAAAGAAAACAGCATGTGTGGTCCAGGCCAGGTACTAGGGGCGTCGACGTTTCGATCCGTCTTGTGGCCGCGAGGGTAATTTAAACCTCGGCCGTGCGGATCTTCCTCGGGACGAAAAAGGGGCAACCAACTCTTGTAAGGATCTAAGTAGTGAATTAAAAGAGGGGGGGTGAGTCAGGTACTGCATTGGGGATTAAAATGATTAAAAACAAGGAACCCGGGGCAGGGCTTACCCGTCAAGGTCAGTTAAACCAAGGTCCTAGTATGTCAGGGTCCGTCAATTAGTCGGCCCAGCAATCACTCAATGATGTGCGTCAATAAGTTGCCTAGGGTTAAAGGCGATAGTTCAATTAGTTAAGCGGCCCCTCGAAAGTATGGGATTGACAAAGCATTATTGCCCATTGACGTAGAATCGAGTATATTTACCTCGTAGTAATTACAAGGGAAACCAATCTCCTGTTCTGTTTGGACCGTGTCCGGGGCATTCAAGGCCAAGTCAATCTGAAAGGAGCCGAAGCGTGAATTAGTTAAGGCCGAAACGTGAGTTGATTAGATTAATTTGAAAAGGGGGGGGGGAAGGAGGCGGTAGAAGAAGTCCAGAGGCAGAATGAGGAGACAGACACATTTCCAGCAGGAAACTCATGGGGACATTCAAACGCGCCGACAACACTACAGATGGTAACGTACACACCTGTCAATCCTGTAGTCAATCTGTCTGACTACATACTGGAACCTAATGAACAAGCAATATTGAGTAAAGGTCTGTCCTTTGTTCCTACCTCGATGCCCAACAACTTCCACCTTAAAGTAGAGTTACACCAATTCTTCCGTAAAATCAGGTTGAAACACTACTTCCAAAAAATCCCCTTGAACCCTACCTTCTCCGGTAGTGGACTGAGACCCCCTTCTAAATTTAATCCTCCTACCCATCTTATGCCTCACAAACTTCTGGCGTATGAGCAGGTAGTGATGAGGGATATTGACAAGATCCTAGCCAAACGGCAGTACGTGAAGTACAACGTGACCAAACAGGAGCGGCTAGCTCTTGAAACCCTAAAAACAAACACCAACATAGTCATCAAACCCGCCGATAAAGGCGGGGCCATTTTTGTACAGAACGTGGAGGACTACAAAAAGGAGATTCTGACTCAGCTGTCGGTTGAGGGAAACTATAAAAAATTGAACCGGGATCCCACAAAAGAGATTGGTAGAATCATCGCACGTATGACTGACAAGGCATTAACAGTTGGATACTTGAGCAAATCAGAACATGAGTATCTCAATAATAAATACCCCAGAATGCCCACGATATATACGTTGCCAAAAATACATAAGCGTATGCAGGACCCCCCCGGGAGACCCATTATATCGGGATGTGGCTCTATTTTAGAACCGCTTTGCAAATATATAGATGTTTTTCTCCGACCCATTGCAGAGAACACCCCTACTTATCTTACGGATACGATGCAAACCATCCAATTGGTGGATCAACGTCCTCATGATCGGAGTGGTAATATACTAGCCACCATGGATATTACTTCTTTATACACCAACATCCCCCAAGCGGCTGCCCTATCCTGTATTGAGTCAGTACTCAATAAAAGACCTGCACCATCTAAGGTTCCCACGGAATTCATCATTGAACTTCTTGGTGTGGCAATGACTAAAAACTATTTCTACTTCCAGGGTCAATACTATGTGCAAACCAAAGGTGTAGCGATGGGAGCTAGCTTTGCCCCATACCTGGCAATCATTTACATGAGTGAATACGAACATCAATTCATCATGAATGAACACAACCCCTACAGGAATCACATAGTCCTGTGGCGTCGTTACATAGACGACGTTCTAATGATCTGGGAGGGTGAGGAAGAACAACTCACATCTTTTCATCTCTGGCTGAACACATGCTCTAGGGACATTCAATTCACAATAGAATCCAGTAGAGATCAAATCAACTTTCTCGACATTCTAATTAAAGCAGAATCTGGCGAATTACACACAAGCCTATATAGGAAGAGCAGTGAGCGTAACACGCTTCTTAAATACACCAGTCACCACCCACGCAACCTCAGGGATAATTTGCCCTTTGGCCAATTTCTGAGGTTGCGTAGGAACTGCTCCAAGAAAGAGGATTTCTTTGATGAGTCAGCAGGTCTTCTTACAAGACTACTAGAACGTGGCTACCCAATCAGACTCCTCAAAAAAGCACGCAAACGTGCTTGGCACAACCACAGGGAGTTTCTATTGGTCCCAAAACTTAAAACCAATGCAAGTGAAGATAGGATTGTCTGTGTAACCACCTTCAATACTAAAAGCAGTGCCATAAAGAAAACAATCAACCAACACTGGCATTTAGTGTCGGATGAGTTGGGCAATATCCCACCGCCTCTACACGCCTTTAGAAAGGGCAAGAACGTAAGGGACCATGTTGTCAAATCATTACTCCCGATACAACGTCCACACGGGCAAACCACACTATGGGGTATTCCACCAATCACAGGGCACCGAAAATGTGGCCTCTGCAAAGCCTGTGCCATGACTGTGGACATCACTGAATTTTCACACAATGGTCAAAACTATACACTACAGGAGCATAGTAACTGCAACACCAGTGGGGTTATTTATGCAATCATTTGCCCTTGTGGCTTTATGTGTATAGGACAGACCAGCCAGAAAGTCAAATGTCGAATCCTCCAACATTGTAGCCGTATACGCTGCATGGTACAAGGTGCACCACTAGTAGAACACTTCAAGAGGTTCGAACACACACCAGAAAGTCTCAAATGGTGGGTCGTAGAAAAGGTGAAACCCAATCCAAGAGGAGGTGACTTTGCTAACATTCTTAGTAAAAGGGAATGTAGATGGATACATTCTCTTGATACGATCACACATGGCCTGAACGAATTTGAGGAGATAGGGAGACAGGTCTCAATATTGGGTATTGTATAGACCCCACTCTGCTATACTCTAGGTGCCCATTTGGCCTTTTCATCTCATGTAAACACACCGGACACGACATCCTTACTTTGTATCCTCCAACTACCTATAACGTGATTCAATGGATCCCTGTATGAATGTATCCTTGAAGTTGACAGGGACATCCATTTGGGTGGGAGCCTCTATCCATGCACAACGTTATTAATTTTAATGTTTTTTGAATTATACATATTCTGTGTGAAAACTGTATATACTATTTATTCATCTCCTTCAATTAATTCTCGGATGAATGAGGTTTTTGTAAGTAACACAGTCATCAATATATGTTGGAGCTTCTATTCATGCGCAACGTGTCTTGAATCATGAATACATGGATGTACTGTAATTTCTCTGAATTATTAAATCACACTTGGTTCTTACTATGCCTTGGCAATCTTAACCAGGGACTCCCCCCCCCCCCCCCTTACACATCCCGCCGGATCGATCATACCCTATTCAATTAGTTAACCACCTCGCCAATTGAACCTTTCTTCACACTCCCGGTCGGGATAGTCTTTCATCCCTGTCCGTTCCGTACCGGCGGCGTCATCCCGGTGTGAATGACGTCGCGCACGGTTTATCCCTTGGAGTGGCGGCCGCTACCTCCCTTCGAGCCAACTCACTTTGGGAATTGCTCTCGGCCGGACCACAGGTAATTACACTGACTGGGAGCGCTGGACTTCTTCTACCGCCTCCTTCCCCCCCCTTTTCAAATTAATCTAATCAACTCACGTTTCGGCCTTAACTAATTCACGCTTCGGCTCCTTTCAGATTGACTTGGCCTTGAATGCCCCGGACACGGTCCAAACAGAACAGGAGATTGGTTTCCCTTGTAATTACTACGAGGTAAATGTACTCGATTCTACGTCAATGGACAATAATGCTTTGTCAATCCCATACTTTCGAGGGGCCGCTTAACTAATTGAACTATCGCCTTTAACCCTAGGCAACTTATTGACGCACATCATTGAGTGATTGCTGGGCCGACTAATCGACGGACCCTGACATACTAGGACCTTGGTTTAACTGACCTTGACGGGTAAGCCCTGCCCCGGGTTCCTTGTTTTTAATCATTTTAATCCCCAATGCAGTACCTGACTCACCCCCCCTCTTTTAATTCACTACTTAGATCCTTACAAGAGTTGGTTGCCCCTTTTTCGTCCTGAGGAAGATCCGCACGGCCGAGGTTTAAATTACCCTCGCGGCCACAAGACGGATCGAAACGTCGACGCCCCTAGTACCTGGCCTGGACCACACATGCTGTTTTCTTTGAAAAAACGTGCACCACAAGAAATTATATTTGTATGAAATGAAATGTAAATTTGTATCCTTATCATACATGTGGCCAGTCCCGAAGGAACGGTGAATTACAACCGTTTCCATTTCTGTTTAGAACATATCAACCTCTATCTCCTATGTCACTACTTTGAAGTCTTTTCACATCCCCTTTCCACTTGAGCACTTTCTCCCCGCACGTTCCACCTGGAGCAACCCTCTACATTGAGTGCTTTATGATTGTACTACTTTGATTTATGAAAACGATTACATTAGTATTGTATACCATTGGCATGAAGAATTAAATGCATGGTTGAGTAAAACATTGGGTACTGCATTTTTACTGTTCATACATATTATTGTATTCATTACTTTGAGCGGGTGCGGCTGCACGTGATCAACGCTCATGACTAATTGGTAATTCTATGAAATACAAGGAGTATTGACTGATCCTTTTCTAAAGTAGGTCTAGGACTAATAGTTTGCCCTGGCACTGCTTAAAGCAGCACTCCAGGCCCTTGCGAGGATCTCTACCAGTCTTGAATAGGAAAGTCCGAAGTTCAGGGTCAAGGTTGGGAGTCATGCCAGCCTTGTTATCCAAAAAGGGTGTTGCACACTCAGATTTCATGAGATTGCGAGAATCTCTTTCGAGGGGTTTCCTTATCCAGGCCTTAATACATTTAGATACATGATCTAAAGGCCACCATTCTGAACCTCTAGGATGGGTGATCTTTGAGGGGTTAAACATCTCAGACCCTGACGGGTCTTTAAAAGAGTCAGAGTTGTTGCTAGATTGCCCCAGGTCCTCATCAAGGAGGTCATCATCAAATTTCTCTTGGGGATCAAGAACATATTCATCAGCCTCATCATCAATATCCAGAAAAGACCGGTAATCATCGTCATCTTCGATGATGTCTATTGTGCCGCGATGGACACCTGGTCATTGTGTGCCGTGAGGGACACCTGTGCTTTTTGCACCATGAAGGTCTCTCATTCTTTTGTGCTGCTCGGCCACCTAGGTCATTTGTAGCGCACAGGCTACCAATCGATAAAACCCTGTCGTTGGTAGCACGAAGTTTACCATGAGGCTCAATGTTTTTTGATTTTTTTAGGACCTTACCGCCTTTTTTGGGGAGAGCGCCTTGCTCCTCTTCAGAAGAGAGTGCTGGGTCTTCGCTAGGAACATCCCTTTTTCTTTGGGCAAGTGCTGCCTCCACAGCTTCCTTTAGGGAGGACTTTAATTGCCTCTCAAAGAGGTTCATCAGAGAGGTCTCAGTGAGAGAAGACTCATTACTAGGTTGAGAATCACCTTGAGACATAATGCCTTTGTAATCCCCTTTTTATTTTTTTTATTAAATAGAAGCCCCAGAGATGTTGCTTCAATAAGGTTTCCCTTTTAAAAATAAAATTGTTTTCTTTAAAAAACCTTATTGGGCAAGTTAATAATTTAATAAAATGACCAAGAGAAAGGATTGGTTTGAAAGCTGTCCTCGGTGTGGACGCATTGATTGTTTTAGCAAAAAAAGGTCAAAGCAAGTGCTCGAAAGTTGAATAAAACAGGTTTTTTATTTTTTGGGTTTTTTTAAATAAAGGGAAAAGAAGGGAACCCAACCATAAATTGGAAGGGTGTCAATGAACAGAAAGTTAAACTTACCAGATAAGGATAATATTATCTAAAGTGCAGCCTACGTGGATAGGCTTACTTACCATTCCAATGAATCTGAAAAAAATCAAGTTTAATCCTATACAATTACATCCAGAGACATTAAGTATAGGAGATAGGAAGAAGTTGTACTTAACTGTCCTGCTGCAGCGAATAAAAGAGGAACATAGTTGGTTGCCATGGCGCTTTGTTATTGTTATTTGGAATGTTTTATCTATGATGTACTTGTTACACTTTTAAAGGGCTGCATGTCTTGGGCAGCAATAAAAGTTATTGCATAATGTAGCCTCCGGTCTTGTAATGAAATCCTACTTTAAATAGTCCCTTTTTCAATGCCCCAGTGAAACATTTTTTTTAATTAGAAGTAGATTTCCTTAGCATCTCCGGCCTCTGCGCCCTCCTCATGCCTGCGTAGAGACACAAGCCTCTAACTTTTGTTTTTGTCAAGTTTTAAATGAAATATTGTTTTTGTTTTTATTTCTTTCCATACTTAACGTTGTTAAGTCAAGTGGCAGCCCTTCAGTTCAGTTGCACAGCTGTTCCTTCGTTTGCAGCGTTTTAAGTATGAGGATTGGCCTTGACAAATCATATTTCTCGGCCACAAATGCAGAGAAGTCTGCAGTAGCAAGTCCCATGCACGGGGTGGGAAGTAGGCTTGACTGGGTGTGGTTAGCCTTGTTGGTTTGTGAATGCTCCCAAACCCATATGTGTGTTGGAATTCCCTCGCTGAAATATGGTAATTCCCCAACCTGATAATGCTGTGGGATTTACCCTTCTGGGATGGGGAGGGGAACTGAGGCCATCTAGATTTGGTTGGAGTGTGGGGGGTAGAGCTTTCTCCATTGGAAATATATTTTTCCCTACAGAAAAACACGTGCATTTGTACGGCACACTATTTTCCCTGCGTATAATTGCACTCTATGTATACTTCAGCACAGGGAAAAATGGGAGCCCATTGAATGTGCCATCTGATATTTGCAATAGTACGCCTGGAGACCTGCACCTGGTTCGGCTTTTTAAGCATACTGCAGAGAATGTTGGTGTATTCCAAAATATGGTAAGATTTGCATCTGTTCATAGGCGTACATTTTCATTTGCAAATGTACTTCTTTTTTTGTGAAATGCCCCCTGGGGCTCTGGTAAGGATGCTGATCTCTGTAGAATTCACACCATAATTTCTTCAGTTTTTCCCCGAATTGAGCTGCCATAAGACTGAATACTAATTTAATAAATGACCAAACTGTAGCAACTGGAAAACATCCCATGTCAGAGTTGGTTGTTGGAGTTTTGATTCACTGCAAAATACTGGAGTGCTGTTGTTTGTTATGGAGAACAAAAAATGTAATGGAAGTGCATGAGGAAACATTTCTAAGTGAATTCATTGAGATTTCAGTTTTCTTGTTTGTGTTATTAAGGAGAAGTGAACCAACTTACCCTTGATTTATGGATCAATCAGGCAGTAGATAAGTTGGGCCCTAGAGAACAATACAACCTAGGAGACGACTAGTTACCTCGCCATGGTATACGGCAGAGAGAAAGCTTTTTAAAATCAAATGTCGATGCCAGGAACGGATCTGGAGATCTGACTATAGTGCTGAGCACAGGAAGGAATATAGTAGAACCTTGGAGGAATATAAATCTATAATAAAACAGGCCAAGACGGTGTATTTTACAAAAAAAATTCAAGAGGCCATAAATTCCTCTATGGAACTATTTAAAATAGTATCTACCCTAACTAAGAGTCCTTATGACAATCTTTTTTCCAGATCAAAACTTTATTGACAAACTGGCTCTTTTTTTTCAACAAAAGGTTCAAGTAGTCTATAATGAACTTCAAAATTTACTGGTAAATCTGGAAAAAGATAAAAGGAAATTAACGGAGGTCTCTGCGACCCTGAACTGTCTGTCCCAATTTTCTCCCATAAGTGAAAAACAGGTCAGTGACCTATTAAGTCAGGTTCACCTCTTGACCCTTGCCCCCCCCCACCCCTTCCCCCACCCCATATATTCCATTTGGCTCCTAAAGAGATAAGTGCCTCTGCGGCTCCTCTCTTAAATGAGGTTATAAGATCTGGAGTCTTTCCTGTGAGATGGAAAAAGGCCTGTATAAGACCTATTCTTAAGAGACTCATTGGACCCTCAGGATATCAAACATTACCGTCCCATATCCTGTCTCTCTTTGCCATCTAAAATACTGGAGAAGGCCATGAACCAGGAGTTAATGGAATTTGTAGATCTAAATAGTTCTCTGGATTCTACGCAGCACGGTTTCAGATCACGACATTCTACAGAATCTGCATTAATTATGGCGATGGAGGAAATTTGCAGGGCAATGGATGGGGGTGGTAGAGTTGTCTTAATCTTACTCGATTTAACGGCAGCTTTTGACACCGTAAACCACAGGGTCTTATTGGAAAGGCTTAAAATAGTGGGAATTGGAGACACCGCATTAGCTCTACTCCGGTCCTTTTTGGACTCCAGAGTACGACAAATTAATTGGAAAGAAATTCAATCTGAAGAGTTTTTCCTCCCATGTGGAGTCCCTCAGGGATCCGCGTTATCCCCTACATTGTTTAATCTGTATGTGACGCCACTGGCAAAACTAATAAAAGATCAAGGTTTAAAATTGGTGTTGTATGCTGACGACACCCAGATAGTGGTGTCTCTTACACAGAGTGTGGCATTTACAGCGGAGCGATTCAGAAATTACCTCTCTAGTGTTATGAGCTGGATGAACATTTTCTAAAGCTCAATGCAGAGAAAACTGTGGTGATTGAATTTGGCCAAAAACCCTCTATCTGGAATCACACATGGTTGCCTCCAGAAGCAGGCACTTGTCCAGTCCCGGCACAAAAAGTAAAAAATTTAGGTTTCCTGCTTGACAAAGATCTAACACTCACCTCTCAAGTCAATCGGGTCACCTCGGCTTGTTTCTTTACGATCAAGGTCCTACGAAAAATATTTGCTTTTCATACCTTTTTTCATTAAGAAAAACAGTAGTAGGAGCCTTAGTTTTATCTCGTATCGATTATTGCAACGCATTGTATGCCGGGATTGGAGAAAGACAGCTCTCCAAACTCCAGTCGTTACAGAACGCTGCTGTAAGAGTACTGTTAGACCTTTCGAACCACCATCTGACGTCAACTGGCATAAGGCTTCTTCACTGGCTCCCTGTACGTCGAAAGGTGCAGTTTAAGGCTCTATGCCTAGTACATAAAGCTGTAAACGGAGGAGGTGCAGAGGACATGAAATCTCTTTTTCCCTGTTATGTACCGCCTCGTACATTAAGATCTGGCAGTCTAGGTCTGGTTTGCCTACTTAAGATCAAGAGGGCCCGATGGGCTGGCAAGGCTTTTTCATTTCAAGCAGCAAAACTGTGGAATTCTATACCTACAGAGCTACGACTAGGAACAAATAAGACTCTGTTTAGAAAGGCCTTAAAAACCTGGCTATTCACTAAATCCTAGACTGGATGTAGCTAATCTTTACCCTCATACAGCGCCAAGACACCTCGGCAAAAGTGCGCTTAATAAATAATTCAGTCAGTCAGTGCATAATAGGAGGTGTTTATCTGTATCCAGTTGGTCTTCACACTCTGCTTCACTCTTGCACCAGATTTTATTCAACCCCAAGAGGCATTGAACCTTTCTTGCTCTTGTTGTTGAGGTTTTGCTTGAGGGTAATTCAATCAACAAGTGGACCTAACCACTTTACTTAGGCACAGGCATTCGAGTAACAAGTAAAAGAAAGTGGATGTTAATGCTTAGAAATCACTATGAATATCAGGCTTCTGCGGAATCCTTGTGCAGGGAACATATGTAGTAGAGTGCCCAACTTGCTGACCTCCGTGTGAGCCCTTCTAGCACTTAAAAAGCAATTGCATGATTCAATTCTTGGCAAATCAGTTAATGCCCCTGTACCTTAAAGTATAACTGTGTAATCTGAACATGGAAATGTGTGCAGTGTGCTGTTATAGGGTTTTCACTGTTAATATATTGTTCCATTCATCTCCATCACTTCTCTATGTACTCATTATTTTGCCAGTTACAACTGTTGGATCTGCCACCCCACATTGTGCCATTATGTGTGACACATTAGCGGAACTCTTCACACAGTCACCCAATGAAGAGCCAATATTACATTGTGATCTAATAACCTTTACATAGAATAGGTTCCCAGCTGCTGTGTTGGAGGCGTTGTGCTCTGTGTCCCGTCAGGGTTTATATCCTTCCCAAGCCATGAAGAAGAGCTCAGAAGCCTTTATTTTTGTCTTCTGAAGAGGCTACAGAAGGTTTCTTACGAATTGATGGGATGAGTTCTAAGCCTTGCCCTTCTCTATTGCATCACACGTTTTTATTTTTATTTTAATTTTTTAATTTTTTTTATTCATTTTCTGTCGGACATAATTAACCGGTAGAGTTGCCACATTTTTCATCGCAACACGAATCGAATATGGTCTTACATTCAAAATGAGTAATTTCCTCGTTTGGCTGGGAACAGCCGATTCAAAAGCCCTCAAGTTTCTAGCAACTGTAAAGTGATCCTCTATTATTCCAAAATTCTAAAGACACGATCTATAGACAAGTTACTTTATTTTCGAGGACCAGTCTCTGTCCCGTTGCCACACCTTGTGTGGAGGAGTATTCTCTGGCTCCATTATCTAGCGGTTTCTCCTGGCTAGAAATGTGCCCTGCCCCACCAGGATCAATTCTCCTCTCATGCCCACAATCTCATCTGTGACACCCAGTAATATACTCTTGGGTGAGAAATTAGTAGATCTCCCTAGTAGGATGTACAATGTATAAATAACATTCCAGCAGTATCCTTCTCACATTGGGCATGTCCATGTCATATGTAAGAAGTCACCCATTCCTACCTGCTTCATTTGGAGATTGTCTTCCATCTGCTCCGCAGACTTCTTTTAGGAGTGAAATAAACCATGTGTAGACATTTCAGCAGTACCCATCATAATCTAGTGGATATCGCTACGTTACAGTGTGCAAGTATTGCATCCCTCCAGTTAGCCCCCTCTAAGGAAGTTGTCCTCCAGTTGTCCCCAAAGAGCTGTCAAGTTGATGGGGGGGATGTGTAGATAGGGAAACCTGTTGGCTTCAAGATTCAACCCAACCCAGGCTCTCTATGGTTAGCTGGGCCTCAAGGAGTCTGTATTCCGAGAGCAGTATCCCTCCCGTGCATTCCTTAATGTTAAGTATCTAAAAAAAATGAAGTCACTGGAGATCATATTCATCCTGTTGTGTGGTGAAGGGCTTAAAAAAAACTACCATCTACTACGTCACCCAGTCAGGATATCCTGATGTGATCTTAGAGGTTGCCTCACACCTTCAGTTGTGCCTCCAGGGCTCGTTTTGTGCTAATGAACAGACTGAAAGTTATGCTCTCTCTCCAACATCCGCACTATTTCACACAATGAAAGTTATATTTTTTTATTTCTATTTTTTTAGGTTAGCAGGTCTGCGCCGTGTTACTAGGTACAGTGTTTTTGGTCCAATACTGGAATCATAAACTGCTCTTAATAAATCATTATGGTGAATTCAGATTGATTTATGCCCGTACATTATTGTTGTGTGTGATATCAACACAAACCTGCTTTAAAAAACAGGATATACTCGGAAAACGACCCCCACTGTAGGTTCTTGGCGAGAACAACCATTCCTGTTTCGTTTAATTCACCATTTCCACCCACGCAGCGTTTATTATTAACAACCATCTTCTTGCTCTAAGGAAATTGAGGAAGATCGGAAGAAAGCTGAACAGGAGGGTATTGCGGTGACGACCCCCAGAAAGGTGAAACAGCCAGACGCCGAGCCAGACAAGAGGCGGAAGGATAAGGAGAATTTTTCAATCACTGTTGATCTTGTCAACTCCTCGGTAATTTGTTTCTTTTCATCTGCTTTAATCTGGAGTTTTTTTAATATGTGCAAATATAATTTCCAAGACGGCTTGGAGCAGCAATCTGATGGAAAATGTGTGTCCTGCCTCTGTTTATCAAATTTAAATTGCCAGTGTTGTGTTTTGTCAAATGAGTTGTTATCCCTACACTTGTTGAAGGGCATGTGTGTGTTTTTATTTTTATTTATTTTCTTCAGCCGTCCTTGTTGGAGCAGTGCTTTTTATTTTACGTTCAAATGACTTGTTCCTTTTGTGGTGATGGTGTTAAAAGGAGTTTAACTGAGGAATCGGTGCTAAGCGTAAAAGAATATAGCAGCAGAAATGTTTTTTTAGGTGCTGTTGTTTAACCCACAACTACCAGACTACAGCCTTTGTCCTTTCCCCAAAACCCCTCTTGCTTGCCGGACCATGAGTCTAGAGTTAAATCCCTCATCCTCCACCTCTGTGTGCTTCTGCTCATGAAAATCACTTCAAACGCCACCCCCGGCTCACCACACATCGAATGTACCTTGCTACTATTAGTTGTTTTCCTGCGTAAAATTCTAAAGTATCTGTGTTTATGTTGTATGTACTCCACAACTCCTGTGGCTATGTCTGCACTCAAAAATTCCTAAATAAATGCACATATCCCTGTAAATAGCCAGAGAAAATATATAGGGCCATATGTAGGTAAATTACATTTACCGATTCTTAAATACCGAATTTTACCGATTCGGTAGTTTTACAGAATCCTGAAATATGCCCCCTACATAGCAAAAGCCTAAATACCGGTCGGTAACGGGATATTTACCGAAAATCGGCCGTTACCGACCGGTATTTGGCTTCCTACATATGGCCCTATGTGTTGTTATTTTTTTTGGTCTGACTAGTGATTTGAGGGCCTAATTCGCAAAGACATTTGTTCACACAAGTTTACCTTCGGGGTTCATAGTGACAAATCACACACATAAATTCCCCTTTCACAGAATTAAAACTTGGTGGAATTTTAAGTGTGCAATGTATAGTGGAATTTCCCCCTTGTTATATTTGGTGTAATCTGAGGCGCAAATGTAAAGCAGATGCCCCACAGTGCAGTACGTTAGTGAGTATTGATATGCAGCTTGCTGGTACTACCCCACGCAGAAAGCATGCTTGCTTTTACAACTTCTCGATTATTAAGTGCATTTTCTCTGTGCTTATGGAGAGGTAACTATATGATATTTTAGAGGTGTAAGGGTTTTCTGAGGAAAACACAAAGGTCATGGCTAGAATGCTTACAAAAGGTATCCGCTACTAGCCATTGCTTGGGTCTGCAGTTGTGTCCATCATTTTCCGCTAACTGTGCCACTGCAGACAGAGACCAGCCATATGGAACTCAGCCATGATCCTTTTTTAATGCAAACAGTGAATCCCAAATTGACAACCAAAGTCTTCTCTGAATGGGAACAATAGCTATGCCAGATCGGTTTGGCTATCTCCAGCATCATAATTGAGGTACAATTTGAGTTATGTGGCGCAGTAAGCATGGGGAAAACATCTAGGTCACTGACACACTTAAGCTGACTCACTAAATAAAACACAAAGGTGAAGAGTGGAATGTTTGCAAAACATCTCAGCCACTAACAATCAGGGTTGCATCCTAATCCATATTATTTTGCCCACTGTGTCGCTACACACATGGCCTCTATATACAAACCAAACTTTGTCCCGCTCTAATCAATCTGCCCTTTAACTCCCCAGGTGTGCATCACTGCCACAGTGGAGACTGCTATGGGTAAGGATGCAAAGCCCTTCATATCCAGTTTTTTGTGACCGTGTTCATAAACCTGCTGGAACTTGTTGCTTTGACTCTGGGATGTCAAGCTCAGAACTTGAAGGGAGATTTTCGGTGAAGGGGGAGTGGCTGCTACACAGGCAAATATTGGGAAATAAATGGCATCATGTAATTTGTTCTGGAACATGCAGCGTTCCACGGATTCCAGTACAGCAAAATGTCAGGATTTAAATCTTCATTTATTCCCTGCTATACGAGAGCCTATCAAAATCATGTCCATGTATGTGCTGGCAAGATCCCCTCTCCCACTCCTCTTTTCCTGACCTTTTTTCTGACTGTGTCATCCACTGTTGACGGGTTCACCAGGATTGTAGCATTTCTTTTAAACAATGTTTTGATTCCCTGTGTATCCCCTTATGCAACTTGGGGTTGGAATTTGCTTATTGGTTAATTCAGCTCTTGTCTGAATGTACCTTCAAAGTAATCCATGAGACATGGGAAGAAGCTGGGATCCAAGGTCCAAAAAGAGGCCCCGTTGGCCCGCAAGCATTTTTTAATAGTGCATGAAAGCTGGCTAAGCAAAGAAAGATCTAATGTACTCCTGTTAGGCAAAAACCATGTTGACTTGGTAATATAAGATGACAGAATTCCTTATTTAGCCTAGTACAACTCTACTAGAGCTTCAAAATGTAAAATGGCAGTGTTGTTGAGCATTATTGAATGGTTTGAAGTGGTCAGTGGCGATCAATATTGTGAAATGATCTTCCTATGTAAAACTTGGGGCCTACTGTGAAGTGAAGGATTGTGCTGATTAGGCCAGAGTTCTTATGCCCTCCTTCATCATAAAGATCCTTCAAATATTAAAAGAATTTGGGATAAGTGATTTCCCAAGTGTGTCTTAATAAGAATAGCAAGTTTGGTTGCAATGTCTTTGCTCTTTTGATGAACGGGGGACTAATATCTGCTTTGAACTGAGCTCCTGTTTGAGTTCCCTAGTGTTGCCTGCCCATATTTGGCTAGACCTATCGGCAGCGGTTTGAAATGGTCAGTCACCACATCCCCCTCCACTGGCTTTGGGAGTTTGGAATCCGTGACAGTCCACTCACCTCGAACTCCACTTTTCTTTATGGCAGATCGTTTCAGCTGTCTCTTTCGTGATTCAGTTCTTTAATCAGAACCTAAATTGTGGTGTTCCTCAGAGAGCTATATAATCTCTTACTATTTAATCTCTACATAATCACTTTAGCAACCTGGTTCACTACAGTCGTATTGACCTGTTTTTGTAAGCAGCTGAAATGTATATTGTGTTAAAGATAACCAGGGATATTTGAGATGGCATTCGCATTCTACAGTTGGCTAACCAAGGATTAGTGATAGTCATCGCATGTTGAATGAGGATTAGATTGATATGTTTTGTCCAACTTGTCCCTCTTCTGTGAACTCTTTCTGGTCACTCTTCCAGGGACCAAAACCAGTATTGTCCACGTGTGTGAGAAAAACATTGGCTTAAAAATGGCCTCTACCTTCTCTGGTGGATCATGTCCGTGGGATACAAAGAGCTGCTACTTTCAGTTACACTCTTTGAAGCATATCTCATATCTGTTTCCATTTTCTCACAGGGTCCAGATTGTCAATGTGTTTGTTTCGTCACGTCTTGATTATTGTAATTTGATCTACCTTGGTCCCAGAGTACTTAATTAACCAGCTTTAACTCTCAAAATTATGCAACTAGATCGGCGTTGAGATAGAAGATAAGACCATATAATTCCAGTGTTGGCCTCCATACATTGGTTGCTTTTAAATCTGTTGATCTGGTCACAGAACCATATTCTCTTCATCAGGCTCTATTCCGAGCACCCTGGCTCAGTCTTCATCACGTAGCTGTATCATTAATGTCGCACAACATAGTCTTCCTTGCTGTTGCTAAAGTCCGCTGTCCAACTATTACGTTGTCACGCTTTTTAGGTCGAGCCTGGGCAGCGCATGCGTTGCTCTGCGAGGCATGCTGTATTGAGGTAGGGACTCAATACAGCACTCTCTGTCCTCATTTTTCATTGGCTTGTCGTTGTGTAGTGTAACCTGTGGCTGTTCATTGGCCAAAAGGCTTAGTAGTCCCTCCTTTGTTGCTTGGTAGGCTTTAACTACAGCCTCCAAGCACTATTTTCTCAAATAGCTTTGTCAGGACAACTCTCTCCTAACGTTTTTATAGCACGCATTTGCAATGCAATAGGTCTCGCCGTGCGAGAATTTAAGCTATTGGCATTGTAAATGACTGCCTTTTTTATTTATCTGTTTTAAAAGCAACACATACATTAAAGTCATTGTCATGTATAATGCCAATAGCTCAAACTCTCATAAATGCCAGACCTATTGCATTGCAAACACTTGTCCTGTTTTAGTGGCTAAGAAGTTAAATTCATTGCCCTTCCATCTTAAGCAGATTGTGGATTTCCGTAAATTCAAGAAGAGGATGAAGACATAGTTGCTTATGATGGTAATATTTTTCGATTTCTGGACTAGTTTCTTAGCGCCTTGACATCCTTTAGATTGAACGCAGCACTTTACAAAACACCTGCACTAAACAAGTCTGTGCTTTTGTCTGCATGGGTATAGAATGGAAGGCAAGCGAATTACCGGCTTTTTGAGATTGTGGTGTGCTCACTAATCAAGCATCCGCATGGACAGAAGGAAGCTAGTATTGTCTCTATGTAGTATGCCATGAATGCATGCAAATCTACATAGTACCTACAGTCCGTGTTCTATACGCGAGCTCTTGGCAATAATATACAACACACCTGCTTTCTAAAGAGTTTTTACTTTTCATCCTCTGCTGCCGCCTAGTGGTTGTAAAAAAATATTCACTTAAATCAGTAACGTTACATGTATGCGCTTAAAAAATACAATCTCCGTTGCACTGAAGCCTTGCATGACTTGCTTGTTTCTTCATACGGAGCCTTTTTGTGTAGAGCTTTACCACTGTGCTTAAATTTACGTATTTGTGACACCATGGTGAACTTTCTTTCCCACGAAGACATGATTTTCCGATTCTGTAGGCAGTGGTTAGAGTTGTGCGAGCCAACAAATTAACAAGGCGAGTCGAGGCAAGGGTGAAATGTACATAGCTTTGTGATTGCGATTACCTAATGGTGAATTTTTGTGATTCGCTATTAGGTAATTGTAAACCGCTATGTACAAAGGTGTGTTTCATACATTTAGCGATTCCCAGTGGGTCGCAGACAGATCTACTTCATTAATATTCATGAGGTACGTCTTGATTTACGACCTGTTGGGCATCGCAAAAATCACAGGCATGGTGGCCTGTTGGGCCACCACACTACCAGGTCTGTGATTGCTTTTCAATAAAACAGTTTTTTTTTTGTTTTTTTTAAATATGCAGCCCGTTTTCCTTAAAAGGAAAACAGGGTGCACATTAAAAAAAAAAAAAAAAAAACGTAATAAAAGAGTAGGTTGTGGTACATGGGATTACTGCCTACTCTTAAAAAAAATCTTTTTTTTACAAAGCATTCACAAAGAGGAAGGGGGGTCACTTGGGTACGCCTCCCTGTTTGCGAATGTGTTATCACCTACTTGAAGTAGGCTGTAAAATGCGAATGTTTGACAACTGCATTTTGGTCGCAAAACATTCATACATACCACTGCAAGTTGCTATTAGGAAGGGATAACCTTAACACGCCCCTTCCTAATACCAAATCACAAATTAATTTTTTAGATTCAGTAATAGGTTACTGAACAGCAAAATATGGATTTGTACATAGAAAAATGCTTTTTTTCTGGTCGTAAACGGCCCATTTGTGACCTATTAAAAGCATCGTACATCTGCCCAATTGGTTCATTTCGTAGAAAAGACCTGGGTACTGATTGTGTGCACCTTATTGACTCACAAGGCTACGACTGGATTTTTTGGGGTGGCCATTAGCAAATAGCGTTACCTCCTAGATATGCAGTCTGTGCTTGTGATGAGAACTTCTCCTTTTCTCCATCCGCATTGGACGCTAACTGCTAGGTCTCTTCTTTCCCCTCTAAGGCTGCTTCTGAACCATGTCCTCTTTATTGCCAGGGATGGGTTAAAGTGTGGAGTTTACCCTGGAAGCCATTAGGAAAAGGGACCATTCTGAGTTTGCTTAACCCTGAGTTCCCAGTAATTATTGTCTTGTCTTGACGGGAACCAGTGTGTAGAATGATTAAGCAAGAGAGCAGAAACTACCAATATATATACCCTGATTTTCATAGATATTTTAAGAAAGTTGGCTCCTATGTAATTCAGCCTTACCTAATGGATATCAGAGCATCAGAAGAAAGTGCGCATGCACCATATGGTGCATTGAGAGAAGCACAAGTCTTTGTTCTTGACTCGCTTCTCAAAGTAATAGATCTTGGACGTTGTCTGTAAGAAGGCAAACTTGAAGGATAAAACACTCTGAGAAAGACAGTCTACTTACAATTCATGTTAATATTAACTGTTCCCAATGTGGTGGTATTTTTCATGAAATAAAGTAACTTATTTCTTCCATAGACTGAAATATTTAGCTTTATTTCATGTTTGAGTTGACAAAAACCTCACCAGAAGGTAATAATGTTTAATGAAAGCCATGGAGAATCTGTTCGGTCAGTGAAGATGTTAAGCTGATTTTCCTGCCACTCCTACACAAAATCTAAAATTTCAGGCAGATTGCAAAATTATTCACTTTACAATGGGTTTATATGTTTCATTGGCTTAACTGTGTCTAGAAATTTGCAATATTGCATTTGTTCAAGGCAAAAAGAAACCTACAAAGAAACCTACAAACCTATCTCTGGGTCATATTGATCAGTAATAAACACCAAAATCCAGTGGCAAACAGTTCCAGGTTTAGGTTATCTTCCAAAGAGTTTGCGAAGCGCCTTGTCTGGGTTAATCAATCAATCAATGACACTTATAAAGCGCGCTACATACCCGTAGGGTCTCAAGGCGCTGGGGGGGGGGGGGGGGTGCCGCTACTGCTCGAATAGCCAGGTCTTCAGCTTCTTCCTGAAGGAGAGGTGGTCTTGGGTCAGGCGCAGGTCGGTCGGGAGGGAGTTCCAGTTCTTGGCGGCCAGGTAGGAGAAGGACCTTCCTCCTGTAGTCGCTCTTCGGATGCGGGGGACGGCGGCGAGGGCGTGGTTGGCTGATCGGAGGTGGCGCGTGGGAGCGTAGAAGTTGACTCGGCTGTTGAGGTAGCTCGGGCCTTGGTCGTGTAGGGCTTTGTGTGCGTGGGTGAGGAGGCGGAAGGTGATTCTCTTGTTGACGGGGAGCCAGTGAAGGTCTCTCAGATGTCCGGAGATGTGGCTGGATCGTGGGATGTCGAGGATGAGTCTGGCTGAGGCGTTCTGGATCCGCTGGAGTCTCTTCTGGAGCTTGGCGGTGGTACCGGCGTAGAGGGCGTTACCGTAGTCCAGTCGGCTGGTGACGAGGGCCTGGGTGACGGTCCTCCTGGTCTCGGTGGGGATCCACCAGAAGATTTTCCGAAGTATGCGTAGGATGTTGAAGCACGCCGAGGAGACGTTGTTGACCTGCCTGGTCATGGAGAGGGAGGAGTCCAGGATGAAGCCCAGGTTGCGTGCATGGTCTGTCGGTTTGGGTGCGGTGCCCAGGGCGGGAGGCCACCAGGAGTCGTCCCAGGCGGAGGGTGAAGAGCCCAGGATGAGAACCTCCGTCTTGTCCGAGTTCAGTTTCAGGCGGCTGGTCGTCATCCACTCGGCTACCTCTTTCATCCCTTCGTGCAGGTTGGCTCTGGCGGCGGCGGGGTCGTTGGTCAGGGAGAGGATCAGCTGGGTGTCGTCGGCGTAGGAGATTATGCTGAGGTTGTGTTTGCGTACGATGGCCGCGAGGGGGCTCATGTAGACGTTGAAGAGGGTGGGGCTCAGAGATGATCCTTGTGGGACGCCGCAGATGACTTCGGAGGCCTCTGACTTGTACGGTGGTAGGCGGACTCTCTGTGTTCTTCCGTCGAGGAAGGAGATGATCCATTCCAGCGCCTTGTCCTTGATTCCGATGTTGCTGAGGCGCCGTACTAGGGTGCGGTGGCAGACCGTGTCGAATGCCGCGGAGAGGTCTAGGAGGATGAGGGCCGCTGTTTCTCCATTGTCCATCAGGGCTCGGATGTCATCGGTGGCGGCGATGAGGGCGGTCTCGGTGCTGTGATTGGCTCGGAAGCCGGACTGTGAGGGGTCGAGGGATCCGTTCGTCTCGAGGAAGGCGGCCATCTGCTTGTTGACGGTCTTCTCTGTAAGTAAGCGCTATATTGAATGCAATCTCAATAACCATTCGCGAGCCACACGTAATGGTTTGAGATTCCCATGCAGTGGGCATGTTGTCAGGAGGACTGCTTCAACCACAGAAATCTTCGAAAGTCTGTATTATGTTACAAGTATGACAAGTAGGATTCTGTAGAGAGACTTTAAATGCTTAGTTCACAACTTCAACTGACATTGTTTGTCGAGGTTGGCATTTCTGATTACAGGTATGCTGGTAATGATGGCTCATTTAGGCTGGGTTGACTGAACAGAGCTTCTTTGATATTTATTTTCGAAATTGGAAGAAGGTTTTGAAATGTGTGTGTGTATGTGTATACTTATAAGTACAGAACTGGGAGAATTTTTTTTCATTTAATTATATGTCCTTGCATAGTTTTATTTTATTAACTTCAACTCAGCTGGATTTTCACACTGTCTGGAGTGAATATGGTCTGCTTAATAAGTTGTTTGTCTGATTGTTGGCAAGGTTTTCAGAGTTTTCACTCTCCCTCCCCTTAACAGTGTGTTAATAAGACTTTCAAAGTAAATATCTGATTTTTCAGCCTATTTGGTGCCCTACTTTAACCAAAAGTAACGAAGACTGGTCACATTTTATTATCTGAAAACGAGCTCGCCCCTGGACTCCTTCAAAATGAAAGGCTGTCTTGATTCCTCTGCATTGAACATCTAGCTATCCAATTTTTCTATATAATGGAAAACCTGATTTACCAATGAGTTTTAGTAGTTTAGTGTATTTTGGAGGGAAAAAAAGCTTTTATCCTTGGGTTTCTTTTGAAACTGACATGTTTTTTTCTCTTTACAGGAGAAACGTGCAATTACTGATAAGCGGTCTCCAAATTCGCCCCGTGATGCACCAAGTCCAGCTGACGCAGCATTTCCTCGCAGCCCCCCTCATAGGACCCCTGGTGGAGCAGGACCACATCAGTATGGGCGGTCACCCAATTTAGAGAGAGCTGATTTACCCATCTGGGAGGGCTCAGTAGGTGCAGGGGATGGTTTCCAGGGTGAGAGAGGACGCAGGAGCAGAGGTGGGAGGAGCAGAGGTAGTGAGAGAGTTAGTCGAATAGGTGGTGGCGACGACGGGGGAGGCAGGTTCAGTGAGAGGCAGGAGAGGGGAGGCAGATTCAGTGAAAGAGAGGCGAGGGGAGACCAGTTTGGCAGAAATGAGGAGAAGGGTCACAGGTTTGACGAGAGGGGAAGCAGTGATCCCGAAGAGCGGGTGGGCAGACTTACTGAGCGGGAAGAAAGGGAAGGTGTGTGTGAACGAGTGGAGCGAAGCAGTAGATTCAGTGAAAGGGAACGTCAAGGAGGCAGGGTAGCTCATAGGGGTGACAGATTCACCGCAAGGGAAGAGATGGGAGGCCGAGTTGGCGACCAAGGAGGTAGACACACTGAGCAAGAGGATTGGGAAGTCAGTGAGAGTGTGGTGAAAAGGGTTGGACGTCTTGGGAAACAGGGTGGTCAAAGGGACAGGGGTGGCGGGGGTGGTAGTGGAGTACCGGAGAAAGGCAGTGGAAGTGACGAGTGGGGTAGTGGTGGAGGTGACAGCAACGAGTGGGGTGTTTGTGGTGGTATTGAGTGGGCAAGTGGAAAGGAGGGTAGAGGAAGAGGAGGGAGAGGTCGAGGGCCAGAAGGAAGGGGTGGTCCTGTGAGGGCAGGGCGAGGTGGTGATATTGCCTTCACTGATCAAAGAGGAGGTGACAGTGTTGGCCTTGGATCTAGTGTTGAAGGTGGTGGAGTCGTTGGTCCTGAACGTAAAGTCAAGGTAAATCCTTCAAAGTGGAAAGTGCTTATAAAATTAGCTGAACCGTGTTTTCATTTGTTTTTCTTTTCTGAAAAGAAAATGTTTTTTAGGAATGGTTCAGCATGTTGGAGTTTCCATCAGCTAAGATGAAGGGTTATGTAAGAGCAGTTGCCATTTGGTTGAAGTGCTCCAGTGATGACTTAAGTTCTGTGCCATTTTACAGCTTTGCTAATCATGTGGGAAAGACTCTCTGCTGTCCAGGTCCTGGGGTTTCACTATGTTAGTATTAACAGAAGAGAGAGGTTTTCATAGACACCCTCCTATGGTGGTGTGCTAAAACTGTGTTCCTCATCGGTGTCCAAACAGGACATACAGTTCTTAGTTTTTTGCCTGTCCCTTATTCACCGGTGTCCTGTGGTCCGAGCATCAACATTCTTACACTTCCATTATTCTAGTTTGCTCGTTCGTTTTGATGGAACTATAGCAGGGCACTTATAACTAGTCAAAAGTATTTGCCGTTTTTCCTTATCTGTGGCCTGTCTCGACACAGATGAAAATAGTCTGTTTAGATTGTGTTCCTCCACTCTATGCATGTATTTATTATTTTTATTTTACGGGGTTTTATATAGCGCAAACTTGACTCTGTGGTATCGGGTATCAGAGCGCTTTACATAGCGCCAGTTACGTTACATGAGGACACATTAATTTTTGTTAGGTGCGGGGCGATGGAGTGATTTTTCCCAGAATCCCAGGATGTTCAGTGTCATTGCCGAGACTCGAACCCGGTTCCCCAGATTCGAGGTCGACCACCCTAGCCGTTAGGCCAACTCTTCTCCCCCTCTCTTTGTGTATGTTTGCATAGTGCAAACCTAAACAAAAGGCAACCCGCATGCGCTATGCATGGTCCAAAGCCAACATACAGGCAACATGTAATTGGAGAGGCACCTCAGGTCTGAGAGTGAAGGCAAATTGTTACTTACTTGTGATGCACTGTTCTTTAAAGATCTGTATTTTCAGATCTTTCCTAAATTGAAGCAGGGTTGGGACAGCCTTGTTGGATACAGGGATATTGTTCCAAATCCTGGGCGCATGAATTGAAGAGCGGTCTTTCTTTATTGCACTTGCTTTGTTTCTATTCTAATTGTGTCCTGGTTGCCACTGCCAAGAGTGACTGGAGGTGGTGAGCTTGTCAACCAGATAAGCAGGGGCTTCAGGTTGCGAATGCTTTGTACGTGATGCAGCTGGTTTTAGATTTGGTGGTTGCTGGCAGGTGGAGCCAGAGGACTGCAAGGACTTTCCAGAGAGGGAGGGAAAGCGAGAGAGATGCACGCACACATCTAAACAAGTGTCCCAGGAGGATTGATTCAACCCTCCGTGGATCCAAAAACCCAGCATGCCATCCCCTTTTTCCTTTACTTACTTGACAGGTAATACATTTTGTGTAGGCCACTGATGAGATTTCCTGTTCTCTGTAGTGAATTCTGCCGCACATTTCCAGGGTTTTCGAGTCTTGCAAAAGGTAGTGGTAGGCAGCGGTTCACCTTTTTTGCACTGAAAAAGAAAAAAAAGACATGATTTTTTTGTTTCAGTGATTGCAGATAATTTACTTTTTAGGTCTCGCCTGGCGAACGCAGCGCGAAGCGCTGTCGCCAGCGAGATCTATTGTTGCTGACTTGCCTCGGAAGTGGGACAGGAGATGGGCACGCGCATGGTCTCGGCGGATTTGAGTTGGTGTACGCGCTTGCTTGGTGTACGCGTTGCTCGCTTGCTTGCGCTTGCTTGGTGTACGCGTTGCTTGCATGTCGCGGATTTCAGTTGGTGTACGCGCTTGCTCGTGCTGGTGTATGCGTTGCTTTTAGGCATATTATAAACGTCTGCATTTAAAAATCACGTCGTGTGGCGCTGGTGTACGCGTTGCTTTTAGGCATATTATAAAAGTCTGCATTTAAAAATCACCTCGTGTGGGCATATTATAAACGTCTGCATTTAAAAATCACGTAGTGTGGGCATATGTTTGACAATAGCATCTGTTTATCTGGTGCTTGGCATCACGTTTCTTTAATTTGCTTCCTGCTTTGTTATACAATTCACGTCGCGTAGGCATATTGTAAACATCTGCATTTAAAATTCAGGTTGCGTTTGTCGCTTGAGCAATTGCACTATTCCTGTTCCTATAAAGCGTTTTAGCGATTGCGTATTATTTCATTGGTAAACTGCTTTTGTGAGGAAAATATATTTTTGCTCTTCGTGTTTGGCGCTAACACAGGTAATGTTTACTTGTATGTAAAGTACATTTTACCGAAGACTTTCAGGTTAATGCCTATTAGTTTCTATTACTTTAAAAACTTACCACAATGCACTTGCCTGTATTTATTTGCCGCTTTATGAACGTTGTTTACACGTACTTTGTTTAGCTTATGTGCGCATTATCTTTACCTAACTTATTGATAGCGTTTAATTTACTTGTTGTGGTTGATTTTTTATTTTTTGCCAGGTTGCTAAACATTAGACGTTCTTCGTTTATCTTGCGCGCATAATTTGATTAACTAGCTTATTTATAGCATGTTGTTTACTTATGTGCTTGCTTTGTAATTAATTGTTGGTTTGAGGAGCATGGTTTAAACGTACTTGCTTTAGCTTGCGCATATGATATTTTTACCTGGCTTAATGATGGCGTGTTATGTACTTGTTGTGCAAAACCTATTAATAAGCACATATTTATTCAGTTCTATGCTAAAGCTTAGTTTGCAATATACATATTATTGCTTACAACATGTTTCGTTTCAATGTGTAATGCTTTTTAAAATACAAGATAGATAAGGTTGCTTTTATATTCAGAAGCATCTATTTTTACGCCAATATATATACAGCGCTATTAGCTTTGAAGATAATAAAATAACAATGCACCTGTAACCAATATGTTTTACTATTTATCGTACAATATACTAAGAACATTTAATTTGTACATACATAGTTTTGCTAATGCTGTTATACCACCAAAGCGTAATACTCATGACTGAAAACCTGCATGTTGTGTCTTTAGAAATATTTAGTAATTTTGTATTACACCTCCCTGTTATGTTATGCGCATGCTGTAGTCTATGCTACGTTAATAAGCATCTGTTACTGTTGCATTCAAAAACATTTTCCAAACCGAGTACCTCAGATTTAGTAGATATTATAAGCAGGATGCATTTCATTTTCCAAATTTCCTCTATATTTTTGCTCTCCGCTTTTCTTTCACCTTTCGGTTTTCCCATATGTTTTTGTCGCTCTGTCTTCTGCCGTATATTAGTTATTAATTAACTAGATTTAGGTGCCCACATGTACCTTTCTTTTACTACTACATATACCTATACTCCGTTTTACCAGTCCACCTTGTTTTATATTATAGCAACGAAACCATATACAATTAGAACTCTCCATCATGCTGCAATTCCTAACATGCTACACACCTACTACCCAGCATTCCCCCGGCATTCCCCAAATTGCTTACTATACAACTGTCTATCTTACTGCTACTTTCGATTACATTTGCTACTGTCCTCACCGCGCCTTTATTAAACTGAATTCTCCACTACTTTCCCAAAATTTCAGCCAAAACTCCATTTGCATTTCGTATTTATCCCTTTGCACTCTCCTACCAACACTACTATTTAAGTATAATCCTTACCCCCTTGCGACCTAGCTCTTACTCTGTCTGCAGTACATAAACACTGCACCACGAACGCCGTAACTACGCCATGTTCGAGGCATGTGGGCTGCTGAATTCATATCTGTGCATAGATCGCCGCCTAGTGTTGGGTCCGGATGTTTGCACGTTGTTGTCCTGGAAGAGTCTTCGAAGTATCCTGAGATAGGTGACTCCTCCCCTGGACCACAGTGCGCATGGGCATCCTCTCCATCCTCAGATTGTTTTTTTCTGCCATTGGGTTCGGATGTGCTTATCTTGACTCAAGTTAGGAAAATCTAGTTTCAGGCCAAAAGGCCTTTAGTTTTTGACGGTACTGTTCCCGATCGGTATCGACCGTTTACAGACTAGTTTCGCAATTTTAACAACTTTTCGGATCCATTTAATCCGACCATCGACCGAACTTCGACGATGGAATCGAGGACCCCATTCAAGCGGTGTCCTGTTTGCCACGCCAAATACCCCCATATCGACGTCCACCCGGTGTGTAACAAATGCCTCTCACCGGATCATGACGAATCGAAATGCATGGCCTGTGCCCGATTCCGATCCTAGAAGACTCTACGGAATCGACGAGCCGCGCGACTGGAAGCGCAGCAAGCGGCACCGGCATCTTCAGTACCGAGGACGAAGATGTCGAAAGCGTGGAAAATACACCCTCCAGCCCCACTTCCGAAAACGGTTCCCGAGCGGAAGATGTCGATGAAGAGCTTTTTCACAGGGAAGAAGCCGACGATGAGGTAGGAGACTACGATGAGGCCTTAGGGGCCGAAGAAGGTAGCTCCGGTGAGGAGCAAGGCCTACCCGTCCAAATGGAGAATATCCCAGTGAGTCAGTCGACGGCTCCGGTCGAGGGATCGCCTTCGGGCCTTACCCAAGACCAATCCCGCAGTTCCTCGGCCCCGCCCTCTGGCCCGGCCACGGACATTCAGCAAGAGCCATTGTTACCTAAAAAGACTGGTTTCCCTACCACGAAACCGAAACCAATCATCGCACTGGTTCAACAGAAACCGAAAGTGAAACTGACACTGGTCGGCTCGAGGACCACCACACCTTCGACGCCAGCCAAACCTGTCGGCTCCGACCGCACCAAACGGGACTTCGGTGCCGAACTCGCTGCAGCCGATGTCGGCGCCGACCCAAAAAGGAAAACCATCGGTACCGTCAAAGCGCCAAGGCCCCCGGCACCGAAGCAATCCGCACCAGCCATCAAGGTGAAAATGGCCACTGCATCGCTATCCACCTCGAAGGCAGCGACTAAGGTACATTCATCGACGCTGTCGTCGGCTCCTACCCCTCCTCGGCTCGATGACCCGGTGACTTCGAAGAAGTCCACACCTGCCGATACGGAACCTATCGGCGCCAAAGAACCATTGGCGTTCCAGGTGCAACAAGTGGCAGCGTCCTTGCAACGCATCAGGGAAAAGGCAGCCCTCCAGACCTCGTCGGGCTCCGAACCGAAACGGTCACAGAAGGCACCTTCGGAACCGGCCAACATCACCTTTAGTCTGCCGCCATCCACGGCGCCGAAAATGTTCGAAATCAGAACCCGTGTCACACAGACAAGGTCCCCATCTACCGAACACTCGACTACTGGGACATCGCTGTCTCACTTCATCGACGCCGACACCGGCAGGCTTATGCTCCGAAAGCGGAAGATCACTTCAGGGCACGCTTTGGACTCTTATAGGATCCCGCTAAAACAAAAAATGCCGGCGGAATCGGAACCAGTTCTTTATGAACGCATCCACACCTCTTACACAGATCCATCATTCTCTCCAACGCACTCCGACACGGATGCAGTGGAGGACTACATGGGTGGCGACGCCACCTACCCCGAAGACATGGACCCTGAGGGCCAGCAAGACCCTGATCAGGTCTGGGATGACCCCGTAGAGCCAGGTGCCGCTCTGGGTACACAGGACACGCAACTTTATGGCGCAAAAATGTCCCCCACAGAGGACACTGCTGCATTCAACGCCCTCATTGAACGTGCCGCAGCCAATCATGGAGTGCAACTCCACTCGGACACTATCGAGGATGATTTCTTGGTGGACACTTTCGCATCCTCCGAGAGGACTGTAAAAACTCTGCCCATGTTAAAAGGTGTCCTAAAGCCAGCAAAGGACATTTTCAAAGAAACCACCAGGGCACGGGTCATAAACCCCAGGATCGAGAAAAAATACAAACCCGCACCTGGGGACCCCACGTACATTAGGAGCCAGTTGCCTCTGGACTCCATTGTAGTTGCCAATGCTCGCAAACGAGCACACTCGCAGACAACTGGTGATGCTCCTCCCCCGGACAAAGAGTCCAAGGTTCTAGAAACCTCCGGCAAACGGATTGCAGCCCAGGCAGCAAACATATGGCGCATCGCCAATACACAGGCCCTCCTAGCTCGCTACGACCGTTCACACTATGACACGTTAGAGACCCTACTCCAACACCTGCCAGACGAGTACAAAGAGGCAGCGGAGCTCCTCATCAGGGAGGGACAACTGCTCACAAACGCATCTATCAAGTGTGCACTGGATGCCGCAGACACAGCTGCAAGGGCTATAAACACTAGCGTCATGCTACGACGACACGCCTGGTTACCAATCTCCGGATTCAAACCTGAGGTCCAAAATAACATCCTCAATCAGCCGGTCAACCCCGACTACTTATTTGGACCGGAGGTTAACACCACCTTAGAAAAGATAAAAAAAGACACGGACACTGCGAAGTCAATGGGGGCTCTGCAAACGCAGACATTTCGTAGTGGCTCCTTTCGTCGCCCCGGAAATAGAGGTGCAGGTAGAGGACAGGGGGCACAGCAAACCTACAATAAAGGGGGCACACAGGGTTCCTACGATAAAAACACCCGAGGTGGATATCGTGGCTCCAGCACCAAGGGCAGAGGACGTGGTTACGGCAATACCAGGTCCTCCCCCAAGAACAAACAGTGACGCCCTCTCCCTTCCCCCCGACCACATAACACCTGTCGGGGGGAGACTCCAGCGGTTCCTGTCCACGTGGAATTCCATCACCACAGACCGGTGGGTCAAAGATGTTATCCAACACGGTTACTGTCTCGAATTAACCTCCACTCCACCCACCATACCGCCAAGGCACCGTCCTATGTCCTCAGAGCACTTAGCGTTATTACAGCAGGAGGTGCTAAGTATGCTGCAAAAAGGCGCAATAGAGGTCGTGCCCGTACACCAGCAGGGAACAGGGGTGTACTCTCTGTACTTCTTAATACCAAAAAAGGACGGGTCACTCAGACCTATCCTAGACCTGAGACCCCTCAACCACTACATTCTCTCAGAGCATTTTCACATGCTCACCCTGCAGCAGGTTCTCCCACTCCTCAGACAGGGAGATTTCCTAGCCACGCTAGACCTCAAAGATGCGTATTTCCACATACCCATACACCCGTCACACAGAAAATATCTCCGGTTCACCATTCAGGGTCAGCACTATCAATTCAAGGTCCTCCCCTTCGGAGTAACAACAGCACCCAGAGTTTTCACAAAGTGCCTAGCTACCGTGGCTGCACATCTACGGAGGCAACACGTTCACGTCTACCCTTACCTGGACGACTGGCTTGTTCAGGCAAAGTCAGCCCAGCAATGTGCCAGCCACATGTCCCGCACCATTCAGCTCCTTCACAGTCTGGGATTCTCACTAAATTACCCAAAATCACATCTCCAACCCGCACACGTACAACAGTACCTAGGTGCGACCATAGACACTCTGGCAGCCACAGCTCAGCCAAATTTAGTGAGGATCAGCAGCATGCAAATGCTGATTTCCAAGTTCAAACCCCAACACTCCCTTCCTGCGCGAGTGTTCATGCAGTTGATAGGCATGATGGCCTCCTGCATTTTCATAGTCCCACACGCGAGACTACATATGCGCCCGCTTCAGGAGTGCTTAGCACGTCAGTGGAATCAGGCTCAAGGACAGTTGAAAGACCTAGTGTTGGTGAGCGGTCGGGCATACAACTCTCTGCATTGGTGGAATCCACAAAACCTTTGCAAGGGCCGACCGTTCCAAGAGCCTGTTCCACAAATAATACTGACAGCGGACGCGTCTCTCCAGGGATGGGGAGCTCATGTACTCCATTACACAGTGCAGGGACTATGGACAACACAACAAAAGAAGATGCACATCAACCTTCTGGAACTGTTGGCAATCTTCCTAGCCATGAAGGCATTCAAAGTACATCTGTGCAACAAGGTCGTGTTGATCCGGACGGACAACATGACTGCCATGTACTACATACAGAAGCAGGGAGGAACACACTCTCCACAGTTGTCTCATCTGGCTCCGAGCATGTGGAAGTGGGCCATTCAGAGGAACATATTCCTCATGGCGGAACACCTCCCAGGCAAGGACAACCAGATGGCGGATCTGCTCAGCAGACACAGCCACCAAATGCACGAGTGGGAGTTACACCCATCAGTACTCCAACCGTACTTCCAACAGTGGGGTCATCCAGAGATAGACCTATTCGCGACAAGCGAAAACGCAAAATGCCAAAGCTTTGCCGCCAGGTTCCCACATCCACAGTCGCAGGGCAATGCGATATGGATGAACTGGTCCGGCAGATTTGCGTACGCTTTTCCCCCAGCGCCATTGATACCGCTGGTGGCACGCTAACTGCGACAGCACTCACTGACACTCATCCTGGTTGCTCCAACATGGGCACGCCAGCCATGGTACACAACCTTTCTGGAACTTTCCGTGGTGCCGCATCAAAGGCTGCGGATCAAACCCGCGCTTTTGACGCAGAACCATGGAGAAATTCAGCACCCAGATCCGCAACAGCTGAACCTGGCAATCTGGCTCCTGAAATCCTAGAGTTTGGCTACCTAAACCTGCCACCTGACTGTATGGAGATCATTAAGGAGGCCAGGAGACCCACTACCAGGGCTTGCTATGCAGCTAAATGGAAGAGGTTTGTCATTTATTGCAACAACAATGACATTAACCCGCTAGACGCATCCATTCAAAATATAATCTGTTACCTCTTACACCTATACCGATGCAATCTGGCATACACCTCGATACGTATCCATTTGACCGCAATAGCAGCCTATCTCCAGAACAGGCAGCACCTCTCTTTATTCAGAGTGCCTGCCATCAAAGCTTTCTTGGAGGGACTTAAACGAGTAATTCCCCCAAGACACCCCCCAGCACCGGTGTGGAACCTCAACTTGGTCCTCACCCGACTGATGGGTCCACCCTTCGAACCTCTCCACTCATGTGAGATTCAATTCCTCACCTGGAAAGTAGCTTTCCTAGTGGCAATCACTTCGTTAAGAAGAGTTAGCGAACTCCAGGCACTAAACATTCAAGAACCATTCATACAGGTTCACGCAAACAGGGTCGTACTACGTACCAACCCCAAATTCATGCCCAAAGTAATATCGCAGTTCCACATGAATCAAACTATTGAACTGCCTGTTTTCTTTCAAAATCCACAGAATGTAGCAGAGAGAATGCTCCATACACTAGATGTAAAGAGAGCCCTCATGTACTATATAGACAGAACTAAGGTCTTTAGGAAGACAAAACAACTTTTTGTTGCCTTTTCTCCACAGCACAAGGGCAACGCCATTTCCAAAGCAGGTATAGCCAGATGGATCGTTAAATGTATTCAAATTTGCTATCAAAAGGCTAAACGCACATTAACGATTCCCCCACGAGCCCACTCAACACGTAAGTTAGGAGCGTCCATGGCTTTCCTGGGAAACATTCCTTTACAGGAAATATGTAGAGCTGCCACATGGTCCACCATACATACATTTACCAAACACTATTGTGTAGATGTACACTCAAAACAGCAGGCAGCTGTAGGATAGGCTGTTCTCAAAACTCTTTTTCAGACCGCTGCAGCTGGCACTGGTAGCCGCCGCTAATGGAAGGTACTGCTATGTATTCTATGCACAGATATGAATTCAGCAGCCCACATGCCTCGAACTGAATATGCTACTTACCAGTATGCATCTGTTCTTGGCATGTAGGGCTGCTGACATTCATATCGCCCACCCTCCTCCCCGGCGCCTGTAGCAGCTGCAGCTCTCAGAATTACTGTATAGCATGGTCATCACTTTCTGTATCTACTCCATCACTGCCACAATGGCGAAAAACAACCTGAGGATGGAGAGGATGCCCATGCGCACTGTGGTACAGGGGAGGAGTCACCTATCTCAGGATACTTCGAAGACTCTTCCAGGACAACAACGTGCAAACATCCGGACCCAACACTAGGCAGCGATCTATGCACAGATATGAATGTCAGCAGCCCTACATGCCAAGAACAGATGCATACTGGTAAGTAGCATATTCAATCTTTTGTCTTCCGGCAACATTAACTACCTTTACTTTATCCTTACTACAACTGTTTCGTCATGCTAAAACTGCACGCTTCTCTCAACGTAATAATATATTAAGCTACTTACAGTTCGCAGCATTTAAAATAGCATCCGTACGAAGTTTCCATGTGCGCATCCAGCTAACGTTCGCATTGTGCTTGTGTATGGCATTGAAAGCAAAACGCTCTCAGCAGCAATGTGCACGAGCACGCCAGCGAGGTCTTATCACGTGATATTTTTTTTTTCTCTAGCATACGTTCAACGGTGACGAATAGTTTTCAGATAAATGCTCGTTGTTATCAAAAATAGTCTACAAATAAAGATACGTTTTAAATTTTTGCTTTTACAATGTTGCTCTTTCGGCAACGCACTAATTAGATGCATGTTTGAACACATAACGTAAACACGTGTAAACGTGTATAAAGTCTTTGCTTAAAAGCGGAGAAACATAACAACAAAAGCATTGAAAGCATGCATAGTATATCATTTTACAAAACTATATAATGCCCACAGGAACGAATCTTATGTGAGACATCGAATCAGCCACCATTATAACCATCACTTACCATGAATGTTTGCATGCTTGTTAAAATAAATAATTTTAATATCTTTACAAAATGTTGCTACATTGCCCACAAACTTGCATATTAGCTTGCTATACACTATAACTATTGCCATGCAGCATTATCGACATTTTGCCAGCAGTGTATTATAAAGCTGTACATACTATACGCTATATTTACTATATGTTCTAACAATACTTGCAAATTGCAGCATCCATGTCAACTTGGCATCTGTTTTTATGTCCAAAGTTGAATCAGCCACAATTCTAAGCATGCCTTATCCTTTGTTTTACCATACTAGTACCAATTGCTGCTTCGAATATAGATGCATAATGTTGCTCATTACTATACTTGCCTGCAAAACTCCTATTTCAATGTCTTTCCTGCAGTGGACATGCACTAAATGCAATCCGGCTGTCAGGCACCAAGTAGCATGCAGCGCATAACAACTTGTAACTCTTCTTTGCAAACCTTACAATCTCTGCTGCCTCATTTTCATTATGCTGCTTATAGCATCAAACGTGCATCAGCAGGCACATCTCTATGTCCACAATATCAATCCTTTTGAAATTGCTTGTTATTTTTGAACAACAAATTGTTACTTTACCAAACTATTGTATGCATGATCTATCGGCTTTAGAAAAATATACCTAAATCGAAGCTTTACTATATAGCAATGTTTACTAATACTTTATTGTTTGTTGACCTTTTATATAACAAAAACTACTTGTATTGCAAAGTACTTTCTAAATATTTTTTAAATATGGTGCATTAACATATATAAAAAAAAGCAGTTTAGCCTTATAAAACAATGTATATACATATCTATCAACAGTAGTCTGTTCATTAGAAAAATACAATATGTCTAGTATTTACCTTATTATTAAAATGTTTTCAACAAGAACGATTATTGTACAAAAACTGATTGGAAAAATGCAAAATAAAATTATTAAAATTGTTTACTTTTTTACAAATAGTTACACATAATATTCGTTTAAAAAATATACTTAAATTACAATGTGTATTAATATAACAAAATAATTATTAATGTTATTACAAAATAATGCGTGTTTACAAAATAAAGTTTACAAAACCAAATTCCTAAGATATGCATTATTAATAAACCAAACACTAACATTTTACAGGTACACACATTGAGAAAGCTGAAACTATTATACTTGCATTCTTATTTGCAATACCAATAGCTCCAACTTTCATAATGCGAGACCTATTGCATTGCAAATGCTTGTTATTAACCTGTTGTAGTCTGCATATGCGCTTATTATTTTATAGATTGGCGTGAGGTACACTGGTAGAGCAGCAAACAAAACTTCTGTGAATTGTTAAGTATTGTGTCAAGTAATGTCCCAGCAGCATGTTACTATCCTCCACCTACCTCATGCTTTCTGGTTTTCTTAATCTGCTTCAACCGGACCCAGTGCAACAATACTCTGGCATCTGTAGTCATTTCAGTTTGTAAGCTCCTGCCACATAAAACCGGTTAAACACTGATGTTCTGTGTATTTATGACATGCAAATGTCTCCTGCATAGGCTGGGCCCTATTGAAAGAGCCAGGTTTTCTTTTTTTGTTTTTCAGAATTCTAGGACTGAGCTGCTGGCTCTGATGTAAAGGGGGCGGTTGTTCCAGGATTTAGGAGCTAGGTATGAAAAAGAACGTCCAGTGTCTCTGGCAGTTCGGATACATGGGGCATGAACGAGCAACAGGCTGGCGGAATGCAAATGTGTGGTAAGGTTGTGAAAGCTGATGCAAGTGTTTAGGTATTTGGGGTCTTTGGTTGTGCAGTGCTTTGTAAGTATGTCGGAGTATTTTAAAAAGGGCATGTTTGTTAATGGGGACCGGTGTAGGTTTCTGAGGAATGTGGATTTGTGGATGCGGGTGGGACTTTGATGTGAGTGTGGCTGCGACGTTCTAGATAACTTTGAGTCTCTTTGGGAGTCATGAGGTGATGCCAACAAAGGGCTTTTCCGTACTTCCGGTAATTATTGCTTGATTTAAATGTTCGACCGGTGTCGAGTGGAAGCCATCTGAAGATTGAGGCCATCTGTACATTTTCCTGAGGATTTTGAGGGTGAGTAAACGGGATGAGGTAGTAAAGTTTACCTGGTTGAGATTTGATAATCTTGTTGGTCATCGAGATTCTATAGTTGATCACAATCCCCAGGTTCCTAGCTTGGCTCGACAGGGTGGGTGTGGGACTTAATTGCTGTGGCCAGTTGCTGAGGACCAGATTAAGGTGTCAATGCAATTACTTTTTTTGAATACTTGTAGCATAGCTATCTCAAAATGTAAGACGGATTAAGCATTGGCAAAGCCAATAGGCTTCATATGTGAGAGATCTATTGGCTTTGTTGATGTCTTTTAGCCATGTTGTACAGCAGAGCGGCTGCTGTGCAGCATGGCTGAAAGTAAAAAAGTGGTGCTGGTGTGATGAGAAGCAACATGGAGGGAGAGAGGGCGTGTGGGAGGGCATCACAGGTAGTAGATGGTGTGGGGGGGAGATGCTGTTATCCAGCCAGTGCTGGCCATGTCCTTCTGCTCTTGTTTATTGCTGGGTGGGAGGCAGCACAGAGGTATGGGAAGTGGGAGGGAGCAGAGGTGGAAGGCAAAATAGAGGTTGGGGCAGGAGGTAACATTGACAATGGTGGTGGGAGGGAGGGGTTGGTACTTAGTATATGGACAACAGAGGGTGGGGGGCGTGGCCAAGCAGGCTAACATGGTGGTCGCAGCCGGCTAGAGCGCCGCGATCGGGCCACAAGATTGTCAGTTTCCAGACGTTGTTCCTGCCCGCAATTACAGCTCCGGACACTGGAGCGGGGCTGGATTTCACCGCTGCCGAGATCCGGCGCCTACCACGGGAGCAGAGCTGCTGCGGCGAGAGAAGCACCGGGCCGGGGCTCGTAGCAGCAAGATGGCGGCGATTGGCTCCGAGGCTCCGCGCTAGGGGAAGCGGACGAGGGCCCGGACACACTGGTATCATAAGTGACAGGCAGCGAGAAGCGCACTGACAGCGCTAGCACCATCGGCGACGACGGGGCCGGCAGCGGTGTGGCCCTCCCATCTCCGAGAGAGGACGTTATCCCGGATAATCGGCGGACAAGCCTGGCTCACCGCATTACCCCCGACGGCAACTATGGGGAAACCTAGAGGGACCCAGCAATCGGCGGTCCCCGAGACGGCTCCTGAGAAGATGCCTAAATCCCGGATGTGGGTGAACGCTCCGGAACCACCAGTCGATCCATCAATCTCTGCCAAGTTGGACCAGGTACTCGCCGGCATTGAACTTTCCAGAGTGTCGATGGAGGAGCGGCTCGGGACACTAGCGACAGACATTAGTCTTCTCCGTGATGACCACCGGAAACTGGCGGAGAGAGTGAAGGACGAAGAGAAGAAGATGGCGGACATACAGCCGACGATCGGAACGCACCAGAAGACGATGCAGGTGGTTTTACAACGACTCACCACCCTGGAGGAGCGCACAGACGACTTGGAAGGACGCTCGAGACGCTGTAACATACGCGTACTGGGTCTACCCGAAGGAATTGAAGGAACGGACCCTCTGCATTACCTGGAAACCTGGGTGAAATCCTTCACCCCGGAAAAGGACCGTTCAAAATTCTTTTCCTTGGAACGGGCCCACAGAGTTCCGGCCCGCAGACCGCCGCCGGGAGCGCCCCCAAGGCCGATGTTGGCGAAGCTTCTGCACTTCCGGGACAGACGCAGTACTGCGTGCGGCACGAGTAGCTGGCGCCTTACAGGTCGACAATAAGCGGATCATGGTGTTCCCAGACTATGCAAGAGCGGTGCAACAACAACGGTCCTCATTCCTGACAGTGAAACGTCGACTCCGTGAGAACAACATCCAATATTCGTTGCTCTTTCCGGCTCGCCTCAGGGTAATCCATGCTGGTTCCACAGTGTTTTTCGCTACTGCCTCGGAGGCACAGGATTGGGCGGACCGGCACTGCACACGACAGTCCAAGACAAAAGCCGCAAGAGATCCGAACCCTCGGTTGTCGCGGCCTGGGAGGCGCTCTCGGAGGCGCCCACGCAGGGGTGCGAGTGGCGGATCCCGATCGCGTACCCTGGACTCCCCTGACCTGGAGCAGATCGTGAAAGAACGGAGAGAGGCCCTGCAGGTGGTGATCGATCTACGAGCGTCCCCCCAGATGGACGACATAGACCGGCCTCCACATGTCTTTACCTCCGAGGGGGAGAATGACAGCGATGGCACGGGGTCAGGGGTCAGGGGAAGAGTCTGTGACCCCCCCCTGGTCACTCCTCAGACGGCGGACCTCATCCTTGATGAACAATCCAGATCTCATGTGAAATGAGTAGGGACAATCGGGACTACCATTGAGATAAGTATACCCCAGCCCCACACATTAACAATAGACATTTTGATTAACATCTGGCTCGGTACGAGCAAAGTCCATTGATCCTCCTACTGGCCCGACTCGCGACTGGCCCGGCCTGCTCACGCCACCGCCCCACCATTCATTGTTACACCCCCTGTACGTGGGTAAGCAAGTTTGGATGCATTGTTGCTTGACGATGGGTCCTTGGCATTGGGAATGTTTCCCGCACCCCATTGTTCAGTTGAGTATCCTAGTTCCGCAATATACCGACCCCCTGCATGGAATGACCCAGACCCACCTACGCACTACACATAGCCGAACAGCGTCGTGGGGTACAGGCACCTTCATTCAGCTAGACCGACCGTGTTTAAGGCACCCCAACAGGCGCAGGCCCTGCTCATCGCGCGCAGATGTCGAGACATGGCACCGAATACACCACACACGGATGTTACCATCCTCACCCTGAATGTTAGGGGGCTTAACACGCCGCGCAGGCGATATGCAGTATACTCCTATGCGAAACGTCACAATGCACCGATTGTTTTCCTACAGGAGACGCATCTCATTGCGAAAGAGGTGGGGAAACTACAGGCAAAGTGGCGGGGTGCCCTATGCGCCACGACTTACTCTGCGTTTGCCCGGGGGGCGCTGATCTGGGTGCGACCGGGAACCCCGTTCCAGGAACTCCGGAGGGTAGTGGATAGAGACGGCAGGTATGCCCTAATGGAGGGCCTCTTAGACGGGCAGGTGGTACTTCTTGGTAGCATTTACACCCCCAATGTAGAACAAGACAAATTTTGGAATCACCTCACCGGGATCCTCGCCCCATTTGCCTCAATCCCCTGGATCCTGGGAGGGGACTATAATTGCTCGCTTGATTTACACCTGGACCGATCGCACCCTCCCACGGCGCATTCGCCGGCACACAGGCAGGCGGCTCGATTTCGGGCGTGGACTGCACATTGGTCATTGACCGACGCGTGGCGAATGTGCCACCCCCAGGCCAGACTGTATTCCTTCCATTCCATCCCACATAATTTACGCGTACGCCTTGACCGATTCTTGTGCTCCGCAGCCATACTGCCTAACATTGCCCACACAGACTATATGGGCAGGGTTATTTCTGACCACGATGCCCACGTCCTCCGGCTCAATTGGCGCCCCCCACGTCCCCCGGTTCCTACCTGGCGCTTACCGCGGACCTGTCTCTCGGACCAGGTATTCAGGCATGAGCAGGAACGTAGTATTCAGGATTACTTTACACACAATGCTGGTACAGCGTCTTCCACTTTGGTGGAATGGGACACATTTAAGGTCGTGGCCCGGGGAGAGTGCATGAGCCAAATAGCGGGAGTAAAACGGGTATTAGAACAAGCGCTCACCACGGCGGAACAGCACCTCGCCGCGCTCACCAAACAGGATACCGCATTCGAGGGGGGGACGCAGCGATTAGCAGATGCCAAAACAGCATATCAGGCCGCCTCTGCGGATCTTCGTCGGTATAACTTCAGATCGTATGCCACACGGATGCATAAGGAGAGGGACAAAACTGGCACTCTCTTGGCATGGCTAGCCAGGCAGGACTCGGATGTCAAGCCCATTACAGAGATCCTGAACTCCCGGGGTGTATTGGTGCGGTCCCAGGCCGAGATTTTGGAGGCTTTTCACAACTATTACGCGAAGATATATAATGATCCCGTCGCTACCCCACAAGCCATAGTGGAGCGATTCCTTGCTCCCTTAACGATGCCGAAAATCTCACGGGCAGATAAGGAGGCCCTAGATTTACCAATAACAGCAGCGGATGTGACTCAGGCCTTACACGCCCTAGCCCGCAATAAGGCACCGGGCTTAGACGGGATTCCGCTGGAATACTACTCAACATTTGCAGCGCAGCTGGTCCCTCGCTTGGTAGCGATGCTGACGACTGCGCTTGAGAAGGGAGAGCTACCGAAATCTATGAGAGAGTCAGTACTCGTGACCTTTTTAAAGCAGTATCGAGATCGGCAGCAAATGGCCTCCTATCGACCCATAACATTGCTATCTGCTGACTGCAAACTTCTCGGGAAGATTCTTGCAGATAGATACCTACAAACAATCCGTCCCCTGGTCCACTCGGATCAGTGCGGATTTATTCCGGGCAGACGCACTTCACAGAACATACGCCGGGTTTTTCACATCCAAGATCAGGTGCAAGAGATTTACCCACGGGCGGCCTGTCTCATCCTAGATCTCGAGAAGGCTTTTGATTCCCTCACATGGCAGTATCTCTTTGCGGTTCTACAGCGGGCGGGCTTTGGTTCCACCCTTCTCGCGTATACGCAACTTCTGTACACTAAATTGACATTGCGGGTGCGCCTCGGCCGGTACGTCTCAGCAGAGTTTGCGGTCCAGAGGGGTACGAGACAGGGATGTCCACTGTCCCCTTTACTTTTTGCCCTGGCAGTCGAGCCCTTAGCCATACGACTCCGTCAGGAGGGGGCTCACTGGGGCATCCCTGTCGTGGGCACAGTGCACAGTGTCTCTTTGTATGCTGACGATCTGTTAATCTATATACGAGATATCACGGACGACCTGACCCCCCTATGGGTGACTTTGTCGGAGTTCGCGGCGGCCTCTGGACTCCAGGTAAACTGGGACAAATCCACGGTATACCCGTTGCACCCGGGCCTTCCCCCTCAGGAGATTAGGCTAGGTACCAAACGCGTCCCTTGGAGTGCGGAAGCCCCTCGGTACCTGGGGATTCGTCTCTACCACACTCCGACAGATATTTTCGAAGGTAACCACGGTATGGCATTAGCGGGCGTTAGAGCTGCAGTCAGGTTTTGGAGGAGCCTCCCGTTGGCCCCAATTGGGCGAGTGGCTTTAGCCAAAATGATCATGGTCCCGCGATTATTATACTTTTTCACCAATCTGCTGGTGATTCCTCCAAGAACCTTTTTTCGGGACTTAGACTCCCTCCTTAGCACGTTAATTTGGGGATCCGCCAGACATAGAATAGGACTTAAAAAACTGCAGTTGCCCACCACGCAGGGCGACTTGGGTGCTCCCTCATTCGAGGCCTATTTTTTTGCTGCGCAACTTCAATGGTTGTCCCATTGGACGGCAGACAAATACACTGTGGAAACGCATACCATGACGGGGCGGATCTCGGTTCCGGAGATACGGCGCCTGCTGCTCCCCGGCACTAAGCCAAAACGCGTGTACCCCCTCCAGGTGGTGGTGGCACGGAGGTGCATGCAAAGGATTCACCGTATGTCCTCGGGGACACCGTTGTATTCCCCACTGCTCCCTCTGGTAGGATGGCCCAACCGGGAACACTATTACACAAGTGGTGTTCTGCGCACATGGACATCCTGTGGCATCACAGAGATGGAAACCCTCTTCGAGGACGGGCAGCTTCGACCCTTCCACAGTCTGGTGGATGAATTCGACCTACCTCCAGGGCAGTTCCTGCTTCACCGTTAACTACTAGTTAGCTACCGGCCATATCACGACTTTGCAAGGGGGGAACCGCGCGCACATCCAGTCCTCCACACGATTTTACACATGGGAGCGGGTAGCCATTTAACTACATGGCTATACAAGGCCATACGGGAACTAACCATCAGGCCACTTGAGACCTTGCGGGCCACATGGGAAACTGAAATTGGGCGAGTGCTTCATGAGAGGGAGTGGGAGAGGGCTCTGGAGTACCCCAAGAAGGTCTCTAGAAACGCACGCTTTAAAAACATTCAATACTACATACTGCACAGAGCTTACTTAACACCCGCGCGCCTCCAACGTTACTACCCTGACACACAGTTCCTTTGTCCCAGATGCAGCGCGCAGGACGCAGATTTCCAACACATGTTTTGGAGTTGCTCCATCATTCGAGTGTTCTGGCAGCACATTCACGCTGCTCTGAGTGACCTCACGGGGATTACCACTATGAACACATGGGAGGCCAGCGCCTTAGGGATCTTCCGAGCACGTAAGCAACAAAAGGTGCAGACTTGTTTTCTTTCCCTAGCGATGCTATTGGCTAAACGCAGCATAGCCATGTACTGGCGATCCCCCACTGGCCCTCCCCTGGCAGCTTGGGTGGGAGCGACACATAAATGGGCAGTGGCAGAGGAGGAGACATTACGGGAGGAGGAAGTGAGAGGGGCCCGCAAGAACCCTATATCAATGGAATGGGCCATGTTACTATTTCGATTCAAGCAATGGACCCCTGGCGAGGACCCTACAGATGACACATTCACACAATCTGCCCCAATAGAGTAGTCCCAAATAGCCGGATAGGGCACACTAATGCCGCTGCCGGTCGACCCTAAGAGGAGTTCCAAGCGCGAGTTTACGAGGGGCCACACCCACACCACAGTTATACACTCGGTCACGCGGTCCGGAGGTGAATTTCCATGCCCTTCCCCTAGTTTAAACCTGTGTTACACCCCTGTTCACGTGACATAGTATTCATGCGTATCCATGGGATACACACACTGCCTCGTACTTGATCATAACATCTTTCTGAGGACTCTACGTCAGGATTTACAGTTGGTGTGTAATACCGCATACTGTACTTTATGCCATACTTACTGGAAAGATGTGAATGATGTACGGTATATTAAATCTGAAAATGTCAATAAAAATATGTTACAAAAAAAAATGGACAACAGAGGGTGGGGCAAGCTGAGGTACCACAGAGGCTGGGGCAGTCGACAATAAGGACAACAATGGAAGGAAGTATGGAGGTGGCTGGGGCAAGCAACAACATGGATAGCAATGGAAGGAGGGATGCAGATGGGGGCAAGCAACTATGGGTGGGTACAAGCAACAACAGAAGACTAGAGGGCTGATGGGGTAAGCAACAGGGATGAGGGAGGGTGGATTGGGTAAGAAACATGCATGCAGGTGTGTGGCATGCAATGCATGCGAGAAGGAGGGGAAGAAACACGGAGGGGGGAGAAGTCCACGAGGGAGCCAGTTGAAAAAGACACACCCTAGTAGAGTGCTTAAATACTAAGAAAAAATGAGTTCCTAAAATACTGAGCAGTGGAAGAACACAAGTAATGCATTTTTGCTCCAGGGCATCGGAGCGCTTTACATCCCACACAAATAGTCAATAGGAGTGCATGGTTGAGATAAACACAAAGTCAGGATATAAATTGTAACATGGTGGTTGGGTTTTTTTGTACAAACAATTCTTTTTAACTTGCGAATAAAAACCTTCTTTGTAAGCTTGGCATAACAACAGATTGAAGAGAAAAAAATCAATAAGGATCTACACCCATGACTGGCAGTTTTCATGCAGCTACTTGGTGGTTCATAGTTTAGTGTACAATCTTAGGATCTCATCTTGTAAACTTAATGTCACAAGAGGATATTTGTGTCAAAAGCAGTTGCCTATCTACATAAAATACAAATCCGTGGTGATACAGGTTACACACTATGCTTTGAAGCAGGCAGTTTAACGCTCCATGCTACTTTGAGTCAAAACTGTAACTGAAAAGAAACGTAGAAGTCTCCCAGAAGTGCATTTACCACCAGAGTTATTTTGCCATCATTATATTCCACTAAAAATTGCTAGGCACAAAGATCTTTGCAGCAACAGTGTTCAAATGGGCAGGAACCTGTACTTCTTTAATTAGGGAGGGATAGCACCGGCACTTCTCAGCACTGCACCATTGCTTTTAATGGGAGTTTTGGACCTGACATCCTTGGCATGTTTCCCCCCAATGTTATGCCTTCAATCCTTCTGTTTTTGCTGACTTCGTTGTTTTTGGCTTTTTAAGACTCTGTGCACTTTACCAGTTCTAAAGTGCTTGTGTTCTCTCTCTCCCTTAAACATGGTGGAATTGGCTTACACCCAATTGAAACATTTAATTTACTTGCAAGTCCCTAGTAAAGTGATACTACATGTACCCAGGGCCTGTAACTTAAATGCTACTAGTCAGACCCCCCAGGATATAGCGGCATGGATTCGCAAATTTAGCGGCACAAATATGGAAATTTAGCGGCACAATTATGGAAATTTAGCGGCATTTTTGCGGCACTTTATTTTACTCATAATCCTTCATTTTCAACTGTAAGTCAATGGAAACTCTTTTAGCAGAGTATTCCACTTTGAATAGGGAACCTGGAATATGGAACAGATGAAGCAGCCCACAGGTGAAGGCTGTTATCCTTTGGAAATGCAATTCTCCATTTGCTTTAGTATAGGTTGGTAGCAGTTATCACACCTTTTGACACATTGCGGGACCGGTGTTTGGCACATCCTTAACCATTTTCTCGCCTGAAAGTCTGAGGGTGGCTGGACACATGCTAGACCTAAATAAATATGGCACTTAAAAGTCAACCTCTAAATTAATGTTATATAAATAAATTAAGATTATAATTTTAACATCATGTCAAGGAAACGGGAAATGAGTAGGTACGGGGGCACTCCTAATATTTTAAATGGGATTAATCAGGGTCTTGCGATAGGTCAGAGGCGCTGACGATAGCCCACAGGTCTGCACCACACAGAGTTGCTCTTTGCCCTTGTGCTTTACATGCCTTCAAGGCCGTTTGGATCAGGTCCTTTACTTATATTGGATCAGGATCCTGCAGAGTAGAACACGCTCCCGGTTTGCTGGGCCATCAGATGTCTTGAGTATATCAGATGCTGCCTCCACCTCACAGAAGTGTATGGACAGCAGGTGATCTGATTGAGGGGAGAAGAGTTTAATGGGGAGTTGTTTTCGATACCCCTGTGGGCAGGCGCGCAACACCCATTGGACGCAAAGGGCTTCAGCCCCCCCCCCCCCGTCGTGTGCGACAGCCCAGACAGCTTCCCGGACACACACACAGCCGCACCCGAGCACTTCACAGGTCTTTTAAAGACCATTTGCATGTTAATGCGGCCTCGCTGTTGTTTCACCCCTTCTAAGAGCCCCTGCAGCTCCACTCTGCATTTGTCAGTGCGTTTCTGTTTGTGCACCTCTGTCTGTGCGTCTCTGTCTGTACCTCAGTGTCTGTACGTCTCTGTCTGTACGTCTCCAACTGGGCATCTGTTTCTGTGTGTGTCTCTGTGTGTTCATTTCTGTCTCTGCATCTCTGTATGTACGACTTAGTGTGTGGGTCTTTGGATGTGTTTCTTGGTCTGTTGGTGTTTCTGTCTCATTGTGTGCACTCTTAATGTATGCACTCTGTCTCCGTATGTGCCTTTGTGTGTTGGATGTGTGTCTGTGTGTATTTCATTGGTATCTCTGTCTGTGTATGTGTCTCTGTATGTGCGTCTATGTATGACTGTCTCTGTGTGTGTGTGTCTCTGTCTTTGGGTGTCTCTCTTCCTGTGTGTTCCTGTCTATGTCTATCTATCATTGTGTGTCTGTTTTAGTGTGTCCCTGTATCTCTGTCTCTGTGTGTGGGTCTGTTTGTGTTTGCCTATGTGTGGCTCTTGTGTGTTTGTGACTCTATCTATGTGTGTCTATCTGTGCCTGTGTGTGAGTCTCTGTGTTTGTGCGCCTCTGTTTGTCTGTGTGTCTGTCTCAGTGTGTAGTGTAACGGCCGCGGTGGAAAAGGACGTAGAAGAAGACTTCAGTGGCAAGACAGAAAAGGAAGCTTACTGACAGGGGTTGTACATTGCCGATTTCGCAGGCACTTTTGTAAAAATTGCGGCATTTTTACAAAAGTGCCTATTTCGCGGGCACTTTTGTAAAAATCGCGGCATTTTTACAAAAGTGCCGATTTCGCGGCAAGCCGCGAAATCGCGAAATCCTGGAGGGTCTGACTAGTGGGCCTGCAGCACTTGGTGTGCCACCCACTAAAGTGTCCCTTCAATAATATCTCAGAGCCTGCCATTGCAGCCTGTGTGTGCTGTTGTAATCTGGCATTTTGGCCTGCGCAACGCAAAGCTCCGCAACCAGGTTTTAAGGTTTCCCAGCGGGACTAGTTTGGTCACTGCATCCTCTCCGCGCTCCACTGCAGTCGGCTTAAATTTGTGACTTTGCCCCAGTCTGGTGCGACCAGATAACCACAGTTAGCAGTTTGTGCTTTTAAGCACGTTTTTACCTATACCTTTAAAACCACACATCTCGAGTTCTACTGATTGGATTTTCGTCATTTTGGTGTCAAAATTATCACTACATTTTAATATATGTTTCAAATTGGCGTGGGATTTCTCTGTTATTGTGTTTTCACTTTATTACGGTTTGTGTTCTGCATAAATGCTTTACACATTGGCAAAAACGCAATCGGGCTTAACTTGGAGGCAATCTACCAGGTGGTTCAACACATGTGAATATGGGGTTTAGTTGTGTTTCACCCTAGCAAGAATTGTCATTCCTGCTTGAGGTAGGTTCCATGCCTCTGAACCAGCAACCCAATTTCCTACAGGGAGACAACCCGCACTTTTCAGCAGCCAACAGGTACCATGAGACAAGGAATACCTGCACTACTTTATTTCCATTTCAACTACAGGATTGTACCCACAGCACCAGCACTAGATTGTACCCACAGCACCAGAACTAGATTGTACCCAGAGCACCAGATTGCACCCAAAACACTTGCAACAGCTATAAACCCACAGCAGTTGCCTTGGCTCTGGATAGTATCCACATCCCCAGATATAATCCCACATCACCAGGTATAACCTCACAACACTAGATATAACCCCATGGTACAAGATATAAACCCACTGCACCAGATATAAACCACAGCACTAGATAAAGCTCCAGAACACTAGGCAAAACTCCACAGCAACATATGCAACAACATAACACAAGATCTAAATCCACAGCAACACATTGCATCCACACTCCTACATTCATGCCATCTATTTTCCCCTTTGTATTTTCTTCCTCCACCACTGCCATCTTTCCCCCTTGTGTGTGTTCCATTCCTCCACCCCAGCCATCTTTTACATTCCATTGTATGTATGTTTACCCCAACCCTGTCATCTTTCCCGTTGTATGTATTTTCTTCCCTATGTCAGTCTGTCATCTCTTTTCCCCGTTATGTCTTTTCTTCCTCCATTTATTTTTGTTACATGATGCAGATCCACCATTTTCCAACCTTTTCACTCTCGAGCATAGATGGTAGGCTGCTGAGACACGTGAATCTGACCTGCCGCTGTGTGGCGCTGATGTCACGGCGCACGGTGATGTCATCTCAATTTGGGCAGCGCGATCTTGAAATGTTTTTAAAGGGAAAGTGATAAATCCATTTGGGGGGCAGCCCCCCTCCCCGGACTCCTAGTGTGGCCGTATCCCTCTGCGCGCTTTTTCTTTCAACTTGCTGTACTCTCAGCAGTTTGGATTCAGAGAAGCTAGTCAGGAGCCGGCCTCCCTTAGATATTAAAGGTGCGAAAATAATTGCATTTGCAACCATTATCTATATTTACGAGATGAGTACTTCACGTCGAGTAAGCATGGGCTGACCAACTCTTGAATGAAGGACCTTATGCGGCAATTTGGAAAGAAATATGCATAAATATATATCGAATATCCGTTTAGGAGGATGAAAAAGAAAGCTGATCTTTAATGTGCTATATTAGTCATACTGAGCTCCGAGCAGTTTAAATTCAGAAGCAGCAGTGATAGAACGCGTAAGATTTACATAACACTATGCTTTTGCCAACTTTTTACACCAGCGTTCGGTTACGAGAAATAGGACGAATACGGTTTTGCTGTACGGCCTCCCTGCATGACGCCCACTCAGACCCAAATGCTGTCTGTGAACGCTGGACTGGGTAGCCAGCATGCAGTTGCTATCGGAGAATGACTTGGCCGGAGCAAGTCGAACCACTATCTGCAGTCACTTACTGTGCTTTGGCTCCCTCAAGTGTCCAAATAAGGTAATTTGCAAAAATGCATCGGGTTTTTAAAGTAATGAACTGTTGAATAAGGTCCATAAGACGGAGTATAGTTCAGGAAAAGATTTAATCCAAAGTAAGGTAAGAAAGGAAGCACCGCTAGTTACACGCCTACAGGCTCCAGCAGACCACCACCAACAACTGTCTCCTCTTGGTTCATGGGACTGATCACATGTTCTATTCTAGAACACTGTGATCGTGCCATGAACCAAGGGTTTGTAAAACAACATGTGCAAGATCTCGTGCCTGCAAGCACGAGATCGGCACTGGAAAAGTAAGCTAACATATATAACACATCTTCCCCCCCCTTAAATAAAAAAAATGAATAAATAATTAATACACAAATCTATTTCTGATAAATGAAACAAAATCAGCCATCCACCCTGGTTTTTTCCGCTGTCCTTTTCCAGAATCTGCATTATAACCATTATCATTGGAAACATTGACAAAATCGTTACATATTGGTCTACTGACAAGATCTTCATCCTCAAGATTGTCAACTGACTTCATTTCATCCTCAGAATTGAGATAAATACTTTTGTTCCCTTTGAGAACAGCAATTCTACTTAAATTCCAGACCTTATCATTGGTAAGTTTAACAGAGTTCTTAAGTACCTCTTTTATTTCAAAAGGTTCCATAAATTGGCTCCCCCCTTTTTTGACTTTCCAAGGTTTTTTTACTTTAACAAACATCCCCACCTTAACAATCGGATCATGAACCGACCCTCTTTTCTTATCATACCGTTCTTTATTAACAGCATGATTTTTTTATGAGATTTTCTTTTACAATCTGAAAATCCAAACTAGACATAGTAGATGGAGCTAACCATGCAGGATTACATTTGGTTCTCGGGAGTCTACCCCTCATTATTTCAAACGGGGAGTAACCCGTCATAGCATTAATCGAGGTTCTATACATCCATACAGTTTTGAAAATTTGAAGTTCCCATTTTTTCATTTTCAATTCCTGTAACTTGGATAGCACTTTTGAGAACTCTATTAAACCTCTCAATGACACCATTACCACTGGGGTTGTACAAAGAGGTGGTACAATGAATGATGCTAACTCTATTGAAATACGCTTTTGCTTTGTTGGACAAAAATTGAACACCATTGTCTGTAATAAGTCGTACCGGTAATCCCTCTTCAGTGAAAATTTCGTCCAGAAACAATAACACATAATCAGTGTCCACTTTATCTACAATTTTGACCACCGGCCAGTTTGAAAAGATATCGATTGTTGCAAGAATGTATTTAGAGTTAGGACCAACTGGACCCCTAATATCCCTGGCAATGGTATGCCACGGAAAATCTGGAATGTTATGTTCACCTATATTAGGTTTTAGAGTAATCAAAGTCTTATCAGCATTCGCACAAGTAATGCAATTTCTAATGATTCGTTCAATGAAAACATCCATGCCTGGCCACCAAATTTTTTTAAAAACTTTTTGTTTGGTTCTAACAATACCACAGTGGCCCTCATGACCGTGAGAAACAATATTATTTTGTAATTTGCATGGAGGAATGGCACGATCTCCACTTTTTAGTACACCATCTACCAAAGAGAGTTCATCCTTTACCTCCCAAAAACTTCTTAGGTCAGAATTGATGTTCTTTTTATTAGGCCAACCCGATACAATATACCCTTCAACATTTTTTAATATGGGATCATTTTCAACTTCCTTAAACCAAACTTTTCGGTCAATTGGTAAAAGGTCTTCATCATGTACCAAAGCTATATGATAATCGTCCCACTCATTGTATGTACTTTCTCTCAGAGGTAATGGCATTCTTGATAGAAAATCAGCCGTTACATTATCTTTCCCGGGTACATAAACAATGGTGTAAATAAAATCCTGAAGGCGCATAGACATTCTAGCTATGTGTGCCGAAGCTTTCAACATGGCTTCTGTGGTTAAATGGCGTACCAACGGTTTATGGTCACTTCGGATTAAGCACTCCTTGCCCCACACAAACACCCTGAAATGCTCAAGTGCCCAGACGCAAGCTAAAGTTTCCCTTTCTATGGTAGAATATTTCTCTTCTGCAGGTGTGAGTGCTCTGGACGCATGTGCAATGATGTGTTCTTTACCATTATTGGATTTCTGAGACAGCACTGCACCTAAACCCTTTGAACTAGCGTCTGTAGTGATAATACACAGGAGTGAAGGATCAAAACCTGAAAGTGCAGTCGCAGCACAAATGGCTTTTTTAACATCATTAAATTCAGTCTCACACTCCTTAGACCACAAAAATTTGCTTTTGATCAATTGCCTTATGTTGAATGTACAACATGAAAAATGTTGTACATATTTTGAATAAAATTCAGTAAGACCTAAAAAGGAACTTACATCATCTTTGGATTTAGGGTGAGGAGCAGATCTAATAGCTTCAACTATGTCATTTTTGGGTTTGATACCATCCTCACACAATTCGTGACCTAAATAAGTCACAGACTTCACCCCAAATTTACATTTGGAATGCTTAATAGTTAGACCATGGTCAGAGAGGACCCTGAGTACGTTCTCTAATGCTGACAAATGTGACTTAGGATTGTTTCCAAAGACTAGGATATCATCCTGAAAGCAAATTGCGTTGTTGCAATTCTTAAGAATGCCTTGCATTACACGTTGGAAGATGGCTGCAGCAGACGCCAAGCCAAAAGGCATTCTGTTATACCTGAAACATCCGAAGGGAGTAATGAATGCGGTGTAATCCTTACTATTCTCATTCAGTTCAATCTGGTGATACGCTGCTGACAGGTCAATTGTAGAAAAAATGTTTGCCCCCCGACACTGCTCAACATTTCAGAGATGCGTGGTAACGGAAATTGATCAATGATGATGTTATTATTCAAATGGCGTTAATCTATGCATAATCTAATGTTTCCATTGGCGCGTTTAGCGACGACAATGGGTGAAATCCACTCAGAGGACTCAATTTTTTCAATAATGCCATCTCTCACAAGTGAGTCTAACTCTATTTTAACCTCTTCACGGACAGCTAAAGGGATGTTGCGTGCCTTGTGAATCTTTGGGCATGAATCTCTTTTTAACCGGATTTCATGTTTGGAATTGTTTAATTTACCAATGTCCGTTCTGAACGCATTGGGAAATTTTCGCAATAAAAGTGCACTAAGGCCATTAGACTCATCAATTACCATAACTGGATCAGGGCTATTGGGGTTAAGAACAATGTCTAATTTGCCCTGATCGAACCAGCTTAAAACAGATGGTCCTTTTTTTGACACATATAATTTGGTAGTGCACTCGCAATTTTTAAATCTAAAGATGAGAGTTCTGTAACCCAGAATGTCAATTCTTTCGCCGGAATAACCCTCTGGACTGATGTCCGTCAACTCTAGCGTATCACCTAATCTTGGCCCAAATTGTGAATTCCATACAGTCTCATTTACATTGGAGTAAGGCGAACCTGAATCTGCATACATCTTGGTATTAACACCCCCGATAACCATATCACACACAGGTTTTTTCCTAATGACTGAATTATCAATATTCAGAATGGGCTGATCTGAATCCTTAATGTTGAGAACGTAAGAACATACCTCATTATAATCAGTGTTGGGTTCTTCACTCTCACTATCATCCGTTTGATCGATATAATTGACTTTATTATTCACCTTCTTTTTGTTGCAAGCTTTTGAGAAATGACCCATTAAACCACAATTGGAGCACTTTGCTTGATGGCTGGACAGAATTTAAAATTAGCTAAATGAGTTTTACTGCAACATCTATAACATTTCAAATTTTCTTTTTGATCATCATTCTTACTCTTGAAAGAACCAGAAACTTTTTTAGATTTAACGTCCTGTTCTTTGACGCGAGTTTTAGTATTAACTTTAGCAATAGTATCTTTATTAGCACTGCTAGAATCCCCCTTGACTTGCTTTGCACTTCTACATGACATTTCAGATTTTCTCACGATGGCTAAAATGCTCTCAAGATCAGTCTCCATTTACCCATAACCTCTCTTGAATAGTGGAATTGTTAGTGTGCATTACCACTTGATCCCTAATGAGCTCCTCTTGTAAAGTACCAAATTTACAATCTAAAGACAAGGTTTTCAATATAGAAACATAACTATCCACCGATTCATCAGTAAGCTGTTTCCTTTGAAAGAATTTGTACCTTGAAATGCCAATACAAACTTTGGGAGAACAATAGCGATCAAAATCTGAAATAGCTTTTTCAAAGACATTACCATCACCACTGCTTTCCAATCTGGGTAATTGATTAAATGCTTTTAGACCTTCTGGACCTAAAGAATGTAAAAAAATGCCTTTTCTTTTCAGGTGGTTTCATTTTGCCATTGGAGTCCAACGTCTCAATATAATTTAAGAAGTACGCTTTCCATTCTACCCAGGGCATACATGGAGAGCTACCTGCTGACCAATAAGGTTGCGGAGGAGAGAGATTATAACCTTGTGCACACATGTTAGCGTTTTACAGAAGAAAGAATCCCAAAAAAATATATATGAAAAAAAAATGAGTAAAAAGTGGTTAACACAAGTAGGTAAGCACCATGAATAGCCAAAAACAATGAAACTGACAAGAAATAGTAAGCAATTTCTTCACAATGTTAACGTTGAAAAGAATGCAAAAAAAATACAGAATTGACCCACTAGATGGCGCAAGCGGCTAGAAAAGAACTTAAACAGAACAGAACCTTAGTAAAAATACTTCACTAATACAAACCAAACCAGAACAGAATACATTTTATAGTTCCTTCTCTTTTCCCTTGTGATGGAATAAACTGCTTTGCAGAGATGAAAAGGAAAATTAAATCTGTCCTCTTGAAGTTGCTGAAGTAGAATACAAGCAACCGAAGGGAGTATAGACGAGTAAGTCTCTTCACAGAATGAACTCTGAAAGAGAAAAATGTTAACAGTCTGCCGTTCTGCGAGTTACGTAGTGCGTGATGAGGCAAAGTACACGTCAGACCCCTTGTTACGTATCCAGCACAGGAAGAATGAAGAAGTTCACACAGAACGAAGGTGACGATTCTGGGAAGAACTCGGTGAGTGAAACGTCGGTTATGCTTAAATCATAACAACTGCACAGATGCTGGCCGCGAGTGCTCCGCACGTCTCGAATAATTAATGCTTACACTTTTGGCTCCACATTTCTGTCTAGTTCAAGGAGTTCTTCCACCTCCGAATCTTTTAATTTATTTCCTTCGCCCCGTCTCAATTCCACTCCAAGCTCAGCACACGAGCAAAAAAAAATGTTCACGGGAAACGAACATTTAATCCAAATACTCCAACGAGGTTGAACACCGGAGCGAGAGAATAGGGTGGAGGTTGACCTCAAACAAGATATAACAAAAATAGGATGATGAGGTCGTTACGTAAAGTTCTTGAAATAACACGAAATTAATCCAATGTGTAGGTTCGATGAAAGGTGCTTCCTAGATCGTCGCCAGTTTGTTGAATAAGGTCCATAAGACAGAGTATAGTTCAGGAAAAGATTTAATCCAAAAGTAAGGTAAGAAAGGAAGCACCGCTAGTTACACGCCTGCAGGCTCCAGCAGACCACCAACAACTGTCTCCTCTTGGTTCATGGGACTGATCACATGTTCTATTCTAGAACACTGTGATCGTGCCATGAACCAAGGGTTTGTAAAACAACATGTGCAAGATCTCGTGCCTGCAAGCACGAGATCAGCACTGGAAAAGTAAGCTAACATATATAACACAAATGAAACCGGAAACCCAACCCAAAGAAAATTAGCTTTGGACAGGATGTGTACAAGGCCAGCGGAGAGCGCCCCACGTGTAACCCAGAGCGGCCCATCTCAGTGAGGGAAAACATTGGTAAATAGCGCCTCTGTTCTCTGTAACCAGGGCCATACTGCCTTCGCTTCTCCAGCCATGCGCTCACATTCCATTGTAAGTGACTTTACATAAATAACGCTTACTAACCCTGACGTGCCGTTGACGACCTTTATGGCTTGTATCACGCTACTCTGCAAACATGGTTATTATTAGTTATGGCTGGTTATTGGAATTCGTCCTGTGCTCTGAAGCAACCATCCTATGCATTTAGTGCAGTTTCTTTGTGGTAAATCGTTAATAGGCGGTAGGTGAGGTCATTGGGGTTGGGAAAGGTTGAGTTCATGCCAGTTGATGATAACTCTTTTAATCGAATACAGTGACACATTGTACTAATCATTTGCAGTTGCAATCATTGCTGTTCTCTACCCTCAAGATCTCTTCAAATTTTAAGACTGTGGCCCAGTGTTGCGCCAGTGAATCATTGTCAAGTGACTTTTCAGCTTTCAGTCCCAATGGTCGGTGTCAACTGCAGTTTCACATTAAGTTTGAAAGCTCAGGACCGATTCAGATGCTGCAATTTTTTCACAGATGCCTTGCTTGCAAAGGGAGCGAAACACACGTATCATATTCTATGGGAGGCTCTGTCTAGCCAGGGAGTCTCAACCCTTTTCTGTAGTGAGCGCTACTTCTGATCAATGAACATCGTGAGTTACTGAAGGCTAAGCTCCTCGTGCATTGTTTCGAAAAGCCCCCACACCCAGCCTAATTGGCTTTAAGTCTAATGCCCATACAGCCAGATGCTAAGGTTTGAATAAAATGCTTTGCCTCTGACACACACGGCAGCCCTCTCATAGTGCCCAGAGCGAGAGTGTGGTCTTTGGGGATCAATCAATCATGGGTTTGATAAGCGCGACTACTTACCCGTAAGGGTCTCGAGGCGCTAGGGGTGGGTGGGAGGCGCACGGTTCTTTCCATCAAGGCGGAGGTCTATCGAAGAGCCATGTTTTGAGGTCCCTCGTGAAGTTGGGGAGTGATGTCTGTCTGAGGTGGAGTGGGAGGGAGTTCAAGGCTCTGGCCGCGAGGAAGGAGAAGGAGCGGCCACCCGATCTGGACTTCCTGGTGCGAGGGACTATGGCGTAGGAGAGCTGGGCGGATCATAGGGTCCTTTGGGGTGCGTGGAATATGAGTCGGCTATTCGGGTATGCTGGTCCGGTATTGTGGAGGGCTTTGTGTGCCTGGGTGAGAATCTTGAAGGTGATTCTTGCCTCTATGGGGAGCCAGTGGAGTATGCGCAGGTGCTGGGTGATGTGGCAGTGTCGTGGCAGGTTGAGGATTAGTCTGGCGGCGGTGTTGTGGATGATTTGAAGTTTGCGGGTGAGGTTTTTGTTGATTCCGGTGTAAAGTGCGTTGCCGTAGTCCAGTCTGCGGGTGACGAGGGCGTGTGTGACGGTCTTTCTGTGTTTGAGGGGGATCCATTTGGAGGTCTTGCGGAGGGTGTGGAAGCAGGAGGATGCGACGGAGTTGATCTGGTAGTCCATTTTGAGGTCGGAGTCCAGGATCATTCCGAGGTTGTGTGCGTGGTCCGCGGGGGTGGGCGGGCTTCCGTAGGCGGGGGCCACCAGCTGTTGTTCCATGCGTCGGGGGTGTGGGCCCATGATGAGTACTTCCGTTTTGTCCGTGTTGAGTTGTAGACAGCTGCTCTTCATCCATTTGGCGACTACTTTCATGCCTTCTTGAAAGTTGTATTCGGCTGCGTTGGGTTCATTGGACAGCAAGAAGAGGATGAGATGGGTGTCGTCTGCGTATGAAAAATGTGTGTTTGGACATACCTTTCGCTATATGTGGCACCATTACATGTATAGCACAAAGGGGAGAAATTTGAAGTGCAGAATTTTTTTTTTCTGTTAAAATGTTCAGAGCACGAAACATCTATCTGAACTTTAAATGTCTCCAACTTAAAATAATGGCCTTTTTTTGCGCTTATAAATATGGCACTGTATTGAGAGAGAAAAAATGGAAGAGTTAACATTGTTTATGTGGATTCCATAAAACTCATCATTTTATATTTTCTCCCATTTCCAAATGTCACATTACAAACACCAAGCATCCTGCTCTCAGTGACCTGTAGACATGGTGCCAAATGTATAACATAAAAATACATATGTTTATGGGAGGAATTCTAAGTGCATAAACACTTCATAAAACATTGAGATATTTGGCTTAATTTAAAGTGGAGAAAGACATTAATAATCAATGTATCATAGAAAAAGGTATCTTCACTTTAAATCTCGCCCATTTGAAAAAAATGACTTTTTCAGTTATAAATATGGCTCAGTGTCTACTGACCACAGGGAGCAAAAGACCTTCTGCTTGTAAATGGAACACTTTGAAATGGGAGAAATATAAAAGTTAGTTCTTTAGGTAACTTTTCATTTGAATTTTGTCCCATTTTAAAATCCTTCAGAAACCTCATTTTGTTCTCGTGCTCCAATATTGAGTTGACAATTACATTTATTGAAGAATTAATTACTTCACTGCGTCACCTCTGTTTACCCAGCCTTGCCCATGAATCCTGACTGAGCACTGCTCATCATCAGGCTTTGCTATCTGCAACCAGATGATAGTAATGTAAAGTAAACATAGACGTCTTAGTGTGAAAAGAAAAAATGTGACCCTGTGCTTTTTTCAAATGAACTCAAGGATACATGCTACTTTGAAGGTATCTAGAAGCTACAGTTAGCTCGCAATCGACTGGTAGTAGACACCTGTTCTAGCCTAAGCAAGTTATTTTAAATTTCAGCGCTCCTAAGACCCGAAAAATAAATGTGGGAGATTTCTTTCATGGTTGTACAGCAGAAGAACTTATTGCTGTATAAGTTATTTCTGCATGCAGTGGAAAAGGGCATGCGGTGCATAGACCATAGCGTAGGTGAATGAAAGCAATATAAACAGTTAATCAATCCACATATGAAATGAAAGCCCATTTCAAATAAACGGGGAGTTGTTTATTACACGTGAAGCAGTCCACATGCCAACCTGTGTGCAAAACACAGACCTAATGAAGTGTTTGCTGTAGCATTTTCGTTAAGGTTGTAGGTAGGGAAGGAATAGATAGGTACATCCCTCAACAATACATTCGTGGACACCTTAGTGCTTTTAAAATTTTGTAAATTATTGGCATAGAAGTGTCAGTGCATTTAATGAAATGGCTCCTAACTAATATTGGCCACCACTTTTCTCTTTACAGGACTGGGAAGAAAGGAGGAGGCAAAACATTGAGAAAATGAACGAAGAAATGGAAAAAATAGCAGAGTATGAGAGGAATCAAAGGGTAAGTTGTGTGCTGATTAACATTGTTTGAGGCTGAAAAGAATGCCCAAAGTTAGTTTTTACAAGCTTTTGTGAGAAAAGAAGCGAACCGAATTCTGCAATTTTGGATCTGAATAGGTAGCAGCCATGCACTTTCCCCTGAACTGATCAAAAATAAACATTTTCTTTGCTGAGAAGGGTTCTTGAACATAAGACCAATATTTTCCGTTACCTACATTTTTCTTGCAAATCCACAATGTTGTAGGAACATAAAATTTAGGTTGGCTTTGATGTCCAGGTTATTTCTTGGACTGCAGTATTTGAGAATCACTGTAGTATTTCTCAGACTCTGTAGTGAGGTGATAGTGTTACATAATTGGTTGACAGAGATCCATACCGCTAACGCTCCCCCATTGCCTAAAATCCCTCTACTCCATCCTGCTTGGCATCTCTAAAAAGGAGGAGACACTGGTGACTAAGTTTGTTTCTTCTTTGTATCTAAGGAAACCAAGGGCCTGAACACTGGCACAGTACAGTCAAACTGTTGTGGGTCTCTTTATCCACTCACCTCACATCAAAACATTTAATTTCTTAGACGATGGAATGTTCTCCACTGACACTTGAAGACTCCTTCTCTCCAATGATTCTGGCCATATATACCCCCACTAAATATGTGAGGTGTACCACCCTTGACCCTTAAAACTCCCTAACATTTTCAAGACCACCATTCATTCCTTTTTGAAGTTGCATCATTTTCCGGTGTTCTTATGCCTTTGTTTTATCCTGTTACTACCTTCTTTTTGTAGTACTTGTTTCATCTTACTTTGTGATGTGCAGTGCTGGTTTAGCTTGGTGTCAGTTCGAAAATCATTCTAAATATAATTTTAAAACAAGAAATGCAGTCCTAAAAAGATGTACAGTTCCTGTGCATGTTTATGTATTTGAGCTCCACAATCTTTTGGTGATTGCATAAATAATGTGCCTTAAAGCAATTTCCAAACTGTGAACATGTGTTTATGACACGGTTGTGAATTTTCTTATATTATTTAAGGACGGTGTACGTGAAAAGAATCCTTTCAGAAACTTCTTGGATGACCCACGGCGTTCTGGTCCCATTGTGGAGGTCGACAGAAAAGAGGGAAGCAGACGACATGTTCGCAACTGGGGTGGAGCAGACTTTGATCGAGTCAAAACGGACATTGAGCGTGAGAAAGGCTCACATGTATGTTGTAAGCATAAATCAGGTCCCCTCTCGTAGTATTTGTTACATTGGTGAAATGTCTACCCTAGGTTAAAGATATTTCGGATTTGTGTTTGGTATGTCTAGTATTCTCGTTACCCGGCGTTTATCCAGTAACAGTAGAATATTTCTATTCACATGTGGGGTCTCTGGAACTCATTGCAAAATATGTTTTAACATTAAAAAGCCTTCTAATACAGAAAACACAACATAAGGCAACATTTTTTTGGTAAAAAGATAAGTTATTTAAAAGTTAATCAAAACGGTTTACAATTATTATTTTTAATTGAAAAACAACTTTTCCTTCTCCATTATGGGATTCTTTACAATATCATAAATTTATGGAATAATCAATGCCATGGAGGTGGTTCCCTTCAAAGATCCCCATTGTTTGTCAATGCATCCTTGCTAAGGTGCTCAACGATGAGATCTCTATATGTTCTAACAAGTGGTGTGACGTTGACAACACACACCACATCCGGAATACCTAATTATTACTTTCCCTGCTGCAGTTTTTTTAACAAATGTGCTCACCCCACCTGAACAACAGGAGTCTTTCAGACAAAGATGTCCTAGCCTTCCATCTGAAGCATTAAGCGGAGTTCTCTAATGGACTTAAGCAAGAAGCGACTCAGTTTACACCCCATACTAACCATTCCTAAGCCAGTAAGGCCTTTTGTGAAAACTGGTCAGTGCTTTGCTGGGAGAGGTTTGATTCATCAGATTACAAAGATATAGACTAAGGGCCTGATTTTGATCTTGGTGGACAGCTACGCCGCCACAAATACAGCGGATATCCCAGTCGCCGTATTACAAGTGCCATAGGATATAATGCATTTGTAATACGGTGGCTGGGATATCCGTCACATTTGTGACTGAGTATCCCATCCACCACGATCTAAATCTGACCCCAAGAACCTTTATCACCACCAAATGAGGAGCAGGGGAAAAAGTCTATAGCATTTGCCTTGGGTGACCTGTCTTCTTCCACCAAGATACTTTTTTTTTTTTAACCTTCCTTTTATTTTTACTAGCTTTGGTTTAACTTTGGTAATTTTTGAAACTCTATTACTTTACATGACACCCAGGAGCAACATTCCATTAGTTCTGTGTGAGCTGAAACCTGTATTGCATAGCTACCTTCCAGTCGATTCTGTTTTAGTGTTTGAAACATGACCAAGATTCACATGTCCTTCTATTTTTCCTCTTGGCCTTCTGGCATGGATATAGAAGGAAAATGTTAGTGATCGAATCCCCATATCTTTAATGCCTTTAGTTGCTAATAGACACTGATATGATAGGTCAGACTTGAAGATTTCTAGCAGTACTTGCCTCTAGAGAGATTATGAAAAACCTTGAGTCTGTTGATGGACGAGCGAGTGGTGTCAAGCGACATGGTGATGGCTTCAAAGGACTTGACAGATCTAGACAGTTAATAGATAATGTCTGTGATTTTTGCTTCAGTTTTCATATATCGGGATACAGGTTTTCGACCAGAGGCTCAGTAGAAATGCCTCGCATGCGTTTGTCCTGTAATATCCTTTTTTGTGTGTCTCTGGGCATATGATGGGGCTTCATTGTGGAAGAAAAATGAATCTGGCATTCTGAGGCCAGAGGGAAAAGAATAGATACTTGTCCAGTCCCTGATTCTTTGGTAAATCTACATTATTTATAATAAAAGATTGTCCCAAATTTTGACTTGAGTAAGGACTATCAACCCTTCATTCTCAGGAGCAAAGCACTAAGGCAGCAACTGAGGGGATTGTTCTGCTTGTAAAATCTGTATTTGTTCTTGACACATGTGAAGAGGGAGAATGAAGATTCTCCAATTATTATGCAGAGAGAATCTTGATTTCATTAAAGACAAACGGAGGCTAGCGTTATGCAAATACTTTTATTTGCTGCCCAAACATGCAGCCCTTTAAAGAATGTTATTACATCGCAATAAACAGAATAATAGTAATATGACAAGTAGACAGTGCTGGTTCCAATCATCCTCTTGGGCTGCGATGACACAGCTATCCAACTTGAATTTCCAGTAACTCCAGTTAGTCCTTAACATTGTTATCTGCGAGGAAATAGAAAATTGAGTAGTGAAAAGAATACATACTCAGATAAATATTGTACATTAATGTATAATACTAATAACATATTAAATGGATAAACCTTAATCAACCCAAACCTCTCGGGACGAGGAGGGTGGGATAATGCTAGCCTCCGTTTGTCTTTAATGAAATCAAGATTCTCTCTGCATAATAATTGGAGAATTGTCATTTCATTACAAGACCGGAGGCTATCATTATGCATGTTTTAAAGCCATGTAGAGCTACACTGCTAACATGCTCTATTGGTCTCAAGTAAAACTTAGAGAAAGTACTTGCATTAGACCAATCTGCTGCTTTAAGTATCTCGGGGAGAGATCCTCATCCCCAAAAGACTTTGCTAGCCATTGCACCTCTCGAGGAATGAGCTCCGAATCTAGACAGGTCCACTCCCGCCTCATGCATGATCGAGTGGATCCATCTAGATAGGTGTAGGAAGGTGGAATCTGACTGATGGTTGCCCCCAACTTTTTGCCTGGTATTTGAGTGGTTTTTTGACTAGTCTGGCTGGGATCCTGCTATCCAGGACCCCAGCCTATCTGCTTTCTCCCTAAAACTAATGTGAAGTACCCTAGGTACCAACCAATTGGATGCTGAGGATGCCCTGACAGTCCCTTGTAGATGGTACCCAGGGCATGGGTCCCTCAGTAGGCCTACCAGGGCTGCAGCACTTATTGTGCCACCCTGGGACAGCCATACAAACTGACACCACCAGACCACTACTGTAGTCTGGGTAAGGTGGTGCTAGCACCCCTTACAGGGATATAGGTACCCTATATCCCACCCCATTACAACACATGTACTCTCATAGGTCACCCCTATAGCAGGCCTTGCTAATCCTACAGGGCAGGGTGCTGAGATGTGTGAGGGGGGACCCCTACCTGAGTAGGGCCTCTCTGCAACCCTCGTAAAATCAGTGCTGGGTTGTTTGTAGTGTAGCCATACCATATACTCTTAACCGCATTATAAGTCTATCGCGATAGCGTGATAACTTGAGAATGGCTACACAGAACCATATCGTATTTGGTGTCAAACATGTAGGAATCGTACCCCCAGTCCAGCCATGGGCATGAGGGCACAATTCCCCCCTGCTAGAGGGCCGATATGGGAAAAGCGGCAGAATTCGGACACCAATTTAAAAGTGCACAAGTAGTACAAAATGTCTATTCCCCGCCACCCACACGACTCTGGCTGGCTGTTGCTGGGGAAAACCCCAGCCTCGCCAGCTGGACAATAGGGCTCCTGTGGCAGGGAGGTGCTAGCATCTCCCCAGACAGGATATGTGGATTGGAACAGGGTGGGTGCACCAAATGTCCTTTCAGAGTTGCACGTAGGCAGCTGCAGTGCCTTCATTCTGCATACACCGCTTGGAACCGGTTCAGGGTTATCCTGCCCCTCGCCCAGGCGGGAAACACACAAAGGGGAGAAGGTGTAGCCACCCTTTCCCACCTCACCTCTCATTGGTGGACAAAACTCTGGACACTCCCCTAATCTTGGGGATATAGGTGAATAACGTGGCCCCAGAGCCTCAGATTAATCTTGAACTTTACAGTCTTGACCTTCGACTTGCTGCTGCCCAGCTGACGGAAGAAATCTCCCTTGGGGTAAAGGAGTTACCCCCCTGCTTGGCAGGCACCTGAAACGCTGCAAGTGACCCGGTTGGAATCTCGCTGCTCCTACGGACTTCTAGGACTTCCAGCACCCTTGAGGTGGGTTTCCTAAGCATCCCAGAGGCCAGTGAGTGTGTTCAGCGAACCTGAGCACCGTGGACCGCGTGGGTGCCGAGATTCCCAATACCCCAGGTCACCGGCCACCTCTTGCGTAGCACACGACCCTGACCAGTGGGGAAGTTGTGCTTTGGCCCATTATTGAGCCAACCACCAAGCAGCATTTGTGCCAAAGACCAGCGCCCTAGCCCCCTCCGGTGGCCCGTGGGCTCCCTTTTACGCACTCCATTTTGCTCCCTTCCGCGGTCCCTTGTCTCTCGACTTGTGGGCCCTAGCGGAGGACAATCTTGACAACTAAGAGTTCCCCTGGTTGCTCCAGGCCTGCTCTACAGTCTCTCCAAAGGAGACCTCTCACAGACCTCGTGGGTCTGCACCAGTAGCTGATTTGTTCATCTTGCGTGGGTTGCGGTTGCCAAGGCTTAGTGGCTCCAATCCAGACACTAACACCGCAGCGACCCTCATCCGACGTGGGACAGTCGCCCTCCAGAAGCTGGCCTTCCTTGAAGCCTCCCGGAGCCCGTGGCTGCAGATCCAAGCTACACCTCTTTCCACTTGAAGCACCGGACATTGAAGGGCTCTTTGCTTTGAGCTCCCTGGTCACTGTGCCGTGACCCAGACTCTGTCCCCTCTGCTTTCAGGTTCTTCTTTTCAACTTCTACATCTTCAATCTTCACGGCATCATCAACGCTTTTGGCTAGCAGCACTTTTGAACATTTTCCCATTGAAAATCAGCCCGCGACCCGACATCGAAAACGACCTATGCACCCGGCTTCCCTGGGGCAGGTAGCAGTGGTACCTTGGTACTCTCGTGGTAGTGGGCTCCTCAAAAGCTTAAGTCTAAAGTTTTAACTTTGTACTCCTTCTAGAAGTGACTTTAATCTGTGTAATTCAAACCGCGACATTCTCCATAGGGTTTAATAGAGATCCCAATAGCAGCTATTTCCACTGCACGCACCTCCCGTGGGTCCCCTTCCTCATAACCTGGGGTGGATTCTTAAGGGGCCAGCGATCCTAAATGCCCTAGGCATTTTCTGTAGAATTGTCGTGGTTCTTATACCACTTTTTTGATATATGGTTTGGTCCCTCCCTGGGGCCCTGTGATTCCTGTGCTATTTATTGTGTTTATAAATGCTTGTTTGACTTGTAACTTTGCCACTAGCCTCATAAAGAGACTGTGGGATTCTGTCTAGCATAAATACATATATTTTATATATATATATACCTGTTCGGGCTACTCTCATTTGGTCATTCAAGAGGTTATCTATGGTAAAACAATAAGCTTAACACTCCTTCAAGACTTAGCCTGAAGGCTGCTCTCCACAGCTACCACTAGGATAGGTTTCTTTAAAGGTTGTCTTAAACCTATCATCAATAAGAGTCGAATTGGACTGGTGCAAGGTGTCCCCTATAACTAGGAGACAGCATATGCCAGGCCAACTTCTCACAATAGGGTAGCTGAAGAAACAGGTTTAAAAGGTCTGACATATGATAAGAGAAGTTGGTCGCAACCAACAGGTCTAAAAGTGGAAATCTTATTTTCATAGCATTTCATACAATTAACAACACAAAGTTTTTCACATTCATGAAAGATAGGATAGAAGAAGGATTCTGACATTGTTTTCGTTCTTTTCCAGATATCGAAATGAACGCCTTCGCAGGAGTAAAATCTGTTAAAAAGTTCTAGGGCTTTAATATCGAAAACCCTTCTAAAGGAAATCCGACATAGGAGAGTAGCCAATTTCATTGATAATCTCTTAAGGGATAGTGAGCTGTTAATAGGCCAAGAAATGAAAAGATTAAAAATAAGGTTAACATCCCAAAGGGATTGATAGCGGACCTTGGGAGGTCTCCTTAAACGGATACCTTTCATAACTCTTTTGATACGTGAGTTGCTACCAATTGCAAGATTGTTAATAAGAGAATGACCAGAATAAATTGCTGATCTGTAATAATTGATCGTTTAAAGGAGAGACCTAGATCGAAAAGATAAGCAAGATAATTAGGTACGTGTTGTAGAGGACACTTAACGGGATCCAGATCCCTTTCCAGGCACCAACTAGACCATTTTCTCCAAACACCTTTGTATCTCTTTCTTGTTCCTGGTGCCCATGAATCTTCCAATAAGCTTTTAGCTTCTCCCGAAAGGTCAGGATATCTTCCTGAATTCCTGATATCCTCCAAGCTAGAAGGTTCATCATCCCCTCTAGGACTAAAGGATGTTCTTCTCCGTCTGGACCCAGGAGTAGGCCTTAAGATGACGGGATCATCCGTGGAAAGTCCACCGATAACTCCATTACCCCGGGAAACCACACTTGGGATCTCCAAACAGGAGTTATCAGAATAATTGAGCAAGGTTCGAGCCTGACCTTCCACAATATTCTCTGAATCATTGAGAAGGGGGGAGGAAGGCGTAAGCTCTGATCCCTTCCCAAGATTGGATAAAGGCATCTACTCCCGAGGCATACGGGTCTGGCCTCCAACTGAAGTATCTCTCTACTTGGTGAGTCAATCTGCTGGCAAAAAGATCTAATTGGATTGGGCCCCAAATTTCTTGGATCATTGAAAAAATCTCGGGATTCAGTTTCCACTCGCTTGAATCATTAATGAAATGGGAATTCCAGTCTGCCCTCAAATTTTGAGATCTGGGGATGAATTCTGCTCTCAAGGTTTGGTTCCAACAAAAGTACCAAATTCGCTTGGCAATAGCTGAAAGATTTTTGGATCTCGCTCCACCAAGACGATTTATATAAGAGACCGCTGAGAAGTTGTCCAAACGGATTAGGGTATTTGAGTTCTTTAGATGCTCTGTGAAGCTCATAAGAGCATTCAGAGCTGCTAGCATTTCTAGAGAATTTATGTGGAGAGATTGTTCTTCTATGGACCATCTCCCTCCTGTCTCCAAATTGTTTAGGCGAGCACCCCAACCGTAGTTGCTCGCATCTGATTCTAGCGTAAAATCTGGGACATTCCCGAAAATAGCTTTTCCGTTCCAGGATTGGTGATTTTTCAACCACCAATGAAGATCCTCTCTCGCGTCTTCTGAAAGAGGTAGGGAGTCTTCGTACCAAAGCCCCTTTCTCAGGCCCATTGCTTTTAGTCTTTGCAGACCCCTGTAGTGAAGTGGACCTGGCGAGATAGCCTGAATAGAGGAGGAAAGGAGCCCTAAAACTCTGGCCAGATCCTTTAATCGGATATAATCTTTTGAAAGGATAAGGGAAACCTGTTTTTTTATTTTGGTAACCTTCTTGTGGGGAAGGATTAGGTTTGAATGAATAGTGTTCACATTGAAACCAAGGAATTCTAATTCCTGTGAAGGGGCCAGAATAGATTTCTCTAAGTTTATAATGAAGCCCATATCTTGAAGGAGGTCCATGATAATTTTTAAATGTTTCAAGATTTCTAACTTGTCTTGAGACATGATGAGGATATCGTCTAGATAGATTATTAGGCGAATCACCAGGGGGCTGATGAAAGTCCGAAGGGAAGGCACTGGAATTCGAAAGAGTTCCTTTCCAAGTAAATCGAAGGTATTTGCGATTATTTCTCATGCATTGGGATGGTAAAATAGGCATCCTTGAGGTCCAACTTTACCAGCCAATCTCTTGTTTGCAAGATATCCCTCAGAAGGTGGATACCTTCCATTTTGAAGTGTCTAAGTTAAAAATTGGTTTAAGTATTTGAGGTTTATGACGGGACGCCAACCTTTGTCCTTCTTTTTTACAAGGAAAATAGTACTTCAGAAACTCTTTGATATTTCTGAAAGAGGAATTTTTATAATTGCTCCTTTGTCTAACATTTGGCGAATTTCTGTTTCTAATAATTTTGAGTTCTCCTTGTCTAGAGTAATCTCTTTTGGAATCTTTTTTTGGAAGGGTTCTAGATAAAAGTATCTTGAAGCCACTCACAGTTTCTAGAACCCATGGGTCTTTGGTGATTCAAATTAACTTCAATTAAGATGTTCATGCCCTTCGATGAACATCTTAATTCCTAGTGTATATCTGCCTCCTATGGGAAATATCTGTGCAGAAATGGAATCGCAGGATGATTTTTCATATGCTGCCTATCAGGTAATGAGGAAAACTATAAATTCTAGACTAATTATTATGGGGATTCTAAAGCAAGAATTCTCTGTCTAAAAGTGGTTGAGATGGAATGACTCCTAGGCAAAAGAAGGGTTATTGGCGAGTTGGTGTTTTAAATTTAATGGTGTTGATAATAGAGGAAGATGTTTAATTCCACTGTTGGGAATAACTCATTTATGGCAAATTTCTTTTCCACCAAAGGTGTCCCAGCAAATGAAAATTGGAGAAGCCTTGTTTTCCTTTCTTGTATTGACAATACCTTTTATAAGAAGTGAGCTGTGACCAATGTTTGCTGACTTTTATATTGATCGTCATAAGGACAGCCATCTTAGACTACAAATTCAGGAAATGAGGTGGAACTGCAGTGGAATACAATTATGTTGGACCGTGAAGCAAATTGTGCTCCAAGTATAACAGTGAGCACATTAGACTTTAATGTACTTGAAGAGAAGAGTTGGCATGGACATATAAAGTACTGAAATGTACTTTTTGTTTATAATGATTTAGTATTGTTGATAATAGAAAATCTACATGACCGCATGACAAGGGTAAAAAAACCCTCTGGGATTGCTTCTTTCTCAATCAATCAATCAAAGACATTTATAGAGCGCACTACCTACCCGTAGGGTCTCAAGGCGCTGGGGGGGGGGGGGGGGGGTGCCGCTACTGCTCGAACAGCCAGGTCTTGAGCTTCTTCCTGAAGGAGAGGTGGTCTTGGCTCAGGCGCAGGTCGGCCGGGAGGGAGTTCCAGGTCTTGGCGGCCAGGTAGGAGAAGGACCTTCCTCCTGTAGTGGCTCTGCGGATGCGTGGGACGGCGGCGAGGGCGTGGCTGGCAGATCGGAGGTGGCGTTTGGGAGCGTAGAAGTTGATGCGGTTGTTGAGGTAGCTCGGGCCTTGATCGTGGAGAGCTTTGTGTGCGTGGGTAAGGAGGCGGAAGGTGATTCTCTTGTTGACCCGGAGCCAGTGCAGGTCTCTTAGGTGTCCGGAGATGTGGCTGTGTCGTGGGATGTCGAGGATGAGTCTGGCTGAGGCGTTCTGGATGCGCTGGAGTCTCTTCTGGATCTTGGCGGTGGTTCCGGCGTAGAGTGCGTTGCCGTAGTCCAGTCGGCTGGTGACGAGGGCCTGGGTGACGGTCTTCCTGGTCTCTGTGGGGATCCACCAAAAGATCTTCCGAAGCATGCGCAGGATGTTGAAGCACGACGAGGAGACGGCGTTGACTTGCCTGGTCATGGAGAGGGAGGAGTCCAGGATGAAACCCAGGTTGCGTGCGTGGTCCGTCGGTTTGGGTGCGGTGCCCAGGGCGGGGGGCCACCAGGAGTCGTCCCAGGCGGAGGGCGAGGAGCCCAGGATGAGGACCTCCGTCTTATCTGAGTTCAGTTTCAGGCGGCTCGTCGTCATCCACTCGGCTACCTCTCTCATCCCTTCATGCAGGTTGGCTCTGGCGGCGGCGGGATCGTTGGTCAGGGAGAGGATCAGCTGGGTGTCGTCGGCGTAGGAGATTATGTTGAGGTTGTGTTGGCGTGCGATGGCCGCGAGGGGGCTCATGTAGACGTTGAAGAGAGTAGGGCTCAGAGAGGATCCTTGAGGGACGCCGCAGATGACTTCGGTGGCCTCTGACTTGTACGGTGGTAGGTGGACTCTTTGTGTTCTTCCGTCGAGGAAGGAGACGATCCATTCCAGTGCCTTCTCCTGGATTCCGACGTTGCTGAGGCGCTGCACTAGGGTGCGGTGGCAGACCGTGTCGAAAGCCGCGGAGAGGTCTAGGAGGATGAGGGCCGCTGTTTCTCCGTTGTCCATCAGGGCTCGGATGTCGTCAGTGGCGGCGATGAGGGCGGTCTCGGTGCTGTGGTTGGCACGGAATCCGGACTGCGATGGGTCGAGGGATCCGTTCGTCTCGAGGAAGGCGGCCAGCTGTTTGTTGACGGTCTTTTCGATGACTTTGGCTGGAAACGGGAGTAGAGAGATGGGGCGGTAATTCTTGAGTTCGGTGGGGTCTGCTGTAGGTTTCTTGAGTAGAGCGCTGAGTTCGGCGTGCTTCCAGCTCTCTGGGAAGGTGGCGGTGTCGAATGAGGTGTTGATGATGTCCCGCAGGTGGGGTGCGATGACAGCGTCGGCTTTGTTGAAGACGTGGTGAGGGCAGGGGTCGGTCGGAGATCCGGAGTGGACGGAGTTCATCATGTGGACGGTGTCTTCGGTGTTGACCGGGGTCCAGGCGCGGAGGGTGGTGGTGGGTGGCGTTGCTGCGGTCGTGGCGTGCGTCGGTTGAGTGCTGAAGCTGTTGTGTATGTCCGCGATCTTGTTGTGGAAGTAGGAGGCGAGGGAGTTGCAGAGGTCTTGCGATGGGGTGATGTCATTGTTTCCGGCGTTGGGGTTGGAGAGCTCTTTCACGATGTTGAAGAGTTCCTTGCAGTTGTGTGCGTTGTTGTCCAGTCGGTTCTTGAATGCAGTTTTCTTGGCGGTGCGGATCAATTGGTGGTGTTTCCGGGTGGCGAGCTTGAGGGTGGTCCTGTTGTCCGGCGTGGGTTCCTTTCTCCAGGCTTTCTCGAGGGCTCGGCAGTTCTTCTTGGAGCTCTTGAGTTCGTCGGTGAACCATGGGGCTCTCTTATTGCCGGGTCTGCTAGGCGGGGTCCTCAGAGGGGCGAGTTCGTCTGCGCATTTGCTGATCCACTTCGAGAGGTTGTCGGCGGCCTGGCTGGGGTTCGCTGAGCTGGCCGGAGGGTGCTGGCTCAGGGAAGCGGCGAGCTGGTCGGCTGTGATCTTGTTCCAGCTTCTTCGGGCAACCTGTTGCTGGTGGTGGTGGATCGTCGTTCTTCTGAAGGTGAAGTGGATGCATCTGTGGTCCGTCCAGTGGAGTTCTGTGGCGTGGCTGAAGGCGATGTCTTTGCTGGATGAGAAGATGGCGTCGAGTGTGTGTCCGGCGAGGTGGGTGGGGGTGGACACCAGCTGCTTGAGTCCAAGGTTGGCGAGCAGGGTGCTGGTGTTGCAGTCGTTGTTGTTCTCCAGGTGGAAGTTGAAGTCCCCCAGGAGGATGTAGTCAGCGGAGGGGAGGGCGTGCGGGCTGACGAAGCCACTGAAGAATGTTCCAAGTCAATTCCCATACATTGTTGCTTCTTGCAAGAGTTTTGGTGTGATGTTTTGTAATTATAACCATTAATTTTCATATGCAAAAGTAAAAAATGTGAGTGTCATTTGAATTTAAATTCACTCCAGGTGAAACACCCCTTGATGAATATAATTTGCATTGAGGTGTTTTGTATTTGATTCTTCTTCAGGGTAGACGACCAAACCCTAGAAATGCTGGTGATATGACCCTGTCCATGACTGGCCGGGAGAGGGCAGAATACATGCGTTGGAAGACTGAGCGTGAGCAAATAGACCAGGAGCGGCTGGCACGGCATCGGAAGCCCACCGGGCAGTGGCGAAGAGAATGGGATGCGGAGAAGAATGAAGCTATGTACGTGTTGAATTCTCTAATGGCAAATACATTATTTGTTAGGTTAATGTTCTTGAAGAGTGTTTGTTGGGTAGGCCAACTTCTTGATGCTAGCATGGACCTTGCTAAATATTTAATTGATTTACAATCAATTAGATGAGTCTAAAAGGGAATGACAAAAAATATGCAAAGAAGTGGTAATCTATAGAGAGTAAAGCTTACATTGCGGAAGGTTAAGAATAGTCTTCACGTTTATGACATTTGATGACCATTCAAAGAGGGAGCTTTTCAGGATTCACACCTACTTTACATAAGCCATCCACTCTTTTATGGGAAGCCAATGTTAGGACTTAAGCATAGGGTTGGCATGAGTAAAATCAGGGGCATTTGTCTTTAGCCTGGCCACCTGGTTTTGTATTTCTTGAGGGCTGAAGAGGTGGAATTTAGGGAAGTTATGCCAGTGCCCTATATCAAAGAAGATGCAAGGCAAGGACTGTTTAACAGTGATATCAGTGTTTGAAAGATTGTGGTTTAGGCACTTTGTGCTAGAACATACGACTACAGTAAGTGAGGTAATGTGTCAGTATTAACAAATCAGTTTAATAAAATTAATATTGTAGTATCCAAGCAAACTATTTTCCTTTTATTCTGCATTTCTTTTCATGTACTTTAGTTCTTCATTTAATCTTCAATTCAGCCCATTTTCTATCACGCTACGAGTCGCTAATAAATAATCGCTGACAAAATGCATTTTCATTCCCTCAAGCCTGTGTTGTCGGAAGGCTTTATGGCTCTGTAGGTGCAGTGGAGGTGTTTGGAGGTATAGATTTGTTATGGGAACCTTTTTGATTTATCAGTCAGCATTTACTTATAATATAATAATTAACTCACAGAATTTCAACTTGGGTACATGAGGTTCTTGAGGGCCATGTTTAGGAAGTCTGTCCAGCCTATATTTCTTTCTTGCACCATCAAATGTCGTGGTGTGCAGCAGGGTATTTGTAACCTTCCTCTGTATTCGTCCTTTTGTCTTTTTTTTCTCTAGTTACTAAATATTTATAGTTGCTTACTACTTTGAAACGGCAATGTTTCCTTCTGGTTACAAAATGAGTTCATACTCTATAGAAATGGGGTGTTCATATTCTTATTTCATTGAGTTTGTCCTTATCCTGAATCATCTGGTTCTCCCTGTGTATCATGACCCAGAGCTTTTTCAAAACTCTTATTAATACAGACTGACAGAAACTTTCAGTATTAAAAAATAGTAATTAAAGCATAGCAACACCGCTTAAATATGTAAAAGATCTAGCCAAGAATAAAAAACACAATAATTGGACAACTGAACACATTTCGAAGACCTATTAAGAAGCAACAAGAACCAGATTTTAAAAAAGCAATGCTTTCCAATACCTTATGCTGATTTTTAAGAAGCTCCTCACTGCTTTACATACAGTTGGTTACCTAACATCTTTAAGAAGAACAAAGCTGGTTCCCATTTAACCCAGCCGTTACATATAAGCACAGGTATCAAAAATAGTGATTGTTTCTAAAATCTGCAAAAGTGTTTGAGAAAAGGATTCAGCACATGGACATATTAAAATCGCTCCAGGGTCTCTTGGCCTAAGGGGAAATATGGAAAGCTTTGAATGGAACATAAGCGAAAGATAGTAAGCCGAGATCTCTCACATTGATTAATGATAACATTCAAATATGGCTCCAGGCCAGTTGTCGTTTGAATTTTTGCCTATTCTGTATAGATGTTACAGCAACCAAATGATGGATGGAATGCTGACAATGCAAACATTCTCCCCCAGCCAAAAGATCTGGATTAAATCCATTGTTCTTTTGCCCACTACGCCACCCCAGTTTGGACCCATCCCTATGCAAATCAGTCTTGACCCTGTGCCCCATGGGAACAGTCCAGACCGAACTGCCAGGCCAGGTCATCCCTGGACTGGAAACAAGCATCCTGGGACCGGTTTCAGGGTATGTCACCCTTCTTCGGCCAGGCTAGCTTGAATCCAGTGGCACAGTGAGCAAGGGACGCATGTCTGGGCATACCCATCCCACTTAGGGTGAAAGTGTTACAGCAACCAAATGATGGATGGAATGCTGACAATGCAAACATTCTCCCAGTGTCTTAGCGGTTCGGGCTGGACTGTTCCCATGAGGCACTGATTTACATATTGCCAGGTCTAAACTGGGGTGGCATGGTGAGCAAAAGAATGATGGGTTTAACCCAGATCTCGTGACTGGGGGTGAATGTTGTGATTTGTTATGCACTCTGTCCATCAATTGTGTGTCTCTTGCTATTCTGTATAGATTTCTTCTTCAACTCCTACCACTCTGTAGATAATCTAATTTGGGCAATAAACTGCTACCTGGCCCAATCCTTTTCCACTCTGGATATCCCTTTATGGGCTGGTGAATAGGTCCACGCATAATGGCTAAGTTTTTTTTATATACTGTAACCAAGGTATCAAGAGGCCATAGTTGCAGGCAAGGAAGTCTTCGATAACAGTGCGGTTCATGGCAGTGTGGGGATTACTCCGTACGGATAACCATAATACTAATAGTCAGTGCTAATTTTACATTCTCCTTCACATAACCCATACCTAGCTCTTCATGCAGGAATGAATGCAAGCTATTGAGTGAAAGCCCAAAGTGCTGCCTACAAAAACAGTTTTCTTCCACCTGCAGACTTTGGGTAGGTCGGTATCCCCAAATAGCTGCTTCATAGGTCAAAATAGGAATATCTTTACGTTTCTGTACTCCAAAAGAGGGAGGATTGGTTTAATCCTGATCTTCTGGACACCTACAGCTTGGTTATATTTCATGACGCTATCAGAAAGGCACAGTGCCAGGAGTTGAAAGAGCCAAAGGTGATACCCAGATACAGGAAGTATGCCACTTTGCTCAGGTTCTTGCCCTGGATGGAGATAGCTCTGACCTTGCTGTTAGTTCGACCACAGACTATGCAATGTGTTTCTGATGTAGACTTCTAGCTGCATATTCTCACCCGTCGAATATTCCTCAGGCTTCAGACTGGATCCGGAAACTTTTCAGCTGTACGTCTGCTTGCTGGTAAGTGATGCCATGCAGCTCCGCTCCAACACGGTTACACTCCGGAAATGATGTATGGAACCCATATAGGCACTACTCCTGCGTATTGATGTCCGTTCCTTTCTTTCCATGCCTCCTGATTAGGATCTGGAGCTCTCTGATCTCTCAGAGACACTATACCTAAAGATGTTTCGTCCAAAATGTCTTGTGCATGTCTCCCACTAACATACAGGTTTTAAGCCGTATCAGGTGTGTCTGTAGTGCCTGGAATCGAGCCACAACTCCCAAGGCCTGCAGTGATTGGACGTCTATGTGCCCCAAAGCCATCCGGGAACATGAGGCAAAACTTTACAATTTACTCTTCACCGAGACAGCTCTAAGTTGCGGTCCAAGTCCAAGCCTCGGTCCTAGTCCCACTCCTGAAGTCACTGAAGCTGCTTGTGAGACCAGTCTTTGGCGCAATTCAAATTGTCTGATAAGTCTAAAAAGAAATATAAGAAATCAAAGTGGGGCTCAGCCCCCTCTCATCAATTGCATTCACCTGATCTGGTGTGGGGGCAGCACCATGGATCTAGATCTTGCTCCCAGAGTTGACCGACTTAAGATCCACACTGCAACAAATCTAAGAGTTCCACACAGCTGTTTTTCGGCTCTTTGCTGACTTTCTCTTGCATACATTCAGGCTCCAAGGAACTTTCACCTGGAACACTGTTGGCGGGTTTGCACTCTGTATCAGCTGCATCCTTTGAGTCAATTATGACACCTCTGTCCAGACTACGGGGCCGCAGTCCACACTGGTTTCTAGGACTTTGTGCTGCTATCTAATCCATTGATGCTAAATGAGGAGCTACCAAAGTACTGTCTGACTCCAAGATGGTGCCAGTCTGAACTTGAATGGTGCCACGCCCAATGACAGTTGGGGCACCACTTCCTCTGCTTAAGCTGCTACGTCCACAGGGTTGGCTTCGCACCCAGCTTTCACTTTTTGACACGATCTCAGACAGTGATTATGATGTGGGTGATGAGTTTGCTCAGCCCTATCAAGAGGACAGTTGGGATGATGACTTAGAGGCTAGTAGTCTTAAAACCTCCCTGTAGCAGGCATTCCCCAAGCCCCGCCTACCCTGGGCCAGCCACAGAGGAGTGTTCTTCCTATGCCATGGTATTACGTAGAGTGGCTAAAGTCCTTCACTTTCAGCTCCCCACCTTTCAGGTAAAGACTAATATATTAACTGAAGTTCTCCAGCTGGGACAAACGTTTTCTGAACCCCTCCTGCCATCTAAAGAGGCTTTAACAGACACCTTATTGGGTGCATTGGCCAAACCTTGCTTTGGCCCACAGATCAGCCAACAAATTGCACGCCACCACCACCTCCTGCTCAAGCCCATCTTCTAGCTTTTGGGGCCTCAGTCTGTATTGTCACGGTTATAGCAGTGTGATGGTTAGTAGTTGTGTAGGTACTGTCATTGGCAGCAGTGGCAATGGGTGTTGCGAGCTGCGGTGGCCACCTGACAACAATAAGGCCATCTGGGAGAGGTGGAGATCAGAGACCTTTTGAAGCTGAGGGCCTACTGCTTGATCCTACTGGTGGTGAACCACCTGGCTGGATCATTGAATGCCATGGTGGACTAGCTCAGTCATTGGCACCTTGTGGATCACAAGTGGCAGGTACATCTGGAGGTGGCGTGAGCTGTCTTTCAAGAGTGGGGAGAGTATTGGCTTGATCCGTTTGCCACTGCGAGAACATGCAGTGTCCGCATTTCTGCACCCTGGAGTTTAAAAGGCGTCTCCCATTCAAAGAAATGTTCTGCTTTGAGTGGAACTCTGGCTCCTGTATGCCTTTCTGCCAATACCACTCCTACGCTGAGTTCTCAAGAAGGTCAGGAGCAAAAGGGCCAAATTTATCCTAGTGGCTCCAAGTTGGGCACAGTGAGTATGGTATCCAAAACTCCTGGGCTTGATCACCTGTCCGCAGATCAGGCTGTCCCTCAGGAAGGATCTGCTGTTGCAGCAGAGGAGGCTGGTTTTGCACCTGAGCCTTCGCACTCTCCTCCTTCATGCCTAGAGATTGAACGGTGACAGCTGAACACCTTCGATCTTCCTTCAGAGGTGGGTGGTGTCATCTTAGCAGCCTGGCGTCCTTTGACTAAAATTGTATGCGCTGGTCATTGGCATAGATTTGTGGCTTTGGAAGACAGATTTGTGGCTTGGTGCGTTTTTAAGCAGACTGACCCCCTTCAGGCCTAGTTATCTGACATTTTATTGTTTGTTTTGTCTCTGGCCCAGCAAGGGCCAGTCCAGAGCACATTTGAAGAGTACCTTTCAGCTCTTTTGGTTTTCGTGCAGTTGCAGAATCAGCCATCTTTGTTCAAGTCTGCTGGTATGAGATTTTTTTTAAAGGGTTACAATAATTGTTTTCCCCCTTTCCCGTAGTCATGCCACAGTGGACCTTCACTTGATGCTCACCTTTCTAATGTCCGCCCCATTTGAGCTGCTTCACAGCTATCTCTTACGTCTCCTCCCCCTCAAGACAGTGTTCCCCAATGCCATTGCAATAATGTCAGTGCTGTTTGTGAGTGAACTTCAAGCTCTCTGTCCACCCGCCGTACACCTCCTTAGCAAACAAACTGGTTCTACAGACTATGGTATCATTTGTGCCAAAGGTTGTAGTGCTGTTCCATGCTGGTAAAACCATCACTTTGCTGTCATTCTGTGCTCCGCTTCACCCTTGGAGACTCAATTGCTTGGACCCAAGTAGGTTCAGAGTTTGTACATAGATCGTACTAAAAAGCAATGGGTGGACAATCAGCTCTTGGGTTCGCGGGAGCAAAAAAATGCCAAGGCTGTGCAGAAGAAAACTATCCCATGTGGAATTGTGCTCTTTATTAAGATCTGCTATACACTGGCTAAAAAAGCAGCCTCTGGACAGACTGCATGCTCATTCTGTCCGGGCCAAGGCTGCTATCACTGCATTAGCACGTGAAGTCCCTGTCCTAGACAATTGCCAGGCGGCTATTTTGGGTATCCCTCCATACGTTCCCAGGGAATTATTGTCGGGACAGTCAGGCCTGTAGAGAGGGGACCATTCACCCGCTCGTTTCTACTGCACTTTCATGTAAAGCTAACAGTGATTTAGGTGTAGTCCCCTCTCCAAATAGTCTTAAACTAGGAGTCACATGGTTTGCCATTTAACTAAGGGCTGCATCCCAGAGCCTCAACTGTGGAACCACACAATGAGACCTGGTTGTTGTGGCTGTGCACACTCCTTGTCTCGCTAGCTGGAAGAAACTTGGTCAGTTTCTCCATCTTGTTCTAAAAACACAAACTCCCATTCAGATAAGCAATAAAATGGATCTTCTACCAGTGCTTTGAAAGTTTATATTATGACGGTATAATGGATATACAATCCATCCTGTACAGGCCTTTGTGGCTTTGTACTGGAAAATATGAAGATCTTCCATGGGTATCACTTGCCCTATCCGTGTGCTTCAAACAGGGGAAGAGCACCCTCTGCCCTTCATAATCTCGAAGATGGGCAATCGACCAGGTATGTAGAAGAAATTCATTGATACATCCCTGAGATATGTGAGTTCAAAAAAGAGGCTGACCTGCTCTTTCCATGCTAGGATTGAACTGCAGGTTGTCACATGTACTAAGTAAAGACTGTCTGCCAACACTAGTTTCCTGCTATTTCCTATGGGACTAACATTCTCCCTCTTAGTGGCAGAGTGCTGCCCATAGTACCTTACCCTACCCCACCCCACTTACAGGTTTGGTAGATTTTTAAAGATGATGAACTAAGACATACTGCAGACCTTCTGTTCACCCTTTCAGACCCGTCCTCATTTGTTTTCTCCCAGATCTTGCCCATCCCTGAGGGAGGGGTATGTGGTTTGGAGGAACATCATAGGGAGCAGCTCCAAGGACATTACATACTATGGTGTGCATCAACAAACTTCCATATAGTTTCTGACTCGCTCTCCTAGAACACTAACACTAGGCACACATTGGGCCGTCTGCCATCCACTTGTCTAGTCTCATTCCTTGCTTGTGAACTCCATCATGAATTCCATAATATATGATGCGTTTAACTATTCTGCCCCTTTGCGCCTGTCCTGCATCATAGAAGCCTATGCGACCAATCGGGGACTTTCTGGCAAAATGCTGAGTCTCATAAAGCACACTCCTCTCTCTGTTTCCTAGCACAGGGTGCTTGCACACACGTGAGATACTGGAAAGAGGGGCATTAATGACTGTTCCATTGAATACCATTTTTTGTCTCTTTATATTAGGTTCAAGGAAGGTTCCGCTCCGATCGTTCCACATGAAGAAGGCAGCAGATATGGTATGTTAAGAAGCACAATTTGGATTTTAAATTCCACAGCATTATGTATTAACAGTTGCCAAAAGATATCATAGCCATATGTGATATGTTCCAAGATAAATTATATGTTCTGATCTTAAAACAGTTTGCTTGCCTTTGGAAATGCCTCAGCGAAGCTGACATTTTTGTCCTGAGTAAGATTGTGAGCATGGCAAGTGATTTCGTAGTCTCTCTATTCCCCATTTTTGTGCAAAGCTAGAGCTTACAACTCTGTACTTGGGAAATTGAACACTCTTGGTCCGCACATGCCAGCTAATCTGGCCTGCCTTGGGCACAAGGGGATGTAGCGATATATGGATACTACTTGATCAGTTGTTTTGCACTACTGCTGCTTTCCTATTGGAATCCAAAGACCTGTTAGTGGTGTTCCCTCCAGGATTAATCACCACTTCATGCGGAAGTGGTCCTGAAGCCTCAGATACGAACAAAACGTATTGTGGGGGCCACTGTAAATATGTGTTTGTGTGGCCATGGCATTTTTTGCATAGTTATATATTTACCTAATTTGCCACAATTCATCATCTACGACATAACCTGCAGATGTTAACAAATGAAATAGTTTCTAGCTCAAACCATTCAAAAGTTACCAAAAGCGCAGTGACACGTGTTGCTGTGCATTGGAAACTCTTTGCAAAAGTTGACTGGGCATATTTCTATTGCTTATTGCTGTATTTTGTTATTAAAGTGGTACTAATGAGGTGCAACCAAAGCCCAGACTGTGATTAACCAGTGTGAAAAAAAAAACCTGAAATAATACTGTTGGATCTGGGGGTCTCTAGTTGGCAGAGGTAGGTACCACTGTCCAAATAGGGAATCTTACTTCTAGTCAGGGTAAGGGGGATACACTCTTTAGATAACCCCTGCTCACCCCCTTGGTAGCTTGGCACGAGCAGACAGGCTTATCAAAGGCAATGTGTAAAGTATTTGTACCAACACTCACAGTAACAAAGTGAAAACACCACAAATGGACTCCACACCAGTGTAGATAAATAAAGTACTTTTATATAAACTACACAAGACCAAAACGACAAAAATCCAACATACACAGTTCAAGAATATGGTTTCAAAAGAGTTCTTAGCTTTGCGACAAAATAATCCACATCAGCGTCTATTTTAGCCAACAGTACCTGGTGATGCGATAAAAGTTCTTAGCGGCGCTCAGGCGTCGAAAAACAAGCAACAGCGTCAGTCCTGAGACCCTGGGGAGGCGATGCGACAACCCGGCTGCATGCAGCGGGCATGTGTGACAAATCCGGTCTGTATGGGGAGTGAGGCGATACCTGTATGGATTCCAAGGCGTAGCTTCTCCGGTACAATTTTACTCGCAAAGGCACGACGCGACGATCTTTGATGGCTCTGCGACAATGTTCGCAGCGACGAAATGCGATCCGCTAACGAGCGGTGCGACAATCTCACCAGTGATGGCAGGTTGGGGGCGATGCGCTCCGAAGACGAACGCGGCGTTGACGTTGCAGCGGCGACAGGCGCTGCGACGATGTTCGCGGCGACGGAAATGTTCTCGCTAGGCCAGCGGTGCGTGAAAAAGTTGCAGATCTTTTACTTCTTTTCTCTTGGTCAGCTTCCCAACAGCAGGCACAACTTCCAGAAGCCCCACAATTGGATCAAGCACTCTAGGAAGGGCAGAACTCACACAGCAGATTTCAGGGCGAAGCTGGGGGTGTAGTCCTTTTGTTCCTGGGACTTCTTAACAGGAGGCCAGCTCTACTCAGGCCCTTGGAGATTCCTTCAAGCAAGAGGACACAGCACACAGCAAAGTCCTTCCCCTCTCCTTGGCAGCAAAGCAACTGCAGGTCAGCCTTACAGCAGGTCAGTCCTTCTTCTTCAGTCTTCCAGCTTTCTCCGTGGCAGAGGTTCCTTCTTGATTCCAGGATGATCTAAATTCTTGGGATCAGGGTCCCAATATTTATACTACAAAATCCTTTGTCCTCTGAGGGCAGAGGGGCCTTTGCCCAGTCCAAACCTGTTCTGGAGCACTCTGTTTACATGACTCCTTCTTTCCTTTCACAGTGCAGGGCAGAAACATCAGACGCCCCACAGGAGGTGGAGCCAGCATTGTGGTGGGAAAGCACAGCCCTGGAGCACTTTGTTGACATGATTCCTTCTCTCCTTTCACAGTGCAGGGCAGAGACATCAGACACACCACAGGGGGTGGAGCCAGCACTGTGGGGGGCAGGCACTGTCCTATTCAGGTACCAGGTGCAACTCCTCCCTCCCATCTAGATGCAGATCTCTCTATTCAGTCCTGTGCTGGCTCACCCTGTCTCCGGGAATTCCCCAGCCCCCTGGAATTCCCAAGCCCCTGTCACTCAAACTCCAGACAAGGAATACACAGCCTAGCAAAGGCAGGTTTGGATGGTTAGACAAGAAAATACCTACTTTCTAAAAGTGGTATTTTCAAACGCAGAATGTTAAAACCAACTTCACAAAAAGATGTATTTTATCATTCTGAATTAAGGCAGACTAAACCCGAATTTCTACCATGTTCCCTGAGTTGGTTTAGGATTATAAGATGTAATAATCAAACTGCCCATTCTGGCCTATGGAGAACACGTAGCCTTGCAATAGTGAAAAACGAAAATGGCTGTAATTCACTACCAGAGCATGTCACCCACACTAGTACATGCTCTACCTTTCACATACACTGCACCCTGCCCAGGGGGGTACCTAGGGCCTTCCATAGGGGTGTCCAATGTGTATAGAAAGGGAAGGGCTAGGCCTGACCTGTGTGGACACTGGTCAGGGCAGCATGGCAGTTAGCAACTGCACCCAGGCACCGCGGTGGCAGGCCTGAGACACCATTTTAGGGCTACTCATGTGGGTGGCACAATCAGTGCTGCAGACCCACTAGTAGCATTTGAATCACCAGCCCTGGCACACTTGGTGCACTTTACTAGGGACTTCCTGGTAACACAAATATGCCAATCATGGATAACCAATTACAATAACAATTTACCTAGGGAGCACTTACACTTTGACACTGATCAACAGTGGCAAAGTGCCCAAAGCATCTAAACCAGCAAAAACGAAATCCAGCACAGCGTCCATAATACAGGAGGTAGAGGCAAAAAAGTCAGGGGAAACCACGCCAAAGATGCCAGGTCTAACAAATACCATTACACAATTTGGGCCTCATTATGCCACATAATTTTTTTTTCCTTGACACATAATTTACTCAACGCTGCTCCATAATTTGGCTCTCCCCCTACTGCATAATTACAGTGGCCCTGCATATTGTTTGTAATCTTCATTCCAGCATTCAGTGTGATCATGTATTGGACGCACTGTTTGAAATGCTTCATACGTTGTGATCCAAGGTTCTCTATTTAATATCTTTGTTCAAGTGTTTATGCTTTACACAAATCTCACGTTCTACTCTATTTGTGGTCCTGGGTTATGCATTTATCATCCTCTCTTAGGATGTATGCGTACAAGCAGTGTTACTGACTTTGGATGCTTGACTAAAAGTATACTGCCTTACACAGCAAAGACTCCTGAATGTCCGTCTACTGAGTAATGCACAGGCACCCTTGTGGACTACATCGCTTATTATGACACAGAACCAGACTACTCAATGTAATGAAAAGCGTTTAAAAATCGAAATGGACTGGCCTGTGCAGATATGACTGCAGCTGTTCTTCTGAATTGTTTTTGAAGTAAGCCTTGGTGGTAGTTAAAAGCCAGTTTTGTGCTCTTGTGTAATAGAAATAGTTTTGTCTCTCTTTTTTTTAACTCTTGTTTTTTCAAAAATTTGACAGGAAGGGGATTTTTTAGAAAGTCCCGCTCCAACTTCAAATTTCCAGGTCTGTTTTGTGGGCGTGAGTGTTTTTAGCGTGTGGCAAGTGTTAACAACATCATCCAGTTGCTAAAAATGCTAAAAATATGTGGTTGGTCTGTTATGATTGAAATTCTATCCTTGCCTACTAATGTGAATTGTTCACTAAAATATTGACATAGGTCTATAGCACACTAACCTCTTACGCAAGATGTGTGCATGATTCTGAGTGCCACATTATCCTTGGTTAAGGAACTAACTATACAATTGGTGCTGACATGAGCTTTGCATGCTGCAGCCATGGCCAGGTTGACTTAGACATGTTTGGTGCTCAATTGATATGCATAAATGTCAAAGAAATATTACATTTTGCATAATACTTGTTAATATGGAGCTTCTGCCTTAGATTAGCTTGATACTAAATGTTCTGTGTCTCCATTACCCCTCTTCAACTTTAGCCTTGTGTAGAGGATGCCTCTCTTTCCTAGAACTGCACCCGGAACAGGGGAAGGTGGAGGCAACATACTAGCCTCCTCTGGGTTCAAGAATCTTCCCATCATCTCTACCCACTGTACTACAACTATGTATGCATTCTGATCTTTCTCATTAGCTCTCCTGTACGATTTGTCAGCTAAAGTGTATTCTGTGGGATCCTTCTCCAAGCTGTCTCTGCTGTACCCAGCGGGAGCAGCCACCAGATGGCAATGAGCCAGCAGCATTCACAGACTCTCAGAACATACGCCCCGTTCTCCCTTTTTAGATTGTTGGGAGTGTATTGCGTAAGCACTGTTCAGCTGATAACTCTGGTATTTTACTCATAATCTTGTAGGGGCCTTCTACTACATTCTGCCAATCCTCTGTTATTAACCCACATGTCTAAGTCATATGCATGGAGCAATCCCTTCTCTCACCACACCTTCGGCAATCCGAAGGTCTCCCGAAATAAATAAAAATTGTGTTGCGATGTATGTGCGATGCAAGTAACAGAATTAAGTGAATTTGAATCTAGAATTACCCGACACATGTTTAACCAGGGTACACGCCACATCCCAGTCCTTGTCTGTGATTGGGTTCTGTTTGCCAGATTGCTATCTCTGTCTGATATGCCAGAGTTTGTTTCCTGTCTTCAGTACCCTGTACTGCTGGGATACTAGCCTATGTCTGCCAAATTCAACAGGGCTTGTAGTGTTAGTGATGGGTCAGGTTCCTCTGGAATTCCTGTCCATAGTTCTCTGGCTGTATTCACCAACTTATGTAAACAAAACCATTGATGGAGGGAATGCTGGACAATGCAAACATTCACCCCCAGTCAAAAGGATTTGGGTTAAATCCATCATTCTTTTGCTCAACACACCACCCCAGTTGGGACCCAGCCATATGCAAATCAGTCTTGACCATATTCCTTGTAACAGTCGAGCCCGAACTGCCAAGCCAGGTCCTCCCTGGACTAGAAACAAGCATCCTGGGACCGGTTTCAGTGCATCACCCTTCATCAGCCAGGCTAACTTGAATCCAGTGGTGTATTGAGGACGGGACCCACGTCTGGGCACACCCTTCCCACTTAGGCCGACATATGTAATAGAAACAATTAATGGACGGAATACTTGACGATGCAAACATTCACCCCCAGTCACAAGGATCTGGTTTAAATCCATCATTCTTTTGCTCACCACACCACCCCAGTTGGGACACAGCCATACGTGGGTCCCTTGCTCACATTGCAACTGGATTCAAGCTAGCCTGGCTGATGAGGGCTGTTAGCCCGAAACCATCCCAGGATGCTTATTTCCGGTCCAGGGAATACATGGCTTGGCAGTTCGGGCTGGACTGTTCCGATGAGGCACAGGGTCAAGACTGATTTGCATATAGTTGTGTCTGAACTGGGGTGGAGAAGTGAGCTAAAGAACGATGATGGATTCAACCCAGATCTGTGACTGGGAGTGAGTTTGTGAAAAGTTTCAGCGCTCCGTCCATCATCTCCTTGTGTTTGCTTTGATCGCCCCAAGTTGGCAGGGTATGCCCAGACGTGGCTCCCTTGCTCACTTTGCCACTGGATTCAAGCTAGCCTGGCTGATGAGGGCTGTTAGCCCGAAACCATCCCAGGATGCTTGTTTCCGGTCCAGGGAAGACATGGCTTGGCAGTTCGGGCTGGACGGTTCCCATGAGGCACAGGGTTAAGACTGATTTGCATATAGCTGTGTCTGAACTGGGGTGGTGAAGTAAGCTAAAGAACGATGATGGATTCAACCCAGATCTGTGACTGGGGGTGAGTGTGTGTAAAGTTTCAGCCCTCCGTCCATCATCTCCTTGTGTTTGTTGTATTCACCAGCTTAGCATATTGAAAGAACTGACCCGGGCCAGTTCCAAATATGTCCTATGCCTCTGCAAATATAATAAGTAAGCCCTCTCGATATATATTGCCAAGCAAATTGCAATCCATCCCTCCACCTTCTGACTGAAATATCATTGCCGATTCCTTGAAATGACCATATTTCCAAACTAGTCTGAAAATGGAGGTCATCACAAGACTGTGACCCCAGTTATTTCCTAGGCCGCCTTCATCTGCCTCATAATATACTGATAATGGTTCTGCATGGCCATTCCCTACATAAGTAAAGACACTAGTTGCTCACCACCCTTGGTGCCCTCCAGCAATCGTTTTTTCTAGTATTCCTTGTAGAAATCGTTTTTTCTAGATGTCCTTTTATTCTATACAGCTAATTGCATGCTGCAGCAGACATACACTGTAGTAGGAAAACTCCCAAGTTCAGGTTAGGCAGCCAAGACCACCCGGTGGGATCCACTTTGAATGTGTTCAAGCTTACTTGGCTCCTTTTCCCTGTACAAATTGGGGTTATTAGACGTTTCTCTAATTTTTTTTAAGGTTGTTCTCTTCAGAGTACAAAACGAGTTCTGCAAGACCTAGGAATCTGAGTATTAAGACCATATTGGCCTCTATCCTCCATATAATAGAGAAAGGTTAAGTATTACAGATTCTAGCCAACACAGCAAGCTCGTCCAGTACTCTGTTTATATTGTATTTGTAATGCCTTTCATCTGTATGGGTCACCTAGATCCCCAAATACCTAAATATGTTTCTCTTCCCAGTCCTAACTCTCAGTAGTCTATGATCTACATTTGTGCTAAGCTTCCTGCAGTGAATAAGGCTTTTTTCACTATATTGATGCATAGACTAGATGCTTTCCCAAAGTCCTCCAGATCCCGATTAAAAAATCGGTATCGAGATTATGGAGCATCTGAGATGCACTAATGTGCCATAATATACATACATGGACACAATATGTCTTCTGGTGCCCACCACAATACTCCAGTCTCATACGGCCTTGGCTTAGTCCTATAGCCAAAGGCTTTATGGCCAAGGCGAACGAGGAGAGGCATCAGCTGGCAGCCTGCCTCATGCCAGACTCCCCTCCCATATCTCTGATACCAGTCCTCCTGATTTAACCCTTATCAGGGCTGTTTAAATAAGATTGACCCTCCCTCTAAAACTGGGTCCAAAGCCCTTATCTTGCAAACGTAGTATCCTGCACTGCAAAGCCAGAGACTCTGATGCCTTCTCTGTCTAGTGTGACCAGCACACACTCTTCTTCCATCGGAGTGGTGGCATGTAATATGTGATGAAGTCTTCATAAATTTATGTGGATGCTTCATCCTGGTATAAAGCCATTCTAGTCTTCATGATTGAGTGAGGGGATGTGCTGTAGGATGTCGGATGCAAGTGGTCTTTTTCTGACTAAAGGATCATTATGGCTTCTTTCATTGTGGGTCGGAACATGCCCTATGCTCCACTTATTGTATTTAACCACAGGAGTATAACCCATAAACCACGCTGAGATTAGGGTAGGTACATGAAGACAAAATAACAATATCTCAACTGGTATCACTCTAAAGGACAATTAGACATGTATGTATAAAACATTGCGTGAAAAGAAAACGGGAGACTCTGGAATGATTTGAAAATGTGCACATGGCATCCTATAATTGTGGACGAAAATTCAAAAATGAGAAAGATACAGTTGTAGCAGCACTGTAGGCAAATAAATGCGAAAACAACCCGAATTGGACTTTGTGCTCGAAATGTGTACGTGACACAAAAGGTGGCGATGCAAGTGACAATTGTGAAGTCAGCGAAACCGGCGCATGGTGCAGATGTGAATAATTATATACAGTGAAAATTGAGGCTCTAAGCAATGATTTACAATTTTGAATATGAACGATTGAGAGTAATTTCATTAGAGCCACAGAAGGAAATGCGCCATCACTTGCGCTGAGGGGTCGACGACGTTTCGATCCTATCAATCGGGATCATCTTCAGGACCGGGTTGGGAGTAATTGCGGTGCTGGAAGTAAAGGAAGTTATCTGGAAGGGCACGAGTCCACAAAGGCGTGTGACCGGGAGGGGCATCAACGGTCTCAAGAGATAACCGGAGATCCTGTTTGTAGAAAACTTCAGGACATGGATACATTTGTATGCAGTGTAAGGGAGGGCATCGGTGGGGTCATAAATTGCTTCTCCTTGGTGTCCCGTGTGAAGGGCACTGTGGCAGGGAGACCTTAAGCGGTGGACTGAATCCAGCGATGGGGCAGTTAATCACGGACTCGCCACTTAAACATCTTTCAACTTCCCTGCAACCTGACACTTCTATATCTGCTAGAATTCCACCAGGAGTCCTTCTTCTCCTGGTTTCTTGTCTTTTTAAATATCTTCAGGTAAAGAAATGGGAAACAGACACTACAACGCGGCCGTTTCCATACATAACCGTAACCACGCATGCATTACAACGCATGCGTGGTTACCACGCATAGCCTTTTCCACGCACACCTTTACTACGAGATACGTAGTAAAGGCATATGCGTTGAAGGAAAAATAAACAAGCATTGGCATAGCCAATAGGTCTCGCTTTTGGGACCGTATAAGTGGTTAGCCAGAGGTTTTGGTTTGGCCTTTCTTTTAAGCTATGCTGTAGAGCAGTGTGGCGGATGTGCAGCATGTTGTAAAGTTATAATGAACAAGACTGGCCACATTATTTTGTCGGCACATGCATGCAACACCACATGAAATGACGCAGGCACCTTTTTTACTTTTGTGATCCATAAAAGAATGCAATCGTTCTTGCATTTACTTGAGTTAGAGCTATTGGCATTGTAAATGATAATGCCTTTTACCCATGTGCTGTAGAGGGTGTGTAGTGGCATTATGTGAGTTGGAATGGAATTGTTAGTTTTGGAATTGTGTGGCGTGGAATTTTGTGGTGTGGAGTGGATTTATGTAGTGGAATTATGTGGCATGGTATACAGTTGAAAAATATGGATAGTAATTATGTGGTATTGAGCATATTGAAATTATGTGGAGTGGGTGTGATGGCATGTTATTATGTGGAATGGTATTTTGGGTTGTGGAATAGAATGTAGTGGAGTTTAATTATGTGGTGTACTGTTGAATTTTGTAGCATGATGTGGAATTATGTGGTTTGAATTGGATGGATGTGGTGTTATGAAATTGTGTTGAGTTGAATTATGCGGTTTATTGCTGAATTATGTAGTGTGGAATGTAAATAAGTGGAGTTGAATTGTGTGGTGTGGAACTGTGTGACGTTGAGTGAAAGAGCAATGTGATGGAGAAATAGGGGAAGGAAGGGAAGAAAGGAGGAAGGAATTAAGAGAAGTAAGGAAAAGAGGGAGGAAAGCTGAGAGGATGTGAGAGAGGAATTGAGGGAGGGAAGGGAGGACGGAGTGAGGAAAAAAGGACAGGAGAGAAAGCAAGAAGAAAAAAAGAAAGGACTTAGTGAAAGGCGGAAGGGCAAGATATGAGTGACTGGAATAAGTGAAGTTGAAATAAGGGTTGAGGAAATAAGGTTAGGTAAACGATTAAGGAGAGAAGAGAGGGATTAAGATGGGGAAGAAGGAGGAAAGGAGGTAATGAAGAAAGATAGAGAGGCAGAAAGAATTCTAGGCAGAAGGGACTGTGGAAGTAATTAGGAAGGAAGGGTTTGAGGGAAGGAGGAATCGAGGAAGTGGGAAGAGATGGTTGAAGTAATGAAAAGTGGGAATAGGAGGGAGGGTTAGGAACGAAGGAAGGTAAGGAAGGAAGTAAGGAAAGAAGTAAGGGGGGTTACGGAGGCCAATAAGGAAGGGAGGAACAAGAGGATAAGGAAAAGGGAGAAAGAAACTGAGAAATTAGCTACTTGATATGCAAACGACAGTCTCTTAGAGGATTAATGTTTCTGGCTGCCCGGCATTAATGTTTTTGGTAATATAATGAAAAATATATTATGAAAGCAAACTAGAGGGAGTAACACTCCACAGCAGTTTTAAATATGTCCCCTAAAATTATACTATGCCCTTTATGTAGCGCTTACATTGCTGAGGAAGTAATCAATACAAAGCAAGGTGACAATAACAGCAGTTTCGAATCACTCGTCTATACATAATATAGTACTTTATATCTCAGAAAAGTGTCCTTCCTTAGTAATAAGCCAATATAGATTGGCATTACCGGTGAGGTGGAATGTGATAAGAAAATAATGTATGACAGCTCTAATTGAGCGAATTCTGCTTCCGACATGAAGAAATGTGCAAAAAGAAAACATGCCCTGGTATACCATAGGTCCATTTCTAGTTTGATCTGCCTTGTACAGTTTTGTCTTAGCCTTCTGACGCATCTCAAAATGAGCAGAAATATATCTAACGATGAGAAGAGTGAGCCGCCTGTCTGAAGGTAGATTCTGATACACTTTCTATTTTTCAACCGATATCTGAGCAACTCACATTTGAAATTCTGCCAACGGAAAGCAACCTTTTATTTTATTGCGAAAGTTTGATACATATTGAGAGCTTTGGATCCTGGTTCGATTCTCGGTGGCGCAACATTCTGTGATTCTGGGCATTCAGAAAACTGGATCAAGCCACAGAGAGACTTTCCCTAAAAACAAACTCATCCCGAAGCCCACATCTACCGCATAATCGGTTTATTTAAAGGGAGGTAAAATACGCTCAAAGCAAACAAACCTGATGAAAATAATTATTAAACCGAAAAGCTGATGCACAGCTAAGGTAACATATCACCAAATTTGAATCCCGTTGGAGCTGGGAAACTAAATAAAAACATACTCTGAGAAAGGTATCACCATTCCTCAATAAGCACTCAATTGTTTTTGTTACGGAAAATGTCTCCACCTCCAGGTTTCGCAACAGACAGTGCAAGAGAGGAGGCAAATAGTTTAAGGTGAAACAGATCCATTTCACACTTAACATTACAGGTTTGAAACATAGTGAGACGGAGTTCCGCTTGTGTCTACAAGGCAGCAGGAAAACAGAACAAGATGGATGTTAAATAGAGGCAGTTAGACTTGGAAGAACCAGGGTATTAGTGCTTCCTGAAAGTTTATCAGTCTTGCAACACCATGTCTCTTGGCAAAAGGCTAGGCATGGCCTTTGAGCTACAGGCGCCTGACTGGGGAGTTTCGCATAAATGGCCATGACATTCTTTGTGGAGTGCATCATATCTGCGAAAAAACTGAAAATTATTGGCCAGGGAACGTAGTGACTCCTCCAGAAGTCAGAACAAAGCGAGATCAGCAATTGTAACTTTAAAGTAAGAACCAAGGGAGATTAGTTCCTTGAGTATTCCTTTAAAGTTCTGCGTCATCAAATCCCTTGACACCAATGGCCCTGAACTGTTTGATAGCGCTGTGATGTTACCAATGACCTTCTTGGTACTAAAAGTCAGGCCCGCCCAAGTAGTTAACTCTCCTTCCAGCAGATGAGCCCAGCGGAGATCACCAGAGAACAGGAGAGAATGTGCTGCCAGAAAGAAAAATGCTCTTTGATGTCACAGCTCAGCCTATAAATAATTAATTACAAATATGCCAGGAGCTGAAAGAGAAAACAATACCTTGGGCTGTGTGGGAGGAGCAGAAGCAACACACGGCCGCAGATGGGCGAAAGCAACATGGGATCCGTGGATGGGATGGAAGGAGCAGAAAAAGCAAATGGGTGAGAGAGCGAAGTGAAAGTGATCGCGATAGGCCCGCCCTAGTAGTTAACTCTCTTTCCAGCAGAGCTCACCAGAGAACAGGAGAGAATGTGCAGCCGGAAAGAAAAAAGCGGCATTTGTAAACAAGACAAGCCTGGCGGAGCGTGGCGCGCGCGCGCTTGGCGGGGGCGGGGGGAGCGCATTCCAGGCGGGGGAGCAGACCCTTTGAAGTGCGATGCCAAACTGATTGCATGGCGGCACGATGCGCGGGATTGTGCGCGTGCTCGCCATGCAATCCGCTTTTCGGAGCACTTTTAAATGCCCCTTACTATAGTCTCGCTTTGCGATCGCTTACGTGATAGCAAGGCGAGACCTAAAAAAGGGGGCTTGGGGGGCATCCCCCCCCCCTTCAAAAAAAGCGTGTGTTTAAAAAAAAAGGGGGTCTTGGGGGGGTCTTCCCCCCCTCCCCATTCCCCCCCCCCCCCCGCCAAAAGAAGCACCTGTTTCCACTGCGATGTGGAGGCAATCTGCATCGTTGGAGGAAATGGAAAGACACTTCCGCTTCCTCTTTATGACGTGCAACGCAGATCGGAAGAGCTGGGAGATGTGAGGACGTGGAGAGGTCAGGGGGATTTTAGTTTAAAAAATAAAAATTTAAGGGATGAGGGAGTTGTGTTGGGATCGGAAATAACCTTTACCAAGAAAATGCCATTATCATGCATGGTTTTACAACGAAAATCGTTGTAAAGATATGCGTGGTAAAGGCATTTTCGTGGTAAAGGTTATGCGAGGTAATGGCATTCGCGTTGGAACGCATGCGTGGTAAAGGCATGCGTTGCAACGGAATGCGTTGTAACATCATACAACCAAAGAAATAAGCTTGAACAATTGGAGTTCCTGCTAACAATCATCTACTTTATCTGGTTTCAGCCTGGGCAAAGTCAGTGTGCCAATGCAAGTCCTAACCTGATTCCCTTTGGACCCCTCTGTGCTTTTTTTTTTTATAGTTGAGCAAGGTGATTGTTTAGTGTCTCATTGAGGCTGAAGTGGCTTATCACTATCGTACCATTCGCCTTCCTCAACACCAGTAAGATCGTACTTGATCTTTTCCTTTTCAATAGCCCAGCCAACAATTTCCCATGTTTATCTCCCTTGCTATGCAACCTCTGCCTGTACCCTTTACCAGTGAACTTGTCGAATGTATCCCAGATTCTCTCTTTCTCTTTTTACATCGATGTCTCTCGCATGCTTTGGAGCACAGGCTCTTAACCTTTTTGAAAGTCTTCCATCTGTGTCTTACTTCCTCAGGGATTCTCTCAGCTTGTGACTGGAGACTGCAGAATCTTCGTGTGCACTCACGATTCAGGACCACTTTCATTGCCTTTCCTTCCACTCCACTGTTACCTGTTGATTTTGAGTTTGTTTCAACATATGTATCTATCGTGGCAAGAAGTTCGCTTCGAAAGACCGAATCTTGTAACATCACCAGACTCCGCCTCAGGGTTGGGATTAGAGAATTAACTTGTTTGGGGCTCAATTTACTGAAGTGGTTCTGGGTGGTTTTCAGGCTGCTAGGCAACTGCTTAGGTCAGTAAATGACACCTGGAATTTGGTGGCCAGGTTTGTTGGCTCTTTGGTTGCCCTCGATAAGAGGGAGTGCTTGGCTGGGCTCCTTGGGCCTCTGTGGAAATGTCCAGGCAAATATGCTGGATGCAGCTTTGATGATTCTCACTTCTTTGGAGAACAGGCCTCCCTAAGCTTAGTGACACTAACCGGGCATGCAACAGTTCTTGAGCTTTGGAATTTCACATTTGCTGAGAGCATGTCGCTAGTCTGCATGGGGAGTTTTGAAGCTTTAGAGGGCTTTTACCTCCGGTATCGCCATCATTCCCGCTTTATCAATGATAAATCCATGTCCACTACAGCCTCATTATTAATAAGTGATTGTCCAAGTAGGTCAGTAGTCCTGGAAGTAGAAGTATTATTAGCAGATGGAGTATTGCGTTGAATTTCTGTATTACTATTTTTTCTTCTTCTAGTTCTTGAATGAGCATTTGTAAGTTTCTGAAATTCAGGCAATGTAATGTAGTTTTTATAGACATTAAATGCAACTTCATAGCAGTGAAAGGACCAAAAGAAGTTTGTCTTTGCAACAGGTTTTAAATAGTTCAAGTGCTAAATAGTACAATTTTCTCGTGTCACATCTTTGTTTACAATGTTTAATATGTCATAGGAAATCAACTCTTATTAAACAAACATTGGTACCTTCTATTTGAAATTTAACAGTGTTGATATCTTATGTAACATTGGTTTTATATGTGTAGACCCGAGCAACAATATACAGGCATAGTTTTTCCAACAATGGACTTCTTTGGATAGTATGTGTCCAACATATATTTGTCTTTGTTTGTGAGATCAAAATGTGGAGCCAATTCCGGGTAGGCTTTTCAGAACTTTTGAGGTGATGACTTTACTTCTTAATTTTATTTCTTATCTAGGTTTCTATTTGTTTTCTTTCTTATGGGACCACAAAAGTGTGTTCCAAATACTTGTTAAAGCCATTGCTGCAGACCAGTTTATTTTCTTACCTCATTGTAGTTTTTGGTAGTATTGTGCTACATTAGTAGCCCAAACTGTATTTTTGCCAATAATTGTCCTAATTTCAAAATTAAGTTGTTACTATGATGTAGTTTCCTAATAGCCAATCATCTAACTCTTTATATATTTGTTTTCTGCCTCTGTGCTCCTTATTCTTGTATATCAGTTTATGTGCAAGATGGTTAGGATTCGGTTTGTTGGGCACAGTTTCAATTTTTGGGCTCGACAGCATGCTAAAAAAGTAGGTATTGGAAATGATTTATGTTAGAAAGGAGTTTAATTAACATGAATTGTTGAAAGATGTTTGAGATGAGATCAGTTACTCCCTCTACTTTCCTCTATTAGTAAATATGACCATCCCCACTTTCTGGTTATCCATTGTGGTGGCAATGATATCAGGCATTTAACTGGAGTTTTAATGGTAATTGATATGAAGGAGACATTTTCCATCTCAAGGTTTATATTTCCGAACATACATTTTGTGTCATCAAATATTTGTCAGAGACAAAAGTGGAAGTGGTCTACTATAAATGCTGCTAAGTTTGAAAAGGCTCAAAGAAATGTGACTAACACCATGTCAGCATTCCTTTGTGATCCTAAAATGTCTTAGACTTTTCATCAAAATATAAAAAATTGCAATGCAGCACTGTATTATCCTGATGGTGTACATTTTTCTATCTATGGAAACCATATTATAATGTCGTACAAAAATACTTGGCTTGACAAATATATAAATGTGTTAATTGAAAGTAAACTAAGGCTCCATTAAGATCCACCCTGTATTAACTAATTTTATTTTGTCATATAATAATCTTTTTGAGGGAGGATTTCAGTAATACGGCAGTACTTTCTTGATAGTTTCGAGGAAGTACCACAGTACATCATAAACTTAAAAAAAAAACTAAATCTATAGAAATTATGTTTTTCTAACCCTACAGACTTTGCTCAACTGTTTCCTTTCTTTCTATGTATTACAAAAAGAGGTATAAGCTAAATTTCACCTTAAAACACAGAACAAAAAAAAGTATGGTCTAAACCGATGGCCTTCAAACTTTTTAATGCTGCACCCCCAGTAAAGAAATAAAATACATCGGGCCGCCTCATATTTTTCACAATTAATGTATTAAACTGGCAATGTTTAAATATGTCTCGACTTATTTAAACGTAAGGCATATTTAAACATTGCAGTTAAATTCTGTTACCATTTTTCCCAGCTAGAATATAAAAGAAGCTAGTGATGGCCCATTACAGAGTGGCTTACTGCCGCTCCATTTTTCCCCATCGCTTAAAACAAAGCACTGCTATCAGCATAATGCTTCTTTTGGTCAGAGCCTGGCGCCCCCCCCCCCCCTCTCCCCCCCCCCCCCCTGGAATTACTGTTTGGTGCCTGGTCTAAACGATATGGGTGTCTTTTTCTTTTTTTTATTCAGTCAAAGCTTTCATAACCAATATTATTGTTTCATCATTGCCATGTACCACAGTATGCCGTGAAGGTACTACGGTATACTGCGGCTGAATATATCACTAAGTTTTTTGCCTTAATTTCTTAAAAACAACTGAAAAAAATCACATCAAATAACAAAGGACCTTTACACTCCATAAGCTATATTCCTGCCAAGTTTCATGCAAATCTATGTTCGAGGCAGATGAGCTGCAGATCACACACTATGCATGGATCGCCATCTGGTGTTGGGCCCGGATGTTTGCACTTGTTTTTGTCTTGGAAAAGTCTTTAGAAGTCACGTGATGGGTGACTCCTCCTTTGGACGATCGTGCGCATGGGCATCGGCTCCATCTTCAGATTGTTTTTTTTACGCCATCGGGCTCGGATGTGTTTATCGCGCTTCAGTTCGGTGCCATTACCGATCCAACTTTCGACGCGCCATCCTCACCATTTCTCCGGTATTGTCTAGATCGCGATCCCTAGTGGTCGCGCATTTCTTCAATTTCGAAGTCCTCGATTCCGGTTGTCGTGAAAGCCTTCGAGCCTACTTAGGCCATTCCATCTGGCTCATGGAATGGAAAGGACTCCTTTTTAAGAAGTGTCCTCAATGTGGGTCGAAGTTCCCACACACAGACCTTCATGAGGTGTGTAACCTCTGCCTCTCACCAGAGCGCGAGGCCAAAGATTGTCCAGCTTGTGCCTCTTTCTGCTCCAAGAAGACCATCCGGGATCGTCGAGCCTGAAGAACTATGTCTCGCTTGTCGGCACCCATTCCAAATGACATCTTCCAGGAAGGCGTCTATGTACCAGAACAGGAGCAAATCGAAGAAGGCCCCATCAGCACCTCTGAAGCTGATGACTCCGACCTAGAGGACATCACTCCTGAGCAGTGGGTCTTGAGTAGTGACGTCGACCCCCGACCCCCTTCCCCCCGCACCCCAAAAGGCTTGTGTGGCACCTTCACCTTCGGGCCCAGGTGCACACCGAGACAATACTTCCCATGCCCCGCCTTCAGGCCCGGCAAAGAATTCCACAACGAAGCCTTCAGGCCACTAGGGCTAGAGTCAGCCTGTCGTCGGTGCCCATACTCAAGCCCCGGCACCGAAAAAGAGACCTTCCGCCATATCAGTGCCGACCTCTGCCTCCACATCCACCCTCTCGGCACCCAAAACTACCAGCACCGACCCTTCGACTCCGCAGAAGCAGTCGCAACCGAGCAAAAAGATGCTACCTAAGATTTCCCATTCGCAAGCTTCGGACCCGAAAAAAGCATCGGAACTGAAAAAACAACCGGTTCCACAAACTCCTGCAGAGACTAAAAAAGCTCATGCTTCAAAGACTAAGGAGCACAAGTCCACTCCAGAATCGGTGCCATGCAAGCCTTCGGAACCGAATAAATCCGCGCCGAGACATCAGCCTCCACCAGAAGAGCTTTTTAAACCAGATCCCTCCCAAAAAACTCTTCTAAAAGGCCCACGGACTGGCCAACTGACTCAGTTCTAAAAAGAGACCACTGGACAAGTCTCCACCTGCTCCACCACCTAAGAAAAGAGACATTGCGACATCGCCTCTCCCAGTGGACGATGATGACACCTCTGACACAGGAGAGGGGGCGGGCGATGAACCACTAGGGGACACTAGTCCACCTTATACCCCAGACCCCTGGGACGATTACAACACACCAGATGTCCCTAGCGTACCACAAGACAACATCTACCCCTCTAGACCTTCCCCTCCTGGAGATACCATAGGTTTCACCCAGCTCGTCCAGAGCTGCACAAAACCACGGAATTGCCTTACACACAGACCCTGTGGAAGAGGATTTCTTAATGGATACTTTTGCCACTTCACAAAAGTCCACTGCTGTCCTCCTTATGTTAAAAGTGGTCATCAAACATGCACCTGAGGTGTTCAAAGATCCTGTGAGGGCTAGGGTTATAAACCCCAAGATAGAGAAAAAAATATAAAGCTGCCCCAGCAGACCCTATTTACCTTAAAGGCCAGATACCATTGGACTCCTTATTTGTCTCCAATGTTAGAAAAAGGGCTAACTCGCAAACCTCAGGCGACACTCCACCTCCCGACAAGGAGTCGAAGCTCTTGGACGCCTCTGGTAAATGTACGGCGTCGCAAGCGGCTAATATATGGCGCATCACCAATACTCATGCCCTGTTAGCCAGATACAATAAAGCACACTATGATGAGTTAGAGTTCCTATTCCAACACCTCCCTGATAAATACAAAACGAAGGCCATCGACCTCGTACAGGAGGGTAAAATCATCACAAACACCTCCATTCGTCGAGCTGTAGACGTGCCAGACACCGCCTCCAGGGCCATCAACACAAGTGTCCTCCTGTGTAGGCATGCATGGCTACGCATTTCAGGGTTTAAACCGGAGGTCCAAACTTAAATTTTTAACCAACCATTTGACCAGGAGCATTTATTTGGGCCTGCCGTGGATTCATCTCTCAAAGATGAAAAAAGATACAGACACAGCTAAATCAATGGGAGCTTTGCAATCACAAGCTCCCAGACGTTCCTTTCGTCACTCCTCTCACAGGGGCACATCAAGAGGCTTCTCCTCTGACAATCCCTCCACGTCCTATAAAACTCCCACCCAGACCACATTCACCAGAGGCTATCCAAGAGGAGGCTACAGAGGTGGTAATAACAAGGGTAGAGGCAAGAACAATAATACCCGCTCCGCCTCCACCCCTACCCAGTGATTTTTCTCCACTCCCCCCAGACCATTCCACTCCGGTCGGGGAAAAATTACTACTTTTCCTACCTGTCTGGAACAACATCACCACAGACAGGTGGGTGAGACAAATCGTTCAATCAGGTTACTGTCTAGAACTCACTTCTACCCCCCAAACATACCACCCACACAAAACACCCAATGTCATCTGAACATTTATCGCTGCTAAAGCAGGAGGTAACCTCCCTCCTGCACAAACATGCGATAGAACCAGTCCCCCTGCAACAGCAAAACACAGGGGCTTACTCCCTGTACTTCCTCATTCTCAAGAAGGATGGCTCTCTAAGACCTATCCTAGACCTCAGACCCTTAAACCTGTACATACACTCAAACAATTTTCGCATGGTCACGCTTCAACAAGTCCTTCCTTTTCTCTCACAAGGCGATTTCCTTGCCACTCTAGATCTCAAGGACGCCTACTTTCATATTCCCATTCACATCTCTCACAGGAAATATCTCTGGTTTGTAGTGGACGGTCAGCACTACCAGTTCAAGGTCCTCACACTCGGAGTCACCACAGCACCCAGAGTATTCACCAAGTGTCTGGCGGTAGTTGCAGCTCACCTAAGGAGACAGCACATTCATGTCTTCCCATACTTAGACGACTGGCTCATTAAAACCCAACTCGTACCATCAGTGTGTACATCACACTGTCGCCACAATCCAACTACTCCATGACTTAGTGTTTTGTGAATGTGTGCGGTGTGGACCATGTAGCTGCTTTGCAGATGTCATCTAAGGGAATGTTCCCTAAAAGTGCTATTGAAGCCCCTATCTTTCGTGTTGAGTGGGCTTTAGGAGGAACCGATAAAGTAAGTTTTGCTTTGTAATAGCAAATTTGTATGCATTTAACAATCCCATCTAGCTATCCCAGACTTAGATATGGGGTTGCCTTAGTGTGGTGGTGAAAATGACACAAAAAGTGGTTTGGTCTTATGAAAAGGTTGTGTTCTTTCAATGAAATAGAGTAATGCTCTTTTAACATGTTAAAAGTTCCATTTTACATACACACATGCCCTTGGGGCATGTGTGTGTGCAAGATGTACTCATATGCATATTTCAGGGGTGCAACAGGGTGTCCTTTTGACACCCTGGCACCCTTGAAATTGCATGAGCAATTTGCGATTCTCTAATTGAGAATCGCAAATTGAGAATGTCTTCCCATTCATTCCTATGGGCCTCTAGGCCCATAGGAATTAATGGGGAGGTATTTCTTAATTGCGACTCGCAATTTGCGAGTCACAATTAAGGAATGTTTAGAAATCGCTATTTTTTAAGCGATTTTTACATGCATAGCCTTTTGCTACTCCTTATTAGCGAATCCTTATTTTTCGCTAATAAGGAATCGTAAATGGAATTGTTTATGCATGTGCCAGCAAATGCCTTAAAGAGATTGCGCGTTGAGGCAAATTACTCCGCTACATCTGAAGGAACACTATGTCTTAAATCTGTTCCCATTGCCATTCTCTCCAGAAATACATTGACTGCCGTATCAAATAGTCGCACATTAAGGCACTCTGTCTACTTGTTCCATTTTCCTAATATTCACACTCAATCCCTCTGTTTTTCGCCATCTGTTCCTCCTCATTGTCCATATCTCTCTGCTCGCTTTCCTCCCGTTCCTTACAGCAAATGCCTAATCCATACAGTGCAAATAACTGTTTTTAGGAATATGGAAAGAGATATTGTAACAGGATTGAAAAATTGGAGAAACTGACTTGGAAGAGAAAACATGTCTAGTTAGGCGCTAAAGGAGGGCTTGCCCACCAGAGACAATGATGCTGTTAAGAAAGAGAAATGAGATCGATAACAAATAACCTCTTGAGGAAACTTTTCACAGGAGTATTTATCTTGGTATCTCTTTGGATGTTTTTTAGCTGCTCCAAAAGGGCATTCTTCTGTTTTAAAGCCAGTAGTGGCCAAGATTTTTGCATATTTCTCTGTATTGAGATTTGGGAAGCCCACGCTACTTGAGTTATGGCTGATGGTTATAAAAATGTTTTCTAGTCTACATCTTTGCTCAAAGGTATTTTGTGTGGGCCAGTTTGCTCTGTCCGGTATGTCCTGAGGTGTTCCCTTTTCAACACTACGACGACACACCAGAATGCACATTTTTTTTTTATTTACTAAGTCAACAGATGCTCTAAATTCCCTTGAATGGTCTTCATCCCACACATGATGACCTTAAATTCATATAGGCTGTCAAGTTCTTGGACCGTTTCGACAGCGGTGAAATGTTTGGACTTGACCCCGAAGCCTTAATCCAATTCCTTTCTGATGAGGCTTACTCAGCCTTGCACAGCACTTAATGAAAAGGTGCACTTTTCTGTTGGTAGCAGGTTAACGTAGAGCTTCTTTCTTTAGCTAAAAGGAAACACACTGGCATAAGATATGCAGCTAAAACTGAAAATAGGAAGCCAAAGTTTCAGTAGAAGGTTGACCTTTCTTGGAATTGATGTATTGGCAAAATGATAAGGAAGAGGACTGTTCAGTAAGGGAGACCGGAAAGGGATAATCTAGGAACCTGCATAAAGTACCACCGTAGAGAGAGCATGCCTCTTTCATAAGACCATAAACACTGGACTTATTGGACTGTAACTTCTTCGAAGTGATTTCGATTTCTAGATCAAGACCGGAGGGGGGAAAAAAACATATGTTCATAGTAAATGCATGTCTTAAATGGTTGCAGCAACCAGCAGGTCTACTTCTTCTCCAGCCTGTAGCATGAAAGGTTGAAGTGGCATTTTCGTGAGTCCGTACTTTTTTTTTTTTTTTTAAACATGTCATTGCGGCCTCTTCCTCTCCACCATCTCACACTAACTTTTCACATTTGTCATTTGGGTTTGCCTATTGTCACTAACTACTAAGGTTGGACACTTTGTGGGCCTTATGCCCACTGAGGTCTGAGTGCACACATGGGAAATACCTTCTCCTGAGGCCAGGCTGTTGGAATTTGTTCCGTTGTCTTTGCTCAATGACTAACGAGGCCTTCTCCCATGTGCCCAGGTATGTTTCTAGTTAATAACCTATGTACTCCCAGCAAGCCTAGCAGCTATTGTAGACCAATGTGGCAACCTTGTGTGAAATGTGCCCTCCCCTTCTTCTTTTGTTCCCTTTTTTCACTTGTTAAGAATTACTGTGCACCAGTGATAAAATTCTGAATAAAAATAGTATACTTAATGAAACCTTTTTGAATGTTTTTTTATTTTTACAATGCTGTAGTCCTTTAGTGTTCACATGCTAAAGTACTAGAAATATATGTGTGTTACCAACAATAATCTGCTTTACTAATTTCTGCGACATTTGTGACCTTTATTTGCAGGGGTATTGAATACATTAGCCTTGCTTAAGTACTTGGTCATGCTGGTTTTAATATTTGTACAGGAGCACAAAAAAAAAACATAAGGGCAACAAGGCCGTTTTTGAAAACCGCCTTAGATGATAGTTTGCTTAACATGTGCCTTAAAAATTAAGGGGTGAAACATATAAAATGGCACCCATTTGGCGCCATAGTTAGATGTGCGTTACTTGAAATATATATTTATATATATTTTTTTCTACCTCGACCTTCAGATGAAACCAAACGTCCACCTAAGCCACCTACACTTGGAGACTTCTTTTCCGAAAGTAAAGAAACAAACGCTGGCAGGAAGAGAATTCATCCCAGAGAGCGAGGACCACCGAAGGGCTATAGGTTTGTTTTCTGCTTCTTTTTATTGTTAGTTTCTACAAAAGTTGTTTTATTCAGGGTCACAATGTTGGTGGCAGGTGGAGAGTTGTTGAAATTTTTTTTGTGTGACCATTAACATTGTTGGTGTTCCTTATTCATGCTTCTGGTGATCAAGTATAAATCCGGGATTTTCTTTAAAGAAATGGAGCCTGAACTCGTAGGCCCCGTTCACCTTCACACTAGGTCATAACATCCTCAAATGCAATGTTTTCAGTGTCTGTAAAACCCTGTAACGAGGAGGCACTCATAAATGCTGCCTCTGTTATTGAAAACAAAGGGCCTATTTCTTGTTCCAGCATTCCCAGAGACCTAATCTTGAGTAAGTACCCTTCATAGTGGTCTACACATTTTCTGCAGGTCCTTTCTCAGTAACGTAAAACACAGCCTCTCGTCTCTACCAAGAAATGTCAAACATTTCTCCTGTGCTGGGACTAAATTATATTAAGCCATAAACCAGACATTGGCACCCCTGAAGAAACCACCCTGTCTAATGAACCAATCCTTCCTTGACCTGTGTCATAATCAATATCATGCAGATAAGTTCTCTGTCGTTCGCATTATAATGCATCTAAACGCCCACGGGGTGTTGCAGCGCTATGCAAAATGTTTTCCAAGGTAATGGTGAACATTTGTCACTAAGCACACCATAGATAATGGGTACAGGATACAATATGTACATTAGTCATAGCAGAACATAACATGTAAATCAGTTATCAAGCTACAGAGGTGAGATGTGCAAGTCCTGTTACATGATAAGTATAGGAAGAGGGTGCTTGGTGTTCTTTGAACTTAAAGGCCTGTAGTGCTGGAGCAAATTTTTTTTAAAGTGGACCCTCGTCATGGGGCCACTGCAGCTTGCACCTGACATTGCTCCTGCCAGCGCTGCCAATGACGGTAATTGCTTACTCCTACAAGTGTGACAGTTCAGACTATTCCAGGCCACCAAAGATATAAGAATAGCTAGGGCGGCAGGTAATAGTCATTTTGTATGCATGTTGAATTAATCAACAACTGTTGTGCTAATCTCTAAATTAGACCAGCATTGCCACAATGTGGCACACTGTCGCATGCGGCGGTGTTGACAATTAAGTGCCAATAGCGAGTACCGGACACCACAGGTCCCAATTAAGCACTGCCCAACTCAGCATTTGATTAGGGGTTACTTATGTGAACACAAAGTGTTTTGAGAAGCTGTAGTGATTGGCCCTTTAGAACTCTGACTTTATCTGACTATTCCAGTTTCTGTTGAAGGTTTTTGAGGGAAATATGATAAAGGGCCTTGTACTTGATGCAGAGAATTTTGAAATTTGGCATATATTTTTTGCAAACCATTTTAGGGCATCAAGAACAGGAGGGCTGTCAAATGTTCTAGTGTTACTAATCAGCCTAGCTACAGAGTAAGGTAGATCTTTAATGGGGATGGGAAGGGTTTGACTTGGGTAGTCTGAACTGTGTATTCCCAAATGAAATTTGTAATAGGAGTGCCTAGATGCTAGATTCAAATTACCTTTTTAAGTCCAGCATGTTCTGGCTCTTCGAGATATACTGTAGTCACTCTATGGGCATACAGCCCGCCCATTGGCTTGTTATTCATTACTTGGACTGTCCTTGAAAATGCCCTGCTTGCTAGTGGGTAATTGTTCTTCTTTGTCCCTCCTTATGCTCATTTGTTTCCTCCTACGAAGCAGGGACTAATTACTGATATTGTTCCACTGTAGTCTTTATCTGTTTATTTTGTGCAATGTATTTTTGGTTAGTTTCCAGCTCGTGTTCCAAATACTCTTGTTTTTTTTCTGTCCACACTGCATCTGCCTGCTGCTCCCTTTGAAATAGCACAAAGGCACCGATAAATGGCAGAATGTTGTTGCGTTTCGCCATTGTTTTACCTACATTTTTTTTTTTTTATAACCAAGTTTATTAAAGATTTTTCGGCTCCTTTCCCAGAGTGACTGAAATAGGCCGGTTGCTCTAAATGGCATTTGTAGTTTGCAGGCTTTCATCGCTCTGAAAGCAATATGCAGACGTATAACTGCAGTGCATTTATCAAATACTTCTGCCTTGCAGATACGCTTTGTAGTACCAGTGCTTTCGCTTGTTAGACTCTTGTGTCTAATAATGGGCTTGGAACCCACCCATAGCTTACCATTCATTGGCATAATTATCGCTCTTCTTTGCGGTCTCCTCCATAGCTCTTTTTAGGTCTCGGCTGGCGTTGGCGCGCGCAGGCGCTCCTTGCCTGCGAGAGCTATAGTCAACACGTCCGTTTCGAGAAGGGGACTCGAGCCCCACCCCTCATTTCCATTGGGTAGCCTCAGCGTTTATGATAAACGCTGGCTTCCCATTGGAAAAGAGGGTTTTTATTTGCCTCCCTTTAGCATTTTGGTGGACTGTCTCGCCTGCTTCACTGCTGTGGTGAAGACATTTCTTATCAGCTTGTTTCTTTAACAAGCTGATAAGAAATGTCTTCACCACAGCCGTGAAGAAGCATGCACCAGGTGTCCTGCAGCCATGCTGGCTTCTCGCCTGGAGCATGAGCCAGCCAGCTCTCTCATTGGTCTGCAGCGCGGTCCTCCATTCACTTTCGGGACCGCGCTTGTTGCTATTTGCACCCCTCGCCTGGCTGGATTTGATTTCTCCCTGGGAGAGTTGCAGCCTCCACGCAGCCCTGTCATTGATGCGGAATGGTACACTCCTGCTGTCTGCCTCTCCTTTGGAAGTAGGTGGCGGATCCTGTTGTCTCTATTTACCCTCCAGCTTGCTTGAAGCTTGCGTCATGGCTACTCATTTCGAGGAATCTGCCTGACTTGGAGACCTTGGTTACCCGATTGGCGGTATAAGCATTAGTATTAAGGGGCGCCAGTGCCCCGGGGGCTTCAGGCCCCTCTCACTTCCAAGCGTTGTTGTGACAGGTCTCTGTCAGTACCGTAGTGACGGAAGGGCAGGCACCGTGTCAGGATGTGCTGGGGATTTTTTGGTCCGGGATGGGGTCGTTGTGGTGTGTGAGGCACAGGGCCAGATGAGAGTTACACCCGGCTGCATCTGTGGGGCGGAGTCACAAAGAGCAGTGACAGCCCGTTTGAGTGCTCCAGCTGCTGGTGGGTCCCTCCGAGCTCCCTCCGTGCACCCCTGCCCGGTGCATCCTCTCCCGCCGCAGTGAGCACATCCGCCCCACTCGGAGCAAACAGCACCATTACAAAAAGACCACTTTAAGAGAGCAGCTTCCACTGTTAAGTGTTACCATGGCGATGAGCAAGCTTTCCATGCTCTGAATGAAGATGAGGCAGGGTGCAAGCAACCTGCGGCTGCATGCCGCCACCAGAGGCTCCCCAGGAATGTGCCCCCAGAAGGACCGGCACAAATGTGTAAGTGGGCCATTGCTTTGCCATCTGTTTGCGGGTGTTTGCTTTTCGTTTTCAAATAAGTGGGTTGCTTTTGTGGATGATTTGTACCATGAGCCAACGATGCAATTATCATGGGAAGATGTGTCTTGACACTGGACAGAGCGTTTGACGTAATGCTTGATTTTTTTTTTTTGTGACATTTTTGGAGCAATGTCTTCATGAATGTTTTATTGTGCATTTACAAGTGCTCTGAATCCACAAAAAGGTCCTCGAGGCGCTTTAAAGCTAATAACATAGATCAGTGAGACAAGCGGTCACTGATTAGATCTATGGTTCACCTGTAGGTCACCAGGTTCAAAGAAGGGCGGGGTGACTTATCTTTGATTTTTTCCCGAGAGTGATACCTTACGTAGCAGTGAGTTGGGTGTTTGTAAACGTTGTTATTAAGCGCTACGACCCGGCAGCACAGAGATGGCAAGCACTATATGAATAAACAGTGCATCGTTCGAGTACAAGCCTCGACGAGAAATGCACGATTGTGTATGATTACAATGACATGATGTCAAATGGACTTTTGCGTACTTACTAGTGTTCCGGAGAATGATACTGCCGCCGCTGTATTTTTAAAATATGTTTTTGGTATGCTTATGTTGTTAGGTAGTGATTGGAAGTAGTTTAAATGTGTTAAATAATAAATAAATAGCGTTTTCATATTTTGGTGAAGGAAGAGATGTGCAATAGCATCCAAAGAAGCACGTTTTTTGTTTATTTTTTATTATCTAAACGTATAAACGCGTTGTTTCCTATTTTTGAAATTAATCTTTGCATTGACCCAAGTCTGTGCAGGCTTCAATGTGACTCATCGTGTGTGTTGTCATCAAGTGCTCTGAGCTCCATTCATTAATTCATTCACCCATCCATCCCTCCGTCCGTCGGTCCATCCACTTCTAACTCCTTCTCCAACCCACTCCATCTGCCCATTTTATGTGGCGTTTGTTACTTTTATAGCCATAGCGCCCCACGCCACAGTAATTTCCCCTCAAAGCTCTGGATGGATGGAGTGGCGAGTAGTAGATCAGACGGGGCGTAATGTAGGGCCTGATACCTCTTGGGTGGTGGAGGTATTTAGTCTAATGCCCAACTATAGCAGATGTTAGATTATGCAGGGTGGGTTGGGGCATCAGTTTGCGTGAAGCCACTATGAACAGAGACCAGTAGAGGGCAAGGGAAGAGGACCTTTTCCCTTCCATTTCCTTTTTCTTTTGCTTGCCCCCTGTCTATTCCCTTCCGTGTCCTTCACTTCTGTGTCATTCGTTTTCCTTTCTTGTCCTTTGTTGTCCTTCTTTCTCTATTATATATAGTGCAGGTTGCATTATTAGTTTCCACATCAATGTTTAAGTTGCCATTACCATTGTGAATAATTTCGATTTCTCCAAATAGCTAGCCAGTCTGGCACTATTACTAGTAAGCACTTTCCAATCTGTAGCCCTCCTCCCTCATCTCATCTTTATTCTCTCTTCTGTGTGATGGGCTGTCGTGTGTGCACCTGACTGGGAGTGGTTTATCTAGTTTGTATGGCTGCTTGGGTCGGGTGCTGGTGGTGCAGCGAGGAAGGAGTGGGAAGGCGGCCACTGAGAGCCCCGCTCCTGCTCCACAGGGAGGCTGAGCAGCTGGTAAACAGCTTGTCTCTGCTCTCCAGCAGCAGGGAGCGCTCAGCACCCGCATTGCCAATCGGACAATGACTGACCCTCGATAGGCAGGACCGGGTCAACATGCTGTAGGGTACCGGAAGTGGATCTGAGATTATCTGACGCAGTCCTGTAGAGGCGCTCAGTGCACATCTCTGCGGCAGTCCTCGCCCACGGCTGCAGCAGACGGATGCCACGACAGGACGAGGCTTCACTCTGGCAAAACTGTCTACCCGACAACCATCTCTCTAGTGAGAAACACGCACTGCTGTATGCACCAGTTGTTTCATAGCCAAAGACCTCAGCGAGATTCCTAGAATATATCTGAGATGAATGAGAAGACACAGCTGACTGCCCACTGAGCTACCAGGAAGAGTTATCCTCTGATGCAGGCCTTTTGGGGGGTTTGCACCACACCTGAAAGCCACGGCCCAGTAAACATTTCCTTCACGCAGCATGGAGCGATACCGGGCCAGTCTCACAGTTGCTCAGAATGTTTACTGTTCAAATAATGAATGGAGTGCCATGGGGTTCGTCATGGGGACATCGAGGTCTTTCCTTGTAGACCCTTTTACACTCCTTTGTAGGTCTTGCCTTCCAGACAGCGCAATATGTCTCTTTGCGATAAGATTGAGGCCTCAGTTACGAGTCTGGTGGTCCAGGCACCCAATTGCCAAAGTCAAAATCTCTCCCAGTGGCAAGAACTATTGGCTTTGCCAATACTGGTTTGTTTGATGTTGCACAGCAACTTTAGTGGACATCTAATGCGGTCATGTTGACATCTTGTGATTAGCGAAGTGGGAAGCTGGGGGATTTAGCTGGAGAAACAATCTTGAAGAAAACATGTGGGAAAAGGTCCTGTTGTTTTTGAGTCCATTGATAATTCAAGAGATGGTGCCTGTGAGCTGCTGGGAGAGAGAAAGTGAAACTATGTAATATTGTATTAAAGCTTAATCTGTGACCTCCATGAGCCAATATTTAGTAGGCACGAGGTGTGTCTAAACATTCTCTGCTATCAGTCTTAAAGTAAAGCAGAGTTTTGCCAGTGTAATGCTGGAAGTGGATGTGTGATTTTGAAAAGATTTCACAAAATGCTTCTACGTAAAGCATGAAAAGTAGACTGGCCCGAGGTGCTCCAAAAGGCACACCTGTGGAAGTGAATAATGATTTACTTAATATAATTGTTTGGGTGATGTTCTGAACATTCAAATTGATGCCACTTGCATGTTACCAAATCATTCCTTGTCTCAATACCAGTGTGAAACTCCAAGCAGCAACGACCACACAGAGGCAACTTAAACACTTCTTTCCTTTCCAAAAAGTTTAATTAAAAGTGTAAGCAAATCTGTACAGTTTGATATGCATTATTTAAATTCAGTCTGGTCCTCTTGTTGCCTTTGTGTAACACTTTCCTAAAACAATAAATCTCCTTCATTTAGACGTTTCTGTAAACACCCAGCACTTCAGTTCTCTTACATGTTTTACCATCCTCAAACCTTTCTTTGTTTTCTTCCCTGAAGTACTGTTGGCCATAAACCCTGGAACACGTTGCTGATGTTTCTTGTTTTCCCCTTTTTTTGCCAGTGTCAGTTCTTCCACAAAAAGTATTCCCTTTACTTCTAGTCCTCTGAATAAAGCACTAAGAGTTATTTTGAATCTTTAACGATATTTTATCACTTGAAAGTGCTGCATTTGCTTTATCCAAAAAACAAACCTCTTTCTAAATCCACTGATGTAACCCTCCTCCATCCATTGGCCTCTTACAGGGCTATGGTTTTTCTTTTTATGCCAAGCGAAAGACCTTCATCACATGACTCAAAAACGTTTAACAACTGGTCCGGATGATTTTTCAATCTTTGATTAAGCCATTGGGGTTCCTCTCTTGTGTTGTAGCTCAGAAAGCCAATAAGGTCAGGATAAATCATGAGTTGGATGCAAAGTGGACCACTGGCTTTACCCATCACAACCTAACGTTTTGGTATTTTCCTAATAGGTCAATATTCTACATAATCGTTCTCATGTTGTGTAGGAAAACGTGCTGACAATAAGTGATGGTGTATTGACAAAGGGTCAAACATTTAATTCTACAAAATAGTCTATAAATGTTCAGCATTTTCAGTTTAATCTACCACTTCTAAAAGCACTATTTTGGGCTTAATATTTGGTTTGTCCAAACTTGAATGTGTATCAAATTCCTAGGAGTAACTTACCTGAACCTTCCTGATGACTCTACAAATGACAGTAGCGTGAACCTGCTTAGGTTCTACCTAAAATGGATTTCATTTTCTTTGTATATCGCCGTCTTTATAAGTCTCAGTAAGATGAAAAACTTAAATGATAACGGAACTAAAGCTGTTGTACTTAACCTTCTACTAATCATCCTTTTTTTACTTTAGTATGCATCTTCTCCATGCTTTTCTTACCCTTCCTTGTGTCATCCTGCTCTTCCACTCCACCTATGTCCCAAGCTGACCAAAACATTGTGTCATCCTTACTCTCTTGGGGGCTTGCAGTTCGTATGTATTGGCCTTGAAAGCATAAGAGTAACTTCTCTAATGCAGCCTCCAAATTATCACCGATTTCTCCCACCTATCTTTTTTTTCACTGAAGTTTTAAGTCTATCATCAGTACACATGTAAATTGTTTAGCTCATCACTGACTTGCTTCGTCCTAACTTCTTTATTATCATCCATATCTGTGTCCCTACTTTGTCAAATGTATCGGAAGCCTTGTACCATAGCAACACCCATGTAACTCAACTGTCCATGCATTTTGATATCCCTACCCACCTGAAATATTTACTACTACCGAAGGTTCTACATTGGGTGTCCACAACAAGCAATTTATAAAACCTTTGCTTCTGCGAGTTGCAGGTCTCCCTCATCCCTGGAACTCTAGTCTAACAAATTAGGTAGTTTTGTAAAGAGTCCTCTAAGAAACCCCAGCTTTATTTTAGCCAAACATTTCTGATAATGACACTAATTTCAAAATGCCATTTTTGTAAGCTAAAAAAAGCACCAAAGAAGGGCTACAGTCAATATAACATTTGTCCTCTCCTTCATTATGCGTCTATTAACCATGCAGTTGAGTTGATGTTTTCAATAATGTGTCCTTGCTAAAAAGTGTTAACAAAAATGAAAATTTTAGAATGAAACTTATTTTTTTTTGTCTTCAGCATGCATGACAATCGTTGGGAGGAGAAGGAGGCGGAAGTGGGATTGGTTTCCACGGAGGAGAAGGAATGTAATGTTGAGAAGCCGGTATGTTTAATTTAAGTTTCTCTCTCAGTGAAGAGAAGAAAAATCAGTTGTCAGTCTCGTTTTGCCTTGTCATGTGCATATGTCCAGGTTTTTTTTATTCCTCTTCTGCGATTTATTAAGAAAACTAATAGCCACGACTTGATTTATGTCACAGGTTTTTACCTGCACATCCTAGGAAGCACAACACTAATTAGCTGCAAGAGATCGAATACAAAGCGTTTTACATTTACCCAAAAACAAAAGGAGGGTTAAAAATCCTAGTGATCACAGCAGCCACTATTGTTGAAGTAATATTGTCTGGCTGTAGAAACTGTTAATGCTCTGTATTTCTTTGTAGACCTTTGTGAAGGTAACAACATTAGTTTTTTTTCTTCAGATTCTCACTACATGCTTCCTTTTATCAGTTAATTGCCTTTTTGCAGCTTGTGCTTGTGTTCTCCCCGGTTGTATTCAACACCGACCTCAATCGTATCCACACCAGATGTGGGACCCAATATTGAATCCCTAAATCAAAGGCTCTGTCCGTAGTTGGAAACGTTTTTCTAACCCTCCAGGATCAGTAGGATTTAGACTTGAAAAAATGTAATGGATGTTGAAAGTTAAAAGAAATATATATATTATTGTAAAGGACCGAAAATTAATCTAATCAGTGGATTTTGCAGTTGATTCGATTATCCATTAACTGTGGAGAATGATGTGCTGGCATGAAAAGTCGAGTAGATTTAATAATGCAGTGTAGTTTACTGTTCTGTTAGGGAGTTTGAACTTGGAAAAGCTGAGTTGCCTGATGTGAGTGAAGTTAGAATGAGAGGAAAAGAGGGATCTTGTAGTACAGATTATTTGTTTGCTTTAAACAAAGGAATGACAAAGGCTCGTAGAGTCTTTCTTCCTTACTATTCATCAAATTACAATTTCACCACTTTTAGATTAAGGAGAGCGTTAAATGAATGTTTGGTTATTTTATGTTTAGGGATTTTATAATGGAACATTGTGGGTTTTGTGGTTCTGTTAGAATAGCTAGGTATTTTTGAATACGTTAATTGAGGGAATGATCAAGTCGTCAGCTTTATAAAATGTGTTTTGATGGCTATTCCCTCACATTTAGAAATTGCCAGGCACCAGACTGGATCAGGATTTTTTGCAACAGTGTTCCCTGCATGCTGATCGGTGGCACTGTTTCGATCCGTGATGACTTTGTACTGCCCAGAAGTGACAGAGCAGACCAACTTTGCTTGTTAACAAAAGATCCTTTATTTGTGTTTTCTTTGACACCGATCTAGAGCTCCACTCCCTACTTCATCAATTTTCCGATAAAGCCATATTTGTTTCTAGACAATTTGCTGGGAAAGATGTCCCCTACATAGACATCTGGATTTAAACCTTGCCACGTCTGCTGAAAGTAGATGACCATCACAGAGCCAAACAACATGAGGTTCTTGGGCCCTGCTTACCACTACAAGTTGTGTGATAAGTACGCCCTCAGGCACCATGGCTATCAGGGAGCAGTTGGATGACATTTTGTCACTGAGCATAACAAGAGGTAACTATCTAAACATATCTCGCTCTGAATCACCAGGCCATTCTCCATCATGGCCATGAGGTCAATCCAGTGCAAAGTCAAGTTCCCACTGAAAGTTTTCAAATAAGTCAAAGCCATTTGCGCAAGAAAGCCTAGCAAGAGTCAACCCCATTCTACTACTCAAAGTTTGGAGAGAAGTTGTTGGGGCGACACTCAAAGGGTCCAGCATCATCTGATTCTGAGCCGGTTCAGCAATTAGTCTGAGCGTGCCTTGAATTTTTTTGGCGTAATAGACACAGCAGCCTTCAAGGGGGCCATAATGCAAAATTTCCAGACACTACTTGCTACCTCTGAAGCACCTTTGGGCCTCATGAAGCTGCAAGGGCTTCCGGTTGGAATTTCACTGATGGGTCCTCCCTTAATGCCGACTATTCCCTTAGGACCCATTCCCTGACCTTCAAGGACTCTGGTCGATACTTCCACTTCACCCACGAGGTCCATGCCAGTCCCAATATGGACTCTGCCAGTACCAGAAACACATCTGAAACTGAGGTCTGCCCGGACTGGCATGGTCTTGTGCCAGGCCTCTGTCACATGATAAAATCACCAAGGTGCAATTAGTAGGTATTCAACCAGACCTTCTTATCCCTTTTCTTCCTCTACACTAATGCTTTCAGAGGCAAGAGTCCTTATTCTATTCTCTAGGACTTACCTAAAGCCCATGATGCGAGGATGTGGATAATTTCCACCCATCCCCCGCCCATATTACACTGATGAAAGGTTGTACTTGGACTTAGAAAATGCCAGTTGGCTAGATACATCCCCAAAGACAAAGCTGTAATCTCCACCTAGCCACTACCATGTCTGTCAATGGAAGGAAGTGCCTCTTTTGCTTTAGTGGTGCGAATGGCAGCAAAGATGCTGGATTAGCATAGCGTACTATAGAACCCAAAACACCAGATGTCTGAAAGCCTACTGGTGCAGGTCTACAAGTGAAGTCAATACAAATGTTTTTCCTTGAAACCCCCACTTAGGGAGTCAACATGTATTGATGCCTTTGGCTAGAGAAGTTTCTCCTCAACAAGTCTAGCCTTACGTTCTTTGTAAGCAGTTTGTCTTCTGGGCAGTTTAACCCACACAGAATGGGACATAGCTAGTTATATCATGTCGGCCATCCCTCTGAGCTTTTGGACTTCAGTAGCCCAAACTACACAGGACAGACAGGATGCAGCAAAATATGTCTTGGATGCTGGACAGGTCACCACCAACTTCATAGGCTGCGCTATTGGCACCAGTGTTGTGCTGAGACACACCTGGATGCGATTAACCAGGTTTTCAAGCACCCCTGATGGAGATGCCCTTTAATGAAAAGGCAAATTTGGCACTCAAGTGAGTCTCGATCCTTTAGGTTATGGTCCACAACTAGACAATTAAACCAGCAATACTGGAAGCACAAGGGCTATACCAGAGGTTTTAACCTACCAGCGTTCCAAACTGGTGCAAAAACCAACCCAGCCCTTTCAGGGCAGTGAACATAGTGCCCGCTGACACCGCACGCAAGAGCAGCAATCCACCAGCTCTTTCTCCCCTGGCGCAGCTTCCCCCTCCCCCCTTCTGCTTCTAAAATTGATCTTCCAGGCCTCAACCAGTTTATTTGGCATTTATACCCCTGCTGGAAATCCATCACCTCAGACTGATGGATTTTAGAAATTAATTTAAAGGGCTATGTCCTGCCTTGATTGTATCTCCTCCTCCTATTCCCACCACACGAGAACAATTTTCAGCTGACCATTGCTCTATTCTAATGCAAGAAGTCGTCAACCTCTTGCTGGTAAGCATTCCATTGAGTGAGTGCCTGATTTGGAGGGGGGCAACGGGTGCTAGCTGTGCTACTTTCTCATACTGAATTAGGAATGGGGCCTCAATCCTATACTGCACCTCCAGCTGTTGAATGCCTTTCTGAAAAAATGACCAATTCAAATGCTTGGACTTGCTCAAATCTTCTCTACTCTGGATCGGGGGACTGGATGGTATTCCTGGACTTGCAGGAGACCTATTTTTCACATACCTGTCCTATAGTTCCTCAGAAGTTACCTGCGATTTCACAATGGGGTTGGAACACTTCTAATTTACCGTGCTGTCCTTCGACCTCTCTGTGTTTAAGAAAGTGATGGCGGTGGTTGTGACACATCTTTAGAAGTTGGTGATTCGCTTATTCCTGTACCTTGATGACTGACTGCTCAAGACAGGCTCTCCGCTGTCGGCCACAGACCACCTTCTGATAAGGGTCAAGATCTTGATTTCTCTGGGGCCTCCGTCAACAAGCCAAAGTCCCACCTGAGCCCTGCAAATCGAATTTCCTCCTAAAGGACTATCGCAAAAAAGTACCATTCAAGGTCTTTTCACCTTTACAGCGAGTTCAGGAAAATAATGATAAGATTATGGCTTGGTCCTGTGTCTCAATGGTGATGATATTTACGCTTCTTAGGCTTCTGGTCTCGTGCATCATCCAAGTCCTGCATGCGAGATTGCAAATGTGGTCCCTACAATGGAACATAAAATTTCAATGGGCCAAGCACCAGGGCTGCCTTTCTAGTTTCTGTTGAGCTCTCAGATGCCCCAGGACCTAATTTGAGCACAGATATGCTTGAACCTGGCAATCAGCAGCTCACTCTCCCTTCCAAATCCAGATGTCATAGTGGTGACAGATGCAGTGTTACTGGGTTGGCAAGGTTACTTAAAAAAGGTGAAGATCAGAGGCCCGGGTTGACGGCAGAGAACCAGCTCGGCATCAACCTTTTTTGAGCTTTGGGCAGTCCACCTCACCCTGAAAACCTTTCTATTGACCATGAAGGGAAGACTGGTACAAGTACTCCTGGATAACACAACAACTGCATAGTACTGCAGCAAGCAGTGTGAGGGGCCCGGGTCTTGTGCCAGGAGAATTTACACCTCTGTAAGTCGCAGGACCAGAAGATCTTTCTGGTAGCTAACCTCCTAGTGTGATCTGTTAGTGCCAAAGCAAATGAGCTGAGCAGACAGTGACTGATGGACCACAAGTGATATTGCCATTCCAAGGTTACTATCAACATCTCCAATAAATAGGGCACACCCAGGCTAAATCTGTTCACCGCTGCCAAACTTGCAGTGTTACCTCTTCTCCATACTGGAGTTACCTATAGTAAAGTAATTAGGAGACCCGTTCAGTCTACGATGAGACCTAACCTTTTTTTTTTTTCTCTAGTAGCTCTTTGTTGTTTTTATTACAACAATGCAATTGAATACAAAAGAACACAAGGGCCCCACTAACACGCTGGTCTTTGTCAGAGTCACATATACCACTCAGTGCGCACAGTAGTAGTCTACCGGTAGTCATTTGCAAAAGTGTACTATTGCACAGCATCAAAAAAGTGGCTGCAAGCATGCAGTAACAAGACATTTAGCAGGACAAACATTCCCAACCCATAAATAATTTTGGCAGACCGCTGCGTTGTCAATGGCATCCGTATCTAGGGGAGGAAGCAGAATTGGTTGGTCCCTGTGAGAGTCAAGTTGCAGTCCCAGAAAGGAGCTATATCAAAGCAACAGCAACTGGAAAAAGAGAAGATGGTCCGTGTCTGTGAGATTGATGGCACCCTCCTGAGGCACCAGTTGCAAGTGTAACAGTTAATCATGTAGCAGGTGGTGAGGGAGGAGGCAGCTGACCATCTAATCATGCAGTGTAGTGTCGGGGGGCGGGGGATGTTTACTGTGGGGGGTAGGGTACCACTTGTGCCCACCTCATCGTACATAAAGTAGGGAGACAGCGGGGGTAGATAATTCCATTTGGCCTGAGGGCTGGGGATTAGGAAACCTGTTGACACGCCCACCACACCCACCACCCCACAGCAATCGTTGAAGGGTAAACCACAGTCACCTCATGGAGGTCTTTCATCTGTTTTGGCCAACACGTCAACGATCTATGTTTCTCCAGTATTAGGGTGTCTTTCATAGATTCACATGCTTGAATATTCCCCGTCGTCGGAGTGGGAGTCCCCACTCCGACGACGGGGAATATTCAAGCATGTGAATCTATGAAAGACACCAATACTGGAGAACCACCTGTTTACAGGTAAGTAACAATTGTTCATCCCAGGCATCCAGTGATGGCCTTCCTCCCTGCGTCAATGGCAATGACTTCCATGTTGCTATTTCAGGTGAGGCCCATTTAAGAAGATCCTTCAGCCAGATTAGCAGCAACGGCCAATTTCCAAGACCTGGCTATGCAGTGCTTTAAATGACAACTGTCCGATCTAGGAATATAACCACATACTTATTCTTACCTGTTCGGGCAGTCAACCCAAGCAAACAGTGAAGCAGTTCACACTGCAATGGGCTGCCCATAATCACGGCCAAAGCCTGAAAGGTCTCACCCCAGAAGCAGGCAATCACCAGGCAGTCCCAGACCATGTGGTAAAAATCCGCTTCTGGGCAGAGGCAGCGAGGGTACTCAGGGGAAACGTGGGAAGATATGGTGGAGGTGTATCGTGGGTCTCGTGGACATAATTAAATTGAGTGTATTTCAGACGTGAGTTCCTGGGGACACCCCTCATTGCTCTGAAACTTGTGTCCACTGCTTGTCCGTCAACTCCTAGCCCGTAGACTGAGCCCAGCTGTCCCTTTAAAACTGGAATGTGTATACCTGCAGCTCTATCAGTCCGCTGTAAAGCAGTGTAAGTGCAGGGCTACCGGAGCCACTCCCTAACAGTCTCTGTAATGCCGAGGACGTAGGTGGTTCAGCACGGTCTGGTCTCCTCGCAGTCCCAAGGGCTCCTACCAAGGCTTGTAATAAGGTCAGAAATTGATCCTCATGGATCTGGTATCTCACCTGGAGAGCTTGGAAGGGCCTTAGAAGTTTTTGTTAATATAGTTCTGTAGTAGGGGATCTCTGTGTATAGTCATAATCTATGAATAGTCCCGCCCATGTGCGGGGACCCCGGAGCAATCAAAATATCTCTTAAAGCTGTCCTGCATTTGCAAACCTGCAAAGACACTTAAGAGACAGACAAAATAATACAGCCTAATTACAACAAGGCTGCACTGGCCAGCACTTCCTCTGAAGTGAACACAAAAAGCCAAAATAAAGTTTAAATGTCATTTTTTATTCACATCTGACATCCTCCTTTATTATCACACACTCCCTTCACCAAAATCCCTTTAAACAATAGAGAGGAAGGGGTGGGCAGACAAGCCCTATAGGCTGTCATTATGTGTCTGCTAAAGGGATACCGTGCCTTTAAGAAACTCTCCAGAGACCCCCGGTATCCCAGGATGCACAGCCAACACAAGTTACTTTAAGTTCTTTTTTCCGGCTCCTGCTAGCAGGACCCTGGAGCTTGAGCTCTACCCTTTTGGGTGGTTTATTTGATAAATTTGGATTTTTTTGAATAAATAGTGTTTTCATTCGACGTCTAGAGCCTTTGTCTACTACTGCCTGCAATCTGGAGCAGTTTTGGCCCACTCTTAGCATGGCTTTGTTCGATAAATGCCCTGAGTGTGGGAGGAAAAAGGCCAAGACGGACCCACATGATGTTTGTATCCTCTGCTTGTCGTCCTCACATGTCCCAGCTACATGTGCCATCTGTAAAACCTTTTCGAAGAGGACCCTGAGGGACAGGGAGAAGATTCGTCTTCAGGGTCAGGAGCAGCAGAGGACCGGTGGGACTTCGGGGCATGGAGGGTCTCATTCTCCCTCCTCCGCCCATGCTTCAGCCTCTGGAGGGACCTCCGGACAGAGCAGGGAGCAGAAACGGCGCCTACCGGCTGGTAGGTCGCGTTCGGCGTCTAAGGCGACTACGTCGACGGCGAGAGAGAAGGCACCGGTATGTTCGCAGTCGATCCAGGGCTCTGGGTCGCGGCAGCCTCGGCGTTCGACGTCGAGAGAGGGGCCGGCGAGACCCGGGACCGGGTCGCCGTCGCTGACGTCGACACCCCATCGACGTCGTACTGAGCCCCGTGGCGGACTGCACTCACCGCCTTCGCCGTCGACCCATGGCTCGACGCTGACTGAGTCGACGCCGAGATCCCGGCGCCCGCCGTCCAGGCGGAGAAGATCGCCGTCGAGGCACCGGAAGTCTCCGTCGAGGCACCGGAAGTCTCCGTCGAGGCACCGGAAGTCTCCGTCGAGGCACCGGAAGTCTCCGTCGAGGCACCGGAAGTCTCCGTCGAGGCACCGGAAGTCTCCGTCGAGGCACCGGAAGTAGACGTCGAGGCACGAGAAGTCGACGTCGAGGTGCCGCAGGTCGCCGTCGAGGCACCAGAGGTCGACGTCGAGGCACCAGAGGTCGACGTCGAGGCACCAGAGATCGACGTCGAGGCACCAGAGATCGACGTCGAGGCACCAGAGATCGACGTCGAGGCACCAGAGATCGACGTCGAGGCAGAGGTCGACGCGGCGGCGACTAAGGTCGAGGAAGCATTGTTCGACGTCGAGAAGACGTGGTTCGACGTCGAGGGGGCGCTCGACTTCGAGGCGGCGTTCGACGTCGAGGGGGCGATGACCGGCAAAGAGACGCCGGACGAGGTCGACGTACAGTTCAACGTCAAGGACATCGGGGAACACGTCCTCAGTAATTACGATCTCCAGTCGGGGATCGGGGAGACGAGGACGTTCCCGGTCGGTGGCTTCAACACGCAGGCCCTCCAAGAAGAGACGGATGGCCGAGAGCCCGGCCAGTGATGGTGTGGGCTCTCCGGCAAGGAGTGATGGGGCGTCGGAACATCAGTCCCCGCTGCGTCCTCAGCGGCCGCCGCTGCCTCCTGCGCCTGATCTTCCGCCGGCTCCTCTACCGGCGCCTGCTCTGCCTCCGCCTCCTCCTCCTCCTCCTCCCCCTCCTCCGCTGCCTCTGCCCGCGCCCTGCTTCTCCACCGCAGCCACCGCCTCTGCCCCCGAGGGCTCCCCGCAGGCAGAGATCGCGCTCTCGTCCTCGCAGGCGATCACGGAGTAGGCGCAGATCTTCCACTCGCTCTGGACATGGACGATGGAGATACCGGTCTCGTTCCAGAGGCTCGAGGGGCACGGACTCTTCTGGGGCTGGACGGTTTTCTCCCTCACTGTCGGAGACGCCTCCTACCCGCGTCTCGCCAGTGGATGACATTGCCACTTTCCAGGAGGTGCTGATGAGGGGGGCGGCGAAGTTGGGAATATCAGTAACAACCCCTATTCCCACCACCTCTGTGATCTTTGAGACTGCATAAGGCTCACCTGTCGCGCCCCCTCCTCCCGTTGGTTCCGGGGTTGGAGGAGCCTGCAATGGAGGTGTTCTTGACGCCGGCTGTGGTGATACCGGCGCCCTCGAGACTGCTGAAAAAGTACAGGGCCCCGGACTCGGACCCGGCGTTCCTCAAGGTGGATCCTCCCCCGGACTCTGTCATTGTGTCGGCGGCGCGTAAGCAACACTCTACGACGCCTTCGTCCACGGCCCCTCCGGATAAGGAGAGTCGTAAGATGGACTCATTGGGGAGGAGGATGTGCTCCACGTCGGCCACTACGATGAAGGCCGCTAGCGCCTCCGCTCTGTTGGGTCGCTATGACAGGTCTCTTTGGGACTCCCTGCAACAGTTCGCTGCCTCCCTGCCTAGGGAGAAGAGGGAGGACTTTCAGGAGGTGCTGAACGAGGGCATGATGGTCTCTAACCAGATCATCAGTGCGGCGGGGGATATATCGTTGCTGGCGGCCCATGGGTACTGCCACGGCATACACATGGAGGCGGCATTCCTGGCTGCGGCTGACGCCGCTCAAGCCTGAAGCGCAGCAGAAGATCGCCAATTTGCCGTTCTCCGGCACGACGCTGTTCGGGTCTCATGCGGATGACGAGATGGCCCGCATGAAGGCCGAGGCGGAAACCCTGAAGGCAGTGGGGCTGGAGAGGCCCAGGGAGCAGAGGAGGTCCTTCCGCCCCTCGGGCAGGCGCTATTCCAAGCAAAGGGGTCAAGGGCGTCAGTTGGGTCACCAGCTACAGCCACAGCAACAACAGTTCCCGAGGCAGTCCTTTCAGAAGCGCCAGAGGGGCAGAGGACAGCATCAATCCTCGTCGGGGAACAAAGGCCCGGCCGGGTCGAAGCCCTGAAGGGTCACTTCCCCCTCATCCGTTACCCGCTCCGGTGGGGGGGAAGTATTCAACACTACCTGGCAGAGTGGAGGACAATAACTCAGGACAAGTGGGTGCTGAATATTGTTTGCAATGGATACAGTCTTCGTTTCACCAGCCTGCCTCCACAGATTCCACCGGTGCGCTCTCCCTACATGGTGCGGGAGCTCCAGCGGGAGGCGGACGTTCTGTTGGCAAAGAAGGCCATAGAAGCTGTTCCTTTGAGGCAAAAAGGGAAAGGTCTTTACTCCAGGTTCTTTCTCGTCAGAAAAAAGGACAAAAACGAGTTCAGGCCTATTCTGGATCTGCGTCAAGCAAACAAGTGGATCCGCAGAGAAAAGTTCCGTATGTTGTCCCTGCATCAGATTTACCCTCAGTTGCATCGAGGAGATTGGCTGTGCGCCATAGATCTGCAGGACGCTTACTTTCATGTGCCGATCGCACCAAAGCATCGCAAGTTCCTGAGGTTTCTGGTAGGCAACAACCATTACCAGTATACAGTACTTCCGTTTGGTCTGAAGTCTGCCCCACGGACGTTCTCCAAGTGCATGGCAGTGGTGGCGGCACACTTGCGGAAAACCAAAGTGTTTGTGTATCCATACCTGGACGATTGGCTGATCAAAGCTTCCACGTACCAGGAAGCCCAGTGTCACTTCAACAGGACAGCTGCCTTGCTTCATCGTCTGGGGCTGCACATCAACATGTCAAAGTCAGTGCCGGTTCCTGTGCAGTGTCTCCAGTACTTGGGGGCCTCAGTCAATACCTTGAACGCAAGCGTGTGTCCTTCGGAGGAGAGACGCTTTTCGATCCGTGGGAAGGCCCTGCACCTCCTCTCAGCCCACTCTCCTACAGTGAGGACGGTGTCTTCCTTACTGGGGTCGATGGCTTCCTGCATCTTTCTCACCCCCAATGCACGTCTGCATATGAGGCCTCTGCAGGAATGTCTGGAGGATCAATGGGACCAGAGGCGGGGGCGTTGGGAGGACAAGATTCATCTGTCCCAACACGCTCTCCAATCTCTGAAATGGTGGTGCTCCTCAGAGAATGTTTGCAAGGGGACTCCTTTCCACAAGGATATTCCGGTCCAGACCATAGTGACCGATGCGTCTCTCCAGGGCTGGGGAGCGCATTCGGGCCCTCTTCAGATTCAAGGGATATGGTCGCAGACGGAGATGACTTACCACATCAACTTTTTGGAACTCAGAGCAGTACACTTGGCCCTGAAGGCGTTCCATCCCTCCTTCACGACGAACTCCCTGCTGGTTCAGACGGACAATACTACCACCATGTACTACCTCAACAAGCAGGGGGGCTCCTGGTCACGCACGCTGTCTCGGGAGGCTCAGACGATCTGGAATTGGCTGGTGGCCAGGAACCTGACGATCACGGCAACGCATTTGCCGGGAGTGCAGAATGCCCAAGCCGATGCACTCAGCAGGCTCGTTCAAGAAAATCACGAGTGGGTGCTAAACGACGACGTGCTCAGAGACGTCTTCGCAGAGTGGGGCACTCCGGATATCGATCTGTTCGCTACGGCAGAAAACAGCAAATGCCGCGACTTTGCGTCCACGTACTACCAACCAGGGACACTGGGGAATGCCCTATGGATCAGCTGGTCCATCAGCTTTCTCTACGCCTTTCCACCCATTCCCCTGATTCCGGCGGTGCTGATCAAGCTGTCGCAATCCAGAGCCAGAATGATCCTGATTGCTCTGGAGTGGCCGAGGCAATGGTGGTTCACCGACCTTCTTCACCGGTCTGTTCTGCCACACCGGCGCCTGCCATGTCGGCCGGACCTTCTCACGAAGTTCGGAGGACAGATGGTTCACCCCAATCTCTCGTCCTTGAGTTTGGCAGCATGGCTCCTGAGCTAGTACAGTATGGACACTTGAATCTACCTCAGGACTGTATGGAGATCTTGAAGGAGGCGAAGAGGCCGTCTACGAGGACTTCTTACGCCTATAAGTGGAAGTGATTCTGTTTATGGTGCAAGGCAAAGGACATTGACCCTACATCCTGTAAAGAAGATGTTATTTTGCCTTATCTGCTGCAGTTGGCTCAATCTGGGATTAATTTTCAGTCTATCAAAGTTCATCTCGCAGCCTTGACTGCGTATAGAAAGGGTCCTTCCCAAACCTCATTTTTTCAAATCCCTGTGATTAAAGATTTTTTGGAGGGTTTGCGTAAGGTGTTTCCCCCTGTTAGACGACCTTCTCTACCATGGGAATTGAACGTGGTGTTGTCTAGATTGATGAGGGAGCCTTTTGAGCCTATTCATAAGGCTTCTTTGCAGCATTTGTCCTGGAAGGCTGCCTTCCTTGTGGCCATTACATCGGCCAGGAGGGTAAGTGAGATTCAGGCTCTGTGTTGTCAAGAGCCGTATACTGTATTCCATGCGTCTAAAGTAGTGATGCGTACTCATCCTAAATTTTTGCCTAAAGTAATATCTGATTTCCATGTAAATCAAATGATAACTTTGCCTACATTTTTTCAGCACCCCTCCTCTCCGGCGGAGAGGTCTCTGCATTCACTAGATGTGCGCAGGGTGTTGAAGTTCTATCTAGATAAAACAAAAGACATCCGCAGGTCGGATCAACTATTTGTAAATTATGGTTCAGTAAGAACTGGTCTAGCTACCTCAAAACAGTCCATCTCCAGATGGATTGTGTCCTGTATTCAGCTTTGTTACCAGAAAGCTAATAAGACGTTAGGGGGTAAGCCTACAGCGCATTCGACTAGGGGCAAAGCAGCTACTACAGCTTTGCTTAGGAATGTTCCAATTGCTGACATTTGTAAGGCTGCCACCTGGAAGTCGGTCCATACGTTTACGAAGCATTACTGCCTGGACTCTGATGCTAGGGCAGATGCGCAGGTTGGACAGGCTTCGCTGAGGAATTTGTTTGCACAGTGATTTGTTGGTGTTTGGGCTTACTCCACCGCTGCTTGTTGGTTGGGATGGGCTTGCCATTCTATTCATAGATTATGACTATACACAGAGATCCCCTACTACAGAAGGAGTAGTTTCTTACCTGTAATTCCAGTTCTGTAGTAGGGGTATCTCTGTTATAGTCCTAAGCGACCCTCCCTCCTCCCCGGTGGAGTAAACTGATAGTATCAGGCCTGTTGTTATACACCTTCAAAAAGAACTGAAAGTAACTTGTGTTGGCTGTGCATCCTGGGATACCGGGGGTCTCTGGAGAGTTTCTTAAAGGCACGGTATCCCTTTAGCAGACACATAATGACAGCCTATAGGGCTTGTCTGTCCACCCCTTCCTCTCTATTGTGTGAAGGGAGTGTGAGATAATAAAGGAACATGTCAGATGTGAATAAAAATGACATTTAAACTTTATTTTGGCTTTTTGTGTTCACTTCAGAGGAAGTGCTGGCCAGTGCAGCCTTGTTGTAATTAGGCTGTATTATTTTGTCTGTCTCTTAAGTGTCTTTGCAGGTTTGCAAATGCAGGACAGCTTAAGAGATATTTTGATTGCTCCGGGGTCCCCGCACATGGGCGGGACTATTCATAGATTATGACTATAACAGAGATACCCCTACTAAAGAACTGGAGTTACAGGTAAGAAACTACTCCATCTCCGAACTTGACAACCCCTCCACTCGCACGCGTATATTGGTGTTCAGCAATTCTGCAGAAAGCTAGGAGAGCCCATACTGACAAGGAAGGGGCATACAGGGCTGAGCCACGGCATGGGCACAGCTAGCGGTCTCAGAAGTACTTGGCCACCTTGATCAGAATGCTCCAGCTGTTTCATATCTCGTCTAGGACCCATAAGCCAACACAGGATATCTTGCCCACCCAAATCGCGGACAACACGAGCCTGCTCAGGCGTTGGACCCGAGCCGAGCCATCTCATGGGCGACTGCAATTGGTCAGCTGTGTAGTATAATTCGTAGTGTGGTGAGTCAAACTGCCTCTGCAATGCCATTCTCTTCCGGAACCCCAGATTAAGGCAATGAGTAACGAGTTTAACTCCTTAAAGAAGTTCAGTTGCAGGAAGACAGATAGGGCGGAAAAGTGGTAGCGCAACCTGGGCAGTACCAGCATCTTTGCAATAGATATCCTGCCGATTGGAGAGCGAGGTAGCAAAATTCAAAAGGCCAGAGAGTGACGTGAACTGGCTAAAGCCTTACCCAAGTCTGTGCTGCAGGTCATGCTTTGCGTGATGGATATTAATGGCAAGATAACGGAATGTGTCAAACTGCCACACCAGTCAAAAATGGCAAGAAGGCCCATGTTCTGCAACCGAAGGAGAAACCGATAGGACGTAGACCAATTTAGCCAGTGGCCTGAGGTTATACCGAAACAGTCTAGCACCTCCATCACCCCAGGCAAGTTGCGATGACTGTCCCGTTGGAACATCAGCACATCGTCTACGTATGCCCCATTGCGACCCCCCCCACTGCATGAAGAGTCCCGCCAGCGGCTCCAATGTCGGGTGCAGAAAAGAGTAGCTAATGGACACCTCCGCCAGGTGCCCCTACGAACGTCGAAATGGTGCCGATGTATATCTCTGCCAGTTCACAATCTAGCAATGGTATCCATGTACAAGAGGTCTATCCATTGTTGTATCTCCAGACCCTGATTTTGAATTCTACCATACTTCAGCTAGTCCCCTAAGGCGTTTGCTACTCTGATCGCTTGCGTGCTGTGGAGAAGAGGGGTGGATCTATCCATATGGATGTCATGTGAAATTAGAATCCCTCCACCCCCACCTTCTAGAGGCTCAGGGCTTTTAAATCGCGGAGTATTGTCTGTGGGAGAGGCTCTAAAAGATGATATTGTCCGGAGTTAGGGGCATAGAGTGTCTCAAGCAATGAGTGCACCATTCAGTTGTCCCTCCACCACCACTTGTCATTCCTCTGGATCCACCCTCTGATGCTTGATCTAGAAGGTTACTGTAGGCGCCATCCAATTCGGCACCTCACGTGCGAATGCCAAATAAACAGTACCCACCACCTGAACCCTCCCAGTGTGTTGTACACGCAACAGCTCAACCTATGTCGTGTGTGTTCCTGGAGAAGTGCAATGTGGATGTGCTGCCGCGCAAGTATGAATACACCCTGTGTCACCTGGGAGTCCCCATCACTGACACATTCCAGGATAGGAAGTGTAAATGTGAGGGGAATCCGTGGTTCATGACGCCATCTAAGTGCTGCCTAAGTCCTCCCTCTCCCCCTGTCTGCTCTCCTCCGGAACAACAAATAGCTCTTCGTCCCTGCTTTTTCCTGCAACTTGCACACAATAGTTCACAGACAGAATATGATTTGAAACAAATGCAACAACAAAAACAGTAATCCCAACTCGCCTCCCCGGGTCAAAGCAAAAACAAGCTCCTGACCAATAACAAACCCGTAATGAACAGCAGTCTGACATAGTCCACCAGGATTGAGGAGGCAAAGGCACCAGATGTGGAAAAGGCATCGAGGTATCTGCCCTCCTGCCCCATTGAGGCTTGCAAGAGATTTCCACTTATAACGGGGCTATCCCACCAGTTACAGCAAAAGGATATAAGGCCTCCGCACTGATCACCAAGTCACCAGTCATTGTGGTAGGAGCTGGTTTCGTTCGGAGCTCCGGAGGTATGTCCTCCACAGTGCGCATCTGCTCCCCTCTCAAGTGAAGACCGCAATTGGGAAGGCAAGTCCGTGGTGTGGCTGGATTTCAGCACCCTCAGGGCCCATTCTCCCGCAGCCTGTTCTTCGGGCAGAGTCTCCTGGAGGGGCTTGGATGGAAACGTCAAGGACTACCGTAAGCCCATGGCGAAGCTGGTGTTGACCCACAAGAAGGAGCCCCTCTGAGATTGCACGTCCACTGTGTAATCCGGCAGATGTTCACTGGGCTATTTTCTACACGCCAGGGGCCCTTCGTGTGCACAGCCAACAAGATATGGTCTCAGTTGTGATCATTGACGAGCCGTGCCACCGCTGGTCGTGGGGTGAACCCTGGCGAAAGCGGCCTGCCGGGCACCTTGTGGGCACTTTCCACAGGGAGGAAAGCAGATCTTTGCCCATCAAGGAAAGTGGTGATCAACCGGTCCTCCAGAAAAAGGTTCATGTTGAGATCTTCGGCCAACTTCCAGAAGTCCCACAATTCAAATGTTACTGCTACTCCATCTGCTCTTGGCATTGTTCGCTCGGTATGCTTTAAAGACACCTCTTCCTGAAAAGCCTTCAAATGTGATTGCATGTCAGCCATTGAAGGGCACAAGTCGGCCAGCGTAGCTTCATTGGGCTCCACTCTGTCTCATAACTTGGCCTGATCAGCCCAACGGAAACGCATCTCGATTGTTAAGGTATTCAACTTCGGGTCGAGCGAGGCTTCAACATCTTTGATGGCCCCCAGTAGCTCATCAAACTTGTCTGTTAGATGGGTCTGCCCGCTTGATCATGGGCACTTCCAGTCCCCTGTGGTACAGCACCCTGTGGCGTCCCCCCTGACTCCGTGCCCCTATTAGTCCTCATTGCTTGACCATGGCACCAGGGCAAATTCTTTAGTACAAAAAATTCAGTGAGCGCCAGGAGTCGTGATCGTGTCCCCAGAGTCGGGCCCCCAGCGAATCCTGCAGCTGCACCCAACTCGGTGCACACTCTGTATTTACGATGACACCTGGTGCAAAAGCGACCCTACGTAGGCAGCAACACCAATCAAGTAAGAGGACTAACGCTATTCTAGCCCCCGAGCACTCCCCGGCACGATCTGCTCTGCTGCAGCTCGGGGCACTGGATATGCTACATTACCACTAACATCAACTCAAGGGCTCAATGGTTTGTGTCTACCCATAGGGGCCACTCCCAGTCCAGCCAATGGCCTGCGTGGGTCAGTATAGACCAGGAGAGATCTCACTAGTAAAAATCCACCATCACCATTCACACCTCATACCTGGCTATATTGCAGGGTGAGTTTCAGGCCGATAGGAGGGATCACACATGCCCTTGGCGCATCTGGGCTTCCGATCAGCGCCTTCAGCCACCCCAGCAGTGTCTCAGGGGAAAGTTCAGCCCCCCTGAGGAAGAGGGCGTCTTTGAGGGATAATTCCATGAGTGAAGCTCCCATGTGGCAGCCCGCCGTTGCCACATGTCCAGAAAAGTCTGTGGCCTCTGAATTTAGTGGGATAGAAGGTCAGCCCTCGAGGCTGTACCTGTCCCTGTCTCTTCACCCGTGAGCGACCCCAGTGCCGGTTGGGCCACCGCTCCCCCTTTTGCACCCAAGTCTCCCTATATCCAGAGGGCTGCTGCTCACCTTTGTAGCGTGCGCGGTGAACGCTGGTCAGATCCAGTCTCCTGTGCAGCTCTCAGCTGGCCTGCCGGAGCTCTCCGGCCCCAAGGTACAGAGACTAGACCCTACAGGACGATCCCAGCGCGATCTCTTCCTGTGGCTCCTCTCATCTTCACTCCCAGGGTTGGGAGGAGATGGCTGAGCTCCTCAGCTGCCCGCTGGGGCCGCAATGGGTGATTTAGGCCTCATGCCCGATACCCAAAAGAATTCTGCCACTTCCACGGCGAAGCACCTCATGCTATTATCACAATTCCAGGTGCTGCATGTGAAAGGGAAGTCTGAGGACCAATCTGGGAGATCTGCAGGAATCTCTAATGCAGCAGGATGCTGTCTGGTGAGCAAAACGTGCGGAGGTGTTTCAGTGCGCATCCATCCAATCCACCGTATTGGTCACGCCCTCTCGATGGGACGTAACTCTTGTACTCCTTTACGCTGTTACCTCTTCTTCCTTGCATTGTGAGGAAAATCTGGACATACTGGTCCTCTTAATTGTACCTGGCTGGGCCAGGAGAGTGTGGTATGCAGAGCTCCTGAGCATTTACCTTCCGATCCGGCAGACTCTTCGGGAGGACCTCCTGTCTCTGCATCAAGTGAAGGTCCTACAGATCACTCTATAATCAACATTTCCCTGTGTGGAGATTGAGCGGCAACAACTGAATCCTTTTGACTTGCTGCCTGAAGGGATAAATGTCATTCCTGCCGCCAAACATCTGTTAAAGATGTCCATCTGTGTTGGACGCTGGAAGAAGTTTGTAGACTGGTATGGGGGTCAGTCACCTCAGTCCTCTGCAGGCCAAACTTTCAGAGGTGGTGTTTGTTTTGTTGTTGTTCCAGCAAATCCCTGCAGTGGAAACATGAAGCAGTTGCTTGTCGGCCCTTTTAGTCTTTTTTATGTTTGCCTGACGAGCCCTCTCTTTAAATCACCTATCATGATGCTTTGTCTGAAAGGCCTGAGTTCCGTGTTCCCTCCCACCATCCCTCAAAAGTAATTTGCTAAGCCCCAGTGAAATCTAAATATAGTCCTGATGTTCCTTATATGAACGCCATTTGAACTTGTGCACGTTTGCTTGGTATGGCTGCTGACTATTAAGCCAGTCTTTCTTCTCGCCATCACTTCTGAGTGTTGCTTGAATTATGTACAGGTGCCTTTGTGCAACTTGTCCCTATGCTGCTTTCTTCCTATACAAATTGGTGCTGAGGAGTCTGGCTACCTTACTACCAAAGTTGGTATTGTTGTTCCATGTCAGTCATCCAGATATCCGTCTGGCGTTATGTTTTTCCGCCACTACATTGGAAAGAGAAGAGGCTGCATCAACTTCACCCTAAAAGAGCCTTTGAACTTCTCCATTATCCTTAACGACAACCATTGAGTACATAACGACTCTTTGTAGATTTTGGTTTGACCAAGAAAGGCCAGCGCTACAAAAGAAGACTGAGGTGGATGGTGCTGTGCTCTGGCCAAGAATCAACCTCTAAAAGGCCTGCAAGCTCATTTCACCATGGAGCAAGGCTCATGCAGTAGCTTTTGGCAGAGGGGTGCTGGTTCTGGACATCTGTCAAGCTGTGACATGTGTGTGAAGGGTCAGTCATAAGTTTATTATGAAAAAGCTGCTCATAGAATCATACTACAACTGTAAATTATATAATAAATTATACATAAGCCCCAAAAAATTAAAAAGTGGCCTAAACCTATGCATAGGTATAAGAAGTTAATTTCAATTAAAAGTTTTAGGTCTGACATAAGAGTTAGAATTTTAGAAAGTTAGAACAGGAATGTTTTACAGAAACTTAAACATTAGACAGACCATTAATAAGTGGGTAGATTCATACTTTGCTCTAAATGGACATTAACAATAACCATAAAAGGATTGCATCCATAAGCAAACGGCTGATTTTATAAACAGTGGTTTGCAGCTTGAATTATATTTTAGTAACTCTATTCTTAAAGTGTTTTAATTCAATCTGTCTAAATAGAGATATACAATTTCATTCCCCAATTGATTTCATATGGAAGCAATTGGAAGATCAATTCAAACGATCTATTGGTGAAAAGAGGTCCCAAGAGCCTATTTCTCCCCATATCATATGTTTATCTCAATTTTTAATACGCTCTCATTTTTAATATGCTTTAGTCCCTATACATGCCTCTTTCCAACATAAATAAGTGAATTTGCTGAGGATCTCATTGTTTAATGAACTATCAAATTCTCAGCATGTGAACATCGATTATATTCCCGGGTGTATGTTTTAATTCACAGTGAATACCCAGAGTTATACCTCTTGATGGCGGTTTATGTAATTTCTTTAAACAATTCCTCTCTAAAACATGGTAAGGTTTAATGGGATTAACATATAACAAAATTCGGAGTCCTATAATGGCATAGGGGTAGTTTCTAATTCTAAACCATGATTAAAATAGACTTAGAATATATCTACCATAATCTTTATCACATGGTGTTAGACCAGCCAATTGGGGAAAACATTTCATTTTAAATGAATCCCAAGGTTCATCCCATTTTGAAATTTCTTGAGAACAAAAGACCCAGATATTTGTCAGATATGACAGCCTCCGGCTTCTCTTTTCACATGTAAGAAGTAAAATTGTATTTTTTCTCCAGAAATCTTAATTTTTATTTTCTCAACATTAATTGTTTGATTTGCAACAGGTAGATAGTGCATTCAGTATTCGCTGGCTGTCTTTTACCTTGTAATCCATGATAACTAGGTTGTCTGCATATAACAGGCAGGAAATTTGGAGATGTCCCATTTCCGGTGAATATGAGGTAGTAGTTCCTAAAACAGGTGGGACATATGCCTAATACAAACCAAATAGTGTTGGGAAGGGAACTCAGTTGAACGTACAGATCCTCTCTGATTGTTTGTCCTTTGATCATGTGCACAAAATTCCTTGGGTTGCCCATGTGAAGGCAGCTTTCGCCAGCATGGGCAGAGGTCACAGGTGCAGGGTCAACCTGTTGCAGGACAGACCTTTCCTAGACCCTATTCAGCAAGTTACCATTATTAAGAACACCACAAGACGGTTGGGGGAGCATTTGCCACACATTTCGCCCTCAAAGCCTTCCTTCCTCCCCTTCACAGCAAAGTAGTCCTCATGAGGACAGACAGCATCACTGTCATGTTCTACCTACAGAAATAGTGTGACACTCTCTCTACCCCTCCCCCTGTTGGCATAGAACACCTGGCATTGGGCACTCTGCCACCACTTTCACCTGATTGTCGAGTACCTTCGGGGGTGGACACGACCTTGTGGACCTGCTCAGCAAGACACAACAACAAGACCACCAGTGGGAACTCCACCATCAAGTCCTCTGCCAGTTCTTTTAACATAAATAGACTTATTTGCAACCCGCAAAATGCCCAAGCTTTGCCTGCGTGCTCTCACACCCGCAGTCTATGAGCTGCGCACACTGGATAAGCTGGTCAGAGATCTCGGCTTACATCTTTCTGTCTCTTCCATTTGTGATACGGAAGATGCTGCAGACATCTGAGACTCATCTTCGTGGCCTCACTTGGGCCACACAGCCAGCTGTGGTAGTCCGCACTTCTTGAGATGTCAGTCTTACAAGAAGATCCCCAACAGACCAGACCTTCTTACCAAGAACCAGGTCAAATCAGACACCCAGACCCCAAATAGCCTAATCTAGCGATTTGGCAACTGAAGTGCTAGTGTTTGGCTACCTGTCTTTCCCAGGAATGCTAAATTATCCTGCAAGAGCCCTGCCAACCTACCACACGAGCCTGCTAATACAGCAAAGTTGAAAAGATGTGTTCAGTACAGCATCCAAAAACACCTATACTCCATAAAACGTGCAGTATAGTATATCGTTTGTCAGCTGCTCCATCTTCAAAAATCAGGCCTAGCCTACACCTCTATATGACTCCATTTAGCAGCCATAGCAACTTACATGCAAACTTAGAATATTCCACCCTCTTTGGCATACCTGTCATTAAAGCCTACGTGGAAGACATCAAAAGGGTCATTCCTCCCAGAGAGCTCTCGTGTGGAACCTCAATATAGTCATTACCAAACTTATGAGCCCCACCTTTAAGCCCTAAACATTCTTGTTCTCTCATTTACCTCTCCCGGAAAGTGGCCTTCTTTGTGGCCATAACATCGCTCGGATTTATTAGTAAGTGGCAAGCACTCACACTACAGGAACCCTTCATTCAGGTTCATAAAGATAGGGTGGCACTCAAAGCTAACCCTAAATCACTCCCTATTATGGTCTTCTTTATTCATCTCAAACAGTCTATAGAGCTCCCAGTCCCAGCGACACTGTAGCAGAGAGAACCCACCACACCGTAGATACCAGATGTGCTCTCATATACTACATTCATAGGACAAGGCCCTTTTGCAAGGCGAACCATTTATATGTTACCTTTGCTGAACCTCACAAGAGCTGACTCATCTAAAGCCGGTGTTGCCAGATTGTCAAGTGCATGAAGACTTGCTACCACAAAGCCAAGAGAGCCCTCCCTGTTGTACCCAGGGTGCACTCTGCATACAAAAAAAAGCCACAGCCACGGCCTTCCTAGAAATATATGTTCCAAGCATATGAGCTGTAGATCATATACTTGTGCATCGATCGCCATCTGGCGTTAGGCTTGGATGTTTGCACTTTGTTTTTATCTTGGAAGAAGTCTTTGTAGTCATGAGGTAGGTGACTCCTCCTTAGGACGATAGTGCGCATGGGGATCACCTCCGCCTCCAGATAGTTTTTTTTCCGCCATTGAGTTCGGATGTGATTTGCTGCGGGTCGGTGTCGTTTCCGAACCCCCTTCGACACACAATCGTTCTCCACTCGACAGTATTGTCTGGATTGCGTTTCCTTTTCAACGAGTATCTTCAAAATATATAAAATCCTTGATTTTGATCTTTGACGCGGGCCGTTAGGCCTTTCTGCGCCGACCACGCCAGCAGTCAATGGAAAGGACCCCTTTAAAAAAATTCCCCCGGGTGTGGTGCTAAGTTCCCACACACTTACACGAGGTTTGTAACGTCTGTCTCTCCCCGGAGCACGAAGACTAGAACTGCGAGGCCTGTTCATCTTTCAGGTCGAAGAAAACCATCTGTGACCGTCTGCCTCGACGTCACGAAATATCTCGTTGAAGCAGCTCGATTCCGGACATCTTCGGAGTAGATCCCAATCTCCAGCCGGAACAACAATCTGATGAAGGAGAGATCTCCGTCTCTAAAGCAGACAACTCCGACGTCGAAGACCAGGCAGTCACCCCGGCTCAGCAGTCTGTGAGTACCGAAACCCCTCTCAAAATCAAACCTAAGGCTCCGGTAACACCTTCGCCCTCGGGCTCAGGTCGACACCACACTTCAGACGCCCCGCCCTCGGGCCCTGCGATGAAACAAAAAGAAAAGCTTTCCTGTTCGGGATCCAGCCAACCCCATTCCGGTGCCGAAAATTCACCTTCGGTACCAAAGTCCAAAACCAAGGAGGTGCCACGCCCTCCTTCGGTGCCGAAGCCCTCTGCATCGAAACAAACGAAGGACAACATTCGGAACCAAAAAAACACTCGGAGCAACAAACTTCTATACCGAAAGCTAAAGAGTCCAAGACACCACAGAAAGCTTTGGAGACACTGGCTAAACAACATTCTGACTCCAAATCTTTGGCACCGACAAAGGACATTGTACCCGTACAACAACTTCCAACAGATTTTTTGGATCCGAAACAAAAGACTCTCTACATTGACCCAGAGACCCAAAAAGAGAAAATTGGACACTTCAGAAGACCCTGAAATACCCATGAAGTGAAAAGAGATGGGCACTAACACTACTCCACCTCTCTCTCCTTCTCCAGCTGATCCAAATCTGCTACTTTCTCCAGCACACTCCCCACAGCGTACATTTTCACCTCAACCGCAGGATGATGAAGATGACTATAGTGATGAGGGTGGGAATGGAGATCCAGATAAAGATGATGACGCAGAACCCATTCCACACAACCCAGATCCCTGGGAAGATTACAACACAGATCCAGACTCACACAATGACACGGACCTGTATCCCTCTAAGCCATCACCACCAGATGACAATATTGGGTTTACGCAACTCATTAATAGAGGTGCTCAGTACTACGGGGTACAGTTACACTCTGATCCTTTAGAGGAAGACTTTTTACTGGAACAAAATGTTGTGGAAGAAGGGGTCCCTGCTTATTTTTTTTTTTTTGGTTCCAATAAATTTGAGGGAGATTTACATTGACCAGTTAATCTCTGAGACTAGAAAAGTCTTATTCTGATGACCATGATAGATTAGGGAACCTATCTCAACATACTTTTGTTTGCTTATATTCTGATTGCCTACCAACTTCTCTGAAATTAATTGCTTAAGTTATTCCATTTTATTATAAACTTAACACAGTCCTACATACAAAGATGAAACTGAAGATAATATCATTCTTGTTCCGTACAGATGTGTTTCTCTACAACTTTGCTTATGGATTTAGGTGGGAGAGATCTCTGGGGCGTTTCCTTAATGGAGAGACTGCACACGATGAAGCTAATAGTTGATTCTTGGGCTGTTTGAATGAATTAATTATAAGTTTTTTTTATTTTTGTCTTTTTACAAACTTTCCCTGACCTTCAAAGATTAGGAGGTGAAGCTTATACTTAGGAACACATAACTACTTGTAGTGTCAAACTCACCTAATTAGCTTGTCTTTGTAAAAATGTGTCACTTATTACTATATTTTAGTGCAAAATACTTCCTTGTGTCAATTATTTACACAAGGATGTATTTCATGCTAAAAATAGAGCGAAAAACACAATTGCCGCGATCAACATCTGCTTGGTTCCGTTGTTCCAGCCTTTAGACGCCATCGTTTTGGCACTAAGGATGGTGTAATTATGTGAGGTGGCTGAATGGTGTAAATTCCTAACCTGAATTTCCTGAAATTGCACTAATTACGCCAGTGTAATTTAAAATTTGCTCAGACCTAACTACAACTCTTATGAATTTAACTGCTAACAGATATGAAATACAGCCACTGCAGAAATGTACACTATTTCTGGTACTGTAGCTATTGATACTGCTAATTTGCCTATTATAACTTACGTAAAACCTTCAATACTCAGTCTTTTTGCTGAAACTGATTATTATATTGTCCCTCATAAAGTAGCAACCACAGATATCTACCCAATCATAAATATAATTCATAAAAGACAATTGCACTCTTATTGGGTATCAAAGAGTCTAATACCAGCAGAAATGGTCTACAAGGTAGTCCTTCTGCTTGATTCTTAAATCGTGTTGCTGAAGTGTTCCAGTTCATTCAAAGGGAAAAAAATGTTATCTACCACTGTATGTATGTATCCCTGCAGTATAGTGTGTGCTATCCTAAAATTAGCTACTAGTGGGCCAGTCTACACTAGAAAACAAGTAATCTAAACTCAGAATGCCGAAATGGTGTACACTTTTATTTAAAATTATCGAAAGAAAAAAAAAAACAATAACGTATTTCAAAAGTAAAAAATGCAGAGGGTCCAGTTTTACTGCTAAGAGACGAAAATGATACCTGCCTCAACGCCACACCCACCAGAAAACACTGCAGACACATGTCTGGACCCAGGTGATCAGCCACTATGCTGCTGTCTCACTCCACTCGCTTCCTTATAAACAGCTAGGTTCTGAAGGTGATAGTCCCAGTCTGTGGCGACCACCCAGGGAAGTAGGGGCGGGTAGCTGGTTTCAAACCTTTATGTACTCAAGGAGCTGGGATTCTCTATAGTAAAATGCTTTAGCGAAAGGCTGTCTCTTGCTTGAACTGCCTGGGGCCTCGTTTTCTGTCATGGACCGTCACTCCGCACTCCTGCCTCACACCCTAGCTCCTTGGGTCAGGGCAGGAACAGTCGTGCAGTAGTGCAGAACACTGCTCCACCAGTAGGAGGCTATGGTCCCCTACTACCCAAGAAAAGGCACAAAACGGCACAGGCAACCACTGTTTACACAGTCACTCGCATCTATAAAAAAGTACTTTTAACTCCTACTTGATCTATGCTCAGGCATCCGTGTAGAGCCCCTATGCTCGTCGTCCTTCTAGATATTTTGCAGCCGCTAACTGGCAGTCCCAAAGATTACAGGCTCCCTCACTGGGCTCCTCTCCGCTGACAAAGTTTCAAGAGGAGACAGAATAGAGTGAGTGCCAGATTTGAAGACTACAAATTGGAAGGGCATGAGGGAGTCAGAGGTCAGAATCACTAGTGAAACAGAGTGTTCGAGGCATATGAGCTGCAGATTATACACTGTGCTTAGCTCGCCATCTGGTGTTGGGCCCGGATGTTTGCAGTTTGTTTTTCCTCTTGGAAAGTCTTTGGAAGTCACGAGTTCGGTGATTCCTCCTCTGGTTCGTATTGCGCATGGGCTTCGGCTCCATCCTCAGATAGTTTTTTTCCACCATCGGGCTCGGATGTAATACTTCGCGCTCCGGTTCCGAACTTCCCAGTTTACCGATCGACGAAAAAATCCTCGCTCATCGAGCTTCTTTAGATAATAAATCATCTTACTCATCTTCTCTTCGACACTTCTTCGATTCCGGTCGTCGACGGCGGCCTTCGGTCCTATTCCGGCTCCGGTCTCGGCTGATGGAAAGAACTCCCTTCAAGAAGTGCCCTCGATGTGGGTCCATGTTTCCCCACACCGACCTTCATGAGGTGTGTAACCTCTGCCTCTCCCCAGAACACGAGGCTTGAGACTGTCCCGCCTGCAAGTCTTTTCGCTCAAAAAAAGACCATTCGAGATCGACGGGCTAGACGCAACATGGCCCACTCCTCAACCTCCGCTCCAGTCGACATCTTCGGGGACGACGTCGAAGCTCCGGGACAGCAGGACATCGAACAGGAGGACGACGACTTAGTCAGCGCTTCCGAGGCCGACGACTCAGATGTGGAGGACATCACTCCGGCGCAGCGGGTCGTGAGTACAATTCCCCCTCCCACGCCCACACCGAAAAAGGCTTCGGTCACACCTTTGCCTCCGGGCCTAGGCAAGACCAAGGACACTGCTTCTCACACCCCACCTTCGGGCCCGGTAAAGAAGCCTATCAAGCCTTCCGGCAGCACGGGCTCGAGCCAGCCGACCACCGGTGCAGAGAAACACCCTTCGGCACCGAAGAAAAAATCGGCCTCCACCTCCACACCAAACCCGGCACCGAAGTCTTCGGTGTCGAAACCTGCTCCTCCGGCGTCACCAAACATCACAAGGCCCCCGGCACCGACACTCCCGTGCCGAGGCCTTCTTCGGCACCGACCAAAAAATCGGAGGTTCCAAGGAAGCACGGCGTCGATAAGCCTTGAAAGCCTTCGGCCCCGAAACCTTCAGCGCTGACCGAACAACCAGTGTCGCAGGAGCTTTTCACACCGGATCCTCTGCAAAACACACTCACCAAGGATCCAAAAACTGGACACTTGACATTGTCTTAAAAAAAGAGACAGTTGGACAAGCCAGCTCCACCTCCAAAGAGAAAGGACATTGCTACCTCTCCTTTCAGGGTGCCTTCCCTACCTCCTCCACCTCCTACACCCTCTCCACCCCCACCCCCTCCACCTCATTGTTCCCCCACCTTGTCTCCTGTCCCAGACGATTTGGGAGACCCTTATTATGATCCAGCAGATGTGCCACAAGATCCCACCCCTACTGGATCTCCAGACCCATGGGATGATTATAACAATCCGGATATCCCAGATGTCCCACAGGATGACCTTTACCCATCTAGGCCATCCCCACCTGAAGATTCATTGGGTTTTCACCATTTGTTATAACGGGCGGCACACTACCACGGGGTGGAGTTACATACTGACCCAGTGAAGGAGGATTTTCTCCTAGACACCTTTGACGATGCACATAGGTCTACTGCCATTCTACCCATGGTAAAGGGCGTAATTAAACATGCCCCTGAGGTTTTTAAAGACCCAGTCAGGGCCAGGGTCCTAAACCCTCGTATAGAGAAGAAATACAAAGCCGCCCCCACAGCCCCTGCACCATTGGATTCCCTTGTGGTATCTACAGCTAGGAAGCGCTCAAATTCTCAGGCGTCAGGCGAAGCACCCCCACCTGACAAAGAGTCCAAGCTCCTAGACGCGTCAGGGAAGCGCACTGCATCACAAGCTGCCAATATATGGCGTATTGCCAATACGCAAGCACTGTTGGCCTGATACGACAGGGCGCATTATGATGAGCTAGAGACCATCATGCACCATCTCCCTGAAAAGTACAAGACTAGGGCTAATGAACTGATTCAAGAGGGAAAAACAATAACTAATACCTCGATACGATGAGCCCTAGATGCAGCAGATACAGCCGCCAGGGCCATAAACACCAGTGTCCTTCTCCGTCGCCATGCCTGGCTCAGGGTTTCAGGGTTTAAACCGGAGGTACAAGCCTCTATATTAAACCACCCATTCGACCAAGATCATCTATTTGGCCCCAAAGTAGATGAAGCCCTCAAAGATGAAAAAAGATACAGACACAGCGAAATCCAAGGGAGCCCTGCAGTCACATACTCCTTTCGGGGCACGGGCAGAGGCTACTCCTCGGATAGTGCATCCACGTCCTACAAATCCCCTCCTCAATCTACCTTCACAAAGGGTTATCAAAGAGGCGGATACATAGGCAATAATAATAAGGGCAGAGGCAAAACAAATACCGCTCGCTCTGCCACACCTCCTGCCCAATGACTTTCCCCCGCTCCCTCCAGACCATTCCACTCTGGTCGGGGGCAGGCTACAACATTTCCTGCACGTCTGGGAGACAATCACCTCAGACAGATGGGTGACACAAATTATTCAGTCAGGGTATTGCCTAGAATTAACATCTACCCCCCCAAACATTCCACCCAGGCACCGCCTTATGTCTCAAGAACATACTGCGCTACTAACACAAGAGGTGATCTCCCTCCTGCAAAAAGGAGCAATAGAGCAGGTCCCCATAAATCAACAAAATTTAGGGGTCTACTCCCTGAACTTTCTGATTCCAAAGACAGATGAGACTTTACGACCTATCTTAGATCTCAGACCTCTAAACACCTACATACATTCAGACCATTTTCACATGGTAACCATTCAACAGGTTCTTCCACTCCTCTCCCAGAACGATTTTCTCACCACTCTGGATTTGAAAGACACATACTTTCACATCCCAGTACACCAGTCTCACAGAAAGTACCTCAGGTTTGTGGTGGACGGACAACACTACCAGTTCAAGGTGCTCCCGTTCGGGGTAACCGCACCAAGGGTTTTCACCAAGTGCCTGGCAGTAGTGGCTGCACACCTCAGAAGACAGCACATTCACGTCTTCCCGTATCTGGACGATTGGCTGATAAAAGCCACGTCCTACCAACAATGTTTGCAACATACCGCCGCTTCGGTCCAACTACTTCACCAGCTAGGTTTCACGGTGAACCATCAAAAATCCCACCTGGTACCAGCACACACAAAACAATATCTCGGAGCCACCATAGACACCTCAAAAGCCATAGTCTATCCCAATCCTGCCAGGATTGCAAAAATACAGGCTCTGCGTCAAAAATTCCTATGTCAACACTCTCTCCCAGCAAGAGTGTTTATGCAGCTCATAGGGATGATGGCCTCTTGCATCTTTATAGTGCCCCATGCAAGACTCCAAATGCGTCCACTCCAAGAGTGCTTAGCGCGCCAGTGGATCCAGGCTCATGGACAACTGACAGATCTGGTGTTGGTAGACGGTCGCACCCATCGCTCTCTGCAGTGGTGGAACACCACAAACCTTTCCAAAGGTCGACCGTTCCTGGACCCGGTCCCACAAATAATCTTAACAGCAGATGCATCGCTCTCCGGTTGGGGAGCTCATCTGTTACATCTCACAGCACAAGGCACATGGACGCCGCAACAGAAGTTACTCCACATCAACCATCTGGAGTTACTGGCGATCTTCCTCGCCCTAAAATCCATCCAGACACAGATTTCAGGCAAGGCAGTCCTCATTCGCACAGACAACATGACTGCCATGTACTACATTCAAAAACAGGGGGGGCACACACTCTCCACAGCTCTCTCAGTTAGCACAGAGCATATGGAGATGGGCAATTCCACAAAAGATTTTTCTCCTAGCCCAACACGTCCCAGGAGTCCAAAACACCGTGGCAGATCTGCTCAGCAGACAGACACAGCAGATCCACGAGTGGGAACTTCACCCACAAGTTCTTCACCCGTTCTTTCAGAAGTGGGGGCATCCACACATAGACCTATTCGCCACCCACGAAAACAAAAAATGCCCAAGCTTCGCCGCCAGATATCCACATCCATTGTCCAAAGGCAATGCGATATGGATGAACTGGTCAAACAAATTTGCATACGCTTTTCCACCTCTCCCACTAATTCCATTAGTGGTGCGAAAGCTACAACAGCATTCCCTAACTCTGATCCTAGTAGCTCCAACATGGGCCAGACAACCTTGGAACAACGCACTGCTGGAACTCTCAGTAGTACCACACCAAAAGCTACACCTCTCACCATGCCTCCTAACCCAGAACCATGGAGAGATCAGGCACCCGGACCCAGCTCAACTCAACCTTGCGATCTGGCTCCTGAGGTCCTAGAATTTGGATACCTTAACCTTCCCCCTGATTGCATGAACATTATCAGGGAAGCTAGACGCCCTACTACTAGAGCGTGCTATGCAGCAAAGTGGAAAAGATTTGTTGTTTACTGCCACAACACAATAAATCCTTTAAATGTATCCATACAGCACGTTATATGTTATTTACTCCATTTACAAAGGTGTAACCTAGCATATACTTCCATTCGGTTACACCTCGCTGCAATTGCTGCTTATTTACAGAACAGGCAGCACCTCTCACTTTTCAAAGTGCCTGCCATCAAAGCCTTTATGGAAGGCCTCAAAAGAGTAATTCCACCCAGAGTACCACCCTCACCTGTCTGGAACTTGAATATAGTCCTCACACGGTTAATGGGACCCCCTTTCGAACTATTACATAAATGCGAGCTGCAATTTCTCACATGGAAAACCGCTTTTCTAGTGGCCATCACTTCCCTCAGAAGGGTTAGTGAAATACAAGCACTCACTATACATGAACCTTTTCTCCAGATGCATCAGAACAAGGTTGTACTCCGCACCAACCCCAAATTTCTACCCAAAGTCATTTCTCCATTCCATCTAAACCAGTCGGTAGAATTACCAGTCTTTTTCTCGCAACCCCAAACAGTTGCGGAAAGGGCTTTACACACACTGGATGTTAAAAGGGCTTTACTTTACTACATCCAAAGGACACAATCTTTCAGGAAAACCAAACAGCTATTTGTCTCCTTCTCCCCACCACACAAAGGCAACCCTATTTCTAAATCAGGGATAGCGAGGTGGATTGTAAAATGCATACAGATTTGCTACCACAAAGCAAAACAAACGCTATTTGTTCCCCCTAAAGCCCACTCTACAAGGAAGATAGGGGCTTCTATGGCTTTCCTAGGGAACATACCACTAGATGACCTCTGCAAAGCAGCGACATGGTCAACACCGCACACCTTCACAAAACATTACTGTGTAGATGTGCAAACCAAGCAACATGCTAGTGTAGGCCAAGCTGTACTAAAGACACTGTTTCAAACAACTGCAACGGATGCCGGTGGTCGCCGCTAGGGTTGGGTACTGCTATATAATCTATGCACAGTGTATAATCTGCAGCTCGTATGCCTCGAACGGAATATGCTACTTACCAGTATGCATCTGTTCTTGGCATGTAGAGCTGTAGATCTATACACGCCCACCCGCCTCCCCGGCTACCTGTATCCGTTCCAGTCTTATCTTATTTAGATACAATACACATGGGTTTCTTTACTGTTACTACTATGCTCCATCTTTCCCTGCTGGCGAAAAACAATCTGAGGATGGAGCCGAAGCCCATGCGCAATACGAACCAGAGGAGGAGTCACCGAACTCGTGACTTCCAAAGACTTTCCAAGAGGAAAAACAAACTGCAAACATCCGGGCCCAACACCAGATGGCGAGCTATGCACAGTTTATAGATCTGCAGCTCTACATGCCAAGAAAAGATGCATACTGGTAAGTAGCATATTCCTATTCACACACAACATAAAGGGTTAGTGGGCACTAGAGTGGGTGTTAGTTAACACATTCATGAAGCACTATAAGCACTATTGGCTTGAATATTAGGTCTGAAGGGAGAGTCATTTTTCCCACTCTGGCCTGCTAGACTTTCTAATCCAAGCCCTCTCCTCAGATGCTCCACCTTGGGAGATACTGCTGTAATATCTAGTCTAAAGGTGAGGAATCTGAAGTTACAAATATTCATCAGAAGAACAGGATCCTTACCTTCGGTAACACACAATTATTTTTTGACCACTAGGATCTCTGTTTGTGAATGAGTGGGCCACATTAAATTCATTAAAGTCGCAGCAGGCACCGAGTCAATGAGGGCCTGATGGATAGATAGTCTAGGTTTTTACCTATTGGGTTAGTGTATAATTGCTTTGTATAGCCCAGATATGAGAATCAAAATGTTTTAGTTTAGCCAGGGACCTGTGATAAAGGTAGAATTCTTGAGGACACTGCATCTTAACCACCATTAAGTGATTTAGTAAGGAGGGAGAAAATCTTTCCAAGTGTTTGTTAGGAAGATACCAATCCATGCCAAAAACCATTACTGATCAGTCCGCTCAACTGCTCAAAACATTATGAGTGATGGTTGTTGAATTCCAACACAATCATCCACAGGGTTTCACAGGGGCTTGTCAACACCAGCTTGATCTCACTGCCAGAGACTGGCTGGAGAATATCATTCTGATAAATTCATTTGAGATGAGATTGAGTTGCTGGTACCATTGAAGGAAATTAATGGCATTTTGATAATTGTGTGAGACTAATGGATCTAAGATTATTTTGTTTTCAAAAGTGGTGTTATAATTGTCCTCTCATGAAAAACTGGGTTCTTGTTGCAGTGCCTCCCCCCTACACCTTTTGCCTGTTTTTTGATGCAACCTTGAATGAAGTGTACTGGGTCCCTGCTAACCAAGTTCCCAGTGCCAGTGTTCCCAGTACCAGTGTTCTTTCCCTAAAACTGTACCACAATTGGCCCAACTTTAGCAACCCCTATATGTCCAACTGGTAACACTGGTACCTAGGGCATTGGGACTGAAGAGTGTCCACTAGGTTGCAGCTCTAATGATGCCACCCTACGGACCGCTTACCAAGACCATGCAAAGTGCCATTGCAGGCTGCGTGTCCTGTGCAGAGAAAACCGAAGAGTCGACTTGGCACACAGCCCTGTGTGCCATGCCCCCATACACTTCATGAGGTATAGGTAAGTCACCCCTACTGCAGGCCTTACAGCCCTAAAGCAGGGTGCACGATATCCCATGTGTAGACATATCTGCATGAGCAGATATGACCATATAATATCAGAGTCCATTCTTGGATATTGTAAGTGCACTGGGAAGCCATAGGGAGTACATTGGCTGGATACGTGCCATCACGAATTTCTTAGCTCCATGATGGTTCACTGTACCCTAAGATGTTTGGCACCAAACCCTTCATCTTAATAAATCCTCACTGATGCCAGTGTTGGATGTATTAGTAAATGCACACAGGAGAACCTTTAGAGGGTCCACTAAAAACCTACCAAGCACTGATTGGGTCTGACTAGTCTTAGCCAGCTTGCCACCACCAGACATGTTTCTGACCTCAAGGTGAGAGCCAGCACTTTGAGGCCAGGAACAAAGCCTGATAGGGCGGAGGCGCTTACCTCCCAGTGGCCAGGATGGCCTTCCAAGGCTGAAAGCTTCAAATGCGATGCTGTCTTTGAAATGCGACCCGGGCATCTCCAGATAGTGGAGTGGATGGTGGCCAACCCCCCTTTTAATTAGGAGGTGGGCATTCAGCCAGCATTACCCCTAAGTTTGGGCAGGAGATCTTGAGCCCACTTTACATTTCCCTCCATCTTGGTTAGAGGGGGAATTAGCCAGTTAGGGTCGCGGTAGTGCCCTTTCCTGCAGGAACTGGTCACTGAGAGTGTGTAGACACCCTAAAGGTAGGTATCCCATTGGCTACTACCAGTCACTCTCTTTAGCACCCCTACATTTAGTATTTTGGTGCCACCCCTCGACTCTGAACTTTATATTCAACAGTTACAAAGAGGATGAGCACAAAGGCACAAAGAAGAGCTGCTGACTGAAGGACTGAAGCCTTGCTGCAGAAAACTGACGCCAAACCCTGACTGCTGCCTTAAGGACTCAACAATCTTGGTGTGCTGTCTTGTACTGCACTGTGAGGCTTCCAAGAACCCTGGAGTCCCTTCAGCCTTCTACAAATCACCAAATAACTCTTGGAGTAGAGGAACTACGCTGCAGCCCGCAGGCACCGAACCCGCAGATTCTGGTTTCTCGACTTGCTGCTCCCCGGCGACTCAGACGCAGCACTCGAACCAAAAGTTGTACACTGGCTTTGGTGGGTCAGATCTGTCTCTCCACCAAGTTTGGAGAGACCAGGGCATACCGAAACCGTGTCACACCAATACCTCGGGTACTGAAACCTCTGTAGCATTCACCAAGACTAACAGTCCAATCTGGCCTCCAGCTGCTCAGTGTAGGAAACTGGCTCTTTATATACTACATCAAAATGAGGTATAGTGTGTATAGAGTCCAGGTGACCCCGGAGGTAGGCAGAGGTTAAAGTTAGATAGAACCTTACTCTATATTTGTGGTAGAGTGGTCGAGCAGTAAGACAGTATCAGAGGACCGTGTTAAGCATTTGATGTACACACTCAGTCAGCAAATGAATTCACACACTCAATAACTAAACTCTAGGCCACTTTGTTTTTGTATAAAAATATATACTGTTTTATTTTTAGAACCAAGTAAGCCTGGCACAGGTAAGCATTAAATACTTTACAGTAATAAGTTGCTGAATGTAGAGCAGTTTAAAAATGCAATAGGAATTGTACTTTTTGATTTACAGGGAATGCAGTAGGTTGCAACACTTAGCAAATACAGTGCATTGAAATGAATAGGCTTTTTCAGTAATTACAGGTAAGTTACTTTTTACGTTACTTTTCTAACTCTGTGCTGGATACCTAGATTCAGCACTGTGACCTTTCCTGCAAACGGATAAGTAAATACGTTTTGGTTATTTGTGCGATTTTTAAAGAATATTTTTAGATTTCAAAACTCCACACTTAAAAACTTTTTGGAAGAAAATTGTCAATGTTATCCTATGGGTGAAAAACAGATTATCGTTTCACAGGTAAGTAATCGACTGTGGGAGTTGAGGTTCTGGGGTGACTCAGGGGTCCCCCAGGGTCAGTGATGCACTGTTGTTGCACCCTCAGCGGCACTAGGACGGCCGGGTGCAGAGTGTGGAGGCCCAATGTTATCCTATGGAGGATAGGGGGACTTCGGTTGGTGGCTGCTGGCAAGATGGCCACTGGGTTGTGGGAGCAAAACTCCTAGGGTTTAGGTCAGGGCAAATGGGGAAACAAAGTAGCACAAAAAATGTACCCTCAGCTGGAACTTGGGCGGCCGGGTGCAGTGTGCTGTTTCGAGGGCGGGTGCCCTGTTGTTTTCAATGGAGACCCTCCGGTTTGCAAAAGCACTGCAGGCAGGGAGACAAAGGACTTCTGGATGCGACCACCACTTCGAGAGATAAGTTGGGAAGTTAAGGTTTGGTTAGGCACCATTGGTTTGGGCACACAAGGCCGTGTGACATCGGGTGCAGGGGTGCCTTTTGGGGTCAGACCTTCTTACCAGCTCCGGGTCGCGGTCAGGTGGGCCTTCTGGACTTAGGCTGCAGGTGTCGGCTGGAGGCGTGAGGCAGGTCAGGGGTCACCAGATCTCGGGTCAGCATTGCCAGGGTGACCTCTGCTCGGTCTGGGTTCGACGGGTGCAGAGTGGGCTGGACTCGCGGTCTCCGGCTGCTGCCAGAGGTTGCAGTTGAACAAATCTGGTGTTCAGGGGAGAAGCAGTCTTTGGAAGTGAAGGCAGGCAGGTCCTCCGGGGTTTTTGAGGTTGCTGGCTGCAGGACACACCGGGATTTCGCAGGAGCAGGATTGAGGGGAGACAGGCATGTAGGGCTGGAGCCAAGTCAGTGGGGGTCTTCCTCTTGTTAGCTGGCTGCACGGCTGTTCGGTCCTTTTTCTTCTTTTCTTGTCGTTTCTGGATCTGAGGAAGCCAGGTTCTGGGTGCCCCTAAATACTAAATTTAGGGGCGTTACAGGTCGGTAAATGTCAGGGACCAATGGGTCTCTTTCCTGGGGTGGGTACACCCCCTATTCTGCCACTCTCCACTGGGAGGGGGGCAGGAGCCTATCCCTGGTTGGCTGGGCCCCCCATCCTCAAGATGGCGGTGACTCAAGGTTGTGCTTCACCTCACCTCGCCTCCCCCACCTGAGGGGTGGAGTTGGCAGAGGTGGGCACACCCCTTTCCCTCACTTGTTTTTCCCGCCGGTTCTCCCGCCCAAAGTCGGGGTAGAACCAGTGGGTACCAGTTGCTGAAAGCAGCAAATGGTCTGGGGAAACTCACAAAGGCGGCATGCCTTTGAAGCTCCCCTTTTGTGAATCCTGCCCATCCTGGGGGAGGAGGCCTGGCACCTGGTCCCAGGATGTGCATTGTTTCAGGCCCCCTAAGAGCAGCAAGCTCTCGACCCAGGGGTCCAGAAACATGTCTCTTGGTGGCAGCCTAAGCAGCCACTCAGTCGTGACACTAGAAGTTGGTAGAGTTTCAGGGGGGCATCTCCAAGATGACCTCTGTTGTGCATTTTACATTAAATCCCACACTGTCATAAGTGTGGGTTTAATGTGCTGAGAAGTTTGATACCAAACTTCCCAGTTTTTATTGTAGCCATTATGGTCCTGTGGAGTTGGTAATGAGAAACTCCCAGCACCATATACTCTTAATGGCAACACTGCACTTACAATGCCCAAGAATGGACTTGGGCAGAGGGCTCATGCCCTTGTGCCCTCACCACTGGCATAGTGCACCCAGCTGGAGGGGTGACTGACCTAAGCCAGGGCAGTGCGTTGTGGGCAGGGCAGACAGGGATGTGTGCCATATCGACTCTTCACTTTGTTCTGCACCAGAACACGCATCCTGCAAAGGCAGTGTGAGTGTGTAAAGGTGGCACAATAAGTGCTGCAGCCCTAGGGACCTTCCCTGGTCACAGTGCCCTGGATACCTGGGGTACCATTTACCAGGGGCCCACTTGTGGCCAGGGATGCCAATTGGGTTTAGGCTTCAGTGCAGTTTTAGGGAAGGAACATAGGCCCTGGGTACCCGATTAGCAGGCGCCCAGGGCACATTCAGTCAAAGAACATCAGCAATTCAGCAAAACGTGGGGGCATACCATGCAGAAAGAGGGCACTTTCTCACACGAAATCGCCTCTCCAAGCAATCTTACCCTGACTGTGAGGACATCTTGACATGCACACCCGGATGACGTATCTGCACTGCACCCAGCTGCCCAGCCTGTGTACCGACGAACCAGCCATGGTCCTGAGAGAGTGAACTGCTTAGATATACACCCACCCCTTAGGTAAACTTTAAACGTTTCCCAAAATGTTGTGTTTGATATCAGATCGAAACAGCAGTCTAATAGCGCCTGAGGAGAAAGCGTCCATGTGAAGCAAAGTCGGCATGTGTAGTAGCAGGGAGGGCAAGGGTGAGAACCACAGGGAAGTTGTCGGAGAGGGTCCTAGGTTAGTGGTTGATTTTCACAACCCAACCGTAAGTATCTGGGGTACCCAGCCAATACTCCATTCTACCCTAGGATTTAAGTGCAGTGGATAAATGTGTGCCTTCTTTAAGCTCGGGGTAACAGGCCCTCCAAAGGACAAGCAGATTATTGACATTTATAAGTTCGCACAGGGCCCGGGCTGCAGCCTGGGGGGTGCGAGATGTGGGATTAGAGCAGTCCGCATCTCTGTCTAGGAAAAGATTAAAATCCCCACACCAAATAACCCTACCGAGAGATAAAGTTAAACTGCGTCTCCAGACAATCAGGGCAAATTCTGGATCATCAACATTGGGACTGTAGTTATGTATGGTAAAGTGACCAGTTGCAGTATGACATATCTTACCTTGTGGATTATGAATCTCCGCCAGCAGGGGAACAAGGAGGACCCTCCTAATCAGTGAGAAAACCCCTCTGGCATAGGCTGAGTAGTTTGTGTACACTCCATGAGCAGCCCAGTTACCCGCAAAAGGCGCTGAAGATGTGTTTCCTGCAACAGTGCTATATGAAGGTTTATGACTCGTCAAATAGGCCAGCACCCTTTGCTTTTTCTGTGGATGTAGGAAAGTGGGTTCTGTTTCAGTACCTCCCCCACCCTACGTTTTGCCAGATTTTTGCTGTACTTGTAGTGTGTGCCCTGGGTACCTGCCTATCAGGTTCCCAGGGCCCTTGTTCTTTCCCTAACCTGTACCTTTGTTTCCACAATTGGCACAACTCTGGCTTACTTTTAAGCCCCTTGTACGGGTTACCTATGGTACCAAGGGCATGGTAGACATGGAAAGGCCTCTCAGGACTGCAGCATGTATAATGCCACCTTCAGAGACCTCTCACCCCAAACATACACCACTGCCATTGCAGTCTGCGTGTTGTGGTGCATCTGAAAGTGAAGAGTCGACATGGCACACATCCTTGTGTGCCATGTCTGCCCAGCACTGCACGAGGCCTAGGTAAGTCACCCTTAAGGCAAGGTGCCCTAAATCTCATGCATTAGCAGACCGGTCCCTATAATATCTAAGGCCATTCTTAGATATCATAAGTGCCCATAAAATCCATCCTGAGTATATGGTCTGGAAACTGGTCATTACATGTTTCCCAGCACCATAATGGCTTTGCTGAAACCTGGGATGTTTGGTAGCAAATATCTCAGAATAATAAACCTGCACTGGTTCCAGTGTCAGATGTATTGTTCCCTGCACTTAAGGGACCCCTCTAGATGAGACCCCTGAACCAAACCAACCACTGGTGGGGTTCTGATTGGTGAACACTAGCTTGCCCTCACAAGACCAGTTTCTTGACCCCTGGGATGGGAGCCTTCGCTCCCTGGGCCCATAAACGAAGGCTTTCCTGGGCGGAGGTGTTCAACCTCTTTTTAGGCAGGAAGACAGGCGGGAAAAATTAGAACAGCCCAGAAGGTGTGCCCACCTCTGCCAACCCCACCCCTCAGGTGGGGGAGGTGAGGTGAAGCCCACTTTTCAGTGACAACTATCTTGCAGATGGCATGTACCCACCAATCCCTGTTAGGTATTGTGCCTACTCCCCCACGTGGGGTGAGCGCGCCAACTGTGTAGTCACCCTAAGGCCAGTAACTAATTGGCTACTGACCTCAAGGCCCCTAAAAATGATCTCTAAATACAGTATTTGGTGGGCAGCCCTGAATCCAGAAGCCAGTTCTCAGCGACCTAATCCCAAAGACGTCGCAGCAGTGAACTCTCCAGGCCCAAATGACTTGGCCCCAGCCTTACCGGCATGCCTGCGGCTCGGAAGAAAACGCCTCCAAAAAGGATCAGCGTCCTCCAGATTTAGAGGGGACTGATTCCCAACTTCAATACAGACTTGAAACACCCGAGGACAGCGGCCCTGTCCACAGAAGAAGATCCAGCCTCTGTGGGATCAAAACACCCTGCTCCACGACTTACCTCTGCACCCGTTGTCCATGACCTGAGTCTTGATGGTCCATCCATCTTGAAGTGGTCCCCAACCGGTTCTGACCTCCAAACCATTGCGGGTGTCACCTTCAAGGTTCCGTGTCGACACCTGTAGCCTCTTCACGACAACCTCCTCCACCGCGACCAGACGGGTAAGCAGATTCCCAACGTCAAAAGGCACCCCTAAAGTCTCTGACCCTGCATCCTGGTGACATGATCCCGACGTGTCCTGACATCGAGGCACATCTCTACTTACCTGCCTGTTAGAACTGGGGTTCTCTAGTTGGCAGAGGTAGGTACCTTTGACCAAATAGGGACCCTTGCTCCTAAGTCAGGGAAAGGGGATTACACTACTGGATAACCCTTGCTCACCCCCTTGGTAGCTTGGCAGGAGCAGACAGGCTTATCTCAGAGGCAGTGTGTTAAGCATTTGTGAACACATACAGTAATACAGTGAAAACACTACAGATGGACACCACACAGGTTTTATAAAAATAAGTATTCTTTATATAGACTTAACACAAGACCACAAATGACAAAAACCACAATACTGTACTCAAAATTGACTTCAAGATGGTAGAAGAAGCTTAGTTCAAGTTGATGGTGAATGCAACAAAGTTCTCACAAAAGTACCTGGATGCGTAGCGCAAAATAAACAAAAGGCTCGCAGCGTTGGAGATGCGTCGGTTCCTTGCTTTGGGGGAGACGATGTGTCACGCCTCAATGCTTGCGCAGAGTAGGGGATGCGTCTTGATCCTTACTGAAGAGGTGATGCGTAGATTCTCGTACTGCGGCCCGGTTGCAATGCGGCAAGATGGCACCTTGATGCGATGCGACAATCCGATGCAATAAGATGGCGCCCTTGATGCGACGACGTGTAGACGATGGGTGTATGCCCGGCGGCCGCTCTGCGAACTCTGTACTTTGGAGCCGCGATAGGCCCTGCGACACGCTTCTCTGGTGATGTGACGGTGACCCTTGCGGTGGCGACATGCTTCTCTGGTGATGCGACGGCAAACAGCTGCGACGAAGACACGTTTCTCTGGTGATGCGGCGACACGCTTCTTCTTGTTGTGTCGCGCTCCCAGCAACACGCAGGCTTTTGCAGACAGAATTCCCAGCAAGGACATTCAGAGGGGAGCTGGTGGTGAAGTCTTTTGTCCCTGAGACATCAGCAGGAGGTAAGCACAAGTTCAAGCCCTTGGAGTAATATTCTGCAACATGATGAAAGTTCTTTAAAAGTTCCTTCTCCTCTCCTTGGCAATGAAAACACCACTGCAGGCCAACCCAACAACACAGCACACTGGCAGGGGGGCAGTCCAACTCCTACAGATTCCTTTGGTTCTTCTCCTTGGCAGAGGTTTGTCTTGTTGTTCCAGAAGTGATCTAAAGTCTTGGGGTCTGGGTCCCCATATTTAAACTACTATTCTCTTTGTTCTCTGAAGGCAGAGAAGCCTGGGCCTAGTCCAAACCAGTTCTGGTCAGTCTTGGAGCACTTTGTTTACAGGACTCCTTCTTTCCTTTGACAGTGGAGGCCAGGTACATTAGATGCACCACAGGAGGTGGAGCCAGCATTGTGGAGGGAAGGCACAGCCCTATTCAGGTCCCAGGTGCAATTCCTCCCGCCCATCTACATGCAGATCTCTCTATTCAGCCCTGTGCTGACTCATCCTGTCTCCTGGAATCCCCATCCTCTGTCACTCAAACTCCAGACACACAATACACAACCTAGCAGAGGCAGGCTTGGACAGTTAGGCAAGAAAATACCTACTTTCTAAAAGTGGTATTTTCAAACACAGAATGTTAAAACCAACTTCACTAAAAGATGTATTTTATCATTCTGAGTTCAGGCATACTAAACTCTAATTTCTATCTAGTTTCCTGGGTCAGTTCGCATTATAGGATGTTATAATCAAACTGCCCATTCTGGCCTATGGGGAACAGGTAGCCTTGCAATAGTGAAAAACGAAAATGGTTGTAATTCACTATTAGGACATGACGCACACACACCAGGGCATGTCCTACCTTATACCTACAATGCACCCTGCCCTTGGGCCTACCATAGGGGTGACTAATGTGCAGAAAATGGAAGGTTTAGGGACTGGCAAGTGGGTGCAGTTGCCCAGTCAACCTGGTAGTACCAGACTGCACACAGGCTCTGCAATGGCAGGCCTGAGACGCACTTTACAAGCTGCTTCTGTGGGCGGCACAACCAGAGCTGCAAGCCCACCAGCAGCATTTGATTTACAAGCCCTGGGCACTCATGGTGCACTCTACTACGGTCTGACAAGTAAATCAAATAACCCAATCATGGAGTCAATAATCAATGCATCATTTTAACAAAGGGAGAACTTGCACTGTGGCACTGAATAGCAGTGGCACAGTGCCCAAAGCATCTAAAACGAGCAAACCGATCAAAAACAGAGGAGGCAATCAGCAAAAAATGGAAGGGAGAATCTGTACTGTGGAGCCGCGATAGGCCCTGCAACACGGTTCTCCGGTGATGCGACGGCGACCCTTGCAGTGGCGACACACTTCTCCGGTGAAGCTACGGCAAACAGCTGCGACGAAGACACGTTTCTCTGGTGATGTGTCGGTGGCACGCTTCTCCGGTGATGCGGCGGCAACAGCTGCGGCGGCGACACGCTTCTTCTCGTTGCATCGCGCTTCCATCTCCCAGCAACACTCAGGCTTCTGCAGACCGAATTTCCAGCAAGGAAATTCAGAGGGGAGTTGGTGGTGAAGTCTTTTGTCCCTGAAATTTCAGTAGGAGGCAAGCACAAGTTCAAGCCCTTGGAGTAATATTCTGCAACATGATGAAAGTTCTTTAAAAGTTCCTTCTCCTCTCATGAAAACACCACTGCAGGCCAACCCAACAACACAGCACACTGGCAGGGGGGGCAGTCCAACTCCTACAGCTTCCTTTGGTTCTTCTCCTTGGCAGAGGTTTGTCTTGTTGTTCCAGAAGTGATCTAAAGTCTTGGGGTCTGGGTCCCCATATTTATACTACTATTCTCTTTGTTCTCTGAAGGCAGAGAGGCCTGGGCCTAGTCCAAACCAGTTCTGGTCAGTCTTGGAGCACTTTGTTTACAGGACTCCTTCTTTCCTTTTACAGTGGAGGCCAGGGACATCAGACGCACCTCAGCAGGTGGAGCCAGCATTGTGGCGAAAGGCACAGCCCTATTCAGGTCCCAGGTGCAACTCCTCCCACCCATCTACATGCAGATCTCTCTATTCAGCCCTGTGCTGACTCACCCTGTCTCCTGGAATCCCCAGCCTCTGTCACTCAAACTCCAGACACACAATACACAACCTAGCAGAGGCAGGCTTGGACGGTTAAGCAAGAAAATACCTACTTTCTTAAAAGTGGTATTTTCAAACACAGAATGTTAAAACCAACTTCACTAAAAGATGTATTTTATCATTCTGAGTTCAGGCATACTAAACCCGAAATTCTACCTAGTTCCCTGTGTCAGTTCGGATTATAGGATGTTATAATGGATGTTATAATCAAACTGCCCATTCTGGCCTATGGGGAACAGGTAGCCTTGCAATAGTGAAAAACGAAAATGGCTGTAATTCACTATTGGGACATGCCACACACACCAGGGCATGTCCTACCTTATACTTACAATGCACCCTGCCCTTGGGCCTACCATAGGGTGACTAATATGCAGAAAAGGGAAGGTTTAGGGACTGGCAAATGGATGCAGTTGCCCAGTCAACATGGCAGTACCAGGTTGCACAAGGCTCTGCAATGGCAGGCCTGAGAAACACTTTACAAGCTGCTTCTGTGGGTGGCACAACCAGTGCTGCAAGCCCACCAGCAGCATTGGATTTACAAGCCCTGGGCACACATGGTGCACTCTACTAGGGTCTGACAAGTAAATCAAATAACCCAATCATGGAGTCTCTAATCAATGCATCATTTTAACAAAGGGAGCACTTCCACTGTGGCACTGAATAGCAGTGGCACAGTGCCCAAAGCATCTTAAACCAGCAAACAAAACAAAAACAGAGGAGGCAACCAGGTCTAACACTGCCCAGCTGTTGGTTACTCGGAAGACTTCCTGGACCGAGCCTGTAGCAGAAATCTAAAAACGGCAACCTTCATAGAAAAGCATTGGGTTCCCGATACCTAAGCACTCTGCACCCGCCTGCGCCACTGGTGGTGTGGACTCAGTTTTAACTTGGGACCCCCATGCCCTTACCTTAACCACAGGAGCTAGTCTCCCAAGACAGAGTGGCCTGCCCATGAGCAGCCCCCAACCGAGGTCCCCCATTGGCTAACATTGGCAGCCTGCACCCGGCCACCCTAATGCCCCTGGTGGTGCACCTGGAGTGCCAACCCAAACCTTGGGGAACCTTGTTTCTAGCCTCCAACTCCATTCCTAAAACCGTTTACTTACCTGCCAACCTAACACTTCATTTTGCTCCCTAGGGCTGTATAGAGGCTTTTCTCTGAGAAATCATACAAGTGTTGAACATGTCTTGTACAGCAATAGGAGTAACTATGTGCCCTCAAACGAGCTAACCTGCTTACTGATGTCCTTTTATGCTTAGACTGTGTGAACTGAATGTTTTGTGCAAAAGTAGATAAGTAACTGAAAAGTTACTAAAAAGTAATCTAAAGTAATTTCAAGAGTTCTAAAGAGTTTACAACCCATTTTCTCGACTGTAAAACTAATTTGTATGCTCTTACAAAACTAGTGTGGCCAAGGCACAGACACTGCACTCCTTGTGGCAGTGGAAAGAACCAGGGAAATCATCGACTCAGGAGGATCAGTGGCAGTGGTCCTCCTAGACCTAAGTGCGGCCTTTGATACGGTCAGCCACCAGGTTCTAATCCACCGCCTCGGGACTGTTGGAGTTAAGGGCAAAGCCCTGAAGTGGCTCTCGTCCTTTCTCTCCCGACGCTCCTATCAAGTATGGGAAGGCGAAAGCCGCTCCTCTTCCATCCCCCTCCAGTGCGGTGTGCCACAGGGCTCTTCCCTGAGCCCTACATTATTCAACGTTTATATGGCCCCACTGGAGGAACTTGTCTCACCCTTCGGAGTCACCATCGTCAGTTACGCCGACGACACGCAACTGGTGGTCACTCTTTCCCACCCCAAACTCGAGCCCTCCAACCTCCACGACTGCCTTACCAGCGTATACCAGTGGATGAGCGACTCCGCCTTGAAGCTTAATGGCTCCAAGACAGAGATCCTGGTCCTCGGACAAAAAACCACTAACATCCCTTCCAACTTCTGGCCCGCCTGCATGGGCGATCCTCCCACTCCCAAAAAGGAGGTCAAGAGCCTTGGCGTGTGGCTGGAGACCGACCTTACCTTCCGGACCCAGGCCAGAAAGACGGCCGGAACCTGCTACGGGTTACTTAAATCCTGCAGGAAAGTAATCCCTCTCCTACCCTTCCAGTCGCGCCTTATGCTGATCCGGGGCTTAATCCTATCCAGGTTGGATTATAGCAACGCCATCTACCTGGGCGCCCCGGAATCCACTTTCCAAACTCTGCAAAAGGCTCAGAACGCCGCCGCCAGACTCCTAACTAGCACCCCGGCCAGATCATCGGCCAAACCCGCTCTTAGGAAGCTACACTGGCTCCCGATCAAAGAAAGGGTCACTTTCAAGGCCCTCTGCCTGGCCCATAAGGCTCTCCATAACACCGGCCCCCCCATACTAAACAACTGGATCACCCCCTACAGACCCACGAGAGCGCTTCGCTCAGAGCACGGAAACCTTATCACGATCCCCATGGTGAAAAAGGCCCGGATAGGGGGCCGCCGCTTCTCGGTAAACACCGGACTCAAGTGGAACGCACTCCCTCTGAACGTCAGAACAGAGCCCGATTTACTTCGGTTCAGAAAAACCCTCAAAACTCTCCTCTTCCCCTAATCCGGTCTCTTACCTAGCCGCTCACCCTCCTGAGCAACAAGGTTCTAGCGCTGGGATACCCTCGTGGTGACTACGCGCTCTACAAACTCTAAATAATAATAATAATAGTGCACACTGTATTTTGAAAAATATCATTGTATATCAAGTATAACTCACCTGCTACTGAGTAAATCCTGGTTCTAGTAATAAAAATAACAAATTAACAGATTTCTATACAAACAATTGGTCTGGATTCAGTCTTTGAGTGTCTGACATTTTATGCCTGAGTGTGCTTTACACTACCCTCTGATAAGCCTGACTGCTTAACCACACTACCACAAAAGAGAGTAATGTATTTTCTGCTTTAGCCTCTGCTATACCTCTGGGGATCCACTGGACTCTTTACACCCTATACCTTACTTTGGTCTAGTATATATAGAGCCAGCTTCCTACAGTGGATCACCGAGGCTGTACACATTCAGAGTTACAAGATTAATTTCAAGTTTCTAAATGGGAGACCGTAGCATGCGTGCCAGTAAACAGGGACATGCGTGAGGGCCAGCTACGTGGGAGAGACTAGATGGCTCCATGGAGTGCCTATCAATCCCACCCAGGCAAGCATCCATAGTTCCAGTAAGTTCTATGTGGTCAGCAGCCATTACCTAGAACCATAAAGAAAACAGAAGCTTAAGCATAACCTGCCCTCCCAGCCCACAAAGATCATCCCCATCATTCATGCACACCCTAGAAACAGAAACTGTCATATTAATACAGTAGTAAGAGGTGGCGTACGATTAATCAGCAAAAATTAACTGTTTAGACGGGCAACACACCTGGAGGGGTAAAGTCAAAGCAGACAACCACCCTGCCCACATAACGATCAAGTAGGGCCGATTGCCCCATTAGAGAGCGTCTTGATATTAGTAGCAATCATAGAGGGGGGAAATTAAGGCGTTGGGTAATAGACATCTGGTGCCACTAAGCAGTAATTGCACAGGGTCAGGAGTCACAAGCATTGTGATTCAATAAAACTATTTATGAATTCCATGCATAACTGAGAATCAATTAGCATAAAGAATCTAAGTTCAATATGTCATCGTTCCCTCACACCAGAGGCAGCCAATGTGGATAGGGCCTGTAATCTCAAGTGTCAGGGCCCATGATGTCCGAGAGGCCAGTGTTACTGCCATTCATGTAGGACTGGGTATTGCAGCGATTGCGCGGTCTGAAGGAAGTTTTGATGCTGAGGAAGGTCTCTTCCGGCAACATGAATATAGTTGTTTTCCCATTCAATTTGCAGCAAAGATGTGCTTGGTATAGAATGATGTAGGGCTCATTGTGGTCACAGAGATGTGTCTAGACATCTTGTAAAGCACACCGTGCTTCGTGCACCCTGAGGGTAAAGGCCGGAAAGATGGAAAGCCCAGAGCCTTGGTATGTGAGCTCGCCCTTTTCCCGAGCCAGTCGAAGCACAGGATCTCGGTCATGATAGTAAAGAGGTCTGGCCACAATAGGGCATGGAGGTGTGCCGGAAACCGCACGGGGTCCCAGCGAGCGATGAGCACTTTCTACTGCAAAGCATTTGGAAAAGGAGTTGGCATGGAACAGTTCACATAAGTGTTTCAACAAACCACTCTGTCCTTCCAGGGATACCCACCAGACGCAGGTTGTTTTGCCAAGAGCGGGCCTCCAAGTCCCCTTTTTTGGCCAAAACATTTAGCAATTCAATGCGCAGTTTATGGAAGTCTGCAGCAAGGATTGCTTCTTCAGTTTTCAATGAAGAAAGGCACTGCTCGGCAACAGTGGTAAGTGTCTCATGCTTCGTGAGGCTAGCCACCAGCTTGTCAAGACAGCATGTCAGATTATCACTTTTAGAGTCTATACACTGAAGACTGGCGCTCATCTTGAGTAACAAAGCATGTGTGTCTGGTTCAGAAGTGAGGGAGTTCATAGTCGCAGGCAGAGTACCTGCTTCATTGGTTCTGCGAGAAGCGTCTTTACGGGGCTCAAACCCAAGCTTGGGTTTCATGGGATCCGTCTTGCCCATGATGGCAGGAACTGCGGGTGGGTGCAAAGCCCCCGGGTCGCCAACACAGATCTTCCTCATGCTAGCAGGGTTAGAGCCATCAGGGAGCTGCCACAACTCCCCTGTAAGCCATGTTTCTGCTTTCCACCTTGGTTGGAGAGACCAACACTAATGTCAACAGCCCACAAGCCAAGACAACGCATGGGTTTGGCTTCCTGGACCATGTTCATGCGCACACATGGTGAGGCCGCAGCAAGTCGCAGTAGGAGTGGTCCAGGCAGGGGGACCGATGCCTGAATGGCTTTACCACTGTCTCTCACGCCACTCTCTTTCCCCAACTGTAGCGGGATCAAACTTCAAGTATAGTTCATGCACCGAAGCCCCAGGGACTGTGTGATGTTTAGAAGAACAGTAGCATGATAGGCAGGAAATATGTCATTCAGCAAAGTATGACCCAGCTCACATAACCAAAGTTATCCCGCACCATCCAAGGACCAAGGCGCTCCAGTTAGCTGCTATGGTGTCTGGTATATAAACAAAAGAATGTGATTTTTAAGGCCAGACCGGAATCCAGGATGCTCCAGAGTTTGATTGTGTCAAATAATGTAGCCACGGTAGACCTCCGCAAGAAACTGAAGGGCCCCCATTTTCCAAGGCCCCTAGAGCCCACTCCTCAGGCTCGTCCATTAAGCAGCGCTTGGTATTTGCAGCTGTACTGGGAAGACAGCTTGCCCTAGGGCTCTCAGGGGCTGCTCGAGGCTACACCCTCGCTTTGCAAGGCACCCAGCAGCCCACCCCAGTGCACCCAGCACAGTACTGGCATGTGGGCAGGGGTAAGGTGCAACCTCTGGTCCCTGTGCTGAACAGCCACCCAGGGTGTGCACTGGCTTCTGCTGAAGCTAGTAGTTGGGTCCCCGACCACTCCACAACTCTTCCCTAGGCTCCAAGTTAAGGCGGGCACCATCAGCCGGTCCCTCCCGTGGTCCAGGACCGGAAGAGAGCCCCCAGGAATATCCCAGACTGGCTCCCCGCACCCTCTTGGTTTAGCAGGCCCGGTCGCCTCCGCTCTCCTGTGGGCCACCAGGCCCAGTCCTCCGCTACCCTGATCGCAATGGTTACACCCTTGACAGCAGCGGGCGAGGTATCCCTCAATACAGGCTCCATTGGGCTCCCCAGGATCTTCTGCGACCTTGTCATGGCACCAGCATAATTTCCAGGCCAGGGGCCAACTCGTAATTCTCTGGACATGAGGTGCCTGCAGTAGCTCTTGTCCTGCTAAAATTAGCGGCTCCAGGGGCAGGATGGTTGTGATTCTTGATCTAAGCAGCAGGCTGCGGTTTACTGTGGGCTACAGTGTGAATGAGGCAGAAGTCTGCCTTGTAAAATAGCGGATGCTGGTGGATTTTGTGGGCTTGGGAGTGGACATCCTGCTTTAGGCAGCCATCTTTGTTGACTGCAGTAAACGCCCCTAATTTTCAAGGTTATTACGTTCAGCACCCGCAGAACTATCAACCAACCATCATCAGCAAGTGATTAGGGCAATACGCACTACATAGGAATCAAACGCACAACTGACCAGAAGACTCCACACCATACAAAAGTCTGCTTCTTAGACTTCTCCCCAGCACCCACATCGCCCCACACTTTAAAGACCTTCTCTGGCTACCCATCCACTCTTCAGACTCCACACACATACAAAGCATTGCACAATATCTTTCCCACCTACCTTAACAAGCGCAATAACTTTCACATATCTACCCAACTCCTCTGTGTAGCCAGACTCTTACTCTCACATATCCCCTGCAATGCAGAATCCGATTCAGAAACTGAGCCTTCCCCTACTTCACTCCCAAAGCCTGGAATGACCTACCCCTGCACATCAGAGCTGCCTCCTCAGTTGTATAATTTTGCAAGAAAATTAAGACCTTTTTCTTCAAGTAGTCTTGGCCCTCGCTTGACCCAAACTGCTCCTACTTTTCAATGCAGAATACTCTACCCGGTGAGGTCTGCGATATACAAATACCCATATTATAACAACGAAAAAGAGGCTTTATTGAATGGTCCCAGACCAGCCCTTCGTTTCCATATTGATAGAACAGTGGGGTACCAAAAGGATGATCAGCTCTTTGTTGGATTTGCTAGTGCGAAGAAAGTAAAGTTGCTGCAAAAGCGGACCTTCTTTAATTATATTATCCTTTACGTAATGTGGTAATAGGTCTTGCCCAACAAGTATCCTCCTTAGGACCTTTAGTTTCACCCCCCCTCAAAGGTAAAGGATGCTACTTTGGCCCTGGTTCAAGGTATTCCTGTTTTGGACATCTGCCAAGCTGTGGTATGGGCATCCAGCCAAAATTCTACCAGGAGCTACTGTAGTCACTCTTAGGCCCGCAGGTATGGTCATTATACCTGCTCAGTCCTAGTCCTGTAGGACCTTGTATAAATCCACTTTTCCTCATACCCTTCTATTTGAAAAGCATTTTGCACTGATTCGCAAGTTGAGAAATGTGTGGTTAAAAGTATCCATCAGAAGAACTAGTTACTTGGGTTTGGTGACACTCTTTCTGGTGGATAGATCTGATTTGTAGACCTGATTTAGAGTTTGACGAACTCCATCACAAAAGTGACCGATATCTTATCCGTCTTATTTGGTGACTTCAACCTTCACTGGAATGACACTAATGATCCACTAGTTTGCTCTTGTAAGACATTCCTCTCTGACCTCAGCTATATACAGGCCTGCAACAGACCCACACACTCCAAGGGCGCTACCCTTGCCCTTATCATAGCTAGAGATCACATCATTCTACTGGATGACATAGTACCATGTGATTGGTCGGATCATCACCAAATCTCCTTTCACATTCAAGAAAAGGTATAGCTTAAACAAGGTCAACCGCTCAAAAACAAGCACTTGACTCGTAATCTGAGAGACTTCAACTTTCCTAACCTCTCCAACTTGAGCAAGAATCTTCTTGAACCTCCCACTCACATGAATAATTTGGAAGAGTTGACAGATCACTACTTCAACGCCATGTCCAACATTCTCGACCTTGCAGCCCAGAAGCAACTCAAAAGGATTCCTTGCAAACAATCCAAACCTTGGTTCAATCGTGCCCTTAACCTCTTCTGTGCCCATGACGAGATAGTCTCGTCATGAACCCCACCCACTAATACAACGCCCGGCACAGGAGGGGGAAAGGGCGTGTCACTGAAGGGGTTAATGATGAACGACGTAATCTAAGGCTCTCTAAGAGACGTTGGAGAAATGCCCCCTCCACCTCTAGTCTCAAATAGTTAAGGAAGATGAGAAGCTCTTATAACACACATTCGCTTTGCTAAATCAGATCATTTCAGAGATCAGCTTGACCGCGCTAAAAACGGCCCCAAAAACTGTTTGCTATCATCAAACAGGCGAATCATGCTCCCGCAATCAAAACCGCTGGTCCCAGTGAGGAGGACTTCTCATGTACTTTTATGAAAAGTCTAGGAGTATTGATCGGGCGCTGCAACGTGCCGCTGCTAACCTGTTGTCGATGAGCTCCTCAGGTTCAACAGTACATGCAGCAGAGAGTGCTCCGCCTTACCCCCACAGAGTACACACCCAAAAACAATGCCGGCTGGAGTTCCTTCCTACTCCCAGACTTGGAGGAGTTATCACATTCCTTGACATCTCTTAAACCATCCACCCATTTCAGTGATCCACTCCCTGCTAAGTTGCTCAAAGACCTGAATCTGGCCGTTCTGCCTCTCTGGTCCAAGATCATCCAACAATCTCTCTTACAGGGGAGGATTCCAGACTGCCTCAAAATGGGGCAAGTCACACCCATCCCCAAGAAGCCCAATGCAGACCAAACAGACCCCAATAACTACCGGCCGATCACCAGCATCATGTCTCTAGCGAAGTTGCTTGAGAAATGCGTTCACACACAGCTCTGCGACCACATTGAGAAATTTCAGCTCCTAGACCAACATCAGTCAGGCTTTAGATCAGATCATAGTACAGAAACAGCGCTAACTCACATTGTTGATGACGCCTTGAGAGCTCTTGACCAAGATATGCCTTGTCTTCTAATTCTTCTGGACCTGTCCTCTGCTTTTGACACTATCAAACATGACAACCTCATCCTGTTTTGCAGGAGGTTAATTAAGTTATTTGGCCCTGTCTTAAATTGGTTCTCCTCTTTCCTGCATAACCGAACACAAAGAATCAAGTCAAGCAATCTTTGGCTGCCAGCACCACGGTCACTATTGGGGTACCTCAAGGATCTGTACTCTCACCCACGCTCTTCAATCTCTTCACGGAACCGCTAACTGTTATTCTGAACGGGTCAAACATTCAGTACCATATGTACTCGGACGATACTCAACTGTATTTGAAGATCTCCTCTCCAGATGACATTAAAATTCTTAATGGAACACTCTACAAAACTCGCCAATGGCTATCACATAACCATCTGTTACTAAATTCCCTCCTGATTACCCCCTGCAACCAAGAGACCCCAACGCAAAACTGGATCAAAAATAATTCTGCACTCAACTGCACTCCGCATATGGTGGACTCCGCTTGTTCTTTAGGTGTCACCCTGGACCAATTTCTAAACATGCAAGGACACATCAGTGCCACCATTAAGAGTGACAATCAGCTCAACTCTCTTAGGAAAATCAAACCTTTTCTACCTCATCCAGTCAGTAGTCCAATCCCTTGTTATCTCGCGAGTAGAATATGGCTTGGTGACCCTAGCTGGGCTTCCTAAATCTAGGTTAGCTCCGCTAAGAGCTACTCTGAACGCCTCTGCCAGACTAATCACAGGCTCCAGAAAGCATGATCATATTACACCTGACTTAATTCAACTTAACTGGCGTCCCATTGAAGCAAGGATGCGCTTCAAGATAGCTTGTCTGACCCATAAAGCTATTCACTTCAATAGCCCCGTTTACCTGGCAAAGAAACTCAAGCTCTCTGGTTCCAGTCAAAACCTAAGAAGTTCCAATACCTAATTCCTGAAACCACCAAAATAAAAGTACTTACAATAGCACCATCTCTTGGATGGCTCCAAGAATCTGGAATGCCCTACCGACGGAGATCAGAGCCAACCCCTCAACTGCTTCATTCAAGAAACAGGTCAAATGGCTACTTCTGGAAGAACTTCAGCAGCAATAGCTTCTATGTCATGTGATAGTCACTTTCTAGTGCTTGACAATTATTTTCCCTTTGTGTGTTGAAATGTATGCATGACTATCTTTTTCTCTTTATGTTTTGAAATATGTACTTGACAATCACTTTTACTTTGTACATGAAATGTATTTTGTCATTGGTTGGACGTAGTGTGCTGCTTAAACTGCACGGCCTCATCTAGTAGGGCTTTTACCTGTTTATCCATCTGCTACCACGTCCTCCCCTAGCACCCACATTTTCTTTTATGTCTCAGGTTCCTCTTATGCTGCCTTTTTGTATTGTACGGTTACTGTTTCTTCATGTCAATGTTAATTTTCCTCTTTGAACAGCGCTCCGATACCCCTCTGGGTCTTGTTTGCACTTTATACAACTTTTCAAATAAATAAATAATTACAAGTGCATTACTTATGCACTTGTAATAAGGTGGATGTCTGCCACGTTTGTGACTAAGAACCTGTCCCCAAACTTTAAGTCCAATATGGTGTCTAATTGCAGATTCTTTACTGCCCTGTTCATTCTCCGCTATGTTCTTTGGAGTGGACAGTTTTTTTTTTTTTTGTTTTTATTTCCTTACCAACATTTAATACACATAAATTTCATGAGGTTTTTGCCACGGATGAAGATAATAAATAGCTTACAAATTACATAATAAAAAATGACATAGTAAAAATTACCGGTACACAAGAGAAAAAAGAAATTGATCTTTTCATTATCATGTGGGATTAAAATGACATCTTGGTGCTGGCATTTGCCACTGAAGTGGACATTTCTAAAGCTGAAAGATTCCTGGTTAGGTCATGAACCGTGTCAATCTTCTCATTTTGTCGGTCACACTTCACATCTGAGGGCATGGAAAATGTAATTGAATAAACTGAAGTCGAAATGAAGGTGCTATTTGCAGCTCTGTGTCCTCCTGTTTGGAGGCGGGATGGAGTCATGCCGGAGACTGATGTCTCCATCTACCGGCACACAGTTGCTATTGGCAAGAGTTTGAGGATCCAGTCTGGCACCTGGGTAGATTCACATAGTGAGGAATCTGCATTTAGACAAAGTATCCATTAGCAATAAAATTACGAAAGTAAGTAACTCATTTGTTTGAACTTTTCAAGAGACATTTTCTGGCCCTCCTCATTAATACCTTACAATTGAAGCCAAACAATCATTATTGAAACCTATTTGTGGCAATTACACTGCACTACGACATTTTGAAATGTACTTTGGTCCCCTTAATTCGCTCTGGCTCTTCCTTTCCATTCCTGTAGCTATTGATGGCTGTTCAAAATGCTGCGCATTTCTCACTGTTCCTTATCTTGTTTGTTTCCTTCTTATACCATTGGACAACTTTGCTAATGTTTAAAGGTCTGGCTTAATTATCTTTAGGCTTAAAGTAATTTATGAGCATTGTAACTTGGCAGGGAAAGATAACTTTCACTAAAATTAGTTTGTTCCCCTCTAATACAGAGAGAAGCAAAAAGTGTGGTGGTTCCTACAGAAGCGGTTGCTCCAGATGGTGATGATGATGCTCAGTGGGAGGATGTCAGTGAAGAGGAAGAGCTGGTTGGTGAAGGAGAGTATGAGGAAGAGGAGGAACTAGAGGAGGAAGAAGTAGAGGAGGAAGAAGAGGAGGAGGAAGAAGGAGAAGACGACGAGGTGGAGGAAGATGAAGAGAATGCTGACCCAAAGATAGATACAAAAAGTGTGCAGTCTCAAGGCCACTTGGGAGATGCTGGTAAAAATGAAATGACTCCTGCTCCAAAACTAACTATTACAATTACTGAGAAGGGTATTATGGAAAGGAGCCCTGAATGCAAACCTCTCAGTCCCTTCTCCCCAGAAGAGGGGTACTGTCCAGTGACAGACTGGGGGGAGCAAATGGACATGGAGCTGCAGACCCCTCAGAGTAGCAGTGAAGACAGCCCTCCCCAAGCAGATAACAGAACCTCTCATCCGGCAAGTAGCGATGTATCTGGTAAGGACACCTGGGTGTGGGCTTTATCAATTTTTCGTTTAGAGCTGATGGTTTGAGGGTAGATAAATGTTTCCTTGCTGCAAAAATTGATCTTAATTTAAAAGTCTTAAATCTGCGGAAAGGATAATTACTGCTCCAGTCAAGTTATATTCAACTGATTTCATTCTAATTTGCTAGAAGCAGATTGATTTATGGAGCATACATTAGTGTGTTAAACACTTTTTTGGCTGATAGTGTGTGTGTGTGTATTTCATGTCAGTTTGTCATCATGGGTGTACACAAGTTGCATTCCAGTAAAATGGCGCTCAACCAATATTAACATTTCATATTTTTCTCTCAAATTTGTTGTGGTGGTAGGTTTTTTTTTTTTTTTTTTTTTTTTTTTTTTCTTTCTGTTGTTTGACAAACTTTGCTATGGTTATTTTTAAGAGGCATGTATGAAACACTTCTGTTAGTGGAACGTGGGAAGCCTTTAATGCTTATCACAGGAATGCGAATGATTAAGTGTTGGAAAATCTTTTTTTTTTTTTGTTTTTAAATGCTGCCTAGAAACATGGTGTGAAATCTATGTCCCCTTGTCAGGTTTTAAAGCTTTTCATAAGTATGCAAACTGGGAAACTAGAAGGGGGCGACCAAGGGGCAACTTGCGTTTACAAAAAATTGGACGATAACTCAAAATAATGAACCTAGAAAAAGACAATTATTCTATGTAAGCCGTTCATTTTGAAAATTGGCCCTTTAGCGACAAGCCTTCTGCTATATTAATAAATATGTATATATTAATCCAGCCCCGAAAAATAAAAGAGCATCCATAAGGGAAATACAAACATTCTCAGCTAAAAAAAATGATATCTGGATGATAGCTGGATAGTTAAAGGAGATTTGAATGCAGACTTTATGACTGTTCCATATGAAGATGGAATAACTCTAATACAGGATGAATTATGGGTGATTCTACATGCAGGTTCAACACCACAAAAAAGAAATAAACAAGGGGAGATACTAGTCGGGGATTTCTATTCCGTGTGCCTGTGAATCTTAAATTGTAGATTTGACTACAGTCGACCAGTAACTCCAACTCCTCTCTGTTTCCAGGGAAGCTATCTTTGACTATACATTAGTTAGCCTCTTGATTTTCTCTTCAGTATAAGAGGACCATCTGCCTCAGTTCTTTGATATCATAAACTTTAAATACTCCTTCCGAAAAACTCGCAACTTTTGTGGGCAAGACAAGGACTGAGAACTTGAAAAGACAAAAATGGGCCTGCAGTGTCCAGGAAATATTATCCAAGTCTGAGCTACTATTGAACTTGGCCAGTTCTCAACGAGAAAAGAGGTTAAGTAGAATTAATCAAGTGGAATATTATCCACGGTCAACAAAAAAACTAAAATACCTAATAAGTCATCTCAAAGCAAAACCCCCATAGCAATTTGTGGTTCAGCATATAACTCAAACAGGAGAAAAGAGGTTTACTTAGATTAATAAGACAAATGCTAATAAACACATCAGACCTCAAATTAGTGCAACGAGTAAAACACTTGCAAAAAGAGATTAAAAAAAAAAAGAAGCTATTTGGAACACTAAAAAACATGCAAGGGATACGTTCTGAAATGCAGTCTTAACATGCAATACATCTTTTCCTCAATCCTTTTGAGCATCCATCAATAGATTAGCTTATATTGTAACTTTACATAGCCAAATGGTAGTTGAAGTTCAGCGGGCCATATTTTTAGAGGCATGGATTAATGACAGAAGGATAAGGTCCATACCTTTTTGTGTTTGTATCAAATCAAGACATTGAAAAAACCTGGTTTTCGTCAACTAGCAATCTTCACAGTTCTTTATCCAAAGGAATAGGGAACAATCTTACGGTTTCCATCATCAAAAGAAGGATGAAAAAACAGTGTTCACGAACCAAACCGCAAACCCCCTGTCCTTTTTTAATTTCACCTGGGCTTCTGTTCTTGTACTACTTTTTAATCAAAGTTTACTTACACAAGTTATTCTCAAGTAGTGGCACTGTTCCATGCTCCAGCTGATATACAAAAAGGGAAATGTCTCTAATCCCCAAAATTACTGCCTTCATGGACATCGAAGATAAATGTTTTGCAAATTGTATTCTGCAATACCTTGATCAGGGCTGTGGAGCATGAATCTCTTTTTCATAAACTGGCTTTTGTCCTGGTATTGGCTCAGATCTTAAGATCCTTGCCCTCGCAATCTTAACCACAAAGGCAATTCTCTCAAAATCATCACTTTACGTGTGCTTTATTTGTTTGAGAGCTTATTTCAGTTCACCTAACTCTTGTGAATTTCAGGTTTAATCTTACGGACTAGTATTTGATAGGTTCTAAAAGTTAGAAAAATTCTCGTGCAATAGTATCTGTTCCTCAAGAGTTAGATGGGTGTGGATATGCCCCTCCACACAAAAGAAACACTTTATAGTTTGGTTGTGGATCACTACCGCTCCATTGCCATTTTCCTCTTTCTGGGGCAAGTACTTCAACAAATCAATCCCAGACATCTCTCCTCTCAGCCTCCTAGCATCATGACTGAATGGTTTTGGGCCAGGGAGAAGCAAAGAGACAATTATTACCTACGCAGTAAACTACCTTGGAAAAAGCCGCTCAGTGGGTGTTTCATTATTAGACCTTTCCACTTTGTTTGATGCAGTTGTCCATGTCATGCTATAACAGGGTAGGAGGGGTGGGTATCTCTGGAGCCAGATAGATAGCTAACTGGTTCCTGTATTATTAGCCTGGTCTTGTGGCTCAGTTAACTAATTTGTTTACTTCAGTGACCTGTGTTAAAATTCTTGGTCACAACTTAAAATTTGGTGAGTCCTCTTAGCCTTTCATCTTTCCAAGGTTCATAAAATGAGTACCATAAATTTGGGTAACAATAAGCATATGTTGTTGATTGCCAAGATACCATTCTAGGTGAAGTTAATCTTTGTAATTACACATGAATGTTATGTTTAGGTCTCACCTAGACGACTTAGCTGTCACTTAGCAATAGACTTTTCTATCCCGTATACTTGGTGTCCTTTGAGTCTTCACTTGTTCATGATCCAAAGACTTTCTTGTATGTCTCGGTTCCATGCTTCTGATTTGATGGTTCTCCTCCCTAATCTTGCTTGTCCCATCCAGATGAGCATTTGTTTCTCAGCATGTTTTGGTTTGTGATTTGTATCCTTGCTTCGGACATCTGGGTTACCTTTCAGTACATGAGGGACTATTTTCTCAGCCTTGCAAATTTCGAGTTCCTTTGTTTCTAACCAGTTATTAGCATTTAGTGAATGTGAAGCACACATATGAACTCACACTTCATGAACATACATGTCTCTCCTTTATTTCCATCAATAAAATAAATCCGTCTGCTTTATTCTGGTCTACTTTCAGTGGTTCTAAATATGTAAAAAGTTGCCAAGTCAACTCTTTTCACTGGCGCACTCTTAGAAAACCCTTAGGGTTGACTGCCTAGCCAAGAACTGCAGCCCATGTATTGGTTAGTACACACTGTGATCTTGACAATACCATTCTTGCTGGGTACCTCCAAATTCACGTAGCCTCTCAGTGCGATTGTATCTTCTTGAGTTGGACTCTCATTTTCAGCTAAAAAAATGCAACTCTGCTCCCCCAATCCATTCCAGCTTACATTGGGTACTGAATACTGTTAGAGTATGCATTTTTATGGAGCTACTTTTTTCAAGATGTTTTTTGTAAACAAATGTGAAGTTGGCCTGGCATATGCTGTCCACTAGTTATAGGGGGCACCTTGCACTAGTCCAATTCGACTCTTAAGTTGATAGGTTAAAAGACAACCTTTAAAGAAAGCTATCCTAGTGGTAGCTGTGGAGAGCAGCCTTCAGGCTAAGTCTGGAAGGAGTGTTAAGCTTATTGTTTTACCATGGATAACCTCTTGAATGACCAAATGAAAGAGTAGTCCACACAGGTATATATTCAAAATATATGTATTTATTCTAAGAACAAATCCCACTAATCTCTTGTGAGGCTGGAGGTAAAGATACAATTCAATAAAGCATTTATAATAACAATAAATAGCACTGGAATCACAGGGCCCCAGGGGGGGACCAAACCATATATTAAAAAAGTGGTATAAGAACCACGAGACAGTGCCTAGGGCACTTAGGATCGCTGGCCCCTTACGAAACCACCCAAGGTAGTGAGGAAAGGGACCCACGGGAAGCGTGTGCAGTGTTTAAACCACAGTCGGGATCCCTATTAAACACTATGGGAAATGTCGCGGTTGGAAATTGCAAGAATCTGGACACTTCTAGCAGGAGTTCAAGTTCAGGAGTTTAGAGTTAAGCTCTTGGAGGGCCCACACCCACGATAGTACCACTGTTACCTGCCCCAGGGAAGCCGGGTGCATAGGTTGTTTTCAGTGTCGGGTCGATGTCTCGTTTTCAATAAAAAAACGTGAAGAACTGCTGCCAGCGTGAAGCGTCGTCGATGTCGTGCAGATTGAAGATGTAGATCTTGAAGAAAAGGACCTGAAAGCAGAGGGGACAGAGGCTGGGTCACTAGCCAGTGACCAGGGGCCTTAGGCGAAAGAGCCCTTCAATGTCGGGTGTTTTCAGGTTGAAGACGGGTAGCTTGGATCAGCAGCCACGGAGTCCAGGAGGCTTCAAGGAAGGCCAGCTGCTGGAGTGTGACTGTCCCACGAAGGATGAAGGCTGCTGCGGTGTTAGTGTCCGGATTGTATCCACTAAGCCTTGGCAACCGCAACCCACGCAAGGATCAAGAAACAGCTACGGTGCAGACCCACGATGTCTGAGCGAGGTCTCCAGCGAGGAGACTGTAGAGCAGGCCTGGAGCAACCAGGGGAGCTCTTGGAAGTGAAGATTGACCTCCGCTAGGGCCCACCAGTCGAGAGACAAGGGACCGCGGGGGAGGCCGCAATTTGGAGTGTGTAAAGATGAGCCCACGGGTCGCCGGAGCGGGCTGGAGCGTCGTCCTTTGGCACAGGTGATGCTGAAAGGTTGGCTCAATGATGGGCCAAAGCACAACTTCCCCACGCGCCGGGTTCGTGTGCTGTGCAAGAGGTGGCCGGTGTCCTGGGGTATTGGGTATCTCGGCACCCACGGGGTCCATGGTGCTCAGATTTGCTGTGCACACTCACTGGCCTCTGGGATGCTTGGGAACCCACCTCCGGGTAGGCCAAAGTCTTCGTTGTCTGTAGGAGCAGCGGAGTTCCAACCGGGTGACTTGCAGTGTTTCAGGTGCCTGCCAAGCAGGGGGGTAACTCCTTTACCCCAAGGAAGATTTCTTCATTCAGCTGAGCGGCAGCTCGTCGAAGGTTCAAGTCTTTGAAGCAAAGTTCTTGTCCAGGATTAATCTGAGTCTTTGGGGACCCTGCACTCGCCTTTATCCAGGGATTAGGGGAGTGTCTGAATCCAAGCCCACCAATGGGAATTCAGGTGGGAAAGGGTGGCTACACCCTCTCCCCTTTGTATGTTTCCCGCCGGGGGCAGGGGACAGGATGCCCCTGAACCGGTCTGATCCGGTGTATGCAGAAGTAGGCACTGGAGAAGCCTACGTGCAAGTTTGAAAGACATTCTAAGGTGCACCCACCCAGTTCCAATCCACATAGTCTGTCTGGGGAGGTGGGGACACCTCCCTGCTACAAGATCCCTATTGTCCAGCTGCCGTGGCTGGAGTGCTGCCCAGCAACAGGCAGCCAGAGTCGTGTGGGTGGCGGGTAGCATCTATTTTGTACTATGTGAGCTCTTTTAAATTGGTGTCTAAAATCTGCCGCTTTTACCATATCACCCCTCTAGCAGGGGGGAATCATGCCCTCACTCCCACGGCTGGATTGGGGGTATGATTCCACGATGCTTGACACCAAACATGACATGACATGGTTCTGTACAGCCACTCAAGTTATCACGCTATTGCGATTACTTATAATGCGGTTAAGAGTATATGGTATGGCTGCACTATAAACAACCTCGCAATAGTTTTAACGAAAGTTGCAGAGGGGCCCTACTCAGGTAGGGGTTCCCCCTCACACATCTCAGCACCCTGCCTTGTAGGATTAGCAAGGCCTGCCTTAGGGGTGACCTATGAGGATATATGTGTTGTATTTAAGTGGGATACAGGATACCTATATCCCTGTAAGGGGTGCAAGCACCACCTTACCCAGACTACAGTAGTGGTCTGGTGGTGTCAGTTTGTATGGCTGTCCCAGGGGTGGCACAATAAGTGCTGCAGCCCCTGGTAGGCCTCTGAGGGACCCATGCCCTGGGTACCTAGGGTACCATCTACAAGGGGCTCACAGGGTGTCCTTCGTATCCAATTGGTATGCACCTAGAGTACTCACATCAGTTTAGACAGGAAGCAGATAGGCTGGGGTCCTGGATAGCAGGGCCACAGCCTGGCTAGAGTAAAAAAACTGTCAAAACATCAGCAAAAAGTTAGGGGCAACTATGCAGTCGATGCCACTCTCCTACAACAAAGCAGGAGTTATTTTACCTAGAAGTAATCGATTTCAGAACGGCACATGCCCAACATCAATCTTTTTCTGAAATGGCTGTTCCTTTCCGGAACATTCTTCCAGCTGGTCTCAGGAGTGAGGGCCTTGTGTACAAATGGTTTTAGCATTCACAAACCCTATGATTCAGTATTTCTGATAGACTAACAATGTACAATAGTGAATGGTCTAACCACAGATTCCTCACCTTTTGAATATTCCCCAGACCTCAGACTGGATCTAGAAATTTTTGAGCAGTACCTTTGCACACTGATATGTGGCGCTATGCGGTTCTGCACGAGCATATATGTGAAAGATCGTCATCCGGTTTGACTGTGGTACCTACGTGGAGCCATGTCTAAGGCCTGGAGTGACACTGTGAGTAAGAAACCCAAAAGCCATATGGGACCTCAAGGCGAAGCTCTAAGTCGCACAGCACTGGAAGACTCAGCTACAAGAGTCATCCAAGTCGAAGAGTCGGTCCCAGGCTCGTTCTTAGTCCAGAAGTGGCAGGAGTCATTTGCACAATCGGTTGTCCTCGTACTCCAAGTCTTCAGGTAAGTCAAAGAAAAAAACACAAAAAAATCCAAGGTGAACTCTACCCCTTCCTGCTACTCACATTCTACTGAGAAGACATGAAGGAGTTGCAATGCCTCTTGATCTCACTCTCTAAGTCGGTTGACCTCTGAGCCGATCCCGCAACTCGCCCCTACACGACCCAAGTTTATAAGGCTGATCGAAGAGTTCTGCAGGTCCATGCTCCCACTCTTAAGATCCTTAATGACGAGCTGTCCATTATGCTCTTCGATTCAGAGTCACCCCCATTTACTACCTTGTCCAAGGCCATGCTCGACTTCGGTCACAGTGCCGCCTCCTCTACTCAACTTTCCACCTCTATATGGGAGAACACATACATTGCATTCCTTATTTGCTGCCAATTCATACAAAGATTAAAATGTGAATGATGAAATACGGCAACATACCTCTAAGAAAATCGGTATGATTACCTTCAAGAAGCAAGTGGACTTGAAACTTTCCCCAAGTTCAGACTTCTCTCACCTTCTTGTACTGCCACTGAGGAGAGTGCTTCTTATGTAGTGGTTACGCAGAGGACTGCCAAAGTTCTTGACCTTCAGCTCCCCATGTTGGAGATCAAAACCATCTAGTGCCACTCTAGCCCTTCAATCACACACTTACAGATAGCTTCCCAGGCGCATGGGCTAAAATGAGCTTCCCCCACTTGTTTAACTGATAGGCTGTTGCGGTGTATTCAGGCAATGCCTCCACCTGGTCTGTTGGGTATATCTAGTCTAGTGATGCCTTGCTTAGGAGGAACTAGTATGGGCCTCAGTTCTCTGTGTGGGTTTGCAGGAATGGATTGGATTAGAGTCTGATTGATTACCTATGTTATCAGAGTATGATGAGTTATATGATAGGAGGAGGGAGTGGAGATCTTTTTTGGATAGTGGATCTTTTTTGTCTAATGGGTCGAGCGGGCGATTGGGGTAAGATAAGGTTCTCATTCTCTGGTGCAGGGGCCTCAAAGAAGGTGAGATCAAGTTTGTTGGCAGGTGTGTTGGAGGCAATGTGAGGTGGTTGGTGGATTGGTCATGATTAAGACTTGCCCTCCTCGAATTCCTACTTGAACACCTGTTCTTGACCGTCTCGATGGTGATGCAAATAAGCCTTTGTAAGTCTGCTTTGAGTTGTAGGTTTTGTGAGATCTTATCCAGTCTGTATTTTAGTGAGGTGTAGGAACAAGTTGTCGGGTCTTGGAGCAGGGGACAAGGAGGCAGGGGGTGTTGATGTCTGTGGTGTCGGAGTACTGTTGGCCTGGGGGAGTCAGCAGAGGTGAAGATGGGTTGAAGGTGGAGGTAAGCTTGAAGTTAGGTGGGGGAGAGCTCGAGAGATGGGTGAGTGAGAGTGCTGGGGAAATGTCGCTGGGTGTTGTTGAAGGTTCAGACTTCGGTAATGACATTGGTTGAAGCTGGGGGCGGTCAGAGGTATAGTCGGGGTGAAGGTGTAAATTTTGTGGCTAAGTAACTGCTCTGCGTGTGGGGTGAGGCTGCAGTCTGGTATGGCGATTGATGGAGGGGAGCTCAGACCCGCCAGGTGATGGTGATGAGTTAGTGTTGCACACAGAGTAAGGCCTTGAGCAGGGGTGGATTCAGTACTCATTGCAGCTTCTTTGATGAGAGGAAAAGTTTTCCTCAAATATTTTCTAAGTTTTTATCTAATGGTTGGATGAGGTTATTCCCATTGTTGTAAATGGAGATGGTTGCTTCTGCTCTGTAAGCCGATGAGGGGGCTACCGTTACTCTTAGACCATGAGGAGGTTTCCTGGATGTAGAGGTCAAGAGCAATAAGAATAGGATTGTTCGAGGCATATGAGCTGCAGATCACACACTAAGGATAAGATCGCCATCTGGTGTTGGGCTTGGATGATTGCAGGTTGTTGTTGTCTTCGGAAGAAGTCTTTGGTCACAAGATTGGTGACTCCTCCCCTGGACAACAGTGAGCATGGGCATGCACTCCATCCTCAGATTGTTTTTTTCCGCCATTGGGTTCGAATGAACTTTTTTCCGCTCCAGCAGAAAACTTATAGCAATCACTACAACTCTCAAAATTTCAAAACTCGACGTCGAAAACCATATCGGACCGACTCCGGACGCGGCTGATGGAAAGGACACCTTTTAAAAAATGCCCCCAATGTGGAGCAAAGTTCCCTCATAGCGATCACCACGAGGTCTGTAATTTGTGCCTTTCACCAGACCACAACGAATCCAGCTGTCCAACCTGCGCCGCATTCCGTTCGAAGAAAACTATCCGTGATCGAAGAGCTCGACGCCATATCATGGCCAAGCCAGTTCCGGAACCAGAAGACATCTTTGCACAGGATGTCCCTGACGATGAATCCGAAGATCTCCAGATCGTGTCCGAGGCCGACGATTCAGATCCGGGGCAGCCTGTGAGTACCAGCCCCCCTACCCCAACACCACCCAAAAAGACATTGGTCAAGACTCTGCCAGCTGGGCCCAGTCGCGATCCAAAAACATCTTCTGAAGCCCCGCCCTCGGGCCCGGCTCCGAAGAAAAGTAAGCCTGCAGGTGGCTCGGGCTCGAGCAAACCTCATGTCATTGTGCCTATAATACCTTCGGCACCGAAGCAGGCTCCGAGACCGAAATCTCCATCAGCCCCGAAACATCACTCGGCACCGAAAGGCTCCACCGGCACCGAAAGGCTCCACCGGCACCGAAAGGCTCCACCGGCACCGAAAGGCTCCACCGGCACCGAAAGGCTCGTCGGCACCGAAAGGCTCGTCGGCACCGAAAGGCTCGTCGGCACCGAAAGGCTCATCGGCACCGAAAGGTCCTTCGGCACCGAAAAATCCACCAGAACCGTAAAGTTCTTCGGCACCCAAAACATCCTCTGTGCCAAAACAAGTCCATAAAGAACCAAAAAAGTCGGCACCAAAGCCGCCTTCGGACAGTGAGGAACTCTTTCGGCCTGATCCAAAGCAAAAACGGATTTACATAAATCCGAAAACTGGACATGTCACAGCGGTGCCCTACAAGAAAAGGAAGCTGGACACAACACCTCCTCCAGCACCTCCAAACAAGAAGGACTGTGCCACTTCACCCATACGTCCTTCCTCTCCTACATTAACTCCTATTCCATCCCCCCCACCGCCTTCACCTCTACCATCTCCTTCTCACACACCACCTCCACAGGATGATGATGATTTAGGGGGAGGGGGAGACCCAGATTTCTTTACTTATCCCACTGATCCTACTGATCCCTTTACACTCCCGGACACAGCACCAGTAGATGACTGGACTTGCCCTATGCCTGATATGCCTGACCCCGCTCCATACCCCTCAAAACCCTCCCCTCCTGATGACCATTTAGGGTTCGGTCAGCTTATAAACAGAGCAACATCGTTTCATGGTGTCACCATGCACACCGACACTCCTGAGGAGGATTTTCTACTCAACACTTTTGAGCAGTCCCAGAAAACAGTCCACATTCTACCCATGATTATGGGAGTGATAAAGCATGCCAATGAGGTTTTTAAAGACCCTGTCAGGGCCAGGGTTCTCAACCCCAGAATAGAAAAAAAATATAGACCAGCGCCACAAGATCCTGCGTACATCAAGGCGCAACTTCCCTTAGACTTACTAGTCGTATCAAATGCCAGAAAACGGGCGAACTCCCAAACAACCGGAGACACGCCACCCCCAGACAAAGAGTCTAAACTCCTGGAGGCTTCCGGCAAAGGGGTTGCCGCTCAAGCGGCTAACCAATGGCGTATCGCAAATACACAAGCCCTATTGGCTCGTTATGATAGAGCCCATTATGATCAACTAGAGGATCTCTTGCAACACCTGCCTGAACCTTTCAAAACACAGGCCACTGACCTCATCCAAGAGGGCAAACTAATTTCCAATGCCTCCATTAAATGTGCATTAGACGCAGCGGACACCGCCTCTAGGGCAGTCAACACAAGCGTATTGCTTAGACGCCACGCATGGCTGCGCAGTTCAAACCACAATTCTTGCTCAACCCTTTAATCAGGAGCAACTATTCGGCCCTGCAGTAGACACTGCCCTAGAATAAATGAAGAAAGATAATGAGACTGCCAAATCTATGGGAGCATTGCAGTCTACTCAACCCAGAGGAGCTTCCAAAAATGTGGGAACCGACAACTCTTCCACCTTCAAAGCATCAGGTCAAACATCCCCTAACAGAGGATATTTTAGAGGAGGTTATCGAGGAAACAATACTAGAGGACGGGGCAACAACAACAACACCCGCACCTCTACAGCCACCAAACAGTGACTTGCCACCACTCCCCCCAGACCATTCCACTCCGGTCGGGGGCAGACTTCAACAGTTCCTGCCTGTCTGGAATACCATCACTACAGACAGGTGGGTAATCCAATCTGGCTACTGCCTCGAACTCATAAACCCACCCCCAAACATACCACCCAGGCACCGTCCCATGACGTCTCACCACCTCACGCTCCTCAAACAAATACAGTCTTTGCTTCAAAAACACGCAATAGAACCTGTTCCACTACAACATCAGGGCACAGGAGTATATTCTCTATACTTCCTCATTCCCAAAAAGCACAAAACCTTAAGACCCATACTGGACCTCAGACTACTAAACCAGTACATACAATCGGATCATTTCCACATGATCACTCTCCAACAGGTCCTTCCATTACTTTAACAAGGAGACTTCCTTGCCACATTAGACCTCAAGGACGCATATTTTCACATCCCTATGCATCCCGCTCACAGGAAGTATCTACGATTCGTGGTAGACGGTCAGCACTATCAGTTTACAGTTCTCCCATTCGGAGTAACAACTGCACCCAGGGTGTTCACCAAATGCTTGGCAGTTGTGGCAGCATATCTCAGGAGACAAGAAATCCATGTCTTCCCCTATCTGGACGATTGGCTCATAAAAGCCAATACTCTAGACAAATGCGTTCTCCACACCCACCGCACTATTCAAACCCTACACAACTTGGGATTTACCATCAACTATCCCAAATCTCAACTACAACCCTCCCAAGTACAACAATACCTGGGAGCCACAATAGACACAGCCAAAGCCGTAGCTTATCCCAGCATAGCCAGGATAGCCAACATACAAAGTCTCATCAAAACATTTCAAACACAACACTCTCTCCCCGCAAGAGTGTTCATGCAACTCTTAGGCATGATGGCGTCATGCATCTCCATAGTACCCTACGCACGCCTTCAAATGCGTCCCTTACAGGAATGTCTAGCACAACAGTGGAATCAGGCCCACGGACAACTTACCGATCTGGTGTTGGTGGACAGCCGCTCACTTCGCTCACTGAAATGGTGGAACACCATCAACCTGTCCGAAGGGCGGCCGTTCTTGGAGCCCCTTCCACAAGTTTTGCTGACCACCGACGCATCTCTCACGGGGTGGGGAGCCCACCTCCTTCAACACACCACTCAGGGAAGGTGGACCACTCAACAAAAACAGCTCCACATCAATCACCTAGAACTTCTAGCGGTAATCCTAGCACTGAAATCCTTCCAAGTGCATCTACAGAACAAAACTGTCCTCATCCGCACGGACAACATGACCACAATGTATTACATACAGAAACAAGGAGGGACACATTCTCTACAACTGTCCCAACTGGCGCAACAAATTTGGAGATGGGCAATTCCCCGAAACATCTACCTGCTAGCAGAACACCTCCCAGGGGTTCAGAACCAGGTGGCCGACCTCTTAAGTCGCCACACACAGCAGATACACGAATGGAACTACACCCCAAAGTCTTACTCCCATTCTTCCAAAAGTGGGGACAACCAGACATAGACCTGCTCGCCACACAAGAAAACGCAAAATGCCCAACCTTCGCCGCCAGGTTCCCACACCCACGGTCAAAGGGCAATGCAATATGGATGAACTGGTCAGGCAGATTTGTGTACGCTTTTCCGCCTCTCCCACTCATTCCATTTGTGGTACGCAAACTGAAACAACAGTTGCTGACACTCATCCTAGTGGCTCCCACTTGGGCACGTCAACCCTGGTTCACCACTCTTTTGGAACTATCGCTAGTTCCACATCAAAAACTGCATCTCTCCCCGGATCTCTTAACCCAGAACCATGGAGAAATCAGACACCCAGATCCTCAAACACTGAACTTGGCAATCTGGCTCCTGAAGTCTTAGAGTTCGGGTACCTCAACCTTCCTCCAGACTGTATGAATATCATTAAAGAAGCCAGGAGACCTACTACTAGGGCATGCTATGCCGCAAAATGGAAACGATTTGCCATTTACTGCGCTAACAATGACATACAACCACTGGATGCTTCCATCCAAAACATCATTTGCTATTTATTACACTTGCAAAGATGCAATTTAGCGTATTCCTCTATACGTCTACATCTAGCGGCATTAGCAGCCTATTTGCAAAATAGACAACACCTGTCCCTCTTTAAGGTACCAGCCATTAAAGCATTTATGGAGGGTCTTAAAATAATTATTCCTCCAAGGTTACCACCTTCCCCGGTGTGGAACCTTAATATTGTTCTAACAAGGCTCATGGGTCCCCCATTTGAACCAATGCACAAATGCGAACTGCAGTTCCTAACATGGAAAGTGGCTTTCCTCATTGCAATCACATCCCTGCGAAGAGTAAGTGAAATACAAGCCTTAACTCTCGAAGAACCCTTCCTACAACTACATCGGAACAAAGTGGTTCTTAGGACGAATCCAATTTTTCTCCCTAAAGTCATTTCCCCTTTCCATCTAAACCAGTCAGTGGAACTGCCAGTCTTCTTCCCTAATCCAGACTCAGTAGCCGAGAGGGAACTTCATACCTTAGATGTTAAAAGAGCCTTGCTGTATTACATCGACAGAACCAAACCTTTTTGGAAAACCAAGCAACTGTTTGTTGCTTTCGCTCCACCACATAAAGGCAACCCCATTTCCAAATCGGGTATCGCCAGATGGATAGTCAAATGTATCCAAATATGATACCAAAAAGCTAAACGTACTCTTACCATTCCCCATAGGGCGCACTCCACGCGTAAAATAGGGGCCTCTATGGCATTCTTAGGGAACATCCCCTTAGAAGACATTTGCAAAGCAGCCACATGGTCTAATACACACACCTTCACTAAGCATTACTGTGTTGATGTGCAATCCAAACAACAAGCTTCAGTAGGCCAAGCTGTCCTAAAAACTCTATTCCAAACTGCTGCAACTGATACAGGTGACCACCGCTAGGGGAGACACTGCTATATAGTCTACCCTTAGTGTGTGATCTGCAGCTCATATGCCTCGAACGGAATATGCTACTTACCAGTATGCATCTGTTCTTGGCATGTAGAGCTGCAGAGCCACGCACGCCCACCAGCCTTCCCGGGACCTGTATCCGTTCCAGCTTTGTCTTAATTAGACACTACACATGGACATCCTTTCTCTTTACTTCTTACACACTCCATCATTTCCCATCATGGCGAAAAACAATCTGAGGATGGAGTGGATGCCCATGCGCACTGTTGTCCAGGGGAGGAGTCACCAATCTCGTGACCAAAGACTTCTTCCGAAGACAACAACAACCTGCAATCATCCGAGCCCAACACCAGATGGCGATCTTATCCTTAGTGTGTGGCTCTGCAGCTCTACATGCCAAGAACAGATGCATACTGGTAAGTAGCATATTCCTTCCTCCATTGTGCTAGTCTTTTCGTATAAAGGATAAGGTCACGTACAACTCCTTTATTCATGCAGAAGTAGAGGTCAGAAATAAGAGTTTTGAGGAATCTGTTTTAAGCTTCAAAGCTTTTTTGTTAGATTCTTGAGGTTCTTCATTATATGAGCATAGCAGCCTGATGGCTCCAGTTTGGTGTCTGTTATTCTTAGTGGATCCATGTCAAAAACAAGCTGCAAGTAACCAGAGGAAGAGAGGAGGATGTAGGCTGGAGAGGAGTAAGGATCAGGACTTGATTGCGTAGCTGCGAGTGGCCGTTGATTACGGGTATAGAATTGACTAAAGGAAATGATGGACTGAGTGTTGAACATTGCAAGCACTCACCCCCAGTCAACTGATCTGGGTTTAATCCATCACCGTTCTTTAGCCCACTCTGCCACCCCAGTTCAGACATGGCCATATGCAAATCAGTCTGACCCTGTGCCTCATGGGAACAGTCCAGCCCGAACTGCCAAGCCATATCTTCCCTGGACCGGAAACAAGCTTCCTAGGACCGGTTTCTGGCATTTCAGCCGTCTTCAGCCAGGCTTGCTTGAATCCAGTGGCAAAGTGAACAAGGGACTCACGTCTGAGCATACCCTGCCAACTTATGGCGAACATAGCAAAAACCAAAGGAAATGATGGACTGAGTGTTGAACATTGCAAGCACTCACCCCCAGTCAACTGATCTGGGTTTAATCCATCACCGTTCTTTAGCCCACTCTGCCACCCCAGTTCAGACATGGCCATATGCAAATCAGTCTGACCCTGTGCCTCATGGGAACAGTCCAGCCCGAACTGCCAAGCCATATCTTCCCTGGACCGGAAACAAGCTTCCTAGGACCGGTTTCTGGCATTTCAGCCATCTTCAGCCAGGCTTGCTTGAATCCAGTGGCAAAGTGAGCAAGGAATTGACTTGCTGAGGGCTGTAAGCAGGTTACAAACAAGGCGCTAGAACATGTGGAGTTGGAGTCAAATGGAGTTGAAGTCCATTAAAGACGTTGGCAGGGTAGGTCTGGTGAGTGTGAGGGAGATATTTCCATGAGGAAACCATAATAAGATTACTGCTTAATAGAAGCTCTGAGGCGTAGGGAATGTATTACTTGTCTTGTATAATGTAGGTGGGATATCAAGAGACTTCCATTCATTCATTCATTAGTGAATGAGGGAGATTGGTAGGGTAGGGTGAAAAATGCAGTGTTATGAGTGGCAACGAGGAGGTTTTCAGCTTCGGGTGAGCAGAGATTCACAGAAGCTCATAGCAGTAATGCAATATTATAAAGGTGAGGAGGGTTTTGGCTTAGAGAGAGCAGAAGTTCATAGGAGGCAAAAAAGACCAAAACCACTACAAGATGGCATGCTGTGTGTGGTGTGTTTTGCAGCCAAAATCCGGTCTGTCCTTGATGCCGATGCCTGGCCCAATGCCTGGCATATTATTGCTCCTCTGTGGGGTAAAGTAATCCTCTGTTGAAGGATTCATGAATAAATGCGATATTCATAGTGTATAAGTTCATATTCTGGCTCAGTGTATTTCCTAGTTAGGAAGGTGTCTACATAACATCTAACAAGGTCATTGGTTATCTTTGACTAAGGTAATGTTCAGAGTTAAGATCAAGAGATAATTAGCATTAAAATTGAGTGTGCCATCAACAACCAAAGAATGTGTATAAAACATTTTACTGCTGCTCTGTATGCTCTCATATGCCAATGTTTCCTATTGGGCACAGGATCTGTTGCTGAATAACCCCTGTTGCCCTCATATTGCTCCTTTTAGGTTCTCAGAAGAAGGGCCCAATTGAAAATCTGTCTGTTGCTCTTGAGGCTGCCCAACTAAAATCACCTGAACAGACCATAAGAGCGATCTATCCACAAGAATCTAGAGCACACGCAAAGGAAGCTGGAAGTTCGGCACAAACCCAGAGAACAAAACGATGTTCAAATGGTAAGAAAAATGAAACCAGAGTCAGTGTGCACGTTTTGTGGTTTGTTTGTTTTTTCTTTTTCTTTAAGTATTGTCATTAAGTTCAGTAATGCAGGCACCTTTTTTTATTTTGTTCAGTTTTATCAGAGACGTTACCAACTATTAGTCTTACATAAAAAAATAAAACTTTGATCATCCTGTAGCAGTCTCATAAATTTTCAAGATAGCAATTTGCTTCTAACTTGAGAGTATTGTTCATCACGCTTCTGAGTCCAGATTATTCAGCCCTTGCACTCTCTCATTCCCCAAGTGAAATAACTTTCTAAAAGGATGAACAGTGAATGCTGCTGGCAAGTCCTGTTAATTTAAGGTACTTTCAGTGTTAAACTTGGTGACTACATTACAAGCATGATGTCCACACTCTTAAGTCAAGTTTCCCAGATTCCTGTGTAAGCAGCTCATCTCACCCAGTTTTTCCATTGCAACCTGGGATGGGTAGATCTAATCATACAATTATAAAGCCAAAACTAAAGTCCAAGAATGCAAAAAGAAAGCCCTGACCCGGTTGAGCTGCTCATGCACCTTGGAAATTTGAGAGTTCTGATGATGTTCATTGGTACATATCCAAAAACCCAATCCTACATAGATTAGATGTAAAGTGTGCCCAAACCTATAAATAGCTCAGGGAGAGACAGCAACAATGCAAACTTCCCTCATGCATATTAACTAGCCTGTGCACAGAGTAGAACTGCAAGCTTCCGCATCTTGCTGCATGGGCTGCAGAAGTGCTATCTTTCCATCCTGCACAGAACAGAGACAGCAGACTAGGAGAGGTGTCGGGTTCTTCTTTGGGTGTGTGTTTGAGCATTCCTGTGTGTAGTGGAATGTATGCAGAAATTATTAGTTTTATTTCTACTCTGTATTATGCTCCCAGTGATTGCTGTAATGCCATTCCATGTCCACTGATAGTACCACTCTTAAGTGCTAAAGTAAATTGAGAGTATTTACACTTTTGTTATTTATAAATTCTCTTGTGCTACATTTTTTTTCTCCTGACTCATAATCACAATTAATACGTTTTAAATGAAAAGTGCTCTCGTGTAAGAAACAGTAATGAAATGGGGAAACCTGTGTAATTTGCAATGGCCACATGGCACTGCCAGAATGTTGAAGTTCAATTTAGACTCACTGATGCTCTCCTTTGAGGATTGTATTAAATATTTTGTCAATATGGTAGGTACCACATTGACTCCTTTAAAAAGGATTCCCTGAAATAATCGTCATCTCCACTACCAGATTTGTAATATGGATTTCCATGCATCGTGATTCTCCTTCTGCAAGCATTCCTTCTTTATTTTTTTCATTCTTATAAATTAGCCCATTTAAAATTATTACCTATCATACAATACTTACAACAATGTCGGGACACAATAAAATATCAGCAGCTCCAGGTCTAAAATGAAGCAATAACGTTAAAAATAAATATCAAAGGAAACGCTGTGTCCATGTGAGTGCATTTGAAAGAAAACCATGAATATTTTATAATTGAGGTTGCCATTATCCTAAAATGTGACCACTAATGAAGAGGACATTTTTTTTATAAAGAGTGCAAGTGTAAAGCAATAAAAATTCATACCTTTCATGCTTTGCTGCATCCAAGCCAGAATCTCATTAAAAAAATCTCCTCTTATGTCCTTCTGGCTTTTATACTAAAGTAATGCTGTTCCTTGAATATACAGTCTTTTGTCAAACCTCTCTCTTACCCACTTGGATACCTTACATTATAGATGACTCGTGCTGGAATTTGTCCTGGAAAAGTCTTGGAGCCTGCTCAAGTCCGGAGTGCTGGGATACAATTTTGTGGTAGTAATGAACCCACCCGCACCCCAAAATTGTTTAATTTGAAAATATATACCTGTACTCCTACATGTTTTTTTCACGTTCCAGGAATAATGTTGAAGTGTAAAACAATAAAACTTGTTTTTTTTTAATTTGGTTTATTATTTTTCAACCAAACTATGACATCCAGTACATCATTTCAATCAGCAATTAGTACATTGCCAGCAAATATAGATCTCCAGCATTGATAGCGTTAGGCCATATCACATAACGTATCTCAACATTTCACTATGGTTACAGCCCATAAAGAGGCAAAGGAACCTGCATCAGGCATGATACTACAGACTCTTAAAATAAACAATGCTCCCATTTCATCATTACCGTATAAGTGTTCATGTACATGGTGATGTGGATTTTTATTAAAATGCATCATGTTTATTATGGATGGGGCGTCCTTGTGGCATACTTCAGTGAACCTTTCAATCATGTATGTATACACCAGATCTCTGCATCCATAAAAGGATGTGGACACTTGCTTAGTGTAATGCTTACATCGCTATTGAGTCGCGCTGCCAAGAGGTACTTGCTCCCGGCTGTACCATTTCCCTAATAGCTAATCTAGCTGGAGGTCATGTAATCCCCTCATAAGAGAGGTTCCATGTTAACCCCTACACTATAGTGGTATTATTGGGTAAGTGTTTCTGTGACAGAGGAGGGAGGTTCATGCGGGAGCGCCAGCAGGTAACACTTCAAGGCGGCCCAGATATCCCTAGGTCTAGAGGAACTAGGTAAAAGTTCAGCATATGTGGTGAGGCGTTCTTGGCAGACCACCAAATCATATATCCAATCCTTAAATTTGGGCGCCCGTCCCAGGCCCCAGCGGCAGGCCACCCGCCTCTTGGCCATGAGTAGAGTAAGTGCCACGTATTTGCGATGTGCCGCCTGTATTGGTTTAACATAGCCGAGAAGAGCCAGCAAGGGGGTGGGAACGATGTATGTATTCGTCATTAGAGCTAGGGCGTCAAAGACGTGTCCCCAAAATGCATTGACACCCGGGCACTCCCAGGCCAAATGAAGTCTGCCCCAGGAGCTCGACACCTATCCGAGTCCCGCAAATGATACCTGTGCATCTTGGCTGGGGTATAGTACAATCTGTATAAAAACTTATAATGTATTATGCGAAGCCTGCTGCTGGCCAAGATCCTCTCGGTCTGCAAGCAGCAGTACTCCCATTGGTCATCTGTCAGGACAAGCCCCAGCTCTCCACTTCACTGTGTGCGGGATATCGTGGCCGGCAATTCCCTCTGTGTGTGCACTGTCCGATATATCAGGGCAGGGAGACGAGGCGTTTGTTCATCGTACTCTTAAGTATTAACTGCAGCGGAGCCAGTGCCTGAGGCTCTGCCGGGAAGTCCAGGGTCAGCTATCGGATTCCTTGTCGAAAGCGAATATATAAGAAAACGTCCAGCGGGGTCTGCTGTAGTCCTTGAAATACATGTTCAGCAGTGCGGAAACGGTCATTATGATATAAATTCTCCCAAGTGCTGATGCCAGTACGCTCCTTAAATTCGTGAAATATTGTTTCTTGAAGAAGAGGCATACTCGGATGATAAGTTAGAGGCATTAACGGGGAGTATAGTAGGATGACATTTAACATACACCCTATACGTTGCCACGCTACAGTTCTACACGTGAGAGTGGTCGGCGCCCTTTATCGAGGCTGAATTGAGTCATATAACACTCCTTCTATTGGAATGGGGTGTGCCAGCCAGTGCTCCGATGCAGCCTGCAGCATATACCGTGGCTGTTTCACCCAAAACCATGCATAATAAGCTTGTGCACTAAGGTAATAGAGTTCAAAATTTGGTACTCCAAACCCTCCTTGTGAATAGGGTCGGACAAGAACCTGCCACTGTAACCTCTGTTGCTTACCCTCCCAAACAAGGCGCATCAATTCTGCTGTAAGTATCTTAAAAAAGAAAGTGCCTGGATAATACGGAATATTTAAAAACCAGTAAAGCAATTGAGGAAGTATTACCATTTTAATTAGGTATGCGCGTCCCGCCATGGAGAGGGGAAGATCAATCCAGTGGGTCACATATTCCGTTATACGGGTCAATGCAGTTCCATAATTCGAGCGCATTAGTTCCTCTGTCTCTAGTGACCCGAACTCCCAAGTACCGCATTTCATCTTGGCACCACTCCAAGGGATAATCCAGCGGAAAGCGAACCGTTGCGGTCGTCAATGGGAAAATGCAAGATTTTCCCCAGTTGATTTGAATCCCTGATAGTTTCCCAAATAACATAAATTCCCAGAGGATTGGGTTTAAATTTTGTTGCGAGTCACGTGTATATAAATTAATATCATCAGCATATAATGATATAAGTATTTGCCGTAAATTACAATGCAAAGCCTTGTCATTGTGATGTTGTTGCAGCTTTGCCGCTAACGGAGCAAAGAGCAAGGGGGATAGCGGACACCCCTGCCGTGTGCCCCTGGTAATTTAAAAAGTCTGAGCTGTGTGGCCGTTAACAAGCACCTTAGCAACTGGCTTATGGTACAGTAGCCGAATCCAGGAGAGGAAGAAGGGTGGAAAACCCATTCGCAGTATTACCCCAAAAATATAATCCCACGCAATAGAATCAAAAGCCTTAGTGGCATCTAAAAATACCGCGGCCATAGGCAACTCGGGCGAGACATTATTTAAAACAGCAAAAAGTGTTCTCAGATTATGAGATGTGGCTCTCCCGGGCACAAATCCTGACTGGTCCGGTAGGATCAGATTTCCAACAGTAGACTCAGTCGAGTGGCTATGAGTTTGGTCTGAATTTTGGCGTCACAGTTAAGGAGGGAAAGCAGCCTATAAGAGTCGCATTGTCGGGCGACTTTCCTGGCTTTATGAGTGAAATGTTAATAGCTTCCCTCATGGACGCAGGTAGGCAACCAACATCTAGTGATTCTTCATATTCCTCACGTAGAATGGGGGCCATTAGATTTATATATGTCTTGTAAAACTCTATAGGAATAACATCCGTACCTGTGGCTTTCCCGGATTGCATGCTCATAATAGCGTCCCTGACCTCTTCCAACTCAAACGGGGCGCACAACAGAATTCCTGCTGCCTATCACTCAGCCAGCCTAGCACTACATCATCTAGATACGCCGCCAGATCCAGGTTATCCCTCCTCTTGGTAGTATAGAGGTGATTATAATGTTGTGTAAAAGCATTGAGGATATTAGTGGTATCGCGAAAGACCTCCCCGTCTGGATCCTCAAGCTCCAACACATAGTTAGTGAGTGACGAGGTCTCCTAATCATGTGTGCCAGTGTCTTACCAGGTCGCTCTCCCTCTCCGTAGCGACGGGCCACCCAGAATCTATCTCGGAACCGTGTTTCCCTCTGCGCTGCGTCCATATAGTCTGTGAGGGTCTACCGAAACTTGAGGTGGGCAATACTGTTCGGGTCCGCTGCTAATTGCCCCTCCAGGGATTTAAGCTCTGCCTCTAATCTGTGCAGTGTGTTAGTTATGTCTTTTAATACACCCGACCCTTTTGATATGCAGCATCCACAGAGTGTGGCTTTAAATGCCTCCCAGATGGTTTCCACACTGTCCACTGAGCCTTTATTGCGCGCAAAGAAATCAAATATTTCCTCTCGCAGTTCCGCCTGAAAGACCGTGTCTAGTAAGATGGGGGCATGGAGTCGCCACGCACTGCGCGGCATGTCAAATTCTGAGGATGACAGTGTGAGCTTTACCAGGGCATGATCCGAGTAAGTTCTGGCCAGGTGCTGCACTTGGAATATCGCCGGGCCCAACCCACGGGACACCAACCAATAGTCCAAACGTGCCCATTTTGCAGCCTGCGCTGTGTAATGCGTGCCCTCCCATGTGTGTGGATGAGTGTGTCTCCAAGCGTCAATTAATTGTTAAGCGGTGATAGTGTCGTGGAGAATCGCGCGCGCTTTTGAATAGTGGTGCGGGGCGGGATGTGATCTATCCATACTTGGATGGTATGTAACATTAAAATCCCGCCCCCAAATAATATGACTGGAGCCTATATCAAATATCTCAGCCCATAACGAGGTGTAAAACTCTGGTGCATCTACATTGGGTCCATAACAACAAGCAAGAGTGACGGACGAAGCCCCCAACCGTCCCCATGCCAGGCAGTATCGTCCTTGCGGATCACTGGCGGTTCCCGCTAACTAAAATGGTATTTGTTTTTTAATAAGGATTGCCGTCCCTCTCGCATAAGTCGAATAAGAAGAAAGGATTTTGTGTTCCGCCCATTTGCATGCAAATTTGTTTGGTTTCTGAGGAGCGAAATGTGTTTCCTGCACCTTGGCTATGTGCACTCGATGCCTATCCAAATAAGCCAATATTTGTCTTTTCTTCCTCGGATCCCCCATGCCTCTAACATTCCATGTGATAATATTTAATTTCCCAGCATCTATATCAGCCATATTCCGTACCATTCGCTATCAGCCTGTGCTGTGCTATTAAAAAAAAAAAAGGGAATTCAAGCTCTGTACACGAGCCGTAGCCCGTACCTTAATACACTTAGGATACTCAACCTCTATCTCATGTGTAATTTTAACTGTACCAACATCCTGATGTGCAGATGCCATACAAAAAAACCAAACTGTCCCCCCTCCTCCCGTCCCCCACTCACTGAAGCAGCCCCAACTTGCCAGAATAGTACTCCCTCCCACCCTCCCCTAAAACCAATCGAAACAAAACCAGCACAACGATCCCTGCAGCAAGTGTGTAGTAAACATTCTCGGGGGAATACCCATTGGGGGTTATTTCCAGGCGGCAGGACAGGTACCTCACGCCCCCGGAGCTCTCCGCTGATGGCATAGTCGGCTCTCAAGGGCAGAGGGTGCCCGATGCATCGTGTATACATCTCAAAATGGTCCATCATTTGAACAATGTGCGTGTTCCTGAAGATAGATCTGATTGCCAATTGGTCAGCATATCCCAGATTGTGCTGAAAGGGGCTATTCACAACAAGGATTTATTCATTGCGAATCATCTTCTGCCCCAGTCGATGTAGTCCGCTGTGATGCCGTCATGCATCTGTCGGAGCGATTCTGGCGCCGCACATGTTTGAGAAATTCCTCCACTTGCTGTGGCTTGGTGAAAAATGTTTGTTTGCCTTGATGAGTAACCCGAAGCTTCGCAGGGTATAGTAACGCATAATCAATTTGCGCTTTCCGCAGCTTATGTTTGATGTCCATAAACTTGCGCCTCTCCTCCTGAACGATAGGCGTAAGATGGAGAATGTGTTCCCGTCATATGACAAATTCTGTTTACTTCGCGCAGCTCGCAAGGCCACATCCCGGTCCCTATAGTTAAAGTCTCGCTATTATAGGACACGGTTCACTGCCGGGCGGCGGACACGGTCCAAGAGATCGATGGGCCCGTTCTACAATAGACTGGTTGGAGAAGGATTCAGTTCCAATTGCAGACAACAGCAGCTTCTCGACATATTCCTCCATTTTCCCTGTGTTGGTCGACTCCGTAATGCCTATTATGCGAATATTATTGCGCCTACTGCGCACTTCTAAGTCCTCATTCTTTGCAGCAATAAGCTTCAAGAGTTTATCCGTGTGTGCCAGCTGCGTTGTATGTCTCGATGTTGTGTCCTCTGCGTCTGAGACATGCCTCTCCGATTCCTTAATACGCTCATCATGCCCCTCCAGCTTATGCGCAATGGCGTCCATACGTAACGATATCCTGTCCACCTTGTCCACAATGGTGACGAATCCCTGCGTGACCTCCTGGAGGATACTCTGCATGTCAGCATCCTGTGGGGCTGCTCCCCCTTGAGCCTCATCTCTCCTGTCTGTGTCACGATCTTCCTGCGAGGTCCGGGGTCCTCGTTTGGCGGCCTCAAAGGTCAGCTTTGGTTGTCTTGTGTCTGTCTTGCCCATAACGACATGTGAATGTAGCTAGGCTGCGTGCCCTCGCAGCTCGTGTATACTTTGTCTCGCCGGTGAAACAGTCCACAAGCACCCCACACCAAAAGTCTCCAGCGAGGTGACCAGCGCAGGATGACGCAGTGGGCTATAGCAAAGAAATCAGTTACCTCATGCTCCCAGCAACAATCCATCCCACACTCTTGGAGTTTCTCTCAGCTGCTTGTTTGTGTCACCTGCAACGTTAGAGTCCGGCGCTGTAATTGCCACGCCAGGCCCTGCACCCCTAGACACTTGTACCAGAGCGCTCACAATCCGCCACCTAAACAAAGTTCGTAGCTGGGTCTAAGTGCGATGGGGGCAACTCTCATGCACCACAGTCATGGGCAACCAAGGCGACAAACTCACAGAACGCCAGTGCGTTGTCTTGAAAACCTCCGACTCCAGCCCAAGCACCTCTCAAGGTCCCAGCGCGTTTTGTTGGGGCAAGCTCTATATGTGATCAGCAGCAGTGCGCATAACTGGAGCCCCACCTCTCAGTTGCACTTCACATCTAAGATGAGATCCTCTCTTCCTTAATTCAGCTGGAGCAGCAGCATGTCTCAAATGTGTTTTTCAGCCCCGCAAGTCCCAGAGCGGTGACCTTCTGCGCTCAGCTCCAGCACTGCCTCTAACCAGTGGGGACCAGTTGTCTCCAGTCACTTACTGAGATGGCTGTAGCATTAGCCCCGGTCACTCATCTGATGCAGCGAGCGGCCCCCTGGGGGGGGGGGGGGGAAGAGTCATTCGCGCGGGCCGCGCTGCAAAAGATACTGTGCCCCCTCCCCACCTCAGTGGGGCCACGGGTAATCATCCGTCCAATCGCGGGCACGCAGGGCTACAATGGCGGCAGCAGGGCAATTCCAACGCCTCAGCAGGGGGGGCCGTCGAATGCGCGTGTGTTAGCGCCGTGCAGCAAGTTCAAAAAGGACCCTGGGGCGTCGCGACCATTCAGGTGCTCCTCCGGTCGCTGCGTCTTACCCTGGGTGATGTCAGCTATTCGCCGCTCTCCGCTGATTTAACCAGCTCGGCTGCCGCTAGCGATCCTCTCTTGCGCCCACCTACCACCGCGATGTCGTCCGTCACTGATGGGCAGAAGGACAGCGTCTCTCAGTTCCCTGGACTGAGTCGTGTCAGGTGGCGTTCAATGATCCCGGTGCGGCAACTCCGTCTCTGCCGCCCGTTCCTCCACTCCCGGCATGGATACCACGTATGCGGCAGCGGACTCGTGCAGCTGCCAAGGCCGCTCTGGAGCACCACACCGCTGCCCCCTTCTCCTCAGTCACTTCTGTACTCCTTCAGATCAGGAGCGGAGTGCGCTCAAACCAGCCAAATTTCGCACCGAGTTAGCAGCCAGGTGCTATCTACCGACGATTAGTGTTTCCAGGCATCAGCGGGACCACTGAGCAGGATAAATGAAAGGATTATGACATCTGGCTGCCGGAGCCTCACTCTTGTGTGGCCATTTTGCGTGCGTGCCACCTAGCGCCCCCCGTAAAAACTTGTTCATCCAGTTTTATGCCAATGCTCTGAGATTATTATATATATATATATATATATATATATATATATATATATATATATATATATATATATATATATTACACACACACATACAAAAGACAGGTGACTATAGTTCAGTCAATCAGGATTCTTATAGCGCACGGCCAATCACCAGTTAGGGTCTCAAGGTACTGGGGGGTGATCTTCACTGAATTGCAGGAGTCAGGTCTTGATGTCCTTCCTGAGTTGAGGGTGATTGCCTGAGATGTAAAGGAAGAGAGTTCCAGGTCTTTGCGGCGAGGTAGGAGAAGGATCCTTCTCTGGCTGTAGTCTTGTGGATCCACAGGATAGTCGCTAGGGTTGGAGGAGCGGAGGTGTCTGGTGGCAGTGTTGAAGGAGAGGAGGTAGTTGAGGTATGCAAGTCCAGTGTTGTGGAGGGCCTTGTAGGTGTGCATGAGGAGCTTAAAGGTGACTCTTTTGTTGATCGGGAGCCAGTGGTAATTTCTCAGGTGACCGGTGATGTGGCTGCGGCAGGGGATATCCAGGATAAGTCTTGTAGCGGCGTTCTGCATTCTTTGCAATTTCTTTTGCCAGCGTAGAGTGCTTTGCTGTAGTGGAGTTTGCTGCTGATGAGCACCTGGGTGACCGTTCTTTTGGACTCTGTGGGATCTACTTAAAGATCTTTCGAAACAGGCAGAGCATGTGAAAGCAGGAGGATGAGACTGCGTTAATTTTGCGTTTCAATGAGAGCGGGGAGTCCGAGATGATGCCGAGGTTACATGTGTGGGAGTGGGGGGGGGGGGGTGGGGGGTGGGGGGCTCTGAACGCTGTGGGCCACCAGGAGTTGCCCCAGGCTGCGGGGTGGTTTCCAGGATGAGACTTCGGTTTTGTCAGAGTTGAGTTTGAGACAGCTGACCTTCATCCAAGTGGTGACTGCCTTCATCCCATTGTGGAAGTTGTTCTTTGCGGCTGTAGGTTCTTCCGTGAGGGAGAGAATCCGCTGGGTGTCTTCGGCGTATGAGACTGTTTAGTCAGCGGTTTCGGACTATGGCTGCCCGCAGGGCCATGTAGATTTTGAAGAGGGTGGGGTTCAGGGAGTAGCCCTGAGGGACTCCGCAGCTGATCTCCGTAAGTTTTGAGGAGAATGGTGAGGGCCTGACTCTGGGTTCGCCCAGTGAGAAAGGAGAGGATCCACTCTAAGGCTTTGCTGCGGATGCTGGCGTCGTGGAGTCTTGCATAGAGGGTGTGGTGGGAGATGGTGCAGAAAGCGACAGAGGTCCCGGAGGAGGAGTGCTGCGGTTTTGCCTCGGTCAAGGAGATTGCGATTGTCATCTTTTGCAGGGAGGAGTGCAGTCTCAGTGCTGTGGTTGCTTCTGATGTCTGACTTGGAGGTGTTCAAGATGTGGCTTGTTCCGATGAATGTGGCGAGTTGGCCATTGATGGCCTTCTTGATGACTTTGGCTGGGAAGGGGAGCAGAGATGGGTATGTAATTCTTGAGGCCGTTGGGTCGTCAGAGGGTTTTTTCAACTGGGGGTTGATCTATGCGTGTTTCCAGTCTTCAGATAAGGTTGTGGATTTGATGGAGCTTTTGATGGTGCAGCAGAGTTCGCGAGCAATGGTGGTGCTGGCTCGGTTGAAAATGTGGTGAAGGGCAGGGATCTGAGGGGGCTCCTGAGTGGATGATCTTCTGCTCTGTAAGGTGTCGTCTTTGGTGAGGGTCATCCAGTTGAGCAGAGTTGAGCATGAATGATTCATAGTAGCAAGTTTCAGAGGAGACACTCTGCATTTTGGATAGCTTGGTCAAACTAATGTGTCAATATTACAGTAAACTATGCATCTGCCTGAACACATCTTAGTCTAGTACAGGGGTCTCCAACAGGTCAATCGCGAGCTACAGGTAGCTCGCCGACCCTCCGAGAGTAGCTCGCGCTGCTATTTAATTTTTGAGACGTCATTTACAATTTTATTTTGTATCCCGTCCTTTTCTTTCACAACTTTCAGCCCTTTTCCACAACTAAACAGCCCTTGCCCGCCCTCACACAAACCAGCTGCTCTGATTGGCTGTAGTGAGCTTAGCTGGGGCGAGGCGGGCTGAAGACCGTGACGTTTTTCCTCCTACTAACGCGCCACCTGCCTTTTCCAGGCTGGCACCGCGCTTCCCATCATCTTCCACTCCACTGTCTCACATCCCTGACTGACATGTCTACACTGAGCTACCTTCCTGTACACCAGGATTAAAGCAGAATCCTCTTGTGTGGAACAAAACATGCATATGCCTCTCTTAGCTACTGTTTTGAAAGCCCTAAGGGGATGACCTATCCCGAATCATCAACTTACTGCCTCTTAGGAGACCAGTGGGTCAGGGTCCTGCAAGATCAAATTGGGGGCCATCCTGCGATGCCTAGGCAGCCTGGATAAGGTTGGCCCTGGGAAGCCTGCTTGCTTTCTACTAGCATAATAATGACCTCTCCAAACCAGGTCTGTTTAGTCAGGACTGACTAAAATACATTTGAACTTTCTCACTCATTCACACTCAGTCTCACCTCCACAGTAATTCTTCCAATTAGATACTCTCACAAGCTACCACTTACACATGCCTCAAACCATACACTTTTTCTGCCGACCTACCCGATTACAGAAGAGGGACACCTCACTCTGCGAAGTGCTTTGCTTTTCCACATTCAACAGGAAAAAGGCTTATTTGTTTGCGTACTTTGGGAATATAGTAAATATGAAATGGAGGCTATTGCATCTACTTCGGGAATGTGGTAAATGTCACAGAAAGGTTGTAATTCTGCTGTTATCTAGTCTACTACATTGATTGCTCACAAGCTCCTTTGGAGGGTAAAAAAAGACCTCTAGGAACATTCCGCTGGACGTAAAACAGCATTAACTTGCAAAATAAACCAACCTGCTCCTGCAGGAAATCTGCAAGGGGATACCTTGGGGTTGTGTATTCACTTCAGCTTATCCCTTCTGTCTTATTTCTTGGAAGAAAGAACAACTTTCCGTCTGCATATGCCATAGATCTCAAAACATCGAAACTGTAAATACAGAACCCATTTCGAAAGTCACAACTTAAACCATTTAAACAAAAAGGATAACATTAAGCTTTGTCATATGATACAGCGTTCATCCACAATCAAAAGGGTAACAGGAGAGGCTTCTCGTCTGCAGTGGCAGCTGGTGACATTTGAAAGTGTTGAGGCATAAAAAGTTTGGTATGACTTTTATGTAGTGAGCAACGTGAGCAAGCTTAATGGACAAACGTGGGTCCAGGTTGGGTCCTCCCTCCAGAGAATAAATTGAAAAAAGATTGGCAAATGGTGCATTTTAAAGCAAATTAATGTAGTAATAAAGCAAGACTTCTCAAACATTGGGAACGTATAGTCTTGAAATATTAAACACATTAAAAACGCTCTTTATCTTACTGCATTAATATGTTCAACAGTTTGTGTAATATGCAAATTGTTCAACGTAACAACTTCAGCCTTTTTAAAGTGTGTGCTTGTTCAGTGTCATGCGGCATCAACTTCGGAAGAAAATGCTTTAACCAGGCTTTGGAAAGGACCCATAGCTGCTGACTGTAATCAGTCATATAGAAATATGTGAAGACAGGTCTTTAAGTGGGATGACACGTGGGGGCTCTCTAAGGGGAAACATGTAAAATACATGTTCGAGGCATATGAGCTGCAGATTACACACTGTGCATAGATCGCCATCTGGTGTTGGGCCCGGATGTTGCAGTTGTTTTTCTCTTGGAAAGTTTTTCGAAGTCATGAGGTATGTGACTCCTCCTTTGGATCGTATTGCGCATGGACTTCGGCTCCATCCTCAGATTGTTTTTTTCCGCCATTGGGCTCGGATGTGATCTTCGTGCTCCGGTTCCGAACAGTTTCCAGTTCTCCAATCGACGCGCAATCCTCCCCCCTTTTCGCAGTATTGTTTTCGATTGCGATCTCCACACTCGACGTGGCTCTCATCGACCAACACCTTCGATTCCAGTCGTCGACGACGGCCTTCGGGCCTACCCAAGCTCCGGTCCTGGCTAATGGAAAGGACTCCCTTCAAGAAGTGCCCTCGATGTGGGTCCAAATTCCCCCACACCGATCTCCACGAAGTATGCAATCTCTGCCTCTCCCCTGAACACGAGGCCCAAGACTGTCCGGCGTGCAAATCCTTCCGGTCCAAGAAAACCATTCGAGACCGAAGGGCACGAAGAACTATGGCACACTCGTCGGCGGAGATCTCAGACGACATCTTAGGACGCTCCAGATAAACAACACACCGACGAGGGCTTCGTCAGCGCCTCCGAAGCCGACGATTCAGATGTGGAGGACATCACTCCGGCACAGAGGGTCGTGAGTACCGAAATCCACCCCCACCCCACACCCTCCATGGCATCCAAAAGGCTTCGATCACGCCTTCGCCTCCGAGCCTAGGCACGACCAAGAACATTGCTTCCCACACCGCACCTTCGGGCCGGTAAAGAAGCCTATTAAGCCTTCCGGCGGCTCGGGCTCAAGCCAGCCCAACGTTGGTGCCGAGAAACACTCCTCCGCACCGATGCCGAAAAAGAAAATGGCCTTCTCCTCGGCATCCAGCTTCATACCGAAGCACTCTGTGCCGAAAACCAGCACCAGCTCCTCGGTACAGACACCGTAAGCGAGCAAAAAACATAAGGCCACCGACACCCATATCTCGAAGCCGAAAACCATCTCGGAGCCGAGTAACCATCCAGCCCTTTCAAAGCCACAAAGTTCAAAACAGCAGCCTAGTGCAGACTCTAAAACAAAAAAACCTACGGCCCGACGCCTTTGGCGCCGACGGACAGACCACTCTCTGAACTTTTTACACCTGATCCATTGCAAAAAACACTCATCAAGGATCCTAAAACTGGACATTTGATGCTCCGCATCAAAAAGAGACAGCTGGACAAGCCTGCCCCAGCTCCACCTCCAAAGAGGATAGACTTTTCTACCTCCCCTTTGAGAATACCCTCGCCCCCTCCTCCACCTCCTCCTTCTCCCCCCCCACCTCATCATTGATGTCTATGATGACATAGGGGACGAACCCCATGACCAACCTACAGGGGACCCCACTCCTACAGGCTCCCCAGACCCATGTGACGAATATAACATTCCTGAGATTCCTAACGTCCCACAGGATGATCTCTACGCTTCGAGACCACCCCCACCAGAAGACTCATTGGGGTTCAACCACCTACTCCAGAGGGCTGCACACTACCACGGTGTAGATCTCCATAAAGACCCCGTGGAGGAGGACTTCCTCCTTGATACGTTCGACACCACACACAGGGCCACCTCCATCCTGCCCATGCTCAAAGGAGTCATCAAGCATGCGCCGGAGGTCTTTAAAGATCCAGTCAGAGCCAGGGTCATCAACCCTTGCATAGACAAAAAATATAAAGCCGCCCCTACAGATCCCGCCTACATCAGAGGGCCAGCACCACTAGATTCCCTAGTAGTGTCTACAGCACGAAAAAGAGCAAACTCCCAAGCATCAGGCGAGGCACCACCACCTGATAAAGAGTCAAAACTCTTGGACGCATCGAGCAAGCGCACTGCATCCCAGGCTTCCAACATATGGCGCATCGCAAATACACAAGCGCTTCTGGCAAGATATGACAGGGCACATTATGACGAACTAGAAGCCATAATGCAACACCTCCCTGACAAATATAAAAATAGAGCCAATGAGTTAATTCAGGAGGGCAAAACCATCTCCAACACCTCCATCCGCTGTGCCTTAGATGCAGCTGACACCGCCTCTAGGGCAATTAACACCAGCGTCCTCCTCCGTCGCCATACCTGGCTAAGGATTTCAGATTTCAAACCAGAGGTGCAAGCTTCCATTCTGAACCACCCTTTTGACCAGGAACATCTGTTCGGCCCAAAAGTAGATGAGGCCCTGGAAAAAATGAAGAAAGACACGGATACGGCGAAGTCTATGGGAGCCTTACAATCACACCCTCCCAGGCGCTCCTTTCGCCCCTCTTCCATTCGAAGCACATCCAGAGGCTACTCCTCTGACACCGCTTCCACTTCCTATAAAGCCCCAAACCAATCCACCTTTACAAGGGGTTACCAAAGAGGCGGCTGAAGAGGCAACAATAATAAAGGCAGAGGCAAGACAAACACCTCCCGCTCTGCCTCCACCCCTTCCCAATGATTTCCCTCAGCTCCCCCCAGACCATCCCACTCCGGTCGGGGGCAGACTCCACAATTTCCTCCCTGTCTGGACTACCATTACCTCAGACAAATGGGTAACGCAAATAATTTGGTCCGGCTACTGCCTCGAACTAACATCTACCCCACCAAAACATTCCACCCAAACAACGCCCAATGTCACAGGAACACTTAGCACTACTAAAACAAGAGGTAATCTCACTCCTACAAAAGAGAGCGATAGAACTAGTCCCTACCAACCAAAAAAATATGGGAGTTTACTCCCTATATTTTCTCATACCAAAAAGGGACGAGACGCTAAGGCCCATCCTAGACCTCAGACCCCTCAATCGCTATATACACTCAGACCACTTCCACATGGTCAGACTCCAGCAAGTACTTCCACTGCACTCCCAAAACGACTTCCTGGCCACCTTAGACCTCAAGGACGCCTATTTCCACATTCCTGTTCACAACGCTCACAGAAAGTTTCTCAGATTTGTAGTGGACGGTCAACACTACCAATTCAAGGTGCTCCCCTTCGGAGTCACTACAGCACCATGGGTATTCACCAAATGCCTAGCAGTAGTGGCAGCACACCTGCAAAGACAACACATTCATGTCTTCCCATACCTAGACGACTGGCTCATAAAAGCCAGCTCATGCAACCATTGTGTACAACACACTCACGCCACTATCCAACTGCTTCATGAACTGGTGTTCACAGTAAATTAAGTCCCATCTGCAACCATCCCACGTAAAGCAATACCTCGGTGCCACCATAGACACCGCAAAAGCGCTAGCTTACCCCAGTCCTGCCAGTATAGCATGCATTCAGGCTCTTCGTGCCAAATTTCAGCCAGACCACTCTCTTCCAGCCCGAGTGTTCATGCAACTTATAGGAATGATGGCCTCTTGCATACTCATAGTACCTCACGCAAGACTTCAGATGCGTCCTCTCCAAGAGTGCTTAGCGCGCCAATGGAACCAGGCCCAGGGTCAATTAACAGATCTGGTGTTGGTAGACGGTCGGACCTATAGCTCTCTGCAGTGGTGGACCACCAAAAACCTTTCCAAAGGGCGACCGTTCCTGGACCCGGTTCCTCAGATAGTACTAACAGCTGACGCATCGCTCTCTGGCTGGGGAGCTCACCTACTACATCACACCATGCAGGGCAGGTGGACACCTCAACAAAAGTTACTCCACATCAACCATCTGGAGTTACTAGCCATATTCTTAGCCCTAAAGGCTTTTCAAACGAATCTCTCAGGCAAGGCCGTCTTAGTCCGCAACGACAACATGACAGCCATGTACTATATACAAAAACAAGGCGGCACACACTCTACAGCTCTCTCAACTAGCACAGAGCATATGGAGATGGGCCATACCCCAACATGTCCCAGGAGTCCAGAACACTATAGCAGATCTGCTCAGCAGACAAACGCAACAAATCCACGAGTGGGAACTCCATCCACAAGTTCTTCACCCGTATTTTCAAATGTGGGGGCATCCACAGATGGACCTCTTCGCCACCCACGAAAACGCCAAATGCCCAAGCTTCGCCACCAGATATCCACACCCATTGTCCAAAGGCAATGCGATATGGATGACCTGGTCAGGCAGATTTGCGTACACTTTTCCGCCTCTCCCACTCATTCCCTTAGTGGTGCGCAAACTACAACAACACTCCCTCACTCTCATCCTAGTAGCTACAACTTGGGCCAGACAACCGTGGTACACCACACTGCTGGAACTATCTGTAGTACCGCACCAAAAGTTACACCTCTCTCCAAGCCTCTTAACCCAGAACCATGGAGAGATCAGGCACCCGGACCCAGCTCAGCTCAACCTTGCGATCTGGCTCCTGAAATCCTAGAATTTGGTTATTTAAATCATCCTCCTGACTGCATGAACTTCATTAGAGATGCTAGGCGACCTACCACTAGAGCTTGCTACGCAGCCAAGTGGAAACGTTTTGTGGTCTATTGTCACAACAATAACTTCAATCCCCTAGATGTGTCCATTCAACACATCATAGGCTATTTACTACACCTAAAAAGATGCAATCTAGCCTACACGTCCATTAGACTGAACCTTACAGCCATAGCAGCTTACCTACAAAACAGACAACATGTATCACTCTTTCGAGTACCTGCCATAAAAGTTAGTTAGTTAGTTAGAAAATATTTGATAAAGCGCACTGTGTCCAAACGGCTTCCTGGCGCTAAAGTGGAGGACTGAGGAGCGAAGAGAGTCTGCCGAAAGAGAACCAGCAGGAGTACGCCTGAGAGAACAGGAAGGTCTTAAGGGCCCTGCGGAAATGCAAGTAATCTGGGGTAGATCTAATGAGCAGAGGGAGACTGTTACCGAAACGGGGGCCAGTACAGAGAATCTGGTCCCACCGGTCTTAGATCTATGAAAACGAGGGACAGTGAGAAGAGCCTGATTGGAAGAGCGGAGGGCGCGACTGGGAATGTAGGAGTTAATGAGAGAATTAATGAAAGCCGGAGCGGTGCGGGCACGGGCCATAAAAGCCAAGCATCCCAACTTAAAGAGGGATCTCTGGCAAATGGGGAGCCAATGAAGGGACTTCAAAACAGGGGTGATGTGGTGGAGCTTGGGAAGGTGATAAATAAGGCGGGCTGCCTGATTCTGAATAGACTGAAGACGGCGTAGTTCGTAGGCTGGAATGCCCGCATAGAGGCTATTCCTGTAGTCGAGACGGGAAAGAATCATTGCGAAAGTGATAAGTTTAAGAGTATCGGGGGAGAATAAAAGTCTTCATGGAAGGCCTCAAAAGAATAATTCCCCCCAGACTGCCACCCTCGCCTGTGTGGAACCTAAACATCGTTCTCACTAGACTAATTGGGCCACCCTTTGAACCTCTACACAAATGTGAACTTCAATTCTTAACATGGAAAACTGCCTTTCTTGTAGCCATCACTTCCCTCAGGAGGGTCAGTGAGATACAAGCACTCACCATCCAAGAACCCTTTCTTCAAATGCACCATAACAAGGTTGTTCTCCGTACTAATCCAAAATTCCACCCTAAAGTCATTTCTCCCTTTCACCTAAACCAATCTGTGGAACTACCTGTATTCTTCCCGCAACCACAAACCATTGCAGAAAGCAAGCCTTACTCTACTACATCGAGAGAACACAACCCTTTCGTAAGACCAAACAACTGTTTGTTTCCTTCTCAGCACCACATAAAGGCAACCCCATCTCCAAATCTGGGATAGCTAGGTGGATTGTCAAATGCATTCAGACTTCCTACCACAAAGCAAAACGAACGCTATCCATTCCCCCTAAAGCCCACTCTACACGTAAGCTAGGGGCTTCCATGGCATTCTTAGGGAACATCCCCTTAGATGATATCTGCAAAGCAGCTACATGGTCAACACCGCACACTTTCACTAAACACTATTGTGTAGATGTGCAGGCTAAGCAACAAGCTAGTGTGGGCCAGGCTGTACTCAAAACATTGTTTCAAACAACTGCAACAGATACTGGTGGTCGCCGCTAGAGATGGGTACTGCTATACAATCTATGCAGTGTGTAATCTGCAGCTCATATGCCTCGAACGGCAAATGCTACTTACCAGTATGCATCTGTTCTTGGCATGTAGAGCTGCCGATCTACACACGCACACCCACCTCCCCGGCTACCTTTATCTGTTCCAGTTTATCTTATTTAGATACAACACAAATGGGAATCTTCACTGTTTATTAATACGCTCCATCATTTCCCTGCTGGCGAAAAACAATCTGAGGATGGAGCCGAAGCCCATGCGCAATACGATCCAAAGGAGGAGTCGCATACCTCGTGACTTCCAAAGACTTTCCAAGAGAAAACCAACTGCAACATCCGGGCCCAACACCAGATGGCGATCTAGGCACTGTGTGTAGATCTGCAGCTCTACATACCAAGAACAGATGCATACTGTTAAGTAGCATTTGCCTTCCGTGATACCCATAGTGTGCTACCCGACCAGTATTTTCGTTTCTTTCTGAGATGTTATTGCATCCGTATATGTAACACAACAACTTTGTCAGTGTTTCTTTGCGGTTTAAGACAAATGAGTAACAACAAGGATTTGTTATAAATAATTAACCTTGAAAATGTTTCAATTCTGAAATTTCAGTAGTATTAAGGGCTGTGGAAGGAGTTTAGTCCTTAAGTTAGGTGCACTTTATGTTACATATGTATGCCCTTTTTCTGTGTACATCTCGTCCATCTGCAAGTCTTCAACCATCTCTTTCCTCTTTAGCACCCTCTTTTCCTCGCAACTCCCTCACTTCACCATGTCCAAACATACACTGCACTCACTCACATTTAAGCAATTTATTTCCTTTTGCTTTTGCCCTGTAAATATTTTGCCATGTGTGCATCCGTTTCACACAAATTTCCACAGAATTGCAATTACAACTGAAATACACGACCATTGTTATGTGTGCTCTGCAGAGAGGCCAATCCACTTACTGCTTTGGCTTCAACATCGGAGCTCTCAATCAAAGCCCTTCATAAACACCTGGCACGGCTCAAAGTATGCACGGAAAAAAAAAATACAGAAATAAAACATGATTAAATATCTAACTCTTGAGGAATGCAAGATTAAGCAAAATGTGAAATGAGAGGAAGTAAATGGCTGACATGCATTCATCCATGTTTTGGACGTTAATGTTAAGGCAGTCCTGCCAAGTACCACACATCATACGTTTGACTAACGCATTTCAGTTTGGTACTCCACATTACCGCACTGAAATGCATTGTCGTGCATATGCATAGTCACCGTCTCAGCAGCTGTCACTGTACTGTACTGACGCACTGCCTAAAAGTGTGGCAGCTGGCAGCACGCCGCCCGTGGCATGCCTCAAGGCTCTCACTCACTACTACAATGTAGCATAAATCATTCATTATACTGTGTACCGGCACTGCAGGGAGGACGTCACATGCTGTTGCCAGCAAGGAGTTCAGTTTGTTGTAAGGGGCTGGCAATGCGGACGGCGCCAAATTCAATCATGGCACTCGCAGCATTGCACTGCCTTATGCAGCTTGCACCGGCCCGGGCCACGTCCGCTGTGCTGTCAGCCCCATCCCTCCAAACTCAATCAATCATTGCCGCAGCCCAGGGAGACTGGGTGCAACCTGCCGCCTGTCCAGCCTGTCACTGGACCGCCCCGCTGAGCATCCCTTTAGCCCTGATATGTGCCACGTCATCAGCAGTGCTCAACTCGCCAATACAGTACTGCATTTCACGCAGGAGCTGAACTGGAGACCGAATACTGCAGCGGGAGGAACAGCTGAGTGCCCAGCTGGCTGAGGTACAGCTCACACGTGTCTGACATCATGTGCGTGCACACTTACTTCCGGAGCTTGCCAGTCTGTTGCTCATTGGGTGCTAGGCGAGAGGTGTGTATTAAAGCTGGTGTGCAAATAAGACAACACATCCATGCGGGTACTGCAAGGTGTCCCGCTAATTGCATAGTGTAATATGGCTCCTGACTTGGGGATTGCGGCATGACACTATGGCTCCCTGTGAGTTGGGGGGCTCGCTGTCCACCCTGGATGACACTGGAGGTGGGCTGCGGCCAGGCGGCAAACCCGAATTGCCACGGCCCGCAGTGGCTCACGGCCTGAGCCTGCCAGTGCCTTCAGCCTCCTGGCCAGCCTTGGTAGAGTCTGTATCCCTGATTCCAATGAAGCGGCACCATCACCACAGTCCGAACTGACACCCATCTGAGACCGAGGCCCAAGTATGTTAAAGTTACAAGCCTGTGTCTGGCAGCGTGATCAGGCAGATGCACCCTGCGGGGCCTGCTGGTGTTAATACTCATAAGGTGAAATAGGTGGTTCGACCGGCGACGTGTAGTGTGTGTAACTAAGTGTTTCATGTTGTTGGGGCCTCTCTGACATCGGTTCCCTGTTGGGCCAAGTTACTCACATGACGTCAGAGAGAGGCCCAGACCAGATGCACTCCTGATTTTGCCAGGAAGGAGTGGCCCACCACAAAGGATGGCAATCTGTGTTTTGTTTTTCTGCTGGAGTCTGCAACGGCTGGAAGCAAAAGCCTAAAAAAAAAACACAACCGCAAAAAAAAAAAAAAAAACCTCCTGACTTAGTGTGCAGAGCCTTGATTTCATATGTTGCAAAGGAGCTTTCTGATATTTATATGATTCTAAGTAGATCACTTAGTCATGAGTCACATAAATGGAAGTCATTTAGCAATTATTTGTTACAATTTGCACCAATTAATTTAGAGTTTCTCGTTCCTTAAATGAGTGTAATTTCTCATACTGATGTTTCCATCATCTTCAAAGCTTGATTTTGCTTGCGAGAAAATGTCACTCAGTTTTTAAAATGTCACTCCTAATTACTTTGAAATTATGAAAAATTCACACATGGCAATCTGAAACCTTGGCAGCTATGAAGATGGGGCAAGTTTTAATGTCATACAGCAGATAACAGTCTACTGCAAGCGCATATCTTTTGCTTTGCGCTTGGCTCGGATATTTGGATCAACTTCACAAGGGAACAAGAACCCTGGCCTACTCGTCTTTTGAATCAATTTCGCGGGGGAACAAATGCAGCAGCTCCACTTCTAACTGTGCAAGCGACGTGCAGCCAGGGTCTGGGGTGTCACATTGGAGGAGGTTAGCATGACCAGGGGTCTCAACACAATATATTCGATAATAGAAGATTCGAAGATTCGAATTTTAACACCAAACAGAGAACAAGGCAGTGTCACCAAAACACACCATGCTTGCATCCACTCCTACGTGTGACTATAGGGTGGGATCTATGCCTGTGAATGACCTATGGCTGCTCTCACGTAGGGACGGAGACTCCAACGCCTGAAACCATGACGCTGAAGGCGTCTCCGGCCTAGAATGGATACTGCCAAAGACTAAAATGGCAATGAAGGGCTTTAGAACAGTAAGCCCTGTGTCGTGCATCACAGTTCTGAAAATTGATTTCCTGCTCTCTTCCATCTCCTGCTTCAGAACAAGGCAGCGCAGGCAGCCTGGAACAGACAGCCCAGACTTAAACACATCAGTTTGTTTAGGGCCACAATCGTATCTCTAAATAAATCGATCTATTTAATATTTGTACAGGAATGTGGAGGAATTTCAGAAGGGAAGGGGGGGCGGCGCAGCTCCAGAGCCCTAATGAATGAAACCGCACCTGACCTGCACATCTGTCACACATCGACTCCGTTGCTAACCCGATTTGCATCCCTTTCAGAGGAAGAGCTAAACAAACACATATCTTGTACTTTTACTGGTGACCTCTGGCCCACCCCCCTCCCGCCTCCAACTCCCACCAAGGTTATGCGAGAGGCACAAATTTGTGAAACCACCAGTCCCCTATCTTCATCATCTTGTTGCCCAGAAATCACACAACTTTCTTGCATGCACAAGGTGTGGGTCGTTGCCGTCTGGATGACTAGAGAAGTGCAGTGGGGGCATAGACATTTTTGGGTCTAGCTGTTGGTGGAAAGTAAGGAGGTGTACATCTCTGCATTATCACTGCATAGTACCAGGCCCTCCACCTTTGGGTCTGGGCCTCTTCCCGTATCCACACCTCTTTCATTTTGGCCAGCAGCAGCGCATATTTCATACATTACTTTAAAATGTCCATCATATAAACCAACAGTACCACCTATGGAAGCCGTTGTAGTTCTCATACTTTTTTTCTTATTTCCAGCGTCACACTAGTTAGCGCCTTCCTGAACAGACTTCTATTCAGTCAAACCACCTACAGTTTTCTATGGGTACCAGGGGCGTAACCCTCCAGGGGTCCAACCTTCCAAAGGTTCCCCATTCAGGTGAAGGTCCAAGAAAGTCTGTGAGATATAGGAGGCTCAGAGTGGCTCCTTATCACATTCTGCAGGTGCACCCCACCCCCACGGATTGGTTTTACGGTATTCCAAATGGGTGACAGTCCAAGGAATGGAAAGAAAGTACACTGTTATCGGGTAACTGTACTCCTGAATCTACATGGCTTTTCCACCATGAGGAGCACCCTGAGGTAATAGGACTTCTTAAAAATAACTGCTGCACATGTTAGAAGTGGTAAGTAGAAGCTAAAATGAAGATACATCCACAGAGACCTCATCCACCAGTTCCAAGCCGCAACTGACACTATTCAAGCATCAACATTCCAAAAATAGACACATTCTAGAATGGAGTATGCCATCTTAGCAACCTAATCAGAACCTGGAAACAGCATTTTAAACAGTAAGACACCACATCACCTCCCCCCCTAATAACATAACCATAAACAAAACAGGAACAGCAAAAAAATGATACAGGAAAAACATTCAAGAAACACATTCTTGTAAGCAAAGGGGCACCTTTTTGTCCCAAACAGACTTGCTCATCGTAACCTGTGGAGTAAGAGGTACTTGCCCACCCACATCATGAGGTAGACACTTGACAATTCTATTAAGGTTCCAGACCTTATGATCCTGAGTTTTAACAGCATTGCCTAACAACTTGATAACCTTTATTTGTTGACCAAACTTAGATTTACCTAGTCTTTTTTTTGGTAGTTTTACCCTAACCCAATCACCAACCACAGTTTTCTTTACAGCTTTCCTCACATTGAAGAACTCTTTCCTCTTGTCCATTCTTTTCAGCTCTCTCTCCCGCCACCCCTCAGTGCAGTCGACATCACAGCCTGTTTAAATTCTCCTGGAAGTAACCCATATTGGAGTCACCTCATTGTTGGCCATTCTCCTTTTAAATAGCCTGAAGGGAGTAACACCTGTAGAAGAATGAGAAGTAAACCTGTACTTGTGCACTTTTTTTTTTTTTTTTTTTTTTCTTTTTTTTTTTTTTTTTTTTTTTTACAGCTTCTTCCCAGCCATTCCCAGATACAACTGCCAATTGCATAACTTCCTTAAGAACCTTCACAAACTTTTCTACAGCGCCATTGCATTCAGGGTGATCTAGAGCAGCTTGTTTATGAACGCTACCTCTCACTCTAAAATACTTATCTACCACATGAGAGGTGAACTGGACACCATTATCAGACAATATTGAGGCTGGCAACCCTTCTCCCTCAAAGATCTTCCATAAAATCAATAACCGTGTCAGAACCCGCAGAGTTGACAATTTTGACCTCTGTCCATCTGGAAAACATGTCCAGACAGACCAAGACATTTTGGTCCTGTGATCTTAACTTCGCCAGATCCAAAATATCCATATCTAAATCCATCCAAGGACCACTCGCTTGTTTCCTGCGCACCATGGGTTGAGTTCCACACTTTTGAATCTTGTCATTACATGCACACGGAGAGCAATCCCGTACAATCCTCTCAATATGCACATCCATGGCTGGCCACCAGTAGGCCTCCCTGATCCTTTCCTTGGTTTTGGCGATTCCCATATGGCTTGCATGAGCATTTGCCACCAATTTGTCACGTAACTTCTCAGGAACCACCAATCTGCTGCCCCTCAAAAATAAACCATTCAATACAGCTTGATCATCCTTTACAAACCAAAAGCCCTTCAGCTGGTCACTACAACTAAGTTTCTCACACTATCCATCACATACATGGATCATGACTTGTTGCAATGGAGAATCCGTATCTAGAGCATCCATCCACTCCGCTTCACTTATGACACCTTCACTAACCAAACAAACATTCAACTCTTCTTCAAAGTCCTCTCCAGTAAAATACTCACAATTATCCAGACAGTCCAGGGTGTCAGGACCACTAAGCCTAGAGAGACAATCAACGAGAATATTATTTGACCCAGGTAAATATGAGTCAGTCTTGTAAAGCTACCACCCATTTACTTATTCTATGCGAGACAAAACCTCTCAAGGGTTTGTGTTCAAAAAACAACACCAAAACGCATGCCCCACAGAAACTTCTTGAGTTCACGAACAGCCCAGTAAACACCCAGTGCTTCCTTTGCTACCACTGAGTAATTATTCTGCACCTCGAAGAGGCCTCGAGATTAACAGAATCGTGCTCTCAGAATCTTCCCCTTTTTGTAGCAAGACAGCCCCCAGCCCCTTGGAAATCGCTTCAGCCATTACAAATGATTTCTTAGAAGGATCAAAACCTCTTAACCAAATCAAATTCATTATAACACTCTCGACACCAGACAAATTCACACCCTTTCCTCAAGACTTCTCATCTTCTCAGTTTCTTGCACAAAGTTAGGCACAAATTTATTATAGAACTCGGCCATGCCCAGGAACTTCACTAGTTCATCTTTGTTTTGAGGATAGCTGAGGCGAGAGATAATGCTCACCAAGGAGGGTTTTGGTTTGATACCAGACCCTGACACCAAATGCCCCAAATATTCAATCTCCCTTACATCAAATTTGCATATGTCCAATCTAAGTGTAAGACCAGAGTCTTGCAACTCACTTAAGACCTCAGCCAACCTTTTGTCATGTTCTTCCGAATCCACACCATGAACAAGTGCATCATCTTGATAAATCTTATTGCCATCAATGTCACACAGAACTTTCTCCATAACCCTCTGAAACACCGAGGCCACAGAGATTACTACAAAAGGCCCAAAGAGCATAATAAAAGCAGTGAGATCTTGGCAAGAATGATGAAGTTTGACTTGATAGTAAGCCGAGGAGAGGTCCAGAGTTGAAGAATGAGTTGCTCTACCCAGAGATGACAACATCTCTGAAATGTTTGGTAGAGGATAATGGTCCACAACAACTGCTTTAAGTTCCCTCAAGTCAGTACACAACCTGGCCTCCCCATTGTCTTTTTGAGCCATTTCCACCGGAGAGATCCATTCTGTGTCTTCACATTCCAAATGACACCATTGTTCAGTAACTTATCCAATTCTGCCCTCATGCTGCTCTTAACAAGCAAGGGTACTTCCTACCTTTTGCTACCTTAGGAGTGACATCAGGCTTCAACTTTACAAGATGTGTGTAATTCTTGAGACAACTTACAACATTACTAAAAACTTTAAGAAACTTTGTGACCCAGGTTTCCCCAGATCCACTCCGTCTCAACCACAGGTAACTCACTCAAACACACTGAAGGAGATTCATTGGGCTATAAATAAACATGTAAGTCCCGCTGATGACACCCTCTAATTAGTCACCCTACATTGAGACGTACATTTTCCCCGGTACAATCCTCCCTTTGAACTCCATAGTGCCACAAAAACATCCTAAGAGATTGGTAACTTCACCATCATAACCCCAACCATCAACCTCTCTAACTTTCTTCTGATTCTTGTTGGATCTACAACACTTAGAGAAATGCCCCTTTTCCCTACAAAGAAAACAAATAACTTTCCACCCCAGACAGTCCTTAAGATTGGTCATGTGGCCTGAATTCCCACACCTGTAACACTTACCTTGAAAAGTTTTGAAAAGTTTTGAGATTAGAGTTGGAATGTGGTACTTTTGTTACATCAGAGGCACTGTTCTTCTAAACTTATACCAAAGGAACAAGTAGATGCAAGCTTGCGTAATGCTGTGATATACTGTTCAACAAACTCTTTTTGCCTTTGCTTCCTCTTCCCAAAGTGGTATCGCTTCAAGATCATACTCCCCTTGGGAAGATAATGTTGGTCCATTTTTCTTATGCTAATTTCATATTCATTTAGAGTTGAAGACTCGTTATCTGGGAGATCTGGCAAATGCTCGAAAACTTCTTGCCCCTCAGACCCTAAACAATGCAAAAACAAAGATGATTTTATCTCAGCACTTAATGACGTGCCGCAAACTCTGGCATAGTTAGAGAAAACTTTCTTCCACTTTTGCCACGGTATGGATGGCTCCCCTGGAGATGATAAAAAGAAAGGAGGAGCAGTGACGTTTTGCATGGTAAATAATGAATAACCAAGTTGCACCAGAAAATGACTTTAAGGATAATAATGTGACAATCGGCTAAAGTGAAGAACAGATGAGTGTTGAAGTTGCAAATCAGTCACACATTGGGAAGTAGAAATGCTGTGCAAATCAGCGTGATGAAGGAAGCTGTGAAAATCAAATGAACACAAATTTGAACATAAACTGAGCAAATCAGCATTGAATTGTAGATCAGCTGTAGAACTCTTGTAGTAATACGAAATGCACATCAGCTGTGCAAATCAGCGAGTTGTTTAAAGTAATCAAGCTGGAAGATGAGCGTAACAAATCTGCACAATAGTTTTGCAAATCAACCTTAATAAAAGTGAGAGAGTCTAACCTGCAGTCTGGCTGTGCAGATCAGTGTTGGCAAAGAAACAAAGCATGTGAAGCGTTCACGCACAGCTGCTGTGTGAACTCAGACACTAACTTCAGAGTGTCAGGAACGGGCTGTGCAGTGCGTTCCACTTTAAAATGGCCGTCACGCAGCCGACGTCAGGATCAGGCAGAGACTGGCAATAATGTGAAGCACCAAATGCTGACGTGAGTGCGTCAGGATCAGGCAGAGTCAGGCTGAGGTAAACACAGGACTTCAGAACAAAGACAGGAGCTGTAACTCCCCACAGCAAGCTTGAAGAGAGGTCGCAAACACCCACTGGATCAAATCGCTGCAGGATCCAAAAGCCCTTAAATGGAGAGTTTGTCTGGCAGACAATAAGCCCACAACACAGCTGGTGGCTTGAAAATTGAATCCAAAAGGCACACAAACAGACACAGGCTGTAATAAAAAATAGTACCTGACCGAGGGAAGTTGCACAAATTGGATGAAGCCACCACGCAGAGCCGAACAACGTAGGGATGAACAGGAACTGTGAAAAATTGAACAGCCTGAGTTGAGGTCTCTTGGAACAAGATATCTGTGGTTTCCAGTCATCGCCAAAATGAGGTAATGGGGCTTCTTATAAATAACTGCAGTACACGTCGGAAGCGGTAAGTAGATGCTTTAATGAAGGTACATCCACAGAGACCTCATCCACCAGGTCCAAGCCGCAACTGACACTATTCAAGCATCAACATTCCAAGAACAGACACGTTCTAGAATGGAGTATGCCATCTTAGCAACCTAATCAGAACATGGAAACCGCATTATAAACAGTAAGACACCACACGCCTACTACTCTACTCTAGGTCGAATAAAGTCCATATTTGTTCTAATCGGAACATTTTGATCATGTTATTTCAAGTGTACTTAGCTGGCCAGGGATGAACTGACAAAACATATGGCCATTGAACCAGGGCTTACATAGTTCCCTAATTTCTATCCTTTGCTGACTGGAATAAAGACTGTCCTGCTTATCCCATGTTGGAACTGCAAAGCTGTGTCACGGAAATGTTCTTTGTGACGCAGGATAAGGCAACACACTGGAAGCTGCTGTTTACCATTGGTGCCCTCGGCTCAGATGCTATTTCATGCTTATTTAGGAAATAAGTTTACCACTTTGTACTTGTGATTCTCCAAGAATAGCTATAGCAAGCTGTCAAGGCGCCACTTACATTTACCAGTTTGGGTGTTTTATTTTATGTGAACTGGTGTAATGTGATTTATAAAAATGATAGCTATCTTGTTGCCTGCTGACTTTGGGTAATTTTTGTCCAGTAAGGCTGTATTTAAGAATCTACCAAGGGCAGGAATCTATTTCACATACAGGGCCCATGCTTCTTGTGGTTGCGTCTATGAGCGTTTCTTAGACCTCCTCATTCATGGAGCGCCTCCTCTTCATACACTGCCATGTGGTTCTGTGCATTATGACCATGTACTTTAACTGATGTCTCTGTATTTTTGGATATTAACTGTCCCTTACCTTCACCTATATTCTTGAATTTGTTATTCACGTGCTATGTCAGCAGTTCTTTCTTACTACTTATCATGGCTTATAGAGCTTTTACATGGGTTGGTATGCAAAACACATAGCTAGGGCAAACCTGCATTTTCAACGGTAACCGGTCTCAGCCATGGCTTTGCAGTGCATTTTCTCCTCCTACGTAGCCACCACAAATGCACTCTTCTGTACAGCAGCTGTGCTTGAATGCATAAGATACAAAGAATTGTCCCCTGTGTGCTCATCCATTTGAGTATACAGTGGAAGCACAAAGCCTGAACAGAGTACTTAACACTGACACAGTGCCATTTAGTTGTCCTCTCCCAACCCTTAAGTAAGGGCGTTTGTGGTGTGGCTTATAAGAATTAGGATTTTATTATTTCAAATTTGGATCTACCTAAAGGTCCACATACATATAATAAAGATGGTTATATTTAATACAAATCTAAACCACTTTTAAAAAAAGTAAAACCTACCATTCCATTTTCTGGACTGGCAGGCTTTTCACCGGAGAATGCAATACATCTGATAAAAAGAGGCTTCAAGACTTGTTGCATAAAGTGCAGTGCTTGGGCAGATAAAAAGGACAAGGTCTAGATCTTGTACACCATTATTACAAAGATCACATATCCTATCCTTAACTTTCATTTTTAGCTAAACATCTGTTACGCTCTATATTAGTGCTATTTTTATTCATATTAAAAAGAATCAAGCAACACATACCATGATCTAAATTCCATGTTAAATAGAGTTATGGTTTTTGTGGTACAAGAAGAGTCAATAGGAATATGCTTAAGATTTTTAAAGCAGAAGTCAATGTCCAACCTAACGCTAATGTTACCTGAATATTGTTTCAACAAAATTTTAACTGCACCGTAAACAAATCTGCGAAATCATCCTAGTGAATCAGAATTCTATGTCAGGACCGGAGGCGAGGATTATGCCTTCTTTCTTCACTTTATTTTTACAGCAGCGTGAAAGAACTAACAATACTAAGTTTCCCATGAACCTTAGGGAAAAAGTAGTCATTTGAAAAGAACCAATCCAATAAAGAGACAACGTCCAATCAGGGTCTGTAAGGCTCCACATAGTCCCTTGTTAGTGTCCTGTTCTCTTTCTTCGCTGCTGCGCAGCCAGTTAAGTTCCCTCACATTCTTCTCAGGTGTGAGGGGGACTTGGAATGTAATGTTTTCACTGTTATTGTCGCTATTTCTCACTTGCATGGAATTGTGTGTCAAGCACGTTTGATTCTAGACGGCGCTGCTTTTAACTTGTCGAGCGCCGAGTTTGTCAGTGTTTATTTATTTATGATTTTCGTGCTCCAAACAATTTCGACGCGCTGTTTCTTATGTTGGTAACGCGTATTGCGTTGGTATTTGACAGATTTTACCGCGGGAGTGAGAGTTTTCCCTCACCCCTACGCGGTATTGAGCTGGTGTGTAGGCTTCGGTCCTCCCGCCGCCAAGGGGCGTGGGAGGCAGTGACTAGCGCGGCGCGTCTCTGGGGTTTTCAAACAGTCTTCCAGAGACGCGCGCGCCCTGGTGTTGGTGGACGCCGTTCACGGTCCGTAATCGGCACGCGAGCCATAGGCTTTGCTCGCGGCCGTTTCTGTTACTGTTTAACGCTCGTCCCTACATGTGAGCGGGTTTACGAGTCTGGTATTGCGCATAAGCGCGCTGACGCCTCCCTGGGAGGTCTTGTATTGGCCTTTAGGCCTGCCACTGTGGCGACATTTCCAGCCCAGATTTTTATCCTGTTGTGTGCTTCTGAAAAGGTTTGAACCAGCTTTTGTCCCCTTAGGGCCAATCACCCTATACAATTGTGGTTAAACCACGCTAAAATATTTTTTAAACTGACACCCAGTTTGGTAACTATTGCCGTTGGGGCATAGCTATTAATTTATCCCTCCCTTGATTGTAATGGAGTATTACGACGACTTCCATGAGGAGGAGGAGGACCCCTTGGCGGACATGCCTTGGGGTGACGCCTTCTATGAGGCGGTTGATACCTCAATCTACAGGGCAGTGGACCAAGCCATTTCAGCCTTAGAGGACAGGCTAACAAGGAAAATAGAACAAGCGTTCTTGCACCTGGAGTGTAGACCAGCTCTTCTACCTGCCCCGCCCTCTACTTTTCCGGATAACACGGACCCTCCCCCAACTAAACGCCCTTGTGCACCGGGGGTAGACGTAGACGCTTTTGAGCGCCTCAAGCAGGCTTTTATTGATAGTCATACTGCCAGAGGTTCTGGGGTGTTCCTGTCGCCAACCCTTCCCCCGGGGTTGCCAGGCCCTTCAGGGGACCCCGATTCCAGTCCGTTTCGATCATGGCTTCCCTCCCGACCTTCCCAGGTTCCTCAGGATCCTTCTGTGCCCTCTGACTCGCAGCCACCTCCAACAACTTCAGATATGTTAGATCCAACGACATTGTGCACGCCCGCTAATCGGAGTGGGTGCCAGCCGAAAAAGTAGCGACGTATGTCGCCGAACATATTAGGCGTCCTCTAGAGAAAGAGGCGAGAAATTGCCTGCGAGCGGAATGTCCGCGTCCTTCCCTGGAGGGTAAGGTAGCGCTTACGCCGGAGATTGACCCTAGAATGTCTACTTTTTTACAGAAATTTATCAGAGATCCAAAAAAGGGAATTGATAGATCTTGGAGGGCGTGCCAAGATAAACTCTTGGATGTCTTAGGTCCAGCCACCAAAATCCAAGACATGGCGGAGGAAGCAAAGCCTCGGGTTCCATGATCTCTCCCGAGACGCTATCTGGCTGGGCTCAGCGGGTAGTAATTTTTCTGGGCAATGCTAACTGCGCCCTTTCCACTGAATGGCGTAGGTCCCTCCTTATCAAAATAGACCCGAAACTCGGTGACCTTGCAGATTCTGAGGCGGGTGCCGTTGCCCAAGGAGGACTGTTCGGTGAACCCTTCATTAAGGAACTGGGCAAGTTTGTCAACACCTTTACCTCTTTAGACAGGGCCCAGTCCACTATTAAAAAAGTGTTCCCTCGTGTTTTTCGAGGGGCCGGTCGAGGTAGGGGCTGCTCGACCGGTCGGCAGAATCACCAAACCGGCCAGAGAAGCCCCGGACAGTATCAGGACCAGTCCAAATTTGACAACTTCTACCCCACCAGAGGTCGCTGAGGCAAAGGCAGAGGTTTCAGAGGAGGAACATCCAGTACAAACTCTGGTGAGTGTTCACCCTTTTTCCTCACAAAACATAGGGGGGCGGCTTGCCAGTTGTTACGAGGCATGGTTATCCATCACACACGATGCGCGGGTGCTTCAGACAGTGAGGGGGTTCCATATAGAATTTGTCGGAAACCCAGTGCAGCATGCCCCTCCACGACACATTCAGTTTTCACTACACGATGTAGGTCTGGTGGACGAGGAAGTGTCTTCACTTCTCCACAAAGGCGCCATTTCGCGCGCATCGCTCCACCCGCGTGGGTTTCTCAGCAACATCTTTTTGGTTGACAAGACCGACGGGGGCAAACGCCCGGTTATAAATGTAAGCGAATTCAACGAATAGTTGGTATACCGCCATTTCAAAATGGAAGGGATTCACCTCCTGCACGATGTCTTGCGCACCCGGGATTGGATGGTCGCTTGGACCTAAAGGACGCTCATCTGGTGATCCCGATTTTTCCACCGCATCGCCGTTTTCTCCAGTTTGCCTGGCGCCATCAGATTTACGAGTTTACGGCTCTCCCTTTCGGTCTCTATTCAGCGCCCTGGTGTTTCACCAAGGTACTCAAGCCGGTAGTGGAATTTCCGAGAGCGCGAGGCGTCAGACTGATTGTTTAACTGGACGACCTCCTCTTGATGGCGTCCTGCCCACATCTTTTGACGGAGCAACTTCAAATGACCGTGACTCTTCTTCAGTATCTCGGTTTTGTGATCAATGGGAGAAAATCCCTCTTGCAACCGGCCCAGTCCGTTACCTTCTTGGGGTTCGTCATAGACTCAACCTCCTCCACTCTGAGTTTACCGGCCAAAAAGCTTGCAAAGATTCGCCACGAGTTGCGACGGGTTCTGGCCATACAGCGGGTGTCGCTTCGTCAGTTGGCGCGAGTAGTGCGGCTCCTCTCGGCTTCCATTCATGATATCTTTCCGGGTCCTCTCCACTACAGGGCCCTCAACGCCTCAAGGCGTAATTTCTGCGCAAAGGATATCCGTACTCCCACAAAGTCAACTTGTCAGACGAAGCGAAATACAATGGTGGTTAACCCACATGGAGGCATGGAACGGAAGAGCGATCTTTGGGGCTGTTCCGGATCTGGTTATAGAATCCGACGCGAGCAGACTTAGTTGGGGCGCACGTTGCGGAGACCTTTCCACCGGGGGCTTGTGGTCTCCAGAAGAACAGAAATACATATAAATTGTCTCGAACTTCTGGCAAGCTCATTTGCCGTACAATGTTGGACGAGAGATTCCGTGCAGTCGTGTGTGCGCCTAAAAATGGAAAACGTGTCAGCAGTCCGTTACATCAACCATTTAGGAGGCATCAAGTCGAAACCTCTGTCGGACCTAGCGGCGAGTTTCTGGCAATATTGCCTGGACAGTCAGGTGTCCGTCACGGCGGAGTATTTTCCGGGCCGCGACAATGTGGAGGCAGACTTCCAGTCCCGACACGTTCGCGATTCCAGTCTCTGGAAGCTGGACCGCTCGGTCTTTGTTTCCCTCAACGACCGTTGGGGTCCTTTTACGGTGGACCTGTGTGCGTCCCGCCTGGATCACCAGGTCCCAAGGTTTTTCAGTTGGAGGCCCGATCCTCGGGCGACGGCTACGGATGCGTTTCTCCAAGATTTGAGCAAGGAACTGAGCTATGCCTTCCCTCCATTCGCGATGATCACCCGGTCGACCGCTCAGGTCCGCAGGCAACAAGCGGATTTAGTCTTAATCACCCCTCTGTGGAGATCTCAAGTGTGGTTTCCAGTTCTTCTGGAACTTTCCTGGGATTTTCCAATCCTACTCCCCCGGCTTCCACATCTTCTCCGGGGTCCGGACGGCTCTCCTCACCCTCTGATATCCACGAACTTGCTGTGTCTCATGGCATGGAGGATTTCAGGGGTAGATGGCAAACCCCGGGACTTTCGCAAGCGGCTGTGGAGCTCATCTCCAAAGCTTGGGCGGACAGTACAGTTAAAAGGTACAAGTCCGCGTGGGGCAGATGGTCCTGTTGGTGTGTGCGAAGGGGTTTCGATCCCTTGGTCGCGGACGTGGTCCACGTTGTGAATTTCTTGGTGCGCCTTACGTCAGACGGAATGGCCTACCGGTCGATTAACACTTTCAGGTCGGCCATCTCCTCCGGCCATATCCTGGTGGCCGGATCTCCTATGGGGGAGCATCCTTTGGTCTGCAGACTCTTGAGGCATTCGGCTCTCCTTGCCGCCGGAACCACGTTATTCGGCTTTATGGGATGTCAATCAAGTCTTAAATCTTTTCCTTTCATGGCAACCTAACTGGTTTCTATCCCGTAAGGAGTTGTCGGCGAAACTTGCAATGCTCTTATGCCTGGTGTCTTGCCGTCGAGTGTCCCAACGTCCGGGCTCTGGATATTACTAGTCACATGTTCACTCCAGAGGGAGTGACTTTTACCCTTTTACGCCGTACCAAGTGCCACACGAGGGTCATCTCTTACCCTGAATTCCCTGACTCTCCTAAACTTTGTGTAGTTCGCTGTCTCAAAGCGTACAAGGAAATGACGGAGGAATACCGTCCTCCTGGAGAGCGTCTATGTGGAGCCTTACAGACCCTGATTGGACGTTGTCTCTTTATTTGATTGGTTGTTGTTCAAATGACTACTTTTTCCCTATGGTTCATGGAAAACGTAGTATTGTTAGTTATTTCATGCTGCTGTAAAAATAAAGTGAAGAAAGAAGGCATAATCCTCGCCTCCGAGTCCTTAATAGAATTGAAACTTTCCGTTACGATAGTTAGGAAATTTTTCATTACATCCAACTCGGGTAAGATTGGCATGAAATGCACTATTGTGTTTCTAATTGTGGAAACTCTGTGAGCATTACTTTTTGCAAAGAATTATCTTCACTGTGGATTAAACGATACCCCCACTGTACAACGGCTTCTAATCCTTGTGAAAAAGTGATGATCAGTCAAAGCTACAGCATGATAGCCGGCGTAGCAGCAAGTGTATTCTACTGTCAGTAATGTTAATAAAAGACCAGTTCAGTGCCTCAATGGCCTCCATCACATACATGAGGCACCTTCAGCCGATATATCAGCTAGAGATCAGAGACGTGTCTACATCCTAAAGCATTATAAAACGTTCTCAGACCATTAGCATGAGATGTTGCTTTGCTTCTCAAGTGCTGCATGTGTTATACAAATCCGGACCAGAGAGATGCTGCACTTTTTATTACAGACATTGGGATTTCATTGGGCCCCATAGGTCCTGATGATCCAGCACCTAGAATAAAGCCCTTAATCTGTGCAGTTGTGGGAGGGCCGTAAGCACTCCCAGTAATGGAATGTGTGCAAAATCAACAAAACTAGACCTGCATAATTCAGAGAAATATTTAACCCAGTCTCGCTCTCACTAATTAGTTTTGGCATTAATCCAACCCTATTACCACAAGATTTTGCAATGACCTTGCAGAATTTTCTCTAGTTTTTTTGGAATAGCAGTCACCCTAAGTTCAGTCCATTTAAGAACAGACTGACGCGTTTTAAAGCAAACTTCAGTCTAGTTCTTCTCCTTTTAGAAGCTAAATCATCTTTTCTTCCCTAAGGGAGGAATGGAAGAATTGCCTTCTGATTCATCTATTAATTTCCCTTGTCTGAATAACTTCAACTATGGAGTACTTCTTATGCAACCTATTCTTGCATTGTAGGAATTTCTCCCCAAAATGCCTTCAGATGAGATTCGTACTGTTCAAAAAAAACATTTTCAGATATAGTCCTATTGGTAATTGCTGTTTGTAATCCTACAGGTACATGGCAAATCCTTCATTATAAACCACCCGTAGGGATTCGTCCCTTTCCTCTCCTTTATCAATTCCGTACCACTCCCACAAAATGGTGCAGGATATTGCCAAACCTCCGCTCACTAGGTTCATGGCATGTGTAAAGCTCGGGACCAACTGTCCTTTTTGGCCATCATCTGCAGTAGGTACTTGCTTTCAGGCTTCGGGGTTGCATCAGATGCTGGAGGAATCTCAAATTGAGCTCCACTGGAAGTCTTGAAGTCGGTGAGGTGAGAGTTTGAATTGAGCATGCTCCTTGGGGCATCCGTAGTTGTAGCACGTGCCGAAAGAAGGTAGACGGTGAGCAGGCCAGCAAGGACTACAGGGTCACAGAAAGGAGCACTTTTGATGGGAAACTCTGAAAAAATTACAACTCTCAATGCCACACCTAATCTACATGAACCTGGAGGTGGGGAGGGATAGGAAGGTCGAGAAAGTGACGTATCAGCCATGGCCTCTACCCTGCCCATTGGATAACAAGAGACACCCACAGGAGACATGATATAGAGAGTGAAGCATTGCTGTAGGTCTATATGGACACACAGGTACTTTTCCTGACATTCTGTGGGGAAGAGCCACATTTTTCTCACTCGTTGGCATATGTTGAAGGTCTTTGTTTGCTGCAACGTACCAGAATGTTATGTGCATGTATTGGACAATTAACTAGGCTCCAGCCTGCGCACTGTTGGGGCATGTGCACTGCAACCAACGAAGCGCATGAAGTCTATGGAAGATGTGAGGCACCCATTTAAATGACTATCAGTTAAAAGTGAATCATTCTGCACACAAAGGTCTCAAGGAGGATTTCGGGTGCCAGCAGCCCTTGGCATGAATTGTTGGAAAGACTAGTTAATAAAGAGAGGAGGATATAGGGGGGAAATGGGGCTGGTTGAGGGGAAAAAATGTAAATAGTCACTTATATGCACTGCAGGGTCTGACGTCGGCAGTAGAAGGATACATCATTGATTCAAATTATTCAGATTGAAATACTCCTTGATGGGTCAAACAAAAGTGAAGCTGGAAAGCTATTAAATCGGGAGCAGGGAAATAAGAAAGACTACTAAACTATACTACCATGAGCAAAGGGTAGAGCCAAAATTCACTCTAAATGTAATCTTTAAAGAAATAGGTCTCCAAGCCTGTAGCTGCGACATAAAAAACAAGCATTTGCAATGCAATGGGGCTCGCGTTATTAAAGTTTGAACTATTGGCATTGCTAAAAAATGCAACACCAATAGCTCAAACTTTAATAATGCGACGGTTCGGTCGGAACTGTCAATGCAGGGCAATAGAAAGAAATAGTTTCTAGCGAGATTTAGAACAAACTATGCCATACTGTCACTAACACAGAAGTGAAAGATACAAATATAAGAATGGCCACAGGAATTATGTGAATACACAGCTGCTGCGTTTTCCGCATATACGTAGTAACCCGGCACCCGGTGTTGCAAGGGACCGCACCTGGCACAAGTTCAACATCTGCGCTGCGTGACCGAGGGCTTGCTCTGCACTGCAGCAGAGGCATGGCGTGTGGAAGTACCTTCGCAAAGGTTGATTGGTCACCTTAACGGCCGCACTGCGCCCATTCCAGGAACCGTACCATACTTGTGCATCTGTATCACTAAACACAGCCAACAGTTATCATATTTGGTGGTCATTGTTGGCCGCAGTTTTTATTACTTATTACATATGTCTCACTTGGACAACTCCCCTGGACACCCCCTTTGGGGGCCGGGGTCATAAATCATTGTCGCACATTATTACAAATGGGATGTCACGCATTATCAGCGGGACATCATAAATCATGGGTCATAAATCATTGTGTGTCATAAATCATTCTGCCACAATTGGTCCTTATTTTGTTGCCATAAATCACTCTGCGTGATCACCATGAATCAGCAGCCATAAATCATGGGTCATAAATCATCGGCATGTCATAAATCATTCTGTCGCAACCTGTCATCATTCCGCTGTCATAAATCATTCTGCATGAGCATCATAAATCATCAGTATATGTACTATAGATGTAACAGCTTTGTATACATCGATACCTCACAATGAAGGTCTGGAAGCGTTGGAATGGAGTTTATTAAGAAGTGATCTTGACGAGTCACAAAAATTGTTCATCATGGAACTTATGCAATTCGCACTTTTCTGTAGCTATTTCGAATGGCAAGGAAAATTTTACAATCAAACAAGTGGTACATCCATGGGATTCGGGGGGGCTCCTTCATACGCCAATATTTTTATGAGCAAATTTGAGACAGATCACATTCTCAAGAACCCGATGTGGAATGAAGGAATTGTAATGTATAAGCGGTACATTGATGATCTATTCTTAATCTGGAAAGGATCTCGCTTACAACTTGAAAATAATATCTCGATCCTCAACACATATAATGATCGCATAAAATTCACTCATCAAATTGACGAGAAATCTATTGCATTTTTGGATGTCACAGTGAAGCTACATCAAAATCAGATTTCCACTCAACTTCATATCAAAAAGACTGACAGAAATTCCAGTCTACTTTTCCAGAGTTTTCATCCAGAGTCACTTAAGAAACATTTACCCACTTCTCAATATATCAGAATGAAACGTATTGAATCTAACATTGACGAATTAAAAACTACGCTTGATGAACAAACTATCAAATATCAACAAAGCGGGTATCCGGAAAGTGTTTTAAAGACCTCTCTAGATAAAGTATCATTGCTATCAAGAGAGCACCTTCTTCAAGAACGTATTGTCAATCACAAAGATGAAGCAAAACTGTATGCGTGTTGAAATATTCTACAGAGTCATCCCAAATCAAGAAAACTATCAACAAACATTGGAGAATCGTACAAATGGAGCCAGATTTGAATAATCTATATGCAGATAAAATCACATTTGCTTTTCAACGCTCTAAAAATCTTAAAGAAATTTTGAACACACCAAAAAAATCGACACAGAAATGGCGCGGAATGCTCCAATGTCATAACTGCACCCACTGTGGGAATGTAATCATTTGGAAACAATTTTATTCATCCTACCAAGGGTTATCCTATAGCTCTTAATCACACGAGTACTTGTGACACAGCCAACTGTGTCTATGCGATCAAATGCCCCTGTGGCAAAGTATATGTTGGTCAAACAGAGGGGAAAGTAAAAATCCGCATCACAGAACATAAGAGCAACATCAGGATGAAGAATCTCAAATCATCTGTGGCATGCCACTGGATTGAAGCCCGCCATCAAATATCTCAATTACGTTTTACCATACTTGAGACGATCACACAACGCCGAGACTTGGATCCTACTAAACAGAGATTACGAACCGAATATTTTAGGATTAAAAAACTGAACTGTTCTCATCCTTCTGGGATGAATGATCGCATAGAATATGCATGTTTTCTGTAGTTATGGACAGTAAACCCACATTGGCATGAGATGTTCCTTTGGTCCTAAATTCAATGTGTATTTAATGATGTGCTGTTATTTGTATATATCTTTTTATTTATTATCCCCATTATTGTTCTCGATCCGCATTTAAGGTAATTTTTAATTTATCAATTTTTTATCTTTCATTCAACTTTATTCATTTTTTGTACACACACTCGTAGATGTTAGTCACACAACAACTAGAGTATCTAGAACTTCGAATATTATTGTTTGACTCTCAATCACGCTATCTACTGTGCACTACGATTGGCTTATTCGCCGGCTTGACACGGTATCGGTTTATCTGTCAGTCTGTTTCATATTGGCCTGTTAAGTCTTTCCTCACCATGTGACTTCGCCACGTGACTTTGTCACGGCTTGGCTCTTTTACTTTTTTCTCCCCATCATGTGACTTCGTCCACATAAATTGACCTATCTAGTTCCCGCTACGATCTGTTACCCATTTCGGCGCGTTATTCTTATGCCGATTACAGAGTTTTCTATCGATGTAGACCGTCTGGTCCCAAGTAAGTTGGCGCTTTGTAATGCTCTTTAACTTTTTTAGTTTTCATTTTTCTTTTAGCTATTCAATCTTCGATTGAGACTCTCCTGCACGCTTATGCATTTAACTGGTTTTCACTTTCGCCAGATCCGTGACTGTTATATGAGGCTGTTTGCACTTACTGGTTCCCCTCACGTAGTAGATGTTATTCGCACAGATATTCTAAACATTTCTCTATTTCTGCAGTCATTTCTGATTTACAGCAATACATTGCCTTTTCAATGTTTAAACATGATTGAGTGTATGTTTAATTTTATTTTTATTGTTCTCAAGATGGGCACTGTTTAACTGTATAGTGAATCTAATGGTCCTGTTTCATTTATTTGTAGACCCCTGAAGAAGGGTCAGATTTGATTGACCCGAAATGCATTGGGTGGATGTCGGATGTGGTCATAAAGTATAATTTACGTTGTTTGAAAAGAAACATGGATATTACATTTCAATGATTTTTCAATTGATGAACTCTTGAAGCCTAAACTATGGAATTAGTCTTTCGCTTGAAAATAAATGAAAACTTGTGAAGAAACCTGAGTGTTTCATGTTCTATAGCGCGCCCTCGTTCTGTGAGAATGTGTCCTTTCTCACAACATACTTTCATCATAAATCATCAGCCATAAATCATCGGCTGGCCATAAATCACTGGTTTGTCTTTTGCTCATTTGCAACTCCTAGGGTCGTAAATCACCCTGACAGCTCGTAGATTGTTCTTTGTTGTTTACCACGCCCCTTTGCGTGTGGGGGGTAGCCTTTTCCCTGGAGTTAGGCCCCAACTCGCTACCTTGTTAGTCTCTTTTGTGCCCCACCTTCTGGCGGGGGCTTGGCTGTGAGCGCCGTCTGTTTGCTACCCCGATTTTGTCAGGCGCACTCATCCTGCCGTGCGGCATCCCAAAGTGAGTGGCCCTCCTTCTATACACCACCCTGTCGGTGTGCTCCCATATAAAACCAATACACTTGTTGTTTCCGCCGTTGGATTTGCCCTCTCTGTGTGCTCTCGTTGCGTGGGGGCAGTTTCCACCCGGAGTTAGGCCTCAACTCGCTACCTGGTTAAGACCGTTTTGTGCCCTGCCGACTGGCGGGGCTGGGCTGCGAGCGCCGTCTCCATTACCTACCCCCTTTGTTGGCCAACTCACCCTGCCGTGCGGCATCCCAAAGTGAGTGGCCCTACTCCCACACACCGTCCGTCGGTGTGTCTCCATATCCAACCCTTGTACCCGTAGTTCCTTTCGTTTTCGTCAGCACTGCGACGCTGCTGCTCCCGAGGTGTGGGTGGGTGGGATTTGAAAATCGTTGGCGCCGCTCCCCCAGCTTCCATGATGTGCAAGTGGGCTGCCCCAGGGGGAGCGTCGTTTTATATCCCCCCCTTCCTCTTTTCTTGTTGTTCTTGGAAGGGAGGGGGCGGGGCCTCAGGGCGTTTCGCCCTGCGGCGCTTCTCGCTGGCGAGTACCAGTTCCGTTCCTTGTTGGGCTCTGGCGGCCATTATGGCGCCGGCCCTCGAGCCCCCTTTGGGGGCGGCTTTTGCTATAACGGCCGCACTGCGCCTATTCCAGGAACCGTACCATACTTGTGCATCTGTATTACTAAACCCAGCCAACAGTTGGCATATTTGGTGGTCATTGTTGGCCGCAGTTTTTATTACTTATTACATACGTCACACTTGGACAACTCCCCTGGACACCCCCTTTGGGGGCCGGGGTCATAAATCATTGTCACACATTATTACAAATGGGATGTCACGCATTATCAGCTGGACATCATAAATCATGGGTCATAAATCATTGTCTGTCATAAATCATTCTGCCACAATTGGTCCTTATTTTGTTGCCATAAATCACTCTGCCTGATCACCATAAATCAGCAGCCATAAATCATGGGTCATAAATCATCGGTATGTCATAAATCATTCTGTCACAATCTGTCATCAATCCGCTGTCATAAATCATTCTGCATGAGCATCATAAATCATCGGCTGGCCATAAATCACTGGTTTGTCTTTTGCTTATTTGCAACTCCTAGGGTCGTAAATCACCCCGACAGCTCGTAGATTGTTCTTTGTTGTTTACCACGCCCCTTTGTGTGTGGGGGGGTAGCCTTTTCCCTGGAGTTAGGCCCCAACTCGCTACCTTGTTAGTCTCTTTTGTGCCCCACCTTCTGGCGGGGGCTGGGCTGCGAGCGCCGTCTCCGTTTGCTACCGCGATTTTGTCAGGCGCACTCACCCTGCCGTGCGGCATCCCAAAGTGAGTGGCCCTCCTTCTATACACTGCCCTGTCGGTGTGCTCCCATACAAACCAATACACTTGTTGTTTCCGCCACTCCGCCAGGGAGGCTTACGTCTTCTTGCGGCTCCCCCCACATCTGGTCCGCTCCGATTGCAATCTTCCCACAAACGCAATGATGTGCTCTGCTCCATCTTTGCCCTTAATGCCCTGGCACACCTGTGTCCTTTTTCAGTGTCTTACAGTACTATCTCCTCCCGCCATGGGTCATACATGAAATCAAAATTGAGAGACAGTCAGATACCTCTTGTGGAGGTGTGATAAAGCATACATTCCTTAAATAACATCCTCTACTTCGCCAATGCCCCTGGAGGACTCCCCCCCGGTAAGTACCACCGTGCAACCAGTAACCCTGATTAGTAACCGCCAGGCTGTACTACCCACTCCACAGTATTTATTTCATACTCCCGGGGGTGAAAACCCAAGTTAGCGCTGCCGGGAGCGCAGGGCACATGCCCGTGTATATGTAACGATGATGGATTTGTTCCTGCCCTCTGAATGGGCACCCCTCGTGGGCCCTTGACCCTTTTTGTTTATTTTTTTTTTTTTTTAAACCTTCAGAGCGGCCATCTTATGCAAGCACCTTGCACCCAAGAGAAACTTGGTGATGAATAACCGATGTTTACTGTTACCCGCATACATGGTACTGCTATTTTCGGACTACCAGCTAGATTACTGCCCTAATGTGGCAGGTGAGATGACCTCCATCTTCTTACTGGTCAGTCCTGCTCAGGGGCGTGTATTCTGATGTTGCCATGTAGCCAGACAGTGTTTAACTATCGCTTTTTTTTTTTTTTTTTTAAAGAGCTCTGTCATCCCACACTCTGCTGCACCTTACCGGTAGGCAGTATAGTTGAAGCGTACTTGTTCTGGACCAGCAAAGACTCTGAATTTACAATGTCACGCAATGGCTTAAGGTGCTCTTTGCACCAGAACTACTTCGACACCAATTGACCCCTTTTGCGACATTCATAGAATGAGAGGCTGGCGACACTACATATGCTCCGATCTTATGCTTTGAAATCTGCACGCAGTTATTTCACAGGTAATAGCTTAGTGCAAACCGCAACTTAATCGTGGGAAGTCTAAGAATAGACGGTAACCCCGCTGACCTGCTGACATTGCCCTGCCCTCGTGATCTGCATGTTATACGGTCTTTGCAGCAGGTATGCTAACCCAAGCACTGTGTAACTTCAGCACAGTTCTCCCTGGTGCTTGATCCATGCCTACTGGAAAGGCGCTCTTTTACAGGCGCCTGGAGGCTGGGAAGCACGGCGCTGGTAGGCACACACACCTGCTTACTTCTACTCCAGGAACCTCACTCTGTCACGGGCACCAGGAGGCTGGGAAGCACAGCGATTATAGGCAACACACGCATGCCTAATTCAGCTACTACTTCCTGCCAGGTGTTGCACTACTTGTTCGCACCGGATTTAAATAGTGGGCGATGCTACCCCTGTCTGCGAAACGTTTTACTTTGTTTGTTTGTTTATTTTCTGGCACTTTTATATAGCGTAGGCCCTACCCGAAGGTATTGAAGCGCTTTCACTGAACACATGAAATCTTACAAAAAGGACACATTTATTTTTATGGCACGGGGATGTAACGTGATTTGCCCATCATCCTAGGATGTTTTGAGCAGACGCCGAGACTCGACCTGGCTCACCGGTTTCAAAGTGGGCCGTCCTAGCCACTCAGCCACACCCCTTTTTTTTTTAAACTTTTGCCAGCATTTAGCGTTCTATGCACCCTGGTCCCAGGACGAAAATTCAGTGTTTTTAAGAGCTATATTTAAAAAAATAAATAAATTTAATATAGTCTCCAAAGTTAGTGGTACAGACAATATCTTGCAACTGTGCGTTGGGTTAGACATTTTCGAAGGGTTTCGTGACTAGTCCAGGACACCTTCATTCCTTGTTAGGCACGGCGGGATTAAGTGATTTGCCCAGAATCACAGGCCGTCTGCAATCTCCTGCACCCCAACCACCGCCTGCGTTACCCGGGATCACCCAGTGAACACTCACTCCTCTGCTGCACATCGTTTCCACTGGAGATCCAAGATTTCCCAAACGTGCCCCGTGATCATCAACAGCATCTCCCAGTCTTGCCAGGACCAGAATTCGTGACCTACAGGACACACCGGGCAGCAGCGCTCAACTCGCTGAGCTGCCAGCACGTCGACTGAGTTTCCAGTCTCCGACTGCACCCCTCGCCGCTGCTCCGATGTACGTCACAAGAGCTGTGGTGGCCTTGAATCTTGCATAATCCTCAGCCATGAAAGCAAACCTTTTTCTCGAGCCCCCTTCGGGGGGGGCGGCCCCTGCCATTCTAGCTGGCTGCAGATAATGAAGAAAGGCCCTGGGCGGGAGAACCAGTTACATTCATTGTTGGGCTCTGACGGCCATTATGGCGCCGGCCCTCGAGCCCCCTTCGGTGGCGGCCTTTGCTATTCTGTGCAATAGGGCCGTCATGGGAAGGATGAACGCCGGGCAAAGGTTGTCAGCTTATCAAAATTCCCACAACCGAAGGTTTAGAAAGGAGTATCCTACCAAACCATTTTGGGGAATGAAGTCTCACACTTAAAAACACAATTTGTTTTTTTGAATTTCACATTTATCAACATACGGAACTTTCAAACATTTGGAAAAAAACTGACGAATTTTAGCAAAGAAAACTCCTGGCAACTTCACACATGCCTAATTTTTGCTGCAAAGAAATGATTTACTTTTAGAAATATACATGTCCACATCACTTGAAATCATCTGACAATTAGGGAAGATACCGTCTCGTCCACTGGGATGCGGGGGCCTGTTACACGCTCCTGTCTGGGGTTCATATAAAAGCCAAACAAAAACAAGTACAACACATTTGGTGACAGCATAGGGAGGGTGCCCATACAAAAAAGTAGTTTCAAATGCTACACAAAATTCGAAAATTAAAACATTAGACACAACCTTCATTCTGAATTTTCTACTTGTTTCCCAAGATGGTTTACGTGAAGTCTTTTTGGGGACGAAAGTCCTTTTTTTGTGGGGAGTGTCCCCTACCTTTACGTTGTCCTTCAATGTAATCTAAGGCTTAATTTTCTTGATTACAAGACGCCTTAGCACTCCATAGGTTATGCCAACACGCTTCCATCTGTATGAAGACTTATATTTTGTTATCCGCCCCCAACCAAATGGGTACAAACAAATGCTTGAGGGGAGGGGGCTAGAGAATAAAAACAGGAATCGGTGAGAAATGGTTGGATTGGGGTGAGAGTTAAATAGCAGATAGCGGTGCAGTGGTACCGGGGAACAAAGACACACTTGCACTCCAATGGAGTGCTCAATAGAAAAGTCAAAAAGAGTTCCCTCAAGTTCGGAGTGTAAGGATGCAACTCATTCCATCAGAATCAGAACACTGAGACTGCAATGCTCCAAGGCAGGAAAAACACAGGAATGGGGAGGAAAACCATCCAACCATCCAATCAACAACAGAGACTTAGGATAGAGAGACAGACAGGCATTCAATAATGGATAAGGGGCTGACCCCATGCCTGCTTCAAGAACATGTACTGTATTAGCAACAATATTTCTCCAGCCAACAGCTGCCTGTAGCGGAAACCTAAAAAGAAGGGGAAAGAAGTCAAAGACTTAAATAAATTCCAGTGTGTTTAAAACATGGCTACAAACAATGGAACCTTTCAAGTACTCTAAAAATGGCCTTACATACATTTTCCCCTCTTTCCACTATAGGTGCCCTCACTGAAAACATTCACAATTAGGATTGGCTGGTTTACTCACTCCTTACCAGTAGATGGACTTTCATGTATTGGACTGTATTGCAGCCTCGGTGGAGAACATGCAAAGTGCGCATGAATGTTTGGCCAGTCCGAAGTGGCCGACCAAACATTCATGCACACTTACAAAGCGAGCTTAGCACTCCCCCTGATCCTGTCATCGGAGCAGCCCCGCCCTGCAAAGCTGCTAAAGCAGGAACAAGTAAAATGATAACTGGGCATTATCTTTTTATTTTTCCTATATTTCACTGCTATAAAGCAGTGAGGCGATGCTCCTCCGCCTTAGCGGAGGAGCCTCCACTGCATGCAATGCATGACCTGGCACAGCATGCACAGGGAATTGAAACTGAAAATAAAACCCTTTGCAATACACTTACTGAATGGTCTGGCAGTCATAGAACGTTCCCGGGCCAGAAAGGACATCTCATCTGAGTAGAAAACAGAGCCCACTAAGATTAAAACCGGATGAGAATGGTTTAGAGAAGATCTGTACAGGGATGTTGGTTGGCAAAGCGCTCTACACAAGTTCACCTCCAGCCCCAGCTGTACCCCCAAATCTTAGCATGAGCATGTAACGCAGCCCTGTCAAGCAGCCACAAACCCTGTGCTCCGAAAAAGTTGTGCTTGATCAAAGTACCAAGGGCAGGTTATCTGAATATTTTTGCGCTTGTTTATTTTTAACCGCTTGCATGCTCATGACAAGCCTAGCTCGTCATGAGGCACAGTGGAGCTGTGCTCCTGACGAGCTGGGCTCGTCATAATGTCTGCGCTCCGCCCACACTCGATTTATTCCCTGCCTGTGCGGGAGAATCAATCAGTGGACGGGGTCCTGACGAGCTCAGCTCGTCATGAGCACAGCTCCACTTTGCCTCATGATGAGCTGGGCTCATCACGAGCACTGTGGCGCCGCGCCCCCCCCCCCCCCCCTGCACCATGGGGGAATTACCCCCGCGGCGAAGGGGTTAATAAATAACTAAAGATGGTATTTTTCAGTGCACAAAAACAATACCCTTGAAAGGTTCTGCATAGCACGGAAACCTAAAGGATTTGCATTTCTGCAGAACCGAAATGAGTGTAGACATTGTAGTACCCGAGTCCCAACAGGTCCAGCAGGCAGAGACGCAACCCCTCCCCCAATCCCCGCTTGTCAGAGGACACAATGTATGCATTTCAAAATACACTACACATAATTATACTTCTCCGTTAACGCTAAAACATGTTTAACAAAAAATACTCCTGAAGGTTTTTCACCCGTCCCATGGTGCGCTAATGCATGTTAGAATGTATATGTCAAAAAATACAACAAAGAAAGTCTGGCAACATTTGTAATGCACAGTGCGTGCTACCCAGCTCACCCTCCTATGTAATGTCTTTCCCGACCTACTAAGACAGGGTTAGGTCAAGTTTTCGTAATCGATTTTCTGCCTGTGGCGCAGATGTGGCTCACAGACTGCCCTCTTCTCTTATCTGTCCCCGCCAGGCCTGGTTCGCATTCCTCGCAGCATGACAGCATTACTGCTGCTGGTACGGAGAGCACCTTCCGGGTATCTGCTCCTCACAGAGCGCCTTTGTTCCCTCGAAGCCTGCTCCGCACCGCCATGTGATGACTAAAACAGGCACTTTTCCAGTTACCGCGGAAGGTTCCGGAAGAGCCCACAGTCCCACAAGAACACAGTAATTGTAAAATACACGGCATCCACAGAGACCAATGTTTTCTTTAAGGCTTTATTTATCTAGATGTTAGTAGAATGCCAAAACGTTGCCTTGGGCACTCCCCAAGCTAGTAGGATATCGACCAGGTGAGATATTGCGTTGATTGTCAAATTGTTAGGGTCCGCGCCCTCAACATGGGCTTAATCATTCTGGTCAGTCGAACCCATGTCAGTCTCCTCCATCTGTGAGAGCCGGAAGAGGTACAAGCAGTCTGCGAACACTTGTTTCTTGCTTCCGTTGAAGCACAGTATGAGACCTATTCTCTCATCCAAGTGAAAATTCCAGATGGTCGGTTACTAACGGACTCACTCCCCGCAGCTCCTCGAAGGTCGAATATGTTTAAAGAAAGCGTCCTTCTTAGAATGGTTCCAAAATGTAACAAAAGGCTATTCCTGCAGCCACACTTGGAAAAGTGCCACAACTGGTATCCCATGGTACACAAGAACAAACATGTGAAACTCTCTTCATCCTACTTCATTCCACTACAGACATAAGTTACACTATCATAGCGACACAATTAGTACATTAGACTACTCATCACGCATACCTCAAACAATTGCCACATTCAACATTTTTTCCGAGCACACTCCTTGCTGTAGTATGCTACCCATTCAGCGAACTCTCCAGTGCGTCATAGCGGGTAATAAGAGCTATATTAATGCAACTCCAACACAGAACAAGACGTCAGCGGTTCTTTCATTTACTTGCTTCCCCGTGAAATGGATCCAAAAAAGAAGAAGCCCGGGAGAGGTGCGCTCGCCACAGCAAGACATGTGGCTTCAATTATCGCACCTGTGTCTGGGCACGATAATTGAAACCACATGACGGCCGGTGCGCGTAACAGACCCATGGGCGGAGCAATGCGCCCGCCTTTGGCCTATTGCGTGCTCTGTTTGTGAAATACACGCACGCACAAGCCAATCCCGTACCACAAAAGAAAAAGCACACGCACGAGCGTGTGCCATTTCTAGGTACATTTTGAAACCCCCTACAAAAGGGCTCACGCTGCGCGAGCAGTGCTACGCTCTGCAACGCAGGCGCGAACCCTAAAAACGCTATAAGGTAATCAACTAAATATGGTACAAAATTGGCCTGCCTTTTCTCTTGAAATGAAGAAAATGGATGAAAGTTGGGACTAAATATTCCTTTTGATGTAACTCGACAGTGGTTATTCATAGTGAATGAGACAAAATACAGAATAGTTTATCCGCAGCATATGGGGAAGGCGTGAAAGTGCTTTCTGTGTGTGTCTTCACGAACTCTGTGACAAAGCTTGTGTTTCTGTCTTTTACCTGTCAATTAAAATCTTTCTTTCCTCTCTAAGAACCAGAATGCACCACATCTCCACAAGCGGAGGAGGCGCCAGCAACTGAGGGGGAGAGGCAGCCTGTCCCTGGTGCGGTTCAAATCACTAACTTTGAGACTGTGTGCTTCCGCAAAGACTCGCTCTGAAGTGGGCACTAACACACTTGCCAGCTTCTGACTGCATGGAAGTTTTCTTTCTTTTGTGTTCTGGCTGCTGTCTGCTAGACTGCACTAACGGCTGAATTCCTAGGTTTTGAAAAGCACTTGTTTACACACGTTGTTGACCTGTATCTTTCTGCTACTTACAGAAGAAGCAACAAAGACTGCATGGAGCTTTGCTTTTCGCTTTCATTTCTTGTTTATGTTCACACTGTCTTTATTTTCTTTGCTAAAAATCTCTGTTGTGCATGGGGCTGTAGTCTAATCTTTCCTGGTAATGCAACACATGCCCTTTCTAGCTCATAAATTGTTCCTGAGTTAGTTTTTTGAAGAGGCGCAGATTCCACATTATTTCTGTAATGTAAAGGAAGAGACTGTGTGGCTGAGATGCAGCAGCTCTGTGTGATTTTAATTGAAATTATTATTTTTATTATTATTTTTTTTTTTTGATCAAATTTTATTTAGCACGCATTTGCCCTAAAGGCATGAGAGAGCTTTACATGGGCATCATATTACATTACACAAGGTCAGATTTTTTGGGGGGGCACAGGAGGATTAAGTGATTTGCCCGAATCACAGGATGTTAAGCCTATGCTGGGACTCTTAATCTTGTTCCCCAGCTCCAACGTTGGCAGCTCTAGCCGTTCGGGCATTAATTTCTATACCTTAGAAACCCCCACCCATTGTGCAGCCCCTCTGCATGTTGTATACAACCTTCCTCAGAATGCTGGTTAATCCTGTCCTCTTCCTGGCTAGTGCATTTCCTCCTAGGCTGCAGTGAAAATGTTGAATTCTCCCTTCCTTGTCTCAGTTTCAACCAGTGGCACATCCTCTTCTGCATAGATTTCTGCACATCTGTGGCTGAAATTGCTGTGAGGAGTGTCTTTTGCATTTGGAGAACCATTTGGAATTCTCCGTTTTTTTTAATGCTTCAAGAGCACTAGCTGACCAAAAAGTGAAAAACACTAGAAACAAGCATTTGCAATTCAATCGGTCTCGCCTTTGGGACCTTATATGTATTTAGCTATGCAGCACATTAGCCTGGTAGCTGAAACATCTACTGTTTAACATGGAGGGAAAGTAAGCACCAACCTGCGTGACACGCCAGGTATGGGAACACATGGAGAGAAATATTGCCTTTCAGCAGGAAATGGTATAGTCCAAAGCTCCTCTGTTTTTAATTTAAAATCAAGGCCTTCGGTGGTCATAATGAAAAAACAAGATTTGAAAAAAAATATTGTCTGCGGTGCTCGTGGAAGACCATTTCTATGGACTGGAATCTAGAGAATGCTAAAGTGATTCTGGTACTTTACTGACCTCTGCTGGTCATTTTCTATCAAGAAAGTTAAATGGAGGCAGTTGCCAGAAAAATGTAAAAAAGAAAGTTCCTAAGTAGAAAGCTATTCTGGAATTTTACTGACCTCTACTGGTCGTTTCTATCAAGACAATTAAATGGAGGCAGTTGAACAGAAAAAAAGTCCCTAAGTGGAAGCAGACAAGTCCTAGGGATGATCTTCAGAGCCCATAAAGCCCATACACATATAAGTATATACTAAAGTGTATACAAGAGGTCTCGAATGTTCGACCTAAAATGAAAAGGAAAACAAACAATTGACATGCAGTTTCCTTTTGGGTAGTGACTTATTCACAGGAAAAATAAATCAAACTACTTCAGATATGCCAACTGTTAGAAATGGGGTTTCTGGTTGGCTAGGGTATGTACCTAAGTCAGACAGAACCCACCACTCTAGTCAGGGCAAGTAAGTTACACACTAAAGATAACCTGTGGTCGCCCCTTTAGTAGCTTGGCAAGAGCAGTCTGGCTTATCCCAGAGGCAATGTGTAAAGTATTTGTGCACACACAGTAACCATGAAAACACGACATAACCAATATTTATCTGATTAAAACCAGACCAAAACGACAAAAATCCAACGTACACAGTGATTAAATCAAGTATAGCTTTTCAAAATCAAAATTACCTCTAACCAGGGCTATTTGGTTGCGACTCCACAAAATTAGTACGGCCTCGATAAAGCAAGAGCAGGTTTCAGAGTTGGGCAGACCCTAGTACAGTATCTTGGAGGCGTCGTGAGAAACAAAGACAATGCAAAACACAGGGGAGGATAGGCGTTGCAGATGCCGGTGCAGTGTCGATTCCTTACTGTTGCAGGGGAGGTGGGGCAGTGGTTCCTTACTGCTGGGCAGGGGAGGCGATGCGTTGGTTCCTGACTGCTGCAGGGAATGTGATGCTACAGTGGAAGGTGCGGTACCTCGGTTCCTTACTGTGGAGCAGCGTAGATGAGGTATTGAAAGTCAAGCCTCAAGGCTTCGATTCCATCGTGTCTGTCGAACTAGGCCACAGGCATAGGAGTCAAAACGGTGCGCCATGGACTTTGGTGGTGGGGTGCTCGGGACTCGTGTTGTTGCAGAACTTCGGAGGCACTGTAATGTCATTGGGCCTGCAGTGCAAGTCTTGGTCGGAGCGATTGTCCGGGACCACGGCCCTGGTGCAGACAGTGGCATGGGGTCATGGTTGCAAACAGGTGCTGGTTCTGAAGTCGATCCGAGTCGATACTTGGGTTTCTTCTTGGTAGCACCCCAAACTCACTTCCAAAGGCCCAGGAACTGGAATTGGCACTGCTTGGCAAATAGAGCTCTTCAGCAGAGGGGTCCCTGGGGTTGCAGGGGAAGTCATTGATGGCCCTGAGTCTTCTTAACTGGTGGCAAGCTCGACTCAAGCCCTTGGAGAACCTTGGAAGTGGGATGTAGAAAGCACAGACCAGTCCTTTCACTACCAGGACAGAAGCAGGAGCCAACACAACAAAGCAAACAGCAAAGTGGCAGTCCCTCTTGACAGCTATCCAGCTGTTCTTCCTGGTAGAATGTCCTTAATCCAGATGTGTTCTGAGTGTACTTGTATCCATTTCAGTCTCTGCAGTAGGCAAACTTCAACGAAAAGCGTTTGTAGTTCACAAGACCACGCCTTCCCCTGCCTGGCTCCAGACACACTACAGGGTGTGGAAACTTCTTTGTGTGAAGAGAGGCACAGCTCTATTCACATGTCAGTTCCTCCCACTTCTCTAGCTCAGGAAGACCCATCAGCCTGGTGATGGGGCATCATGATATGCAGGGCACACTTCCACTCCCTTTGTGTGACTGTCTAGAATGAATGCACAAACAGGCCAACTGTCATCCTTACCCAGATGTGTATTCAGAGACAGGCAATGGCATTGAAGGGTTAAAGTTAGAAAATGCCTGCTTTCTAAAGTGACATTTTCAGGTCTGCAGTCCAAAAAACAACTTCACTAAAAGATGTATTTTTTAACCTTGAGTCCAGAGACATCAAACTCCAATTTTCTATCAGCTTCCAATTGGAAGATTCTCTTGTAAGATATTACAAGGCAACTTCAATGCTAACCTGTGGAAGAGATAGGCCTTTCTGTAGTGAAAAACTAAATTAGCAGTGTTTCACTACCAGGGCATGTAAAACAGAACATTACATGTCCTCCCTTTTAAATACACTGCACTCTGACAATGGGCCTACCTTAGGGGTTCTGTACATGCATGCAGTAAAAGGGAAGATTTGGGCCTGGCAAGTGGGTGCACATGCCAGGTACAAATGGTAGTTTAAAACTGCACACACAGGCTCTGCAGTGGCAGACCTGAGACATGTTCGCAGGGCTACTCATGTGGGTGGCACAATCAGAGTTGCATGCCCCCTAGTAGCATTTGACCCCCAAGCCCTGGGGACTTACTAGTAATTCAAATTGGCCAATCATGGAAAAAACAAATACCATACATTATAGAGAGAGCTCATGTGCACTTTAGCACTTGTTAGCAGTGGCAAAGTGCCCAGAGTTCTAAAGCCAATAAAAAGAAGGTCAGAAAATACAGGAGAATGGCAAAAGATTTGGGGATGACCCTGCAAAAGGGCCAGGTTCAATACCAGTACATTCTTTGGGTCTTGATCTGGATGTCTCCCTTTTCTGTGATCTCTCAATACTTCCCCTGCATCTAAAAAGATTTGCAAGATCCTTTGTTGCTAAAAGGAAGTACCTTCCAATCATGTGAATTTTTCAGCCTCTCAAAGGAGTTTTAGAAATTGCTTTACTACCATTTCATTGTAAACTTTAAACAGTGCTGAAACAAATAAGACGTGTGGTACTTATATTATTCATAGGATCTTTAAAATGTTCTCCCACCCCATCCTACCATTACATATGTCTTCTAGTCTTCATCATTTTTACATTATAGCTTTTTAATGGTGTCTTGCTTTTTATCTTCCTTGTGTTGGTTGCTCAGTATACCCTGAAGAATGTGCACCAGTGTATCCAGGCCTTCTTAAATTTCTAAAGGGAACTTTTGACTTTATACACCACTCGGTTACCATTTACACAGCAGTCCATGCCCTTAGCTAGCTCTTTGCCTTTGCTTGCATAAAATCTTTTCTTGCCTCCAATACAGATGATATAAGCAACTAGAATGCATTTATACCTGGAATTACTAAAAGCAAACGGTGGTAATTGTAATATTGGCCTTTGACAATGTAAAATGTTCAATACAGATGACTTTTTGTTCATGTTCCATCACCTAATCATAATTATCCATATCAAGCGTTAAATAGGTGAACAGAAATAGTTGTTTGGCAGCTATTATGATGTACAGGAACACCCATATGCAATGTTTTACTTCTCCAGGCCAGCGTTTTTAAAAAGTATTTTGATTAGCTGGACGTTTTCCTTCCTGTTGGACTATATTCCTCTTTTTCATCCTTACTACTTTTTTTTTTGCTTTCCTGATGTTTAGAATTCTAGCCAAGGGTACTCCTGCAAGAACATTTGTAAATTCTGGGTACTTTGACTTTATGCATACTACATGAGTTTTTTATCATAAGATAATTTCATGTATCCATATCAAGCAAAATAGTTCTCCATGTATTTGCCCTGCCCCAGGAGAGGCAGAGAAACTGGCTTTAACTGGGAAGCAGTATCCGTGCAATGGAATATTGAATGTACAGTGGAGATATCCAAGAACAAAAGTTGCCACATTCTAAAACTAAAGGGGATTCTTGACATTAATGGCAAAGACCCAGGAACTAACTGTGGAACCGGGTGAATATTTTAAGGCCAATTGATGTGGTGATGATTTTAATTAATTAGGTTTATGGATTGCTCATTACTACAGGTAATTCATTTTGAAGGTAATGCACCATGATTTTAATAGCGCGATTTATAACGAATATTCTTTGGTGTTATTTATCTTAAAGGCAATGTTTTAAGTCTGTTTACTTTATATAGTTTTTGAGGCAAAATGAGAGTTATGGGACGTTTTGACCTTATAAGTTAGATATTGTATGATTAGGGGAGAGAAGCAAGCACTTTTTGGGAACGTTTAATGGCCATGCATGGAGCTTTCGTGAGTGTAGTGGGCATTTCCAGGGGACATACACCCTAAGTGTGTTTTAAGCTTAGTGCTGCTGTGGGAATGAGCATTACAGATGACAGTATTAAAAAGGTACCCAATTCTCTGTTCAGTTTGTGCTTTTTGATGTACCAAAATACATTTCAGTTGATACCCTGCCTAAGGCTTCATTGTACTGGAGCATTGATAGATACTTAAGCATAGCATATTTGTCTTTTGGAAGGGTTTGACATTTTACCACCCAAGCGGTGACTTCAGATTGATGATTCCAGAGGCTGTTGTGGTTTGATTTCTTCACCTTGTCCCAGCACAAGCATTTGCTGTCTGTTATCATCCAATTCTACTTCTCCTTCATTTTATAGTTGAACATCATTTTTCACTCCGAGCATTACTGATTCAGCAGCAGATTTGTGTTCACCTATCTGATTGATGATTATAGTTCTCCTAATGCTCTTAAAACCACCAACCTGTTTGCACCGAAGGCACAACCATGGGTCCACTGCATTGTCCCCTCTGTGGGAGGTTTACCTCCCCTATAACCTCTAGGGAGCACGGTGTCAACTGTCTTTTGTTAGTATGCATTTAGATTGCCTTTCTCTCGCTATTTTTTAATTCCCTTTAAACAAAACACATGTTTACCCATTATCTACCCTATCTGAGTCTCCCATCAGTGTTCTCCTTGACACCATGTTTATGTCCCCTCTTCCTGAAATTTGGAGGTTTCTATTCTGTCATAGCTTTTTAAACACCATGTGTAAAATATGCATATTTTTACCCATTTGGGGCACATAGCCAAAATTCCCCCAGAAGGGCTTGATTGAATTGGCAATCTTGCTGCTTGGCACAATTTGTTGCAGGTATTTACACTGCACCACTTACTAAGTTTATCAGCCATGTTTTAATGTGGTCCCAAGTCACCTTGGTCAGCAGTTGACTTGTTTTGTGTATTGTTTCTGAACGGGACAACAATGATTTTTCGAAAACCTTTTTAGGGTTGGGTGGCCGACCTTAACATAAGGCTAGAGAACTGTTTAATAGCTGGACAGTAACAGATTATGTATTCCATGCTATAACCACTTCCTGTCGATTTGAGAAGCTGTCTTATTTTGGATAGGCCAGAGACTTTATAAATAAATAATATTGTTTTGATGAATGCTCCTAACCTCAGAATCCTTACCTTTAGAGTATTCCCAAGGTGCCAAAGTGGATCCAGACCTTTTTACTGCTGTGCTCCCTCATGCCAGTAGGTGGCTCTGCGTTGGCCTCGTTTCACCCTGGGAGTGATGGAGCTGAGTTACAAATACAGACCACCCCTGCGCATCAACATCAGTTCCTTTCTTTCCTTTCCTTCGAATGCAGATCCAGAGCTTGGCTTCCTTTTTCGTCAGTTTATAGTTTCGTCCAAATTGAACCCTGACAGGGTTCAAACCATGCTCTGACTATTGAAAACCAATGTTTCTAACAGACCTGCACAAAGGTGTCCTTGGAGTTTGGGATCGACTCCACACCGTGCGGAGGATGTTCGTGTTACAAAGATGACAAAACGCCGATGCAGGTAAGAACCTCTTTATTCCACCTCCACAGTACTCCACAGTTCGTCTCTAGAGCTGCTCACTTCGGAAGGTTCACTTCAACATTCTAAGGTAGCCTCTCGGCCAACAGTAGGAATATACCAACAGCGAGGGGAGGAGGGGAAGACAAGGAGAAAGGGAGGAATGTTCCAAGGGAGGAATTGCCTTTGGGTGCATAAGGGAACTGTTCTAATTACGTCCCCTTATGCACCCAAAGGCAATCCAGGACCATGAAGCAAAGCTGTATGTTGCTGCACATTGAAAGAACTCAGACCTCATGCAAGTTCCTCTGTAGTTCCTAGTCAATGCCGCTGACCTATTTCCGCTCTTGGGCGGCTCCTGTCACAAGTTTTCTTTGTGGTCAAAGTTGTCTAGTAATTTGAAATCACAGGCAAAGGAGTAGTAGAATATGTTAAAGTAGGACTCAACCCTGTCCCTCCACTGTCTGACTAAAGAGAAGTTGCCAGGGCATCGAATTGCCTATCGATCTCGCTCCCATCCCCGATTGAGGAGCTGATTCCAGAACTGGTCCCGATACATCCCACATTCCCTTGGATTTTGATGGTTGCATCAGTTTGAGGCCTTTAAGGAAGCCATGCTGCATGTTTTGGGCCTCTTCCGGCTCCTTCTGTCATGCCTTCAGGCCCCAAGGATTTGCATGGGTCTCCAGTAGGGTTACTGCCAACAAATCCATTCTGCATTGTCTCCTCGCCTGGAATCCACTTCAGGTTTGACACCAACTCTGGTGCCAACTCTCATTCTGGCTCTTTTGCTGGGATTCCTTCATCGACTACTGCCTTGAAGTTGCCGGAGGGAAATCCATTTCTGACCCCGAGCCGAATTGTTCTCAACTCTGACCGAGGTTGCGCTCTGACTCCACTCCAGCACACCCTGTCTATCCTTGAGGTCAGACAGTACGGTATGCCTACTTATAGGCACATCCTCTGGGACATGGCCAGCTAATCAAGTTGACAGTTCCTGAGGAGTTTAGGGCCTCCTTGGCTCAAACCCTTCAGGATAGAAAGGCTGCATCTAAATATGGGATTCGGGCTGGTCTGGGTACTACTTATTGTTTCGGGTGAGCAGTTGCCACTAGTTTGGTGCTCCATTGCCATGTGGGGATGTGATCCACAGGCTTTTTCTGGTGATGTGCTGGCAACCCTTTCGGGTAAGCCCTTTGATGATTTCTGCTTTTTGGTCGAAAAGGCTGATTCTGCCTCCAAATGCTTTAAGGAAAGTAAAGTCCTGGTGTGTTCCATGGGCCTTTTCACCTTTGCCGTAGTTTCCTCATCAGTTTCCACCCTTCCGTGGCTACTACAGAGGGTTTGCGTATAGACTGCACCAGGCCACCCCAATCCACCACAACAATTCACCCGTCTTTTTCTGGCCAGCAGCGGGAATCAAGCAGACCTCACGCAGGACACCAGGGACACAGTTAACCTCATTCTCCCTCCCCTTCAACATCATACACCTAGCCACTTTAGTTTGTTCTTAGTGGTGCACGACCACCCACAGTTTCTCCAAGGCTGGCAGTCCATCACATCCAAAAGTTGAATTATCTGGATCATCCAACTTGATTAATTCCTTGTGTTCCTTTTTAAACAGATTCAGCCCCTGTCCATATCAGATCGTCTTTCAGAGGAGCACCTATCCATCTTATTTCAAGAGGTACGACCTCTACTGTCCAAAAGGGCCATCCAGAGGATTATGGACCTGGAACTAGAAATGGGATGTTACTTCTGCTATTTTCTTTTGATGGAGACATCAGTCTTATCCTAGATCTTTGCTTTCTAAATGTCTTCCTATGAAAAGACAAATTTAAAATGCTCACTCTGGCCTAGGTGCTGCTTACTCTGGATCCGGGCGACTAGTTGGTAGTCTTGTACCTGCAGGACACCCACTTTCATGTGCCTGTCCTGCAGGCCCACAGATGTTACCATGCTCCCCATCGACCTTACCAATACCCCGTGGGTGTTCACTAAAGTGATGACGGTGATCACTGCACATCTAATGTGTTTGGGGATTCCAATTTTCCATTACCTCAATGACTGGCCATTTAAGGCGGGCTCAACACAGTCAGTCGTAGACCACCTACAGATGATGGTGAACCCCCTGACATTGTGGGGGTTCTCGGTCAACAAGCCAAAGATGCACCAGACTCCTATGCAAAGGATTACTTTTATAGAATCTGTTTCAGACAGTGCAGTTCTCTACCATTTCTCCACCATGACGAGTCCAGAATATTCAGGCTATGATCTTAGGTCTCGTTACAACAAACAAATGATTGACGGAATGCTGACAATGCATACATTCTCCCCCAGTCAAGAGATCTGGGTTAAATCCATCGTTCTTTTGCCCACTACACCACCCCAGTTTAGACATGGCCATATGCAAATCAGTCTTGACCCTGTGCCTCATGGGAACAGTCCAGCCCGAACTGCCAAGCCATGTCTTCCCTGGACCGGAATCAAGCATCCTAGGACCGGTTTCTGGCCATCAGCCGTCATCAGCCAGGATAGCTTGACTCCAGTGGCGTAGTGAGCACGGGTCCCACGTCTGGGAATACCCATCCCACTTAGGGCGAAAAGCGTTACAACAAACAAATGATGGACGGAATGCTGACAATGCATACATTCTCCCCCAGTCAAGAGATCTGGGTTAAATCCATCGTTCTTTTGCCCACTACACCACCCCAGTTTAGACATGGCCATATGCAAATCAGTCTTGACCCTGTGCCTCATGGGAACAGTCCAGCCCGAATGGGTATTCCCAGACGTGGGACCCGTGCTCACTACGCCACTGGAGTCAAGCTATCCTGGCTGATGACGGCTGATAGCCAGAAACCGGTCCTAGGATGCTTGATTCCGGTCCAGGGAAGACGTGGCTTGGCAGTTCGGGCTGGACTGTTCCCACGAGGCACAGGGTCAAGACTGATTTGCATATGGCCATGTCTGAACTGGGGTGGCGTAGTGGGCAAAAGAACGATGGATTTAACCCAGATCTCTTGACTGGGGGAGAATGTCTGCATTGTCAGCATTCCGTCCATCATTTGTTTGTTGTAACGCTTTTCGCCCTAAGTGGGATGGGTATTCCCAGACGTGGGACCCGTGCTCACTACGCCACTGGAGTCAAGCTATCCTGGCTGATGACGGCTGATAGCCAGAAACCGGTCCTAGGATGCTTGATTCCGGTCCAGGGAAGACATGGCTTGGCAGTTCGGGCTGGACTGTTCCCATGAGGCACAGGGTCAAGACTGATTTGCATATGGCCATGTCTGAACTTGGGTGGCGTAGTGGGCAAAAGAACGATGGATTTAACCCAGATCTCTTGACTGGGGGAGAATGTCTGCATTGTCAGCATTCCGTCCATCATTTGTTTGTTGTAACGATGATCTTAGGTCTCAGCCTCAGCCTTGGATCTTGGTAAGAGCAGCCCTGAGGCCTGTTGGCCTCATGCTCCCTGTTTGTCCATTTCTCCAGGTGGGATATTTGGGTTCTGCAGTGTCATCTGAAGACTCAGTGAGTACAGCTCGAAGGTACGCTGATGTATATTATCCAGGTTTTGCAGGAGACTGCGAAAGATCTGCAGTGGTGGCAGTTTGAGCGCAACCTGACCAGCAGCTGGCTGTTCTCCTTTCCCACTCAGCTGATAATGTTGACAGATTCATCACTACTGGGTTGGGGAGGTCATCTGGGAGAGGTGCATCCGGCAGAAACCCAGCTCCACATAAGTCTGTTGGAATTGTGGGCCATTTGCCTGGCTTGTAGGCCTGCTCACCATCCATCAAAGGAAGGCTTGTGGAAGTTCTTGTGGACAGCGCTGCCACCGTATGGTACTGCAACAAGCAGGGCGGATTGGGATCCTAGGTTCTGTGCCAAGGGGCACTATGTCCCTGCAGCTGGCTGAAGTGTCAGGACATCTCCCTGATCATGAACCACCTGGTGGGATCCTTAATCACCAGAACCGACAAGCTCAGCCAGTGGTTCCTAGCAGATCACAAATTGTGGTTACACCCTCGAGGTGGTGCAGGGCATTTTCAAACAGTGGGTAGAAAGCTAGCTGGATCTTTTCATCATTGTCGAACGCACAGTTTCAAAATGTCTGTGCATTGGAGTTCCCGAGAAAACTCTCCCTAGCGTACACATCCCAGCTAGAGTGGAGAGCGGGACTCTGATCAGCTTTTTGCCTCTGCGTCTCCTGACCCATTTCTGAAGAAGAGCCAAAACAATTGATGGACAGAATGCAGAACAATGTCATACATTCACCCCAGTACAGAGATCTGGGCCTAAATCCATCGTTTTTTTGCTCACCATGCCGTTCCAGTTTGAAGCCAGCCATATGCAAATCAGTCTTGACCCTGTGCCTCATGGGAACAGTCCAGCCCGAACTGCCAAGCCAGGTCCTCCCTGGACTGGAAACGAGCATCTGACAAATATAGAATCCTTTGGTCTATGTTTAACAGGAAATTGAAAAAAAGGGGAAGTTATATAGTGATAAACTACAGAAAAGCCACAAATTCTAACAGACCAACCTAGCAATGGGAAATTCCCTTATTAGGACGAAATCACTCTCACCAAAGGTGACATGCTTCATCATATGGGATTCTCCTCTCAAAGGAAAAGCCAAGTTCCTTTGAGGGCTACAACCCCCTCTCTGAGAGGGAGGAGCTCAGGGATGTTTTTAGTCTCTCAGGATATTCTAAATCCACTTATGAAGAACAAAATAGTGTGAGCAAGGGCGCAGCGCAAAGAAAATGTATAATGTGAGGAATGTGAGAATAAAACTGGCTAGCGAGTACAAAAAGTGCGATTTTATTCAATGAACCCTCTATCAGGATTAAAAACAGTGCACTAGCGGTATGGATTTAAACTGCATTTGTATGGTGAAAAGTAGTGCAACATGTTTCAACCTAAAAGCCCCTTTTCGGGCGAGGCTTTCGTCAGGACCTATACAGATGCTGCTGCTTTAATGACTCTAGTGAATAAACAAAGGATATGTGAACCAAATATGTTCAAGGTTCGTCTGCTTCGGAAGGTGACTTTACCTAATGGAAACAGAACCATTCAATCAGATTTACAAAACCTGTAGGAGAGTGTTATAAATGGTGGCTTTAATAATTACCTTCAATATGTAAAGGTGAAAAAAACAAAAGAAAACTCTTACCCGCTACTGCTGGGTAAGGGATTCCACCTCAACCTGGCAACAGCTGAGGATGGGGGCACCGCTCTGGAAAGCAAATTGATAACAGTGCATGTATCATTCACACAACATATACTACCCATAGTCTTATAACTATATTCCTGAGACAGTTCACCCACCCAGCCCCAATACACTAAATCCTGTTTGGGAGGTGGTCACACCTCCCTGTGACGGGATGCCTATTGTGCTGTCTTCCACTGCTTGAGCTTGGCTCAGCAGCAGGAGGGCAGACTCGTGTCTGTGGCTGGCAGCATCCATTTTGTGCTATAAGGCTCGAGAAAGTTGGTACCGGTAAACTTAGGTACCCTCAGAACCTCGGTTCTGAGGAGAGGAATCGTACCTCCCGCACCAGTTACTGGTGTGGAGGTATGATTCCAAGGTGTTTGTCACCAAACACGACGTACTTCGTTGCAATCATTTTCGAGAGGTTATAATGCACCTCTACATAGATGTCTGGTAGTATCATGTACAGCCCGGGAGAATGGTCTCTGAAGACTTCAGAGGGGCTCTGCTCATGCAGGAGCACCCACTCACGTAAAACCCAGCACCCTACCTTCAGGATTGTTAAGGCCTGCTATACGGGTGACTTATAAGGTTTTAAGTGAAGTGATATGGATAGATATAGTGAACCTATATCTCTTGTAAGTGGTGCAAGCACCAGCTTACATAGGCTGCAGTAGCCGGCCTGAGGTTCCATTTTGCATGGCCTCTCATGGGTGGCACAATGCATGCTTCAACCCGTGAGAGGCCTCTGGGGTACCTATGCCCTGGGTACATGTGTACCATATACTAGGGACAGATAAGGGTTCCCCAGTATCCAATCTGGAGTTGTACAAAAGTACATACAGAACCAATGTAGGGAGAAAGCCGATAAACTGGGGTCCTGATTAGCAGGATTGCAGTCAGACTAGTCAAGAACCAGCAAAACACCAGGAAAAAAGGGGGGGTAACTATGCAGTCAGATCCTACCTTCCTACATTATCGTTGGTCAGAAAAACACGACGAGATAAGAAGTGCGATGTCACAACTTAACAGAACCGCCATTCATACAGTACAGTAACGCTAAAGGCAGTGATCACCAGGTACAGGAAGCGTAATAAGCGGCAACAATCAGGTGCAAGAGAACGCTGCGAGGAGAAGCAGAGAAACGCAAAAGATTGCTTAAGGTGGTGAAATCCAAGTACAATGCAGAAGGTTGAGAGTGGTGAAGAGCAAGAGACAAAACCGCCACTTGCCGTCAAAGAAGAAGATGGTGCCTCGCCACCTCTGGTTTGGCACGATGGTTCGAGCACCAGTAAGCGGGCTAAAGTTCTCAGCAGTGACATCAGACCAGAAGACTCTGAAGGTCACTTACGGCCTGAACAGCATATAATCCGGGCAGTAGCTTCGGAACACATTACAAAGTATGATTCTGCCATTTTCTTAAAATCGCTGTCTTCATTTGGTTTTGGGCGCCCAATGGACTGCTTGGATCGAAACCTTTGATTTTGATGCACTAGAAATAACCAAAGACAAAATGATAATCACATTTCTTAAAAGCATAGCAGGCGAAGGCGTAAAAGAAGCGATAAAGAAAATACCACAGGTGGACAGAGTATCTTACCAGGATGTCAAGGTGGCCTTGAACACCAAGTTCAATCTGATGTCGAACGATGACTGTGAAAGGTACATCTTCAATCAGGAGAGACAAAGATGGGGAAAAGATGGATGAGTTTGTTGAAATACTTGAAATGCTCATCAACACTGTAAAGTCAATAATTTCAATGATAAAAAAGTCAATCGACTCGGAGTCAAAGATGGGTGCTTGTCTGATTCCTTCAGATGCCAAATGCTGAGAGAAACGCTCAGTCTGGATTCATGGCTGCCAGTGCTGAAGAACGTGCCGACAAACAAGTCACTAGCATGGAGGCCGGAGGAGCCCAGAGTGAATCGCGTGGAGTACAAAAAGCAAGAAAAACACAAGGTAGAAGGACACAAAGTGCTGTCTCAAGAGAAAAAGTTTTATTATTTATGTGAATTTTCCTTTCTGCATGAAGGTAAATGTCCAACCATTGGACAGATATGTAAAGGCTGTGGGAAAGATCCATTTTTTAACAGGTTGCAAAGCGAGAGAAAAAGTGAGTTTGTCACATCATAAAGACAAAATGACTGCCAGTGTGTCACGTCGTGAAGACAAAATGGCTGCCGGAAAGTTCCAGAAGCATTCCAGTCACACCCACCAAAGTAAACGGCAACATCAGTTGGGGTAAGCAGAAACTGAAAGAGGCCGGTTGTCATCTGATTTTTCATAGAGAGGTTCTTCACTGTCTCTCGACATTGACGAAGAAGATGGGTGTGCGATGTCAGTTATTATCACTTGTAAACCGCACGACTATCCATCAGGTTTCCTGGCACTAAGCATAGAAAGGAGGGACTGACTAGAAGCTTAAAAAGCCAAACATGCAGTGTCTTGAGCTATCTAGTTGGCCATTCAAAACGTTTTAGGCCTAGATATGCAAAGAAGCGACCTCCTGTGTGAGTCAGACGGACTTTGGGCACACAGCATAAAGCCTGAGTCACTGATTTCAGCCTCTGGCTGGACTGGTACGAAATGATCAGATCCTGAATGTAACGTGGGCCCAGTCCGTCCCTAACCTTACAAATAAAGCACATGGCTTTGAACTGGACCCTCACTTCAACTGGAAGCCTGTGTAGTTCGCGAAGTTGACGAGTGGTCGATGTATGCTTCAGGAGCCTAAAACGAAGCCTAGCAGCTGAATTCTGCACAACCTAAAGTAGACTAACACATGCCTTATCAATTCCCAGGTAGAGAATGTTTCCATAGTCCACACATGAGAGTATCTGGGCTTGTATTAGTGTTCTTTGTGTCGAGTGGGGAATGATCCAAATATTCGTCCTCACCCACTTCATTTCGGCGAAACAATTGGAGGCCATTTTGGACACTTGAGGATGCATCAACAAATTTTCATCCAGCCAAAATCCAAGGCTTTGTAATTTTGGGGAATATTGGAAGAGCTTTAGACCAGTATTGCGGACCACAGAGATGCGGGTTCCTACCTAGCACAATAACCTCGGTTTAGTCACCTTTAAGTTTAAGCGAGTTGCTTTCCATCCAGGACTCAACACGTCTAAGACTGAGGTTAAAGGCATCGGGCTTACGCCCCTGTAATGATGACGAAGAGAAAATAATCTGGGTGTCATCAGTGCAAGAAAATAGTTAAGCCACAGCTCTCCACTACATCTGCAAGAGGGCGAACATACAAGTTAAATGACATGGGGCTCAGAGCGGGACCCTGAGTAACTCCTGAGGTCAAGGCATATGTTTCTGACCACTCATAGGACGAGAAAACTTGAATTTATCTATCTTTCAATAATGACAGCCAAGCTAGAGCTGTTCCTTCAAGACCCAAAGTCGTCAGTCGGTCCTGTAGGATGGAGTAGGACACAGTATCGAAGGCCGTGCTGAGATCCAATAAAATTAACGTTGCAGATCCGCCCTCTTTCAGGAGCCGTTGTAGATGATTAGAGGCTCCTAGGAGAGCTATTTCCATGCTGTGTCCAGCCCTGAAACCCGATTGAGAAGGATGGAGCAGTTGCTGGGCTTCGACGAAAGCAGTGAGCTGAAGGTTTGTGTTTTTCCAAAATTTTGGAAAAAATGGTTTGCAACGAGATGAGTCTAAAATTAGCCCAATTGGTTGGATCAAGATTGAGCTTTTCTAAAAGTGGGAGAGTCCTAGCATGTTTTCAAGATTGTGGAACAGCGCCCTAATGCAAAGATGAATTAAGCAAGTCCACCACTTGCAATAACTCAGGATTGAGAAGCCTCAGTTTAGCTAGAGGAAGTGGGTCAAGAGGAGAACCTGATTTGATAGATTGCAGGATAGACATGAATCCAGGAAGGTCTAGCTGACACCATGAATCCATTTTCTGGGCCAGGTCAAACATGTCCTGACACAGTAGGAATCCTCATCATGTATTCCTGCCCTCTGGTTGCTTGGCAATTGAGATTGAAGAGTGGTCACCCGATCCACAAAGAAGTGTGCCAGTTCTGTACATTGGGCGTGGGTCAGAAGAGGCACAGGAGAAGGTTTTCTAGGGTGGGATAGTTCTGGGACCACATTAAAGAGCGTGTTAGGGCAGTTCTGGGCATGAGTAATTTGATCTGAATAATAAGATGCTTGGGATGCTCTGCACAATGCATCGTATTTATTAATAGCCATTTTATATTCAGCTTTAGACTCTGGTTTGTATGTCTTCTACTAGAGTCTCTCAAGGATCTTGCAGCAGGTTTTCTCAGAACGAAGCATTTCATTGAACCATGGGGCTGGCGGATGAGATCTTGCTGAGATTTTAGCTATCAGTGGAAGAGCGCACACTAATGATTTTTTATTCCAGTAGTCTATGAGAGACTGATCTATTGCGACCTTCTGCTTTAGGTCCGGTTTAGAACTACAGAGCAGAGAATTCAGTGCAGGGACGTCCAATTTAGACCAGTTCCTAAATTTGGTAGTAGGTTTGGATGGATTTGCAGAAGGTTGTGGCTGGATTTTTATAAAGACAGGAACTGCCAGATGATCAGACCAAGAGAGTGGAATAGGTGCTGCCGTAGAGAGAGTCTCCATATTAGACAAAATGGGATCCAAGAGGTGGCTAGCCTCATGAGTAGGAGTTGAGTTGCAATAAAGCCAGGTTTAAAACATTCAGATCATCTGCAAAAGCAGCATCCAGTCTGCAAGTGGGGACTTCTAAATGAATGTTGATGTCACCCAGCAAAATATAATTGTCGTACCTGAGAATCAGAGGGGACAAGTGGTCTGAAATAGAGGTGCTAGAGTTCCCAGCATATCCTGATGGGCGATAGATCAAGCTTCACTAAACTGAAAAATTGTGTGTGAGGCATAGTGAAAAAGTTATTGCCTCACAGACAGTAATAAGCAGGTCTTCAGTCCTAAATTTGAATTTATATTTAAAAAATAGCAACTCCACCTCCCATTTGGTGCTGTCTGTCTCCTCTTTCAATCAGAAAACCGGGGGGCTGGCAATAATATGAGGTGCAGAGGCCTCATTAAGCCATGTCTTTGTGAGGAATATAGCATCCGGTAGCTCTCCTCCAGAAAATCATACAAGTTCTGCGGATTTCTCGGCAGGGACCAACAGTTAAGGTTATAGAAACAAATTGGGTCACTAATACTATCCCTGCCTGAAGTAACTGTGTGGCTAGAACTGATATATTCGCTAGTTTCTAAAACAATTAGAGTCATCTAAATAAGCTGTTTAGGAACAGTGGGAACAACCAAGTGGGCTTACTTTTAAATCTGAGGCAGTTTGCCAGCCTACCAAACGGGTAGGTTAAAGTGCTTTCATGTAGCAGAGAGGAGAGTATAGTCTTAGGGTGGTCGACCTCGAAGCTGGGGAACCGGGTTAGAGTCTTGACAGGGACCCTCAATATCCTGTGATTCTGGGCAAATCACTTAATCTCCTTGTGCATAACAAAAAATGAATGTATGCATCTGTAACGAAACTGGTGCTCATGTAAAGTGCTCTGATACCTGATATCTTTAGGTCAAGTTCGCGCTATATAAACCTCTATTGAAAATAATAATACTTTTATCGGAGCCATACGAGAGTCTATCTGCAGACAACCAGGGTCCTTGGCATGGTTGGGCGCAGACGGGCTTGCCTTCGGCGTGACTTTGGCACGTCCGCTCCATGGCCACACTAAATCGTGCCGTGCATACAACAACTGGAGCGCTGACTCTCAATACCTAGTGACACCAAAAAATGGCCACCAAATTACTGGAAGTGGGCACTTGAACACATGCTTCTCGTTTCAAAAGTGCAGTGCAGGTCAAAAAAAGACCCCAACCCCCAGATAAAATCTATTATTTTCAAAGATTTTAAAACCCACAATTAGCAAGCACAGTTCGCTTTGTGTGTTAGAGGAACCCCCACCTATGTGGAGCGCTTTCACGTCACGGCTGCACTAAATAGTGCTGGGCGTACAACAACTGGAGCGCTGACCCCCACTATCTGCTGGCACCGAAAAATGGCCGCCAAATTACATGAAGAGGGCACTTGAACACGTGCTCCTCACTTCAAAGGTGCAAATGCAGATTTAAAAAAAAAAAAAAACAACCCCCAGATAAAATCAGTCAATGCTGACTACTGAAAGACATGTAGGTTTGGCTTCTTGTAAAAAAGAATCCAAGTCGGAAAAGGATCGACAAGTGAAATCCCAATATTCATTTGGACATTGTCCTAAAAAAAAATTGATAGTTAAGGGTTGCTATATACCGTTCGTCATAGACTGTGGTGAGTGGATAAACATCATGCCAGTCAAAAGGTACCATGAACTGTCTCCAGTGCCCTGTCTCACACCATTGAAAACCAAGGTATATACGTGAGCAGCCTAGTAGCCATTACTAAGTAACGGTTCATTCATGGCGACCGCAAAACACAAAAAGACAAAGGTACAAGTCCCAATTTATGTCATTCAGGGCACTTCGTCTAGTGTATGTTTGCTCAACTTCAGCACGGCTGGTGACATGGGAATAATTTTTGTGAATTACAATGTCAATCCTCATCATGACTTAGTGAATCAGTTTCCGTCATAGTTCTATGGATTAGGAAAGCTCAAGACAATTAAAGTGCAGCTTCACATTAATGAGACATTCATCCTATTCTTAACGACATCATCCAATTGCATTCATCCCCAAGAGACTGCAGAAAAGAAAATTGAGACTTTTCTAAAACATGAAATTATTGAGCGCTTCACTGGTCCGATGCCATGGGTGTCACCTATAGTGTTGGTACCTGAAAAGCACAGTGCACGGTCTGTGTGAATTTGGGTTGGCATGCGTCAAGCAAACAAGCCCATTGAAAGAGAACGACGTCCAGGTTTGCACGTTGCTGAAATGATAATCCAGTTGAATGGTAAAAAAGTCTTTTCACATCTTAACAAAGGATATCATCAGCTGAATTGGAAGAAAATTGCTGTTACTTTACTAATTCTTCAACTCATGTTGGTTTGCAAAGATGCAAAATGTTGAGTTTCGGAGTGTCTTCAGCTGCCAAACTTTTCCAAAATTTCATTTGTCGCATTATGCAGCTTGTGACACATGCTTTCAATTACAGTGATGAGCAACTAGTATTTGGGATCACACGAAAGGAACATGATAGAGCCCTTACACAGGTGTGCCGTCTACTTGCTGATGCAGGCCTTTCGTTGAATGCTGAAAAGTACGTGTTTCACAAAATAAAATTAAAATTCTTTGGGCACGTTTTCTGTGATCACTCCAGATCTAGCCAAAGTTCAGGCTTTGTCATCTACCCCCTGTCCACAACATGTAAGCATGCTGCATTGTTTTTTGATAAGGCCAGTTACTGTTCCAGATACATCCTTGACTTTGCCGCTGTGAGTGCCCCATTGAGATGGTTAGCAAAACAGAATGTATAATTTCAGCGATCACTGTTTCAATACAATTAAGCATATAGTTGAAAATGCTAATGAACTAGCTTACTTTGATTCAAAATTGCATACAGAGATTGTTGTGGATGCCAGCCCAGTAGGTTTGGGCGCAATTCTTGACCAACATAGTGGATGTTCAAACGCGTGCAGGTGTATTGAGGCTTATGCTAGCTTAAGTTTGTCACAGACTCAGCGAGCTTTCTGTCCACTTGAGAAAGAAAGCCTAACTGTTGTGTGGGCTTGCAAATGTATTTCTGTATGGAAAACACTTTATACTTGTTACTTCTCACCAAGTACTGCTCACTGTTTTTGGCAATCCAAAGACCTTTGCATTGAGAGGTGAGTGCCGGGACTGCAAGAATAGGACTACACCATTGTGCATCAGCCAGGGAAATAACAAAACCCTGCCGACTACTTTTCTCGAGTGCCCATACACTGTCAGGGTACCTACCCCTTCTAAAGTAGCTGAGGCCAATCTTAACATCACTGTGAGATACAGCACTCCTGAAGCTTTGTCCGTGGAGCAAAAAAAGTGCTGCTACCATTGCAGATAGAAATATGCTCATCTTCAAAGACATTATAATGCATCAGTCCTTGAACACCTGTTCAACCTCTTGATAACGGCAGTGACTATCAGAAATTCAAGAATGTGCTTGATGAACTGTCAGTTATACAAGAAGTAATTATTTTGCGAGGGTCGATAATTGTTACTCCTTAAATTCTACGACAGCAAGTCATTGAAGTGGCACATGTAGGACATTGTGGAATTGTCCCCCCTAAAGTGAGCCCTCCCGTACCCTGTTTGACTCCCTCATCTTGATGAGCAAGTTGAAAGAGGGCTCCGGACTTGTCATTTGTGCAACTATTAACTCCTAAAAAAAGACAGCGACCTTTGAACATGTTGGATCTTCCAAAACAAGTCTGGGAGAAAATTTCAGTTGATTCTCTGGATGCCTTGAAAAATGGCCATTACCTTATGGTAATCGTAGACTAGTACTCCCGGTTTTCTCTGGTGGAAGACCTTTCGCCAATCACTCATGATCGAGTAAGTGAAAGACTAGAAGTCATATTTGCAACCTGGGGTGTTAGTGCATCCTAAAATCTGTCAATGGCCCACCATGCAATAGTCCGGGATTCAAAGACTTACTAACGCACTTGAATATCAAGCATCAAAAAAGCTTGGTGTTGAATGTCTTATGAGCACTCTTAAGAAGGTTGTTCAATGCGCTGCACTAGAGTCAGTTCTTCATTCCACTCTTCGTTCCTACAGATCTACTCCTCAATCTACAACCAGTGAAAGCCCAGCCACCCTGATGTTCGTGAGAGCCATGGGTACCAAGCTGCCCCAATGGGCCACTGAAAGAATTATTGATTCCAAGAAAGTTGGACTCACGGATTCATCTCGCGTCCAGAATGCAGACAAGCGTCCATGTGCTCAGGCCATTGCGTTTCAGCAAGGGGATCTTGTCCTTGGCAAGCCGAGGTGGAAATGACAAATCTGATGCTCCAGTTGATGCCTATCCATTGCAAGTTGTGACTAGTAAGAAACACATGGTGACTGCTCACCATCCTGGAAAGTCAATCACGAGGGATTCCTCACATTTCAATGGCCTGCTTCGGACTTTGTGGGTTCCAGACATCTGGAGTGAGACTTTGTCATCAGAGGGCCAGGAGAGCCCTAGGACTGCCTCAATAGCTAACTCACCACTGCCTACTGCAGTTGTTTCTCCTGCCTCCCCTCAGCCTCACACCACAAGATCTGAAAGAGTGGTTCGAGTGCCTCAACGACTCATTGAGGAACTATGATGTGTATATGTTTTATTTGTATTTTTATTTAACAAAGGGGTAGATGTCTTGTGTATTATAGAGTGCAGGACCCCTATGGTCCCTGATGGACTCTGTAGACTATTGACGTAAGTGATTAGGTGTAGTTGATCAAATCCATGACGCAGTGTGTGTCAATTAAAGGTTACACTCTAGAGGATAAAGATGTGTGATATCGAGCTCTGTGTGTCACGTGAATCATTTACATGCACCGAGACTGGAGAGGAAGCTATATAGTGGTACCAACAATTGTTTTATGCTCCACGTTTGAGGGCATGGACCGAGTCAATCAAGAAACTGGTGACACAGAGGGATTGCACTTATATGTGAAGCGGCATGTGGGAGCACTGCTGTGAAAACCTCTGGGTCCAGTCTGGCGCCTGTGGAATATTCTAAAGGTAAGGCACCTGTTTCAATAGAGTATCAACCGGAAATAGGTTAAGTAACTTTACTTTATAAGTAGTTTGGGTGATCCTTGTAATGAAGGTAGGAGGATAGGACTTGTGCTGTTAGTCGGGTGTACTTAAATGTCAGTTGTAGCAATCATTGAGTTGCTTCTGTGGTTGGGTGTTGTTTTATTTTTGAAGCCCATCTGTGGAGTTCTTAGGGTTATTTTGTTGGTCATAAACATTTCTGTTCCTTGATGGTGTAATGACCTTGTCTTTGTGTGCAAGCCTTTGATCAGAACAGGTTAGAAAGATTTGCGCTGAAAGTCCGATTAATTCCCAAGGTTTATCTTGGGGGAATGTTCTGTAGGAAATAAAGCATATATGTTGGGGACTCTGAGAAAACAAGCACAGTGAGGCCTCTTCCCAAACAAATACTGTTACCAGATTGTAGGGATGTAGATAGATTGGAGGTTTATTTAAAATGCCACGTGTTTCAGAGAGATGAGCGTACGAGACTAAAGATGTTGGATGGGAAGGGTTCGGGGAAACTCTCTAT